>NC_141687.1:729124763-731524763 GCF_964263255.1 Lissotriton vulgaris
TATATATATATATATATAGAGATATATATATATATATATATATATATATATATATATATATATATATATATATATATATATATATATATATATAGATATATATATATATACATGCAAACACAAATTGTATAATACAATCTCTGTATAAATATTCCCACTATACACATTATATGTCATGTCTTGTCTCTGTCTCTCAACGTTCTATTCTATGTCTTCATTGAACAAAATCTGATCCATCGGGAGGTAGTCAACAAGAAAGCAAAGCTTAATAATAAAAGGTAATCTGTCTGTAGGACTTCTGCCTTGCTGGAAATCAATCTGAAACTCGCTTCAGTCCTTAGACTCCACCAGTTGATAAGGTGGACGCGTATCAGCCAGAAAAATGTATGGCCTCCTTAAGGCCAAAGAAAGACAAGTAATCTTGTATTGAGCATCCTATCAAAAAACTCTAAGCAGACCCTCAACTTTTGAGCCCGTCGCCCATGGGGTATGCGACGGGCCCAGGGGGCATTTTTTTTTTTTAATAATTAGGGCCTGCTGCCCGTGGGACATGTGGTCGACCAAGAGGGCATTTAAAAAAAATTAATGTTTCGGCCCGCAGCCCATGTATGAAGCCGGCCCAGGAGGCATTTCTTTTTAATGGTAAGGGCCCGCCACCCACAGGATATGCAGCAGGCCCAGGGGGGGCAATTTTTTTAATGTCCTCAAAGCATGCAGGGGGCCCAAGGGACATTTATTTTTATCAAGTTCCCCACACCTTGATAGAAAATACATGTTTGGTTCTGAAAGAATAGCAAAATAGAGCGCTGCAAAAATGCTGCAAAATTTCAATGTTTGTGCCGCAAAATTTGCAAATCCATGCCGCAATATCCTGGGGGGGTCTGTCTAAGCAACGTCTACATGTATGCAGGTCCATTCCATGTTGATTGGAACAAAGAAAATTTCCTGCACAGTGTAAGTCTGGGGAACATTGCGGTGCACAATGTGGCTCCCGTAGCCGCTATGTGCTCCAAAAATATTCTCGCAGTGCCTGAGACATCAGTGGTGCATCATTAGTGAATGCAGACCAGCCGGATGAAGCAGCTGGACCACTTGTCACTTTCCAGTTAGCGACCCTATATGCATTACAAAGGGGGCAGATATCCCCCTGCAGGTGAGTCCAGCGGGTCCCTGGGACCTCCTCTTTCCCCTTTCAGGTGTCACCCTCAGACAGGTGCACTGACTAAGCATTACCTCCTTGTGGAGCACAGTTAGTGTGCTTCCTCACTGCTCATTTGCCTCAGCTCCTGAGTCTGTAATATGGTGCAGGCACACAGTCAAAGAGTTTCACCATTTGCCCCTGCTCCATGCAAATCAGGGATTGCATCCTTGAGATCTTTTTGGTACACATGTAGTGCCGGTATGATCAGTATAACAGAGTGAGCCTTACAGGTATCACCAACCCTTCAGTGACACCAAAGATCCCTAAAGGAGCAGAAAATGTGTGCACAAGCCCATTGCACCCCTGTGACACTTTGTGTAATGTGGCCCATGATTACTTTTGGCCTCATTGGCCTATCCAGTAGGGTCTGACATGAGTCTTACAAAACGCTTTGGTTATAACCCTTATCTGGGAGTATCTATGCTAGTTAGGGTGACAGCAAAAGTGTGCATGGTGGAAACGCTAAATGAGGCTCAGTTAGTGGAGTTTTATTAACATCTGTTATTTACAGCAAAACAGAACAGTAGAAACATGCTTTCAGTACTAAGCAGCAAACAAGTTATTATTCTGCATACTGCTTTTTTTCTGAAGTGCCAGGCTAAAAAATAATTTATCATATAACATTTCATATCTAAAAACACTTCACGCATTTATGATCTCATCGCCTTCCTAATTTGAACATTTTTTTTAAATTGTATATTTTTAACATAACGTGCATTTGCATAATAATTCTTATCAGGTATTGGCTCGCTTTAATAAAAGATGAATACACCAAGATGCAAAAGTTCAAAATGTACTACAGCTGCAAGTAATTCTCTGCAAGAGAAGGCGATTCTTAAATCCTAGAGGAAAATGGCTGTGTGTAAAATGATATATTGAATATCAAGTGTGTTCAAGGACTGCTCGGATTAAGTATTCAAAATGAAGGGAAAGAGGTTCTATGAGATGAGGCCGAGGAATCTAATTAAACCTAGGTATTGAGAATAGAAATCTCCAGTGGAGTATCAGGTATTTAAAGTCTACTGTAGGCGCAGTCCAAAAAGTGGGTATGGTTATCACTAAATTGTCACCATAAAGTCATGTTTTTTAATATTAACATGAAAGAAATGGAAATTATACACACACCCCCTGAAGGGGAAAGAAGATATTAGCTCACATTAGCTCCCAGCAACTGTTTTTCTGCACCTGTCTCCCAGCACCATGGAGACACAGTAGACGCTAATCTCCCAAATCACTTTTCTAATTTTAAAGATGTTTAAAAATTATGTGTACCTTTTAGCATGCAAAGCGCACTAATTTCTGATGAGAACCTTCCCATAATCCACAGTGACAATAATGATTGTGAATAATTAAAGCAAACAGGGCGGCATTCGTATTATATTCAGGGTCTGTATTATGTACTGTAACATCTGGTGCAGTGTACTGTAAACAAGCTAAAATATGAAATGCGATAGTCATTAGCAGAGTATATTTGGGCAAAGCCTCTGAAGTAAATGGAAAACACATTAGGAAATTAGCGCTCGTTCCAGGCTCTCTAGCCAAGAAACCGAGTTGTTAATAAAACAAAACACAAAAAGGAGCCAGGGCATGCTGGAGTAAGTGTGGGATCTGTTAAGACATGGAAAAGGTGCGAGGATTTGCAGAAAAACAATCATACGTTGATCAATTATTGAACGGTTGTTCCAAGACATTTGCATTTCAAATTATTTCTGCTTGAAGTTGAATATGAGTGACGTGATTTCTTATGGGTGGAAAACAATGGATTTGATCGAAAACGTATTTTAAAGTTGCACTTAAGCTTTGTGCGGGTGCCTCTTGGAACCGTGTAAAAAATGACAAACACAATTTTAAAAAATCGGGAGAAACTTCTCTCCAATCTATTTGCCTCGCAATCAGAGGTCCTCTGAACAGAAAAGATTGTCTGCATAGTCACCTGACTCTACCCCACAATCAGTGGTCAATTCTGAGAAGCACATGTATGTATGTATGTATGTATAGGCATTTATATAGCGCACTACTTACCCGTAGGGTCCCAAGGCGCTTCGACCGCTGCGAAACCCTACCTGGCTTCCCTGAGAGATGGTCCCTTTAATGGGTATCTCCAGGGTGAGACCAGGCATCCCCGGCAGTCTGGTGGGGCCGTTAGTGAAGATGAGGCAAGCTAATGCCCAGAGTTGCCGAGTGTGCTCGCTGATCAGAGTGGGCACCGAGGCGAGAGAATTATCGAGTCCGCTGACCCTGGTCTAGAAACCTGCCACGCCGGGAATCGAACCCTGGTCCCGGGCCGTCCTCTGCTCTCGGGTCTGCCGCCTCTAACCGGTGAGCCACACTACTTCACCTCCTTGGTCCCAAAACAAAGATTGAGACAACCTTTGAGTATTTTTGCACAATATCAATGTGCCCTTTCATGTTCATCCTGCGCCAGTGTGTTAGTGAATGTATAGCAGAGACTTAAAACCTCTTTTACTATGGCCTGAAACATGTGTTTTACAGATATTCAATCTTTGAAAATTGCGAAAAAACAACACAATGCAATAGAAATGCAAATAATGGATAACATGGTATCAAGTTGCCAGAATTACTTCTTGGTATCCTGTCCATATGAGCAGGCAACCCCGCCACTAGTAACCTGATTTGTAACATCCTGTGATTCTGGGCAACTCACTTAATCTCCCATGCCTAACAAAAATGAATGTGTCCTCATGTAATGCAACTGGTTCTATGTAAAGCGCTCTGATACCCGATTCGGGTCAAGTTCGTGCTATATAAAACTCTGTAAAATAAAAAAAATAAAAAATACAGATACCAAATATGCAAGGAGGGAAGAAAGCTAGCATTTTGCCCTTCCTCAATTTTAATGGTGCAGGCTCAACTAACTCTGCCCTGGGAAACATCCACCCCAGCAGCTCAACTGCCTCTGAACTGTTAGGTCAGTTAGAAGGACAGGTCCGCTTAGGTTAGGCCACCAACATACTTTTTTCTTGCCCCGCACCCCCATGCAAGGCAGGGAGATCCTAAAAGTAAAATACAATCAGTGCCATGCCCCCCACAGACAGGAAGAAAACTCACTCACATCAGAACCATTGATGGTTCGGATCTCAGACACAAACCACAGATTTGGCGACTTCTTACTGAGAAACAAAAATAATGCAAGGGGTCTGCATTGACATGGCAGCCTTTCTGGAATTAATGCTTCAATGAAAGTGTTCCCACTCTGTCAGTGGAAACACTTTCACCAAAGCAATCTCAAATCTGATCTGTAGGTCCTCCACAAGGTGGAAATAAAGTCCTCTGCCACAAAGGAGGAATAACGACCACTGTCCCATCTTTTAAGACCACCAGAGGGTGGAATTTAAGTTAGTTAAGATGCTTTATATAAGAGGAGGTATTTCTTGAGAAGTATTTTGAACAACAAAAGAAGAGAGATATAATGCAGCACAGTTGGAAAAAAGTGTTGGACCCAATAAGTGGAATAATTGCATCTCCATGCTTCATGCTGAGGTTTGGGTGAGGCTACGTGGGAGTTTTGAGTGTAAGCTGAGAGCTCAGACATATCTATTATAGATCCTCCATATGACTTACCTTGCCCTAGTTAGACTCCGGTGGGCAAATATAATGCTGACTCCCATGTGCCCATGTTATCAAGCTGAGGAAGCACATTTGTTTCAAGTAGTTTGGGAATTCTCTAAGATACTCGGGGGGAATATTTTCAACTCTCACCTGTATGTTTGGCAACCTGGTGAATTTTTTCTCCATAGTCACATTGTTAGGGATAGTCAATGAATTTGGCGGTACCCAGGGAGACCGCACTCTAGTGGGCATTGGAACAGTGCTAGCCAAGAGGGGGCTTGCAAACACTGGAACCCCCCATTGGCTCCTTCTCTGCAGAACTGGCAGATCGCCATGGGCAGTGGTGATAAACTGGAAGAGACAATATATCGGTCCAGTGGATGCCCAAGGAACCATGCCAAGGTGTGGGGAAAATGGTGGGAATATTACAGTCTTTAAGATGTTCAGATGTGGGTCTATACTTGGTAATTAATGTTTTCTATTGTGGAAATGTCATGTGTGTGCTTGAAAACCAATAAAATCTGTTTATCAAAAAGAAAATATTTGTTTGGCAGATGCAGTTTCAGGATGTGCCATTAATAGTTTTTAAGAGCAGAATCAATAAGTTGAAAAAGCTTATTTTTTAGCTGAGGGTTAATCAACTTGGTTACAATTCTGAAAGACTGGAGTGTGCACGGAAAAGCTGTAAAAAGCATTTGTAATTTAAACTCTTGTAGATTGCTGTAAAATAATGTGGGAGATACCTACAACCATACCATTACAGTAGTTGCGTTTGTCAAGAACTAATGTTGAGATCAGTGTCTTGGCTTTGTGAAATGAAATACTTGCTTGAAATTTTCATATGTTCTGTAGTTTATTTGAGTTTTCCAGCTGTGTTTGTTATATATGGTCATGGTATCCCTGAGGGCTTGAAGTGTACCCCAGAATTTCTAGCTGAAGATGTTGTTGTAATAATATCCGGGAGAAAATGGAGGGCTAATGCAGGGTTCTCCAAAGTCATTCCTGGAGGGCCGGATCCATGCCAGATTTTTAGAATATCCCCATTTAGACAAATGTAGTTATCTTGAACATCTGGTATGGATGAGGCCCACCAGGACCGACTTTGGAGAACCTTGCGTGAATGGGAGGTGGAGCGCATAAATGCAGCAGGAAAAAAGATTATTTCTATTTTGAAAAGAAATTGACCAAATGAGCTGACTGTTTCCTAACATTTGCTGTGAAGCAATTTCTAATCCATATTTGGAAATGAGGAGTGAAGGACGAAAGACATTTTTGTAAATCGTCTCCATAGATGTGATAGAAAAACCTGAACTAGGTGATGGAAATGCCAGGAGAGAGTGTGTTGTGGGAGGGGTGGGGAAAAGAACAGGCCAGGGGCTATGCACTGTGGGATGCTTACCAGTAGTAGAGGCATTGGGGATGGAGAGAGAAAGAAAGATCTGATAGAAAGGATGAAAACCATTTGAGTGCAGAATCAGTGATCTCTTGCTGGGCAATGATGAATACTAGAGAGAAGCGATCAAATGGCAAAGGGAAGTCAAGAGGTGTAAGACTAGAAGACCGGTAGCTTTAGTGAGTGAAGAAAGATGCACACATCAAGAAGGGCCCTGAATACCTCAACAATCGCCTCACGTTCTACACTCCGACCCGCCAGCTCCGCTCCGCCAGCCTCGCCCTCGCCGCCGTCCCACGGATTTACAGAACCACCACCGGAGGAAGATCGCTCTCCTACCTGGCCGCCAAGACATGGAACTCCCTCCCAGCCCACCTACGACTGACCCAGGACCATCTCACCTTCAGGAAACACCTCAAGACCTGGCTATTCGAGCAGTAGCAGCACCTCCCCTCCCTTCAGCACCTTGAAACCCTCACGGGTGAGTAGCATGCTCTATAAATGCACTGATTGATTGATTGAAGGGGGGTCCAGCTGAGTTTAACACACGTCAGCCTGACTGAAAGTGGTCAAATATGTTGAGAGGTTTGAGAAAAGAGGTGAGACCATTATAACCTAATCATTCCAGATGTTTTACAATAATGGGACAAAGGGTGATAGTTAGCAGGGTCCGAAGTTGCACTAGTGGAGTTTAAACAAAGATGTTGGTGAGAAGAGAGTGCCTCTGGTTTGATGATTTAGGGACAAAAGGGACAGATGTGGTATACAAGGAGCTGACAGATTGCTGGATGGGAAATGTCTTCATTGGGAGATGGGAGAGAAAACAGGAAGTGTGGCAGAATCTAATGGAGGTGTTGGATAGCTGTAGGAGGATGGACATTCCGTGACTGCATTTTTACTCGGTTGCTCGTAGTGTCTGAGATTTCTGGGGGAAAAAGTTTGAGCTAATTATTTTCACTAGAGAGGTTGGAATGATTAGTGGGACAATGCATAGAGGATAGGAGAGTTTTCATGTCTTGGTGTGAAAGTGCCGCCGTCTTTAGTCCTTTTAGTTTGGGTCATGGATTCCGCTCTTATCTCCTACTTATCCCTTGCTACCAGATTTCTGTTCCAAGACACTTTTTTAAATATTTGCGCTGTACACCACCCTGTCACCATCATTGGCTCTCCTCCTGTTTTGATTATTTTTCCCATCAAATGTTTATATCCTATCCCTTCTCCCTCAACATCTCAATTTCATTTGGCCCCCTTCCACTGTTGCCATCTGTCCCCTCCTCCATCGTATCCTACCCTCGAGTACTGACACGGGAATCCGACTTCCATGACCTCTGCAGACTTTTATTGATCCATCTGTTTGTGACATCAATATCAGTGCAGTTCATTTGATTTAAGATTTTGTTACCATTTCAACATTTCATCAATTTGATTGTTCTCCCAGTACGATATTTGACAGTCCACAGGTCAACACCTGGAAGTTCCTAACTTATAAATTCACGATTTTAATTATTAATCACCTAATTTTAAGTTGTGGGTTGGCTTTTGCTCTTGCCATAATGCTTTATTTCTGCATTTAGGAAATCTAGTTATAACCACGTATTCACACAGAAACAAACGTTTTCAAATGTGAATGAATAAGTGATTGCTTTGCCTGTCCGGATTAAGCACTTACATTCTGAACAGATTTTTTGAGTAATTCAATTTTGAGATGGAAACTAAAAAACAGTGCTTTCCAATTTGCCCACATTCACAATTATAGTCACTTGAAAATAAAAATGGAAAATGAACACCAACTTTTGCAGACTAGTAGCCCTCCGTGAGTACTTTCTGCAGCTGGTAATCCGGGGAACCACTCTTTTGACATATGGGGCCTCATTTGATATATTTTGGCACACAGCAGCATATCAAGCTTTTCTGCTGTGCTGCCCTGCGTCAAATAAAAGGGAAGGAATGCACCGTATCTACAAGTTACGGTGCATTCCTTTCCTTCTTCGCTGCTCTGGCGCACAAAGAGCAGCCATGCGCCATCACAGACACCCTTGAGCCCTTTTCCAAGGGTGCTCCTGTTGCGGGGATGATTGTTTTTGTGCAGGAAGGGACATCTTCCTGCACAAAAACAATAATTGATGGCATTTTCCTCTTTCTAGGCGTGTTGCATTATGCAGCACTCATAGAAAGGGGAAAAATTAGGAGAAACAAAAGTATTTCTCCTCATGGCGCCACTCCTATGCCTTGCCCCGGGGAGGCGTTGGGTAGTGACGCATTCCCAGCTTTACAAAATATTGTGAATCTGGGAATGTGTCAGCTCCATGGGTGCTGCGTCGGGACACCCACAGCAACACCCATGGAACGCCCCTTTTACGCAGAGTAATGTGTGAAAAGGACCCATATTTACAAGACCATGAAAAGTCATGCAGGGCGGCTTTACGTGCTCTTTTAAATATGGCAAGCCCATTGCGCTACCAGTGCATCAAAAGAAAGTGACCCACCGGCGGCGCGATGAGCTTGTAAATGAGGCCCCATGGTATTTCAAAATAAGATTTTGTCATTTCACAACAGGGGACTTGACTCAATTGAATACACCATGCACAATTTTCTGAAGTACAAAAAACTGCACCTATGCTTTAGAAACAGATAGGTATTACAATGATTTGTGGCTACTACAATTTAAATGATTCTCGATGCAAAAGTTCAGTGAGGGAGAAAAAATGTAGAAATACTTTGAAATACAGGAGGTGCACTTATTTCTCGTTTTGGTGCTTTAAGTGACTCTGAAACAGTGTGGTTATTTCTGTAACAGTGGTAAAACAACCCCATATCATTTCTTCCTTTGGTTACTAGCAATTTACAAAAGATTATGTTACTTACTATCTGATGCTTGTTGTATGTGCAAAAATAATCATAGGAAATTGGGAAATGGGAAACAGGAGACGCGAGAGAGAAGAGGTTGCTGAGAGGGATGCCGAAGCTATTTCGCTTTCTAACGTTTAGAATTGTAAATGTAATTTATTATATCAATTGTAGGGTGTCTGAAAAAATGGTGCTGTAGCGCTGAAAATGAAAGTTTGCTTAATAGTTGGCATTCTGATATTGTCATGGATCCTTATTGGTTATTTGTTATCGAATGTGCAGTTTAATTGTTTACAAATGGTACTTTAAGTTTATATTTTCAACAGTCATAGAAAAATAAATTCTTAATTTTAAAAAGAAATTTGTAAAAACATCTTGAGATAATAATGATGTCCTAAAGGGGAGGGAATTGAATCCATAGGTGCCTTTGAACATTGGAACTGAATGATAGCCAGTGCTTTCTATCTGTGTGCACCTGGTCTAAATTAAAGACATGCAAGCTGCAGGCTTCTAATGACCACCAGCACTACTGCACCATGATGTTTGTGAGAAATTGGGTTGTCGGTTGAGTGGGGTGTGATCCCTTTTCAGCAACAGTCTATTTCAGGGTGAACCACAGAAATCGCTTAATTCACTTGTGCTTAACTCTCTGTTAGCTTGGCGGAAAAGCAGTCAGCCTTAACTCAGAGGCAATGTGTGAAGTATTTATGCAGCACTTTGAACATCAATAAACTGAAAACACAACAATAAGAAAATCCCACACCAATTTAGAAAAATAAAGTAAAATGTAATAAATTGTTTGACACCAAAACAGCAAAATTCCAACCAGTAGAACTTGAGTTATGCTGTTTCAACTATTTACTGTAAGTACACCACCTAAAAGCACAAAGTGACACTCGTGGTTATCTGGTCGTGCAAGACCATGTGAAAGTCACAGGTTCAGGCAGACCACAATGGAGTGTGGCCCAGATATAATGACCAGGAAAGTCCCACTGAATCAGTTACCTTCTCAAAGTCGGTGCAAAGGGTTCAGTTTGTGATGGAGGAGACGTGTGGATCAGGGAGAGCATCACAAATGGTTGTCACTTTAGCACGAAGCTCAGGCCAACATTGAAGACAGTCATTGTGGTAGCATGAAGTTCTTGTCAGGTATCAAGGATAGTCATTGCTGGAGCTTCATGTTGATGATCACTGCGGCTGTTGGTCGCTGTAGCAAGAAGAGTTTGGTACACTGGAGTTTTACACTTGCAGTTGGTATGGGCAGCAAGAGTTTGGTGTCAACTAGCCCATTCGTGGTTGCGAACATCCCAAAACTTTAGGATTTCTCATTTTCTTCCAGGAGGAGCTCCACTGATGCCACATGAGGGTATGGGACCTGGAAGGTGCCTATTGTGGATCAGGAATTCAATCCAGTAGAGCTCAGGCAGGTCCAGTTGCAGGTCTAGGCAGGTCCAGTGCAGCGGGTAGCTGGGCAGTTACAAAAGGGCCTCTGGAGTTTGTTGTGTTCCTGTAGCTCAGAACAGGAGATCAGCTAACTAGCCCTTGCAGACACTCTGGTAGCTTGGGATGAAGGGAGCAGATCCAGTCCTCCTTCTCAGTCAGCAAGGCTGGCCTCAAGCAGCAGGGCAGTCTTCTAGCAGACAGGCAGTCCTTCTTCTGTAGTGCCAACAGGTCCAGGAGTGTACTGAAGATTGGGTGTCAGTGTCATATTGTTTTTCCTGGTGCTACTTTTAATATGGAAGAGACTTCTGGAGTTCCCCCTCACAGAAGTGTCTGGAATTTCATACCTTCCTGCCATGGTCCAAGGATGTCCTGAGTCACAACATCCTGGTGTGAAGGTCTTTGTATCTGTAATGAGGCAGTGTCTTTGAAGTGCAAGTGGGGCTGCGCACAGCTCCGCCCCCCATATCCTGCTTGGATGGCCCATCCTGCCAAAACCCAGCCCTGTGTGAGGCTCTCTGGGAGAAATACACACGGTCAACTGTTAATACAAATAGTCATGTGACCCAGGAACAGGCTGCAGGCACCAAATATTCAGTACAAGAAAATGCCAACTTTCAAACAGTACATTCTCAGAATTGTGACTTAAAATCCGGCTTTAATAATTTAAGAGGATTTTTAAATTACAATTCCTTAGATGCAAAACATAACATAACTACCTATTTCCCCCAAAAAGTTATCACTTATTGAAAGTACTAAGGTAATCCCATGGTATCCTATACACTAGTGAAATATGAATTTGGGAGTTTTTCACTACCAGGCCATATAAAACTTAATGGTAGATGTCCAACTTTTTAAATACACTGCAACCTGCTCTACAGGGTGCTTACGGACTATCTGCATGCTACGTAACGACTGCTATTCATTCAAAACTGCATCCACAGGTTGCAATGGAAGACCTGATACATGTTTAAAAGGCTAAATAATTGAGTGACACAATAAGTGATACAGGCTCACCAGTAGCCTTTAATTTACAGGCCCTGGTTACATGGGCATCATTTGGAGGAAGTCAGGAGTCACAGCTGTGACCTCTAGCTTGCTCCCTGATACTCCTGGCACTTCCTTTGTGACCACTGGCCTCAGAGGTTGCAAATGTTTTGACCCCTCTGAGAGCAGGGGTAGCGAAGGAAGTGCCAGGAGTAGCAGGAAGCAAGCTAGTGGCCACAGCTGCGACCTCTGATTACCTTCAAATGAAGTCCTTGCTTGGGTACAGGTAGTGCTTCTTAACTAGGGACTTAATAAAATGTGCGCAATGAGTGCAAGACAATTTTGCCATGTTTTAAGGATTGAGCACAAGCACTTTAGCACTGGTTAACAGTGGTAAAGAGCACATAGTCCTAAAAGCAAATAAAACTGGTTCAGAAATCAGGAGGGTTACAGGCAAAAAACGTTGGGGTGACCCTGAAGAGAGGGCTAAACCTAATGACGTTTATCAGAATAGAGTGGAGTATGAAACATTTGTAATGTTTATATTGATATTGAATGGTATTTTCACAGATCCACTCCCAGTGAACACCTGCAAGTAATTTTATTGTGTGTTGGAGATGTAATCATGCTTTTTCTCGTCATGTCTAAAAAAAGCGTTCACACACCCCTTTGTATCTTTCATGTACTATACAAACACTCAAATAATGAAATTAATAAAATGGTATAAAGTCATGGTATAAATACAGCTTACTGCCCATTCTCCGTGGTGCAGATGGTTTCTTACCTGATGTTAAAGGGATGATTTCATGTATTGTTTGTGGTAGAATACTGACTGGCAGTAATTCACAAGACCGTTTTCCTCAATAAGGGCTGTATTTTGCTCAGTAACCGTGGTTTTAAGCCCCTTCGGCAATGCATGGCAAGCCTGAGACCAGCTTGTAGTTTTCCTCAACTCTAGATCCACTGTGGTCATCTTTGCAATGCATGCAACAATACCATGTTTATTATCTTGGATAGTAGTCCTTCACTGAGCAATGGGTTGACCAGTTGTAGGCCGATGGGGCTGGCTGAGTTTGGAGCTTCTGCCATAATTGTCTTCATGTAAATGTTATTTTGGTACTCCATGAATGGATCCAAAATATGTGTTCTTTCTTGTGTATGGTCACAGAGGAGTTTGGCTGACTGAAGAAACATTTCCTTCACTCTTGTAGCAGTGGCACAGCCAGACTGAGAACAGCAACCAGCCCTGGCAATGTGCTCAATCAGCCCCAGGAGCGAGGGGTCCAAGGGGTTTGCTAGTGAGAAGCACTGCTTCCGCTTTTGTTACAGGGGGCCGATATTGCAGCACTGCTACAAAAACATCCCCCTTTCACAAAACCGGCCTCCACCCTTCCAGCCAACAGGGAAAATGCCTGGTGCCTGCTACAGCCAGTCCAGCCCTGAGCAGTGGTCCCTTTTATCTGCTATGCAGGATTTTCTCATCTTCTGTGTTTAATGTGCTAGGATGGGGAACAATAAGCTTTTGGAACCTTCGTTTAGAGGTCTGTCATATACTAACTTCCTGGAAACTGTTATCTCTGTCTTTCAAACCTGCTGTATTAGGATTCAACAGCTGGTTTCCTCGGTTGAAGTCAATATTCTCTACTCTATTTTAAATTGTGTAGCACATGTCTACATATTTACGGCATCTCACAAACTCAAGTAACTCCATTTCACCCATCTTGCACTGGAAGGCCTTTATTCTGGATCTGCTGAACTGTGTTTTAAGTGTTCTGCTCTTGTGACCAAGACTTCATTCTCTCGTTTTATTATGTTGACCTTTTTTGAATCACTGTCGCCAAAGGGGTAGGTTGTGCTTACTGTTTATGAGTCATACTGATTATCATTTTTGGATTATTTCCTGTCTTCTGTAGCTGTGTTATATGTATTTCAATTTATCAAATTTGCCCTCACTTGGGATTTGTTTACAGGGGATTCCACGTTTGAGAACCTGCTTCAGGAGACGTTTGCCTCTGTTCTTTTGATTAGATTCCAAAAATAAGAAACTAAATAAGTATTTATACACCCATATCTCCCACTTATTTTATATTATGTTATGATATGGTATGTTATATGTTGTTGTGAAAAAATGTTCTGCTATGTTTGTAGTGTTATGATATGTTATGCTATGCAGTACTATGCTAGGCTAGGTTCTGTTATGCTATGTGACTTTTGGAAATGGGGGTCTATAGTTGTCAGTGGTATGCACCCTGTTTGAGTAGGGACCCTTCCTTTCTAGTCAGGATAAGGTGAATACACAGCTAAGATGACCCCTACTCATCCCCTTGGTAGCTTGGCACGAGAAGTGAGGCTTACCTCAGAGGCAATGTATAAAGTATTTTTACATAACAAACACAATAACACAGTGAAAACGCTACAAATGGACACCACACCAGTTTAGAAAAATAGAGTATCTTGATCTAATCTAAACAATACCAAAACAACAAAAATCCAACAAACACAACTAATATTATGACTTTTAAAAGATTTCAAGCAATGCTGTCCATAGAACTTTATGGATGCAGTGATTTTACACAAAGTACCTCAGGTACATCAAAGTCCACAACAGCCACAAAGGAGGGAAGCATTAGAAAACACAGCAATGCGTTGGTTCCAGGGTCCTCATGGAGGCGATGCATCATTCCTGCTGCACGCAGGAGAAGTGTTGCATTGAATCTGGACTGTAGGGGGAAGTGAAGCATCAAAATCCAAGATGGTTCTGGTCTGCAAGAGATGCATCAGGAAACTTGTTGCACAGGTGTGATGTTTGGAAATTTTGACACACTGGAGATTAATGGGGCAGTGGCAACCAGGCGCTGTATTGGTGTCTTCAGCTACGTTCCCACAATGCGTCGATCTTGTGAGCTGCATAGCAGGGCCTGCATCAGAGTCAATGTGGGGGTCTCAGACATCGGAGATATGGTGCACTGAACTCGGACTGTGACTGGTCCTTCAGCTATGGGCAGGTTCTGCTTTGATTTCTTCGGCCGCACAGCAGATGTGTTTGGAAATTTCTCCTGCACAGCGGTGCAGCATTGGAAAAAGAGACGCTGGAAGGGTGATGCATTGATTTTGATGGTTTCAAGTAGATATTTGCAGCAGGACCAACCTCCAAGGGCCCAGACCTGGATTAGGCACCACAAGCCAGTTTGGAACTCTCAACACTTGCGGTCAGGGAAGCTGCAGATGAACTATTGGATGGCCCTGAGACTTCCAACATGAGGCAATCACACGCATGCACTTGAAGAAACTTCACAAGCACGATACAAAGCAATGTCAAGTCATTTTCCTCTCTAAAGCAGAAGCAGCAACTGAAGGCCCTCTCAGCAAAGCAACACACACAAAAGGGCACTACTCCTCCTCTTAGCTCTTAAGCTATTTTTGTTGGCAGAGGTTCCTCTTGACCCAGAAGTATTCTAAAAGTCTAGGGCTTTAGGTCCAATGCTTATACCACTTTTGGCCTCTGAAGTAGGCATTCTTCAAAGTATTGTCTTTGCAGTACTCAAGCTCTAGGCTTACTCCTGTCTGTTCCTGGCTCCAGACACTCTCCAGGGGGGTGGAGACAGCATTGTGAGAGGCCAGACACAGCCCTATTCAGGTGCGGGTGACAGCTCCTTCCACCACTCTAGCTCAGGGAAGCCCATCAGCCTGGTGAGGGGCCATCAGGATATGCAGAGCACACCTCAACTCCCTTTGTGTGACTGTCTAGAGCAAATGCACAACAGACACCTGTCAGTCTAAACCAAATGTTGAATCCACAGGCAGGCAGAGGCACAGGATGGTTGAACAAGAACATCCCACTTTCAAGACACACATTGAAAAACACCTTTCCTAAAACATGTGTTTTTTAATGCTGTGCTCTGAGAGCCCATACTTGAAATCTCTAGCTGTTCCCACTTTAAAGTTGCACTTGTAAAATTTTACAAGGAAGCTCCAATGCTAGTCAATGTGAGAGCTAGTCCTGGCAATGGTGAGAAATTAAATTGACAGTATTGGACATGTAAAACCCACCAGTGCATATCCTACCTTTCACATACACTGCACCCTGCCCATTGGGGCACCTTGGGCTTACCTCATGGGTGTCTTGCAT
This sequence comes from Lissotriton vulgaris, assembly GCF_964263255.1. NCBI lineage: Eukaryota > Metazoa > Chordata > Amphibia > Caudata > Salamandridae > Lissotriton > Lissotriton vulgaris. Next base: position 729,140,331 of record NC_141687.1, read on the forward strand.
ATAGTTAGAAGGAAGGTTAGGGCCTGGCAAGTGGGTGCACTTGCCAGGTAGACATGGCAATTGAAAATGGCAATCACAGACACTACAATGGCATGCCTGAGGCAAGTTTATAGAGCTACTTATGTGGGTGGCACCACTGGTGCTGCAGGCTCACAATTAGCATTTGATTTACATGCCCTGGGCAACCCAAGTGCACTTTACTAGGGACTTACTGGTAAATCCAATATGCCAATCATGGAGAATCTATCAGAATTACAATTTATACAGAGAGCATGTGCACTTAAGCACTTAACAACAGTGGTAAAGTGCCTTGAACCATTAAGGCAACAAAAATAGGTCAGAAAAATAGGAGGCAAAAAGCAAAAAGTCAGGGGATAAACCTGTAAAAAGGGCCAGGTCCAACAACAATTATGGCGCAAAAGGACATATAGATAGGTTAGTTTGTTTGAGATCCAGGTATTTTAATTAGCTAAGAGTCGCTGGTTGATTCTGGGCCACCCACTGTTTATACAAACTGACTGGTAATATATATTAAAGTCCATCTTCTACTTTTATGGGCCACCGTGCTATTCCAACAGACTGAATCTGTGAACTGTGTCTACTATTAGGTCCCCAAACTACACAGGAAGTACTTCAGTGGGGAAGGGACCAAAAGCACAACTGGAATATAAGTGATTTTACGATCTCTTCTAGCCATGGAGTTCTTCCTATGAGTCTTCACGCACCGAGATGCACCGATACAACATAATTTCAATGTAAAGGCTGCCCTCCGTTATCATTAACGCTTTTATTCTTTTTACAATGTCTACCTGCAGACCTAGGAAGCATGTAGCGCACGTTTTAATAGCAGAATGGAACATTCTAACGATTTGGCACGAAAAACACAACAGTTGAGGAAATAGTAAGTGAAGGCGGTGGCAAAGGAGATGTTGCAAATACGAAATTGAGACTTTTGCGGAATATAAAACTCGCGTGAACATTTGTGTGCTGTACGAAGATGCCAGCTCGGATAACGTTGTAGACAATCACACTACCTTCGCTCTGCTATTAACACTCAATGTCGTCCATTTGCGAGAGTAACGGCAGATGGCGCAAGTGAGCTGGAAACTCTTGCATTTACCATCAAATCTTGTCAGGAACGAGCGGGTTCTCTGGGAAATACGTGAATTTATTCTGTAGGAATAATGCACACGCTCAGAAATCGAGACTCGGAGGAAGAGCGGCAGCAGACGGGAGTCGTGCATTGTGTGCCCTCGCTGAACATTTAGACATAGAGACAGATTAGAACGAGGAAAGGCTCGAAAGAAGCTTTAAACTGTGTCGTTATAGCAGAGACCGAACAGATGCAATTACATTAAAACCGATTACACTGTGCAAATTGAACAATCTCGGAAGGTGAGAAGCGAGGACGCGCCTCCGATCTGATCCGTCTCCTCTAAAGTGCAGTTTTACTTCCTTTTTATTCCAAGGCACAAAAGTAGGTGACACTGCGTTTGATATCGCAAAGTGCTTCACTTGGGAGTGTAATTGTAGCTGAGTGCAATCTGGGTTAAAAGCCGGCCGAGCGGCGGGGTAATTAGAGCTCCCTCACTGCTGCAGGACAATTTGGTCGGCTGTAGCTCACCGGAGCACGGGGGAGCCGGCACTGTTCTTCCGAGCAGCCCCCACCTCACCCCCGCCTGGAGTGGAGCGGCTGTTGGGGACCAAACATCGCCTGCCCCGGAGATGATGGTGCTGGACAAGGAAGACGGTAGGTGCGCCGAGGCTGCCCGGCGCGTCCCGGCCGCCGTGCGGACATGTGTGACCTGAGTGGCTCTTGCCCGGTCCTGCATCCCCCCTCTGCCCACCTTCCCCCCAGCTGGCGCCTGCCCCCCCCCCCCCCTCTCCTCCATGGCATGTTTACTCTCCTCCGCGACACCAGGGTGTCTATCATTTCCCGTCCTTAAGTGAATATGGATTGATTTTCTCCGCTTTTTGTTGCTAACCAGTGTAAATGCCGGAGTCGTTTACGGCGACTGACCTCGCATGTGGACCGAGGCTATTTATTTTCCTCTCAGGTGTTTAGAAACGCTTCTGTTTCTGGGCTTTACTTTATCGTACTTGCCACTGATTTTAGCTAAATGGTTAAGCTTGTTGGTTCTTTATCTGTTTCTGCTTTCTCTGTGAATGTAAATCTGCTTTTAGAGGCTCGCAGCTTGGCTAAAGTGCTTTACGGAGTGTGTCGGCTTATTGTAAGATCCTGTCCCCCAGCGTGGAAGCGACGCTAGGAAGGAGAGTGGACGCAGAGTGCTGCTTTACGCGTGCCATATGCTTGCTATTTTTTGAGGAGAGATAAAGAAGTCGTTTTGACTTGAATGTTGCTGAAAGTGTGTGCCTACATTGCTGACAGGGAGCCTAGGAAAGTTGGGACCTTGGCTTTAAATGTACTAAGTTCCTGTGCCTCACATTCTAACGAAGTGGTAACAAGTGTACATGTAGTGCCCCGCGCAGCACTGTGCCATTTGCACGTTTTCACCAACTTTAGGGCTGCTGCGAGCTGGCTTCAGCGTGACTCCCCTCTCGTCCGACTTTAACAGACATGTTCTATGCAACATTATTAACTTGTATTCTAAGGCGCTTTACGGCTTCTAGGCATCGTGAATAACAGGTGCTACCACTGCCTAATTTAACGGTACTCCAACGGCTCTGCTCCTCCTTGGAGCGAGGCCAGCGGAATGTCAATTAAGAAAAACATGATGAGCTCGTCTCCCTTGATGTGCCGCGTGTAATGACTGTTCTTGTGCGCTTTTAAGAGAAGAAATGCTGCGAGGCGCCGGCTCTTTTCAAAGCCGGGCTAGATTCCCTAACACCTTAATTTGCTGTTGCAGTTTTATTTCAAGTTACTCCAAAAAAGTCCCACCGTTTGCAAAAGCTGGTTTCAGATTCAAGGAGACGCGTTCTTCTGCTCAGACTGGAAGGAGGGGGTTGTATTATAGAAGGCCGGTCCTGTCCTGCTGGACTGAATGTACAGTTAGCTCGCCCGTCCCTCAGGTCCAGGTAAGGGAGTTCTGTTGTTGAGGCCAGGGCCACCATTGTTGTCGCCATGGAAGCGAGTGGTGCCTTCCTCTAATCACAGGTCTCCACAGAGCTCATGTACAGGACCTCGGCAGCATTAGCCCAATGTTCATCAATGCAACAGCAAGGCAGAAAGTTCTGTTTCCTCTTCTAGCAAACACCCCAGTGGATGTCTTCCCTCTTCCAGGGCGCTCAGATCCTGGCATGCTGCTGAAATCTGTGGCTAGACTAGGGCCGTCTTTACTACACATGCGCAGAAGTAAAGCTGTCCTGGAGCTGTTTTGGGCAGTGCAATAGAGCTGCACTGCACTGGCGTGGAAGGGATGGCACGGGCCCTGGTGCGAGCATGAAAAATGGGCATTTCACTACGGTAGGGGTGGTAAAATACAGCAATTAACAGGGTTCAGTGGGCTCCGGTGCCACTGCACCTGCTGCACCAAAGGTAGGTGCGGCCCTGCTTCACTCTAGAGATGAAGTTTCAATAGCCGCTGCAGCATCAGGATGTTTTCAAGTTGGAGAAATCCATTTTACCTGGAGTTAAAGTAAATTGCACAAAGTGTAGTTGGTGTGTTTGTGCAGATGGCATTTTAGCAACAAATTGCTTCTTAAGAGTTGCATAATTTCTTTCAAAGGTCGAACTTTACTTTGAATTGTTTTTCCCGGTGATCTGCACTTGTTTTTCCAACTTGTCCTTGGTGACCTGCGCTTTTCATTTTATTTTAAACTTGCCTCGACTCTACCTGTAATGGGTCTTTTCTGATAGGCCCTGCTTAGACATGGTGTGAGGCGTTCTCTTCACCCACCCCAGTCACCGGTCCCCTGGATTGTGTTAGTTGGCACTTACAAGCACTTAGTCGGCCATTAGCATGGCAGCATAGCACTTGGGAGGATGCTACTAAAGAAATGATTCACTGAAAGGCAGAAAACTGTTTCAGGCGCAGTGAACTGGGTGAGGACAGCGGAACAACTGTTTTTTCACCTAATTTGTTCAAACGAAGATTAAAATAGCATTTTGTGGGATTTCCTTTGAAACTATTTTTAGGATATTGAATGGAAGGGTCAAATGCTGAAACGCTTCCAGTAATACAGTCAATGATAATGATTCCAAGTGGAGAGAGTGAAAACATTTAAATCCCCTCAAAACCACTGATTGCCATGCAGCGAGAGCCTCTCTCCAACTCCCCACACATTGACAACAATGCTTCATGTTTCCGTCCACCTTGATTGTTGGTTATATATGTATCAAAATCGTCATACAGAAAAAGACCACTAGTATCTGCTCTCACACAACTGGTAAATGCAATCTGCGGTCAGTTGCAGTGCTAATGCCAATTTGTTTTTTCACGATGATGAATGTGGTGTATTGTCCAATCCCTTGAAACTCTTTTATATATGGAACCTATGATGACGACCGCAAGATCTTTGAGGTGAATAATATATTACATTTCAAGAATCCCTTCTTAAACCTCAACGTAGTGCCCATACCCTGAAATACTTTGTAAGGCCTGTGACTGGAAAACAGGTGTGTATAATAGCAGTCAACAATAATTTGCCACTATTTTAACTAAATATCGATTTAAAAAAATAAATATGTATATATGGGGCAAGATAGCCGCTAATCTTGTAAAAAAAAACACTTTAACCCTAACTACCTTTCCCAATCACTTGACTTTCTAATATAAAAAAAAGTCGATTCACATACTAGTCACAACTCCCAATAGCAGCAGGTTCGTAAGGGTTTTGCTCACTGTGGGCAGTGCATAATGATCACCGACATTAGGAAGGGCTTGTGTGTTTAAGATGGGAACGTCTCCGCTATGGCCAAGAAGCACATATTATTTTTCCCAGTTGATGGTTGATCAGCGGCGAGTAGTTCTCAAGAATTGACAGCAATAATGTTCCAACGGTGGTTAAAATCTCACACAACTGACAGAATGCAAATAAATTAAAAAGGAGAGTAGAGAGCGTGGTTTCGGGGGGTTAAGGAGTGCAGAGAGTGAAGGATGACCTGTTGGGTGCAGCCTTCAGCTCTGCTGTCGTTGGAGAAGTGGTCTTGCACAACATGCACAGTTTGTTTTTCACTGGGGGGCAAAGCAGTTCCCTGGCTATTACTGTTTAGTACATGCAGTGAGGTTGATTGATTGACTGTCTGTTGCCAGCTTGAAGTGTGGGTGCTGTCGAGAGGGCGGGTCTTAGAGAATACGCGTTCCAAACAAATGACTTGCGTATAAGTAAACGAAAGGAAAGCGCAACCGCAGTCCGTCGTTTGTCTCTCACTGTTACAGGTGTGGCATCTGTGGCACGAGCACTCTTTAGCTGATACAGATCCCCTTATATTGATGCGGAGCACCTTCCATTGATGCACACAGCTGTTTACTGACGCAGACCACCTTTACTGGTGTGCACTTCTGTTCGGTGATACAGACCCCCTTGCCCTTGTGTCAGTGCATACTGCTTGCTCACGTAGACCACGTTGTAGTGATGTAGATCAGCTTGTATCCACGCAAACCTGTTCACTTATGCATACCGCCTTTTATTGATGCACACCTCTGTTAGATCGTACAGACTACTTTATGCTGACACAGGCCTACTTTCATTGAGGGACACCTCTGTTGGCATATCCAGACTGCCTTTGATTGATGCGTACCTGTTCCCTGATGAAGGCCACTGTTTATTGATGCGCACCTGTTTCCCGATGAAGATCACCCTTTGTTTATGCGCACCGGTTCCCTGATGAAGACCACCTTTATTGATGAACATCTGTTTTTTCCCTGTTGTAGGCCACCGTTTATTGATGAGCACATGTTTCCCACTGAAGACCCCCATTTATTGATGCACACCTGTTTCCCAATGAAGACCACCTTTTATTGATGCGCACCAGTTCCCTGATGAAGACCACCTTTTATTGATGCGCACCTGTTCCCTGATGAAGACCAACCTTTATTGATGAGCACATGTTTCCCACTGAAGGCCACCATTTGTTTATGCACACCTGTTCCCCGATGAAGACCACCTTTTATTGATGCGCACCTGTTTCCTGATGAAAACCACCCTTTATTGATGCACACATTTTTCCCAAAGAAGACCACCATTTGTTGATGCACACCTATATCCTGATGAAGACCACCTTTTATTGCTGCACACCTGTTTCCTGATGAAGACCACCTTTTATTGCTGCACACCTGTTTCCTGATGAAGACCATCATTTGTTGATGGACTCCTGTTTCTGATGAAGGCTACATTTTATTGATGCACACCTGTTCCCTAATGAAGACCTCCTTTTATTAATGCACACCTGTTCCCTGATGATGACCACCTTTTATTGATGCACACATATTTCCCAAAAAAGACCACTATTTATTGATGCACTCCCGTTTCACGATGAAACCCACCTTTTATTGACGCACACCTGTTTTCTGATGAAAACCACCTTTTATTGATGCACACCTGTTTCCCCGATGAAAACCATCTCTTGTTGATGGACACCTATTTCCCAATGAAGACCACCATTTGTTGATGCACACCTGTTACCTGATGAATACCACCTTATATTGATGCGCACCTGTTCCCTGATGAAAACCACCTTTTATTGATGCACACCTATTTCCCAATGAAAATCACCTTTTATTGATACACACCTGTTCCCTGATGTAGGCAAACTTTTATTGATGCACACCTGTTCCCTGATGAAGACCACCATTTATTGATGAGCACATGTTTCCTACTGAAGGCCACCATTTGTTGATGCACACCTGTTCCCCGATGAAGACCACCTTTTATTGATGCGCACCTGTTCCCTGATGAAAACCATCCTTTATTGATGCACACATATTTCCCAAAGAAGACCACCATTTGTTGATGCACACCTGTTTCTTGATGAAAACCACCTTTTATTGCTGCACACCTGTTTCCTGATGAAGACCACCTTTTATTGCTGCACACCTGTTTCCTGAAGAAGACCATCATTTGTTGATGGACTCCTGTTTCTGATGAAGGCTACATTTTATTGATGCACACCTGTTCCCTAATGAAGACCTCCTTTTATTAATGCACACCTGTTCCCTGATGATGACCACCTTTTATTGATGCACACATATTTCCCAAAAAAGACCACTATTTATTGATGCACTCCCGTTTCACGATGAAACCCACCTTTTATTGACGCACACCTGTTTTCTGATGAAAACCACCTTTTATTGATGCACACCTGTTTCCCCGATGAAAACCATCTCTTGTTGATGGACACCTATTTCCCAATGAAGACCACCATTTGTTGATGCACACCTGTTACCTGATGAATACCACCTTATATTGATGCGCACCTGTTCCCTGATGAAAACCACCTTTTATTGATGCACACCTATTTCCCAATGAAAATCACCTTTTATTGATACACACCTGTTCCCTGATGTAGGCAAACTTTTATTGATGCACACCTGTTCCCTGATGAAGACCACCATTTATTGATGAGCACATGTTTCCTACTGAAGGCCACCATTTGTTGATGCACACCTGTTCCCCGATGAAGACCACCTTTTATTGATGCGCACCTGTTCCCTGATGAAAACCATCCTTTATTGATGCACACATATTTCCCAAAGAAGACCACCATTTGTTGATGCACACCTGTTTCTTGATGAAAACCACCTTTTATTGCTGCACACCTGTTTCCTGATGAAGACCACCTTTTATTGCTGCACACCTGTTTCCTGAAGAAGACCATCATTTGTTGATGGACTCCTGTTTCTGATGAAGGCTACATTTTATTGATGCACACCTGTTCCCTAATGAAGACCTCCTTTTATTAATGCACACCTGTTCCCTGATGATGACCACCTTTTATTGATGCACACATATTTCCCAAAAAAGACCACTATTTATTGATGCACTCCCGTTTCACGATGAAACCCACCTTTTATTGACGCACACCTGTTTTCTGATGAAAACCACCTTTTATGGATGCACACCTGTTTCCCGATGAAAACCATCTCTTGTTGATGGACACCTATTTCCCAATGAAGACCACCATTTGTTGATGTACACCAGTTACCTGATGAATACCACCTTATATTGATGCGCACCTGTTCCCTGATGAAAACCACCTTTTATTGATGCACACCTGTTCCCTAATGAAGATCACGTTTTATAGCTGCACACCTGTTTCCCCATGAAAACCACCTTTTATTGATGCACACCTATTTCCCAATGAAAACCACCTTTTATTGATGCACCTGTTTCCTGATGAAGACCACCTTTTTATTGATGTGCACCTGTTCCCTGATGATAGCCACCTTTTATTGCTGCACACCTGTTTCCTGATGAAGACCATCATTTGTTGATGGACTACTGTTCCCTGAAGAAGAACACCTTTTATTGGTGCACACCTGTTCCCTGATGAAAACCACCTTTGATTGATGCACACCTGTTCCCTGATGAAAACCACCTTTTATTGATGCACACCTGTTCCCTGATGAAAACCACATTTTATTGCTGCACACCTGTTTCCTGATGAAGACCATCATTTGTTGATGGACTCCTGTTTCCTTATGAAGACCACCTTTTATTGAGGCACAGCAATTTTCTAATGAAGACCACCATTTGTTGATGCACATCTGTTTCCTGATGAAGACCACTTTTTATTGCTGCACACCTGTTTCCTGATGAAGACCATAGTTTGATGATGGACTACTGGTCCTGATGAAGACCAGCTTTTATTGATGTGCACCTGTTCCCTAATGAAGACCACCTTTTATTGCTGCACACCTGTTTCCTGATGAAGACTATCACTTGTTGATGAGCTCCTGTTTCCAGATGAATACCACCTTTTATTGATGCACACCTATTTCCCAATGAAAACCACCTTTTATTGATGCACACCTGTTCCCTGATGTAGGCAAACTTTTATTGATGCGCACCTGTTCCCTGATGAAGACCACCGTTTATTGATGAGCACATGTTTCCCACTGAAGGCCACCATTTGTTGATGCACACCTGTTCCCCGATGAAGACCACCTTTTATTGATGCGCACCTGTTCCCTGATGAAAACCACCCTTTATTGATGCACACATATTTCCCAAAGAAGACCACCATTTGTTGATGCACACTTGTTTCCTGATAAAGACCACCTTTTATTGCTGCACACCTGTTTCCTGATGAAGACCATAATTTGATGATGGACTCCTGGTCCTAATGAAGACCAGCTTTTATTGACGTGCACCTGTTCCCTAATGAAGAGCACCTTTTATTGCTGCACACCTGTTTCCTGATGAAGACCATCAATTGTTGATGAACTCCTGTTTCCAGATGAAGACCACCTTTTATTGCTGCACACCTGTTCCCTGATAAAACAACCTTTTATTGATGCACAACTGTTCCCTGATAAAAACCACCTTTTATTGATGTGCATCTGTTCCCTGATGAAAACCACCTTTTATTGATGCGCACCTGTTCCCTGATGAAGAGCACCTTTTAATGCTCCACACCTGTTCCCTGATGAAGAGCACTTTTTATTGCTCCACACCTGTTCCCTGATGAAGAGCACTTTTTTTGCTCCACACCTGTTCCCTGATGAAGGGCACCTTTTATTGCTGCACACCTGTTTCCTGATGAAGACCATCAATTGTTGATGAACTCTTGTTTCCTGATGAAGACCACCTTTTATAGATGCACACGTTTTCCCTGAAAAAACAACCTTTTATTGATGCACATCTGTTCCCTGATGAAAACCACCTTTTATTGATGCGCACCTTTTTCCTGATGAAGACCACCTTGTATTTCTGCACACCTGTTTCCTGATAAAGACCACCTTTTATCGAGGCACATCTATTTCCCAATGAAGAGCACCATGTGTTGATGCACACCCGTTTCCCGATGAAGACTATCTTTTATTGCTGCACACTTGTTTCCTGATGACGACCATCATTTGTTGATGGACTCCTGTTTCCTGAAGAAGACCACCTTTTATTGATGCACACCTGTTCCCTGATGAAGGCCAGCTTTTATTGATGCACACCTGTTTCCTGACGAAAACCACCTTTTATTGATGCACACCAGTTCCCTGATGAAAACCACCTTTCATTGCTGCACAGCTGTTTCCTGATGAAAATCAACTTTTATTGATGCACACCTGTTCCCTGATGAAGACCACCTTTTATTGCTGCACACCTGTTTCCTAATGAAGACCACCTTTTATCGAGGCACACCTATTTCCCAATGAAGAGCACCATTTGTTGATGCACACCCGTTTCCCGATGACAACCATCATTTTTTGATGGACTCCTGTTTTGTGATGAAGACCACCATTTGTTGATGCACACCTGTTTCCCGATCAAGACCACCTTTTGTTGCTGCACACTTGTTTCCTGATGAAGACCATCATTTGTGGATGTACTCCTGTTTCCTGATGAAGACCACCTTTTATTGATGCACACCTGTTCCCTAATGAAGACCTCCTTTTATTGCTGCACACCTGTTTCCTGATGAAGGCCATCATTTGTTGATTGACTCTGTTTTCCTGATAAAGACCACCATTTATTGCTGCACACCACTGTTCGCAAATGCTGACCACCCCTTAATCGATGCACATCTCTATTCGCTGATGCAGGCCTCCACTTGCTGTTGGAGACCACCTGACACTGATGCAGATCCACTGTTTTGATGCAGACTTCTTTTAGCCCATTCAGACCACCATATATTGATAGAGAATAACTTATATTGATCCACACCTCTGTTTGGTTGTGCAGACTACCTTTTATTAATGTACAGTTCTATTCGATTATCACAGCAACATTTATTGATGTACACCTTTGTTCGCTGATGCAGACCACCTTTTATTGATACTTACCTCTGTTCACTTATGCAGACCGCCTTTTATTTATGCAGACCAGTGTTCACTGATGCAGACCACCTTCTATTGATGCAATCCTATGGCTATGCAGAACAACATTTATTGATGCACAGCCCTGTTCGCTGACATAGATCACTTTGTATGGAGGCACACCTCCGTTAGCTGTTGCAGACCACCTTTTATGAGGCACACCTCAGTTCGCTGATATAGATCACTTTGTATTGAGGCCCACCTCTGTTTGCTGATATAGATCACTTTGTATTGAGGCCCACCTCTGTTCGCTGATATAGATCACTTTGTATTGAGGCGCACCCCTGTTCGCTAATGTAGATCACTTTCTATTGAGGTGCACCTCTGTTCGCAACATAGACCACTTTGTATTGAGGCGCATCTCTGTTCACTGACAAAGATCACTTTGTATTGAGGCGCACCCCTGTTCGCTGATGTAGATCACTCTGTATTGAGGCACACCCCTGTTCGCTAACATAGATCACTTTGTATTGAGGCGCACCTCCGTTCGCTGACATTGATCACTTGGTATTGAGGCGCATCTATGTTAGCTGACATAGATCACTTTGTATGGAAGGGCACCTTTGTTCGCTGATATAGATCACTTTGTATGAAGGCGCACCTCTATTCGCTGACATTGATCACTTTGTATTGAGGCGCACCTCTGTTCACTGATATAGATCACTTTGTATTGAGGCACACCTTTGTTCGCTGACATAGATCACTTTGTATTGAGGCGCATCTCTGTTCGCTGATATAGATCACTTTGTATTGAGGCGCACCTCTGCTCGCTGACATAGATCATTTTGTATGGAGGTGCACCTCTGTTCGCTGACATAGATCACTTTGTATTGAGGTGCACCTCTGTTCCCTGACAAAGATCACTTTGTATGGAAGGGCACCTCTGTTCGCTGATATAGTTCACAATGTATGAAGGTGCACCTCTGTTCGCCTATATAGATCACTTTGTATTGAGGCACACCTCTGTTCGCTGACATTGATCACTTTGTACTGAGGCGCACCTCTGTTTACTGATATAGATCACTTTGTATTGAGGCACACCTCTGTTCGCTGACATAGATCACTGTGTATTGAAGCACACCTCTGTTCGCTGACATAGATCACTTTGTATTGAGTCGCACCTCTGTTCGCTGATATAGATCACTTTGTATTGAGGCGCACCTCTGTTCGCTGACATAGAGCACTTTATAAAGAGGTGCACCTCTGTTCGCTGACATAGATCTCTTTGTATTGAGGCACACCTCTGTTCGCTGACATAGATCACTTTGTATTGAGGCGCACCTCTGTTTGCTGATATAGATCACTTTGTATTGAGGTGCACCTCTGTTCCCTGACATAGATCACTTTGTTTTGAGGTGCACCTCTGTTCGCTGACAAAGATCACTTTGTATGGAGGCACACCTCTGTTTGCTGACATAGATCACTTTGTATTGAGGCGCACCTCTATTCGCTGATATAGATCACTTTGTATTGAGGTGCACCTCTGTTCCCTGACAAAGATCACTTTGTTTTGAGGTGCACCTCTGTTCGCTGACATAGGTCACTTTGTATTGAGGCGCACCTCTGTTTGCTGATATAGATCACTTTGTATTGGGGTGCACCTCCGTTCCTTGACATAGATCACTTTGTTTTGAGGTGCACCTCTGTTCGCTGACATAGATCACTTTGTATGGAGGCACACCTCTGTTTGTTGACATAGATCACTTTGTATTGTGGTGCACCTCTGTTCACTGATATAGATCACTTTGTATCGAGGTACACCTCTGTTCATTGATGCAGAGCACCTTTTATTGATGCATCCCCCTGTTTACTTATTCAGACCGCCTTTTATAGATGCTCACCTGTGTTCGCTGATGCAGAACACCTTTTATCAATCCATACCTCTGTTCACTGATGAAGAGTGACTAATTCTGATGCAGAGCACCTTCTCCTCTGTTCTTTAATGTACACCGCCTTTTATTGTTGCGCACCTCTGTTCACTGATGCACATCACATTTTATTGATGCTCACCTCTGTTCACTGAGGCAGACAACCGCCTATTGATGCACATATCTGTTCACTGATGCACATCACATTTGATTGATGCTCATCTCTGTTCACTGAGGCAGATCACTTTTTAATAATGCACACCTCTGTTCACTGATGTAGATCACATTGATGCACACTTCTGTTCACTGATGTAGATCACATTGATGCACACCTCTGTTCACTGATGTAGGTCACATTGATGCATACCTCTGTTCACTGATGTAGATCACATTGATGCACACCTCTGTTCACTGATGCAGAGCCCTTTTTATTGATGCACACACCTTTTCACTAATGCACACCCCTGTTCACTGATGCAGGTCACTTTTTATTGATGCACACATCTGTTCACCGATGTACACCTCTGTTTACAGATGCAAAGCACTTTTTAATTGATGCTCACCTCTGTTTACTGATTCAGATCACTTTTTATTAATGCACACATCTGTTCACTGATGTACACCTCTGTTCACTGATGCAGATCAATTTTTATTGATGCACATATCTGTTCACTGATGTACACCTCTGTTCACTGATGCAGATCACTTTTTATTGATGCACATATCTGTTCACTGATGTACACCTCTGTTCACTGATGCAGAGCACTTTTTTATTGTTGGATACCTCTGGTCTCTGATGCAGACAACCTTCTAATGATGCACACATCTTCTCACTGATGTAGAGAACTTTTTACTGGGCACATCTATGTTCACTGATGCACACCTCTGTTTACTTATGCATAGCACATTTTATTGATGCTCACCTCTGTTCATTGATGCAGACAACTGTCTATTGATGCACACCTTTGTTCACTGATGCAAACAACTGTCTATTGATGCACACATCTGTTCACTGATGCAGACAACTGTCTATTGAGGCACACCTCTGTTCACTGATGCAGACAACCGACTATTGATGCACACCTTTGTTCACTGAGGTAAACAACTGTCTATTGATGCACACATCTGTTCACTGATGCAGACAACAGTCTATTGATGCACACATCTGTTCACTGATGCAGACAACAGTCTATTGATGCACACATCTGTTCACTGATGCAGAAAACCGTCCATTGAGGCACACCTCCGGTCCCTGATGCAGAGACTTTATATTGAGCACAGCTCTGTTCACTGATGTGGAGCGCGTTTATTGATACTCACCTCTGTTCATTGTGCAGATAACCGTCTATTGATGCACACATCTGTTCACTGATGCAGACAACCGTCTATTGATGCACACCTTTGTTCACTGATGCGGACAACGGCTATTGATGCACACCTCTGTTTACTGATGCAAATCACTTTGTTTAAAAGCACACCTCTGTTCATCGATGCAGAGCACTTTATATTGAGCACACCTCTGTGCACTGATGTAGAGCACATTTTATTGATGCTCACCTCTGTTCACTGATACAGACAACCATCTATTGATGCACACCTCTGGTCGCTGATGCATACAACCTTCTAATGATGGACACATCTAGTCACTGATGCACACTTCTATTTGCTGATGTAGAGCACTTTTTATTGATGCACACATCTGTTCGCTGTTGCCGACAACCGCCTATTGATGCACACCTCTGTTCACTGATGCAGACAACCGCCTATTGATGCTCACCTCTGTTCACTGATGCAGACAACCGCCTATTGATGCTCACCTCTGTTCATCAATGCATACCACCCCTGATACTATTACTTGAGCCTGGTGGACCTTATCTGCACTCAGACTCTAAGTATCTACGTCCTATTCTGAAGGCTTAATATGCCTGTTATTTTTGCTTTACGTATGAATCAATCTGCCAGCAAGCTAAGAGTTGGAAAAATGGATCTGTTCTTACATGGATTTAAGTGATATCCCCATCTGCAAATATGTCATAAAAGACTGATCGTACTCTGGCATTAGGACAAGTGCAGCTTAATAAACAGATTTCAAAAACAATTCCCTGCTTCGGCTTACGACAAACTCTTGACATGTTTAGCTCCTTTAGACTACAAATGTGTCCAGTGAAACCTATATCCGATAAGCGCTTAGAACTTAAAGCGTGTGCCAGATGAGTGCCGTTTAAAGGGACCATCGCCCTAGTAGTTATCTTAACAAGCTCCTGGCATTCATATTGCTATTTGTTTTTCCATGATTTGCTGCCCCTGTAGCTATCTGCATGTATTGCTACCACTGTGACTGACAATAGTTACCCTGTGTGAACTGTTTAACTGAGAAAAGACTTTAAATAGTGCCAATGTTAGGTTATGTTAATTAAACTTTTAGACCGCAACGGTTACCCTAGGGTGTCCTGGTGATGAGCACTGCCTGCTGGCTATTATGGTTGGAGGGTGCTAGAGGGTAAAAAGCCATGTTTTCAGCCCCTTTCTAAAGGAGAAGAGATCGACTGAGTTTCTTAGGTGGAATGGAAGAACATTCCAGGCCTTAGAGGCGCAGGTGATAAAACTCCTACCTCCCTAACTGGCTTTTTGTGATAGGAGGTACTAGGACTTGTTTTGCTCCTGTGGAGCAGAGGGTCCTTCTAGGGACATACCACAGAAATGTTTTCCTCAAGTGGTTGGGGCATACTCCATTGAGGGCTTTAAAAACAATGCAAAGGGCTTACAAACGCACCCTTTGTTTTACGGGAAGCCAGTGAAGTTGTTTTAATTCTTTCTTGACCGAGACAAATTTCGGTGTCCCTTTCTGCAATCTGGCCGCTGCATTCTGCGCAATTTGAAGCCGATCGCATTGTAAAATTCACTACACGTGTAGGATATTTTATTACTGTGTTATGCTATACATTTTCAGTCTAGGTAGTTTCGCTCATATTTAGCTGCCCATTGAAGAAAGCGCTAAGTGTGAATTCAAGTGAAACATTTTAAGAGCCTGATTACGATTTTGGCGGTGCATCGCCGGGTCCATCCCTCTGCAGCACCGCTAAAGCCAGGGTCGGGCAGCCCACCAGATTAGGAGTTTCCATATGTCTGGTGGGCTTTTATTGGCCTCTAAAAACAGGCACCGCAAAGGGGATGTCAACAACAGTTCCTGCACGGCATGGACTGAAAAGTTCATGCCATGCAGGAACTGGTGTGCACTCACATATGGGGACACATGTTGTGCTCTCCTCTGTGCATTCACAGGGTACAGATGCACCAGGGGGCCCTGTAAGGCCCCCTTTGTTTCCTCTCTGCCAGTGTTTTCATGGAGGAAGAACCGCTATATACTGGAACTCTCATGACAGTGACCTGACTACAGTGCCTTACATTCGGGGGCAATGTGAGAGTAGTTGAGATATACGTGCAGTGAAAATGATCCTGTCCGTGGTGGTTTGTATATTAGGCATTGTGAAATCCTACACGGGTGATGGTGTTATCCTTATTTGGTGCTGAGAGGCACTGACCATATTCATTTGCGGTTTTAAACACTGAACAAAGCATTGATAATGGGCTGGATATGGTTCTGCTTTGCATGCTAGTACATTGTGCAAAGAGGCGTGACAAAGAGACACATTGAAATGGCATCATGACATTACCTGTAAACTGCTGCATAGTTCTATAACTTGAGAAATCTGAGTGCTGTTAGTAAATTGAATCACCGTGACTAAAAGCGCTAGCAACATGTATAGCTACTTAGCCACGTTCATTGACCCAATGAGCATCCTTAGCCTATTTGAACTTTAATGATCCCTCTTGCCAATTTGCATGAAAAGCAGACGGCCAGAATACTACACTAGTCCCTTAACAGTATTGGCAATGCCCAAGAATTCCCTTGAACAGCTGAGCATCGCTCAACTACACATAAGTATACAAATGATTATTATTGATTTTCTACCCATACTCTTGGATAGACTGTTAACCAGCAGCGACCAGTGCAGGTAAGCCGGTTGGGGCGAGGCAGGGTGTGGCGGGGAGTAGAAATCAACAGATGACGGAATAGGTATTATTTATTTATTTAACTATACCTATTCAGCCATCGTTAGACATCCTCCCCTCCCACCCCGCCCCTGCCCACCCTACTGCGTTTACCTGTGCTGGCCGCTGCTGTTGTTAACCAGGGCTACTGGAATTATGCGGCAGGAGAAGACCAAATTATGTGGCTGGATTGAGTAAATTATGCAGCAAGGAAAGGCAAAATATCCAGCAAAATTCGGCACAATTTGGGATACTATTTGTAGAAAATTGGTTTACTGGGGTGTGAGCCCTGGTCAAGAAGCAACCACAATCCTTTTCAGGGTGAAGAACAAGTAAACAACAAATTAACCTCTGCACAATCCCCTTGTAGCTTCGCAAAGAGCAATAAGGCTTAACTTAGAGGCAATGTGTAAAGTATTTGTGTAACACTCCAAACAGTAAAACAGTGAAAACACCATACAAAAGAGGGCTCCACATAAGGTTAGGAGAAAAGAGCAAAATGTAATAAATAAAACAACCAAAATGACAAAAATCCAATTAGTAGAAACATAAGTAGTGAATTTTTATGTTCTTAGTAAGAATAGCGCCAAGAGGTGTTGAGCGGCAACTGTAGATATCTGGTTGTGCTGGACCGGGACAAAGCCACAAGTTCAGTTGAACGGCGATGGAGTGCTAAATAGACCCAGTTAGACTTGCTGAACAAAAGTCCCTGAAATACTGGGTTGCGGAGCATTGTGTAGATCCACGCTGAAGATGAGACACGCAGCTGAAGTAATGCATAGTTTCTGAGATGCGGCGAGGCTGCTGTATGAGAGCATGCACATCGAGGATCCTATTGATGGGCCTTGTGATGCAAAGTCCAGTGCTGTGGATGCATCAGCAGTGGCAGTTCCGAATCCATTCCCGGTTGTGGCAGCAATTTGGTGCTTTTGCGATTGGCCCAATCCACGCAGCAGTGGCGATGTGTCAGTTCTGTTTAGGGTTGTGCTGTGCAGCAGAGGAGATGGGTAGCTCTCGTTGGATCCAACTAGAATGGTAAAGCACCTTAAGCCCACTTCCAAGGGCCCAGGACTAAGGTGGCACCACTTGGCAGGGTAGACTCATAGATGTTCGAGTCCAGCCTGATAGCAGAACATCCGCAGTACCAGAAGTTTACTGAAGTGGTGGTGTCTGAGGTCCAGTATTTGTACCCAATTGTGTCTTTGAAGTGGGGAGACGCTTCCAGAGGTTTCCCTTTGAAGTCAGCAGGCATCCTGCCTTCACTGTCATGGCTACACACTTACTACAAGGGGCATGCAGCCCTTTGTGAGAAGACAGGACACAGCCTACTCAGGTGTAAGTGGGGCTGTGCCCTGCTCCGTCCCACTCACCCTCCAGTGATGTTATGTTAATTTCAATTTATATAGCGCCAAATCACCGACAGGTCTCTTAGCGCTTGCTTTGGGAACCCGTCCTGGCTTTCCCTGCGAGATAACCCCCACTGGGCATCCCCAAGGTGAAGACCATGCATCCCATCGTGGGGGCCGTAGTGGAGATTAAGCAAGCTATTGCCCAGAGTTGCAGAGTGTGAACCCATGATTCGAGTAGGCACCGAGGCGAGAATTATCGAGTCCGTGGACATTTTGAGCTCAAGACCCTGCCGCGTTGGGAATTTAACCCTGGTCCCGGGTCTGACCTCTGCATCAGGGTCTGCCTCCTCTAACCAGTGAGCCACACTTCTCCACATCCCATCCAAGCCCACCTAACTCTCTATTGTGTGTGGCTGTAAAGGAGAAATATACACAGTTCAACTATCAGCTATTCTCAGTCATGTGACGGGAGACAAGCTACAGGCACTAAATGGCAAAGGCAAGAACACTCCAACTTTCTAAAACTGGTATTTTTCAGAAGTGCAATTTAAATCTGACTTCATCGTGAGAGAGGATTTTAAATTGTGATTCCAGAGACACCACACTAACCACACTAGAACTGCTTATCTTTTCCCATTTGAAAATCACACATATAAAATGTAATCCTGTAAATCTATGTTATCCTAGGGAAGAGTTAGGCCACACTGTAATGAAAAAAAATAAAGAGTTTTTCAATATCAGGATATATAAAACGTAAAAGTACACATCCTACTTTTTCAAATGCATTTCTTCATACCCTCTAGGATATCCAGGGCCTACCCTATGGATGACTTATATGAATTAAAAATGATGGTTTGGGTCTGGCAAAATATTTATTTTGGCAGGGCAAAATGGCTGTTTAGAGCTTCACACACAGGCTCTGCAATGGCAGGCGTGAGTCATGTTTAAAGGGCTACTTGCGTGGGTGGCACAACTAGTGCTGCAGGCCCACTGGTAGCATTTAATTTAAATGCTCTAGGTGCAGGTAGCACCACTTTACTAGGGACTTATAAGTAAATTAAATGTGCCAATTGGTGGAAAGCCAATGTTAGCATGTTAAGAGGAGAGAGCACTTTAGCACTGGTTAGCAGTGGTAAAGTGCACAAAGTCCTAAGGCCAGCAGAGAAAAGGTCAAGTAAAAGTGGAGGAGCAAGGCAAAATGTTGGAGGGAGGACTACCCTAAGGCTGACAGTTTTAACAATATTACTTCATTATTCTGTCATGTTTACACTTGTTAACACTGTATGGGCATTGGTTGCTCCTCATTAGTGTGAGTCTAACATCAAGCTATAGAAAAATGCAACAGAAAGATGACCAGTCAACTTTTGCAAAGTGCATTCCACTGCGTGGCAATATGCGGCACTTCATTTTTTGTAAGTTTTGAGCTGATGGAGCTGGAAAAAAATGTTGTTAAAATCTGCAGATTTTGCAGCAGATAAGGGTTTGTGTGACAACTACTGAAAATATATAATGATGCGATAAACACTGTAGCCACATAATCAGCACAGAATTTTGCTAGTTCCCTTGGCAAACAATTTTCAATGATCATTTTTAATGGGGCGTGGGCATTCAACTTCTGATATGCTCTGCTTCTCTTGTGGTACAAAAGGGGGTGGTGATGGACTGAGCATCTGAATCAATCAAACACTCACACCCAGTCAAAAGATCCTATGAGGCACAGGGTCAGACTGATTTGCATATAGCCATGTCTGAACTGGGGTGGCAGAGTGGGCTAAAGAACGGTGATGGATTAAACCCAGATCTCTTGACTGGGTGTGAGTGTTTGATTGATTCAGATGCTCCGTCCATCACCACACCCTTTTGTACCGCTTTTGGCTGCCATAAGTGTGGCAGGGTATGCTCAGACGTGAGTCCCTTGCTCACTTTGCCACTGGATTCAAGCAAGCCGGGCTGAAGACGGCTGGAATGCCAGAAACCGGTCCTCGGAAGCTTGTTTCCGGTCCAGGGAAGACATGGCTTGGCAGTTCGGACTGTTCCCATGAGGCACAGGGTCAGACTGATTTGCATATAGCCATGTCGGAACTGGGGTGGCAGAGTGGGCTAAAGAACGGTGATGGATTAAACCCAGATCTCTTGACTGGGTGTGAGTGTTTGATTGATTCAGATGCTCCGTCCATCACCAACCCCTTTTGTACTGCTTCTCTTGTGGCACACATTTGGCTGATGTGCATCAAATGTTTTGGATCACTACATAATTGCTGGAGCAGCCCACATCACTTTTTGTAGCTTAGTCATAGTACTTCTGAATGCAGTGCCAGAATCGTGGGTCCTGCAGGTTCCTTTTGTGCCAACGTATTTGAAACCTAATAATGTAAAATATAAATTTTGGGGATCTTTTTAATAAAAATGTCATTGGCGTTAACCCACAGCTTAAATTTCCCTGGAGAGTGTATGCTTGACGATATAGATGCATGCTTGCTGACAGCTATTTTGTACATTGTGAGCTGTATTGCTTTTTTTATAAAAGATTTTTAAAGAGTAGCACAATGGTTTCAGCGTTTCCCTAGAAATAGTTATGTTATGTTATGTTATGTTATAAAACATTTTATTACGCGCTCTGCTACTACAGAGTATCCTGGCGCGATATGTAAGCACTAAACTGACCCAATCCATAAAGAAAGAAACAGAAAAACTAAATACTGAGATTAAAAAGATGGGTTTTTAGCCCTTTCTTAAATCCTGCCAATGTAGTTGATGATCTCAACAAAAGCGGCAAGGCATTCCAGGCCCGTGCTGTTTGGACAGAAATTGACTGACCACCCAGTCTCGCATATCTGACTTTAGGCGTAGACATCAGACGGAGATTGGCCGATCGAAGAGCACGATGAGGAGTGTAAAAGGAAAACCTCTTGTGCAAGTATTGTGGGCCTTGCTGATGCAGGGCCCGAAAGGCCAGAACCAATGATTTGAACATAATGCGATGTGCCACTGGGAGCCAATGGAGCTCTCGAAGATGGGCACGTGCACTAGTTCTTCGTGGAAGATGGAACAGAAGTCGCACGGCCGCGTTCTGAATGATCTGCATTCGCTTTATAAGGTATTTAGGGAGACCACTGTAGAGAGCATTGGCATAATCGAGCCTTGACAGGATCAGAGCACGCAAAACAGTCTCCTTCGCCTCCCTGTGGAGAAGTGGAAGAAATCTCTTGAGTGACTTGAGGGTCGCAAAACAGGTCGCAGTATGTTTTTTTAGATGAACTTCAAACTTAAGATCCTGTCCAAACCAGACCCCCAGGTTTTTGGCCGGGCCTCCGTGATAGCTAGGACATGCAAAATCAGTCGGCCAAATGAGCTCCCTAAAATTGGCCGGAAAATTGCCATAGAATAGTAGCTCTGACTTGTCCTCGTTGCATTTGAGCTGGGCTGAGACAAGCCATCGAAAAACATGGGTCAGACAGGAACAGACAGCCTGAGCGTCTAAGCAGTCCTTAGGCCAGGTGAACAACAGCTGCGTGTCATCAGCGTATGACATAATTTTGGCTCCCCACTGCTCAGCCAGATAGATCAACGGGGTCATATAAACGTTGAACAGCAGTGGGCTTAGCGTCGAGCCCTGTGGTACCCCGGTAGTGAGCTTCTTGGGTGATGAGGCAAATGGGGGCAACCATACTTGCTGCGACCGCTCAGGCAGAAACGAAAACAGTCAGGCCAGAACCGCACCCGACAGCCCCACCTCTGCCAGCCTAGTCAACAACTGGGCATGCGGTACCGTGTCGAAGGCGGCAGATAAGTCTAGCAAAACCAAGACCGCTCTGCCGCCTCCGTCGAGACACTCTCTAATGGCCTCTGAAACTTCCACTGAGCCGTTTCAGTGCTGAAAGCAGCCCTGAACCCCGATTGAGCCGGGTGCAGGGCCTGAGAAGACTCAATGAAGCTATTCAATAGCCTGAAAACTACTTTTTCAGTCACTTTCGCTAGTGCCGGGAGCAGTGATATCGGACGATAACTGGAAGTAGCCAGGGGGTCCAGGCCGGGTTTCTTCAACAGAGGAAGAAGCTTCGCCTGTTTCCAACAGAGAGGCACTGAGGCAGAAGTCAGAGACATGTTAACAACCTGGGTAACCTCCTGATACACCAGGGTAGCCGCTCCCCCCAGAACCCTAGCAGGGCACGGGTCAGAGGGTGAGCCAGACTTTAGCGATTCCAAAATGGCCAGCACATCAGCTTGCTGAGCAGGCTCAAAGGTGGAAAATTGGCTAACATGTTGCTTCACATCCATATCAATGATAGGTGGTGAAAGCAGAAGGGGACCATCAGAGTTTAAGAGCTCCTCTTGAATTTTTTTGATCTTATTATCAAAAAAACATGACAGTTCCTCACACCACAAATCGGAGGCCGGGAGAGCTGGGGAGGCAGCACATGGAGAGAAGAAGCTCTGAACAATGGCAAAGACTTCTCTGCCATTGTTATCCGCCTTCTCAATCCTTAGTCAGGTGATGTTACATCGCTATATGCTTATGTAAGTTTACAGTTCTACCAGCAACCAGGATTGTACTGTGCTAAATTTCTGATCTTTCAGGGAGATGCAAATAACAGGTGTTAATAATTTCAAATCCAGTGGTACAAGATTGATTTTTGAGACAAATTTGAAATGTGATGTTGAGTTAAGCCTGTCAAGATTCAGATATGTTATTGACAGGTTAAACCGATTTCTGCAAATAACTTGATACTTTCTTGAGTTCTTTTACATAGATGTATTAAATTATTATACAGACAATAGACTACTTGAATATTATATTTTCCTAGTCTAATACGTAGTAAGAAAATATTAACATATCTGCTAAGTTGATTGAGAAACTTCAGTTGTAGCGATCCAGGTATCCTCAGTTAGAGGAAAAGAACATTCTGAGATTTTTCAAAAGTAAACTGAATATATGACTCGCTCTTCCGGCACTAGTTTTATTCATGTAACTTTTAGCAAAAGGTAATCATTGGGCTATATAATTACTTTTTATATTTCTTAAGGATGGACTATGAGGTTTATGTTTGTTAATGGCATTGAAGAGAAATCATCACATTGTTCAAATGTGGGTATTTCTTTACGGGTAAAAAAAATAATCTGACCTTTTTTCAGAATCATTAGTTTTTTAGTGTAGGAAACATTGTGCACTGTGATGTTTTAGGGCATGGGCAACGTGGCCAACTGCCCAGGGTACCCACTATCTAAGGGGGGGCACTGGAAGAGTGAACTCACATCAATCTATTTTTCCATCTCAACCTTTTAATGTATTATTCAATAGTGTTTGGCGTCATTGGATCTGAATTAGCAAAAAAATGGGTGATAAAATGCAAAACTGTTCCAGAGAGGCGCCTCTATTAAATATCTTGCCCAGGGCCCCCAAATCTTTAAGGTGATCCTGATTGTGCAATCATTACAAATAAAGTAATACTGGTATGAGAGCGAACCTGGTTAAAAAACGTTGAAATGATTAGTTCCTTTCCAGATGGGACAGAGGTCCTCACGCCACCACCCTTTGGATGTAGCACACGTGTCCATTACCAGCTTTGAGAACTTACTAGTGCATTCCAAAGGTGAAGAAGACCTGTCGGTTTTATGGTTTATTTTTCATATATGTTTCAGTTGAGGACCTGATGAAAGATGATGGTTTAGGTCCAAAATCAAGGTCTGGTTGGGGGAATGATTCTTAGTCCCCTAATATTTATATGTTCACCTCCCTCTAACTGATGCAGAAAATAAGCAGCACCATTGGAATTGTGAGATGTGCACATAAAAATAGATTATTCACACTCGCCATATAATCAATCAATCATCAGCTGCAAAATTGCCGATTTTTATCTTTTATCTTTAAAAAGATTCATGGACAAAATGTCCAAAAATTGAAAGCGCCACATCTGCCAGAGAGCTCTTTAGAGTAGTGCAACAAATCTCAAACCCGACCTGGTAATGAAGAACCGGAGGGCTCTCAACTATTTAGCAACCAGCTAGCAAACTTTTTTCAAATGTAAGATTGTAGATATCCGTAAAGGATCCGTAAAGGATTCAAAGCAGATCCTAACACATCCATGCAGCCAACCCCTTCCAGAAGGCCACATCCTGCTCCTCAGGAGACCTTTGCTCAAACAGACTTGGAAACCAATTCAGGTCTTTCCACCTCTCACTACTAAGTTGGTGGGACAATACCTTCTTAACACAAATTCATGGTCTACCCTTGAAGCCTGCCCACGTTTAGTTATCCACCTGGCAGCTAGTACCATTGCCCAACCTCTTTTCAAATGAATGAACCAGGTGATCATATCCAGACATTGCTCCCGGAGATGGAAGGAGGCAATCATCAGGCCCCTCTTAAAAAAATATAACTAGGATAACATGGACTGCAAAAACTATCGTCCTGTCTCACTGCTTCCCTGTCCAGCAAATATTTTTGAAAAACATCACTTTATCCACCTGATGGAATTTGTGGAACAGCAGGGCAGATTGGAAAATTCTCAATTCAGTTTCCGAAAACATCATGGGACAGAAACTTTGCTGATTTCAGCCGGAGTCTAGTGGATGAAGAACAGGGGGTAGCATTGATACTCCTCGATCTATCAGCAGCATTTTATACAATCTTGCCTTTGCTGCTGATGTATCGTCTACAAGACCAGAGTATCATTCATCAAGTTTTAACTGTTCTGTACTCTTTCCTTGCGGATCGTACACAAAGAGTGAAACTACAACACTTCTTTTCGGAGGTTTTCTCTCTGCCATGCGGAGTACCGCAAACTCATCGGTGAGCCCCATGCTCTTTAACCTTTAATTGGCCCCTTTGGCTGCTATAATTCAGGCATTTGGGCTGGAGGTACTTTCGTGCACAGACGATAGATACATAAATTATTGTGTAAATTCTCAAAAACTCGCGCTCTACAGCAAATAATGTTTCATTATGCATGTCAGCAGTAGCAGGATGGATGGGCCAAAACGTTTTAAAACTGAATGGGGAAAAACTGAGGTGCTTCTGTTTGGCACAGGTTTTCAGCTTGAATAACAGCTGCTGGCCAGACCCACTAGGCACCTGTCCTAGTCCAGGTAAGAATGCCAAAAGCCTTGTAGTTCTTCTAGGTATGGGACTCAATGGTTTTATGACTTAACAACAACTGCCTAAACCACGACTTCCTCAACAACGAAAGCTAAACAACGAACTTTCCTTAACCACTACTTTTTTAACAACTACTTCCTAAACAACGATTTTAAACAGATTAAAATGCCCATTACCATTTTAATCCATTATGTTATTTTTAATAAACACATAACAAGCTGTTTTCTTCGTGGAGCTCAACAAAGCAGAGTGAAGCACAATGAAACCTTTATTTTTAAAAGAGATTATTTCGTAATTTAACATTTTTTTTCAATGGAAAGACATACTTCATAATACGTTGAAAGACAAGAAAAGTGCGCTAATTCACCCTGCGCCACAACATTTTTAGTCCATTATCTATTTTAAATAAGCTGTCTGTAATGATTACTAAAGGCAGTTGAGGAATAATTTTTTTGAGTACTAAATTACTTCCCAAACCCATTACCACAATCCACTTTAGATTCTATGGCAAAGGTTAATAATTTATGTTTCTAAAATGTTTGACCTACCTGAAAATGCAAGTAAATTCCAAAAGAAGCAATTCCCACGTCGTGCAAGCAATCTTGAAAAATGAAAACTGCAGCCGATTCCAAACACTCTTTTTAACTCTTGTTAAATTGTTGGCAGGAATTCTTTTTTAAAGGCACGGATTTTGTAAATTAATTTTTATTTTAAAAATAGTGCCTTTTCCAAATAATGTGAGGCAAGTTCCCGTTTCCATAATCAGTTCATAGAAGAGAGGGGGCGGAGAAAGATGACGTCATGTTTACTGAGGCCGAGAGAAGAGACGTGCATATCATTTTTACCCGTTCCTAAACAAGACGTCAGCCTTCAAAACAACATGTATTCAGTTCTGGTCCACAGTGAAGAGTCGTAGTTCTGTACTTCGTGGTTCCGTACATCATTGAAGTGTCATGGTTCGTTGTTAAGACTTCGTGGATAAAGTAAGTCGTTGTTAGTAATTCGTTGTAGACGATGTTTCCCGGACTCAATAACACAGGCTAATTGTACAGTGGCAACCTGCATCTGGATTATTAGGATGCTCAGGATAATCTTCTTGCCCATTCGGCAGGCGCCACGTAAGCAAGTCGCTTTTGCCCTAGTCATGTCCAGACCAGATTACTGCAACTCGCTATATTTAAATGCTAATATGAGCACCCAGCACAAACTCCAGGTGGTACAAAATACACTGGCCGGAGTGTGCTTGATATTCCTATACATCAGTCAACCACCAGGGGACTACAGGCCTTAGTTTGTCTCCCCATCAGAAAACTCATTATGTTTAAATCTCTCTGCATAGTTAATAAGGCCATGTTCCTTCCCAGTTCAGCAAGAATCAAACATATGTTCCGCAGGTACCATCCAGGAAGAATCCCGCAATCAGTACATCAAAATCAGCTCCTGGTACCTAGAACTAAAAAGAAGAAATTGGGGGACAGAGCATTCTCAACGACTGCAAGCAGACGTTGGAATTCCCTCCCTCAAAGCCTGAGGGCTATCCCCCAGCTGTTGCCGTTCAGGAAAGCACTTTAGATTTGGCTGTACATGCTATAGACTTTCCCCAGAATTTGACAGGCTAAGATTGGTTATCCGGACAGCCCACTACAGCGCCTAGATGCAATGGGAAATCGTCGCGCTCTAGTAATTGTAAATCAAATCAAGCAAATCAAATGTTACTAAAAACCGGGAAAAACACTTTGCTGACATCGTTGTTCATCTTTCATGTGTCAAATGCTAGTGTTAGCACTTTAAAAAAGCATCCCTCATTTCTTGCATTATTAAACAATGATGCGGGTAGAAAGTCAACAGCAAGTTTACGAAAATGAATAAAAATACTTTACAAAAAGTCAACAGGAGGTAAGAAACTCGCAACGCAGTCACCTATGAACTGTATTGAAAAGTTGGTTTCTGACTTTAATTTTTTTCAGTTGCATTGAATTGTTCCCTTCAAAAATGTTGCTTCATGAAGAAAATTACTACATTGACAAAATATTTTTAAACGGCAATCTAGTGCTGCGTTTCAGAAAATGAACACTCAGCCAATTTTAGAGTTAAATGTTTCAGATATCACTTCATCAGTTGGTATGCTTTTACTTATGCAGGGAGCGTCCATTTGACTTGATTTTCCAAAATATTTCCCTTTTAAAGACGTTTGAATAAGTTGCCTAATTTTTAATGAAATGCCACAAGGAAAAATTTGGAGCATTTGTATCCTATGCACATTGATTAATAAGCAATTTAATGAGATGTTTCCATAAAATAAAATCCGATATCGTAGTTTACCATTACCCTTCAAATGTTGCACCTTAATTCAGGCTCCCACGTTTGATGTATCCATGCACAGTATTTCGTAGAGCATGCCCTGTACCTAAGGATCTGTGGACTACAAAGAAGTTAACCATTGAGCATTCACATACCATTACGTCTAAAAAGAAGGCATATGTGTACCTGTTTCCAAAAATGTATATACTTTCTGCATTCACCTTTGTTACTTCATTTCATTGCCTTCCCTTTTTAGGTCTCGCTGGTACTGCATCCGAAGGATGCATCCAGCTGGAGACTTATAGCTGCCCGTCTCGGGGGAATGAGGGACAAGAGGGTGCCACGCGCTTCTCTTGTGCTGGATTTGACTGCGTGCATGCGCACCCACATTCACGCATGCGCACATACACAGCCACACGCATACACAGCCACACGCATACACAGGCACACACACCCCCCCGTCGCCGCCGCACCTACACACACACTAGCGCACCTACACGCACACACAGAGACCCCCCCACACACACACCAGCGCACCTACACACATGCACGCACGCACACATACAAAGACCCCCCTCCCCCCGCCGCCGCCGCCATCAAACACATATACACACACACACAAGCGCACCTCCTTCCCCCCTAGAACTAAGCCCCACTTACCGCCATTCGGGACTTCTGTAGCCGGGGCTCTCCCTCGGGCATGGGAGCCCCGCTCTCAGGCACTCCGTGGGTGCGCACGCAGGACTTCCGAAGATGGAAGTCCCGCCCAAAGGAACTGGCTCAAACGCGCATGCGCAGTGACCAGACGGTAGCAAAATCATTTTCACTGTCGCCATCATGCCCCATCGTCTAGATACCGCCCACAGATTGGGTTCGAAGGACAACCAGAACTTGCTGTCTGCCTGGCAGTCTTGGAACAACAAAGTCTCCTATTGTCAGACTGGATGCCTTCACTCGTCATTGTTGATTAGTTTATTCATTTCCTTTTAGTAATTTTCTCGTACTCCAGATCTGGCATTCAGCAGGAGTGGTGTGATATTGAGTCTCTTTCCACCCAAAGCACTGTTGACTTGGAGTTTTTCAGGCGGGACTGTGAGGTGTCTGGCGATTATTCTTTTTAGAACGGTGTATCGTTCATTCTGCATGCTAAGAATTGGCTTTTGCGATGCAGACCACCTTGACTAAGGTTTGCATAGACCATTTCCCTGCAGCCACCTCAGTGTGATTATGTGGTGTTTGATGCATTGCGACGGAAGTCGTCTGCTAATACCCGACTCCGGAATAGAAGTCCATTGATGAGGAATTTGTGGAGTGGCCACACATGACTATTGTTTTATTTATATTTTGGGGATCGTTTACTCTGCTGCAGTTTTGTTCATTACCT
This sequence comes from Lissotriton vulgaris, assembly GCF_964263255.1. Lineage (NCBI taxonomy): Eukaryota > Metazoa > Chordata > Amphibia > Caudata > Salamandridae > Lissotriton > Lissotriton vulgaris. The sequence goes on from NC_141687.1 coordinate 729,169,313, forward strand.
CCAGTTATGGGTATATTGAGTAATCCTCAATTAGTACCAACACATGTTTGCTGTCAGGCAAACTCCTAAAGTCAGCACTGGTTTTGATCCAGGGGCCTTCAGGTATTGCCTCAGTGATGACGAACGTTGGAGATTCTGATTGGCTGGTGGCCTGGCACATCCTGTTCCACTTTGTCATATAGATGAGGAAACCTGTTTTTGATTTGTATGAGGCTCTTAGTCTTAACTGTACCCTGATGACCATTGTTGGCAAGGTGTACCACTCGCATTTTCATCTCGTTGTGGTTCACCAGTCAAATTCCATGGAGGAGGCATTCATCTGGTGATTCTGCAAGCTCGTAAATGTTCATGAAGGAGGGACCTCTGAATTTGTTGTACTTCCCCAGTCCTCTGGAATAAGTTGCTACTAAGGGAGGCCCACCGCCCGCCTCTCACTGCATGGACGGCCACCTTTAAGCAGTTCTCGAATTCTGTGATCTGTTGAATTTCTTCTAAACATATTGGCAGAGGCATCGAGCTTTCCACTTAGGTACTCCTCAGTGTCCGGAGCTCAGTCTTCTTCCTCAGGGCACACCCCTCACCCCCCTCACCGTCACAACCCTCTCCCCCTCACACACCCTCATACCCGCTCCCTCACACCCCCTCACCCTAACACCCCCTCACCCTAACACCCCCTCACCCTAACACCCCCTCACCCTCACACCCCCTCACCCTCACACCCCCTCACCCTAACACCCCCTCACCCTAACCCCCCTCACCTCCCTCACCCCCTCACCCTAACACCCCCTCACCCTCACACCCCCTCACCCTCACACCCCCTCACCCCCCTCATACCCCCTCACCCCCCTCACCTCACACCCCCTCACCCCCCTCACACCCCCTCACCCTCCCTCACCCTCACCCCCTCACCCTCACCCCCCTCACACCCCCTCACCCTCTCATCCCCTCACCCCCACACCCCCTCACCCTCACACCCCCTCACCCCCTCACCCCCACACCCCCTCACCCTCACACCTCCTCACCCTCACCCCCCTCACCCTCACCCCCCCACACCCTCACCCCCCTCACCCCCTCACCCCCCTCACACCCTCACACCCCCTCACCCCCTTACACCCCCACCCCCTCACCCACACACCCCCTCACCCTCACCCCCCTAACCCTCACACCCCCTCACCCTCTGTGCAACCATTCAACAACTGGTTCAAATATGTTCTGTCAATGTTTCAAGTTCTATTACAAATGTAACAAAAAGATGTTACATTTTCACTTCTGTTCTTGGATTTTCGTCACAATAAAATACTCTGAACATAATCTTCACAAAAGTTATTTACAAAAGTTTAAGCTATTGCCATTATAAATTACAATAACTTATTTAAGTATTAATTATTTGAAAAAATTAACAGCCATTGTTATTTGTAATATCAATACATCTAAGTCACGTAAATACAACACATATTGCATTAGAAATGCTATAGGTGTTGCATTTGCGAAAGTTATAACTATTAGCATTGTAAATGACATAGCTATTAATTTAGCTATTTTCAAAAACAAAACATAAATAAAAAAATTGTCATTTACAATACCAATAGCTCAAACTTTCCTAATGCAAGACCTATTGCATTGTAAATGCTTGTTGGAATAGTTGCAGAATCGAACACATAAGTATCACTGCAAGATAGTAGAGGGGCTAGAAATGAAAGGAGAATTTATGTTGCACATTTATGTGGCCTGACTGTCTCAAAGCACTATAGAGTACATCATGGGTCAGGCTCAGCAGATGCAGTTATGTCCTGCTCTATGCTCCACCAACCTGCCGGACCCTACTGTGCAGGAACATATTCAATGGACGTAGGAGTTTGTTTTTGTATTTCTAACACATGTCAAACCGGCCCTTTAACACGCCCCACCTCCCCCATCCCCCCCCCCCCGCCGACTGAGTGAAATGAAGTTGGCAGGCAGTTGCTAGATTGCAATGCGAAAATCTGATATGTGTCCATCAAGCTGTTAATTCATGATTTTCACATAGAGCAATTGTCCTAGTGGAGCCTATGTGGCAATATCAATCTGGCACAGATTATAAAATGGACAAAAATACATAGCAGGCGCTTTAATACAGCCCTAGGCCATAGGCCATACAGCCAAATGTACAGTTTCTAGCTTTTTTGTATATGTGTTTTTAATAAATGTATTTAGGATCCCTTGAAACATGTGAAGCCGAAATTGTCAGTATCCTGGGGGTGCCAGGTCAATCACAATCCCTACCCCCTCTTACACCCCCCCCCCCCCCTCCTGCTACTGCTCCTCTCCAGGAGGGCCACAAAATATATCTGTATGTCTTTAGCATCAATCTGTGACTTGCTCTTGTCCAATACTAGGTGTCATCATCATGAAGCAATTTATTGGAAAAATGTGACAACAGTGGCAAAGTGACCCTATCCAATGGTCACTACCAGCAAGAGCCAAGTAGTGCTGTGCAGATATTTGAACAGCCATTGAATTCGAATTTTGCTGAATAATGCAGGTTTTTTTCATTTCTTGAAAGAAATAATAGTTTTTTCCTCTCCACCACTGTACAAGAGCTGTCTAGGGAACCACAGCATATGTTGTTTTACTCTGTCTCTTTTGAATTTAGTTACGAGTTCTTATCTTGTACGTTTTTGGCACAACGATATTTGTTTAGTTTACATGGAAACCACTAATACTATATTTCGTTAGGAAAAGAAGGGTAGCACATCACCAGCCTGGAAACCATCTAGATTAAATGTTTAAAAAGATTCGCAATGTGTTTCTATCCTACTCTACCGAGGCAGCGAGACAATAAACAAGTACCTACTGGCAAAGGTAAACATCACACAAAACAATAAGGTTGCCTGTCTTCATTAAATGGTAACACCAAAGGATCTCAGTAAAATCTGGCCCACAGACAGAAGTGCTAATTAAAGTTTATTGCATTTAAAGTTTATTGCATTTAAAGTTTATTGCATTTAAAGTTTTTCCAAAGAGTGTTTCTCAAAGGAAAAGTAATATCAGGGGTTTGAACACTTTCCCAACTTATTCCAGGCCGGATGTACGATTCCATTGAGCAGGCATAAACTCTGTGATTCGCAAAACTGGTGCAAATAATTGCAAAATGGTGTTGGATTATGTACCAAACCCCTGTATGAGTCAGAAAATCCTGTCTGACTTGTAAAAGGAATCGAAATTAGGAGTTGCAGAAAAGAGGCATTCGCTCCCAGTTGAGATTTTGCAGCGGAATGAATCCATGGTTACCGCTCGCATTTGTGGCCAGAAAATATTGAAAAGTTACTGACATCTTAAAGTAAGGATTGCAAAGCATTACAATGCAAAATAGGGAGTGGGCGTGAAAGAGGTATTCAAGCCTAATTGTGATTTGCAATGGTGTGCATCAGTAGATTCCACTCATAAATAATTGAAAAATTATTGACACCTCAAAAAAGGTTATGAGAAGCATTAGTAATCACTATTAGGAAGCGGGGGTGAGAAAGTGTCATTCACTCCTAACTGCAGTTTGGAATGGCATATATCAGTGATATCTGACAGCAATTGCGGTTGCAAACCATTGCAAAGTCCCCAACATCTCAAAGGAGGTATTAAGCCATTTGTAAGGGGAAAGCTGTTTTGGGCAGCTTCCTCTTTGAGGATCACGTCAGGCCGACTGATGGGAGGAGGCAGCAGACGCTTGTCAAGGGGATCAATGGATGCTCCTTCAGCTTGTCCCCAGTTGGGAAACATATTTTTTTAAAACAGCACCTATCCTTTTAATGAGCATGCAGTGCTTTTAAAAAACAGTCTGGTGCTGGAAAGCAAAGACATAGATTTTTGTTCGCAGTCTCTTGCGGACCTTGATCCCTGCATTTGCAACCATTTATAGAAATGTGCAAATTGTGACCCAACTAATTAATATTCATTAGGCAGGTCATTATTTGACCCTCTGCAGGGTACAGTTTGTGATGCGACCAATTAGATCACGTTGCAAATTGCATCCCTATTCATAAACTAGTAAATGTTCAAACTACATATCCTGGTTTGTGAATTAGTCTTGGTACATGATGTAGAATGTTGTCTTTACTCCTATATCTAAAAAATATGCAGAAGACAAGCTGACTCATTCTTTATAATGTCCGAGAAAAAAAAATGCTTTGTTCTAATAGGGTTAACTGAGACGCGTTTCAAGATTAAGTCCTGGCACCTAGATATTGGAGTGTTTTTACGTCTTTTGTAGCCAGCAAATTTTTTCTCACTTAAAAGCAAGCTGATCTTACATGTTTCTGGTGTTATTTGCGGCACACACATTCTTGCATGAATTAGGGCTATATATGTGAAGCTAATATTTCATAGATATCTGAATCTCCATCACATATTGGCATGGCCCATTCGTGGCTTAAATTATCCCCTGTCCTGCAGCAATTCCGAAAAACTGTTAGATTCCTCAAAAACTGTTGGAAAAATTAGCGATCACAATAAAACCCCTTTAATAAGCATGTGCTATCAAATATAAAACCAAACAAACTTAGTTTTTATCCTTTCAGACCTACTACTCGCTCATTGTTTACTGGTAGTTAAAACACTTTAAAAAGTTGTATACATTTTTTCAATCTAGGCCATATGTTCATTACGTCCTAACTTCATTCTTTGCCTTTGTTGTTTTTCAAACTCAACAGTTCTTGCAGGGGCAAGCCTGGAGCTCAGCCAAGCTGTCAAAATCAGTGGCAAGTGGTATTTTAAACAACCCTTGGCTGCCCCAATTTCATGAATAGCCAGCCTTCAGTTTTTTTAGCATCTTTTTATCCCCGATCTCTCTTCTTTCTCTAGCCTGCCAGTGAATAGCTCTATTCTGCAGATAAATAGTGTCCACTTCACAAAAATTAGAAGTCCAATTGACAGTCTAATTTTACTGAATACATTTGTGATGTTTTATCAGTTAACGTCAGCTTTTCTGTTAACAGTCTCAGGTACAACATCTGCATTAATGTTGGGCCTGGGTCTCCCCCTACCTTAATCAAATCACATGATCAATTTTGTTGCTTCATGATGTCTCACAGGGGTCTGTGAAATTCAGTTAGATACAGCATTTTGATTTGTAACTCTTCCCACAATACTAATGTTCCATTCTGTTATCAGAGCCGGAAGCTGTACATAAATAATTCATATAGGCCTAATAATTGAGCAAACACTTTATTTTTATGTTCTTTTAAAAACAAAAATTTGGGGGATCCTCTGTGATAATTTACCAGCACCATGGACACACTACCTAACTTTGCACTTAGGTTCTCCATCTCTATCAGTTTCGTCTCTTCTCTCTACCTCTTGTCTCGCTTAATACATAATCATTGTTGGTGCCAGAAAAATGTTGAAGGAAATCTTAGAATGTCACATTCATGAGTTAAACCAAAGTTAATGCATTCTAGGGATAATTTGAATTTGGACATAACTTCTTTGCTTGTGCAGCTGTAATGCATATCCCTGGTCAGTTGCAAGCACTGCCCAATTTTAAACATTTAGCCATTCTTACTACCCAATCGTTTGGGCATAGTGAGTGTCCAGCATAACCGTTGCTTATTCGCATTATCATTCAACCAGAATGCAAAATTTTATCTCGGATCCCAGGAGTGTGAGCAGTCCTTACTCATTGTGGGATAGTTTACAGAGTGTCCCACATGGGGGTACATGGTGCAAAGTGAATGCGACGCAGTTTCAAAAAGCGCACCCAAAGCACTTCTGACAAACAGCAGCAGGCATCACTTTATCAAAGAAGCATTTAGGTCAAATCTTGAGATGTTGATGCTTCTTTGTGGACTTGTTTTCATTATTCAAGTGAAGAAATGGATTATGCTGAAGAGCTTTTTTATCTTTTATAAAAGCATAGATAGAAAATACAACGGGAATAGCAAATGTAGCCTTGCTGTAAATTGTTAATGATGGAGTTGTGGTCTTGATGTCGCTACAGCAAAGCAGTTAAAAGCAATAGGCTTGTGACAAATGCCTTCCTTTGCTCTTAACTTGCAAGTGAAATACCTTTTTAGAGAAAAATGTGTCTTTATTTATACATGGCATTTCAATATAGGTACAATGCTTTTACATACTCCCTTTCTGGTTTTGACAGGCACTTTTAGTGATGGCCTGGCCATTTCTTTTGCAAATGAAAGGGCTCCATGTGCTGTGTTTCATGTGTAAAAAAAACAAAGTGCAGGGGTCCAAAGTGCTTTTTAGCAGCCCGTGGGTGGTGTGATAGAATTCTGAGGTTGCCCAATACCTAGGCTATCTATTGTTGATTCTTCCTCCTGCCTGTTTGATCCACTACTCTACAGGCAATTATCTCTCTCACTGGTTCCTTTTTATCAGTTTGTCACTGTTTTTCTGTCTGTCTCTTTCTACGCTATCACTTTTCTACCTTTCTACCTCTTGCTTGCGTCAGACAGTGATAACTGAAAGTAAGTTCCTGTCCCACTGACCACAACCCAAGGGTGGCACCTCCGCTCAGGTGTAGGAGCGTTGCCCCACTGCTCTGTGAGCAGGTCAAAAAGGAATAAGTAAAATGAAAATCACACATTGTTATTATTATTTTTTTTTCATTGTTTCTCAGCTAGGCTGACACAGAGCAGCAGGGGGAGGAGCGTTGAGCACTCTCTTAAGTGCGCATGACGGTTTGGCTGGCTGTCTTGGGCTGGCCAACCAGTCATATGCACTTCACATGTTCTCAACCATGCTTTGTTGTACATCGTAGGTGGAGAACAGGAACAGGCTCCCACTCCCTGTCTGAGCGCAGAACCACGGCGCTTAGACCAATCACAATGTTGCTGTAACGCAGCATCATGATTGGCTAAGGAAGCATGGGAGCCTGTGTGCTTCCTGCCCCTGGATTCCTGGAACCGGGCGAAGAGCACCACAAGGTGGCAGCTGACAGACTGGTAAGTAATTTTTTTTAAAAAATGTCATCCCCTCCCCCCGTGCCATCAACCCTCCACCACCGATAAGTAGCAGCCGCCACTGAGCCAACCGGCTACAATTGGTACAAGTCAAATAATGATTAGGTGCATATAACCGCTTCCATGTTCAGTTCTGATCTTTAGGATTTCATTTGTGATCCTCTGTCTGGCATCCCTTCAACAAGAATATTGGAAGAGTTAACATGCACTATTGGCAAACGTTTCCTTCCAACCGAATTCTTTATTGAAACAATGCCTGAAAGGCAATAATTTTACATACAGGAAGTGAAAATTGTACACATTTGTGGGATTGTATTTTTTTAATCCCATATTGAATTAAGGAATATTGCTCACCTGTTTTTATAGATGACACAAATAGGTCTATAAATTAGACTTTTCCTAAATTGTAAATAATATAGTCTGTGGGACACTGCCACCTCGATATTAAGAGCTATAGCCAAAATCTTCACCAAAGTTCCAAGTTCTGTCCAGTTTTTGATCCAAACAGTCCTGCAGATGTGTTAAAATGGTGCCTATCTAGCAGTTCTTCACCCTTGGAGAGCAATAGCCATCAAAATGAATGACACCTCCATCCCTCAAAAACATTGTTCCAGAATGACTGAGATGTAAGTGCTTCTTTTGAACACTGCAAAATGCATTCCATTAAACTACAAAGTAATGTATGGAAATCTGCACCTGCTAATACATGTCTGTGCAGTTGTAAGCAATGCTGGCTCATCAGTATTTGTGTAGGAATTTCTGCCATTTCTACGGGTTCTCTGGGCTGCCATCTGGGAGCGTCCTTCCCCACGGTTCTGGGGTTTTCTTATTGTTCCACCTAATTTCCTCAGTATTCAATACACCAGTATCTCTGCGTGTTGGAAGGTTGACCAGGTATCTTCACCCTGTGCATTTATTGATGTGCGCATTATTTTGTAGATGAGATTACAGATTTATTTTGTACACTAGGTGCCCTATCGTGGACCTATTTAGGTGTTAGATATTTTTGCCAAAATTATCCTGCGTAACGATGCTTGTTTTTCTTTTTATTACTCTGTTCGCTCTGTTCATAATTGTTGCGATTTAACCGCATCTAGGAATCAGAACCACTACCCTCACCTTGTACCCATTATTGTCTTCTTTGCAATCCCTATAATTAAAATCATTTAAACACAGCAGATGTGTTGAACATAAGTGCACATTTTACTTTCATCGATTTAGTAGGTGGTTGTTTGTTGCGGTTATAGCTTGCTGCAGTTTAAGATGTGCGTTGTTCACAGAATAGCTGTAAATTCAAATGCACTCTGATGGTCACATGGTGGAATTTCTGTGATTTTGTTAGCTGTTAGTGATGTCACTTCTTCTACCTCTGAGTTTTCGGGGACATGCCATGAATGCTTTCTTTTCATTTTATCTGATGGTGGTAGCACTATTATAACTTGTGTTTGTTTATACATGCTCGTGGAGCACTTTATATTTCTATTCTGATGACAGGGTTGAGCAAATACATCCTTAGCACAGTAAAGCAACCTACTTTTCTAAACCAGTACACATGGCCAGCCTCACAATGCATGCACACAGATGTGTTTTATATACAATAGGGGAATTTTCATTAAGGGGCTGGAAAAAGGACTATTGTTCACCCTTGCCCTCTCCAGGGGTTACTTATACTGTGGGTATGGATGATTCCGGGGTGATGGGAGTGATGCAGTGCCATGAATTGGTCCCCGAGGGTCCTCCGAGAAATGGAGAATTATTATGGGAAATGCAAACAACCCATTCAGATCCCAGTATTATTACCAATTCTCCCCACAGACATTGCACGCAGTCATTTCACCTGTTTTCAAGGCGTGGGGTGACCGGGTGGTACATCGCTGACCTGAGGGACTTGTAATTCCAAGCGGGCTGGCAACCCCAATCACCGAGCCAATCAGGATTAAAGAGTGATTCATAATAAAGGCCTAAATCTACATTTGAAAAGCTTTACTCTGAGTACCAGGGTAGTTGGGCACCAGATACCAATACCACAGGGTGAAGTGTTTTTCAGGTGTGATATTACTGCCACCTTAAACGTTCTACATTTGACATGGGGGCAAACGCCATAATAGCCACGGTTAGATTGGGATTAAAAACCGGCCCGGGCACACCAAAAAACAAGTCGCCCACATTTGCGTATTGCCTTTCCGCAAAACACTGCTCCAGAGACGTTTTTTGAAAAAGGGGGTGGGGTGTGTTTTATTACCTTTTCTTAGATGCACAGACTAATTCACACTGCTGAGCCACACATTAATGCAAGTGAAACCACTTCTGCTCAGGCCCCCTGCCCCCGCTCAATCAGCATCCATTAATGGACCGGCCCAGGGAGAGAAAAGGAGGGACACCTCTGCCCATCTGCCTCTAGAGAGGCCACTCAGGCACCCACGGGCTACTGGCGACATCCTAGCAGCACAGACAGCCCCCAGGCTGCCCAAAAGAGCAGCCCACAGCTGGAACTCGGCTATCGGCCCTTCGGCCATTTCCCGAGTGCCCGCCTTACCAATCCGACCCTGATAATAGCCCACCTTGCCTCCGGTTCCAAGATGCAGATCTCGAAATCCTATGCTTCTAATGGAGGCATACATTTTTAACAGGTTTCGTAATAAAAAAAAAGACGTGCGAAATTTGTGCATATTTGTAATCGTGATTAAGATGCAAACTCCCGTCTGTGCCCGAATCAGGTTACCTGGGCTCATAGACTGAGGCTCACGCTTTAGAACATTAGTTATAGGAAAACATCGACTGTAATCAGCCGTTCTTTCATGCTTTGCAATATCCATGTCTGTACCCCTTCTTTTCTGCAGAAAGAGGTCAAACATTGTGCAAAAGGACACAAGTATCGAAGCAATTGATACTTAACTCCGAGTGCAAGGGATGGAAGAACAAAAACAAATGCAAAACAAAGCCCTCGCAGCCCGTCTGTACCTATGGTCGGAATTGTATTCCATATTGTTTGAAATATTTAGAAAAAACCACTATCTAGAAATCATTGCATGAGCCATTACAGGCTTTCATCTCCCGGGCCCGTGGACACTCAGCCGTGAGTAAGTACTCTGCCATGAGGCTGAAATGATAGAGTAGGCATCTATCTTAAACCTTTCTGACCTCTTTGTATAGAATAGTGCTCTATTTTGAAAATGGCTGCTTTCTATCTGTTTTTACTCTGCGCCCTTCCACTCGTTTGTCTATACAAAGCAATAAAGGGTAAAACTGAAGTAACATAAATTGGTCTGTCTTCCTGAATCCATGTCTCGCTAATGTACCCAGATTAACTCAACTGTAAATTGTCTCCTTTGGATGTCGTGTCTTGCTAAAAGTTTCCTATATGATTCATGATTTGGATTGCTTTTAACAGCTATTGGCTAAGCAATATGGTAAATGTACAAGGTGATGCAATTGGCATTAGTGAGAGAGGATGCACAGGAGCATGTAATGCAGTCAATACTACATTAACTACTGATGCCCAATTACAGAAACTGGAAGAGTGGCTTTTAGGAGCATTAGGACTTGCAGAAGAGCTGAGATCACCTGCCGCTCCTTGCCTAAAAGCTTCACCCTTTATGCGCTGGGATCAAAGCAAGCGTTCACTTGCTTTTTCTGCCATGCAGAGCCGAGAAAGTTGCTGGGAGGTATTGTCACTGCGGTGCTTTTAGCACATGCACGTTTCAATCTTCGTGAAGTCCTCTTAGAGTCCTTGTTTCTCCTGGGACCCCTTCCCTTCAAACAAAGATCACAGCACACCCGCTTTGCATGTATTACTTATTGTGTTGGTGGCTTGTGTTTCTCTCCTCTTCGTAGCTGTTTTCTGGAAACAGGAAATGGAAAGAGTGGTTGTGTGGGTTTTGGTATTTATTGTTTAGCAAATGGACCTGTTTATTTTCCCTGGCTGAATTTACCTCTTGAAATCAGACATCAATAAGAACTTAAATTAGGACTGGAGAAACATGTTTACCAATGCTTCTTGTTGACACATAATTGAAACCAAGTAATGTAGTAGTATTTTGTTTTGTTTTTAAATGTACTTTATGTACCTGGTCACTGCTTAAGTATGTAGATGCTTAGAGTCGAATGCGATGCTTTTTTTATGGACACCACAGTGTAAACACAGTAAATGACACGTAGATGAATAGTAAGAGACAGTCACAAAATTAACCTAACAAAAAAACAAATTTTTTCTTACATTGAAAAGCTGCAGCCATGTCTTATGAATAAGTGAAATTCCCTAAAAATAGCCTAGATTAATAATTTCAAAGTGTATCAATAGAATCAAAAACTGCATTCTGATGTCTGCGTAGCCTCCGTCATTGCCTGCCCTATCCACTGCACATGTCTAGAGCGTTGAATGAGACCCTCTTCCTTTATCGGTGAATCTGGCTGGTCCAGTAGGTCCTCTTCTCTCCCTTTCATCAACAAGGAAAATGGTACATGCATTTCACGCCCAGTCGCCCACCGCATCTGAAATAGATGTTGGTTCTTGCAAATGGCTAAAAGCTCAGAGGTACATGCAATCATGCTTGGTTTACCATCAGAGTTGCACTCCCATCATGAGCCGTGGTCTCCTAAGTAATGCTATTTGAGCAGATCTCTCCTGGTGTTACCAGATGTTTTTCTTTTCAGCTGACCCTGCTGCAATGAAGAGGATGATATGAACAAACAACCTTTCTTACCTTAATGCTTCACGTGAGAGCATGGAGGGCGATGAAACTGACTAACAACGAGAATTCAATAGTCCCTCACTCAATTCTTCACAAAAGTCCTCCCTATCATAGAACGCAGTCTGATTATCTTTACATATCATGGGAAGGAGAACAAGTGTAACTCCAATGCCCTGTCTCTTAATGCACTCGGTGGGAATGCTCAATCATTATTGAAGCTAGTGGGAAAATCCATCACCATTGTTGGCTACCCAAAGCACGTATCATCGCTTTCCACTTAATAGTTATAAGCTTTGGGAAACCGTTCTGAGACCCATTGTACTCAGGCTTTCCAAGCTATGTATCAATGACACCCAATGCCACCTTTGGAAGTCACTATTCCCCATCGTGCTGGCCATGTACCCACACTAAGGAACCAGCAGAGCCAGTTATTGCACGAAGGCACGGAATCTAACAGTCAGAGCGTTATTATCAGGTATTGTGTCATGTAATTCATAAGGCACAATTTATTTCATTAATGTCAAACCAAATGGCTTAGCCTCACCATGCAGTATACAGCAGAGTCCCACATTTTAATTTATGATGCATGTACAAGAAATACTACCTAGCACTGACTTATATCACTAAACTAGGATGACTTGAAACGCCCAAGAAAACATTCTGTTACATGGCTTGGTCCCTTTAACCATATTCTGAATACTTAGCAGGTGCTCTTGGGTAGTCCACATAAAGGCCTAAGCTCAGGGCTGTGTTGATGTCTCCAAGTCCATGTTACAGAAGAGTTATCTGTTCAAGGAGCCTTCAAACAATCAGGAATACGATTAAGGCTGCTGACCATAATAGAAGGCAATTGGTTGATGTAAAACAAAGGAATTCAGTTGAGATATCTGGAAAAACATTGAAGTTAGAAATGCACTCTGACAGCTGTAACAACCTCTCATCTGACATGGTTGAAAGTTTGTCATGGCTGTGCTTCAAACATATCTGAGGTAGGTGAATCTGTACATTTCTCCTGAAAATCATCAGGAGAGTCTGACACAATGATTTATCCATTTTCATCAAATGTGCTTTTATGATTTGCTGTGACTCCGAGTGACCTGTAACAAAACATGACCACGTGGTTGGGAAGTATAGAAAGCATTCTTGGGAGAAGTTGCAGTGATGAGAATACTCTAACTCTACCACCTCACAACACACCACGTCAGCGTAAAGCTTCATTTATATTCTAGTGTAAAAACTGTCTTATAAGAAAGGATGGTGGAGATAACATTGCTACCAAGTTTGGGCTGTGATTTCCCATCTATTTATTTACACCTTATCAGGAAATTAAAGGCAAAATGGGTGTAAACTTTCTATGTTTCAGATGTTGAGCTTGGGGTTATTGTCAGTCACTACTGTCAGAGGTGGTAGCAGCAAATGCAGAATCCATCAGAAACAGCAACGTTCTCCAAAAGCTTACACTTATTGCGTTTATTGTGTATACGATTTGTGCTGGGTAGCCCCACAGTGCTGAATTCTAAGTGAGAACACAGAAAACTAATCCTGAGGTGCATTTTTGTTTACAGGTGAGATGGGAATGGGCCATGATTCTAAATTAAGCCCCAGTTCACATGAGCCTTCATTGTAAAATAAACGTATAATGTCATCCACACAGAGCCATAGTTGATGGTGAACATTATTATATTGTGTGTGGTGATTCTTGTTGCCAGCTAACATATGGCAAATACATTTCACAAAGCTCCTCTGCTTGAGCTTGAGAATGACAGTCGTATTCAACGTTTTGCTTTCTCTGTGGTCTTTTATCATTACTATCTTGAATTCATTCACATATAAGGAATTATGTAAATAATTGATTTTGGAGCAGTGTATTGGCCCCAAAAATCTTAAGGTCCCTGAAAAAGTCGTACTCAGTGCATGTATTGTTCTTGTATATAGTGTATGCAAGCACTAACTTCGTTGACAACATTTTCACTGGAAACAAAGGGGGCATTCTCCTGGGACTGGGATAAAGAGGTTCAAAGGCCCCATAGGTTTCCCCTGATGATTAAAAACCATAAAACAGCATCTCAACAACATCCTAGAGCCATGCTTCTGTTTTTCGGAAACTTCTTACTTCGACAGGCACTCTATGACCTAGCCCAACCTACCAGTAAAAGGACCTTTGAAGGTGTAACATTTTTACCCAGGCAGACTTTGCACATGCAACAGTCGAGAGGAGGTGGCGATTGAGACAATTATTCGATCCTTTCCAAAAAATAGGAGTAACGGTTTTCCTTCAGAACCCGGCTAGATTAAAAATTGTCTATCATGGTCATACCCGCAGTTTCATCTCTGAGATTCAAGCAAAAAGCTACTTAGAAGAAATCTCAGGGCATAATAAAGCAAGAAATGCAGTAAAATAATATACAGGACACAGGTAATGCAAGTAATGCAAGTAGCGAAAGTAATGTATCAGACAGATTGTTAAAACTGTGGTATACTTCGCTGATTGCGGTTCTGTTGGGGTTTTTTTCGGTTTTTTTTTAACATCATTTTTTTTCTCTCTTATGCTCAGCACTGGCTATCCCTCCTCTTTCAAAGGGAGAAAAAAGGGGAAAAAAAGAGGTAATGAGAAGTGTGGAGGGGGGGGATATATATATATATATATATATCCTCATTAGAGAGCTTACTCACTTTTTATATAGTGGTGGGTAATGTATTAATGTTAGGACCTATAAGACACAATGACACAAGTTAGATATGAGATTGTATGCTAAAAGAGCGGTCTATCTTGCTGTGTTATCGGCTGTACCTCTATTATTGTGTGTCAGAAATTTCCTTATTAGATAGTTTTACTTATGTTTTTTCTTCATAGGGGTGTTCTCGGCGGGCTCACTGGGTTTTGTTCGGCAGATGTCACGTCCCTGGCCCAACCAGGGTCAGGTAACCTCCATTGGTGGTGGCGGGTGGGTGGTAGGGAGCCGGGGTGGGGGAGGCTAACAGGAAGGTCAGACAGGCTTTTTAGAGTTCACAGGGAAAAAGGAAGTTATAACAATTTTGCTAACACCTAGGCTTTGGGGGAATACTATTTTAGGATGCTTTGTATAATTGAATGGAAATACTAAAGATTATGTCACTTAACATCTGCACCTTAAATGATATTTAAAAGAGACAGGCTGTTGCGGTAGGGTTACAAACAGTAGGTGCCAACATAGTGTTTATGCAGGAAACTCATACTGTAGGGTCACAATCACATATTTTAAAGTCACTGGGGTACAAACTGGTTTGTGCTACCTCACAAGGAGCACGGATCAGGGGGATGGCAATATTAGCGAAAGGCGGAGGGTTTAGCTTCAGCCGGTGTAAAACAGATACATTTGGCAGATGGGCAATTGCGGAGTGCCAGGTCGAACAATCGCAACTATTTACCATCCGCTCAATTTATGGGAGCACTAGTGACAATCCTACAGTGATCAATGAAGTTTCCAAAAAACTCATACATTGGCCATTACCATTACTTATCTGTGGGGATTTTAATATCAATCTGCCCTCCTATTGGTCAATGAGAGATAACTGGCAGTACCACGGTCGGAAACCTAAAGTTTTCAAAGCATTAAAACATCTGTGTCATATGCACGGGCTTTTGGACGGGTGGCAAATTTCCAATTCTAATGATCTAGGTTACACCTTTTTTTCAAACCCACATCGTGTACATGTTAGGCTTGACTATTTTCTAGTATCACACTCATTAAGATCTATAACACAGATAGAAAAGCTACCCGCATACTTTCTGATCACAATCCTCTGTTATGCACTTTAGGGTTAACTCAAATGGGCCAGATACAATGAAATTGGACCTTTGAGAAATCCCTGCTCCTTGAAGATGATTATTGCAATCATATGCGAGTATGGATTCCCAACTTCTTAAAGGACAATGTTGGGAGCACTATGGTAGAAATTGTGTGGGACGCTCTAAAAGCCGGGATCTGCGGGGAAACCATGCAATATTCAATGAGGGCTAATAAAGTGGCTAGAGAATCCCATAGGGTACTACTGGAAAACTTGAAGGGGGCCGAAGAAGAACTCATTATGGAAACCCGAGATTCTTTAACGATGGAAGAAACAACCAAAATTCAATATCAGGTGGTAATTAATAAGGCTGCCATTATGAACATATTTACCACCAAAGCGGTTAAAAAAGCTACAGCCAACATTGAGAAGGTATATGAAGTTAGCGAATTGATTGGCCATCAATTGGCTATACGTATGAGGCAACAAACATCACAGAATCACATTCGCAAAATACAGGACCCAGTAGAAGGCTTGGTATCAGATTGTGGAAAGATCAGAGAAGCATTTTGGTGCTCTTATAGTACCTTATATTCTGAAGAAGGGGGGTAGACGTAGAAAGAATGAGGGAATACCTGGATCAAGACACACCTACTAGGCTTAATGAGGAAGATCGAGATTCTTTAGAGGAAATTCCGAACCTGGAAGAAATTCTAAAGACAAGTAAAGATCTACCTAGAGGAAAAGCAACAGGTCTGGATTCTATCCCTTTAGAATTTTATGTACCCTTTCAAGATCAACTTAAAGATATCCTGCTAGATCTATGTGTATATGTATTTCGAGGGGGACAACCCCCAAGCTCCTGGTCAAGGGCAAAAATAATCATCTTTCCCCCCAAAAATAAACCCCCAGATCAGATGGGTTCCTATCGCCCCATTACCTTAATAAATGTAGACTCCAAAATATACGCCAAATTAATTGCAAACCGCATCTCACCAATAATTCACAAAGTTGTGTCAAAATTTCAGCATGGCTTTGTGCCCGGAAGAGGAACCACAGATCATATTCAACGAGTGATCAGCCTATTTGACAGTACCGAAGTGGCAGGAGACCCTATGGCGCTACTTCTTCTAGACGCCGAAAAGGCTTTTGATAGGGTCGCCTGGCCATTCCTGTGGCTTACAATGTCTCGAGTTGGATTTAAACAGGGATTTATCTAAGCGGTACAAAAACTATACATCGACCCTAAAGCTATGGTTATGGTTAATAGTAATCTCTCTAAAGACCTAATAATATCAAGGGGAACCCGACAGGGATGCCCATGCTCTCCATTGCTGTTCGCAATTTACATTGACCCTTTTATCCGTAGCTTGGAATCTAATGGAGGTATTATTCCCATCTTGACCCAAGGATATCTGACCAAGACCCTGGCATACGCCGACGACATTGCCATAGTCACTTCTGATCCAAGTACAGCCTTACCCATCATTGAAACAGAGGCCAAAGACTTTGGCAAGGTCGCCGGCTACGCACTTAATCAGAGTAAAACCCAAGTGGTCCTGAATAATAAATGCATCATGATAGACCCCCGTGTGACAGAAAAAAGCGACCTACCTGGGGGTGTGTATCACCTTTAAGCTCGATAATCTGGTTGACTTAAACATGAAGCCCATGTTAGATAAAATGCAAAAAGACCTCCGCCGCATAGATAACTTACATCTATCCTTGATTGGCCGGGCAAACGCATTAAAAATGGTATACTTTCCTAAGATACTTTATTTGTTTAGAGCAATCAATTTAGAAATCTCAGAACATTGGTTTAAATTGATGGAATGTACCTTTACTAGCTTTATGTGGGCATACTCACAACCCCGACGAGCTTACAAATTCTTGACTCTCCCCAAAGAAAAAGGAGGCTTAGCCCTCTCTAACCTTAAGCCATATTACTGGGCATCGATGCTACTATACAATCATGAACTTTTTTTATTAGACGGTACAGAGACAACATTAGGGGAGGACCAACCTTCAATTCATCAGATAGTACTGGGTAATAAGAGCAGCGGCTATCTATGGCGTTTTATCTATGATAGCTACCATAAAAAAGTGCGCCTGAAAACCCTGCTTGGAAATCGGTGAGGAAATTGCTGGGTATTTATACGACTTTCATACTATTCCCCTTTAAGCAACAACCCTGCCCTTCCTGAAATTTTCAGAGGTGCTTGTATTAACAATTGGACTGCAGCTGGAATTACACATATTGGGTGTCTTTTTTTCTAATGAAGGGTTACACTCTTTTGAAGCCTTAAGAGAGAAATACCAACTGGAGTGGAGAGATTTCTTTAAATATCTCCGAATTAGAGATTTTTATTACAACGGATTAGGGGAAATATCCCATTTGATAAATTAACCATAGCCGAAATACAAAAAAACTCCAAAAAATTTACTATTGGGGGGAGGTACTCTCTCTTACTAACCCATTTTCCGGATAACCTCGAGAAGATTGCACAGAAGTGGCAGGGAAAAATAGCTATCACTACAGAAGAGTTTAATTATGCTTATGGCTTATCTCAAAAAATTCTTGTGTCAACAAAAGTTCAAACTCAGTTTTACAATACCTGCTTCTTTATGTATTAATCTCCAAACAGAATAACTAAATGGGGGAGTAGGAGGGGGACTTACTGTTTTAGATGTATGACTCCTAATGCTGACTGCATACACATGTTCTCTTCCTCCCTAAAACTAAGCATTGAGAGGTTCTTATCAACGGTTTTAAAAACTGAAATAGATCTCTCTAATGAAGTGGTTCTACTAGGGGCAACAAGCCTTACCAATCCCTGTCAGGGCCATGAAGTAGTTTTTATCGCAATGGCGGTCTTAAGAATTTGTATTGCCTCTGCCTGGCTGGACCCCAACCCCTCTTCATTCCAACAATGGTTTTCCAGGCTACTAGCCATATATAACTTAGAAATGGCTATCTACAAACGAAAAGGTAGGAAGCGAAGGGCCAAGGGGCTGAAAATCTGGAACCCCTTAATTGATTGGTCACAATCCCAAGGTAATTCCCTGTAGCACGATGTATCAATTAGCTTGATCTAAAATTGTAATTATCAAATTGTAACGCTTGTAAATAACCTCTAGACCATATTTAATCAAACTATGTTTGTATTCTCTAAGAAAATTTAATTTACTGGTATTGACTTATTACTGTTTGAATCACTAATCCAGTATTAATCCCTTTAATTTTCTTTTTCCCAAATTTCCTGTTTGTTTTGCTTCTCTGCTTGTCTGACCGGGGGTGGGGGGTGGGGGGGGGGGGGGGGTTGCATTGTTTTAAATATAAAATCCAATAAAGATGTTTTAATTAAAAAAAAGGAAACATGGGGGCATTCCAGCTATGACATCTCCAGATTTAACCTAGTCTTCACACCAGTTGGCAAATGTTAACTGGATATTTAGGCTGAATTATTAAAACATGTATTACCTTTTATTAACATTCGAGCACAACATTCACTGTAGCTTAGAAAAGCATGCTTTGGGAGGCTATTGTACAACCTTGCATTGTTGAAAGTTGTCTCAAATCATTATTGAATTCAATAGCTAATTGATGTTACTATTATAGTTGTTGACAGTGTTTTCCTTTGAACAGATCTGTTGTTTTTTCAATACAAAAATGAATATAAAAAGAACAATTCTTCTCGAAGATAGATACAAAGAAACTGTGAAGGGGCCACGTGACATTTCTTTTCTTTGGTAGCTTTCAGCAACTGGCCTTTATACAATATTATAAAAGAACAGATTTTGTCGACTAAGACAGCTGTCATGCAGACATGGGGGGGGGGGTGGTGCTATCGATGAAATAGGAACTTTTCATGTTACATAAGTTAAATGAACAATGAAGTCAAATGAAAGAGTAGAAATAAAAAAAACTTTATAGTTTCAAAATAAAATATGAAATTGAAGACAAAATACATTCTGCTCGGTGCATTCCAAAATGTGGATAAAACTAGTGTCTGTCTAGCACTTTAAAAATAATGTATCTTTGGCAAATCAGAAATGGTTTTAGTCTCGGAATTTAGAGATGCCACAGACGCTTACTTGATGACTTCATATTATGGTGAAAGCCCTCCCTTCTGCGACCCCCACTGGATATCTAATGCCAGTCCACTGCTATCTTCTTTGCAGTACCTTTTCTCAGCAACTGAATGAGGATTGCCTTCCTTGCTCCTTCAGTTATGCAGTCTGACTCAGATGACCATCAAAGCAGCTTTTCCACAGATTTAACATTGTCATCCTAAGAAATCTTGTAATGAAGAAGCAAGTTGTGCAAGGAAGGTGGAGATCACCTTAAGCTCTGCAGTTGTAGCATCTGTTAGAATATATTGCTGATCATCATACAAAAATTGGTTTGTCTTTAACTCAGCAATAGGATCTCAACATCAAAATCAACTCGGAAGCAGAATCTGGATTTGATTAGCCAATCATGGTGCTCAGTCATTCTAACATCACACTAACATTTCTGTGTGCGTCAGTTGTTCTGTGGAGAAAATAAAAGGTTTACATCTCCTGTGCCAATAATATTTATACGAGAGTCACCTTGAACTCCTGCCTCTGTACTAAAGTAGACATGAAGGGCTGATTTGGAATCTGGCAGATGAGATGCTGCATCAGAAATGTGGGTCATATCACGTCTGCCATATTACAAGTGCCATAGGATATAATGCACTTGTAATACAACTGATGGGATATCGGTCAAGCTTTTGGCACCGTATCCCAGAAATCAAACTTTAAATCAGGCCCAAAGTACTGATAAGAATGGGAATTCATGATTCTCTACTATGTCTGGTGAGTACATTTTAATCTTTAGCTCATTAAAGCACTTCGAAAGTCTCAGCCACTCTAGAGCTCATATAGGTGGAGGCAGTGATTGCTCACTGTTTTCAGTCAATCCTATGACACCTGATTCCATTTGATTATTTATACATTACTTAGCATTGACATTATGCTTCATGGTGATAGAAATTGGATGGCTTACACTCTGTCCACATAGGGACCCTTATTCCAGTCAGGGTAAGGGGAGTACACACCCCAGATAATCCCTGCTCACCCCCTTGGTAGCTTGGCCCGAGCACTCAGGCTTATCTCAGAGGCAATGTGTAAAGCATGTGTACACACACACACAAACAGTAACACAGTGAAACAAAATGACACCACGCCAGTTAGGACAAATAACCAATATTTATCAGAGTAAAACAAAGCCAAAACGTCAAAATAAAATAAAAAACAGGTGCAGGGGAGGTGAGGTGCCATTCAACAAAGTGATGCAGCACTTCCTTACTTGAAGCAGAGGTGATGTTTCAGTTCCTTACTGCAAGGGGAGGTGATGAGTTGGTTCCTTACTGCAGCACAGGGGAGGTGATGCGTTGGTTTCTAACTGTCAGGGGAGGTGATGTGTTGGTTCTTTACTGTGAGTGGAGGTGATGCGTCATTTTCCTGACATCTGGCCTTGGATCCTTACTGCTGGGCAACGTCGATGGAGAGATTGGCGCACAGGTGCAATGCATTGAAAATCGTGCTGGATTGATGCAGCGCCCTGCAAAACAGGTGCTGCATCGATTTGAAAGTTGCAAAGCAGGGGATGCATCGATTTCTTCAGACACACAGCTGGGCCTGCGTTGGAGTCTAAAGTGGGTACCAAGAATGCATATGCAAAGGGCTGGGTCCAAACTGGAATGGCATGGTAAACAAAAAACAATGGATTTAGGCCGAGATCTCTGTACTGGGGTAAATGTATGACATTGTTCTGCATTCTGTCCATCAATTGTTCTTTTTGCATATGTCACCCCAAGTGGGACGGGTATGCCCAGACCTGGGTCCCGTGCTCTCCATGCCTCTGGAGTCAAGCTATCCTGGTTGATGAGGGCTGAAAGCCTGAAACCAGTCCTAGGATGCTTCTTTCCAGTACAGGGTGTACCTGGCCTGGCAGTTCAGGCTGGACTTGACCCATTGGGTGCTGGGTCAAGACTGATTTGCATATAGCGGGGTCCAAACTGAAATGGCATGGTGAGCAAAAAAACGATGGATTTAGGCCCAGATCTCTGTACTGGGGTGAATGTATGACATTGTTCTACATTCTGTCCATCAATTGTTCTTTTTGCATTTGTCACCCCAAGTGGGACAGGTATGCCCAGACGTGGGTCCTGTACTCTCCATGCCACTGGAGTCAAACTATCCTGGCTGATGAGGGCTCAAAGCACGAAACCGGTCCTAGGATGCTTGTTTCCAGTCTAGGGAGGACCTGGCAGCTCGGACTGGACTGTTCCCCTTGGGCGCAGGGTCAAGACTGATCAGCATATGGCTGGGTTCAAACTGGAATGGCATGGTGAGCAAAAAAACGATGGATTTAGGCCCAGATCTCTGTACTGGGGTGAATGTATGACATTGTTCTGCATTCTGTCATCAATTGGTCTTTTTGCACTTTCTAAAAGTGGCATTTTAAAACATGCAGTTTAAAAATCTACTTCATTAAAAGATGTATTTTAAAATTGTGAGTTCAGGGACACCAAACTCCAAATCTCTATCTCGTCACAATTGGAAGTTACACTTGTAAGAGATTACAAGACAGCTCCAATGAGAACATATGGGAGAGATAGTCCTTGTAATAGTGAAAAACGAAATTAGCAGTAGTCATTATCAGGACATGTAAAACACACCAGTACATGTCCTATCTTTCACATACACTGCACCATGGCCATGGGCTACCTTGAGCCTACCTTAGGGGTGCCCTACATGTAATAAAAGGAAAAGTTTGGGCCTGGCAAGTGGGACAATTTCCAGTTCGACTTGGTAGTTTAAAATTGTACTCACAGAAACTACAGTTGAAGGCCTGAGACATGGCTGCTGGGCTACTCATGTGGGTGGCACAATCAGTGCTCAGGCCCACTAGTAGCATTTGATTAACAGGTCCTAGGCACACGCTGTGCTCTTTACTAGGGACTTACCAGTAAATCAAATATGCAAACCATGGATAACCAATCACAGTCACAATTTACACAGCGAGCACTTGCACTTTAGCACTCATGAGCAGTGGTAAAGTGCCCAGAGTTCCAAAACCAGCAAAAAAGAAATGCTGCACACAGTCATAAACAGGAGGTCAGAAGCAAAATAGCCAAGTGAAAAACATACCAAAGATGCCTGGTCTAACACATGGTCACTGAGAGAAATATTTTTTAGGTATCCTTCGCAATGACCCGATTTGATATAATCAGTAAGTGCACTTTGACATTGTAATATTCCTCCTTATTAAATGCATTAGAAAATATATAAGCAGACCAAAATCTCTAATTTTGATTACCATTAAGTGAAATGTTCATAGAAAGCCAATTGCTTAATCGTTTCCAAAGCCAAAGAAAAACAAAATTCCACCTTTACTATCACATTTCCTTTACAATGTCCACTCATGAAAGCGATATGGAACAAGCAAAATACACCTAGATGCTATATAATCACTTTTAGAAACAGTCTCCTGAAAAGTCAAAAAGGCCAAAAAAGACAATGTATGCATTTTACATACTTATTCACCAAAAATCGAATACACAAGCAGAGTAGTTTAAAATGATACTGCTAAAACAACAAAAAGTAACTTGGCACAAAATATTGTTTAACTCTGAATAAAAGTTAAGCTATTAAATCAACATATGTATTCAACCCACCACATCAGAAATCAAAGATAGGCAAAGCCTTTAATTGGGCACAGCTCTCAGATCACTATGAAGGATCAATAGGTCACAGGATGGCATGCAAATGGGATAATTCACTCATTCCTATGGTCAACAAAAACGGATTCACCACAAAGCAACATAAATCTAGGGGGATGCCAGGTAAAATATGGTTATTTCCAGCAAATACCATACATTAAAAAAGATAACAAAATGATCATGTTGTTGCTGTTATGACTGCCCTGGACTACTTTTTGGGTGAAGCTATACCATAAAATTAATGGATGTTTCATTTTTAGCAGTGTCTACATGCATTTTAAAAAAAAAAAATGTTTAAGTTTTGTATAGCGCTAGCTAGACCCGTAGGTATACTAGCGCTTCACAGTAACATTGTGAAAATCAGAAGGGCCTTACATTACCTAGAAGGCTGAGAGTAAGTGAGCAAACCACGGATAAAGAATACAGCATGAACAATAAATAACTGTGCAATGGAGGGGAAGAGAAAAAAAAAAGAAAACAAGGTGATTAGCATAGTCCATTCACCAACAATCCTTGAATGGGAGTCAACTCGGAATATTGAGGTCTAGGTTAGTTGACGTTGTTCAGGAAAGTATTTGTTAAGGAGATGGAGTTTAAGGTCCCTTTTGAAACAGGAGAAGGAGGGGTTGCATCTGAGGACTCCAGGGAGAGCGTTCCATATCCTGGGAGCGTTGCCAGAAAACGATCAGTATTGGGTGGTTTTCTTTTTCATTTTTAGCGGAATGAGAAGGAGTGAGTTGGAGCTTCTCGGTGTTCTGGCTTGACCTGCTCTTACCAGTTTGTTGTTCAGGTACTTGGGGGCCGGAGTGGAGGGTTTTGTGTATGATGCAGGCCAGCTTGTAAATACATCTCCCTTCCATGGGAATCCATTTGAGGGAGTTGAGAGCTGGAGTGATGTGTTCAAATCGTTTGACTCCAGATACAAGTCGAGTGGCCATGTTCAGCTAGGGGCTGAACATGGCCTAGGTGAGCTTTTGGAGTGGGGCTAGGCGAGCTTTTGGAGTCTCTGTAAGGATGGTGTTCCCGTAGTCGATTTTAGAGAGAACGAGGGATTGAACTACTGTTTTGAGATCATCATGGGGAAGAAAAGATTTCCATTTCTTGAGGTGTTTTAGAGAGAAAAGAGCACTTTTTGCAGAGTTTTTGATGTGGGCCTCCATTGATAGGTTCTTGTCAAGGGTGATGCCTAGAGACTTAACTGAGTTGGATAGAACAAGGGGGTAGTTTAGGGCAACGAGATTCTTGAGCCACTCTTGGATAGGACGATGGTTGCTTTTTGGAGAGAAAAGGATCAGTTCTGTTTTTTCTGGGTTGAGCTTTAAGTGGTTGACTTGAACCAAGTTTGGATCTCCGTTAGAGTGGTATTAAGGTGTTGGATGTCATCGGGGGACTTGATTTTGAAATAGATTTGGGGTGTCATCCGCATAAAGGTGGTAACTCACTCCACCTTTTTTCAAGATGATTGTGAGGGGCTCCATGAAGAGATTGAAAAAGGATGGGGAGAGGATCGAGCCGTGTGGTACCCCAAGTGTGACTTTTTTGGCTTCGAGAGACAGGAGTTGATTTTAATTTGTTGTGAGCGATGTTGGAGGAAAGAGGTGAATCATTTTAGTACAGTACCATTTATGCCAGAGCGCTTCGACAAGGTGTCCAGAAGAGCTGGATGATTTACTGTGTTGAATGCCGCAGATAGGTCAATAAGGATGACCATCATCAAAGGCTTTGCTAATGTCGTCCGAGACGTTGAGTAGGGCTGTTTCCGTGCTACAGCCTTACCTGAATACCGATTAAAAGGTGTTGAGGAGGTTGAACTCATCAGTGTGTTTATTGAGTTGGTGGAGAACACATGACTCCAATGTTTTTGCAAGGAATGGGAGGTTTGAGATAGGTCTGAGGTTGTTAAGATCATTAGGGTTGGCCCCTGGTTTCTTGAGAATGGGCGTGATTTGTCCTAGTTGAAGGAAGTCTGGGACACAGGTGAGAGAGGCATTGATGATTTTTGTCCAGAAAGGGGAAATGGTGTGGTTGAGTTATTTTATGATTGTGGAAGGGAAGGGGTCCATGGTGTGGGAGGAAGGTTTTAAGATTAGAAATTATCTTGCAGACCTTGTTTTCAGCCATTACCTCAAAGTCGGACCAGTGCGCATTGTTTTTTAGCTGGAGGCCGGTCTGATTGTCCTTATACAGAACTCTTTCTGTGTGGTCAAGGGAAGTAGAAGGGGGCAGGTTATGAGGGAAGGAGTGTTCGCAGATTGTATGAAGGATTGATAAAGACTTTATTGTGAAGAAGGTGGCAATTTCTTCACATCGCTCATTTGTGGCTTCGATATCTTGAGAAGGAAGGCCGTTAGTTTGACTTTTGACAATGCTGAAGAGTTTTCCCAGTCTGTTTTTTACCAGATCTAGTTGGCTGCGGAAAAAGGACACCTTTTCACTAAAAATTTGTTTTTTGTATGCCTGCTGAGCAGATCTAAGTTGCGGTAGGTGTAAAGTCGAGGGGTTAAGCCTCCAAGCCCTTTCCGTTTGTCTGAGTTGACGCCGTTCATCGTTTAGCTCCACGTTAAACCAGGGTTTCAATTTGTTTTACCTCTGTTGTTTGAGTTTGAGTGGAGCTACTTGGTTTAAAACCTCTGTCATTTTTGAGTTAAAGTGTGTAGTGAGGTCATCAGCATGATGAGGGATGGAGTTGCTGATCGGGATGAATCATGGAATCATGGATTCAAGTTCGTATAGAGGGACTGTTAGAACCGGCTGCCTCTAGTTGGCAGAGGTATGTACTTCTGACAAATAGGGACACTCCTTTTCTAGTCAGGGCAAGGGGATCACACCCTTCGATAACCCCTGCTCACCCCCTCGGTAGCTTGGCAGAGCAGTACAGGCTTATCTCAGAGGCTGTGCGTTAAGCAATTATGACCACATACAGTAACACAGTGAATACACTACAAATGGACACGACACCGTAGTATTATAAAAATAAGTATTTTTATATAAGGCTTAGCACAAGACCAAATAACGGCAAAACTGTACACAATCGGAATAAATACGTTCGGGAAGGAAAAAGGATAGTTCAAAGGTAGTTTCTTCTTTAGCATAAAAGTCTTTAGTATCAAGCAAATCTTCTTCTTGGAAACACAGTTCTTAGCAAAAGGGTAACTCACACGGGAGCTACACAACGTCGAGGCAAAGATTATCCAAAGGTTCGGCGTCGACCGCGAGGAGCGCTGCGTCAAGCCTGGAGTCACACGGACCCCCAACAACACAGTACCTTTAGGAAAATGCAGCACACGATGATCAGCGGCGTCGAGCAATCCGGCGTCGCGTCTTCGGTGTCGATCAGGCCTCAGCAGGCGTTGTCGATGATGCAGTTGCACAGAGTGAGCAGCGCTCACGGCGTCGAAGGGCACACAGGTGATGCGATCAGCAGCGGTGCAGACACGAGGTCCTCTGGAGCTAGAGCCGTACTCCCACTCACTTGCGTTGCTGCTGGCGTCGGTCGGGCCCACCGTCCGGTCGTCGGGATTGCTGTTCCTTTCAGAGGTGCTGGATTCACAATTCCAGCAAATAGCACTCTTAGCAGATGAAGTCCTTTAGCCCTGTGACTTCAGCAGGAGACTGGCACTCTTCCAGTCCTTGGAGATTTTCTTAGCAAGCGTGAGAGTACACACACAGTTCCTCTCTCCTGGTTCCTTGGCAAAAATAAAGAAGCACTGCAGGATTCCCCCAACAACAGCACACTGGCAGAAGGGGTAGGCAGTCCTTTAGATCAGCAGGCTTCTTGTCCTTGGTTACAGGGTTCCTTGTCAGAAGTGATCTGATTTCCTAGTTCAGGGGTCCTTCTCTTATACCCCTTTTCGTCTTTGATCCCTTTGTCTATGTCGGGGATTTCCCAACATCCTGGGTCTGTGGTGGGTGGAGCTAGGCAGTAGCACCTTGCCTATTTATTGAGCCGGGCTGAGTCCTCAGACGCCCCGCAGGAGGTGGAGCCAGCATTGATACTGGCAGGAGCAGAGCTATCGCCCTCCTGGCAGGAGGTGGGGCTAGGATCGTCCATGGCAGGTACAGAGCCATCAGTCGCTTAGCAGGAGGTGGAGCCAGCATTGTATCAGGCAAGGCAGGCTATCAACAACTACTCTCCCCCTACTCTCAACGTAAATGTCCCACTCATCCCACACTGACTCATCCAGACCTCTTGGAGCCACCCAGCTCCTGTCACACACACGCAAGACCAGCAGAAACCAGATATGGTTAGGCAAGAAAATAGACACTTTCTAAAAGTGCCATTTTCGAACCCAGAGTCCAAAAACCATCCACACCAACGGATGCGTAATTAAACCCCGAGTTCAGGGATACCAAACTCGACATTGCACCGTACTCTCCGAGCCAGCTAGGATCATAGCATTAACAATCCCGGCGGCCCATTCTAATCAATGGAGAGCAGGCTACCTCGCCATAGTGAAGCACGAAGATGGCGGTACTTCACTATCAGGACATGCCAACTTGGTCAGGCGTGTCCTACCTTACACTCACAATGCACCCTGCCCACGGGCCTACCAGAGGGGTGACTAACATGAAGTTAAGGGAAGGTTGGAGGGGCTGGCACGTAGGTATACCTGCGCAGCCGGCGTGACAGTACAAGACTGCACGTGGGTCTCGCAATGACCGACCCGTAGACATTCTTTTACGAAGCCGCTCCTGTGGGTGGCACAACACGTGCTGCAAGCCCACGAGCGGCATTTGTATTTACAAGCCCCGGCACTCCTGGTGCGCTAGACTAGGGACTGACAGTAAACCAAATAAGCCAAACATGGATACAATAGATACATCATTTTAACATAGGGAGCACTTGCGCTATGGCACTGATCAGCAGTGACACGGCGCCCAAAGCGTATACCAGCAAAACATCGTAAAACAGTAGAGGCAAACAGAAAAAATGGAGGAGAGACTCAAGCCAATGATGTCAGGTCTAACACGTGTCCCCTCCAGCTGAAATGTGGGGAGAACTACCCTTAACCTAGGGAGTCCTCATCACTAAGGCGGAAAAATCTGGACAGACCATCAGCATTGGCGTGCTCTGTACCAGGGCGGTGTTCCACCGTAAAGTCCATCCCCTGTAGAGAAATGGACCACCTCAACAGTTTCGGATTCTCACCCCTCATGTGCATCAACCATCTGAGGGGCCTGTGGTCTGTCTGAACCCGGAAGTGAGTCCCAAACAGGTAGGGTCTCAGCTTCTTCAGCGCCCAGACCACAGCAAAAGCTTCTCTCTCTATCGCACTCCACCTTGTTTCCCTGGGAAGTAACCTCCTACTGATGAAGGCTACAGGCAAGTCTCTGCCCTCTTCATTCACCTGAGCTAGAACAGCCCCCACGCCATGCTCTGAAGCGTCCGTCTGAACAATGAATTCTTTCGAAAAGTCGGGTGCCTGGAGTATAGGTGCTGTGCACATTGCAGCTTTCAGGGTGTCAAAGGCCGTCTGACAGGCGTCAGTCCAGATCACATTTCGTGGCTGCTTCCTGGAAGTCAGCGACGTCAAGGGGTGCACAATGTTACCATAATCCTTGACAAACCTCCTGTAGTAACCCGTGAGACCTAAGAAGGCTCTCACCTGCGTTTGGGTTTTGGGCGGCGCCCAAGCCAGGATGGTATCAATCTTGGGTTGCAGGGGGGCAACCTTGCCGCTCCCTACTTGGTGCCCCAAGTACACCACAGAACCCTGCCCAATCTGGCACTTACTGGCTTTGATTGTGAGGCCTGCTCCGCGCAGGGCCAACAACACTTCCTGGAGGTGGCGCAAGTGTTCCTCCCAGCTGGCGCTGAACACTGCGATGTCGTCCAGGTAGGCGGCACTGAAGTCCTCCAGTCCAGCCAAGACCTGGTTGACCAACCTCTGGAAGGTGGCAGGGGCATTCTTCATCCCAAAGGGCATCACCCGGAACTGGTATAGCCCATCTGGTGTGGAGAATGCTGACCTCTCTTTTGCCCCATCAGTTAAGGCGATCTGCCAGTACCCAGACGTTAAATCAAACGTACTAAGGTACCGGGCAGCCCCCAACCGATCGATGAGCTCATCAGCTCTGGGGATGGGGTGCGCGTCGGTCTTCATGACCGAATTGAGTCCTCGGTAATCCACGCAGAACCGGAGTTCTGGTGAAGCACCAGGCGCTGCAGCCTTCGGGACCAAGACCACTGGGCTGGCCCAAGGACTGCTAGAGGACTCAATCACCCCTAACGCGAACATTTTGGAGACCTCCTCCTTAATGTACGCTCTGACCTTGTCAGTCACCCTGTAAGCCTTGTGCTTCACAGGAGGGCTGTCTCCGGTGTCAACGTCATGGACACACCGATGCGTGACACCCGGAACCAAGGAAAACAGATCCGGGAATTGTCCCAACAGTTGGCGACAATCCTGTTTCTGTTCAAGGGTCAGTGTGTCAGAGAGGACCACACCATCCACCGACCCGTCTTGCTCTTTAGCACACAGGAGGTCGGGAAGAGGCTCACTCTCCTCCTCCATTCCATCATCTGTAGCTAGGAGCATGCCCACTTCGGACCTTTCTAAGTGGGGCTTCAAACGGTTGACATGCAGGACCCGCAAGGGGTTCCTGGGAGATTTCAAGTCCACCAAGTAGGTGACATCGCTCTTCTCCACAACCTTAAACGGTCCAGTCCACCTGTCCTTGAGCGCACAAGGTTCCACAGGGGACATGACCCACACTTCCTGACCAGGCTGAAGCTCTACCAGAGTGGCATTCCGGTCGTACCACCGCTTCATCTCCTCCTGGCTGGCCTCCAGATTTGCCTGAGCAAGTTCTCTGAAGCGCCGAGTCTGGTTCCGAAAGGCCAGCATGTAACTGTATACATCCTGGGGAGGTTTCCTGGGAGATTGCTCCCAGCCTTCCTTGACCAGACTCAGAGGTCCTCTTACCGGGTGACCGTATAAGAGCTCAAAGGGGCTGAACCCTAGAGACTTCTGCGGCACCTCACGGTAAGCAAACAACAGGCATGGCAAGAGGACGTCCCATTTCCGCCTCATTGGTTCTTCAAGACCCATAATCATGCCTTTCAGGGTCCGGTTGAATCTCTCAACCAGCCTGTTTCCTTGAGGGTGGTAAGGAGTGGTGAACCGGTAGGTTACCCCACACTCCTTCCACAGAGACTTCATATAGTTCGAAATGAAGTTGGTGCCTCGGTCGGACACCACCTCTCTGGGGAACCCCATCCGGGAGAAAACACCCATCAGTGCCCGTCCCACCACGGGGGCCGTCACTGTTCTGAGAGGGATGGCTTCCGGGTACCTTGTGGCATGGTCCACCAAGACCAGGATGAACCTGTTGCCCAGGGCTGTCTTAGGGTCCAGGGGCCCAACAATGTCAATACCCACCCGGTCAAAGGGGGTGCTGACCACTGGAAAAGGTTGGAGGGGAGCCTTCTGCTTCCTTCCGCTTTTCCCACTTGCCTGGCAAGTGCGACAAGTCTTGCAATGGATGTCTACATCCCTACGCATCTGAGGCCAATAAAAATGGGTGACAAGCCTGTCATAGGTCTTGTCCTGCCCCAGATGTCCAGCTAACGGTACGTCATGAGCCAAACCCAGTAGGAAGGCTCTGAAGCGCTGGGGTACCACCAGCACACGGGCTGACCCAGGCTCAGCAGCCTTAGGCTCGCTATACAGGAGATCGTTCTCCCAGTACACAAAATGTGACCCTGACTGATCACCTGAGGATTGGGCGGAGGCCTGCTGCCTCATGCCCACAAGAGAAGGGCACTCCTTCTGTTCCGCACAGAATTCCTCCCTGGAGGGACCACCATCCTGCTGCCAGTGGGTCAGCTCGGGCAGATCTCCCAGTTCGGCAATTTGTTCCCCTGTGGGCTCCAGGGCATCCCCCTCAGGGTCTACCTCCTCCTGGACCACGGGAACTACGGGGGCCGGTTTTCCGCGCCTCCTGCCTCTTCTCTTCACAGCTGGGTCCTGGGCCGTACTTTCAGGCTCCGGGACCCCATCAACACCCTTATTCACTGTCATCGAACGAGTGGTTGCACACACCCACTCTGGCACACCCAACATTTTCAAGTGCGCCGCTCTCTCCACCTTAGCCCAAGGTGAGTCTTCTAAATCATTGCCCAGGAGACAATCGACAGGCATGGCGGGCCTCACAGCAACCTGAAGAGTACCTGAAACTCCCCCCCATTCAAAGGAAACCTGAGCCACCTCACACTCTTTCTGGGAGTTATCGGCAGCTATCACGGGGTAGAATGCGTGGGGAACCACCTGCTCTCTGGACACCAAGTGACACTTGACAGCTGTCACACTCGCTCCGGTGTCTCTGAGAGCTTCCACTCTATGGCCATTAATGGTCACCCACTGCCTATATTTACTAGTGTTACTAGGCAGGGGGGGTGGAGGGACCATTTGCATGTCTCCTAGCGAGACCAGGGACATCTCTGCGGGACCCCTCCCATCATGGACAACCATCTCCTCCCCTCCCAAGGCTACACTCGCCAACTGACGAGGGGGTGCACGCGGCGGTGCATTCAAATCCTTTTTGGGACACTGGGGGTCATAAAACCGGTGTCCCACCTGTCCACAACCGTAGCAGGTTAGAGGGCCCCTATGAACAGGTTTACCCGTCGGGCCCCTGGCTTCTTCTCAGGGGGAGGCTGGGAACCTTTCCCTTGGTTCCCTTGGGGATTACTTTGGGGCCCTTTCTGAGACTCCTTCTGTTTTCCCTTGTCCCCCCCACTCTTCTGCTGGGGACCCTGCCCACCTTTGGCTGAGTCTCCCACTGGACCCTTGTGGACCCTGGTACTGACCCAGCGGTCCGCCTCCTCAGCAAGTTTTCTAGGGCTAGATATCTTGCTATCAATCAGGTGCTGGCGCAGCTCTGGAAAACAGTTATTAGACAAGTGCTCCCAAGCAAACAAATCATAAAGAGCTTCATAACTTTCCACTTTGCTGCCCTTTACCCAACCATCCATGGCTCTGCAAAAATAAGACACATATTCCACCCACGTCATACCAGGCAACTTCTTACATTCTCTAAAAGCTTGTCTGTACTGCTCGGGGGTTAAGCCATATCGCAACATTAAAGCATCTTTCATATGAGCATACGACATCCTATCCGCAACAGGCATGTCTAACAGGGTATCTCTTCCCTCATTCACAAAGCGACCCCACAACCCAGCTCCCCAATTCTTCTCAGGGACCTGGTGGGCCAACAATGCTAACTCATATGCTTTAAACCACTGACCAATATCTTCATTCTTATTGTAATCTTTGATCACATCTTTCGGGAAGTAAAACTTACTTTCTGCAGGCTCGGATGGAATGCTGCCACCAGAGGGATTCAACTCTAACTTTTTAGCTTGGATATCCAGTTCCCTCAACCTGGCTTCACGCTCCAAAGCTAACTTCTCTCGTTCAAACTCCAACTTTTTGATCTCTAAATCAGCTTCCCTTCTACCTCTTGCATTTTCTAACTCCAACTGCCCATTTATCTTTAGCCTTGCCATCTCCATGTTGTAAGCTCGCTCTTTCGCCCTTTCTTCTCTTTCTTCAGGGGAAAGACCTTTGGAGGAAACACTGCTTCCGGGAGAGGGCACAGTTCCATTCACTGGCACCTCCTCATCCCCTTCCTCTGTGGGTACCACCACCACATCAGAGGGATTTCTCGATTCCCACCAGGCCTGCAATGCTTTATAAAAATCATCTTTTCTCGAGAGGCCGGTGGTAGGAACTTCAAACTGGTTGCAAAAGTGTTTCAGCTCATCTTTCTTGTATTTCTTTAGCTTGCTCCTCTCGAACTCTTCCACAACAACGATAGCAGGGGCAGTGACTCCGTTGTCACTCATGGCTAAAACTGGCAGTGTTCAGAAAATCAAGGTTCAGAAAAGCGGAGAGCAAAAATAGGATCCTTCCGAATCGGATTGTGACTGCGCTATGGTCTGCTTTCACTATGTAGCGCACACTAATCACTGTATATGGGTCATAAATGCAAAGTCCAAATCCTCACCGCTGACCCACCAATGTTAGAACCGGCTGTCTCTAGTTGGCAGAGGTATGTAATTCTGACAAATAGGGACACTCCTTTTCTAGTCAGGGCAAGGGGATCACACCCTTCGATAACCCCTGCTCACCCCCTCGGTAGCTTGGCAGAGCAGTACAGGCTTATCTCAGAGGCTGTGCGTTAAGCAATTATGACCACATACAGTAACACAGTGAATACACTACAAATGGACACGACACCGTAGTATTATAAAAATAAGTATTTTTATATAAGGCTTAGCACAAGACCAAATAACGGCAAAACTGTACACAATCGGAATAAATACGTTCGGGAAGGAAAAAGGATAGTTCAAAGGTAGTTTCTTCTTTAGCATAAAAGTCTTTAGTATCAAGCAAATCTTCTTCTTGGAAACACAGTTCTTAGCAACAGGGTAACTCACACGGGAGCTACACAACGTCGAGGCAAAGATTATCCAAAGGTTCGGCGTCGACCGCGAGGAGCGCTGCGTCAAGCCTGGAGTCACACGGACCCCCAACAACACAGTACCTTTAGGAAAATGCAGCACACGATGATCAGCGGCGTCGAGCAATCCGGCGTCGCGTCTTCGGTGTCGATCAGGCCTCAGCAGGCGTTGTCGATGATGCAGTTGCACAGAGTGAGCAGCGCTCACGGCGTCGAAGGGCACACAGGTGATGCGATCAGCAGCGGTGCAGACACGAGGTCCTCTGGAGCTAGAGCCGTACTCCCACTCACTTGCGTTGCTGCTGGCGTCGGTCGGGCCCACTGTCCGGTCGTCGGGATTGCTGTTCCTTTCAGAGGTGCTGGATTCACACTTCCAGCAAATAGCACTCTTAGCAGATGAAGTCCTTTAGCCCTGTGACTTCAGCAGGAGACTGGCACTCTTCCAGTCCTTGGAGATTTTCTTAGCAAGCGTGAGAGTACACACACAGTTCCTCTCTCCTGGTTCCTTGGCAAAAATAAAGAAGCACTGCAGGATTCCCCCAACAACAGCACACTGGCAGAAGGGGTAGGCAGTCCTTTAGATCAGCAGGCTTCTTGTCCTTGGTTACAGGGTTCCTTGTCAGAAGTGATCTGATTTCCTAGTTCAGGGGTCCTTCTCTTATACCCCTTTTCGTCTTTGATCCCTTTGTCTATGTCGGGGATTTCCCAACATCCTGGGTCTGTGGTGGGTGGAGCTAGGCAGTAGCACCTTGCCTATTCATTGAGCCGGGCTGAGTCCTCAGACGCCCCGCAGGAGGTGGAGCCAGCATTGATACTGGCAGGAGCAGAGCTATCGCCCTCCTGGCAGGAGGTGGGGCTAGGATCGTCCATGGCAGGTACAGAGCCATCAGTCGCTTAGCAGGAGGTGGAGCCAGCATTGTATCAGGCAAGGCAGGCTATCAACAACTACTCTCCCCCTACTCTCAACGTAAATGTCCCACTCATCCCACACTGACTCATCCAGACCTCTTGGAGCCACCCAGCTCCTGTCACACACACGCAAGACCAGCAGAAACCAGATATGGTTAGGCAAGAAAATAGACACTTTCTAAAAGTGCCATTTTCGAACCCAGAGTCCAAAAACCATCCACACCAACGGATGCGTAATTAAACCCCGAGTTCAGGGATACCAAACTCGACATTGCACCGTACTCTCCGAGCCAGCTAGGATCATAGCATTAACAATCCCGGCGGCCCATTCTAATCAATGGAGAGCAGGCTACCTCGCCATAGTGAAGCACGAAGATGGCGGTACTTCACTATCAGGACATGCCAACTTGGTCAGGCGTGTCCTACCTTACACTCACAATGCACCCTGCCCACGGGCCTACCAGAGGGGTGACTAACATGAAGTTAAGGGAAGGTTGGAGGGGCTGGCACGTAGGTATACCTGCGCAGCCAGCGTGACAGTACAAGACTGCACGTGGGTCTCGCAATGACCGACCCGTAGACATTCTTTTACGAAGCCGCTCCGGTGGGTGGCACAACACGTGCTGCAAGCCCACGAGCGGCATTTGTATTTACAAGCCCCGGCACTCCTGGTGCGCTAGACTAGGGACTGACAGTAAACCAAATAAGCCAAACATGGATACAATAGATACATCATTTTAACATAGGGAGCACTTGCGCTATGGCACTGATCAGCAGTGACACGGCGCCCAAAGCGTATACCAGCAAAACATTGTAAAACAGTAGAGGCAAACAGAAAAAATGGAGGAGAGACTCAAGCCAATGATGTCAGGTCTAACAGGGACTTTTTTGATGTTTCTGGTCAAGAGTTTAGGTTTGACGTCGAAAATAGGTTGGTGGCTGACAGGTGTGTCAATTCTGAACAGAATGAGGTGGTGGTTGGAGCAGTCAATGGGAGAAATCACTCTCAGAGAGACCAGTTCGTTGTTATTAATGATTGCATCTAGTGTTGCACCTTTGATGTGAGTTGGCTTGTTGCAGAGTTGTTTGAGGGTATGTATTTCCAGAAGGTTGGATAGGTTCAGGTCAGTGGAGTTTTTTTGGTCATTCCAGTGGATATTGAGGTCACCCAGGAACACGTCTTTGGTATCTGTCAAGGAGAACCGTGTTATTAGGTCTGTTAGTTCTTCAGGAAAAAGAGAACGTTCTCCAGGCGGATGGTGGATGGTGTGTAATTTGATGGATGAGGTGCCCTAGGTGGTGAGTTCGACACCCAGGTATTCAAACGATAGGTATTCAGCAGGTTTGAAATTGGTAATCTGTATTCCAGCTTTGTGGATGATGGCTAGTCCCCCCCTTCTGTTTTGATCGGCCTGTCTTGTCTGATTATGTTGTACCCTGGGGGGTTGAGAATGTCAAGGATGGGGGTAGAGTGGACATTGAGCCAGGATTCAGTGAGGAAAGCGATGTCAATTTCTTCAGCGAGAAGAGCTTCAGCAATGTCAGTAGCGTGTTGTACTGCTGATCTGCAGTTTAGGAGCATACAACAGAGAGGACGGGGAGCCTCGATGATGGGGGGAGTTAGGTGGACAGAGGTGTACTGAGCAGGGGGTCTAGGTGAGTGGACAGTTATCGGGATTCTGTTAGTGCCAATAATAACAGGGATGTGGAAAGGGGCAGACTTATGTTTGGAAGCGAGGTAAGAGTCATTGATCTCATCTGGTTTTGGTACCGAAAAGGGCTGGCTATCCCAGTTGTGACTAAGTGCCTGACTCTCTGCTGGACTGGGGGAGCGAGGGGTGCTCTGGGGGGCCATGGGAGGTGTATTGAGTGGGGCATTGGGAGGTGTATTGAGTGGGGTAGGGGCAGAAGTACCCAGGGGGAGGGAGCACGGTGGCTAGGCTCTGTTGAGGAGGTTTTGCTGTAAGTGAAGGAAATCAGCAGTAAGGGAGTTAATTTTCATCTCCATTCTGTTCAGTTGCTGTGTTATTGAACTGAAAAAGTTTGAGGTTTTAGGCAGGGGACGGGACTGACTTGGGTCTATGGAGGGAGATTTAACAGGGGTCAGGGATAGGATGAAGTCCCTGGGATTAGGAAAGGGGAGAGGTTGTACACACGGAGCCGGATTTGTCATGTTCCCATTCGAGGAGTTAAGAGGAGGAGAAGTGGGACTAGTGTCCAGTTGAGGAGGGAGAGAAATTATAGGCAGGGCGTCCGAGTTCTGGGTCATGTAATAGAGATTAGCGGTGTAGGTAGGTTGTGTATGTGGGAGTGCAGCAGCAGAAGGGGGTGTGCAGAGGAAGGAGGGGAGAGAGATCATAGGGTTGGAAATGGCGTTAGATCCGGGGGGAGTAAGGATCAGGGGAACAGGGACTGTGTAGGGGGTCGGCGAAGATTGTTGTTATTGGTTGTTAAGGTTATTGTTTTGTTATACAGCTAACAAAGCTAGGCGATGCTTCTGAGAGCTCATAGAGAATGACCACAGGGATGTGTATAAGAGAGAAGGGACGAGTCTATATGCTTGCTGAAAGTGATGTTTCCTCAGAATTTTTCAGAATTTTTTGTACTCCTCATCGACCAAGAGGGGCATGGGTAACAGGTACCTATGGATGAGCCATGTTAGTGCAGGGATGTCTCCCCAAACAATTTAATTCTTATCATGAGCAGAGAGAGACAACCTTTGAGAAGCTGGGCTTTCATATCTGGTTAGATGATATGAAAGCACCATTTTGGATGGGTACTTGTCTTCCCAAAAGCCCTCCCCTAATCACAGTGTTTCTTGATCTGGCACGCAAACAAGTGGGAGACATTGTCTGGCTAAGGCCACTTATATATTGCATGAGGATTTTGACCTCAGTAGAGCTTAATCCATACTGGAATGCAGTAAAGGAATTGCTGTCTCTCAATACAGGCTTCACTTTCCTGTGGTTTAGACACGTTCATCTCTGGATTATAAAAGTGGGTCTTGTATCCCTTTGGTCATATCCTGTTGTCTCAAAGAAACAGCTAAAAATGTGTTATTGGGAATATATTCAAGTACTCGCTCATATTTCTATTCATGGGAGACTAACAAACCAATTCTTGCTTCTCAAAGACTGTACTTCATATGAAGCATTTGTTGATAGCCCTCAATAGCAATTGGCTAAAACCCTGTATCTGTAGTTGTGCTACATTTTGCACGAAATAGGGTCTTCACATCAATTTGAAACTTTGGCAGGAGCCCTGGTCCTACTGATCTCATTACAATCTGCTCTCTGTCAGCCGAAGAAAGTATAAGCAATATTGTGTTCTTCTGCAAGGGATATAGCAAGATCAGAAATACTTGTGTGATTTGATTTACGTCACAAATATTTCGCTGGTCTTTCGGTATCTTGACATGAATAATGTCTGCATATAGGCTGCAGCTGATGGTATGATTATTTAAAATGGTTGTGACTGGTACTATGTACAAACCTCAATAGGGCTTTTGAGAAGGTAGCCTTTTCTAGTTGCTGAAAGGAAGGAACCCAGTCTTACCTGTTGGGTGAAGTTTCACAAGAATGGCCATGGCAATACACTACAGCACCATTACTTTTATAGTTGGTCTTCAACCAGCATAGGAGGATTTTATGGTCCACCATGGCAAAGGCCACAGACATTGCTGGGTGCCACTAAAATCCATAGGACAAACTCATAAAGTGCTTTGCTATTGGAGGAAGCAAAAGACATATATTATTTGAACATCTTTTAAAGGCATGTGTTTTCATCAGAATCTTAGTGCCAGAAAGTGTAAATGTAGAAGGGCTATAGAGGAGTTTGGAGAGTGGCAATGGAGGAAGCAGATTACAGCCTAGTCCAATATGAAAGGCGAGATTGGATATAATTAATTATACACTACTTCTTTCTCAACTACCTTCTCAGGAACTAATGGGGATGATGGTCTTGAGGTTGTGAAGCTGTCTCTTATCTAAGTACACAGCTTGCACATCACCTCCAAAGCAAGCAATGTTGGATCTGCTCATCCACTTTGTTGCAGAATGTCTCCCACATGAAATTTCTCCCACAGTCACTGTAAGGAGACTTTGCAGTTCACCATGGCCAGGAAAGCTCTTTTAATTAGCTCCTGCTTTCAGCTTCACCTTGGATACTTGACCCGAAAGGGGCTGGTGTCTACTGTTCTCGGCAAATGATTATAAGAGCATTTGAGCAAATCTTCTTGAAGTATTGGGCGTCTGTGGTCTCACTTACCTCTGTCTCAGACCCAACCAGCTTTAATCTTTTCTCTCAGTTTCTCATTACTAAAAAAAATCCACTTTATATGAAAATATAATGTAATGCGGGCAGTCTACCATCAGGTTTTCAAAATGCATAAATATACTTGTATTATTTCTTATATGTTCCTCACCATACATCAAGGTATAATCAATTCATTTCTTCTCAGATTTATGCGAGTAAAGTAGGCTGCTCAGTGCAATTTGTACATTCATAAAGCGACTGATTGAAAAGCAATATTTCAGATAAATACAAGCCACTGATCTATCAGCAGTTGTAATAAAACCTGGGCTTGAGGCTGTGATTTTATTTTGAAATAATAAGAATTGCTTTATGCTTTTTACTTGAGTTTCCATGGTAATTCTGTCGTGTAGCAGTGTTATATTGATTTAGAAAGTGGACAGTAATATTTCTTTTGTGTTATTCTGTTTCTAGGGGTTGATTTCTAATTTCCACTTGGAGATTACTTTTATAAATTTCCTAAATCCTTCGACTTTTTTCAAGCAGTGTAATTTTGCTCTCGCACATTGCTATTTTCCAAGCTTATTGGTTTGCTCTTATTTTAAATTATACTTGCTGTTTGAGTTATCGAAATGACATCTTTGTCTTGGTCTATGGCTTGGTGTATCAACTTATTACAGTGTGCAATTTATGCCTAATAATTTAAGGAATGTTTTATGTCTGTCATCAATATGTCGTGGTAACTTATCACTAAACCAACATGGAGCTTAAACTCTGAAATGTAATATTGGAGAATGTGGGGCCTACAACCTTCTTTGATTTCGAAAAAAAAGTAGACATTTGTCTAGCATGATATGAATTTTTAATAATTAAATGTTAGACTACTGTATTTGCCTGAGCAATGCCGTGACTCGATTATCCTTTCTTTAGTTTGGTATGCCTATGAAATACAAAAACGTTTCTGCTGTTTTTTCAAACGCATAGCATTGTACCCAGTAACTTTGGGGTATCCACAGGGTGCGCTGATTATCCTTTCTAAAACTGTTTACATAAACAATTTTTACAATACATGTAGTAACTGGTTTAATGTTGTACAACTCACAGAGTAAGTAGCTTAGGTGATATATCTGTACACTGGGAGATGCATCTATACTTATAAAAATAATACATTTGTTTTGTTCATGAAAAGTGTTGCGTTGCACCATGATGTTATCTGTTACACATCCCTTTCATTCAGTCATTCGATCGGAGTACACACTGTTGAGGACCTTCCTCGAGGGTCTGGAGAGTGGAAAAAAATAACAAACACTAAAACCTGTAGAGTGATTTCCTAACCCCTCCGTTGTATAAACTCCTGTATTATGTTGCAGGATAACCCTCCATCTCAGTTTCAGAATTGCCAACTATTAATTTGGGCTTTTCTTGCTTAGTGTCCCATACATCATGGTCATTAGTGTCTCCTGTTCTGAATAAATTAGACGCTTTTTAATGTATGTTTGTTCAGTTTTTGTGGAAATTCATAACGCATTGAGTTTTGTGCTCACCATGCATGGTTACAAAAGGCACACTAGGTCATTTACATAGTGGAAGGGGGTCAATATATTTGATAACAATACATCTTTGATACGGGATTTGGGTTCATTTGACCAGGTTGGCAGTGGGTCACAGCAGACTGCTCATTCTGGAGTAGGGACATGCTGAAAAGTTGGGTTTTGTGTTCCCTTCTGAATTTTGACTGGTCGAGGATGAGCGTCTGAGATATAGTTCCTCACAGTCTTGTTCTGTAGACAAACAAAGATGATTCCTTGGGCGTTACTGCAGACTATCTTGTTTTAAGCCTTGTGAGAGCAGGGCCAGTTGTGAAGATTGTCTCAGATGTGGCATTAGACAACAAGGTTTTCCAGTATATCCAGTTTGAAGGTTTTGGAAATCATGGGCATGGGCTGGCATGCAATACCCTGCAAAATGTTTCTCTTTTTCACAGATGCTAACTTCACTTTGTCTTATTACAAGGTTTTGCAACATGGTGTTCAGAATACCATTCTAAAGCATGTAGTGATTGCTGTTTAATTATTAGACCATTGTTTTATTAATTAAGACAATTTAGTATTACAGCCTAGTCACTTTTGTGTGATAATTTTTGTCGGAAATTGAATACAATCTTTGAGCTGTGTAGTACACGGGTCTCTTTGATACTAGTTACATATGGCAATAAATGTTCTAATACATCTAATTTAATTCGCTGTTAATGTATGACGTTGAAAATTCTTATAAAATATTTAATCTCTAGGACGGCATGTATAACTCAGGCTACTTTTTTATAGATCCACTTTGTTTTGATGATAGTCTCAATGAAAGACAGCCCTATCATATTTATTATAAGTGTAATCACACTTTGTTTGATCGAACAAGGTTTTTAGGTTGCATCCTCAATGCTTTCACATTTTCAACTGATTTACAGTTGCAAACATGCTAAGGTCCAGATTCCACACCACTACTTCAGCATCTTCAATGATACTACTCTCACTCCTAGAGCATGGCTATCAATAATTTCCTACACCTGCTATTAACAACTTGCCACGGCCTTACTCAGACTCCGCTTTCATTCTAGAGATATTCTGGATGGTGGAAGAGATACCCTTTGTCTAGTTGACCAGCACAGAAGTGTATGAGCACTAACTCCAGTTTATTGTAGAATGATCTCTATCAGACATCACTCCCTGCCTCCAGAGGGTATGAGAGAAGATTACAGCAAACAGCACTCCAGGTAAGCTGTCTCTCAATTCACCTGCAATCAATGCCCCGGTTTCCCCCAAAAGACCATCTAAGACAGCTAATGTAATTTACCATCTCCTATCTATCGTTTGTCCTTAATTGCTTTTCCAGTCATTCACTGCCTTTTAATGTGTTGTTCTGAAGAATGATATCTTAGATGGCCTCCCCTTTATTGTGAGCAGGGCATGTGCTGTGTCCTTGACTAATAAACTAAGTAAGTTTTGCTGCGGAACATCATCCTGCCTAACACCGTATAACTTGCAGGGTAGCATTCGGGCTATACTGCCGCATGTATACCATGCACCACTGCTTTAAGAGTTCATAAATAATTAAACAAACCTCTATTGCCATGCCACTGCTGCTTTTCCTACATTGCTGTTAAACTTGCAGGAGTTTCTGAGCTTAATGCTGTGGATCATTTCCACTAAGAAAGCTATAGACCAGAAGCTACGTTGTTATTTTCCAAGTGCCTCATAACTGGTCCTTGACCAGCATTTTTGAGCAGGCAATTTTAAATAACAAATGATGTTTGTCCCGACTAGTTGATAATTGTCATTTCAGTGAATTATGTCCACCAGCACTATGGTATCTATTTTGCACATTGTTCCACTGCTCCACCTATTTTCTACTGACCAGAGCTGTTAACTCTCCCTTCCAAGGACGTATATTCCAACAATGATAGTTTGATGAGTGGCAGCACTGGTGTTTAGTCTGTTTTGGCTCAAGAAGCCAAAAGTCCATTTTTAAAAGGTTAATTTTCCAATAAATGAGATATTCAGAATTACGTAGAATATAGCTGTGACATATTTCCTTAGCAGTTTCCCACGAGAAGATACAAACTATATATTTTATTCACACCTAGGCCGTCTTAAGCAAAATATTTCCTTACATTGCAAAATGCATTCTTCTTTGCCATTTGCTACTGCAGCCCAGCCAAGGCACAACGGCGCTCCTGGCAGCCATATTTTGTCATACATATGTATTTGGAGTAAATACACACTGAAGCCCACTTATAACATTTAACTTCCATGCCACTGCTGCAGTTTCTGTGCCATCTACCATAGCATTACAGGAAAGGTAAAAAGATCAACTGGTTGACATCAACTTTACCAATGCCATTTTTGGGTCAGAGAGCACACACTACAGCAGGGAATTGCAGTGTCACAGTGTGCAGAACCATAATATCAACAAATCAGTAAAAAATAGGATCTAGGAAATGGCCAAAAATACAAAGTAACCACGCACAACAGGCAGATTAGTTACATGTACATTACAATAAAACATAACACAATGTATACAACTGTAAATTACTCAGTTGTCATTATGTCATTAGTAACATTCCTGATTTCGCATACAAAAATGCAAGAATTAATTTGGGAGCTGCCATATTTGCTTAGATATGTAGACTTTTGTAATTGACAGAATGCCATGAATAGTTATCCCAAGATTTGTCTGTCTTTCTTGTTTGCTTTAAAAGAGGTTTTGTATGTATATTTTCCTGTCTTGATCACTTTCAATAATGAGATTCCACCCCCTACCAGACCTACCACTCTACCATGCCTACAATGTGGAAACCTTGCATACAATGACTCAGTGGCTGTGTGTTATGCTCATTCTTCACACCTACTCAAAAATATGCCCAAACATCGAAATAAAGAATAAGACATCCTGGGGCGAGGCCCATTTGCTCTTTACCATCATATTAATGTCAGACAAGTGTTATGTTTTGCACGCTTTTCTTAGAATTCTGACAGGACCAGAAGCTTTAGATAAAGCATTCTCCTCTTTGCCTTATGAATACAGCAGCTATGTACACAAAACATTTGAAAACATAGTTGTCAAAGAGAAAATTTCAAAACCCAGAGTTCTGAACTTTAAATTACAAATCCCAGCAATAGTCCATCCTTTAGACAATTGGAGCATAGGATTAATGCTCTATAAACAGGCTGAGTAACATAAGCACTTCCTCTTCTTTGCTGCTTGGCGGCCACGTTAAGTACCTCGTTTTTTTCCACTTAAATTTGTAATTGTAATAGTGTTCATTTTTTTGCCGTAATATTATTAATTATAGTTTTCATGCTTTATTGTCATTATTCTCTTTCACCGTGTCAGCGTTTGTTTCTGTAACTCTTGTTGTACCCAGTTGGTCAGGCACCTTCTAAAACCACCTGTGCCACCTCCATTTTATAGACTGGTTAAACTAAGTTGACAGTCATGGAGGCGCTTCCTAGCAAGTGTTGTCATTTGCGCGTTTCAATCTCAGCTCCCTGTTTTCTCTCTTGAGCGTGCTCCACTCCTTTGTCATGCCTCCTCTGGGG
The DNA here is from genome assembly GCF_964263255.1 of Lissotriton vulgaris. Lineage (NCBI taxonomy): Eukaryota > Metazoa > Chordata > Amphibia > Caudata > Salamandridae > Lissotriton > Lissotriton vulgaris. Next base: position 729,213,193 of record NC_141687.1, read on the forward strand.
ACAGTCACCTAATACCTCCTCAGCCCCACCTTGTATCTCTGGCCAGCCTTACCCAACTCCAATGCTCCCACGAACACCCTGCTTTCAGGGTTGAAGGTATCAACCTAAAACTTCTTCTAAAACTGACTTTGAATCAGAGGCTCTAGAGCACCTGAAAACACAAGGCTACTAGGAGTATAGTTTCCCTCCAAGACATCCAGAAACATGATAAATACAGACACTTCTGATAGTGAGGACATTAGTGCTTGGCTTCCAGCCACAAAAAAAGAAAGAGAGATATGGTAAAAGGTCCCTTGGGTTCTGAAACACAAACTCCCCTGTTCAGGACACTTTTGATCTGGAGGATATCATCCATACTCACTTTTTCCAAATGGATAAAGTCACGTAAAATGGCAGTGTATGCCCAAAGCAGATTACATAAACTGTTCCTCAAAGACATTAGAAACCGCTTGTGTGCCCAAAACCTTCCCTGCTGGGTAAGGTGGCTCTGACCCCAGACATAGACGTCAGATTGTCTATCTTTCGGTTGAAATGTGTCATGGACTCAAAAAAAGGGGATCACTGAAATAATATCGAGGGACAAAATATCGACTTGCCAAAATATCGTGGACAAAATATCGACAGTCAAAATATCGAGTTTGTATCTACAAACAGGTAAGTACAAAAATATCGAGTACAAAATATCGTTAACAATAATATAGATGTAAAAAATATCGGCTTTATTAAAAACAGTGTTAAATTAAATTAATATTAAATTTTAATTACTAAAATATACTTAAAAATACTTAAATTAAATTATAATAATTAAATAATAAATGAAAATAATAAAAATAATTTTTTACAATCTTATTTGTTGACCCTGAACCCTAAAAATACCCCTTTACCCCAAAACCCAAAACTGACCCTGAACCCTAAAAATACCCCTTTACCCAAAAACTGAAAACTGACCCTGAACCCAAAAAAATGCCCCTTTACCCAAAAATTGAAAACTGACCCTGAACCCTAAAAATACCCCTTTACCCAAGAACTGAAAACTGGCCCTGAACCCTAAAAATAGCCCTTTACCCATGAACTGAAAACTGACCCTGAACCCTAAAATACCCCTTTACCCATGAACTGAAAACTGACCCTGAACCCTAAAAATACCCCTTTACCCTAAAACTGAAAACTGACCCTGAACCCTAAAAATGCCCCTTTACCCAAAAACTGAAAACTGACCCTGAACCCCAAAAATACCCCTTTACCCTAAAACTGAAAACTGACCCTGAACCCTAAAAATGCTCCTTTACCCAAAATGTATCAATATTATTTAATTGCCAATTAATTATTAATTAACAATAACAATAAAGTAAATATATTAGCACATTAGCTGTAATTATTTTAATAATTAATATTATTTTTTCCAAATTAATTACTTAAAAATAACACAAAATTATATATATTAAAAATTTACTCTAATTAATGTAATTAACTAATTACAATTAATTAATTACCAATTAATTACTAATACAAAATATGTTCAAAATTATATTAATTAATTAACTAATTAATATTAATTAATTATCAATTAATTATTAATTAAAAATATTAACAAACATATATTAATTAATTAATTATTATTAAATTACTTCCCACCCTATTCCCCTATAAACCCACAACCCGCTACAGAATTACATTACGCAATTATTATAAAAACAAAATTCATTTAATAAAATATTTTATAACATTAAGACACACTTTTCACACATATTATTACATAAAAATACACTATAAAATATTAAATATTATTAAAAATTCGATATTTTTGCTATCTATATTTTATACAGTCGATATTACTTCACTTACCTGAAAAACGATATTTTTGTAGTCGATATTATGTCCAGTCGATATTTTGTCCAGTCTATATTTAAAACTCGATATTATGTCCAGTCGATATTTTGGAGTCGATATTTTGTCTGTACACCAAAAAAAGGATATATAGATATGCAAGCACAAACTATTAGGCATTTTGGGCCCTCAAGTCCTGACCTTCAAAGCAAAAGATCAAGGTACACCCTGATGTTTTGGCCAGCTGGGCCAACAGGCCTTGCCTTCTGTCTGTTGGGCAATGCACCTTGTCCTCAGAACGCCAACATTCTATTCTTCTTCGGATAGATCTCAAGTTATGTGAGTTGGTCATGAACTATACCTTTGCTTCTGCCAAAGGATTGCTTTTGACCCATTTGTGAAAGAGGGGCTCGTTTTGCCAGTACCTTTACATCCTTAGACAAGGCACAGTCTGCTCATTATAAAGTCTTTCAGTCCCACTTTTTCAGTACATCTGGTTGAGGCAGGGTTCGCTTCAACAGCAGTTTTCTTATAGTAAAGCCCCTCCTTCTGAGGACAACTCAGGTGCGATCCTCAAGTTGGACTGACCCCAGAGAGAATCCCCTTCTCCCTTCTTGAGAAGCTACTGAGGACGCTTCCACTGCAGAAGTTTTCATGGTATGTACGCTAACTCCAGCTACCAAGGTAAGACATTCCCTTTCTTCCCATCCAGTACTAGGGGACAGAATTCGTAATTTGCTGTGCAATTAGGCTCTGTATAATGCAAGATAAATGGTCCTTCAGACGGTGCAAGTTTCCATTTGGAATTCTATGCTAACCAGTCTGAGTCCATTATCTCAATTCACTATATTTTCCATCACACAAACAACTCTTCATAGACCAAGAGACTGCATCTCTAATACAGAAGTAAGCTATAGCTCCCTGCATTTTCCATCCAAACGGCTTCAGGAGCAACATCTTCTCTGTGGACAAAAAGGGTGGAGGTTACTGTTTGGTTATCACTCTGAGGAATTTCAACACTTGGGTCTTCTACAGGCATTTCACAGTGGAGGGTATCCATTTGTTGGGAGACCTTCTAAGAGAATGAAACTTCATGGCTCGCCTAGACTTTAAAGAACCTATTTAACAGTTCTGATCTTCCCTACTTTTACCGAGTTGTTCAACCTGTAGTGGAGTATTTGAGAGCCAAAGGTATTCAATTAATGTTTGCTTAGACAACTTCCTGTTGATGTCACAAAACCTGAGCTCAAGATTTCCCTTTTGGAATCACTGGGGTTTCTCATAAACTTCGACAAATCTGACCTGCTCCTCTCACAACAAATGATTTTTCTTGGCTTCTCCAAACATACCCCTTTAAGTCCAAAAGATCATGGCCATACAGAAAAAGATCTGCGGAACAGTCACAAACAAACTCTTTGCAGGCTAGCGAAGCTGGATGGGGTTGGGTGCCTGGTGTCATCCATTCATGCAATCCTAACAGGTTCTCTCCATTATCATGCTCTTCAATGTCTCAAAATCTCTTACTTACAGTAAGGCCTATCCTATTGAGTTCGACTGCATTTGACTGCAGAAATGCGTCAAGTGGCTCAATCACTTGGACGCATGGAACTTGAAGGCTATTTTTCACCTCATTCTACACATGGTGAGAGAGTACAACAGCCTTGGCGCTCACTGTGGGTAATCTTACTGATAAAGGCAGGTAGTCCAAAACACAAGCTTTCTATACACATCAATTGTCTGGAATTACTGGCAGGTTACTTCACGATTTGCTCTTTTTCTCCTCAACAAACTCACTGTTCAATCCTATTGAAGATGGACAGTGTTTTTGTGGTTCAGTATGTCAACAACTAAGGAAGAATGAGATTGTGTCTTTCTGCAGATATCGCCAAGTATTTCTGTAACACTTGCCTTCATCATCAGATTTCAGGGATGGTTATCATTTCCTGGGCAAAAAGAATGCAGTCACAGACTGGAACTCTCTCTATCTCAAAGATTCCAATAAATGGAAACTAGAGCCATACCTTTTTTTCCAAAATCATGGAAAAGTGTTGTCTGTGTCAAATGGATCGTTTTGCATCTTAGCTAATATACCAGTTAATATGGTTATTCTTTTAGTTGAGTCTCAAGGGTTAATCATTCATGGATTGTTCTTCGCAGCAAGAAGAGGTGGTGCTTATGTTACTCAGTCTTTTTATTGCACATCTTAGACCATGGATATTCACAAAAATTTTCCCAGGGGCCAAACTGTATGGTCAGCGATGTGGCCAAGGGCCGCACTGATGCCAGCAAGGTGGCGGTTGGGGAAGGGGGGGGTTGGTTGTAAGGTGGGTGTAGGGGAACCAAAGCATATACGTTTGGTAGCTCAACTGCATAACATGAAACCAGAAAACCAGGGATTAATCCCAGTTTCACTACTTAAACAAATTGTGTGATCCTAGGCAATCAGTGTGTGCTGAAGAAAACTTTCTCCAGTGTTTGATTTAATAAACTATGATGTGGTTGATGTATAACAGGAAAACAGGCCACCCAAAGTGTGTACATTACAATTGATTTACCTCTTAGTGTATTATTGAGATTATTATTGGGGCAGGGGATGGAGAGGCGGCAGACCCGAGAGCAGAGGACGGCCCGGGACCAGGGTTCGATTCCCAGCGCCGCAGGTTTCTGGACCAGGGTCAGCGGACTCGATAATTCTCTCGCCTCGGTGCCCACTCTGATCAGCGATCACACTCGGCAACTCTGGGCATTAGCTTGCCTCATCTTCACTAACGGCCCCACCAGACCGCCGGGGATGCCTGGTCTCACCCTGGAGATACCCATTAAGGGACCATCTCTCAGGGAAGCCAGGAAGGGTTTCGCAGCGGTCGAAGCGCCTTGGGACCCTCCGGGTAAGTAGTGCGCTATATAAATGCCTATACATACATACATACATACATACAAGAATGAATGTTACTGAATTCATATTTGAAAACTATCCAATTTGAAAAAAAGTACTCTGCAGTACACTGATATCATCTGCTGTACTAAGGTGAAACAGTTCTGCATGTTCATGAAATAAACTTTTAGAATTTTGAAGAGACTTTATAATACTTTTCCACTTAAGCTGCAAGATATCTTTAAAAATTAAGGTGTCTAAAGTTAAGCGGTGCAGTACACCATGTTTACTTCATTTCATTAACTTTAATTAACCTTCAAATACATGTTTTCCTATTTATTTAACATCTTTTTAATGTTAGTGCCTTGTTGACCAGGGGGTCGAATGTAAAGTTAAGGAGGGCTCCATGCGGCCCTCTGGCCATACTATGAGTATTACTGTCTTATGCTCTGATTGCTTAATGGATTGATAATTGCTGGGATTTGTAGTTTTAAGTTTAAAACCCTGGGATTTGAAGTTTTCTCTAATGGAACATTCTTTTGGGATGTTTTGTTTACATAGCTGCAGTATTAATAAAGCAAAGAAGAGAATTCATAATCTCCGCCTCCATGTCCTAATAGATTTGAAAATTCTTGTTTAGGAATAATATATAATTTTTGATTCTATGAAGTGCAGCATAAATTACATCTTTGGGTGAAAGGGTGTCATTCAGTATTATCCCATTCTCTGCAGAAGGGCCTGCACTCTCCTTACAATATACTCTCTGCAATGCATACACATATCTTACACAAACATTTGGAGAGGCCCTTTCCTTGACATGTGTACAATGTGCTCATGACGTTAATGTTATATGTACAAGAAATGATTTACCCAAAAGTCTTTCTTAAATCTACTTTGCAGATTTAAAATTATAAAACTATTTTAAAGTCTGTGAACTCTCAGTAAACTCAAGCATTAAAAATGAATAGCAATATGAACATGTGTTGTACATTGATTGTAACACCAACATTTTAAAGTTAAGCACTTGTATTTCAATTACACAGTAAAAACAGAGGACAGGCAAGGAAAGTATAAATTATGATAAGCACTGGCATCTTGTTGAAGTGATGAGATGAAGCTACAATCGCCAGCATGCATTGATTGGAGTCAACAACAAAAAATTGGTCCTGCACAGTATATTAATTAAGATCCCATGATTACCCACATACACTGATGCTCGCAGGGGAAACATTTCAGTAGTAAACGTGTTTTGAAACTACAACTGTTAGACTTGCCATATTTGTCATGGTTTCCCCTGACTTATTGCTTCTACCTCCTGTATATTTGATGCTGTGCTGGATTTCGTTTTGCTGGTTTAGATGCTTAGGGCACTTTGTCACTGCTGATCAGTGTCAAAGTGCAAGTGCTCCATGTATAAATAACTATTGTCATTGGTTACCCATCATTGGCATATTTGACTTACTGGTTCGCCCCCAGTAAAGCTCACTGAGTGTGCAAGGGCCTGGTAATCAAATGCTACTAGTGGGCCTGTAGCACTGATTGTGCCACCCACATGAGTAGCCCTGAAAAGTTATCTCAGACCTGCCACTGCAGTGTCTGTGTGCAGTTTTAAACTGCCATGTCAACCTGGCAGGTGCACCTACTTGCCAGGCCCTAACCTTCCCTTTTCTTTAATGTAAGGCACCCCTCAGGGAGGCCCAAGGTACCCCCGTGGGCAGAGTGCAGTGTCTATGAAAGGTTGGGCATGTACTGATGTGTGTGACATGTCCTGATAGTGAAATACTATTAATTTCGTTTTTCATTATGGAAAGCTATCTGCCTTATAGGCTAACTAGGGAGTTACTTTACAACATCTTACAAGTATAACTTTCCATTGGGACCAGATCGAGAAATTGAGTTTAGGCTCTCTCAATATTAACACATATTTTAGTAAAGAAGGTTTTTGAATATTTTTGTTTGAAAATGCCACTTTTAGAAAGTAGACATTTTCTTGTTTAACTGTTCTGTGTGCCTCTACGTGTTTGTGGATTGACTGTCTGGTTTTGCAGTGACAGGGTCTGGGGATGTGCACTCACAGTAGACAGCCACTGAGGGTGTTGAGGTATGCCTGCCCCTTCCTTGATAACTCAGAGCTGAGCTATATAGGCCTTGGCTGCTTTTATAGTAGTGGGAGGAGTTTTCCTTGCATCTTAATAGGTCCTGTCTCCCTTGCACAATGCTGTCTCCTCCCCCTGTGGTCATGCTGCACCAGTGAGGACTGAACTGGTTTGGATCCTGGCACAAAGAAGAACAAAGACAAATTGGGGTATAATTAGTTCACATTAAATCCCAGAATTTTATATCACTTCTGGACTCAAGAGAAACCTTTGGCAAGGAAAAGAGCTGGAGAGCTGTGAGGAGGAGTACTGCGCCTTTGTTGGGTGGGGTTGACCTGCAGTTGCTGCTTCTGCCTAGGAAAGGGACAAGGACTGGAACTTTGCTAAGCAACCTTCTTGAAGTAGAATCTCCGAGGGCTTGTGTGAGCTGGCCTCCTGTTCTGAAGTCTCAGGGCCACAAAGGCTTCATCCCCAGCTTCCTTGAACTCTATAGCGATGAGTCCTGACCTTACAGGTGGTGCCTGTTCCAGTTTTGGGCCTCTGGAAGTTATTACTGCTGTTGGGAGCTGGAAGAACCTAAGAGAAGCAAGAAAAGCATTCTCCAACGCCGTCAGCAATGTGGCTGTGATGCCGCCACCTTCACCGAGGCCATGGGCACAGCTCGTGAAGTGCACAACGCACTGACCAGCCTGCACCACAGCTCCGACACCCTTCAATGCCTGCCGACTCCTGAAGTTATAGGCATTCCTGACGTCAGCACTGACACCAACTCTGTCATTGCCAGCACCTTCATCCTGTTATTATTGCGCCGATAACCACTGAGGATGATTCCACAAACTCACCGACTTCACCTCACCACACCAGTACTGACGCCTCTCCGCCGACACAACCGACGTCCCCTGTCCTGGATTCAACACGTCGCCTCCTCGCGTGCACGACACCTCACCTTCCCTGTGGCAGCCAGGGAGCTGGCCTCAACCTCGGCACCAACGCCTTCCCTCCATTACACCGTGCATCGTCATAGACTTTGTTTTCCAAGTTACTGTTTGTTTGGGGGTCCATGTGACTCTGTGCACAACGCCGCACATCTCGAGGTTGGTGCCGTACATTGGATTTATTGCTGTCACAACTTTGTGATAGCCCCAGGTGGAGCTATTTATTTTCTACACGTTTATTTTTGGAAATAACTATTTTTAAGTGCTATTTTACTACATTTATTTTGGATGTTTGTTGTTTTGTTCTTGTTGAGTTTAGATAAAGATACTTTATTTTTCTAAATTGGTGTGATGCCCAAATGTGATGTTTTCACTATACTACTGTGTGTTGTGAAGCCATGCTTTACTTTGCTAATGACATTAGCATTGTGTGGTGCATCTGCACTAATTTTTCAACTGAAGTAAATCCAGTGTAGGTTCAGTATAGCAAGGCTTTTGTAGATCCGTCTAGGACAGCGACGGCTCGTGGAGGGAGTTACGGTGGGGCAGGAGGGTGGGGAGGGGGAGGGGCAGGGTGGAGGTTGCTAAAAACCGGCATATGGATAATTGCAGGTAAGTAAACAATTTAATTCATAAAACGAATTTCGTAGTGCGCCTTGCATCGCAAAATGCAATGCAGTGCGAGCTACGAAATTCGTTTTATTAATTACATTGTTTACTTACCTGCAATTATCCATATGCCGGTTTTTAGCAACCTCCACCCTGCCCCTCCCCCTCCCCACCCTCCTGCCCCACCGTAACTCCCTCCACGAGCCGTCGCTGGTCTAGGAGGTGAATAAAAGGATGAAGTGGGGGTCTATAACGCAGTGTTACTCATGTTAGTACCTATGGAATCTTTGCTCTCTGCTACAGGAAAATAGACTGAACAGAATTACACGAAACTTGGCATAAAAACAGAACTTTTTTCAGAGGAACGCCTTTCCTTGATTTGTTGTAAGTCTATTCAGTTGTTTTTGAGAAATTAGCATTAAAGAAATGTGTTGGGTTAGCTTTAAATGTTTAATAGCTAAAGATAGCTAGTATGTTACTTCGTGAACTAACCTTGACCTGGGTTCAAAGACAGATCTCGTACACAAATTTTAAAGAAAATAGAGACTTAATTGGTCAAGGAAACCTTTTCTACCATTGTCCATTTTGGGTCCACAAACACAAAGTTGAGTTTGTGGACTCAAGCTCCTTGATTGTCTTATCGAAAGAGAAAATGTTCTCTTGGGGCCACCATTTCTGAATGCGTGTCATGTTCCCCACGTCCTGAAAAAACATGAAAATGCATTACAATCAGGCATGATGGGCATTCCCTGACCCTTCGGACTAGGCGGAAGCACTCCAAGAAGGATCCCAGAAGTTGAAAGTTAAAGAAAAATGTATTTTTACTGCGGGGTTAGAGAACTAACCGAGTTTGCCAACCCCAACAGGCACAGATGTCCCGATCATGTTCTTAAGCTCACCAGCACTGTATAGAGACCAAAAACTATGAAACTCATTATGGTCCGTGGCATGGTTCTCAGACTCTGAACCATATTTAAAAATTATGAAAGTGAGAGAGCGCAAACTAACCAAAATGTAGAAATGCATCACACTTACACGTAGTAAGCACAAACCATGAAGAGAAATGCCATGAGTGCTGATAGTAACTACATCTATATTCTGAAATTATGTAGTTAACTTAGAGAATGCATATAGAAGTGGAACTAATGAAGACATGAGTGCAATGTATAACTTTATTAGATGTGATTAATCATGGTCCATGTTAAATGTAGCTGCTAATAGGAAGATGGCGTGCTGTGAGCACAGAAAGAGACAGGCCTCATGCATGGCCATGACAGAAGGAATCAGACTGGTATACCTTTCATTTCTTGGACCGCACTCATGTTATGATTACATTATATTATTCAGAAGGACTATATTATATAGATGTGAGTTCTTTTATTAATTCACAAAATGTGATACTATGTGATTTTATTCAACGTGAATATTCTTGAATCTATGTTGTGCAGTTGTCAAATGTAAGATGGCATACGGAAACGTAGAGCGTGGTAGGCCTCAGGGCCAGAGCTAGGAGGGAGGGGGAAGGCGATTAAATTGCATAATGTGGATTGCACTAATGTTTAGTAATAATGAGTAGGGTTTGATTTATAGATGTGTTTACTTAACCAGTAGAATAAGAGTATTAACATGCTAGCAATTAAAGAAGAAGTCGAATATTATAAAATGTTGTAGGGCTGGAAAGCCTTAAATGTTGATTTACACGTATTAGTCTGGAAAGGGGAATGTTGTGACGCAGGTGGAAAACCATAAGATTTGGGACTTGGCTCCAAATGTCTGTCTGGAAGAGAAAAGGGGGTATTCAATTATTAAATGTGAATAGAAGCCTGTTCTTGAAATGGACCAGACATGTAGGAGGGTTCCGGAATGTTTAGGGGGTATCAGCGGGCCGGAGAAGCGTCTGAAAAGCAAGGTCGACTCTAACCGCAAGGCCTCATCATGGAAACAGCCAGAAGCTACACCACGTGAGGGGCGTCTCACGAGGGGCGTCCTAAATGTTGTTGTGATTTTGTATTAGGGACAGCACCCCTGGGTGGAGTTAGAGCAGACGCCTGAGGACCCTTTAGAGAGCGGATGGGTAGGCAGAGAGGGGTCATGACTGGAGAACTATAGGTTTTCACCAAGAGTTCGAGGGTGGGTGGCTTCCTTTGGGAGTCATTCACTGCTGACACCTTTGATAGGTTGGGACTTGGTTAAGTAGGGATACCATCTAGTGCAGGGTAGGGAAAGCCTAACCTGTGATTTCTTTCCGCCTGTAATGAGCGATAGATTTCAATACGTGTCTATGCTAACGGCACTATTGTTTTTAGAACTGGTATTGATAGTTTCCGTTGTTCGTCTGAGGGCTTTCAGAGAACACGTGTATGTAGTTGGGCCCGTGTATTTGGTGAATCTCATTTTGAGATGCTTGTACTTACAACTTATAATAAACCTTTGAAAGCTAGAAGTTGTTTGTGATCCTTTGAAGCAGAGTCCTTTACTGGGGGAACCAACTTGGTAAAGATCCACTTTATTTCTCAATGACAGGCAATAAAGATTCAGTCGACCAGATCGGGGTTTTAGATCGATAGTGATAAGATATTGATCAAAATCTCAGCCCTATCAGTTGGTAGCTATAGAGAATGGTTTCCTTCTTGAGGAAGGTGATCTAGGCCAGGTTAGATTACCCCAAGCCCCCTAGAGACCGATGATCGGAAGAACCGCCCGTGGAAGAAGGACCGGATGACGTGAAGCAGAGAAGCAGCAGTATCGGTCGAGAGTGAGTATAAAGGGTCATGCGTGTTAAGATTGCGGTGTTTTGTATTTGTATCTATGTTGTAATGTTTGGCGGAGTTGAATGACTGTAGAGAGACTGTGGAACAGGTTGTGAGCGCGCGCAACCGGTGGAAATCTTAGGCTCAAGGAGAGCTTAAGTGGTTCGGGTGTATCGGACACCCAGAAGTAATTGTTAACCAGGGTGAAGGGGGTCATGAGGTACCAGTGACCACTCGAAGGACCAGATAGGGGGGGTGAGTGCGCGAGTAACAGACGCTTGTCGGAAGTTACTGTGTGCGTAAAGAACCTATCAGAGAGACGACAGACATCTCGTCAGTTGTGTTAATAATTACAGATAGACTGTGGACGTACAGTCGAGGGAAGTGACCGCTTGGTCGGAAGTAGTCATTTTTCGGTGTATGAATGGGACGCATGCATGACCGCGAGGAGAGCTGAGAAAGGAGGGGTGCTGCTGCGAAGCGGAGACTAGTGACGTCAGAAGGTGCCGCGCTGGGATTGGTCGGCCGGTGAAAGACCGCGCTGCGATAGGCCAGCTAGCGAAGTCGCGCTAGGATTGGTGAATTGTCATCAGGAAGTAAACAGAGTATTCAAGCTGGAAATCTTGCGCATAATTATGAAGTGTTTTAAATGGTTAAAAGCGCTGTTTAAAAGAGAACGTAGGGGATCGTACGAGGGGGAAGAAGCCCCGCCGGAGGGTACGCCAGCTCATTACATGGGGGTAAATGTTGGGCTGCACACGATTCTGTGGATTTCAGAGTGGAGTAAGATGACAGATGGAAATGAGGAACTCACGTTCCCGAAGTACGGGACGTATAGATTAGAGGTGCTACACAGACTAAAAGCAGTTATGACCGCTACGAGACCCTTGCCTAGACCAACACAGTTTGAAGCCCTTAATGCATGGATTAGGGCAGCGAATGAAAAGAACATGAACAGACGACAGGAAAGAGTGAAACGCTCGGTAAGAGCAGTACAGGATGCTAAGTGGGATGAGGATGCTAAAAGATGGAGGGCGCATAACATGGAAGTAAACAAATTGTATCCAGTGTTAGAGATGCCCGGAAATAAAAGCCCCCTAGAGGAGGATGACGAGAGCGAGACAGAGGATAGCCTGATAAATAGATTATTGACAGACAGGCCGCCTCCGTATAACAGAGCAGAAGGAGATGCCGAGAAAGGGGGGGGCAATGCAGGAGAGCATGGGCCGCTTCCCGGTTCCGATTGGGATCCCGCTGCAAAGAAAGAACTGTCCCAGCCTAGCCAAGTGCAACAGGTGGTCGGGAGGTTTGTGGTGCAAAGAGCGCCGGAAACAGCGTGTGCCACATCCTACGCATTACCTGATGCACTACAGGTACCTGTTACCATAGGTCCTATAGTGTCGGTATATGACCCAGACAGGGTTAGAGGGGAAGAACGGGTACGAAGGGACAGAGAAAGAGCAGAGATGGTAAGAAGGAAACATACGATCAACTCCCCAAGTCAGTTGCCGATACCAAGAGATTGGAGCACCCCAGCACATACAACAGGAGACCTGGGGGATACTAGATGGCCAGAGGATATGAGGGGACCAGGACGGAAATCTTTTCAAGAGTTCAACGAGTACATGAAGAAATGGGATGAGGCAGTCGAGGCTCAAAAGAACATCATAGCGGCAGAAGCTGAAAGGGAAAGTCAGGACAGCAGGGCCCGGACTCACTGCGGGGCTGAAGAGAGCAGTCCGGAGTGGGACGGGAGGGAGAAGGACAGTAGGGGATTCACCCATTGGGTCCGGAGTGGAGCCGACCTGGAAAATAGGGGCCCAGAGAACGGGGGGGTGTCTCGCCCGATACATGATGAAGAAGGCAGGAGGGCTCGGGAGTACAGGGACAGCTTTAAGTGTATCCACTGTGTGCCCGGCAGGAGAGAACAGAGTGGGGGTTGCGTGGGACCACACCATAGTCCTTGTGAAGACGGACATGAGCGCAGCCCAGGGAATACGGGAAACCAGGAAGAATCTTATCAGATACTGAGTGATACGAGGCCGGGGGAGAATGGGGACCGAAGGGAGAGTAGTAGAGAAACTTACTGTGGGAAGAGAGGAGAGAATGGGCAAGGTGAGAAGGGGGGTAACAGGCCCGTGTTCCATCACCTTCCAAGGTCGGATGGCCGAGCATGGGATCTGGAGAGATGGGAACAAGAGAGAGCACTCCCCAACTCTCCAGAACCCAAACGTAGGGCCCGGAGTTGGGATGGGAGAGACACCTGTCAACCTCCCTCGAAGGAATTATTGCGAGCAGAAATAAAAGCCAAAAGACTCGATGTCTCCAGCTTAAAGTCAGATCTGGATGACATGGTAGATGGTACCCTGCCCTTAGAAAGAATAGACATGTATGAGCAGGATGAAATTCTGTTCATAGCAAAGGACGTAACTCGAAAGGCGAGAGCAACCCATGAGAAATTAGTGGAACTAGCAGGCAAGTACATGGTAGACCTGTCAAGAACCAAAGCCTTACAAGGCAACCACAGGCTACATTACACAGACCGAGACCTAGATGAGAGGCGAACCATCGGATTGAAAACACACATAAGGGAACTGATCACTGGAATAAGGACATGGAGGGCCCTAGATAAGTGGGAAGAGAGGTGGTCCAAGAGAGGGACCGTCAGGAGAAGCACACTTATGATGACACCAGGAGGACAGCAGGGAGTAGAGACATACCCTTTGAGGGAAGTCGCAAATGGGACCTACGTCCACGTCCCTTGGAGTAGGGGGGATTTAGCTGCTTTTACCACCTCTTTCCCCAAATTGAGGGAGAACCCAGTGGAGTGGTACAAGCAAGTTGAGAGATTTGTGAAAATCTCAAAGGTCCTATGGATAGATTTAAACACGCTGTTTGACATAGTAGTACCAGGAGATTTGTGGACCGCATGCAAAGTTAGTGCTGAGTGGCCCATCATAGAGCCAGACAGAGACGCTAGGACTAATGGGCCGGCCGAAAGTGTGATGGCAAAATTCGAAAGAGTAATGACGTGGCTGAAAGAGAAAGTGCCAATGCAAGACATAGATTGGGTAAAAATTGACCGAACCAGACAGGAACCCAAAGAGACAGTACATGAATACTATGAGAGATTGCTGAAGGCGTTTAAACAGTATAGCGGTCTGGATGTAATGGACCCGAGGGACATAGGGCAGTTCGTGTCCAAATTTGTCCTAGGCCTGAGACCGGATATCAGTTTAATGATCCAGCAACACCTGATTTGTTGGCAAAACAAACCCCTAGACGAAATACTGAGGTATGCTAGGTACTGCTGTGACGAAATAGACTCCAAGGCTAAGAAGTTAAAGGAGAAACTGATGGTGGTACAGATGCAGGCAGCAGGGAAGGGGGGACAGCAGCAACAGCAACCGGGAACAGGTACTGGAGGAAAGAAACAGTACAGCCAGAACAAGGCCAATGAGGAGAACTCCACCTTTAGACCAAGGATAGATATAACTACCTTAAAGAAAACAACTAGGTGCCACCAGTGTAACGAGGTGGGACATTGGAAACGTGAGTGTCCCTATAATGTTGAGATAGGAGACCAAGAGGTAGAAGAGGAAGAGACCCAGAGTGCGCCTACAAGAGGGATAACGCAATACCAGGGGAAGGTGCTCAGAGGGGGGCCTCCTCCCCGAGCCCAGTTCCCGCAAGCACCCAGAGTAGGGACTATGGGTAAGACATACAGACAGATGCCTCTGTTTGTAGGAGGAGAGGAATGCTATTATGTGGACCCACTAACTGGTCAGAGAGTGGAAAGAGATGACTGCATCCTCGGGGCAGCTCTGGAGGTAGACCAAAGAGGACCCTATGTTGAGGCCGAGGTGGCAGGGTTCCCCACGACATTTCTAGTGGACACAGGAGCCACTCGATCCACGATCAGGTCAGCCGCAGTTCCAGGCCTGCCCATGTCTGGGGAGACCATACAAGTGGTGGGGGTCGCTAATAAGAGGATGACCAGTCCTTTGACTGAGCCCGTACAGGTGAAAATAGGGAAGTACAGTGAGGAGCACCAGTTTGTGGTTTGCGATTCTAGTCCTGTATGTCTGCTAGGAAGAGACCTTTTGTGCAAGTTAAATTGCACCATATATTGCACACCACAGGGCGTGGAAGTATTGACTAATGATGATGATGCCGACTTTAAAGTCGCCAATTCCAGAATATGTGTGGAACTATACCCCACTTTGACAATAGACGAGCTACCCTGGGATCTGAGAGAGACCGTTGCTCCGGAAGTCTGGGATTTCACTGGGGAAGAGATTGGGTTGGTGAAAGGAGTAGACCCAGTGAAAATTGTAGTGAAACCTCATGCTGAGTTCCCAAGAACACCTCAGTATAAATTGACACCAGAAACGATCGCAGGTATACAACCCGTGATTGAGTCCATGATTAAGCAGGGAATACTGAAGGAAATCGTGGGTAGTCCATGTAACTCCCCGATTATGGGTCTGCAGAAACCTAATGGGAAATTTCGGATAGTGCAGGACCTTAGAAAGATTAATAACATAGTCGTTTCGTGTTGTCCAGTGGTACCGAATCCATCAGTGATACTGTTCCAGATACCGTTCCAAGCGGAATGGTTCACTGTAATTGATCTTTGCCAGGCTTTCTTTTCGATCCCTTTGGACGAAGAAAGCCATTTTCTTTTCGCATTTAAATTAGAAGGTCGCGTCCTAACATGGTGTCGTATTCCTCAGGGGTATACAGAGAGCCCATCGATCTTCAACCAGCTCCTGAAGAAAAATCTTGAAAGTCTAGTACTGCCCCAGAGGTCAGTTCTGGTCCAGTACATAGACGACCTCCTTGTGGCGTCAGAGACAGAGGAAGCTTGCAGGGTGGACTCTATTGCTTTGTTAAACCATCTAGCCGAAAATGGGCATAAGGTGTCCCCGGGAAAATTGCAGTACTGCCTGACAGAGGTGCAGTATTTGGGACACAGAATTGAGAAAGGGAAACGGAAGGTGTCACCAGACAGGATAGAGGCCATCATGAAGATGAGTGCACCTAAAACGCAGAGAGAAGTCAGGATGTTTCTAGGAATGGTGGGATATTGTCGACAGTGGATCGCAAACTTTTCACTGAAAGCAAAGCCCTTACAAAAACTGACGCACAAGGAGGTGAGTGATCCGGTACCATGGGACAAAGACTGTTTGATGGCGTTCCTGCAGCTGAGAGAGGACTTGTGTCGTGCTCCGGCTCTGGGAATGCCAGATTACGATAAACCATTCTTGCTCTACTGCTGTGAGAGAGAGGGATGTGCGTTGTCTGTGTTAGTCCAAATCCATGGGAATGCCCGTAGACCAGTCGCTTACTTCTCGGCTACTTTAGACCCAGTAGCCGCAGCGTTGCCCGGATGTCTCAAATCCGTTGCCGCAACAGGTGTCAGCATTGAGAGATGTGAAAATATAGTGATGGGGCACCCGTTAGAGGTGCATGTGCCCCATTCTGTGGAATTGTTGATGACCAGGACTAAAACTCAGCATCTGACGAATAGCAGGCTCACGCGCTATGAACAAGTCATTCTGGCTGCAGAGAATGTGACCCTCAGGAGATGCTCTGTTTTAAATCCTGCTACTTTAATGCCACTTCCAAATGATATCGAAGATGATGAAGAATGTACAGACCATGACTGCCTCGATGTGACTGAACTATGCACCAAACCAAGACCCGACATCGTAGATGAGCCACTGACCGACCCAGATGAAATTTTCTTTGTCGATGGCTCATGTGTAAGAGACGAAGTTGGGCAGTTAAGAGCAGCTTATGCTGTTTGTACAATTACTGGAGTAGTGGAAGCTGGATGCCTGGAAGGAGTACACTCCGCTCAGGTGGCCGAGATTATTGCCCTGACGCGTGCTTGCCTAGCAAGCAATCAAATCCGAGTCACCATATACACTGACAGTCAATATGGTTACGGGGTAGTTCATGATTACGGGCAGTTGTGGTCTCAAAGAGGTTTCATGACTTCTTCAGGCTCTCCCATTCGCAATGGAGAGTTTGTGCGCCTGTTGTTAGAGGCATTGCAATGTCCAGCAGGTATCGCAGTTGTGAAATGCACCGCGCATACCCGAAATATGGACTTCGTGTCACAAGGCAATAGATATGCCGACGAAGTCGCACGGTATTGCGCGGAGACAGGATACTCTTTCACAGAGGTGGAGGTGGGTGGAATAAATGTAAGGACTGAATTAGCTATGATATTGGAAACTGTTGATACTTGGGACGAACTGAAGGAAATGCAAGAAAATGCTCCCGACTGTGAAAAAGAAACATGGCATAAGGCAGGATGTGTGGTGGGTGAGGCCCATTTCTGGGTTTCAGCAGATGGCAGAGCAGTGTTGCCCAATGAGATGGTGAGCCCAATGGCCCGACAATTACATGGTCCTGTCCACTTAGGAAGAGATGCTATGCTGAGAGTGTTTAGACAGACCTGGTACAACCCCAAGTTTAGAGTAGCAGCCGAAGCAGTGTGCCAGCGCTGTGTGACGTGCCAGCAGTTGAATGTAGGGAAAAAGACACCGGTCGCACTGAGCCACATAGGGAGGTCAGGAGGTCCATTTAATCGAATGCAGATAGATTTCATCGAAATGCCAAGGTGCAGCCGCCTTCGTTATATCCTGGTGGTTGTTTGCGTTTTCTCTAGATGGGTTGAGGCATATCCTACTCGCAGGTGCGACACCCTCACAGTAGCTAAGATATTGCTCAGGGAGCTTATCCCGCGCTTCGGGGTGCCGGCCTCTTTGGAATCAGATAGGGGAACGCATTTCAACAGCTCGCTTGTGAAAATGATTTGCGCAGCTTTAAATATCGATCAAAAGCTGCATTGCAGTTATCGACCAGAGGCTTCAGGAATTGTGGAACAAATAAATGGCACCATCAAGGCCAGGATTGCGAAGGTGTGTTCATCAACATCCTTGAGTTGGCCTGATGCGTTGCCATTGGTCCTTATGAGCCTCCGTAGTACCCCGGATAGGAGAACTGGTTTGTCTCCTCATGAGGTACTGATGGGAAGAGCAATGAGGTTACCTTCTGTCCCAACTGCTGCATTGATTAGCATCACAGATGATATGATCCTGGACTATTGTAAGGGGCTGTCTGACGCCATTCATTCTGTGTCCCTTCAGGTGCAGGCTGCCGAGGTACCATCGTGCCAGGACCCTTGTCATGACTTGCTCCCTGGGGACTGGGTCCTGGTGAAGAAACACGTGAGAAGCAGCTGCTTGGATGTTCGTTGGCGTGGGCCCTTCCAGATCATCCTGACCACAAACACAGCCGTAAAAGTGGGAGGCCTGCCCAACTGGATCCACGCGTCGCACACACGGAGAGTTCCAGCACCTCTGGAAGAAACAGCTCCTCTCTCGGATAGACGTCCAGCCGCGGACCGAGAAGCCACAGAGGGGGCTAGCCAAGCTGTAGAGGTGCCAGCGGAAGCAGGGAACGAATCTGACCAAGCAGAGGACGGTCAGTACAACAGCGAGACAGACGACGCTACTGAAGGAGAAGGTAGCTGGGAGTACGAGTCAGACGCTGACAGGTCTGGCAGGGAGCGTGAAAGAATAAGAAGAAGACGGAGTAGAAGGGTACGTGGAGAAGCTGATTGGCCGCAAAGAAGGAGCTCTAGCCTAAGGTCAACTCCGGAGAGAACCCTTCCTCCGATATCAGAAGACTCAGACCCCGAAGAAGGTGCTCAGGGCGCTGAAGCACCGGAGTTGAGGAGGTCAAGAAGAGTGCGTGTGCCTAACAGGAGATACTCCACCCCTGAGTGGACATATCTGGCGACAGATGGCTTCGAAACCAGTGACAGGGAGGATCAGAGCGGTGGTGGTGTCCAGTTCTGAGCCCATCGTGACAGTGGAGATAAGATTGTTAGTGCCCGGTGTAGAACAAGAAGGGTCACTGACATTTATGCTCCCCCGTCCTCCCCGCCTCAGCAAGATAAAGGACATGTTTCTCACAGAATTGCAATTCCCTGATTTTGGTTCAAAGATATCAGCCGCAGAAGAGCACAACCTTCGTCTGGAAATATTGAACTTTGCTGTCGAAGCTGCAGGCGAGCGCCTGATAGTGGATGCTTAAAAGACTTTGTAAATAAACGAGAAGAAAAGAAGATTACCTAGCGCCCAGGAAGCAGAGAATCTTAGGGACTTTCCCTGAGTTGGTGGAGAAGGGCTAGGGTTGTCTATATTAAACTGTAAAGAACTTTGCGGAGAAGGTTGTCAGCTTCCAGTTGTGTGGTTCTAAGGACAAAAGGAGAAAAAAAAAAAAAAAAAAAAGGACTGTAAAGGGAAAAGGGAAAGGAACTTTGTGAAGAGTTGAGAGAGAACCACACTATCTGACAAAATGGAGGCCGGTACCCAGAACCGCAGAGCGAAATGTATAATAGGTACACTAATAGTAGGAGTGATAATACTAATAGCTTTAGTGGTAACAGTCTCTTATGTAAAGGGACGTGAGGAGGAGGCAAAGGTAACTGATGTGGCATCTGCAGAAGCGCTTACACCCACCATCGCTGGTGAGAAAGGGGAAAACACACACAAGAAAGCGTTATTGGCTGCAGAAGCCCGCAGGTTACATGTAGATGAGTCCCAAGGTGACTTTAGGTCAAATGCTTATGCAAAATTACTGTATGAATATGTAGATGCCATGGAGGTCAAGGACTGCTATGTCTGCATGCAGTTGCCGGCATCTGTGGATGAAGGCATTCGTTATCATCACCTCCCGCTGACATATGGCATTACATGTAGCTTATTGCTTAGTATATTTTATGGGAGAGATAGTTTTGAATACTATTTCTCCAATTATGACTCAGTGTTGCCAGAAGTCCCAAATTATAAGCAGATGAACAAATGGGACTACTGGAAGAGTGAAGACAGATTGGCCAAGTTCTTCATTCCTTGGATTACATTAGACACTTCACATGCCCGCAGAAATAACCTGACATGTAAGGTGTCAGAGGTCGAGAAGAAGTTCATAGGGCAGGTGGATGATCGGAATAGGAGACAAAAGATTTTGAAAAAAATCAGGGCAATGGAAAACGGATTGGACCGAAGAAGAAAAGGCACACAAGAGAAAGGGTAGTAGTGGTCCAATAGCTTTAGATAGAACGCAGAGAGGAAAGTTATGTCTCCATAGAGCCAAAACGTATTATGAAAATGTATACGTGGGAGAAGTTAGCTGTGAACATGCTTTCAATTTGGAGTACTACACCAAGGACTTCCTGAAGGGAATGCAAGCGATTCCAAATGTATATTTCGTATGTGGAAGAAATGCCTACGTGAAGCTACCTGATAATTGGTATGGCTCATGTTACTTGGCAATTATCTTCCCTAAAATATATCATGCCCAAGACTTAGAGATCATTGAGGGCAAGACATCATCGAGAGGTAGGAGAGATGTGAGTGCAGAAATGGTTGGAGATGTCTTTGGAGCTGTGTTCCCACTGCTGGGATTAGCTCTTAATGATGTTAAAATTAGACGGCTCGCAACAGTCGTAGACAGGTTGTCTGCCAGTACTGCTCAGTCCTTAATGCTGGTAGAAGGAGAGATGCAATCGATAAGGGCTATGGTTCTTCAGAACCGTCTTGCCTTAGATGTCCTATTAGCAAAGGAGGGCGGAGTCTGTAAGGCTTTGAAGGTCCAGGAATGTTGCACCTACATTCCAGACAATTCAAAGCCCCTTGAAAAGGTTATTAGGAACATAACTGATATTCACAAGGAGATCGAAGACTTGAGCAGAGAAAATGTCTGGGAAAAGGTGGGCCAGGGGATAAGTGACGCAGGAGGTTGGCTCACCACCTTAGGCAAAAGCTTTGTGTGGAAAATACTGAAACCTATCATCATAATATTGATCTGTGGGATTGTGTTGTGGGGATTGGTGAGGGTATTCAAATGGTACAGATCAAGAAGGTCAGAGAGAGCTCGGAGTAAACAGCTGCAGAGATTGGCTGCCATACAAGATAGTCAGTACCGAAGTCTGAGGGCGTTGGAAACTCAGAAACGAGTTATGCTAGCAATCACTGCAGTTTAAATGTTGATGATGACCCCGAGAGGTCATCAAAGGGGGGAACTGAGAGAGCGCAAACTAACCAAAATGTAGAAATGCATCACACTTACACGTAGTAAGCACAAACCATGAAGAGAAATGCCATGAGTGCTGATAGTAACTACATCTATATTCTGAAATTATGTAGTTAACTTAGAGAATGCATATAGAAGTGGAACTAATGAAGACATGAGTGCAATGTATAACTTTATTAGATGTGATTAATCATGGTCCATGTTAAATGTAGCTGCTAATAGGAAGATGGCGTGCTGTGAGCACAGAAAGAGACAGGCCTCATGCATGGCCATGACAGAAGGAATCAGACTGGTATACCTTTCATTTCTTGGACCGCACTCATGTTATGATTACATTATATTATTCAGAAGGACTATATTATATAGATGTGAGTTCTTTTATTAATTCACAAAATGTGATACTATGTGATTTTATTCAACGTGAATATTCTTGAATCTATGTTGTGCAGTTGTCAAATGTAAGATGGCATACGGAAACGTAGAGCGTGGTAGGCCTCAGGGCCAGAGCTAGGAGGGAGGGGGAAGGCGATTAAATTGCATAATGTGGATTGCACTAATGTTTAGTAATAATGAGTAGGGTTTGATTTATAGATGTGTTTACTTAACCAGTAGAATAAGAGTATTAACATGCTAGCAATTAAAGAAGAAGTCGAATATTATAAAATGTTGTAGGGCTGGAAAGCCTTAAATGTTGATTTACACGTATTAGTCTGGAAAGGGGAATGTTGTGACGCAGGTGGAAAACCATAAGATTTGGGACTTGGCTCCAAATGTCTGTCTGGAAGAGAAAAGGGGGTATTCAATTATTAAATGTGAATAGAAGCCTGTTCTTGAAATGGACCAGACATGTAGGAGGGTTCCGGAATGTTTAGGGGGTATCAGCGGGCCGGAGAAGCGTCTGAAAAGCAAGGTCGACTCTAACCGCAAGGCCTCATCATGGAAACAGCCAGAAGCTACACCACGTGAGGGGCGTCTCACGAGGGGCGTCCTAAATGTTGTTGTGATTTTGTATTAGGGACAGCACCCCTGGGTGGAGTTAGAGCAGACGCCTGAGGACCCTTTAGAGAGCGGATGGGTAGGCAGAGAGGGGTCATGACTGGAGAACTATAGGTTTTCACCAAGAGTTCGAGGGTGGGTGGCTTCCTTTGGGAGTCATTCACTGCTGACACCTTTGATAGGTTGGGACTTGGTTAAGTAGGGATACCATCTAGTGCAGGGTAGGGAAAGCCTAACCTGTGATTTCTTTCCGCCTGTAATGAGCGATAGATTTCAATACGTGTCTATGCTAACGGCACTATTGTTTTTAGAACTGGTATTGATAGTTTCCGTTGTTCGTCTGAGGGCTTTCAGAGAACACGTGTATGTAGTTGGGCCCGTGTATTTGGTGAATCTCCTTTTGAGATGCTTGTACTTACAACTTATAATAAACCTTTGAAAGCTAGAAGTTGTTTGTGATCCTTTGAAGCAGAGTCCTTTACTGGGGGAACCAACTTGGTAAAGATCCACTTTATTTCTCAATGACAGGCAATAAAGATTCAGTCGACCAGATCGGGGTTTTAGATCGATAGTGATAAGATATTGATCAAAATCTCAGCCCTATCAAAAGTCTTCGCTTTTCCTGAGTAATGGGCCTCTCCCCGCTCAGCAATGGTAATAAATAGCACTTTACAATACATCTCTTCATTGTTTACCTTGTACAATACGTATGGTGCTAATTATGTTAATTGTTGGTTTTCAGGGTGAAGTAATGCCATCTAGAAATCCTATGCTCTGCATCATACATACAATTGCAAATCATCGCAACTTTCTTTGCCTTATTATAAACTGTAAACACATGTCTTAATTTTGTGAATAGCAATAAATAAAACAATCCCTTACACAAAGTTGACCTTGATTGGGCAATTTCCCTTCACCTGAAGAAATCCTGCAAAAGCCTTTTTATATAAATATACCACCGTCCTGAATGCAAACACAGGTTGTAATTATGGGGAAAGAAGTTGGTTGTTTCCCAGACAATGCTATAAAAGACACAGACATAACGCGAGTGACTTGGCACCTAATGTTTTACGAACATTGTGATTTCATGCCAAACACGCCTAGGATTTTTTTTTTGTATTATGGACTGCAAACCATCATTTGCCGAGCAAAAACAATGTCAGTTTGCTGGCGTAATGTGGTTTACAGTTACTACCGCAGTAATGTTCTCACTAACCTTCTCTTCGCTGCCTTAGTTTGATGTCTCTAACTCCAGATTTCATAGCCCGTGATTCAGTGCATAATGCGTTTGCTGAGGCCAGATAATTGGGCAGATCAAAGGTAATCTTCAGTCCACTCGCGCTATGCTTTGAAAATTGCACTGTACCATCCATTTAAATCCATTTGGGAATATAATTAAAGAGGACACGGGATTTCCCGAAAGAATTTATTTGCCTTCTTGAAATGAAAGAGCCAGTGTGTTGACACAATTTAGGCCACCAATAATTGAGTTTACTTTGATTCAAATTCTACTGAGGATGGAGGATTGGTTTTCTAAGAAACCGCTGTGAGAAAATGCATAGTGTCCAGTCTTCAAATTTGATT
Source organism: Lissotriton vulgaris (assembly GCF_964263255.1). Classification (NCBI taxonomy): domain Eukaryota; kingdom Metazoa; phylum Chordata; class Amphibia; order Caudata; family Salamandridae; genus Lissotriton; species Lissotriton vulgaris. The sequence goes on from NC_141687.1 coordinate 729,236,981, forward strand.
CTGCAAATTGTGAAACTGAATTGGCCCTCGTGGCATTGGTCTGAATGGCAGGAGCGAGATGAGGTTTTTGGGACCGGTTCATTACCGCGGAGAAGGCCATATTGAAATGTAACTCCTCGGGTTCCTAATGACTTATCCGCCTCAGGCCTATTACTCCAGGTGTTGTTTACATCTGTGAATCGAGAGATCACGTTAGTAATCTGCTACTACTCTTGCCACTACATTTGCCGAGGATAGAATTTTGATGCTCAAAATGCTTAACTGTTCCCAAGAGGCCTCCTCGTCTCAGTCGAAAATATTACATTTGATCCCAGAGCTGCTTTATTAAATGACCTCCAAACTTGCAAAGGCCTAAAATGTAATACAAGCAAAATAAAGTGGATTTTGAGAGTGTTGATGGAGGCAGACTCTATATTTCAGTGTAACTGGAGAATTCAGCTGTTATCCAAAACAGGTGAAGCCAACACCAAATGATTGTGGTATGTGAAACTCAGCTTACTACATTTGTTCGTATAATAAACACACGGATTTAAAAGTGTATGTAAAACAATTTATAGATCCGTTTTGGTTGTAATAATTATAAATGTCACTTTTAAATTTCTCGTCATTTCTCTTTAGTTTCCTCCCATCTTTTCTACAATTTAAATCTTAATCCTGGAAGATTTGAACAAATTTGGGTATTTTGGCTGTCATTGCAGCCATGCTGCTCCAATAGGCATATTTTGTATTACACTCAAACAACCAGCTTAGACAATAATATGAAGGGGGGAGGGGCTATTGAAAAGTCCTCTTCCTCACACAATTACGTCTTCGACACGTGGAGATTTATTTCTACAAGAACTCAGTAAATATCCAATGAACCGACGTAGATGTGTTTTGAGTCATTGACGTTCCCGAACTCTTCCTAAGGAAGTGACTCATTTTATAAGTTAATAAATTGTGGGCTCTGGGAGGTGGGGATAGTTTTTAGGGCTCGGGAGGGGGGTTCAGAGAAGTTTTTAGGGCTCGGAGTTGGTTTTCAGGAGAGAGCCGGTAGTGTTCGGTCTCAGGGTAGGGACTCGAGGGACCGTTTTAGGGTTCAGGGCAGGGGGCAGCATCGGGGTATTTTTTAGGGCTTAGGGTGTGTTTGGGAACGTTTTTAGGAGTAGTTCCTAGGACATAGAGTCAGGTTAGGGAAGTTTTTAGGGTTTGGTGGGTCGGGTAGTTTTGAGGGCTTGGAGGGACGGGGAAGTTTTCAGGAGGGAGGTGGTAGTTTTAGGTCTCAGGGCAGGGGCTTGTGGGACCATTTTAGGGCTAAGGGCAGGGGGCAGAATCGCTGTCCTTTTTAGGGCTTTGGGGGCAGGGAAGATTTTAGTGCTTGGTGGGAAGGGGTTGGCTTTAGATAACAGGGCCGGGGCTGTACTCGGCCGTTATAGGGCTCAGAGCTGGGGGCAGCTATTGGAGTACTTACACGTACCTGAAAAGACTTAACCATGCATATGTCTTTGCCATACATGCTTTAACAATGCATATTGCATTGTAAAGTCATGTGTAGTAAAGGTATATGCGTGGTTAGGACTTGCGTGGTTCAGAATGAGTAGAAACGGCATGCATGGTAATCGCATGTGTGGTTCTGTCACACAACCCTCACATTTTATGAACTAGTTTGATAATGATATTCACTATCACTTACTGATCATAATTTAACATTCTGACAGCTAATCATGAGAAATAAAAATACAAATTATTGGCATCATGTGGAAAAGATTTACCCCCTAGTCAGCTGTGTCCTTATGGTTATGGATAATAGTTTCTGAAAACTGCTTCTTGTAACAACATACATCAATAATAGCACAAATTGGAAAGTATTATTAGAAATTTGAGTTATTATCTGCTAAGGATCAAGAAACAAACGCCATGTACGTCTCGTGCCATATGTTTTGTGCTGTTTGGTATCACTATGAACGTTTCCTTGATTACTCACTAAATGTGCAGCATTGGGTAGAGGAAAATAAATGTTAGAATCGATGAATCAGCAGTATATCGAGGTCCTTGACTAAGCACAATTGTGTCTAATTTTATTATGAGAATGAGTTCTGGCCTAACCCAAGGAACTTTAAAGCTAATGCGTTCTGGCCTAACCCAAGGAGCTTTAAAGCTTATGAGTTCTGGCCTTACCCAAGAAGCTTTAAAGCTAATGAGTTCTGGCCTATCCCAAGGCGCTTTAACCCTTTTGATGCTGATGACGAGCTCAGCTCGTCATGATGCACAGTTGAGCTGTGCTGATGACGAGCTGAGCTCGTCATGAATACATACTAAGAGCAATTTCCAGCACAGGGGGGGGAAACACCTAGCAGCCAAGGTGTTAAAGCTAATGAGTTCTGGCCTAACCCAAGGAGCTTTAAAGCTAATGAGTTCTGGCCTATCCCAAGGAGCTTTAAAGCTAATGAGTTCTGGCCTATCCCAAGGAGCTTTAAAGCTAATGAGTTCTGGCCTAACCCAAGGAGCTTTAAAGCTAATGAGTTCTGGCCTATCCCGAGGAGCTTTAAAGCTAATGAGTTCTGGCCTATCCCAAGGAGCTTTAAAGCTAATGAGTTCTGGCCTAACCCAAGGAGCTTTAAAGCTAATGAGTTCTGGCCTATCCCAAGGAGCTTTAAAGCTAATGAGTTCTGGCCTATCCCAAGGAGCTTTAAAAGCTAATGAGTTCTGGCCTATCCCAAGGAGCTTTAAAGCTAATGAGTTCTGGCCTATCCCAAGGAGCTTTAAAGCTAATGAGTTCTGGCCTAACCCAAGGAGCTTTAAAGCTAATGAGTTCTGGCCTATCCCAAGGAGCTTTAAAGCTAATGAGTTCTGGCCTAACCCAAGGAGCTTTAAAGCTAATGAGTTCTGGCCTATCCCAAGGAGCTTTAAAGCTAATGAGTTCTGGCCTATCCCAAGGAGCTTTAAAAGCTAAAGAGTTCTGGCCTATCCCAAGGAGCTTTAAAGCTAATGAGTTCTGGCCTATCCCAAGGAGCTTTAAAGCTAATGAGTTCTGGCCTAACCCAAGGAGCTTTAAAGCTAATGAGTTCTGGACTTACCCAAGAAGCTATAAAGTTTTTAGAGTGGGACTGTAAACACTTGCAGAGGTGTTAAACATATGTCATTGTCATTATTTTGGCTTGGTACAGATGGTAATTCAATAAGGCAAGACTTTGCTAGAATGCAGAAGGCCATTTGAACTGCCTAATTGAATGAATATGGATGCATGGCTGGACTGCAAACCAACCCCATTCCCTCTCTCTCTTCTCCCCCTACACCCCTCATCCATTCATTCCCATTCACCCGACTTCCTCCACCATCCTGTGGGTCTGCAGCAGTTAACCCAAGGGGGCTGGAGAATATGACAAGAGCTCCATCAGGGGCCTTCAATGTCCCGCCTCCAATCACTCCAGCATGCAGGAATATGTTTTATGGAATGAAGGCCAGTTCTGACCTCACCTGTGTGTTTGCAGCTTTCAGGTGGAATGCGCTTTATTGAAAATTGCAGGCCTCAGTGATCCTTTTCCTGTTTTTCATAATGTGCACTTCAACTACTCTGCTTTCGAGAAGTTTCTAAGTCATTAATCTACTATACTTAACTTGGGTTTTTTTGCCGCCTTGTTTTAGATCAACATTCTTCAGTTTATGAATGTAGTGCTTTTGGTATTGATCTTTGTGTAGCTTTCTCGTCTTTTGGCTGTCTGGGAGCAGCACTCTTTCATGCCTATTTCTCTAAAAGACTCTTGCGTATGCTGTCATGAAAGGAGTACTCCCTCTTTCTGAGTATGGCCCTGCTTTGCCCAAAATAAGTAACTGGAGGCCTTTGACTTACACTTTGTGTGGTGCTTTTCATATATTGTTGGCAATGTGAATGTAAAATGGTTTTGAGAAAACTGTCATGTGGTGGAAGGAGGTCAGGATATCAACATCTTATCTAGCCACGAGAGCTACTTCTCATACTGAACCATGGAAAAGTACTGAACCTAACTTGCCTTGCGTAGACAGGAAATAATAGCCCAAGTGTGCTCCAAGAACGAGCTCTGGTCAATGTTTTGAGGTATTCACACTCAACTTTATGCATGTGAAGAAAAGGTCCTGGAATGATCCCATCTGCTTGGTTTGGTTGGCACTGAGGAGGTCAGTGTTTTTGCTTCAAACCGCTTTGTGCTGGCCAGCGCCTTTTAGTCTTGTATAGTCCTGACAGGTAGATGACATGTGGACTGAAACCAGTGTGGTACACTTGTCTACATAGGGAATATCAATTTGAATAAAAGTGTACCTTATTATTGTGTTTCTGCAATGTAGCCCTACAAGCATTGTTCTATTTTGAAAGCATAGGGAGGGAAAATTATATTTTCTGCTGCATGTGCTTTTCTGCATTAATGTTGTCTTTTGCCGATACATGTGCCACGTGCCATTGAAGTTAACAAAGAAAATATTTATATTTTTTTATGGAATTTCTAATTCTGAAATCAGTTTGAATAGCTCGTCTTTGAATCTAATGTTTTAAGCACAGAACTACAATATTATTGTACCTGAATCAATTTAAGTATCTATGGAAGTACATTTCTTAGTTTGACTGGCACAGATATTCCTGTATGTTTAAGGACCTTCCTGAGATAACCTCAGTGGAATTTGCTATCTGGCCATACAGTGGATTATGTAGTAAATATATAATTTGCTGTGTTTCCTAAGAGGGCAAAAAAGGATTGATGGCCACAATTCCAACATCTGGGCAATTCTATATTGTGCACAACTAACCATGTTTATCAGATTTCTTTTAAAAACATTGAATATGCACCCTCGCCAGTAAATGCTCTTCCAACAGCCTCACATCTCACTCACCAGTGATGCTACCTTTGGTGTAGAGAGGATGGGATCAAAGGTCAAATAAAACTAGTGCTCTCCCTTCAAATTATAGACATCATGTCAATCGATCAACCATTGTATAAGTCTTGGGGAGAGAGATGTATGCATCCTTGTGAAAAACAAGCATTTGCAATGCAATAGGTCTCACATTTGTGAGAGTTTAAGCTATTGGCATTGTGAATGACAATGCTTTTTATTTGTCTGTTTTGATAATTAGCACATAAATAAAAGGCATTGTCATTTACAATGCAAATAGCTCAAACTCTCGTAAATGGGAGACCTATTTAATTTCAAAGAAGTGGCCGCCATTGTCCTGGGCTGCTTGGAAAGTGAAAGCGCCTTGAGACTTTTTTGGTGATATGTGCGCTATACAAAAGCATTTGACTTATGACTTAATGCACGCATGGCGGGCTGAATGATGCAGGAAAGCAGGTCATGCCTACACTAGGAGAAACTCATTAAAGAAAATGGTGCTTACAGACTAAATAAGACCTACTGTGTAACAACACAAGTAAAAGGGCCAGTCCAAATGGGAAGTTACAAATTAAGACAAGGCAGTACTAAGGAGGGACTAACAAGCCTATTAACGAATCAGAAGCCAGCATTTACGAAGGACAATGGCACAAGCCAATGACAAACATGGGCGGAGAGTGGGCGGGGCTTCAAGTACATACTCGAATACAGTATGCCTCGCAGAGCAGAGAATGCGCTGCTTAGGCTCAACCTAATGAGGAGAGCTGCTCTTTTATCTATAGATTGTGATGGACTGAAGGCTTTTATTACTACTGGACTGATCAGTTCACTGATTACCTCCTATGTTCTGTAGAGTCCCAAGTATTGTGTACCAGCCTGACTGGTACTTGGATACAAAGCATCTGGACTACTCTGTGCCTGCTAGGTTGCTTTGTGGTCCTGGATATAAATGAGACAGAAACGTAACAGGTGTCCCGTGAACAAGAGGGTTCTGTGCTAAACATAGGCAGGAGTTTGAGAAGCAATTGACCCGTCTAGTCTGTGCTCATTGCTCAGCAGCTGCATCAATGTAGGCCGATTTATTTGAGCCCAATCCTTTAGATTCATGAAATGTAGGTGAGGTAGCACTGCTACTACTTTGTGATGACTGGTGAATGGAGAAGTTATTTCAGTGAACAACTTGATACTTTTGAGAGAATCCTTGGAGCATTGGGGCACCATTTGATGAAATATGAAACCTTCAAAGACTAGAGAAGTGCTGCATTCCAGCTGGAGACAATCCAGATGGTTAAAGGCACTCAAACACGAGCCCTCACAGTTGTGAACCAAGCCTGAGGAACACTGCCCGGTTTGCCTTCATCTTATCTATAGTTTGCAAAAACAACAGGTGATGGACCGAATGAGGATCAATGTCACACATTCAACCCAGTCAAAAGATCTGGGTCCTAATCCATCGTTTTTTGCACTCCACACCACCCTGGGTTAGACAATGGCGATATGCAAATCAGCTCTGACCCTGTGCCCCATGGGAACAGTCCAGTCCGAACTACAAAAGCCATGTCCTTCCCAGAACGGAATCAAGCATCCGAGGACCGGACCGGTTTCGAGGTAACACCTCTCATCAGCCCGGCTAGCTTGACTCCAGTGGTGTGGAGTGCCTGGGACCCACGTCTGGGCATCCCCAGTACACTTATGGCGAGTTTGCAAAAACAACAGGTGATGGACCGAATGAGGATCAATGTCACACATTCAACCCAGTCAAAAGATCTGGGTCCTAATCCATCGTTTTTTGCACTCCACACCACCCTGGGTTAGACAATGGCGATATGCAAATCAGCTCTGACCCTGTGCCCCATGGGAACAGTCCAGTCCGAACTACAAAAGCCATGTCCTTCCCAGAACGGAATCAAGCATCCGAGGACCGGACCGGTTTCGAGGTAACACCTCTCATCAGCCCGGCTAGCTTGACTCCAGTGGTGTGGAGTGCCTGGGACCCACGTCTGGGCATCCCCAGTACACTTATGGCGAGTTTGCAAAAACAACAGGTGATGGACCGAATGAAGATCAATGTCACACATTCAACCCAGTCAAAAGATCTGGGTCCTAATCCATCGTTTTTTGCACTCCACACCACCCTGGGTTAGACAATGGCGATATGCAAATCAGCTCTGACCCTGTGCCCCATGGGAACAGTCCAGTCCGAACTACAAAAGCCATGTCCTTCCCAGAACGGAATCAAGCATCCGAGGACCGGACCGGTTTCGAGGTAACACCTCTCATCAGCCCGGCTAGCTTGACTCCAGTGGTGTGGAGTGCCTGGGACCCACGTCTGGGCATCCCCAGTACACTTATGGCGAGTTTGCAAAAACAACAGGTGATGGACCGAATGAGGATCAATGTCACACATTCAACCCAGTCAAAAGATCTGGGTCCTAATCCATCGTTTTTTGCACTCCACACCACCCTGGGTTAGACAATGGCGATATGCAAATCAGCTCTGACCCTGTGCCCCATGGGAACAGTCCAGTCCGAACTACAAAAGCCATGTCCTTCCCAGAACGGAATCAAGCATCCGAGGACCGGACCGGTTTCGAGGTAACACCTCTCATCAGCCCGGCTAGCTTGACTCCAGTGGTGTGGAGTGCCTGGGACCCACGTCTGGGCATCCCCAGTACACTTATGGCGAGTTTGCAAAAACAACAGGTGATGGACCGAATGAGGATCAATGTCACACATTCAACCCAGTCAAAAGATCTGGGTCCTAATCCATCGTTTTTTGCACTCCACACCACCCTGGGTTAGACAATGGCGATATGCAAATCAGCTCTGACCCTGTGCCCCATGGGAACAGTCCAGTCCGAACTACAAAAGCCATGTCCTTCCCAGAACGGAATCAAGCATCCGAGGACCGGACCGGTTTCGAGGTAACACCTCTCATCAGCCCGGCTAGCTTGACTCCAGTGGTGTGGAGTGCCTGGGACCCACGTCTGGGCATCCCCAGTACACTTATGGCGAGTTTGCAAAAACAACAGGTGATGGACCGAATGAGGATCAATGTCACACATTCAACCCAGTCAAAAGATCTGGGTCCTAATCCATCGTTTTTTGCACTCCACACCACCCTGGGTTAGACAATGGCGATATGCAAATCAGCTCTGACCCTGTGCCCCATGGGAACAGTCCAGTCCGAACTACAAAAGCCATGTCCTTCCCAGACGTGGGTCCCAGGCACTCCACACCACTTGGAGTCAAGCTAGCCGGGCTGATGAGAGGTGTTACCTCGAAACCGGTCCGGTCCTCGGATGCTTGATTCCGTTCTGGGAAGGACATGGCTTTTGTAGTTCAGACTGGACTGTTCCCATGGGGCAACAGGGTCAGAGCTGATTTGCATATCGCCATTGTCTAACCCAGGGTGGTGTGGAGTGCAAAAAAACGATGGATTTGGGCCCAGATCTTTTGACTGGGGGAGTGTGTGACATTGATCCACATTCAGTCCATCACTTGTTGTTTTTGCAATTGCCGCCCTAAGTGCGCTGGGGATGCCCAGACGTGGGTCCCAGGCACTCCACACCACTTGGAGTCAAGCTAGCCGGGCTGATGAGAGGTGTTACCTCGAAACCGGTCCGGTCCTCGGATGCTTGATTCCGTTCTGGGAAGGACATGGCTTTTGTAGTTCAGACTGGACTGTTCCCATGGGGCAACAGGGTCAGAGCTGATTTGCATATCGCCATTGTCTAACCCAGGGTGGTGTGGAGGGCAAAAAAACGATGGATTTGGGCCCAGATCTTTTGACTGGGGGAGTGTGTGACATTGATCCACATTCAGTCCATCACTTGTTGTTTTTGCAATTCATCTTATCTATAGCATCGGCAGGGTGTGTTTGAGCTTCAGGGAGTTCAAACAGGCAAAAACAACGGTTAAGAGATTTGAATATGATCATCTGACTTGGCATAAAGAATTAACTGCTGAAAATTCAGGTATTTTTGTTTTCATGCTTTTCCTCTTCGCCACTGGCTCCAGCTAAATGTATAGGGAATGGCGGAAGCATGTTCAAATGTAAACGGCAGCCTATACCTGTTAGACCAATTTTTGTTGTGTGCCAGAACCTGCCAGAGGCAAATATTCTTAATCGACCATCCCTCGCTCCGCCTAGTCTGGGGCTGCCAGGTTCAGTAATGGCAAAACCATAGAAGGATCCTTCTGTCAGGACTTGCCATTGGCGCTGTTGATGCGTTGACTGTTAATATCAGTGGCTCCTAATCTGATGCACAGCACAGGAGTCATGATATTGGGGCCCGGAGAGAGTGTCCCCTTTCTGCTCCACGAGCCAGAGGGTTCTGGTGGGGAAAAAATTACTGCTATGCAGTTGTGAGGGGCGTCATTGAAGACATGTGCAGGCATGTGGGTAAGGAGGCAGACACGCTTTGCCCATACAACTTCCATAGCTGTGAAGAAGAACTACCACATTTCGTGAGCTGATTTAGGAGACAATCTCCTGTTGGTCTTAGTAGCAACCAGGGGAAGCTCCTCCATTGGAGCAGAGGAGCATTGCCCCACTTACATCACTCCTGAGCTCCAGAGATGAAAAATAAAAAGGAAATTCATTACCTATTTATTTTTCATCCCCCCTGTCTCGGACAAAGCATCAGGATGGGGCCGCTGTTAGTGACAGCAGCAGTGAGGTGGGTGGGCAGTCAAGTGCACTGTTTAAAGTGCACATGTCCTTTTGGCCAGCCGTCTTGTGAAGGCCAGCCAAACAGGTGCACTTTAAACATCTCTAACGGAGCTGTCTTAAAACATCTGGGTCAGAGCAAGTGAAGGCCTCCAGAGCACTGTGGAGCGCCAAGTGAGGATGCTCCCTCCAATCACGGTGTTGCTCTCATGGTTTGAGAGCAGAGCCAGAATTGGTCTAGGGAGTTTCCTGTCAACCCACTCCCAACTCATCCCAATATCCCCACTGTGCCCTTGCATCGCTTCATATTTACCCAAAAACTTTCAAACCATCCATATCCCACTTCACACATGCCCAGACCCCAAACCTTCCTCTGCCAAGATGTCTGCCATGTGGTGCTGGAGCCAGACTCTCTACCCCAGTGCTGTTTTGCAACTCTTCCCTGACGCATATTTCCTTCACCTTGTGTGGTAAGTAGGCATAAAAAATGTATGTCCTATTAATCAAGGCGCTGAATCGAAACCACATTGTTTATCAGCAAGAAATAGTGTGTTTTTTAGGAGACCCTACAACCATGAAGTGCGAAGCAATGCTGGTGGGAAGTGTATTGCCTTTGGGAATCTTCAGCCATATGTTCCCCTATGGTACGACCTTATATGCAGCTCTTCGGTTGAAATGTCCTGGGATAAAACAAAAAAGGCCGTCTTTATAGATTGTAATTTATAAATGTGCGGTGTAATGTAAAAAGTCAAATATTTGCATGCATAATTGTCATTCATATTTGATATTGATATCAATGTTTATTCTGTGTATGTTTGATGGAGATGGTCTTAATAAACATTACTGATTCCTACTATAATCCAACACATATTCCCTGGATTAACACTGATTTGTTAGAGAATGTTGTCAAGGAAGGTTATTAGAGAATCTTACACATAGTGTGTGGCCTGGACCATGGGGTCAGAGAGAAAGAGGGCGAAATCAGCATATAATGTACGAACAACAATGTCAGGCTGTTGCTTGACTCTGACCATCACTTTGTACTTTGCACCCATTCTGAGCAATACGCTAACTTCCTATTATACCATGTCCAGTACGTTCAGGTCCAACCTGAATATTGTACAGGCCAAGTTGTGTGGTAGCAATAATACTGTGTGCAAAATGTATCCCAAAGAACACTTTATAATGCTATTTGCGCTGGGCTAGCTATGCAGCCACGCTAGCACTTTCCCAGTAGGCTCTGGGCTAGCTAGCCGCTTTTAGAGTGGGATGGGCTGCAATGAACCAGCCAAGCACCCAATGCCCCCATTCCAGGCATGACCTCCTACTGTGAGGCACTTGGTTAAATAGTTTTACTTAGGCTGATTCTAGTTTTCAGTCCAGTCTTCTGCAGTTCACTTGTATGCCCCGAAAGAGATTGTATAATGGAGAAAATTCAGCCCTTGGATTCTACTCCAGAAATTGAAGGATTTTCACTTTTCTCCAAACTCTAAATGACGGCATTAGTGCTTATACTCAGTGGCTTGTCGCTTCTTCACTATAACTTATGTCCATGAGTAGTGGACTACGCTTTCCTTCACACGACACATGGTGAACTGCAATTACAATCAAATAAATATGTATAACATCATTTTGTATAGCCATTTTATGAGAATTGTGAACATATTTTTGAAACCACTGTTTTACTTCGTCAATTTTAATAGACTGTTATAATGTTATCGTGAATGTTTACGAATTATAGTGAATATTTACGGATGTGTTTCTTCTTTTAAGAGTAGCAAGTTCCATTACATGACAAAAATATTAACTTGTCTTTTTAGCCGACTGCACATAACATGATAAGACTGTCATATGTAGATGTAAGGGAAAACAAAGCTGTAAGACCAAGGGCCTACTTCTTAGCACCCTATTTGGGAGATTAAAACTACACCTACTGTAGAGGATGCAGCAGGATCTCCTGAGTGCGTTCGATTTATGCGTTGTGTGGGTGAGAATTGGGCAGGCTTTAGTGCTGGTGGTGCCCAGTGCGACAATGTTTTTGGCGCACCCCCCAACAGTTCCCCTCATCACTCCATAGCCCTCTCTCACATGCATTTCATTTGTTATATAGTGCTACCCCTTCCAGCGTAGGGTGTCAGAGCACATTAAATCACACACATTATACAGAGAAAATATCCACTGTGTGTAAATCAGGCTATAGGAGGTTAAAGGAGACAATGAGGATTACAAGAAGTGGAGAAGTGTGGCTCACTGGTTAGAGGAGGCAGTCCTTGATGCAGAGGTCAGACCCGGGACCAGGGTTCAACCCCCAACGCGGCAGGGCCTTGAGCTCAAAATGTCCATGGACTCGACAATTCTCGCCTCAGTGCCTACTTGAAACGTGGGTTCACACTCTGCAACTCTGGGCAATAGCTTGCTTAATCTCCACTACGGCCCCACCGCGATGGGATGCCTGGTCTTCACCTTGGGGATGCCCAGTAGGGGTTATCTCGCAGGGAAAGGCCAGGATGGGTTCACAAAGCAAGCGCCTTGAGACCTTATGGTGAAAGGCACTATACAAGAACGTATGATTTACGATTTATTTATTTAGGAATCACATGCCATTCATCGTAGTAGGCAGTTTATTTTAAGAATGTTTGGTCTGCAAAAGCACAAACTCAGGATTTAACATGTACTTCAATTGGTTGGGCTGGCTTTTCTAATATGAATGTATTTCTACCCAAACAAACCCTTTTTAGCAACATTAGGTTAATGAAAGACAAGGGGAAAAACTTAACGTTCTGGCCTATTCCATGCATTTAGCATACAGCTCCTTAATGACAGTTCATAGGTCACTGTGCTATATGAGGATTGTAACTAATGAGCTGCAATACACAAAAGGATCTCTGTGACAAAAGCAGTAACCCACTGAACTATCCACATAAAATGCAGGTTTCCAGCAGCAACGTTAAACACCAGTGCTAGCTTGATATTTTTATTGTCTGAAAACGGATGGACATACTTGGAACTCTGCAGCAGGTGCTTTGAAGCCCATGTTATTTCTACATACAGCGCCCCCCAAGCACTTCCCTAAAACCGTCCCGGAGTGGGAATATTGGATGATCTGGTAATAATGCCGAATAACATGCCGGGCTCTGAAACACCAGGTCCTTTGTCAAATGTGGTTCTTGATTCCAGGACCTTTTCAGAAGACATTTTTCATTTGCCTTCAAGAAGCAGAAAATGTACTCTCAAAAGTTTATTTTCCTTGTAACATTCATACACGGGTGGGGCAATATCTCCACTTGGTATGCATCCGTGTCCACCTCTTAATAAGGGTCAGGTACACAATGTGATTACATTTTGTAATCCTGATAAAGTCAGTAACGCCCACTTGCGCCCGGGTCAGAATGAAGCTCCAAGCACGCACAGCGCTGTGCAATCAGAAACAGAAATGGCTGCCCCTGATGACATTCGACAGAATGACACATCTGTGTGCACTGTTTCTTTAAAAACGGAAAATAAAAAAATGAATGGAGCATGTGAATGGTGACATATTTATCTCTGAAGGTAAACACACAGCAATTCGTGGTGACTGAGTTTGAAAGAATGTCACACAATATATACCAGGTCAAAGTGAAGAGCAGGCTGAGCGCAGGAGACCACAAAACTCCTCTCACTGGGGACCGAGCGCGGCTGCAATCCAGGTCTTGAGAGGTGAAAGGCTAATGCGCTTAACCACTCTGCTGCCTAGCCTCCTGGAAAGCCAGTTTTAATTGAGAATCGATCAGCTGAGTAGAGGGACATGTCACACTGCAGAACCTCAATCTATAAATGTAAAATAAAAACAGTTATTTTCAGAATAAGTCGCACATGTGCATCCAACCACATAAGCCGCAATCCCCGCCCTGTGTTTTAGTGGACTTCAAATTGAATTGCTCTTCGTAGCATGGGTGAGTAAGATCCATTATTAGATGTCCTCAAACCAAATTGTGAGCCATTTTATAGTGCTGCTGGGTTTATTCCAGCACTCTTATTTTCAGGCACCCTGAGCTTTGAGAGGTTGTGTGCGTGCGTGCGTGTGTGTTTATGTGCTTTCCCCTGCAAGTCTGACTTCAGCTTTTAGTTGGAAAAAATACCAGAAATCCAATACCCGCTTAGAAAAAATACTCTTACATTTTCGTAAGCTAATGCTCGTATTACCTCTAATACATGGAACTCTGTAAATTATATTCGATTAAATGTATGGAGTAACAGAAACTCTGATTTTTTGGTCTTTCAGTTATTAATGTTGAAGAGAAAGTAGCCATATATTGGCGCATACCTTGCTTCACAAATACTCCTACTTTGGCCAAACTTTTACAAAAGGTCTTAATTTTACATAGCATATGTCAAGCTGTCGCTGGTCAGCTGTGAAATCGTACACAAGCTTTGAAAAAGTCGAAATGATTTTCTTTTGTTATGTGCATGCGCACAAACACACGACACTCACGCACTTATTGACAGAGATACTATGTCCATACACATATGCAGACTGATCAACATATCTACGGGCACGCTACACCAATGGTCACACCCAATCTGACATGGCTCACCAAAAGGCATATGTAATGTTATTTTGATTGCATGTACAGTGCAATATGCCTCTCCAGTGCCATTCCTTGATTGCTAGGGGTGAGAGGAGAGTCCAAAAATGAATGAACTATGGAGGGAACGAGAAACGAGCCTAGTAAATAGAAGGATCTTTCCAACAATAGAGCAGCGTTAGATGCCTGATTTGAGGCCAGCAGCCAGGACTGTACATTTCTGAATAATAAGATAAAGTAGAGGCAGAAGAGGGGTATGAGATAACATTAAATGTAAAAAGCAAAAACATTGAGGAATCCAGACCAGCTAGAGAGTTAGGAAAATATAGTTGACAACTAGAAAGAAGCATACAACTGTAGAGGATTTTTTTCCATTATTCTGTCTGAATAAATCAATGTTCTTAATCAACAGCAAGAAGTTTCAAACAGATGCAGTATGAGTGCATCTGCATAATAGCACTTAATTTATATCGACTTGTGAAAGCCCTGATTATGAATTGTAAAAAATATTCCTACGAATCAATGTATTTTGCCCTGGCAAAGACCCTCTCCTATTTATATCATAAGGGGTTGAAACATCAGTATTGTAATCCAGCAGGTTGTTAGGAGAAACACAACATTGTTTAGACTGCTACTTCTGTACCTCTGTATTTTATGATGTATTGAACCATCAACACTCTCATAATATATTAAAAAAATATGTTTTCAGTTTATGATGTTAATATCTGTTGAACAGCATAGGTTTATGTAATTATATTGACTTTTGCAAGAGCATCATATGTTTTAGCAACCCAGCCAATTGTAACGTATGCCTTTGGTGCTATTTATGGATGTGTTACGACAGTAACATTAATTGGTGCTAAAATCATCAATATCAATGAATTGTCTCCATGCGGAACACAGTTTCCCTGCTCCTGATATGCACATGTTCCCATATGAATTAAAAGAGTGCCCTTTCAAATTATATAGCCTACATTATTAAAATTCTTATTTTTTTAATTGCCTTGCAACACATTTTTGCCCATTTTTCTGGCCAGTGGTGGTCAGTATGTTTTGAAAAGATGGCACATATTCTGGGAGGGCCAAAGTTGCACTGTTGATCTAGTCTTTGCTATGCATATCACCTCGGTAAAATATAGCTCCTTAACCTCCAAAAATTGTATTACATACCGTTCTTACTATGGTACAAACCTTCGCTCACACCCTGGCTCATTGATCACTCTTTGAATTGATGAAATGCTTATTAAAAAGTATATTGTTTTCTACAAAGTGGAAGTAGCAGGGTTGCATAGTTGGATACATCAAGTTCCAGGTTGTGCTAGACATTCTCAACAAGACTTATTAACTTATTCTACACCTAAGCGTTTGCTCAGTATGAGCTTGTGTTGTTCCAAAGTAAGTTCTTTATTCAAATTAGTACACCACTATGGTTTAAGAAAGGATCTACAGAGGTCATACTGAATTACATATCAAATGCAGACGACAAAGTGATATCTATTTTAGACCAGCAATAGAGGATGGCAACATAATAATTTTTATTCTATCTATGGACATTTTTGCATAGCATATACCTCCTTTACATGGGCTACTACTTATAACAAATCTTTTCTAGGGTCGCCCCCTTAAAGGACTCTAGTGCCATACACATTGGCTAGATTGTGTAAAAACGGATTTAGTTACATGTACTAGAAGGTATTCAAAACGTTATGCCTACTGTGTCATCTGGCTTAAAAGCTAGAAGTACAGACACAGAGATGGGGAAGACCACACTTGAAATTGAACCTGTCTCTGGACAGACACAGAGACGGGGAAGACCACATGGGGAAGACCTCTGGGCAGTGCAACACTGCCCAGAGAACCGGTCTCTGGGCAGTGTTTACAGGAAAATGAAACACAGAACTAGATTCCGATACGTGAAATTAAATGATCCAACCTCACAACCAGCAATGGCAGCACCAATAACAAAACAGAAAGTCCATCTTCTTACTTACGTGGACTTTTAACTCTCATCATTACCATGTGATTTAGTGCTAACTGCATATATAACCTTTAATTTGTGTTGAGAAGGTATACAAGCTTTCCATTCAAAACCTTGACTTATTTAGTGATTTATTGGATAGGTACTGTGCCTACACCACACCGAACATTGATAATAGCATTAAAGACAAAGCAAGGGGAGTGAGGTAGAAAATATTGGAGTCTATAGATACAGCCCCAACAGAGAGAAATTGCTTGTGGTCCATAAATGTGACTAGAATCATAAGGCGATCTAAACAGATATGTTTCAATTCCCTTCTGAACTTCATAATTTTTTTATAGTATTTTTTTGCCAGAGGTCCACGTAAAAGCCATTAGGGTCATTATCACTGCATTGCAAAAGATCAACCATTCAAGGCGGCGAAATAGGAAACGAATGCCATGCATGACTTGCAGACAATGTGAGACACATTTTTTTGAAATATGGTTCAATTATGAGGACTTCATTAAGGAGTAATCCAATGTCACAGATCTTCTGTGAGTATGAAACATATGAAGGGCAGCCAGCTAAATATCTACTTGTTTAAAGAGTTCTATAGCAGTCTTTGAGGCGGTTGTGGCACAGCTAGACTGACAGCATTCATATTTTGACTTTCAAAAGTCATTTTGATGGTTACTGCGCTCCACTATTACAATTAATGAGTGTTAATTTGTAAATGGGAGCAGGCACCCATATCATGTTTGGAATCTTTGAAATTGTAATGAAAAAACCTCTCTCATGGTGAAGTCTGGTTTTAAATTAATTTTGAAAATGCACTTTAGAAAGTTGGTGTTTTCCTGCCTTAGCCATTTAGTGTCTGCAGAATTTATCTGAGGAGCATCACTGGGTGTAGCTGACAGTTTGTCTTTGTGTATTCCTCCTAAACAGCCCCACACAATATAAAGCTTAGCAAATGGAAACCTTGAGAAGCATCTCCCACTACAAAGGAAGGCCCACGTATAAATATCGGACTCCAGACACCAACTCTACAGTACAATTCTGGACCTGTGGATACTCTTCTAGAAAGAAGGACTGCTGTGCTGCTGAAAGGACTGCCACTCTGCTGGATTGCTGCTCTTGCCCTGCTGTGCTGACCTGCTTCCTGCTGCCCTCTTTCCTGAGTGAGAAGGACTGAACCTGCATCTGTTGAACCCAGGACTACAGAGTGAGTCCAAAAGGTTAGTTGACTGGCATCTGGACTAGAACCTCAGTACAGAAGGCTCCAACAACCTAGGAGCCAGCACCTGGATTCCGCCATCTGTGAGTTTTACCCTGCCAAGTAGTGCCACACCAGTCCTGGGTCCTTAGAAGTGGGCCTGAAAATGCTCTGCCAGCCCATCAGTGGATCTAGCAGCTACTAACACATCACCTATGCTGCGCAGCACAATTCAGAGCAGAACTGATGCATCGCCTCTACTGTGAGGAGGCTCTCATCGCAAGGACTCCACATTGACCTTGCATCCCGCATCGGAACGGACACTGAGCGCGGCTTCCTCGACGCAGGCTCTCTCATCGTAAAATCTTGTTAATGGCATCCTTGATGGCAACATAGGCTCTCGCATCCCAGCATCGCAACTCTTCGGAATCTACACATCGTCCCAGCTGTGCAATGCATGTTCAATGCCGAACTTTGCATCGCAGGCCCTTGTCAGTAGGATGCTCAAAGACGATGCCTAACCTTATGTTGCGGCTCCTCAGTACAGAGCCTTCTTCTTGACTGCAGGACGCATCTTTGGTATGGGATCTCGCAATGCTCCACAACCAGTACTTAATGTACTCGTGTTCAGTGGGCCTATCTGGGTCCCTGTAGCTGGTCCATACTCCATCTCAGTTTGCCTGAACTTTGTCCTGGTTCAGTCTGACTAGATATCCACAGTTGGTGCTTTGTGATGCTATTTTCACTAAAGTATTTAAAACTTCATATCTCTGGTTCTATTGATTGTATTTTTGCCATTTTGGTCTTGTTTTATTTATTATTATTTACTCTGTTTTTCTTAATTGTGGGCTTTTTCTTATGGTGCACAGTGCCTCCAAGTTAGGTTCAGACTGCTTTTGTGCCAAGCTACGAGAGTGTTGAGCACAGGTTAATTTTGGGTCTGATTGTGCCTTACCCTTACAAAGATTGTGATTGCTGTTTGAATAGAGTTTCATCCCCTCCCCCTCCTCCTCAACCAATAACCCAATTTCTCACAAGTCCTCACCCAACTGGATGGATGCAACGCCCTTCTCAGGCTTATCCCCAACACCACGCTAGCAATCCTGGAAAGTATAACACATACAGTGCAATGCTCATCAAGGCCTGAAAGAAATTCAACATTACCTCCATGTTAAAGGATCTACACTGCCCCCCTGTCCTGCGTGGATGATCTTAAAGTGAAACTGCATCACTTAAAAAATCCTGTACAACAAGATCCCAGCTTATCTTGCAAGCAAATTTTCCCTTTCTTGGGGACAACTCCAGACCTGGAGCCAGGATATCACCAGATTGGAAACAAAATCTTCTAAGCTCCAGCTCCATGATCTTAAAAAGCATCCCTATCTACATCACATCAGCAGCAGCTCACCTACAATTCAGAGAAAAAGCTGCAGACACAAATCCTGAGGGCCATGCCCACTGTTCAGCACTCTGTTGGCAGGTACGGCCCGTGCCGGGCGTTATACTGGGGCGGTGACGTCAGGCAGGGAAGGGTCAGGGTGGGGGTTGTAAAATGTGGGATATGGACCATTAGAGGTAAGTACCGAAAATAAAAAATAAAACGAATTTCGTTGCCCTCACTGCATCACATGTGGCGATGCAGCGTGGGCAACGAAATTAGTTTTATTCATTTTTTCCGGTACTTACCTCTGATGGTCCATATCCTGCATTTTACAACCCCCGACCTTGACCCTCCCCTGCCTGACATCACCACCCCAGTATAACGCCCGGCACGGGCCGTGCCTGTCTGTTGGTCTTGATCTAAGTTTGCGCACTACACATACATATCAACACATACATACAGGTATATCTTGGGATGTAGTTGGAGAAGAGGCAAGTAAGTAATAAGATAGCCATTCTAGGAAGAGCTTTCAGACAATGGAGGAGATTTCAGCATCAATTGGCTGGATTGGTCATTTTCACTTGCGGTATTTCCCAAGGCGGCTGGAATCATTGGACGTTGGTTTTTGTAGTCCCGTGGCCTCGACTGGGACTTGAAAAAGACATTCTGGATTATTATAGCAGGCACAGAAGGGGGAAAGATAGAGGGAGGGAGGAGAGAGAGAGCAGGAGAAAGGGAGAAAAGAGAGAGATAAGGAATGTAAGGATGGAGAGCCAGAGGGAAAGAAGTGAGCGGGCTGGGCAGAAAATGTTTGCTGGACTGCTTTAGATTCCTAGTTTGGCTGTTGCAGCAGTAAGCCATGGCTCCAAGTATCTTTTCTTCACTGTAAGAATTTTGTTTCTGCATCTCTTTAATAATATGCCATGCAGTGTGATCCATGGGTGGCATTACTTTATTCCAAGACTCCGTGTTTAAAGATTTAACTCCAGTGCAAACTGTACAGTAGGACAGAAATTCTGATTTCTGCAAGAATAAAATATTATTAATGTACTGTTTAAAAGCTGATCCATTTATGCAGTCATTTAATGATAGGGTTACATTGGAATTCTAAACATAGATTTGAAGCTATAAATGAACACTGTTGCTAACGATTGAATCTGAAGAACACAGACCACCTACATGTCTGGATAAAGTGTTAAACGCTTGCCAAAAATGCCCTGGAATGTAAATCTTCATAGAAATTGTTGTCAAATAAAAGGTAAAAGGGCTACACACTCCCTTCTGCCTCCTGTAGTCACTTATAAACCTACATCTGGCTTAATATAATTGGTGTTTGCGTGACTTAGTAGGAGTGGTAATAAAACATTTGGGTTTTTTTTCGCTGACACTCAGATTTAATTAAAAAGTAGGCAGAGAAAAGTAAAGAATAATGCGGAAAAAATGTCACGGAGCACCCCCACCTTTCTTTCCAAAAAACTAATTAGAGTTGTATTGTAAATTGTTTATGAGCTGCTAATCATTGCAATAAATCACTGATACTGAAAGAGACATTCTCCATTAATGCACTGGCGTAACTGTTTATACTCTCAAATTCTATCACGAACAAATTGATCTGGAAGGGGATTTATTAACCACCAGGGAAAAAATCATTAGTGCTTTCTCTAAATATTCCCCAGGTGCACTTTTATTATAGTAGTTTACTGCTTTAACTAAAAATGAAATTGCATATCCATGGCTGTAATGATGAAGCAAATTGACTTGCTCTGTTTTTCTTAAGAAAAAAGCTATCTTAACAGCAAACACTGTTTCAGCATTGAAGAGTTCAACAAATCCGAGAACAATGGGTGACTAGCAAGGAATCTGCAAATATGAATGATTTCAAACGGTATTGCTTGATTAATTTCATTCAGTCTCAATAGTTTTAGCAGGAGCTGAAAGATACTAAAAACTTCAAAGATCTTAAAGACACATCACTCTTTCGTCACTAGGCCACAGCTTAATTTTTGTAGGGTATAACATAATATTGCACTCGCTATGGAGACAACGGGTTACAAGGGAAAGTAAGTAAACCACCTCAAGTACACCCACCGAATAGTGAGATGCAACATTTCGAGAGATGCCAAAACCAGGAATAGGCAGGACAGCAATCAAGCAACTGGAGGAATGAAAAAGAGACCATTTTCACGTGCAGAATTTACTCTAAATATATAGGAGATCGACAGATGTATGTATACCGTCCACCACAAACTCTCAAAGAAGTGTTTGATGACACAGTCTTTCCACCTACCTTAACAAATATGAACATATGGTAATAACTATGACAGCTGAATTGCAATGATGGGTGCCCACCAGGGCAGGGAGGGTAGACCCCTAACCCATTTAAAAGCCACCTCTTTTGCAGTAACAATGGCTTGAATGGGAATCAGGCCACGAGCTTCTATCAGTTTTGCACCTTTTATACTTGGAGTGTCAGAATAGGGGGCAAGAAACCCTCCTCCCAGTGGTGGTCTGTAATTTGATTAGGCGGGTTTGCCACACATGCACAAACATACATACTCATATTCACCCATTTACATGCACACTCACTCACACTCATACGTTCACAAGCACAAACACACACTCATCATTCACAAGCACATACGCATTCACAGCATGCATGCGTGAATACACACACACAGAACATTACACAAAAAAGACAAACTTACCGGGCTGCAGTAGTGAGCTCAAGTAGCAGGAGGAAGGCCTTGGAGGGAGATGGAGGGTTGGGACTGCTGCCTACTCCCATTTACTGACCTAAGGTCCCTACCTCATCACAAAGTGGGATGGGTGTCTGTGAAATTTGCTGAACCCACCCCACTCTGGGACAAGCCTCATCGATTGAGGCTTGGCCCTGGATTCTTAAGGGCTTAAAACTGATGTACTGAGGTCCGAGACTATCAGTGACATTTCCCCTCGTTATGAGGGAGGAGGACCTCGAGGTGCTTTGTAGGGCAGAGGAGCTCAGGCCCAATGACTGTGAAATTCTCAGCCTGGCAAAGTTCAGCTCAGACAGCCAGGCACCAGCGCATTTAGTGCATGTATAACGCCTGGCTGCCTGACCTAAACATAACGATTGTCTGTTAGGTTGAATTTTGCTTTTGACAGACAGTTTTTATGTCTACTAAAAGGTGAGTGGGCAATCCCTTTTGTCCTTAATGGCAAGCCATGCCTGTCTCCTTGTCATTCACAGTCATTGGTCCAGTAACAATCCTCTCCATGTTGGACCTCCTTTCCTCATTGGTGAGGCTGCTACACGCAGCCAGTTAGGGAAGCTGGTAGCAACCTTCTAGGGACAGGAAATGCTTCTTCCCCCAATCCTTGAACCTTCCGTAATCATTTCATCTTCAGCCCCATCCGATGAAGGATGCTTTTGTTTACACGAAGTAAAATCTCCACAGACATTTTTAGTCGGTCAGTCAGTCAGTCAGAATAAATTTACTAGGTTTAAAGGAGACAATAAAAGCACCACACAATAGTCAATGACATCTTAATCTCAGATTACTAAATGACAAACATTAATAAAAATGACTGTATAAAACATTAAAAATCATTAGGCGCATGTCAAAATACAGTCTTAAAATCACAATGACAGACATTGCAAGTTCACTGCTTCAACTCTTATGTTCATCCTTTAAAAGTCAAACAAGAATACAAAATACATATAAAAATCACTGGATCAGTAATGAAATTACCAGGAACAAGTAGGTTGCATACTACATCTACTGCGGACTGCACATTTTAAAATGGAACCAACAGCTATACATATATATAGGGTTGACATAAGGTTTGTGAAAACAGCAAGGCAGGTCTACATTGTCTAAACGTATGCATTCTCAGGACAGGAAGAAGAAATTGTCTGGTATATTTGATAAAATAAGTGCAAAAGAACACAAAGTGCAAAAGCGTTTGAGGGGACGTATTATCGCATTGGCATACAAGTACATGTCACTCTTACCCCATACTGACCTAACGGAAAATAGTGCACATTTCTAATAGATCCAAGTCTAAATTTCATCAGCGGGCAAATTGGGTGTGGACAGCAAATATGGTTCTACCCCATTTGTAGTGGGCAAAACAAGTATTGTTAAATAGAGGTATTTTATGCTTTCCCTTCAACCCTCAATCTGCTGCGTTCCTAAGAAAAAAAAAAGTGTTTCCGCAAATATATATCACATTTCTTAATACAATTAAGATCTTGAAATATAGCTGGGTATCCAACTTTAAAAAGGTTTATTTAATATTAGCAAGCCAAGGGATCTATTGTCCCTTTTCGAAATCAAAATAATTCTGCATTATGAGTTGGTAGAGTAATGTCTTTGGGTTATTCCAAATTTGTAACCACAGTTTCAGGGGGGCAAGCCTTATGATATCTTCAAAATACTTCAGCTCAAGCTGCTCGTGGCACACAAAATACAGTCAGCCAGGTGGTTGAGACAGTACCCTACAACAGAAGCGGTTTTACTCCATCTGAAGACAAGCTGCATTAGAATACTCTCACATGCCACAGGTACCCAATGGGTATTATATATGTTCAAAAAAGGTAAAGTTGGTTTCCCCTTAACTGAGGTATGTGGTTAAGAGCGCCAATCGACTGAACACATTTGAGGCATCGGGAAGCGAGATTGCTATTCCAAGTTGCAGATTAGTCACAATGTACCTGCAAATAGGGGAAACAACCCACCACTGACAAAGCATGTCCATTGCAGTTAATAAGTCTCAGTGGAAGATTCTTACCACTGCAAAATATAAGATGGGACATAATTAATATCCCTCTCCAGATTAGTCATGAAAGTTGTAAAAGAATTTAGAAGCTGCAAAGGTCAGTGGAGTCTGAGCGAAAAAAACAGGATCATCCGCATAGAGTAGGGCAGGTAACGGAGCCTACCAATCCGATGCACATTCTGTCCACTTTGGACCAAAGGAACATTAAGGTAATTTATGTACAAAGTAAGAAGTTTGGGTGCTAAAATACATCCCTGGCGTACCCTTCTGGACAATTTGGTTGCCTCAGAACTCTCTCCATTCCTCCATTCCTAGTCATTATATTCAACTAGTTTAGGTTTTTCATGGAAATTCAATTTGCTTTTTTCCAGTTATGATGTGTGTTACATGGGTGAGGATGACTATTACCTCAGTCTTAATTTCAACATCTATTTAGCTAGGAAATCTGTGCTATGTTCATACTGCCCGTTGAATCTTTCCCTGGGATCTGTAGCTCATTTCACTACCATTGTGTTATGGCAGTTGTGGAGGTCTAATTGTACATTACACTGTGGTGGCCTGGTGTTACATTGCACTGCTGGCAGTGATGTGTTTGTTTATTTGATCTAGTTTTCCGCGTTTGGAAAATTGTTTGTGTGTTTGTTGGCCAGTATTTAAACATTTGCAGTTGGACACAACTAATCAGTAGAAGCTTAGAAACAGTTTATTGTTGTTTTATTACATTTTCTTTTTTAAAATAGTGAGTGTATTTTAGTTCAGTCATTGGTGTCACGCACTTTAATAGTCACTAATGTATCAATTACGATGTCGTACGGTTCACCACCAACAGGGCTGCGGACCGACAGAAGGATTACGATGCCATTCATCAGATCGCTATGGGCAGGGGAAAAACTGCCGCCTGAGCAGCAGTCGTACAGGTAATCTCTCTGTCAGAATTACAATGTCCTTTCCCTCGGCCATTTCAGGGTAGTCTGACCGCCATGAAAAGGCAGATGGGAAGTAAGTTTGGGGTCCTCTAATAGGTCCCTGTCCTCCCTGGGCCCCCACTATGGGACCCTGGGGGGCGCCCATGGTGCCACCCAAAAAATTCATGCACCCTGTGCCAGGCACCACCTGGTGCCTGGCACACAGTGCATGGATGTTTCTTAACATGACGTTTTGCATTGAGGCTTGTCCTGTGGCCCTTTTCTGAGCCGCAGCACAAGCCTGAATGCAAAAAATCTGGTTTCCAACTGCCTACATGGGGCCTCATTTATGAGAAATGACGCACCGCTGCGTGAAAGCAGCGATGCGTCACTTCTCAGTGCGCACTCCTTGCGACATTCCTGATGCGTCATATTTAATGTATGACGCATCATGTCACAAGGAGTTACAGGTACGTCAGTATTTCTGACGTATCTGTAAGCGCAAAAGTGACGCATTGCTGGAGTGTGTCACAAAAGTGACGCAACTCCAGCAATGCGTCCTTTCACATGGGGCAAGCCCCATGTGAAAGGGCCTGGATCAGTCGTACGCCTGCTGTGAGGCGGGCGCAAGATTTTGACGCAACAATGTCCTAAAAGTGACGCAGTGAAATCGCATAGATTTCACTGTGTCACTTCTACGACCCTTCCTTGCGTCAATACGCCCCCCTTGCATACATTATACCTGGCGCAAGTATAATGTGGCGCAGGGGTTTACAAAGTGACGCATCTACCTAGATGCGTCACTTTGTAAACATGATTCAGAAAAGGGGGTGGTGATGAACAGAGTGTCTGAATTAAGCAGACCACTCTTACCCAGTCCAAAGATCAGGGCTTGATCCATCACCGTTTTTTAGCTCACTGCACCATCCCAGCTCAGAACTTGGCTATATGCAAATTAGTCTGACCCTGGCCCAGTGCATCATGGGAACAGGGCAGACCAAACTACCAAGCCAATTCTTATACTGAGAAGGAAACAAGCTTCCGGGGACCGGTTTCTGGCATTTCAGCCGTCTTCGGCCCGGCTTGCTTGAATCCTGATGGTGCAATGAGCAAGGGACTCACATCTGAGTATACCCTTCCACGCTTATGGTGGACAAAAATGATTCAGAAAAGGGGGTGGTGATGAACAGAGTGTCTGAATTAAGCAGACCACTCTTACCCAGTCCAAAGATCAGGGCTTGATCCATCACCGTTTTTTAGCTCACTGCACCATCCCAGCTCAGAACTTGGCTATATGCAAATTAGTCTGACCCTGGCCCAATGCATCATGGGAACAGGGCAGACCAAACTACCAAGCCAATTCTTATACTGGGAAGGAAACAAGCTTCCGGGGACCGGTTTCTGGTAAACATGGCGCAAGAAGGCGCATTTTTTACGCCACTGGTGCGTCACAAAAAGTGACGCACCGGCGGTGTAAAAGTGATGCACAGCCTCATAATGAGGCTCCTA
Organism: Lissotriton vulgaris; assembly: GCF_964263255.1. Classification (NCBI taxonomy): domain Eukaryota; kingdom Metazoa; phylum Chordata; class Amphibia; order Caudata; family Salamandridae; genus Lissotriton; species Lissotriton vulgaris. The sequence goes on from NC_141687.1 coordinate 729,262,786, forward strand.
CTTGCTAGGCGATCCCGATCCCGAAATTTATGGTGGTTTGGACGCTCTTCCAGTCGCCATTGAAATCATGCCCCATTTCAGGTGGTTGTTGCTTAGGAGATGAGTTTCTGGTATCTATTTTGCTACAAATGTTTAGTCGTGTCTGGGATGCTGCTCTCAAGGTAAGCTACTTTATTTTTCTAGACAACAGATGCCACTTTCGGTTCGGGGATGATAGCTCCCATGATGGGAGGGCTCTAACCAGTGTTTGTGGTTAATGCGCAATCTCCTCCCACCACACACTTATGGGCCGATTATGATCGCGGACAGATTTGCGTCCGTCCGCGATCACTGAGGAGGATGGGACGTCCGCATGGGCTGCGGAGTCCCCTCCTGTGCGATTAGGATGTGACCGCCACCCTGGCGGTCAAATCCTCTATTTTTAACATTGCGGCGGGTGCGGCTTCAAGCTGCACCCGCGGCAATGTTAAAAATGTAGTCATTGCATTTGCATGCAGAAAGAGGCAGGCACCGTGCGGTGCCTGCCGCTTTCGGCATACAAATGCAGGGGGGTACCATAGGTACCCCCCATGTGCACCCCCCAGCCCCCCTTCACCTAGGGGGCCCGCAACGGGCCTCGCAGTGAAGATCCGTATGCTTTTCCACGGCGGAAAACCCGCCGCGGAAAAGCATATTTGACAGCCCATCCTAATATGGCTGACGGTGTCTGAGAGACACGTCACCATATTAGAGCTTTTCCGCCGCGGTTGTAAGCCAACTGCGGCGGAAAAGCTGCGGATGGAAACCAGGACCCACCAGCCATCCTAATGTGGCGGTGGGTCTTTGGTCAGTCCGCTGCGGTTTTTCCGCATCCGCTGAGCCGGCGGTGGCTTCCGCCGGCCCCGAGGATGCGGAAAAACCGCAATCCTAATCTGCCCCTTAATGTGCAAGCATCTAACTTGTTTTCAAAATTGTTTTTCAACAATTGCGGATTAGTAACGGTTTTTGGTGAAACGCTGCTTGACGTTGTCATCGGATTTTGTGATTCTGCCTTTGCTTCTTTGCCCCTTAGCGCTTTCTTCTTCTTTTTAAAAAGCGATGGCTTTACTTAATATCTACAGAATTTGATTGCCCTGCACTTTTGACTGCATTTTTCAATAATAGTGTTTAAACTGAGCAAAAGAAGGCCAACACGGCCAATGTGAGAAAAAAGCTTCCCTTAGAAAAAATGTCCTCATTTTTTAAAAGTGATTTAATTACATTGTGTGTGGCGCAAGAAAGCATCCACGAGCCAGTGGAACGTGTGGTTTGAAAGGGGAGCACAGTTCACAAGCCAGTTGTAAAAATATACACCAATTAAACGACATAAATCAATAGGCACATCTGTTTCAACAAATCATACAACTGAACAAGTGAATTGAAAGTAAAAGTATTACATTCCATACATTTCCCTTAGGCATCAATTATAGAAGGACCTTTCCCTTAGTTAAAGGGGCTAAGATTTGGGAGTAGCAGGGGAACGAGACTGACTTCAAGGGACCAGCCTACTTCGAGTCTCCTGTTCTTGCACAGCTCATGAGAAAAAATGAGAGGATAGGAGTAAGGAGTCCAGAGATTCTCCGTAAAGTTGGCAACATTATTATCATAGCTCACCCTACCTTCAAGACTGCTTCAGATTTCCCAAAGAACGACACCTCCTCGCAGAACAAAACAGTATCACTTCCACATCAATGCTTGAACATATCCTCAGTTTGACAGATAGGTTTGAGTGCTTAATATTTGTTAACAAATTATAAAACACATAAAAGCATAATCAGGTGGCTGAGTTTAAGGAAGCTTACTCCACTTAAATTTAGTGACATCATTTTACTTCAGCACATCTTGTTTATAACTAGACCATTTGCCATGCTTTTTCAGGAACCCTACCAACCCTGGAGAACCAAGTAGCCATTTTATTGCCTGTTTTCTTTAACCCCTAATTTCCCCCTTGATGTTAGTGCAAAGGACCAAGGTTTTACATTAGTCTGTATTCTCAAAGGGGCATCTTGTAACAAGTTAAATATTCTGCCCCTCTTCATACCAAGAAACAACGGTTAGCCACAAATTTCAGGTTAGAGTTGGCCAAGAGTTGAAGGGGTGCTAGAGACCCAGCGGTAAGATGGCTATGCCTTAGTGCAGCTCTGCCGGCTGCAGAGATCCGACCAAAATACTTGGATTGGTATGCTATCCGTATGGGAGGGTTGGAGGACCCTCATTAACAAGCTGGGAGGACTAAGACCTGCCTGCTGAGCCCTGCAAAATCAATGCGTGAGTCGTGACCCGATATCGGAGTAGCTGCTCTGGCAGACCGTGAGGCAGCAAAATGGCAGCGACCCGACAAAGCTGAAAAGGCCTGGAGACCCGGGTTGCAGCTGCACAAAATCTACTACTAGCCTGCAGTCGCTGCGGATGCCCACCAAAGTGTGGTGAGCGGCTGCATCAGATGCGAAGATAAGTGACGGCCTGGTATTCAGCTGCGAGCTGGTGTGGCTCAGCTGTTTGTGCCGTGAAGAAAGACGGGTGGCCTTACGGAGCCGTGATCCGGCAGCTACAGGTGATCGAGTGTTGGTCAGTAGGACGCTGTGAGCATTGAAAATGCGGTGGGCCGTGATTCAGGAGAGTGATTGTTTGTATCGCATCGAAGCGGCAGTTGCAGTACAATTAACAAGGCAGGAAGACCCGCGGACGCTGTCAGGCCCATAAGTGAAAACAGGGACCGTGCTGGGCCGAGGCACTTGGGGCCCTGGTGGGCTGTGCTGGCAATAACTGTCCGAAGGAGGAGGGGTGAAGGCCCTGCCCTGCTGGCGTAAACTGAGTTTGACAAGGGGAGGAAGATTGTGGAACTTGGCCCTGAACTCGCACCTGAGTTGATCAGTAAACTGCGAATTAGGAAGGAGCGTGAGTGTGGTGGTGCTAAAGCAATAACACAGTGGTGGATCAGTGGGCTGCATGTCGAGATGGAGCACCAGTGTGGTGGTACCAAAGTAAATAACACAGCATCAGATAGGGGAGAGCAAGAGTGATCTGTGGTAGGGAGGAGGATTGGGCCCTACAGCACTGCCATAATAACAGTAGAGAGGTCAGCCTGTGAGGAATGTGGTTTCACTTGCAATTTCGGGAAAACTGACAAACAGCAGGCACAGGAAAAGGGTGCAACAGCGCTGGAGGCAACTCTCCTGGCAATACAGAGCAGCCTGCAATCATTAGATGGAAAAATTGATGCACAAAACTTGTGAATGGATCATCTGGTGGCTAAATCTGACAAGCAGGGTGCCAGGCTGGGGGAAGCTGAGCAGTGTATATCTAATGCGGAAGATGGCCTACAAACTGTCACTCCTAAATATCTGAATATGGAAAAGGTGTTGGCACTAAGTCAGGCTAAGAATGAGGATTTAGACACGCGGTCATAGCGCAACAATATCCTAATTACTGGGCTGCCAGAGTTGACAAACATGGGCAGACTGGAGCTGTATATTGAGACGATGCTCAGAAAAATATTTTGGCTTGTAAATATGTCTGCGGTCCTGATAGTTGAGAGCCCACTGGTTGCTGGTGGCGCGGCCTGTCCTTAGTGCCCCTCCGGTCCCATTCATTGAAAAATTGCTGAACTATCGAGATTGGGACTTGGTGTTGCTCCTTGCGAGGGACAAACAGACTATTAACTACAAAGTGAATGACATTCTCTTCTACCCATATTTCATTGCCTCGGTTCAAGAAGCTTGACAGTAATACCTGACAGTTAAAAAGAAGCTGCCGGCGGAACATCTCCAATATGCAATGCTATACCCAGCATGCTATACCCAGCATGCTATACCCAGCATGCCTGCATAGAGAGGTCATGGGACAGAATAATATTTTTAATTCACCAAAAACGGCCACGGAGTATATGAAATCACTCTTAAAGAAACAGAACCAGAGCAATCAAGTGAAAAAGCTGAATGCCAACTCCTCTGACAGGGACTAGAATGGGGAGCTGTTGCTGAGACCTGGACAGTGCAACTGCTAGATGGTGGTAAAACATGTCATTAAGGGCCGTCCCTGTCATGTGAGACAATAACTGTCTGACTGCCTTCTGCAGGATCAAGAGGGAGTTGATATAGAGGCTCCTCAAGCAAACTGGATTGAGTCTTAGGTAGGGGTCATCTGCCACCATGGATTTTGGTTCCCTCACACTTAACGTATATTCAATATACCTCAACAATGGGTACACCTGGCTACCTACCCTATCAACGGTAGGGATTTCAGGCACTAGCGGCCGCCGGCAGGTATACCCCTATGACAGATGTGGGACATTGCTTTATCTCTGTATACGTTTTTGATAAAAGGGATGGCTTTAGCAAGTTGGGGGTGCAGAAGTGGATGGGGGAATTTTTCAATGTTCGTCCTCCATTACAAATGCAGTTCATGTCATGTATAATGAAAATTCCAGAACTGCCCAAAGGGGGAGGTGGGACACCTCACTGGATCAACAAATACATACATTGGAAATACAAGGGCAGGGGGGCTTAATCAAACTGATAAAAAGGAATGTGCAGGGTCTCAAAAATCCCAAAAAAATAAGGCGTGGGCTGGCATACCTTGACAGGCATGATGCAAGAAGTGCATCTCACGAAACTCACCGAACAGAACGTAGGGAAGAGATGGCCAGCATTTAGGGTGGCCTCGTCATACTCCACATACTTCAGGGATGTGCTGTTACTAGTGAAAAAGGGGACCCCTTCACTCTCACTCACAGGGAGACTGATGAACAGGGTAGATTCCTGCTGATACAGGGTTGCTTGGGTGGATTGAGGGTGTTGTGGTAAACACTTATGGCCCTAATTCTGACGATCGTACATTTTACAATGAGCTTTGAAGAGATATGGGAAGTCTTCCTCCTTCAATGGTGATATGGGGGGGACCTAAATGTATATCTGGATCCTATATTGGATTGTTCCGCTACTACAGATTGGCATGGGAAACGTGCAGCCAGAATAATCAGAGAAATTATGGAAGCTGAGGGGCTGGTGGACATATGGAGATTCAGGAAACCCGACTCCAAGAAGGGGCGTATGTGTCATCAGTACTTAGCACATGGCTAGTCTACAGAGAGGTGTGCGCATAGGTAGTGAGGTAGTGGGAGGTTTGAACTTGGCCCGGACATTGTCAGATCATGACCCGTGCTCCAGGAGATGGAGATGGCCACACATGCTAGAACCCCTATTCAATGGAGGCTGCAGTCTTCATTATTTCCGGACACAATGTTCAGGGGCATTATAGGCACTGCTATTACGCATTTCTTTTATGAGAATGAGGGATCAGTGCAGGGTGCTGGGATGCTGTGGGAGGCTTTCAAAGTTACAATCTGGGGTTCAGTGCATGGGGATGCAAGCCGGGATTTCGAAATCGTTGTGAAATAAATTGCAAGATATTGAAAGCAAGTTACACTCCCTGGAGAGGAGATACGAACAAACACCCATATATGACATATTAGCTCAGGCGAGAGAGTTGGTCTCAGGGCACACAGATTTCGCTGAGCAAGAAGTGCGTCATAGGTCTAGATGATGGGGGGGTAGACCATGGCACTCGTTTGCCTCAAAATTAGCAAAACCAAAGGTGCAGGATCACATAGTAGAGTTAGTGGGCCGAGATTCCGTCCCACGTTACATGACACCAGAAATTAGGACAGCCTTCTCAGAATTCTATACTAAGCTCTATGGGCCTAGGCCCGAGGCATATGATAGTTAGGTGACTAGTTATCTTGACTATGTCACTCTGGGCTGGCTGTCCTTGAGCTAAAGAGAGTACTTAAAGCAACCTATGACAGTGGAAGAGGTGAGAGATGCCATTCTGGCATTACCGATTGGGAAGGCAGCTGGGGTGGACGGGCTACCTAGGGAGTTTTATAAAGCTTATGCAGATAGTTTGGCCCTACAACGGCTAGCTGTGTATGCTGAAGCATATAAAAATTGGCGAATTGCCCCACTCTACGCAAAGCCATCATAGTGACACTCCTGAAGCCCAATGAGGGCCTGAAATGATGCAAGTCATATAGGCCTCTATCAATGATAAATATTGGTTCCAAAATCTTGGTGAAAGTAATTGCCACTAGACTGCAACCCCTCATGCCAAATCTGGACCTTCTGGATCAGTCGGGGTTTGTAGCTGAGAGATCCATGGTGCACAACTTAAGAACCCTGTTTGCAGTGTTACATTATTAAAACTCTGGGTTAAGGGCTACAGCAGTAATCCTGGATGCAGCCATATCATTTGACTCCATACAGTGGGGATATATGTTCACAGTTTTACATTGTATGGGGATGTCAGTTGCATTTTTGAAGTGGGCGCGACTACTCTGCTCCAACCCAATAGCGCAGATACGTATAAACAATTTCATCTCTGACACACTTGAGATCTGTAGGGGTACTAGGCAGTGGTGCCCACAATCCCTGATGCTGTTCTCCCTGGTATTGGAGCCCCTAGCGTGTAAAATCAGGCAGGTACATGGACGTGGTGCCCTATTGTTACGTCAGCGCCCACTTGCCATATCCTTGTGTGCTGATGATATGCTTCTGTATGTTAGAGAGCCCGAGGAACATCTGGGTCCCCTGATATGGGACTGTTAGAAATGGGGGTATCTAGTTGGCAGAGGTAGGTACCTTTGTCCAAGTAGGGCCCCTTCTTTCTAGTCAGGGTAAGGGGGATTCACACTTTAGATAACCCCTGATCACCCCCTGGGTGACTTGGCACGAGCAGACTGACTTATCCCACAGGAAATGTGTAAAGTATTTATAATGCAGTAATACAGTGATAACACCACAAATGGACACCACACAAATTTAGAAAAAAAAAGTATCTTTATCGGAACTCAACAAGACCAAAACGATAAAAATCTACCATACATATAATAAGAATATGACTTTAAAAAGGTTTCAAATGACTTGGCCCTTAGAAAATTATGGATACGTGATTTCTCTCAAAGTACCTGTAGTTGCAACAAATTTCACAAGGCCACAGAGCTGCAGAGATGAGAAGCGTTGAAAAACAAAGAGATGCATCAGTTCCTCAGACCTTGGGGTGGCGATGCAACAGTTCTGCTGCACGCAGGAGAAGTGATGCGTCAAATCCGGTCTGTAAGGGGGAAGTGATGCGTCGATTTCAAGACAGTTCTGGTCAGCGGGTGATGCATCGGGAAAACTTGCTGCACAGGTAGGATGCGAGGAAATCCAGGATGCGCTGGCAATCGATGCAGTGGCGTTGAGTGGCGATGCGTCGGTTTCTTCAGCCATGATTCCTCGATGCGTCGGTCCTTGCAGCTGCGACAGGCGCTGCTTCAGTTTCGTCAGTGGCGCAGAATTGCATAGAGATTCTTCTCGCACAGCAGTACTGTGTCATCAAAACAACCACAAGAATAGCGATGGACACATTTTCTTGTAGTTGCGGTGCTTTCCCAGTTTCTAACAGCAGGAACAACCTCCAGAAGCTCTGCACAGTCAAAGGCATCTCTTGGCAGGTCAGAACTCCCAGCAAGGAAGTTCAGGAGAGCTGGGGGTGAAGTCTTTGTGATCCTAAGACTTCAGAACAGGAGGCAAGTTCTACTCAAGGACTTGGAGATCTTTTCTCAAGCAGGGGGTCACAGCACACAGCAACTTTCTTGTCATTTCCTTGGCAGAAATAGCTACTGCACCCCAGACCGCACACAGCAAAGGGGCAGTACTTCTCCTCCAGTTTCTCCAGCTCCTCTCTTTGGCAAAGGTTCCTCTTGATTCCAGAAGTAAATCGAATCTCCGATTTTTTAGGTCTAATACTTATACCCCAAATGTCTTTGTTCTCTTTGTGCAAAAGGCTCTGAGCCCAGTACAAACCAGTTCTGTCCTCAGTGGTGCAATACAGGGGGTGCAGACACCATTGTGCTAGGGAGACATGCCCTATTCAGGTGCGAAGAAATCTCCTCCCACTATTCTAAATTCAGCCAAGGCCTATTCAGCTCAGCTCTGAGTCAACCCCCTCAGTGGATGTCTACAGTGAAAACACATCCCCAGCCCCTGTCAATCCAAAAACATACAGTCAATACACAAATAGGCAGAGGCTTACAGAATAGTTAAGCAAGAAAATGCCTACTTTCTAAAAGTTGTACTTGTAAGATGTTACAAAGCATTTTCCAATCTATCCTAAGGGGCAAGATAGCCTTTCAATAGTGAGAAACGAAACTGGCAGTATCTCATTATCAAGACATGTCACACACACCAGTACATGTCCTACCTTTCACATGCACTGCACCCTCCCCAGGGAAGAACCTTGGGCCTACCATAGGGGTGCCTTGCATTTAAGAAAAGGGAAGGTTAGGGCCTAGCAAGTGGGTGCATTTGCCAAGTCGACATGGCAGTTAACAACTGCCCACATACACTGCAGTGGCAGGTGTGAGTTACCTTTTCAGAGCTACTAATGTGGCTGACACAATCAGTGCTGCAGGCCCACTAGTAGCATTTGATTTACAGGCCCTGGCACACTTCAGTGCACTTTTCTAGGGACTTACTATTAAATCAAATATGCCAATCAAGGACAACCAATTGTAACAACAATTTACACAGGGAGCACTTGCACTTTGACACTGATCAGCAGTGGCAAAATGCCCAAAGGATCTAAGCCAGCATCAATGAAATCCAGCACAGCATAAAAAATACAGAAGGTAGAGGCAAAAGTTCAGTGGAAACCACACCAAAGATGCCAAGCCTAACTATCAGGGAATATGTGCGATTCAAGAGGTACTCTGGCCTACGGATCAATTGGAATAAATCAAAAATATTTCTCCTCACACAATGCACTGTCCCATATGATCTAGAGTTTGCGTTGGCTTCGGCAACAGAACCTGTCAGGTATTTAGGTATCTGGATGCATAGGGATCCAGATGTAGTGGTCTGTATGAATTATGGAAAGGCTATCTGGAAACTGACGAACCAGGTTGCCAGATGGATACGTCTCCCACTGTCATTGGCGGACCACATTGCAATATGAAAATGATGGTACTACCAAAATTGTTGTATTTGTTTGTAAATATACCCATAACATTAAGTAAGGCACTATTTCAGTCCATCAAATCATGTATGCTGACACTAGCATAGGCAGGCAAGCAACCCAGATGCAGATGGGATATCCTGACAAAGCTGTATGAGAGAGGAGGCTTCAGCCGGAGATAAATACTGTTGTTAGCACTTCCATAGCTTGGAACGCACTGAGCCACAGGGCGGGCAGAGAAGGTATATATGCACCGGCATTGCCCTGGCGGCACAACCTCATATATCGGTCACACATGAAACCAGAGCATTAGGAATCTTGAGAAGCACTGGATGGACTACACTGGGAGATCTATACACTGACGGGCAATTTGTGACACTTGATGCACTTACTGCTGTGCAGCCTTATACAGGAATGCTAGGATTCGTCTACATCAGGCTCTGAGCGGCTGTAAGGACACTATATCCGGAATTCCAGAGTGAGCCTCAGACGTTAAAAGCATTACAGCTGCTACCGACTACAGGAGAGCGTATTAGGTTGACAACAAAACTATATAACACAACCCTCAGTGAAAATTCAGAAGTTAGATCTGCTGCCCCAGATATATGGAATGGTGTGCTTAATGTGCCTCTATCTTGGGAGGTTTGGGAGTCATGTTGTGCCCTCCCAGGACTCCTCACAGCAAAGTGCAACCTTAGAATAAAGTACTTTACATTCATTCAACAAACATACTACATGTGTGCACAGCTTCACCGATATGGGCTGCGGGAGGATTCCCGGTGTGTAGGATGTGGCGATGGTATGGCTGATTTTTTGCACGAAGTTTGCGTTCAGGTGACACAAACTCTATCACAAATGATAATGGAAGAGGTAAGGTGCACTCTGCAGCTGTGCCTGTTGGGGCTTGTTAAATCTCTAAAGCCACGTAATCGCAAGCGGGTGGGCAGTTCTCTGTACTGCTGGCCAAAAGACTGGTGGCAAAAAAGTTTGGGGTGTAAAATGGCTTCTAGGGTGACACCATAGCTCAATGATATTGTCTATTGTAGAGAACAATTGGACATTTATGCGGAGAAATTACCTATTTCTTCTAGACCTAATGCTTTATAGGATCCAGTTACAGTATTTTTATTAGAACAACCTGAAAAGATATGTTAAATTACATACAGTATCCCAGTGTGGCAATGTGGGGATGTAGTGTACTTGTTGGCAGAGGTGGTAATGGGTAACACACTATATTGTAAGACTGAGTAGTTGCATTGTGGTGAAGGGGGCACTGTACTGCACAGGTTGTTGTCTTCAATGAGTTGAAGTTTTTCTCTTGCTTTCGTTTTCTTTTCTTGATGACAAATGCATGTGATGTGTGCAATAAATCTCAAGAAAAAAAAGAGTTGGCCAAGAGTGTACAGCGTGGACTCAGGCCAAAACTTTCAGAACAAATCCTTAAAGAGTCAAATAAAGGATACTTATTATAAGTCTAATAGTCACATATAAAATTAATGTAAATTAATGCAATCATTGCTTGTATAGGCTGTAATTAAATACAAAATGGCTGGCATGTCTGTGCAGTAAAAATAACAGCACATTCAGCCAGAAAGTAAATTACACGGAGTACACAATTTCTGCTTTCTCCTCAGTAATTAAGACTGACATCAATTGCGGGAAATAACGTTTCTGTCCCGGATCTCGAAATCTACAACGCGCTTCTTATGAAAAAACATTATTTTGAAAATCAAGAAGACACATAAGTGCTTTTCTCTATCAAAACCAGGGTTTCTGCTTTGCCAAAATTCTTGTAAAACCCGAAGCAGTGAAGACACAGAATATATATACTGAGAAATGTATGATACTGTAACTATTGTGCAGTCCCAACTGCACAGAATGTATTTTTATAAGACATCTTGTAATGTCCTACAGAGGGGATAAACCTTACAGCACAGCTAAACAATAGGTTTGCTCCCTTTGGTTTTCAATCCATTTTGAAGACTGTTCATTGTAATAATGTTTTACTGGGCAATAAGGGTATTTGTTTATACATTGGTAGCATGTCTAAATCATTTGTTCTTTATGGTTTTGCATCGGGTTATGAATTTAAATCTGGCTAATGAGGTCAAGTCATATAAAAAGTTATCGGGTAGCTCCTTAAAACTATTCCAAAAAAGCACACACAGTTTATAAATTACATCGAAATAAAAATAGACGTTGTTGTATCTTCAATTAGTTCTAGAACATACCAATCCTGCATTTTAAAGTTTTGATGTCTTGTACACTTTTCATATTTTATTATTGTTCTGAGCAAGTCTTTTGGTCACAGCTGCACAAAAAGAACCATTCCAAAGAAAATACAATTTGTGATTATTTGCTCAACTTTTTGAAGTTAATGAGGTAGCCCTGTAACTGAAGCACCGGAAAATAGTTCGTATTTGAAGCAATTTTCTTAAAATTCACAGACACTTTACCAGGTAAAACACATCCTTCAGAACATTTGAAGTAGGGTAGCCACTTTATACTATGAAAACTAAACTGTGCGTGAGTAAACAGCTGTAGAAGGGGCAGCTCTATAGCGATAGTATGTGCAGCTGTAAAGTTACAAATTGTATTTTAACAGGATTGCCTGTTCTTCGTGTCTTTCACAAAATGAATTGTTTGGTGACTGGGCATAACTCAGGGCAACTTGGCATGAGCGTTTGTACGAGACAGCATTGATTTATTGGATGTCTTTTCTCTGATGGTAATGAACGATTTGCTTCTTACAACTTTCACCTGTCATATGGCACAAGCACAGTTCTCATTTATAAGCTGGTTTACTGGCAAATTAATCTCACTAGAAATACACATTTCATCCCTACTCGAGACCCTCTGGTGATTGGTTGTCCTGGCAAATGTTCAAGAGGGTGTAACTTAATCAGTACAAAGTAGATTCGACGGTGGCCGCCTGCTGAGATGGTGAAATCTACCTGTTTTTAATAACGCTTGAGGAAGAAGCAGCCTGACTTAAGGCAGGCGGAATGATTTGAGGCATGTATTATATTTGTACCGATCACAGGGAGGCATTTTTTTTCTGCAAGCCTAGTTTTTAATTTCGAATGTCAATATACTGAATTACCCAAAGGACGTCAGACTTGGAGAGAAACCAAAGTTAAAGTGGCTGCTGGTCTGTTGTACTTCTTACTCCTTGACTCTCTTCAAACCAGAGTTGTAGGGAAGGAAGGTAAGAGCCAAATGCAATGGCAGTCTGTTCAGATGCCAACGTGAAGGGTGTCCATGCCCATACGGCCACAATGAGCCTCTTTGGAGGTTGTCCATGGATGTACCATCTTTCTGTGACTGTCTAGTCCCGTGGGAGGTTCACAGGATGCTCCATGCTCACCCCAAATGGATGCTCTCCCGATGATGTAGTCAGTGTGTCTTCAAAGTGCGACTTTTTGCCTGTGCGCCCATGTTTGTATTTTGACATGTGAGTGTGGGAAAATGCATCCCCTGTGCTGCATGTAATGCGGCACATGAAAATTGCTTTTAATGCATGTAATTTGCCACATGCGCACTAAATAATACACTTTTTATGTTGCCCATGTGCAATATGCATGCCCACGTAATGGGTCTGCCACTGATAGTGCAATGTAACACAAGTCCATGAGTGCTAAAAGGAGAAACTAATACTGATATTTTCAGTGTCAGTTAAGTTAAAGAGCCTCTGGGTTGTTGCTGTAGGTGCTTCATCGTTTTAAACATGAGATTGCAGTGACAATGGCTGTGCGTCCATTTGGGCGTTGGGGCGTTGCCCCAGCCACTATGTCCCCATGGCCCCAGGGCCCATTCATCATTTGTTCAATGACGAACGAGATTGAAGTTCAATCTCGTTCGTTCTAATCTGATGTGTTAAAAGTGAAACTCAAGTGATTTGCGCCGCGCGGCTGTTCTGGGCTGTCACCTGACCCCGGGGCACGCCGACTTGTGGTGACTGACAGTCAGACAACAAGAAGCAGTTGTTGTCTGTTTGTGAGCACAGTAATAGTGCGCATGTTCAATTTTGGGCATGGTCATTTTTACCACCAGCCCGAACATGCGCACTACTACCAGCCGCTGCTTTCCCGTTAGGAGAGTGAGGGACTGGGGGTTGCTTGCTTCATTGCAGCAGCCCCAGCCCCGTCTCCTAATGGTTGAGGGGCATCTATGCCATCTAGTCAATCCCTTTCCCAATTCATCACAGGGGGGCGGTCCCTGCCCTATGATGAGTTATGAAGGGGTGGGGTAGAGGCTGCAGGCAGGCGGCAGGAAGCTCAAGTTGATTGTGTGCACTGCGCAGTTGTGTCTTGTCGTATCCCGCTGGCTGGACTTGCCGCAGGACTGTGTGGAGGTGGACCTGGAGGGACAGTGCCCGGTGCCCCCTTCATCAACCATACGGTCAGACTATATTATACAGATGCGGATCATGCATTAGGGACCTGCACAGCTGTGTGACTGGAGCGCTAAAGAGCAGGAGACAGGGGGGCGTCCGTGGGTGAGAGTGACAGTAAGTACCAGGCACATGATCTGGGCATACAACCTGTACACCTCTGACCACACAGTCTGGTAACCGTCCGTGATTCTGTGACAACGCCTTGTACACTAGTCAGCACGGCACATGCCCTGCGCACTAAACCTGTGCACACAGCCTGCACACAAACCATAAGTCCATGTACACGCCCTGTGCACTGAACCTTTGCACGCTCTGCCCGTGCACACAGCCTGCACACACCCCTTACACAACAAGCTCTTGTGGGCTGCTTGGTGTGCGAGTCTGTGCTGGCAACCGTCACACTGTAATTGTGCACAAGCAGACTGCTTTTTCATCTCGAACCTGTGCATGCAGAGTACAAGCTTGCCCTGTGAACCACCACAATGTTCATGTTTACGCATTTGCACCTTGGCCCCTTGTATGCACACTGAGCTCACCCTGTTTGCACGACCTTCACACTGAGGAACTGCATAATTCCTGCATACACACTCCTTGCACACAAGCTGCACACTTCCCCCTTGAAAGCCGAGCCCATGGACGTAGCCTGCTCTATGATCCCGTGCATTTAGCGGATACAGCCTGCAGAATGTCCCCGAGGATTCCTACTCAAGCACAACCAGTTAACATAGTCTGCACTGTTTTTGTGAGCTACGGACAGAGCCAGTACACTGGCCATACTAACCCTGCTCCCCACTAACTGCATAGTACTATCACAGGCACATTCTACTAAATCTGTGCACGTGAAAACCCAATACTCACATAACCATCCCTTGCCCACAGGTCCCCTATACAGTCACATGCAGACATGTGTCCTGTGCACGTGCACCAACTCCTCACGCAGCACGTGTACACATGCACGTACCTACCTTCTCTCTCTCGTGCACACACAAACACACCAGTCACTCTGTCTGACTCTTTTCACACAAACACTTGACACACAGACACGCTGTGCATGGTGACAGCTAACACACATTCGAGGAATATGTCCTGTCTTTAAGTGACCTCTATGTACATAATTCACATCGTGACTGCGAGCCGAAAACGCCCCTCGTCGAATGGTCATCGTGTGTACATGTTGTAGTGAATCAGCAGCAGCCCTGAGGTCACTGTGTTATTAAGTGACACTCTGCGGTCTCCGGGTGTACGTGAGGAGTGCTGCATGTGGTGCAAAGAGTTGACGTAAGGTGTGAAGGGGCTTCCAGGTGAATGGGTAGAACTGCATGTGGTGGAAAGAGCCTGCGTACGGTCGGGGTGAATGGGTAGTGCTGGCTGACTTGGAGAGACACTTCATGGAGAGTGGGGTCCTGGGGGCACTCCAGTCGGGGGTAAAGGTTTCCTCGTGAAGAGCTGTGCACCAAGCGTTACTATATGCATGAAAAACATTAGTAGGTTGGAGGTGAACATGTGGTAAACAAGCCTGCCAGCCTTCGGTTACACAGATGTTAAAGGCATGTGCTAAGTTCCTGGTTCGTTCCTTCCCTTCAGCTGTGCTGTTTTCACTCTTCTAGCAGTGAAATGTGTCCCCAACCAGTCCCCAGGCCCTCGCAGCACATTACTCGCTCCTTTCGAAGTGGAGCTGCGGCATTTGCTTCCTTGTGAAATGGATCCGAATATCCGAGTCAGGTCCAACGCGAGAGATATTTGCTTTCTGTGTAACATGTGCTTACAGTGGCCAGTCCTCTGATGTACGGCATTAAAACTGGCCCTGTGTACATGCCCCTAATTTAACACAGATGCCAAAAACATGGATTGACTTGCAAACAATGAATGTTGAAAACATTGAGTGAATGCATTTCAGCCATTTAGTTCCTCTTTTATTTTACATGTTTACTTAATCTTGCATTCCCCACGAGTTAGCTATTTTATATTGTTGCTTATCTGTATTTTTTCTGTGCATACTTTGAGGCTTGAGCCATGCCAGGTGTTTATGAGGGGCTTTGATTGAGCATGCAGGCGATAAGGCTAAAGCCAAACAAAGTGCATGTTAGTGGGTTGGCCTCTCTACAGAGCACACATAACAATATTTGCGTATTCCATTTGCAACTGAAATTCTGTGGAAATGTGTGTGAAGGGGGCACACTGATTAATAAAGAGGGAGTGCAGTGAATGTTGGGGGTGGTGAAGTGACAGAGATATGAGGAAGGGCATTCGGGGAAGAGTGAAAGAGGATGCTGAAGAGGAAGAGAGGTGGTTGAAGATGTGCAGAGGGACAAGATATGCAGAGAAAAAGAGGATACATATCTAACATAAAGTACACATAACTGAAGGCAAAAACTCCTTCCGCATGCCTCAATGCTATTTAATTCACAGACTCACTATTTCAGAATGTAAACATTTTCAATGTTAATTATTTATAAGAAATCATTGTTGTTACTCATTTATCTTAAACAACTAACACCCAGTGACAAAGCCAATCATACTGACAGGCTTTAGGCGTATGTCAGTTGCTGTGCAATTTATCTGGATAAAATCACATCTTAGAGAGAAACCAAAATACCGGTCTGATGGCACACTATGGGATTCACCGAAATGTATTTGGCTTGTTCCTTTATAGGAAGCACCCACTTTTTTCATCTCACTTAAAGACCTGTCTGCCCATATTTCTACATGACTGGTTATAGCCAACAGCTGTGTGTGCTTCCTGAATTCTGGTTAGAGCATATTTTTCCAAAGTTAATGCTGCATGCAGTGCAAGACACTCAGCAAGCATAAATTTTAACGGGCTAAAGTTGTCATGCAGAACAATTTACATATTACAGAAACTGTTGAACAAATTAATGCAAGAAGATACTGGGCAGTTTTTAATGTGTTTAATATTTTAAGACTATACGTTCCCACTGCTTAATAAGCCTTGCTTTATCGCTGTATTAATTTGCTTTAAAATGCACCATTTTCCAATCTTTTTAAAATTTCTTTATCAGGAGAGGGACTCTCCCTAGACCCCAGATTTGTCCATTGAACTTGTTCACATCGCTAACTATTGTTTTCTATTGCAAAATGTAGAGCCAAAGCAGTCTTGCTTAGTACCCTAGCCCTCTTCAGAAGTCAGACTTGCTTGGCAACCCAGAAATTCTCTGAAATAATGTATGCGTTTTCTTTTATGAATGCATAGAAGAACTGAATTTTTGGTCCATTTATCACAGAAATAGTGCTGAAAATCACACCAAAAAGATGGCATTTTTAAAAAAATGTCTTCACAGGGGGAGAACCCCCCTCCCCCCGAACCTCCCTTATTGCCATGGAGCGCACTCGCTGCGCTCGCTCGCATACATTGATTCGTTCTGCTTACGCCCCACCAGTTTCAAATTCCACCAGCCGTCCCTGAGTGACTGATCCTTCAGTGGAGAGTGAGTAGTCCTATCACTGTCCTGCTAGCAACTTAATTTTGTGAACCACTAATGGCTTCTTTGTGTGATGTCATAGAGTAGTCCTGAGTTTTGGACCAGGCGACCGCTATCACCGTACCTTCTCATTTCAAGCACACTGTAATAGAGATTGCCTATTCCAAGTTCATGGCTCATTGTACTTGCACCTGAGTAACCGCTGTAGATAATATCTGGAGAAATTTATAAGGGAGAAACAGTGGGGTGTCGGATACCATGGGGTATTCTACCGTCTGAGAGGGGAAACATTGAATGAGTCGGTAAAACCATCCAGGATACCATGGTCATGTGGTAACAGTATGTCCCACAGGTGGTTTTACTGGCCTGTCATCTGTAAAGGTTTAAAAGGTCTGATAAGATCATCTCACCAATAGAGTCAGGAATGTGCTGAAAAGCATAGCTGGCAGGGTGGCCGTGTGGGATGCGCATCGAAGTGTGTATTACTTAAGTAGGGAATTGCACGAGTAAGAGTAGCTGGGATTTGGCAGGGAAAAAGATGGAGATCCATTTTTAGAACTAGGACGATCATTTCTTTATCCAGTAGAAATAAACTGATATCACTTCAGCCTGTGACAAGGCAGATCCCTTTCTGAGGTCCTGTCAGATTGAGGCTAGAATGTTTTTCTTGCCCTCTCCAGGTTTGAATTCTGCTTCTGCTGCGTGTAGGAGGTTGTTGGATCACATCTAGTCTTCTGGTTGTGCATACTCTAATTTGCTATTATTGTAGATGGGCAGGGAATGCTTCAAATTTCTGTTGTTTTTTAGACAATGAGTTGTGTTTCTTTAATGTTTATTGTATGGGGCATGTTTACATGGCTGTGACCAGTACATTATGGGTTGTTCTTTAGGTGATGTGTGAGTGCCATGGTGCCCCAGCTGCATGCACAATTACCAGATTATTGTTGATTCTGCCATGGCTCTTATTGTCTCTGTCTTCTGTGGACCTTTAGACTTAACTACCCAAACAAAGTATTGTCTCAGATATCATATCACTGGTAAAAGTGCCACAACCACTTCTTGCTAAATGTTCTAATCTAATCAAACACATCACTGATGTAAGAAATTGTGTAACTGATTAAGGGGGGCTAAACACTTCTCAATCAGTAACAACAATCCTTGTCATGGTAATGTACAATCAAACCCCAAATTAACATGATCTCAACCCTGTAGTAGCTTTCACAAAGCAGATAGGATTAACTTAGAGGCAATGTGTAAAAAACGTGTGCAATGCTTCAAACAGTGAAAAACACACTAGAAAAGGAGCACACAACGGGATTAGAAAAATAGAGTGATTTTTAACAAATTAAACAAGACCAATATGACAACAATCAAATTTGTAGAACTGGAGATATTGAATCTTAAAGTTTTTAGAGAAAATAGCACCAAAAGGCTTAAAGGACCACCTGTGGATTCCTTGTCATGTCAGACCGGGGCGAAGTCATAAATTGAGACTGCCCGAAATGCAGCACAAGCCAGCTACGTGATCTACTGAGGCAGGCTGAAAAGAGTACCTTAAATCCTGTTTTGAAAAGCGTCAAGTGGATCTTCATTGAAGATGCGTTGCGCAGCCGAAGCACTGCATCAGTTCTGAGTTGTGGGCAGGCTGCGGTACAAGTTCCTGTGCATCGATGTTGATGATTCACATCGAAGAGGGCATGTGATGCGAAGTCCAGGGTAGCGGATATGTTAAGCAGTCGGGCAATGTGTTGGATTCATTCAGCTGCAAAACAGCAATGCAGAGTTCTTTGTCGAGGCTGCCACCAATGAGAGATGCAAGAACCTGCACTGAGGATGCATTCAACAGTGGCAGCTCCAAAGGGGATGTGGGCTATGGCGGCAATGTGATTCTTTGCGACTGGTTCAATCCAAGTAGCAGAGGAAATGCATTGGTTCTGGTTGGGCTTGCGCAACACAGCAGAAAAGATGGATTGGTTCAGTTGGATTACCAGCATTCAGCCCTTTTTCCTGGTTGAATGTCCTCCTAGTCTAGAAGTGTACTGAAGTTATGGTGTCACACTTTTAATCCTTATACAAGTAGGCACACTCAAATGAAGGTATTTATAGTGCACAAGACCCTGCCTTTCCCTGCCTTTCCCTGACCTGTCTCCAGATCCACTAAATCTAAGGCATTGACCAAACTATTACTTAGATATTCTGTTAATCCTCTCACCCTCGACTGTAAGGGAACCATGATACACTATAACGTATTTATTGTATTGTTAAAAATGGTGTCTCTAGTTGACAGAGGTAGGTACCCTTGTTCAAATAGGGACCCTTGCTTCTAGTCAGGGCAAGGAGGATACAAACTTTAGAAAACCCCTGCTCATCCCCTGGGTAGCTTGGCACGAGCAGACAGACTTATCCCAAAGGCAATGTGTAAAGTATTTGTACTCAAAACACACAGTTATACAGTGATAACACCACAAATGGACACCACACCAGTTTAGAATAATAACGTATCTTTACCTAAACTCAACAAGACACAAAGGACAGAAACTCAACATACATGTAATAAGAATATGACTTTAAAAATGCTACAAACAACTTGCTTCATAGAAAACTATGGATCCGTGATTTATCTCAAAGTACCTTTAGTTACGACAAAATTCACAAGGCCACGCAGCCGCAGAGATGGGAAGCATTGAAAAACAAAGAGATGCTTCAGTTCCGGAGCCCTTGGGTAGGTGATGCAACAGTTCTGCTGCATGCAGGAGAAGTGATGCATCGAATCCGGTCTGTAGGGGGAAGTGATGCGTTGATTCCAAGACGGTTTTGGTCAGCGGGTGCTGCGTTGGGAAAACTTGCTGCACAGGTATAATGCGTGGAAATCCAGGATGGGATGGCACCAAGCTGTGATGCAGTAGTTGTTTTACCCATGATCCCTTGATGTATCTGATCTTACAGCTGCGACAGGTGCTGCGTCAGTTTCCGCAGTGGCGCTGCGATGCAAGGAGATTCTTCTTGCACAGCTGTGGTGCTGCATCGGAAAAACGGCCGCAAGAAGAGCGATGCATCGATTTTCCCAAACAGAAGGAATAACCCCCAGTGGCCCAGTCACAGGCACCTCTTGGTAGGTCAGAACTCCCAGCAAGGAAGTTCAGGGGGAGCTGGGGGTGAAGTATTTGTGTCCCTGGGACTTCAGAACAGGAGGCAAGCTCTACTCAAGCCCTTGGAGATCTTCCTCAAGCAGGCAGGGGGACACAGCACACAGCAAAGTCCTTGACTTTTCCTTGACAGAAACAGCTACTGCATGCCAACCACAGACAGCACACAGCAAAGCAAAGGGGCAATACTTCTCCTCAGTTTCTCCAGCTCTTCTCTTTTGCAAAGGTTCCTCTTGATTCCAGAAGTAGTCTAAAATTCTGGGTTTTTAAATCTAATACTAATATCCCAAAATGTATTTGTTCTCTTTGTGCAAGGTTCTCTGAGCCCATCCCAAACCAGATCTGTCCTCATTGGTGTAGTATGAGCGCAGGGGTGGAGACTTTATTGTGCAAGGGGGACAGGCCCTATTCGGATGCAAGGAAATCTCCTCCCACTAATCCAAAATCAGCCAGGGTCTATTCAGCCAAGGTCTGAGTAATTGAGGAAGGGTCAACCCTCCTCCCTCCCGCCCCGCCCCAGTGGCTGTCTACAGTGAATGCACATCCCCAGCCCCTGCCACTCCAAAACCAGACAGTCAATACACAACCAGGCAGAGGTACACAGAATGGTTACAAAAGAAAATGTCTACTTTCTAAAAGTGGCATTTTCAAACACATAATTTAAAAACCATCTTTACTAAAATATGTGTTATTAAATTCTGAGTTTAGAGAGCCTAAACTTTATTTCCCTATCTTGTCACAATGAGAAGTTATGCTTGTAAGTTGTTACAAAGCATTTCCCATTCTATTGCATGGGCAAGATAGCCTTTCAATAGTGAGAAACAAAATTGGCTGTATTTCACTATCAGGACAAGTCACACACACCAGTACATGTCCTGCCTTTCACATACATTGCACCCTGCCTTGTGGGGGGTCTGGGCCAACCTTAGGGTTGCCTTACGTGTAAGAAAAGGGAAGTTTAGGGCCTGGCAACTGGGTGTACTTGCCAAGTTGACATGCCATTTACAAACTGTGAACAGACACTGCAGTGGCAGGTCTGAGATATATTTTCAGAGTTACTCATGTGGGTGGCACAATCAGTGCTGCTTGCCCACTTGTAGCATTTGATTTACAAGCCCTGGCACACTCAGTGCACTTTACTAGGGGCTTACCAGTAAATCAAATATTTCAATCATGGATAACCAATCATGATAACAATGTATAGAAAGAGCACATGCACTTCAGCACTAATTAGCAATGGTAAAGTGCCCAGAGTCCTAAAGCCAACATCAACAAGTCAGCGAAAAAATCATCTCCTCTTTGTTTTGTTTCTAAAAGAGTGTGTGTTGTAAGCCTGTACTATGAGTGCACTTGATTTGCAGGTCACAAGTCCTGACTTGTTCAAAGGCTTCACAAGCAATGGACAATCTAAAGTAAGGATTAACCAGCCTTGACAAAGACTGTAGGTTTGCATCTTCAATTCTAAGCCGCATGTGCTCTGCCAATACTTGTTTGATGGGATGTTACAGCTGTAGGGAATGTGACAGGAAATGTAACTGAGATGAAATGCTGTGTGAATAGGACTTGTAAAAATGACATATGTACGTGGTGGGGATCTTCTTTGCCTGGCTAGAGTAGTCTTTTTATTTAGTCTGACAGCCAATTGCATGGCCCAGACCACAACATGTATGTCTTGCTCATCGATTGCATTCTTGGACTTGTTTTTTCACCTATTCCAATAGAGCCTAAAAATTCGAGGAAGCACAATCCTTTTGTCCGACTGTGGCATCCCACATGGCTGTCATCTGTGACTACCAACTCACTAAATATCAACATACGTGCAGATCAAGGGTTTTGCCACCCAACCCATACCTAAGGGGAACGCTGTTCCTGGCCGATGTCAGACACCTCAAACTTGTGAAAATGTTGTGTACACAGACTGTTTTATGAAGTTACAGCTCTGCTAAAGGATGTGTGCTCATCGCACATACCGTGCCTGCTATCTTTATATAGGCTTTGATAATGCCGAATGGGCGTAGTGATCTGGTGGTTTCTCCTAAGGTCTCACTTTGTACAGGCATGTTATGCATATATAAACGGTGCACATGAGACAAAGTTATTGCAGGGAGATATTGGCTGGGAGCTGTGTGTACCCTCACTGGGCACAGGCCCAGTGGAAGAGGACACCAGGATCGCCGAGCCTGGCACTTTCACTCGCACAGCACTTCACCCAGGTCACTCCTGGCTGCCAGCACCATCTCAAAGCGAGTGTGCCACAAGATGAGGTGACAGATGCCGCTGAATGCCCTGCGCTGCCATCGGAGCCCAGGCACTCTAGCACTGCTGCCATTTTGGATGAGAGAGGCTCCACTGGCACTGGCATGACAGATGTTCCTGGGGTCACGCGTGCCTGTCATCTCCACCTGCAGTATCATGTTATCATTTGCACACATTGCATAGGAGAAGAAAGGGAGGGAAATTCTGGCGTCAATCACTGTGTCCGACTCAAGTGGCAGAGTGGCAGGTTTTCCTAAATTCAGAATTGTATAGTGTTAAACTGAATGCCCTCTGCTCTGAGTGGGGATGTTTGAAACATAGAATCCTCCGTGACAGGGTGACATTTCTCACAGCAGCTTCATGCTGGTGCAGTGGACTCCCTCTCCAGGGTCGTCCTGACAGTAATTTGGTGGGCACTTGAAAAAGGCGACATGCCTCAGGGTTTTAGACAAGTCACTAAAATCAGCACAAAAGTGTACCGCAAGAAACGTAAACACCGTCAAAATTCTGACAACATACTGAACAACCCCACGAGGCAGTGCCTTAAGGGGGCTCAAGCACACATGATTCTGCCTGAAAGGGGCTGGCTCAGAGCCCACTCTTTTTCTGCATTATAATTTGGTGGAGATTTGATCACATTAGGTCCCCCAGACACTAAAGATGTCTTTAGCCAGACCTACAATGAATGTAAGAAAGACTGTTCGTGCCCATCTTCTTAAAAGATATGCATATCTTGAGCATTAGGGCCCATAGTAGGGTCAATGGCAGCCTGAGTGAGCACGCACTCCTTGGTGCCATCTGTAGAAATTGCTCAAATTCACGGAGCACAGAGACCCTTTCACTTTTCATCAGTCTGAAAAACATCGCCCGATTGCCCCGTTTTATCGTAAATATTGAATAGACACATGTAGATGCCTAGAGAGACTAACACATATTTACTATATATTTATTGCCGATTTCTCGTTCGTACATGTTCTCTGAGTATTAAATATAATCTATGAAGCATAATGTCTGTGTATTCACAAAACTAAAGCATAGTCTGATTAATGGTTTGCACCATTGATAATAGCTCTGTCTTAATGCACATGCGTGTGGGAATCTTTACAAGACAGTATTGGTGACCTCGATTTCACATGTTCATGCAAGTATAATTGTCTTTCGTTCGGATACAGGTGGCGGCTCAATGTATATTCCAAATGGATTCCCCTGCTGAAACTCGTTCTTTTCTTGAATAAAGAAAGCTATCATTTCCAGACTTTAAAGAAGGACGAGTTGGAAAAACACAATTAGAGATGAAAACTAAAATAGTTGTCTCCTGTCAAAACTTTCTTATGATTTTTATGGGCATTATCTTGTTAAAACGTCCCCATATAATGTTTAATCATATAATTCCTACAAGATTTTAAATCTTGAGTGATCAATTCTGAAAACACTGGCAGCCTTGATACATATGCAGGCTTGGACAAGTAGTGCAAATGAGGTGTTCAAAAAAGTCTGTTCATGGGGAGTCCTGTGGTGAACTACATCCACACGAGGTCCCTATTTCAAACGATTGGCTTGTGAATAAAAAGGAGGGGCAGCCATTGCATCTGTGCGTCACTATGGCCCTATCCACAAAGGGATGTCGTGCAGTTTTTCCCCTGTTGGGCACACCTATATTGTCACAGAGGCATTCCATCTGCAAGAGAAAGTTAAGCGACTAAGCTTTAGGTTAGTGGCTGCGAGAGGACCTTCAGTTCATAGTACAGCATTTCTCATGGCTATCCAGGGAGGGCCAGCAAACGTGCAGAGCAGAGGTGTGTGGGAACACCAGGCCTCAAAGCCTAACGTGGCCCAGATGATGAAGCAAATAACCTATAGGAAGGAGCTGGGCCCTTCCTGTGATGCTTCTGGGCTTGGGATTGTGAGCACTGCCTAAGCAGCCAGGTCCCTAATAATGCACAATCTCCTTTGAAACATTTCGGCCATGGTATGGTGCATGAATTCTGCAGGTTTTTGTAAATGTTAATGAATTGGCACTTACATCTTCTTTTTCTTCGTAGCTCATGTACTGGCCCTAAGAAAACTCTTACACCACGTGAAGTTGTTTTTTTCGAACTTTAGATGCATTCTGTGACAAACAATTCATAACCGTTGTTACATAATTGGCGCAGCATACTACAAGAATTAATCCTGGTTAATGCAATGGGAGTAGCTACCACCCATATTGTAGTCCAGTAGACTGGCTACACTAGTGATAACACTTGATCAAATAACTCAGTTACTTTCTGTCTGTTCGAGCAATCCTTAGTTTCGTGAGAGAGTACCACAGGCGTGGGGTTCACCCACTTCCACCACCACAGGTGTGATAATCTTTGATAAAACAATGTTAACAGGAAAATTTGGAATACTGTATGAAACAATCCTTTTGCTGGTCGTATTACGAGTGGTTTAACAGGGCTGCCTGCAACAGCCATCCTGCAGAACCGCATTGTGAAAGGGTAGGAATGAGCCAGGAGCCAGCTGGCATTACACAGGTTAGAAAAGATAACCTCAGGTGGAGCAGTATTTTTAAATAAAACCCTTCCCGACTCACAAATTACCAAGAGGAAGGGACATTTTGTTGGTTGGTGAGGTGCTATGATTTTTTTAAGTGAATGTATGTCCTTATGTTTTTCGCAAATTTAGAACCAATTTATTTAAAATCTTTTACAGCCCTTGGGGACTACTCTGGACCATTGTGTAGGCCTACAGATGATAAAAAATGTACCTTGGGAAGCAAATCAATTACATTTTTGAAAGCAGTTGGTGTTAGTGAATAAGGAATAAACACAGACTGGCAAAAATGAAATATGTTAATGGCAATTCTGATACACGTTTGTGCTCAATCTACAATTATATTGCACCGGATACATTGCCCACCACTACATCATTAAGATAAGTAGATTATATTTAATTTTATCTCCACACCCTCTATATAATCCTAACCAACCCTATAGACTAATGTGTTTGTCTACTATATTGACCTCTACTTACATTGCGATGTAGTGGCGAGGGATATGTGCTGGATGCAATGGAGCTGGCATACAAAATAATGTAATGAATACACTGTGGCTATTCCCCTGAGGCAATGGCAATGCTTCCAACTCTACTGAAAGCATGGGTCAGTGAGATAAGGGTTGCCTGCTCTCATTGTGTGTCCCTTTCGAGTTATTAGCTCAAGTCCTGCCAGGGGCGAATCATTATTTCATCCTTCTGTGATTGATGAATTGAGTTTAAATAGGATATTAATGGAAAGTGTTAGTTACAGTGTAAAAATGTCTTATTTTGTGCACATCTGCAACTGAGGTGCAGTAATTCTGCATATGATACATCAGTGATTAGTCAATTTGGGATGTGAAATTACCTTCTTATTTCTAGTTCCCGGATAGGGAAGGGACAATTACTGTAATTTCAGTGTTACAACAGGTTACAGCAGGCAAACATGTCCCCTGAATTGTGTGGTAATTTTACTGGCAGAAATACCACATAACTCAGAATTTCCTATTCGTCTTGTAACTACCATTAGTGGTCAAAATGTAACTCTGGAATTTCTCAAAAAGAGGTTCAAAATGTCATGTCTGCCTGGGTTCAGAAGATGTGTCATTATTATTCACACTGCGTTCTCTACATACTTCCAGACTTTCCTTACAATAAAAGGACTTTTAGGAAGCATAGCTCCAATTTCTCAATTAGCACCAACGCTGCCAAGGGCCAGGATTGCTGTTTAAGGAAACGAAAGACAAGTTATTACTTCAGGCCCAGCCAGTGGAGAGTTCAAGTAGCTTTTCTCCAGCCCCAGGAACAAATTCTTGTTCTGCTCAGCCAGTGCGATCTATCACAGCGGAAAAAGAGCCCGCACAAAGAGGTGTGAAACGTTCCCTTCGTGGATGCAAACAATGCCTGAAAATAACTCCGACACAGCCTCAGCAACAGGAGAGCACCGCCTCTGGAGCAGCAGCCGGCCGGAAGCAGCACCAGATATTGGGCCTTCCCAGCGGCGGCCAGATGAGTACTGACAGTCGTGACCCCACTCAAAGAATCAGACAAACTGTTTTCATTCGTCTTTGTTCATTACTTTGACATCATCATGTGAAGTTGCCCGTTTTTCATTTCCACGAGATTAGAGTTGGTGTCGAATGTGTGAGCAGCAGGAGTTGTCCTGCTTTGAACACCGGAGATCAGTCTCTCGTCTCCCCTTGTAGCCAGCTTGTAGGTAGTCATTGTTCACTAATGGCGCGGATTCAAAACTCCAGAAAGCGTGTGCAATAAAGGCACACGTATCAAAGTTTCCGCTAAAGAATGGCATTTCTTTTTTTGCCCTTTTGTACCGGAATAATGAATTTGCAGGTGTGCTTTGTACCTTGGTACCACCTGGTAGCTGTGCGAGCAGATGGTGAATTTATAAACACTTCTTTAGGTACAGGTCAGCTGGGAGAGGGGAAGAATGGGCCGATTAGGAAAAACTTTTACCTCTGTAGTGACGTGAAACTCTACTTTTTTATGCTGTTAGTGCAATTTCTGAAAATACAAACTGATTGAGAAAAAAATTAAATGGAGTAGATTATCATTGTGAGGCAATAGTATGGAAATAAAAGCTTAATTTATTACAGTTTTAGGAGTAGGCATAAAAATAGCAAGTACTGGCAAAGCTGACAGTTCTCAGTAGTAAAAGGCAAAATTATTAGCTTTGCCAGTGCTTTTTACAGTGGTATTTGCATGCCAGTGCATGCTTTAGACCCATGAGCACTCATGGCCACAGTTTTTTGAATGGGCTGTCTATTAAGGAAACCCCATTTGAGGATACCACTGATGCACGCACGTGCTTCACGATGTGGGTGTGTCAGTACACATGCACCTGTCCTAATGCAGTAGTGTCTGTGCATTACAGCACATGGATGCACAAGACTCATGATGCACAGTGGGCATTTTGTTATTTTTAATGTATTGTTCTAACATAAGTGATGGCTATGTTAAAATTGAAATAAAAAGTTTAAAGAAAGAAAAACAAAGTGTGCACCAGCACCTAGAGTTGTAGCCAGCAGACCACGCAGATGCCTGGCCTGCAAAAAAATATATAAATATTTTAAAAAGAATATGTGATGGGAAAGGACAGCCTGAAGCAACTGATAGGGCACAAGTGCAAACAAAGGGTGGCCTGGCAGCATAAGAATAACAAGCATTGGAAATGCAATAGGTCTTGCATTTGCTGGAGTTGGAGCTATTCGCATTATAAATGGCAAAGATTTTCACCTATGCAATAGTTTTGCCCTCCCCCACCTTAATAAAATAAAGAACTCCGTAGTAAACCTGCAGTGGTGCCGTAGAGCTGAGAGTAAAAATGGCAGTTCCGACTTCAGGTTAAAGTATTGAAAAAAAAAAAGGAGTGTTGTGAGGGTACAGTACCACAGGCTGTCAGTAGGAGTCCCTTGGGTCCTCTTTTGGCCACTTGTGGCACTGCACCCTGCAACATGACTAGGCAAAGGATACGTATGGCACAGCAGTGAGAGCTGCTAATGGTGAGCTGGGGATCCCAGTTGGAGTCTGCTGTCAGGCTTAACATCTTGTGATAATGGGCTGATTGTTTGATTTCTCCAAACCCATGGCTAGGTGCACGATATAAATATTAGCATTTGTAAATTAACCAAAAAAAACGAGCAAAACAGCAGAGGCCTCGAAGGAGAGGTGGGAGCCTGTGAGACGTGTTTCGGGAGGGGTGAGGAGAGGCGCGGGGGAATTAAGGGATATGAATCAACCAAAGCAGTGTTGTGGGAGGGGTGAGGGGAAGGCAAGGGTGATAAAGCTACAGCAAGCAAGCAAATGATGCAACAGAAATTTCACTGCACAAATAAATGGAACAGTTAACAAGCAAAGAGGCAGGCCTCCTAAAAAAAGTTTCCTCTAAGTATAAATAACCTGAATAGTAAGAACACATGTAAGAGGTGTAGTCCTCATGGGAGGATGCAAAATGCCAAAAGGAGGGACTACTAAGAGTATTCAGCAATGAGAAGCCAGCATTTTCTAAAGGACAGCAACAGCAACCAATGTAAAAGATGGGCATTTGTTCAAGCCCAGATCCTAGACACAGCATGCCTTGAAGAGACAGCGCACGTGTGCCTAGGTAAGCACTGGCAAAAAAGAAATAGCAGGGAGAGTGGGACAGGTAGCAGGATTGGGCGGCATGGTTAGGGGAATAAAAACGAATGGTGGAGTAGAGGAAAATGCATGGTGAGAGCATACACTGTAATGGAGTGCCAGATTCTAAAAAAAGAGTCCTATTAGGTCTTGAGTGGAAGGATACAAGTATACTGTGAGACCTAAATGCTCCTGGTGAGAGAAGCACATGAATAGGGCAGAAAGTAAAATCAAGAGCAGATACTTGAGGTAGACAACAAAGCCATCCAGTCATGAGCATGAGGCTGACCTAAACCCACTCTAAGTCTATGCTTTACCAAAAACAGCAGGTCGGCTAGGAGACTGCTAAAGCTGTCTGTAGACAAGACCTTAATCCAGGACATAAAATGTGAACTCTATTAGGAAAACAATAACATTTGTCATTTGACATTAGGGGAGCAGGGGGACTTATATTACAGCGATTAGTGTCAAAACTATCTTCATCAGCTGTTTTATTTTATTGATAGTGCTCTTTCAAAGTTATTAGAAAGAGGATGGAAAGGCTAGCATGTCTAGCATTCAAGTAATGCTGCCTAATACCAGCAGACCTACACCACAGTTATTAGAATTAAGAAGGGAAGCCAGCCGTCCTACAAGCAAAGGTATGGCACGTGCTACAACACCCCCTAGCTATTTAAAAAAGGATGTCTTAATATTCTAGAAGATTGGTCTCAGTAGATCATTAAATGGGTAGTTATAAAATCAACAACTCTGCATTTCTGTTACTGCCTATGAAAGGACAGGATGTTTCTCTGCAGCAATGTAATTAAGTCTGAGTGTACAAAAGCTGAAACGTTATTTCTTGCAGATGTTTTCCTTCTCTATAGTAAGTACATTTATAATCACACAAACCAGCACATGGCCAGTGTACACACGCTATATTGTTTTGGGATTACATTTCTGTTTGTCCTTTGATTGTTTCATCTGCACCCCTTAAAGTTCCACACATTTATTTTATGGAAGTAGATTGGTTAAAGGCAATACTTGTTAAAACAAAACTTCCCGTTGACTTTATTTGTTGATGATTTCTTTATGCATCTGAATGGGCTGACACATATATTCCTGTACACCAGAGTGCTTAATGCCCTGAGAAAAATACTGAGAAGAATACTGGAAATTGGTTATGCTTTTGAAATCCTGTAACAGCTACGAGCTGATTTCTGAATAAGATTATCTGTAAAATCATCTGTGTCTTTTTTGAACTGTCAACTTTAGCTCTCTTTGTGTTAATAGCTTTTAGGGTTATTGCAGACATCTCTAAAATACTTCTAAAGTGATTTGTCTTGCATTTGATGTTTTACAAATAATATTTAAAAGATTAAAAAAATGTCAGTTTTTTTATTTTCCCAACTTTTTGGCCTTGAAATCAAAATAACACCCATGCTGATCAGATAAAACCAAAGGTAGTTTCTTCAGCTGAACAATAGACTAGCTTGGTCAGCCTCCACCCTGTCATGCCTCACCTTCAAACACCTAGAATATTAACCTACAACTAGGGCTGCCACCTTTTGTCCCGCAAAAAGTGTCCACACTAGATTTTCACTTCAGAGTGTTAAATTCCAGCTGACCTAAATCATTATCGCTAAGAAAAATGTTCCCATTATGCTGAGAGCAGCTCTTAAAATGATGTCTCATATGCAGCATGAGATTTCTCTTCCCAGGTCTCACCTACATACTCCAGGCTGGAAGCCTCTAGTCGAAGGCCCTGAATGACACTTGCATACTGCACCACCTCTGAGGCCCTGTCTCTAAACCGGCCGCCAATTCTAAATCAACTAATGGTGTGCAGTCCTATCCCATTAGGCCCTCAAATGGCAGAGGTTTGCTGTTCCTGTGGGATGCCCATAGTTTATGGCTGCTGATTGGAGAATGCACAGATGTGCTCCCCTGATCCCTGTTGTCCACTGGAGCCAGACTCCAAGGTCCCGTGACTCTTGGAACTTAGAAATGTCCATTTTCTATAAGTTCTCTAGTGTCATCCCTTAACGGGCACACAAGTATTTGTCTTCCCACACAAAGAAGACTTTCAATCCAATGTTTCAATTGTTCATGAAATTTATTTTATATTTGTAGAAGAATTTATCATCATCATCTTTTATGTTGTTCATTCGATAACATTCTTATATTTGTAAATCAGACATTGTCATAATAAGGCATCCAATGCATTTCGGGCATTATATAGCATGCCCTTCATCAGGGAAATAGACACTGTAAAACAAGGAATAATAAAATCATATCATCAAAAGGTTCTGTGTGAGTCTTCGTAACATCAATCATAACATAAACAATGCAGGATCTGCTAAATATATGCATATAAATCAGTATGAGCTGTGTGTGAATTCAAGAGTTTAGTGATTCACATGCTGTGGTTAGTATTAGTGAAAAAAGACACAACACAATACCGGACCGACCGAGCATCGAGAAAGACCAACTGTTAGGCCTAAGACCCCACAGTACTTTTCAAGCTCCAACTAGCCACAAGACGCTAGACCTATTTGAAAACTTGGTGAAACAAGACCTTCGCAAGCTCAAACATTATAAACCCAAAAGAAGGAACACCACACAAAAGGATCTTGATACCTTGCAGAAATTGGCTTCTAATGACAAAATTATGTTTACGAAAGCTGATAAAGGCGGTGCGATCGTCATAATGAACATGGATATGTATAACAACAAAGTGACAGAGCATATCAATGATACAAACACGTATTGTAAATTGGATCACAATCCTACACTGGAGTACTCCAAAGTGTTAAAAAATATCATTGACGGCGCACATAAACAAGGTACCATTTCAGACCGGACAAAGAATTTCTTGGTGACACTCAATCCCAAGAGTCCCACATTGCGGATGACACCAAAAATACACAAGAATACCTATGACCCCCCGATGCGACCTATAGTATCGACGAGAGGGAGCTTACATGAACCGATTGGCCAACTTATCAATAGGTATCTACAGCCGACAGTACAATCGATGCAAACTTATGTTAGAGATACATCTCAGTTTTTGCAAATACTTCAACAAATTAAGCTGGATCCATCAGAAAAACTAATTATGTGTACTGCAGACGTTTGCAGTTTATACACCAGCATACCCCATGACATGGGTTTAGAGGCAATAGAGTCTGCTCTTTTAAACACAGATCTTGATCAACAATTCCAAACTTTCCTCATGGAGCTGATGTGTTTCATTCTATATCACAGCTATTTCAAGGTCAATGAAGCTTGGTACCAACAATTAACCGGCATGGCTATGGGCAATTCGGCAGCACCCTCGTATGCCAACATATTCATGCAGTGGTATGAAAATCAACACATCTTTTTGAACACAGAATGGTCTCGCAATCTCAAAACAATGATCAGATACATTGATGACCTTTTCATTCTTTGGTCTAACACTGAGGAGAAACTAATAACGGAACTCACTCAATTCAACAATCTGGACGCACGAATCCAACTGACATGGACCACATCAGAAACCTCAGTAAATTTCTTGGATGTTAAAGTCACTAGAACTCCAGCAGGCTTTAAAACAGATGTTTACACCAAACCAACGGACAGGAACAACATGTTGTTATACTCGAGTTTTCATCAACCTAACTTGATTAATAATCTGCCGTTTTCACAAATGGCAAGAGTAAAGAGAATTACCTCAGATGAAAATGCATTAGGTGTGAAACTAAGAGAAGTCAAAAAGAAATTCTTGGATAGAGGTTACCCTGAATCTCTACTAGAGGAATCAAAGAAAAAGGTTGAAACATTGGATAGAGAGAAACTCCTAACCATCAAAACTAAATCTGAACAAACACGTACAGTGGTGGTATCCAGATATTCCACATCCAGCAAGAAATACAAACAAACCATTTTAAAACATTGGTCCATTCTGAATCTTGAACCCGATTTCAAACAGTCGTTTAATCAACCTCCTATCTTTGCTTACACTAGATCAAAGAATCTTGGAGAAATTCTTCAACAAAAAACATCTACAACCTCAACACCTGCAACGAAATTCTCTGGTACGAAACCTTGCCTTAACTGTGGAAGTTGCAACAACATAATCCGTGGCAACACATTTTGTCATCCTTCAAAAGGTTACCCCATCAAACTAAAGGTAAATGCCACCTGTGAATCGAGTAATGTCATCTATGGAATCAGATGTCCTTGTGGCAAAATGTATGTTGGTAAGACGGAACGTCGAATCAAAGTATGTCTAACCGAACACAAGTCCAACATTCGTTTGAAAAATATGAAATCTGCATTATCCTCCCATTTTGTTGAAGAACATCATAACATCTCCCAGATCAAATTCATCATCCTTGAAACGGTCCAGAAAGTAGAAGGCAGAGACAATTCTAAATACCTTCTGCAGAGAGAGAACTTTTGGATACAAAATTTATCCTGCCAGAAACCATTGGGGTTAAATGAAAGAATTGAATTTGCATGTTACCTATAATTAATTGCTCCCCTGACTGTTCCTTGTGTATACTATGTGAGTTCATATACACATCTGACACTTACACCTTCTTATATTCTTTTCCATATCTTCACATTCCATGATAGCACTAACCAGAGAACAGCTCATTTAACACCCCAGTAGTGATTAGTTCGATTCCCGGTATTTCTTTCTAACCATTTTCATTTTCTTAACCTAATTTTTTTAACCTATTTTTCTTAATCGTGTTAGCTTATATATATCTTCTTCTATATTTTCTAGCATTTTTTCGCAACCGGCTCTCCAGGCCACCCATCACGATAATCAGTAGTTAGATAATGCTCAGTGATTCGGGTATTACTTAGAACCCTCGATTTTGAGTCTTTCTTCCATGGCCATGCCATGTGACTTGTCACATGACCAGAATCCAGGTTAAATAGGTGAACGCGAGTGGCATTTCATTGAGCCATCGCGGAGTACGAGGAGAGAAGGACGCTATCGCGCACCTATTCTTGAACAAGGTTAGTTGTGAGGGACTTTATAGACCACCAGCCTGGTTGTTAGTATGTTTTTTTACCTTATGAACTGCCCCACTAGTTGAGGCTGTTTTTATAACACTGCCTTATTTTTGATTTGCAGAACTACAAGTATTGTTAGAGACCCAGCCATGTGAGTTAGAGCATTTTTTCTTTGAGAAGATTCTTTCTTTTTTCACTAATACTAACCACAGCATGTGAATCACTAAACTCTTGAATTCACACACAGCTCATACTGATTTATATGCATATATTTAGCAGATCCTGCATTGTTTATGTTATGATTGATGTTACGAAGACTCACACAGAACCTTTTGATGATATGATTTTATTATTCCTTGTTTTACAGTGTCTATTTCCCTGATGAAGGGCATGCTATATAATGCCCGAAATGCATTGGATGCCTTATTATGACAATGTCTGATTTACAAATATAAGAATGTTATCGAATGAACAACATAAAAGATGATGATGATAAATTCTTCTACAAATATAAAATAAATTTCATGAACAATTGAAACATTGGATTGAAAGTCTTCTTTGTGTGGGAAGACAAATACTTGTGTGCCCGTTAAGGGATGACACTAGAGATCCTCTAGTGCCACATCTGTGTTGTGTATCTTGACGTCGCAGGACCCTCGACGCCACCTTACGGTGCACCAAAAAAATGACTAACTGTTGAACTTTGAAAGTTAACAAATCGCTGTGCATTTATCCAATTCTAACATTTTCTATAAGTCTCATTTTTAAGCGAGTCATGCCAAAACCCCATTTACCTATGGAAAGAGTTTGGCAGTTCCAATCCATTGATATGAAACATCATATGGCTGCTCAGCTACAATCCACTATTGCAGTCTGAAGTAATATCAACCACTCCCACATGTTAACCTTAGGGGAAGAGCAGGCCTCATAGGTATACCTCACTAACTGGACGCATGTGTGCTATTGCTCACACCAACCTGCGATGGACGGAGGAACACATAATTCCCAGCACCAGTGGTGCAAGTGTGCGTGCCCAAGTCCGCACAGCAGACTGGACACAGGTTTAACAAATACGTGTGTGTATGCGCACACAAAAGCCTGCATTAGCAGACAGTAAAGACAATCA
Organism: Lissotriton vulgaris; assembly: GCF_964263255.1. Classification (NCBI taxonomy): domain Eukaryota; kingdom Metazoa; phylum Chordata; class Amphibia; order Caudata; family Salamandridae; genus Lissotriton; species Lissotriton vulgaris. Next base: position 729,297,307 of record NC_141687.1, read on the forward strand.
GGGGCACCAAAGGGACGGATGTGTACTCACAGTGACCTACAATGGCACACTGCCCATGAGTTTACTCACAATAGATACCAGTGCCCACCCACCAGCCTGCAATGACAGATCGGCCTGTGTTTCAGAACATGGAATAAGTGCCATTACCCAACACGAATAGGAAGCGCGTGCGGTCTAACACTTGGAAACCACAGGCTGGGCACATGGCTTATCCAGGACCCAGCACCTTTGGTCCAGGGGCTTGCACACCACACTGTTCAGACCAGCTGGACATGGGGGGACCCCCTTTCAGGTGTGATTGCACATTTCCGGCCAGCGACAGTGGACCAGGCACCTTGCCGCTAGCACGACCGATGCAAGCACGGAGACACAGGCCGGCCCCGGCAGGCCTGACCCGCAGATTAGAACACCAGGGGTGCAGGTGTACGCTCATCAGCCCGCAATGGCAAGCTATGCACCTCCAAAATGTCATAGGTGCCATGACTCATTCTTTACCCTGCCACTGCAGGTGGTACATGTGTCCGAATCATCATCTGGCCTGGTGCGCACACAACGGTTTGCATTGATGGACCAGCCCATGTTCTGGAACAGCGTGTCAGCGCCTCTTTCTAATCTATGTAGGGAGGCACATGCACTTCCACACAGCTTTGACAGTGAGGACCTACAGAAGGCAGTGAGGCGCTCCAGAAAATCAACAGCCCCCCTGGAGTATCCATTGGTAGAGTCGAACATCAAGGCAGGGTTAGCCCCATTTGGTGGTTCCTAACTACCAGAGCAGGGAACATTCATATTTTCCCACCCGGCCATCAGCCTATCACCCCCCCTTGTGCCTATTAGAGCACAAGAGAGTTGCCCTCATGGTATGAGATACCCACTCAGGGTTGACGGAGGCATATCTTATTCCAACCTAGGCAGGGGTGCAATGGCTCTCCACATGCCTGTTATGGCTGACGTGCCGTACCGACCCCGGGTATGTGATGTACCTATTTACCGGTTGCACGGAAGTATGGCACGTAAAACCCACCATATACACACCGCAGCCTAATAAGGGCAAGGCGGGCACATGCACCTTCCCTCTGCTGTACTGGGAAAAGGTGCCCAGTTTCTTAACACCATGGCTGCTAAGGCTTTTCTCCCCCCGGTGCTGGACTTTGAGTTTTTCCATTGTTCATGACGAGCTCAGCTCGTCATCAGTGCAGCTCCAGTGTGCCTCATGACGAGCTGAGCTCGTCATGAGCATGGAAGGAGTTAAGCTTATGCAGAGAGAGTTAGCAAAGACTAGGAGAAAAATTACTAAATGTTTTGGTATAATTTCCCCTAAGGAGGTTATGACCAACAAATACCCATTGCAATGGTCGATGGATTTGGTGCATTACTTGGAGATACAAGAGCAAACAGACCCAGCGGTGGTGCTACTTGATAACTATGGTAGGGCAACACAACAGCTCCCGAAGGCAGAGAACTGCTGTATTAGATTGCAACTATTGCTACATAGCTATTATGAAGATGGTAAATGTAAAATGTAAAATGTAAATGTCATGGTACTTATAGAGCGCACTGTCACCTTGCGGTGTTGCCTATTCTGCTTCCTGGCGCTGATACTCATACCGCTGTGGAACCCCTCCTGGCTTTCCCTGTGAAGTGTCCACTCCTGGGCACCCCTAGGGTGAAGCCAGGCATCCTTAGGGCTGTTGGGACCGGTGTGGAGGCTAAGCAAGCTATTGCCCAGAGTTGCAGCGTGGGGCCCATGATTATAGACTAGGCATCGAGGCAAGAATTAACAGGTCCGAGGAAGTTGAGCCTGAGACCTGGCCGAGGCAGGAAACGAACCCTGGTCCCTGGCGAGAACACTGCATCAGGGTCTACCGCTCTAACCATTGAGCCACACTCCTCCATGGTAGTATTAACTAGATTTCTATTCTTATTCCTAAACATCCCATTGTTGTTGTCTTGCACAGTGTTTGATAAGCTAAGGTCTATCATGAAAAAAAAAGGCATGGGCTGGTAAGGAACCAAGAGTACTTTGGGAGATGCTTAGCTTCCTGTACTACACGGGAGGTCTGAATGCCCCGGACTTGGATATGTATTATGGAGTGGTGCAGAATATGTTTGCTTATTATTGAATTCATGGCCCACGTGCTGCTCAAGAGGGATGCCACATATCCACACATGTTGCCTCAAGCTCTATTTAGAACCCAGAAACGGCATGTTTGATTAATTGAATGTCACAGTCCATGCCTGGAACAGACCTCTGGAGTGTTAAGCCCTTATAACACTGACTTGGTGTTCCTGGTCCCCTATGAGTCAGGAGTGCAGAGCGAGGCAAGCCTTACAGGCACTCGGCATCAGAACTATGGTAGACTTTTTTTTGAGACGGCACAATGTGCATATGGGAAGCGGTTCAGGAATGCGTGATAGGCCAGCAGCTCTAACTCGCTACCACTACTACAGAGCGAGACACACATTATGGGGATTGTTGGGCGGAGATGTCCTGGAGCCCCCTCACATGCCGGAATTGTCTTTACTGTTGCAGGTCGATTACCCTAACAGACTGCTGGCAAACTATAGCGTTTACACAGGAGGTGCGCAGACCTGGACTGACTAAGGCTCGGCTTGAATGTCAGATGGAAGTGGGAATTGTTATAAGTGACAAACAATCGTAATATTGTTGTTCAGTAGTTACATCTATTTAATTAAATGGCAGACACGGATTGGTGCACTTTAAATATGATAACCAGGTATATTACAGTCCAGAACGACTATATACATACAGACTACATGATAGTGCGGACTGCCAGCGCTGTGTAGAGAGAGCAGCTGGGGTTGCACATCTTGCTTGGTTCTGCCCAAGTTTTGGCAGTTGGTGTTCTGTGAACTGGAGGTTATCACTGGTGTCACATTGGAGTTTGCTCCAGTGCTGGTGCTGTGGGGATATGATAAGGAAGTTGATGGGGAGAGTCAGCAGTTGGTTGATATTAGAGTGCTGCTTCCAGGACGTCGCGTGGCCATGAGATGGGCTCGAGGTCCACTCCCGACCTTAAATGATTGGCTCCCTGACATGGTCTACTGTAACAATCTGACACATATATTCTACTCCCCCCCCTCCCCCCCAAGAGCACAATGAGGACCCTATCAGACTTACCTAATTGGCAAGAACACAGGAAAGGTGGAGGGCAAGGATGTTTCAGAAGTGGGGAATGAGTGAGGGAGGTGAAGAACATTGTCACTGGTATGTTCTGTTATGTCTGTAATTTGATTACGATAATTGAATGCTTTATGATCACCGTCACTGTGCTTGGGATTCTCCTTATGTACACTTGAGTATTGGTGGGCACCTGCTTGCCTCTCTCATTGTAATGTTTGCTATACTCTAGATGGTATCAAACTACTTGTTGATATGCTAGCCACCCGGACATAAAATGTATTACCTTGTTGTTTCCATCGACACTTTATAACCTTGATGGTACATATGTATTCGTTGCTGTGCCCAGCCATACTGTATGTTTTTCAACAACTTGTTCAACAAAAGCACTAAAAAAACAACTCTGCCATGTGCAAACGGTACAAGAGAACATACAATAAAAATACTAAAATGATGCTGGAACAATTGACTACCAAAAAACCTAACTACACTTTAAGCCAGTCTATTACTAAAACTAAGAGATTGGCACGAGATGGAAACTAGGCTGTATAATGTGTGGAAAGGGAACTAAGGCAGAGGGAATAAGCGGAATTTCTCAATACACCACGAATACAAAAAACATAGTAGCTAATATTAATTTGGATTCTAATGAAACAGCGGGTACATAGGAAAGAAGGTACAAGGGCCTCACCATAGATTAACAAAAAGTGCATGCTACAGCCCTGGAAATGCACCAACGCACAAGTAAAAAACAAGCTAAAGTTAGAAAAAAGGTTAGAAATGAATAACAGCAGAGATCTGTTAAGAATACCAACACTCCAGGGCCAGGTCCTTCAGTTGTAGACTTGCTCCGCAAAACGCCGGCCGGGGCTGCTCCCTCCCCTTCCAAACAACACGCAACAAGCGGAGCGCTGATTGCAGCTCCGCCAGTAACACCAACAGTGCTCCCTGGCTCGGATTCGCCAACGGCGGCAATAGTGTCTGAGGTAGCAGCCTCTGAATTACCAGCGGATTTGGATTCTTTAGCAAGCTCTTTACAATTAGCTACTCCCGTAGCTATAGCTGACCCGTTTTCACCGCCTGCACCGTCACTTTTACAGCAGTGCTCATTTGTTACAGCAGAAACGCCAGCGGGGGCCATGATAGAGGTAGCCACAACGGAAAAAACTACAATTGTGCAAACACAAACTCAAGCACCTGAAGCACCAGAAACAATACGTTCTGAGCCCACAGCAACCACCTCTACCTCTAACACAGCAGCTTCTGTTACTGCTATAAGCGATGTAAGCGGTGCAACAAATACATCCACTGCTCCTCAACCTAAAATTCAATTGACTTTGTTAAATAATGAGGAAGACAAGCTAATATCACCCTCATCAACGCAGACATTTGCTGAGACCCAAGGCGTCTCTGCGTCAGCTGGGGAAGGAAACATTGATGACCTAACACTGCCTGGGCCCAACCACGAAGGTGGGGCAGGAATCGCGTCTGATACAGATGTGGAACTTCTTGAATTTTACACTATATCTGAAGGCCGTGAGGACCCAGGGTGGCACCATGACCTAGATTCTGAATTAGACTCTCTATCCGACCTGCATACCGGCTCCAGCTCCAGCACTCAAGATAGTGATGCGGATGAGCTTTTGGGAGAAGCCTCAACCGGAAAGCACACAGTGATAAAAAAAAAAAGAAGCCACCATATCCCAGCAGGTCCTCACCGGGAAGGCACAACCGCACTAGCTTCCAGCTCTTATGGGGCCTCTTCTTCTTCAAAAGAACAAAACACAACCTTAACTGCGGTAATGGATACTGTGTTGCAGGCAATCGCGTCACACAGAGAGCAAACATCCAAGGATGGACGGAAAGCACAACAAGCTCTACAAAAGGTACAAGGAGTGGTACGCAAACTTTCAAAAACAGTTGCAGCATCCAATACAAGAATGTCGGACATGGAAGATCGAATTGTGGTTATTGAGGCGGAAGCAGTTGTGGTGAAAGAGCAGGTTGATGCTCACGACGCCGAGATGACTGACGTAAGGTGGAAGCTTGAACAGATGGAAAACCGGATGCGCCGTAATAATCTTCGAGTACTGGGAATACCGGAAAAAAGTGAAGGGGATGATATACGCACCTTTATGATTCAACTCTTTAAAGACACTTTTCCTGAGTTATCTTCATGGAACTGGGATCTGGAAGTTCAACGGGTCCACAGAACCCCTTCTACATTACGGCCTACCAACTCGCAAAGCAAATACCCTAGGGCGATCCTCGTCTACTTTGGTAACTTTTTGCTACGCCAAACCATTGCAGAAAAAGCGAGACCTGAGGCTCATCGGATCCGAGGCGACATCTCATACTTTGTCAGACCGGACTTCTGCCACACAACTGTGGAGCGGAGATGGCGCCTCCGTCAGCTAATCAAACCTTTTATGGACAAAAAAGCTAAGGTCTATTTGAATAATCCCGCCATACTCAAGGTGTTGTATAATGGTCAGGTAAAATTTTTTTCCTCCGAGATCAAAGCAAAGGCTTTTTTAGATAGCCTGACCTAGTTTCTTCCTTAGGAGCCCTAAAAAAATGCATCGGTCATCTTGACTTTAGTTACGACACCGGATGGTGTGCCTTGTTCTGCAGTTCCCAAGTTCCTAAGTTAACACCAACTTTAATGCTTTTCGGATAATTCGCTTAGAGTAGGACTAGAATATGCTGTATTATATATTTTGGCATAATGTACCTTTCTCCTAGCATTCAAGGGTTCCATTCGCATGGCTTGTTGGGAACTGCATGGCTCTAGGATGTTTATATTTTTTCACCGCTTTGCATGTTTTTCGCTTTCCTTTTTTCTTCTTTTTTTTTTCTCTTACATACCCTTCTCACTAGCCTACATATGTGTTATTTGAAATATTCATAATTAATGATAAGGCACGGTCACAGGGTGTCTCTCCATCACTATAGACTCTAGTGAGAGTCTGTTATGCCTCATAGGGTGGAGTTCGTGGGGAGGTGGGGGGGTAAGGTCTTGGGGAAGACCTTGGGGAGGGGGTTGAGGAGGGGGGGAGGGAAGGGGGGGAACCAAAAAAGAAAAATTGGCAAATTCGGTCATAGTCATTGTTGTATTAAGAGTAAAAACTACAGAAATGTTAAAGAAAACCAAAACCGTATTATATATTCTAAGGAGAATGGGTGTTTAAAGTTTGTCGGGTTAGCCTTTCAAATCAATTTATGGGGAGAATAAGTCTTTGTACATGGAATGTGGCAGGCCTCAATCATAAAGATAAAAGGGCTCAGTTATTTCAACTAATACAACAAAATCCTGTTGATATATTATGTCTCCAAGAAACACATATTGCACATTCTGATAGGAACCTACTTAAATTACCTGGTTATAACCTAATGGCAGCTACATCTCAAACATCTAAAACTAGAGGGGTAGCTATCTTCGCTAAACCTATAATAGGCCCCCCAACTCGTATATTAGCAGATAAATACGGCAGATGGGTTATAATTCAGCTCCAGCTGGATATCACCATTTGTGCAATCTATGGCCCAAATCTGGATGACCCTGCCATTTTTCGAGAGCTCGAAATTGAGCTGGCTTCCTGGTCTGGTTCCCTGATTTTTTGTGGAGATTTTAACATCGACATAGGGCTATCCTTTGGGAACTCTCTATCTCGAAACTATAAAGGGCGCAAGCCAAAGGTATATACAGCTTTGGATCAGATGATGAAAAGTCACAACCTGGTTGACGTCTGGGGCCTACTCCGGGGGCCAAATTTGGCTGGCTACACATATTTCTCTTTCCCCCATAACAAATATGTTAGAATTGATTATATCATGTCAAACATTAACCGTAAGGATATAATAGAAGTAGTTAAATCACCGAAAACTTTATCTGATCACAATGCATTGACTTTTATTTTTGATACAACTAATTTAGTTAAACCAGTAACACAATGGACCTTTGATAGGAGGCTATTGGTTAATCCAGAATACATAGCGTATATTAAATTATGGACCCAGTCTTTCTTTGACTATAATCAGTTCAGTGCTCCACGTATTATAGTTTGGGACTGTTTTAAAGCAGCATTGAGAGGAGAGACCATTTCATTTGTTGCTAATAAACGAAAGTCAGAAAAACAGTCCAATTTGGAAATGATGCAGGAGGTGTCCAATCTTGAGGCCCATCATGCTTCCCTGTTAAATTTGTCTCGCGGGGGTCAAGTCGATTCTACCGCTGACCCTGGGAAAATCTTTAAAAAAATCATGATTTTGAAAAATGAGATTAATAGTAAGTTAATTCAAAAAGCTGCGGAAACCTATCAAGCCAATAGGGATAGACTATATGAATCAGGGGAGAATGTGGGGAAGCAGTTAGCATTACGCACACGACAAAAGCAATCATTGAGTAATATTAAAAAGATTGAACTCGAGGGAAATGAGTATACTACCCCCAAAGATATTGTTAAAGCATTTCATAAATACTATCAAAAACTCTATAGCAGTGATATCTCACATTCTGATAGTGAGGTTATTACATTCCTAAATAATTGGCTCCCAGATCATATTAATAATCAAAATATCGATGAAGAAAATAAGATTCATTTGGACAGAGAAATTACGATCATTGAGCTGGAGATTGCATTAGCTGAGATGGCCAACGGTAAGGCGGCTGGACCAGATAAAATCCCACTTGATTTATATAAAATCCTTGGTAACCAGATAACTCCCTTTCTGCTCGATTTGTTTCTAGGAGTTCAATATCACGCAATTCCTCCCGATTCTTGGAAACAAACAAATATAATAATTTTCCATAAGAAGGGTAAACCACTCCATCTGCCTTCCTCATACAGGCCTATATCTCTGATCAACTCCGACTCAAAGCTTTACGCCAAAATACTTGCTAATCGTCTGAGTGGAGTCATCGAACGGCTTGTATCCCCGTGGCAACACGGCTTTATACCCGGTAAAGGCACTACAGACCACACTCGTAGAGCCATAACCCTACTTGACATCATGGGTGCTACGGGGGGCGAGATGTCGATGATCTTCCTCGATGCCGAAAAGGCATTCGACCGAGTATCTTGGCAATTTCTCTGGAACATCCTGGAAAGTAAAAATTTCGGAAATGCCTTTATCAGTGCCATTAAAGCTATCTATGTCAACCCCACCGCAAAAATTTGTATAGCGGGAAATGAGTCGGAGGCTATTACGATTCAGAGGGGTACAAGGCAGGGCTGCCCATGCTCTCCGGTTCTATTTGCACTATATATAGATCCTCTTATCCATAAATTACTAACCTCAACATCCATACATCCATTACTTACAGGGTCTTTTTCCACCAAAGTTATGGCATATGCGGATGATATTGCCGTAATAACCACTAAACCGTCTGAAGCAATCTATGAAATTGAGGCCCTTACCCAAGCTTTTGGGAAGTATTCAGGGTACTCTTTGAATAGAGATAAGACTATGGTATTGGCTACTAGTAACACTCAGTATGAAAGTACTCTTAGGGTTAATCAGGCCACTTATTTAGGAGTAATACTTTCAACAGAGATAAGTAATATTTGTGATATTAATTATTCTCCCCTTATTGATAAAATCAAAAGCGATCTAAGAAGGGTAGACAGTCTACACCTCTCCATCATAGGTAGGGCCAACTACATTAAAATGAACGTATTCCCGCGCGTTTTATATCTGTTTAGAGCAATCCCTCTATTACCTACAGCACACTCTATAAAGATTATAGACTCCCTTATAGTAAAGTTTATGTGGAGTTATGGAAAAATAAGGCGGGCCCTTCCCCTTCTATCACTTCCTCAATGTAGAGGCGGCTTAGCTTTACCTAATTTAAGATTATACTTTTGGTCATCACTATTGCAATATATGGATCCTCTTTTGACTGCAAAATCAGGAGGCTCAACCTCTACAATTCCTTACATACCATCAATATATGAGCTCAGCTTAGGTAGAAAACATAAGGGACTTTTTTTAAGGCAGGTTGAAACATCTTATTACAAAAAAATTAAATTTAAGACTGTTTTAGACGCTCTTTCAGTTTGGAAAGCCATTGGTAAACATCTAGGCCTTTCGACATATACAAAATATACACCGCTATGGCAATGTAAAATTTTTTCTAATATCCTTAATGATAGTGGATCCCAGAGGTGGGAGCTCCTAGGCATTAAAACAATTGGAGACTTTTTCGGAAATAATCTCCCACTTTCTTTTGAGCTTTTTCAAACGAGATATAAAGTCCCCAAAAATGACTTTTTAAAATTCTATCAAATATCAGCTATCATCCACAATACCAAACCTAAAATTTCCCCAGATAATATCCCATTATTTGACATTTTAGGGAAAAAATCTACCAGAATTGGGGCCATATATCAGCTACTCTTGGCCAATTCCCCGGATGATCTAGAGCGCACGGAACAATCTTGGGCCTTAAAATTAGCTAATCCTAATGTGGACATAGATTTTTCTTTAGCTCTCTCAACAAGATTTTTTATAGCCTCCAACTTAAAGGCTCAATATTATAAAATCATTTATAATTTGTATTATACGCCAGCTAAATTGTTCGCATGGGGGCTTAGGAATGACGATAACTGTCCTAGATGCAAACAACCATCAGCAAATCTCCTACACATGTTTACTGAATGTCCCACGCTGGTCACAATTAAATCTATGATATTGGAATTTTGGACCCAAATTTTTGGTCGCCGAATACATGATTCTATATCATTGCTCTTATTGGGTCATGATGACTCTCTGAAACACAATAGAGAAGAACAAGCTGTACTTTTTTTGGGATATGCCGTGTTACGGATAATCCTAGCAGCTAGGTGGAAAGATACAGAGCCCCCTACCTTTAATATGTGGCTTAGTCGCTTTATAGCAATATACAAACAAGAAATTTCAATATATGCCACAAGAGGTAGAAAAATGAGAGCAATAGGAACACAGATTTGGGAACCTATTACTAGGTGGTATAATCAAGAAAGGAGGAATTAGATATAGGGCCTCTAAGTGATTTTGATCCCATTCTCTCCCTCTTTCTAGGATTCTATTTCTTCATGGTTTTACCTTTCTTTGTAATAGAGCTTTGATTATATTTATTTATAAATGTACCTTGTAACCTATGTATACTATATCATTTCATATCACTAATGTTGTATATTTTTGTTCTATGATTTGAATTTGCCAACAATAAAAATAAAAAAAAATAAAAAAAAGAAATGAATAACTCTCTTCTAATTCCTTCAGTCAGGAAAAAAGGACTTCCTTGCAAAAGGATCTACTGTAACGATAAACTTAAAACTGCTGTAGATCATCAGTACTGGCCATCAAGTCCTGGAAATACTCTGAACATTGCTGATGAATGTTGGTTGTTAACCTTACAAATGCACACTCACTTAAAAAGCCAGTTAGGAGCAATTGAACCTCAGTCTGGGAACCAATGTTTCTTTTTCGGGGTCTTGGTATGGGTTGGTGCTATCCCAGCAAGGCTCTTTAGGCGGTTAGTAGTATGAACTTCACATTACAGTACAGTTGGGATTATGCAGTTTCTTAGTGCACTGTTCAGACTCACCTAGAACGATTATTTGCAGATGTGGGCTGTCACTACATCGTTATCTAAAGCTCTTTAAAGAATGCGTCTTCACCTCTTTCCTAAATTGAAGCAGGGCAAGATCCATAATCTTAGGTAAAGCAATGTTGTTCCAGATCCTGGGTGCATGGCTAGAACATGCCAATTGTCTTGTGTTTTTTTTCTTTTTTTTACTTCCTTGCATCAAGTCTGATGGAGTCCGGGCTGTGTATGTGCTGAGAACTCCCAGAGATGTGAGCTTGCCAGCAGAATAGTGTGATGCTGTTCGTGAGCGCTTTGCAAATAATGCAGTTGGTTTTGAAGAGAGTGTGGCCTAGGAAGCAGTGGCAGTGGAATTCCATCAGGATGGGGGTTACATAGTCATATTTATTCAAACCCTGGATAAGGATGTTTCAAGGGGGTCAGTGTTGAGTCTGAGAAGTCATTAATAAGGGCCTTGCCATCATCCAGATGTTAGAGCATGGGGGCTTGAACAACCTTTTTAAAGCCACCATTTCCGAATTATAGTTTCACTTTATTAGAGAAAGCTAGTACCATGCTATCTTTACTCTCTTGGCAGTACTTTGCATAGTGTAAAAGCTGGGGGTTGAAGTTGTCAACGTTTATGTAATTGAGGCAGGGTTGGACTAGTTATTGCTTGTTGTTTATAATAAATAACAGTACCTCTGTCTTGGTGGGGTGGAGCTTCCGTAGGTGATTGACATTCACATCTATATTATCCCACAACTTCCAGATTGACTTCAATATTTGGTTCTACTCTTTTTTTTTTTCTTTTACAGCTACATTAAGAAAATTATAGAATAGCAATACCAGATGTTCTGGATCAACCTTTATCTCTGGTTGAAGGAATATTCTTGTCAATTGAAAAAAAACAGATTGTCCATAGAGTGGCTAATATAGACAATAAAAAAAGCTATCTCAGATCAATAGTAATGGAAAATGTTGCTTGCCTAACAAATTAGGTGTAGCAGCTAGACTGCTAAATCAAAGAAGCTCACTCACCATACAAAGAAGTTACTCCGCTTGGCTCATTGACTCTGGCAACACGTACTTCCTCCAATATCAGAGAGCGGGTTCGCAGAAGGTGAACACAGTTCATACTTTATCTGGGCTGGCAAGTTTGCATCCTGATGGCCAATAAAATGAGACTAAAATTGACCCTTGATGTACCATCCAGAGAAGGTATTCATCCTTCCTGTATTGCTATAAGAGAGGCACCTGAACGTCTTGTGTTGTTAAAACGGACTTGTATTGAACTGTTTTCAATATCTCCTTGCAACGAATATCTAACAGGTTTTTGATGCGTTTACTTTTTCACTAAAAGTTTTATTTTTTTCTTAATGTTTGCAAACATGTTCGCCCTTTCATATGAAAGAGCTATTCACCAAGGTTTTAAGTGGTTTGTGGGAAAGATGATGGGGTGACCATGTATCAGATGGGATAACGTACCACCTGGCTTACATGATAAGGATACTGCAAGCCACTTTGGAGTTTCTTAACCTTACAAAGGAACTCCGCATATGGTATGAACTCCTCTGTGACGTGCAATATCCTTATAATGTATAATCTCTTATATAAACTACCACTTAATACAGCAAAGAAGGACAAACAGCTTTTAATTGAGTATTATTCACTTCCTGATGAAAGATGACTGTCACAAAGGCTCTGGAGTCAGACTTGTCAATGCTCAGTGTATGTCCCCTTTTAGAGTCAAAGTTTATTAAAAGAAAAACATAAATTATCCACAAGATATAGAAAAACTAGAGGATATATTTATAAGACTGCTAAGTGGCTTTTAGCAATCTATTTACTTGTTACTTTCCAAACTATAAAACATGATTGAAAAAAAAAGCTTTATAATTTAGCTTTGAACATTAAAGTATTGCTGTAAATGTAATAGAACATATTTTGAATATTTCTTAAGCACATTTAAACAAGGTAAATACCTCCTGCAAATTAAGAAGTATTTACAGTGAAATCCTCAACAGGAAAAATAACATTTATAGTGAACTTGCACACTTTAAGAGTGACGTTTTCTCTTAACTTTATTTAGTAGCATTTTGGGAGGGAGGATCAAATGTTTCCCAGCTCCTGAAATCATGCTGTTTAAAAAAAAAATTGCTATTGCAATTAAGTATCCATTTAAAAATTCAAAATCATGATTAACCTCAAACTACTGATTGTTTCGATTTGGACTGCAGTGATCCCAAACTTTATTGTGTTTTGCAATATTGTTGCAGCTCCTCAGTGGGAAATACTGCTTTTCACTTTCATGGTCTGGCTCTATAGCACAGCTGTCGCCAGACAATTGTGTGAGAACATCTAGAGAGGGCATTGGCTCCACCCACAAATTGAGATCCAGAAGTTCATGTTTTGATTGAACAGAAGCTGTGCGCTTCCACAAAAAAAGTGCTTGCTCTCTACATAGCTGTGAACATTTTGTTTATTTATCCTGCTGCCTGAGCTTGAACTTTCAGGAGCCCATTCATGATTATTAAACTGTTACTGATAACTAGATAATTCACAATGATTCTCTCTAGCAGCAGTCCAGATGGGAGGAGGGCAGTCATTAACCTACATGGATTTTTAGGTCTGGCTTGACAATATTTGTCTACATTTCTTTGCCTGTACACAGATACATATCCATTCCCATGCTATCTGCTTGTAATACTTCACATTGCCATACAACATTCTTTGAAAGCCAGAGCTATTGGCATTGCCAATGCTTGTTCTGTTATGCTGCCGGGATCTCTCTCTTGTATGGCTCAAGCTGGGACAGGGGTCACAAGAATCCTATGGTTTCTTTGCTCACCTAGGTTTGTCATACACGCGGTGGAGCCTGGCAGAAGGAGGAGAGGACCCCTGCTGCTACTCTTTGCCCTGCACCGGTACCCACAGCCCGCAAATATCACCACTGCTGTCACCCTGCACAAAAGAAATGGTGCTTATTGGTGATATGCACTATCTGCACTTCCTAACTGTCAGTTCTGAGACACAGCTATGAACGCATACATTCACTGCACTAACTAGGGCCTTTTTTATTTTCTGAAGTGTACATCACAACAAAACCTTTTTTTCTTCCATATATTATTTATCTATCATTTTATGTTTTTCTTCTAGTGGTCTATTGTCCAGAGCAAGCTGCTTGGGGTCTGCTACTTACACAACAAAAGAAATGCCCAGATGGGCAGTTGTCCTCTTTGCTGTTGCAAGATTAAGTTAGAGCGTGACAGGCATGAGGTCAAAGGATGCCACTATTGCAGGTGACACGAAAAATGAAAGGGGGTCAGCCAGTGAGCTCGGCTTTCTAAAGATTTGGCATAGGAGACAATCATTAGCTGTTTTGTGAAGTTCAGGCAGTCTTAATGCGTTCTTACTACAAATGGTAGGAAGGACCAAGCTTGGCATTGTAATGCTACTAGAGTGTCTTAGATAACAAGATCATTTATGGTGTTTTTCTCTACTAACCTTTCAACCTGCGCCAATATTACTCGACAGTTCTTAGCTTCCAAACAAATGCATATCTATTTCCAAGCTATGTACTTGTAGGTTTCACATTACCATACAACATTCTTTTAAAGCCAGACCTTTTGGCATTGACAAATGCTTGTTCTGTAAGAAGTCAAATAGTTTTGCATTTTAAAGTTCCTCTATTTGGTTTGCTGGATCTTAACTGTATTTAAAACAGCTCAGTTCTTCCTGTAGTAAAATTGTAAATGCGTGCAATATACCAATTGATGGCAGTTTTGGATATTTTACTCTTTATTTCTCACACTTGATGTATGAGATACTTGTACCATGCATTACAGTATAACTAATTGCACTGTCTAAATGAAACTGCGAACAGTCGTTTTGTATTCTTCCTTTTATAGTGTGTCATAATTGACACTTTAGTGGAAAAGATTTACAAAGCATTTAAAATCAATATACTGAAAAGACTAGGATAAGAACTTCATTTTATATTTTCTAAATCCCTCCCACACACAGTTGAGGTTTAGACATTTCATTTGTGCAGATTTTGCAAAACCAGCCCCTTTGGTGTCTGTGGATAGATTCACAATTATTTGTGTGTTATTCGTCAGATTGGATGAAAACGTTTGAACCACAGAGTTATTACTCTCAGACACTCATAAAAATGGAAAAATGTCTCCTGCTTACGAACAGAGCTAACTTTTGTTGAATATTGCCTCACTGAAGATTGGACATATTCAATGAAAAGATGGATTTTCTCTTTTAGATTTAAGTGTAAATGTCAGTTGAACATAATATAGAACACAGGGTGTCTACACCTCTCGCTCTACTTTAGATGGTGCAAACGGAAAAGAAAATAGGTCAACGATTGCAAAGAAAAAAGTAGATAAGTAGTTAGTAAAATGAACAGTTAATTTTAAGGTTTGGGTAAATAACCCTCAGTCATCTCACTGCTCTTTAGTTAACCCATATGTTCTTAAATTATCCTTCACCTCCTTCAGCTCAGTTCAATTCAATTCAATGCAGCTTTATTCGGTTAAAAACAGTAGAACCATAAAAGCATTCTAAAATAAGATATTTTCCTCAAAATTCATCAAATAGTCGGCACAATAAAACACATGAAAGCATTACATTTATTCTATAGGTGTGTTGGCAAAATACAATAGTTAATCAGTGCCAGAAGAGATAGATACATGAAGTAATGTGCACATGGGACACTGAATAAAAGTATTATCAAGAGATGTGGATTAAACTTTCTTCTTTTGACTGCCATTTGAGTATAGACAACCACTGCATTACAAAGTTTCTCGTTTTCTAGGCTACAAATAAAATCAATAGCAGGTTTATAAAAGTACAAATTTTTCATTAACAAATAATGGTCGTAAATTGCTCTTTCTAATATCTCTATAAAAATTACAAAAAAGGATAACATGTAGGGTTGTCTCTAGCGATTTCCTGTCTCAAGGGGACCTTGGAAGGTTTCAATTCCTCTTACCCATAATTGGAAAGGCTATTAAAAAATGGAGAATACCCACTCTCAGCCTAGTGAGGTAAAACAGATGTTTTAAATTTGTTACTTGGAATAAAAATCTCTGTGTGCCTGACGCGATTGGCCTTTCACAGTAAGCCCTGGTCGTCTGTTTTGAATTTACATCAGTTTCTCTTAACAGTTCTCTTGATTCTATGAGCCCAGATTTCAGATCTTTTTTGCTGTAACCAAGGATTTGTGTGGGGTCGTTAAAGACAATGTTCTCGGTGCACTCATTTAAAAGATTATTGATGTAAATTAACCATGGGATTTTTTATTGTCCTCAAGGGCAAGGCAATCCTTAATAATTTCTTGTGTGAATTTAGTTCCATCTTTGCTCCAGATCCCATACCATACAGTAAGAGCTTCTATGCTGATATAATCAATGATATAAGAAGCTGCCAGCTCTGTATGCACGATGCATGAGGGAGTTGTTAGGAACAGCTAGTAATCTTCTTAGGAAGATATTTTCTTATATCTGGAGTGCAGCATGGTTAGCCATTCCCCATAACGCAGGACCATAGCAAATTCCTGTGAGACTCTTGCTTCCAAAGAGGGTTGAAATTTCCCTGATTGGCTTATTCCCATTGTTTTTGAGAATCTAAAAATGGCCTTTGATGTCTTTTAACTCATTTCTCATGGAGGAAGTAACAAAGTTAGCCTCTAAGGTGAAAGTAGACCCAAGTCATCCATTCTGCATGAATAAGTCTTCTCTGACCAATCGTAGAGCAACACCTTGACTGTCCACAGGCGCAATCACAAGCCATGTGAAACATGAGCTTATCATCCACTTACAAAGAAACACACACCAAGCTCTGAGCTCCTGGTGAAATACAGTTAGATCTATGATTTGTTCTGATTTGCCAAAAGAACCGAAACATACTCTCTGACATCGAAGAAGAATTTCTAATTACTTTTTTGATAAGGGCCAGCAAGTTGCCTGATTCTCTTTGATCTCTCAGCAGCATACATCACCAACAACCACAAAAGTCTGTTGACCAGATCTACATAATGGTTCAGGATCCCTAGAATCGCTGTAAACTGGATCAGCTCTTTCCTGTCTGCTTGAACTCAACAGGTATGCCTGGGATCAATGGAATACTCCTCTCGTGAATACATTCAGGGCTCCCCCAGCATTGCTCAAGGTCTTCTACAGATCAACTGCTACATCTGTCCCTTGTCACAAATACTAGTTCAATATAAGGTTAATTTCCAGAGGTTCGTAGATGACACTCAAATGTAAATCTCCTTGAAAATAACTCACAGCTCGATCCATCACCAAATGTTTGGACCACATTCAACACTGGATATAACAAAAAACGTGTTGTGCTTCAAAGGTGAAAAACACTGAACTTTTGCTCCTGAGAGGACAGAACCCCACATCTCGTGCATTTAAGTGGCTTCCTAGCCTAAGAATCGTCAATACCACCAATTCAAAAGACAGGTATCTGGAAATTATCTTTGATTTGACCCTTTCATTCACTCCCCATTTTAATGCTGCTTTAAAACTTGTCAATCTGCAGTTCACATGCTCTAAAAAATTCTTCTCCTCCTTCAAACTTTCCACTCGATTGAAAGTGCAAGATGTCCAGTCAGAGGAAGCACTGGATAACTACCATAATCTACAAAACCATCCTCAATAAGCTGATCAACTATAGTCAAAGACTCTAAAACAATACAGCTAAGCAGTGAAGATTGCCCTAAAGGCACACCTTTAGCCCGGGGTGAATAACAGGGTCAAATTTAAGATGTTTTGCTTTTTCCACAAGCCAGACTGGAACAGAGGCCTAACATGCCTAAAAGAATGGGTTGCAGGCTTCACTCCTCTGAAGGAAGTTTCCTTCTGCCTCTCAACTCATGAATGTGCTATATTGAGGTAAACACCTACAAAAGCTCAATTTTTCAGCTAATTAGCTTTCAAAAGAATTGTAAATGTGTTCCATTCAATCTTTGAAGACGTAGGGATTTCGGCAAGAAGTTTGTCACAGCCAGCCTGATGCCAGATGTTTAGGTACAGACACAGGACAACGAGGAAATAAATGGTATGATATATATTTAAATGCACACACCGATAAATGTACATTTGGCAGCCCTGATGAAGCCACATCATGCATTCATGATGCACATGGGTAACCTATAACCATAGCATGCCCGATAAAAGAACCTGCCAATCAACAGCATAGTGTGGAAGCCTATCCTTTCCCTTGCATTTTTCCATTTCTGTTATTGAGTGGTGCAAGGTTATTCAAAGCCACATACTATCATAGGGGGAAAAAATATGCAACTCTGTACTACCCTCTCCCCACCTTCAACTAATACCACTTTTCCCACCTTATCCCCTCCCACTGTATCCGTTCACCCCACCGCCTCAGCATCTGTTTGCAGAATCATGCATGACCTAATGTTTTCCTGCTCACTAAGAGACTTTTACTGAACTTACTTTTTAAGACCTCACTACTTTTAGTCTTGATTTCATAAATCTACAACTAAAGTCGTTCTCAAGGTGGGGTCTAGACTGTTTCAAACATGCTTATTTTTAAGTGTGATTCAAGAAACCTCCAGTTGACCCTAAAGACCACTCAGCAGATATTGGAGTGGCTACTTCATGGTTGTATACGCGTGGACTGAGTGGTGGGAAATCTAGGGGCCCCACAACAGTGAAGTTCCCCAAATCCCCTCTGGGCATTTTTTCACATAGTAAGGATAGAAACCAGGCAAGCATCCTTATCAGAATCTATGATGATATGTGTCGTGGCGGGTGATCCGTGATTGTGTAATTGCAACTTTTATGGACAATCTCTTTCTATAACAAGTCTTCAGAGCCATTCAAGACTTCTGGATTGTTCACATTGCGAGATTGCCTTCAAGGTTGCTTTCATTAGCTCAAATTCGCAGTACACGCTTAGAGCCTCAATTTGAAACGATGCACATCAGATATCTTTCAAGACCTTCCTAATTTTTTTGTCTGATATATAAAAGACTCTGAGTGAGTCAACGACCACGTTCAAAATACCAGGATATGTTACAAGAAAGCTTCCAGCCTCTAGAACCTAAAAAAGATGAAGGCTTTATGAAGTGCCTTTGCAGTTTCTGAAAAAATAACGTGTGCTATCTTAGTAAACTGTCATCAGTCATTTGGAATACATACAATCTTGAAAATAGTATTGTTCCTGTTACACGCTCTACAGATATTATCTAATCTATTCTCTGAGCCACTCTCTTCGACAGCCATATAGCAGGAAGTACTTTCCTGCAGCAAGCATGATCTAACATTGTGCCTTATAATAGCAACGTGTTGTGTTAATGAAGCTTCATATTGCACTTCAGCCATGTCCGTGTGCTCTGACAAAAGATGTTCCTATAATCCAATGTAATGTTAATGTACTGACTTCAGGAGGATGGACACTTGCATTGCCCTACCTAGGATTCAGTTGTGTGACTCGAAGATCACTGCACGTTTCAGAAGTGAGGGCTAAACTCACAGATCCATCCTGCAGACTTTGAGGTTGTAAGCTGTAATAACGTAGCACAGTTTGTCTGAAGAGGAGAATAATGATTCAATGGATTTTTGTGTGTGTGGCATGCCACTTAAATTGCTTCAAGGTAGAGGCATATTAAGGGAGAAAGAAACTCTCGACTGGGTATTTAAAGCTGAGATACTGGGATAATGTTGATTCGACTGCGCATCCACATTGTGCAATGCACTGATGACAGGTCAGAACCTCAGTAAAATAAAGGGTCTCAAGCACTGATAGAGAATTGACACTTTATTGATATTGACGTTTGTAAAAATGGCTTGATCATGGGTACAAGGTCTGACATGAAACCGATACCAGCCCTGGCAAAATGGCGAAACGAGGCTCACCCTACAGGAGGCTAGAACTGGAATAAGACCAATGGTGCATGGTTGGGACTTGGCAGCCTATCATGTTCTGAAACAGTCATGTAGCCTGCAGCCTACCATGCGAATGCTGGAGTAGCAGAATAGCCAATGCATGGATGAAGCTATGTCATGAATATTTGTAATTTTAGGAGCCTCTCATCATATTTTTAATGTGGTCCCATTCACTTTGAATTACATTGCTACTGAGAAGGTAAAGCCTGATTTAAATGTTGAGCCCCTACCATTGTCCTGAACGGTTGACCAATCCCTCTCCAAGGACACCAATGCAGCATCCACATTCACGAGGACAGACCAGCAGAGCATCAGCACCTGCTGGCTTGGCTAATGGATATCTGATTATAAAGGTAGAAAATGTAGAGGCACTGATTTATTGTTTGGTGGGTTTCCTGCTAGAGTGTATCTAGTTTTCCTGCTCATGCTATTAGAGAGTGTACATTTGTAGAAGTCAGACAGGAAATATGCTAGTTTTCAACAGATGTCTCATGAGCGCCAAACTCTAAATCAGGGCAAGAGAAAATTATGAGCACGTAAACAGTCCTAGAAAAGAACCCCTAGAAATGTATAAAACTCCCAAACGACAACCACAGAGTATTAGAAGCCTGACCTACCAGGAGATAACCCAACAAACAACCCCATGAAAATTAGAAAAACTCATCATATGTTTTATTAATTTGTTTTATTCCATCACCTGGAGGTCCTTGTCCATAAAGAAGATAAGCCCATGATTGTTAAGCAACATACAAGATATGGAGCAAAATGTAACACTCAAGATGACAAAATAAGACACCAGTTCCCAGCAATGTTTCTAGATCAACACAGAGCGTATGGCTGTAGGGGATATTAGTTTCGATTAACAGGTTTTATGAGGGGGAAAGGGAGAAGTAAGCAAAAGAGAACGTGTTCATGGTTATAGAGAAGAGACCTCTTAACTTCTGTGCAGGAAAATGAATATATTTCATTAAAAACGCATGCACTATCTATCCCCTTGTTTTAAACAGCTTTGTAATAATAAATGACAAATAAACATATGTTTAAATTAAATGTTAGTTAGTTAGCAAGCCATGTTTTACTTCTTCTATAGTTGTGAAATGAGAATGACCACAAAACTGGATTTCACATTTGAAACTATAGAAATCTCATTCTTGATTTTCATCAAAGCTGCCTCTTTGCCTCATTTGGAAATAAAGCCGAATTCTTACTTAAAATTCATTTTAATTCTTCACTTTTACAATAATACATTTAAAGTCTTCTCACACATATGGTAACAAACCATACTTTTATGACACATTTCGTCTTTGTTCTGCGATGCCTCACTAGTAACTGATATCCTATGTTCACTCAGTCACTCTTATCTCATCTTATCTGACCTACTCTCTCCTTTGCATTTTTTATATTAAGCATCAAGTTCCTCGAACGTTGTTGCCATGTGATGCTAAATGTTAGTGTTGGATGGTGTAACTGAAGTTGCCCCTTGGGCTTTTTTAAGTGGTAGGATTTGGTAATATTGGGCGTTGTTGTATACGTGTTGTCACAGTGGGTATTGTTTGTATCTCTACAAGCAATGACATTGAGCTCTGTTGATGACCTTTGCTCTTAATTTGTTTCCTATTCGGTTATCTTAAATAAGCACATAAAATGTTCTCCATTTCCAACGGGCTTTATTGAACAATATTGATATTCTAAAATCCTAGTGGGCTAGTGATTCCTCTAATTCGCTCACCCTGGAGTAGTGAGCTATAGAATGTCTTAATTAACAGAATCCTGGAAATTAAGGTGATCCTATTAAGTGTGGGTATAATAGCTGCTGGTGACGTTTCTGTAAAGTTTTCAATTTTGTGAAAATTAAATTATTTCCCAACATCATTAGAACCAAAAGGCATCCAGGCAGTGGTATGGCCTTGACTTGACATTGATGGTTACCTTCTCTACTGGCAGGAGAGCACAATATATCCCCATCATTCAGGCATGTCCACTGAAATTATGCTATGCTTTGGCGTGCTGTGCTTTCCACATAATTTAGGATTTACTGCATTTACCAAATAACTCATCTTCTGTACAATTTGCAGATTTTCACAAAAAAAAGGATTGTTTCTAGCTGAAGTGGATCAAACGTTATTAAAAACGCTACCACGTGTGTTGCCATGAAGTGGCACACTTTTTGTTACATAAAGGCAGGTTACCTTTCAATTGGCTATCACTGTATTTAGGTGTTCCACTGATAATGATGCTGTGAAACCTTCCCCATAGAATGTTAACATGTGTAAAAATGAGAAAGTAGTGACATAATGCTGTTTCAAAATGTGCCGCATTCAAGTGCACAATTTACCTTATCATGGTGCATAATTGGTAATTACTGGGTATGTTAAACTCCATACAGCTCATAATTCCTACCCCCCCCCCACCCAGCCCCCACATAAACTGAGGTTTGTATACAGGTAATAATTATCCAGTCCAGCTGTAATTAAGGCTTTGGAAGTATACTAAAGGAGATGGGAAAATAGATGCAGACTTCAACTCGAATATTGTGACCCATTTATATCCTAAAGGTTCCAAGAGAGAGGCCAATGTGAAAACGTGGATACCATGAAATCCTTGCTTTCATGGAAAGAACAAGCTTATGAAAGGCATGTCACATGATTTACCATATTCTATTTAATAGGTAAGTTAACTCCCTAAAGTTAGGGACACTGGAATTGTGTGGCAAGGAAGGAACAAATTATGTAGGAGAGTTTACTAAATTGTGCTAAATTCTGCAAAGATTAACCTGATGGTCAAAATGGTCTGGTAAATACATGCAGTTATTTGGGTAGAAAACGCCAAACTGCATGGGTTATTCTACATTTTCAAGGGGACAAATCATAATTGAGGGTAGTTTTGGGTTACTTCAGGTGTGACGATTCTCGGAGGTGTTTGAATCAAGGCCCAAATATTCCCATCAATTGCAATTCTGTTGGAATTCTTGAATGGTGATTTTTACCATTGGCGTTTTGTGAAGTAGTTTGCAAATGATAACTTCCATTTATTTTTGTGTCGATGGTTGCTTGTTGCAAGAAGTAGTTTTTAGTGTTTGTAATATATAGTACCTTTATGAATTATACGGTCACATTTCTAGTTACTGATGTGTCATAGCTGAGTAGACTTGACCTTCAGGCCTTGACTTTCTACTTTTATGAAGTTTAATCCACAGTTCCTTTTAATGCCGGGTAGGCGTGGGCGGAAAATCCGTTCCGCTCGCGGATTTTGCGGATTTTCGGGAAATCCGCAATCCGCGAGATTTGCGAATTTCCCGCAAAATCCGCAAATCCGCGAGCAGCGGATTTTGCTCGCACTGCTCGCACTGTTCGCGTGAGTTCGCGCCCCGCGAATAAGTGCAAAATTGCAGAAATACGATCTTGGCAAAACTGAAAGTAACTACTTACCAGGTTCAAAAGTTCAGGCACATCATTAGTAGCCATTTCCTGTAGTGCTTCCTGAGGGGCCCCTCCAGAGTTCAGTTGCCAGTTGAAACTATTATGTGACCCTGCTCTGAACCTCAGAATAGTTACACATATGCCACAAAGGTCCTGAATTACAGCTAAGGGAGACAAGCAGGAGCCAGGCTGGAAGTTAAAATCCATTAATCAGCCCCTAATTCATTATTGTCAGTTGGGGCAGGGCAGGTGTTGTAACTAATTTTGCAACAATGAAAGCACTTAGCAAGTGCAAAAGATCACTAATCAGGGCGCACTAAGGAAGCAGGTGCCAGCTAAAAAAATATTCTGTGACACATTAATCAGCCCCAAATTAATTCAGGTCACTTGAGGCAGGGAAGGTGTGCTTTGCTTTGCCGAAAATAATGTACACTGGACAACCAGAGGGTGTAGTGATGAAACAGAGGGTGGCATGGGTGGGCCAGAGGGTGGCATGAGTAGTCAGAGAGTGGCAGTGGTGACAGAGAGTGGCAGTGATGAAGAAGAGTGTCCCAAACAGGCTGGACACGTAGAAACAACAAGTTCGCAAAACTTGCGACCCGACAGGTAAGTTCGCAAATTGCGAAATTGTAAAAACCCTCGCGAACTGGCAGAAACACGGGCGAACACAAAAAAAAAAAAATTCGCGGGAATTCGCGGATTTTGCGGATTGCGAATCCGCAAATCCGCAAAATTCGCGGATTGCCAATCCGCAAAATCCGCTCATGCTTAATGCCGGGAAAGTTCAGAAGAACTGTGTTCCTGTGTTTACTCATATTGGTGAAACCCTTATATATATTTAAAGAAATGTATCAAATAGCTAACAAGGGGTTTAAGCATCACATTTCCCCAGGGGTTGTAAAAACAGGATCAACGAGTTAAAAAAAAATTGCAATGTGTTTTATGAATTTTAACTAGTTGGATTTGTTAGTTGTCACTTTTCCAAAATGTTACTTGACATTTTTAAATGGAACAAGGCAAATCTTTTTACCACTCACGATTCGCATAGTCCACTACCTCTGTGAGTCAAATTTTTTTTAAAGAACACTTTTCTGAATGTTCAAGTGTTATGAAGCAGTAATGTGAGGCCCCTTAAACCCCCTTAAAAACCCTGCAGTCATAGCAGTAGCAACATTAGTGTAAAAATGGATGACTGGAAACTGAAACTGAACATTCGCTCTCCAGATACCATTTCTTCGTGCAAATCGCGTATCAATCCATGTAGCAGAGACAGGCTGGCCAACGACTTTATGACACTGGAATATGCCAGAAATAAATGAGAATGAAAACATTTGCTAATAGAAACACTCGTTGAATGTTTCAGTTTTTATGGCATTCTGATCTAATTTCGAACTATGCACACAGATAATAATTTCAGTAAACATAGATAGATATTGGTGAAAGAAATGTCAAAAATAATGGCCTAAGTATATTGTTCCTTTTTAGGGTTGAAGGTACCTGCATAAATTGCAACATGTGACCCAGATGCTTCAGTAAAAAAGGTCAGTTGCATTTTTTTTTTTAGAAAAGTACAACTTGTATTAGATTGTACCATGAGAGTATAATGAATTTATTAGGTGCAAACTAGTGCGTTTTGTGTTTTCAAAAAGGTACAGTTCTGCTTAAGTTTGAACTAGTTCCAAGTGACTACTTTTCTGGTCTAGCGCAGCATCAAATATTTGAAAATAGATTGTTGTTTTTGTATTTCATCTAATTAATTACTTTTGCTTGTTGGCAACCATGACCAGCAGGAGATTTATAATATGGAGATTATACGCCTCATTTATAAACAGCAGTAGGTGATTCAATGCAGTTCTAGAGAACTGAAATGGATATGGCTTCCTCAAGTCAGTAGCCATGCCTTCTTTAATGAAGTTGCACTTTAATTAAACATTATAGGCTTCTCAAACATCCATCAATTTTGCTGGAAATAAGTTTAGACCGAAGTACAGGTAGCAACGTTTGGCATGTGAGTGTCAGTTCATGAAAATAAAGTTTACAAATGTATGGTTCTTATTTCTCGTTAAACATACAGAAAGAATGTGACAGCATCAAAATGGTGATACTGAATAAAGACGCCCATATCCTGAGGTATATGATTGTAATTGAAAGTGGGGAGAGGGATCTAGAGATCTTCTGGCCAAAATCAAAGCCTGTACCTCCTAAAGTTGGGCAGAATAGAGGTTTTCAAAATAAATCGAAATGTGACAGGCTTTTGAAGTAATTCGTGGTACACTACCAGAAAGCCTATTTACAGCAGTCTGTGCCAGTATGTGAGAGTGAATGTAGAAGAATTCTGTCATTTAAGAGCGTTTATTGAACTGAGAGAAGCGTATCCCAAGAAGTGGCATGTCGTAAGCGATTTTAAAAAACTCACCTACACCTACATGCTTCTGTAGAGTACTCATGTCTTTCTGTGAAAAATGCAAAACTCGCCAGCTTCAATGCTGATCATGCACAAAATACACTTTTGGTCCTTTTCCTCTCCTATTCAGATGAAGACTGCTAACTTTTCCAAACAATGGTAATTTGGATATAAAATGCATTGCCACCATTTCTATCTCTCCAAAATTGGCAGATCCTTAGTCAGCGGGCTTCTAAAGTATACGTAGTGCACAAGGGGCTGTTTACTGAAAGCAGATTGGTATGATTGATGGTTAATCTTGAAGACCAGCCTCTACTTAATGTACAAGACCTTGAACTGAATGGTTTATTAATGATCAGCAGTTTGGGTGATCAGTTGCATACTAGTAGTGCCTCTCCTGGTGGCTGCATTTTTAACCACTTGGGTAACAGGCGCAAGTAGCATCGAAGCCCTAGCTTCAATCTTTAGAATAATCAATGCGTGCTGTGACAAGGGCGGAGGGCAGTATGCACAGTTGAATGGCGCCACACATAATAGAGATTTTACAACTGTCTTAAACAATGTAATTGGAATTAAACTTTTGAGAAGGTAGCAACCAAAGTGTTAGGTGCACATATGTGCTAGAAAACAGTTCTTAATTTGTAAAAAATATAAGTGTTGGTGCCCAAAGTTCTTTTCAGAAGATCATGGCCAGTTCTATGGAATGTCAGGGTTCCCAACATCAATGCTGGATAGTCTTGATTCCACTTTAGGCCTCTTTAATCCTGCAGGTTCTTATTATCACTACTTTCTCCCTTTGTAACTGATACTTATGGGCATATTTTGATGTTGGGCTGGAAACGGGACTGACCTACCTCCTAATCCCGATGTGACCGCACATGGTGTGGTCGCATAATCTCATTCCTCCATGGGAGCCCGTGTTACGGCTGTAAATGGCAATAACACAAGCCCCCATAGAGGGATGGGAGTCTGTGTTCATCCCTGCACCCCACGGCAGGCACCTCAAGGTGCCTGCCACAAGGTGCAGGGATAGACAAGGGGAACCTTTGGCGCCCGCTTAGCCCCCAACCGATGCAAAAAATAGAAGGGGACCACCCTAGGGGCCCCCAAATACAATTTCCGACTGGGTCGGAAAGGCCAGCATGGAATCCCTGCCGGAAACTGTGCATCGTAATACATAAGGCAGAAACTCCTTCCATTTGGATTACGGGCTGATCTCCAAATGGCAGACGGGCTCCTGGAGCCTGTCGGAAGCCCGCCGGAATGACCGTCCGGTGTCGATTCCGACCGGCTGCAACATAATCAGCCGGTCGGAATTGAAACTGAAGATGAATGTTGAAAAACAAGGTCAGAGGCTTTCCGACACTCATCGTAATCAGCCCCTAAGTCTTTCTCTTCCTCCTTCTTTTTCCTATTTGTGAATTCTTTTTGTCTTGCTCTGCAGCAAACTCTTGTTGAGAAAATTAAATGCTTGTCCCCAAAAGTATGTGCCGAGGGCCCAAACTGCAACTACAAGCTCTAATTAAGCACTGGAAAACAACATTATACGCATTCATACAACTAGAAAGGAAGCTTGTTTTGGCAAAATGCTGTCAGGATCGGTAACAATCTCTAATATTGATATCTTTAATAGTAAATACATATTTAAAGTTGTAGGCCGTCATTTATGAGGAAAGTGGCAAGCACACACCTGTGGATTTGCAGCTACATGTGGCTGCAGTTTCTCAATCAGTCCGCGACGTATGCCTGGAAAGGTGTGCCAGGTGCTGCTTAGGGACTATCTTGTAACTATTCGCAAGGATTCCTGTTCCCTCTGTACAGAGTTTTCCATAAAGGACAATCCCACACATGGGGAATACGAGGCCTGTACACATTTTCTCTTATTTGTTTGCTTCTGGAGCAAGGCATTTTTCCCCACAGAGAAAGCTCTTCCCCTCACCTCTACTAAATGTGGAGTAGATCCATTCACCTTTCCACCCTGCAAGGGGATTTACTCCTGTCCTTTGTTTTCCAGGGTGGAAAGGGGACACAGAGAAATTCAGGAATGCCCACAAATTTGGTTGTGTGCATTTCCCAATTTCCATGTCAAACCAGCCCTTGGAATGCCCACTCTCCTTCCACCCCCTTCCCCACCTCCCATGAGTGGAGCTAACACGCCCTGGTTTCTCCACACTTATGGCGGAGAGATGCACACTCATAACTCCATGTAAGCCTTCCAGGAATCTCTCTTTGTGGATGCCCTGCAGATTTAGAAAAGGGATATTCTGTTGTAATATACCTTTGTGAACTATCCCCATATTTTAAACAAAAAGAGAGCACGTGCCATAGTATAGGCAACACTGTATGAAGTCACACATATTTCACCAACAGCTGTGGCTTAAAGGTTTTACATTTAGAGTATCCAAGAGAACTATATGCCTGAGAGTGGCAAGTTTGTGAAAGATTTGGAACAATTTATTGTGGAATCCCTCACCTAAATGTGAAATAAACAGTGAACCCGTTTCCAGGGAATGAGAAGGAGCTTATTAAACTCTCCTTTATTCACAATCACAGTAAATGCAACTGCCTCTCCTTCTTGTGAGTCAAATATTTCTGATGTGGAAAATTGTGAATATGGTGTCTATTACAGTACTACCAGAACTACATTTACATGCCCTTGAGGTACCAAAAATGTTCACACGTCTGTGCTGGCAGCAGCCTATTTGGGGACATCACTAATACTACATCAAAAACGAAATCCCCATTTAATCACAGCTTGATGTAGTTAACATATCAATGGCTGATTTGGTTATTGTCACTGCTGTGAGCTGAAAGTCTACATCTCACAATGGTACTATAGTCATGCACATGTCACACAGTATAACGTTGGTCTGCAGTGTCACACATGATAGTGCAAACAAAGGTATTGAAGTGTGAAGTAGTTATTCGGAAAGTTGTAATCAATTAAGGGCCTTATTATGAGTTGGCGGTGGGGGAATGAGACCGCCCCTTTTCCGTACCGCTGAACTCATGTTTGAACCACCTGCCAGATTTGGAGTTTTCTCCTCTCTAGCGGGATGTTTTTTGACGTTCCTACGGTGGTACATATGAAATAGGCACCGCAATGGGAACGTCCAAATCAGTACCTGCACGGCATGGACTGCTGCAGTCCATTTCATGCAGGTACTGGTGTGAATGCATCCAGCTAGTATGAGGCCAAACAAATTTTGAGAAACTTTTAACAGCACTCCTGTGGGATAGTAATTCTAATATTTAGGGCAGGAGTTATAAACCCTCAATATACCACACTCTACTAGTAATAGAGTATTCCAAAGGAAACAAATGACAAGGTTATATTCAATGGGGATTTTCAAAGGAAGTTTCAAAATATAGTCCACTTATTATGTTTTCTTCAGTCTTTATTTTTTCAATTCCATAAAACAGATATTCCCAGCAAAAATAGAGATCACCAACACGTGTTTCGTCCTACACAAGGACTTTTTCAAGGCTGGAAAAAATACAAACAATATACAATGTGACAATAAGTTAAAAAATATATATACATTAGTGCATCTATACATATTTACATTGCCTAGAGTCTACGTGACACAGTACCACACCTGATGTTATATTTTATCGTGTGATACATTTTCTCACATTATGGCATGTAATATAGTGTAGACTATTTACATCATAAAACAGAAACATCCCGGATACCAAAGGGATATCTTTCTAATGGGGGTGGATCCCCGTGGGCCTAAGAGCATTGATTATAGCACATATTGTCCATATATACAGTTAAAACATATATATATATACACCCACCATGAACACGGCGAACTGAGATATGAATTGAGCATCACGTTTGAACAGAATAAGCCGTGATTTGGCAATGAAGCATAATGCCAAATCACGGCTTATTCTGTTCAAACGTGATGCTCAATTCATATCTCAGTTCGCCGTGTTCATGGTGGGTGTATATATATATATGTTTTAACTGTATATATGGACAATATGTGCTATAATCAATGCTCTTAGCCCCACGGGGATCCACCCCCATTAGAAAGATATCCCTTTGGTATCCGGGATATTTCTGTTTTATGATGTAAATAGTCTACACTATATTACATGCCATAATGTGAGAAAATGTATCACACGATAAAATATAACATCAGGTGTGGTACTGTGTCACGTAGACTCTAGGCAATGTAAATATGTATAGATGCACTAATGTATATATATTTTTTAACTTATTGTCACATTGTATATTGTTTGTATTTTTTCCAGCCTTGAAAAAGTCCTTGTGTAGGACGAAACACGTGTTGGTGATCTCTATTTTTGCTGGGAATATCTGTTTTATGGAATTGAAAAAATAAAGACTGAAGAAAACATAATAAGTGGACTATATTTTGAAACTTCCTTTGAAAATCCCCATTGAATATAACCTTGTCATTTGTTTCCTTTGGAATACTCTATTACTAGTAGAGTGTGGTATATTGAGGGTTTATAACTCCTGCCCTAATTATTAGAATTACTAGCCCACAGGAGTGCTGTTAAATGTTTCTCAAAATTTGTTTGAATTCATGTGACACACATCCAGTGTGTACTGACGGCACCTTTAGGTGGTAGGTGCCTTGAGTCTCTGTAGCACCCTATCGGTTGAAACTTTTTCTTATAAGAAATAGATTATTTGATGTGTACTAATTGTAGAAATAACAAGATTGTTTTGCAGAGTGTTGTGCGGACGTTTCCCTTTGGGAACACTACTACCTATCTTTCGTGAAAGCTAGTATGAGGCAGTTTCCACACTGCCACACTTTTCATGGCGGTTTGCACCGCCATGAAAAGTATGGTGGTGAGGAAACTCAAAATATGTTTGCTGTGGCAGCAGCGGCCCAACCAAGCAAATTGCAGCCTCAGGACCACCGTGCAACCACCAGGGAACAGTTGCTCCCTGGCAGTTGCGCTTGTCCCAGGGTAGGCTGGGTCCTCTAAACAAGGAACAATGTGTAAACATAGGAAATATCTGGCTAAATTAATAAACGACTAAGTGGACAGTGAGGGAGCAATCATAATTACATCTAAATGTGTACTAAATGCTTTCTTTCATGTTGCTATCTTTTCTCAGATGAAATAAGTTCTCCAGTTTAAGCATTCGAAAATCTTGCAGCTCTTTTACGTGGTTCTTCAGATAAGAGTTATTACCTCATAATATTCAAAACTAGTTTTGTTTAGATAATACGGCCACCTCGACATGAAGTGATGAAAGTCATGTTTGCATCATTGTGACAGCAGCATTAGCTGAACGTTTTAATGGTAATTTCTATTGTAGTGGACATCTAAAGAAATAAAAAGGAGGTTACCCTTAATTACTAAGGTACGTGTGAGAAACATGAGTATTTCAGAAGCTGGGAAAGAGATAATGAAAATGTTTCTACTGATGTGTTTTGTGAGACAAATCAAGGACATTGACTTTTGTCTCCTTTGAAGGTTCAGACGAGACAAATAATGGTATTGTGGACGGTATAGTGTAGGATAAGATTATAATGAATACATAGATTTAGCCCACAAAAGAATCAGAACTCCATAAAAGTCAGTCTACGAGAGCTGATTGGAAGCAACATGTATAAGAGGATATTGTACATTTTGAAAGCCTTTGGAGCGCTTTATTAAATTGTCCCACAAGGTATCACTAAAAAAAAGATGCAAGATCGTTAGCCTTCTTTAAATGATCTTGCTCATCCACTGAGAATTTTGGGAAACAGTGTTATCAAAGATTTCTTTGCCTGTGCTATATGATGCTCTTGCAGGACATATTGTTGAAAGGAGAAACAATGCAAGTAAATACTAAGTATTTTGCTAATCAACATTCCATAGTAGAGAGGGATGATGGAGAAAGCACTTCTTTTTGCAGATCTGTTTGTATGGGAATGAGTAGTCCTTACTTCTCAAGTCCTTAGGACTGTTTGTATCAGTCCCCAGGATTAGCAATAATGTTCTTTTTTGCTACTATCCCGACAAATTGCCATACTACATTGCCACACCAACAGTTGAATATGTTATTGGACACCACGATGAACCTAACATTGTACATGAGAAACATGTACCTTTATGAGAAATGTTGTGAATGAGTGAGTACATGAATAGCCGCAGCAAACCATTGAAGGTTTTTTCTACCAGTACAAGCTTTTCATCTCTGGCAGTAACACAACTTTAAGAAGGAAATCATCTCTATGACTTGAAATTGCCAAATACAAGAAAGGATCTACCTTGAAATACTTCTTCCAAGCCCACGCAAGTAAAGTGTGGAATTTCCCCCCAAGAACTGTATCCCTAACCAGTTTGTAAAAGAGTTCACGAAAAGCCTAAGTAACTATTATTCACCAGCTATAGGATGGTTTGTGGCCTTATCCATGCACAGGTGAATTCTGAACAAATATTACACTGACTTGTTTTACAGTGTAACAGTAAAATATCTGGCAATTACTTATATCAACTATGCTTTCTTGGACTATACTATCTTCAGTTGATGCTAAACCATCGGGGATATTTACAACGCAATATCGAAGCGAAGTGTTACACCAAAATTGGTAACGCTGTTCGTCAACATTTTTTAAAAACAGGGATGTGCCATATTTACAAAAATACGGTGCACCCCTATGTTTTCCCTAGTGCTGGCACAAAATAAATCTGTCTAGCGCCAGTGCAGGCACCCTTGCGCCGTGTTGCAAGGGTGCCTGTGATGAAGGGGGGATTGGTTATGTGCAGGAAGGGACATCTTCCTGCACTTAAATAATCTTGAAAAGCAATTTGCTCTTTGTATGTGTGCTGCAGAATGGACGTCATCCCCTGTGCTGGTACTCACAAAATGCTGCCTTGTGAAATGTACAACATAGTGCCACGGTTGAGTTGGTTTGAATCATACTTTCCCAGCACAAATTATGTGTAGACAATCTCATAAAGGATCCTACACAGTAGACGTGTGCTGTGTGTACACATTTGTGCATGACAATAGAATAAGCATAAACTCAAACAGCTATATGCACATATATTCGTAACAAAAAGATAAACACAACTTATCAAACATTGTCAGGCACTAATACGTCTACAGCTGTATGTAGAAACATTGATCACAAAAGAAATGAAAAGTTGGATTTGTATACAGTGCATCAGCTCTTGGTTAACCCCTTCGCTGCGACGGGAATTCCGCCGCAGCGCTAAGGGGGCGGGTGGGCCGAGCGGTGCTCGCATGCTCGTGACGGAGCCGCTCCGTCACGAGCCGTGGTTGAGCTGTGCTCATGGCGGAGCGGTTCCGTCATGGCCCCGCCCGCTCAATGGAACGTCCAGCGCAGGCGCGGAATTCACGCCGCGCAGGCGCGCCGAGCGGGCCATGACGGAACCGCTCCGTCATGATCACAGCTCAACCGAGGCTCATGACGGAGCGGCTCCGTCATGAGCATAGAAAGGGTTAAAAAGATATAAGCGTGGCTTAAATCTGAGCTGGGGAGGACGGTTGAAGAATTGGAATTGGCAGGCTGTAAATAGGTTACTCTCCAATAGAAAATCTATTGGGTTACTTGTTGTATGTATTCATATTTGTTCCCATATTGGGCCAGGTTATATGTAATGGATGTAGCAGCCCAGGCCAAGTGAGGAGATGTGGGCAACCCCTCATCTTCAGTGATGAGTGTGCAGTGCACTGCAACAAACATGAAATGCATCTTTTCAGGTGAAAGGAACGTATCCCCTTGTTTGCACCTACTTCAAGAAGGTTATAATAGTATTTTGATGCAAGCCCAATCTGGTTATCTTAGTACATCTGGCCTGGCATCAAAACCTATGCGTGATCCACCTCAATAGCACAAAGTTGGGCAAATCTGTGTTTGCACTGAGACAAGAGCAAAACACGCTTTGTTTCAAATAGTAGATAGCGGGCAACGTTTTGTGCTAGTTTGTGCCGCATTGCTTCACATTGTGCAGTCACAAAACTCAAGTAAATCTGGGACACGGACTTATGAGCAGCTATGAAAGGTCCCTGGCATCCTCTGCTAGGACTACAGCTCCCTTACTGCTCCTCTCATTCATTTTCGACTTCTTGATGTGCCCTAAACAAAATCAATGTCGAGGTATGTTATATGTTATGTTATGTTATGTTATGTTATTTATGGGTTTTCTATAGCGCAACGGCTACTCCAAAGGAGTGTCCCGGCGCTTTGTGCTCCTGACCCAGAAAGGAGACTGAAAAACATAACAACAATAAAAAGGAAAACAGAACCCAATGATAGAGAGAGTCTAACCAGAAAATAACCAAGTCTTTAAACCCTTCCTAAAGGCAAGCAGATTAGATGTGGACCGTAAGGACAGCGGTAAAGAATTCCACAACTGAGGGGCCAGGAATCTAAAGGACCGACCACCCGCACGAGCTTTCTTGATACGAGGAACTACAGCAAGTGCCAGTGACTCCGATCTTAAGGATCGTGTCGGCCGGTAAAAATCCTGCCTCTTCTGTAGATATTTTGCACCTGTAGCGTGCAGGGCTTTGTGGGCTAGTGTCAGGGCCTTGAACATTACCCTCTTCCGTATGGGGAGCCAATGGCTCAGGCAAGAAGAGAGAACTTCACTGACATCTCAATTCATCTTGTACAAAATAGGCATAATTGAATCCTTCCATTGACTTCTACATTATAATGTATTGTTGTTCCATTGTTCTAGTATGTTTTATGGACAATTGTACTAATACACCATTGTTTAACCTAAGCCTACATCGTAAGACCAAATTGTGAATATGAAAGTAAATATTCTTTTAGCATACTGGTTATTTTCCTCTAGATCTGAGGGAAACAAAATACATTTGCCAGCCTCCAAAGGTATGGCAACCTATAATGCAAACCTAGATAAAAAGCAAAGTTCTGTACTTGAGGAGGGGTTTGCAGTGCTGAAGTAACCTGAGAGGAACTGACAATAGGGATACGCTTCACAGGTAATGTTTTACATTCGAAAGAGGAAAGATGCTAAGTGAGGCTTACAAAGAGCTGGAAGTGGGTACTCTTCAAGGGTGATAAGGCAAGTGGTTGCTTATCCCTTGACGCCACGCTCATGGGCTATACTTTTCCCTCAGTAACAAAAAAACAATGCCTTTTATGAGAAATTAGAATAAAGCCTGGCCAAGAGACTCTGCATCCCAATTTGAATTCTTCTCTCTTGGGCCACACACCACCCCACCCTTGTATTTGGGTCTTGCGTTTCTTTACATTGCCTGGCCCAGTTTGTGATCACACGATTTCAGGGCACAATAAGTGGATTTTTTAATGCTTCATAAAACTCAGGCTGGCAGCAGGATGTGACTTGCCTCTAAAGGCATAGGATTCCACATAGAGCACCTCACTTGGATTTAGATTTGACTTTCAAATGGCCTTGCTAATGATAAATCATGAAAGACAATTATGAAGCCTAAAATAAGCGGTGATGCATAATTCTGTTTGCTTGATGTGTCAAAGGAGTGAAATAGATAGTGAAAACCGTCAGGTACTAAGTCTGTGTCACCCTTTCGCCCATTGATTTCAGGCTTTTGAATATGTATTGAGTTGCCTGAAAACTGTCAGAAGTATTCCTTTAATATAGTAGCATTCCATCACTGAAGTGCCCGTCAGTTTTGGTATTCATGAGTTAGAAATCGCGGGGACTGAACAATCAACTCCCTGCATAAATTGTTTCATTGTCTTGTGCTTTCAAACTGATGGCGGGCTCATAATTTATTGATTTTGGTGGAGTTTCTGCTTAAATTCATGATGCTTCTGCAATGCTCCCCAGCTTAGAATGAACCCTCGTGCTGCTAGATCTAGCAAATTGCTGTTTCGCGTGAATAATGGACCAGCAAGATTTCTTCTTTTCCCTGAAGGACGGTGATGCACTACTCATCGCGCCCTGTTTCCTTAGCTGTTTAAGACGCACATGTTGGGCAACTCTGACGACAACGAGAAAAAGAAGTGCCTTTATCCTTATAGCTGCAGGACTGAGTTATGGGAATTAATGTGGCGGTTACTGCCTGTTTACAAGGTGGACATTCTGCTTGAAAAATGACCTCAAGACTCCAAAACAGCAAAGACAAAATCAGGAAAGGGGAATCATAGTTTTCAATATATTGGCAAAATGCAGTTAAATAGATAATTATAAATAAAAATGGTTAAATAGGCATTAAGACATTTGGCGGTGGTGCAAAAAAGAAATGAAAAAGCCTCCGTGGCAGCAGGTCTATTAATCCCCATATTGAATCTGTCAACTGATATACATAGACCATCAGTGTATGCATGCGCAGGCTAGTCTACACACTGCACGTGCACAGAGGTAACACCATGCTGTTCGGTGTGCCTAAATCGCACCTTATCCCTTTCCAGAGCATTGGCCACACTGTAGCTTGCAAGACTCTGAAAATTTGACACGATCACATCCACGCTCAAAGAACTCCACAGGCTCCTCCTGCCTGCCCGCATCGCATTGCGCCTCACAAATCTGGAGCAGCATCCCCGTGCGGAATGGATGTCCACCCGACTCCAACTCAAAAAAGCTGAAACCTCTCTTTTTCAGATAATGTTTGATTGGTCCTTGCCTGTGCTGCGTCTGCTTGGCTGCTCCAGTTTGACCCGTCTCTGTCTGCTGTTGCCATTGCACTCCTCTCCTTGCATGCAGCGCTCCATTACCTTCTAAGTAGGTCTGTACTGTGATAACCCTTTCATACACACATACAACCTTACTAAACTGTGATATCATCTTCCACCCCGCTAAGCATCCCCCATATTCCTTACTTGTTTGATATCTGAACTCAGCACGTGCTCTCTGCCTCTGTTCCTTTGTTCCATGCAAAGAGCTAATCTCCACCTCAGGAATGGATCAAATCCAGGTTATGCAACAACCCTAAAAACATACTTTAAAAAAAATGAAAAAGATAAGTAAGACTTATATCAAATAAGTACTAATGTTTTGTAGTCATAGTTAAGACTGTTACAAAATAAAGATGACGACCTATCGGCCTGGGCTATCCTCATAAGAGAGCCATATGATATGTCTCCTGTTCTCCATTTTGCAGCATGTTTTATTTCCAACACAGGCGGTCATTTCTTTTTTAAAGTTAGCTCTCTGCACTCGCAGTGCTTGGCAGCAAAATGCACTACATCTATCTCTGTGTGTCACAATTTCGCTCCTTCCTGATGTCTCAACCTGCCACTTACGCCCAGTTTCAACCAGGCCAGCTTCTGTTCTGCAGCTACAGGATAAATACTCTTTCAAAGGCGAGCTTAGCCGGCGCGAGGGAGGCCCGTCCAAAGACCTAAGCGGGGATGCTTTTGCAAAGCTCAGAAAGCTTTCAACTGGGAAATACAAATGACGCAAACTAAAAGCGAGTGATTATATGTTGGAAGAGTTGCGGGCCCACACAAAACATCAAATGGAACACGCGAAAAATAAGTTAGACGAAACTATCAAAAGTTCCCTGTAAATCAGCCACTGCACAATTGAACTCCGAGAAAACCGGTTATTACATGGTGGCCGATAATCAGGGTGAGGCGTGTGTAGCCATTCTGTGCCATGCATTGGATGCGCCCTGTGGTAAGGAACGCATGTTGATTTATTGTCAACTGAACTGTACAGGGGCGGTCCCGGGTTGAAAGCAAAGAGGCCTGCATTCTGCGGGGACACGCGGGACTTTTTTTCATGATTTCTAATGTACCCTTGGTGTTCCATTGGCGCTGGGCATCTTTGTTGCTCAGGGTTATTTCCCCCCCACGTTTAAGTGGGCTGCTGTCTTGCCTGGCTTAAGCCAGCACGCACTGATTATACATCACGAGAGATCACGTACTGTTTTCATGGACGAATAGTAATTACCGGGTAATGGTTTAAAACATTTCCTGAAGGAACATAAAGCTGTTTTCTAAAAGTCAAGAGCACATTAAAAGGATTACCACGTAGATATGATTTTTAGATAACGCTAAAAGGGGTCCCAAATGGGCTTATGAAAAGGGATGCTATCTCTTCGATGGAAAGTGCACGGTCTGACAGCTTAGCATGCAAATAGGCCGCGCATATTGTCGTGATGAATGTGCGTTTTCCTCCACAAAGGAGGCCAGAAATCAAATGTTTTCGGGCTGTCTTAATAGCACCAGTTCTGTGAGTGTGCAGGCTTCTTGTAAACGCGAAGGGCCTTTAAGTCGTTGGGAAATAAACCTCTAAAACATTTCTGAGTGACAAGCAAAGTCCAGGGCCAGTTGTATCTGATGCACAATTCAAATGAAGCTCCACAGATTGATTATGTAAACATCTTCCACAATAGCACGTTTTTGAAGGTGCTATATTCATTATTAGGCCCCAAACATCAGGAAAACTATTACATTAACGCCTTCGATGCTGATGACGAGCTCAGCTCGTCATCAGCCACGGGTGGCGTGTGCTGATGACGAGCTGAGCTCGTCATGTAACGCGGTTTTTCGAAAAAAGCCGCACAGCGCAAAAATCGCCGCAGCAGCGATGCGGTTAAACAAGGTCATGCTAATGCAGTGACATTGAGGTGCACGCAAGATGTCCATAAACTCTGCTTTTCCTTCAGGATGTAGGTTAATGTTTAGTTTTTGGAAAGTTTCCAGGATCGCAGCTACCTTCAGTGCAGTCGGTGCAGTAGTACCGGGGCCGGGGCCAGGTCATATGAGTGGCCCGCTCTAGGACAAAAAGTAAAGCTAACTTTAGATATCCAACCAGAGCATATAGGGGATCATCTTCCTTGTTAACCTTCCTTTCCACACCACTGAAAGTTCAGCGACTGGTCTTGGGTACCGCACACAATACATCTTTTTTTGGCACCAGATATTTGAACAGCACCTTGAAATGGTGTTCTGCAGCTGGCACTAATAACCCGTGATTTTGAGTGCTCTCAGTACCAATGCAATGTTTCTGGCTCTACAAATGGCATCTTGCCTTGCCTCGCAATAAGACCACACATAGAGTTTCAGTAGCCAGGTACCCCATCCCCCTTTATGATGGCACCTACAGCTGCTACCTAGTATTACTGTAATGCAGCACCACCATGAGGGCAGGTGTCAATGGCCTTGAGATTCTCAATCCCAACAAAAAGAGAGAAACTTCTCAGCACCAGTGGTCGTGTGGTGTCTTGAAGTAAATGAATACAGTGTCATAAACCTTCACGTCGAGGTACTGAGGTTCAGAAACAACATTGACTTTTCAAATATTTTAAAGA
This sequence comes from Lissotriton vulgaris, assembly GCF_964263255.1. NCBI lineage: Eukaryota > Metazoa > Chordata > Amphibia > Caudata > Salamandridae > Lissotriton > Lissotriton vulgaris. The sequence goes on from NC_141687.1 coordinate 729,335,994, forward strand.
AGATTGATGCAAACTCTTAAAAAAAGTTAATAATTAATGGGTAAAACCCCCAAAACAATGAAATTCTCTAGTTATAGTTTAATGAGCTACCTATAACTTGTGTCCCCACCATGCACTGCTTATGATCTCATAGGTCAAACAATGGAAGCATTTTTCTTAATGCATTCTATTTTTAACATGAAATATCATTGTCTACTAATATTAAAAGTGGAAGTTATCTGGGGGGTTATTCTATAACGGCAGGAGGATGCCTCTACCTATAAACTGAGGAAGAGTCTCTTATATTTTAGAAAAGGTATAGGACTGAAGTGGAGAGTTGAGGACAGAGAGGTGATAGGAGGCGAGTCGATTAATTTTTGTGCTATAAGGTCAGCAACCTATCAAGTGCTTTGTCTCTCACCTTCACATTACAGGGTGCCAGTCTGGCTTGGATCTGAACCATGGTCCCAAATAGGGCTCTTCCACTTTTGGAAGCCTTCAGGAGCATGAAACAGGCTTAGGGTGTGAACTCCTGCCAAAAAAGTTTGAATCTTTCGGCCTAGCAGGGGGAGATAGAATCCGGGCTTTTTAATTATCATAGAGTTCCTATTCAGGTTGCCAGCCATGATTGCTCTTCCTATTCTTTCCTCACTCATGAGGTGTATTTATACACAGTAGGCAATAGACATGCCTTTAACACCTTAGCAGCTATGGAACGTCCAGCTCCAGTGCTGGATGTTCCATTGCGCAGGTGCAGTTGGAACGTTCAACGGCCGACGGCAGCACTCCCAAGGTAGTGGTACCGTCGGCTGCCGAACGTTCGATGCACTTAAGGCGTTAAAAAAAGGTACCTAGCTTCTGCTTATGTCACCAAATTCCACTCATGGCCATTTGGCATTGTTTTTTACCCAAATGAGAACATCTCTGTCTTGCATTTGTTTCCATATGAATTACTAGGCCTTCACAAATAACCCCATTTTATGTTGTAAACACGAACAGCACCCTCTGGTTAGGTTTGGTGCTAGGTGTTGTGTATATGCCAACTGGACCACCTATAACACATACCATTTAGGTAGATTTATACCTATTTCCCCTGTTACTAGCATAAAAGAAATCATGAAACATGGTAAGGAACCTGCTGGTAAATTAGAAACTCCACCTAAGTAGAATTACAATAGGCACGCCAATGTCTTACACAACTTCTAGCATATATATTTCTAGGCACTGCAATTGAATGCAAAATGAGAGCACCTCTTTGGTCACTCTTAAGTGACACCAAAATGATTCCCACATAGGATCACAACAGCCTAACACTCTGCCAACCACACATTCTCCACAGTGTAACGTGCTACCCATTCGAAAATGCATGTTGGCACTGATCATCAGCGTTGTACAGAAATGTATAATACAGTACAATGCAATGTTACATACAAGACCACCAATGCAGGACGTTGTCTCCGAAAGAGCTGCATTTTGCTGGTAGTTGGCCTTTATTAAGTCTTGCAGCAGTTGTACTGTACATGAGGGCACATTATAAAGTGAACATTGTCTGCTTGACTGTGGATTTATTTCAGGCAACTTTCTCTTGAACAAACCAACCTCCACCTCTTTCACACCAACACCTCTCCCTCAAAATATGCATAACCTACACACTAGAGCAGAATAAGAAACTGTTACAGCAAAGTAGCGCTTTCCTTCCAATATGCTGTTGGATTCGCTACCCTGTCTAGTATACGCTTAGTGACTCTTGCACACACTAATCTTCATTTACCTCATGTGTGTTCCTAACTCCTTCAAAATGCTGTCTATGCCCTCACTGTCTAGAACAAAAAGAACAAATGATGGATGGAATGCTGAATAAATCAAAAATTCACCTTGGTCACAGATCTGGGTTTCATCCATTGGTTTTTGCTCAGCACGCCACCCCCTTTTGGATCCAGCCATATACGAATCAGTCTTGACCTTAGTCCCCTTGGGAACATTTCAGCCTGAACTTCCAGGCCGGACCTCTCTGGACCAGAAACAAGCATCCTGGGATCGGTTTTAGGGTATCAACTCTGAGTTATGCACAGACATGGGTCCTGTGCTCTTTATGCCATAGGATTCAAGTTAGCCTGACTGATATGGGGTGGTACACCAAAACCAGTCCCAAGATGCTTGTTTGCGGTCCAGAGAGTGCCTGGCCTGGCAGTTTGGACAAGGCTGTTCCTATGGGGAGCAGGGTTAAGACTGATTTGCATATGTCTGTGCCCCAACTGCAACGGCATGGTGAGCAAAACAGTTTGATTTAACACTTGTCTTTGACTGGGGGTGAATGGTTGATTTGTTTAGCATTCCAGCCATCATCTGTTCTTTTTACTCACTGTCTAGAAGACACTCATTTAAACTGCTAGATTTTCACGTTGCCTCCCATGGCCAGATCATCCTTAGGTTGCAGCTTGCTGATGGCTTAAAATATGATCTCATATTCCTACTCTCACTCTCCAAATCTACAATAGGTCCCTCTTCATTTTCTCAGCGGAATTCTTCTATTATCCCCCCACCATACTGACATTTTAAATATGTACCTTACTCTTTGGAAAATGCCTATCCATACGTGTGAAATCTATCCATGTTGCCTGTGTTCTTTCTACTTCATATATCGGATAATGCTTACGCTTCTCACTTTTAGCTTCCTTAATCCCTCCCCACACCACCACATGTAGAAGGAGGCAGGGGTTCTTGTTCATACTTTAGGAAACTTTAGAGTAAAATAAACAAAATGAGCCCCAATCAGCAAAGGGATCACAACTCCTTAAGGGTAACATGAGGTAAGGCTTGGCAGCCTAGTTATGCTCAAGTTTCAAGAGCATCGCTGCCTTGATTTTGAAAGGAGATGTCTCATTGGGTGCTTTGTGAGATATGTTTGTTTGCTCCAATTCATGTGGTCCTTCACCCTGTTGTCTTTATGGTAAGAAGCATGCAATGCTTTAGTTCCCGCCTACGCAATGTTCCATTTAAGTGATGACCTATGGATCATGCAAAGATGAAAATGACGGGCTGGAGGAGGGGCAAGACCTTCATAGAAGGTAAAAGAAACAAGTAAGTGTGAGAAGGATAAATGGACCAAGTGTTTTAACTGCACTGTGTTTTGACACTCTATTTATTATGGCTCCTAAAGGTCTTGAGATATAAAATAGCAAGCACTTAAATCTAAAAGCATTGGGCTACTGAGTAGTAGATTGCCCAAATAGGAACCATGACAAATTGTGTTTTCCGCAGAAAACATCAAATGGTCATTTGGCAATGGGCAAAAATCTTCTATTAGGATTACTAAATATGCACTAAGTGCTTTTTATGCAGTCACGTAGAGCCAAGGCAAGCTTTTAACATTCACCTACAGTATCCAGTGGAACATGAAGATGGTTATAGTCATTATTTCCTCATCTTTTTTCAGTAAAAGAAGGAAAGTGATACATTTTGTGAACTCCTGCAATTAGAGATCCTTGACATTTATTAAAAACAGACATTGCCCACTGCCTAGGCCCCCCTCTGGTATAGATCCATTTAGCATGCACATTTAGTAATGACAATTTCCTTTGCTAAAACTGCCAATGAAGACATAGGCTCTTCGCATTTATTTTTCATATAGTGAAGTTGGTGTTGAAATATGCACTTCCGTAGTAGCTACCTTTTTATGTCTAATCTGAAATGTCTAACCCAATTACATCCTGCCTACTTCTAGTTGAGTAATGAGTGATCAGTACAGCGTGCGTGTTGTCTTTAGGAAACTCTAGTGCTGTACCTACCTCCTCACTGAAAAGATGATCATTCATCACATTTAAGAAGGTTTGAGACTTGTCTTGAATTAGAGACTGCTAACTTAGAACCTTAAACCACCTCCAGTTTAGATTTTCAGGTTAGCCATTCTGTAAATGAGTTCTCTTTGATCTACTTGCATGCAAATTAGTTGTATTTGGATACCATGATATTTCTGCACATATGCTGAATTCAGAGCTTAGGGCACAAGTGGGTTTACCCTTAGCTGGTTTTCGGCTATTTTCTGATACATTATCAAAAGTGCAAAGTTTCTGGTGGTAGTACGCAGCTGAGTGCGTGGGCTTCTCTCTGGAGGTTTCATGTGCTAGCATGCAGCCGAATATTAGGGCTCCTTACTGGAAAGTTAAAGTTTCACAGCATAAAGTTTGTTCACAGAATGTAAACAGTTTGCCCAAAAGACAGAAAATATGTTGGATAACAATGAAATACAAATTGTACCTGTCCTAGATGCCCTTGCTCGCCTTCAAAAGTGAATGCACACATCATCTGCACCTTAATGACAGTTACCAGAAGGTGTAAGTATGAAATTATCTTCTTCACCTGAATATATGGTCAGGTCTTAGTTTGTGCCTGTGGTTTTGGGTGGAGGACACCAAAATTCATTTTTGGGGACCAGCAGCGAATTTTCATCATCAAACTTCGATCCATTGCAAGAGGGATGTAGAGAAAAGGCGAGAAGGAAGCCGAGACTCGGCAGCCTGGGTATTCAGGTATCCCGGCATTCACCAGTGTTGCTGCTGGGCTTCTCAGAAAGTTTGGGGCCCTGCACTTATTTTATTTTGGTACAAACTAAACACAGGATAAGGCATCTGACTGTGGTAGGAGGGTCACATTATAATCACTGTTTTGTTACTGTTTTACTGTTATTTTATTGTTAATTTGAAAGTCTGGACATTCAGTCATTTCGTATAGAACTGGAGAAAAGCATGACTCCCTCTCTGCCCCCTCCCCTGAGGGATGGCAGAGAAACGTTTGGTCACACTATAGCTGATCACCAGAGCCACACACATCTCTCATGCTTGTTAAAATGGCAACCCATAGGCACACTTTTGAAATATTGGGATATAATAGTTAAAAGCATGCAATCAGCCTCCTGACCTGCAGAGGTATTGCCAGGAGTGATGATTCCTGGCTTGTAGTGGTGGACCTCAGATTCGAGGCAGAGGGTAATGGCAACCCCCTCAGAGGGGTCGAACTGTACTTGAATTGGGAACTACTTAATGGAGAAGCGTGTGTAAAACTCCTAGATTTATCTCGATGATATAACTATAAACTCATGCAAGTATCACACTGACCAAATACACGGGCAGAAGGAAGACACGCAACGCCATAGAAACGAGTTTTACCCAACAAAAGATTAGAAAGGGCATATTGAAAGCATCCACAATATTTCAAATTGAATGCATAATCTTCCATCTTGATTGTTTGGCGGGCTGTATGGGAGATGAACACTTGTAACCCCTCACACTGCCTCTAGGGAAACTATTAGCACACATGTTTCGGGTACATCACGATTAGAATATGGAATGTTTACATTAAGAAAAAGCCGGCAGCAACTGTAGATGATACCACTTATAAGAGTAGAGAGTGTGTCCCCCATTTATTGGTCATGTAAAAAATCACCTAATCCCTTACGGAGATGCTTTATTCATGCCTGAACCCCTAAGGCGATCTAAATTGACCGGATTATCCCCCACTCCTGAGCCTAATTAAAGACCACCACATAGTTTGTCGCCGTCTCCCCCAAGAGTAGGCAAAGATAGACGATTTACATATTGTGTGGTTAAAATGCTACAACAATGGCACAATAATGTAACTGCATATTACAGAACATTTTAAGTAGGAGATTTAATGTACACTGTGAGAATTGGTTCTCTAAAGGCTGAGTGGTCTCCCACAAACATGATCAATGATTAGCAATCAACATTTTAAAGTGAGACGCGAGTCAGTAGAAGGTTTTCTGAGTGTCAAAGAAACATTTCCATGTATTAGACCCCCAACCCAGTCTGAATAAGATGCATCAGGATGCTCTCAGTATTTGGCAATTTTTTGACAAGCTCTTAAATCACATCATAGTAAAAGAAATGATATGCACACTGTACTCTCGCCGCCTTCTCTCGCCTGCACTTTTTTGCCCCCCTCTTCCTATTTTAGGGCTTGAAGATATATAGAACAGCTTTGGATGCCAGTGTCTGAGTCACTAAAGTGCACTCAGGATCTTGAAAGATTTTTAATTGCCCTCCATTGAGTAATTTTCTGCAATTAACATGTTTTAAGTGCTGCTCGTTTGCATATGCTGCTTGGAAGTTCCATTGTTCAACATTAGTGCTGCCACGCAAGTGAAGAAATGCCATTCAATCCAGTTCATTTTTGAAACATTCATTTTGTTGCAAGTTGGTTTTGTGGTGTGGGAAGATGGGCTGTGATGGAGATGCGATCAGCAAAAAAATGTCAGCACGAGATCAGTTCCAGTAACAACGGTTATGTCCACGTTGAAAGCAGCGGCATAAAGCCGTGCTCATCACCGTGAATCCACACATAGAGACACTGGTCCGCGACCAGGGCTAGGTTGCATTTAATTTACAAAACTATTGAAAACAAACAAATTAGGTTTTACTTTGTTTGATGCAGTAAGAAGTGCTCCTTTGTGGTTGGTTGTAATAGTTATTGATGTTGTTATGTAATTCCATTATCTAAGGCTCTTTACGGGCATGGCAGCGCACTGTGGGAGTTCCGCTCCTGCTTCCCGCAGTCTGAATGGTCCCATTCTGGCGGCAGTGTGTTCCATCTGTACGCTAGCAGCTAGATGTATGGAGGTGGGACTAATGCTCCCAGCTTACCAACAAATGAAAAGTGACACAAGGAAGTACAACACAATTTTACACTGAAGCCATGTTGAAAAATAACCTAGCGAATGATGTGCAGTATTTGACAACATTAGGAAGCTTTGCCTAAAGACACAGTGCTGTTTTTAAGAGATTGTCTAAGAGCCACCACCCCCAAGCTTCCCATCACTTTGCATAATGACACTCCAAATTATCACCATGTAGATTGGCTAAGAGCATGAAGGTGGGAAAGGGTGTGACATTATCAGTGCTTGAAATGGAAAAGTAGAAGTGCAGGTAATCTGTACCAGAGTACCTGCTTGTTCCTGAGAAGTGCCAATATTCTCCAATCAAAAGTATTATGCCACTCTTGAGAAGTTCCGGTACTCTCCCTTTCAAAATAAAAAAGTGCTGGTTCTCCGTACCGGGCAGTACCGGCTCATTTAAAGCACTAAACATTATAGGGTTAGGGCCAGAGATACCGTCTTTGAAACTGGGCAACCAGGTTCGAGTTGTGACATCTGCTCAACATCCGGTGATTCTGGACAAACTGTTTCATCACCTGTGCCAAATAAATATATAATGAATCTGATCTTGTGTGATGTAACAGGTGCTCATGTAACCTGCTCCAATACCTTCTGGCCGACTTTGCACTATAAAAAAACTGCAAGAAAAGTAAATTAAAATGAGGACATTCTGGCTACTTACTTAGCTACAGACAGATTCAGATGTCTGTTTCAGACATATACCTTTCACTGCTTAACATATTCATAGAGTGGTCTTTGGGTGAGACCCTCTCTCATGATTGGAAAGCACTCTTATCCATGTCAGATCTCTGCTCTTGATTCAATAGCTTTCTTTCCTTTTGCCACCTAGAAGCAGTTCGATATTACAGTGTTTTTACTAGACAAGCTGTAACCTTCCACCGCTCATCCTTTTTTTCTGCATAAATTTCCTTGATCTATCCCTGTCACTTGGGCCTGCTATTTTGCAGTGTCCACGCTCACTCTCTGGTACTCCGCTTCATTTGAGCCGGTGGTCTCCAGTGCTCTGCACCGCACCTAATTGTCAACACTTATAACAGTCTGCTATATGGTGGCACTGTTTATGTAATGTAGAGATTATCAGAACAACAGTTGTTTATTGATTCAATATACCCTAAATCTACTGATACCTGCCACCCAAGCCATTCTTATAGCTTTGGGGACCTGAAATAGTCTGAAATGTCACACTTGTAGGAGTGTGCTGATTAGCGGTTATGTAGGTACTGTCGTTGGCAGCACTGGCAGAGATAATGGAGGGGTTCCAGCTCCAATGGCTTCCTGACGAGGGCCCTGTCACTAATTAATTTACAAGTTAAGGACTGACCCCAATCCCCGTCTTGCTCCCTGTTTTTAATTAAATTGTTTTAAATTGACTTTTTACGAGCACTAAGTAAATTCAAATTCCCACATGGCCACTCACTTTTTTTCTTTTTTTGGCACACTTGCACGCTTTCTTTTCACTTTTATTATACCCTGCTACAAAAGCCATTGGTCATGTTAGAACGACAAATTGAACATTTCAAAACAGCCACTTGACTTGTGTGCATGCTTGCATGCATGTGACTCGTCTTCCACCTTATAATGGCTTCGAGTTCATGCATCAGAGGCCACTTGCGAATGGCTTTTCTTTAATTGAATACACCATGACACACTGGCGACAATTTTGCCTTACTGACTAAAAGATCATGCAAACAAGCAGTGACAAAGACAGTAGTGCACCCCTCTACAGCTGCAAACAATTAACTTTGCCAATGTTTGTTAAAACATGGGTGTTAGATCTGGGGGTCTCTAGTTGGCAAGGGTATTCACCTTTGTCCAAATAGGGACCCTTACTTCTAAGTCAGGACAAGGGCATTACACTCCTTAATAACCCCTTATCACCCCCTTGGTAGCTTGGCACGAGCAGACAGTCTTATCTCAGAGGCAGTGTGTTAAGCATTTGTGAATATACACAGTAATATAGTGAAAACTACTACAGATGGACACACCGGTTTTATAAAAATAAGTATTCTTTATATAGACTTAAACACAAAACCACAACGACAAAAATCCACAATACTACACTTAAGATTACTTAAAAGATGATAAAAGTCTCTTAGTTTAAGTTGTTGGTAAATGTGACAAAGTTCTCAACAAAGTACCTGGATGCATAACGCAAAGTGAACAAAAATCTCGCAAAGGGGGAGATGCATCGGTTCCGTGTCCCGGGGGAACGGTTGCGTCCTTCCTCAATTCTTGCACAGAGTAGGCGACTCGTCGTGACCCTAACCGGTGCGTAGGTGATGCATAGATTCTCGGCCTGCGGGCCAGTTGCGGTTCGCAAGATGGCACCTTGATGCGATGCGATGATCCAGTTGTGATGCGAGAAGATGGCGCCCTTGATGCGGCGATGTGATGACGATGCGACAACGCCCTGGCAGCCTTGCGACATCTCTGTACTTTGGAGCCACAACAGGCACTGCGACCCGCTTCTCCGGTGATGCGATGGCGACTCTCTTGATGGCATAACACTTCTCCGGTGATTCACAGCAGGCAGCTTCGACAAACACACACTTCCAGGGAGATGCGACGAAGGCTCGCTTCTCCGGGGTTGCAATGATTTCAGCTGAGGCGGCGACACGCTGCTTCTCGATGGAGACAGAATTCCCAGCAAGGGAATTCAGGAGGGAGCTGGAGGTGAAGTCTTTTGTCCCTTAGACTTCAGCAGGAGACAAGCACAGTTCAACCCTTGAAGAATATTCTGCAGATGAAAGTCCTTACAAAGTTCCTTCTACTTTCCCTTGGCAATGAAGCAACCACTGCAGGCCAACCCAGCAAACAGTACACTGGCAGAGGGGCAGTACAACTCCTGCAGCTTCCTTGGTTCTTCTGCTTGGCAGAAAGGTTTCTTGTTCCAGAAGTGATCTAATTTCTTGGGATCAGGGCCCCAATATTTATACCCCAAAATCCTTTGTTCTCTGAAGGCAGGGAGGCCTTTGCCTAGTCCAAACCAGTTCCTGAGCACTTTGTTTACACGACTCTCTTCCTCCTTTCACTGTGCAGGGCAGAGACATTAGAAGCCCCACAGGAGGTGGAGCCAGCACAGGGGAGGGAAGATACAGCTCTGGAGCACTCTGTTGACATGATTCCTCCTCTCCTTTCACAGTGCCGGGCAGAGATATCAGACCAGCCACAGGGGGTGGAACCAACATTGTAGAGGGAAGGCCCATCCCTATTCAGGTCCCAGGTGCAACTCTTCCCTCCCTTCTAGATGCAGATCTCTCTATTCACCACCGGGCAGCCCCAGCCTCTCTCCTTGAATCCCCCAACCCTATCACTCACAAACCCAGACAAGGAATACACAGGTCTGGAAACAGGCAAATTTTATCCCCCTCCTTAAGAAACCTGGTCTCGATCCAGAGGTTCTGGCCAACTACAGGCCGATTTCTCTTCTTCCTGCGCTGGCCAAAATTTTGGAGAAGCATGTGCACACCGTGCTCTCCAATTTTCTGGAATCATACAATCTGCTGCACCCCACTCAATCTGGCTTCTGCCCCAATTTAAGCACTGAGACGGCGCTCTTGGAGGTGTCTGAAGCCATTAAAGAGGCACTGGACTCGGGAGGCAAGGCTATGCTTGTAATGCTAGACCTATCGGCGGCGTTTGACACCGTCCCCCATGAGGGTCTCCTCGCCAGACTTCATGAGATCGGTCTGAGGGGGACGGTGCTCAGCTGGTTTAAATCTTTTCTGGCTGACCGTCGACAAACGGTCTGGGTCCCACCAAGCTCTGCCATAATGCAACCTGTGGGAGTCAGAGTTCCGCAGGGCTCTGTGTTGAGCTCGACTCTTTTTAACATCTTTATGACCCCTTTGGCGGCACTGGCTGAGTCTTTCGGGGCCCAGATCATTTCCTACGCCGACAATACCCAGCTCCTCTTCACGTGCAGCAAAGGAGACGATTTTGATGGAGAGAGTATCCGTGAGTGCCTTGGGGCTGTTTTTGAATGGTTCCAGCTTAACTGCCTTAAGTGCAACTCAGATAAATCTGAGGTACTCTTCTTCGGTTGTTCATCTGATCCAGATTGGCAGGAATGGTGGCCGGTTAACATGTTCCCTCCAGCGGGCTCGTCCCAGCTGGCAAAGAACTTGGGGGTCAAGATTGACAATGGTCTGGCGTTAAGATCTCAGATCCTGGGTCTTAGGGGAACATGCTTTGGCCTCCTCAGGATGCTCCGTAAGTTCCTCCCGCTGCTCTCTGAGGAGCACAGGAAGATGACGGTGCAGGCCTTAATAGGCTCACAGACTGGATTATTCCAACGTCCTGTATCTTGGCCTGCCGGAATATCTCTTACAGCGGCTGCAGGTGGTCCAGAACTCGGCCGCAAGGGCCATTTTTGGTCTGCACAGGCGAGCCAAAGCTTCTGGTCTTCTGCAGTCGCTGCATTGGCTGCCTATCCGTAAGCGGATAGCTTTCAAGGCTTTGACCCTGGTCCATAAGGCGCTTTATGCCTCGGGAGCCAAATATCTCCAGAAGAGGCTTGCTTTTTACCATCCTGCCAGATCCTTGAGGTCTGAAGCATTGTTCCTCGCTGTGGTCCCACGAGTAAAAAGGGTCCGGATTGGAGGTCGCTCTTTCAAGCTGTTAAGGCAACAGCTTTGGAATACTTTGCCCCTAGCATTACGTAGTACCTCCAATCTGTTGAACTTCAGGAAGGGCCTTAAAATTTGGCTTTTCGCCCTTTAGGTCGTTTTCTCCTCTTTCTGCCTGGTCTGTTATTTTACTGTGTTGTATTTTTCTCTTTTGTTACTGGTTCGTTAAATAAAAGCGCCGGGACACTCCATGGAGTAGCCGTGCGCTATATAAAAACCAAAATAACATAACATAACATAACACAACCCAGCAGAGGCAGGCTCAAATGGTTAGGCAAACAAATACCTGCTTTCTAAAAGTGGTATTTCCAAACACAGAATATTAAAATAAACTTTACTAAAAGATGTACTTTATTATTTTGAGTACAGGCACACTAAATTCGAATTTCTAACGTGTTCCCTGAGTCAGTTAGGATTATAAGAATGTAATAATCTTACTTGCTCATTCTGGCCTATGAGAACAGGTAGCCTTCAATAGTGAAAAATGAAAATGGCTGTAATTCACTATTAGAACATGCCACACACGTCAGAGCATGTCCTACCTTATACTTACAATGCGCCCTGCCCGTGGGTCTACCATAGGAGTATCTAATATGAAGCAAAGGGAAGGTTTAGAGAGTGGGTGCACTTGGCCAAGTCGACATGACAGTGCTAGGCTGCACACAGGCCTTGCAATGGCAGACCTGAGACACTTTACAAGCTGCTTCTATGGGTGGCACAACCAGTGCAGCAAGGCCACCAGCAGCATTTGATTTACAAGCCCTGGGCACACATGGTGCACTGTACTAGGGGCTGAAAGATAAATCAAATAACCAAATCATGGAATAACCAATTAGTGCATAAATTTAACATAGGGAGCACTTGCACTGTGGCACTGATTAGCAGTGGCACGGTGCTCAAAGCATACATCCAGCAAAACATATCAAAACAGAGGAGGCAATACATCAAAAATGGAAGGGAGACTCACGCCAATGATGCCAGGTCTAACAATGAGACTATGTTCACCTTTATTGAAGTTGCTTGCCATTTATATTGCTTGGGAAATTAGTATGTGTAAATTAAACCTAAAGTATGATGAGTCTTCTTTTGACAACTTTACACCGTATTATGCTTACATATGTAAAATATTTTTCTTTAGGGACAGTTCATGAAACCTTCAAGTCTTTCCAAAATATTTGCAAACCTAATATTGGTGGAATCACTCCCACTGCAAAATATTTCTCATCATTCTTATCAGTATAAATGCTCAGTGAGCAGAGTTCTTTTGGCACACCAAGCACACTGTGCTTTAAGCCGATACCATGTGATGACCGCTTCTGTAAGTGGGGCACAGCCCCGTTCAAAAAACGCCAGAGAGTAATCCAGAATAGAAATCACCAAGGAGACTTACAAAATGCAAACGCATACCTAAAGCAGCAACTATTACTTATTTTAAAAGTCATTGGCTCAAGCCCCGAGGAGGGATTCTTGTGAAGCATATATGTCAGTAGACTCTTCCATTCATTGGGTAGCTCAACAGAAAATATGACAAGGTGATTGTGATGATCAGTAGCAGCACCGTCGATGATAGCAATTATATTAAATAATGACATTTGGAGAAAGAAAATCTTTATTGGAATTTGTTGCAACACAACAATAGATCACAGTCATGTGCCAGCAAGTGGATCAGCACTCAACGTACTACTGTACATAGCATTGTGATTAGCAATCAGTAAACGGGGCAGAGATGCCATCCGAGCACATCAATTCTTCTCATGCCCACCTCAAAGCAAATAGAGTACAGAATGCCATGACAATCCCCAGGGTGATGCCAAGTATAAAGAAACGAAAAATTAAACAATATACAATTGTAACAATAAAAGCAAGAAGTAGTGAAACAGGACTGCAATGGGAATAGCAGATACAAGCTAGTGCATAAAGGAATATAAGCAAGGAGTGTGACAGTAGCATCTGTGTGGGAAAAGGGCTGGGAACAAGGTATATCTTCTGGCCTATCACATAGTGCCCCCTATGCAGGTGACGGATGTCTGATGACTCTCTTAGGGCTGCTCATGTGATATGTATACATGGCCGGTTTCAATCACCCTACCTCACATATACTCAAGAACTATTTAGTGGCATTACATTGATTTAGGAGTTTAAGTACATACATGTTCCAGAGCATGGCAGCCTCCCCCCAGATGGCAACTGTACCTCCATCACTGCTGAAATAGGCTCCATCACCTGCACTCACACCGGGCCCCTCCATACCATGTGTAGAAAAGTCACAGCAGGGTGGTGGCAGCGCAAGCAAAGTTCGGCCACACCTAGAATGTTCTATGGAGTTGATGCAGTGTTTTGTACGTGTGATGCAAGTAGTTGAATTATGTAAACTTGAGTAGGGCATTGCAGGAGGCGTTCTTTCACCTGCTTAATGGCCATCTTCCATTGCCTAACTGTCAGCACAGCCCCTAGCCACTCCTCCCAGCTGAGTTTACTGTGTATGGCATGATCTGTGTTTGCAGCCTGTAAAGCTGTGTAAAGCATCCAGACTGCTTTTCTACCCAGGTTGTTCTTTAGGACACACTGAAATTCACGATGGAGGGATGGTTGCTTCTGTCCTACTGCCCAAGTACCTCTAACCTCAAATATGAGCGCATTATAGGCAAGAAACTCCCCAGCTCACAACCCTGGCACATCCTGCAGCTCTTAAAAGGAGCGTAGGGCTTCGTCATTATAAATGTCTGCTGTGCAAGTCACTTCCGCCTCCTTGCATGGTATCGAATCATGTGTCCCAAGCAGGACTCTCATCCTAGGCACGTTCCAAAGCAGCATTTGTGGGGCATAGGGTGTCAGCTTACGTCTGTGTTGCATATACCTATTCCACAGAGCCAATCTTCCCAGGTACCTGGACTGACCACCCCACGTCAGCAGCCAGTCCAGCCCCCCGATGTTGCCCAGTTCCTCCAGGATAGCTCAACTCACTCCCATGGTGTCACTCACTAGCCATCACATGGACCACTGTATTGTGCCACCACAAAATAAAGTTTGAGGTCCAGCACCCCCAGATCACTCTCTGTCATTGGAATGCTCTAGTGTCCGAATAGACACTTGATTGTAAGCCCCACCCCATACCAAGTCAGAAATTAACGCTCATAAGCCTCTAAAGAATGCTTCAGTCGAAAATACCAGTATTGCCGCAAATAAATATAAAAGCCTTGGGGGCACCAGCATCTTGGCTATGAAAGCCCAGCCCATAGGTGAAAGGGGCAAATGCACCCAGAAGCCCAGAGATTGACGTATCCATATCAGGGTTCTCCTGTGGTTACCATATAGGAGATCCTTATCAGCGTGGTACGAATTGATGCCCAGGTACCACAACGTCTCAAAGCACCAGGGTAGGCGGCTGGTCACAGTCTCCTCTAAATGAGCGCGTGCCACCGTGCGTAGGGAAAAAACATAAGACTTCCCACAGTTTGTTTGGAGGCCATCATCTCCCAAAAAAGGTCTTATAGGTCGAATAGTGTCAGCCAGCATGCAATTGTGGTCAAGTAGGTAGACCAACACATCATCTGCATTTAGGGAGACTGTGTGCCGAACCGGATCTACTGCTATGCCCCAATCTGGGCCCCTCACTCACAGTAGTGCAGCCAGTGGCTCCATAGCTAGAGCAATAATGATGGGCAAAAAATAGCACACTACATTTTTACAATGATAATATAAACAACTATAATGATAATTACAGTTAAAAAGCATATCACAATTAACACATAACATAATAAGTAACAAAAATGTTAAACAATAAATAACTATTTTTACGTTTATTATTACTTAAATACCTTCCTACCCTATACCGCAACTTAGTAAATAACACACACCTAAAATATGTCTTGAAATTATAATAATTGATAATTTTATCTAATTAATTATCAATTAAACAATTAATAGTAATTAACTAATAATAAAATATTGATATATAATTAACTTCCCACCCTTTATCCCTAGATACCAAACAACATGCACCTAATATATATATTTAAAAAATCGTTATTACATAATTTACATATTATCAATTGAACAATTAGTAACAGTTAACTAATAATAAACTCATTATATTTAATGAGCTTCTCACCCTGTATCCCTACAAACACAACTAACACTCTATATATAATGTAAAAAAATTCTACTTGCACAATTTACATAATTACCAATTTATTCATTAATATTTACCATTAATTATGAATTATTAAAATTAATTTCCTTCACACCCTTTACCTGTACAAACATCTCAACTCACATCAAAAATATTGATAAAAAATTAAATGAGTTACACAATTTAATGATCAATTACATAATTAATAATAATTACAAAGTAATGATTAAATAATTATAATTAAATAATTCCCACCCTATACCCCTACAAATCCCACAACCCACTTCTAAAACTTAGCATGATTAAAAAAAGAATTGCACAATTAACATAGTTAATTATTAATTACATATATAATATCAATTAATAAACAATTATTCATTCAACTTATTTGTCTTCCCACCCTGTACCCCTATAAACCTCACAACCTGCTACGATACTAAAGATACACATAAACTATTAAATTTAATTTGAAGACAACTAAAAATTTACGAATTAAATAAAAACATTAACAATAATTATACAATGTATAACGTACACAATTAAAATATATACAAAAATACATAAAAACTATATTAACAACAATATTTTTGGTAAATTATATTCAACTAAAAATGTAAACAATAAATAAAAACATGAATACAATAATTATACAATTTATAACGTACACAATAAAATATATACTAAAATACATAAAAATAAATATAAAACAATATTAACAATATTTTTGTTAATTTATATTTCAACATCGATATTAACAGCATAGATATTTTTAACATCAACATTACTCACCTTAAAATCGATATTCTTGTTCACAATATTTTTGCTCACGATATTTGTGCATCACAATATTTCAAACTCAATATTTATGTACCTCTATTTTTTCAATATTTTGTCTGAATACCCAAAGTGGTATTGCTCATACTAAAACTCACTTGTGGTGTAGCGAGTGACAAGGCTTACATAAAAACCTAAATGTAATCGGTAAAGGACTTCAAATGCTTAATCGTGGAGCAAGCTGAGGAACATGAAACTATTATCATAAAGGACACCAGAGAACTACTTGCTATTATACTTGTGTGTGTTGTGACGTGATGGTAATTCTTTTACTGGAGGAATTGCTTCTTTTGGGATTTATTTCTTTAGGTAATGTTATAAGAGTATTTGGTACCGAATCAAGATAGAAGATTAAGAAAATACTGCTAAGGAAGTACATTGTTTTGATTGTGTATCAACTCTTGCTGTGACACAAATTGTTGCATTTTTCCATAAAATTTCAGGTCTGCTGATTGACTGACTAAAGGGGACACATTGTAATATTTTGTAGCATATATGCAGTGTTTAGGACCCCTGACCTGGTCACGAAGCCCTCCGACTTACATCACATTCCTGGTGCTATTTTGTAGTAGATGGTTGAAAGGATGTTGATTGTAGCTCGGACGAGGTGTTCCTTGCGGCCTATAATGTTCAGAGCCCTGCTTCAAACATATTCATGTTTGATTGAGTCATGGGATCCGCAGATATCACTTTTTGTTTTTATTTTTGCAGTTTTGATGGTTTCTAAGCATTTGTTTAACATGTGCACATTTTAAAATAATTTTCATATAGAGGTTGGGTCAACAAGGAATCGAAGCCACCCAAGAATGACAGGTCCCGAAAATCTAAGCTTCAATTTACACTTCCATCTGTTAATTTCTGTAAAATAAGAAATCTATTTAGATTTCTCCATCAGTAGCCTTTTCGAAAATATATCGTGTTTGACAAGATATTATGCCTCATATCAATAGTTATAAATGAGCCTTGAAAATGCACCCGGTTCTCTTGTGTACAGTTGTAACCAATCAATGATAAAGTAGAGAGACAGAACAGTCATTTTATAGACTCTCCACTGAGTTCGGAGGGAGCTAGTCCAAAGCATTGGAAAAGTACCTGTACCTGGCCCAAGTAAGCGATCTATACATCCACATTCTGCCAGTCTGCCACTCCAAGTTCCTCTTGTGTTGAGCATTTCTAAATTGGCTTAGACAATTGATCTGATGACAGGTGTAAAGAATGTGCATGATGATATTCCATTGATGTGGAAGGGGTGAATGTTAATCAACTATCCTGCCACTCCTTGCCCAATTTATTTGAAGGAATTGAGAGCTACCACTCATGCTTCAAGACCAGACTCTATCTTCATCACACTATGATCCAAGCGTGAAAAAGAAAGGCAGAAGAGTGAGGTAAACAGTAAGAAGATTGAAGATAGAAGACTGTGAAAAAGGAAGAAAGCAGGATTGAAAAAGAAGAATCTGCAAGAGAAGTAGGTTGGTGGAAGAAAGAGGCATAAGGTGAAATCAAGACTAGGCAACGTTAGTGTTAGGGAACACCACATTCATTTCCATCATCCCTTTTTTCACCTTAGATTTACAAGCTAAGCTTCATTATGACCAAATGTGTATTTGTATTCAGGACCCACGAGATAAGAATGACATTATGCCCAATATCAAGGCTATGTTAGGTTAGGTTACTGTCTGTCATTCTTGGTGATAATTTCAGAATATTTATTGATCTACGAATACTTGTTGATTTTATGCATGTTTACTTATCTACACTGAGAGATATGATTGGAAAACCCCATTCTAGCATTCAATAAAAACTGTGTGTGTTTACACAGGACTTGTTATGACAGATCAGAAATTGTATTATAAAAGCAGTGCAAAAGATCATATTGGACTAAAGGGACAGATTATTATACTTTAAAAAAAATGATTGACTGTGATATTGACTGCATCCCTTACAAGGATGCAGTCTGATTTCACTGTAACTTACAAGCATTTTTTGGAGCCTGCCTCTAAATCTGCGCCAGCCTCAGGTTTTCAAGCTTACTCTTGCCCACGTCCCAGTGCATTTTGTCCTTAGGAGATTGGCCGAGGGGATGCTTTGGAGTTAGCGTGAATAAAGGCTCACCTTGGCTACTGGAGGATCAATGAATCAAAATCTTTTCCCAATTAGTATTATCAAGCAGTGACACCAAGTAGGTGCAATTACTTTGTTATCATTAGCATGCAGAGTGCATGCAGTCATTTTGCTCCAGCACAATTGTAGGAGTGGAATCAGGGAATTAGATCCTTGGTGCTGACTAAAAGCCATGGGGTTTGGCCTAAAACATGTAGGCCACTGGAAGGGTAGGCATATTATAACCTATACTTTCTAGCGCACTCCCGTTTTTTAACCATAACGCCAGGAGGAAATATTAAAAAGTATCATTGACATACCAGGCAGATAGTTATAACCTCCGCCCAAAACCCCTCCGACTCCTATTTTTCTCTCATCATTTAGAGTATATCACTTGGTGCTCCAGCATAATCCATATGTCGCAGCAACCCCCATTCTGAAGCGGAACGGGATGAAGCGATGCAGAGTGCGCAATGTAATTCGTTTTATTTATTTATTTATGTACTTACCACCGTTCGGTCGTACGCTGGAGTTTACTAACGCCCAACCTGCCCCTCCCCAGCCCCACCACACCGCCCGCAGCACTCCTTCCAGGAGCCACTACTGGACACATTGGATTTCATGGTAGAAAGAATCATCAGCTTTATTTTGCTCTAAGAAATCTCTGAACTCTCGACTATTGAAAGGTGGGCCATTGTCAGACTTCACTGTGGCGGGAACGCCTCATGTTGCAAAAATGCCATCTAGTCTTTCAATGAATCTTTATAGATGGAAGAACTTCAATTAGTGGAAGTCATAAGTATTCGTCCATAATATTCTAGTAGATGATGTCCATTGTCAAGTGGACCAAAAAAGTCAATGGCTATTTTATCCCATGCATGCTTCTGGAGTTCTGACATAAGGTGTGATGAATAGATTTTGTAGAAAGGCAGTTGCATAAATGACAGACCTTTAATTCCTTTTCAAACCTGTCATCATGGTAAGGAAAACAAACTTGGTCTTGGAGAGCTTGTTTGTGGCAACAACTTCACAATGTCTGTCATGGGCTACCTCAAATATTTTCTGTTTCAGACTCTCTGGACTCAGGATTCTCGACCCTCTTGATATAACTCCCTCCTGAGTTATGGACAGTTTATCCTTAGCATTGTTGTACTTTATTTGTCCTTATTTCACCTTTAGCATCTGTAATTTTCACATAAGGATCCACTTTCAAGCTGCGCCCCCTGGGTCCAAGCTCTTGCATTCGCTTTTAGGCCGACCAGGCCAGCTTCTTTTGCGCGAGGCTTGGTGTAATCATTGGACCGTAGGAGGTTAAACCAACCTCATTTCTGTACACCAGATAATTAATGGTACCAAGATATTCCCCTTCCCTTGGTCGAGTCTCGCCATACTCAATACTGCTCTCAGCCAGATCTCATAGTGTGGTGGCTCGGGATCTTTCCACAACCTGCAGATCTCTCCGCGGGCCACTAATATCAAGCAGAGGAGTAAACCAATCGATTTGTTAGACAGTTGATTAGTAGGGTTACTTTCAATACCAAAAACAACTAAAGGCAAATTAAGACTAATTTTAACTTTAAAAATTCCCTCCAATGCCCTCTCAACATTCTCCTAAAAGACCCTTAAATGTACACATTCAAAGAACATATGTAAATCGTCCGCCTCCACCAGACCACACCTCAGGCACTTCGGAGCTGAGTTTGCAGCAAACCTAGCAATCTTTTGTGGTGTGTAGTATAATCTATTCACCACAAAAAAGATTCCTCTTTAAAGAAGCTGACTTAACGTACCTATATAAATTAAGAAGGGAAAAAAAAACAAATCAACTGAGGCATTTTCCAGGGTTGATGAATTCCATACTATGTAGGGAGGAGGAAGATCTAGATCCTCTGCATCAATTAAAGCCCTGTACCATAGCCCTACCTCCTTTTTTATGGGGTTTACATTTTGGAGTGTGTTTTCAATCTCCCAGTTTCCACCTATAAGGTCACTCTCAGCAGCAAACCAGGAACATATTTGCAAATATTTGAAGCAGGAGAAGGAGTCCCTTATTTTATCCCTTAGCACATCCCATGGATGAACTCCATCCGAAGATATCAAATCGGACCAGATAGCAATTCTCGCCCTCCTAATCGGGATGGCCAAGATATCATTCAGGCAGGCGGGGAGCCCTGGGGAGTCTCAGATAGGGGCAAAATCAGAATAATATCTTATTCCCCACTTCATTTTCAAATTTTGCCATATCCTGAGGGCTAACCTTATTACTTTTAATCGTACCTTTTTGAAAAATCTGGGAGCGCCAAATTTATATAAAAACCCAATACTAACTCCTTCGAAGTGAACCATGGCGTTCAAGATCTTCCCCCAATTTGAACCAGGAGGGCTAGAGAGAAGGCAGTGAATATTTTTAAACTGAAAGGCCAGGGCGGCTTAAGTTATGGTGGCTGAAGCAGCAATATCAACAGGGGTAGAAATGGTTGTCATATTTAAAGCCACCGCCTTATCCTTATCCTTTGTGCTATTATTCTGCCCACAAACCACAATGTTAGTGGAGATAACCATATAAAAGGATTTCAAAGAAGGTGTAATTTTAACTTTAGTGCCTCCCCTGATTTTTTTACGCCCTTTTCCCTTGCCTAGGGACGATCCCTCAGTTACAGAGGCGCCTGTCGCTTGCCTAGTGCTAGCCTTTACTACCACTATTGGAGGTGAAACAACCCCAGTTTTAGGGCGTCACAGCAAGGCTACTAGGGGGGCATTTTTGTACTTTTGATATTCTCCATTACTGATGAGTGGTTGAGTGTGTTGGGTCCATGACTGATGGGTAACTATAACCTTCAGCTTTACCATGTCACTATCATGGCTCGTGGCAGTGATAATCTGGGCCAAAAAATTGTAGCTGGTGTGTTGGATTTTACAATGAATTTGATCTAGGCCTCAGCCGTCTTGGATGGAGTACCGTGACCTTGTATAGGCACTTTGGGAAAGGAGTCAGCAGGATTCTGATTCTTCCCTGAACAATGCACAATGGTATAATCATACTCTTGTAACCGTAATCACATTGTTCAACATGAGGAGGCACTTTGGTCTTTGGATTTCTAAATATAATTAGTAAAACTTGCTGATCAGTTGCCACAGTAAAAGATGTTCTATACAGGAATACATGGAAATGTTCACAAGCCCATACCACAGCTAATCTTTATTTTTCAGGTTGTGAGTAAGCACGCTTTGTTTAGGACAAACTTCAACTTGCATAGGCCACAATATTCCTTCGAGCATTTGGGTGTCCGCTATGCTATTCAAGGATAGCACCTAACCTGACTGGGTTAGCAACAACAACAACCTCTATATGATGTTTTGGATCCAAATATGCCATTTTAGTACCATTCTAAAGGGCTTGTTGAATTTTCTTGAAGCTTTTTTCACATTCATGTGCAGTGGCGGCTCCTCCGTTAAGGCGTAGGAGCATCACCTCACTGCTCTTGGAGCAGTGTAAAATAAAAAATAAAATGATAACAGAAGGTATTTCTTTTTTTATCATTTTATTTCTAGTGTCAGGAAGGTTGGGCAGTACGGGACTGGGCTCCTGTGATTTCTGGGAGGCTGCACTTCAAAGTGTGCATGACTGTTTCACCGGCCCTCTCAGGCCAGCCAAACAGTCCTGCTCACTTTGCATGTTTCCCACTAGGCTGCATTGCACAGCCTGGTGGGGAACATGCCCAGCCTCTCATTCCCCATCTGAACATCGAGCCACAGCACTTAGACCAATCACAACGCTGCATTGCAGCGTTGTGATTAGCTTAGGGGAGGGAGCCTGTGTGTTTCTTAGGTCCAGCCAGAGAGACGATTAGGGACGACTGAACAGGGAAGAGAAACATGACATCTTGAAACAGCTGTGCAGCAGATGACATCAAAACACAGTATTTTCTATTGAAACAGACCAACATGTGTAGAAAAGGCTATAATATACCTGCAATCTTCTTCAAGTTCTAACTGATGACAACCTTTCTTTAAATCAAGATGAAAGAAGACGTTTGCACCATATAATTGCATTATCATGTCAGCAATGTTTGGACCTGGATGTCGTTCTCGTTCAATTGATTTGACACAGGTCAACTCATATGCATAAATCTCCTTCCCCGTCCTTTTTGGGCACTACTATCCTGGGTGAAACTCAAAGCATTGGACCAGTGGAAGGCTCAATTATAGAATGCTTAAGTAGCGATTCAAGTTCTTTCTCAACAGCTTTTTGCAAATAAAAAGCATGTTGTCTAGGTATTTGAGCAACAGGACAGATGTCCTCATTAATATGCAACTTCATTAACTTTATTTTAACTTTATTTTCATATTCTGAGTTTTCCCAAACCATGAAATATTGAAGAAAAATAGTTTACTATTTTTTGGTGAGCATTCATGTTGTAATTCACAGAAATCAGTCCCATATCTGATTTCCAATTTTAACATTATCTTCCTTTTTGTGATTATCAATAGCTGCACTTTGAAAATCTGGTTGTATCTGCTTTCAGCGCTCACACCACAGGATTGCATAAGACTTTATATTGCGTAACAGCACAGTACCTTTACGTATGATCTGACCAGCAGGTTCTCGGTCATCAATATGAAGATTTCTTTGCAATGCTTATGTAATTTTTAACTTGTTTACGGTGGCTGGAGCTGTGCTTTGACTCCACGTGTGTTAAGTGTCAGTTCCTCACTTCAACTACAACACATGTGGCACACACTGGCAGTTTGCATGAACCATGGTAATCTCTCTGGGAGAGAACTGTCAAACTTCAGATTATTTATCCCTTAACTCGTCATCAGCTGTAGCGTCCTCCCCAGCCTGGGTCCCCACAAAAGACTATGCCACACATTGAGTTTAGTAATACACATCTTTATTTTTCTGTGTGTAACCTCAAACTCAACATTCTATATGAGTGCGTGCTCCGGTAGCATTTACATTGTTTTGATCATTCTTCACGCAGGGTCAGCCTCTTTGCTCTTAAATTATCAGGAGTGCATGGGCACATGGGAAATCTTTCCTCTTTTTAAAAACTGGCATTTACTTTATTTTAAAACTTTTTTCCTGCTGGGTTGTTCCCTTCCCTGATAAAAAACAAAGCACAGAAACCTTTAAACTGACCTGACACTCTGCAGGTCTGCACCCTCCTGATCCACTCTGCTCTCTCCCAGCTCCTCTGTTTGCCGCTGGTTTTCCAATTGTGCAGAGAGAGCTGGGACGCATCCTTCCCCTTTCTGAGTGGCACTCTGGCGGCCGCCATTTTGGACGGCTTGTGGTGCAGCTGATCTGCATTTCGAGGCTCAGCCTGCACTACTAAATAGCAGCTTGTTGCCGATATGCAGTGGACGCGCCACCAGCATGCCAAAGGCGTGCCAAAGGCAAGCCCGTCTGTGCCTGTCCACGTCTGACCTGGGCCGGGGGCCAGGATCCCTGCCCCTTCTAAGGCTCATAGGAAGTGATTTTCTACCCATCAACTGACGTCTCATTGCCTAACATGCCTGGAGGCTTGTAGATCATCAATTGACCCCCTCGGCAGATAGGCTCCACTGCAAACACTGTCACTTTGCTTGCATTATGAAGAATCCCATCCTGTTTAAGGCAATATATCCAGTACCATCACCCTGGAAGATAAGCTCAAGGGCACAGCAAACACAGACGCCTCCACCAAGAATGGGTTTTGCTTCTATATCCTAAACTGCTGCTCCTTGCCCAAACACCAACGATTCACCTTCGACTTCCTTGTAGATACCGACCCTCATGCCATGTTCCTCACGGAAATCTAGCTACACGAGGCCTCTACACCAGATGTCATTTCTGCAAAACCGCACAACTACTGCAGCAGTAGAAGAGATTGCAAAGACAAGTTACGACGTTTTATCGCCATTATATATCTGGACAACTTTAAATGTAAAAGTGAGGAACTTTCTTCTCCCACTTGCAAAGCCCTCCACTTCTTACTTCACCTTTCACCTAAATTAGCGGTCTTCAGTGCCCTAATCAATCGACCTCCGGGCTATGCCGGGAACTGGTGTACAACCTTCCCTGACCTAATCTCGCCATACATTTAAATAAATGCTAATTTCACACTCCTAGGTGATCTAAACATGCATTTTGAAGACCCCACCTTTAAATTAAGACTCACATTCAAAGAAGATCGGAACGCTCTCATCCCTAATTTAATCAACTCCACCCCCACACACAAGGTTGGCCACTTGCTGAATCCGATTTTCTCTAATGTGACTCGTCTCATCACTGAGCTTCCCATGCCAGTATTGTGGACAGACCACTATGCAGCCCCTTTCTTCATCCTTGGCAATCCTCTATCTGCCCCGGCACAACAACAGCCCCTAACATAATGGTCCGGAACTGGGCCTCACTTGACATTCCTGCTCTTCATTCCTACTTATCCATTACCTCTCTCCAACTGGGAGCCCATGGTCAACCGCTGGCGTAGAAACTCCCTTGACACACTCTTGCCTGCCAAATCTAAAACCTTGTCCAGGCAATATTCTCCTGCCCAGGCAATATTCTCCTGCCCCTGGGTTAATTATTCACTTTTGGAAGAAAAAAAACTTTGCAAGCGTCTTGAAAGGGAGTGGAGAAAGCTCTACGATACAAACTCCAAATTAAAATATAAATCAGCTTTGAGCCAATATCACAGGAACTGCAGAAAGGCTTATGCTTCTTTTTTCTCAGAAAAAATCCTCAAAGCCCAAAAACACTCTAAAACACTTTTTAAAGTGGTTCAAGATCAGTCCAGCCACAGTAAAACAGTACCATTGCCCAAACTGTCAGAAGCCCAATGCGAAGGGCTGGCAGGCTATTTTGTCAACATAGTCACAAATATTCAATTTTCTCTGGCCTTGGCAAACACTGCCGAGTCCCAGTCTGTAATCAATAACATATCTCCCACTCCTGACTTATCTTCTGTTGCAGGAAACACACCTGGTGCTGAGCCAGCCTGCGGCTTCACTTCACTCTCTGCCCCCCCTAGAGCCTGGGAAATTTATGAGTCTGCTTCAATCGATTAAGCCAGGTTCCCACCTTGATCCTCCTTCCACAGCCAAACTGAGTATTCTGAGTTCCCACATTTTGTCCATCCTGGTCAAACTATTGAACTTCTCCCTAAAGGGGGGATGCCTTCCTCGTTCTTGGAAGCCTGCTATGGTGCTCCCGCTTTTGAGAAAGCCCCACCTGGACCCATGGTCTGGTCCAACTACAGGCCCATCTCTCTGCTCTTCAATCTTTCTAAAATATTGGAGAAGCATGTCAACTCCCAGCTCACTCTGTTTAAAAAAACACAGAACGCCCTCCACCCCTCCCAGATTCCATGATGAACATAGCATGTAATCCGATCTTTTGGGAGTTACTGAGCACCTCAGGCAGGTACTGGACATGGGCGGTACAGCCTCCCTCATCCTCTTGGCCCTCAGGCTGGCCTTTGTCACTGTGTCCCATAGCCACCTGATTGAAATGCTGCTCCATCTAGGACTCTAGGACACTGCTCTGTCCTAGTAGTCCTCCTTCCTGATAGACTGCACGTTTCAGGTTTTCTCTACAAACGCTGCATCCAATATACATTCACTTTCCTCTTGAGTCCCACGGGGTTTTTCCCTTAGTCCAATGCTTTTTGATATATATATGTCTGCCCTCTCGCAGACCTAGTGGAAAGTTACAACCTTACTCTGCTATCATCTGCAGAGGATGCCTCCTCAGAAGATCTCAACTCATGCCTTGGCCATGTCTCCACTTGAATGCATTCAAAACTTTAAAGCTGAACGGTGACAATTCAGAGGAAATTGTATTATGTAATAGTCCCCAACTCTGGGGGCCCCAACATTGGCCCTCCTTACTTGGAACTCCTCTTGTATCCACTCGCATGGTGAAGAACCTTGGTTTCTGGTTAGATTCTAATCTCTCCATGAAGCCCCAAGTAACCAAGGTCACCTCCTTATGCTTTGTCACCCTGAGATGGCTTAAAAAGATCTGTGGATTCTTCCCACCTTGGCAAAGAGAACTGTCATACAGGCCATGATAGCGTCCAGGATGGACTATGGAAATATCTTATATCTGGGCGCAGATAAGTACGTGATCAGACACCTTCTACTGGTTCAGGACTCGGCTGCCAGACTTCTGTTCTGGCTCCCTAAACACTTCTCCATGTCCCACCTTCTTCAAGATCTTCACTGGCTTAAAGTGGACAAGCAAATTGAATTTAAGGGTTTGTGCTTTATGTATAAAATCCACTTGCGCGCAGGGCCTCAGTACCTCCAAAACCTTGTCACTTTGTATATTCTTCAGGCACTCTGCGCTTCAGCAACCACTTGCTTTTCACAGTTCACAGAGTCAACTGAGCCGGGATGGGTGGTTGCTCCTTCGAGGTATAAGGTCCCAAATTGTGCAACTCCCTCCCACAATCTATTTGACGCTGATCTGCTCTACTTGTCTTCCGCAGAAAGCTAAAAACGTGGCTACTTCAATCCTCTTCTCCATGCTGAAATGCTTGAAACTTGGACTACCCTTTTACCACTCTTGAGGTTGTTTAGTCTTCCACCAAACGCTGGGAAACCCAATGGGCAGCTATTCGCTATATGAAGCCGCAATAATATTAATATCAGCCTTCAATGCATTCCACTAACGCTTACATCACAGTCCATCTGGAGCTAAAAGGGTTCCATCATTTCTAATTTGCAAGACACTACAACGTCCAGAGTTGATGGGACCTTGGATGAGGGGTTTGTCTACAGGGAAAAGTGTATTCTTTCCCATGAGCAAAAAGGATTTTAAAAAGTTAGAAAGTGGAAATGCGCTTATAAACAGCCTTCTCTTCTTTTGACATAAGTTCACATGAAATATTGCAACATGTTCTGCTTCCCAGTTTTGTTCCTTGAATTATTTGTGATAGTCAAGAAAGGTGGACTGTTAGTCCAAATATAGAAGCAACTCAAAGGAGCTGATTTCCCAATTTCTTGTGAATCATTCATAAAGTGCTGCTGCTCATAACTGACTGAAGCGTTGGAGGTGAAGCATTTGCCATTTTGTTTCTTGAGTCAGCAGAACGTGCTAAAACAACTCCCCCTTTATCGTGCATTGCATCCCCATGGAATTTCACAAAAGCACAAAAATAACAATCCTGGAAAATGTATCATAAAATATGTGGCTGCAAGGGGGTTATCTTTAAAACACCACTGCTTCTAGGGACTTACAGCCTGATTCATCAAGCCGAAATCGGCTCGCAAAGGGCCAGATTCTCAGAATCTGGCCCTCTGCGAGTGCGATTTTTGCATTTGGGATTCATCATCCCAAATGCAATAATCGGTAATAGCGATTTCGCTATTTTGCGAGGAATTACATTTAAGGAATCTCTAATTGAGCAGCCTGATTCATCAAGCCGAAATCGGCTCGCAAAGGGACAGATTTTGCGAGTGCGATTTTTGCATTTGGGATTCATCATCCCAAATGCAAAAATCGGTAATAGCGATTTCGCTATTTTGCGAGGAATTACATTTAAGGAATCTCTAATTGAGATTCCTTAAATGCAATTCATCATCCATTTAAAAACTTGCGAATTCGCAATTTCGGCCTGCTATTTACCGTGAGGTCAAACCTCGTGGTAAATAGCGAAAACTTAGAAAAATGCTTTTAAAAGCATTTTTCTAAGTTGCATGTTGCACACACACATGTCCTTTGGACATGTGTGTGCGCAACACCTGTTTCAATTTTCATTTCAGGGGTGCTACAGGGTGTCCTTTGTACACCCCTGGCACCCTTAAAATCGCTATCTTATTTGCGATTAGCTAATTGCTAATCGCAAATAAGGAATATGTAGGAATCGCATTTTATTTTGCGACTCCTACATGAATCCCGTTTTGCGAGTCTGTAATAGCGATTCCTTATGAATCGCTATTATAGACTCGCAAAACGGGTCTTTGATGAATCAGGCTGTTAGATGTTGTGTCAGTTACTGCATGGCATTTGTGCCTCCTGCAGGACAACTTGAAGCCAAGGCGATTTTGCTTCAGGGCATATGACAGAGTTTGTAAAGGAAGAAAACTCAGTGACGAGGGGGGTGGTTTAAAGAATGCCTCCCTCATTCCTGTATACAAAATGTTCACTGTAAATAAGGATGTGCGGTTCAGAGACCCACACAAGACGGGCCTTAGATGTATGTATCCTGCTCATCATTACTTATTAGCGTCAGCTGTGCCCATGTCACGAGGTGAAACGTGCACATGCTGAACACAAGATTGATGGGTTTAAATAATGCCTAATTTCTATTCGGGGTGCTTCAGACGACGACAACGAGGTGGATTCTCAGCAGAAGGCATGCCCGACTCCCAAGCAGTGCCTGCCTAGATCCTGTTTCAGTCGTTTTTGTTTGGAAAGGTCAACAATGCGTTGATAAACTGCGCAACGGAGAAAAAAAGTTTTAAAAAGAACTGCTTGGAGGGAAGAGTTAACGCCATCTGCCCAAGAGCATTGTGTAAGCATACAGTACACACAATGTTGGGGAAATAAGCCAATTATGTGTGCTTCACAGGAGGTGGGGGCTGACCTTTGTGTGTAATTAGTTCTTTTATTTAAAGCAAAGATTTTGAATAGAATAACTAATTAGCTGTCATAAATGGCAAATTGAAGATTTTTGGCCGGATCCCTTGGGGAACGCAGGGGGCCGGCCCTCCCTCGCGCGCGCCATACATTCGCACACCCTCGCCTCATTAGGGCTCTTTTTAGCTCTCTGCCATGGTAATGAGCAGCGGAGTTGCCGCACTTAGCCGGTCCCCTTCTAACAAGGCATGAAATGCAGGTGGAACTGAACTGCCTTCAGCCATCGCGACTCTAATGTGAAGCTGTTTCAGAATTATGTGCGGGGTGTGGAGGCAGGGGGCTTCGGGAGCGGTGGTGGCCCGCGACGTGCCTTCATTGTGCGCTGGGCTTGATTGCATGCTGCATAGGGAAGGACGCCTTAGGCAATATGTCATTAGCCAAACCCTCGCAGTCCTCCTGCAGACCAATTAACCTTTCGAGCTGCGTTACAGGAACGAGGCTGCCTCTGAGTGGCCTACCTTTGCCCGAGCCGGTAGAACTTATTGAGCAGGGACCCTGGCTAAAACTAGACCCGCCCACAGCACTGGTTTCTTAAGTGGGCGTGGTTCAGCCTAGCCGTCAGCCGAGCGACAGCATCAGCTCAGGCTGGGTGTGGGGGGCAAGGGGTTAACTTCAGATACCCTTAAAACTTTAATGGGGTCATTATGTAAACCAAGGCCAATGGATGTGGAGATTCAGGGGCCCCGCTTCATATTCTGCAGGGCAGGGCAGGGCGGGGCATCATTTCGCCATCATTACTCCACTGAGTATCAGGGAACATCACACACGATGCCGGAGTATGTTCCTCCTAAATCTTTTACCGGGCAGTGTTGAAATAAGTTTCACATAGGTGCAATAAATGGCCAAATGGGTAATTGGCGCGTGTTAGCAGGGTGTGGGAGGATGTGAGTATCCCGCTTGCACCTGTGCACTTTGTGTTTGTGTGACAAGCTTGTGTGTACCATTTTTATATATATGTGTAGATTGTGTAGTTGGTAAGCTTAATGGGAGTGTGTGAGTAGCATGCATATAAATGTGTACACTGTGCCACGGTGACGAGCTCAGTTGAGGCATGCATCGAATACACATGAATATTTATGACAGGCATAGATTACTCTCATACACAGACGTATATATCTTTTTTTAGAAGACAGTATAAAATTAAAGAAATATCTGGATTATGTTTTTTTTGTTCAAGTGCAGCGAAACCGCTTAGCTGGACACAGCATATTTTGATAGAAATTGGTCTGTAGCGAGCGTTGTTTTTTTAGATGAGTGCCTGTTTCATAATTGAAGTATTTTTTGTTTCTTTCTTGCACGAGATCCTATTAGGAGCTGGCACTATGAAGTAATGTGTGATTACACAGAGACTTTGGATGGGCTCTAAGTAACATTGCTGTGTTTTTTGTTGTTTTCTCAGCAGCAAGTGCAACTTTACCGGCCTGCATAGGAAAAGACAGCAGTAAAGGTAGGGCGGCTCTCTTCTTTTCATCGCTTTAGACTGTGTTCAATTAAACAATTAAAGCTAGTTTGTGACTCTGAAAGGACAGAATGTTCTAATGGAACACTCCCATGAGCAGGGCCGGCTTTAGTGCTGGTGGTGCCCAGTGCGACAATCATTTTTGGCGCCCCCATACCCCATGACCGCCTCACTACCGCTGGGCAATAGTGCCCCTCATCTCTCAAATCATGAGTTATTGCTAAACACAGCGTCCCCCTCCCACCCTGTGGTCAGCGCCCAGTGCGACAGCACCAGTCCTAGTCCCCTAAAGCCCGCCCTGCCCATGAGTACCGTTAAATTGGGTGAGAGTGACACCTGTTATTTACAGCTGTTAGAAAAACAGACGTGGGGCACTAGTTAAAAAACATTATTATTATTATTAGTTAATTGTATCCTGGCGCAAAATACAAAACTCCGCCGCTGCCGAGAGTTCGCCCCTGGTATCCGGTAACCGTGTTTTTTGTCTTTCCCCCACTGTACTCGCTTTGGTCTGTATTTTATTTTGTACCCTTGTATTGTATTGTATTGTATTTTTAGGTGCTCCCTGCAGCCCTCTGTGCCCCCCCGCCTCCCGCTTCCTGCCGCTGCTCCCCGCGGCCCCACCCCCTTTCCCTTCTGGTTCCCCTGCCCTCGCTTATTGGCCGCCCCGCTCCCGCCTCCCAGCTGCTCCTCCCTCCCACTTGGCTTCATATGGAGGCCGCGCGGCGAAGGTGAGTGTGACCTGACCCCAGGCCACCCCCCACGCCAAACGGCTCCTCGTGTCTGACCGAGTCTCTGCCCTCTGCTCCGCCCCTGCCGAGGGTTCGCCCCTGGTATGCGATAACCGTGTTTTTTGTCTTTCCTCCACTGTACTCGCTGTGGTCTGTATTTTATTTTGTACCCTTGGATTGTATTGTATTGTATTTTTAGGCGCTCCCTGCAGCCCTCTGTGCCCCCCCGCTTCCTGCCGCTGCTCCCCCGTGGCCCCGCCCCCTTTCCCTTCTGGTTCCCCTGCCCTCGCCCATTGGCCGCCCTGCTCCCGCCTCCAGCTGCTCCTCCCTCCCACTTCGCCACATATGGAGGACGCGTAGCGGCCACGCAGCCGACGCGCGCAGCGGGTGCGGCAAAGGCAAGCCCGTCTGCACCCGTCTGCACCTGGACCGCGCCCAGCACCAGAACGCCAGACTGCACTACGACTCCAGCACCCTCCGCGCACTCAACACCGGACGAGTCCACCCCTGCTACCAGGTCACCCCGAAGCGCACCCAAGGACCCTTCGCCTGCCAGAACTGCAGATTCACAAGCATCAGGCCCACCAAACCACCAGCCAGAGAACCCAACCACCTCCGCTGCATCCTCCTCAACACCCGCTCCGCTCGCAAGCACGCCATCGAACTCTGGGACCTCCTAGACTCCACCGCCCCAAACGTCGCCTTCCTGACGGAGACCTGGCTGAACGCCACCTCAGCACCAGACATCACCATAGCCATCCCACAGGGCTACAAGATCTCCAGCAGAGACCGCACCAACTGAGTGTGAGGGGGAATAGCCATCATCCACAAAGACTCCATCAGAATCTCAACTAACACCAACGACACCCTCACCACCGCAGAGCAAATGCACTTCCAGATCCACACCGACCCCAACACCACCCTCAGAGGAACACTCATCTACAGACCTCCCGGACCCCGACGACAGTTCAGCAACACCATCGCCGACCTCATCAGCACCCACGCCCTCGCCTCCACGGACTACATCCTCCTCGGGGACCTGAACTTCCACCTCGAGAATAACAACAACGCCAACTCCACCGCCCTGATTGACAACCTCGCCAACCTCGGACTCAAACAGCTCGTGACGACACCCACCCACGCCGCTGGACACACACTGGACCCATTCTTCTTCGCAAGCCCCCACGTCTCCTTCAACCACACCACCGAACCCCACTGGACCGACCACAGATGCGTCCACTTCACCTTCAGGAAACCCACCACACACCACCGCCCCCAACAGCTGCCGCGCCGCTGCTGGGGTGAGGTCACTGAGGACCAACTGACTACCACCCTCGCCCTGAGACCACCCACCGACCCCACCGACCCAGACACCACCGCTACCAACCTCACACAGTGGATCAACGACTGCGCCAACACCCTCGCACCTCTCAAGACCTCCACAACCAACCACACCAACAAGAAAGCCGCCTGGTTCACCGAAGACCTCCGGATCTCCAAGCACACCTGTCGGAAGCTGGAGAAGAAATGGCTCCACGACCGAACACCAGACAACCACACAGCCCTCAAGAGCGCCACCCGCAGACACCACCAACTCATCAGGACCGCCAAGAGGACCGCCTTCAAGGACCGCCAAGACAACAACGCACACAACACCAAAGAGCTCTTCAGCATCGTGAAAGCACTCTCCAACCCCAGCTCCAACACCAACGACAACCCAACATCACAAGACCTGTGCGACTCCCTGGCCACCTTCTTTCACCGCAAGATCACCGACATCCACGACAGCGTCAACTCCGACCCCCCCGCATCCACCACCGAGTCCACCACCCCTGTGACTACCACCTGCACCAGTCGCCTGACCGCCTGGTCCAGCGTCAGCGACAAAGACACCATCAAAACCATGAACTCCATACTCCGGATCCCAATCGGACCCCTGCCCTCACCACGTTTTCAACAAAGGCAGCACAACCATTGTGCCCCACCTCCGGAAAACAATCAACTGTTCCTTCGAGACAGCCACCTTCCCGGAAAGCTGGAAGCACACCGAGATCAACGCCCTTCTGAAGAAGCCCAAGGTGGACCCCAAGGACCTCAAGAACTTCGGCCCATCTTCCTGCTCCCATTCCCGGCAAAAGTGACTGAGAAGATTGTCAACAAACAGCTAACCTGCTACCTCGAAGACAACAACATCCTGGACCCTTCCCAATCCGGTTTTCGCAGCAACCACAGCACCGAGACTGCCCTCATTGCTGCCATTGACGACATCAGGACCCTGATGGACAATGGAGAAACAGCCGCCCTCATCCTCCTGGATCTATCAGCAGCCTTTGACACAGTCTGCCACCGCACCCTATCAGCACGCCTCCATGACGCCGGTATTCAAGAGAAGGCCCTGGCCTGGACCACATCCTTCCTCTCCGGTAGAACCCAGAGCGTCCGCCTCCCACCCTTCTGCTCAAAAACCACCGAGATCATCTGTGGCGTCCCACGGGGATCCTTCCTCAGCCCGACGCTGTTCAATATCTACATGGCACCTCTCGCCCATGCCGCACGACAACATAACCTCAACATCATCTCCTACGCCGACGACACCCAGCTGATCATATCCCTCACCGAAGACCCCCACACCACCAAAGCCAGCCTCCACAGAGGAATGAAGGCCATAGCCGACTTGATGAAGGACAGCAGACGAAAGCTGAACTCAGACAAGATGGAGGTCCTCATTCTCGGACTCACCCAATCAGCCTGGGACAACTCCTGGTGGCCCACATTGCTAGGCACAGCCCCGGAACCCACAGACGACGCACGCAACCTGGGGGTCATCCTCGACTCCACCCTCTCCATGACCAGGCAAGTCAACGCTGTCTCCGTGTCCTGCTTCCACACCCTCCGAATGCTCCACAGGATCTTCAAATGGATCCCTCTCGACACGAGAAAAACCGTCACCCAGGCCTTCATCACCAGCAGACTCGACTACGGGAACACCCTCTACTCAGGAACAACAAACAAGCTCCTGAGACGACTACAATGAATCCAGAACGCCTCGGGTTGACTGATCCTCGACATCCCCCGCCGCAGCCACATCACACCCCACCTGAGAGGCCTGCACTGGCTCCCCGTCAACAAGAGAATCACCTTCAAACTCCTCATCCACCCACACAAAGCACTACACAACACCGGACCTACCTACCTCAACAACCGACTCTAATTCCACACCCCCACCCGAAGCCTCCGCTCAGCCAACCTAGCCCTCGCCACAGTCCCTCGTATGCGGAAAACCACCGGCGGTGGCAGATCCTTCTCCCATCTCGCCGCCAAGACCTGGAACACTCTCCCTACCATCCTACGACAGACTTAGGACCTGCTGGCCTTCAGAAGACTCCTCAAGACCTGGCTCTTCGATCAGTACCGCCCCCCCAGCACCTTGAAACCCTCACGGGTATGTAGCGCGCTTCAGAAATGCAGTGATTGATTGAAAACTTTTAGATGTACAGTTCTATGATCAGTCCATGGCAATGTGTATTTCTTTCTTTTCAGTAGCACCTAACAGAGGTCAGATCACACACATCTCTGTTTCCACCGTGACGTGTGGGGGGTCCCCATTTCTGACTTGTATCAGGAACAGCGAATATTTTGCTGAGGAGACTATTTAAAATACTTACCATTAGGTTTTCTTAAGACGTTTGACTTTGACAGTGTAATCTAACAACAAAGTTGCCCTCAGCATACTACACATTTCTTGTATTCTGAACACCAGCAAATATGTGAGTTCAGGTAGTGTGCTGTACAAAAACCTCTTGTGTGCTTGCTTTAAAAGCCTGTAATGTTTCTTCATCCTTAATGTGATACTAGGCCAAGTATAGGGTATACATGACAACTGTCTTGCATCCTAGTTCACTAATAACATGGTAATTACAGAGGGGGCAGGCATGTTTCTCAGTTCATGTTTAAAATTCTCCCTTGTAATAAATGACTCCCAATGCTGAGATAGATAAATGCTTCATCGTGTTAAACAAGTACACTTTTGTGAATACTGAGGACACCTTATCATATTATAACATGTTTTTTCAATATTTATAAGGCTTGGCTGGTGCATGGGCCTTTAGAGTCAGACTGTCTTTGGCTTGGCTCTGGCTCGGCTCCCTGTAATTTGTTGTCTCACGCACATGTACAATGCATACACCCACGTGTGTCTTGCCAATTTATAATGGATTTTCTTGAACTAAAAGAAAAGCCACTGTAAGTTGGCAGTTACACATGCATGCACACACATGTATGGCCATCTTGGAATGAATAAATAGCAATTTAAAGATGGCCACCCTTCAATAGAGAATCGGGTGTTGCAAAGAGCACTAGGTGGTTGTTAGACAAGCAGCTGATGGGGGGAGATGCTTCATTCTTTAATAAAGAGAATGGTTGAAGGAAGAAGCAGGCCTAAGTGGAGCGGTACAAACAGAGAGGGAGAAAATAGTCCCTAGGGCAACCAAGGTCTCAAGTCAGCAGTGGAAGATTACATGAATCCTCTGAAAATACGATGAGATCTAAGTGCCCTTTGGGAGGAACAACACACACAAACACAAAGAAATGCCACTGAACAAGGGTCAAGGAAGTGAGATAGACCATAAATGTAGCCAATCAAGTGCATGAAATGGACGGAATGCTCACTCTAATTCTGTATTGTGTGCAATAGTTCTGTTTGCTAACAAACAGCTGCAGCTAAGATCAAAAAGAGGCCACTTGCGTGCACAACAAAGTAGTACCACTGGCACACTTATTCAGTCTTGACTCCCACTGTGTTCGGTGGAAAGCCTTCTATTCTGATGAGAGGACTCTTGTTCGGTCTCTCCCTCTTCTAATAATGCATTCTAACCATGAAATAAACTCGGAAACTGCCCCTGAATCAATGCAAAGGGGCCCTTCGCTTTGCAAGCGATATACTGCTGACTCTTAAGGACATCTAAATGGAATATTGTAACTATTGAACTGTAGCGCTCTGACTTCTTTGTAAGTGGAAGCAAGTCCTACACGCATTCTTCGGTTCTGTTTGTATGAGGCCGCGTTCACCTGCCGTTTCCTCTGGAGATTTCACGTCAGGGCCACAATTCTATGAAGATGCTATTTTCTCTTTGTAAAAACGTCATGACAGGTACACCGTGAACCCCTGCAGACCGGGCTCGGCAGCTTCAAATTTGTTTTGCACCTCACCTGCCACGCCACCCTGCCAGCTAATTAAAACTTTGTGCAGTTGTATTTGTTCTCTCCGCGGACTGGCAGGGGTGGCGGGGATGAAAGGCACCCTAATTTCAAAGCGCCCGAGTCCGAGCGGCGCGTGCTGACCTCGCTCGTTATTACCTCAGTGGGAACCGCGGCTTTGAACGTCCTCTAATCTCTGGACGCTAGATGTTTTTTTCCCGACTCGGACACCCCGCTGAAAACTGACCACACGAGGTTAAATTGCTCCCCGATGCTGTGAAAAGAAAGTCATCAATACCAGCTACGGGGAGGGGAAGAACAAAAACGCACCTCTGAATCCTCTGTAAAATAAAGATCTGGAAGATGAGAGATTTGGAGTAGGTTGGTATTACTGACGCAAACGTAGCGACAATGCAGTTATAAGTGGCGTAGCAAGGGTGCCACGGTCTCTGTGCAACTGCAAGAAAGCAAGTTACCCCAACCCCCGACCACTGGTAGCATAGTACAACACATACGTAATCAGGGCTCAGTGGGCTACACAGGATTCCGGGACCCAGTGCCACTGCACCTGCTGCACCATTGATAGCCACACCCTCGGTTACGATTCAGTCTCATTCACCATTGACAGAGATGTGTTTGAATCTCTTATACCTTGGTCATGATTGAGGGTTGTGCACACACATTTCTAAACTCCAAGTTGCGTTCTTACTTAAGCAATCAATCAATCAGTCAAAAACTTTATTCGGTTTAAAAGATGAAAAACCATAAAAGATTACAGATCTCATAAAAAGAAAAAGGGCGTATATAAATCCTAGACATTCTAAGCAACAATCTTTTGCTGCTGCATATAAAAATTATTAAAAGTCACAGTGTTAGCATTACAATGTGGATGGGCCATCCAATTAATAAAAGAAGATACCTGCATTATAGATGAATTAATTAACCGGTTAAAAGGACCGTACGTCCACAGCACTGTATTACACAGAAAGAAAAACAGGCGGCATTTAAAAGTTAATTTTCCATACATTTTCTATATTTCAATGAGCATTTCAAGTAACTAACCACAAAAGGGATGCATTCAGATATTAACATTTGTAGAAAATAAACTTCCAAAAAGAAAAAAATAGTCAAGGCTATTAACAAAATTGCAGAATAAATCACCCAGTTTAGCATGAAGAAAGCTGTGCTGCTTGTACGTTGTTTATGTCTTGAAAATTCATATAGCTATTTAAAAAGGTGTGTACATTCGGACCAAAGTATTTTTTGCCTGGTTCATGGCTACGCCCAGGACAAGAGGAGGATGCCATATATTGCGTCACATAATATGCCCTCAGAGGCTATGTTCAGAAGAAGCCAAGAAAGGACATGGACTATACCACAGATTCCACCATCATAGGTAGCCAGTGATATCATCAATGAGGCAATCAGTTTCCTGTACATTGGGTGCCCTGTTTGCCTAAAGGCCGTATGCTGTGTGATCTAAATGAGAGCGTAACAGCCGCGTTATTTTGCTTTCGCTGAGCATGGCCAAAGCCCATTCCTTCTGTGAGTATCATACACTACTTAGCCATAGCCACTGGCTGTGCTGTAATCTCTTGTGTTCAACAGGCACGTGCTTTCTGTGTACTGCACACAGATGTCCTATGTCCGTAACACACACACACTTGCCCATTAATCCTACACTCAAACAGCCTATACCCAGATGTAACTTACACCTGACATGGACAAAGGCCTTTTGAAAAAATGCAATCTAGATCTGCAACAGTGATGGAAATTGCTTAGTCATATGGCAGAGCAAAAAGATGTCAATGACAATATTATTTGCTTCTCTAACCATATTAGATTTGTTGTTTTACCTCTGAGATCACAACGTTTCTACCTCTTGCTGGGATGGCAATAGTGACTCTGTAAATATGGTTGAGATGCTTTGTCCGCAGGAGAAGAATACTTTGATTGTTGTAAACTTTGACCTTGTTTCACGAATTTGTGTAAAATTGAGCAACCTGTTATAGCCTTAGGGCATCTCCCAAAGGTCCATACTGGGCCACCTGCATTGGAAGTTTGATTTGGTTCTATTAGTATCTACCATCAGAAATGTTGGTCTTTGCTAGAGCAAAACCTGCCGAACAGAGTGAAGTCAAACTTGGTCTTTTTGTGGAATGTTACTCAAAACAGATCCCATATTGGATTGTTGTAAATTTATTAATTAGTATTTGACAAGCTAGTAGACAAAATACTCAGTGCTAAAGACTAATTCTAATATTGGGCATACAGCATATACAATGGGATGGTGACCCACAACATCATCAAAATTAGGATGGTTTCAAAATAAAGCCAGGGTCAGGAATTAATCAATACTATCAATTTGGTTATAATTATAATTTTGACCTTTTGAGTTTTGAGGACATTATTTATTCATATTTATTTTAAGCGTCAATAATGAGCGAAGGTTACATTTTAAAATAAAATTATTGTGTTTTACTTTTATGAGATTGAGGAGAATCAGCAATCATGGCTAGTATTAGGTGAAGCTTTGGGATTTATTAAGAGTTTAGCAGATGCAGGCAATCCATCAAATAGTGACGGGTGTCCAGTCTGCCTTATTTAGAGTGTATGGATGCTGTAAGCACACTAAGGGGGTGGGAGTTACATATGCCAAGCTCTAAATAAGGCTGTCATTATGTTTCACAAACAAGAAAGTACTTCTCAATGTGCCTGCCTGCCCTTAAATGTATTAAACTCTGGACATAGGTAGCTTTTTGCAAATCTTCTCTAACTGTGACTCAAATCTTAAGCTGATGTAGCCGCCAAACCTTTTCAAATAGAGAGTCTGAGTGTACCAGGAGTGGGAGTCCTTAGCACCACCGGACGGGTCACACATCTCCAGGCATAGAGTAGGAATGCTGAATTGTGCCAGTACTTCACATCTCTAGCCAAGCATACCGTGTCTTGGAAATCTTTTTGGTCCTGATACAGACACTATATATTCATATCTTCCTTGCAAATGGAGATCTCAAACCTTTAGAGAATGTATTCTTATGGTTGCAAAACACAGACGTGAAATGGTTTAGATGACCAGCTATTGGGGAGAGGTAATGGGCCATGTTGTAAAATTCCATATGGGACAGAGATCGCCCTCCAGAGGTGTAGGGAGCATGGAGTTTAGATATTACACATCTCACTGGTTTTGGATCACATCAATACTAGCTCATCTGTTTGTCTATCGACTTTAAGGTGAGGTTAGGATCATGATTAGTGAAATCCTTAAAGTTTAAACAAAACTTGGAGCCACTACTGTCTTCACAGTTTTAACACTGCCCCATATGCAGAGCTGCAATTTTCCTGTTTGGCAAAATCTGTCTTCTATTGACCAGCGAGGCCAATCATTTTGTCGTTAGCCATCCTGTTGACCAAGCTGTTCAGATAGTCCGGCTAGGTGGGCATCAATTTAAATGGTATTCAGATCATGAGGATGCCCAATAAATGCCATATCTGTACAGAAAGAGCTGGTTGTGTGCGGTACTGTCTCTCTAATCTGCTGTGTTTGATATTTTTTGATTATTTGATTATGATTTTTTTTGTGGAAAGTGTTTTGTTGATACCCAAGTACATGGAATATCTTTTCTGGTTTGGATGCATTTCCAGTGTTTTTTGTAAAGCACCAGGTAGGAAGCTGGATTAGAATACAGTGCTTTTATGGAAATAAAGATAACCATTTAGGTCCCATATCTGTGTTACACTAGAATTCTCTGTTCACATTTTTCTACTTGGCGCTGATCTAGCCACTGGAGAAATAGAGGCAATGCAATTCTTAAAGTAACAGTTGAAAAGAACACAAGGCTGTTATCTTATTTATGATAAAGCATTGAATAAGGCACGTGTTGCCTCTTTCCCATGATGATAGGGTAGACTAGATGACGTCTTTGTTGTATCCCACAGCACATTCAGCTACAGTTGTAGAAGGTCTGTGTATTATTCTTGAAATGAAGCAAGCCACCAGAACAGAATATGTTCTCTCAGGCCTTTTTGAGCTTCTTGTTCTGTCTACTTGATTTGATCCTCAAACTCCAATTGAGACACAAACAAAAAAATAAGGGCACTCCAGAAACCAAATGTTCTTGCTTTCAATAAAGAACTCTGAAACTAGACTTTCCCATATTGCAGGAGCGTCACATTCCTCCAACTGACTAGCAAACTTCTCCAATCACTGTGGTTCACCAGACCCCCTCCAGCACCACAGCCAAAAACCTAGGAGCCATGTCAAAAATTAGACAACACAAACACATCGTATCTGTGACCAGCACATCCCATAACTATATCCTCCCACTTATGGGTATCTTGTTTTGCACCCTTTGAGGTACAGGGTAAACACTTGTGGTAATTTGTAAGATAAGAGGTTGCCTTTATGGATAAATGATCCTTTAGTCATTGAGCCATAAAGGCACTCAGGGAGCAGCACACAGTTTGCTTATAGGGACATGCATCATTTACTGTGGCAGAGAAAGAATGTTCCTGGTGTAGCGACCTCCCCAGCCCGGTAACATGCAAATGAACTATGCCACACGGAGCTCGATATTACACATCTTTATTTCTCAGAGTGTAGCCATTAACTAGCACATACAGTGTCACAAATTTTATTAACCACACCAATCACTTACATCACAAGTCTACCTAGTCTGTTAGGGACCATAGAGGTCCTGCACTTTAAAATGCACAAGACACTACTGCTCCCCCTTCGTTATATATAAAGTACAAACAAAATAAAATGATACATGTACATCATAGTTCCTTAATGAGTCATTGAGGTGCTCAAACCACTCTTACAGATTTTGTGGTGTGAGGCTGAGGAAACCTAGATGAAACAACAGCAGCAGTTACTAGTGATCTAGACACTGATGCTATCCTGGGCCTCTCCTGTCCCTCAGATTATAAACTGTCACTCAGGATATCTAAACTCAGAGGCAGGTGCTTGAAATATGAGAATTCCTCACAATGTAATTTCAAGGATGGTCAGCTGTCACCATGTGTCTCATACTAGTCACAACTTGTGATAGATTGCATCTAACGGATCATCAGATTTCAGTTTTTGCTTCTGCCTGACAAGGACATTGTAGGAAGCTGGCTCTGTACATACTACACCAAAATGTGGTACTGTGTGCATAGAATCCAGTTGATCCCCAAAGGCTATGCAGAGGATCAAGTAGATAATACTAATGCTCTCTTTTATGGTAGTGTGGGCGACCAGTTAGGCTTATCAGAGGGCAGTGCTAAGCATTTGTCTTACACACACAGTCAAGAAATGATTTCACACATTCCATGAATAAATCCGAGACCAATAGTTGGTAAAAATATTACTTTTGGTATATTAATTTTATAGAACCCAAGATACTTTGTTGCATGTAAATACGTTTTGCAATATCAATGACTCTCAATGTAAAAAGTGGACACTGCATTTTTCAAAAATACTATGTTATCCTATGGGAGGAAACACAATCAGTAATATGCAGGTAAGTAAAAGATTTACAATATTGAGTTTCTGGATAAAGAATCAGTAAAAAGTAAGGACCAGGTAAGTGACAAAATTGCACCACCAGTGGCACTGGGGCAGCTGGGTGCAGTGGTCCAATTCGGGATCTGGTTACAATGTTATCCAATGGAGAAAGAGGCACTCAAAGTGGTACTACTTAGAGGTAAGTAGCACAGTTTTGTAACCCAGTCTCTGGGGGTTAAGGTAACAGGGGCAACACCAAATTTACACTTCCAGTGACACAGTGGTGGTCAGGTGCAAAGAGCCAACACAGTGTCGGGCACCCAATGCAAAGCAATGTTTAACCTCAAAGTCACAAAAAGGCTGCAGGCTCAGGCCAGGAGGCCAATCAAAATAGATATTCAGCTGCACAGGTAAGGTGGGATGTGCTGGAGTGTTGAAACAACATCAGTTGATCTCCCCAAGGCCCAGGGGCTTCGGTGCAGGGATGTCCTTTGGCATTGGAAAACAGCTTACCAGTGCAGGTCGCTTTTGGGGGATCGTCAAAAGCTGCAGGCATCAACGTGGAGTACAGCAGGGGTCAGCCCACGGTGGGTTCTTGCTCAGAAGTGCTGGGCATCCTTTACAGGACTGGTGGGCCACTGGAACTCGGGCAGTGAGCGTCAGGTGCAGAGGTAGTTGGTTTCACGTTTCCACAGGTAGATCACTTTGCCTTTAAAGTTGTTTTTCTTCTGGACAGGGCCACTGTCCACTGGAGATTGGGTGTCTTTTTAGAAGGCAGGCAGTCCTCCTAGGGTTTTGGAGGTCGCTGGACTGTAGAGCTAGTCAATCTTCTTTAGCAGGATCTTTGACGGCTGTAGACAATACTGTAGTGCTGAGGCCAAGTCCGTTGATGTCTTCCGTCTGCACTGCTGCAAAGCTCTTCTTTGTCCTCTTCTTCAAAGGTCATCGGTAATCCTAGGGTTAAGGTTCAGTGGTGCCCCTAAATACTAGTTTTAGGGGTGTAACAAGGGTCAGAAGGTAGTAGCCAATGGGCTACTTACCTTTAGGATGCCTATACCATTTGTATGCCCACTCCCTCTTGGGAGGGGGCTTATCCCTAACCCTATTGGCTAGAGTCCTTCAAAACAATATGGAGGGGTCTAAAAGGAGGGGGTCACTGGAGCTCAGGCCACCTTAGGGGTGGTCCTGGCTAGAAATGGCACACCTCTCCTACTTACTAATTTTACCGCCGACTTTGCTGCCGAAAATCGGGCTTGTTCAAGAAAGGGTTACAGGCATCTCCACTAGCTGGAGAGGCCCTGGTTAGCATGACAAAGGATGGGAAGCCTTTGAGGCTCACCACCTTTCTATGCTGTTCCTGCTTTGGGGTAGGTGGGAAGCACCTCCACCCAGAGTAGGCTTTGTTTCTGACCAACAAGACCAGAAGGCTCACACGTCAGGGAGTCAGAACATTCCTAGAGGTAGCAGGCTGGTGGGAACTAGTCAGACGCACTCTAGTGAGCTGGTTGGATTTCAGGGGGCACCTCTGTGGTGCCCTTTGGGTGCATTTCTTAATAAATCCAACACTAACATCAGTTTGGGTTTATTAAGCTGA
This sequence comes from Lissotriton vulgaris, assembly GCF_964263255.1. Classification (NCBI taxonomy): domain Eukaryota; kingdom Metazoa; phylum Chordata; class Amphibia; order Caudata; family Salamandridae; genus Lissotriton; species Lissotriton vulgaris. Next base: position 729,379,462 of record NC_141687.1, read on the forward strand.
AATGTTTGATATCAAACATCTTGGAATTCAGGGAAGTCATCATGAAGCGGTGGAGCTCGGGATGACAAGCACGCAGCCCATGTATTCATGATGGCTTCACTGTGCACTTAAAATGTCTCAGATTAGACTTAGACCCTATAGGGGCATATCTGCTCACGCAGTATGTCCTCACATGAGGTATAGTGTACCCTACCATAGGACTGTAAGGCCTGCTGTACGGGTGACTTACCTATGCATTCTACAGTGATGGTAGACCTGGCACACAGTGATGTGTACAAAAACGAAAAAAGGGAGGTACCCTCAGAACCAATAAGGGACAGGGTGAACAAGATTAAAAAGAAAAGGAGTCCCTGAACAAAAGGATATCTTTTATGTCGTGGTACAGCCAGCCACAGAGATACCATAGGAGGCAGTAATCAACTCGAAAATAACCTTGAGACCAAGTTGGAGCTATCTTCGCTCTCTAAGTTTAAAGATTATGAATAACGTCAGTTTGGAAACTCTGTGTAAGTTACAATGAATTCATAAAACAATTAAAAACAATGTACTATGAAAAAACAGTTAAAACCATCAGTTTATTTCTTAAAAGTTTTTAACAAATCAAGGCTTAATCTTAAAAACAATACATAATTCATACATTTCATCAAAAAAATTCTACACAATGCACAATAAAAAAAACAAGAGTCGACGCGGCGTTTCGGTGTTTTATGGGGACGAGCAGACCTTCTTCAGGACGGTTTTTTATCTCTCGAATATTGAGAGATTAAGGTAAAAGATTACACATGGTGAAGGGGATGATACGGCCTCTTGCTCATTTGGTGGCGTATCTTGCAGTTTTGGTGATGTTTTTTTTTAAATTTCCACCTGAGGATAAGCGTTTCATTAACGTGGATAATTGCTGAACCAAGGGTGACCACCGTATGAGTAATTGGATCAAACACAATAGTGCTCTTATTGAATTGATGAATACAATCCCATCATGGAGTCATTTGTTAAGGAAGTCTTAAGACTGCTGGGCAAATTAAAAAGAGGGAACGTCTTGATACTTGTTTCCTCTGCCGTTTTATGTATCTTCCTATTACGGCATTTGGTCTTCTTATAACGCAGCGGCCTCCCTGTCACCGGATCTTGGTACATCTTTGTGGTGAAATGTTTGATATCAAACATCTTGGCATTCAGGGAAGTCCTCATGAAGCGGTGGAGCTCGGGATGACAAGCACGCAGCCCATGTATTCATGATGGCTTCACTGTGTACTTAAAATGTCTCAGATTAGACTTAGACCCTATAGGGGCATATCTGCTCATGCAGTATGTCCTCACATGATGTATAGTGTACCCTACCATAGGACTGTTAGGCCTGCTGTACGGGTGACTTACCTATGCATTCTGCAGTGATGGTAGACCTGGCACACAGGGATGTGTGCCAGATCGATTCTTCACTTTTATCTGCACCAAAACATGCAGGCTGCAGTGGCAGTATGCCAGTGTTTTGTGAGGCGTCTCTTAAGGTTGCACAATACATGCTGCAGTCCTTAGAGACCCTCTCTGGTCATAAGGCCCTTGGTACCACTAGTGCCTTTTACAAGTGACTTATATGTGAGCCAGATGTGTGCCAATTCTGGAAATAGTGATACTCTTTTGGGAAAGAGCACAGGCACTGGGTCCCTGGTTAGCAGGAACCCAGTGCACACCCATTCAAAGATGCACCAGAATCAGGCAAAAACTGTGAGGGAGGTACTGCAGCAGAAACCCACTTTCCTACAGACACAATCCCACTAATGAAACATAATGTCCCAAGCACATTGATGCTTGTCTGCATAAGTCCCCATTTGGGACTTGGGAGATGAATCAATGAGTCAACTTTTCTTGGCATTAGTTGTTCTTTCAGTGGTCCACTGGGGCAGCTGGGTGCCCATGGCTTTCCAAAATATCAGAGTGTCTGGGCTTTGGCCAGTTTTTGAATGGGGGGTAGGTCAGTAGGCATCAAGGGTAGAATGAAGAAATGACTTGAATTTAAGTCCCTCTAGCAAAGCGCGCTGGACAGGCTTCTTAAGAGTGCTCATAAACCGTTCAACAATGCCATTATTCTGTGGCCATAGACGTATCCTTTTTTGATGCCTGATATTCAAATGAGTAAGAAACTCTTTAAATTCATGACCATTGAATGGCAGTCCATTGTCAGATTTTTAATAGACAGAGCACCCCAGGTTGCAAATATGCCTTCCAGACTTTTCACTACTCGATCATGAGTAATTGATGGAAGGTCTTCCACTAGAGGAAACTGGGAGCATTCATTTTTGATTACCATGAGGTTATGGCCATTTCAAGAGGCCCAAAGAAGTCAACTGCAATCTTCTCCCAGAAGTGTTTTGGAAGATCTGACATGTTCAAATGATGTTTTGTTGTTTTGGGAGATTTGTGCAGTTTGCTGAGCCTCTGCAAACTCTCTGGGAGAGCACTCTCCACTCTTCAGGTTGCGTGGTTTATTTATCCCCTAGCTCATCACCAATTGTAGTATCCTCCCCAACCCTGTAGCGTGTAAATGAATTATTCCACACACTAAGCTCAGTATCTTTATTTCTCAGTGTCACGGTTTATTGGCACATACTGCATCATGAATTTTATTAACTACACTCAAACCCTTATGTCATAAGATCACGGAGTCCATTAGGGACTGTAGGGGTCCTGTTCCCTAAAACACACAAGACACTACACCTGGGCACTTTGCCAGACCACAGGATATGGGGATATTTTATGGCTTCCTCTCTAACACAGCCTGGAAAGTATATGCCTTCATATGGAATATATTTGAAAAATGTGCCGTCTAGGTAGTCATCTGGCCCCCTTTTTATTTTTTACAAAAAAATCCTTCTTTAAGTGAATCCAACTTCTCCAAAACCAGCAGGCGAGGGTTGAACTAGATAGATGTTTGCCCATGCTTCAGATAGGGCTGGCTGGAATTAGCAATTGTCAAGGGCTACTTTTCGCTCCCAGTCCATGACCGTACATTAAAAAAAGTTGTATATTATGCTTTGTGTGTAGCCTACTCAAAAACATATGTATGCAACAATTTGATTCCTACAAGTATTTTTCAGTATGAGCTAATGTCTCATCCCCAGCAATTGGCCATTACGAAGTTGTTCCTAATCAAACTAAACATCGTCATGGTTTTCGGCAGCATTGATGTGCCTGTAAATTCGCGTGATGCAATGTTAATTTTCAAGAGATTCTTACGAATTCCTTTTTGATTTCTTCTTTGTGTTACTGGCTGGGGAATGGCAATCTAGAAATGGAAGACACTCACTTAAACTGGCGTTCGCAATCACGGGAAGTAGTGCAATGCAATAATTATACAACTATCCAGGATCAGCAATTTTACCCCTAATCCAGAATTTTCCTCATGATTAGGGAATATCTGTTCTAAATGTGATTTCTGGAAAAGGTATGCTTTTATTTGCAAGTAGTTGGCACCAGCCGTTTTAAAAATTGTATCTGCCTGTTTTTTTCATAGACTAAGCCACATTGCCGCATTTCTGTTACATAGTATCACTGTATTAGTCTAAATACGCCCTGGGTACTAAATATGTGTTAATCAGATTATCTCATAAACATCATACTTTGTGGGCACTCAAAATAAAGGGTCCAAATATTCTCTATTGAACTGTAACACCAGAAGACATTTCTTTTAGCAACTGTTTCCTCTTATGATGATCTCTTTTTCAGTAATATTTCAATTAATTTCATGCAGAAAAATAATCAACAGTTGTTTTAGATGGGTTTTTACATATTTTTTTCATCCATTGTAAAGTGCACAGAATAAGCAGATGGTGGCGGGAGAGGAGTGTACTTCGTAGAATATTTATTTCTGATGGATTATAGTGCTTGATGGATAATTAAGATGTAGCAGCAGACTGGACCTGCTTTCGGTGCATTAGCCGTTAGTGGTCAGGTGCGCACATCACGGTCAGGGGAGTTCTTTGCCCAGATAAGAGGTAAATACTTCCAGGATTGTTTGTTTAAATTATTGGTAAATCCCGGTGCACCCCAACACCTTCTAAAATTTGTGTCACTGATGGAAACATCTCTAGAAGATAATGCTTTGCTAACACCAGTTATGAAAGAACACTACACGAAGGCATTAACTCTGCTGAACAAAAGCTTTTAGGTAAGACCCTTGGAAAACCTTGAAAGGATTTTTTTCAATATGTACCTCGGCCTGTCTCCGTGGAACAAGCCTACTTTGTTATCAAATGGGATCAATACATCACAGTCTGTGTAAAACAGTCTTAAGTGTTGTTGTCATGTGCTTTCAGATCAGGCAGGGAAGTTATTACTGTAATAATGTGCACGGTCCCTGTGAGCGTGTGGGCGTGACGTGGATCAACGTCGTATTGGCAGGGCGGGCATTTGGCCACTGCCTGCGGTGCCTGAGGCAAAGGCGAGTTAGTGGCCTGTTTTTTAGGTCGAGGGATCGTAGGCTTGGCCGTAGGCCAAGCCGGAAGTCCGGAGAATTATTGTTTCTTAGAGTGGCTGCTTTATCCCGCCTCTATTTTCGTCTCTCCTCCATTGGCTGGCTTCCTAAACGGAGGCCAGCCATTGGAGGAGAGAGGCGTCCCTCAAAAGAAGCTCCGTCTCTTTCGGATTCAGGGGCGTACATTTTGCTGTTCTTTCACCAGTGACGTCATCCGTCACTCAAAACAACAAATACACGCCCCCGAATCCGAAAATCTTTCGAGCTTTGCGGCCGCCATTTTGCTGTTCGTCAAAGATGAGGTAGGTCACCTGCTCCCGCTGTCCTCATTCCTGCCCCCTCCCGCTGTTCGCTGCTCCTGCTGTCCTCGTTTCCGCCCCCTCCTGCTGTTCGCTGCTCCGGCTGTCCTCGTTCCCGCCCCCTCCCGCTGTTCTCTGCTCCCGCTGTCCTCGTTCCCGCCCCCTCCTGCTTTCGTGTCTGTCCGTGTCCTCTGTAGCTCTGGCTGCCTAGTGATTTGCACTGTGGGGGGGGGGCGGTAGCGGCAGCAGCTGAAGGGGGAGGCTGAGACCCACACGAAGCACTCCAGGCCGGGGCACAGGGACAGAAGCAAGCATGGACCACTACAACACCCAGACCATCGACTACATGCACCCGGAGGACGACCGGGAACTCCTGCTGGACCCCGCCTGGGAGAAGCAGCAGCGGAAGGTGAGCTCAGGTGGAGGCTGCGGAGTGTGGGGCCGGGAGTGCACTCACAGCTGGTTTTTCAATTCAATGATGAACGGTACTTGAAGAGGAAGCCTCCTTCTCATAAGATGGACTGAGTGTCTGCTTGTGGTTTACTGTTCACTATAACAGCTACAAAGCCTTTTTTTAAAATAAAAAAGTACTAGAAATATATTTTGTGTCTTATTTGTGTGGTGACTGCGGTCGTCCAAATTCCAAAGGCCGTCGCTTTTGCCACGTCGGATAAATTGCATTAGATTCGCATTTCCGGTCACACGCTAGCCTACAACTATTGCCCTTCTTCAGTGTTGATGACATTCCAATTCCCAAATGTGCATTCAAAGTTTTGAACTCCACTCTCTTAATGGTGCACAAGGCCTGCACTCCACACATGATTCTTTATACGTGGTACCCTCTGCATAGTACTTACGTACGGTACTTGCTGCGTGATTCACTGAGGTATTGCCACGGGAATTATGCGGTAGCGGTGGGCCAAATTATGCAGTAGGATGGACAACATTATGGGGCTAGAAATGGCAAATGATGCAAACTAATGTGGCTCATTTTGTGATTGCATTATTTTATAATTGCCATTTTTTTCCACATATTAACACCACCTGGACCGAGGACATGAAAACGCAATAGCGATTACCAGCAGATGAGCCGGCGCCCGGCAGCAGCCTCCAGCAGCACGGCTATCGGCAGCAACACCTGCACGCCGGCCATGGGGAGGGCGGACAGCGCTGCCACCGAGTAAAGCTGGCCGAGGTCCGGTCGCAGAGTGTCCGCATGGGGCTCAGCCCTTCACAGGGCTGCAGGAACACCTTGGCACAGAAGCGGGCATGGCAGGGAAGACTACTGTTTCTACTCCCAGACACCTTTCACCTTTCTTTTCTCATGAGTTTGCCCTCTCCCTGTCCTCAGAACTCGGCGAGTCAACCACTCTGCATAACTGCAAGCGACCTCACTTTTTCAAATGAGGGGAAAATGGTGCATCTCACTGCACGGATCTTTGCAGCCTTGAAATGCAAGTGACGAAGGAGAAGCCGTCTCTAAGTTAGGAGGGAGGACTCGCGGTGCAGAAACAGATCGGGCGGCAGAAGTCCCCAAGTTCTTTGCAAACGGGGCCTGTTACCTATGATTTATGATGGAGAGGGTGAGCATGCTTCATCTGTGCGGCGGTTCATTGGATACGGCTGCAGCGCTGTGGGTTGGTGGTCCGGAGTGGCTTTTAGCAGTAGCCGGTTTGTGATCAGGACGCAGGGTCGGCCAGTTGCGCAAAACCAAAATCATTTCCTGGTACTTTAGTTAATGGCATGAATGGTAACGTATGAATGATGTTTGTAGCTTATCTAGTTTGGCTGTTGTGTTGTTTCACTGCTGAAAAGTGGTAGTTTATGATGGTCCCACATTATGGAATATAAATTAAGCAGGATTACCCTATGACTCCATGTCACAGGGATGCAAATTATTGTTATGAGGCGGGATTATCTACTGGGTTAACTTGGGACATTTGCTACGAGTTCCAGACTGGAGTGATTGTGATAAACAAGTGCTTTTTCCTGTGACAGTTTTATTGTGACCTGAAAACTGGGGAACGTAAACTGTGCTAATGTTGGGCTGGGTAAAGTGACTTCAAGCTCGGAAAGTGTAAGTACTCCCTTCCGTCCGATAATTGAACCTCACTTCTTCACGCCAACCCTGAATCTGGGAAGCTTGTGCTGCTGCAGGTAGGCGTGATACTGCCGTAGGACTTGTCAGAGGCAGCCAGGAAGGTCCTGTTTCAGATTTTCCAATCATCCGAATATGAACTCGTCTTTCATCTATGTCGGGCTCCTGCGGAAATCTCCACCCGCTGCACAGATTGCTCTGCAGCGGTCCCCTTTCCTGGGCCAGCCTCCTTGTGGGTTTATCTACCAGTCCGCCGGGAGGTGATCTGCCTGAGAAACCGTGTTCGGTTCTTCGCGGCAGCGGAATCTAGACCGGTACCGTGAAGGGCTCCTGGCTGACGCACAAATCGCAGGTTTATGGGTGGCTCTGTGTGTGGGTGGGTGGCTCTGTGTGTGTGTGGGTGGGTGGCTCTGTGTGTTGGTGGGTGGCTCTGTGTGTGGGTGGGTGGCTCTGGGTGGGTGGGTGGCTGTGTGTGGGTGGCTGTGTGGGTGGCTCTCTCTGTGTGTGGGTGGCTCTCTGTGTGTGTGGGTGGGTGGCTCTGTGTGTGTGGGTGGGTGGCTCTCTGTGTGTGGGTGGGTGGCTCTCTGTGTGTGGGTGGATGGCTCTGTGTGTGTGTGTGTGGGTGGGTGGCTCTCTGTTTGTGTGTGTGTGTTGGTGGCTCTCTGTATGTTTGTGGGTGGCTCTCTGTCTGTGTGTGTGTGGAGCTCTGTGTGTATGTGTGTGGCTCTGTGAATACTCTCTACTACTCTCTAATGCTCACCTATTGCCATTGTAAATGACAATACCATTTATTTATGTTTAAAAAAAAAAAAAATGTCATGAGCAATGCTAATAGCTCTACCTTTAATAATGCCGAGACCATTGCATTGTAAATGCTTGTTTTCAGCTGTAAGTAAAATCACATTTCCTGCGGCGGCTTGGCCTCTGGCGCTTGACCTTAACATCATGCACGCTGTGCGAATTTTTTTGCCCTGTGCGGGCAAATTAAAGAGTGGGCTGGGTACCGACGGCCCCCGGCCGCCCTCCACACACGCCGATGACGTCAGACGGCCGGGGGCGGTCTGCAGCAAGGAAGGGATTAAAGACTGCCGTAGGCCTAGAGCGAAGATCAGAACTCATTGAAACAAAGTACAGGGAATGGCAGACTCGTTGTCTTGTACAGTAGGACAAACTGCCAAAATTGAGCAGTCACAGCATGTGGTGGTTCTCCTCCTGTCCTGAGTCTCCCAGATGGCTGTACTCTTTTTGAGCATCAGAGCCAGCACTAATATTACCTAGGGTTGAGGTAAAATGGGGCTATGCTGGGAGACAGATTACACATGGTAGCCATTGAAAAGGCTTTACTTTTGTTTCCAGCAGAAGACAGATGAGTCAAAGGTGCCTGCCACCTTGTCATCCTAAAAAATGGGAGGGGACTCAGGTTCACAAATGAACGAAAATAAAACATAACGCAACAAGTAGGAGCAAAAAGAAAACAGTTTTTGACGACAAAAAACATTTTTTTTAAAAACATTACATTGAAAAACGTTCATTCTGACAAAGGGAAGGGGGGGAGTACACATGACAGGACTGTAACAAAATGGATTAAGCAAGTAGAGACATCTGGAGAGAGACAAAAGGAGAAGTGAGATGGCAGAGTGGAGAAGATTGACAAAAAATGGAAATTAAGTGAGGATGAAAGCAAAGGTAGAAGAGAGTGGATGAGAACGCTAGAGATCCAGACAGATGGAGGGAGTGAGGAGGAAGAGGTTAGGAAGAAGAAGTGATGGAAGACAGATGAGAGAAGAGTATAAAAGAGAAAGCTGGAAAGCAAAAGTGGAGAAGAGGGAAACAGGAAAGTGGTAGAGGGTGTGGCGTAACAGCCTGAGCTGCTGACCTTGGCACTTGGGTTCCAGTTTTGAGTCTCAGCGTTGGATCAACATCCTGTAATTCTAGGTTAATTACCTAATCTCCTCGTGCCTAAAAACAAAAATGAATGTGTCCATACAAAGCGCTTAAATAAAACTACGAAAAAAGTAAATGACGAAGGAATTGATGGAGAGAAGAGGAAGGCAGAAAAGGGTGTCAAACATTTCCTGGTATATGAGAAAAAAGGAAGGATGGTTACTACTGTAAGTAAATAAACAATCAAACGAGACTTGCACACACATATTAGAATTTAACTTTGAAATGCATTTAAAACACTGCTAAAAAAGTGCATAAATAATCAAATGTGGGAAATCTGCTTGCATATAACGTGTAGAAAAACTAAACGCAAAAAAAAATTCATTATGCTATCATTTTCAATGTGCTTCTGTAACTGGGCCCAAACCACATTTTCTTCAACTCTTGCTCACAGCTAAGTAGATATTTCTGTAGTATTTTTTGCCTAGCACCGGCATCCTACCCAAGAATGTTCTTACTTTAAGATCGTATTCTTTTGCTTCATCACACCACATTAACTCACCCTGCTTTGACAATGTATTCGCTGTTGCTTAAATTAATAAAGAACTAGATATATAATGTGTATGCTTAACTAGGACGCTGGCGTTAGAATTGTTGCCTTACATTTGACAAGCCCTTTGTCTTCACTATGTGATATTGGGAGCAGCTAACATGAAGGTTCTTATGAGAACTTTCTCCCATGCAACTAAAACTGCAACATTAGTTTAACTATGAACCTGTGTGAATGTTTACCATGGAAAACAGGAGGAGAAACAACTGTTGGCGACACCACCATCGGACTAGTGATTTCCATTGGTTGAAGATGATCTAAACCTACAAATTTTCGATAAAATATTTGTGTATTTCATATTATATTCGAGTGTTCCTAGCTAGAGATGAGAATTATTTTTTCTTTTCCCATTCAGGCCTATGTTCTTATTACTGAAAGCTATTGCTTTCAGTGATTTTACCCCCATTTATCCTAACTCTTTGTGTAGGAAGAGTTTCTTCTTGCATTTGATCAAAGCTACTGCTTAAATCATTCTTCTGTCTCTGACCTTAGTTTATTGGTTGCTACTACAGCCTTGGGGAACTCAGCTGGGTTTCCAGAACTACACCTTATGGGAAATTCAATACTTTAACTATGCTCCAAGAATCTTGTTATTTTTCTAGAAGAGAACAGAAAAAAAAAAAAAACATACTAACTCTTTAAAGATAAATAAAGGTTTTAGAAACCCAATTAACTTCTTGTCATTGACTGCTAATTAAGAATCTGGCAGTGGATGATACATGACTTGTACTTTATTTTAGCTTCATTCCAAAATGGTGGTAAAGGTCTGTCAACCTGACAATAACGCTCCACATGATTCCAGTTGTAAGGTTGGGCTGATTGACTTAAGACCTGATCCTGACCAATCCTTGGACTCTAGCACTATTTCACATGCACTATCCTAATTTTCTCCCTCGGTCTAGGGCATTGTTTAGAGTTTGTGGGCATTACTGGAGGTAGTGCTGAATGTAGATTACAATCCAGCAGTGGAATTTCCTTCATCAAAGGGATGGAATGGTAAAGGAAATTCTACATGTGGATTCTCCATTGGTTTTAACACTGCTTCCAGGCACAGGAGGGCTTTCCATTGCTGTCTGCAGCAAAGCATTGAAGGGGACACATAAGAATTTAACATTAGGTATAGTTCAGAGAAATTCAAGGGGCATAGGGACATGAAAGAGACTGGCTGGAGACAGCAAGACAGGAGAAAAGGAAAGGCTTGTAACAGAGAAATGAAATAAAACTACAAAATGACAGGAGGAATGAGAGCTATACAAATAAATGAAACGCAGGGGAAACAGGAGTGAAAGAGAGGGGGGATTTGTAGATAGAGAGAAAGAGAAAAAGAGAGAGGGGAATGTGAGAGACTGAGTGAAGCACATATGTGTAACGAGAGACACCAAGTAGAGGAAAAGAAGTAGTATGAGAGAAAAAGGAAGAACTAGAGAGAGACGTAAAAAGTGATAAGGAGAACGAGAGAGGTCAACAGAGCAAGTAAGAAAGAGGTATAGAGACAGAGAGACAGAAAGGCATTTGGGGTGAATTCCTGCAGTTTTTCTTGATTCAAAGTCTCTACCCACAATACAAACGACATCAAGTCCGAACATTGCTTGCACTGAGGCTCGTGAGTGACAATCAAAAAAGGAAGACTGCTTGGTCCTTGAGTGTGACCAGAAACCTCCACACACGAAGGATGTAGATGGTTCTCTGACTCATGGCCTGCTATATTACAGGATATTAGGCATTTTTTGGGGGAGCACAGACTAAGGGACCAATAGATGACTAACACATTCAGGCAGCCAAAGTAGAGTAAACGCCTAAAGATCAGGTGGGTGTCCTGTGGGTGAGTTGCAGTGGAATAATGGTGTGTCTAGTGGGGTGTCTAGTCTTGGCCAATGCTACTGACCCCACGAGTTTAGAAAGCTTAGTTTATCAGAGAATTCTCCCCAAATTACTCCTGATCCCAAGCAACGTCTCATGAAAAGTCCTAATAACAGATGTGGGCCACTTTTTCTTTCGGTGCCTGGGCCTAATTTTGTTACCAAACCGACCCTGGCTTGGGCAAGCAGTGTGTATGCCCTCCCGCCCACTTAGATCCTCCAACTTGAACTTGCTGGTGACCCCCAAATTTAGACTGGCTACGAAAGGAGGAACATCCCTTGGAGTACTGGGAGCCAGGGCCTGGAATAAACTACCACTCCAATTGCGTCAGATCCCGTCAGAGACCCTTTTCCGAAAGGCTCTAAAGACATGGATTTTCAAACTCACAGACACAGCCTGTTTAGCCCTAGTCTAAACCTAACCCCCAGAGACACCGGACATTGTACCACCGGTGCCCCACTAGCTCCCTGGTCAAACACCTCTAGACATGAGTGATCAGCGCCAAGATGCTCCGTGGAGTGTAAGTCGCGCTTCACAAAAATAAAATTGCATTACATTACATTACATGTGTGTATGTGGTAGTAGCAGACGATGGCGGTGTGTGTGTATGTGGTAACATTAGCCCGATGGCGCTTGGTGTGTGCCTGTATGTGTTAGCAGCAGCCCTATGGTAGCTTTTAGCAGAACTGTAAGTGTGAAGCCGAGATAGTCTGTTAGTGTTTACTGCAGTGATTAAATAGGCTTTATTTGTCCTTTCAGGGTCTAAAAAGAACATCTAGACAGGAAGTTGCATGACACCAAACCAATTTACAGCATTCTTTTTCTCCAGCTCCCTCCCCTTCCCCCGCAATAAAATATAAATAAAGTGTTTGACGTAGAATTGGCATAATGAATAGGAGACAGAAACTTTAAAATGTTCTAAAACGTCTTCCATTTAGACCTGGCAGCAGATGCGTTTAACCACTATTGCTGGCCATATAATGTAATTGCTACGGTCCCTTCTCAAATGCAAATTCTGTTAGCCGTTTATGAAGGTCAATTTAACATTTGGCAAGTTAATGAGCTGCGCAGTTTTGCAACTACTCAAGTTGATGCTGCAACATGGAAAACTTTATAGCTCCTTAATCACTCGGCTCTCACAGCTAGATGTAAACGCAGGCTCTTGAACACACATAAATATACACCCAATACACATGGACATACATAGGTGTATATGCACTCGCACACACATGCAAATGCTTGCATGCACTCGCTCACGTACGAACACACATATAATAGGCCAAGTGGGCCACGCGCAAAACATTCACAAATACAGAAATACAGTCAGACATGTGCGCGCACACACACATGCATCCACAGATACAGAAAAACACAAATTCACGCAGGCACACACATTTACATGGACAGAAAAAAGGAACATTCACGCATATGTACACATACTTGCTCTCACAAACATCCATGCGCATACACACTCTCTGTGTGAGGAACACAAGTGGCAGCCTGTTTCTAAATGAGTATAGTATCAATTAAATAACTACAGCAGTGGCTTATGAACCTCTGCCTTGCCTGTTTCTTGGGATGGATGGATGATAGGTGGATGGATGGCCGGACACAAGGTGGACGGAATCATGGACTGAAAATAAACTTAATGAATAATGTGGATTTCTAGTTCATCTTATCTCGAAGTGCTCAACTAAACTGCTCCAGAGGCAAAAGGGTGGCGAGAGTGCCCTGACTTAGGTAGATTTTCCCAGTATTCTGACTTTCCTGTTGCCATTCTGCCTGGGCAGATACAAATGCCTGTTAACGAGGCGATGCCCTGAATGAAATCCAGTACAGCAAGTTTAAAAGAAGTGTTATCTAATTTTGACGGAGTGAAACGGCCCCTGTATTCTGATCAAGCCTATTGGTCACCAGGCAGCCTGTAATTTTGGCTAAAATGCCCGTGTAGTCTTGGTGTACTGGCTTTTGCTTTCCTGGACAGCTAAGAGGCACCTCATGTTAATTAACAGGCACCTCGTGGTAATTAACAGGCACCTCATGGTAATTAACAACGCATACGAGTGGAGCAATGGTGGCAGAGGAGCAGAAAATACCCTGCTTTCCTTACTGAGAATCAAGAAAGGAATCTGTTGGATTTACATGTTACTGCTTCCTGCAGGAATATTTAACCCCCAGAGATCTTGACAATGTTTGAGAGGCTATTAACTTTAGATGGGCAGCTTCCTTACCGGTGAGCAAAGAGTTTGAAAGGATGGGGCAAACAATGGCTGTTGATCCACTTCCCCCGGGCACACAGCAGACTAGTCGATGGGGCTATGAATGCAGTCTTTTAGGAGGATATTTAGTTAGTACTGTTGTACATAGGAGCTCGGCCACAGAGTGACTGAGAACTGAGAGCCAACGGAGGCTGCTTAAATCTTTACTAAATTTGCCTCATTTTCATAGGCCCAAGATGTGCCCTGCAGCTGCCTTCTATGCCTTTTAAAGCCAGAAAAACAGTTTTTGCTAACTCATTGCAGACTAGTAGTCTATATAATCTAAACAGGAATTATCTGCTAAACCACCAGCAATCTCTCTGAGATCACGATAAATGAGATGATGTAAGTCCATTGTGGATTTGTGAAAGTGAAGGAAATCGTTTTTCACCACAGTGATGAACGAGGCACAAGCAGATTACGAGTCTTAAAAGGGCACAAGCAGATTACGAGTCTTAAAAGGGTGGAGCACTCTTTCGTTAGAAACCTAGTTGGGTTACCATCTAGCATGCCTTTGATCCCTCTCAGATTTGACCTTGGCATGTTGCCAATAGAGGAGATCACTAGTGCTAGACCTATAATGATCTGGAAGAGGTTGTGGTCAGTCCCTGAACTGGATGCGTATAGAACGGAATTTTCTGAGATTTTGCCTCATCTTAAGAACAAAAAGATCCCCTGGCTCCAGCATATTAGTGCTGTTAGTACCCGTTTAGGTTTCACTGAGATTTTTTGCCTCGGGATATCCAAGAATGAACTTCTTTCTCAGTTACGTACATCAAATTATCAAATATTAATGAGCTCTGCATCACTGGATAAGCTGACATCTGAATTCCTCCTAGTTAAACCAGAACCTAAAGTCGAGGAATTTATGGACTTAATCGAACACCCAGTTGCCCGAAAGCTGTATCTACAGTTAAGGCATGGCACCCTTCCAGTTAGGTCTTTTACATCTAAATGGTCAAATCCTAACAGCAAAGCTTGTTCAGCTTGCAGCTACAAAACTGAGAACGTAACCCATGTACTGTTTTTCTGCCCTGCCTATTCTGCAATTAGAAAACGTTGGCTAACACCCATTTGCAAGAACTTGGGACTTTTGCACTTTACACAGGCATGTAGGATAATGACATATGATACACATCCACCCATCGTGTTTGCAGTCTCTCGTTATTTATTTAATATGTGGCGCAGGAGATTTACCTTTTAACTTGATTGTTGTATACACAATTCTGTTTAAATGTCTTGTATCATGATAACTCTTAGTTTAATTCTCTTTTTAACATTTTATGATTATTTGTTGTTTTATTGTCTGTGCTGATGTATTTTTATATGCACTTTTTATGGTCTTTTGACCTAAATAAAAGTTATCAAGCAAAAAAAGCAGAAATCGTTTTTCACCACAGTGATGAACGAGGCAGTGAAAATAATTTTCGTTGCTATTAACGACTTCTTAAATAATTGCCCTGGACTCCCTTAGCAAAAGAATATAGAGGTGCTAAAGCGCCAGTTGGGTTTGGGACCAAAAAAATGTGTTTGCTATTTTATTGAAATCAACTCTTTGCAGTTCATGTTTAAATTTGCTGGAGACACAAGTTAAAAGTAACTAACTGTTGGGGAGGAAAGGGAATACGTCTTGTCAATAAACAAGTACATTTAGGTGTGATCTTCACATAACTTGAATGCAAACCCGCACATTCTGTGATTGAGGACTGGAGGAGGCTGATCTGCAAATTAAACTGTGATTTGTATAGGTGCAGCAATTCCTGAGTTGCCATGATATAACAACCCCTCACATGCCTTCCATGGGTATTTTGTGTGAAATTCACATAACTTAATTTTGCATTACTTCAGCACACCTCACTCAGAGGAACCCTTCGGGGCCAAGTCACTTAGATATTTTCATGTGTCATGGTGGCCGAAAATGCCTCTGCCAGGAAATCACAAACGGATTCCTGGCAGGCCTCAGTGATTTTACTACTGCAGATTTCCCGGCCTGGAGTACAGAGAAAGCCACAACAGAAAATCCCATGTAAGGGGTAAAAGGAAAACAGAGGGGTTAACCTTTGAATGTTTGAGAATGTCCATACACTCGTTCGTTTGTGGGCATATTCAAACTTGTATCTAATCCTTTTCACTGTGGAAATGATCAGAGGGTTGCTACAAACAATGGTTGTAGTAACTCCTCTTCCAGATTTACTGGGGTTGTAGGAGAAAAAGCTTTCTCTATGGGGAAAACTGTTTTCCCCATAGAAAAAAAAAACTTTTCTTGGTTTCATTTCGTATGCTCTTGTGCTAAAAAAAAACAAAAAAAACAGGTACACCGTTGTATTCTTCTTTTACTCTTACCAGAACGGTTGCAACATCTATCCACAAACTTACCTTTGACTCTGCATTTATTTGAGACGATATGCTTAAGAAAACATGCATTCGCATCTTCATATTTGAATTCTGTAACCAGCTTTATAAGTGTTTGTGAACAGGAATTTTCATGAACCTACAGCCCCTGTTCAAAAGCACCAGTATATGTGTCATAGATTTATAAATATATTCTTTGGTAATGACTGTGGAAACTTGGTTACCAATTAGGTCTCCATGTGCTTGTTCATTCATCTATAGCAAAGTAGAGCACGAGTCCCAGAAGGCAGGGATAGCATTGTTTAGTATCTTTTGTGCTTTGTGAGGTACATTTAGGGTACATTACTCAAACAAAATTAAAACAATTGCTTCCAACCTGCTTTTAATCATTGCTCCT
This sequence comes from Lissotriton vulgaris, assembly GCF_964263255.1. Lineage (NCBI taxonomy): Eukaryota > Metazoa > Chordata > Amphibia > Caudata > Salamandridae > Lissotriton > Lissotriton vulgaris. The sequence continues at coordinate 729,395,691 of NC_141687.1, forward strand.
GGGCCTGGATCAAAATGTGCCAGTGTGGAATAAACAAAGGCAGGGTCAGGCTGCCCCACTTCAGATGTAGGCAGCACCCACATTTAGGCTAAACGAAGAATTCCAGCTCATGTGACTGATGGAATACAAAACGCGAGGAAGTAGCAAAAAATATATCCACAAACCAGAGCCAATAATGAGGAATGAGATGTAAGTGCTCTCCCTGGTCTTCAGTCCACTTGGCCTGTTATTTGGTTGGTCTTTCATAACAAGTTCTCACTGCAGAATGATCACACTCAGTGGTAGTCATAGACAGCAAAAGTAGCTGGTGCCTCTGGATAGGGAGGCGACCTGTTAAGTACAGAGGCGACAAGGGAAAATAGCAGTTACAAACCATTCTGAAGCAAGACCTTTCTCTGAGGTTGGTAAAAAACTTCCTAAGCCATATTTGTTCTAAAACACTCTTAACAAGAATACAATTGAAAACCAATTTTTTTAAGAAAACAACCATTATCAACCCGTAACAGAAAGGTATAAGAATTTTTGTTCCTCAATCATAGTCAGTGAGACCTAGACTTCCTGGCCATCTTCCATCACAGTTCATGAGCTAATGATCATATGACTCCTCATGCCATGTAAATGTGTTGCTGGAGACCACCGGCGATCAATTAAAATATTGACTAAGCTGTCCGCCGGTAGGCTTTCACCCGGCTGACAGACATGATGTGGTGTACTACGGGGATACTTTGGTCTTATGGCCCTGATGAAAGTAGCATGTGGAGATGCAGCAATGAAACATGCTGGCCAGATGTAACTCACAGGTTGTAACATGTATAAGTGTTTTTAACCATACACGTAAGTATCATATCAAATAGAAAATATAGATGATTTGTGCGACGCAACTCCTACGAAAAAAAGTGTATGATGTCTTTGAACAGAGGAACAAAAGAACAAATAACTGAGCAGGGATGTGACATGATCAAGGAGGTAACAGGGGCAGGCATTAGAAGTAAGCAATAGCTTCTACATTTGGCTAGATTAACAGCCCATCAATCCAGAATGCACAGGGGTACAACTCTGATGCCGTGCCACTGGAATCAACATCCAGTTTCACTATCTCGGTTGCTTACGTGAGATGTCTCCTATTTTTACTTTGATCACCACTGTTCATTTCTAAAAACAATGGCACTAGCCATTTGAACCAGATGGCCACTGGTCAAACACTCTTGTTGTAGAACAGTGGACAATGGGTTATGAATTTAGAGTAATACACTGAGTGCTGAAGCAGGGGGCATTCTTTGATTGACTGATTGTATGAGTGGAGGGCACCCTTATCTCCTGTTTCCCAACCAGCACCTTCCTTGATGTAATCCCAGTTGTGAGTCTAAAGGGTTGTATGATGAAATAAATCAGGTAAAAACATTACATGCCTTTACAACACATTTTTTACCTCACTTTTTTTAGCACGCATATGCTTTTACCTTGCATGCCGTTTCCATGCATTTTCAGTGTAACTATGGTAAGTGTTAGTAAGGTAAGTTTAAATAAATAAATAAATATATACCCTTTCAGGCATAGAGTGATGCATACGTTATGCAAAATAAGAAGCAGAGACCTCAGGGTAGTTTTCAAGTTTAGGTGGAAAGCAGCTCCAGCATGGAGCTCTCCCAACACCAGCGACACTCTAAATTTGCTTAACTCAAGTGTCTGCTTTTCTATCAAAGTCTTTAAGCGTAGGATTAGCACAGTGCCATCAATGCCGAGATAGAAAGGGACACAGTCTTTTTGTTTTTTAACATGCAGGGAGACAGGAACACTGCTCGAGTGCTGAGCGGACCTGTACTCTTGACAAATGTGTGACTACAGGGACGGTTCATCCCTGAAACTCCCTATGATGTCGGTAAACCTTCTTAGACATCTTTGACCATACGAGGAGAAGGTCCTTCATTTATGGTCTGTATATGAATCTGCATGTCTTTTGAATTTTGAACATAATACAATTTCAGAATAGCTAGTAAGCTGCTCACTATAATTAGGAGGGTAAACTAGTTTCCTGAAGAAAGCCATATGACCTCTCAAGGTAGTTAAATTGGCTGAAACATGTCGAATAGACACCTAGGATTATCAAAACCTAAGAGTGTCGCCATTTTCTTTTTAAATCTAGCCCCTCAACCTATACCATTTAAAATTATTTTACGTTTAGGATGTTATTTTAACACACCCTCACTCCCTGCCTACACTCACAGTTACCATAGTACTTTGCTTACACACACATTAAGTCCACTCACACATTTTATATCTGTGAGTGAGGGTCTGATAATGAAGCATGCCATGGATGATACCTGTGGGTGAGGACCCTAATAATATATATATATGTGTGTTTAAGACCGGGGAAACCTGGTCAAAACGCGTCATGTTGCTGAACTCACAATAAAGCACTGCAATATTCAAACTACTGGGTGGTCCGTACCTGATTTCCCATTTGAGGAGGACGTTTTCATCAGTATTGTGGTCTTTGTATATATATATTCATAAAAGCTCTTTTCTATATCTAAATACAGGCCACACAAATAGGTCTGAGATAAATGTAAGATGAGAACTGATTTACCTGGGTGCCGTTACTTGGACGCACTACATACATGCACTTTCTGAAAAACTCAGGGTATCCCCTCGTTTAGTGTGTTGAAGTCTATTGTGCAAGCCACACCCTTAATTGCATAGAGAACACCCTTTTCAGAGACCCCCCACATTGTCATCCCACGTAAAGCCCTAGGGAAACCATAGACATCTTGGTGGAAAATTCTAGCTATGCTAGAACCTCAACTTGACAGAGCAGAACGTCTGTCACATTGGAGGGCGAAGAGCCAAACTCTCATTCTACGAGTGTTTTTTTCCATTTTTACTTTTTCCATGAATTTTTCATTTAGTTCCAGGTGAGGACATTTTAACATCTTCTTCCATTGACATGGATATGGCTTATCATTTACATCAACCTCCCCTATATCGATTTTTCTCTGAACATTTGCGATTATTTATTCATTCATTGCTCTTACTGTTCTGGAATGGTCTGGACTTTACTTTCTTCTCTTTTTCTCTTTAGTACTGCATTTGTTCTGACACCCCTGGTCCCAACAAACACTTCTTAAAAAACAAGTCTCTGCTTTTCTATTGGCGTGTCACAATGGCCAGGTTGTTGTGGCTCTATGACGTTACATTTCACCTTCATTAGTCCCTCTCTCCCTTCAGACTTCTATGTGAATTTCTTATTCAGTAATGAACAGTACTTGAAATGAAAAAATAGAAGTAAATAGAAGTGCAGATACTCTGTACCAGAGTACCTGCTCATTTCTGAGAAGTGCCGGTACTCTCCAATTAAAATAATTATGTTTGTTTTGACATGTGCAGGCACTCTCCCTCTCAAAATAAAAAAAGTACAGGGACCCTGTACCAGAAAGCACTAGCCCATTTAAAACACTGGTAATAAAATGTACATTTAGATCATTGTGCAAGTACAACATTGTATAATGCGGCTAATACACAATCACACATGTGCTGCCTCCCTTCCCTTGGTCTATGGACAGAAAAAAAGGAAATAAAATGTCACCTTCTCAAGGAAGAGCAGAGCGCAATTTCAGTTAAAATTTGTAAAAATTGCTGTGTGTACGTGGGGCTGACATACATGCCTTGTTGTTTACTGGCTTTCTTGCTGTGTTGAATCCTCTTATAGATCAGCCCATAGTGCAGTAAACAAGTATGGTTTAGACATACTACCACCAAGATTGTTTGAATGTTTAAAGCTTTACAGCTTGCAACTCTGCATACTTTAATAAAACGAACCCTGGCGGAGTTCACGGAGTTGCACTACGCAGAGCTACGTGAAGTGCAAAACAAAATTCTGTCGTACTACGTGGAGCTTCGCAAGCGGTGGAGTACAGTAGAAAATTGCTGTTCGTGGTGATTGCACAGTGCCGGATGCTTGTCCGCACTGTGCAATCTTTGTGCACATTACCATGCACAGCGCAAGCTTACCTTTTATGCCGCTCAAGTAGATTTTTACTAGAGCGGTAGCTTTCTCAACGCGAACGGGCAGTTTGTCAACACGAGCGGTCACGAGCATATGTGACAACTCGCAATGAGAAACCTGACCAGCCCGCATTGAGAAATCTCGCCGGGAGGTTTATTTTCCATGCTCGCTCTTGCCAACTTGATGTCGGTGATCGCGAACAAGGAAAAATCTCACCAGGAGGTGGATTTCCTTGCTCGATAAAATTCATTTGGAAAAAAAAATAAGTACAGTATATAGCTATTTTTTTTTATGAGGGACTTTTTACCCTGACCACTGTTGTCAGCCCTTCACCTGTTTATTTGGGGGTTTGTGGCTGGCTATCACAAGAGCTTCCCAAACTGCCCAAGCAGCCCATATTCTGCTCCAGCTACATCTGCTCGGACTGCATAGCTGCCTGCAGCTAACATCAGCCTAGGTGAACCCTGCCCACCCTTCTATCATCTACCCCACACACAGAAGTCTTGAGATTCATACCCAGTTTCTTCCCATGCTACAGGAGAAGATGCAACCTGATCGCCCAGATTGATGCTGGAAAATGGGGGATAAGGAAGACAGGTACTCCCACTTCCCCTTCCACTATTGCTTGTTCAAGGATGTCATCAAACTATTATTGCAGGCATGGAGATTGCACTTTTTTAATGGAACATTATATAGGTGCTAGGTAGAACAGCAACAACCTTTTTTAGCGATGCATTGCGTAGTTGTGTACAACTAAAGAAACTACATCCACTACCAGTATGACAAAAATTCCAAATTTCCCACCATACACGCATGTACAAAAACAATTTCACATCTAATTACCATTGAGTAATGTTGATAAAATCCACTTACGTAACCATGCTACAACAACCCTAGCGATGATTGTTTAACATAGATACTTTGATAATCCTAACTCAAGAAATCCCCAAATATTGCTAAATTAGGTAAACGCTAACATAACGTAAATGTGTAAGTATTTGTGCAGTATAGCGGGTGAAAATGTAATATGTACTTTAATAGGGGAAAAACTATTATAGAAATTCAAAGAACGAGCAAACTAAATATTGAAAATGTTTTTGGAGCATTGCCATTTATCAGAAAGCCCAATTATGAGGAAAAAATTAAAGCATGACAAATCCAACAGATGAAAGAAACTTGCAGTAGTCCTTTTTCAATATCATATACCACCATAAAAAGGAGGAGGGTGAAGAACTATAAATGAAATATAGGTAAGGAAAAGAAGCAAAAGGTAGGTAAAAGCAGTGTCAAGAAATGGTGAAAAGAAGCTGAAAAACAAGCCAAGTAATAAAGAAAAGGGCTCTGCTTTTGTCTAGTTACCCAGTGCAAAGTTACTCAAAAGTCTAGACTTACATGTCCTCATCCACTAAAACGAGGGAGGGGGTGGAAGTCAGTAAAGAAGTCATATAAAGTAAAGTTTAGTGTAGTGACTTTGAAACCATATTTAAAGTTTCACACGCCTTCTGGAGACCTTCACAAACAAAGAGGAGATCTACATATGGTAAAGAAAAATATTTGTAAGTTGAATTTTAATATAAATTCATTTTATACAGAAGTATTTTAAGTGTAGATTATTTAAAATACAACAGAGTGATTATCTACATTTGAAATACAAAAAATAATTGATTTAATTATATTAAAATAAATCCAAATTATTTTTTAAAGTTGTACTTTAAAAATTAACACCCACCTAAAGTGAAATTATTTATATTTATTTTTTATGTATTCAGAAGGTATGTATACAATTACATCATTTATTTTCATAAATAATGCTACATAATGCTACATTTATTTTTTAAATTGAAAGAATGCCAATAAATTATTTTACAATAAAATGTTTATTTTGCAATGTATATTTATTTAATGAAAATAATGTTATATGTATTTGTTAAAAAGATTAAATACATTTATTTTATCATTGTTTCATATGGGGTTATTTTAAGTTCCTAGCTCCTTCACTTTATGTGGGATAATGTTGCAGTACCTATCCACTTGCAGTCCAGTCACTACTAATGAGTAGACTCGACTACGGGAACTCCCTATTTGTTGGCATGGCGGATTACTTATTTTCAAAGCTGTAGCTTGTCCAGAATGCGGCAGCAAAAGCCGTCTGTAACAAAAAAAAGTACGACTCTGCCAAGAGTTGTCTGAGAGCCCTACATTGGCTCCCAATGAGGCAAAGAGCTTCTTTTAAAATGTTATGTTTTACCCACAGAGTGCTGCATAATACTGGTCCGACCATCCTAAAAACAGGATTCATTTTTTTGTACCGAACCGAAACCTTCGTTCCCAATCCACTGCAAGAGCTGCCACCACCCGAATAAAGAGAGTCAGGATGGGCGGTCGTGCCTTTTCACATCTGGCTGCAAAGTTGTGGAATAATTTTCCAATAGATTTAAGACTCACAGATTGTTACCTCACTGTCAGAAAAAAACTCAAAACCATATTGTTCCCCAAAGTAGATTAAATCTCCCAGGCACACGTGCTAGTTCACTGTACACTGTCATTCCTAACGCCATGATATCCTTTTAGGATGAATGTTAGAGCTTTAGAAGTACGATTAACATTAACATTAACATTAACCTCTGAGTGGCCATGTGTGCTATTGGACTTCGCTGGAGTACATTTACAACTGTTTTGCTGTCTTTTTTGATTGTAGCAGATGTGAAAGTGCAGTTGATGAATAGGAAGATGATTGCTCTTTTGTGGGAGGGTGCCTGCCCCTCTCCATACACCATTCTAGCCCTCCCATAGCTCCTCCTTACTTCTTCCAATCCCCCGCACCTTTAGTCATAAATATTTCTTAACGCCTTAACCGCAGCAGCAATTCCGCCACGGTGCTGGCGTTCTAAAAGGTGGGCGGGGCTGCGACTGCCAACGGTCATTCGCAGCACCAGGGAGGGAGTGCTCCTGTCGGCCGACGGGAGCACGGAATGGGGTAATTTCCAGCGAGTCCCCTGTCAAATTTACTACTAAAACATATACCTATGTGTGTGGAGAGCTCTGCAGTCGGGCAGAGTTCTCCGCATAAAAGGTTGGAGAGGTGGAGGTGGGGACCTTGCACGTGGTTCGTGAATACATTTTTAAAATTACGATTGTAGTAGTAGTAAATATTACAACAAATGCAGTTTTGAATAGGCAACTAAAAGTTAGGTTTATTCAGAGACATATTCCCAAGCTCATAATCATCATGATAATCGATTTTATCCCTGAAACTGAAAGATTTTGAACCCAATATATTGTCTATGGAAATTAAAATAACTATGCATCAAACTATGCTGATAATTTTGATGTACGAATGAAATTTCACTTTACATTTTAGAGCATTTTACAAAAAACTTTAACTATGAAATTGACATTGTGTTTTTCAAATAAATATTGATTAAAGCTTGGGTTATAAAACATGTGTGCAACAAAGGAAGATCACAGCACTTGCAATTGTGTACCTTTTTGCATTTGGGGTTTAAATATTCAATGCATTCATCAATTCAACATACTCCTGACCATACCATTTTCTTCATCGGCCTTGAATAAACTGTGTGTGCAAAGCCCAGATGGCAATAGCAACTGTTTGACCATCAGTTCTCCCTATTTTCACTCTGCACATATGCTCAAGATACCAAACACTTTGCAAGATTACAGTTTTATTGTCACAAATTTTTTTGCAACAATAATTCAAACTCTCTGTAGCAGTGTTTTCCAAACTTTATGGAACTACAACAAAATTTTTGTACAACCTCAAACATTCTTCGGCTTTAATGAGTATGAGGCAAGGTGATTTAAATGTTTTTTAAAACAGTAATTGTTTGTAAAGGTAATAACCCTGACTGTGCCCTTGAATATTGGATTGTGGGAAAGATATTGATCGGCCATAAAAATAGCAGATGCTGAACTGCACTGGAGTCTAGAGCTGGAAAACTTTTCAGAGAGGGGGGGTGCTGCTCTGCTGCTCTCTGGTATTCATTCACTAAAATCACAAAGCTTCTAAAAAAAAGTTTTAAAAAGTTAAAGAAAAAAAAGTATATATATATATATATCTCCCCAGTTTGGCTCTGATTTAGCAGACCGCTGGCGCTGCTTCACTCCGGTGCGTGATCCTTGGCCGAGCCAGCCGTAATTATATGTGTCCAACTCTCCTCCGAGAAGGTGAAATGAAAACGCACTCACGGTGTCAAATCGTTTTCCTTTGATTTATTTAACAAATGGCATTCAGTTGTTCAGCAATAAAGCACCGACGCGTTTCGCTGTGTACTCACAGCTTTCTCACGGTCAATACAAAAAACATTAGTGAGTCTCTCCTATTTCAATAGGGTACCGCCAAAAACATTTACAAAACGTCACTTCCTGTGATAATGATGGAGGTGAGATGGGAAATGTAGTTCACATTAACCATATAGACTACTTTTCTTTACTTGCTACGAGTTTAGCCAACAATTTTTACATATATGGTATGCAGTCAACACGTTTTATACTTTGCATCTCCGATTATTTCAAAGCACATAAATTAATGCATATTTCTATGACAACCCGTGAGTGCCCTCCAGTGGGCCCCCGCTCCCTTGATATGTGTATGAATTCACTGCCCTCCAGTGGGCTTGGTCGTCTAATTATTCTGCCCTCCAGTGGGCTATGACTACATACTATGTGTCATTGACACTTTTGTCTGATTCTGTAACAACTCTTTTTTTCTTGGTTACATAACCACTCGTAGCCTCTTGAACCACATACCCCCATATATTGTACAACATACTGAATTCTATTGTCCTGTCTGACTATATTGAGCCAAAGGATCATAGTTCAACGTGAAGAGTCCCAACTCATAAGTGTACATAAAGTTCTTCACTTTGATTAAGGCCTGTCGGAGTCATCGTCCTAAAATTTAAAATTTGTCGTGACTCTCGACATCTCAAAGTTCCAGAATTCTTTTTTTTTATTCCTTTTTGGTGCTCCCAATGTATTTGAGTGAGCACGGGCATTCTATCACGTATACCACATGAGTACTTACACAATTTATCAATTCTTTTATTTTCCATGTTTTATTGTTGGGCATCATTACTTCCTTTTTATTCACCGCAATTTGACACACCTTGCAGTGCTGACATTTAATGAAACCTTTTGTTTTCATCTACTGTATGCCTTTCTTTTTTCTGGTGTTGTCCCTGTAATGGCTCTGAATTAGTCTGTCTTTTAGATTTTTTGATCTTCTATATGTTACTTCTGGGTGCTTGCCCACTATTTTGCTTGTGACCGGGTCTAATTGTAGCAGTTTCCAATTTTTCCTGATCAAAAAGAATGGAAAAAGACAAGTTTTGAAATGGCACAAAGGTTTAAAAACAGAGGATATAACAAAAAAGTCATTGAGAGATGTTGGAAAAGAGCAAACAACAAAGGAAGAAGAGAAGCACTTACAACCAAAAAAAAGAAGAACACTGAACAAAACATGCAAACAAATGATAGAAAAATAAGATTGATCCTTGACTACACGAGGGAATCCAAACAAATTGTCAACATAATCAGGAAAAATTGGAAACTGCTACAATTAGACCCGGTTACAAGCAAAATAGTGGGCAAGCACCCAGAAGTAACATATAGAAGATCAAAAAATCTAAAAGACAGACTAATTTGATAAATTGTGTAAGTACTCATGTGGTATACGTGATAGAATGCCCGTGCTCACTCAAATACATCGGGAGCACCAAAAAGGAATTAAAAAAAAGAATTCTGGAACATGTGAGAGCGACAGTGAATAAAGATCGCAATAACGCTGTGGCCAAACACATGGAACAACTACATAATGGGGACTGGACACTTCTCAAGTTCTATGCCTTGGAAACAATCCTCCCACATGACAGAGGGGGGGACCGTGAAAAAACTTTGAGATGTCGAGAGTCACGACAAATTTAAAATTTTAGGACGATGACTCCGACAGGCCTTAATCAAAGTGAAGAACTTTATGTACACTTATGAGTTGGGACTCTTCACGTTGAACTATGATCCTTTGGCTCAATATAGTCAGACAGGACAATAGAATTCAGTATGTTGTACAATGTATGGGGGTATGTGGTTCAAGAGGCTACGAGTGGTTATGTAACCAAGAAAAAAAGGGTTGTTACAGAATCAGACAAAAGTGTCAATGACACATAGTATGTAGTCATAGCCCACTGGAGGGCAGAATAATTAGACGACCAAGCCCACTGGAGGGCAGTGAATTCATACACATATCAAGGGAGCGGGGGCCCACTGGAGGGCACTCACGGGTTGTCATAGAAATATGCATTAATTTATGTGCTTTGAAATAATCGGAGATGCAAAGTATAAAACGTGTTGACTGCATACCATATATGTAAAAATTGTTGGCTAAACTCGTAGCAAGTAGAGAAAAGTAGTCTATATGGTTAATGTGAACTACATTTCCCATCTCACCTCCATCATTATCACAGGAAGTGACGTTTTGTAAATGTTTTTGGCGGTACCCTATTGAAATAGGAGAGACTCACTAATGTTTTTTGTATTGACCGTGAGAAAGCTGTGAGTACACAGTGAAACGCGTCGGTGCTTTATTGCTGAACAACTGAATGCCATTTGTTAAATAAATCAAAGGAAAACGATTTGACACCGGGAGTGCGTTTTCATTTCTCCTTCTCGGAGGAGAGTTGGACACACATATATATATATATATATATATATATATATATATATATATATATATATATATATATATATATATATATATATATATATATATATATATATATATATATATATATATATATATATATATATATATATATATATATATATATATATATATATATATATGTATATATATATATATATATATATATATATATATATATATGTATATATATATATATATATATATATATATATATATATATATATATATATATATATATTCACAGAAAAAACCATAGGTTATAGACCATATATAGTTAGGAATTTGCATTTACAAAACCTTGAAAATTCACTGAAAAAACCATAGGTTATAGACCATATATAGTTAGGGATTAGCATTTAAAAAACCTTATTTTATTTGCACAAAACCATTGAAATTCCATATATAGTTAGTTGCACTAACTATATATCGCGGACCCGCAATCCACTGCTAATGATGTCACATATTACATCATTCATGACATGGTCAGTGACATCACTGATGACATCACTGATGACATCTCAAATGACATCACTGATGACATCACTGATGACATCTCAAATGACATCACTGATGACATCACTGACATCTCATTTGACATTACTGATTACATCACTGATGATATCATTTATGTGATAATACATCTTCAGACTCTAATATAACCTTTGATACACTCAGTGTAAACAGGCACTCACAGACTGTCACACATCCATGGAGTTACTCACACACCTATTCAGTCATGCAAAGAATCAATCACATCTCCATTTCCTTAACTATACAGTTATACACACCTTACTTATTCAAACATATACTAACACATATTTACTCTCTTATACAATCCTTGATACAAGTTCACAATGATTCATACAGCCACTCTCACATTCACTGACTCTTATGTTCAGTTATTTATATATGTCAACTCTCACATGGAGTGTGTTTTACATATGTACTTACTTTGACATGTAGAACTGAGATATCCATTCACTCACCAATATACTCATGCACACAGTCAACTGTCCATACAGCTGTTTCTACATGCACTTTTGAACCCATACACCTCGGGAATCAACCGCTCACACATCTATGCACAGAGTTATACACCTCCCAGCCACCCACACACACACTCAGTCTCCCATACAAATACTTGGGCAACCATTCAATAACCCATATAGTTACTGATATAGCTACTGATTTAAACATGCAGCAGTTTACAGAAGAACATAAATATTGATTGCCAAATTAAGACACTTTAATCACTAACCCATGCACTCAGTGAGACACATTTAATCATTCTCTCATACAGTCAGTCATGCACCTACTAAATCCTTCAACCAGACACTTATACATCCACTCATTCTTCAATATGTAAGACATATTTTAACTTTACAGAAACATACAGTCACTGGGTGTTGTCATCAGTGATGTCATCAGTGATGTCATTTGAGATGTCATCAGTGATGTCATCAGTGATGTCACTGACCATGTCATGAATGATGTAATATGTGACATCATTAGCAGTGGATTGCGGGTCCGCGATATATAGTTAGTGCAACTAACTATATATGGAATTTCAATGGTTTTGTGCAAATAAAATAAGGTTTTTTAAATGCTAATCCCTAACTATATATGGTCTATAACCTATGGTTTTTTCAGTGAATTTTCAAGGTTTTGTAAATGCAAATTCCTAACTATATATGGTCTATAACCTATGGTTTTTTCTGTGAATTTCATTGGTTTTTTAAAAGCTAATATCTATAGCTGTAAAATATATTCTTTATTAAGTGACGTATCACGTAGCCCGTGAGACGCCTCATGATGCATCGCATAACCGTGACGTATCGTCTCTGCAGCGCAAACCAAACCCAAAACGTAAGCGCGCCAGAACACGCTTAAAGATATATATATATTTTTTTAACCTTAATTAGACAAAATCCACACGTGCACATATCACAAACGTTCAAAAAACACAATATGTCGGACTCCCGTTACGCTGCCGGTTAGCTGCCCGGTTAACGTACCAGGAAGCACCTTTACCGCGAAAAATCGCAAATTTTTTTTTTTCACCCCCCAGGGAACTTTAATAGCCCCCTCATCAATCCTAGGGGTTCAGGAGGGGGTCTGCCTTACCCCTTTCATTCATTTACACCTTTTTTTTTCCACCTCTTGTCTCTCGATCCCACAGAGAGACAAGATGGCGGCCGCTCCAGACTGTTTACAATGATAACAGCCAATCAGCTTCTCCTCAGACTCCCGTTACACTGCCGATTAGCTTCCCGGTAGCTGCCCGGTTAGCTGCCCAGTTCGCGTACCAAGACGCGTCTCTACGGCGAAAAAATCGGATTTTTTTGTTTGTTTTTTTTTTGGCCCCACGTGGCTTTATAATATCCCCCTCATCAATCCTAGGGGGTCAGAAGGGGTCTACCTTGCCCTCTTTCCTTCATTTCCCCCTTTGTTTTGGCCTCCTCTTGTCTCTCGATCCTACCGAGAGACAAGATGGCGGCCGCTCCGGACTGTTTACAATATTGACAGCCAATCAGCTACTCCTCAGACTCCCGTTACACTGCCGGTTAGCTTCCCGGTTAGCTGCCCGGTTAGCTGCCCGGTTCGCGTACCAAGACGCGTCTCTACGGCGAAAAAATCGGATTTTTTTTTTTTTTTGGGTTACACTGCCGGTTAGCTTCCCGGTTAGCTGCCCGGTTAGCTGCCCGGTTCGCGAACCAAGACGCGTCTCTACGGCGAAAAAATCGGAATTGAATTTTTTTTTTTTTTGGGTTACACTGACGGTTAGCTTTCCGGTTAGCTGCCCGGTTAGCTGCCCGGTTCGCGAACCAAGACGCGTCTCTACGGCGAAAAAATCGGATTTTTTTTTTTTTTTTTTGGGGCCCGGCGTGGCTCTATAATATCCCCCTCATCAATCCTAGGGGGTCAGAAGGGGTCTACCTTGCCCCCTTTCCTTCATTTCCCCCTTTGTTTTGGCCTCCTCTTGTCTCTCGATCCTACCGAGAGACAAGATGGCGGCCGCTCCGGACTGTTTAGAATGTTGACAGACACCGGAGAGCCAATCAGTTTCGCTTCGCAAAGTTCCGATACGCGAAAAGTTCGCGAACCGGAGCGCTGCCCGGAGCGCTGTTACAGATATATATCTTGTCCAACCGCCCTATGGAAAACTCAATGCAAAAAACGCGTTTTGGGACCCCCCTTTTTTCTCAGCCCCCCCTTGACGAAACCCCACCAAATTTTCAGGGGCTGCTCAGAAACAAAATGTGCCATTTTCCTGAAAATTTCAGCCGATTCCATCCACAAACGCCAAAGTTATTAGGCATAGAATTTTCAAAAGTTCCATAGAGAAAAAATCCTAACTATATATACCTACTGGCTATCGCCAGTAGGTAATATATATATATATATATATATAAATATATATAAATATGTATATATATATATATATACATATCCCAAACAACGTTGTTTCTGATTTCAAAACAACATGCCGCAGACTCCAAACTGCTTGTGAAGCGTGACTTATTAGTGGAACAACAACTCTATGATTTTAGGATACTATGTAAATAACATACCATGTGACAGTATCTTTCGATAACCACAGAAAAAAGACTTCCATTATGCAACAAAAAACGACATTCAAGTCGATCAAATTCATTCAACATTATCAACTGATAATTACTTCCTTATACCAAGTTGGGGTAGCATGGAAAGTAAGAGAACATAAAGGAAATAATTAAGCCCATTACTTCGCTGCTTGCTATAGCTTATTAGTGTTATCCACTGTCAGGGTCACAATAACGTTTTTAACTAACTTTATCGGCCCCTTCTTACGGTGTGCATGATAAACACTATTTTAAATTGTATTGTCGCTGATCATATAGCATATAGCGTAATATAGATGTAATTCCTCTACACTACCAGGGTAAATCTATCTTAATAATGTGTGTCAAGTGATTAATTACCCATGTGCTACAAGAAAAACCATTTTTTGGTTAGAATTCAAGCACCGATCACCCCGCATTTTCTTTGTGCGATCAGGGAATATCACCCCAAGCTTCTCATCACATTGCAATTCTTCTCCAGTGGGCGAAATCTGCTAAAGTTACCATCACTCCTCTCAAATGTCCATATATCCGGGGCATGTTTATAACCTTTTATTTGTGTTGTTTACTCTTGCTCTGTGCAGTTGCTTCAGTCTTCTAATACAGATAATTTTTGCTCCTTTGCCTTCCACTTGTTAAAGAGTTCACAGGGAGATCTGAAAAAGACATAGACAACAATTATGCGAGTGGTGGAGTGCAGTGCAAACTGCAGTTTATGCTGGTATTTCTGCTGCTCGGGTAGAAATTATACCCGCGCGGCAGCTCGCACTGGCAGACGTACTTACCGTTCGTGATCGTGAGCTGGGGAATAGCTCCGCTGCACATCACAAAGAGGAGTTTTCTGCACTCCGCGAGCTTCGAGGAGTGCAGAAAACTCCACGAACGGAGCTAAGTTGACCGCCCAGGTCTAATATATATATATATATTTATATATATATATATTTATATATATATATATATATATTCCAGTGCTCTATCTCACGGAATCCAATCACCAGCAAGGACTCGGATAGACAAACGCGGAACCCATTTTTTCGTGCTTCATTGTTGATTCAGAATTGTTTCGCCACGCATCCGTATGCCGCCATGACGCGTTTCGGTCCGACCTGGACCTTGATCACATATATATATAAAATATTTTTTCCAGTTTTATATAGAGCAAACACAGCCCAGAAGCATGAGCATATGCTTACATTGCACAAGGTCAGATTAATTTTATTATAAGTGTAGACGATTAAGGGATTTGTTCAGAATCAAAGGATGTTGAACTAACACTGCTCTTGATTCTGGTTCCCCACATCCAAAGTAATCAGCTCTGGGTATTAGGCCTCATCCATATTCCTCAATTCACAAAAGGGGTTGGGTTGTACACAATCATGTACAGTGAGCACACTTCCATGTTATAATGACTTTTTTTAAATAAATAAGCAGCAGCAACAAATCATGGGAGGTTTACCTGGAGTCTTGCTTGGTAATACTTGCAAGAGTTTGTTTTAAAACTGGGCTTAGGCACATTGTTCACCACCATTGTCCTGGTGCACAAACAGGGCTAATCTTTTGAAATACTACTTACAGATAGACCAGTTCTTTTGTGGCCAACCAAAAATCAGCTTGCACACCACCAGTGAGTCATGACCCACAGTTTGGAAGATGCTGCTCAGTAGGATAAGCTCTTTGACACCTTCTTGAAAGCATTACAATCAGCAGCAGCTGTTAATGACACAAGTAGTTGTCAGTTCCGTACAGGTCTCCAATTGATCACCTCTGAGCAACACTCCATGACCTGACCTTAGAAGTGCTTTGTGACAAGAGTTTCATTGATCTTTTCTGCAAAGTGCCATCAATTGCTCTGATTGCCAGTCTTTGATACCACCTGTTTATCTGGGGCATTTGGTTTTCCTGGCCAACACATGTCTCCAATTTAATATGGTACCTCTAGCACTACAGGTTTCATGTGTCAGTCTAGAAGAGTGGCTATAATATTTATCTCTCTCTCTCTCGATCTCTCTCTCTCGCTCTGTAATTTTTTCCCTTGTCCCCTCTTATTCCTCTATATTGTTCTCCCTCTCTCACTTAAAATTAGTAATATTACTAATTACCCTGTGAGCCTTCTTTCACTCTTGATATGGACGAAAGACAGCGTCAATAAGACCAAATACATTTAAGAACCAGAACTTCATATCGTTGATGGACAGTGTGATTCCACCTATGGTTTTAAATAATTGAAGAGGCTGTGACAAGCTTTTGTGTCTGATAAGTCTCATGTGGAGTCAGTTTGCACAATCTCTCTCTACTGCTTCTCTGAGTAGAGTCTATTCTGCAGAAGACAACAATGGCAAATATAAAATGGCCATTCCCGAGCAATTTCTCCTCCATTCGCCATACGTTCAATAGGCCTGTTGTTGCAAGGTCTTATGTCCCACTCAGAAAAAGCAAATGGCCGTGTCTGGTGCTCAATGGTTAAAAGAGAAACTTCGACAATATCAGATTACTTGAGAACTGTCAAAGTGTCCTGAAGAAGGTGTAAATAATACAAACTCACACCGAAACGCAGCGTCGACCTTTGTACTTTGACCCCTTTTTTTTACTTTGTGAATATTTTACATATTTTATTTAGATTGTAACCCTGACAGGGAGGTATTTTAATAAATTGTGTTTACACTTTTCATTCCACTGGTGTGTTTACCTGTTTAACTTTTAATCAGCAAATATTGTTTAGATTGGGATAGTGCTTGACATTTAGATCACCATTTTTTGTGTTGTGATTATACAAGGATTCTCTAGTCATAAGTTTCGCCTTAGCATTGGTTTGTTCTAGTCAGTATTCCTGACCCTATAGAGTCTACCTCAAAACACAGGTCTCTCCTTTTTGTTGCAGCACATGAGTGTCCAGCAGACAATGGTTGCTAATGGGTTGGACCTCCTACCATTCTGTCTCAAGTATAATTTGTTTTTGTAAACCTGAATGATAAAAGTGAAAACTGTCACTGGGCTATGTGAGTGTTCATCAAGCTGTTTGTCCGTAGCCTTCCCAGGCTATTACCAACTCTCAGAGGGATTGAATAAGAGGGGTTGTGTAAGCTAAATTGGCGAGACAACTGGTAATGGAGCTTGGTGTTGCAGTGTAGTCCAGTTCATCAGCCTCTTTCATGCTCTGTATGTCCTTCCCGGAACAGATAGGGGTGAGAAGTATTTTATTAAAACTTCACACAATGCTCCTGGCTTGAAAGATGGCTCAGTGAGTTAAGTGCTCAGCTAAGATATCTGCTTTCTTTGACCTGAAGGTTACATGTTCAAATTCTGGAAAGGTTACTCAGGCTCTCATTTTTCTAAGGTCAATATATTAAGTAATGGGTCAACTGAGTAATAGTACCACCTTACTGATAGACTTCTACCCGCAGATTCCTCAACTTTGAATGTTCCCCATGTATCAGAATGGATCTGAGAAATCTTCAGCAGTACCCTTGCGTGCAAATAGGTGGCACAGGCAGCTCTACATCAATGTTGTCTGCAACAAATGTGACGTGCTCAGACCTGTATAGGTGCCTTCCATCAGTACTTGCATCAGTTCCTTTCTTTCTACACCAGCAGATGTGGATCCTGAGCTACACCTCATCTCTTTGAGACTGTCTTTTTCAAGCAAGATTACAACAGTGTGCAAGGAACAATGCTGCCTCCAAAATCTAACCATGTAGGGATTGTCACAAACAGATGTCTGTGACTGACCCACACATGCTTTACCTCTGGTGGCTGGGGTCGGACCACAACTCCAAGGCCTGCAGTATCTGCACCTTGCTGCGCCTCAAGGCCATTTGGAAGCGAGAATCAAAGATGTTTGTAGCGAAAAACCGCCAGACTCCACAGCATGACAAGTCAAGGTCGAAAGTCATGTCCCAGCCTTCTCTCAAGCCCAGTTCCATCATAAATCATCATCGAGGTTCAAAAGCTCAGATAAGTCCAAGAAAAACCACAAGAAGTAAAAATGGGACTTGGCAGTGTCTTGTCACTCTCAAGACCCTGAGAAGGTGCAAGGGTGCCAGTATGCTTCGAGATCTCACTCCCAAAGTCGTTCCACTTTGGAGATGATTCCTACCCTTGTTCAATGACAGTCTGAGTTTCCAGGCGGTTGGCGACGCCGCAGCAGATTGAGGAATTCTATGCAGCCATGTTGCGATTTTAGGCTGACTACAGTGCGCCTTCATGCCCCAACGAGTTGGGAGGCCACCCAACTGTCATTCCACTGGCAGGTTCACCCTTGGCACCAGCTTGACCCTCTGGGTTTGTTCTGGACTGACCTCGGTATCGGCTCCCTCTCCGGTACCACAACCCATATTGAATCACAGACCTTTATCACCAATACTAGCGCCATTGACTTCAGACAATGATGGCCAATCCATAGAACCATTCGAATTAAGATGCCACTGTCCCAACCTTGACAGCTGTTGCACACTGCTTTAACTGAACTGCAGCCATTTAGTCACTTTTCTGACTCTGATACATTGCCCTTAGGTATGGAGGGATCATGTTTTCCACTAACTATTTGGCACAGGCTCAGACAATGGTGGCTCTGATGCTGAGAATGAGTTTGCTTAGTTCTATGATGAGGACTTTGAATATAAGGACCTCCTGGACTCCAGTTGTCTGAATATTTCCCCAGATTCTGAACCGGTGTCTAGACCTGCCATAGAGAAAAGCTCTTTTTTTGCCTTTGCCATAGTTGTGCGGAGGTTATTGATCTCCAGCGTCCCACCAAGGGAGTCAAGACCAATGTTTGACTGAGGTGCTTCAACCTGGCTGTTGGACTTGGCCCTTCTGGCAGGTTCACCCCTAAACTTTTTGCTTTTTGAATATGAATTGGTGGTAGTGATTGTTGGTTTCTGCACACTTTCACTGTGTCCCAGTGGAAAGTGCGTGCGCACTCTGAGTGCGTGGAGTAAGGTTGGCCTGCCCTCCCATAGGAATGCATAGGGAATGTCTGTGTCCCTGGTAGTTCCTGATGCGTGAGGTGTGCAGGCTCGAGTTTGGTATGTGCGGACTCGTGTGATTGAATGCTGCGCAATGATGTGTGGGCGTGAATGTGTCTAGTGTAGAAGTGCCACTTCTAGAAATGGGTGTGCGTGTGCAGTGAGTGTGCTGGCGTGTGATTGGCTGGAGCTGGCAGGTGAGCCTGGCTCCAGGAGTCTGGATGGGTCTGCCCCGGTGGTGAGTGGAGAGATTAGCATGGTGATGTGAGGGAGGGGTACACCTGGGACCTGAATAGGGCTGGGCTTTACCCACACAATGCTGGCTCCGCCCCCTGTGGTGCGTCTAATGTCCCTAGCCCTGCCAGTGAATAGAGTGAGGGGCTGAGCACATCAAGAGTGCTCACAAACCAGCTGCAACGGGTTTTTCCCCTCACCCTGAAGCCAGACAAAGAATTTATCAGTATAAAAAGGGGCTGTGTCCCCTTACAACATGTTCTCTTCCTGGATCCTTTTCCTGAGGGGGTCTGCTGCTGGGCGCCAAGAGGACTGCCACTGGGAATTGCCTCCCTGCCTAGGAGGACCCTGTGAGCTGGCTCTGGGCCCAGCCTTGCCCCCCCACCTCCTGAAGGACTTTGTGCTGGTCCCTGGACTTTTGGGACCCTAGCGCCTGGAAGCGCTTGATTTTTGCCTAGCGCTTGTGAGCTCTTTATTTTGCCTAGCGCTGGGAGCGCTTTATTTGTCCTCATAGCGCTTGGGGGCGCTTTTCCTCTAGCGCAGGGAGCGCTTTATTTTTGAGTAAGTACTGGTGCCCGTGTATCCTTTGCACCATTGTTCTAGCGGGTGCCTACCCCGCGTTGTTCGTCTATTTTGTGAGGGAGCTGACCCCTCGTGCGCAGAAATCCCTGCTGTCAGCCCGGGGATTGCTGAGGATACGCTGTGCCCGCCTCCCTGCTCAGGGCCGCGCTGCCATTGGCGGCCCTCCGAGGCAGGAAGCCAGGCAAACTCCGGGAAGACGTGGGCGGAGCCTGGTCGTGCTCCGGGTTCCACGGAGAGAGGAAGCCCGGAGCAGAGCGGGAGCATGCTGGTTCCCCCGCGGGGCTCTCCTGAGGAAGAGAGCCCTGCCCACCGCCACTATCAGCACCCAGCCCCCAACAGCAGGACCAGGTGAAGAGGAGGCTGCTGCCCCGCAGAAGCAGAGCGCCGAAGAGATCCAGTGAGTGGTTGCCGGGTGCGTCAGAGAGAGGGGGGCATTGGGGCCCGTCCCCCACTTCCGCAGTTTTAGCCCGATAGGCTCAAGGCGCCACAGTTGTTTGGAGCCCAGAGAGGCTCTAGGGGCATCCTTTCTGCAGAGCCCAGTGGGGCTCAGGGGGCATTGTTTTCATGCAGTAGAGCAGCCCCAGGAGGCAGCGGGCCGCACCCCCTTGACCCACATTTTTGTTCAGTGCCACGGAGGCTCTAGGGGGCATTTCTTGGTTTTAAGGCCCACGAGGCTCCGTCACTTCAGGGGCATATTTCTTCAGAGCCTGCGAGGCTCAAACAGGGCACATTCTTTACGAGCCCTGAGAGGCTCTTGGGTGCCACATTTGCTCGAGCCCAGAGAGGCTCAGGGGGACATTCTATTTGTTTAGGGCCATGAGGCTCCAGCGTTGTCCCCAGTGTCTCCACAGCTGCCAGCACTTAGTGGGCAGCTGCTCCATTTAGGCCCCTGACATTTGGGACAGTTTTGGTGTTAATGCCTAATGTGAGTTCTGCACAATTGTTCTTGGCTGCACCGCTGAAGGTATATTTCTGCTCATGTGTTTTTCTCCTACACCTCTGAATGTTGTGATGCATCATGTGTAATGTTCCTATGCCTATACCCCTAAATGTATGGTGATACTTAGGTGGTTTTTCTTCCTTGTACAGGTGTTGCTAGGGAGGTCCTGGTTCCCTGCGTAATATTCTCCTAAGGTGGTTAGGGTTGCGTAGGTGGTTCTTACCTGTTACCTGTGATTTCTGGTTGTGTGCTCTATTTTCTAATTTGTGCTACAGTGATTCTATTAAGTAAGTACATTTTATTGTATATAGTTAATTAAAACCTTTACAATATGGTTACATTAAAACACATGTTTTAAGAATAAAATATTCGACTTTAGAAGATCGTTAAAAAAAAAAATACAAAAAAAAATACAAAAAAAAAAAATAATAACTTTCTAAAATGTCTATATATTTGATATATTTGTGAGAGGGGATTCAGAGTCTGTTCATAACACTTCAGGCATCCGTGTTCGAGCATTCAGTAATCTTTTTTCTCAGTCTTCACTACTAGCAGCAATGCCTTTTGACAGAATCTGGCGGCCCTACAAGCTGTCTGCAGATGGTAACTATTCAGTGCTAGCATGACAGCTGGGCGGCATGATCTAATCTGAAAAAGACGGAATACATGCAGTAGATAATAACGTCTCAAAATTTTCAAAGATGGGCAGATGCACAAAATGTGCAACATTGATTCTTCCATTTGCCCACATAGTCTGCAGACAGGGGTCGGCCATGTTTGCTTCCATGGAGGTGTGTGATCTTTTAAAATGGTGGTGCCCAGCCGTAATTGTAATAGTGTTTTTTGGACGGCATTGGATATGTGATTAACTAAGTACGGTTGGGGTTCCATTTTCACGTACGTGGCCAGGACCGTCCAACTGTGTTTTTTCTGTGCTGTTGCGGCTTTGTCTGTTAGCCAAGATCTTTGCTTTGCTGCTCCGTTGGTTACTTTTTTAAAAGCCGCAAAGGTTTGATTTGTATTCCATGCCTCCTCCAACTTAAGACTTGCAAGGGCGTTCTCCCATACTGGTTTCCAAGCGTTTTTCGACTTGGTCTGGTTGTTCATCTCAATCCAACAGAGGCCCATTAGCGTGTCCTCTTGGGCTGCTCTTAGTTTCCAACATGTTTTTAGAATGGCTGCTTGTCTGACTTGATGCTGGTTTGATAGACCAAATTCCAGGCGAATCAATGATTGAGATACAAACCTTGGAATCTTAAAGATATATTTGAACAGCTCTGATTGCTGTGTGTTCAGAAAATTTGCATCTTTACCCCTATACAATTCCGAACCATAGGTGAGCGAGGGTAAAAACTTGACGGCTATCACCTTCAACAGGTGCGAGTTGGATGGACAGTTCAATTTCGTTTTTAATATGTTTAGGGCAAAACGAAGTTTATTTGCCTGTGCCTTTCTATACAGTTGGTGATCTTTCAGAGTCCACCTGGCATCGACAACTACTCCCAGATATTTGTACGAGCAGGTCTGCTCTATTTTGTTGCCTGCGATGTGCCATTTGAAAGATTTCCTCCCTGGGCGAGAAGCAAAACAGACGATCTTCGTCTTTTTATAATTAATTTGCAGGCCCTGCGCACTGATGTATTCATGGAGCTTCATGATGGAACGTTGTAAGCCCAACGGGGTCTGACTGCACAGTACAATGTCGTCCGCATACTGAATGCTCCTGATTTTGTGATGGGCTAGCTTTGGCGGATCGCTTTCTGTCTCCGCAATGTGCTTGTCCAGGTCCGCTGTGAAGATGTTGAAAAGAGTTGGGGCCAATACACAGCCCTGCTTGAGGCCCACATGGGTGTAGATTTTTCGTGTAGTTCGATCGCCATTGCCTAATTTTATTCGAACCCAGGTGGATGAATACAAATTCATGATGGCCCGCAGCAACTTTGATGGTATTCCCCAAGTGTCCATTTTTTTCCATAGAGCCTCCCTCGGGACTGTGTCGAACGCAGCTTTCAGGTCGACAAAACACGTGTACAGCTTAGTTGACTTATCCCTGGCTTTGTCCACCAGAAGATTTAACGCCAGCAGGTTACATGAGGTGTTGGTTCCGGGCCTAAAGCCAGTCTGCGTGATCGGCAAGATCTTATTCGCACAAACCCAGTCTTCCAAAGCCATCAAAAGATTTGAGGCGTATATTTTGGCCTCGACATCTATGAGTGCTATGAGGCGGTAATTGGCTGGATCCGATCTTGTGCCTGCCTTAAAGATTGGATGAAAAATACTGCCTCTCCAAGACTGGGGAATGCTTCCAGTCTGGAATGCATTGTTAAATAGTGGGGAAAGATGTTCAGCCCAGAATTGTTGGTCTTGTTTGAACAGACCATTCGGTAAACCGTTTGGACCTGGGGCTCCCTTAGATCTCAAGTTTTTTAATACCTTTTCTACCTGGGATGGCGTTATCCAGTTTTCATCCGAAAGCTGGTCTGCTTCGTGATTGGTTTCTAATTGCAGGGTCTGAAACGCTGGGCTCCCCACTGGATAGTTGATGATTTGAGTATGCTCCAAGTGCTGTATCCAGTCATCCTCCAGAATATTAGCGCTGAAGACCTGTGCAGCCCCGTTTGCAACTTTATTGATTTCAGCCCAAAGTTTCCCGTTGTTATTTGATTGACTGGATGCTAGTAGTGATTGCCAGATGTTAGTTTGGTATTTTGATTTTTCTAACCACACATCTTTTTTATAATTTTGCCTTAAACCATAGATTTGAGTGGTTATATCATCACCCTTTGACCTGGCTGTTGCTTGCAGCTTCCTGATTTCTTGATTAAGGGTCCTTCTCTTGCGCACTATATTGCCCAAAGACGCTTGAGGGGTATTACTTGATTTCTTTATGTTACTGTGGTTGCCGAATCTCTCAGTTAGTGATGAGGTCAGTCTTTCCCAGTTTTCCCGATGTGCGGATGGATCTTCTCCGGTCACTTCAATAACAATATTTTTCACGAATAACATTATGTCTTTGATGTTATTGCCGTTCCATACCAGTCTCTTAAGGTTGTAGAGGCTTGGGGGTTCTGTCAGGTCTTTGGTCGGTGTAGCCCTTTTATATTGGATGTTGATTTCAAATGATTGCAGGCTGTGGTCGCTCTCCAATTTGTGGATGATTTTGTAACTAGCGATTGTTTGCAAAACCTCTAGATCCACGATGGTATAGTCCAGCACTGATTGGGCCTGTTTAGATATTCTAGTTGATGATGCTGGTTGGTCTTGTGGAAAGCGGCCGTTCAATGCGATCATCCCGACCTCAGCGAACATGAGTGCACATTGTTGACCGATCTTGTCCCTTTTTTGATAATTTGTAATAATGCTTGGGATTGGTCCGCCAATCCGTTTATGTTGGTTAATGAGTTGAGCGTGGTCTGTTTGAAGCAGGAACATGTTCAGGTCGCCAGACACGACCAGCCCCGCCTGCGGGTACGTGGATTGTAGTGATTTTATAAAGGCTTTTAAGGTCAGGATTTTCTCCACTTTGTTCTTGGGGTTTGGATGAAGATAGATGTTACAGATTAATATTGAAAAAGTATTGTGGGCCCTCTGCCTACCATTGCCGAGAACTGGCGTCAGCTCTATTTTAATACACTGGATCCATTGTTGTCCTGTGTCGATGTTATCATATGACCAAGTGATCCCAGTGTTCAGGTAGATCGAAAGGCCTCCGGCAGCCCTTCCTGACGGGCCTCTTTTGATCGCTTCTAATTGGATTTCCTTAAAGCCGTCAATATGCTGGGAAGCCATTGACCAAGTTTCTTTAAGTAGGATAATGTCAAAAAGTTTTAAAAATGACAATAATTCTGCATCATTGGTTTTGCCCCCCAGGCCATTGATATTCCACGAGCAGACTTTCAGAGTCGGTTTTCATGCTTCAACCATCCTTGCTGTGGATGTATTTTGAGTTGGTTGCAGAATTTTCCTGCATTCTTTGTCAACCCCCCACAGGCCTTGGTGAATGATGCGTAAATTTGCCCAACCCCCCTTGTTAATATCCATACCCCCAACGGCACCCCGAAGAATTCCGCCTTCTGGTTTTGGTCTTTCTTCCGCCAGCCTGGAGAGTGGGCCTGGGTATCTTTCTGGCGGCACTGGTCTTATTTCAATTCCCCAGTTGGCGAAATCTTCTCTGTATCGCCAAATTTCTTTGGCTATTTCCGGGTCCTTTCATGTTGCCACAGTCATTTCTCTCCCATGTGTGTTGGGAATTGTTTTAAATTCGATGCTATCTATGTGAGTTGTGTTCACATATTTCAACGTCTCGAACTGGTTGGTAAGTTTTAGAATGGCACTCCGGTTAAGAATATCATGATATCCCCTTGAGTTATAGTGCGGGATTAATTCCTGCACTAATGATCCCACCGGACAGGTTAAATCTGGCTTCTCATTCTTGTTTGATAAACAGATGTGATCATTGGGTTTGGGTTGTCTGGCAGGACTCCCCTGGTTTGGGGCGGACAACTGAGATCCTGGTTCGATATCTGAAACCGCCAGCTTTAAACTTGGGTCCGCTAAGACTTGCGGTGTGAAACTCTGTTGTTGCTCTTGCGGTGTGAAACTCTGTTGTTGCTCTGTTGCAGGGCGATTTTCTTTGAGTGCCATCACCATTTTCGGGAAGTAGTGTGAAATATCCTTCTGTTCTCCCTGCAGCTTCAGTGCGGGAGGGCCGTCCGCCTGTTGCATTATAATTTGGGCTTGTGTTGTATTTAAAGCACTTGATGACATTGTATCGGCTGTTGGTTTGACTTCCGGGGGCTGATTCGCTGCTGAAAAAGTCATCCCGCGGTCCAATTGCTTTGCCAGGTTCGCCTTTGGTGACTCTTTGTGGTTGGGGCCTTGCACTGTTGTTCCTGTATTTATGTCTGGCTTAGTGATTCTTGCTGTATCTTTTTTCCCCTGATGCTTGTTTTGTCTTGCTTTCCTTAGTCGCTTTCTTTCGCGCTTTGTGAGATGGAGTATCTGTTTTATTTGCCCGTTTTGTATTGTTCCCATCTCTTCTCTGCTCACATTTTCTAGTTCTTCCATGAGTAAGTGGGATTGGTTCCCATTTTTTTGCGATTGCCCGGGAGCATCTTTCCCTGTGTTGGCAGTATCCGAAATGCCTTTTTGAGGGGATGTTAAGACTTCAGGCATTGACATCTGGCAGGCCTGGGGGAGAGGTATTGGACTGCCTTCCATTTTTGCCGGCCTTATGTCCTCGCTATGTGAAGTGGCACTGCTGACTGAGCTTGTTGTGTCTACGGGCGAGCTTTCGATCCCGGTGGTTTCAGAGAAGTTATGAACATCATTGGATTTGTTCTGTACCTCTGCCAAAATGTCTGTTAGAATTGCTGGTAATACTTTGAGCTGGTCAATTATTTCAGAGCACTGACATTCGTGGTATGTTGTACGCAGGTCTTTCTGTGCCCGTTCGATGAAGGAATTCAACTCGAGAATCTTTTTATCTATCCCCGCCACATGTGAAGCTAAAATTTGCAAGATATCTATCTGAGACTCTAACTTTTCTGAGTGTTGAAGGAGGGCTGAGGAGATTGTTTCCATCATGTTTATAAACGGCGACCACAGTGGAGCGTGGAATGGTAATCTGTCGTCAGCTAGGTGTCTTGGGTCTTGAGGGCTGCTCCGAGCTTTATCCCTTATTTTGGATCTTGTTACGCCTGATGCTCGTAGGTCTCCAGAGTCTGGTGGGTCTCGTTGGTCTCCACCCAGACCCTTGTCTGGGATTGGCGTGTAATAAGATGTTCTGATCCTCTGCTCTTGGCCCTTGGAAGGAATTGTTCGGCTTGGTGAAACAATGTTGAAGTGGAGCGGGAATAGCCCCGACGGACGATTTGAGGTTGTTTGGCTGGTGTGAGTGGTGCCAAAACTGGTCAGGTTGTCGGGCTCCTGCGCATTTGCGCCTGCGGTGAAATTTGGTGTAATATAATGGTTAATTTGTGCGTCTGTGCCTAACGGATCATCCTTTGGCTGTGTTGGGCCGTAGGGTGTCATCCTTGTGCTTAGAGATTGGTCCTTATTATCGGTTTCTTTGATGTCCTTGTCCGATATGTCCAATAAGGCCTTGTTATCCTTTCTCGAAGCTGTTCTCTTGGCGACCCCGAGGTCATTTTCATAAACCCCAGGGCCGAAATAAGATCCTAAACTTAGTGAGCGTCGCTTTTCTGGGATGGTGGGATCCATTTGAACTTCCTTTATGTTCTCCTTGCGCTCGTCACTTGGCATATTGTCTGAGTTGGTGTCGCCAGCTTCCTCCCTTGTGTTTATTTGGGCGTTCACCGTGTGTTGGTTCGTCGTCTTGTTTGGATTCTTTTGGAGAGTATCCCAGGGGAAATATTTGTTCTCATATGCTTTATTGCTTGGAGTGTTGTTGTGAATCTGCAAGGCTTTAGTTAGAGATGACACTGATTGAGACATTCTTTTGATACTGATTGCTGTCTTTAAATTCTGTTCCTGCAATGCTGCCGGAGCAGATAATGGAGCCGAGAGTAGAAAATCTGTGATCTTTGTGTTTCTGAGGCATGCGCTCTTCAGAGGTGTTTTAACCGTGAGGACCCCAAGAGTAATGTCTTTTGCCTCTAGGGTATCTGGAGTATCCTCTATTATGTCCTCTTCGCTCTTTTTCCGGCATGGGAGTTGTTTGCTTTTACTTGATTTGACTATGGGGTCTGTTCTGAGTCTCCCTGATCTCATGGTGAGGCTGCGGTGTGGTTTTTTGAGGGGCTTGCCCCCTACTCCTTGCAGCCTTTCAGACGCCCTATTACGTGGCCGCAACCGAGATGGTAGGGTTTTGGCTGGTTGAAAGACTCCAACAAACTCTTGTCTTGTTTTGACCTCTCTTGTCTTGGGGAGTCCTCTTGATACTGGTAGCTATGGAATTAATTTGTTTTACCGTGGTCAATGGACTGGGCGAGGAAAGGTTCCGATGTTATCAGAGTGCTCAGCTGCCGCACTGACTCAAGATTCCCTCGAAGTGGTCGTTTTGGTTTGAATTGGTACTTTGCTACTCTCTGTTCTGCGCGGTTCACTACTCTGCGCACACTAATTTCGGCACAGTGATGCTTAGCCTTGTAACAGTGAGCCCAAGTCCAAATCCAACTCCCAGACTCCCAATGCTGCTGATGCTGCCAAGGAAAACCTCCCTGCTGCCCGCCGCTTGACTACACTCCAGGGCTCCGCCCCGCCTCTTCCTTGTAGTGCACACCTGCTAGTGCTGCCTGCAGTATTGGGGTTTCTGTTTTTATGGGCACGTGAATACGGGCCGGTATGTATGTAGGTGCTGGCGGGGTCGAGCCAGGATGTGCAGGATGAGAGCAAGGACCAGGGGCGCCACAGGGGGGGGGGGGAGGTTGCACCAACCTGATGCTGCCTGATGCTTCCTCAGGTCAAATCGCCTTCGCTTCGCCCCTTCTTTTCATGCAAGACCCTGCTGCAAGACCCTGCTGCCGCTGCACGCTCTGAAGCTGCTTCTGCTTCTAAGTGCAATCAGCTGGCTGGCTGGCCGGTCTCTCCTCATGGGGTGCAGGCGGCGGGAGATGCACGGGTAGGCTTTCACTGTTTGTTTGCCTCTCATCTGCGTTAACTGCAAAGAATGGTTGTTTCCCTCTTACTCAGGGCGAGTGCCGGAGAAGCAGGGATTTTAAAATTGCACGCGGCTTCCTTTACGGGCGTTGCTGCCGCATGTACAGAGCCCTCCTGCTGCGGTTACCACCTCTGCCGCCTCCGCCTCCGCTCCCTTATAAGTCCAGGGTGCAAGGTGCAGACGCTGGCACTGCCGCACCCCGCAGCTTCTTAAGGTTCTCTGTGGTCGTGGGTCGTCTATTGAAGGACGTGGCAACCCGAATCTTCTGGCTATCAGTTTTTAAAAGCTGAAACACAGCGCCTCTGCTTTTCCTCTGCTCCGGCAGAAAACGCCAAACGCCAAACTGAAAAGCGCCGAACTGCACGCCACAGCTCTCAGCTCTCTCAGTGATTCTATATTCCATCTTCTAAGTGCTAAGTTCTAAAAGTGCCTATTCCTGACAGTGGTTCAGGTGGCCCTGTCTTGTACATATCCCCTGTAAATTCTGCAAGTGCCTTTTGGCACATTGTAAAGTTTGTGTTTTTATCTAATGTGTTTTGGTATAATACAAAGGCTATTTTTTCATATAACTTTGTGTGGAGTTTCCATTGTGGTGGGCCTTGGGTGTTCTTGCTGGGTGCACGTGCAAACACTTAACCTACATAGCCTCCAAGATTAGCCTTGCTGCTCGCGTCACGTTGCCAAGGGGGTGAGCAGGGGTTATCTTGGCGTGTAACTCCCTTGCCCTGACTTAGAGTGGTGGTCTCTGACTGACTTTGGCGCAAACCTTGGCCAGCCAGAGATCCCATTTCTAACACTGGCCAAACATGTTCACAGACCCTTCTGCCTTTCGATGAGGCTCTGGTGGACACTCTTGGGGTACCTGGGCCAAGCTTGTTCCGGCCCCCTTGTGACTCAGAAGGTTGCCAGGTGCCATCACCCTGCTCATAATGATGTTTTTTACACTGTATGCTACTCCCAAAAGCCTCGTGTTACAGGCTAAGGGCTACAAAGTACATCCAAATTACTTGCAAATCACTCGCTGTGATAGGGAATCAAGGAGAAAAGAGACATTTGGGAAAATGCTTTGTTCCTCTGTGGGTTTTGCTCTCCACTCTGCGAATGCCAGTTCCCTTCTAGGCTGCTATTCTCATGCTCTGTGGGATTCTGTGGCTCAGGTGCTCCATATGGTCCAGGATAAAGCCTGTGCAATCCTCTCTCAGGCTATCCAATTCGGTGGTGATGCAGCCATATTCTCAATCCTCTACAGGCTAGACATCACTGAGTTACTGGGTGGTTCACTGGCAGTAGTGTGACCCGTACCTTCCCTTGAATGCCTGGATGTGGTCCATGATTTTATTTTAAAGGGATGCTCAGTCAAGCCTCATGGACATGTCATTCACTGCCTTCTGTCTTTTTGGGGACAAAGTGGTTTCTGTCCCGTAGTGCTTTAAAGACAGCAGGCCCACATCACATTCCCTGATCCTTACTTCTCGCCACATCAGCAGTTTTGTTCCCTCTCTAGCCTTGGTAGGGGTTTTCAATATCCCCAGAAAATCCAATCGGCGAAGGACTCCCGAAACCCTTTCTTGGCCATGGCTGCAGCAGTTACTAAGCACATGGACAAAAGAAGAAGCATGCTGCACAATCTTCCACCTCTGCAGATGCTGCAGCCCCCAAACCTGTCTACCGTACCCTGGGTGGAACACAGCCAGCCTGTCAGAGACAGAATCCAACATTTTCTGCAAGGTGGTGGATGAAAACTTGGCACAAGTGGGTCCTGCAAACTGTTTTGCAGGGTTTCTCCCTAACATTTCTCAAAAAATTACCATACCTTCCACCATCCCAGAACGGTTGACGGAGGACCACCTGTCGCTGTTTCAGCAGGAAGTGCAGGCTCTTTCAGCCAAAGGAGCCATAGAGAGGGTACTGATGCCGGATGATGGACTTGGTTGTTATTCCTGTTAATTCCTGGTGCTGAACAATGATAGAGTTGTCCATCCTATCTTGGATCTCCATCATTTCAATGCCTTTCTAGGAAAGGAAAAATTCAAGATACTCACCTTGGCCAAATTCTTGTCTGCCCCAACCCAGGAGACCAGATGGTGGCACTGGATCTGAAAATGCTTATTTCCACTTTAACCATCTTTCAGGCCCACAGGCGCTAACTGACGTTCACGTTGGGCCAGGAACATTTTCAGTTCACTGTGCTCTCCTTTGTCCTTAGTAGCACCCCTCAGGTGTTCACAAAAGTGATAGCAGTGGTTACAGAATGCCTTCAAAGGGTAGGGGTTCCAGTCTTCGCCTACCTTGATGACTGGTTGTTGAAGGCAGGCTCACTTCAGGAAGCCTTTACCCACCTCCAGACTATGGCTACCCTCCTAACATCATTGGGATTCACTATCAATATTCCAAAGTCACACCTTATTCCTTCGCAGACACTCTCCTTTATTTGAGCCATTTTGCCCATGGTGCAGTTTTGCATCTATCCCCTAGAACAGAGAGCCCAGGACATCTGGGCTATGATTCTGATGCTTTTACCACACTCTGGGATCTCAGTGAGGATGACTCTGAGGCTGCTGTGACTGATGGCCTCCTGTATACTGCTGGTCAAGCATGCCAAATGGCATATACAGGGCCTACAGTGAGGGGAAGACTGAAGTCCCAGTAGGCACAGCCATAGGGGGACTTTTCAGATTTGGTTCAGATTTCGGTGGAGAGTGAAAAGATCTGCAGTGGTGGCTGCAAGGCTGTGATTGGGTCGGAGACAGACCCCTCTGTTTTCCTCACTCAGAGTTCACAGTGGTGATAGATGCATTGCTCCTGAGTTGGAGTGGCCATCTAGAAGAGGCAGAGATCAGAGGCACCTGTTCTCCAATGGAGGCTCGGCATGGAACTGTGGGTGATCTGCTTGTCATGGAAAGTCTTCCCGCCATCCATCAAAGGGAAGCTGGTGGTCATGTGGTACTACAACAAGCAGTGTGGATTTGGGTCACGGACCCTGTTTCAGGAGGATTTGTGTTTCTGGACAGCCTTGCATGCTGTGAAGGGGTAAAACACGTGTTGGCTCTCTTTTCTAACATAACTTTCTTCGATCACAAGAGAAACAAACTTATTTTAATAAGCATTAGGCTACTCTGGACTTTTCTATCCATTTTTGGAATCAGAACAAACAAGATGATTTAGATATCCAGATCTGTCCTTCCTACAATCTATGTTTTTTTCCTTAATGTGTTAAGTTCCCCATTGAAGCATCACAATTTTCTCCAATATTACCCACTAAACTTGGACGGATTGCTCCCGGGATATCTCACCCCTCTATTTCTGAACATGTCTAGACTGCTAAAGAATTATCTGGTGACGCACCACCTGGCAGATTTCTTGAATTCTAGAGCAGATGAACTAAGCCATCAATGCCTTGTGGATCACAAATAGCATGTACATCCAGAGGTGGCACTGAATATTTTCCGCGAATGTGGAGAACCCCGTCCTTGATCTTTTCACCACTGCTCAGAATGAAAAATGTCAGCACTTTTTCACACTAGAGTTTCCAAAGCGTCTCTTGCCCCGAGACACTTTCCATGTAGAGTTGATGTCAGGACTCTGTCTGCCTTTCCACTGATAACTCTCCTGTCCCATGCTCCAAAGACAATCAGGACCAACCGAGCCCAAGTAATTCTAGTGACCCTGGATTGGGCTCAGAGAGTATGGTATCCCTAACTCAAGGGCATGAATATCCATCCTCTGATCAGGCTGCTCCTTTGGGTGGATCTTATTTCAAAGCTGCAGGGCACCAGAACCTGTGCAATCAACATCTCCATGCTTGAAGATTGAGCAGCCAAGATGGCCGCCACTGACTCCCCTAATCCCCTCTGTCTGCATGCGCTACCATACACACCTGGTGACTGCGGTCACATGACGCTTCACATAGTCCTTCTTTTAGCACCGATCACTCCTGCACTCATCACCAACCAGGCTGCCGAATCGGTCACGCTGATATCACAGCGGCCAGCGCCAAGGCGTGATTGTCTGCACCTGAACTCCCAATTTGGTAAGTCTCCCTTTCTGGCATTTCCTCCACATGAGGTCAGCTCCTGTTCAATTCCCCTGATATTCACCTGTAATTTTTTTCCACAGACCGCTCATCCAAAGGAACTAACTCACGTCACATGGAAACACCCTCTCTGTAAGAATTACTGTGCGGTTATTCTCTTATCTGGCTTCACGTCCAATTTGTCCTTGATCCTCATTTTCAGTTTTTCTCACTCTAGACTTGTGGGCAGCAACTGCTCGCCTCCTATTATCACCAACCCACTGCAGGTCCCTCAGACACAATGCAGTTGGTAAGTTCACCTTGACCATCCCTTAGGCCATTTCAATTTTACTTCACCTAGTTCTTCACCTTCTCTTCCATCATCCCCTGAGCGCACCATAGCTATGCAATTCCAATTAACCACATGTTTTAGACGTTCTTTTATTCCTAGATTCCCTCACAATTGTAGGGATCACTTCTACGTAATTTGACTTAGGATTCAATCCCCATATCTCACTACGGGTATGCATTTTTAACCAGAGGAACCCACAATCACTCAACTTGCATGTATTCATGGTTCTCTAAAACTATATTGTCAACTTCTTGAATATTTTAAATTCCTTAACTTTGTACTTATTATGTTTTCCCCCCTCTCTTTCTTTCCCCCTATTTTTCTTTTTATCCACATTAGGCATTTAACTCAGGCATGTAACTTTATGTCCTGATGATGATCCCACTATTTCAAGTATGGGATTGAAACCTCGTCGACTCCTTAACACAATCATATGTTTCATGTTAATGTGCTATGGTGTTTTTCTTCATTTACACTTGCCAATTTGATTAATTATTTTCCAAGCATTAAGATATGCCTGAGCCTTTCTATTTGTTTGCACTCTGAAGCTGAGTTTGTGTTCCAACTTTATTGTTGTGTCATAAACTCTCCTAATATTAAAAGTATTCTTGTTCGGCTGGACAATGCAATATCGATTTCATTGCATTTCTATATTTAATTTTCTCTCCTATTCCTTTTGTGAGGAACCACTGTGTTTGTAGCATACTTGTACCCAAGGTCCCTGACCAATCTTATTGGGTTCCCTTGCTTGTTACTAATATGAAGATTGAGTAGCCGTAGCTGAGTGATTTTGACCTTCCTCTCGAAGTCATCAATGTAATTCTGGCAGGCAGGCATCCCCCAGCCAAATCTGTACATGCCTGCCTTTGGGATATGTTTGTGGCCTAGTTCACGTCTAAACATCGACTCACTACATACCAAACTATCTGAAGTGTTATTGTTGTGATGTCCCTAGCCCAGGAAGGTCTTGCTCTGGGCTCTGTTGGCTCACTTGGCCTTTTTAAGGTGCCAGACCAGCACTTGTTGTTGAAATCACCAGTTGTGATGCGCTTCCTCAAGGAGTTGCAGTTTCTGTTCTTCCTTCTGTGTTTTTGATATGCCCAACAGGATATATATTTAGTCCTCACATTTCTCATTTGTGCCCTTTGAGAACCTATACAGCTGTCCTCTTCAGCTCCTCACCCTCAAGACAGCTTTTGTTGTTGTTTAACATCTAAGCCATGGGTGATTGAGTTACAGGCCGGGGTGGTCAACCCACCCTACACGACTTCCTACCCAAACAAGTTGGTTATGCAAAGTTAGGTCTCCTTCCTTCCAAAGGTAGTGACTCCCTTTCAGGTCAACCAGAGCATCACTCTTCCGGCGTTCTTTGCTCTGCCTTACCCCTCTAAGGAGCCGGTGAGACTTCACCAGCTGGATCCGAAAAGTGCTCAGCATCTACATTGATCGCGCCAATGAACAACGGGAAGATGATCAGCTCTTTATCAGATTCAATAGATCAAAGAAAGGCAAGGCTGTGGGGAAACATCTCTACCTTACTCTGCAAGTAAGATCTGCTGTGCATTTGCCCAAAGCAAGCCCCATAAGAATTGAAGGCTCCTTCTACGAGAGCCAAGGCTGCTACCACCGAGTTGTGCATGTGGTGCTTGTTGTGGACAATTGACAAAGTGGTATGCTGGCGTCACTCCATGTAGTCACCATGCACAATTGTTTAGACAGACAGGTCCATCTTGAAGGGTACTTTGCCTGCCTGGTCCTTCAGGACTTTTTTTGTTTGTGCCAATTTACAGACCTACCTCCAGGAAAGTACTGCTTTGGTACCTATTCAGAAGGCGAGGAATCTGCGTGTATAAGTTTCTATCAGAAGAGCAAGTTACTCACCTTCAGTAATGCTCTTTCTCGTAGAGCCTCTAACTGCAGACTCCACACCGCTTCCCCCCACATCCTTGGTCTGTCAATTGGGTTCTTTCATATAATAAGATTACATTTTAGAGAGGTGCACACTGGTCCTGATTGATCTGATTTTAGCTCTGCATCTGTGGGCATGTCTGAGTCAAAAAGTAATTGTCAGCTCACATGGGTGGTGCTTATATAGGCACACACATGTCACATATGGTGCGGAACAACATTGGTGGGGACCCGTGAGCACCACCTGCTGACACAAAGGAGTACTGCTAAATATTTTTCAGAAGCAGTCTGATTTTCCAAAGATGAGGATTTTACAGTTAAATAGAATCTCTACAAGAAAGAACGTTACCAAAAATAACATGTTCATTATTTAAAGTGCTTAGAGAATGTAAAAACTGTGATGGTGTGATATCAGGATAATCAAATCCGAATATCAGCGGGCAAAAATATTGTCTCCCAAATATCATCTGCAAAACTAGCTCCCCTGGAAGGTTGATATTAGAAAATCTACACCCAATGGGATGATATTTGTTGTAAATTATATTTAATAAGGGATATTTATATGAGATAATCTCTCTGACACACCTCCATGCATAGAAGCCTATTATAATGATCCTACCTTCAGAAATTGTTTCTAGCAGAGACACACTTTGCTTGAGCTAGCCTTTGTCACCATAGTTAAAATGTATTTGTTTTTAGTTGTGGAAAGCCGCAGTCGGTAGTGGGTGTACCTGCAGGGCGGTGACGTGGGGAGGGGAATGGGCAGGGTGGGGGTAGTAATCTATAGATATCGGAGCTTTACAGGTAAGTAAACAAATAAATAATAAAATGAATTTTGTTGAGGGCACTGCATCGTATTTGGGGATGCAGTGCACCCAACGAAATTAGTTTTATTTATTTATATGTTTACTGACCTGTAAATCTCTGCAATCCATAGATTACTACCCCCAACCCTGCCCCTCTCCCTCCCCACGTCACCGCCCTGCAGGTACACCCACTACCGACCGCAGCTGGTTTTGGATGTTATCACTACCACTGATTTTCTTAAAACAAAGTCTCTAGTTTGTGGATAAGACATGTGAGCGTTTGACAATCTACAGAGCAGACCGATCTCACGAATGACTGCAGATTAAGCATGATTTTATTTCATGACAAGCCATCAATTTAGAGAAGCTAATTCCACCCAACATTCAATATATATATTATTTTTCTTTTAGGTGTGCCAATGTTATCTGTACAGCCGAAAGGCAAACAGAAGGGCTGTGCTGGCTGTAACCGAAAGATCAAGGACCGGTACCTGCTGAAGGCCTTGGATAAGTACTGGCATGAAGACTGTCTAAAATGCGCCTGTTGCGACTGCCGTCTTGGAGAGGTTGGGTCCACTCTGTACACAAAAGCAAATCTTATTCTCTGTCGCAGAGATTACTTGAGGTAGGTCCAGTCCAAGAACATGACATACTAAGTCTACTATTGTGAAACAATTGTAATTATGTCCGGATCTAAAATGTTTTGGCCAGGAGGCAGCAGGCAACCAATCTTAGAAACAGCATTGGCTATGCATTTTGCTTTGCGGTGACTTGTAGGAAATTGAACGGATATTCAACTTAGATGCAGAGGCAGGACCCACATACTGTGAAATGTGCTTTACAAATAAAAATCTATTTATAAAAGATGTACCAGCATGATAGAAAGGCAGTGCTTAAAGGTAGCTCAGGTTGTGTGCATCACATTTAAAATATGATTCTTCCTATAACACTGTGGCCCACTGTGACTTAGGTAATCTCATTGCTTATTTATCCTTTTCCTCAAACATGTATAAGAATAAATGCAATGCACCTAAGGCACACGGAGATTCATGTTGCATTAGGGCTGGATCCATGCCTTGCTTACAGGATTATTATTATACATTAGTGAATTCCATTTAGAAGCTTTTTATTTAAAATGTATTTTAGGATGTGTAAGAGTCTGGAAAAGAGTGATGATAGTATCATTGTGCTGCAGAGAATGTAACATATTAAATAACTAAGTATTAATTTAATGGCCTCAATGAAAGAAATGATGGGCTCAATTCATAAGTAATTTGTGAGTCTGCTCTGGCAGATGTACATATATGTGCAATGAAGGAATTTCGAGGATTCACAACAGTCCCAGCATACTACATGGAAAGCTAAGCCAGGTGCCGGTTTTCAGGTGCTTTCCTGGGAATGTGATATGCCTGCTCAGGATCATACACTTTAAACAAAATATCTCAAAATAACCTAGTGCAGTAACCTGCTAAGTGAGCTACGACCAAAAGAAATACAATAAGGGGACCTGCAGAGCTGTTCAAAGCTGCCTTACTGAAAACTGTACACTATGTGACTCTCTCACACTTCTCCATCCATCACACTGCTAGAACTGCATTGACCACACGATAACCACAAGTCAGTGGTAATCAAGCATACCATGGGAACACTTCCCACATTGGATCAAAACAAAGACAACATGCTACCAACCATACACTCTACACAGTGTATGCCAGTGTAGCGTGCTACCAATATATGCAAGCACTTCAGCGCCCCAAATAGGGGTAGTAAGTGCTATATAAACGTTGCAGTAATGTACAATACAGTGCTGTGTGACATTGCTATCAAACTTGTATTCCCTTCTGTGCAGTTCTCCATAGTGGAAAATATTGCCTATGGAAAAGGACAAATGTTTTCACTGCACCAACAATGTTTTTGCCTGTGGAGAACTTCTTTCCCTTGCATCCTGGACAACTCTGTGGTTGCCTTGCCACCCTGTGAAGAGATTCTCTTGACTGGTTCACAAATCTGTCCCTTTCCAAGGTGGAAAGAGGAGTGAGATGAGTAAGTGGATGCCCACAAATGTACTTGTTTCTGGGTGTTCACAAACTTCCAAGACTAACCTTGGAACACACTGAAATTCCCATGTCCCCACCCCTTGAGTGGGATTTACATGTGCGGAGAACTCTGCACTATTTATATTGATCTCTGCAATCGGAAATGGGTTTACTTCTGCCAGGAATCTCTTTGTTAATTTCTTGCAGGAGTGAAACAGGTCAATTTGGTCAAAAACTGAAACTAATAACTAAATTTGCCTTTCCGAAAAGGGCCTTAAGTAGGTGCCTAATTGTATTAACATAATATTGACATACTATATGGCAACGCACGTACTGGAGAAATGTTAGTATCCTCTGGAAACAAATGTCACACCAAATTGCCTGTATAACGGTACTGATGAATTGGTATTCACACTGGTGTTTGCAACAGATTTTTTGGTGTGCTGAGGTGCTTTTTAAGGGTCATTTAAGAAATTCACACCTTCAATGCCATTTGAAAAGTGGCTGTGGATAATGAAAAGAAACACATACTTTTCAAAGAATAAAATAAAAATAATTTGTATTTAATATGTTCACAATTATAAAAAACTATTTATCACAGAAGAAGGACGTCAGGCAGATGCTTCAAGTTTAATTCTGGCAAGATATTTAATACTTCAGCCATATAAATACACTAAGACATATAAGACATGCAGTAAAAAGAGGTTGCCCAACTTCCTGGCAGTAGGAAAGGGTTTCTCTGTACTGTCCATATAACTCTGTCTAAAAACACCAGGTAATCCGGGAGTGCAAACTATTAGAAGCCAGAGAAAAGTGGCGTAGCAAGTGTAGTGCTCTTGGCTCTTTGATTACAAGACCTATATGATCAGAGCCCATGCAGTACGAAACCGTACCGGTATGCTACTGGTCTGGCTGGTGAACCCCGCTAAACTAGGCTCGGTGATTTTAAAAATCAAATCCAATACTGGTCGCAAACAATACAGGCAAGTGGTTATTGGTAACCAGGATTATAATTGTGCACTCAATCGCAGCTCATTAACTTGCTCTGTGACGGACATAGACAATTTCTTGTTGCCCCTGACTTTTCCAACACTGCTCTTTGAAAGGGAATAGATCTTTCATGGGAAGGTAGATCACGTTACCAGAGGTCCAAGCTGCAATATAAACCTTGGCCAGGGACTAAACATCGAGCACTGATGGCCTTTCCGTGGAGCAACATGCCACTTATGTGGAAGAACTAACTCCCAAACTGGTGGACCTATTTAACATGGCCATGGTCGCAGGCTTACTATTACCTTCCACCCGTGAATCACTTATATTCACCTCCTTTCAATGCTAAACACAGATTACAAGATAATCAACAGGATACTTGCTACTAGGTTACCTACCCACATGTGCACGGTAATACACACAAACCAGGTGGAGTTCCTTCCAGGTTGGAACACCGCAACTAATATACAACGGCTGCTGACACTACTAGACGATGACATATATGATTATAAGCAGGCTGCAACATTTGTGGTAGATATAGAGAAAGCCTTCGATAGGCTGGACTGGACCTCTCGCTATGCAGTTAGGAGACGCTTTCAGCTGGGTGACAACTTAATCGCCTGGACTTGGCCTCTGTAAACGGATCCTGTGACTTGTATGTGTACAGTAGGCTATGTCTTGGAGTGTTATCGTGTGAATAGAGGGACCAGATAGGGTTGCCTTCTTTCCCTTACTATTCGCTTTAGCAAGTAAACTACTAACCACCCATGCCAGTATGGGAAGTGCCTATAGGGGAAACTGGGAAGCGCCTATAGGTGCATTGATAGTGGAGGGCAGACACATCATATAGCCTTATATGCTGAAAATCTCCCGATATTCTTGCACAATACCTCAATGACGCTGGCAGGCACCCTCAAGCTTCATATCACTTCAAGCAGCACTTATGACTGAGGGTTAATTGATGAAAATCACAACTGTTCCTGACTATAGCGGACCGTAGCCAGCCACCAGATGTGCTTGGACTGCAGTGGGAATCACGGTGTTTCAAATAACTAAGTGTCAAAATATTTCATGACATTGCAGACCTGCTGGAAGGCATCATAGAGAAGGAGATTAGAGATCTTAAAAGGAGCACTGAATTCTGGGGAACGTTCCATCTCTCAGTGGCAGGTAAGTTTGCACTATTGAAAATTATAATGCTTCCACAGGTTCTCTATTACTTCATAGTATTGCCAATATGGCTACCCTGGACTATGTTTCGGAACATAGATTCCATCGCTACCGCCTTCCTATGGGGGACAGGCTGCCAACGAGTGGCCTTACACACCTTGCAGAGGCCAGTGACTGACGGAGGTCTGGCAGTGACAGACTTACTATCTGGCAGCCCAGCTATAGTGACTGACACAGTGGATGGCGGGGAAACTGATGCCCGGATGTATCAAGAGACCCGATGTACCAGACTCCTGCATACTCCTTAAGGTGCTTATAACTCTTAAGTGCTCAAACACAAGGGATTCAAAGGAGTTCAGGGTACTGAACTGATTTTGGGTTTGTTATTTACAGAAGACTAAGACGAAAACTCCATATGTGCCAAACATGCCTGTGCGATACTTTGAGGTACCACGTCATGGTGAGAATTGGAGGGGTTTAACAGAGTCGGTGGAGGCAAGAGCAACCAGCCTGGGTGACTTATTAAAAAGTTAGTCAATCCTCCCCTTCAAGGAGTTCCGAGCGATGTATGATCTGCTTAGAGGACACTTCTTACTGCATAGGGCTGCAACGAAAGCAGTGTGTAAGCACTGGGGGACAGGACTTACATAACTAAAGGGACATAACACCTGTCAATACTTTGTTACACCAGCTGGCACTTTTAAAGGGATTGCCTGTTTTATAGGACAATGTAGGGAGATATGCTACTGCCTTTGTCAATACTTCCAGAGAAGTGGTAGATTAATCTGGGGTGCCCCATACTTGATAGAGACTGGACAGAAATCCTAGAAAGGGTACCTAAGGTGCCAAGAAATGTCTGTTTCAAATTGCAAAATTTTTACATACTCCACAGAACATACATGATGCTGGTACGCATTTACCAATATTTTGATGCCTCCAATGCCGGCTGTCCAAGATGTGGGGAGGAGAGCTCTGACCTTATTCATATGTTCCTGGCCTGCACGACAAACACCCCACTTGAAAAACATATGTGCTACACTCACTGCCATTGTTGAGAGACCGGTCCCATGCACATCGCTGCCTCCTTGGCTGGTTCCTGCATACAGCTTAATATAAAGCCACAAGCAGATTCCAAGACCTTGTATCACTGTTAGCAACAAAAAAGATTATTCAAAACCAGAAAGCTCAGAGAGGCCCTTAGGTGGGAGTATGGCGGAAGGAACTCGAGAACTGGACTGGCTATGATGCAGCGGTGTTGCTGAGAGAGGCCAGGGGTGGTCTTGGCTCTGGAAAAATACAGTGCACAGTATGAAGTCCCCGGATCCCTCACCTTATGGCACCCCCTACTGCTAACTCCCAATAGCAGGTACTCGTATTACAGATCTTGAACACCCCTCCACATCAAAGGATATGATTTCTACACCTGGGCTAACTCTTAGTTACATGCAATGGTCTTTGGTGGCAATTGAGATGAATAAGGAACATTGGACCACACCTAAAGTCTGATTACGAGTTTTGCGGCCAGGTCACTCCATCACAAATGTGACGGTTATCCCGTCCGCCATATTACCAGTTCTATTATATCCAATGGAATATAATGGAATTCGTAATACGGTGGAAGGGCTATCCGTCCCATTTGTGATGGAGTAACCCGTCCACCAAATTCGTAATCAGGCCCCTAGTATGTACCAACATCAAGCGCAACTTTTGGGACCCTTGACGGGGAGGGATAGGAGGCAATACTTGGGTGGGAATATTGATATGGGAAAGCAATGTTACAGCAGTGCAGGATAAATTGTGAGAACTATTGTATGGAAATTTGCTTCAACCTTACCAGACATGCTGCTTGGTTTTTGGTAATGAAAAGTAATAAAATCTGTTTAAAAAATAATAAATAATAATAATAACTCTGTCCGAGAATGTCCACGTCTTCCAGCCAATGATCTGGAACAATGAGAAGTGAGCAGAGAAAAAGATAGTAAATAATTTCCAGCATTACTTTTTCAAATTATATTTATGGTTTTTTTTATTGCGCCATTTAAACAACCTTTCTAAAATATGCGCCTTACATGAGTTTAACATGGTAGTTAAGAGTTGTTGCACAAGTTGAGTTGACAACCTTACCATTGAGTGCAACAGTAGGGAAAATGTTGGATAGCGTAGGGGTAAAAATTACTATTCCAACTCCAGAGAGTGCAACAGTAGGGAAACTGTTGGATAGCGTAGGGGTAAAAATTACTATTCCAACTCCAGCGAGTGCAACAGTAGGGAAAGTGTTGGATAGCGTAGAAGTAAAAATTACTATTCCAACTCCAGAGAGTGCAACAGTAGGGAAAGTGTTGGATAGCGTAGGGGTAAAATTAACTATTGCCACTCCAGAGAGTGCAACAGTAGGGAAAGCGTTGGATAGCGGGAGGGTAAAAATTACTATTCCAACTCCAGAGAGTGCAACAGTAGAGAAAGCGTTGGATAACGTAGTGGTAAAAATTACTATTCAAACTCCAGAGAATGCAACAGTAGGGAAAGCATTGGATAGCGTAGGGGTGAAAATTACTATTCCAACTCCGGAGAGTGCAACAGTAAAAAAAAGCGTTGGATAGCGTAGGGGTAAAAATTACTATTCAAACTCCAGAGAACGCAACAGTAGGGAAAGCGTTGGATAGCGTAGAAGTAAAAATTACTATTCCAACTCCAGAGAATGCAACAGTAGGGAAAGCGTTGGATAGTGTAGGGGTAAAAATTACTATTCCAACTACAGAGAGTTCAACAGTAGGGAAAGCGTTAGATAGTGTAGAGGTAAAAATTACTATTCCAACTCCAGAGAGTGCAACAGTAGGGAAAGTGTTGGATAGCGTAGGGGTAAAAATTACTATTCCAACTCCAGAGAGTGCAACAGTAGGGAAAGCGTTTGATAGCGTAGAAGTAAAAATGACTATTCCCACTCCAAAGAGTGTACAGTAGGGAAAATGTTGGATAGCGTAAGGGTAAAAATTACTTTTCCAACTCCAGAGAGTGCAACAGTAGGGAAAGTGTTGGATAGCGTAGAAGTAAACATTACTATAACAACTCCAGAGAGTGCAACAGTAGGGAAAGTGTTGGATAGCGTAGGGGTAAAAATTACTATTGCCACTCCAGAGAGTACAACAGTAGGGAAAGCATTGGATAGCGTAGAAGTAAAAATTACTATTTCAACTCCAGAGAATGCAACAGTAGGGAAAGCCTTGGATAGTGTAGGGGTAAAAATTACTATTCCAACTCCAGAGACTGCAACAGTAGGGAAAGCGTTGGAAAGCGTATAGGTAAAAATTACTATTCCAACTCCAGAGAGTGCAACAGTAGGGAAAGTGTTGGATAGTGTAGGGGTAAAAATTACTATTCCAACTCCAGAGAGTGCAACAGTAGGGAAAGTGTTGGATAGCGTAGGGGTAAAAATGACTATTGCAACTCCAGAGAGTGCAACAGTAGGGAGAGTATTGGATAGCGTAGGGGTAAAAAGTACTATTCCAACTCCAGAGAGTGCAACAGTAGAGAAAACGTTGGATAGCGTAGTGGTAAAAATTACTATTCAAACTCCAGAGAATGCAACAGTAGGAAAAGCATTGGATAGCGTAGGGGTGAAAATTACTATTCCAACTCCGGAGAGTGCAACAGTAAAGAAAGCGTTGGATAGCGTAGGGGTAAAAATTACTATTCAAACTCCAGAGAACGCAACAGTAGGGAAAGCGTTGGATAGCGTAGAAGTAAAAATTACTATTCCAACTCCAGAGAATGCAACAGTAGGGAAAGCGTTGGATAGTGTTGGGGTAAAAATTACTATTCCAACTACAGAGAGTTCAACAGTAGGGAAAGCGTTAGATAGTGTAGAGGTAAAAATTACTATTCCAACTCCAGAGAGTGCAACAGTAGGGAAAGTGTTGGATAGCGTAGGGGTAAAAATTACTATTTCAACTCCAGAGAGTGCAACAGTAGGGAAAGTGTTTGATAGCGTAGAAGTAAAAATTACTATTCCCACTCCAAAGAGTGTACAGTAGGGAAAATGTTGGATAGCGTAAGGGTAAAAATTACTTTTCCAACTCCAGAGAGTGCAACAGTAGGGAAAGTGTTGGATAGCGTAGAAGTAAACATTACTATAACAACTCCAGAGAGTGCAACAGTAGGGAAAGTGTTGGATAGCGTAGGGGTAAAAATTACTATTGCCACTCCAGAGAGTACAACAGT
This sequence comes from Lissotriton vulgaris, assembly GCF_964263255.1. Taxonomy (NCBI): domain Eukaryota; kingdom Metazoa; phylum Chordata; class Amphibia; order Caudata; family Salamandridae; genus Lissotriton; species Lissotriton vulgaris. Next base: position 729,439,847 of record NC_141687.1, read on the forward strand.
AGGGAAAGCATTGGATAGCGTAGAAGTAAAAATTACTATTTCAACTCCAGAGAATGCAACAGTAGGGAAAGCCTTGGATAGTGTAGGGGTAAAAATTACTTTTCCAACTCCAGAGACTGCAACAGTAGGGAAAGCGCTGGATAGCGTATAGGTAAAAATTACTATTCCAACTCCAGAGAGTGCAACAGTAGGGAAAGTGTTGGATAGTGTAGGGGTAAAAATTACTATTCCAACTCCAGAGAGTGCAACAGTACGGAAAGTGTTGGATAGCGTAGGGGTAAAAATGACTATTGCAACTCCAGAGAGTGCAACATTAGGGAGAGTGTTGGATAGCGTAGGGGTAAAAATTACTATTCCAACTCCAGAGAGTGCAACAGTAGGGAAAGTGTTGGATAGCGTAGACATTAAAAATAACATACTTATGAATAAATTAAAAAAATATGAAAAATATTATTTATTAAATGAATCTAAACTATTTACAAATACCAATAAATAATTATTTAAAAAATAATTACCAATTAATATTTAATATCCAATAAATTAATTACCAATACACAAATATAAATTTAATAACTACTTAATTGCATTTAAATTACTTTACACACTATTCCCCTATGAGCACACAACAAACACCAATAATAAAAATAATACAATTAACATAATTATCAATTAATTAATAATTAACAATAATATAATTACCAAAAACAATTAATTAAAAAAAGTATTACTTAATTACATTTAAATTACTTCCCACTCTATTCCCCTATTAACCCATAACCCGCTACAGAACATAATTATCAATTAATCAATTAATTAAAATAAATTACTAATTAATAAAAATTAATTACCTATTATTAAAAAATTAATTCATAATTCCTAATAAATGACTAATTAATTTACTATAATTAAATTACTTCCCACCCTATTCCCCTATAAACCACAACCCGCTACGGTACTAAAATACAAAATGTACTTAAATTAAATTTAAAAAAAAATACATATTAAATACATAATAATATACATAAAAATCATATAAAAATCGATATTAGTAACATCGATATTACTAACATAGATATTAGTAACATCGATATTACTCACATAGATATTAACAAAATCGATGTTACTTACCTTCGATATTACTTACATTCGATATTACTTACCTTCGATATTGCTACTTCGATATTATTGTGCTTCGATATTAACAATTCAATATTTTGACTGCCTACCATACTAGGGATAGAAGGTGGGCTAGAAAGGAGTCGGAGCTGCGACCCCTGGCCTGGTGTCACCTAAATGACATCCATGCTGGTGCTTGCTTTCCTTCTTTCATACATTTATGGTGTCTGGCAACAATTCTTTCCAGAATGCATTTTATTTAGGCCCTCTTCTTCATTGTCCTCAACTACTGATCTCTACGTAGACGTGTATTACTTTCACCATTTGATGAATGATGCTGACTGCATCTCTGTCTGCATATGTAGTTGCACTGAAGCTATATCAGGCAGGCCTAAGTTTTGGCTATGGCAGTCATTGTCACTAAAAGAGTCTGGGAATAAGTTTATCAGTAATGTACAGTCGTACTGCACAGCCAGAAACAACTCATATAGGTTTTTCGCAGCGCCTGTTGTTGCATCTTGAGTGAGACATATGTATGCTACTCTTCAAATATCTTACGTCTTGTTGTTATCAGGTTTGCTGTGTCAATAATTTATGCATTGGTTGTGTTAACTCTAATTTCTCGGATTATAGTGTCTTCATAGATACAGTGCATTCTTAGTTGACTTGTTAATTGTTTTGCTTATTTCAAATAAAATAATAAAGTGAGAGAGACTGTGGTACAATTAGATGCCTTTTTCTGCGGGACTGATTAAATTTGGATTACATTTTATTCCCAAATGCAACTGATTGGGGAAAGTTCTCGGGCAGCAGTAATTATTCAGAGCGATCTTCAGGAGCTACTTGCCCCTGATTACAGAGAAACCATCTACCACCAGGGCTTCTACTCTGTAAGCCAATCCTAATGACCCCCTAAAAAACTAAGTTTACCTTTTGGTGTTCATCTTCAAAATGCCATAAATAATTTTTTTCTCTTGAGTATCCTAATAGCAATAGGGGAAGGAGGCTGTCTTTAAGTGAAATCTACTAACAGAACAGATATGGAGGAGGCCTTTGGTCAGCAGGAGACACCCATTAGGCTTGAGAGAGTTATAGTTGAGGCCATACACAAGAAAGGGCAAACACAAAAGAATGTGCACAAGTAGTTGCAGTTCAATTCCCAGCAGTCTTGGTGTTCCATTTAGGTGAGGAGGCCGAAGGGAGCTTGGCTTGGCTCAAGCTGAGCTCAGTGAGCTGAGTGCGATGATACGCCAGCTCATTGCTGGTAGACGAGGCACTGAACAACCGCACAACTGACCTGCAACAAGTTCTTGAGTTGTCCCCAGCCTGCAAGGAAAAGATTGCCAAAGTGGTAATATGGGGTGGACCTCAATGCCTGGAAGTGAAATGAGTCACCAGAAAATAAAAGGTATTATATAAATGTACAGTGCCATGATCAGTTTACAATCACACTCCGTGCTGATTTTTAAAGCATTGCTTATAAGGCAACTCTATAATGTTTGCTTTGTTACCATTGGTCAACCAGTTTTGTTTTTACAAAAGAACTGTTATGACAATTTTATAAGGAACTAAGCTAGAAGTGTCACTGTTTTGCATGTGGCTTCTAAGAAACTAAGTGCCTCTTGTCTATTTGCACCGATCTTTAATTCCACTGTAACTTGCCTGAATCCGGCTCCTTACTGGATGCTAATCTCCTTTGGATGTGACTGCCGGTATTTGAAGTGTGTGATTGTTTTTCGTAATGTCTGCTGCAGACTGTCCTGATTCCCTTCAACTGGTGTTTATGGGACTGTCTGGGGGGACTATAGTGTGTGTACAGCTACCTTGTTGCTGGTTCTGTCGTGCACCTGGGTGTTTGCTGATTGCCTGTGCAGGGCTGCTTGCCTATTTGTCTCTCTGTGTACGTTGTTGTGTGCCACCTTGTGACCCCCTCTTCTAGTTCACCCTTGTTTCTGTACGTGTGACTCTTAGAGCCAATATAGGCAACTCACCCCAACATGGAGACATACCATGCACAGCAATAAATATTCAAATAAGACTTGTTTGTGGAAAAACATTTTGCTGCAGGTTTATTTCATACAAGAATTATGCCAACGGGGTGAGTTAACATACGGGCAATCAAAGGGCAGGCAGCGGTAACTACCCTAAGCTAGACTGCCCATCTGATGAGCCAACTGCACCATCGCCAACCCAATCAATGCTACCATTTTGTGGGGGTTATCCCCCTTAAATACAATGGACCACCAGTCCATCCCTTTACTCAGGCCTTTTTAGGAGCGGAGCGTGTCCAGGCAAACCCTGGTTGCTCACACTTACAACCACCCAAAGGACTAGTGGGGGCCCATTGCTTTCCTCCGTGGTCCTGCCGTAAAGGCTCCTGGAGTTACTTGGCTTCGGCACCCATATTGTGCTCCTGAAAAGGGTGTACCTATGTACCATACAGCCTCCGGATCGCCCTGTTACTCCGCCTGCAACACAAATTAACAAGTTAACATGTTTGTTCCCTGGCTGCGCACCCCAGCCAGCACGCCGGGTAGGCGGTTGGGAGGGAGATGGCATGACCAGGAAGAACCTTGCCCCCGCCTGCACATGTGCCAGAAATGACGCATGAATTCGTACTGGACTTGGGGTTCCCATGGGGGGTCCATGACACTAGACAGGATCATGCCTAATGTGCACTAAGGTGGCCGCCCTCTTAGGTGGCTCACTGCATGTGCCGCGGGCACCTCATTTTCTCGAGATGAGCCTTTTGGCGCTCCCTGTTACTGTACCTTCCTCTGCCTCCATGTTAAGTACAACTTTCAGATGATGCTCCCATTTGTGACCTGTCTTTGTTCAGTTTTTATCTGTGTTAAACATAGATCCATTCACCTTATTTTTGCATTAATGTCTCAAATGGTATTTATTTAGAAAAAGAGCAATTCCATTTCAAAAGTGTTATATCAAAGTACAATTTTTTTTTGCAATCCTACTATATCACAAACATTTCAATGTTTGCGTTTGAATATTTTATTAATTGTAACTTTCTTGATAATGGGAAATTCTCCCGTCGAGTACTAAAATCTTTGCTCTTCTGAATTTTCAGGTAATGTTTTTTTTTTCTTTCTCAAAAGCAACATGGGAAAAAAATGATCTTGAGAAAGCTGTCTGTTATGGCACCCACAACCCAGTGGCGTAACAACCACCTCTGGGGTGACTGGAGGCTGGAGCTCCACCGCACCCCCAAAACCCCATCCCCCAGCACTGTGCATGGGCGGCGGACCCCTAGCCTAAGAAATCCTAAGTGCAAAGGCACTTTACAGGGGCCCTGCTCAAGTTTTGTTACGCCACCCCCACCGCCATTAGACATCCTTTATGAGCTACATAGACAGGCCACGAAAAAACAATCCAAGAGAGTGGACTCACTTAATGTACGCGCTCCTGCACTCAGAGAGACAGCTAGCAAAGCAGAGTGACTGTGAAGAGGTTGCAGTGAGGGAAGACGCCATACATCTTGTACAAATGGCGTCTTGTGTGTAAGGCTGTGCCTGCCCAGGGCAGCTTGTGCTCTTGCCTTTGGGGCTGTGTTAACATGGCAGTACTTTAACTTCATCCCATCACACTTGTGAGGCCCAGGGCCACTCTATTCGCAGCTTTTTGCAAACGTTTTAAAGTATCAAATGAAACATTAAAGACAACCTTATGAATCAATCACACGCTTTTAAACTTTTTTTTCCCATCAAACCGTGATGAAATCAGCTCTTCTGCTCGTGAGTTTAAAGTGGCTCCCACACTCAGAAGTGCGCGCTAATGCAGGGTTGCCATGAATAATTTAGGAGAGAGGACACTCGGCGAAAGAGTGACTTATTTCCTTGTACACAATTCCTCCATTTGCCATGTGGTCAAATAATTGTCAGAAACACGTTTCTTCAATTAGTAGTACTTGAAAAAGTCCTTGGGAGCACATATTGAGGCAGCAGTCTGCTATACCTGAATTTCAGATGTGCTTAAATGGAAGAGGCTATTAGAAAACTCGCATGGTAGAGGGAAACAGAAAAGAATTTTAAAGTAAAGAAGGTGTTAGTTTGATTTGTTAGCACCTCAAAATAGAACTGTTTGGGTAGCTTCTTGTAGGGCAATACTTTACCAAGCTCTATGCCATTTGTTTCCTCGGTCACTGTCATAATAAAGTCTTCGATTCATTCCCTGTTATAGAGTTTTTATGTATTTATTTATCCTTCGATCTTTTGTGCATTAAGTGTAATCTTATGGCTACTTCAGAGTGCAAGGTACAGAAAAACTGTTAAACACAGAGAAAATGAAGGATAGGGAGTGATCGATCAGGTAGGGTCAATATTCTGTAGCAGGTGTGCTGAGATGAAATGCCCCTATTTGTTTTATCTTTTGCATTAGAATTAGAATATAAACAGTTTGGTTTTTAGGAGTTTCCTGGAATGAATATGGTTGGGTTCGGCTCTCAAACCAGGGTGAAGGATGTTCCACAGTTTTGGGCTTTGCGCACCCATGTATCCTACTCCATGTTTCGTACTTTTGTTTGACCATTGCGATCAGATTGGATGCTGATGATCAGATGTTCCGTGCTAGTGAATAGCATGTAGCTAGTTTCTGCAAGTATTTGGGACCTTTTTCCAGAAACTTTTGTGGATGGTGCCGAAAATCTTGAATTTGATCCTGGCTTTGACCAGTAGCCAGTGGTTTCTGGTTCCTGTTTACAAGCATTCTGACTTCCTGTATTTGAAACCTGGCTATGTGTGCTTGAGGGAAGCCTGTGTAGACAATGTTGCAATAGTCCAAGTAAGGCATTACAAATGTTCTGTCAAGTTGTAATCCATGATCATTTTGAATAGTGGTAGGATTTTACAGAATGGGGAAATCCACAGTTTGATAATTTTGATCACTACTGTGTGGAACCGAGGACATTTCTGAGTTGAAGAATAACCTAGATTCCAGGGTAGTTGATGGGGATGTTGCAAGTGCTGGAGACAATTTGAAGGGTAGTGAAAGCATTTCACTTTCTTCTGCTAAGATGATGTAAGGATTGTATCCATTCATGGATAGAATTATCTTCTTCATCCAGCGGGGAAAGAGATCTAGGTGTTTGATGATGTTGGAAATTCTGTTTGAGTTATTGGCTAACTGAAAGTGGATTTGTGTGTCATCTACGTAATGAAATTTTACTTTAAACTGCTTGAGGAGTAGCAGAGGGCATGCATGAACATTAAACAGGAGGCACGACATAGATGGTCCTTGGGGAACAGTGCAGGACATCAAATTAGTGACCCGGTGAGCCATTCCTATCCTGGATGTGTACCTGTGGATGGTCAAGAAGGAGCAAGTCCAGGGTCAGACAGGGCCTTCTATTCCCATCCAATGTTTTGCTCTACTCAGCAGCATAGTATGCCCAGCAGTGTTCCTCAGGCTATGGGTAGTTTGAGGTGTATGAGGGTTGTTTTTTTGTCCTTGTCCTTAGAGAGGAGGAAGTCTTTCTTTATGTCCACTGTCGCTTCTCCAGTGCCCTTCTGGGTCCGATGGCAAATTGGTGCCCATAAGAGATGAAGTTCCCCTTCACATGGTTTTGGAGTTGTCCCTTCACCTTCTTCATAATAGCACTGATGACAGAGAGGCTGGGGATGGGCTTATAGTAGATATGAAATGGCCGATTCACAAAGGCCTTCATGAGTGTGTGATATAGTACTCATCTAAAATTGAAAAATCACAAAATATTCATCTACAATTAGTACAAAGAAAGCAATGTGCACTCTTCGCACACTTGCTAATAGGGATTTGGATATTTCACAACCATCTCACAAAGACATTTATGAGTACACAAAGTAATGCTTCTACAATACTACTTCATGTACTTCATAGGCATGCCTTTGTGAATTTCTAATATTATATTGAGTTTCCCGCTGGTTCAGATTCTTAAATTAATGGGAATGTGACCAAACCATTTGATTATGGGCAATATTTCATGGGCATAATTTATTAACTATGGGTAATGCTATAACACCTGCTTCAGAATAGTGAATAGTCAAATGTAACAGTAAGAAGGTTGGAACAATGGCATTGTTGTAAGAGGGGGAACTTTAGGAGATTTGATGTGGTAATGGGAGCTATAGAAAAAGTCTGCTGACATCATGAGTGTGATTGAAATCCTGGTACTGACAGTAATGTCATTGAGGAGATGTTGCTTTTGACTTGAAGCAGAGAGGGTGTTGTTGACTTGTTAATCCTTTAATGCTGGGAACAAAATTGGCCTATATTCAGTATCCTTCCAGCAACAGAGCGGCGTATGAACAATTGCAGTGCTCCAGTGTGCAAAGGACAAACAATACTGCAGTACCAGATTGCACTACAAATGGCTATTCTGTGTGAAGCTATGCCAATCAGGATTTTTAAATTTAGGATTTTTAGTCTGAATTTTAGATTTGTGCTTTAGTGTATTGTATACATGTTACATGTAGGTATATCAGATGACATCACTCTTGAACGCTTGCTACCAAATGCTTTCATTTGGGGTTAGGATTTCGTTCAAAACCAGATTGCACTGCAATATCAGGCTTTGCCCAAAACGTATGTTTTTTTCTCTGATTTGCCCAATGTTGGACTTGGCCCTTTCTGCAGGGCTATCCCCAAACTTTTTGCCTTCACCCTCCTGTTTTATGAGCCCATTGTTGTTGGTTTTTAGGACTCTGTACAGTTTACCACTGCTAACAAGTGCTAAAATATTTGTGCTCTCGCCTTTAAGCATGGTAAAATTGGCTCACACCCAATTTAGCACATTTAGTTTTTAAGTCCTTCGTAAAGTGGTAGTAAATGAACCCAGGGCCTGTAAACTAAATACTACTAGTGGGCATGCAGCACTGATTGTGCCACCCATCTAAGTAGCGTTTCGTTTGAAAAGCTTTATTTCGGTACATTGACCATAAAAGCATCACAAAGGTTAAAAAAAACATATCATTATCACAGTAATTAACAACATTGGTAAAATTTTGCATCCAGTCGCCATAGAGCAAACAGTAAGAATAAAGTGCAGGTGCGTATGGTCAATACTTATACACAGGGAGAAAAATTAAGAACATTACTAAAAGCCACAGTGGGTAATAAAACTGTTTTTAAAAACAAGAGGGAATACTCTCTTTTCTTTAAAAAAAAATCTCAGTTAAAAATTAGTTACCGTAGGTCATTTTGAAAGTATTAGTAAGCCTGGGCAGACCGTGTACTATATTCAGCCACTACACGGAAGGCTCCAAAAACTTCCTCCTCATACACCACATTGAGAATAAAAAAACAGGAAACAGAGTAGACTATTGGGAGGTGGAGCTCAGTTTTCAATATTCTATAAGCCTCGCTAAAGTGTCTTGTGCCCATGTTCTTACAAATTTGTACAAGCCAGCGTCTTCTTGGCGACCTATAGGAGTCACACTGGAAAAGAACATGCACCTCGGTTTAATCCACTAAGCCACATGCAGGACATTCAATCATAACCTGTCCCCCCCATTTTTTAACATACGATCGTAGGAGGAGGCACCCATACCTGAACTGGGGAAACAATTTTTGTGCCAACACTGGTTGGATACTATCCAGGATGGGCTCTGCCTGGTAGATATTTTTAATTAGAAGGAATTCACTTGTAAGCAGTCCCGATGAAGAGCTATGCATCATCTTGGACAGCCGGTATTCCCTATAGGCAGCCACCAGTGTGTTCCTACTTAGTGATTGTGACACGGTTTGGGGCTCATCCCACAAATCAACACGTCCCAATTCCATACATAGCACCTTAAGGTGCCTACGCCAAGGTATCTTACCCACCCCTTTCAGCCCCAATATCTCAGTTAATTCCTCACTATACGGGGCTAGCTCGGGAGTGCTCCACAAGCTTCTCCAGAAGGTCAGTGGTCTAAGTGCGGCATCCTCGGTAATTGGTTTGATTCCTAGGTCCATTCTCAACTGGATCAGAGGAGTGCTTTTAGGGAGGCTAAGAAGCTGTCTGATGAACGCATTCTCAGTGCGTTCAAGGGATAGGAGTGCACAATGGCCCCAAATTTCTGCACCATATAACGCAGCACTTCTTGCCTGTGCCCTGTAGGCCTCCATAGGAGCATAGACCTGCTTGTGTGATGCCCCCTTAAAGAATTTATGGATACCTCCCGACACCTGGGTGAGCTTCAAGTTACAGTTATTAATGTGGGCTCCCCAGTCCATGCTCTCCATCAGGGTAATGCCAAGATAGTCAAACACCACCACTCTTTCGAGTGGTTGGCCCCCCAGGGTTGGATTGCTGCATGTGCTTTTACCGCCTATAAAGACCATATATTTGGTCTTCTGAAGGTTTATCTCCAGACCCCGATGTTTGCAGAAGACAACGAAGTTGTCGAGCGTCCTCTGGATACCCATAGGGGACTTGGCCAGCAACAACGTGTTGTCTGCAAACAACACTGCGCCCTGCCAGTTTGGGGGCATCAATGTTAAGAAATGTGTTAAGATGGTCAATGAGTCCATTAACAAATAAGGCCAAGAGTGTTGGGGCCAGGACGCATCCCTGGCGGACTCCTCGCATAACTGGGATTGGGGATGTAAGATTGCCATGTTTGCCGTACCTGATTTGGGCATAATTGCCCTTGTGCAGGCGAGCAAACAAATGACAAAGGTAAACCGGGACCCCCATCTCCAAAAGAATCGACCACAGCCTCTCTCTGGGGACCAGGTCGAACGTAGATTTCAGATCTACAAATATTAAGTATAGAGTGTCACTCTCTATACTCACGATCTTCCAGTAAATCATTTGTAATCTGAAAATCTGGTCGACCGTAGATGTCCGTGCTCTAAACCCAGCTTGGAGTGGAGTTAAAATGCTGTGATCCTCCATCCATCCGTGTAAACGCTCGAGGAGAACACAAGTGAAGATTTTTTGGGTTACATCCAAAAGGCTTATGGGCCGATAATTCGATGGCAGGAGTAGCATTTTAAGCATGTGTCAGGCCTGCCATTGCATCCTCTGGGATTAGTTTAAACTGCCATTTTGATTTGGCAAAAAAAACCTTTTCTTAGGCCTCAACATGCCTCTTTAATTCTTACGTCACCTCCTTAGGCAGGCTCTAAACAGCGCATAGGGCAGGGTGCAATATATTTAAAAAGTTGGACATCTACATTTATGTTTTACAAGGTAGTGAAAAACACATACATTAATTTTACAATTCTGCAGGGCCTACATCTCCCACAGGATAGCATTGGGTTAAATTACATTTAACTTTTGTAGTAGTAGTAGTAGTAGAAGTAGTAGAATAGCTTTTATTTCAGTTAAAAACCATAAAAGCAAACAAACAACAAGCATACTATGCAACACAATGCAATATATATAATCTCAATATATTTTTAATTTGTCATATATACATTTCAAACAGTATGAAATAAAAATAAAAAACAAATAATAGAATTAATCATCTATCTGTTAACATTTCAAGCCTTTTCCCTTGTGTATTACACTTACAGCAAAAAGATTTCTAATTGTCTAATAACACTAAAAACAATAGGCTAAAACTTATGTGGTTTAAAAATTCCCAGGACAAATTTCCTTGTCCCCAAGTCACTACAGATTGATGTAATCAATGTTTTCCTCTGGTTAGCATAGACAAGACAGGAAAATAGTATATGTGAACAAGTTTTTAAAGTGCATAGTGTGCAATAAACCTCCCCTACATCGTCAGTACCACATGACCATGAAACCTCATATACATTGATTTTGCTAGTTGTGGTTTCTCCAGGTATGGTTCTAGGGCAGGAAACGGTTGAACACATAAAAACTGTGTTGTCAGCCTTCCTACACTAGATCTAGAGTGGACACTATTTGTAATCCCAATATGAATGTTTCAGTACCTTATTTTAATGGATTGTTAACAAATTAAGAGCAATCCAGAAACAGTTTAGGTCTGGTTTATGAAACCAGGGTTGTACCTGCCGGAACCAAGGTAGTGTGAGTTGATGATCAAGGCTCAGTATTTCAATAAAACCCTCATTATAACATGTAAGTTATTGGGTAACCCATAAACGTACTGAGAATAACAAGGGCCTCAATAGCGTGTGATGTTCTGTTCTCCTAATAATAATGTCTTGGCATACAGGAATCATGGGTGTGTGTACTGGTAGGTGGAGTATCATCCTTACAAATTTGTTTTAGTCTGTGGAAAGCCTAACCAAGCTGTTACCCACACAGAGTTCTACACCGTAAAGGGTTGCTGAATGTTCCCTGTACTTATAGGCATCCAAAACTGACAACACTGCCTTGGATTTACTAGCTTATTGCTTTTTCACAATGGTCAGAGAGTTTTGCATCAAGACAGATTTACATTAATTTATGTGCGGTTCCCAGGACAATTAGTAAAGTCAAGATAGCTAAAATCAGCCATGTATTCCAACAGTTGTTTTTCAACAATTATGTTTATTCTTTAAAAACTTGTGTGGTTTTATGGCCATATATTTAATCTTAGTTCAGTTGATTTCAATGCCTTTTACAGTAAAAATGTCATTGATACAACCCAGTAGCATTTGTAATCCCTTTGGTGACTGGGAGATAGGGATGGTATCATCTGCACGTAGTAATGCAGGTATTGGCACCCCTCCTAATTTTGGGGAGTCATGTTTGCAACCCCAAAGGTATTGCACAACATAATTTACGTATAATATAAATAGGGTGGGTGCCAATACGCATCCCTGTCTTACTCTCCTTTTTTATCAGAATTGCTTCCTTGAGTTCACCACCAGGCCCCCATCTAATTCTGGTGTAGTTATCTTGATGGAGTCTTACTATCTGCACCAGGAGGTCTTTGATTACTCCCTGAGTTTTTAAAACATTCTACAGGGAATTCCTGGGAAGAAGATCAAATGTGGCCTTCAAATCAATGAACGCTATGTACAGATGCCCTCCCTTCAATTTATTGTACTTCCACGCTATACACAGCAGCCTTAAAACCTGGTTAATTGTACTTGTTCTTGCTCTAAACCCCTCTTGGTACTGTGAGAGGATATTGTTTTCGTCTATCCAGTTACATTTACTTATGACCTGTTTAGCGAAGACCTTTTTTCAGAGTGTCTATTAAGCTAATCGGTCTCTAATTGGCAGGATCTTTCAGATTGCCCCTGTAAAAGATAGGGACGATTTCAGCTCTTCTCTACGTTTCAGGTATTGGGGCCCCTGCTGCCTCCGGGTTACAGAGCATATTTGCATAAGGTACCCATACTGCCTTGTCATGTCTCAGAAGGTAACCTGGTATTTTGTTAGGACCTGCGGCTTTTCCTGGCTTCACTGCTTCAATTGATACCCTTGTCTCTTCTAGACTAAAGGAAGTGATGTGTGATACAGCCCAAGTAGATTCCAGAGACCATATGTGATTTGCAAAGGTTTCATTGGCAAATGGTTACCAGTGTCGTTATATAACTGGGAGAAGTACCTGATCCAAGTGCCAGGGTCCAATTAGAGCTACGGGCTAGAATTACCAGTTTTGCTGAGCAAGGTGGAGACTGGGGAGAAAGCTTATTGCCCCCCTAAATGCTGTATTATCCTAAATGGGAAGGAGGTGCAAGTGTGGGCAGACTTGTGTTCACCATTTACTTTGATTGATAGAACCACATGGGATGAATTGAATCATGGAAAGTAGTGTCCGGCAGATGTAGAACCTGAAAGTTACTGTTGGAAAACATTACCAATCATAGGTTTTTGTGTAATGGAACATGAATTCTGAGACAGAAAAGTAAGGGTGGGCGAAATTTGCTGAAGTTCCTTCCTCAAACTTGTACAAAACGGCACAAAATCTCTGCGAACACGCGGAATTTCGCTAATCTACTGCCTAATCAGTAACTGCTACCTCATTAGGTAGATGTATAGTACTTTTTCCCTACACTACAGCTGCGTAAAGGGCCAGAAGAGTTGTCTCTAGCGACCATGTATGTGTGTAAGTTTGCGAATGTCTTTTAAGTGTGCTGTCATAGTGGGGAAATGGCGGGAAGAAGTGCATACCGATAGTGTGTGAGGGGCATGGCCAAATGGGCGTGGCTTCAATGTGAGTTCACAATGCAGGGTCTGAACCACAAACGTAGGACGTCTAGCAGGTATTTCACACTTCTTGTTATTCAAAAGCACCTTGTGATAGCGCGGCTAAAATGCATGTTCTTAAAAGGGCATTTTTACCCGGGAGCAGGTCCCACTGCTCTCTGCCCCTTCCCGTGCGGCGAATCCTTCACTCTAATGATGGCAATGACAGTCCACCTTGGCCCCGTGAGTTTAGAGTGTGCACCTTGACAGCCCTTTACGTTTTGTTACAACTCGGAATCATTTTGAGAAATCCTGCATGATTACACCATAGTCTGTAATTGCCCTGAATGTTATAGCTTTATAGATTGCTTACTGTATTTTTAGTTATATGTTGTGTGTTTTATACTGATTTTTGTTTCGTGACAGGTTCTGCTGTTTTATGTTTTGGCACTGATGTTGTGTTTGTGTTTTATGTTCTGCTGCCTTTCTTGTCCCTTTATGTCACTACTTGCGCATTGTGTAGGTATATCGTCTGTGATATTTTGTGTACTGTGATTGTTGTAACTTAAAAGGCTGCATGGCTCATAAGATCCTCCAGGACGATGTAACCTGGAGGCACTAACAATGATATTGTTTGTTGAAGTAATGGGTCAGTGCAGGACACGGTGGAGGGGAGAACATGACACAAGCTTTCAAGTGCGTGCAGGACCAGGGGAAGGATAGCCCTGGTGACATCAGTCTGGTGTGCACCCGTGGGTTCCCGAACTGAGGTCCCTGCGTTGAGAGGAAGTGTTATGCACACACCCTCACTCAGGCAGTTAGACACACTCTCTCTTACTGCACCTACTCACTGTTAAACCTCCACCGCTGAGCTGTCTATTAACTTGTGTTTACTCTGTGCTAAAATATAATTAAAGTCTGCAGTTATCTGATTCCCTCAGGAGTCCGGAGGTGGACTTTCATACAGTCCGACACAGAATTAACAATCAGGCTGTGCTTATGGACCAGCCTCTTTACTTTTTGAGGTTGCACTGAACCCCTCCGTGTTGTGTTTTGGGGTGCCCCCTAATTTGCTCGTTGCACTCATGTTACGGTAGTGCAGCATCTTGTTTATAAAGGGTCAGAGGCTGATCAGAGCAGCAGATGAGGAGAAAGCATTCTCCTGGTCACAAGAACTACACGGGGATGGCACTCGAGAAACTCATGAGGAGAAAGCAACCTTCTGGTCACTTCCTGGTGAGGTTTACTACCTCATGCATGCCCCGGATTCGATTTTGCTGTGGATCGCGGAAGTTTCGAAATGTTCACGTTCCGTGCGGAACGCAGAAATGCCGAAATTTCACAAGTTCCGCAAGCAGAACGGAATTTGCCGCCCACCCCTACAGAAAAGCTCAAAGAAAAGTGTATGTTGTGGAGAAGGGAAGGTTCCTATTGAGTTGGAAAGAGCAGCATGGGTTGGGGATGATTTTAGATCCTAATCATCCAAGGCAGGTATTGTTGACCGGTTCACATGTAGCGGATGATTGGGTTAGCATGTTTACAGAGTTATTCAGAAAGCATTTAGGGTGTCTGAAGAAGTTTGAGCACCAGATTGTGTTGAAGAATGTGACCGTTCTTAAGGTGCATAAGGTGAGGAATGTCTGTCTGGCTTAAAGAGGTTTACTCAAAGAAGAATTGGGGAAGCTATGCAGTGAAGGTTTGATAGAACCCATTGAGGCTTCGGAGTGGATAAACCCGCTTGTAATCGCAAGGAAGCCAAGCGGTAAAATCTGCATGTGTGTGGGCCTCAAGGACCTGAAAGAATTTGAAAGGTGAAGTTAATATGAAGTTAAATGTAAATGTAAATGTAAATGTAAAACTGTGAGAGTGAGAGAACAAGTGTAATAAATCCTTCTCAGAATGTCAATATGCCCAAATCCTTTAATGTAATCAAAAGGCCCATATCGTGCTCAATATTACTCAATATTACTCTGCCTTTAACAAGTCACAATATTCAACACATCGCTCACCTCATAGCAATTGTTATTGTGTCCTATACTCTATTATTAAGGCAAATCCAAATCCAAAATCTAAAATGTAAAAAAACGGTATTTGACAATCGCGTTTTAACACTCCATTTATATATACAATACATCCCAACAGTTAATACACTCACCTGTCTGTTAGTCCGTATTCGATAAAGGACTCTATAGTTATCAATGTAATCCCACTTCACAACCTTTGGGGTCAAATGAGTAGTGTGTCACTTACACGTGGTCTCAGTAAAACTGCTTATCAGTATCGTGTGTGTCAAGATTCCAAGCTAAGTTCCATCAATCCTATTAGATTTGGTGGTCTCTAGTTGGCACAGGTAGGTATTTGTGTCAACTAGGGACCCTTGCCTCTAGTCAGAGTAAGGGGTACACTCCTAAAATAACCCCTGCTCACCCCCTTGGTAGCTTGGCACGAGCAGACAGGCTTATCTCAGAGGCAGTGTGAAAGCATTTATGAACACATACAGTTATCAAGTGACAACACTACAGATGGACACCACACAAGTTGTATATTAAAAATAAGTATTCTTTTATATAGATTTAACACAAGACCACAAACGACAAAAATCCACAATACTGTACTTAAAATGGTAGATTTAGCTTAGTTCTCTTTAGCTCTTAAAATGCAACACTTTGAGTCAATGTACCTTAAGATGCGACACGCTGGGCAACAAAAGTGTTGCAAGATGGAAATGCGGCAGAGATCCAGGGCAAAAAAATAAAGATGTCAAGTTCTTCCTGATGTGGCACGCTTCTCCGATGTTGCGAGAAGTCTCGGCTCGATGCGTCAGCTGCAGCGGTCCGACGATGCAATACGTTTCCGCTCAAAGCGACAACTGCAGCGGCAACACCTTTGTTCAGTGATGCGACGGCAGCACGATTCTCCGTAGATGTGAGGCGCTTCTTGTGATGTGGTGCAATGCGACACCTAAATCGGCGCCATCATTACTCTGTGATGCGACGGCAGTGGCTGCGACGGGGACACGCTTCTTCCTCGTTGCGAGACGCTTCTCTTGATGTAGTGCAATGCATCAGCTACAGCGGCCACATCCATGATGCGATGGCAGCGGCTGCGACGGCGACACGCTTCTTCGGGGTTGCGGGATGTTTCTTGAGATGCAGTGCAATGCGTTAGCTACAACGGCGACATCCACGATGCGACGGAGGTACGCTTCTCCCTCTTGAGTCACGCTTCCAGCTCCTTTGATATGCAGTCCCTCAGAAGGTCCTATACAGCAGCAGGCACTTCCAAAGAACTCTGGGGAACTGGGGGTTTAAGTCTGTTGTCCCCCGGAGACTTCAGCAGGAGCCAAGCTCTTCTCTCAAGCCCTTGGATATCCTTCACAAGTTGAAATAAAGCACACAAAGTTCCTTTCTCCTTTCATTGGCAGTCAGGCAACCACTGCAGGACAATCCCCAAAGCAGCACTTCAGCTTAGGGATAGTCTTTTCTCAGTTTCTTCAGGTTCCTCTCCTCAGCAAAGGTTTCTTCTTGTTGTCCAAAAGGGATCTAATTTCTTGGGATCAGGGCCCCAATACTTATTCCCCAAAATCCTTTGTCCTCTGTGGGCAGAGGGGCCTTTACATAGTCTAAACCAGTTCTGGTCAGTCCTGGAGCCAGCATTGAGGAGGGAAGGCATAGCCCTGGAGCACTCTGTTGACATGACTCCTTCTCTCCTTTCACAGTGCAGGGCAGGGACATCAGACGCACCACAGGAGGTGGAGCCATCATTGTGGAGGAAAAGCACAGCCCTATTCAGGTCCCAGGTGCAACACCTCCCTCCCATCTAGATTCAAATCTCTCTATTCACCACTGGAATGAATCACCATGTCTTCTGGAATCCCCTGCCCTGTCACTCAAACCCCAGACAAGGAATGCACAACCTAGCAGAGGCAAGCTTGGATAGTTAGACAAGAAAATACCTACTTTCTAAAAGTGGTATTTTAAAACACAGAATGTTAAAATCAACTTCACTAAAAGATGTATTTTATCATTCTGAGTTCAAACATACTAAACTCGAATTTCTACCTAGCTCCCTGAGTCTGTTAGGATTATAAGATTTACTGCCCATTCAGGCCTATGCAGAATAGGTAGCCTTGCAATAGTGAAAACCAAAAATGGCTGTAATTTACTATTAGGAATGCCACAAACGAATATGTGACATTATTTCGCGGGATAATATACTGCATACCGTTACTCCACATTTTTTATAATGCAAGTGCCTTTACAACGAAATACCATGACCCCGCAAACATTTACACCTTTACCAGGCACGCCATTACAACACAAAGGCATGCATGGTGAAGGCATATACTTTGTAAAAGTACTTTATTTAAATATATATATTCAAAAAACAAAGGTTGCCCATTTGAAAGAGCCACAACAAGGGGAGTTCTGCTTATTTTTCTTTAATGGATGCTGCCGCATGAAAAATGGAAACACCTCACAGCATATCATCTAGAGCCGGCGCGTTTCGGGCCACCGCCCTTTTTCACAGGCTGTACTTCCATCACATATGCAGAGCGTGTAAAGCATTTATATTCAGTCCTGGTACCCGCCCTCTTGGGCGTTGCCGTTTGCACGGCCCCATGGTACCTGAAGTCCGTTTTACTCAAGTGAGCCGCTCTGCATTGCCAGATTCCGGAAAGTTTCAATCCCTGGTGGGTTGCTCTGACAGTCCCATGTAACATGCTGGCCTCTTAAGCCCCATTAAAAAGCTCCTTGTCCTGTTTGCAAGCATCGCCATTAGCGTCACTTCAGGTCCGCTTAACTGCAGCTGGGCTTCTTTCACGACCGAGCAAGCCGTCAATCAATTCAAAAAAACAAAGGTTGCCCATTTGAAAGAGCCACAACAAGGTGAGTTCTGCCTCTATTTCTTTAATGGAGGCTGCCACATGAAAAATGGAAACACCTCACAGCATATCATCTAGAGCCCACACGTTTCGGGCCACCGCCCTTTGTCACAGGCTGTACTTCCATCACATATGCAGAGCGTGTAAAGCATTTATATTCAGTCCTGGTACCCGCCCTCTTGGGCGTTGCCGTTCGCACGGCCCCATGGTACCTGAAGTCCGTTTTACTCAAGTGAGCCGCTCTGCATTGCCAGATTCCGGAAAGTTTCAATCCCTGGTGAGTTGCTCTGACAGTCCCATGTAACATGCTGGCCTCTTAAGCCCCATTAAAAAGCTCCTTGTCCTGTTTGCAAGCATCGCCATTAGCGTCACTTCAGGTCCGCTTAACTGCAGCTGGGCTTCTTTCACGACCGAGCAGGCCGTCAATCAATTAAAAAAACAAAGGTTGCCCATTTGAAAGAGCCACAACAAGGTGAGTTCTGCTTATTTTTCTTTAATGGAGGCTGCTGCATGAAAAATGGAAACACCTCACATCATATCATCTAGAGCCGACGCGTTTCGGGCCACCGCCCTTTGTCACAGGCTGTACTTCCATCACATATGCAGAGCGTGTAAAGCATTTATATTCAGTCCTGGTACCCGCCCTCTTGGGCGTTGCCCTTCGCACGGCCCCATGGTACCTGAAGTCAGTTTTACTCAAGTGAGCCGCTCTGCATTGCCAGATTCCGGAAAGTTTCAATCCCTGGTGGGTTGCTCTGACAGTTCCATGTAACATGCTGGCCTCTTAAGCCCCATTAAAAATTAGAACATTGCAGTGTGAATTTCAGTCCATAACCGCGATTAGCTACTCGCTAACCTCATTTCACGTATATAATTGTGTCACTAGTCAAGATCCAACCCGCACGCCGATGGTAATGAGCAGAATGTATTAGTAGATATTGCTCAAGAATCCCGAAATAAAATAGAGTATAAAGAGCACAGAAAAAAAGGGGCAAATATATCAGAGTGACAGACCAGAGTCCCAAAATAATGCTGCAGGAGAAAGATCAAGAACGCTCATTTTCTACTTCATATTAGCACAATGTTCATCATTTAATGTAAGTATACCTCACATGTAAAAGAGAAACCCATTAACAGCTTTGTAATTCTTAAAAGTTGCACAATCTTGCCCATTGACCACAATTATATCATATACATCACTATTTTCAATATCATATTCTATAGGTTGGGCATACCTATTACCACCAATTAGTGAAACGGTTATATACGTGAAATGCAGATAGCAAGTAGTTAATCACATTTATGGACTAAAATTCCCACTGCAATGTTCTAATTTTATATGTGGATATGGCAGTCATATTTAGTGCTCTTAATGCAAGTACACTTTGCATATTTTAATTATGTGATTAAATTTGAAGAATGGTGATATTGTATTTAATGCCATTTGAAAACTGTAAGATGGCCACCGATAATTTTGGTTTGGGGTCATTTTTCTATTTTGATGATCAACACTCTTATTTCCGAAATTTTCAGATCGAAGACACTGGCTATACCCACTACGTGTTTTATTGCTTTCAATGATAATATTCTGTGCATGTTATTATTACAAGATTGAGTTCTGAAGAATGATATATGGTAACTATACCATTTGAAAGTTATAAGATGGTTGCCATGAATTTTGTTTCTTTTAATCCTGCGTTTATTTGATAATTGATTCTCGCGTTTCTCATAATTCATAGATTTAAGATACTTGCCACACGTATCATGTGTCTCAATATGAAAAATCAAATTCAGCACAACAAAGCAGGCAAGCCAAATGGTTGTTCCTCCTAGCAGCACAGAAGTCCTCTGGCAATGTGCCGATTGTAGAGCCAGCAGCATCGGGTTACAAGTCCCACGCAGTGTCTAAAAACATGAGGTTAGAGCCCCAGTACTTATA
This sequence comes from Lissotriton vulgaris, assembly GCF_964263255.1. Lineage (NCBI taxonomy): Eukaryota > Metazoa > Chordata > Amphibia > Caudata > Salamandridae > Lissotriton > Lissotriton vulgaris. Next base: position 729,459,815 of record NC_141687.1, read on the forward strand.
CTCAAACTGTTTTTGAGGAAGGGATGACTTCAAAGTAACCCTTAGTAGTGTGCAACAATCCTTTGCAGCCCAGCCCTGGCTCCAGACGACCAGTAAGTGATAAATTAGCCCTTTTTGTGAGGTAGGATACAACATGTACAAATGTAAACTGTGAACCACCTTGCCTTCTTCCAGCCCAGCAAGACTATCGATATGCAGATGAATGCAAGTATTTCCCCTGTCTCAAGCAGCCCTTCCTGTGTTGTGACTGTCTGGAAAGTATACAAGTGTAGCTGTCACCCAGCCCAGAAATGTATTGGAGTCAAGCTGCTAAGCACAAAGAGTCATAAGAACTGAGAAATGCCCACTTTCTTAAAGTATATAAATCACCATGGGGTGACCCAGTATCCCTCAGAACCTGGGCAGTACAATTAAATATAAACAATGGTTCTGTCGGGTATGCGATCTGACTACTTCAAAGTATGCATTATTTCATCACAATTCAAAATAGTCCTTTAATCCCTTAAGACTGTGATCCAAGCAGGGAGCTCACTCTCAACGCAAATCCAATACCACACGAATTCAGGGTACCCAATTACTTTTAATCTATGAATTTCATTCTTCACTCATAAATAACCCTGTAAATACATGATTTATTTACAATTCACAACAAACGGCGCAGATTAAAAGGTGAATATAATGTGACATCGTGTGAAATTGGTGACATTCAAACGTGCTAATGTGCAAGTGAGTGAAAGAGAAGGGAAAGGGGCAGAAACAACTTAATGGGCCAGTTAAAGTTGGTAATTGTAGTTAACCCAGTAATCCATTCAATTAGTTTATCATTATAACTGGGTATTCAACTGATCCAATGTTTTTGAATATCGTCGACGTTTCGACCCTGTGGGACGCCTTAGTTGAGGGTCTAGCGCGGGTCTTCTTCAGGACAAAGGGCAGTGGTAAAGCGCCTGTGGGTTAGAGGGGTAGGTTTGTCAGAAAGGATTTGCAGGAGCAGTGTGGGCAATGAGTGACATTCATTTTACTCGTGCACTCACCTATGGGTCTCCATACGATAGACCCCAGATGGTTGTAGAAAATTATTTCAGGAGTAGGTTACTTGTATATCTGTTGAATTAATGAAGGATATTAGTACATGTCCAAGGGATTGCACTGTTACTTCTGCTTAAGGCGAACATCACACACGCAGAATGAATGTATGCTCACATACTAGCTGAATGAGGTGCTTCCCACCATAGTCAATAATGGGGGTATTCTTTGGGCTTTAAAAGGATCCCTTCTAGCCAGGGTCGTCTTATCAATTGGACAATCTGTAACAAAGAGGTGTGCATAATCAACATCGCGTTACACAGATTCCTTTATTAAGGGGTTGTAAGTTTTCAAATTGATATTCACCGTGTTCTTACCTATTTTTAATTCAGATTGTCATCTAGGGGCGAGATCTGTATCATCCGCTCACTCCTGCGGCATTCTGTCAAGGTCTCATTGAACTAAGTGCCGGCTCGTACCGGTTACTTGTTCTCGAGGACGTCGGTGCACGTCGGCGTAGTTAGGTTGCTAGGCGACCAATCAAGCTCACGTTCGGGCGCAAGCAAGCGGTCAGAATGCGTTGAGCGAAAGCATTATTCCGTAACTAAGCAACCACCAGCGACGTAGACCTTGTTTCGTCACGTCGGATAGCGATAATGGCAATTAATCGCGGGTGTCGGTATTGTGTGGGAATTTCGGGCACGGCAATAGTCGTTTATAACAAGTATAGTTTAGTGATCTTTGTTTATGCAAAAACAAACTTGGGCATCGTTCATTTTAAAGACATACTCATAATGCATTGTACATTATATAAAATATGGCATCAGAACGAAATTGTACACAAGCGATTTTGATACACGTTTCTATTGTAAAATTGTCATCAAGTCAACAAGTTATACTTATTTCTCATGTTAGGATTATCAGCATATTCTACAGAGAGGTTTTCTAATATACATGATAATTCTACCAAAGGCACATTATTAAAAAAATTATTAAAAACCAGAGGTTATTCATAACCAAGACTAAGACATATACGAATCTATATGTATTTTCTAGCCAAAGCTCATACAGGTTGCCTGTTTCTCAGTATAGTGACCCTAAGTCAAAGAGTTGGCTTCCAGTGAGGGGACCTCTGACATTTTAAATTTGACCCATTTGCCTGGCTGTCTCCTCTCGTTCATTCAACCCTTCCTGTACAGTATTGAGGGCGTGAACCCACCTGCACTCCTTGTAATTAAGTGACTTAGTTACCGAACCACCTCTTGGGCTGGGAATTAACTTCTCTAGGACCCTCCACCTAATGTCTTCCGGTTTATGACCATGGGTGTGGAAGTGTTCTACCAGTGGTGCACCCACCGTGTTACATCTAATTCTGCTCATGTGCTGCAAAATACTGGTTTTCACCTTCTGTTTTGTCTGTCCTACATAAGTCAAGGCACAAGGACACATGATGGCATAGATGACCAGTGTACTATTACAGTTCGTAAAAGGTGTGAGTTTGAAGGTTCTTGTGTTCTGGATAAAGTTCGAGCCCTCGAGGCAGTAGTCACAGGCCCTACAGTTGCCACATTTGTAGTGGCCAGTTAGGGGTGGTAGGTTTAGCATGTTTCTCAAATCAGGCTGTTTTGGGGGACTCAGAAAGGCTTTAACCACGGTATCTTTTATATTCCTGCCTCTCTTGAAGGCGATCAGCGGTTGTTGAGATGTTTGTAACTCTCCTTGGAACAAGTTCCAATATTTTTTAATGATCTTCTGTATCTCAGTGCTCTTAGTGTTGTATGTGGTGACGCACACAATGCCGCTGGTTTCATTGGTCTTATCTTTTGTTTCTAAAAGTGGTTCCCTTGGTTGGTACCATGCACGTTTCTTCGCACGCTTCAACAAGCCTGCAGGGTACCCACGCTTTCTTAGTCTTTTGGTCAGATCATCCGCTTCTTGAAAGTAATCTTTTCTTTTGGAACAATTCCTCCTGAGTCTGAGGTACTGTCCATAGGGCAGATTATCTCTCAAATTCCTTGGGTGATGAGAGCTGTACATCAGTAACGTGTTTCTCTCCATAGGTTTGCGATATAGATCACTGTATAACAATCCATCTTCAGCCTGGAATGTCAAGTCCAGGAAGTCAATTGATTCCCTACTCTTAGTCATCGTGAATTGTATATCGGTATTCCTATTGTTTAGCCAAGTGCAAAATTCTTCCAGCTCTTCTTCGTCCCCATACCAAATCATTAGAACATCGTCGATGTAGCGTTTCCATACATCAATTTTATCTAGAAAGGGATTGGATAGGTCATAGAGATGTTCCTCCTCGTACTTGTCCTTGAAGAGATTTGCCAAACTAGGTGCATATGTTGCGCCCAGGCCACGCCCTTGCATTGGTAGTAAAACTGTCCCTTAAAGACAAAATAGTTCTTTCTCATCGCTATGTCTAGTAGTTTGATCAGGAATTCCGTCGGGATCCAATGTGGTCTTTCTCTCTGGTCCAATGTCATTCTTATCACCTCTATAGCGCTGTTCTGAGGGATGGAAGTGTACAGTGATGATACATCCAACGTGACCAGTATTTGCTTGTTGCCATCAAATGCTTGACCTTCTAGTAGCTGGATAATGTGCATACTATCCCGCACATAGGACTTCGTAGCTGGTACCCATGGCTGCAGAAAATGATCAATGAATTGATTCAGAGGTTCCAGTACTGAGCCACAGCCCGAAACTATCGGCCTTCCCGGGGGGTTTTCTAGTCTCTTGTACACCTTGGGGAGGGTATATATGGTCGGTATCCTTGGTTCTTGTTGGTTAAGAAAATCTCTCTCAGGTTGGCTCAGGAATCCTTCTTCTAATCCCGCCTTAGTTGTCACTTCTATCAATGTTTTTATTTCAATTGTGGGATCTTTCCGGACCTTGAGGTAACTCTCCTGTACTTGTAGCTGTTGTTCAATCTCCAAAATGTAGTCAACCGTATCTTGGACCACAATCGCCCCCCCCCCCCCCTGTCTGCAGCCTTTATTACTATTTCAGTGTTATTTGCAAGGTCATTCAGGGCCTCTTTCTCCTCCCTACTTATGTTGTATTTTATGTATTTTCTTTCTTCCATCAACTGCATAGTATCCTCCAGGACAACCTTCTCAAAAGCCAATATCCTGTCGCTCATCATGAAGGAAGCTGGCGTGAACGTAGACAGTGGCCTAAAGCTGGTTACTGTTTGCTTTGGTGTGCAGATATTTTTGGTGAAGAAGTACTTCAATCTAATTTTGCGGAACAATCTCTGTAATTCCAATCTAATTTGAAATGAGTCTGGCGACGTTGTGGGAACATATGATAAGCATTTCGCCAGGATGTCCATGTCTGCATCCGTCATTTCCTAACTGGACAAGTTTTTCACAGGATCCAATTGTGTCCCCTCCATTCCAGTCTGCGGTAATCCTAGTATTTCCAATGGTGCAGTTGTGTCTTCCGCGGCCATGTGGTTGTCTTTTGACTGTACGTCAATTATATCCATATCCAGGGCATTAGCAACCTGGGATACGACTATAACACTCTCAATATCGGTGATTCCATTGATGTCTTCCACGGCCATTTCATTTTCATCTGCCAGCATTTCAATTGTGTCTCTACCCAGGATGTTTGTGATATGGGATTCAATAGTCTGTGTAACGGCAATGTCAGTAGCTACCACCTGTATGTTTGCCTCCTGGTTGAAATTTTGCCGTGTGTCTCTGGCTGATAAAATCTGACTCTGGAATTCCCGGGGGTTCCCTGTATGTGTCTCGCACGTCCCCATCACCTGGGGCGTTCCCAAGTTTGCTGCCTTCCCCCACCCCTGTTGCCAGTGGGGTGGCCCTCCCCTAAAAAAGGACGTGAACCTTGATATTCTGTACTACTTGTGGAGGGTCCTTCAGCTTCTGAACCTGAGCTGCTTCCTACCGAGGAGTCCGAAAAGGTATTAAACCTTCATGGGCCCTGTCTGCCTCTGACTGAATAAAAACCTTGGTTATCTTGTTGATAGGATCGTCTGCAATGTATGGGTATGTCAGTTTCTTGTCGTAATTCTTTACGTCTTTGCTTAATTTATCTAATTTCCTACTCAATGTGATTGTGTTAAATTCGGACAAGGTTTTCTCAGCACGTTCTAGGGCCTCCTTAGCATTTGTGACAGCTGAGTCTCCTAGTATCTCATTCTTAAGATCCAAAATTTCTTGCATCAACTTTTTGACGTATTCGATAGCTGTCTCAAACTCACACCTTTTACGAACTGTGATAGTACACTGGTCATCTATGCCATCATGTGTCCCTGTGCCTTGACTTATGTAGGACACACAAAACAGAAGGTGAAAACCAGAATTTTGCAGCACATAAGCAGAATTAGATGTAACATGGTGGGTGCACCACTGGTAGAACACTTCCACACCCATGGCCATAAACCAGAAGACATTAGGTGGAGGGTCCTAGAGAAGTCAATTCCCAGCCCAAGAGGTGGTTCGGTATCTAAGTCACTTAATTACAAGGAGTGCAGGTGGATTCACACCCTCAATACTGTACAGGAAGGGTTGAATGAACGAGAGGAGATAGCCAGGCAAATGGGTCAAATTTAAAATGTCAGAGGTCCCCTCACTGGAAGCCAACTCTTTGACTTAGGGTCACTATACTGAGAAACAGGCAATCTGTATGAGCTTTGGCTAGAAAATACGTATAGATTTGTATATGTCTTAGTCTTGGTTATGAAACGTGTATCAAAATCGCTTGTGTACAATTTCGTTCTGATGCCATATTTTATATAATGTACAATGCATTATGAGTATGTCTTTAAAATGAACGATGCCCAAGTTTGTTTTTGCATAAACAAAGATCACTAAACTATACTTGTTATAAATGACTATTGCCGTGCCCGAAATTCCCACACAATACCGACACCCGCGATTAATTGCCATTATCGCTATCCGACGTGATGAAACAAGGTCTACGTCGCTGGTGGTTGCTTAGTTACGGATTAATGCTTTCGTGCAATGCATTCTGACCGCTTGCGTGCGCCCGAACGTGAGCTTGATTGGTCACCTAGCAACCTAACTACGCGGACGTGCACCGACGTCCTCGAGAACAAGTAACCGGTACGAGCCGGCACTTAGTTCAATGAGACCTTGACGGAATGCCGCAGGAGCGAGCGGATGATACAGATATCGACCCTAGATGACAATCTGAATTAAAAATAGGTAAGAACACGGTGAATGTCAATTTGAAAACTTACAATCCCTTAATAAAGGAATCTGTGTAACGCGATGTTGATTATGCACACCGCTTTGTTACAGATCGTCCAATTGATAAGATGACCCTGGCTAGAAGGGATCCTTTTAGAGCCCAAAGAATACCCCAATTATTGACTATGGCGGGAAGCACCTGATTCAGCTAGTAGGTGAGCACACATTCATTCTGCGTGTGAGATGTTCGCCTTAAGCAGAAGTAACAGTACAATCCCTTGGACATGTACTAATGTCCTTCATTAATTCAACAGATATACAAGTAACCTACTCCTGAAATAATTTTCTACAACCTTCTGGGTCTATCGTATGGAGACCCAAAGGTGAGTGCACGAGTAAAATGAAGGTCACTCATTGCCCACACTGCTCCTTCAAATCCTTTCTGACAAACCTACCCCTCTAACGCACAGGCGCTTTACCACTGCCCTTTGTCCTGAAGAAGACCCGCGCTAGACCCTCAACTAAGGCGTCCCACAGGGTCGAAACGTCGACGATATTCAAAAACATTGGATCAGTTGAATGCCCAGTTATAATGATAAACCAATTGAATGGATTACTGGGTTAACTACAATTACCAACTTTAACTGGCCCATTAAGTTGTTTCTGCCCCTTTCCCTTCTCTTTAACTCACTTGTACATAAGCACGTTTGAATGTCACCAATTTCACACGATGTCACATTATATTTACCTTTTAATCTGCGCCGTTTGTTGTGAATTGTAAATAAATCATGTATTTACAGGGTTATTTATGAATGAAGAATAAAATTCAAAGATTAAAAGTAATTGGTTACCCTGAATTCGTGTGGTATTGGATTTGCGTTGAGAGCGAGCGCCGTGCTTGGAGCACAGTCTTAAGTGATTAAAGGACTATTTTGAATTGTGATGAAATAATGCATACTTTGAAGTAATCAGATCGCATACCCGACAGAACCATTGTTTATATTCACTTTCTAAAACTTCCATTTTAAAATAGTAATGTAAAATCCAACTACACCAGTAAGTAGGATTTATCATGCTTGTTTAAATATACCAAAAATGGCAATGCCACTACTTTCTGATTAGGAGTTATCACTTATAAATATATAGATACTGTAATTTCCAATGCTAGCCTATGAAAGAAGTAGCTCTCGCAGCAGTGAAAAACTAAATAGGCTGTTTGTAACTATCAGGATATGCCACACATAAATGCACATATTCTATATTTTACTCACACAGCACCCTGCCCATTGGGCTACCTAGGGCCTACCTTAGGGGTGACTTATGTGTAATAAAAGGGGTGTTTAAGGCTTGGCAGGTAGTTTTAAATGGCAAGTCAAAGTAGCATAGACAGGTTTGAGAGGCTACTTCTGTGGGTGAGACAAACTCTGCTGCAGGTCCACTAGTAGCATTCAATTTACAGGCCCTGGGTAGAGAGGATACCACTCTACATGGGACTTACAAGTAAATCAAATATGCCAAAAAGGTGTAGACCAATCACACCATGTTTAGAGGCAAGGGCGCATGCACTTTTGCACTGATTAGCCATGATAAACTGCCCAGAGTCCTAAAGCCAACAAAAAGAATGTCAGAAAAACAGGTAGAGGAAGGCAACACGTTTGGGAATAACCCTACAGAAGGGGTCAGGTCCAAAAATTTGACTATGCCACATTATATAAGTGCAAAGAGGTTAAATCTCACAATACAAAAATATGTCTGTTGATAGTGTTTTTGAGAATATAAAAATATATGGACTAATTTAACATTTGGCAACTGATTGGAGGGTAATCCACCTACTGAATATGCTTGTTTTTAAAGTGGACAAAGTGGAAGTTGTTATGGTTAATAACCTTTTAACATTTAAGCAGCCTTATTAAAGTCTTTGTAGACCCCGAAAAAAGGGAAAGTCGGTGTTAGAGCGTTAATTAGCCTTCAAAACCCACTTATTAGGATTAGATCTAGTGTTTTCCTCTAAGTAGATTATTTCAACTCAAGCATCCCAAAATGTTGATCGGAACTAGCGAATGAGAAGATGAAAAGCAAGTGCTCCCTGGAAACATTAACTCTGAGTAAGTAACTTATTGAATCTCACTTCCTTCAAAATTATTGCCACGCATCAGGACACATTGGTGAAGGAAAGTGAAAAGGGAGATGCGCTTTCTCTGTCTTTCTCACAAACACCCGAAGGCCAGAGTACTAAACACAAAGGTGGGACTTCAGTAAACACATCACTGCTGAAGGAATGGTTAAACAATGTGTGTTGAGGGTATGGCTGAGAACATTTTAGCAAGCTGATAAGTATCTTTCCAAATGCACTGCAAAACAATGAATGGGTGCCTGCACCAATTTCTGAACAGAAGTGCCATCACGTATGTCAAACCCACCCTAGATTAAACAATATGGGTCACAGCCAGATGTCACTTACACCTAGGCAATGCAATAACAGGTATCAGGACGATTTCAAAGTGACTATTTAACACCAAAAGTCTATATATGTATTTTAGAAAAATAATCATAAATATTAAAACGTAATAAACCTATGCAAAGCGATTAAAATATCCATGGACTGCAGTGGTGCAGGGGAACATGTGTTTGTGTGTGTTTACCAAGACAGCCATTGGCTGAATCTTTCTGGGCTACTTAGCCTGCAAGCTTCACTGGCAAACTCACCCAAGACACATACGATGGGGGCTACTGTCACTCCCTATGAGATTATTTTATGACCCGCAGGTGCGCCTCCCCCTTTTGTTTGAGTAGCTCCCATTGTAGCCCTTCTGGGTGGCACCATATTGATTTCTGTCTATCAGCACACATTAACACCGCAGCAAATTGCCCCAGCCTGTCGCTAGGCTAATGATGCTGGCCTGTGTGGAATGCAATTACCAGCCTTGCATATTTGCCTGGGTGTTCCTTTTTAGGCAGGGGGACCCGAGGCGGTCACAGGAGGGGCCTTGCAATAAAACAGTATGCCCCTTACATTTGCTAATTGTATTTGCCTTGTATGTCGGTAAAGTGGTTGATGCGTTGTTTCCCGGCACCACGTGAGTTCGACAATGGTATTGTGAGCACGAAACGTCTGATTCGGGCCACCTTTGCTCTCCTCTGCGCCTAAGACATTTTGGAAGAATATTATTCCCTTTTGAAAAAAAGAATGTTTCATTCTCCCCTTTGTTTTCCTGAGCACGCTTTTTTAAATCTAAATACACATTGTAGATGCTCTTTGGAAACTTGTGCGAGACGTTGGGAGGTCAGACACAAAGCCCTGTCTCGTTTCTGTTTCAAAGCCTCGTATGGGCAGAACATCACAACTAAGGTGTAGCGGTGCTTCTAACATGGATCTTTTAAAAACAAATTATTATTGAAATGCACATATAAAGAATAGAACGCGAAATATCCCAAACAGCTCTTCGGAGACACCACTTAATAAGCCTTGTGTTTACCACACGATTTTTTCTGTGTACTGTCGAAAGCATTTAGCGACCTTTCGGCAGTGACTGCGTTTTTATCCCTGTCTATTAGCGCCATGGCTTTGTGCTGCTGGCGCGCCCTCGAAGAATCGACAACGAGGTGTTTTTTTTAATGCCTCGAAGTGCATTACCAAAAACATCCCACGTTTACTGCTTCACACACTTAGCAGGCCCCGTCATGGAAGAGTTTCAAGGAAAGAGTTTTGTTAACCTTCCTTCAGGCGGATATTTTTGGAGCTATATTTTGTAATGCTTGAGCGGGATAAAACCATTAGAACAGCAATGAAATTCATTCCAGTGCCCATAAAACAACCTAAAATGCTCAGTTTCTCTATATGGCGCTTCAGTTATTTCTTACATTAAGTACCGGACAGCAGGGGGTGAACAGTGGGACACTTGTAAATTTGATTTAGGAGTTTGGAACATATTGTCTAGAGATTTCCTTCAAAACAATGTAATTTAGTCTTTGGATAGCAACATTTACTTACACTTCCTTTTTCCTTTGCTGTGGGGCCTGTGCTCTAACTGCATTTTGTAGGATTGTATTGTATTGTAATTGCGTTTATATTGCGCTTACTACCCCTGATGAGGCGTAAAAGCGCGTATTCAGCAAGTAGCACGATACTCTTGAACTCATAAAGGATTAATGTTGAATTAGTGTAGTGAAATATGAAAGTAATTTGAGTGGTGTAAATGTTAGTCAGTTATTTGGATTCAGACAGATAGCGGACGGATAGAAGAGGGAAAAAGGTTTGCATTTATTTACTGCTTGTTACCCCTGATGGGGTGTTGAAGTGCTTTTTTGGTGAGTAGCACACTACTCCATAGCCCATGCATTTAAATGACCCTGAAGGGAAATTATGATATCATTGTGTGGCAAGTTCCAACGAAGGTACTATGAGGGACAGGTATGTAGTGCATTTTAAGGTTCCAATGGAAAGTCTGCTTTCGCTGTTTAAGAAATTTTGGAATTGAGCATATGATTGTACTTAACCATTATGGTTGAAAGCGAAACCTGACCCATGATCAAGGAGACCTGGTCTCCTAAATGCACCAGGCTGTTTTCTGACATTACTCTGTGGTAATAAATGCACGCTGGTTACCTGCATTGGAGTGGTGACCCAGCTCGTTCTTACCCTCTAAAAGGGGGGACCTGTTTGGGGAATGGAATTCTGGTGTTCATAGGGGTTCGCTACCCCGCTGCACACTCAATGCGGCCATGCCCCAAAATTATTAAAGTCTTACCACAAGTGGGCATGTTCAAAGCACCCAGGACTGATGCCCAGTCAATACAATACCCACACAACGGCACTCACTTGGGTTCTATTACAAGGGGACTGCAACTACCAGAATGCAATCGCCCACAAGGGCAGGACATTGAAATAAGCGCAAGTGGTTCTCTTTGCTGCCGTTTTCCTCTTTTGCCAGTAAACAAGGGCGGTGTGATGCTCAAAACGCGTCTAGCTTTGCGATTTGTGATTGAGGCACCAGACTGAATGCTCAATGCCATAGGCAAATAAATGGACTAAGCTTGCCTGTGTGTGGCTTCTTCATTGAAGGGAGGCAACTTCTTTTTTCTGTATATATATATATATATATATATATATATATATATATATATATATATATATATATATATATATATATATATTCTAAGCTCCGCAACTCTGCGACCGGCAACCGGCAGCAGAAAGCAACAAGACGGCACTCACAGCAGATATTAAACCACATTCGGTTTATTTTTTGCGCAAAGAAAATGGTAACAGACGCGTTTCAGCACTTGCCTTCGTCAGTGTCAGCTGGCGTCGGCAGTGCAGCAATTGATAAGGCTAAATTCATTGAAACAGAAAAAGGTTCAGAAATGCAAATGAAAGCGCCATCTTGAAACGATGAAATAACGCTATTTACAATTCGAATTCCACATTTGTGAGCAATGTATGTGAGCTGTACATTTGTAAACACTTAATTATCGTGTTATTTAACTTATTGAGCCCTGGATGGGCTTATTAAACACAAAATCATACTTCAGCAAAAAAGATCATTGCCCAACTAATCTTATACTTGTATTGGTATACAGTTGAAATAACCCAATCCCCGTGATTTCTTTATCTTTGGTACAATTGAGGCCTATATATCCAGCTCAGAGGGGAATGTCCAACAAATGAGCGGCACACAAAAGTAAGAAGCTTTACCCCACAGCTTTTTATTGGTACGGTGATGCGTGAGCAGAGTTAATTATAAACACCTGACTCTCATTGTCCAACTAGTTTCGTGAGTACACTTCTTCATGGACAGTTCAAGGTGAATTATGGGGATGTTAGTTCCTTCGTTTGGCAAAAATCGTTATGCACAATTGCAGACACGTTGCCTTAATGTTTAGCAGAGCCCTTTTCCTTCCTGAATGGATGCATCCTAGATTTTGTGTGAAAAGGCTCCACATGAGCCCCTCTGCTGCCGCACGCCCTCAATCCAAGCTTACTCCCCACCTCTCGAGCTCTTCATAGACTTAGAGAACGGTTGGGTGATATTGGCCTTCCTGAGCTTACAGGAAAAGGAAAAGAGTGTACAGAAGCCCCGATCACCCAGGAGGAAATTAGAAGGGCTGTATCACGTATTAATAGTGGGAACGCTGTTGCTTTGGATGCTATTCCCTCGAAATTGTACAAACTCCTAAAGGAGGAAATAGCTCCTGTCTGGGAGACCTTGTTTAATATGGTGTATCAGGGAAAGACATAGATACCTGGGTTGTGGAAGGAAGCTACTATAGTATTGATCCTAAAACTAGCAAAAGATCCTAGGAAGGCGGACTTATATGGTCCTATATTCCTGATAAATGCAGATTACATGGTGTTTGCAAGTGTTTTAGCAGGGAGATTGGCCAAACTAACCCCTCAGCTAATACATCCAGACCAGAAGTGATTCACTTACAAGGAGTTTTTCTGTCACTTGGGGCACCCAGCACGGGACTGAGCTTCAAACAGTATGACAAACCTCCTTAAAACTGTTGTAGTCTGTGGCAAAACCAGCTAACCATAAGCATAACCACTTTTCTTTTTACTATCAACAGGCTATATTGGGTGCCTCAAAAGATAGCAAAAGTTTGTGCAAGAGCCGATTCTTAGATGTCGTAGGTGCGGTCTTTTAAGGGCTGACGACAAACATTTTTTTAGGTATGCAGAGATAAAGGTTTATTGGCAAGAGGTGGAGAATGAGGTTAAGGATATCTTTGAGGCGAATATAACGCTAATTTTAACACTAGTTCTGATGGGCGTGGAAGCCGGTCCCAGTTAGCCTCTAACAAGACCACTGAGGGCTCTGCTGTTTTATCTGATGCTTTTAGCTAGGAGGGAGATCTGCAAGAGCTGGACGGATCTAGTACCCCCTAGAGCCATGGACTGGCTCCAGGCTGTAAGATGCATAGTTCGAATGGATATTGACTGTAGGCCTGGGGTGGGGAGGGCAATCGAAGTAGGATGTATGTCGACTTTCAAAGACGGAGCGGAGTGGTAACAATTTAAAGATGGGTCCTATGATTACATATGGGTGAAGCCAGAAACCAGGTTTCTGGTTGGACTGGGTCAGCAAGGCCAGCAAAATTATGCAACAGGCCTGAGGTTGGGACATGAATCACAGAAATGGCTTGGTTTTGCAGATAATGGTGAAGACAATAAAAAACTACACAAGCCTTAAACATGTAAAAGTTATAGTCATACCTTTATAGTTAGAATTTACATTTATCATTTAATCCCATCCCTAAAATTACTATAACTTGAGCACCTCACACAGTCTTGTCATCTCACTTGCCACACTACAATAACTATAACTTACCCTCTATCATGCACAGTCTTCACATAAAGGATGTAATTTCAGATATCAAGAGTGTTCTTATGAATGCTATGATTAGACATGCTTAAAGTGATGTAATATGATAACGAACAAGCAGTGCTTGGGGAAGGTAAGAGTTAGCAAATCAGAAGATTAATTTTCCATGGAAAATGATCACAACTATAGCAACACATATACGTTCACTGACACTCTATTTAGGTGTCAAAGTGAGACAACAACTATCATTTAAAAGATGAAAAATCACCGAAATTTACCAGTTATAGTTTACTCAACTAACTATGACTGTGCCTTGCTCATGCACTGCTTATAATATACATATTACAACATTTAATTGATCTTAAATGACATATTTGGTGACATCTGCCTGTCTCTGAATACACATCTGGGGTGGGTGACAGATGGACTTTGTGCATTCTCTCTAGACAGCCACACACAAAGGGAGCTTAGGTGTGACTGATGGGACATCCCTATCCTGATGGGCCATCCTGCTCAGGATGGGGAGGGAGGAGCTGCCACATGCACCTGAATATGCTGTGTCCTGTCTCCATACAAAGAGCCAAAAACAAGGAAAAAGTCCCTGAGCATTAAGGATATTCCTTATGTCGTAAAATAGCCCCCCAAGATGTCTATGGAGGCTATCTTCGACCTAACAGAGAGAACTATCTCTGCAAATATACATACACACTATCAATATCACTAAATGGTGGCTAACTGTCAGTAAAGGAACTCTGTGTACAATCCTTCAATCTTTAAAAACACTCTAGTATTCACCAGTCTTTAAAATCATCAATTTATTGTTCAAGATTAATAACATTATCAAGTCTAGCAATACATAAAAATACAATCAATCACAAATTTAAAAAAAACAAAAGTCGACGCGGCGTTTCGGTGTTCTGTGTCGATGGCAACACCTTCTTCAGGACGTTTAAAAAAAAAAAATCACTAGAAAAATAAAATTACATAATTACATTCAACAGAGGCCTATTATGTACTGACGTTAGCAAAACCATAGATTCACATTTTTCTTACAATGACACATTTACCAAGCATTTATTATATATATCTATGGTTTTGCTAACGTCAGTACATAATAGGCCTCTGTTGATTGTAATTATGTAATTTTATTTTTCTAGTGATTTCTAAAAAAAAAACGTCCTGAAGAAGGTGTTGCCATCGACACAAGTCACAACTGGGTAATAAGTGCTGGACTCTGATATCACCAATTCAGTCCACTTCTGGAAGGCCTGGGTGGAATTCACGGAGGTCTGCTATGCGGAACTCAGCCTCGCTGTGCAGAGTACATTAAGTTGTGCAATTTGCACTGATTTTTAGCATCAGGTATTTGTCCCACGCTGGAAAAGCAGCGCGGACAGCACTAGCAGTGCTAGCATCCAATAGTCCTTGCTCCATGTACATTTTTGGATTTTAAGCAGAAAATCCCCAGTGTCCTGAATATATGAATCCAAAGCTCTCACATACCCCTGCAAAAAGAAATCAATGTACATTGAAGTCCTTTCCAACAACCCCCCTCTGGCAGAGATAATCGGTCTGCCGGGTGGGTTTGTCAAGTCTTTATGCACTTTTGGTATAAAACAAATCAAGGGGGTTATTGGATTGGGTACACAGTCAAAATATCGAGTATTAAATATCGACCTACCAAAATATCGTGTTTGAAATTTCGAAGGTGCAGAATATCGATGTCAAGAATATCGTTGGACAGAATATCGACCCTAAGGTAAGTAATATCGAAATTCTTTATATCGATCTAAGTAATATAGAAGTTAGTAATATCGATAGCATATATATCGATGTCACTAATTTCGATTACACTAATATCGATATTTGTATTACTTTTTTTGTTTTTTATTATGCATGTGTTATATGTTTAACTTAAGTATTTAAAATAATTAATATTATATGTGTATTAATTTTATATATTAATAGATTTATTTATAAGCAAATTATATGTTTAGTACCAGAGTGGGTTGTGGGTTCATAGGGGGATAGGGTGGGAAGTAATTTAATTATGTTAAATTGAATATTAATTAGTAGGATTTATTAATAAATTGTGTAAATAATTGGTAATTATTTTTAATTAATTGGAAACTAATTTTAATTAATTGATTAATTGATAAATATGTTCTGTAGCGGGTTATGGGTTTAGAGGGAAATAGGGTGGGAAGTAATATAATTAGGTTAAATTAATTATTAATTAGTAGTTATTATTAAATAATTTTAAATAATTGTTAATTACATTTAATTAATTGGTAATTCATTTTAATTAATTGATTAATTGATAAATATGTTCTGTAGCGGGTTGTGGGTTTATAGGGGAATAGGGTGGGAAGTAATTTAATTATGGTAAATTAATTATTAATTAGTAGTTATTATTAAATATTTTTAAATGGTTGGTAAATAAATGTAATTAATTGGTATTTCATTTTAATTATTTGATAAATTGAACTATGTGTTCTGTAGTGGGTTGTGGGTTTATAGGGGAATAGGGTGGGAAGTAATTTAATTATGTTTAAATAATTATTAATTAGTAGGAATTATAAATTAATTTTAATTAATTGGTAATTAATTTTAATTAATTAGTTAATAATTTTAATTAATTCATAAATATATAAATGTGTTCTGTTGTGGGTAGTGGGTTTATAGGGGAATTTGGTGGGAAGTAATTTAAATGTAATTAAGTAATAATGTTTTTAAAATAATTGTTTTGTAAATAATATAATTGTTAATTAATTATTAATTGGTAATTAAATATTATAAAATGGTATTTTTTAATATTTATTTTTGGTTAAATATATTTAGCTAATCATGTTTTTTATAATTTTGTATAGGTATTGTATATGGTTTATATTTATTTAAAAGTTTATATTTTAATTATTAAAAAAAGCTTTTATTTATCAGTATGTTATTTTAACCCCTACGCTATCCAACGCTTTCCCTACTGTTGCACTCTCTGGAGTGGGAATAGTAATTTTTACCCCTACGCTATCCAACGCTTTCCCTACTGTTGCACTCTCTGGAGTGGGAATAGTAATTTTTACTCCTACGCTATCCAACGCTTTCCCTACTGTTGCACTCTCTGGAGTGGGAATGGTAATTTTTACCCCTACGCTATTCAACGCTTTCCCTACTGTTGCACTCTCTGGAGTGGGAATAGTAATTTATACTCCCTCGCTATCCAACGCTTTCCCTACTGTTGCACCCTCTGGAGTTTGAATAGTAATTTTTACTCCTACGCTATCCAACGCTTTCCCTACTGTTGCACTCTCTGGAGTGGGAATAGTAATTTTTACCCCTACGCTATCCAACGCTTTGCCTACTGTTGCACTCTCTGGAGTGGGAATAGTAATTTTTACTCCTACGCTATCCAACGCTTTCCCTACTGTTGCACTCTCTGGAGTGGGAATAGTAATTTTTACCCCTACGCTATCCAACGCTTTCCCTACTGTTGCACTCTCTGGAGTGGGAATAGTAATTTTTACTCCTACGCTATCCAACGCTTTCCCTACTGTTGCACTCTGTGGAGTGAGAATAGTAATTTTTACTCTTACGCTATCCAATGCTTTCCCTACTGTTGCACTCTCTGGAGTGGGAATAGTAATTTTTACTCCTACGCTATCCAACGCTTTCCCTACTGTTGCACTCTCTGGGGTGGGAATAGTAATTTTTACCCCTACGCTATCCAACGCTTTCCCTACTGTTGCACTCTCTGGAGTGGGAATAGTAATTTTTACTCCTACGCTATCCAACACTTTCCCTACTGTTGCACTCTCTGGAGTGGGAATAGTAATTTTTACCCATACGCTATCCAACGTTTTATATAATTAATTTTTAAAATATTAAAAGTATATTTAATTTTTTATATTTTTTAAATTTTATTTGTTATTGTGTTATGTTTGTAAATGTATTTGTAATTTAGAATATATTTTATTAATTTATAAATTAGTAAAATAAGTATTACAACTTATTGTTCAGTACATATATATTATATATTTACTATATATATTTAATTAATGTATTATTATTATATATGTATTATTTATTCATTTTAAACATTATTAGATACTATTCACTATGTAGATTTTATTTATTAGTGTTATTTACTTTATTTTACATTTATATTTTAAAAGAAAAAAAAACGATATTTTTTAACATCGATATTTTTAACATCTATATTATTTTTTTGATATTTTTGTACTTACCATGTTGTAGATGGGATGTCGATATTCTTGCCCTCGATATTTTTGACTCGATATTCCTGTAGGTCGATATTTTGGAGGTCGATATTTTGTCAGTGATCCATTGGATTGTCTGTTTTCAAGTACTTGTATTCATCGCCGGAAATCATTTTGTTGCTCCTCCATTTTGCAAGTTTTTGATGGTACTCTTGCTGAGTGGCTTTCATGGTTGCTGTGTGAATCCTTTCATAATGCTGTCTGTCATTGAGTTGAAGGTAGACTTCTTTGTCATAGTTACTTCGTGTTCAGAGCACCACATTGCCACCCTTGTCGCTCCCACGGACAATGATATCTTTGTCTTTACTCAATTATGAAACCAACATTTCATATTGTTGCGTTTGTTTGTCATATTTGCACCTCCATTTAGAGAGCCGTTTCTGAAAACCTTTAGGCTGAGGGATTACATTCTCATGGAAGATGTCAATTGCGTCGCGGGCATGAGGGGGACTAAAAGTTGAGGGTAGCTTAAAAGGTGTTCTAGGCACTTTCTGCTTCATAAGTGAAACATATTTGGCTAATTCGTTGTCGTGTTCCGAGATTACATCATAGCCTGCTCCTTCAGTTTCCCACAATTCTAAAATGTCCTTGGATATAGACGACCCTGAAGCACTGACCTCATCACTTTGTTCCACAATTTGTGATTTTGCGTTGGTGTTAGATTTGAGTAGGTGAAATTTGCGCAGCTTTATTTTCCTGACCGCTTTATACATATCTACATATTGAGTAGCTGTGTGCTTACAAATACCCTATGACATAACATACCATAACATATCTATTCTAGTTGCTGCATAATCCATATTGATATGGGGTATATATATATATATATATATATATATATTGCTATGCATTCATGCATTATTCAGTTGTTGATACCTCTAGAGTTTGTGTATTAATTTTAAGAATGATGTTATATCTAACATTCACTCAATAGTATTTTTTCAGTGCCCTTGGATCACGTGATCGGCACTGCTGAGATGTGGAGCGGGTTCTCTTTAAATATTCAAAGATGGCTTGTGGTAGTTCTCCGCTTGTGAACAAGGGCATCCGAGCCTGAAACGGGTCATTGCTGCCTATATTTAAATTAAAAATAACACTTTATCTGATCCTGTGGTCCGTCTCCTGCTTCGCCGATCCACGCGATTGGAAGTAGCTTCGGAGTTTGTCCTGTATATATATATATATATATATGTATATTTGCATCGCAAAGCGGTCGAACCGGCATGCTGTTACAGCTGGTGCCCGCATTTGGGAATTGACCAGCGCCCCCAAGATAGTTCTAGACCAAAGAAAAAACTATGCTGCACTCTCGTGGGTTTCGGGTCCCAGATTCATTTAATTACTGTTCCAGCTACGCGTTTCGACCAATGTGGCCTTGATCATGGTGGCAAGTCTGTTTACAATTACAATGTTGATTACTTCCCCTTTTATATCCCTGAGTGGGAATTCTGGTACTTGTAGTGTTGTGACTTTAGGTATATCTTTATTGTTGTTAAAAATTACAGTCCATATTGATTTATACTTTATGTGTGAAAATTCCAATTATATCCATTGACAAGTTACCAATGTCTTTTATTGGGCAGTTCATAATTGTCATATTTAACCAGACCTAGGTTTCCACGAAGCTCACATATATATGTGTGTGTGTATATCTTACATACGTTAAATAAAATTATATATAATAGTTAAATCACAATTTTGTTCGTTCAAAAGTTAATAATAAATGTAAATAAACTAAATAAAACTTTTAATTTTTTATTAATAAATACATATTCTTTAAATATTTAACCACATAAGTATTAACAAAATGTATCACCTAATTAATATAGATCGACAAACCCTACTTTCACCTAATCAATAAACCTCTGCTGAATTATTAGGCTAAGGGAGCACAAGTGTATTGGATATTGTATGAGCTATATGTGCAAAGCGTATCCATAAAATATTGATTTAGTGCAATGTGCACCTATGTGTACTGAACGTACCATATGTACAAGTGCCTTTCTTTATTGTTACTGGGGCTTGTGTGCATGCAACATTAACATATGCACATAGACACACTTTCAATTGAGCCAAGTGAAATGCTTTGACATCGGCTGTAATCAAGCCTTTTCTGTGCAATGTGCACGTTGAGGAGCTGCAGGTTGTGTGAATGTCCTTAAGATCGAGGGACATCTTCTAAGGAGTTGAGTACGAAAAACATCAGTCTTGGGTATATATTCCATTGTCTGGGAAACATGTGCCCACAAAATATCATATCGTGAAAGAGATTAAATGATGCATATTGAATCTCTTTCATCTGTCCAAACACATTCTCTCACTTAGAATAAGTCATAGATATATGTGACTTTTTTATTTCGAATGTAATCTTGATTGAGATATCACCAGATGTGTCAAGAAGACTTTAATATTGTAGTAAGGTAAATCTAGCGCTACCACTTATTATTATGTGCATGTTAAAGAAAAGAAAATTCAACTTTACACTGAATTATTCTCAATAGACCCACACATTTTCAGTCCCTTAACCAAAGCAAATTTCTTGACCTAAACGCAGAAAGGGCAGCAGCTTACTGCTGGATCCAATATATTGCCTGGTAATAGTCAGCAGCGGCTTGTGCGGGTAATAGCGGCGGGCAGGGGGCCCGGAGGGGGGGAAATTTCGACGGATGATGACGAGGGAAAATTAATTATTTAATTATCCCTTTTCATCGTCCGTCGAAATCCCCCCTCACCAGGCCTCACCGCCCCACCGGTCCGTACTTGCACGGGCCGCGACTGGTAATAGTGCCCATTAAAGAACAACCGAGCAAGCAATCAATCAGATGTTTTAAAGCACGCTACTCACCAGTGAGGGTCTCAATGTGCTGGGGGGTGCGTGCAGTTCTGGAGGTCAGTCGTAGAGCCAGGTTTTTAGGTCCTTTCTTATTGGTGCAGTGTCGGGCTTTGGTGGAGGAGTTCGTTCCAGGTCTTGGTCGTGAGGTAGGAGAAAGATCTGCCACCGCTCTGCACCTGTGGATGCGGTGGATGGTGGTTAGGTCCAGGTAGGCTGAGCAGGGGTTTCTCTTGGGGGCGTGGAAGGAGATTTGTCTGTTGAAGTGTTGGGGTCTGGTGTTTTGGAGGGCTTTGTAAGTATGTGAAAAGTTTGAAGGTTATTCTTTTTTCGACGGGGAACTAGTGGAGGTCACGGAGGTGTTGGGTGATGTGGTCATGTTGTGGTATGTTGAGGATAAGTCTGGCTGCGGCGTTCTGGACTGTCTGGAATTTGCAAAGGAGTTTTCTGTTGATTCTGGCATAGAGGGAGTTTCCGCAGTGCAGTCTGCTGGTGATGAGTGTATGGGTGACAGTCTTCCTAATGTCGGGGGGATCCATTTGAAGGTCTTGCGAAGTATGATGAGGGTGTTGCAGCAAGTTTAGGACATGGCGTTGATCTGGAAGTTAATGGTGAGTGAAGAGTCAAGCGTGATGCCGAGGGTTGGGGGCCTCCAGGTGTTGTCCCATCTGGAGGGGGTGGACCTGAGGATGAGGACTTCTGTTTTCTCCGAGTTGAGCTTAAGGCAGTGGCAGCTCATCCAGTTTAGGACGTCTTTCATCCCTTCTTGGAAACTGCACCTGATGTTGTTGGGTTCCTTGGTGAGGGAAAGGATGAGCGGGATGTCATTGGAGTATGAAACTATATTTAGTCTGTGTTTTTGACAATGGTTGCCAGGGGGGCCATGATAACAGGCAGAGTGCCCAGCCAGCAGTAAACAAATCTCATAGAAAACCACTCTGTTGGGTTACGTTACCATCCACTAACAGACCTTATTTTACTTGGGGGGGACTTTCTATGCAAAAGAGGGCCACATAGTTGGATGTCAGCAGTACAATATCTTTTCGAATTACAAGCCCAGGTCTGCGTAGAGAAATGCTGCAGAATATGACCACACTTTTGCTGTTCATATTCTGAGCTCTGTAACGAGGGTGCATATCTCTGTCTTATAAGGAGCTCACAGGGTGTTGGATCAAGCTAGCATTGGGGACTTTGCTCTCTCCAAAGGTGCTGAAGTATCAGGCCTATTCACTATGGTACACATCACACTGCCCACATCCACCAAGCAGTGACTTCTCCACCCAGCAGTCCACTCAATGGCAGAGTGGAAATGCCACGTAGGAGGGAAAATAGGGGCATATTAGCATGGAATAGGATTTATTGCAAAACTCGCTTAGCGTGTTTTTTTTATTGCTGCCTATCACTGGATATGTTAGCAGAGAAAACATGCTATTAGCAAAGTTTTTCTCCATTGTGTTAAAATATCCAGCGATAGCAGCGAAATGCGTGAATATCGCTGTAAATCCAGCGATATTCACGCATTAACGCCAATGGGAGCTTAACCTGAAAATCCACCAACCAATGAATATACAGGTAAGTCATCCTATTAGCAGGCGTTAGATTCTAGCGATAATCGCACTTAGTGTGACTTTTTTTATCGCTAAGCCTCCGTTGCTAATAGGCGATAGCTGTGTTAGCGACTGCTTTCAGTTGCTAACAGTTTAGGTATGCCCACTTAGCATGTCATTCGAGATAAATATTGCTGACATGCAAAATGGGCCCCAAACCGGTCGCTATCGCCTAAAAGCTGTAGCTAACTGCTGTTAGCGACAGATTACTGATAGAGCGATAAAAATATTGCCGCTTTAGCGGGAAAAAGTCCTGCTAACGCGGCGATTTTGCCCTCGCTAATATGCCCCTTAGTCTTCTAGGACCTCTTTAATACTCAACCAGGTGAAGAGAGTTTTCTGTCTGGTAACCCACTCGAATTTTGATTCTCAATCTCAATCTCAATCTCAATCCACAGTCATATCTACTAACCTTCGGGGAGAGGAGGGTGATCACCCTTATCTTTCCAAATTTTACATCTTCATTTATTTGTTATAATTATGGCTCTGAAACAATAGCCAAGATTTTGGTAATTGTAGAGGAACATTTGTGATGACCAGTTTCCTAATCACAAATGTGTTTGAACTATTTCCCGTTTAAAGTTCCCTTTTTGCAAATCGGGCCTACATCTCACCGGAGATCCTGGCAGGAGGTACACCTGTTTTACAGCCTGGCCATTCATGCATCCGAATGAAGCTGTTGTTATTTTAGTTGTACTCTGGCTTCCATGAATGTTATGAGGAGTGACAGAGGCCTGCGGATGTCAACAAGACGAGGGCTCTCCAACCACATTGCTGTGTTAAAGCATTCTCCTGGAGGGCCTATAAAGTGAGCATCCAGGGAAATTCATCCTGTTTCATTTTTACTCCTCATTGAGAAATAGCAATGGAATTATGTAGGCCAACACTTCACTAGGCAGTTCATATAGCAAATGCTGCTCTTCAATGAGCAGAACCATGGTTAAACTGGATTTAATTTAAAACCCTATTACTACTGAGCCAAACACATTTTGGCAAACACTAAATGTTATAAATATAGGACACACTACAGCTCAAGTGATGATTTAATGTAGACCATAATTTAAAAACAAATATCAAAAACGTAAATCATATGACAGTATACATACATACATAACCCAGTGGACAAGCAGACTGTGCACAATGTCCCAGTGTGCGGAACCACATAAAGGTGGAAATACACAAATTGTATAGAAACACTTTCATTTATTCATTTCAAAGCTCACGTAAATCATGGAATGCATCAGATGACATCAATTCGTAATACTGAACCAATATTAAAGTGTGCGCTAAAAGAGTTAATGGCAATTTGAATCCCGCCCACCACTCTTACCTTCACCGGCCGCTCCTGTCCATAAGTGGTGCATATAGTAATGACCATAATGTACAGATAATGCATTGTATAGGGTATAAATACCACAGACACTTTACTGAGTGCCTCCATCAAAAATAAAAGGCACAATGGGTGATAATTGAATCATATTTGGAAGGTGGATGGCCAACCGAGTAGCATGAGGGTTGCTTGAGGAAGTCAGCCTCCTGTGTTGCAACCACTACTAAAACCTGAAACATAAGCCTTACACCAGCTACAAGGTACGGGGAGAGAAACAGTGCTCAGCCACTATCTCCCGAGTGGATATTACTTCAGAAGCCAGGGAGTTCAAGCTCGCACTGGCCAAAACGTTCAGAGAAGGAGCACACCATTGCTGTCAGCTGACAGTGAAATTCATCAAGAAACACAATCACATGGAAAAGGGGGTCCAAGGGAACGTTTAAAGATCTAGCGTGGAAATATTCCCCATTCATATACTGTATACAAACCACACTATCCACGGGTCTAATTGAACAACCAACTACTATGATGTGTATAAGAGCTTAAGAAAGACCTTGCGACCTATACACCTCTTAACAGAATATGAAAAAAATAACTTTAAATAGGACGGATTCCCATCACTCACCATTGGTGACATGCTTCATCATCTGGGTCTCCTCCTAGTAACACACTAGTGTCACTAAGGGCTGAAAATTGGGGTGGGCGGCCAGCTACGCTCCGTGCACGGAGTGTGCGTAGTGCCACCTACTCCGCATTTTGCGGAGCGGGCGGAGCCAAGCGGCACTACGCACGCTCCGCAGACGGAGCGTAGCTGGCCGCCACCCGCCTCCCTCCCGCCCTCCCTAAATACTTTAAATTAAAGGAATAAATTAATTTAAAACGCACTTACCTTGCCCGCCGCGTCCCCGGGGCTCGCTATCTTCCGTCTTCTTTACAAATGCGCATGCGCGGGCGGCCGCGCATGCGCATTCTCTCGTGAGAAATGCGCATGCGCGGCCGCCCGCGCATGCGCATTAGTAAAGAAGACGGAAGATAGCGAGCCCCGGGGACGCGGCGGGCAGCGGCGGGCAAGGTAAGTGCGTTTTAAATTAATTTATTACTTTAATTTAAAGTATTTAGGGAGGGCGGGAGGGAGGCGGGAGGCGGGTGGCGGGGCTGGCGGCCAGTGGTGTTTGCGGAGTGGGGCTACGCGGAGTGCGGAGGTGGGCGTAGTTTCTCGCCCACTTCGCGTAGCTCCGCTAAGCCCCACTCCGCCAACTCCGCCCAGGGTTAGCTGAAACCCTTCCAAAGGGGAAGGGGAGCTCAACAATGTTTTTATGTGGTTCTACGTTTAGCGATAGAACACGCTATATATGATCCTACAGATGTGAGCGAACAGATTATGTGGGAATAATAAGTTCAGTGTAAAGTGATGATAACTAGTGAATTAAAATTGAACAGTGAGAGAGAAATTTTGTTATTGAATATCTCCCATAGTTCATGTTTAAAAACAGTGCAACAACAGTTTCCAACAAATAACTACCTTTGAATAGTAACTTAGGGTCAAGATGTTTCAACCACAAAAAATCCAAATCATCCTCTGCTTTCTTCAGGACCACATTATTATTGCTACTGCATCAGAGAAAAAATAATAATAATGAAAATGAGAATGAAAAGAGATTGGCTACAAATACAACCTTGTCACCTGTTTTCAGGGATGTACGAATTCTCTGCAAGAGATGGTTCAATGTTTGAATCTGAAAAAAATAATAAATACAAAAACAGTCCACATGTAAGGGTTGTCACAACTACAATGGGATTCATAAACTCAACACATCTAGTCGATACATAGTGACCTAATTTAGCCGTCATTTATGATCCTACAATATTTTGAATATGTACTTTCATGCTTACCCGTTTTGCATGAGAAAAAGACCACACCTCGCCTTGCAACGGCTCAGGATAGGAAGGCCCCACTCTGTAAGAAATCAGGGTAAGAACCGTAAAAGTTCATGATAACCTTTTTTTCTACTCCCTCCACTTGTCTTCTGTTAAAAAAGGACCATGTACACTCTTAATTTGTGACCATGAAATAAAAAAAAGTTAATTTGCTTACAAATCCTATAGGAATGTCAATATCTACACTGTTATCAGTCTTTAGTGAAGATATCTGTACGACTGACTTCTCATGCGCATCTCCATTTTGTCCAGTGTGAAAACCTAATGTATATACTCCCTTTTATCTAAAAGAGTACTGCTGAGTAGTCACAATTATATAAACTCACTTTGCACTTAATTTTATCAAGTTTATGATTCCCTACACTCCAAAACCTTCATTTAGTCGGTAGCTAAATCAGAAACCAGATACGCTTGTGTCAGGGTCACAAGTTATGAGTGTACATGGTCCTTTTTTAACAGAAGACAAGAGAGGGGAGTAGAAAACAAGGTTACCATGAACTTTTGCGGTTTTTCTCTTGATTTCTTACAGAGCGGGGCCTCCTTATCCTGAGCTGTTGCCAGGCAAGGTGAGGTATTTTTCTCATGCAAAACAGGTAAGCATGAAAGTACATGATTAAAATATTGTAGGATCATAGATGACGACTAAATTAGGTCACTATGTATCGACTAGATGTGTTGAGTTTGAGTCCCATTGCAGTCGTGACAACCCTTACATGTGGACTGTTTTTGTATTTATTATATTTTTCAGATTCAAACATTGAACCGTCACTTGCAGAGAATGCGTACATCCCTGAAAACAGGAGACAAGGTTGTATTTGTAGCCAACCTCTTTTCATTCTCATTCTCATTATTATTTTTTCACTGATGCAGTAGCAATATTAATGTGGTCCTGAAGAAAGCCAAGGATGATTTCGATCCTTTGTGGTTGAAACATGTTGAGCCTTAGTTACTATTCAAAGGCAGTTATTTGTTGGAAACTGTTGTTGCACTGTTTTTAAGCATGAATATTGGGAGATATTCAATAAAGTTTTTTCTCTCTCACTGCTAAATGTTAATTTACTAGTTATCATCACTTGGCACTGCACTTATCATTCCCACATAATCTGTTCGCTCACATCTGTAAGATCATATATAGCGTGTTATATCGCTAAACGTTGCACCACATAAAAACGTTGGTGAGCTCCTCTTCCCTTTAGGAAGGGTTGCAGCCCTTAGTGACACTAGTGTGTTACTAGGAGGAGACCCAGACGATAAAGCAGTTCACCAATGGTGAGTGATGGGAATCCGTCCTATTTAAAGATATTTTTTCTGTTAAGAGATGTATAGGTCGCAAGGTCTTTCTTAAGCTCTTAAACACTTCATAGTAGTTGGTTGTTCAATTAGACCCCTGGATAGTGTGGTTTGTATACAGTGAAATTAATCAACAGATGCCTCACCGACCACCTCAGCAGCCACCAACTCCTCGATATAATGCTGTCTGGTTTCATGCCCACCCACCGCACAGAAACAGCACTCATAAACACCATGGATGACATCCGCATGATCATGAACAAAGGAGAAATAGTGGCCCTCATCCTCATGGCGGCAATTGCAAACAAAACAGGTGATGGACAGAATGTGGATCAATGTCACACATTCACCCCAGTCCGAAGATCTGGGCCCAAATCCATCATTTTTTTGCACTCCACTCCACACCATCCTTATCCTCATGGGCCTCTCAGCAATATTTGACATGGTCCCACACATATCCTCCTCACGTGCATGAGATTAGTATCCAAGGACCTGTTTTTCTCTACATCTACACCTTCTTGACAGATAGAGCCCAAGCCATCAGCCTGGCTCCTTAAGCCTCAGAAGCCATTAAAATCATCTGTGGAGTGCACCATGGTTCATCACTCAGTTCAACCCCTTTAACGCCTAGATGACCCTCTGGCCAACGTCATTCATGCACACACCATCATCATCCTCCCCTATGCTGACGTTATGCAAATCATATTTTCCCTTCTGGAGAAGACCTCCAGCACTAGAAACAAATTCACCCCCTGCATGACCGAAGTCACCCAATGGATGAAGTCCAACTGCTCAAATCTCAACACTAATCAGACAGAAGTGGTAATTTTTGGCAAGAACATCTCATCATGGGACTCACCCTGATGGCAGGTTGAACTTGGACCCACACCCTTCTCCACCACCCACACTAGGAACCTCTGGCTTGTCATTGACAACAGACGGAACATGACCACTCATGGCAACGCTGTCAAGGCATCCTGCTTCCACACACTGAAGATGCTGAGGAAAACTTTAACTGGCTTCCAAGCAACACCTGAGATACGTTGCATGTGCCCTATTCAATGAGTAATTTATGTTTTACCCTAATTCCTTACGCCAAAATGTCATAGCGTGTTAACGTGGGTCCTAATGTTATCTAGAAACATGCATCTGTCTATCGGTACTCCTTTGGGTACATAAAGACACAGTGTCAGTGAACCTGATGCTCTAATCACCACTACAGTCCTGTAAGCACAACATCTTATTACACATATTTCGAACGGAGGGGTTTTGACTACTGGCATTCTCACCATGCTACAAAGTGGTTGCATGCTTCAAAGGTCATGAGAACGCGCATAGCATGCTAGAGTGCTGCACTAAACAACACGGTGCATTCCAAATCATCCCTATTTTGTACAATAATAAAGCGAGGGAAGCAAAACTATAAAAATCTCAGCTCATCAGGCACAGAGTTACTGAGAAGTAGCAGTCTAACATAAAAAAAGAATTCTGAAATTTGGTAGGCCTACATTTTCCATCCCCATATAATCTCAGAAGCAGATGTGCTACAGAACATTACCTGACTGGAACCCTTTTGAAAAGGCTCTTACGTCTTGGTAATAGCAAATGGCGCACAATCAAGAGCCCCATCACCGTTGGAACTCTTGGAGACACGTTCGTAAACGAGCACATTCGTGTGCCAAAGTTACCATAATCTTGAGCTGACCTGTCAGCGGTCCATTAGTAATACTGAATGCGGCTCCGGTATTCATAAGTGACTACTTTGGAACGCAAAAAGGATTCTGCAAAGAGAGTGATGTTTATTCCAAACAAAATATGCAGCTTTTCTGAGCCAGTTGAAAACATCTGTGCGGAGATTATAGTGTGGTAGCATTTCCTCTTGCCTGGCTCTGTTCAATGATGAATTCAAAAGTTGAGTCCATTTTTAATAACATTTAACAAATAGAACAAGATTGCACAGGGCATTTCTTCTCTTTGGTTTTGCGTCTAATGGCGCCTAACTCTTTTTTTTCTCTGACAAAAACAAATGGAATCTTAATCAATGAGGTGTTTGAAAGGGCTCTTTAAAAGGTAAAATATATTCTGTGAATTAAATACAACTCGAGTTAGAATTTCCGGTCTTCGTTCTCGTTTTTTTCCTTGGTGCTTTCGTAGAGATTATTTGAGTTGCAACATGCACGAAATAAATACAAAAATAATAATCCGTTTCTCATACACATCCGTCATGCCTATGACTAGGGGTTTCGCTGTCCATGTTTATGGTTGGATACTTACAGATTGGAAACACTTAATTTCCTATCAGTTTGACTGAAAAAAGGTACAAAAATTGGAAACATGAAGACGCTAATACCCTAGCTGCTAGCGGTAAGATACATTATTTTCCAGCTAATACATTTAATGATGCTTTTAGCTCTTTTGAACTCGTTTTAACTCGCAAGTTGACTAATATGTGCTTTGCCTATTGTTAACCTCCATGGTTGGAGAAATTAAAAACAAAGTAACAAGATAAAAAGGAAATATAACATCAAGTGAACAAGCATTGTCCAAGCTGATGTCCCACCTTTTGAAGGTGATTCCTAAACTATGGCTTTGCTGTTTTCCATTTGCAAAAAAATACACCTATAATGGCTCCTGCAGTAATGTGATGCACATGCAGGCATAGGCTGCCATCATAAAAAAAAAAAATTCTATAGGAGAAACATTATTTCAAGATGTCCACCAATGCATCGTGACACATGCATACACTTGGGAGGCCATGTTTAAATGGTTTTCAAATTAAGACAAGGCATTCTAAAATGGCCCCCAATATGCATGTACATGCAGGATTTGTGACGCAATGGCAGCTATCTTGTCATATTTTTCCCTGCACTATCATTTCCACCGACGATATTGCGGGCTGTGAATCCCTGGGGTTTTCCCTCTCTTTATCCCCTCATCAAACTTGTGCTGGGCTTCTAGTTTACAGACCCCCGGGACCCCTAGGCTCTTTTTTTGAAGAGCTTTACACAGCTGTGGTAGCTCTGTGCCTTAAAACGGACCAGTGTCTGCTGCTGGGGGATTTCAACATACACATGGACTCAGGCACTGATGCTGATACCATCAAGTTATTAGACGCTACCACCCCATTGGGTTTGGTCCCTTTCATCACTACTCCCACACATAATAAAGGACACACCCTGGACCAAGTGTTTTCCACCACCTCCATAGCTGTGTTTCCCCCCAAACCCGTTTTATGGTCGGACCACTATCTTGTTAAGTTCCAGATCCCTTTGGGCAATAAACATCCACCCCGACTTTTAGAATGCTCGCGTCAAACATCGAGAGCCTTCAATCGAGTATCCCCGGATATGTTGGCGCAAGCTCTCTCCTCCCACCCCTGCCAGCTGTCTGGCAGCCTCGAAGCCGATCTAGACCTCCTACAAAGATGGTGGGTTGAGAGATTTGACGAACTAGCTCCCACTAGGACCTCACATAAAAACTGTAATCGGGCATCTGCCCCGTGGTTTACAGCTTCTCTTGCGGATATGCGGCGTAGCTGCAAGAAAGCGGAAAGAGTCTGGCGCCGTTACTATGATCCTTTGGACAAGAATGTACATATGGAGTCCATCAAGCTCTATCACTGCAGAATCACCTTAGAAAAGAAAGCATATCTTTCTAAAAGAATTGAGGCCGCCGCTGTTGCCAGCAAGGAAATCTTCCTTATTGTTAAGGAATTTTCTGCACCTAGCTCTGTTCTGCCCACGCACCATCACTCTGAACCCTGGGTGTCTCAACTGGCCAATTTCTTCATTTCTAAAATCAAGACCATTCAAGATTCCTTTCCCCCTACCACTTTAATAACTCCATCTGAAATAGTTGCCCCTTCCTCTATGTTCCTTCCTGATGATGGTCCTATTCTGGCCAACTTTCCCCCTCTTTCGTTGACTTCTTCTAGAGATCTGATTTCTAAACTCAAATCTGGCTCACCTCTGGATCCTTGTCCTGCAACGTGCCTGGGAAAAATGGCCCCAGTGATCAATGATCTCATCAACCCGGTGCTCAACTGTTCGCTGAGCACGGGCGTGGTCCCTCAGGCCTGGAAGCATGCCCTGATCCTACCGCTTTTGAAGAAGCCTAATCTAGACCGTTTGCAGCACGCTAACTATAGGCCTATCTCCCTCCTCCCGGCTTTGGCTAATCTATCTGCCTTCGAGGACTCTGAGGTCAGCTTCTCTGGCCTTGGCACATGTTCCATCTGTCAGAAGAGCCCGAATGGGTGGTCGTTCCTTCCGCTATCTTGCTCCTAAGCTTTGGAACTCTTTGCCTGTCTCCCTGAGAGTGAACACTAATCTTCTGGGTTTCAGCAGGGAGCTAAAGTCCTGGCTCTTTGTCCAATAGTCTTATGTTTGGTCCGTCCGCCCCTGCTGCCCGCTCTCAATTTTTCTTAAAAGCACCGGGACACGCCTCGGAGTAGCTGAGCGCTATATAAAACCAACCTAACATAACATAACATAACATTTTTGAAAACTGTATTTACTGTTACAAATTGACTATTAATCAAAAAAGGACTAGCTAGAATGGGGTTGGTATGATATTATATTATAATCATAATAGTGACTCAGTATTGTTTTGTCAGAAGGAGATGGCACCTGTTGGGTGTCTTTTGAAAGCCCTCACCCACCAACCTAGTTGGTGGCATGCTTCATCATCGGGCCCACCCAGTGACACCTAGCGTGTCCCGGGTGTGCTACGACGCCTGACTACAGCGGAGCAGGTATGTCACTGTGTGTGCGGTGAAGGGTGTTAAGTAAGTGAGTTTAAAACGGCTTGGCGGGGGTCCCAGTACCCAAAGGGTAAGAACACTTTATTAAACGGGCCTCCGCCAGCGGTTAAAAATAAGGCAGTGGGACGTTAGAGGCGGGTTACGACCTCCTACGTCCTTTGATGTGTCAACATGTTTCAGCCAGTGCCTTATCTGTAATCTGGCCTTCTTCAGGACTGATAAAAAGTGTGTGTAGTTAAAATTAGGGGATGTGTAGTGCAGGCTATGTGTCTACACGCCCTAAAGTGTATCTAACTGTGAGAGGGGGGACCTGTTGTGCCTCCTTCACCGGTTCTGCGAAGGAGGCACAACAGGTCCCACGCCGGCCCTGACCAGAAATCCTGGTCAACCCCATGCCACTTCAAAAACCTTGAAGCCATACCTACCTAAAACTCTCGTGATCTTGAGAAGGGAATCCCCCCTCTCACAGTTAGATACACTTTAGGGCGTGTAGACACATAGCCTGCACTACACATCCCCTAATTTTAACTACACACACTTTTTATCAGTCCTGAAGAAAGCCAGATTACAGATAAGGCACTGGCTGAAACATGTTGACACATCAAAGGACGTAGGAGGTCGTAACCCGCCTCTAACGTCCCACTGCCTTATTTTTAACCGCTGGCGGAGGCCCATTTAATAAAGTGTTCTTACCCTTTGGGTACTGGGACCCCCGCCAAGCCGTTTTAAACTCACTTACTTAACACCCTTCACCGCACACACAGTGACATACCTGCTCCGCTGTAGTCAGGCATCGTAGCACACCCGGGACACGCTAGGTGTCACTGGGTGGGCCCGATGATGAAGCATGCCACCAACTAGGTTGGTGGGTGAGGGCTTTCAAAAGACACCCAACAGGTGCCATCTCCTTCTGACAAAATAATACTGAGTCACTATTATGATTATAATATAATATCATACCAACCCCATTCTAGCTAGTCCTTTTTTGATTAATTGAACATATAAACCGGGGATCTGGACTAGCTATCTGGTCCTCTCTCTCCCTCTTGATACACGCACAAATTGACTATTGCCCATTTTAAATGTATTCATAAAAGAAGAAATATAAATGCGATACCACATAAACAAACAGACGTAAGCAGCCAAGTTGTAGTGTGTAGGTGTTGGGGCATCATATAAAATAAAGAAAAAAACCCATGCAGTATTGGAAGCAGAAGCACTGTGGGAATGGACCAGTGGAGGGGCAAAACTTGCAAAGAGAACTTGGGAGCTCGGATGTATGGGAGAGTGAGCAGACGGGGAGGGAGCTCGGAAAGACATGCCCATTTATAGAGTGTTGAAACACAAAATGAGTTCCTGTCAGCAGTGGAAATTAAAACTACGGTCAAGAAGATGTGCTCAAAAGGAGGGACAAAAGAATAGGGAGGATGGCTACTGACTAAAGAGCATATAACTGTGATTGACAAGATAACCATCCAATCATAATCTATGGACTTTGCCATAGTCTACTCTCTTTATTACTTTATTGTTGTATAGGCAATACGTCATTGACAACTGAGAGCTAAAGCTATCTGGGAGAACTAAAAATAGAGTATAATTAATGGAACATACTCCATTGTATAGAATATGTTAATTAAGTATTGTTCAGCTCTCCCTAAATTATGCTATATTCTGACTACCGTACCTAAGATTTATAGGGCCACCCTGAATTGTACCTACTATACAGCTTAATAATACAACGATCAAGTTTGCAATTCATAATGGAATTTGGTATCCAAGGATGGATATTATTGAAAACAGACCAGTTAGGATCTACTGAAGTGACAATGCCAGCAGAACCAGGTTTCTCCAATTATGTTAATGAGTTTGAAGAAAAGCAGTGGAGTAACTGGCTAAACACAATGGTGCTCCTATGCTTGAATTGCCTGTCACATTGTGTAAATCAGGTTAGATACACCAATCCTAAGGCCTCTTTGTGCTAATCAGTGTTGAAGAGTGGCTGGTGAATAGTTATTCCTCCGTTGAGTCATCCTTCGGAGGGTCTGATCTCTTGACCATCCACTGTATGTTTACCTTTAATCTCACTGTTCTGTCAGACCCTGGAAGTATTTTATGTTTGCTACCCTTGTGTTTCCTTGCTCCACATATCCATGCTTCTTATGGAAGTAGAAAATCCAAACCTTTGTTATCTATTTGCTCGCCGTAACCATGAACATTGTCTGCAGGAAATGGGTGAGCAAATAACAGAGTGAGAGAGTGATTATTAGAGTGAGTGAGAGATCAAGCCAGTCACTCGGTGTACTTGCATACGACCTTTTAATTCATAGTGGTATTAGTTCACCTCTATGCTTGTCTACGCAGGCATCTTTCAGCAATGGGGTGCATGTCTATACTAAATCAATGCGTGTCTTGAGATTTGTGTGCCAGTTTTGGCTGGTTCTCTGAGATCATTGGGCACACAAACTTGTGTGAAATCAACTGCAGCTTAACTTTGATGATTGCTTTTCTACTTGTTTTCGAACTGGCATTGTGGGTATTATTGTGCAAAATATGTATTTGACTTTTTCAACTCATTTATTTCCAGTGTCCTCTCACCTTTTTTAATTTCGGAAAGAAAGTTTATGTTGTATTGAGTCTGCTTGATATGTGTGGGCTTCTTTTATTTGGTTTGACTAAGTTAGACGTTCCAACCAGTTCTAGTCAGTGTACTCGTGCCAATGTTTAAGTTAAGAGTCTCTCAGTCCTGGGTATGTATAGCTCAATGTTCATTGCTGCCCAGGAAGGCAACAAAGAGAAGACTGTTTTTGTACTGCTCCCTAACCAATACATTTATCTGTAGAGCCAAACATTGGAGAGAGAGTTCATAATGGCAATGGCTATGGATATGCTGGATGGAAACACTCATTTGTGTAAGAATATGAGTTTTGCCTGAGGATAAAGATGTCTTCATGCAAAAATGTCTGGAAATATTGAAGAATAGGCAAATAGACATTTCCCATGGTGGCTTGGACTAGGCCACTAGATCTGAAAGGCTTCTATTGTGGCTCCTTGGGTGAAGGCCCACCTGCCTATACACAAAGATGGTAGCAGTGTGGATAAATTGGGAGAGTATCAAGGACATTATAAAAGATGCAAAGTTCGCAAATCTCCCTATTTCACTGTAGAATTTCTAAACAAAAGGAGACCATATTAAGGGTTCGGGCCACACGACATGTTTAATGTCAGATGCAAAACGAAAAATTGATGGACAAAATGCAAAAAATTTTTAAACCTTCTAGTACAAAGATCTGGTCCTCAATCCATCATTTGTTTTTCTCACCATGCCATTCAAGTTTGGACCCAGCCATATGCAAATCTGTCTCGACCCTGCTCCCCATGGGACAGTTTAAAATGAGAGCACTTCATCAAAGCAAAGCTTTTCTAAGATGCGGTGTGCTCCAGAGGGAAGCTGGAAAAGATAATAGCAAAAGATATTCAGAAATAGTGAGAGAGTCAATGACAGTTGTTAAATTAACAGAGAGAGAGAGAGAGAGAGAGAGAGAGAGGAAATGTTGGGCCCGGCAACATCTTTATGAATTGTAATACATGGCTGTGTCACTGTCATCAGTGGCAAAACACGTCAGCAGAGGGGCCTTTATTTTTTCTCAAGACATCTGTAGGTTATGTTTGCAAATGCTCCATGCTCCCGCAAATTTGTATTGAACTTTTGATATTTTTGTGAGGATGGGTTTCCCTGAAATTTTTACTTTAACCAATTCATTATTTTGGTTTCATTTGAATAGGCGGAGGCAGAAATGTAATTCTGGGAGACACCAGGCAGGAGACAGTTTCCAGTATTCAAGCTGGAGATTTTGATTCACGCCTTTTGCCCATGACATCCATTTACTTTTAAAGAAGCCCACTACCTGAAAAGCTGCAACTTTTGCAGAATGACGTGAGTGGCGAATGTACACCTGCAGCTGAATCCAATTACAACAAAGATTGCAGTTTTATACAGTAGGAAATCCAAGGAAGACAAACAGTTTGACTATGTGCCTTAATGAATGCTGATTTCTTCCAACCCTGGTGGCCTGCAGTTCATTTGAGCTTTGCTCAAACATGCACCTTATGTTTTTCCCATGATCCTATCAGAGCTCACTCATTGGGGATATAGGCACAAAATGTCCTCTAAAAAGACTCCTCCTGAAGCAGTACAGTCATCTTGTTACAAGCAAAGCACACTTGTTTTTTTTTTTCTGGTGAAAACTACAAAAGCCAAGGCCCCCAGTTCAGCTTTGCCAGTGAACGAAATCACTGTTTTTAGGGCTCGCCTGTTGTGCGCAGCACAGCTGGCAAGCTCTATAGGGGCTTATCCAGTCTTTAACCACACCACCACTGGCTGGCGATTCCTTGCAGTGCATGAAGCGCGTGCACAATGCCACCAGCCGCCTGCCTGCCTGCCTCGCATTCCCACATCAAAGGCAGCCCTCCCAGCGCATTTGTCACCCCCTAATTATTCACGGCCTGCCGGCCGTACTTTCAGTTTAGTCTCCTTTTAACTTGCTCGCATTTCCCTCCTCCCCCTTCTGGGTCCTTATCTCCTCGCATTCCCCCCTCCCTTCTCGCCCAGCCCTTTGATGCTCTGCTGTAGACCCTGCCTCTAAACCTGTCGTCCCATCTTTCACCCTCTTGCTTCCCCCTTTCCTCTCCATTGACGATCTCCCTCATGTGTGAGTGCTACCTGAGCTTGTGGCCTGTACCCGTCATATCTCTCTCCCTACCATACATTGTTTATTTCTTCCTGTATGCAGCAAACTCGTGACACACACGGACCCTGGCCGGAGCGGGATCCAAGCTCAGTCAAGCTCAGATGGGCGCGGGCCTCCAACCATTCCAAACACCATGCACGGTGCAGTGTGCCACCAGCTTTGGCAAGTGCGTCAGCGCCCCACTTAGGGACAGTAAGCACTATATAGATGTTGCAATTGGTGGCAGGCTTTGTGTCAATTATGCCCCATATTTGAAGACTTTCCTCTTACAGACCATTACAGAGTGAGCATTTAAATAGTTCAACTGCTAGTATTGAAAGCTTGGCAGCTAAATTCATATAACCGAGGTCCTTTGTAGAAAAAATTGTAACCAAATTGCTTTATCTCCTACTGCCTCGCATTTCTTATATACCAAAGCAGATAGCACTGAGCAAGCACTGGCAAAGCTGTGCAGTGGTTAAATATATTGTTTAAATTTTGTTTTATTGTAAGCTACTATATATTCTACGGACGCGCGACGGAGACGGAATAACAAAAAAAAAACAGTTTCTGCGACGAATGGTAAACAGTTCGCCAACGAGCCCCTCGCCCCCCCCCCCACTCTCCCCCTCCCCCCCCACTCTCCCCCTCCCCCATCTCCCCCCCCCAAACCAGCAGCCACGCGCTCTCATAAACTGCAGGCCTAATGAACAGGGCCTGGATTTAAAGCATGAGCGCAGATAATTCACGCGCCGCTAATTAGCGCCTAGCCCTGATTACAGGAGCTAGCCGAGGCCCAAACAAAGACGCGCGGATTCATAAAGCATAAGCTGCGGCGCCCCCCAACACTGCCGTTTCCACTTATCTTGAGCACTCACCCCTCAAACAGAGTCAGCGCGGTACAAAAATCATAATTACAACCAGTGCGTTGGAACTAAAAGGATTAAAATTTAATGCATCAGGAAAACAAACAGAAAGGAAGGAGTTCACGTCTCCTACTTCTTATTCACCTCCGCCTGTATCACCTGATGCGTGGGCGCGTGATCTTGCCACCTTCTTCACCGACAAGATTAAGGCTATTCAGGCCTCCTTCTCGGAAAGCACGGAGGAGGGTTGCTGTGATCTTGGGGCAGGACTTGGAACATCGGCCATGCCTATGGCTATCCTGGAGGACTTTCCACCTGTCTCCAGTGACATGTCCCGGACTTTGTTAGCCAGTCTTAAATCTGGCTCCCCACTTGACCCCTGCCCCGCCAAATTTTTGGCCGGGATGGCGGCAGTGGTGAATCCCCTGGTCAACCCGATCCTCAATGCCTCCTTGAGTGAGGGGAGTGTCCCACGCGCCTGGAAAAGGGCGATGGTGATCCCCCTCCTGAAAAAGCCTGGTCTTGATGCCGAGGCTTTGGCCAATTATAGGCCAATTTCACTTCTCCCGGCTTTGGCCAAGATCACCGAGAAACATGTTCATGGCGTCTTGTCGAACTTCCTAGAGGCTAACAATCTGCTCCATCCATCCCAATCCGGTTTCCGTCCGAATTTCAGTACGGAAACAGCGTTGGTGGAGGTCTCTGAGATCATCAGGGAGACCTTGGATGGGGGTGGCAAGGCCATGCTAGTCATGTTGGACCTGTCGGCGGCTTTCGACGCCGTTCCCCATAAGGCGCTGCTCGCCAGGCTTTATGACATCGGCCTAAGGGGGACGGTGCTCAGATGGTTTACATCTTTCCTGGAGGGCCGCCGCCAGACGGTCTGGGTTTCCCAGAGCTCCGCCGAGATGCCGCCATTGGGTGTTGGGGTTCCACAGGGCTCTGTGTTGAGCCCGACATTATTTAACATCTTTATGTCCCCCCTGGCGGCTGCGGTTGAGGCTTACGGAGCCCAGATCGTGTCCTACGCCGATGACACACAACTCCTCTTCACATGTGAAAAAGATCAGACATTTGATGGGGAGAGAATCCGGGACTGCTTGGACAGGGTCTTCAGCTGGTTCCAGCAAAACTGTCTGAAGGCCAACTCCAGCAAGTCGGAGGTTCTTTTCTTCGGTTGTGCCTTCGATCCCGAGTGGCGGCAGTGGTGGCCGGCCGCCATGTGTCCTCCGGCACAATCGTCCTTGGTTGCCAAGAACTTGGGTGTTAAGCTTGATAACAAACTTTCTCTGAAAGCGCACATCCTTGGCCTGTCCGGCACCTGTTTCGGCATCCTCAGAATGCTCCGCAAGTTTCTACCCTTATTGTCTGCGGAGCACAGACGGATTACGGTGCAGGCGCTCATCGGATCCAGGCTAGACTACGCTAACGCCCTTTTCTTAGGCCTCCCGGATTATTTGGTTCAGCGTCTGCAGGTGGCACAGAACTCGGCAGCCCGGGCAATCTTTGGTCTGCATAGACGAGCACGGGCTTCTGTGTTGCTGCAGACGCTCCATTGGCTTCCAATCCGGAAGCGGATTGTCTTTAAATCTTTGACGCTGGTGCACAAGGCTCTGTTTGGCTCAGGCGCAGGATACCTGAAGAAAAGACTAGCCTTCTATCGCCCAGCTCGCTCATTGCGTTCAGAATCCCTGTTCACTGCTGTGGTCCCACGCGTGAGGAAGGCCCGCATTGGGGGGCGCTCTTTCAGCCTTAAGGCCTCCCAGCTGTGGAACGCGCTTCCATTGGCACTCCGCAGCACTCCCAACCTGCTTCAATTCAGGAAGAATTTGAAGACTTGGCTTTTTAATCATTCTGTTTAGGTGGGTTTTCTTTCTCCTTCTTTTTTGGGTTCTGTTTTACCTGTTATGTTGATTTTACACTGTAAGTTGCCTGTGGAAAGCGCCGGGACACTCTTTTAGAGTAGCCGCGCGCTATAAAAATGCACTTTAACATAACATAACATAACAAACACCAAGCTATTTTTTAGTGACTCGACATCATTGTCCTACCATCTCAATTAGTCCATCTCTTCATCCCCCACTTTACTTGTCTGTTAGTCGCTCCCCCTCCTTATTATGAACCCCCTCATTCTTCACCAATCACTCGCTATACATTTGCTAATGCTCCCCATTGGGGCTTTTACTCCTCACTAACAGTCCCTCCCCTCACCTTTGTTTCCCGATCCTGTCCGCTTTCCCAGACTCACCCACTGTTTCCCAAACCTCAATTCCGAACTACTCCATAATCATTGTTTACCTACATTTTTCCCATCTCCCACAACCCTCTTCTGTTACTGCCTTCTGCTTATTCCTATTTAAGCGTGTCTTTTCTCCACCGCTCACCCTTCCCTTATAATCCCGATGCCTTCCTTTGCCCGCAATATTACCTCTCCTCACTGGCACTGATTGCAAGGGACACAATTTCAAACTGGGTGGAATTTCTCTTTCCCACGCCTACTACTTCCCTTGCTACTGACATCTTTCAATCCCTTTATTCCTCTTTTCCAATCCCGCCGATGACTTTTTTCCTTTTCTACCTCCCACCACTCTAACCACTCTCCCCCTCACTCATTCCATTGACATTGTTCCTACCTTTTGCCCCCCTTTTCACCACCTTGCTATTACCCCCATCACGCGTGTCTCTGCAGTGCGTGTGCGTGCGTGTCTGAAACAGTTTATCTCAGTGTACACTGGCATGCGAGGACGTGTTTGTATGTGACGACGTCGTTGTATGCGAGTATATCTGAATAGTGTTGAAAACCCATCCCTGCATGTGTGCATTGGAAGTGTGTTTGTGTCTGGTGTGTATGCATTCAAAGATCGTCGTGTGTGTATATTCTATGTAATGTGTAAGTGTGTGTTAACCGATGTTGGTGTATGCATTCAAGAATCCATCTGTATGTGTTTTTGTGTATGATGATGATCTTTTTGCGGTGGTGTTATCTGCATTCAAAGACGGAGTTGGGTGTTTTTCATTTTAATGTATCTTTTGTTTTGTGTGTGTATCATGCCTGTGTGTAGCATAGACGACGATTTATCTGTTCAATAATGTTATCTCGCCTATATTTATATAGTAGCATGCATCTGAATTTGTGGTCTGTCTTGACTGTCCATTTCTCCAATGCTTTTGCATATTGTGTTGACCGGAGTTGATTTTGTGCAATTTGCTGTGTCTAATGCAGTGTGTATTTTATCAGGTACTTTTATCTGGGGCTATGGGAGAAACTGAAAGCCATTAGTCGTCCATTGTGTGAGGTGATTTCGGGGTTGCAACCTGCAAAGGCGGAATAGTACAACACTCAGCGACCCTGCAATTATTCTTACCGCTTGAAAAATATTGTTACTGAAACTATAGGCATCATTTGGATCACTTGACCATCCACTGG
This sequence comes from Lissotriton vulgaris, assembly GCF_964263255.1. Lineage (NCBI taxonomy): Eukaryota > Metazoa > Chordata > Amphibia > Caudata > Salamandridae > Lissotriton > Lissotriton vulgaris. The sequence continues at coordinate 729,500,409 of NC_141687.1, forward strand.
CTACCCGTCAATAAGAGGATCACTTTCCGACTTCTAACCCACGCACACAAATCACTCTACGATATCGGACCAGAATGCCTCAACTCACGACTGTCCTTCTACACCCCCTCCCGCCAACTACGTTCTTCCAGCCAAGCCCTCGCCACTGTACCTCGCATCAACAAGACCACCATGGGAGGTAGATCCTTCTCATACCTGGCAGCGAAAATATGGAACTCACTCCCCACTTACCTTCGCCTTACCCAGAACCACCTAGCATTCAGAAAGCAACTTAAAACGTGGATATTTGACAAGTAATCCTCCTCCCCTCCCTAAGCACCTTGAGACCCTCTGGGTATGTAGTGCGCTATATAAATTCTTTGACTTGACTTGACTTCAAGAAAGCGGAAAGAGTCTGGCGCCGTTACTATGATCCTTCAGACAAGAGTGTATATAGGGAGTCCATCAAGCTCTATCACTGCAGCATCACCTTAGAAAAGAAAGCATATCTTGCTAAAAGAATTGAGGCCGCCGCTGTTGCCAGCAAGGAAATCTTCCTTATTGTTAAAGAATTTACTGCACCTAGCTCTGTTCTGCCCACGCACCATCACTCTGAACCCTGGGTGTCTCAACTGGCCAATTTCTTCATTTCTAAAATCAAGACCATTCAAGATTCCTTTCCCCCTACCACTTTAATAACTCCGTCTGAAATAGTTGCCCCTTCCTCTATGTTCCTTCCTGATGATGGTCCTATTCTGGCCAACTATCCCCCCTCTTTCGTTGACTTCTTCTCTAGATCTGATTTCTAAACTCAAATCTGGCTCACCTCTGGATCCTTGTCCTGCAAAGTGCCTGGGAAAAACGGCCCCAGTGATCAATGATCTCATCAACCCGGTGCTCAACTGTTCGCTGAGCACGGGCATGGTCCCTCAGGCCTGGAAGCATGCCCTGATCCTACCGCTTTTGAAGAAGCCAAATCTAGACCCTTTGTTGCACGCTAACTATAGGCCTATCTCCCTCCTCCCGGCTTTGGCTAAAGTTGTGGAGAAGCACGTCCACGCCTCTCTTTCAAACTTCCTGGAAAAGAATAACATCTTGCATGATACCCAGTCGGGTTTCCGTGCCAATATGAGTACGGAGACGGCATTATTGGAGGTCACCGATGCCATCAGAGAGGTGCTGGGCGCAGGAGGCAAGGCATTGTTGGTAATGTTGGACTTGTCGGCGGCCTTCGACACCCTTCCCCACGGCGGTCTCCTTCTCAGATTAAGGGAGATCGGGCTGCGGGGAACGGTGTTCAATTGGTTTAAGTCCTTCCTAGCTGGCCGCCGCCAAACGGTCTGGGCCCCCCCTTCTCTGCCGAGATGCCGCCATTGGAGGTAGGGGTGCCCCAGGGCTCTGTTTTGAGCCCTACTTTGTTTAACATCTATTTGGCACCCCAGGCGGCTCTGGTGGAGTCTTTCGGCGCCCAGATCGTGTCCTACGCTGACGACACCCAGCTTCTCTTTACCTGTCAGAAGGGTGCAGACTTCGATGGCGGGCAGATCAGAGGCTGTCTGGGGGCTGTCTGGGGGCTTTCTTCAAGTGGTGTGAACAACATAGCCTTAAATGCAACTCCGATAAATCGGAGCTGCTGTTTTTCGGCTGTTCTTCTGACCCCAGATGGCAATCTTGGTGGCCGCCGGCCATGTTTCCCCCCACGGCTGCCTCCCCCAAGGCCAAGAATCTGGGACTGCAGATCGATGATGGCCTCACCATGAAACCCCTGATCTTGGGCCTCGTCGGCAAGAGTTTCGGCATCATTAAGATGCTTAGGAAATTTCTTCCGCTGCTTTCTCTCTGCCACCGGAAAGTGACTGTTCAGGATTTCATAGGTTTGCGCCTGGATTACTCCAACGTGCTCTACCTGGGCCTGCCGTAGGTTCTCCTCTCTCGCCTGCAGGTTGTGCAGAATGCTGCTGCCAGAGCCATTTTTGGCTTTCATCGCAGAACAATCGCAACGGCATTAATAAAAAAACTTCACTGGCTTCCCATTAAAAAACGCTTGGCCTTTAACGCACTCACGCTGACCTTTAAAGCTCTCCAAGGCGCAGGAGCAAAAAACATCAGAAACCGATTGGCTTTCTATCTGCCTTCGAGGACTCTGAGGTCAGCTTCTCTGGCCTTGGCACATGTTCCATCTGTCAGAAGAGCCTGAATGGGTGGTCGTTCCTTCCGCTATCTTGGTCCTAAGCTTTGGAACTCTTTGCCTGTCTCCCTGAGATTGAACACTAATCTTCTGGGTTTCAGCAGGGAGCTAAAGTCCTGGCTCTTTGTCCAATAGTCTTATGTTCGGTCTGTCCGCCCCTGCTGCCCGCTCTCAATTTTTCTTAAAAGCGCCGGGACACTCCTCGGAGTAGCTGAGCGCTATATAAAACCAACCTAACATAACATAACATAACATTTTTGAAAACTGTATTTACTGTTACAAATTGACTATTGCCCATTTTAAATGTATTCATAAAAGAAGAAATATAAATGCGATACCACATAAACAAACAGAAGCAAGCAGCCAAGATGCAGTGTGTAGGTGTTGGGGCATCATAAAAAATAAAGAAAAAAACCCATGCAGTATTGGAAGCAGAAGCACTGTGGGAAAGGACCAGAGGAGGGGCAAAACTTGTAAAGAGAACTTGGGAGCTCAGCTGTATGGGAGAGTGAGCAGACGGGGAGGGAGCTCGGAAAGACATGCCCATTTATAGAGTGTTGAAACACAAAATGAGTTCCTGTCAGCAGTGGAAATTAAAACTATGGTAAAGAAGATGTGCTCAAAAGGAGGGACAAATGAATAGGGAGGATGGCTACTGACTAAAGAGCATATAACTGTGATTGACTAGATAACCATCCAATCATAATCTATGGACTTTGCCATAGTCTACTCTCTTTATTACTTTATTGTTGTATAGGCAATATGTCATTGACAACTGAGAGCTAAAGCTATCTGGGAGAACTAAAAATAGAGTATAATTAATGGAACATACTCCATTGTATAGAATATGTTAATTAAGTATGGTTCAGCTCTCCCTAAATTATGCTATATTCTGACTACCGTACCTAAGATTTATAGGGCCACCCTGAATTGTACCTACTATACAGCTTGATAATACAACTATCAAGTTTGCAATTCATAATGGAATTTGGTATCCAAGGATGGATATTATTGAAAACAGACCAGTTAGGATCTACTGAAGTGACAATGCCAGCAGAACCAGGTTTCTCCAATTATGTTAATGAGTTTGAAGAAAAGCAGTGGAGTAACTGGCTAAACACAATGGTGCTCCTATGCTTGAATTGTCTGTCACATTATGTAAATCAGGTTAGATACACCAATCCTAAGGCCTCTTTGTGCTAATCAGTGTCGAAGAGTGGCTGGTGAATAGTTAATCCTCCGTGGAGTCATCCTTCGGAGGGTCTGATCACTTGACCATCCACTGTATTTTTACCTTTAATCTCACTGTTCTGTCAGACCCTGGAAGTATTTTATGTTTGCTACCCTTGTGTTTCCTTGCTCCACATGTCCATGCTTCTTATGGAAGTAGAAAATCCAAACCTTTGTTATCTATTTGCTCGCTGTAACCATGAACATTGTCTGCAGGAAATGGGTGAGCAAATAACAGAGTGAGAGAGTGATTATTAGAGTGAGTGAGTGATCAAGCCAGTCACTCGGTGTACTTGCATACGACCTTTTAATTCATAGTGGTATTAGTTCACCTCTATGCTTGTCTACGCAGGCATCTTTCAGCAATGGGGTGCATGTCTATACTAAATCAATGCGTGTCTTGAGATTTATGTGCCAGTTTTGGCTGGTTCTCTGAGATAATTGGGCACACATACTTGTATGAAATCAACTGCAGCTTAACTTTGATGATTGCTTTTCTTCTTGTTTTCGAACTGGCATTGTGGGTATTGTTGTGCAAAATATGTATTTGACTTTTTCAACTCATTTATTTCCAGTGTCCTCTCACCTTTTTTAACTTCGGAAAGAAAGTTTATGTTGTATTGAGTCTGCTTGATACGCGTGGGCTTCTTTTATTTAGTTTGACTAAGTTAGACGTTCCAACCAGTTCTAGTCAGTGTACTCGTGCCAATGTTTAAGTTAAGAGTATCTCAGTCCTGGGCATGTATAGCTCAATGTTCATTGCTGCCCAGGAAGGCAACAAAGAGAAGACTGTTTTTGTACTGCTCCCTAACCAATACATTTATCTGCAGAGCCAAACATTGGAGAGAGAGTTCATAATGGCAATGGCTATGAATATGCTGGATGGAAACACTCATTTGTGTAAGAATATGAGTTTTGCATGAGGACAGAGATGTCTTCATGCAAAAATGTCTGGAAATATTGAGGGATAGGCAAATAGACATTTCCCATGGTGGCTTGGACTAGGCCACTAGATCTGAAAGGCTTCCATTGTGGCTCCTTGGGTGAAGGCCCGCCTGCCTATACACAAAGATGGTAGCAGTGTGGATAAATTGGGAGAGTATCAAGGACATTATATAAGCAAACTTCACAAATCTCCCAATTTCACTGTAGAATTTCTGAACAAAAGGAGACCATATTAAGGGTTCGTGCCACACAACATGTTTAAAGTCAGATGCAAAACGAACAATTGATGGACAAAATGCTAAACAATGTTACACCTTCTAGTACAATGATCTGGGCCTAAATCCATCATTTGTTTTGCTCACCATGCCATTCAAGTTTGGACCCAGCCATATGCAAATCTGTCTCGACCCTGCTCCCCATGGGACAGTTTAAATTCAGAGCACTTCATCAAAGCAAAGCTTTTCTAAGATGCGGTGTGCTCCAGAGGGAAGCTGGAAAAGATAATAGCAAAAGATATTCAGAAATAGTGAGAGAGTCAATGACAGTTGTTAAATTAACAGAGAGAGAGAGAGAGAGAGAGAGAATGTTGGGCCCGGCAACATCTTTATGAATTGGAATACATGGCAGTGTCACTGTCATCAGTGGCAAAACACGTCAGCAGAGGGGCCTTTATTTTTTCTCAAGACATCTGTAGGTTATGTTTGCAAATGCTCCATGCTCCCGCAAATTTGTATTGAACTTTTGATATTTTTGTGAGGATGGGTTTCCCTGAAATTTTTACTTTAACCAATTCATTATTTTGGTTTCATTTGAATAGGCGGGGCAGAAATGTAATTCTGGGAGACACCAGGCAGGAGACAGTTTCCAGTATTCAAGATGGAGATTTTGATTCACGCCTTTTGCCCATGACATCCATTCACTTTTAAAGAAGCCCACTGCCTGAAAAGCTGCAACTTTTGCAGAATGACGTGGGTGGCGAATGTCCACCTGCAGCTGAATCCAATTATAACAAAGATTGCAGTGTTATACAGTAGGAAATCCAAGGAAGACAAACAGTTTGACTATGTGCCTTAATGAATGCTGATTTCTTCCAACCCTTGTGGCCTGCAGTTAATTTGAGATTTGCTCAAACATGCACATTATGTTTTTCCCGTGATCCTATCAGAGCTCACTCATTGGGGATATAGGCACAAAATGTCCTCTAAAAAGACTCCTCCTGGAGCAGTACAGTCATCTTGTTACAAGCAAAGCACACTTGTTTTTTTTTCTGGTGGAAACTATAAAAGCCAATGCCCCCAGTTCAGCTTTGCCAGTGAAGGAAATCACTGTTTTTTGTTTAGTTTCCATTAAGTGCTGACTCTGGAAGTGCCTCCGCCACTGTTCTTCCATATTCTTAATATCTGTTTATGGACATACCAGGGAAATACGAAGATGTCTATAGCCCACTCACCGCGCCGAGGATCTGATAGAGTCAAGGACAAAGGGAGCATATTGTGCCCTCCATTACCTCTGTAAACTCCACTTCATCTCCGTGGGCAGGTTTCGATGCCAATTCATATCACAGTGTTCTGAAAAGATACTTTTCAAGTTCCCCTCGGCAGGATTTTAGCATTCCATAGCTTTTTGAATTTCTGCAAAAATGTTTTTCTATCTGGGTACAGCAAAACAAGGGGAGCTTTGTCTACCAGAATTCAATAAGTTGGCAACAGCAAATAGAGTTGACCTAGAGAGATGCAAACTGAATCAAATGGGCTGTAACAAAGGAAATATTTTGTATCAAAACATGTAAAGAAGCAGAAAATGCTTCCACAAAAGAGTTGTTTTTTGACCTTGCATCGCGGCAGTCTAAACATCAACGCTGTAAATCGTTTCAAAAGCTGCGAATGTGCAACGCACATTTAACTGTAACCTATTGCGCCAGTTTGAAGCGTCACAATCTCTTAGGCACATTGTTTACACTGACATTTAAGTATCAGAATTTTAAAATCCCTCTACCTTATAAATATGTGCAGCTTTAGTCAGTCTTGTTACGCATGCTACAGAAAATATGTTTGTTATTCAGGTGTATGCACCACAAGATGAGCCTTAAGCCTTTTTAGAAGTACCACAGCATTTCAAAGTTAAACTTGGTGTAAATATCTGTGAGAAACATTTTCAGGATGGTCATTTGAAAACTGGACTTGCATTGAACATCTCATAGGGACTCGGAGAAGCTCCATGGTTGTTACAGAATAAGGCAAGGGGGCTGGAATGACATGAAACAGCATGTACCTTGTTTGTTTAATGTGTTTTTGATTCCTATTCATCCTTGGTTATTGAACTAACATATTGCCTTCAGGCTTTGACAAGGTTGCAGCAAGAACATATTTTTTCAAATTTGTATCTAGCATTATATTTACAAAACCTAGCACAGAGAGCAGAAAATACCCGGAAAATAATGAGTGAATGATCCAGGGAAGAACCTCAGTGCCCTGGGGTTCGCCCAAATCGTCAGGGGCCTTATAGACCCTATCACCCATACACTCAGCATAATATTTACACTGAACATACCTAAGCTGTGCAAGCTGACCTCTGATAATTCCCAATGTAGATTAGACCTCATTGTTAAAAATGACGAGTAGAGGTTGTCTACATGCATTTCAAGACAGGAAACAGGACAGAGATACTATCATTCTACAGTACAGTCTATGGAAAACCATATTTTCAACTCTTTAGCACTCGTTATCAATGAAACGTTTAAACCGTACACCAATAACACTGGTTTAAGAGAATCTAGATAACAAAGCATCCTCAAATAGTGTAATACAGAATTAGTTCACCTAAGCAGAGTAGGCATTACTTTGGAGGTCCAGTCCCTTTTCTTAAAGTTTGAAGTCAACAGGAGCCAGCTCAAAATAAATAGGGGCTTGTTCATAAAAAAAACAAAAAAAACATAGAAGTTTGTGTGGACATTTACATTTATTACGTAGTTTGTATTTTTCCGGTAAACAAACGTTTCGGAAGTGTGGAAAGCTTTACCATATGCAGGCTTCTTGGTGTACGTCTACGAATATAATGTGACATCTCAAGGCTCATATTCTGGGAGTTCTGCATTGAGTAGGAGCCCACATATGGAAATGGAACTCAAACTCCTCTGCACATGAATTTTCATTCTCTGCATGGAAAACCGCAGATCTTCCCCAGCACCCCATCAATCTGGGGGTGATATGTTTCCATTCAGATCCTATAACAGGAGTTATGTTATGTTATTGTGATTTATAAAGAGCTACAGCTGCCCCAGCAAAGGGGCGTCCCGGCGCTGATACCAAGCAAGACTGACATAGCAGATTGCACAAACACGATAACCTTCCTGAATTCTAAATAGTTGCTGAGGCCATAAATCTGCACAGGGCGTGTGTTCCAGAGAGTGGCAGCTCTGTGACAAAAGGAGCAGCCACCAGGACTCTTCATGTTCGAAGAACCACCACCAGGTGCTGGCCCTGTGAGCGAAAAGGTCGTGAGGGGACATATGGCAAAAGGAGATTGGCCAAGATAGAAGGGGTGGACAGTTTCAGAACCTTGAAGGAAATATATAGGGTTTTAAATTCAATGTGCCTGGCCACAGGTGACCAATGAAGACGGCGGATGGCATTGGACGTGGAACAGGGCCTACGAAAACCTAAAAGGGTTCTTGCTGCCGCATTGTGTGCCCTTTGCAGCCCCAAAACCTTCGCCTGGTTGGACCCCAGATAAAGAGAGCAGGGATAGTCGAGCCTGGACAATATTATCGCCTGGGGGATAACCTGACGCGTGGGCACGTCAAAGAAGCCCAGCAATGGTCTGAGCCCCGTAAGAGTGGCCACCAGAGATCACTCCACTGAACATGGTCCTTTCCCACTAACAATACCTCCGACTTGTTGGAATTCAGCTGGAGACAGCTGACGATCATCCATCCGGCCACTGCCGCAAGGTCGCCCTGAAACTTGAGGGTGTCCCGCTCAGTGTTATTCGAGAGTGCCACTACCAACTGTGTATCATCTGCATAGGAGACCATGGTCAAACCCCTCCTAATGGCTACTGCGGCCAATGGTTGAACATAGATATTAAATTGCAGGGGACTAATGGAAGAACCAATCTATGACTATTGCCAGAGTGGGAAGGTGTCAGAGATGATTCTAGGAATGCTCACAGACATATGTTTGTGGGTACTCTTAAACGTCCAAGGCAAACCCTACCTTGGAACACCCACTTCCCACCTCTTCAGTGAGATTTACTACTGCTTATTTCTTGGCACTCGGGATTTATTCATAGCTGTATTTTTTACCATAAAGAGACATGTATGGACAAAAATATCTACCTTTACTCCTGCTAGGAGTTCCTAAAGGTGTTCATGACAGATGTAAATGCATTTGATATTGCCAGTTTCTCTATCACAATATTGGTGAAATCTGTAGTAGTAAATCTCACTAGAGAGATGGGAAATAAACGTTCCCAGGCAAGTTTGCCAAGAAAGTTTAGGAACATTAAAATGCAAATTTGTGGGCATTCCCTAACTTCTGTCTAACCAGTATGGGAATGAATGCTGGATGAATATCCTTGGCAAATGCTGTACGTCAGTTTGAAATCTGGAACGCTTTTGCTTTAATCTTCAGTGCCAATCTGGAGACCTCTGACTTAGTTGCAGGTTCTGCAAAAGCACTAGTAGCTGCAAGTACGGAGAGGATGTTGTTGAGTATGGAGATGCTATGATGTTGCTCTTCATGGCTTGGTTGGATATTTTATTAGTATTGTTAAAGTTTTCCATCAATTGTTTTGATACTTCATTATTGCAGTTTGTCTATATTAGTTTTTTAAAATTTTTTGATAGTTTTGTTGTACACTTTGTGTGCCCTATTCAACATAAATATAACATTACTGTCAGAAATACCTTCATTTATGGCTTTCAGAATTTCACAGTGATTCCTGGTGGGCACACTTTGATGAACCGTAGTTACATTGTAAAAACACCGAACATTAGGTGAGCTTGAGCCATAACACATCAATGATCATAGAATATGAACATGAAGCACGAAAAGACAGTTGACCACGTGGTGACAGATATCTCACAGCTGGCAAGACTAGGGAGACTCATTGAAGCAAAAAGTGGGACAAGCTCTACCTCCTAGCCTGACCCATGTGCGGCAGGAGTAGAGACATGCTGAAAAAAAAGCAGGCTGCTGCAAATGATGGTCAATTTTGAAGTCCAACAGCAGATTCAGACCCAGCTGAAGGGTAAGGATCGCAAACCATTGTTGATTGACATAATGTCAGGTCTTTGGTGTTAAATTAATGCAGTACTTGGTGAGGACACCTTTTACCACCATATTCTAAAGGCAGGTTTGTGAAAGCATTAATATGCAATTAAGAACACTCATGCTTTTTGTTGCGTGGCCTTTGATTGTCGTGGTGGTTTTTGTGTTGCTGTGTTTTTGTTGTGCATTATAGTCATGTGATGTCTTTGTGTCTTGATATGATTATGTTGCATTTTGTTTTGAATGTTTTTGCTGTTTTGTTCCTTGTTAATTTTTTTATCGTGTTATGTTGCTCTTTTTATGTTATTTTATGTTCTGTTGTTTACTTTAGACAAGTCAACAAATGTTGCAACATTTCATGCCAAAAGCAGAACTATGCTTTTAAAGTTCCCATGACATGCATCTATTTACCATTGTCTAAGGTGGTATAATCATAATACAGCTCTTCAACTGTTGAAGACACCACTACATGCAAAACAGTGCCAGAGACCATGTCTTAAAGTAGCACATGCAGTGCTCACTTTATGTGACAGCACCCTAATTTTCCATGTGGATTAACTTCAACCTTACCACGCCCACCTGGTCTTCTTAGCCAACTGCAGTGCACCAGGCTTGGGATGGCTATGTTATTTCCTCTCTACATGTATATCCTGCTCCGTGTGACCCAGAAATATTTGTTTTGTCAAAATGTCTCCATCTGTAACAAGCATATGACTTTACGGGACAGCCATACATGAACTAAACTACGTAGAATAATTAATTATAAATGTAGATAGCTGGTGTATATTTGCAATGTTCATTACATTTGCTTAGGTTTTCTATAGGATTTCAGTAAATATTTGTGTTTCTATACTGACATTTCCAGAGGGAAGAATGTGGGGCATAAAAGAAAGACGAAAAGATGAGACGTGGCATGGTGCAAATCCTTCTTTATGGCAGAAGTCCTGCTTGTACTTTCATTAAAATTTAAAAACTTCAAAATTAAGGCTCAGGCTACAAGTTAGAAAGATTTTCAAACTGTACTAATAGACAGATATGATGTAGATGTTCAGGAGTATTGTTCATATCAATAAAACCTGAGTGCCAGGAAACAGTCAAGGCCAATTTTATCTGCACTGATGCAATAATGTTGTAGTTCTATGACAGTTGAACATCAAAACATAAGAAAAAAGGGCCAATCAATGGTTCCATTATTTGTCAATATTTGCACACTTTACATAAGGAATGATGCTCCAAGTGTGCCATTAACCATCACTGACTAGGACAAATGATGATCACTTTGCAGGTTGCTCTGCCAGACATTTAATTTCTGCCAAATATACATTAGAGGATGATGGATCATAAACATTTACTGGTGATTATCTACTTGATTACCTTTAATAACTAGACAGCTATGAAATGGACCTATTTACAAAAAAATAAAAATCATCTATATATGTCTTAACAGTGCTAACTAGAGGTTGATTAAACATTGTGATGACATTGATTTAGAAACTAGAATTAATCTAAGATTTAGTACCTTTTAATGCTGCTAGTCTCTAGATCTCTTTCTCTTGTCAAATGTTGGTTCACAGAAACACTTCCCCAGTTTAACTGTTCATTTTTTTCATTACATCAACTTTTATTTTAGCTCTGCACAGTATTAAAACATTGGGTACATTTTTCGGGGCTGTAAGAAATTGGGGTATTTGTTGACAGGTTACCTACCCATCTCAAGTAATAATCACAACCCTTGCCAGAGTGAAGCAGTAAAGTCACTATATTAACTTGAGCTCACCCCTAAGGTAGCTATGGCACAGAGCAGACAGGTTTAAATAGGAGCCAATGTGTAATGTGTTTATGCAGCACCAAAACAGTAATAAAGCAAAAACACAACAGAGCACAATACCAATCTCAAACAAATTTAGAAACATTGGGTACATTTTAATAAATAATATTACACCAAAATGGGAAAAATCCAGTAAGGCAAACTGGAGTTATGAACATTTAAAGGTTAAATGTAAAAATAGTGCTAAAAGCCATCCACGGTCATCTGGTTGGCTTGACAGGTACTTCAGCACAAGTTCAGGCTGAACTAGATGAGGTAACAGAGAAGATACAGAAACCAGGTTCAACCCGGTCAGACGTTTTACCTTCGGACTTACCTGCGAGACTGTCTGATTCATCATTGTGAAGTTTTGCGAGTCTGAAATAGCGATTAATAAGGAATCGCTATTTCAGACTCGCAAAACAGGATTCATGTAGGAATCGCAATATTTTTTGCGATTCCTACAGGTTCCTTATTTGCGATTACCTAATTGCTAATCTCAAATAAGGAATAACTCCCCATTCATTCCTATGGGCCTTAGGCCCATAGGAATGAATGGAGTCATTCCTTATTTGCGATTAGCAATTAGCTAATCGCAAATGAGATTGCGATTTCAAGGGTGCAGGGGTGTCCAAAGGACACCCTGTAACACCCCTGAAATGTAAATTCACACAGATGTTACACACACACATGTCCAAAGGACATGTGTGTGTGTAACATGCAACTTAGAAAAATGCATTTAAATGCATTTTTCTAAGTTTTCGCTATTTACCACGAGGTTTGACTTTGTGGTAAATAGCGGTTCTAAATTGCGAATTCGCAATTTTTTAATGTTTCAAGAATAGCATTTAAGGAATCTCTAATAGAGATTCCTTAAATGCTATTCCTTGCAAAATTGTGAGTTCTTAAATAGTGAATTTTGCATTTGGGATGATGAATCCCATATGCAATAATTGCACTCGCAAAGGGCCAGATTCTAAGAATCTGGCCCTTTGCGAGCGCAATTTTGTTTCATGAATCGGGCTGTTAGTCATTAAAATGGAAGTCAAAAATCCTCAGCCGGGCAAGGCAGTAGTCTGGTGCCAAAGAGGGCTCCATGTCATCAAACCACTAAACGATGTCTCGGTGATGCCATTGACTTTTGGTGTGAAAGCTGAAGGACTGGGTTCTGTAAGACCCAGCGGTGCCAGGGCACAACACCTGAAACCTTCGTGGGTAACCTGCTCCGGCGTACAAGTCACAGAGACACGGGACACTTCCTTCGGCGTCAAAGATTCAAGGTTTATTTGCTGCAGGGAACACAGAGATCACGACAAGTACACAGCGTGCAACTTGGGGAGACTGCTTCAAATTGGTTCTGTAAATCGCTCCTTTTATACAGTTTTTACCCATAGGATAACATTGAACACAAAAGTTTACAACCCGGTTCCCACAATTATCCCTCAGAGGGGTCGTGTTGGTCACTTTGAAACACATAAGGTCCGAAATATAAGTGCGGAAACATTTGGCGGTTCCCAACTGTAAAAACCCATCTTCCCACCATTAGAAAATTCCAATCAGCAGTAAAACAGATCGAAATAGGAACAAGGACAGGTGTAGAGGAAGACGGAGACAGTGGGGAGATCGGAAAGGGTGTAAAAAGGGGAGGTATCAGGAAACACGAGATACAGGCATCAAAGGGACGTGCCTAATGGGATGCACGGCTGAGACAATAAGCTCGTGCGGCAAGATGAACCTCGTGCGGCGCCATCTGCCTTACAGTAGCATCCCCCTCGTCATAAAGACACTTACAAAGAACATGTGTCTTCCGCAAATATCTTGGGAGTCCCAGGGTCGCGAAGCGGACAGCGTCCGTTCGCTGGCTACTTGAGGGCAAGAGACAAAATGGATGCCGTATCCAAAATGGAACCCGTGGGTACAGATGAAAAACCCACATAACAAACGAACGGTTTAAGTCAGCACAGCGAAACTGCGCACACTTGCTAAACTCGTCATTTGCAGTTCATAGATACCAGACTCGACTATAGTTGGCGAGTCGAAAGCACCACTTATTATTGTCACGGAACCTCAGACGCTCCTTTTGCCCTCACGTAGGCAAGCACTAGTCGGAATCATACTCAATATTCATCAGACCATCGAGATGTTGCTGTAGCATAGCTCTGTCCAACCGAGTCCCTTTGGTAACAGATGGTTGTCTCATACACGTTGTAGCACAGAGGCCACATAAGGCAGGACCACACTGCACACAAAGGCAACACGTGAACAGGAACACTACCACAACTCCGATGATCATCAGAATTTTCCAACCCCAAGTCGACATCAGGCCCCAAAACCATCCTAGCAACGTCCAATCCCCTACATCCACGTGTATGGATTCGGAGATCTTATGCAACCTCGAGATGGCTTGATAGACAGTTGGAGCATTATCTGGAATGAAAATGCAGCAGCTCGAATGGATCACCTTACATACCCCACCACGATCTGCTAAGATGACATCTAAAACCATACGGTTTTGTAACGTCATAAGTCTCTCCGCCTGAAGTTCTGTGGTGATATTACCAAGGGCACTGGCAGTAATATTAGCTGTCGATTCTACCACTCGAGTCAACTGTCTCAGGTTCCTACTGTTAACCATAGGTCCCCAAAACGGGAGGAAACCCTTGAAAAAGTCTCCTGCCTCTTGACCGGCAGTGTCCTCTTCGCTAATTACGCCTCGCACAACTCTAGTCTTGTGATAATCGGCATCTACAGTGAACGTCGGAGGCAACAGATTTGCTATGAAACATGAGCCCATGAAGTCAGCGGGCAACCATGCATATGCACGATCATAGCAAATAAAGTATGTACCCTTGGCAGCCAGAAACACAGGGGATGAGAACATCGGCAGAATGTAATTTTCGGTGCAAGCACTTGCTCCAAGTCGGGCTTGCGATCTTCGGCCACGACCCATAAGACAAAAATTACCAGTGTGGGGTACGACCCATATTGGAGGCGAGCTTTTAAGCTGCTTTTCGCTAGTGAACACACTATATTCGCCTCTACTTAGGACCCTATAGGCTTGTACCTCTTCTTCAGGGATAAGCGAAGGATCATAGATATCGCTATCTAAATCCTCTATGGCTATCGACAAAGGCTTCTGATACGAGGTAGGACCAGAGTAGGGGGAACGTGGTTCTCGAATGGGGTGGAAACCCAGTGCGCTTCGAAACATTATTTGAAATGCTCGAGCTGACCCTTGGGAACTATACGGTAACACCAAATATGGAATTCCCTTATCCGTAGTATGTGGCATCAACCCACACACCCAACAATTAGTAGTGTTAACCACTAACTGATGCTGATGGAGGAGCTGAATAAAGGAATTGTTGCGGAATTCTACACGTCTAGCCTGCTCGTGTTCCGGTAACATGTGAAAAGAATGTGGAGAAGCAGTAGAGGTAAGATTAGGGTCAGGAGTAGGAGTAGGTGTAGCGGGTAAGAAGTAAGACATCGTATAGTACACCCCACCCGCCAATAATGCAGAAGCAGTCAAAAACAATACAAACAATTGGAATATGAAACATTTGGTACGACTGAGTTGCTGCAGCTTGAATCGATGCGCCTTAGCTCCCTCCAAATCATTCAGCTTCGAGAATGCCATTCCCTACGACCGTCCGCAACGTTTCTTGACGCACTTCGTTCTGTGTAGCAATAGTCAATCCCCAGGAGTTCCCAGGAACCGACGGCCTTTAACCTAGCGTCAAGACCTACTATCCAGAAGGAAGTACGCGCGCGGCCCTACGGCCTTCAATACACAATATGTATGTACAAGCACAATGTCTCTCAGCTGTGGAAGTAAAAAGATACAGGGAGGAAACTCAATATGTACAAAAATTTCAATGATACGAATAGTCAAACTGATCACGGGAAATCGGGGATAATGCAGTTGTCAATTTCAGCAAAGCAAAAAAAAAAAATATATTTTATTTGTCCTTAACGCGAGATCGCAAAGAATATCGATGTTTCCCAGGACGTGTCTGCTCGTCGAACAAAGGATCCGTTGAAGAGACAGCGTCCTGCTGATCAGTTGATTGTTCTGGACTTGAGCCCTTTGCTGACAATGGTGCAACGGTGTCTTTCTGCTGCGCTGAGGATTCTCCAACAAGCTGTGCGTCGCTAAAAGGCACAAACGCCGGCAATGTTTCTGTTTCTGTTGACGCAATGCCTTTCCCTACCCACGGGTCTGCCGGCAAAGGGATAGGGACTCGCTTGGTGTGCGTAGCGTGCACCCAATTCTTGCGCCCCTCAAGACGAACGGCAGTCCTCGTGGCCAGGAGTACCTGGTAGGGTCCAGTAAATCTTGGGTCCAAATTGTTCTTTCGTGAAAAGTTGCGTGTTACCACCCAGTCTCCGGGCTGGAGCTGGTGGCCTGGACCCTCTGTCTGCGTCGGCAATGCGTCGTAAACCTGTTGATGAATTAACCTCAGTTTAGCAGTCAAGTCATGTAAATAGTCAATCAGCATTGGATACTCAAGATCAGAGAATATTCCTGGCCTAGGAACCCCCCACACATTCGCAGGACGGCCGAACACTATTTCGTAGGGGCTAAGCCCTATTCGGGAGTGTACAGTCGCCCTAGTTGACAGTAATGCTAAAGGTAAAGCGTCTGGCCACGAAAGACCAGTCGTAGCCTGAATCTTTGCTAGCTTTAGTTTAAGGGTGCCGTTGTACCCTTCAACCAATCCAGCTGACTGGGGATGATTGGCGCTGTGGAATTTTTGATTTATTCCAAGGCCCTTACACACACTCTTCATCACACTTCCAACAAACTCACTTCCATTATCTGACCACACGACTCTAGGCATTCCATACCGAGGAAAATATTCCTTCAATAGGATTTTCGCAGTAGACAAAGCAGTATTGTCTTTGAGGGGATAGGCCTCGATCCATCGAGAGAATGCGCAAACCACAACTAAAACGTATTTCAGGTTATTGCATCGCTCCATATGGATGAAGTCCAATTGAATCACCTCAAAGGGATACGAAGGGGGAGCAAAACTGCCAGGAAGAGTTGGGGTTCCTTTGCCAGGATTGTACATTATACACACCATACAATTCTTCACCAGACGTTCAGCACATTTCGTAATGCCATCATTCTTCCACACAGGCGACAACAACTTACAAATACCTTTCGCGCTAATATGTGCTAACCCATGTGCCATTGTCACAACGGCCAGTACATACGCGTCAGGCAACAACCATCTTTTCTGATCTGACAAATCAATCCAACAACCACTTGCATCCAACTTTCCTGTACTTTCTTTCCACTTCGCCTTTTCAGTCTCGGTGGCCTCATTCTGAATTGCTTTCACGCTGCCAACAGTATCTTCACACATACTTGATTCTGTAGGCCACCTAACCGAACTCGTCACATACATTCGAGTACTAAGGTTCCGGGCAGTCTCCTTAGCAATCTCATCTGCAAACGCGTTACCACGACCAACATCATCCGTAACTTTACGATGCGCACTACACTTAACAATCGCAACTTGTGTAGGCAAAGTCAATGCATCCAAAAGATCGTTCACAAGCTGGCCATGCTGAATCTTCGTACCATGCGACGTCAGGAAACCACGCTCTCGCCACAATCGTCCAAAACTATGTGCTACACCGAAAGCGTACTGGCTATCGGTGTACACATTCACACGTTTACCTTTTGCTAACACACATGCTCTAGTGAGAGCAATCAATTCCGCAGCTTGGGCAGAATTTTGATTCAATCTTGCAGTTTCAACAACAGTATTCAACGTTACAACAGCATAAGCCGTCGTCACATCACCATTCGGCAACTTAAAACATGACCCATCCACATACAGAGTGCCATCCGGATCTTCCAGTGGGGTGTTTTTAAGGTCCACTCGACCTTTCGTTTCTTCTTCAGTCCTCAAGTAGCAGTCATGTTCTGCTACTTCATCCGACTCTGCGCTAATTGGTAACAAAGTTGCCGGATTTAGGACATTACAACGTTTTATCTGAATATGGCTTGCCAAGAGCGTCAATTCGTACCCAGATAACCTCGCACTCGTCAAGTGCTGAGTTTTCGTACGATTCAACAGAGTATCGACTGCATGCGGAACCATCACCGTAAGCATATTATCCATGACCAATCCTGCTGATTGTCGGATAGAGACCGCAGCTGCCGCTGTTGCTCGTAAACAACTCGGCAATGCTCTAGCTACTGGGTCCAAGGTCGAGGAAAAATATGCACATGGACGCTGCTTACCACCAAAAGGTTGCGTTAAGACACTCAAAGCACAACCTTCCTTCTCGTGAACATATAGCGTAAACGGCTTGCTATAGTCAGGAGTACCTAACACAGGAGCCGAACACAATGAATCACGTAGTTCAGAAAAACTTTTCTGACATTCTTCCGTCCATGGTAAAGGAGTTGGAACATCCTTGCACGTAAGAGCCACCAATGGTTTCGCTAGCAATGAAAAATTAGGAATCCATTGCCTGCAGTATGATGTGATACCTAGAAAGGCACGCACATCTCTTTGAGTTTTTGGCACAGCCATTCGCGCAATCGCTGCAATTCTCTCTGGGGTCAATCTCCTTCCCTCCTTTGACAATAAGTGACCTAAATAGGTTACTTCTTGACAACAATATTGGAGTTTAGAAGGGGACACCTTATGGTTTAGCTCACAGAGATGTTGCAGTAATGATACCGTAGCTATTTTACAAATGTCCTGAGTGTCGGCAGCTACCAATAAGTCATCGACGTATTGGATTAAAGCCGCTCCAACCGGCAACTGAAACGCATCCAGTTGACCCTTCAAGGCTTGACTGTAAATCGATGGACTTTCACAGTAGCCCTGAGGAGCGCGTTTGAACCGGAAGCTACGTCCACCGAGAGAGAAACCGAAAAGGTCCCTGCTCTCTTCGGCAATCGGGATGCTGAAAAACGCATTTTTCAAGTCAATCACCGAAAACCATGATGCAGTAGCTGGAATCAGAGTCAGGAGCGCCGTGATGTCAGGCACAACGGGAAATTGAGGAACCACAATTTAATTCACTTCCCGTAAATCGATAACAAAGCGATAAACAGGCGGTTTCGTAGGATCTGTACGTTTAAGAATGGGTAGTACAGGACTATTGCACACATTTCCCCGAGTCTCCTCAATAACATCTTTTTCGATCAAATCATAGATGATCGCTAACAAAGCTCGTTCACCATCAAGGGAGATACGATACTGGGGAATACGTGGCAATCGCACATTCGATTTCAACTGAACAACATAAGGGGAGATATCAAGTAGGCCCACGTCATTTGGACCCGTCGCCCACAAAGACGCAGGAAGAGAACTCAATTCCGGTGGGAGCTTGTCGAGAGACAAGTACATGGGAGAGACAACCCTTTCTCCTAACGTAAGCTTCACACCCGCAGGAGAACAGTACAAAGTTGCATACAGACGTTTAAGCAAATCCAGGCCCAATAGATTTTCACCACAACCCGTGGTTAAAATCAGCGGAGCTTCTAGCTCACGTGGCCCAATTTGAAGGGGCAAAGGGCGTGAAACTGGATTGCTAACGGGGGCGCCAGAGAATCCAACGGAAACATTTGTTAAGCCAGACAAAGGTGCGCCAGGGAGTTTCGAATGCATGATAGAACTTTTCGCTGCACCAGTGTCCAACAGAAAAGGCTCAACGACGCCCGATGTAGCAACTGCGACGTAAGGCCCTCTCTGATCAACCGGAACTGATACCACTCCCTCTCCTTGTCTTTGGCTGTCCTAGTAATTACTGTCGTCAGTTCCCTGATCGACGTAATAATCGTCTACATTGTACTGCGCAGATCGCCCTTGCGACGATCCACGTTGATCAAAACAGTTATTAGAATTAGATGAGTTATCTGAACGATCGTTCTGAGCACCACGACCTCTACCACGTGATGCCTGCTGTGAACCACCACGGCCTCCTTTAGACGAATTACCACTAGTACGTTCATTTAGAACAGGGCAGTTGAATTTGATGTGTCCTTCCTGTCTACAATAAGCACATTGATTGTACCCTAACGATGATCTTTGGGAGGAGGAATCATTACGCGGCTGCGACCGATTCGATTGCGACTGCGATCTATTTTGTTGTGAATTATTCTGATTTGACCGCGGAGGATACGCTTGTTGCAACAACACTTTAGTTTTAAGTTCTTTCGTCTTTTTGTCAGCACGGTCATTCTCTTCTTTCTCTCTATTCTCGTAATATTGCGCTGTAGCCAATATTTGAGCTGAGGTAGAAACTGCCCACGCACTTTCCGAATTCTTTAATTTATTGCTCAAGTCGGGCAATAAATTCGACACAAATTTATCCACAAATAACCTCTGTCCACCCTCAGTACCCATATCCTGTCCACTGTGGTCAATGAATGCTTCCTCAAACCTCGTAAAGAAGTCGGAAACACTCTCATCTTTCTTTTGCTTACAAGCTGACAATTTGTCCCAATTTACCCTCATAGCTGGCATAAGAGTCTTCATCAATGTTATTATACGCTGGGGAAGAGCAGTAATCAATTGGTCGGGTTTAGTAGCAGCCACTTGTCCAGCATCCGCCGCTGTGATGGCAGCCCAATCACCGCCTAATTCATTTGCGTGATCTTGGTGACGAATTTTAGCCCATACCGGTTGCGGTACAACGTTGCCAAACAACATATCGATATCGGCAAGATTCATTACCGTAGCATCTACTAGCTGCGATAATTCCTTATAATACCCAGTAGGATTTTTACGAGGATCGGGCAAAGATTGCTTCACCTGAAGCACTTCCGATCGTTTCCATGGGAGGTGTATCCACACTCTCTCGAAGTGCGCCACTACCGGAGGATTAGCATTAGCATCAGCTGGTATCCAAACCGGTGGAACTTCACGCATAGGATATTGGCCAGATTCGTCTGGTTGATTTTCAATATCCTCAACAAACAATGCATGAGGTATGGGAGCAGGACGAAGAGATAGTAACCGTTCAATAGCACGTCGGACGTTAGTATCTACTATCAGTCCGTTTGCGAACTGAAGCCGAAGTTCAGACAGGGCGGTCAGCACCTCGTCAGGCGCATTGGCCGCTATCTGATCATGTAGGAACTTGCACATTTCTTCGAACACGTATCTTTGGGTTGGTATGTTGAATTGATTAAACGTTTCGAGGACAACACGAGGCGGATTTCTAAGGGGGTTTACCATCCAACCCATCGCCATATTATATAGCGCAACGCGTTCTCTATTTCCAGGAAGCTGACTACGTCTCTGAGGACCATCGGAGCTAGCAGACCCATGAACAGGTCCGAGCCACTGAAAGAAACTGGCTGCAAGAGGAGAATTACGACTACGAGTAGAGGGAGAGAGATACGACACAGGGCTAACAAGAGAAGGAGTAGAAACAGTAGCAACAGCAGGGGTTAACAAAACAGGAGCAGTAGCGGGAGCAGGAGTATGAGGAAGCGGAGGAACAGTAGGGATAGAAGCAGGCAAAGGAGCAGGAACAGTCGGAAGAACGGGTGCAGGTTGAGGAACAGGTGGAGGAGGAATAGGTGGAAGGACAGGTACGGCAGGGACCACAGAAGCTGCGGTACCCTGTACGTACGGAGGTGGCGACTTCATAAGATAGGACATTAAAGGATCCTCAACTGCCTCTTCCTTCTTATCCGACTCCGTAGGCAAAGCAGGATAGCATTTATCTATGGTCATACGCTGTAGTCTCTCAAACACTTCCTTATCCTTATCCTCCTTATCACGCTGGAACTGCTCAGCTTTCTTCACTATGGTAGCAACATTATCTCGCTGACTACGTTTATTCTGTCTGATTTCTTTCTGTCGGGCTTCTTTGCGCCACAACCGAAAGGCATCAAACATGGCCGGCCTTGATTTTCGTTCGAACAACTTCATTTCTAGATTATCTAAGATCGACGCCTCGAAGCTACCGTGAGGTGGCCAACGAAGGTCGCCGTCCTTCTTTGTATATTTAACCCAATAATCGTTAAAGGTAATCGGGCCTAGCCCATGTTTGCTATATAGATCATAAGTAGGAGTTCCAACCGGAGGTATCGGACACGAGTCCTCCAGCAGGGAATCCGCACCACAAGGTCTGAAACAACTAAACAAAGTACTGCGACCAGGCATCTTGCACACTAGCCGAGTTTCACAAACTTCAAGGGTTACGGGATTTACCAAGTCCCAGCAAAGAACAAAACCCTCGGTCTTTGGCGGCTGCAGTCGTCAAACAACACAACAAAGTACGCTGGCAAAGTGTCACCGACAAAAACACTTACACAGCGTGTACAACAAAAACACTCGCTAAAGTGTCAACAACCAAGAGCTATGGGAGCGACCCACAAATACTTAACTCAAAAATCGATGGCGTCACCAGGAAGGCCCGTCAATCGTCTCGCTATACCAAGGTCTACGCCAGGCGCCAAAACAGGTCTACAGTCAGGGCAGCAGTCCGTCGCAGCCGTCCGGAGGTGGGAATCTTCGCGGGAAAAGTCTTCGGGCCACTTATTTCGACAACAGGATCGATGAAGCGGAGTGCACCTTCCCTCGGAGATTTCACACGAAGTTCCTCACGATCGTCGGGCTTGGACCGGTACCACTGATGCAGCCCCACGTTGGGCGCCAACTGAAGGACTGGGTTCTGTAAGACCCAGCGGTGCCAGGGCACAACACCTGAAACCTTCGTGGGTAACCTGCTCCGGCGTACAAGTCACAGAGACACGGGACACTTCCTTCGGCGTCAAAGATTCAAGGTTTATTTGCTGCAGGGAACACAGAGATCACGACAAGTACACAGCGTGCAACTTGGGGAGACTGCTTCAAATTGGTTCTGTAAATCGCTCCTTTTATACAGTTTTTACCCATAGGATAACATTGAACACAAAAGTTTACAACCCGGTTCCCACAATTATCCCTCAGAGGGGTCGTGTTGGTCACTTTGAAACACATAAGGTCCGAAATATAAGTGCGGAAACATTTGGCGGTTCCCAACTGTAAAAACCCATCTTCCCACCATTAGAAAATTCCAATCAGCAGTAAAACAGATCGAAATAGGAACAAGGACAGGTGTAGAGGAAGACGGAGACAGTGGGGAGATCGGAAAGGGTGTAAAAAGGGGAGGTATCAGGAAACACGAGATACAGGCATCAAAGGGACGTGCCTAATGGGATGCACGGCTGAGACAATAAGCTCGTGCGGCAAGATGAACCTCGTGCGGCGCCATCTGCCTTACAGTAGCATCCCCCTCGTCATAAAGACACTTACAAAGAACATGTGTCTTCCGCAAATATCTTGGGAGTCCCAGGGTCGCGAAGCGGACAGCGTCCGTTCGCTGGCTACTTGAGGGCAAGAGACAAAATGGATGCCGTATCCAAAATGGAACCCGTGGGTACAGATGAAAAACCCACATAACAAACGAACGGTTTAAGTCAGCACAGCGAAACTGCGCACACTTGCTAAACTCGTCATTTGCAGTTCATAGATACCAGACTCGACTATAGTTGGCGAGTCGAAAGCACCACTTATTATTGTCACGGAACCTCAAAGCTCTGAGTGGAACAAATTTTAAATTTGTACCCTAGGAAGGTCCCTCACTTTGCCAGGCTACTTTTTTCATCCTGAAACAAAGCTAGTTTTTACTTTGGTTTGTCCAGTACATTAAAATTGAACCATGGACAGAGTCAACCTTTGAGTCCATCACACACAGCCCATAGCTTTCAAATTTTGCTGGACTGGTTAGCCTGATCTGTATTTCTAGACTAATTTTTTTTATTAAAATTAAGTTTCATCACTTCTGAGGATTCCGTTTTTTTGGAAACACAATTCCATAGATGGAAGCAATCAATCAATGCGAGACTGTCTGATTGATAACATTCAGTCTCTGCAAGGCTCACTATTTAACTAGATGGAGGAATATCACAAAAGGTAAAGATGTGCACATGGAAATATTTCCCTGTAGGAGAAGCAGTGAATTTCTTGCAAACTTTAAGGGTTTATTCAGAGTTTAAAAGATGCAAGACTTCTGTCCTAAAATTGGGGGATGTCCTGTCCACCATATTTCGAGTTTGTTCTTGCATATACTTAACTGAAATAGTTTGGACATCAATACTTTTTAGAGCCTGTCTCCCATCTGGTAAACTCTAAATAACACTGATAGACCCGGATTATGAGTTAAACATAGTAGAATTAAATTTTTGAATTCCACTCTACTCAATCATGAGTGGACTCTTGTGTGGCACTCAGATTGCCCATGTACAGGAGCATCTTCAGGAAATTGCTCCCTTGCAGACCCATTCCCTGGAACATGTATGATCCTCAGACAAGGCATGGGCATGTTAAAAAGAATAGAGAACCCCATACGTAATAATACACAGTAAATTTGTGTCCGTGCAGGTGTGTCCCATTTTTGGAGCTTACTTCCTAGATATGAGTCAACATATGCTGAGATTCCGTTGGATATGGTATTCTTGGCGACCTACAATGTCTGCACATATTCACTCCTAACAATGTTTTGGAGAAATGTGAATTTAAATTATGGAGCAAACGATCTTGGATACTAGTCACATGAGCATGTTTTTATTTCTGCTTGACAATGAGAGATGAAGACAATATTTCCCTGATTAGCCATACGTTAAAATTATTGAGAATCACATAGGCATGTATATGTGCATAAATTAATTTATATTGTTTCACCACGATTATGGAAATATGTTTTGTGCATCATTGCAGAGAGTTGTATTTCTAGCTTAACACTACTTAATGATTCCGATCGAATCTACAATACATAAAAAGGTCACCATGCTTTTTATCCTCAACCCTATGAAGTGTGGATTCAAACTTTAAAATAGTCTCTACAGCTCAATGAAAAACCTTATTTTAAAAAAATGTTCACTCATGGTATTATCACCACAACCAACTGTTTTTGTTAAAACCTTGACTTATTTAGATTAACGAGTATACGATCAACTATTGTGGATCTATAAGAAAGTATAGCCATTTTTTGTTGCATTACGGTGGCAGATCTTCAATAGACAAGAAAGTACATTCTCGTACAGCTATGGAAAAAGTATGCTAACAAAATAAAACGTGTTGCTACTGATATGTAATTTTACATATGTAGAAAAACCAGTTGGCCTGTAATGGGATGAACAAACGGTGATGTTATGTGTATTGCACAGTTATCAGTTATGGTGCTGTTTTTCTGTTAAAAGTAATGGAATGAGTGTGATGTGACCTGGAGAAGATACCATTCTTGCAGAAGGGATCAGTGAGTCTTGTGATTCTTAGGGCACAAGACCTTGTATTGATCAAGAAGGTGCAAACTTGTGATCATTCGTGTCCTGTGTAACAAGTTTAACTTTTGAAGGTGGTAATGGCGACGCTTGGATGGTGACTAGTACTTAGCCAACTGTATACAAAATAAAATCTGTATTGTTCTGTCCATGACCATGAGTTGGTATGTCATGCATAACATTCCACTTTCTGTACCTAATCAATAGTCCACTTAAAGTTCAGTGTGCAGTATCACACATTGCTGGTGTGCATCAGTGTGTTCTCCACAGTTAACCAACCCCTGGACAGAAACCCATGTCCTTATGACGCTCATATTTCACTTCTATCTAGAATATTTATCATATCAGGTTATTCTAAGCCCAGCATCTTCCTCGAGGCTTTTTAAAAGAGCTGAATAACCTGCAAACATAGGTAGAGCGGAAACCAAGCAGGATCTGGTGGACTTTTCTGTTAACTAAGAAAATACTCTTTCACACCCATAACGGTCAAAGCCCCAGACCCCTAGATATTACAGTTCAATGACTGTATAAAGATACAGCTAAAACTGTGCTCTTTTATTCATTGATAGAGTATTCTGTTCCAATACCAGATGTACTCTATTTTATTGTGATTCCTGATCACCAGCACTAGGCTTTTAATTCAACTTTAGTCTTGTCTTTTCAATACAGATTTTCCCCTTTTGTCAGCCCCGCAGTCCCACCCTGCTTTTTTATAGTTTACAGAACTATGTAAGGCATGCTTCTGCCTACCCCATCCATTCTGCCACAGTTCACATGTTGCTCATCCCTGTTTGCTCAGCTTTTAACAGCAGAGATCAATTTTGCAAATACTCTAATCTCTAAACTATGTCGAAGAAAGGAGATTAAGCACCTGCCCGTTGCACTTCAAAGGAATGCGCAATATCACAAGTTATCTGGACAAAACATGAGACACATTCATCAATACAGGTGAATGTTTACAAATGAGACTCTAAGGTTTGAAAACTAGAGTTAACTGTAACAAATACTCTTTGCTGGCTGATGAAGTAAGAGTATACCCAAGGATATACTGGATCTTCAATAACAACCCACTTAGGGTGGTCCTTCTGAGACAAACAAAAAATTCCTTACAATAATTATAGGGCCACTCATTTGTAAAGTGCCGGGGGGTGAAGTGTTTTCTCTCAGTAAATGTTAGGAAGTATACTAGTCTTCAACCACTCGACAGCATCTGGGGGTGAAGTGTTTTCTCTCAGAAAATGTTAGGAAGTATACTAGTCTTCAACCCCTCAACAGCATCTGGGGGTGAAGTGTTTCAGTAAATGTTTGGAATTATACTAGTCTTCAACAGCAGATAAAAAAAACTAAAAAGATAATATGGCCAAACTACATTCATAAAAACTAGAAAGACATTAGCTTTTAGGCTGAATAAATGTGAGGAAAAATGAAGGAAAAAAACGTTTTACTTACCTAGAAAAGTCAGTTAGAGTGGCCTTCAGTATGTGCTCCAACAAAACCATTGTAAGTCAATGGGAAAACTAGAAACAGATTACAAAAATGACATTCTCATTGGGTCATTCGAGGGAACCTTGGCAGAAATGCGTCTGACTCACGAGTGCAGGTCATCACATAGAGGTGGTGACTGGGGCTTTCGGAGCATAATTACGGTCAGATTTGATTTCTTTTCGGGAGGAAAAATAGCTTAAGTGGAATAATCTCAAAGTTTCTGCAAAAGCACTTCACGAGAGTGTTTGTGCTGTTTTGGTCATCAGGATAAATTCAGGAAATGAAAACCTCCTGGCAAATGCATCTTTCGATAGCTGCTGCTGAATGGAAGATTGATATTGTCAGCCTCTCTAGGTTGGTTTTTTGTTTGTTGCTTCTTCAAACCGTTGTGATCTTGTGTATGGCAGGGGAACAAAAGACTCCGTTTATGTGGCTATACTATCCCATCTTTGTAAAACTTGTAGTGGTTTTCAAATAATAAACAGTGATCAAGCTGTGTGCGAAGTAATCTGTTTATTATTTTTTTAAACAATTTGTTTTTCTGGTAGTTCTTGGATTGCCCCAGTCCAGGTACGGCCTGTACAGGTAAAAGCTGTGGAGCCAGGTTGTGGGGGATTCATCAGAATTCCCTCATCATCGTCTGTCGAAATCCCCCACCCGGCCCACCGCTGTTTCCTGCACAGTCCGCTGCTGCCCCAATGATGGCAGCCTATATTATTATTTATCTATTTATCTTTTGTAGATCAGCTGCTGGTTCCATCACATATCTGCACCATTCGCTTAGTGATGGTAATTCTGTATAGTGTTATACCATGAAATCAAAGTTTGATTTTAGATCTGCACATTTATGTACTCCACAATATTGACTGTCAACATATGATCAAGTTAAGTACATCTTAAGTCAGAAATAGTGAATCTATACTTCCCTCCTTATCTCTATATGTTTGATATGTTTGTAGCTGATATTCTGGAGTTAATTATGTGTAGTTTGATATTATTGACCTTGTGTTGAAAATAAAATGAAATCTTTTGCATGGTATTCCCCCAGGTTCCTACCTTCACTACCATATCTTTTATGCTGAAGACGTTTTTGTGGCCATTAGAACACTGCACACTTTTCTCCTGCTAACCAGTAGTAACATGCTTGTGCTCTCCCCTGTCAACATAGTAAAATTGGTATACACCAAATCGGCACATTTAATGTACTTTTAAGTCTCTTGTAAATGTAACTACCTGTAGACAGGACCTGTAAATTAAATGCTACTAGTGAGCCTGCAACACATATTGAGTCACCCACTAAAGTTGCCCTTTACAACATGTCCCAGGCATGACATTGCATCCTGTAAAACAATTCTGAACTTCTAAGCCATTAACCTCGCCTAAACCGTTCTCTTTAATTCACCTAACTCACCCTTAAGGTAGTTCCTAGAGGCTGATGGAGCAGGATGCATGCTATTTAAAAGTAGGACAAGCATATTCAAGCTCTGTACATCTGCTAAAAGTGAAAGATTCCTAATGTAAGTTTTCATTATAGCAGGGCTAACTCTCATATAGACGAACACTGTGTTACCAAATTGTAATTAATAAGTGATAACTTCAGTTTGGGAGCAGATAGAGGAAAACTTCTTCGACTCATTTGAATTGTAATTCAAAACCTCTTCGTGGGAAGCTGGCTCTCTATATAATATACTAAAATGAAGTACACTGTGCAGAGAGTCCAGTGGATCACTTACTGGTACACTGAGGCTAAATTACAAAATACTAATGTTCTTTTTGTGGTAGTATGGGCAAGCAATACGCAAGAGAGCTTTTCAAATGGTTGTGCTAAGCATTTATTATTTAATTTTTAGACCAAGAACACAGTTCTAAGGTAATTACTTCCAGAGTTACAATTTTTCAAAGTTGGGGAAATATATCACTTTGGTGCACCTTAACGCACCATTACCAACAATTGGGAAAAAGCAGAAAAATGCATATAAAATCAGACAATGCTTTCACAAAGTTCACCTTCTTGTTTTAGATGAAAATCAGGACCAGGTCCAAAGTTCCAGCAGGAGATGTTCTGGAGTGTTCCGGTTCTGCCGGCAGTAGAGTGCTAAGCGTCTTAGAAGCTGGCGCGCAAAGACTAAGGGGCCACTTGAAAACACACTGCACAGGAGGACTTGCAGGCAAGTCCGATGGGTCTCCTTGGATGGAGGAGATTGCAAGGGTCTGGGTAAGAAGGGAGCACAGCTGGGTCATTGTCACCGGGGCAGGTGGGGCCGCATGCAGAGCAGATAGGCCAGCTGCGAATCGTGCGTCTTGAGGTCCACGTGGTCAGGAGCAGGCAACTTGGAGAGGCAATCTCAGGACAACTGGGCCACTCAGAAAGTGTGTGCCAAGGGTCTCGACATCCCTAGATGAGGGCTTGCTTCTGCAGTAATTGGAGTCCAGAGTAAACTCTTCTTATTGGTGCTTGCTGTTGGGGGTCCAATACCCCGGGTATTGGTACTCTGCAGCTCCCGACGGTTCTGGTGTCTCCAATCTTGGTAAGGAGACAGATATGACCATTGGGAGCTGTTGTACCTTTTCTTGCTTCAGTGCTGTGTCGAAGTTGTTGGGGAGCTGCAAGTCAATAAACCGGACTTCACGGGTTGGTGCCTGCGGGGTGAAGGGGAGTGATGCCTTCACTCTAAAGAAGCATCTTAGTGATTTCTTGATGGCTGCAGCTGTTCTAGGGTTCTTGGCCTCACAGTCACAGGGCGAGAGAGCACACTGCGATTGTCGAGTCTCCCACGCAGCAGGCAGGGTTTGGCACCAATTTCTTCTGCAGAAGGGCATCAATCTTCGGGCAGCAGCTCTTTTTGCCCTTTTCCTTCTCTTGTCAATCAAATCTGATGTTCAGGTCTTGGTTTGTCACCTAAATGCTGAATGTATGGGTGTTACAAGGGGAGACAGGTAGTAGCCAATGAGCTGCCTACCTTTAGGGTGTCTTCACCCTATCGTGACCACTTCCAGTGGGAAGGGTCACTACCCTATTCTTGATACGCTTTTTTCCCACCATCCCAAGATGGTGGAGTTCAGGAGAGAGATTCACATCGCCTGCCCTGCCTTAAGGGCGGTGTTGGCTAAGTATTACCCTCCTCCTAATCTAACACATATTCTAACCTTTCCTCCCACCAAAAGTGGAGCAAGTAAGGGGGCTTGGCCTCCCCCACTATCTGGAGGTTCCTGGGTTGGATTTCAAAGGCAGCATTGCCTTTGAAGCTTCCTGCCTAGGAGGGCCATTCTGTACTGAAGGAGGTGTGAAACACCTCCACCCAGAGCAGGCTTTGTCTCTTCCCTCTGAGAGCGCTGACCCTCACCCCATTAGGGTAGAAGCATGTCTGATTGTGGCAGACTATCAAAAATAAGTCAGAGGCCACACCAGTGCTGGGTAGGTTTTCAGAGGACCGTCTAAAAGGATCTCCTATGTGAATTTATGAATAAATCCACCACTGGCATCAGTGAGGATCTGTTAATGCAAGATGTTTGGTACCAAACATCTTAGAAATCATTGAAGCCATCATGGAGCTAGAAAACTCGTTTTGACAAGTATCCAGCCATAATACTCTTCATGGTTTCCCCATGCACTTACATTATCCCAGAATAGACTTGACATTGTAGCGGGATATCTGCTCATGCTGATGTGCCCACACATTGGTTATAGTGCACCCTGCCGTAGGGCTAAAGTTGGGGTGACTTGCCCATACATTACGCAGTGTATAGAGGCATGGCACACAGGGCTGTGTGCAATGTCAACTCTTCAGATTTCTCTGCACAAAGACATGCAGCCTGCTATGGCAGTATACATAGTCGTGGTGAGTGGTCTCTGGGGTTGTAAAATTCTAATTTCTAATTTAAAATACTTGTAAAGCGCAGCATACACCTTGCGGTTTCTTGGCGCTGGGGAGATCGGCAACTGAGGGGAAAACAAGAAGACCAGGGAGAGAAGAGAGGGATATTTGAAGGGGTTTAAGTGGGGAAGGCTTGGCTGAAAAGGAACGTTTTCAGATCTCTGCGAAAGGGGAGATACTGGGTGGCAGACCGGAGGTGGTCAGGAAGTGAGTTCCAGAAGGTTGGAGCTAGGGTGGAGAAATTAGCCCCGCCCCACTTTTTGCGAGTGAAGCGAGGGATCTGGAGGAGGGACCTGGAGGAAGATCGAAGTTCTCTTGTGGGTAGATAGGACTTGATTAGTGAGGAGATGAAGGCCGGGGCGGAGCCCTGGCGGGCCTGGAAGACCATGCACCCGATCTTGAATAGGGCCCGTTCCTTTATGGGGAGCCAGTGAAGCTCTCTAAGAAGGGGGGTGGAGTGGTGATAGCGAGGGAGACCGTACACAAGCCGGGCTGCTTGATTCTGGACGGTCTGGAGTCTACGCAAACTGTAAGCGGGGATACCGTGGTAAAGAGCGTTTGCGTAGTCCAATTTTGATATCACGAGTGCGGCCATAATGATCTTAAGTGCCTGGGGGGAAAAGAAGCGGGAGACAGTGCGGATAGTGCGGAGAGAAAGGAAACAGGAGGACACCACAGAGCTGATTTGTGAGTGGAGAGTGAGTTGGCTGTTTATTTTGACACCAAGTGTTTTGACCGTGGTGGAGGGGGTCGGTGCAGAGCCAAGAGAAGGGGGCCAGAAGAGAGAGTTCCAGGGACTGTATGAACCACCGGTGAGAACCAGCTCGGTTTTATCCGGGTTCAGCTTAAGGTGGTTGTGGTTCATCCAGTCACTGATGAATGTCATGGTTGACTGGAAATTGGAGACCGAGAGAGGAGAAGGGGACAGATCAAAGATGAGCTGGAGGTCATCCGCGTAGTTATAGACGGTGACCTCCAGCTGCTGTAGTGCAAAGATGAGAGGAAAGATATAAAGGTTGAAAAGTAAGGGGGAGAGGGAGGATCCCTGGGGAACACCGCAGGTGACAGGGAGGGGAGTGGCCGTGAAGTCGCCTAACCGGACCGCCTGAGTGCGTTCTCTCAGAAAGGAGGAGAGCCAGATCAGAGCTGATCCCCCGATACCAGCCGCCTTGACACGGGTGAGTAGGATGGTGTGGTCCACCGTGTCAAAGGCGGCGGAAAGATCAAGGAGGACCAGTGCCTGGTGTTTGTTTTCGTCCATACCCTTTCTGAGTTTGTCCAAGACAGAGACCACGACTGACTCAGTCGAATGCCTGGGACGAAACCCGGCCTGGCGGGAAGCCAGTCCCCCGTTTGCCTCCACATGGGCGCTGAGCACCGCGGAAAATACATGCTTCAACCCCAGTGCACCCTCTTCAGTACCATGGGTACAACTTGCAAGAGATTTACAGGGGAAGCTGAAGTTTTGCCTATCATGTTACAGTGTTTAGGAATGAGATCTAGCACTGGAAACCTGGTTAGCAGTGACTCAGGGCACCTAGGTTCGAAATGGTAAAGTCAGTTTTTAAATCACTATTCTAAAAATGTCACTTTTAGAAGGTTGGTATTTTTCTGCCTAACCCAAATGTGCCTGTCCAGCCACACGAGTTACATGACTGTTAATGATTATCTAGTGGTGTGATGTGTATTCCTTTGAGACAGGGGACAAAAGGGAATAGGGTGTTGGAAGGGTGTTCCTCTAATGAGCAGGGTGGCCTGGATTTTGTACTCAGCCCTTCCTGGCCTTCAAAGGGTAGCCTGAGAGCTTTGGCCACCCCTCCCTAACTTCTGATGATGATACTTGTCATTAGTAAATTCAGCTAACAGCTGGGCTTGCCTACCTTTTGTTGCCCTAGACAATTTGGAGCTAAACCCTGCTTGACAAAGAAAGGGACCTTCATTCACAGGCTGGCACTGAGTGTAAAAGTGGATACCTCAGAAGCTCTCATCAGAACACTCGTGGACCTTTTGAAGATTCAGAAGAAGGACTGCCCTCGAGTCTTAAGAAAGAAGCCTGGACCCACTTGCCTTGAACCTGGCTCCACAGAATTTACTTAAATGGTCAGTTGGCTAACCTTCTGTTTAAGCTACTTGGACACAAAAAGCGTCTTGAGGCCTTGCTTGCAACCACTCAGCTAGCTATCACCAACTGGACATTCCTGAAACCTGCGTCTGGCCTCTGCTGGAGTGACTCATGCCCTTGAGGAAGTGCCTCCACAGGTCCTGGACCCTTGGATGGTGTCGGACTGTTCTCCTCCTGCTTCAAAACTGCTAGATTTGGACTCCAGGTGAAAATCCAGAAGTTTGGGGCTCTTCACAACTGTGAACAACCACCCGCGTTTCCTGCCAATGTGAACATCTAACGTCCACCTGCTGCTTGCATCAGGAACAACTGACCCACCTTGCATGGAAAAGTACTGTGTGAGAAGATAAACTCTTTACTGGGACTAATCTGGTCCCTGTATCTGACTCCCACTCCATCGCGGTCTGCCTAAACTTACGACTTTGACTTGGTAAGTACGACCAGATATTCGCTAGTGCCAGTTTGTGCTTAGTGCTATTCTTACATGAAATTTTAGAAAGTAATGACTCCGGTTCTCCTAATGGGAATGATGCCATTTTAGTGACATTGTAATTATTAAAATTCACTCTATATTTCTAAACTGCTGTGGGATTTTTCTGGAATGGCATTTTTTATTTAATACTGTTTGAGTGCTGCATAAATACTTCACACATTGCCAGAGTTTTATTCAGTAACTTTTGTGGTTCACCCTGACAAGGATTGTGTTTACTACTTGAATGGGACTCTCATCCCTCTCGACTAATAACCCAATTTTTCACACCTTGATATTATGACAAATAAGCTTTTTTACTCCTGGTGGGTTATACAACACAGTTTCGTGCAAAAAGGGCAGGATTGCTACTCAATATACATCATTAACAGATAGTCAAAATATTTATGAGTCCTGTGATATGGTTGTTTGTGATGCAGTCTGTGTGAAAATGTATGCAGGTCGCAAGATTGTATATTAGAAAAGAAGACTTGTCAGTATCTTGGCAATGTATCCTGCATCTGTTTCTTGTTTTCCCTTGTTACAGTCTGGGTGAGCACATAAGACTTTCACAACATTACCATCTAAAGTTTATTGCCAATAATCTTTCATTAGAAAACACAGGAACATTTCAGCACCAGCCTCAAGAAGATACAAATGTGCTCTTCAGTGCTGGACTTGTCCTTTCTGCAGTGTCATCCCCAAACTTTTGCCTTTACTCTTCCATTTTCGGAATCCGTTTTTGATGGTATTTAGCACTCTGAGCACTTTACCACTGCTAAGCTGTGCCCTGCCTTCACACAATGTCTTGTCACCACTGCATAGTTCATGCATCCAGCCTGGACAGGGGAGGCAGGAAATTTCTAAAGATTTTCTAGAAACTTCTCCTACTTCATAGTGGGCACCAGGTATAAATATTGGACCGTGAGTAGTTTTAAATCTATACTACTCATTGCACTTCTTTTTTAACCCTGCCAGTGAGAGCAAGCCAATAAAATAGTTTTTGTTGCATCTGTTAGGCAGTTTTAAACACACTATTATTGTTTTCCTTTCTCCTTTGTTGTGCTGCACTCTCACTGCAACTAAGTACTCACATATGGGATTTTAGCATCTCACTCTGTATAGTACGCATCTCTCTGAAAACATCCCTGAGCTCCTTGTTCACAGTGAGGAAGTTGTAGCCCTCAGTAGGACTAGGCTTTCCTACTGGGAGGAATGAATGAATGAATGAATGAATGAATGAATGAAGGCATTTTTGTAGAGCGCATGCTACCCTGAGGCCTCGTAGCGCTGTGGACGGACAGACTGGGGGGGCAGAGTAAAACCGGTTAGAAGGAGTTAACAAAAAGATGGGTTTTAAGGAGACGGCGGAAGATCTGGATGTTGGGTTCCCCACGGAGAGCAGGGGGTAGTGAGTTCCAGAGCATAGATGCATTCCAGGAGAAGGAGTGGCTGCCCCATCTGGATCTGAGGATCTTTCTCGAAGTTGCGAGGGAAGCCGAGCTGGAGCGGAGATTCCTGGCCGGATGGCAGGCCGTCACGAAGGGATAGGTAATGGCAGGTCCAGTTTTCCAAATAGAGCCGTGGGCCACGCACATGGCCTTAAATCGAATTCTGGATTGAATTGGCAACCAGTGTAGCTTCCTAAGAGCTGGTCTTGCTGACTGTCTCCATGGGATCTCAAGGAGAAGTTCTGGATTACTTATATAATGTGTTCTCGTAATCTAGAAGGGACAGGACAATGGCTTGTACCATAATCCTTCGGGCCAGGAAGGGAAGTAGGGGGAGGATCTTCCTTAACATCCTCATCAGGCCAAAGCAGGTAGCAGAGAGCCTAGTGGCTTGATAGTTGAAGGAGAGGGAGTTGTCGAGCCCTATGCCGAGGCTTTTGATTTGAAGCATTGTGCCGAGACAGGGCGGCCAGGAGAGGGCCGGCGACAACGAGGGAGGCTTGCCCAGAAGCATTAATTCCGTCTTGTCAAAGTTCAGCTTAAGGTGGGATAGTGCCATCCACTTGGCTACAGCCTCTAGGCAGAGGCCGAGATCACACGATGACCCTTCAGTATGGTTTAACACGACCACCAACTTGGTGTCATCTGCGTATGTAACAATTTCAATTCTAAATGGAAGCACTATCTCAGCCAGTGAGGAGGAACCCATATGATAAAGCATGTCACCTTTAGTGAGTGAGGGTTTTCGTCCTTAGGGGATTATTTCCCTTGTTATTGATGAGAGATTAAGAGAGATCTCACTTCCATCACACTTATATTCCAATATATGATTTGTGTGCCAATGTAGACACGAGGTTGTATTGTGTTATTGAGCCTTGCGATAGCGAAGTTTTAATAATCTTTATCTATGCGGGGATGAGCAGGTGGTTTATTGTGGGTCAACAATTTGCAGGTAGAGGATCGCTGAAATGATCGTTTGGTTTTATGGTCGAGATAATCTTTGTGATATCTGTGTCAGAGACAGGCTTGAATTCTGACCATAAAGCAATATTTTAGACCTTTCCAGCAGTGGTTGAGATTGAGGCTTGGCTAGGGTGTTGTTTTTGATTGACAGGCAATCCGCTGCCTTTTTATGCTCCACCTCCATTGATACGGCTTTGGCTGTAAAGAAGGAGGAGAATTCCTCGCTGTTTATGTTTGATTTTGTAGCAGTTGGTGCAGATTTGGCTGTTTTATTGGATTGATCTTTTAGTATTTCAAAGAGTTTCCTCGGTCCGTTTCTTGTATTATCCAGTTCTTTTCCAAAGAAGTCTTTTTTGAATTTAGAATGCTTTTGTTGTAGACCTTTGTGACCTGTCTTAGTTGGATTAAGTGTGGTGAGGAAGGGTGTTGTCACCATTTCCACTCTGTGAGTCTGAGTGATTGTCTTTCTTCATTGAGGGATCCGTTAAACCAACGGTTTTTATCTTTGTCTGGGACCCTTTTGAGTTTTAATGGGGCCATGAACTCTATTATGCCTGTCATCCTATTATTGTAGTAATCCGTGAGGTAATTGACGTCTTCCAGGTTATTGGAAGGTTGCAGATCTTTCTCACAGCATGCTGCAAGAATTTCCATATTGAGACCTCTGGTGTCGCAAATCCATTTTCTGGGTTTTATTGATTGATTCATTTTTATGTGGGGTATTTGGAAGGTAATGATGCGATGATCAGACCAGTTGGCAGGGGGGATCTCGATTTTATCCACAGCTTTTTATTTAGAGATGATCCGATCTAAGGTAGAGTCTTTCGAATGGGTTGGTAGATGGCATTCTTGAACCAGCGATTGATCTACAAGGAAGGTTTTGAGTAGATTGATCTGATTGTCAGTATGATCCTCCCAATGAAGATTGAAGTATCCTAGGAAAATATCATTAGAATGGATAATAGTGTTTGCTGTGATGATATCTATCAGCTGGTCTATGAACATGGTGTTTTTACCGGGAGGGTGGTAAAATATGTGAAGTTTGCAAGTTTGACTATCCAGGGATCTTAATGACAGACCAAGATATTCACAAGACTCTAAAGGGTCTGATTGTAGTTTCGTAACGGCTATGTCAGATCTATGCATACAGGCTATACCTCCGCCCTTTTTGTTTGGTCTGTCCAGTCTTATAATATAATAGTTCTGGGGGACTAATAGATATAGGCACGGGGAGGATGAATCAAAGAGGCATGATTCTGTTAGAATAGTTACATCTATTTCCTGGTTTAGGATGAGGTTGGCTATGTCAGCAGCATATTTCTTTGCAGACCGACAGTTGAGTAGTAGACACAATATGGGTTTCTGTGGTTTGATCAATAATTCTTTCTGGAATTAGTATCAATCTTTTAGGTTATTGAAGTTTGCCATTCTAAGGCTAGTCTTTGCAATTCTGCTTCCGTTAATTGGGACTGAATGAATGAGCTGTTCGTCTAACTTAGTGGGAAGATTGGGGGAAGGTTCATATGAAAGCACAAGGGTTTGTAACTCAATGTCTGTCAGATATCTGAGTTGATTGCGAGAGCGGTATAGTCTTTTTGTCACTGCCATTCGGATGGACTTTAATTTATTAACGGTAGCGTGACCAGATTTCTGTAGGTGCTTCAGTTTTTAAAGACATTTTTCTGATAAGAGTAGTAGGTACTTCATATTCCTGATAGCTAGTTGTATGGCTTTGTAAGTTTTACTCGATTGGGAGATGGGATTATCCTACTCCGTACTGGGATGAGGGAAGCTGATATTATCAAACTCCATGCCAGGTTGCGGAGAGACCAGAGGTGGTATGGGTGACTCTGGTGGTATGTTGGGATAGGTTGTCTCATGAGGGTTTGGGCTACTGTTGGGTTTTTCTATACATATTTTCTTATATGTTGTTGCTGTTTCACAGTTCTTATAGCCTGTCCTATAAGTACATTTCCAATTCTCCTGGTTAGTGCTTGCAGACTCCCTCCTAATTACTTTTCAAAACTAGGGTTAGGACCTGTGTTAGGGCTTGCTTCAGGGCTCTGTGGTTAGTAGGGGATATAGTGGATTTAGTTAGATGTGGGCTGGTGCTCTTAGCTACGGAGCTTCTGGATTCCATTTTCAGCGGGATGTTTTTTATCTTGGCAGATTGAATCCTGTGTGGGGAGATGGTTTCCGATTTATTATTTGGCAGGTTTCTTGAGTGAGGGCTGTTAAGAACGAGTTCTTTCAACGTTGTGAAATAGTCGTCGAAACGTTCCAAATCTTTGTTGGCGGCTTATGTGAGAATCGTGCCATTCTTGTAGCATGTTATAATCATTGTAGCTCTTAGTGTCCGAGAGGGTGTTGTTAGCATCTTAATGCCGTAAGGAATGTTTCTTACTTCCTGTACCTTCAGCACATTATTTAGGGTGTTGCACCATTTAGCCATTTTAGTGGTGAAAAGTATTAGGTCGTTAATAATGGTACCTTTTTTTATGTTGAAGGAGGGGTTAGAGATTAAGATGTCTGGGTGTTTTTTAAGTAAATTGTGCTTAAAGAATTTGGTGGCGTTTTTGGTGAGATTAGGGGAATAAGATATTGTATAGGAGTTCCTTCCTTCCGATTTCAGATAGGACCCTGTTGTGATTATGTGTAAAGATTACAGTTTTTATATCTCTTGGGATTACTCTACGCTTAAGTAGGAATACACCACCCTCAAACAGTAACCATTATCATCTGGCTGGAGTTTTTTCAGCTTCATCAAATCCCTCACCCTCTCTCAATATGTACCTGAGCTTGTAGAACTTAGCTTGATTTCAACCTGAAAGTGCTGCCGACTGGAAATCAAA
This sequence comes from Lissotriton vulgaris, assembly GCF_964263255.1. Taxonomy (NCBI): domain Eukaryota; kingdom Metazoa; phylum Chordata; class Amphibia; order Caudata; family Salamandridae; genus Lissotriton; species Lissotriton vulgaris. The sequence goes on from NC_141687.1 coordinate 729,538,357, forward strand.
GGAAGCGTTGGAGGCCTATGGACAGGTGGTGTGCCGTCATTACCCAGTTTGGTTTGGATTAGTTTCATGTGCCTCTGTACCCAGAAACGCCCTTTTAATGAACATTGTACCAGCTGAGCAAAGATTAGACATGGACAAAATGAGTCAGGATAGTTTGATCTGCCATAAAAGATGGAAAATGTTTAAAGTCCATTACTTTGATCCCTGGCGTTTATCAGAAAGACTGAAGAAGATTAGGTAGTGTGTGGGAAACTTCCTGATCAAACATGGTGGAGAGGACCCGTATGATCATTGTAGATATATCTCCATTATCAATGGTCACAAAAGCTTTGAGCTTTATATCAAAGGGTGCTATTTCTGCAGAGTGACTGACATGGGCAAATACATGAGTAGGCTAAACATTTTGCAGGAATTGATTCAACAGAGCTGATCCAGCTATTGGACAATAATTACCTGGTCTCACTTGATCTTAGTTAAATTTAACAAGGTAAACGCATGTTTCAAAGTGGAATCCATGAAGATGCGATGCTTTGGGAATAGAAAGAAATTAAAGTATGAACATCTTATGGAATGAGTACAAGATCCATCTTGTGCTTTATTGAGTTAAACATTTCTTGACTTAATTTTCATGACTATGTGGCCTACGGCTACTTTGGAAACAGGATAAAACCTAAAGGAATCAGGTTTTTTTTTTTAGATGAATGGGAGTCATGAGTATCAGGAGACTGAAAAAAGCACATCTCTTTTAACACCATTGAGCTTCTCAGCCAGAGTTATATTGTTTATCTTATTGTATCCCTGGTACTTGAATCCTGTGCACTCTTGCTGCACATTGCGTTTGAATAGTCAGTTGGCCATATTTACAGTTTGGCTGACAGCCTGTCCAGCCTCTGGTGTGAGGAAAGAACCACTTTCACCAAGGTAGTGGTAAAAAGTCTGCAATATCCAGGGAGCCAGGGCATCAGTGGTGTCTCATCCAAACTGACTGCATCTGTAATGGAAAGAACACCTTTAACGGATTAACCTTTAACACAAAATGCGCCAGTTTGCATCACTGTTACTGGAATGTCCATAATTGAAAGGGGGTGATACACATACATAAAGTATAAGATGCTCATGAGCACAGTTCCCCTTTTTTAAGTTCAGCTATGTGCATGGGGGAGCATATAGCTGTCCAGAGAACTACTGCATGTCCCCCCATTCCCTTTGAATTATGACAGGTATTTGTAATACCATTGGAGCAGGACCGAGTTAGACTTGCACAAAGTTGTTATCTGTCTAGAATGGCACAGTGGGTGAAAAATGATGGTCAGCAATGAGGGCCAGAGCAATCACTAGTGGCTGACATTAATTTAAGCATTCCTTCCATTGTTTTGTTGTTTTTGTAGGTTACTTTTGTAATGGTGGCCAGCGTCTCCTTAAGGGACAAGTGCTCAATCGTACCATTTTGAAAATGCTGATAGAGGACTTGAGCTTTGCAGGTGAACACCGGCCTACTCTTGTCTCAATAATGTGCACGAGGCACTATATTTTAAAGCCCTTGCAAATGTCGGTTTTGCGCTATGACGGATCAGTATATTTGTCCCTGAGCAAAAATATTCTTGGGTGGCAAACCAATCACTGTGCATAAAGATTGACTACTTTGTGACTCGGGAATAGCGCAGGTCCTAGCCCCCCAGTTTAATGACACTGCACTAAGCAACTTTAGTCTGCAATTGAGCGCTACACACTGGGCAAAGAAGAAGCAGGTGGTGAGTTGAGTATCAAAATGTGTCTTTTTGACATCTAAACCATGGTAAGGGTCAGCGGGTATTGTTAAGAAGAGGTCCTTTTGTCCACCTACCTAAACTAACAAGGTTTCAGTTTCAAGCAAACATTGCCAGCTGTTCCACTGTGCAGGCTGCATCCCTACATCCCAAATACTGTGTGTACTCGGCACCTGCCACCCTTTGTATGGGTCTTGGGTTGACTGTTTGGATAGTTAATGGCGCATCTGTCTAACCCCAGAGTTTCCTTTTAGCCGAGCATTTTAACATGCAGGATTCGGGAAAGAGATTTATTACAGTGCAACTGGTTGTGTCTGGGCTTTCTTTATTTTGTTTAATCAGGAGCGGCCTCAGCAGAGCTGTGATGCAGATGAACACTAGATGTACACTCCATACCCAATGAGGATGAACGAACTGGGAACACGCAAAGAGTTAACACCTGTCGCAACTCATCCATAATTACTTAATGCACTGTAGTCTGTGTCATTCTGTTACAGACCTTACATATCTTGTGTTTACCATACATTAGAGCATTGGTATGTTGGGAGCTCCATTGAAGATCATGGACTGCTCCAGGCTTCTTATGGCCGGTAGAAGCCCGGAGCATCAATATTCCAATGTTCACAGCTGTTGCTGTAAACAAAGGCCTCTCAGAGTTTGAGAGGATTTCAATCCCCTCGGGCTCCGTGAGGCCTTTGTTTTACAAATTAGAACATTCTGACCTCTGAAGGTGGAGTGTTCTAATAGCCTGAGACCCCTCCGTAGTGAGTTCTACAGGCCATTAAAGGCCTGCTACTTTGTTAAATGCCCTTGCCATCAGCTCGGGCCTTTAACACTGGAGTGGGCTTTAATGGCCGGTTGAGCCCGCTTCATCGGGTTAAGGCTATATTATTCATCAGGTTCAAGAGTTTTTTCTTTCAAACGATTTCAAGATCTATATGTTTGTATGTTGTGTGTGTCTTCGCCATATTAAATTTCTTATTTAAGTTAATGAGGGGGACTTCTCTGCCACAGGATGGTCTCCCTGCCCCATTATGTCAGGATATTTGTGATGCCAGACAATGCTCCCACGCCTGTTGGATGCCGCCAGTAGTTGAGCCCAGTGGACTCTGGACTGGAGCGGCTTCGAACATGCTCATTTGTGTGATTGAATGTGTCCATGGTGTTTTCATAAGCTGTGACAACTATGATGACATCATGATGATGTCATTTGTACGACCAATATAAGATCATGAGTAGTGCATTGATAAAGGTTTTGTATTGCATTGTAATTGCATTTCCACAGTGCTTCATAGCCATAATGAGGTGGGATGGGTAGCACTCTGCATCATCAGCAGTGCTTGGTGGGAAGATTGTTGAACTGCTGAAGGATTGTGCTGCTCTTGTCTTATGTTCAGTCTCTGTGCATGAGCAAGTAATGGAGGAAGATGAGTGGCAGATAGACACGTGTACTTTACATTCAATTATTGCTATGCCTGATTGCGCTGATCTCGATAGAACTCACTCAAGAGAGACTGGGGAGCTGCCCATGCATGGACTGGATTCAAGCATTCATGGCAGGTGCTCTCTATAACCCCCACAGAGCAATAGGTGCACACCAGGAGGCATGCGCTGTATGACGCCATCCATGGTAAATGATCTGCTTCCATTCAGGAATGAGAAGGAGTAACCCACAGGTATTCACAGATCACAATTGAGGTACAAGCTCTCTAGCAACTACTGTGGGGAAGCGGAAGAGTGACCCCGAGGAATGCGCTGGTTGCAGGTAGATGAGTAAACGTTTAGTAGGTTTCATACAGGAGTGATCGGAGAACAAACTATGGGTATGCACTGGATACAAGCATCCATCACAGCTGCAGGAGAGTTGAAGAGTAGTTTAAGGATTACATGGGGGCCATTTAGCCAGAGGGAATGCCCTTTAGAGATGATCCAGGAGCAATAGAGGGGCAATCCGCAGGCATGCACTGCTTGCAAGCAGCCAGGGCTCTAAAAGCCACCGCCCGATGTGCAGGTCCTCTAAGAAATAGTCTATGCAAAGAAGATGCACAAATGTGGAAAGTCGCAGATCTAGGAGGCTACGACTTAATGTCCAGCTGTGACATTAAATAAGTATCCTTTTATCATCGAGATTAGTAGTGGCAAGTGGATTTCAGACTATGCCTGTCAGGGTCCATCCAGGAGTGTGAGGAGCAGCTCTCGACATGCACTTGTTACAGACAGCTAGGATAAATCGCTGTAGGATCCACCCAAGAGCAGCAGAGGAACAACCCAAACCGTGCACTGGTTTCATGCAGCCAGGATTAATGTGCTAGTATTCACCCAGAAGCACAGAGGAGCAGCCCATGCAGAGATTATGGCTCTAGGCTTTTTCCAGAACCTGGTACTTCAACACAAGTAACACATAGTACAACTCCGCGTCCGTTATCTGGACACCCAAGCCGAATGCCCTGGGTGAGTTAATAAAAGATGTCAGGACAGAGGAACTGCACCGACTCTCTGGGAGGGACAGTGACCAAAGTGTGTGAGTGGAAGGGAAGGAGAAGCAGGGCATCCACGTCATGTGAAGGCGCTAAGCAGGTCTGATAGGTGGCATTATGTTGGGGGTGTAGGCAGAATATGGAGTCCACGGAGCATTGCACTATACAGTAAACAACCAAAAAATGCACCATGTTTCTAAAGAGGCACAGCTTTGTTCCGTAAAATTAAAAAGATGGGACTGAGGATTGAATGTGGCAACTGTTTCCAGCCCGTCTCATATAATTCATAAACAATATTTATTATAAGGTGCCTCTAAAATGTTATTCTGCAGTTCATTGCTGGACAAAATAGATGTTATGATGGTGTTCGAGCTGCAAAGTGGTACATTCTAATCTGTAGCACTCCTCCCCCTCCTCATACCCTTCAGTTTGGTCAGCAAAATGGAGATTGCTACGCCTATTACTGGAATACAGTATTTGATGCTGCTAATTATACTTAATTAGTCTTTCCACCATTTAATTAAAATTGTTTCTAATGAATATGCTTTCTTGGCAGGCTTTTCGGTACCACTGGGAATTGTGCAGCCTGCAGTAAACTGATCCCTGCTTTCGAGATGGTGATGCGGGCCAGAGATAATGTTTACCACTTGGACTGCTTCGCCTGCCAGCTCTGCAACCAGAGGTGAGAACACCGAGGTTCACTCTCGCTAAAAACACAAGAACGAACCTATGTTGTCACCTGCAGGAAACGGAAACCGATCGCCCACGTGCGAGCCATTCGCCACAGCCTGTGGAGATCAGGGCCAAGGAAGAGCTTTAAACACACACCTGCTGTAGATGGGCATTTTCCAATGTAAATCATAGCGTGATTGTTTGTGCTAAACCTAAATCGAAGGTCACCTTCAGTTTCCCACACCTCAGAATGTTTACATATTTCATTGCTTATGCAGTGCAGATAAACAGTTGTAGCCCTCATCAAATTATTAGTATGCAGGTTTGTCTCTGATTACGAGTGCTCCGGGGGCGGATGCGACATTAAAATTAATGACAAACGACAACACCCGATCTCGTGGTGTTCAGTATTTATCGGCGCTCACAAATGTTGCATATTACAAGCTAAGCCATTCAGAATAGTGTATAACATGGTGGTTGTGCTGCCTTCTGTACCAAAAATCTGCATATTCCAGTATTTTCCGAGCATTTTCCCTCGGTAAAATTTGTCAGGTTTGACCTGCTGTTATGTACATGAGGAAATCGCTGGGCTGCCACATGTATCACGCTTGGTACTTACCTGTGTGATAAACTCTGCACAGCTCATAATTCCAGCCCCAGTGCACACGGGTTTGCAATGGGACCAGAATTTTCCAGCCCCATTGTAACTTGGGCGAAAGTGATATATGAAATCCATTATCATATTAACCAATATGTGTCTTTCACATGTCTTTTGCTAGGCAGCCATTTCATATAGCACATTGGCAAGATAGAGCAATGCTCACGTGGATTAATTGCGCCTGGTAAACATGGGCGTAGCTTCGGGGAGGGGGTGGAGGGAATTTGAGGTGTAACCCCCGCCCACCCCAAATCAATGCATTTTCTGGTAATTAGTTGGGTACAGGTACTTTAGCTCGGTATGGCGCGGAGTCTGTTGGATTTCACAAGGATTTTATTTACAGAAATACAGAAAAAAACGGATACACACTCTCCTTCTCTCTCTTCTTTGAAAGTCTTTAGACATTTTGGCTATTTTGCCAAATATTGTGTTTTCTCCCACCCTTTCCCCTACCAATCAGTATTCCTCTCTCTTTCCACTGCCCCTAAAGCCCCTTTCATGAGCCCTCCTTGTCTTTAGGATACTTTAACATTCCATGCCAGAGTGATTGTTGAAAAATCTGAATCTCACGTCCTCCAGGCTTAGTGACCAAGCTGCGCTACTGCTGATAAAGTGTAAAGCGATTCCTCAGGGTCATCACTATTACGCCGTAATTCTGCCTTCAAACATGACAAAGCCAAGGACGATACTCATATTTTCTAAAGCTCCTCCCTTTCGTCATTTGACCAGAATAAGGTGTCGCCTCACACAACTGCTGACACAGAGGAGGTCATAGTAGGTAACCTCATAAATTGTGATCCTAATCACATCCCATGAAGTGACATCGAACAGCCTTTAACCATGATTAGTTCATAGGAAGGTTTAAATTGAAATCCTACAGTTTGTATAAAGTGTGTGAATATTTTCTAAAATATACGAAAGCCAACAATAGGCAGGCATACGAGTCAACGTTGAAACATGGAAATCATTGTGGCCATCAATTCCTTGAAGGTGCTGCAGGATACAGGTGGTGCACAAAAGCACCTGTGCCTACTCTTTAGTGGTGGCTCGCACAGGTTAGAGCGGTGGGGCGGGGAGGGGGCGGAGTGGGAGGTGTTGAAAGTCGATAGACGATGGGATAAATAGCATTAAATATATAAAAGCACTTACTTTGCGATTGGCACATCGCCGACATGGCGATGTGGCGAGTGCAAAGTAATTGGTTTTGTTTATTTATTTATTTATTTAATATTACTTATCCGCTGTCTGTCGACTTCCACCACCGCCCACTCTGCTCCACCCCTCCCCACCCCATCGCCCTTACCTGTGCGAGCCGATACTGTTACTCTTTAGTGTCTACTATACACTCAAGACATAGCTTATCTCGGAGCTGCAAAAAGCAGAAACATAACGATTGCTTGGAAAATCATATGGGTTACAATGTGCATTCCTAATGGACCCATGAGTAAGTTCCATGAAGAAGTGTAATCCTTCTATGGGCATCTACATCCAAACAGCTACAAATCTGTGATGGAATGTACTACTAGCCTCATGCTTCACCCTCCCTTTCGGACCATAGCTTTAGCATCATCATCCAGTGATGAAAGAGTCTCTCCTCACCCATATAATATATACTCAAAAAGCTGTCACTAGGAACTTCCATCTTGAAAATAATGTGTCATTTGTGTGATAGTTTGTACAAATAAACTGTTGCTCAGATGCATGCTGAACTGGATTCAGTTTGCTGTTCACATGAGCAGTGCTGCAGTACAAGACATGCGGCAGAAAGGTTCACACTGCAAACGTGCACACCCAGCGAGCTCCCTCTCCCAGTGCCAGTGCTCGATTTAGTTTCACAAGCTTGTGCCACTACCCTCATGTGCAAATGTAAAATATAGTGCTTAAGATCACACATTGATTTTCTTCAGAGCAGCCTAATACTACTACTGCTACTACTACTACTACTACTACTACTACTACTACTACTACTAATAATAATAATAATAGTAATAATAGTAATTGATTTGTCTGACACCGAAGTGGTCTTGGAACACTGTAGGCAAAGAACAGCGGAGGCTATTACTCAACTATCGACACTGTCGCTCTTTAACAGATGTCTGATTGAAGCATACATTACTTTTATACCCACAATTAAGACTGGGGGAGTAAAGGGATGTACTCCACAGGTCTGATGGACTACAGCCCACCATATTTAGAGTTCTCCACCTACCTGTTGGTGACTTATGTGCCTTCTGAGGAGCTGCCACCGCGAGAGCTGCGCTGAATGCAGTGCAGCTTTGCTATGCGAGCACCATCTTCAATATGCGTGCACATCAAAGTTTTTTTGTTTGTTTTAAAAACCTAAGAATGAAAACAAATGTACCTGGCACACTGAAGTTTCTCCCAGTGTGTTAGGGTAATTTAATAGTTTTCATGTTTGAGCTCGCCAGGTTTTCCTTGGCAGTCCTGAACAGGAAAAAATTTTGTCAGAATGTGTGCCCTAAGATGACTGATCACTTTCTGAAAGAAGACCACGCCCCTAAAGACATGAAATGGGTCATAATTGAACAACTGGAGGGAACAAAGTCAACCCTGAAAGGAAATTGTTTGAAAAGGAACAGCATTGGATTTATCGACTCTCCGTGCAAATAACAGGTCTGAAAGACAACCTCTCATGAAACAGTGTCCAACGCTAATGGGAACACCTCCTAATCTGTGCTCTTTTGCTCCAAGGAGCTTACACTGAGATAATGTCTCCCTTTGACCATAAATTGCCTCCTGTCCTCTACTCTCTATTGGTGTATGCTTGCGGGATATATCTATTTTCCCAGTATCGATGTTCTTTGCCTCTAATGAGCTTATACTGAGATAATGCCTCCTTATGAACTCAATTTGCCTTATGCATCCTACCTTGTAATGGTCTAATCTTGGGGGACATATTTCACTATGTCTGATTCCCTTGGCACACTATGAAGCAACAGGTCAATTATACAAACCACATCAGAATAATGGAAATATTTCCTCTAGGAGGATTTTGCTTATATTTTGACATTTTTATAGTTCTGTACAAAAAAAGTTAAAGCGTAGTCTTTTCTTATGGTCTGATTTAGATGTTGGCAGACTGGTTACTCCATCACAGCAGTGACGGATATCTCGTCCACCGAATTATAAATCCCATTATAGACTATGGAATTTATATTTTGAAGGACAGAATATCCATCACCGATGTGACAGAGTAACACATCCGCCAACAGCTTTACCAGGCCCTTAGTCTCTATGGTGCTTTTCACAAGCCGCAAACGTATGCTGAAGCTCCGGTGCATGTCCACCTCTGTTCCCATGGTAGTGCATGCTCAACAGAGCCATAGACATGCCCCATACATGTCTCCCTGGACACAGCAGACATGCCCACGTGCACTTTAAGGCTCAGTCACAGCTCTCTGACTATTTAGTCGACACCGACTGTGGGCCGTGGGAGGATGCAGAGCTCTGGAGACCTCAATGTAGGTTTGGATACGGGCGATCACCCTTGACAAAGTAAGTGCCGGCGATAAGGAGCTTAGCAGGGGTACAGGTTTTCTGGCAATACCGCAATGTTGATTGGGATCACTAATCAGTGTGTGATTTTGACAGTGTCTGAGTACATGGCTCGCTCTCTCAGAGTAGCCGGGTAGTAAGAGACTACCCAGAGACAAGTATGTTAACCAAATCTTTTTAATATATTGCATTGTGTGTGATTTTCACTGTTATAACACTCATCACAAGCCTCATTACTAAAAGCAGGGCAGGACACAAACATCTCTCTGCCTTTACATAGCAGTGCATGTTGTTTTCACCTGGCAGTGCGTAGAAACGGCACGATTCATGTTCTAATCTCTTCTGAATTGTGTGTGTGTGTATATAGTAGCAGCTGGTGTGAGGGAAATGTGGGGGGGGGCAGCACATGGGGCAGGGGGGGGGGCTGAAACAATAAAAAAACTATCTGCTAGTCTCCTTCTCGCAGCTTGACAGTCCTCTCCTCCCCTGGACACAGGCTGAAGCCCCCAGCTGCCCCTGCTGCCAACCTCGATGCTGCTCTCACCATGAGAGCAGCATAGGGATTGGGTGGCTCGCACTGGTTTTGCGCTCCATCGGGAGCTGGGACCCTGCGCCTGCTGGTCTCTCCACCCAGCAACACAGCTGGATTGGAGAGATGTCAGTGCGCATGACAGTTTCGCCATCCTAAGACGGCCGGCCAAACCATCATGTGCCGTGACAGCAGGAACACACTACTCCTCCTCCCGCTGCTGCAGTGCTGTGATCCAGCTTCCAAGACTGCTCCACAAGATGAAAAATAAAATGATCTGCATTTAGATAATTTTATTTTTCATTTGCTTTTGCCGGCAGTCGGGCAAAGCTCCTCCGCCATAGCAGAGGAGCCACTGCTGTGTACATCACTGTTTCATTTCTATTTATGAGCCTTGTTATTATAAGCTATGTATACCCCAGACATCACGCCTGCCGACATATAGCAGTGCATGTTGAGTCACTAGGCACTACATAGAAAGTATCACTTTGCAGGATATCACCTGCACATTTGAATAGTCTGCCTTACAGTTAATACAGAACCATGTACATCATCATGTTGCTGTTTCAATTCAAGGGCACAGAGATTCCATTTATATTGGGACTCTTTGCATGATAGCTTAAGTGCGCAGAGAGTGCATAGTCTGTGACTCTTGTTTGTATTGTCTACGAAAGAACACAAAATGTGTCTCTCTCCTTTTATTTCACACAGAAACTCCAATGGAGTAATTCAGAAATCTGTAAGTTATGCAATGTAAAACTTTTGCCTGCCTTAGCACTCACACAATCTTGGTCCTGAGGAAAGCCATACTGACCCCCTAGAGTGGTATAAACATTATGGCTGAAACATGTTTATGAAGGATTTGAGAGGTCACTAATTCCTCGCCACACATCCACCACTGATTTTAATCCTTGTTTAAAGGTGCCATTATTAAACAAAATATATCATGTTGGTGGGCAACCAAGAAGACCATTTAAATATACTCTCTCATCTCATTTGAAGTAGAGAAACACTCTTAAACACCCTGCTCTGCTGTAAACGGGTGTCAAAGCACACCCGTGATGGGCTGGATTGGTGTCTTGGGTGGGACCTCAAGGATGAAGCATGCCACCAAACAGGTTGGTGGGTGAAGAGTCTTTTAAAAAAGCCTAAGGTGGATTTTTCACACTCTGTGTGAGGGATATCTTTAAGGAACTTGGGGCCATATGTATGAAACTTTGGTTTTACGATTCTCAAATAGCGATTTTTAGAGAATCGCTATTTGAGAATCGCAAAATGCTATGTATGTAGGATTTGCAATTAATTTGTGAATCCTAGATATTCCTTAATTGTGAATCACAAATTGCAATTCGCAATTAAGGAATACCTCCCCATTCATTCCTATGGGCCTAGAGGCCCATAGGAATGAATGAGAAGACATTCTCAGTTTGCTATTCTTAATTAGAGAATCGCAAATCGAGAATGCAATTTCAAGGGTGCCAGGGTGTCAAAAGGACACCCTGTTGCTCCCCTAAAATATACATGTGTGCACATGTGGCACACATACATTCCCTAAGGGCATGTGTGTGCACCACATGGCACTTTGAAAAATGCAAAAAAGTGTATTTTTCAAAGAAATCGCAAATTACCACCAACTTGAAGTTGGGGGTAATTTGCAATTCCTTAAGGCCAAATTGCACTTTTTCTGTGCTTCTTACATTGCATTTAAGGAATAGCAATTTGCGATTCCTTAAATGCAATTGCAAAATATGGAATCGCAAAATTACCTTATTTTGCAAGGCAGTTTTGCTTTCATACATACCACTGAGCCAAATTGCGATTGCAAACACCGAAATTCTTTGAATTTTGGCATTTGTGATCATCGCAATTTGGAATGATACATATGGCCCTTGATAGCTTGCTCGCTCCTCTTTGATTAGTGATATTGATATGGGAAGCTGAGGGAACTCTCACTTCTCACTCTCCTCTTTTTTATGCTTTCTGACTAGAGAACCAGCTCAAAGATACGTTCTACCCTTTGTCCTAGATGCCGTTCCTTTGGAAGCTCCCACTTCATGATGAGGGAGGAGAGAATACTTTGTCCATCTGGGTTGCATGGGCAAAATGCCTAAATTACGTGCCTCCAAATGTCTTCTGTTGCCTTCAGACCATTTGCTGTACTATTCAATCATCTGTATCCATTTTCACCATGTCTTATACTCCTACTCTTCCACTCCCCCTGCTGCACCCACATGGGCCATTTGCTCGGAGTCGGTGTTCTGACATTAATGTATGTTTTGGAAAAGCTTTTTGTAGATTTTAAATCTGGCTTTTTATTTGGCACAAACGGCAACCATTTCCACTGTGGGTTTCATGGCTGCAACATCTTATCGCACCCGTTAATAGGTCCAACGCATCGCAGTATGACTACCCCCAATCCAATAGCCCCTGTTGTTCCTCCACTGCAACTTCCTAGATTTGTTCAACCACTGGCGTTTCGTTTGCCCTGGGACCAAATGTAATTTTTTTTATTGATTTGGTGCCTAGCTTAAATCGATCTAGTAGCCCATGGATAACAGTTATGTTGGATTGTCCAACACATAGGATAGTCATGCAATACCTTGAATTACACAATCCTGTAACATTGCTCAGTGTTTCCTTAGGAGTGATAATTATCTGGTCATTGCACTGATATACATTGTGTATTTTTACACCATACCTGTTTCGCTCCATGTTCCATTTTACTGACAGTTCCAGGTTTATTTGTATGCTTTTCCCACCACAGTCTTTGTCTTTAGTGCTTTAAAACTTACATCAGTATAAGTACAACATGAATGATATAAAACACTATAAAATAGAGTAAGTGAAAGTATCATTATACCTTAACATAGTGCAATATTAATAACACAGATAACTTATAACGATATGCAAATCCTGCAATTAGATATTCTAATGAATAATAAATTAATATAACACTGCATTTTATAGTTTTTATAATGGATTGGAGAAAGGGGAAGAGAAGGAAAGAAAGGGAAAATAAAAAGCCTATTACAGAAAAAAAGGGGATATAAGGTACAACTGTATATTGACAATCTATAACATCTCAGGAAGTCAGAATTGATTATGGGGGTCGAACTGATGAGGAACTGCGGGGGAAGTGTGCCATTGTTGTGAAAGAAAAGAGCAAAGTGACATCCACAGTAAATCTAATTTAATTAGTTGTTTGTTGTAATGGCTTTAGCACAGTAAAGTTGCAAAGGTTATAGAGCACATTCTACCATTTAATGAAGGTAACTTCCTGTGCAGTCTTCCCTCTAGACGAGATGACCAGTAAAGTAATTGGTATTGACATGACAACAAATTTCCCCAGCATAACAGAGTTATTCCATAAAGTAGAGGAACCACCCAGAAAAGTATGTAGTTTATCAAATGGAGAGGAAATTGAGCAAATGTTATTGAGAGTGGCCCATGTTTGTGACTAGAAGTGGCTAATTGACAGGCAGTAAAGAAACATATTAACAAGATCACTATTGTCTTTTTTAACATATCCAACAGTGATTATCCATAGATAGTTTGCACTTGTTTAAAGAGGATGGGGTGAGAAATAGCCTGGTATAAAAGAAAAATAATGTCTATGTGCTGCTGGCAGAACGAGAGGGTGTGTATTTTAGGCCAAAGTTTGTGCCACAGTTGAACTGAGATACATTGTTCGTGATTGGCTTCCTCTTGGGTTTCGAGATTTCTTTTTGGCCTGTTAGAGGAGTTGTTAAGACAACTATCAACGTTTTTATAAATTAAGGAAGCCTTTGTGGGAATTGTAAAATCGAATTTTAGAGGACTATGGTCTGGAATTTGTGGCGAGATTATAGTGAATAAATGTGATTGTAGAATATAGTCCTTAAGCAGGTTATATTTTGGAAGAGAGGAAGTGGGTAAACCGAAATGAGTTTGAAGTGTAGAAAAATGGAGGAGACTGGAGTTGGAAACTGTCTGCTTTACCATAATGATACCTTTCTGGAACCGTCCCTTCAAAATATAACTCTATTTTTTATTTTAATATTTTCGTTTTACCAAATAGGGGGCAAAAGGAAGTTCTTGTTGTTGGAATGTGAATGTGTAATACGTGGTTTTGTGAGGGAGACAGAGAAAGTAGTGAGAGGTGAAGTAAAAGATTTAGGATGTTGTAAAATACGTTTCAAATGATGGAAAGGAAAAGTGGTATAAATAGTACTTTCTAGCCATTGCCAAGTATTGGGGATGAAGCCAGAATTTGCATGTTAAAACAGATCCAAATCTGTTTGAGAGTATAAGCATATTCATAGTTCTTAAAGGTGAGAAAATTCACTCCACCAAGATGTCTGGGCTGTTGAAGTTTGAGCGAGGAAATGCATGCTTTCTTGTTTTCCCTAAAACATTTCTCAGGGCACTATTTATAGATTGCAAAATTACTTAGGGAACTTCACCGCAACATGGATAGGCAGAAGTTGATTATGGGCTGCATCATCATTTTAAGTGTCGAAACTGCCCCAAAATTATAGAAATATTGTGACCATTGCTCTGAGAGGTTCAGTATTTTTGCTTAACTGTTGACGAGTTGATTTATTTATTTATTTTGAAGGTTTTATATAGCGCTAGCTCCACCCGAGGGTATCAGAGCGCTTTACATCAGCAATGGAAGTACACAATAAAACAATATGGTAGTTGGTCGAAACGGGTTATACAGGTGTTCAAACCAATACAAAATACAGGGAATAATTTAGGGAAAACAATAGTGATAAAAGGTACATATTGGAAGAGATAGAGAAGCAAGTTGCAGGAACCAGAATGTTATTGTAAATAGTAAATGTAATAGTATGTCAAGGAGGATTCAAAGGACATAGTAGGTTGCGAGTGGTATAGAAAAGTAGGGAGAGGGAGGCGACAAGAGAAAAATGGGGGGGTGAATGGGGGAAGAGGGGTAGTCTAAGGAGGGAGGAGGAGAGGTAGTCAGAAAGGAGATGCAGGATTTAGTTTCCCCAAAATTTAGTGAGCAAATGAGTTTTAAGGTCTTTTTTGAATCTGGAGTAAGAGGGGTTGCATCGAAGGTCTTTGGGTAGGGCATTCCAAATGGTAGGGGATTTACCAGAGAAGGAGCGGGATTTCAAAGCAGCTTTTTTGAGTTGGGGGGTATGAGAAGAAGAGTGTTGGTGCTTCTCAGTGTTCGGGCACAGCCAGCTTTTTTAAGTTTAGTTGAGAGGTAGGATGGGGTCTTCTGGTAAAGGGCTTTGCGAGTAATACAGGCAATTTTATATGAGGTACTGCCTTCAATGGGGACCCACGTGAGGACACTTGAGGGCAGGGGAGATGTGGTACAAGTGTTTACAGTTTGTTATCAGCCTGGCGGCGAGGTTGAGAACAGATTTGATGGGGGCTAGGTGGATTTTTGGGGTGCCAGAGAGAAGGACATTACCGCAGTCTATTTTGGATAAAACAAGAGACTGGATAATTAATTTGAAGTCTACAGCTGGGATAAAAGGTTTGATTTTTTTGAGATGCCGGAGAGTGAAGAGTACATTTTTTGCTGAGTTCTTGGCATTGGAATGTAGTGTGAGTTTATTGTTGATGGTGATGCCGAGTGATTTAACCGAATCGGCGAGGGAGAGAGAGCAGTTTAGCGCATTAAGGTCGGCGATCCAAGTTTGGATGGGGAGATGGTTGTTTTTGGGAGAGAAGAGGATGATCTCAGTTTTGTTAGTGTTGAGTTTCAGATGATTGTTGTGGAACCAGGTTTGGATCTTGGTTAAGGCTGTGTTAAGGTGCAGGATATCAGCAATGGATTTATTTTATAGTATAATTGGGTGTCGTCAGCATATAGGTGTTAGTTGATTTTTTCTTGTTTGAGTATCCAGGTAAGGGGTTCCATAAAGAGGTTAAAGAGAGTGGGAGAGAGGTTGGATCCTTGAGGGACACCAAGGGGGACAGGGGTTGGGCTAGAGAGGCAGTTTTGAATTTTAATTTGTTGGACTCTATGTTGAAAGTAGGAGGTGAACCAATTCAGGACAGTGCCACTGAGGCTGAAGCGATTTTTGAGTGTGTTGAGTAGGGTAGGGTGGTAAACAGTATCGAATGCCGCAGAAAGGTCAAGAAGGATAAGTAGGTAGGTTTCGCCCTAGTCCAGGGCTAGGTCAATATCATCAACAATATTGAGAAGTGCGGTTTCCGTGCTGCACCCTTTGTGGAAGCTGGATTGAAGGGAGTCAAGCAGGTTGAATGTGTCAATGTGTTTTTCCAGTTGGAGGAGTGCACATTTTTCCAGGGCTTTGGAGAGGAGGGGGAGATTGGAGATGGGGCGCAGATTATTAGGGTCGTTGGGGTCAGCTTTGGGGTTTTTTGGGATGGGAGTGATTTGCCCGAGTTGAAGGGAGATGGGCACACTCTCTTTTGAGAGGGAGGCGTTGATGATGTTGGTCCAGTAGGGGACGATGACATGTTTGAGATCTTGGATGAGTGCGGAAGGGAGAAGATCTTTGGTCTGGTAGGAAGGTTTTATTTTGGCTACAATGTTGAAGACCTCCTGTTCAGATACAGGGTGGAAATTATGCCATGAGACGTTATTTTGTAAGCAGAAGGGAAATGGGTTCCAGGGGGGTAAGAGAAGGGAGGGGGTGTGGGGGTCAGTGAAGTGTTCAAGGGGAGAGGTGGAAGAGATGCTGTAATCAGGGGTGGTTGAGGGGTGAGCAAGAGTAGGGTATCGATGAAAGAGCAGTCTTTTTTTGCAATTTTTTTTTACAGAAGAAGTTGGCAATTTCTTCGCATTTGTTAGTGGAGGTTATCGGGTTAACGGGTGCCGGGGCGGTTTGGTTTCTAATAATGTTGAACAGTTCTCTAGGTCTGTTTTTGGCACAAGAGAGTTGAAGATGGAAAAATTACGCTTTCTCTGTAAAGATGTGTTTTTTGTAAGAGGATCTTGCAGTTCTAAGGAGGGCAAGATGGGATGGGGAGGGGTGTTGTCTCCATGTTCTTTCCACCAGTCTCAGCAAGCGTCTTTCTTTATTAAGGTCTAGTGTGAACCATGATTTAGAGGGGGCATTTTTTAATGTTTTAGTTTTTAGAGTGGCAAGTGGGTCTAGCACCTCCGTTACAGTTTTGTTGAAATGCTCCGTGAGATCATTAACATTTGAAGAGGGGGGGGGGGTGAGACTAAGTTGGGATTGGAGTTTATATTCCAGTGCTCCAGGAGGGATTTATTTAAAATTTCTAGCTACAATTGTAATGGGGATGATGTTGGATAGGGATGCAAGATCTGGGTTGGAGTTGATTGTGTTTAGAATAGCTCTTTTGGCATGGGTCGGGGAGGGGCGAAGTTGCTTGAGTTCGCTAATCTCATGGAGATTATTGATGAGGTTGATTGCCAGGTCATAAGGTTCATTCCAGTGGAGGTTGAGATCTCCTAGAAAAAGGTTTTTGGAGCTGGAAAGTAACGATTTAGTTAGGAGATCTGAGAATTCTTCTTCAAAGGGAAGGGGTTCACCCGGGGGATGATAGATGTTATGCATTCGTATGGGGGCGGAGCATTTCATTTTGAGTTCGACGCCTAAGTATTCGAACGTTGTGTAGTCAGTGTTATTATTAGGGGAGAGTTGAAGTTCTTCTTTAAAAATGATTGCTAGGCCAACACCAATTTTTTCAGGTCTATCTCTTCTGAGGATAGAGTAGCCCGGAGGGGTCATAAGGTCGATGATGGGAGTCGAATGGTCTTTGAGCCAGGTTTCAGTGAGGAAGGCGATATCAATGTCTTCGTTAAGAATGGTTTCTGAGATTTCGGTTGCATGTTGGACAGCTGAACGGCAGTTGACGAGCATGCAGGTCAGGGGTTTGGGTTTGGCGATAGGGGGGGAAGTAATTGAATACTAGTGAGTTGGAAGGCAGGTCTTGGGGAGCTTGGAGGCTCAGGAATTCTGCTGGTCCCCAAAATAACAGGGATTCTCGAGTGGGAGGAGGGAGATTCTTTAGGTGGGGGGTTGTTAAGGTAGGTGAGGCAGAGGGTAGAGAGGTCAGGGGCGGAGTAGGTGTTAGAGGTTCAAAGGGGTCTGTGAGAGCGGGAGAGGAGTGACATTGTTAACCATGTTTGGGATCTAAGAGCTTTTGAGGGTTAGCATAAAGTGGGAGGGGGGCAGGAGGCCCCCCACTTCAATCGATTTGAATCGATTGAAATCTTCTCTGAGTAGGGTAAGTTAGGTAGCTAGGGTAACAAGATTATCGTCCAAGTTGCGAAGTGTCTGGCTGAGGTTAAGAAGGAGAGAGATGGAGGTGGCTAGAGTGGAGGGAGTGTTAGGGGCAGAGTGACTAGAGAGATGAGATTGACCTCTTGGTATGAGCGGTTCATCCGGGGGGAGTAGTGTGGGTAGGTCTGTGTTTAAATGAGGAGTGTGGGAGGCCAGTGGAGGAGAGGGTATTATGGCCCGGTGTTCGGAGGGAGGGATGAGAATGACGTGCGATGGCTTGGAGGGGGGTGATGGGGAAGAGGGGGAGGTGAGGGGAGCATGTGAGGTGTGAAAGGGGATGTGGTATCAGTGTAGTGGGTGGGTGAGAGGTTAGAGGGGGGTCATGACCTTGGGGAAACGGTCATAAGGGGATGGTTTAAACGGGGTGGGGAGGTGTTAGGGAGGTGATAGGGTGTTGGGGAAGTGAATGGTCATTAGGGGATATGGGAATTTGAAGGAGTAGGTTAGCGGAGAAGGGGGGATGCTTCCAGAGAAGTGTGTATAATCGGCACTGCGGAGAGGGATGTGTCATTACGGGGGGAGTGTCATGGGGGGGGGTGGTGTTAGTCTCTGGGAGGTGGAGGAGAGTTGGGAATAGGTGTGAAAGGGAGCTAGAGTGGGGAGAGGGGACAGGAGTGCGTCAGGGGAGGGTTCAGGTGAGGGTGACATAGAAGTGTCATTTGTTGAGGAAAGAGCCAGGGCATGGACGGGTTTAGTCGTTAAGGGCCGGTTTAGTAGGGGAGGAGGGGTATTGGGGAGGTGGTTCGTTGTTGGAGGTGGACGGTCGTTGTGGGGTATGGGAATATAGAGGAGTGTATTAGAGGAGTGGTGGCGGATGATGTCAGAGTGGAGGGTGGGCTAGGAGTTAATGGGAGGGGTGATTCAAAGCAGGAAGGAGTGTCATGGGGAAGTAGAGTGATTCTCTACTCTTGATCCGTATGGTTTCATATAAAGTAGGGGGGTATCTAATTCATAAGCATTGAATAGAGATATAACACCAGGTGAAACTAGAGTCTGTAAACATCCCTATAAGACAGTATGCATTCGATTTATCAATGTTCAATTTATGACCTCATATCAATGACTATTCCTTTCATAGGGTAAAAAAAGCTTCTGGAATCGTTTGTATCCTATATCAGAAATGAAAAGAAGGAAATTGTCAGCATAAGCCATAAACGTGACCTCAGTGTCTTTAAGTTTAAAGCATAAGAAGGAACTCGATTGGTGTGTCTTCATCAAAAGGTATTCAATTGAAAGGATAGACATTAAAAGGGCAACCCTGTCGAGGTCCTCTATGCTATTGAAAATAAGAGGATTAATGGCAATTAGGAAAAATAGAAGTGGAAGGGGAGGAGTATAACAAATGTATGTATTTTAAAATCGCTGACCTGAGCCATGCTAGTTGAGAGTTTGAAACATAAAATCCCAATTCATCTGATCTAATGCTTTTTCCTCATCAAGGGTGATGACTGCAACTGGGATTGATAATTTAGAGGTGAGTTTTATAATATTTAAGAAAATTCTGGACTTGTCCGTAATATTACATCCCTTGTCAAAGCCAAATTGTCCCTGCCAATAAGGTCTCGGATTATGTTTTAATGCGCAAAGCCAGCAGTTTAGCAAAAATCTTGCAGTCCGTATTAATGACAGAAATTGAACTATAATTTCAACACAGGGTTAAATCTTTGTCTTTTGTAGGAATCAAACAAAGCATAGATCTTTCTTAACATAGAGAAAGTGCTGGAAATTAAGAGGATTTTGGGAATAAGTAGGTTAAAGAATTTAGCGTAACTTTCTACTGAAAGTCCATCCAGGCCAGGGTCTTTAACCTTGACTAATTTTGATAACTCACCGAGGAGCTCAGCAACTGAAAGATCCTTATACAGAGAGGAAAGATCAATAGATTTATCGTGATTTCTAGGAATAGAGGCACACATGTATCACATTTTTCTGTTTGGTGGGAGAAGTCAGAACTAGAAAGATTAGTGTAGAAATCTTGGAAACATTTTAAAATGTTGAGGACTTTATGGTGGTTTGTTCTGTGTTTTTCTTTGATGACGTTAATTTTAGATTTTCAAATAATTGGCTGAGTTTACCAGCTTTATTTCATTGCCCATTGTATTTGGCACTGATTCTTAAGAGGCAACCTTGTGTGTGCTCAATAGAATTTTTATTTAATTGAAATGTAGCAGTGATGAGACGCGATAATGTGTTCAGACATTCAGAGGTGAAATATTCATGTTTTAAAGATTGATGTGCTTCAAAGTGAAGGAGTATTGTTTTTTAGAGGTGATATAATTAGTGATAAAGACTCTGGCTGCTTCCTTATGACCATGCCAGATATAATGAATTTGAACATTTCCAGTCATATTAAGAGCAAAGAATTCAGTGGAGATTTGTTCCAATTTGTCTATAAATGTACTATCTTGTAATATGTGTTAAATATCCATTTATTGGCATGCATATGTTTTAGGAATTCCTTTTTGTTATCAATGACAGGAGTGTGATCAAATATGATGATGGAGCCAATTTCAGTTGTAAATAGTATATGTCATAAATATGAAGTGTATCCAGAAGTTGGATTGGTAAATAGGTGAATAGAAAGTAAACTCCATACTATTCGGATGAAGAAACCTCCTGATATCAGTAGGTCCCCTAGAATGAAGTGCTTTCATAAAGGAGTTTTGTATTTTTTACGATTATATCTAGATATGGAACGACGATCTATAAAAGGTTTCATAGGTTCATAAGTTGATTGCAATCCCGACTCATAAGACTACTTAAGAGCGTGTTTGGAGTAAAGCAGAAAGAAGTAACGCTAATGCATGTTAACAAAATACCCTTTTTTTGAAGGTTATACAGTTTATCATGTTGTCACATGTTTAGTGCAAAATGTATTTAAAATTAAAGGTGTTCCTAAAGATAACTTGCCCAGGACACCTTCTTATCCATTACTTTAGATGAAGGAAACCCATTTCTTTCACAGTTTTCTGAATGTTTGTGTTCTGTCTAGTGAACAGCAGTCCATTGCTGCTATTCAACAGGGGGCTGTAATTAATTAAAAGTCAGCTGGGCCGCATGTGGTCCCCGGGTCGTACTTGAGTATCCCAGCTCTAGAGTCAAGATTGAACCATTTGTCTTCTATTCTTTGAAGAGAAACATTTGTTTCCATTACATAGGTTTACTCCACTAGGTTGGCCCATGTAATAGGCAAAGAAGACTTAGATAAAGGGTCCTTTTTAACTCTCTTGTTGACATGTTCAGATTTCTATATCCTAGGAACAAAGCTGCTGGAATGGGAGCCGTGATATACTTAGATGTGAATGGTGTTTGAAGATCCATGGTGAATACGGAAGATGCAAAATAAGATAATAATGTAATGTAATGTAAATGTAATGTAAAAAGCACTTATAGAGCGCAACTAACACCCAGCGGTTTCTTGGCACTAAAGCATAAGGAAAACAAACAATCTGTGGGGCTGGAAGCGTTAATTGTAGGCATTACGGAACAGGTGAGTTTTTAGAAGGGACCTAAAGTGGGTGTGGGGGAGGCTATCCTTAGGCCTAAAGGGAGGGCGTTCCAGAAGGACGGGGCAAGGAATGAGAACCTCAGTCCTCCCTGTTTTTTGCGTTTGAAGGTCGGGATCTGGAGTAAAGCCAGATGGGAGGAGCGGAGATTGCGAGAAGGGACGTATGGGTGCAGTAGTGAAGAAATAAACGAAGGACCTGTGCCAGCAAGAGATTTAAAAATAATGCAGCCCCGTTTGAACTTGCACCGCTCAGAAACAGGAAGCCAGTGGAGGGATTTTAAAAGAGGACGTACGTGTTGGTGTTTGGGCTGATGATGAATGAGCTGTGCGGCCTGGTTCTGGACAAGTTGTAGCCTCTTTAGTTGGTATGCCGGTATGCCAACATAAAGGGAGTTGGCATAGTCTATCCTAGAGATGACTAAGGCCAATAGGACCAGGGTGAGGGCCTCGGTGGTCAAGAAGCTGGCAATCTTTCGAATTTTTCTCAACTGAAAAAAGCTGGAGGAAACTACTGCGTTAATCTGGGGTTTCATCGTGAGGTCATTACTAATAATGACCCCAAGGCTTTTTACTGAACTGACAGGGTTGGGGGGAGGGCCCAGCCTTGTGGGCCAAAAGGTGGATTTCCAGGGGTTGGCTGCACCCCCGACAAGCACCAGCTCTGTCTTCTCGGGGTTGAGCTTCAGATGATTCGCCCCCATCCAGTCGCTGATATGACAGAGGGTGGTTTGAAAGTTGTCGATGGATTGGTCCGTAGAGTTGATGTCGAAGACCAACTGAATGTTATCCGCGTAATTAAACGCGGTGACACAGCTGCCTCGTAGGGACCGAATAAGGGGGGTGAGGTATAAATTAAAAAGAAGAGGGGATAAGGAGGAGCCCTGCGGAACGCCGCAGGTTAGCTCGACCTTGTCCGCAGAAAGCTGAGAGAGCTGAACTGCCTGACGGCGGTTTCTCAGGAAGGAGCGGACCCAGTCTAGGGCAGTGCCCTGGATGCCAGCCTCCCTGACACGGCCGACCAGAATGTCATGGTCGACCATATCAAAGGCGGCCGACAAATCCAGGAGCACCAGAACCTGGCTGATGTTGGAGTCCGCCCCTCTCCACAGTTCCTTCATGACTGAGAGTATAACAGATTCAGTAGAATGATTGGGTCTAAAGCCGGCCTGTTGGGAGTCGAGGAAGTGAGAGTCTTCGATAAAGGTACTCAGGATGTTAGTCACGTGGGACTCAAGAACTTTGCTGAGGTAGGGGAGGAGGGAAACGGGACGGAAGTTGCTCATAATCGTAGGGTCTGCTGTGGGTTTTTTGAGAATGGGCATGACCTCGGCGCTTTTGAATGACCCGGGGACAATGCCAGAAGAAAGAGAGCTGTTCAGCAGTGCCAGAGGGGTGGAAGGACAGGCTATTAAGGCCTATAGATTATGAAGCAGTTGGGAGGGAATAATGAAGAGCACCAATGGGTAGAAATAAATCGTTACGGTGTTGAATAGGGTTCCAACAAGGACTAATGAGAAGAAATCAAGTAATCTTGTGATTGAGTAGAGAAGATGGGGGGAATGCCTTTACAAAACCACTAAAACACCTGCAGCTGGTCTTAATCTAGTAGAGGCATATCTCTTTGTATTTAGGGAGGAATTTTCAGATCCTCCTCTTCCCCTCTTCAGACGATAGAAATAGAAAACATGCAAAATGGACAGCATGACAGCCTAGCATAAGGAAAGGCAGCCTGGTGGGGTGTGGCCGAGCACCTAAGATGGCTGATGTGTTTTAGTGGTGCTGTGAGTCCCTTCCCTAGTTATCCTGAACATCGCTGCATAAATCAACTTAAGACTGGCTCCATGGTGTCGGAGGGCGATAAAGGAACTTCCACTGTGCCCAAGGAGAGGCTTTACACTGATGCAGACACACTAGCGGCAGTGCTTCATGGCCGCGGCCTATCATGTGACCAGCCCGGCGCCTCCTTGGTGTGGTGGCTGATTCTGCGAGCGTAGAGGCTGGACTCTCTGCACTCCGGGTGCTCACAGTTTGCGAGGGCTGATGCAAACTGGTGCTGGCATGATGGTCCGGAGCGGGGCTGCCGTGTGATGGAAGCCTGAGCTACCAGGAAAGCGGCGTAGCAGAAACGAAGCAGTTGATTGCCGCCCAAGTGGCCTGACAAAGGTCCCCTTCCAGTGCGGGTAAAGCTGTACCAGGAGGTCTGCTACCTCCCAATTAAAGGGAGGATAGAGCAGGCGAGCCCGGGGAGCTGAAGTTTAGCTGTTGGCAGGACCGAGGTGGGGTCGACCAGGCCCAGGCCCAGGCCCCTTTGGACATAAGTGCACTACAGCAGGGCAGGCCTAGGAGGCATTTGACAGCCTGAAGACAACCGCCCAGATATCACAGACAGCGCGCAGTTCACTTCAGGCCTAAGCTTCCCACCTCCTGGCACCTGAAGCTCAAGTAGCTCCTGACATCAGGGGCACGTATGACTTGGATAGGGGGCGGACGGCTGGGCACTAGATTCCCCCAACCTAAACACAGGCCTGGGGGTCGGAGGACGAAAAGGAACTTCCACTGAGCCCAAGGAGGGGCCTTTCACTGATGCAGACACAATAACAGCAAAGCCTCACGGCCGCGGCCTATTGCGCGGCCGGCCCAATGCCTCCTTGGTGTGGTGGCTAACACTGCAGGCATAGAAGCTGGACTCCCTGCACTCTGGGTGCTCACAGTTTGCGAATGCTGATGCGAACTGGCACCAGCATGATGGTCCAGAGCGGGCCACAATATGATGGGAGCCTGGGCTACCCAGAAAGCCACAGAAGCACCAACAAAGCAGCTGATTGCTGCCTGAGTGGCCGGATAAGTGTTCCCTTCCAGTGTGGGTACAGCTGTACCAGGAGGCTGACAGAGCAGGTGAGCCCGGAGAGCTGGAGTTTAGCTGTTGGCGGGAGCAGGGGGGTACAAGGGTCGAACGGGCCCAGGCCCCCTCGTACATAAGTACGTTGCAGCAAGGCTGGCCTAGGGGCCTTCAGCAGCATGAAGACACCCGCTCGGTGATCGCACTTCAGGCCTAAGCTGTCCTGCTCCTGGTGCCTGAAGATCGGATAGCCCCTGACATCGGGGGCATGTGTGCCTGGGATACGAGAGGTCCGGGGGCCGTCTGGGCCTAGGCTCCTCCAAATAGCCATATCTTCGACTGTACAGCTGGGATATCGAGGACAGCAGAAGTGCCTGAAGGTCGATCGACCCCTGGCCCTTTTGGGTGACGTTGCACAGACATAGCCACTGGAGGGGTTGTTATCCAGGCCTACTCCTGGGGCCCGGCGGGTGCGCGCTATCCCTCGCCTCAACACTTGTGGCCACTGGAAAAGACCAGGTTGTGGTTGCAGCAGTAGCAGGCCGCGGGGCCCGCATCCCTTCAAAGACTGCAGAGGTTGGAAGGCTGGGCCCAGATCCGCGGGCTGCCCCCCCCCCCAGGAGTTGCCGACATTACAACCCGACAACATGGGACATGGAGACTCCAGACCTGATGGGGGCCTGCTAGCGATGGATGCAGGCCCCCTGCACATACCCAGTCATATCTGCGCCCTAAAGCCCATTACTGTGGCCAGGAAACAGTATTGAGCAGTTAGAACTCTGGATAGAATGAGGTGCAGTTTCTTAGCTTTCCTTCCCACCCCCCCTCTCGCCCTCAACTAAGGCCACCAGCTTTATCACTGGGGGATGGAGGAGCAGGTTGACCCTCAGCTGCCGCAGGCGTGACTGCTGTCCCAAGGACCCCTAAACCGCAAATGTACAAGAGGAGTGGTGTGATATCTGCAATCTGAATGCACTTGAGAGGAGCAGTGCGAAGAGCATATCACTGGATTACCTCTCATTCGTCAGCTGTCGCAGGCAAGAGTTGTACATAATCTGCACCATATTCCCAGTGCACAGCAGTTAGCCATGTGCCGCCTTCGCTCGAGCACCCAAGAGGACAATGTATCACATGGTGCAGGTGGGGGTTTGTCCAGTGGCTCAGGGACATCTTCAGAGCCTAGCCACCCTGACCTCTCGGCTAAATTATTAGACTCAGTGCTGGCAGCAATGGAAAAAATAGGCATGGCGCTAGAACAGACCCTTACTTCCTTAGAGAGCAGAATAGACGCCATCACGGCTGACTTCATGCTTTTACCGGCAGACCAGCACAAGCTGGCCGATTGCGTTCATGACAAATTAAGTGGAACTTGCGAACTTCAGACCTAGATCCCGTAATCATACGTTGACCCTACAGGACCTTATGGATCGGGTTTGCACCCTAGAGGAGAAGGTGGACGATGCTGAAGGGTGGTTGTGCCTTAATAATGTGCGGGTAATTGGTTTGCCGGATGGGACAGAGGGTCGAGACCTGGAAGGCTGCACTGAGTCCTGGATGAGAGCGTTACTACCCCGGGCTCACTCTCTCCACAATTTATAGTAGCGCACACACATAGTGTCCCCGCCCGTAAACCTCCTCCGTGAGCTAATTCTCACCCTTTCTTGTTTCTCCTGCTGAATTTCCGGGACTGTGATGTGATATTAAGACAAGTGGAGAAGCACCCTTGCCCTAGAGTGCAAAATGCCACAGTCTCCTTCTTTCCTGATTACACTGCTCAGGTGCAGAAGAGACACACCACCTTCCGGGCAGTTAAACCACAGCTAAGAGATCTAGATCTTCGATACTCTCTACTCTTTCCAGCTCGCCTACGGGTCATCCGAAACGGCAAAACCCGATACTTTGACACTCCATCTGTGGCCTGGGACTGGCTGGAAGAAAGTGGACTGGTGACTGAGCCGAGGCACCCATATGATTTCCAGATGCAAAAGAGGACACATCTCATCCGTCCGAGGGGTAGAGGCTAAAATGTACGGCAGAGGGCATCTCTCATAACCGCTCGGACCACGGGAGGATCAGGTCGGATTGCTATGAGGCACTACAGGTGGCGGCCTCTCTCCAGCTGACAAGACCATCGCTTTTGCCTGGCTCCACAGCAGCCCCACAGAGGCCTCATGGGGATGCTGACTCTGCACTGGAATGGTTGACAGACGCTAGCTCAACACACCTGCTGGACATCATCCCTCAGACATCAGATGAAATTATTTGATAATGTTACATATGTTGTCCCTCTTATAGCCAGATCACATGTAAATTAGCAGTATTGCTCAACCAATCTTCATACCCGCTCCTAACATCTCATGCCATACACTCTAGCGTAATGCCACCTCCTATTGGTACTAATGCGAGGGATGGGTCACAGGCTCATTCCTACCCTACACTTACCTTTTCTGAGTCATCCTATGACAGTGAGTTAAT
Organism: Lissotriton vulgaris; assembly: GCF_964263255.1. Classification (NCBI taxonomy): domain Eukaryota; kingdom Metazoa; phylum Chordata; class Amphibia; order Caudata; family Salamandridae; genus Lissotriton; species Lissotriton vulgaris. The sequence goes on from NC_141687.1 coordinate 729,565,040, forward strand.
TGCCACAGTTAGGCACAATTGTTTGGGCCGATCCCCCTCTCTGGGTCCGTTCTCATGAAGTTACATGTCTTCTTGGTTTCAACATTGTTTTTCCTCACAGTTATCACCTTCCTCAGAGATCCGCTGCCGTCACACACACTCCTGTAGTGTAAATCAGCTGCGCAGGCTGAGTTTGGCAGATTCACACCACCCTCATGATTAGCCTTAATTTCATAACCTGGAACGTTAGGGGTATACATACTCCCACTCAAAGGTACTCAATATATGGCTACTTACAACGTAGAGCAGCTACATCGCTCTACTAAACAAACTTGACGAGTCCAGAGGCTTTCCAGTTGCACCGGCACTGGCGTGGGCAGGTGTACAGCACTAACTATTCATCCCTGGTGAGAGGTGTATTCTTCTGGGTGAAGGAGGAGGTCCCATGGATAGATAAGAGGTGGTGGCAGATCCCACTGGGCGCTATATTTTCCTCAAGGATAGACTAAATGGGCAACCTATTGTCCTGGGCTCCATTTATGCCCCTAACACAGATCAGAATGCCTTCCTTTGCAATCTTTTGGCACTCCTGCCCCACTGGAAAGATGTCCAATCATCATCCCAAGATAATTAATCTTAGCTGGGAGGCGAGATCCCCTCTGTTCCCAACCTGGCAGCTACAAATAGCTGCATTGGAAAATCAGGCATTCTGTAGCTCTCTGGAGACTGCAGTGATCGACTATTTTGAGGCTGTGACCAGAGAAAACTGTTTAGGCCATGAATGGAGCATTTGTAGGCAACTAGACGAATTTCTGTCTACTATTGAGCTGCAACTACTCCACTTACATTAGCAATTGAACAGCACCTAGCATTGGACTCCCCCTTAACAGTGGATGAAGTCCAAGAAGCACTAACATCGATGGCGTCTGGGAAAACACCGGAGCCGGATGGGCTCCCAACTGAATTCTTGAGGGAAATGTAGTCAGAGCCACCACTGCCATTCAGTCACAAATGAGCTTCTGGAAGACAATCCCATTAGCATTGCCCTCACAAAGATGGTGATCCTACCTCGCCTCCTCTATTACTTCATTACCCTACTTATTTTCATCTTCCTTTCCTTTTTCCATAAATGTTAAAGGATTTTTTCTGGGGGACATCGTGGCATAGATTCTCCATGAGGAAATTATTTTCGCCAACAGGGCAGGGAGGGTTTGCAGTGCCCAATTTCGAACACTATTACCTAGCTGCCCAGTTGCAGTGGATAGTCAGATGGGGACTCAGCCTCATTGTAGCTGCCGGTACCACACCACACCTTACTTAGCACATTCCATCCATGTGCAAAACCCGGTGACCTGGGAGCACTATTACTTAACATAGCATACAAATGCTACCGCAGATGACTCTTTCTCACAAGAGACACCACATCGTATGCCATCCCCTTGCTGGGAATGCCACGAGGAAGCACATACACCACAGCAGCCAAACTGCTGAGCTGGGACGCGGTGGGCATTCATGACGTCGGGGACCTTTATCTTGATGGCTCCCTCATCCCATGCCCAGAGCTTATGTCTGTGGAGAATATACACCCTGGATAATATCTATTCCTATTACATTTTTTTTTTTTTAACATCATTTTTATTGCATCACCAATATAAGTGTACAGACAATATAATCAGCAATATACACGCACCATGTACAAGATTAGTATAATCCAGTCCTTCTGCATCCGGGAGGTCCACCCTTTCCTTTGGTGGGGGTGACCTTATCCATGGTTACTTCTCGTAGCGCCTTACAACGTCTGACAGCAGCATTAGGCAAATATCGCTGGGTTGCTTTTGTGGTTTTCACCCCTCCCTCTCCCCCCCCCCAATTTCGGTACCCCAACATCCCGCCAAATCCAGCTTCCTACCCACCCTCCCCCGTGGTCGTTCGGCATCGAATCAACAGTGTAGAAGTGTCTGGTGCGTTGCAGGAGGAAACAGATATTCGCTAAGGTGTGTTCTCCTGTGTAGTGACAGGGCCTGCCCCATCCCGCTCACCCTCGCCCTCCAGCTCCTCAGCATCCATCTCACGGAGCGCCTGCACCATCATTTCCCATGCAGTTGCTCTCTCCAGAGCCTTCTCGTCATTCATCCTCCAGGCCACCTGGTACCTCAGAGTACTTTCGCATGCGGCCCATCTCAGGCATTCCCCATACCATCTTTTATATGTGGGCCCCACTCTGGACTTCCAGTTCCTCGTGATCTCCCGCTTGGCCAGGATAAGTCCCAGATCTATAAATTTACTAGTAGTCTTGTTCCTAGGCGTGTGAGGGAACCAATGTAGGATGCCAACCGCTTTAGTGTACTGGATATCTCTGTCTGTCGCGCTATTAAGGGCCCGCCCAACTTCCTGCCAGTAGTCTCCCAGAGAGGGGCAATCCCATAGCATATGACCCAGGTCCGCCCCGACTGTATTACATCTGGGGCAAGCAGCGTTGTCTACCCCAAAATACTGTTGGATCTTCCCCGGTGTGAGGTATGCCCTGTGAATGACATAGAAGTGGATTAATTGAAACCTGGCGTTCCTTGAGCTCTTCCGCGCACGCCTTAGTAGCTGGCCCCAGGTCGTGTCAGGTATCTCCACTTGAAGGTCCAGCTCCCACTTGGCCTTCAGAGTCGACAAAGGCTGCAAGGCCTCCCTCTGTATCCTAGAGTACAAGCACGTGACAGCCTTAAAGGTCCCCGCCGCCATCATCGTGTACTGGCAGGCCATAGAGGTGCCCGGCTCCTGCAACCCTTCACCCCAATGGGCTTGCATAGCGCCCGTGACTGCTGCATGCAACAAGTAGTCGCCCCTCAGGAGGTCAAAACGCTCCTGCAAGTCCTGAAACGGCAGCAGCACCCCATCCTCATAGAGATCACCCAGCATTTGTATTCCCGCCTCCTCCCATCCTAGTAAGCGCGACCAGTCTCCTCCATGCGGGAGGGCGGTGACCATCCCCAACGGGATTTCAGGGGCATACATAAGGCGGACTCCCGCCCGCTTACGGGCCCGGTCCCAGCAGAGCCGGAACGTCTGCTCCTCGACCGTCAGGTCTCCCACCCGGAGCTTCTGGTGCAGCGTGATGTACGCCAGAATGTGCCGCGGGGTGCCTTCTACTCTCGCGTCCTCAGGGCCTCTATACACCCTCGCTACCTCCTGAGTAAAAATCTGCAGCTGCGCAGCCAGGTAATACCCTTCAAAATCCGGCACCGCCATACCTCCTTCATCCTTGGGGCGCAGCAGAGTGTCGAGCTCTATGCGCCTCCTTCCCGTGCCCCACAAGAACGCTATGACCAGAGACCTCAGGCGTTTAAAGACAGAGCTCGGGATCCACACCGGGAGTGTCCTAAAATAGTACAAAAGCCTGGGCAGGGCCACCATTTTAAGCAGGGAGATCCTACCAGCCAGGGATAACGGCAGGGTCGACCAGAAGTCCATGGACCCCCGCAGGGCATTAATACAGCGGGTGATGTTACCGTCCAGCAAGTCAGCCGGGGTATGATAAACATAAACCCCCAGATAATGCAGACAGCGCGGCTCCCACCGGAGTTCTTGCGCGGTGAGTGGGCACGGTTCCCCCGACCTCAGGGGGAACAGGCAAGATTTAGGCCAGTTGACCCTCAGGCCCGACAGCCGGCCGAATCGCCCCAGTAGCCGCCGTGCCCCCTCGAGCTCGGGGCCCGCATCGGCTAGAAACATCAGCAGGTCATCTGCGTACAGGGAGATGAAGTGTGGCCTGCCCCTAAATGATAAACCTGCATAGTGGCGGCCTAGCCTGGCCTCCGCAGCGAAGGGTTCCATCGCCAAAGCGAACAGGAGCGGGGATAGGGAGCAACCTTGTCTAGTGCCACGCCTGACCGGGTATTGCCTCGAGATCAGAGTACCCACTCGAACTCTCGCTACCGCATCAGTGTACAGGACCTTGGTCCAGTTTATGTATCCGTCCCCCAGTCCGAAGCGTCGCATCACCTCATACAGGTATCCCCACTCAAGGCTGTCAAACGCCTTCTCGATATCAATGGAAAGGACAAATGGGGAAACGGCGTCCGGCCAGTCCGCACCCATCAGTCTCGTAAGCCTACGGATATTGTGAGTGGTGCTGCGTGTCGGAATAAAACCACACTGGTCTTTATGAACAAGGCCCGTCATGTGTACCAGCAGTCTGTTGGCAAGAATTTTACTCAGGATGTTGTAGTCCGTCGTCAACATGGACAACGGACGGTACGAGGACAAAGCCGCACCCTCTCTGCCCGGTTTTAAGAGCGGGATCATGAGGGCCTCACTCATGGAGCCCGGGAGCCGACCCTTCGTTTGTGCTTCATTGTACACCTCGCGCAGCCGTGGGGAAGGTACTCTAGATATTTACTGTAGAATTCGATCGGGAGCCCGTCAAGTCCCGGGGTCTTATTTCTGGCCATTTGCTTTACTGCACACCCTATCTCTCCAAGAGTGATGGGTCGACCCAGCTCTTCTGCCTCTGAGTCCTCCACCTGTGGGAGTTGCAAGCCGTCTAAGAACTCTCCTAGCTCATCCGCCCCTCCTGTTTCACCACTCTCATAGAGCCCTTCGTAATAAGTACGAAACTTATTCAGGATCCCGGGTTGAGTATGGCAGGGCTCCTCCCCTGGCTCCAGGATCCCCATGATCGGCATGCCCCTCCGGACTGGGTTAGCGAGCCATGCCAGCATAGACCCCGCCTTATCACCCTCCGCATGCGCCCTCGTCATGTACGCCTTGTGGTCAAAGCTGCGCAGCCGCTCCAGCTCTACTGCCAGCCCCTCCCGTGCCCCGCTAAGCCCCTCCTGCAACTCAGGGTGATTCGGGCGTTTCTTCTCCAGTTCCCTCAGCCGCGTTTCAGCCTTATCCAAATCGTCCAGCAAAGTCTTGCGAGCCCCAGCCGCGTGCCCAATACAGTGCCCCCGCACCACCACCTTAAACGCATCCCACTCTACTGCCCTCGTGGAGGCCGAGCCACTGTTCTCACCAAAGTAACTCTCAATGCGTTCTCCCAAAGCCTCCCTGAACAACAAGTCATCTAGGGTGTCGGGTTGCAGGCGCCATGTTGGCACGCAGTTAGCAGCCACCATCCAGTCCAGAGATATCAACAATGGGTTGTGGTCCGATAACGTCCTGGCCAAGTATTCCGCCCCACCCACCGCAGGGAGCACACATTGTGAACAAAGAAACGCATCTAGCCTTACGTGCAGATCATGTAGGTGCGAGTGAAAAGAGTAGTCCCTAGTAGTGGGGTGCAACGCCCTCCATGCATCCGTGAGGGCCCAGCTCTCCTGCCATTCCAACCTACGCTTGGCGACTCTATACACTGGGGACGCGCGCAGTGGGGGATGGGACCTATCTAGTAACACATCCTCAACCGAGTTAAAATCCCCCCCCAAGAGGACCGGCCCTGCCAAATACCCCGCCAGTTTGCCCGAGATGGTAGACAAAAATGCGGGCAGATCTACATTAGGGGCGTACACATTGCAGAGAGATATCACCCTGCCCCACAGCCTCCCTTCCACCGCCACATACCTGCCCTCCGGGTCCACCAATGTTTTTGTCACCTGAAAGGGGACCCCCGCCCGTATCCAAATCAGTGTCCCCCTTGCAAAAGCTGAGAATGTCGTGTAAAACAGCTGCCCCCTCCAGCGCCTCTGCAGAGCAGCCCCCTCCTGCTTATTAAGATGTGTTTCTTGCAGGAATGCTATATGAACCCCTCTACGCTTGAGGTATGCCTGAACCTTATGCCTGCGCGTCATGGACTGCATACCCCGCACATTCCAGGTCACACATTTCAATGCCCCAGTACTAGCCATCCCCCCCCATACAACCGGACCAGACAATAAAGAACAGTGTCCTCACATGTTCCGCGACCACGGGCCTACCCACCCACCCTCTCCAAACAGGAAGCCAAACCCCTCCAACAACAACTGTCCCCCGAGCAACCCCAACTTCTCGCAACACCCACCCCCCCAGGACAGGCCCCCCCGCAACTGGAAGTACCCCCATCCAAACCAACACTCCCAACCACCCCTCAAAGAAAGGCAGTAATGGTCGCAGTCTCCACTGCGATGACCTTAGGGGCCAGTAAGGCGTGGCTCGATGCGATAGATCCTCAAAGCAAATCAACCCCGCGCACTCCACCCCACAATCCCCACATTATAGCACCCCAAAACCTCAAGTAATAGCGTTCCACTGCCACGGGCCCAGTGCCCCGGTGTCCAACCAACGAGTTCACTCCACCTTTTCAGTTCAACACGCCTCGAGTATCTCCCCCGAAGTCTGCGGCGTCACAATAGGGCCCCGGGCTCCACCAAATTCCGATAGTCCCGTCTCCGAGCCCGTGCCCGGATCCTCTGATTCCGTGCCCTTCCCGGACTGACTTCTGGTGGTCCTGGATAAGTCCGCTACCGCCTGTAGTGCCGCCTGCCTCTCCGCTTCCGTCTGCGACACCGAAGGTTTGCCGGTCCTCCTGCGGTTCCTCCTGATCCGTTGGGTTTTCCTGACCGGTTGCGCCACCTTAGCCTCCTCCTCCCTGGCCTTAGCACCGTCCGTTCCCGCTTTATAAGTGTCCCACCAGGTCCAAGCGTCCGCAGAGGATGTGAAGAAGAGCGATTGTTCATCCACCACCACTCTCAGCTTGGCGGGGAACAACAGGGAGTACTTGATGCCTTCCTCGCGGAGCTCCCGCTTGAGGGACAGAAAGTTCGCCCGAAGCCGCTGCGTCTCAAATGTATAATCCGGGAACATAGTGACCCTGCTGTTGTCCACTTGAGATGGCCCTGCCTGTCTCGCCCTTTGCAAAAGCCAGTCCCTGTCCCGGTAATGGAGCAATTTGAACACCACTGGGCGAGGTGGGAGGCCCAAGGCTGGCGGGCGCGCCGGAACCCTGTGCGCCCGTTCCAGGGAGAAGAAGGGGGACAGTCCCTCCGGTGCCACCTCCGTCCGCAACCAGTTATCGAGGTAGCCCACCATATCGTCGCCTTCGATTTTTTCCGGCAGGCCCACTAGGCGTACGTTGTTGCGCCTATTCCGGTTTTCCACATCTTCGGCCCTCCGTTCCAGCACCTTCAAGCGGTCCATCACCTCCGTCAACTGGGCCTTCACCGCTGTTTGGCCTGGGGCTAATTCCTGAACCGTGATCTCCACGGACTTCACTCTGTCCTTAAGTTTATCATGGTCGGCCTTCAGGAGGCCCAAGCCCGTCGCCACCTGAGCTATATCTTGTTGTAGGGCGTCCTTTGTGGTGGCGATGGCTTCTAGGATACGGTCTTGCATCCGCTGTAATGCCGATTGGTCTCGCTCCGCTCCCTCCGCAGACTCCGTATCGGTCGTACCATCTCCCTTCCCTTTCGGCTTCCCCATCTGGGCCGGCCCGAGCGGTGGCCTCCAATTCTGTCCCTGGTCTTTCTCCGCGCGTCGCCGGGCTTCGCCCTCCGGTAGGGTCCCTGCAGCTGTGGGAGCCCGACCCTTCGTGCTTGGGTCGCCACTCAGGTCCCCGGATCCAAGGTCGTCTCTAAAGAGCAGGGTCTCCGATCGACCGCCAGCCCGGATGGCGCCAGTCGTGCTCAGAGGCCCGGGGCCGTCGTCACTGGGTCACAGCCACACTGTCGCCGCCACTACCAGGGGGGCGGCTCCCAACCACCGCCCGGGGTGCGCCCAAGGTCCACTCCAACACCCAGGAAGAGGCGCGACACAATCGCTAACACCTCCGATTTGTTGGGGAGCAGTTCTTAGTGGGGTTCCGGGCCGGCGACTCCGTCGTCTCCGAGTCTCATGCCACCGCCGCCATTTTAGGTCTAAGACTTCGCGCCTAAGTCCAACTTTCAAAGTCGAAGAACTGGCTGGGAATGGCCCGGCGTCGTCCTCCGTGGGCACCGGACCCTCCGCAGTACCTTCCAGTACCGGATGATATCGATTACATCGGGGTCCGATCAGATGTTCAGGATATTTTCCGGGATCGGGCACGGAGCTCCGAGCTCACGCTGCCTACCTCCTCGGCATCCAAGCCACGCCCCCTCTATTCCTATTACATCGTGCACTCATTGCGTCCCTGTCATCCAAATGGGGCAATCTTACCTTGGAACCACCTACACACCATACATTTCAATACCTACATGTGATGGGAGAAGGGGGACACCTGACATGTTGGATTGCATTGTCACTTCGCCAACACACAGCTATCACCCTTGCCCCCTAAGACGACATTGGGAGGAGGATGTGGGATGTGCATTCACAGACAGCGAGTGGACAGCTGGCTTGGAAGGTCTGATGTGTGTCCCACGCAATCAGCGTTTTAAGCAGATTCAATGTTTCATACTACACCGGGCATGCCTCACTCCAAACCAGATTATTGAATATTTTCTCTGAACTGATGCAGCTTGCCCCAGATGCTGCTTAACAGACGCAGACATGTTACTCAAGTTATGGTATTGCACTGCTTTAGGTGAATACTGGACTAACGTAGCAGCTACTCTGGCCAATTGCACAGGACGCAACATCCCCTTTCGCTGGGAGGCTTATATATTACGTCTCTTTAGTAGAAAAAAAGAGCAAACTCCCGGTTTCTAGATTTGGGCCTAGCTACGGTGAAACGCGTGATCACCAAGAGATGGAAATCCCCCGATAGCCTCCCACACCATAGCCTGGCACCGATCACTGCTCAACTGGGCTAGGGCAGAGGAGGTGACCTTGCGCAGAGAAGATCTGCTGGGGCTTCGCAAGTTTCCCCTGGCCAATAGCTGGGAGACTGTTGTACATTCACAGCCTGGTTTGCCATATTGTGATGTACTTTCCAGCATGCGCTCTTAGTGCATTATCTTTACCTTTGTTGCTTTGTGATGTGTTCTGCACTGTAGAGCTACTGTCATTTTAGCGCCGGGACGCTCTTCGGAGCAGCTGAGCGCTTTAAAACCCCCAGTAACATAACATAACATAACATAACATTTTAGAGGCAGTACATCTTGGCTACTGTTAATGTTGCTTTCCTTTCATTTCTGTAGAATTCGTTAAGCGAAAGTCAGAATGCATTAATGAAAAATTGTTCCCAAAAAAAAGGTGTGATGCCTTTGTGGCCTTGTGGTTTTGGTTGGGCAATAACATGGCACAACATTATGCAAAACATAGCAAATATCTGCTAAACATTATAAAGGCCCACAAGTGAACCACAACATTGTACTGTGCTGCGTGAGCACCGGAAACACATTTATAGACCTACGCCTTTCTTCTTTTTCTTCCCCACATTTTATCGATCATTCAACAACTTGCTTAAAAAAGACAGTTCTGAAAACGTAATGTCCAAGTAAAATCCACCAAAATACTGTTGTGCCATGAAATATTTTGAATATTTGCAAATATGCAGTGTTTAATAGAGCATATTAGGAATTTTGCCTGATTGTAAACACCCCCATTTGCCCATATATATGTAATTGTCAGATGAAAATAAAGCAAATCTATTATGTGTTAGAAATTGTGTCTCTACTTGGAAGAGGTATACACCATGTCCAAGTAGGTACCACAATCCTAGTCACAACACAATCCTGTGCTCACTCCTAGTAGCTTGGCACAGAGCAGGCAGGCTTAACTTAAGAGACAATGTGTAAAATATTTGTGCGTTAACTCATTCAACAACACAGAAAATACACCACAAAAAGACTCCACAAAAGTTAAGAAAAATAGAGAATATGTGTCTGAGCAGGACAAGTTCAAAACAATCTTAAATCCATATAGTAGAAGTCGAGTTATTGAATGTTGAAGAAATAAATGCAATAAAGTGCTTAGAAGCAGGTAGCGCTAAAACGTTTACTTCAGGTTGCGAGAGATTAGTGCAAATCCAAGGTTCAGGGCAACTGTGATGGAGCACGGGCTGGCTACAGGGACCCTCGTGAGCCCACTAAACACAGTACCTTGGATCCTGGGCTCAGTCTGCTCGGCACAGCTTTGCATCATCTGTCGTTGGTTCCGAGAGGCTGTGCAGCGAGGCGTTGCTGGGCTTGGTGCTGCTTGTGTCCGATTTGGCTGAAACCCACCCACAGGACCCACTTCTGAGGCCCAGAACTTGAAGCAGGCCCCTCAAACAAGGGTACGACTCGCAGAAGGCAGAGTTTGGCAGCACCAGCAAAACTGCAGGAAGTCTTTTGTGTCCTTGAGTCTTCAGAAACAGGGGGCAAGCTAACAAGCCCTTGCAGATCACTTCGTAGGAAAGAGTCCAGCTCTCCTTACAGCAAAGTCAGAGAGCAGCAGACCGCAGGGCAACAAGCACAAAGTTCTTTCAGCACCAAAGTTCTTCTGACCAGCGGCGGCTGCTACCTTGAAGCAGTAGTGAGGATGGGTGGGTGGGGGGAAGGGGTAGAAGGAGAGAAATCAGGAAAAAAATAAATCACTTACCTCTCGGCCGGCTGGCTGGCTGGCTGTCGCGTCTCCTGCATCCTCTTCCTGGCTTCCTCTGGGAAACAGGAAGCACCAGGGCTCCCATGCTCCCCTCAGCCAATGGGTTGTGATTGGTCTGAGTGCCTTGACCCACTATCCAGCCAGGGGCTGGAAGGATCAGCATGTTCTCCATGCAGGCTGTGATGCAACCTGCATGGAGAACATGCTACGTGCCCATGAGTGTTTTGGGTGACCCAGGAGGGCCGGACAATCACTTTTGCTCACAAGGGGAGTGTAAACCATTCATCCCCATGCTCTGAGAGCAGGTCCACCCCACAAAGATGCAGCAACGGGAACAAATAAAATGATAATAACCTCAAGTTATTATCATTTTATTTTTCCTTTTTTAAGACTGCATAAAGCAGGTGGGCGACACTCCTCCACCTTAGCGGAGGAGCCGCCACTGCTACTGACTGACATTCAGTGGCGGTCCATAAGTATCTGATTTGATGGGGCCAGAGACCTAGTACTCCTACCCAAATGGGCCTTTAATGTAAGGGAAACTTCAAAGAGTGGTTTTGAACTTCACAAGTATTCCACTCCAGACTACCAGTGGGGGTTTATCATTTTTTTGTATGGTGTCAGGGCACTACCATCTGAAGGGTAAGGTTGAGTCCCTTCCTCCCATCTGCCCAGGAAGACCCATCGGAATACAGATGAATGTAGATGGGAGCTAAATCACACCCAGCCCTTTCCTGTGTCTGTGGGTATCTAGAAGGAATGGACAAAGGGATCTGTCACCTCTCCTAGATGTTGTAAGGCACACAGAGCAGTATGAGCAGAGAAATGTCCACTTTGTATAAGTGGCATTTCTAAAATAGTAATGTTAAATCTGACCTTACCAGTAAAGAGGATTTAACTTTACCCTTCCAAGGATAGAAACATAAAAAAAGCTACTCAGGAATGACAGCTTAAAGTTATTTTAAGAAATTTACAATTCTAATTATGCGAGAAGGCCTCACAGTAATGAAAAATGAATTTAGCTGTTTCTCACAACCAGGACATGTAAACTACAGAAGTATGTGTCCTGCCGTTTCCTTACATAGCGCCCTCCCCTCTGGGTTTCCAAGGGACTTTAATAGTGGTGACATATGTAATAAAATGAAAGTTCAAAAACTGGAAAAATAGTTTTAAATTCAAAGTCGAATTAGAAGTAACCTGCAAACTCACAGGCACTGCAGTGGCATGCCCGAGACATGGTTAAGGGACTAAATATGTGGGTGGCATAGTCAGCGCAGCAGGCCCACTGGTAGCATTTAAGGTATAGGCCCTGGGCACATGTATTGCACTTTACTAGGGACTGATAAGCAAATTAAATATGCCAATTGAGTATGAGCCAATGTTACCATGTTTAGGGGAGAGAGCACAAGCACTTTAGCACTGATTATGGTAAAGTGTGCAGAGTCCTAAAGCCAGCAAAAATGAGTATAGAAAAATGGAGGGAGGCAGGCAAAAAGTTGGGGAAAGACCACTCCAAGGCTGTCAGGTCTAACATTATGGATCACTCAAATTAGTCAAGCAAGTGAACTGGTATTAGAGTTTAGGTTTGACTGCTCGAAATCATTCAAACTAGGCTTTAAAATACGTTATGTTTCTAAAAATATGCAAGATTCCTAGGTTCTGACATAATGGACATGTCGCAAATGAGGAACGATTTTAATAGGATCCTGTTACTTGCACAGCATTTCATGGCATCCTTTCTGACAGAACACTGGAGATAGTGATAAATCTATTTCTAAAAAACAAGGTTTCACTCCATGCTAAGGGTAGAGTGACATCTAGTGGCACCATTTCATATCTTGATAATAGAGTTAAATATTCATATACAAACGAAAAAATTTAATTAATTAACTGCCTTTCACTGAGTGTATGGTGATGTTCCAGGCTCCATTTAATTTTCTCAGTTATCTTGGTCATTGATTCCTATTATGCTAAATGTCCGAAATTGAGACACTCAATGCACCTTTCAAAACGTTCATGCATTTGTTTATGTAGTGATGACCCCAACAACTTCTCAGTTAAGGAACAGACTGAGTTTTATTTCATAGACTGTCTGATATGTGCCTTCCCTCCTGAAAGCACAGATCCAACTGGCACAAATGGAATCGACGCAACATGAGGCTCCAAAGGATATAGTTCATGGGACACAAGGCATTAGATGCCTTAATGGCATAACACATCTTCCTCCTTTACGAATAACCAGGATTACATGAAGAGAGCAAACACAACATTAAAAGAACAAATAAAATATACAGAAAACTTAATTAAACCAAACGTTTCTATAAACTAACAGAGTTTTGCCTCATACTTGGAGATTCACAGAATGAAACATTTCAATATAATACAAAAACTTCATAAACGTGCATTGCAATTTCAGGTGACAATAAAGACATAAAGTGATACATGTTCTTTAACACTTATGTTTTTTTAAAATAGTCCCATATGTACAACTGCAATTTGTGACTTCTCTGATTTTTACTCAATGCTTCCTCATCCCCTTCTCTGCAACCACCACCATACCCATTTCCTCTCTCCTCTATCCGGCTTCCTATCATGTCTCCATCCTCCACCATCATAAAACCACTAATACCACTATTGTTATGGCATGTGGTGGAATCACACTCACCACCCTTCTGGTATCACTCAACTCTCCTCTTATTCCTTGTATCCCCATTCTCGAGTACAACATATCATTCATGGTCTGACCTAGCTATAACATGTCTCGAAAATGTAAACAATCCTGCCTCCACCTTGTTCTTCTTGATAATCATTTCACAATCATCAAGCTTGACCATAGCCCCATACATTTACAACCATGCTGTAAGTAATTTGGTACCCAGTTTCTTTCCCCCCATACATTCCAAGGTAGACATTTTCGCTGCCCCATTCTCCACAGAGAGATATTCCCACACTAACTCATCAACAATTCTCTCCACATCTTCTACACTCTGGAGTCCCATCAAAATGGTACCTTGTACAAGTCGGGTTAGCCTTTTCCATGAGACAATTTGCTTTTGGGCTGTATCTAGCAATATACCTGTGTTTAATGCCACACCTTTCTGAAAATTACTTCATTTCATGTGACATAAGTTGTTAGAAATGGGGGTCTCTAGTTGGTAATGTCTTGCCCCCTGTACAAGTAGGGACCCTTCCTTCTAGTCGGGGTAAGGGGTATAAACAGACAGGCTAACCCCTGCTCATTCCCTTAGTAGCTTGACAAGACCTATCACACTTATCTTAGATGCAAAGTGTAAAGCATTTGTACATAAAACACACAGGAACACAGTAATTGAAAACACTACAAATGGACACCACACCAGTTTAGAAAAATTGCTAATATTTATCTCATCAAAACAAGACCAAAATGGCATAAATCCATCATACAAAAGTGAAGATATTAATTTTAAAAGAACAAGACCAAAATGTCAAAAATCCATCATACAAAAGTGAAGATATTAATTTTAAAAGAATATCTCCAGAATACAGTTCCTTGAAGTCGATAATGCCAACCGGGGCTATTGCGGTGTTGTGACCAACAAATCAACAGTTCAGTTTGACCTTGGTGGAGTTGAGGACAGGCTACGGGGTCGGGGAAGAACCGCAAACAGTACCTTGGAGTTGAAGATGCTTCGAGGGCAGTGCTGTCAAGTGCATGGTGAGGCGTCATGGGCGTCAGCGCTGCAAGTCAGTGCAGAAGTCAGGGAATCCTTGAAGTCACACACATTGCAAATCGAACTCCATGAGATCGAAGTTAGAAGTGCTGACGCCGGTAGTGCCTGGGCTGCAGTGTTGTCGTGGGTGATACGTTACGCACTTCACAATGCAGCGTCTGTGGCTTTGGTGCAGACAGTGGTGTGGCATTGGTGCAGAGAACTACCATTTGAGTCGATGACTATGTCGTCACCAACCCAAGGCTGTGGTGTGGTCGAGGGTAGTGCGGTGAGGCGCAGTGAGGTCAGGGACGGAGCTTAGGACCAATGCTGTGGTGTAGTTGAAGTCGGTGTAATGAGGCGGTGCTCATGGCCATGGTGCAGGCAGTAGCATCAACGTTCCTCAGAAGCATAGTTGTCAGTGAGACCAGGGCAGTGATGTCGTCGAGTTCGGTGCTGCGCTCACTCAGCTAGTGATGACCACGGTGTCAGTGCAGGCATTAGTAAAGGCACTGTGAATGCTTTTCTTGAAGTAACAGGTCAAGAAAGACCTCCAATGGCTCAGAACTGGAATTGGCACCTCTTGGCAGGTTCAGGAAACCTCGCAATGGAGTCCAGGTGCTGCAGAGGACAGAGAAGTTCTGTGCTGACCGTGATTCTTCCAATGATAGGCAAGCACGCACAAGCCCTTGGAGAAACTTTGAAAGCAGGATTTCAGAAAGTAAAGTCCAGTCCTTTTACTGCTTACAGACAGAAGCAGCAACTGTAGGCCAACCCAGCAATGCAACACACAGCAAAGGGGCAATACTCCTCCTGACAGGACTTCAGCTATTCTTCTTGGAAGAGTCCTCACTCCAGAAGTGTTCTAACAGTCTGGGGTTTTGGGTCTAATACTTATACATTATTGGTCTTTGAAATAGCATACTTCAAAGGAAAGCCTTGCCCTACCTTCGCTCCAGACAAACTAAATTGGAGGGACAGCATTGTGAGAGGACACGCATAGCCCTATTCAAGTGTCAGTAACGACAACTCCCATCACTCTAGATCAGAAAGGCCCATCAGCCAGGTGATGGACCATCAGGATATGCAGGGCACACCTCAGCTCTCATTATGTGACTATCTAGAGTGGAAGGCACAAACAAACCAGCTGTCAGTCTAAACCAGACGTTGATTTCACAGGAAGGCACAGGATGGTAACTCAAGAAAATGCCTACTTTCTAAAAGTAGTATTTTCAAACACACAGTTTAAAAAACAACTTCACTAAAATATGTATTTTTTAATTCTGAGATCAGGAATTCCAAACTTCAATTCACTATCCTTTCCCAATTGGAAGTTACACTTGTAAGATGTTACAAGACAGCTCCAATGATAACCTAGGGGAGAGATAGCCCTTGCATTAGTTAAAAACTAAATTGGCAGTCTTTCACTATTAGGATATGTAAGGCACACCTGTACATGTCCTACCTTTCACATACACTGCACCCTGCCCATGAGGGTACCAAGGATGTACCGTAGGGGTGCAATACAGGTAAGAAAAGTGAAGGTGTGACCCTGGCAAGTGGGTTCACTTGCCAGGTTGACGTATGTCGGTTAAAAACTGCTCTTTCAGACACTGCAGTGGCAGGCTTGAGACATGTTTGCAGGACTACTCAAGTGGGTGTCATAATCAGTGCTACGGACCTACTTGTAGCATTTGATTGAAAGGCCCTGGACACACACAGTGCACTTTAATTGGGACTTCCCAGTAAATCAAATATGCCAATCATCGATAAACAATTATAATCACAATTTAGACAGAGAACATATGCACTTTAGCACTGATCAGCAGTGATAACGTTCACAGAGTCCTAAAGCCAATAAAGAC
This sequence comes from Lissotriton vulgaris, assembly GCF_964263255.1. Classification (NCBI taxonomy): domain Eukaryota; kingdom Metazoa; phylum Chordata; class Amphibia; order Caudata; family Salamandridae; genus Lissotriton; species Lissotriton vulgaris. The sequence goes on from NC_141687.1 coordinate 729,580,986, forward strand.
AGATCAGAAAAAATTGGAGTAAGAAGGCAAAAAGTTTGGAAATAGACCTGTAAAAGGGGCCAGGTCCAACATAAGTTGAGTACTGTTATCTGTAATGACTATCATGGGAAATCCTTCTTCTCTAAACACCATCTCTGGCATAGAAATTGCACTTCACTTCGTGTTGCCACCTACCTCATGAATTCTGCTGCCATCAACTTTGAATGTACATCAATCATAACAAGAGCATATTTCATATCAGATTGTATCCTCTGCATGGTCCCTATGAAATCCATGCAAATGTTTCACCATGGTATTCTTGGATCCTCAATGTGAATCACTTCTGTTTGTACCCCCAGCCCTCAATCTCTTTTTGCTCTTGTTGCTTCCTGGCACCCAGCTACCCAACTTGTGACTTCCTCAGTCATTCCTGGACACAAAACTGTTTCTAGAAATCTCCTTTTGATCCTGTTTCCTCACGCCTTGTGGGAGAGCAAACTTGTCTATTCTCATCACCGCCTCTTGCCACATAGAGACAATTCATTTAACCAAAGGCCTCACACTAGGTGCAACTGTGCTTTCTTTTCAACCTCCCTTCACAATTATTGTGCCACTGCATTCAACACTCTATCACCTTCCAATTCCTTCTTCCACTCCTCCACTGTAAATGCTCCATCGTTGTTTTTCTCAATATCTGTCAACCACGCTACAGCCCCTTCTTGTTCCTTAGCCACTACAGCTTCCTTATCTATATCTTACCAATCCAAGGAAAGGCATGACAAGCAATCCACTTGAGCGTTCCTTCATTCTGGAATGTACTCTACCCTATATCAGTATTCTTATAGTCTTGCCGCCCGCTTACTAGCCTTGAAGATCCCTTTCCTACCCCCCCAGGTGTCAAAGCCTTTACTAAGGGTTTGTAATCTGTGCAGGGCATTAGTTTCAAACCCCACAAATATGTTCTAAAGTATTTGACACTTCAGGCTGCAGCTAATGCTTTCTTCTCTATCACTGAGTAATTGCGTTGCCTATTAGTTAAAGAACTAGAGTCAAATGCTACTGTTTTTTAGAGATCATTTTGAAAATAGGACGCAATGCTAGGAACAGAGGCACTAGCATCCACTGTTAAATCGTCCTCTAGGAAGTGTCAAAGGGCACCAGAATACCAGCTCAACAGATTTCTCATTTGATATAATCAAATTTGTCTTGCTGTTCTATTCCTCATTCAAAAATACATCCCTTCCCCAACAAGCCTCTCAAACTTACATTTATTTTTGCAAACTTGTCTACAAATTTCGAATAGTACTCCATGAGATCCTTAAAGGAATGAACTATGATGGATTCAACCTAGATCTGTGACTGGGGGTGAGTGTCTGAAAAGGTTCAGCGCTCTGTCCATCATCTCCTTGTGTTTGCTTTGTTGCCAAACGTGGGTTCCTTGCTCACTTTGCCACTGGATTAAAGCTAGCCTGGCTGATGAGGGGCGTTAACCCAAAACCAGTCCCAGGATGCTTGTTTCCGGTCCAGGGAAGACAGGGCTTGGCAGTTTTGGCTGGACTGTTCCCATGAGGCACAAGGTCAAGACTGATTTACACATGGGGTGGTAAAGTGAGCTAAACAACGATGATGGATTCAACCTAGATCTGTGACTGGTGGTAAATGTCTGAAAAATGTCAGCGCTTCTTTAATCATCTCCTTGTGTTTGCTTTGTTCACCCATAAAGGAATGCAATTGCTCCATGTCCCATGGTGTGGTAGTCACTCTTATAACTTTGAGAAGATCCTCTTTTGGTCTGACACTTTCACTGGTTATAGTGTGCCCTAGCTTCTCGAACTCCTGCACTAGGAATTTAATGTATCTTTTCTCAAGGTTACACCAGCCTCAGATAACCTTACCAAAACTTGTTAGAGAACACAATTATCTTCTTCTTCTGTCCTACTAATAACTAGCATGTCATCTTGAAACTAGATGGCATTCTTTACTCCCTTGAATTCTTCTGACATTGTTTCCTGAAAAACACATGCAGCCGAGGAGAGGCCAAAAGGCATCCTTGTGAATTGAAACGTTCCCTACATAGTTATGAATGCTGTAAGGTTTTTTTTTACTTCCCATGGAAGCAAATTTGATGGTATGAATTTTTTAAGGTCAAATTTAGAGAACATTTTTCTCCCTTTCAATAACAAGATCATTTTATTTATGTTCGGTAATGGAAAATTGTGAGTATTTCATGGTTCACACTTCTCAAATAAATGCAAAAGCACAATCGTCCATCTGCCTTTGCCATGATAACCACAGGTGACACCCAACTAGATGCTTCCACCGGCTGCATTATCCCTTCGCCGAGCATGTCTTAAGGTATTTTCTTTTACCTCACTCCTTATCACTATAGGCACTCTCCTCAATTAATTTTTTACCGGTATGGCTTCTTGAGTATGATCACATGCACATATCCCTTCAACTGGCCCAACTCCTCCTTGAACACCTCCTTGGCTTCTTCAAGTTTTCCCTCAACACCGTTTCCTTCCACCACCATTACTTGGTTGGGCAGTCTGGGAATTATGATAATATGGTGGTCATATTGGTGAATCCATCCTAAAATCAGTAGACCCTCTTCTGCTATGTAAACTTTGACCATCATCTCTCTTGATTCAAACTTTCTAAGAGCAGAAAAATACCCTAGAATCTCAATGGTTACCCCCTGATATCTCATTGGATTAGTATCCTTAAGAAACAGTACGACCTCAGGGCGCTTTTCCTGAAATAATGCTTTTGGAATTATAGTAAACATGGAACATGAATCCACCATAAGTTCCACCTCTCTTCACCATGATCTGAAACACAGCAATGGGTCGAGTTTTTATACTCACACAGTCACGTCCGAAATGCCCCACACTCAGAATACGATCTTCGCTGTTCTCTTGAGAGACCTCTGCCGTTTCTGTCACTACCACCCTCAACCTAACATTCCCTGTGCAGATGTGTGCATAATGCCCTCTACGTCTGCACTTCATAAACTCTTTGTTTGTAGTGAAGCAGGATTTGGAATCTCACCAATGGAAATCACTCCCACATCTAAAAACAACTTTTAGCTGGTTGTTTTGACTTAAAGTTTTTCTAAAATGTCTTAGAATTTTCCCATAGTTATTCAACACCTTCAAGCTCTTATGCTCCCCTTCATCCTTCTGTGCAGTGGACACTCTTAACCCTACTTCTGCTTTATCTCTCTTACTTATTTCAAGCATGCAAAATTTTAATTCTACTACTACTTCTGCAATTTGTATGTCATCTTTCAATGAAGGGATTTTTGCTATCCACAACCTCTCTTGACTCTTTTTACTCTTACATTGGAATTGGTCTCTAATTAGTAAATCTGTCATCTGCCCAAAATGATACGTAGTAGATAACCTTCTGAATATTGTGACAAAGTCGTCAATGGATTCTTCTGGTTTCTGGGGGTGGGTATAAAACATTTATCTTATCATTGCTATATTAGTCTATTTAACAAACTTACCATCCAAACATAACTTTGCTTCTTTACAGATTGGCTTCCATTTATATAATGCCTTTAACGTCTTCTCTATTTACTACCAATAAAGTTTCTTAGGTACTTTCCTCTACCGTTTGATTGATAGCTGTGGGTCCATTGGCATGGGCTGTGCTATGAGCTTCCTGTGAGCTTTTCCTCCCTTTGTAAGAATATTCAAGTCTAAACTCCAAAACATGATGAGAGCTAGACTGGTGAGTTTGATTCCCTTTGCTCCCTATTTTCCCTTTTTTTTAAATTTTTTTAAATGTGAACTTCGCAGGAATGTATTTTACATGTAGTAAAATCATTTGCAGGCCGCACATGTGCAGGAAGCACCAGCCACAAAACCTGAACTTGAGATGCCCCTCCTGCGGCTTTTTCAATAAAGGTTGCGACAGCGCTCAGTCTCGTGCCGGTCTAGGGTCGCTGTGCCTTTCTCAAAGGCTGTACGTGGTTTGCACTGGAACAGTTGTGGTGGCCATGCTCTGTCTATTGCAGGCGCTTCTTGTGACTGAGTTATCTGAGTTTTCTTTATCCGCCCTTATCTTTCCAGGTGGCAGACTTTTGCCCACTGCTTTTCAGATGCCAGAATTTCCATTGAATGAGGTGGTTTGGCTAGAACTCTTGGCTAATGTGCGGTTGCCACATCACTTCTAAAATGATGCACACAGCAGACACTGCACCAGAGCCGCGATAGGAGGACTTGAATGTTTGAAGGAGGTACACGTTATCAGCACACATTTACCATTCTGAAACATCTTTGGATCTATTAGTGAGAATGGAACGATGTGTGGCCCCAAGCTTGATTGTGAACATTGATTTCTTAAACCATTTTGGGTAATCATGAGATTAGATTCTTTAAATTAATCTACCACAAAGAAACTGAAGTAAATGCACAGAATACTGTCCTTATGAGCATAAAACGAATCCCAGTAACCAACAATGACCGCTGGAAAAAACCCTCTAATCTTGTGTTCAGGAGGAGCATGCTGCCTGTCATAGAGTACTTGAATGCCTCATCTGGGGGAATAGCACTATATGCATGCAACTACAAGTCAATACAATATATATCCCTCCTTGTCCACATTCTTTCTAAAGCAAGACACTCTGCGGTTGGTCAGGACATTGTAGTTCATACAGGCTACATAGTCATTTGTCACACTGCTTAACAGACACATGGAAAAGAAAAAATGTTACAGGTCATGTTCAATTAAACCACCAGCCACCAACTGAACAGTCATGGAATAACTGAAGAGGTCTACCACATGCGGCTGGCTAATGGAGGAATTTAATGTAGTCCACAGCTGCAGGTCTGAAAAAGTTACATAATACAACTGCTTTAAACATCTCAATATGACACTCAGATAGAAGATGATATTAACAAGGTTCATCCCAGCAGTTCACTCCACAACAACTTCTGCCAACCTATGCCTGCTCCGGATCATAAGCTTCACATACAATATCTCGGAATGGACAACCTAGTCCAGTATCCAGCTAAGTGGACTACGATCATAAAAAATAGCATAAAGGGACCTGCAGAGACTTAAAGCTGCGAGCCTAATGAAAAAAACCATAAACTGTACGCCTCTCTCTCACACTTCATCCATCACTCTGCTAAGCGTTCCATCCAACAATAACGCTAACTGCATTTCGGTAGTCATCATGCACGACATGAAAACACTTGCTTTTTGGGATCAAAACAAAGACAACACACTGCCAACCATACACACTTCAGGGTGTAGCATGTAACTCATGTAGGGAAGTGCTTCAGTGCCCCAGATAGGGGCAGTAAGTGCTATATAAATGTTACAATGCAATTTCACACCAAATGCCATGGACTCCCAGTGACGTGACACAAAAGGATGGGGGCTTGCTGCAGAACGTGCCGAGCTCGTCGAGTATGTCCAACAACGTAAAGGCACAAACATAAATCGTTCAGTACTTCGATTTACGTCTTACGGAAAGATGTGCATTTTCCTAGTGGCCCAAACACGCTGCAATGTCTTTCTCCCCAGGTGCCAAATGACAAGCAAAATACTCCAACTCTATCTGAAGGCCACAATAAGACATTTCACTCATGCCTTCCATTAGCATCTCGACTCGGTGCTCTAACATTTAGAGTGGAGAGTCATGGTGTCCATTTTTAGCACTTTATAAATCAATAACTCACTCTTCAGCCGCGAGATGCTTTTCTGCTGTGCCTTAAACTGTGCCCTTTAAATCGTTTAAAGCGTGAGGCGTCTCAATCTGAAGGGTTTTAGTTTAGACAATTAAGTGCCCTTACTTTATTATTTGGCTCCATTGTTTTGTGCAGTGTTTTCCATGACAAGGGAATTTATTTTTATTCCTGCCTCTTGCACTTAAGGATATGGCGCTGTGAGCTTATAGGATGATTAATTAGCTGCAGGCAGGGTTTCTTTCTAAGCATGTTTCTGAAGGGAATATAAGGCGGTGTTTGAAGAGCACATGGTGCACAATGAACCGCAGGCAGTGGGGTGTGTTTTTGGGGGTTGTACATGAAAAGTGTTTTACCTTAGAAAGTGCATATCACCAGGGTGGCAACAGCATGCTCACAGCGCTACACTTAGGGCGAAAACCTCCTCCTGTGTATTTAATTCATAACTGCACAGGAGTGCACTTTTAGGAACTGACCCAAAATAGCTCACTGAAAAATAGCTTCTATAAAATGGCGATGCATCAAAATAGCACGTTGAATAATAGCTTTACTGCGAAACAGCTCAGGGGGATTAAGCATATTCCTTTACCTATTCGGGGAACGGAGTAGGTGTAATAATTAATCTTCTCCCAACATTTTTGGGGATACCTTTCTCACCGCAAGTGAGCGCTGTTTGTAAATAAAGCTACTTTACAATGCACTGTTTGCATTTTGTGCTATTTAGAGCTTTATTTTTCAGTCAACTTTTGAGCACACTAAATTTAGCTTTAATTCTTTCGCTGCGGCGGCTATTCTGCCGCAGCGCTAACAGTCGCGGGGGGCACGCGGGTGAGCTCCGCGGGTGACAGAACCGTTCCGTCACGTCTCGTGGGTGAGCTGTGCTCATGACGGAACGGTTCCGTCAATAGCCTGGAAGGGGCTAATCAGTTCGTCATAGCTACCAAAACATTATTTTGACATTTTACCTTAGAAGCAGCAGTGTGGAACTGTAGTGTCAGTTCGGTACTGTATTAGACCTGGTACCATTGGCTTGAGTCTCCCTTCCATTTTTTTTTCTGATTGCCTCCTCTGTTTTTGATATGTTTCGCTGGTTTAGATGCTTTGGACACTGTGCCATTGCTATTCAGTGCCACAGTGCAAGTGCTCCCTACTTTAAATTGATGTATTGATTAGTGACTCAATGATTGGCTTATTTGATTTACTTGCCAGACCTTAGTACAGTGCACCATGTGTGCCCAGGGCCTGTAAATCACAATGCTGCTGGTGGGCTTGCAGCGCTGGTTGTGCCACCCACAGAAGCAGCTTGTAAAGTGTGTCTCAGGCCTGCCATTGCAGAGCCTGTGTGCAGTCTGCGACTGTCATGTCGACTTGGCGACTTGGCAAGTGCACCCACTTACCAGTCCTTAAACCTTCCCTTTTCTACATATCAGATACCCCTAAGGTAGGCCCAAGGGCAGGGTGCATTGCATGTAAAAGGTAGGACATGCCCTGATGTGTGTGGCATGTCCTAATAGTAAATTACAGCCATTTTTGTTTTTCACTACTCCAAGGCTACCTGCCCCTATAGGCCAGAATGGGCAGTTTGATTATAACACCTTATAATCCTAACTGACCCAGGGAACATGGTAGAAATTCGAATTTAGTATGCCTGAACTCAGGATGATAAAATACATTTTCTGGTAAAGTTGGTTTTTACATTCTGTGTTTGAAAATACCACTTTTAGAAGGTAGGTATTTTCTTACCTAACCCTCCAGCCTGCCTCTGCTAGCTTGTGTTTTGCATGTCTGGTTTGTGAGTGACAGGGGCTGGGGAGGCTCCAGGAGACAGGGTGAGTCAGCACAGGGCTCAATAGACGTAGCTGCATGTAGAGTGGTTGGAGGAGTAGCACCTGGCCCTGAATAGGGCTGTGCCTGCCTTCCACAATGCTGGCTCCACCTACTGTGGTGTGTCTGAGGACCCTGGCCCACCCTTACAAAGGAAAGAAGTAGTCCTGTAAACAAAGTGAGCCAGGACTGCGCAGAACTGGTTTGGACTAGGTACAGGACCCTCTGCCTTCAGAGGACAAAGGATTTTGCAGTGTAAATATTGGGGCCCAGACCCCAGGGCTTTAGATCATTTCTGGAACAACAAGACACACCTTTGCCAAGAAGAAGAACAAAGGAAGTTGCAAGGGTTTATACTGCCCCTCTGCCAGTGTGCTGTTTGCTGGGTTGGCCTGCAGTGGTGTCTTCATTGCTAAGGAAAGGAGAAGGAACTTTCATCATCTTGCAGAATATTGCTGCAAGGGCTTGAACTTGTGCTTGCCTCCTGCTGAAGTCTCAGGGATACTAGACTTCACCTCCAGCTCCCCTCTTAATTTCCTTGCTGGGAATTCTGTCTGCAGAAGCCTGCGTGTCGCTGGGAGCTGGAAGCGTGACTCAACAAGAGGAAGTGTGTCGCCATTGCAGATGTTGCCGTTGCATCGCCTGAGAAGAGTGTCGCCACCGCAGAGGTCGCCGTTGCCTCACCAGAGAAGTGTGTCTTTGTTGCAGCTGTTTACAGTCGCCTCCCCGGAGAAGCGCGTTGCCACCGCAAGGGTGGTTGTTGCATCACTAGAAAAGCGTGTCACAGGGCCTGTCGTGGCTCCAAAGTTACAGAGTTCTCCGCTCGGCTGTCAGGCATGCACTCATCATCTTCACGTCGTTGCATCGCATCAAGGGTGCCATCTTTTTGCATCACACTGGATTGTCGTATCGCATCGAGGCGCCATCTTGCTGCATCTATCTCAACAGGAACTCAGTACAAGAATCAACGCATCACCTCATCTCCGGTAAGGAACAGACGCATTCCCTACTCTGTGCAATCATTGAGGCGCGATGCATTGCCTCCCCCATAGCAAGGAACCGACGCACCACCCTCCCTGCAGACCTTTTGTCTGTTTCATGTTACACATCCAAGGTACTGTTGTGAGAAACGTGTCTCATTTATCATCCACTTGAACTAGGTAACTTCTACCACCTTTAAGTCTATTTTGAGTACAGTATTGAGGGTTTTTGTCATTTACGGTCTTGTGTTAAGTCTATATAAAGAATACGTATTTTTATAAAAACCTGTGTGGTGTCCATCTGTAGTGTTTTCATTGTATTACTGTATGTGTTCTCAAATGCTTAACACACTGCCTCTGAGATACGCCTGTCTGCTCATGCCAAGTTACCAAAAGGGTGAGCAGAGGTTATTCAGGAGTGTAATCCCCTTTCCCTGACTAGAATCAAGGGTCCCTATTTGGTCAAAGGTACATAACTCTGCCAACTAGAGACCCCCCCAGTTCTAACATACTGGCTGATGTCCTTGGAGATTAGAAGCCACGTGATCAGAGAATAATGCACGGATGGTATAAACGCAATTGTGCCAATGAGAATACAGATTACAGTACCACAGAGCCACAAATTGCGCCAAGGCAGTGTAAGAGCTTGTTTACTGACCACTTGAAGAGATGCAGGAGCAGATCATTACAAGGATACATCCCTGAACCCAGGAGTCGAGGTAAGCATGCTTACCATCGACTGAAAAATACTGAAAAGCATTAGCGACTGTCACTGTTCTAAAGAGTGGTGTGCATACAGAGCAAGACTAGGCACCGAAAAGTAGAGTATAATTAGTCCAACCTTTGTTTTTTTACCCTTGACCTTCTAAGTATGTGGTTATGGTTTCAGATACGCTGGTTGATTTTTTCCAACACTAGGTTTTATTGACACCATCAGTATTTTTGTTGATTTAAGACTAGAATATGCAGTTCACTGTCAACAGGGTCGCCGGAGATCTCAAATGGAAACTCATTCCTGCACAAGATATGACTAGTCTTTCAGAGGGCTTCAGTAGACTCAGTGGTGGCTCTGTAAGAGCTCTAAAAGATGGAAGAAGACAATTATTGGGCTGACCCAAGGATAGTTCACAGTTTTGCTCGATGACAAGTAGCACCTTAGCATTGTTGCCAGGCTGACTGTCACAGGGAGGCCGAGTGGGAAAATCTCTAGGCTGAAACTTTCTTCTTGCCACACTACTTCTCAGTGACATCGGGTATGAGCACTGCTGTATTGTGTGAGTCGTGTAATATAGGTCGATTCTCTAACGAGGAATCCTTGCAAAGCACTCTTTTCTTCATGAGAATACGTTTTTGCAAGTTCACTTTTACTAGAGTTGGGAATCTGAGTTGTGGTCTGCACTTATTCTGGTCTCAAAGGCTGACATCATCTGAAATTTTATTTTTGTACTAACAATGCAACCGGCGGACATTTCCAAAACCTACCAAGATTCAAATGAGAAAACATGGTACAGTTTAAGAATTTACAAATTACTCCTGCACCGTAGTGTAATCCCTTGATGTGGAACATACCCTTCTTCCTTGTACGAAGACCATGCCACCCTCAACCCTTGTCAAGCCTACACAGCCTTCTCTGTATGGAAAGCAGCACATAGCTGATGTTCCAATCTGATGGTAGGACTCTGTCCAGTGAGATGTCTCTCATGTCATTTGCTGCTATAACAAGTCAGACATCCATCTAAAAAGGCACCTCTTGCTGCACAGGACAAGACTGGGATATGAAAGCAATTCCAGGTATCGTGTATGAAGACCCTGATGTAAGGAGGCTTTTGGTGACTGAGACGGCATTTAGTGAGATTGATGCAGATTTTGAGAAATCCAGCAGGGTACTTACGCACTTTAGAATGATGGCAATCCAAGCCTCCTTAACATGATTGAGACCTGAAATATATGTATTAAGATACAAGAGAGTGATGTGCATTTCACTTAGGATGTCCCGAGGGGCTTAGTCAAGAGGGAACTCCTCCAGCTTATAGGGAGAGACTGTATTTTGCAGTCTTTGCTTTCGTTGGAATAAATAAACCTGACCTTCCAACGAATATTTAAGGCAGTAGTTTAGGTATGATGACAAAAGAGCAGTGACAATGGCTTTCCTGTGGGAATTGTGAAGGTAGCGAAAGGTCTGACCGGATATTTCAAGTGAGAAAAGCGTGTGTTGATAAGGGCATTTACTTGAGGAACCAGTGTCAGCCAGCCATCAGTTGGAAATCCAAGGTTCACGACCAGTGGAACTGATATGAGACCAGGCAGACGGACTAGACATCAGAGGAACAAAGATCTCCCTGTATGCAAATGCCCTGGCCGCTGTTTTATTGGTATTGGGGCTTAGTCCATTAGCGTGCATCCCATACAACGTTGGGGTTGTAATGTTTGCATACCAGAGCATCCTCTGATATGGCTGTCATCTGTGCAAGTGTTGAAAGTACAGCCACATGACAGAACCAGCATGACTGGCAGATGAAGATAGACCTTTAAAACACTCGCAGACATAGAAGAAACCTAGGGAACAGTACATTGCACTAGAACTGACGACTGAATTTAAAAACCACATTAAAGCACAGTGGGGGGGGGGGGCAGGGTAGAGAACCATTCCACTGAGTGCCTTCATGCTTAATGCGACTTCTGCCAGCTTCAAATATTCACTTGAGTTCTACAAAATAGTATTGTATCAAGGCATTCCTGAGGTATATTCTTTACTTCAAGAGGGATTACCTGATATTGTTGCAGGAGGACCAGCCCTCTAGAGCCTTTAGACTTTTAGAATGTCCTGTTCTTTTGCTGACGTATTTTACATTCAGTGAATTTTCCTTCCTCGCTTGATTAATCAATGAGACCGGTTGTTCCACGTCTGAGGCCCTCATCCTCATCTAATCCACAACTGGCCTTCCGACGGCATTCCTCTTAGCCAATATATCCCTTTCATTTTACTAATCTGCTTATGTCCCTGCAGGATGAGCTCTTCAAGATCCTTATTCAAAAGACAAGGAAAATCATCTGTCTGCTTTGTGGGTGCATCCATACTTTCCACGGTGTCGCATGCGCAGGTGCTGCCTTTAAATGCAAAGCTGTTTCCAATTTTTTGATGCTGGTGGTTGAGCACTTTCTTCTTGAGTCTTCTACCTTTGCTCATTTCACGTTATAGGTAGTGAGAAGCAAAACTTTGGCTCTATTCATCTACTCCATTAAGGGCACATAAATGACTGTTCAGTTTATTTCACTAAGTGCACAGGGAACATCCTTTACGACGCGGATGTTACCCCGCGCTACCATTACGACGCGTCTCTTACAACGGAAGTCGTAACCACGACTTGCGCTGGAGGGCGCTCAAAGACAAGGAATATTTAATTTACTATTCCAACACCTTCCCTACTATCCACGGGGACTGTTGTTGGAATAGTAAATTAAACTATTCCTAAGTCCGCACCGGTACGCGTGGTAATTGCCCGCGTCGTACCGTCATACATCCAAGTGCACAGTTAGTTAAAACGTTTGCACTGGTGCAAATAGTTTAAAAGAGCCTTCCTTAAAATGTAAGTAAGTTATAAAAAGAGGCGAAACAATAAAGTGCTATGATGTTGATTGAATACAACACCTCAATTAGAAAACGTTGATTAAAACCGTGTGAGAAATGCAGTAGGAGATTTCATGAGAGTGAAATAAAACAAAATGATGAAACAAATATCAGATTAGAAGAATGCATAGATACTAAAGCCTTAAAGGCTGTCTGTCCTGTCTGTGGAACTAGCTACAGTCTCTTTTATTTTTCGTGATGGCTGATGGTCATTGTCATGTCTGTGGCACAAGGAGATCGTTCTGAAGTGACGTGGCCTGTGCCAGTCAAGGCCCGTGCGGTCAAGTTTAACCATATATTTGAGAGCCTGCAGCTGAGCTGCATGTTCTTCCTATTGAAGCAAGCTAAAGTTGCTGTCCTGCAGCTGCGAAGGCCATTCTGGTTCCAGATGGGTCGCAGTATACTTTTTTGATCTTCCATATTGCCTTTGCAGATGCATACCTGTTGGAACAGCGTCTCAGGGGCTCACCTAAAGAGCCGGCAGAGCCCAGTCATATTCGCCTGCTCCCATGGGGAAGGAGCAAATGTGTCGGCAAGCAGCCTATTCAGTATATCATGAAACTGTTTTAAGTCGCGCGTTAACTGCTGTGCCCAGGTATGGCTAGGGAGCTGATTCAGTGTAAGACGACAGTGTGAGCCAAACGTGCCTCCTTTTAGCGAAGTCCTCCTTGTCTACAAGCAACAAGCAAATCTTGACTCTTTTGTTAACTGTTGCTTTGATTTGGTGGTAAGTGCTGAAGGATTCCCATTGGTCTGTTAAAGCTAAGGATGCCAGGGAGTTGTCAAGGTATGACCTGGCTGGGGAGTGGGCACTTCCATTCATATCTATCCAGAGGATTGAGCAAAGTGTGACTGAATCTGATCCTTTAGTTTGTAACAAAGCTTGATGAAAGTGCCCTCCCTTGTTATTGTCAAAGTCAAGGCGTATTTGGGCTGAAGACTTGTAGGCTGGTAGAGAAAACAGCGATTTCGAGAGTCTAGTAATAACTTGGTCCAGATAGATGTCGTCCGTTCGCCTGAAAATTTCCCTTCCATATACAATTGTGGGAATTAGTTTTGCCTGAATTATTTTCAGCAAGGGTAAGTATGTAGAGCATCTGATGGCAACGTTAGTGCACTTTAATACATCTGTGAGGAAGATGGACTTCGTTTGCATCGCTCTGGATGTGGTTTTAATGTACCTTTACTGTCCAGAAGCATGCCCAAGTACTTGTATCGCTGCACGTCCTCAATTTTGTCGACGCCCACATGCCACTGATTAAAGTACCACAAAGGCTTTCTGAGTGACATTATTTTGACCTTTTTTTAATTGATGGTCATTGTGTCAGCAGCAGAATATTGAGCTGTAGTATCTAAAAGCTGTTGAAGACCAATTTTTGTCTGACTATGCAATATCAGGTCATCGGCGTACATCAGGCATGGTAGTATAGCGTTTCCCAGTTTCGGGGCATAGACGTTTACTTAGGCTAAGCTGTTTGGCAGGTCAGCTAAAAAAAGGTTGAAAAGAGTTGGGGCTAGTACGCGCCTTTGTCGTAGCCCTAGGTAGGTTGGGATCTCTCTTGATAGATGAGCACCGTCCCCAAGCTTAATTCTCACCCAAGTATTAGTGTGAAGGCGGATTTTTGCTCTCAGCAGGTGGTCAAGTATGTGCCAGCTGGATGGCTTGCTCCATAGTTTGTCTCTGTCTACTCAGTCGAAGGGGGCCTTATAGTCTATAAAAGAAAGGTGTAGAGGCTGCTTAGTGGCCCTGCAATGACCAAACAGAAGAGATATGGCCAGTAGGTTGGCAGACGTTCTTGCCTCCTTGGAGAAGCCTATTTGATTAAATGGGATTAAGTTATCTTATACCCAGGTTTCTAATTCCTCCAATTGTACCTTATCCTAGGATATGACCAACATTTGTGAGCATTCCAGTGAACCACTGAGCTTTCCATTGCACACTAAAGTGCCACTCCACTCAAGTTCAGATGTATAAAAAGGCAGAAAAATAGGGTGATGGACCATATGCCAGAAAGAAGTCCGAGACATAGCCTACCTGCCTGTTTCTTTACGCACTTGTAACAAATCTTCCTTTCTCATACATGTTACATGTACTGTCATGGGTGAAACTAGGCGCTACCTTTGGGTTGGAGGGTGTGGGGGCTAATCGGGCAACCAATGGAGGCGGGACTAGGACTTCAAACAATAGGGTGAAGCTATCTTTAGAGCCAGTACAAGAAAATACAGTGATAAATTGTGCATTTTAATCATACTGGTCAAAATTAATACAAATTCAACCAACACATTTTAGTGGCTTTAACAATGTTTATAGGCTACTAACAGAGATCTTTAAAAAGGATAGTGGCACATTGACAACTAAAAAACAGCTTGTACAGATTTCAGTACAATACATTTTAGAACCAGTTTTCACAGCGCCCACAGTGTTTACTTATTCCCAGTAGCAGCTGGTGTCACAGAACAACAACCAACAATGTTTGTACCAAAACCATGACAAAACAAAAACATTGACAAAGCCAATCGGTTAATGATGGACAATGCCAGACCTATTAGTTTTGCAAATCTGTTTTTCCCCAGCTCGCTCTCTCTCTCTCTCTCTATCTCTCAATTAAATGCTGAATGGCAACTGCAATCCACTAGGTGGCGGCAGCGCCTTACTTACAGGAAACAAGTGAAAAGGGCAAACTATTTTTTTGACGGATTGCTTGTTTGTAATGCTTTTGTAAGCTCTTTTGCCGATGTCACTTGCCTGGCGGATTTAATCCGCAAATTGTGTCAGATTAACGAGCCTCCAATTCTGTTGTTCCCGGGTGATGTTGTGTCTGAGCAAGACCACGCAAGCGAGTGAGCACGTGAACCAGTGTTTGAATGGGATCTTAGCACAGAGCACCGTCTGAACTCCATCACTGTATGTTCGAGGCAGGAGATGAAGGGATGACGTTAGGGTAGATCTATGTAGCCAATCCAATGCGCACATTTTACCCCTAACCCACACGTTGTCATTTACTTTAACCTTCTGTTACCTGCTTCATCGAGGCTGACCGGGTCTACTTTTTGGCTATATAAACACGCTTAGCAGTGGCAGCGGGTTCTGTAAACAGCAGAGTCGAGGGGCTTCCTCTTGTGATGGCCCTGGAACCTCCACATAGAGCTGTCTTGAGGCACTGTGTCAGAGTGACCCTCCGGAGCTCAGGAGCACACTTAGGTTATAGGTGAGCACAGAGGGACCATAGGACACACCCAAACAGCTTAAAGCTACAACGAACAAGCGCTCGCGTGGCAGCAGGGTGAAGGAGATGGGCTGCGAGATTCACTTACGGGAGCGATAATTGCTGCCATATGGCGGCGCTCGCTCTCGCAATTGAATCTCCAGACGTGCACGCATTGCCATTGAAGGCAATGGAACAGGTGAACGTGCTTGACTGAAAAGCCAAAGCGATCGCAAAAAGTCTCTTTGCCTTTGGAGCGCATGAGTGCTGCATAGGCGAGGCCAAAAAATGGCACAAGCAGGCTTCATGGGAAAAATACACTGCATTCGTCTTTCCTATAAATGGTCTCTGAAGTCAGCCAAAAGCAAAATAATCACCAGGGTCCCACCAAGACACAGCTTGACATTTGACCTCGGTGTTTGAATGCAAAAACAAATGTGATGCGTTAAGAACAATACTTATAGGTCTGTTTGTACAGAAAACAAGTTTGTTGAAGATTACTGAAAACACAGCTTTGTCATGGGGAGGTACAACCTCGAGCTGGACAGCCCAAAGCAAATAAAGGCAGCAAATGGAAAGCCAGAAAATGTGAGTTACAAACCACAAAGTCATGGCAAGCAACGGGCATAATGCATTCCCAGGTGAACTTTCTGAAGCTCCCAATGATACCACAGAGCTGCGCTGTCTGGTAAGGCTGCGACCTAAAAAGAGATTAACTAATGTGACTCTTAGAAATTACAGCAAGGATGAAGCGGAGCAACAGACTTTAGATGCTATCATGTCACAAGTTTGTCCATGCCCTTAGGGTAGATTACTTTATAAGCAAGAATGTACCACCATTTGTGATCACCATGGTTTGCCGAAAATATGATAATGCGATTAGTTTTATACTTCTTATTGTAACCAGAATTTGTAAGCTCATCGGAAGCTTTATATTGTCTGTATGTTATATTGTTCAATAGTTGCAACCATTTCTACAAAATATCAATGTCTTTGTTGCTCTTTTCATTATACAACTATAACAATCTTGCAAATCTTCCCCATGAAAATACTCCTATCACAGCCCGTCGTACCTTACAATGTTTTGCATAGTCTTAGCCTGGATGACAGGGCTCTTTACAACATTCCCTGTCAAATACAACTTCCTGCTGATATCCCCAAAGTGCCATCATTTAAATGCTGATTGAGGTTTTCATGCTTCCCTTCACCGCATACCCCTTTCATCATGAATTACTCTGAAGCTTTTTGCGGTGGTCGGCATGCACCTAGAACCATTTTCATTACACAGGTAATTAGCACAAGGAATTAAGCTATTTTTTTTATGGAGAACAGTACCTCATGTAGGAGATAATGGGAGATATCATCCACGAGGATATTGCCAGTTTAATTCAAATGAGATCTTAATTTCTCAGAGGTTTATTCATTTTCAGTTTCGCTGATTAATATCCCATTGATCGAACAGCCATCTATTTAAAAAAAGAATAATTGAAGGCTTCTAGAAGAACTAAATTAGAAAATAATGTCTTGCTGAAAATGCACCTTTGTTATTATACCCCTTGGGTCCAACTGTTAAAGGCGACGGTGGCAGATTTTCCTAATGCCTCCTATCCAGTGTCTGTTTACAGCAGATGGCAATAGGCTAACCACTGCAACCTACATTTAGGTTGCCTGGGAAAAGTGCAAGGGAAGTCGCAATTCCGGTTCTCTTTAAAATCGCTAAGCACAAATAAATGTGTAATCGGAATGCAATCTTGTTTTGCAAACAAATATAATTTGATTGTAACGAACCTTGTGCTGGAAAACATGTGCCTTATTTGCAGCGTTTATGAGGAAGGAGAGAAAGTAAATGTGTGTTCTGTTCTGGGTCGTCTCCTGTCGTTGGTCAGTGATGAGGTGAATTATATGTATTCAGTGTATTTTCCGTGCGTGAATCGCTGGATCAATGGACAGCGTAATCATTTTCACTCGTGCGTTTTAGACTTGCACCTTCCGATACCACACTATTATTGGAGCTCTGCGCATTCACACCAGGAGGAAAAAGAAGAAATCAATGTTTTCATACAGTAAACAGATAAATGCCTTGGACTGCACATCACATTTGTGATATGTGTATTTATACACTGCGCCATCACTTGCAAGGGTATTCTGGCGCTCGGCAGATATGTGCTTAGCCCTGCCTAGGGTTGGTTGGTTTATTGAAAAGCCAAGTTTTCAGCTTCTTGTGGAAGCTCTGACATGGAGTGGTAGGTTGTTCCAGGCTTTAGGAGCGATGTAAGAAAACACCGGTCCTCCTGATCTGGTGTGCGTGGCATGTGTACGAGTAGGAGTTTTCTGGATGGTCGATAGAAGGGAATACGACTGATCAGGTAAGTGGGGCCTAAGTTGTGTATTACTTTGCATGTGTGTGAGGAGTGTGAAATGAGCGCATTTCTGGTTAGGAAGCTAATGAATCCCCCTGAGGTGTGGTTTGATGCAAGTTCCTTTGTACAGAACAGAAAGAGATTTGAGTGCCACCATGCTCCCACAGCATGAGCTCCCAGGGAGGCCAGAGCCAGAGAGCACCACAGTATGCCCTCCGTGCTCCTGTGCCTGTGTCTGGTGTGAATGGCACTGGCACCGCCAGCGCCACCCATTCGCACACTCACAGGGAGGAAAATCTGAATGCTGGCTCCTGTGCCGTCACATAGCTGTGTTAGTAGGGCTGGAAGCTTGCCTATCCATTGTGGTCTTGGGCTCCACTCTCAGCCCAAGGTCTTCCAGGATAGAATTGCTCCATAGAGGAGCAGGGGCAACATGGTCCTCTTTAAAAAAATGTTTTTAAAAGTAAGTTGCTTTACAACACCACTTAAAAAAAAACTAAAAGGAAAGCATTTGACAGCAGTCACTCAAATTTGCATGCCTCCGGGCATGGTATGCCCCAGGAGCCTGGTTGATTGGTTGTTGGTCAGTCCAAAGGCTTCACTTACCGCATGGTAAAAGTTTGAGATAGATGCACCAGTTTTACTGAAATTGATATGTTTTATTCACAGTGACAAAGTTGGTAATGAATCACTATATATTTTAATGGAAATCTTCAAAAGGTTTTATGAACAATTACAAAGTTAACAGTGAAAATTCTAATTCTAAATATCTTTATTCGGAATCTATTCAATCCATAAAAGTGCAAACATTGAGACATGAAATATAAAATCACATGGCACAGAACAAATAAATAAAGAAGATGCGAGTTAAAGGTCTAAAAAACAGTTAGTCTTTCCTCAAATTTCTAAGACTCATGATTGATTTTAAAAAACATGCAACATTAAAAATTACAAATTCATCGGGTAACATCTTTAAGGTAACATCTGTAAGAAGATGAGGGTGGGGTGAACTTGTACAAATCCCTTATCCTTCAATAGCGGAATGATAAAAGCTTGTCTAGGTCAATAACATTTTTACAAAACATTACTAAATGAAGTGAGTCCTCCGAGGACAAATCCCAGCACCCTCAGGGACCCATAGACTCTGGGTCAAAACATCCTCTGGGAAATGCTAACAATAGATGCAGAAAATTTAATCAGAACCTAGTAAGAAAAAAAATCTCTCGTAATTGTTTATGACTAGGGCAAGGTAGGGCTCCGTAGACTGTGTCATTGCCATCAGCACATATATACAAACGGTGGGCTTCGATAATTCCGACTCCTCTATATGAGGATTAGAAAGTTATTCTTCACCCAGATTTCATTCACTTTGCATATACTCTCGGATTGTTAAATGCAGTCTAATCCAACCAAACAGTGAGTGGGGAGTATCCAACACCCAGCTCTTCATGCACACAGAGTGATGAGGTGCTTTGAGGGACACATAATGATCATAATGATCCAAAAAGGCCCTTTGAGAGATATTTTGCTTGGTAAATGTTCACCAGGGTCTTAAGGGGCCTACTACCCAACCTAGTTGCTAAATTAAAAACTGCAGTCAGCAATAGATCTGGTAAGCTTCTCATTTTTAGCAGCCACTAGGGGTTCCCAGGACAAATTGGCATCAAACAGTTTACATAAATAGGGAAAGGCATGGTCCTTGGCAATGATGTGGTTGCAGGTACAAAACGATTGTGTCTTTTTTGAACTAGGATTCATAACCATAATGAAGGATTTAGAGAAATTAACTTCCAGGTCAAGCTTCTCCTTAAAGGCACCGAAGGTGGTCGAAAAGGTTTGCAGACCCCTAGCAGTCCTTGCCATTTGGACTGCATTGTCCATGTAAAGCAGGACAGGAAGTGAGCGGGTTCCAACTTGAAGACAGTCAATCTCAGACGCCTGCTTAAGACTGTTAATATAGAGGATAAATAGAAAAGGGGCCAGTATGCACCATTGTCAAACACCACTTCCGACTTTAAAGCGATCAGTGGGAGCTGATTGACTTGAATATCTAATCAAGACTGTAGTGTGAGCATGAAGTTAACAGTCAATTGTTTTAATGAAGGTCATTGAAATGCTTTAAAATGCTCTAGTCACAATCACAAAGTTAACAGTGAGTCATGACAGGATTTTATGAATGTCATTGTTAGGATGGTACCACCCATAGCATTTTAATGACATTTATTATGATATTCTGTGTTTCTTAATGTAGTGTCCCCTTGACAAAGTGTTTGACAACGATAACCCATTGTAGTTTGTCTAATATTTGTGAGGGATCATGGTGAGTATAGGGTGCAGGGCTCACTAGTGATGTGAACTGTTATAAGGATGTCACCCTAAGTATTTCCACCTGCCATCATGGCATTATCTATATATTTGTAAATGAATGCATAATATTGAATACTCTCTGTACATAATAAAGTACATTTCCTTTTTATAAGTAAAAATAATACTTGCACAATATTTTGTGGGTGGTGTTCGTTTAATACGGGCAGACTAGCACACACCTGCTCCCCTTAGTAGGCCTTGGACTGCTCCACCTCGCTAGCCTGAGACAGTCAAGTTCTACAAGGGGGTAAATCCAATTAGGCAAACGTTTTCTGAAGTATTACTTATGCACTTCCTCCACAACTAATAACCCACATTTTACATATGGATTATAACCACATGCAATATTACCACAGGTGACTTCGAGGACAAATCCACCATGTCAAACCGAGAAGAATATGTCATTGCGAAACCGTGCCATATTGGTAAACTGGGCACTCGGGCAATGGGCGAGGGAATGGTATCGGAGTTGCTGTTGCGGGTCACTTTTCTAGGCAGCATGGTGGCCAATTTAGGCTTTGTCCATGCTGTTCAGATGCTGCCAGCGGGCCAATGGGGGCCTGAGTGGCCGTACCAGTGGCAGTTGGGCCTCTTTTACCTCCTTTTGACCCACGGGGGAGATCTGTCATTCCCGGTCTCTCGCTGGGCCAGCCCATTAAGGTATGCAGATTGAGCAGGGGCAGGGTGCCTGAGCAGGAGTATTCTGTTATATTCAGGTGTGGTTCACCATTGTGAACTAATCCACGCACAAAGAGTCCTGGCAACACTTGCGTTTTGTTTTTTTCATCTCAGTGAAGTTAAGATAACATGCCTCTTTTAGAGACCCCGCCCTTTTTATAATAACACTGAAGCAGTGTTTTGCGAAAAAGTGCAATCCGCAAATGTGAGCCACTCTTTTTTAGGGTGCTCGTGCCCGTTTTGCTTCCCAATACAACCCTGTTGTGAAGGGCCTGGAGGTCAGGAATATCCTGTGAAACAGGTACAGCAAAGTCAGTTTCAGCAGTCAATTCCCTGCTCCAGATGCGGCCCAAAGTAATACGGAATCCTGGAATTACCAATACCTGCTTTATCAATAACATGGTGTGTAGTTACCCCAATGCCATAACCATAGGACTCGTGATGCAGGCCATCATATTTTGCTTGATTTCAAACATTACGTCTTTGTACCAAAAAGCAATAGTGATGACTATTTAACAGTTTTACATTTATACTCATTTTTTTTTTCCTTCCAGATTTTGCGTCGGAGATAAATTTTTTCTGAAGAACAACATGATCTTGTGTCAGATGGACTATGAGGAGGGACAGCTGAACGGAAGTTTTGATTCCCAGGTTCAATAACAAAGCCCTGCCGGCCGGAAGCAAAGCGGGACGGGTGCTCTGCGCACAAGCAGCGAGGAGCGTCGGTTGGCTTGCCTGCAATATTTTTTTAAGTCTCGGTCCGCAAAGGACTGCTAACATTGTAGTACTTTTTCCCCCTCCAACACAAAGCAAGTTACACTTTTAGATGTACAGTTGTGCCTGCTTAGCTGAGCACTGCATTTGCCTGTATGTTTGTGATTTTTGGGGGAACTCGGGAGGGGTCTGTACAGTCTGTTTTCTGTATATAAACTGGAACATTTATTTTATGAAAATGTATTGCAATTTTATTACTGGTGTGAATTAAACATGATGAATGTTTCCTAGTTGTCTGTCTTGCTGCTTTTTCAAAACATACCCAGGTGTGCTTTAATTCGAGTTACATGCTATTAACATTAGCTTCTGAACAGAAAGGAAGGTGCTGAGTTAAGGGGGTACCACAGAAGTAAATCACATCACACGTGCACGCTCTCATTAATGATAGTCTTGAACAGCAAAAAGTACACCCTCAATCACAAAGAATGTTTGTATAAGGTCGTTCTGTTGGTTATCCTTCTCTTAACTTGGAATGCACTGCTTACTTGTATTTGTGTTAGGAAATATCAGTCTAGGAGGGCCTCTTAGTCGAGGACAATTCCATTCTCACGCAAAGAGGGGTCTGCGCACAGGTCAGAATTCTGGTTTGTGCGATAATTATCACACTTTGCTCTTTTACTCTGACATAATTCTCCCGATAAAACCTAGCAAAATGTATTGGGGTAAAAGCCTGGTAAAAAATGAGCAAAATGTGGATTTCGGTGCACTAAGTACTTCTCATTTCCAGGGCCAAACCTTTGCTTGGCATAAAATGTATTTACCGCACCTGTAGAATTCCTCATTCTGGAGTGCTGTAAATCCCACTCTTTATTTCCAGCACTTCACAGTCAAGGCATTTGTCTATGTTTTGGAGAAACATCAGCATAGTAAAAGGCGTTAAGGATTTCTCGATTTCTATGTATTTACACGCCCCATTTAGTCGCAGGTAGCATATGTTATAGTATACTGACTGGACTTCCTGTCCATTCATGATAACCGACCGATTGGATGCAGACTCCGGTTGCTGTTGGCAAGAATAGCCTGGACATTTATTTACGTAACTGCATGGAATACGGATGGCTCTCTAAGCCATGGGTGGGAGTGCACACGCACAGGCCACATACAATAGTAGATTCCCATTGACTGCATCCTTGTGGCTTTTGGTCAAACAGATTCACCACGCTTGCTATTGCCCATCATTGAGATGAAAGCAGAAAGAAATGACCTTGAAAATAGTCCTTTGTCCCTTTGATTTGTAATGTGCAGCCAAGGCCTTTGTGGGGATTGTCACCGTCCCATTCTATAGTCGAGACTAATTTGAGAGCCGCAAACTTAGTTTGTAATAATACAAATGTGCCTTAGGCACCAACTTATCTGTTGAGCCATTTTCTTCCATTTCATCAGCTTTTTAATTTTTAATGATGGAAATCCTCGCCATCCCCTAATACTTGTCAAAAGTGTTCCTCTTTACACGGACGATACATTTTCTTTGATATAAAGACATTTTTTTTTCAAAATTCAGAAAATAGAGTTCCTCCATTTAGGCTGAAGCACATCTCTAGACACCATCCTGTCCATTATCGGGTCACTCTGAATTATGTATCTTTCTGTTTTTTCCTAAACTTTCCTTTCTTTCATATGTCCTCTGTTAATGATTTCAGAGGTGAGATGCAGGTTCTCGGCATTAATTGACAATCAATAGTCTCTGTTGTGCGTCCTGTTGGGGAACGCTTGGCCCAGAGAAGGATAGGAAAGTGAAGAAAGGATCAGAAAGAATAGAAAAATGAATGCCTCCAGGAGAGATTGTTTCTTGTGAACCCCTGGTGATGGATATGTGAGAAGTGTTCCTAACGTGAGATAAACTAGCTAAGACCCAAGGAATCTGTAGACTCCTCATAAGGAAGGTAACCCTGAAGCAGTCAGTGTAAACCTGTCAGACAATGCAACAGAAAAAGGTAATGTGGGATAAAGCAGAAAATAAGGCGCTCCTCTTACAGGTTCTGAACTTCTACTCGTGGTGAATATAAACTTGGAGGTAGATAATAAAAAATATGTATATTATCCCCAATGTTGGGTGAACTCGAAAAGAATAACCAGAAACTAAACCATGCAAAAAAAATGCAAACAGGATTTGTATCTGCACCAGTGTGGAGGTAAAAGTATTATAGTACAGTAAAGTACATACGATCCCACATCAGTCAACGTTACTTGTTTCCCTCCCAGGATTATCCTCCCTTTCTTGGGCGCATCAGTGATCATAGAAGGGTCCCTAATAGAAAGGTTTAGAGTCTGTAAAATCTAATTTTTGTCAGAAGCTGTTTGGATAGTTTTCAGCCATCAGAGGTGACTTGCTACATTAATGGTTGTGATGAGAGAGGGGCATCTGGGTTCCTAGCCTACTGAAAAGGGTGCAGCCAACATGAGCACATAACGTGTGGCAAATAGCAAGGCAAGCAAGTCCCATTGAAGGTAAGAATGGTTAAACGAGGCAGAAGCATGGGAGACCCTTTAGGTGGAAGAGGAAAATGATGTCTCACTTGTGCAACATGTGTCATCAGAAGGCCTCTGCTAAGACGGTTGTACCAAATGTGGTTGGCACATGATGGAGGGAGAAAGTGGTGTCTTCGTTACTGGACTGAGAGGCTTTATCCTGCCAGTGCCCCACTCACGAAATCTCCTGGCTGCTGAAAGTGGGGTGCAGTAGGCTTGTGAGGAATTGGGTTGTTGGTGAAAGGGCAAGTGGGGGGGGGGTACAAGTAACAACCACAATCCTTGTCAGGGTGAACCACAAACAATCACTAAATTGACCTGTGCCTAACCCTCTGGTTGTTTGGCATAACAAAAGTCAAGTTTAACCTAAAGGCAATGTGTAAAGTATTTATCCTGCACACAAACGGTAATAAAGTGAACAGACAACACAAGAAATATCCCACATCAATTTAGAAAAATAGAGTAGAATTAATACATTTTTTGACATCAAAACAACAAAAATCCAAATGATAGAACAGTTGATATGACATTTCATTTTATTTTTGTCAATTTTCTTTATTGAGTTTTAATAGAGCACATCAGTGGACAGTATAAGCAATCAGCAACAGAATCTTCAGTAATCCACAATAGTACATTATGAAGACAAGCAGTTTCCCATGTATACCGATACATTATAGTGGTCATGAACTCCAACGATAACACTGTCTGTGATTTGTCTGTTCCAGAAAATCTGAAGTCTTGCCCAACAGCGATCTCCCTTCCCCCAACAAACCTATTATAAACTATAAAACTATAGAACCATGAGTGAGATCATTAAGTTCATAGCTTGTGGAGTGGACATAGGCGAGCCCGGTCCAAGGGGCCCTCCCCAGGTCGCAATTGAATCTCAGGGTCTCCGACAGTCCATTCAGCTATTCAGGATGTTAGAGTTGAAAAAGATGCAGTGCACATGTTGGAGTGGAGCAAGCCATAGGCGGCAGGTTAGTGGACAAGAAGGACACCAAAGGACCCCAGTTATACTCAAAAGATTTTAAGTTGTCTAGGAGTATATCAGCCATTTGCTCCATTGTCAAAGCATGCCACAGGCAGGCATGCCACTGAGTGATTGAGGGAGGTGTTTTTTTTCCACGTGGCTGCCAGTGCTGTCTTGGCTGCTCCTAGACATATCCATATGATTGATCGGTCACCTATGTTTTGGTATTTAAAGGTCTTGTCTGGGAGCCTCAATAAAACAAATCCCAGTGTAAAGGGATCAGATATTACAGTGTCTTTAATTTGTGCTAAGATTTTGGACCAGAATGGACATATTATTGGGCAATCCCACCACATATGATGGAAATCTCCTAGCAGGTCACACCCTCTACAGAAAAAGTCAGCTGTGTTTGGAAAGATGTTTCTCCGGAGCCGCCCCTAAGATTTGGAACTCTCTCCCACTGGAAACTCGCAGAATATCCTCATTGACAGAGTTTTGTTACAGCTCCCCCCTGAACATTGTGTTTCACCCTTGTTACCCCCTACATTTGATTTATTGTATTATCCTCCTATTTGTTTTCTATAATGTATTCTCTTTCTTTCCCGTTCTCTTCTGGTTTTTGCCTTTGGTATTTCTTTGTCTCTTGATTATCATTCTCTTCGTGGACTCAGACGTTGCGACCCTGCTGTGTTCAGAGCATTATCCTGCTCCCACTCCGAGTTAGGAGTCTGTCCTTCTGGAGGAGGCTTTGAAAGCCTATTGTGCGCCCATCAAGAAGACTCGTGTATAAATATTATGCAGTTATATAGAAGACACGGCTCTGCACTTGAAGGAATCATCTTACAATATTTATTGGTGCTTTAAGATATTATTACATCTGTTGCACAATGAATAGAAGCTTTGCCGCCTAAACTACTCTTTATCAGATCAATAATTAGATCCCACATACACAGAGAAATTAGAACATTTATACAAAAGTTGGAAGGGGATATCTATCAGGACTATATCTGTTCCGGTCATTGTTTTGCCGAGATTTCAAGATTCAATTGATTGTGTCCTTAAACAAGCCCTGTAATCCTTCTTAAACAATATCACTGTGTGGCTCCTGAAGAAGGCGTTGTCCACGCCAAAACGCGCATCGAATTTCACTCGCCACCGTGTTGTCTCTTTTGACACCAACGATATTAAGTTGCCGGGGTGTCTTTGTTTCATGATTAAATATTTCTTGTATGAATTGTATGCTTTTTAACTATTTTTACTATCATACGGTGGTTGTTAAGCCAGTAACCTGTATGATTTTTATAGGTGTTCATTAAAATCATGGTTGTTTTTATTTAAAATTTTCTCTGAATGATTTTTTGCTGTCATTTTATGTTACTTGTTTGCCCATATTTCAACTGCCTAGGAATTTCTGTTCACACATTTCTTTGTCTCCCTCCAGGCATATTGTAAAGCGCTCTGTTATCCCTCTGGATCTTGTTCGCGCTATAGTAAACTTTATACATAAATAAATTAAAGAAATAATAGCTTGTAGTGAGGATATCTCATCCTCACAGAGTGGCTGAACCTAGGTATGTTGCGCCGTTGTTTCTGCCATTGTTCTTAGGGATGGCATCCTCCAAGACTAATCCTGGGCGGAATTTGCGTAGTCGCGCTATACAAAGTTCCACAAAATGGCAAAAAATCTCTGCAAGCACGCGTAATTTCATGAGCTTGTGGAATTGCTTGTTCTGCCCATTACACTACAGCTTTAACTTTGCTGCTAGTGGGTGTGGGGCTGGGCTTCTATGCAAGTTCACATGCCTCTTGTTTATAAACTGTCAGAGACTGAACAGAGCAGCAGATGAGGAGAGAGAACCTCCTGGCCACAGGAACTACACAGGGATTGCGCTCGAGAAAGTCATGGATGCAAAGACCTCCATCAAGGATCACAGCAAATTTTTGACTGTAGATATGTTGAGAAAGCACACCTTCCCAGCCTCGAGGCGCTGACAAACGTTTTGGGCTGATTAATGCGTTACTGAATTTGTTCTTCAATTCAGGCACCTTCTTTATTTATATCTGTAAATGATTCCTGTTGAGGATTAATTTTTGTGACAGGAGCATCGTGACAGAATGAATCCTGCTCTGCATATTTATCCAAGAAGATGCCACCGTTTTGTGCAATACCTCAACTCAACTGGAGTACTTTCTACTGGCTAATCAGTCAGTGCTTCCTAGTTGAGACAAACGTATAGTGCTTCTTCTACACTACAGCTGGGTAAAGGGCCAGAAGAGTTGCCTCCAGTGACCATGTGTGTCTTTAACTTTGCCACTCGCCAAAAGGCGCCGGGGTCCATTGAGTGAGCTGTCCATCATAGTGGATAAAGGGCGGGAAGACGTTGCATACCGCTAGTGTGTGATGGGTGGGGCCAAATGGGCGGGGCTTCTATGCGAGTTCACATGCCTCTTGTTAATAGAGGGTCAGAGACTGATCAGAGTAGCAGGCGAGGAGAAAGAACCATCTGGTCACAGGAACTACACAGGGATTGTGCTCAAGAAACTAATGGATGCAAAGACCTCCATCAAGGATCACAGCTTATTTTTGACTGTAGATCTGGGGAGAACACACCTGCCCAGCCTCTAGCGAGCTAACAAACTATTTGGGCTGATTAATGCATTACTGAATTTGAGCTTTAACTCAGGCACCTGCTATATATCCGTAAGTGCTTCCTGTTGAGGTTTAATTTTTGTGACAGGAGCACCGTGCCAGAATGAATACTGCCCAGCATTTATCCAAGAAGATGCCACCGTTTTGTGCAATACCTCTACTCAGTCACAGCCCACAAATTCTGTTCCGCCACAGATCGTATAATGTTCGTCAATTCCGCACAGAACGCGGAATCGCCAGAATTTCACAAATTCCACAAGCGGAACGGAATTTACTGCCCACCTTTATCCAAGACCCCCAGTGAAGAACCGGGGTTTAACCTAGCGGCGTCAGGGGCACGCCTAAGATCTTCGAGTTCACCTGTCTTGGTATACAGAGACACAGAATACTTCTGGATGGCATCAGAGACCACGTTTTTTAGCTGCAGCTAGTAACAGTGATCCTAGAAATACATCACGGTGTAAATGCTCAGGAGACTGCTCATTTTACTAAGGCGAGACGTCTCCTTATGTACTCAATATTCACATTATAAATGTACACCCACTGCACAAAATTCTAGCCAATAAGGTACATTTTCAAACAAAGTATCACATAACAAAAACTCAATTTACAGTATCCCAACCCAAAGTTAATTATTTGGAATGTCCCAAATTCAATCTCCACAAGCCAGACAAACCTATAATTCAAAACATAACCCATGTAATGAAGAAACATAAAAATAGAAACAGTAACAGATGCTGAACAAGATAAGGCATGTGCAAGGAAACTAAAAGTTAACGATGTCCTGAACATTGATTGGCAATCTCAGACAAAGATCGATCAGGGAAATTGGCTTTGCGAGGTCAGTTTCTGGTGAAGAGGTCAGTTTCTTACAGTTCATTTCAGAGTCAAAAAGAAACTTAGTTAATGTATACATGAACCAAGAAGGCCAGGCCACTTTGTTCGCCAGTCGGACTCGAGAATTACAGAACCTCAGATCCTCCTTTTGCCAGTACGTAGGCAATAACCTAAGACTCATGTAAATCTGAATCTAGGTCTATATCGATATTCATTAGGTCATCAAGGTGTTGCTGTAGCATCATCCTATTATTCTCTACTTCTCTCGGGACAGGTCTCCGAACTCACATAGTAGCACAAAGACTACAAATGGCGAAACCACACTGGATGCAAAGACAACAAGAGAAAAGGATGGTTAAAACCATCCCAAGGAATGTCAGAGTCTTCCATCCCCATTTGGACAGCAGTCCCCAAAACCATCCCGTCAATGACCAGTCTCCTTCGTCTACATGGATAGACTCAGAGATTTTATACAACCTAGAGATGGCTTGGTACACTGTAGGGGCATTATCTGGTATGTAAACACAGCAACTGGATCCAATCAATTTACATACTCCTCCTCGATCTGCAAGTATGATGTCTAATACCATACGGTTCTGCAAAGTCATAAGGCGGTCCGCTTGAATCTCAGCTGTAACATTACTAAGAGCACCTGCTGTCTCATTAATAGTAGCTTCAACAACGCGGACAAGCTGTCGGATATGCCTAATATTGATCATAGGACCCCAAAAGGGCAGGAAGCCCTTGAAGAAATCTCCTACTTTGTGTGTTGCAGTATCTTCCTGATTGAAGACATCTCTACCATATCTCGTTCTAAGATAGTCTGAAGCAGTAGTGTATGTAGGGGGAAGCAGAAACGCCACATAACACGTTCCTGAAAAATCAGGAGGCAACCATGTGTAGGCTCTGTCATGACAAACAAAATGTGTGCCTTTAGCTGGCACAAACGGTGGAGAAGTCCAAGACGAATAGACATAGGTTTGAGCACACACACTCTTACTTAGCTGACCTTTCGGATTCCAACCATTACCTTGCAAACAAAAATGGCCTCGGTGGGGTACAAACCAAATAGGGGGAGACCTTTTTCGTCTCTCCTTCTCTGTCAAGCTGGTACTATATCGAGTCACGTTCCAACCAATGTAAGCCTGCACCTCATCCTTAGCGATAGCATTATATGCATCAATATCTCGGATCATAGCTACTATTCCCCTTATCAAGGCACTATTGCTCGACTTATCTTTAAGGTAACGTAAGGGGCATACCTCATTTGCATAGATAAACATGGTCTGAAAAGCCCACACAGACCCATTAAAAGAAAAAGGCAAAACCAAATATGGCATACCTTTATCTGTCGTATGAGGCATAAGACCACAAACCCAACAATTAGTGGTATTTACTACTAATTGATGCTGATGCAACAACTGTATGAACGAGTTGTTGACAAATTCTGATCTCCTTGTCTGTTCATGTTCAGGCAGCGTATAAAACTGGTGCAAAGAAACAGTAGTGAAAGAAAACATAGGCTGGGAGGTGGTGCAGATGTCTGTTGTGTCGCATAGACAGTCCAACCCACACAAGCTAACGTGATACTTAAAAATGTCAAAAAGCACAATATTATAAAACATTTGCTATGTATCAATGTACAAAATCTTGTCTTAAGATCTATTTTCTCAACATCTCTTTCAGTTACAACAGACTCCATCCTCTAACGTGCTGCTCGCGGCAATTTTCCTTCTTCACTCAAGTGTGCGTCCCGGCGTCCTAGACGTCCCTAGAACCGCAGACCTTTCGTCAATACGCGGGCCACCCCTTAAGTCTTATACCGCAACCCTGCAGCTGAACCCGGATGGTGGTTCGAAAAAGGAAAAGAAAAATAGTCTCTTGTCTGAAAGAGTGTAATTCACAAAAAAATTCAGATTTTATTTGTCCTTTTTAGACCTTAAGATATAGCGTTCTTTACCAGGCACAGTTTGATCCTGAAAGAGTGTCTCTGGGTGCATAGTATCAAGTCTCAAACCTGGCGGCACAGCTTCTTGCAAGACTTCATCATCCGCACGTTCTGACTGAGTCCATTCCAGATGTGCATCGCTAAAAGGTACAAATCTCGGAACCCTTTCACTCTCGGAATCGGCAACACCTTCCCGGACCCACTTATCGTACGGTAAGGGCAAAGGTATCTTCTTGCAATGGGTACCATGTACCCAGTTTTTTTTGCTGAACACCTTAATAGCAGTCCGAGTTGATAACAGGACTTGGTATGGACAGGTCCATCTTGGTTCCAAGTTCTTTGACCTCTGGAAATTCCTGGTTGGAATCCAGTCGCCAGTTTGAATCGTGTGGCCCGCGTCTACAGAAACTGAAGGCAAAGTCTCATGGTCCTGTTGGTGAAGAAGACGCAATTTAGCAGTCAAATCATGTAAGTAGTCAACCAACATAGGGTACTCAATATCACTGTACTTCTTAGGCCTCGGCACACCCCAGACATTCGCCGGAAGTCCAAAAACGATCTGGTATGGGCTAAGTCCCACGCGAGAATGTACTGTCGTTCTCGTGGACAAAAGTGCCAATGGTAAGGCATCAGGCCATGTAAGACCAGAGCTCGCTTGCACCTTGGCCAACTTCAGCTTCAGAGTGCCATTATAGCACTCGACCAGGCCTGCTGACTGGGGGTGATTCGCAGCGTGAAATTTCTGTTTAATACCCAGACCCGCACATACTTTCTTCATAATCTGACCCACAAATTCACTTCCATTATCACTCTATACCATCCTTGGCAAGCCATATCTGGGAAAGAATTCTTTGAGCAAAACCTTGGCTGTAGACAAGGCAGTATTATCCTTTAGGGGGTAGGCCTCTATCCATCTGGAAAAGGCACAAACAACCACAAGGACATACTTCAAGTTATAGCATCTTTCCATATGAATGTAGTCTATCTGCAGCACCTCAAACGGATACGTTGGAGGAGCAAAATGACCCGCTGGCATTGGGGTTCCCTTTCCAGGATTATGCATCAAGCAAATCATGCAGTGTTTAACTAAATTTTCAGCACACCTAGGAATTCCACCATTCTGCCATACCGGAGCCAACAACTTACATATCCCTTTTGAACTAATGTGTGCCAACCCATGAGCCATAGTAACCCCCGGAAGCACATATGCATCCGGCAACAACCATCGCTGGTGCTCTGACAACTCAACCCAACAGCCTGTTGAATCCAACATTCCCGTACTATCTCTCCCCATACTCAATTCTTTCTCAGTAGCTTCTGCCTGAAACATCTTCACACTTTCTGTTGTATCTTCACACATTCCTCCTTCCACAACCCATCTGGCAGGACCTGCAACATACATCCGACTCATCACATCTTTCGCCGTTTCTCCCGCTACTTCATCTGCAAACGCATTCCCTCGACCCACATCATCCGTAACCTTCTTATGCGCACTACACTTCACTATCGCAATTTGGGTCGGCAAAGTAAGCGATTCAAGAAGTTCAGTCACTAATTGTCCATGCTGAATTTTCGTACCATGGGAAGTAAGAAATCCTCTCTCTTTCCACAAGCGACCAAAACTGTGAGCCACGCCAAATGCGTATTGGCTATCAGTATAAACATTCACTCTCTTTCCTTTTGACTATACACGCTCTAGTCAATGCTATCAATTCTGCTGATTGCGCTGAATTCTGTGCAATACGTGCTGTTTCAACAATCGTGTGCAAAGTTGTGACAGCATATGCTGCAGTCGTCTCTCCATTCGGAAGCTTAAAGCACGAACCATCTACCCATAGGGTATCATCAGGATTCGAAAGAGGAGTGTCTTTCAGATCAACTCTACCCTTCGTTTCCTCCTCTGTCCGGAGAAAACAGTCATGCTGTTCCTGAGCATCTATCTCTACAAAAATCGGCAACAATGTAGCTGGATTCAATGTGTTGCACCGCTTGATGTGCACATGGCTAGCCAAAAGTGTCAACTCATAACCTGACAAACGCGCACTGGTCTTCGTTCTATTCAATAGGGTATCCACTGCATGTGGGACCATCACAATCAATGTATTATCCAATACCAAACCAGTAGACTGTCGGATAGAAACAGCCGCTGCCGCTGTAGCTCTTAGACAACTAGGCAACGCCCTAGCTACCGGATCTAAAGTAGCTGAAAAATACACACATGGGCGCTGCTTTTCTCCAAATTGTTGCGTCAATACTGACAACGCACAACCTTCTCTCTCGTGTACATAAAGTGTAAAAGGTTTACTTTAGTCGGGGGTACCCAACACCGGAGCAACACACAATGCATTAGGCAATTCAGAAAAACTCTTCTGACATTTGTCAGACCAAGGAAGAGGGTGTGGTGTGTCCTTAAGAGTAAGTGCCAACAAATGTTTCGCTAGCAAAGAAAAATCCACTGTCTACAATATGAGGTGATACCTAAGAAGGCACGCACCTCTCTCTGTGTGCATGGCACAGTCATTTGGGCAATCGCTTGAATACACTCTGGGGTCAATCGTCTTCCCTCCTTCGACAAGAGATGACCTAAGTAGGTCACTTCTTGGCGGCAATACTGCAATTTTGAAAGTGACACTTTATGATGAAGGTCAGACAGGTGTCGCAACAAAGAAAGAGTAACTTCTTTACAAATCTCTTCATCATCAGCAGCAACCAACAGATCATCAACATACTGGATAAGAGTAGCACCAGAAGGCAATGCAAGAGTATCAAGCTGAGTTTTCAAAGCCTGACTATAAATGGAGGGACTCTCACAATAACCTTGAGGAGCGTGCTTAAACCGGAAACTGCGGCCTCCTAAAGAGAAGCTAAAAATATCCCTACTTTCCTCAGCAATCGGAATACTGAAGAAAGTGTTCTTCAGATCAATAACAGAAAACCAAGCAGCGGAGGCAGGGATCATAGTCAATAAAGCAGTAACGTCCGGGACAACAGGAAACTGTGGCACAACGATCTTATTGACCTCTTGAAGGTCGATCATAAACCGATACATAGGTGGCTGAGAAGAGTCAGTACGCTTAAGGACAGGCAGAACAGAACTGTTACACACATTACCTCTCGTTTCTTCAACCACACCTTTCTTAACCAAATCATAGATAATCGCTAAAAAGAGCTCTTTCACCATCACTGGAAATTTTGTACTGAGGAATGCAAGGTAATTTAGCATTCGATTTAAGGGTAACAACGTAGGGTGGAATCTGCAAGAGACCAACATCATTGGGACCTGTAGCCCAAAGTGTATCAGGGAGAGAACGCAGTTCCAGTGGAAGGCGATTCTTAGACAGATACATCTAGGAAATCACTTTCATACCCACCGTAAGAAGTACTCCCGAAGGAGAACAATGTAGTGTTGCATGCAATCTTTTCAACAAGTCCAAACCCAACAGATTCTCGCCACAGCCAGTTGTTAGAATAAGGGGAGCCTCCAATTCACAGGGACCAATAGAAAGGGGCAAAGGACAAGAAACCGGGTTACGACTGGGGCGCTAGAAAATCCTACTGAAACATTCGTCAAGCCAGACAAAGGTGCGACAGAGAGTTTAGAGTGCATGATAGAACTCTTTGCTGCACCAGTATCCAAAAGAAAAGGTACTGCCACACCTGATGTAATCACTTCAACATAAGGTCCACTTTGGTCTACTGGAACTGACACTACTCCCTCCCTTTGTCCATGGTTTTCCTAACTATCATTAAAACCAGCACTCTCACTTCCAACATAATAATCATCAGTGTAGTACTGAGCGGACTGGACGGTCGAAACATTCTGTTGGTCAAAATAATTCATAGAATTCTGAGGGAAAAAGGAATGTTCATTCTGGGTAAACGTACCACGTCCCCTACCCCTAGGTACTTGTTGGAAACCACCACGACCTCTCAGACCAGACATACCATTCTCAAGCTGTAGCAAGATCGGGCAACTATTCTTGAAGTGACCTTCTTATTTACAGTAAGCACACTGATTAGGGCATAGCGGGAGTCGCGAAGCAAAAGACTCAGACTTCTGCAACAGTTTCTGAAACTGTGGGGGTTTCTAAAACTGGGAAGGTTGCTGAAACTGACGCTGATTAGGGCGAGGCGGATAAGCCTGCTGCAGAAGAACTTTCTTTTTTAATTCTCTACTTTATCCTTATCTCTATTCTCATAGTATTGTGCAGTAGCCAATATCTGGGCCGAAGAAGAAATAGCCCATGAACTCTCAGAGTCCTTTAATGTAAATGTAAATGTGTGTATACTTGTAAAGCGCACTATCACCTGTATACCGCTATGGAAACCTTCCTGGCTTTCCCTGCGAGATACCCCTTACTGGGCACCTCCAAGGTGAGGCCAGGCATCCTAGCGCTTTCGGGGCCATTGTGGAGGTAAAGCAAGCTATTGCCCAGAGTTGCAGAGTGGGACCCATGATTAGAGTAAGCACCCAGGCGAGAATTATCGAGTCCGTGGACATTGAGCCCAAGAACCTGCCGCCTCGGGAATTGAACCCTGGTCCCGGCCAGACCTCTGCCTCAGGGTCTGCCGCTCTAATCGGTGAGCCACACTTCTCCACACTTATTAGAAAGTTCAACAATCTTATCTACAAACAACCTCTGACCACCTTCTGTACTCATGTCCTGACCACTATGATCAATGAATGTTTCCTCAAACCTAGTGAAGAAATCAGACACACTCTCGTCTTTTTTTTGTTTGCATGCTGCTAACTTGTCCCAATTTACCCGCAGAGGAGGCATCATAGTTTTCATTAAATTAATAATCCTACTAGGCAGTTCTGCAACTAAGGGTTCAGGTTTGGCACCTCCTACCTGCCGACCATCTGCAGCAGTAATATTAACCCACGTATCTCCTAACTCTGGCGCGTGAACCTCGTGACGGATCTTCGCCCACAAGGGTTGAGGAACTACATTACCCATCAACATATCTATGTCAGCTAAATTCATAACACACGCATCAACTGTCTGAAACAACTCCTTGTAATAACCAGCAGGATTTTTACGGGGGTCAGGCAAGGTCTGCATAAGAGCCAGGACCGCAGCTCTCTTCCAAGGGACATGCACCCACACTCGCTGAAAATGAGCCGGTGCAGCCACAATACCATGAGCGGCATCAGCCACAACTGCCTCTCTCCATACAGGGGGAACCTCTCTCATAGGATACTGCTTCACTTTTCTCCTAACAGAAGGGTCAGGTTCGAGCAATGAGTAGTGTCTCTACCGCTTCCTCAACATCGGAACCCACTATCGTCCTTTTAGCAAATTCAGACTGAACATTAAGCAATTCCAGTGGAATTGAACCCAACTCATTATCTTCCCACTCCTAACGAAGGAAGGTACACATGACATCAAAAACATACCTTTGTTTTGGTGCCTCCCACTGTAGGAAGATATCCATAACCACTTGTGGACTGTACTTGGAGGTATTCGAAACCCATCTACAAGCAAGGAGATCTAATACTGCCCGCTCTTCGGGACCAGGGAGCTGACTACGTCTCTGCTTACATACAGAAACAGGGGTCATATTCAGTGACCCAAAGAAAGGAGACAAAAGACTAGTGACAGTCTCAGTCATTCGTT
This sequence comes from Lissotriton vulgaris, assembly GCF_964263255.1. NCBI lineage: Eukaryota > Metazoa > Chordata > Amphibia > Caudata > Salamandridae > Lissotriton > Lissotriton vulgaris. Next base: position 729,616,982 of record NC_141687.1, read on the forward strand.
GCCGAGCAGAAGGAGAAGAAGTTGACATGAGGACAGGAGACAAAGGGGCATATTATCAAGGGATTTATCTCCGCTTTTTTGGCTTTAAAAGCCAAGAAAACCTAGATAAAATTATCTCCCTATCAGCAACAGGGTGCTAACACGCAAATTCGCATGTTAGCACCCTTTTTCTCTACGCTTCCCTTTGCATCTCTAATGAGATGCAAAGGGAGCGATCCAGAGAAAAGTAATAGGAGAAATGTTCTTAAGCGACATTTCTCCTAGTATCAAGGATTTGGAAATATTCGCGCTAAGCGCGAATATCTCCAAAAGCTAACACCTGCTCTGAGCTGTTCTTAGCCATGTTATCCAATGGTAGGTGAATAACATGGCTAAGAGCATTAGCTCGGTAATGCATGAATATCGCTGATTTTTCAGCGATATTCATGCATCGCGGCCGATTTTTATCGCTTTTGCGATAAACCTTGGTAATAGCAAGGTTTATCTATGATAATTTCTGGCGATGCTTAGCGTTAAAAAATTCGTTGCTAAGCATCGTTAGCGACAAATATCGCTTAGCATTGGTAATATGCCCCAAAGTGTTTTGAGCTGATAGAGACGTAGGGACAGAAATAAGAGAAGTCGAAGATAAAGGAGTGTAAGGCAAAGGAGTTTGAGGCAAGGCTGGTGGCAAGGCTAGCGGCCCTGGAGGGGGCTGTGCCGGGGGAGGAAGAACCACCTGTGAAGCAACGGGTGGCTGGACAACAACAGGGGGTTGAACGACAACAAGGGGTGCAACAACTGGAGGTAACGGAGGTGCAGTAGCACTAAGCATGGGCGGAAAATCCGTTCCGCTCGCGGATTTTGCGGATTTTCGGGAAATTCGCAATCCGCGAGATTTGCGAATCTCCCGCAAAATCCGCAAATCCGCGAGCAGCGGATTTTGCTCGCACTGCTCGCACTGTTCGCGTGAGTTCGCGCCCCGCGAATAAGTGCAAAATTGCAGAAATACGCACTTAGCAAAACTGAAAGTAACTACTTACCAGGTTCAAAAGTTCAGGCTCATCATTAGTAGCCATTTCCTGTAGTGCTTCCTGAGGGGCCCCTCCAGAGTTCAGTTGCCAGTTGAAACTATTATGTGACCCTGCTCTGAACCTCAGAATAGTTACACATATGCCACAAAGGTCCTGAATTACAGCTAAGGGAGACAAGCAGGAGCCAGGCTGGAAGTTAAAATCCATTAATCAGCCCCTAATTCATTATTGTCAGTTGGGGCAGGGCAGGTGTTGTAACTAATTTTGCAACAATGAAAGCACTTAGCAAGTGCAAAAGATCACTAATCAGGGTGCACTAAGGAAGCAGGTGCCAGCTAAAAAAATATTCTGTGACACATTAATCAGCCCCAAATTAATTCAGGTCACTTGAGGCAGGGAAGGTGTGCTTTGCCGAAAATAATGTACACTGGACAACCAGAGGGTGTGGTGATGAAACAGAGGGTGGCATGGGTGGGCCAGAGGGTGGCATGAGTAGTCAGAGAGTGGCAGTGGTGACAGAGAGTGGCAGTGATGAAGAAGAGTGTCCCAAACAGGCTGGACACGTAGAAACAACAAGTTCGCAAAACTTGCGACCCGACAGGTAAGTTCGCAAATTGCGAAATTGTAAAAACCCTCGCGAACTGGCAGAAACACGGGCGAACACAAAAAAAAAAATCCGCAAATTCGCGGGAATTCGCGGATTTTGCGGATTGCGAATCCGCAAATCCACAAAATTCGCAAACGCGAGATCCGCAAAATTCGCCCATGCTTAAGTAGCACCCTGCCCATAAGGGGGTGGTAATTTCAGTAAATGTGACATCAAAGGATACTTTTCAGGGTCTTCAGTCACATTTGAAAGTGACTGAAACATTTGTCAATGGCCATGCAATGTTGTCTATCTGACACTTCAATAGCACGATCTTCTTCATCTTCCTTAAACTGCCTAGCAGATTGCATTACCGATATATGCCTTTCCTTCCTATCTCTCTTAGCTTGCTTAATTTCTCGCTGTTTGGCTTCCTTACGCCAAAGGCGGAAAGAGTCAAACATCGCCGGCCGGGCTTTCTTCTTGAATAGCGCAACTTCTAGGTTATCTAAAACATCTGATTCAAAACTACCTAGTTGGGTCCATCGTAAAACACCATCTTTCCTTGAATAACGGACCCATACTTCATTAAAGGTAATGGGACCTACAACATGCTTTGAATAGAGCTCACAAGTTGGAGTTCCAACCGGAGGTATCGGACACAAGTCCTCCAATCGGGAATCCCTATTACAACTACAACAAAACCATTTCCTAAATTTGCTACAACCAGGCATCTTTTAGCTCACTAGTCTTGCTTCAAACTTCAAGGGGTTATCAAAAATGATACACTCGCAAATATACGAACCCCTCGGCTTCAACTATTGCAATGGCCGAATCAAAACCAAGAAACAAAACAAAGTCGTGGGAGCGACCCACTTATACTTAACCTAAATGTATGTCACGCCACCAGAAGACCGACTAACGTCTTGCCCTACAAATCATCACAAGAGGATCCAAGACAGGGCGACAGTCAGGGCAGCAGTCCTTCGCAGCCGTCAGAAAGGGGAAGCCTCGCAGAAAAAAACCTTCGGTCAACGCCGACATGCTGGGGGTCGATGAAGTGGCGGCCGTCCTCCAGAATTTCCTCACGGGCTCCTCAGAATCTTCGGGCTTGGAGCAGTACTGCTGAAGTCACCCCATGTTGGGCGCCAGTTTAAGAACCGGGGTTTTACCCAGCGGCGTCAGGGGCACGCCTAAGATCTTCGAGTTCACCTGTCTTGGTATACAGAGACACGGATTACTTCTGGATGGCATCAGAGACCAAGTTTATTAGCTGCAGCTAGTAACAGTGATCCTAGAAATACATCATGGTGTAAATTCTCAGGAGACTGCTCATTTTACTAAGGCGAGACATCTCCTTTTATACCCAATATTCACATTATAAATGTACACCCACTGCACAAAATTCTAGCCAATAAGGTACATTTTCAAACAAAGTAACATAACATAACAAAAACTCAATTTACAGTAACCCAACCCAAAAGTTAATTATTAGGAATGTCCCAAATTCAATCTCCACAAGCCGGACGACCTATAATTGAAAGCATAACCCATGTAATGAAGAAACATTAAAAAAAAACAGTAACAGATGCTGAACAAGATAAGGCATGTGCAAGGAAACTAAAAGTTAACGATGTCCTGAACATTGATTGGCAATCTCAGACAAAGATCGATCAGGGAAATTGGCTTTGCGAGGTCAGTTTCAGGTGAAGAGGTCAGTTTCTTACAGTTAATTTCAGAGTCAAAAAGAAACCTAGGTAATGTATACATGAACTAAGAAGGCCAGGCCACTTTGTTTGCCTGGCTACCTTCACAAGCCTACGTGAGGGCAACACAAAATGGTGGCACAGAACAAAATGGAGTCAGACTCGAGAATTACAGAACCTCAGCAGTAATCCACATGTTGTGGTCTAACTTTGGGGGATCCCATCCATGGTACAAATCCAAAACAGTGAGACATCCACCTTCTCTCCAGAGATCGAAAGGGCCTGACTTAAATGCCGGGGGAAAGGGCAGATTAAAATGAATGTGGGTAAACAGGGAACAAAATGTGGTCAAGTCTGTGGAATGGTTCACCTTGTCCCAGGCTTTAAGAGTGGTTTTGTACGCATTTAGGGGGTCAGTCCAATTTTGGTTTCCATAGTAGATCCCAAATATAATGGTCCACCATTGCACAGTCCATACGGAGCCAGTGCTTATCTGACTCCCTCAGAGACCATTCGGAGATCACTCTCTGTTAAGGTGCCTTGTAAAAAGAGGGGAAGTCTTGCATGGCCAGTCTGCTCCTCCCCTTAGAAAGGTGCAACAGTTTATATGGGAGGTGGGCTCTATAACCTTGCCAAGTAAATTTAATCACGAGTGAGCAAAGATTTTTGAAGAAGCCTTCCTCTACTGCAATTGGAAGGCCTAGAGCTAACCCAGATGGTAGATGCTCCTACACATCAAGCCGGCCACACACTGGATGGGGTCTTCTCTAACTTCACCCTCCTTTCTGCTGACTCATCCATCCCTCAAATATGGTCAGAGCACAATTTTGTGCCCCTCACGTTTAAGATACCTCTGACAAATCATCAGAACAAACAACCAATCAGCCTGCAACCTAGGTGTAATTGGACACAACTAGCATGCAATCCCAAGCTAGTTACTACAGCACAGGCCCTGGTGCCTACCCTGATAGGGAACACCGCAGCAGACTCACATTTCTTCCATAACTAGATGACCACTGTCAGAGACGAACTCATCTCACAAGCCAAAAACGTAAAGAAAAAAAATGATGATGAAAAGAAAACATCCCAGCAAAATCCCTGGTTTACACCTACTCTCAAACAAGCTCAAAACAAGCAAACAAAATAAGTAGAAGACTTTACCCTACACAGATCAAATTAGCAAAAAAAGAATACTATTCAAAATACTAGAAGCCAATCTGGACCCAAAAATTATTTTTTTGGTCGTACAGTCCTATACCAATCCTAAAGAGCTCCATAAAGAAATACCCCCGTCCCAGGGGCTATGCAATCAAATATCATTCTTTTTTGAAAAAAAGATTATGAATGTTCAAAATGATTTCACCACAGACCCAGTTCTGACCAAATACTCCATCCAATAGCATGAACCTGAAACCACCAAACACTCTTTATGCTCATTTAAACCAGTATCACTGGATCAAATTAGAGAAAAAAACCTAGCATGCAAATCAGGCTCTCCCCTGGATACCTGTCCCCTCAAAATCCTTCACTGAATCGTAGACAGAATTAACCCAGTCATAAACCAGATTGTCAACTCATCATTGAGCTCCGGGACAGTGCCTGATGACTGGAAACTAGTAATAAGAAACCCCTGAAAAAGAAACCATATATTGACTCAGCTGTACTCTCTAACCTTCGCCCCATATCATTACTTCCCTCATTAGAAACAATCACAGAAAGATGTGTTCACAAATGTTAGAAATGGGATCTCTGGTTGGCTAAGGCTAAGGTTTGCGCCAAAGCCAGGCAGAGACCACCAACCTAGTCAGGGCAAGGGAGTTACACGCCAAAGATAACCCCTGCTCACCCCCTTGGTTACTTGGCACAAGCAGTCAGGCTTATCCCGGAGGCCATGTGTAAAGCATTTGCGCACGCACACAGCAACAACATCCCAGGTACACTACAAAAGGAACTCCACACAAGGAAAAAAGCCTTTGTATTCTCATAACGCATAAGAATAGTAAACACATAATATACTTGGTGCCACCTGGCACTGGGTCATATTTACAAGGGCCCACTGGACCACTGTCAGAACCATCACAAAGTGAACTTAGTAAAAGTAAAACATGTCATAAACGTCTAACTAGTATCCACTGGTAATCACTGTACTTAGCACAGCCTGTAACATAAACTACATTATGCACAGTATCACATCAGGTGCGAATTACATTCTACGCCAACCTCACTTGCATTAAACACATTATGCAATCCTCTCATAAGTCTAAACACATTAGACCCTAACCTCCTAAGCATAACTCACATTAGGGGCATAAATCACACAGTGAAACATAATCTCACTAGCATAAACCATGATATGCAAAGCAACCTCATAACCATAAAACTACATTTTAGAGGTATTAAACAGGGTGCGTAAATCATCACCACATATTCACCTTAGGGCATGGGGCCCTACAATCCTAACAGTCCCCCTGGCCAACTGGCCATCTAAAAAGGGGCTCAAATGCCCTATGTCCCAAAAGTTAGGGCACTGCCTATGCAGCGAAAGACAAGGGTGGGCACTCTGCGCAGGCCTAAACGTTGCAGCTGGCACTAAGTGCTGCACTGCTGTGAATGTCAGGGGCAAAGGAGTGCATCTCACTCTTAACTCAACATGCCCCTGGAGAAATATTAGCCTAAACGGTGCAGCTGCCCACTACTGGCTGGGCAGCTGGGAATATTAAAATGAGGCCTGGCACCACTGTGCCTTCTGGAACAATTGTGCGCAAAACGTTGCAGCAGCCGTCTGTCTGGTGGGGCAGCTGTGTATCTAAAAATGAAGCCTGGCACCTCTGTGCCCTCCTGAGGCTCATCTCTGGGACTCTTAAACATACTTGCCCCCAAAACGCTGCAGCTGCCCACTGTCAGGCGGGGCAGCTGTAGATGCAAATAGGCCCGGCACTACGTTGCCCTCTGGCCCCAAAAGGACCTTTCAAATAACTTGCCCCAGGTTGGAGCGCGCTGGCGGTTTAAATAAACATGCCAGATGGAGCCACGCACAGGCTCTAAAAGTAAACAACTGTGCCCCATGTTGGAGCAGCCCTCTGTCAAGCGGGGCTGCTCAGGAAAGAGGCACGGCGTGGTGCCTCGCCTTTGCTCCCCCCAGCCAGCTCCGCTCAACGGCTCTTCAGGTGGGGACCCCTCTCCCCTTCTCGCCGCCTCCTCTTCACCCGGGCCCCCTCCGGGGACCCAGGACTCTGCACGGAGGACGTCTCTCTGCGTGGGGGGACCTGGAAACTCCAGTAGTCTTCCCTCGTGGCAGCTCTACTCTAATGCGGCGGGGGGCAGGCACCGACAATGTGCCTTGGGCCCCCTCCGCCGCCATCACCATACTGCCCCTCTCTGCGGGGCTCTCCATCTTCACCCGGGCCCCTCCTGGGACCAGGGACTCCTCAAGGCGGCTACTCACGGCTTCTCTGGTGGGCAGGACTTCTTCTCCCTGCTCGCTGGATGTGGGCCAAACTCCGCCCACAGTCAGGCAAGGCCGCCTGATTTTCGGGCCGCCGCGCTAGTTTGCGGTGGCTCTTTGGGAGATTTCCATATGCGGGTGGGCACCTGCCTAACCCCTAATGGCATCAGTAGGCGGGGTGGGCACCCACTGGGCAAATAACAGGAGAGCGGGGTGGCACCCATCTTGGAAGGAGAACACAAGCGGTCATAACGCGGGTGGGCACCCGCCACAAAACCAGCAATAGCAGGGGAATCCCCACGCTGGGGGTTCCTCCCCAAAATGATTGCAGCCCAGCGCTGCAAGGGGGAAGCAGGCACTCTCCTCCTCAGGACCACAAAGCGCTCTGCAAGCATAGAAATAAAGCGCTCACCAAGCGCTAGGCTTAAGGTCCTTAGAGATGAAGAAATGAGGCAAAAGTCCCAAAATGGAAGGGTCTCCCAGGTCCAGGGGCAAGGCAGGGCCCAGGGAGGCAAGTCCTCATGGCAGCCCCCCTGGGCCCCAGCAGCAGCACGCCCCCACCGGAACAGCACTCCAGAAAACTGAACACTCAGCATTTACATGGGGTCACAGCCCCTATATTTATACTACCTTTCCCTTTGTATAAAGGTGCAGGGCATGGGGGAACCAGATGCAACTGGTTCAGGGGAGCTATGGAGCACTATGTTTTGCTCAGCTCCTCTCTCCTTTGTCAGGTGGGGGCTCAGGGAGTAGATGCACATCAGGGGGCGGAGCCAGCATTGTGGAGGGAAGGCGCAGTCCTATACAGGTCCCAAGTGTAGCTCCTCCCTCCCATCTACATGCAGATTTCCCTATTCATCACTGGGGAGATTCCCCCTGGCTCCTGGAGCCACCCACACCTCTCAGCTCCTGTCAATCACAAGCAAGACATGCAATTCACATCAGGCAGGCAGACACACAGTACACAGAAATGCCAACTTCTAAAAGTGGTACTTCTTCACCAGTCACCATAAATCTGCGCACACCATTGCGCAGCATTTATTCTCACGAGTTCATACATACCAAACTCGCCCCTGCACTCCTCTCATATCAGGGATTACCATGGACACACATATCCCCCATGCATTCCTTTGGGAGGGCAAGCCAATCTCACCACACACATTTAGAGAGCGCACGCACTTTATACTGGGTCACAGTGCTAAAGTGCCCAGAGATCTAAAATCACTACCACTATATCAGAGTTTAAGGCAAAAAGTGCAGGGGTAAACCTGCCAAAAGGGCGAAGTCCAAGAGCAAAGAATTATCCACCTTTATAGAGACGGCCAACATCCTCCACCCCAACAGTCTGGCTTCCATCCCAAACACTCCACTGAGTCTGCAATTCTGGAAATAACTAACATTTTAAAAATGATAGCAGACAGAGGTAGGAAGGCTGTGCTGATCCTACTCGACCTCTCGGCTGCGTTTGATACCCTTTCACACAACATCCTCCTATCAAGACACAAATCTAGCGGTATCTCGAACACTGCATTAGAATGGATAAAATCCTTCCTCTCCAAGCTCAGACAAGTCGTGTCCCTGGTAACTTTCTTAACTGTCGAACAGACAATCACAACTGGAGTGCCTCAAGGGTCCACACTAAGTCCAATGTTGTTCAACGTTTATATGACTCCACTTATCTCACTGATTACATCCTGCGGGGTCGAAGTTACTTCCTAAGCAGACAACACCCAAATGATACTATCTCTGGATCAAAACTCCAAGGACGCAGAACTGAACTTTAAGAGATGTGTGACCAAGGTCCTTCAGTGGATGAAGGATAACCACCTTAGGTGCAACACCAACAAGCCTGAGGTACTTCAAATGTAAGGAAAGAAGTCTCATTTCTACCAAGCGATTGGTGGCCAGAGGGTACTTCAGCCCAGCCTGAGACTGTGAAAGTGGCAAGAAATTTAGGAGTGCAATTTGACTCCGCCCTCACCTTACAACCACACGCAGTGATGGTAGCAGGGACCTGCTTCAGCATAATAAGATCCTTGCGAAACATTTATGACCTACTACCCCTCGCAGCAAGGAAATCAGTAGCAGTCGCCTTAATCCTTTCTCGACTTGACTACTGCAACAGCCTCCTGGCAGGCGCCAGCAAAAAAACTTTTAAAAGACTCCAAGTAGTCCAACACGCAGCAGCACAGCTTGCTTTAAAATTCCCTCGTAGATATTCCACCTCAGCAGCCATCAAAACCCTTCATTGGCTCCTAGTACAAAAGAGAATTCTGTTTAAAATCCTTCTAATCACCTTCAGAGCGTCACTCCACATAGGACCAACATATCTCTCATCTAGATTCACCCCCTACATCACAAGCAGAACTCTTAGGTCCTCTTCAGCCAACTTGTCAAACCTCTCAATTTCAGATGCAAAACAAAAGGAGGCAAAACATTATCAGTACTAGGTACCATAGGTTGGAACCTACTCCCTTTGTAACTGAGAATGTTAAAAACCGAAACACAATACAGAAAACTTGGATCTGCGGAGCAATAGACAAACTCTGCCTCTCTCTCACTTAAGACCTTCAGAGCTGCACCTTACCTCAGAATCCAGCGCCCGCATGCTCCATTCGGAGTGACATTCAGTGCTTTACAAATATTGCCTTTCATTTAATTGAAAAAGATACAAGAACGACTGTAGGAGAGTCATTTTGAGGGCTTGGATATGACCAACCCATGATAGGGACATGGGAGCCCACTGTTTGAGGTCTGTTTTAAAGTGCTGGAAAAGTGGATTGTAATTGGCTTACAGAGGTCAGATATCTTAGGACTGATTTTAATCCCCAAGTATGCAAGTTTCTTTTTGACCCAAAGGAAGCGGGTATTGTATCATAGTGTCTCCATCTCGGATGGAAAGAGAGTCAAATTTAAGAGGAAAGATTTATGGAAATTAATGCAGGATCCTGACACTTTACTCAAAAAGTGTTTGTTTTGTTGAGAGACCAGCAGTGAGGTTGTGGGCCAAGTCAGGGAGAGCAGCATATTGTCTGCAAACAGTGCCATTATATGGTTTATAGATACAAAGGAGAAGCCCTAGATCACTCTTTCTTCTCTCATCTTGCTGCAAGAGGCTTTATGCTGAGATCGAATAAGAGCAGTGAGAGGGGGCTTCCCTGTTGAGTTCCCCTCTCCAATGTGAAGAGTTCAGTCCCAACCCCATTTAAAATTCCAGGGAGTGTGAAAAAGGAAGGGCCAATCCACCTGGTTGAAAGCTTGTCCAGGATCTAGTGCCAGTAAAACTTCCGGGATCCGTTTTTTAGTAGCCTTTTTAACCAGGTGGATCACCCTTCTAAAATTATCATGTGTTTGTCACCCCTTGATAACGCCAGACTGATCTGGATTAATCAGATCCAGCATCTAGTCGTGACGCTAAAATATTTGTGTCCGAGTTTAGTAAAGCAATGGGTCGACAGGATTCACAAAAGTGTAGGTCTTTCCCTGGCTTTGGCAAGACAGAGTTTAGGGCTTCACTCATTGTTGGAAAATGAGGAAGTATCTGTGAGGCCTGCACAAATAACATGACTACATTTGTCCTTCACTGGGAACCAAACACACAATTGTAGCGCCTGACTCTCAGAGGGTAGCATTGCAGAGCAGTCTGAGGCTTAATCAAGGGAGGTGGTGTAGGCTAGTAATCACCATTCGAGGTGCGCAGCAATAACACTCAATAATTGATGGTCCAGTCTGTACTTTGCTTTATAAAAGTAAGAGTACATTTTTTAAACACCCACACTACTCAATACTATGCACCAATTTACAAATATACACAAGCTGTTGGAATTACTTAGAGACATTGCATAACATCTCCACCCCTCCCGCAGGGGAGTGGGGTCTAGTACCACCACTACCATGTATGCACATCATCTTGCCCCCAAATGCAGTTAGTTGAACCTAACCTGGAGCGAGGGCCCTGCGCCCTAGCATCATCCCAGCAGGGACCCACCCCGTTAAAGTAACAAGCATTTAAAATAGGTTCACCTGCCCTAGTGACCCACAACCCTTACTGAGCATTTCCTACTGACCATGAAGTATAAACCCCTTAGTCTGAAGGGCTAACAGTCTGGGTTCTTCACCTAAGCACAGCAGCAAGAATACATATTTAAGCATCACTTTAGAATGACAGTACTCATCACATTTGTTGGACATTAGAATGTGTTGTATTTACAGCTCCTAAAGGCATAACAGATTAAATCAGAGGATTACGCATATACAGCCAGACACCCTAGCAGGAATGTCTGGCTACATAACCCCACTTTGCTTATGACATCACCTTATACAGGTACTTCACATTACACATTTGACCTTCAATCCCTCTAAAAGAAATAACGTTAGTAAATGCATTTCTGGTGCAATTACACCTCTTCGCCTTCAGAGGATGCCCTTCTCTGGACATCCCCAACTAAGCCCTTCATCCCATGGCGCACGTCTCAATCCTCCTCCAGCTGTAGAACAAAAGTTCCAGCCCAAGACGAGCTAAAAAGGGGAGTGCAACGGTGCTCCCCGGCTTGACTTCGGCTGCGTGGGGGGATGCGCGATGGCGCACCACCCTCCTCCTCACTCCCAACACCGGGGTCATCTTCACGGGCAGCATGGCGGCGGTCCCCGAGTAGGACTTCTACAGCGAGGGGGGTTGCACGATGGTGCACCCCCTCCTCCGCAGCACCATCCCCATCGGGGCCCAGAGTTGGGATCCCGGGCCCCTGAACTCTCCTTGAGGGGGGCACGATGGCGCACCCCCTCCACGATGTCTTTGGGGGCCAGGTTGGGCTCCTGGCAGCCCTCATGGGCCAGTTCACGGGGAGCGTGAAGGCGCTCCCTGACTTTACTTCTTTCTGGAGACAGCCCCCGGGACCTGACCAACCCTGGGGGCATCTCCAAGACCGGTGGCGAAGCCCCAAGTGCTTTGTCGCCGGTCTTCCAGAGTTCAAAGTTTGCCTACCTTCTGGGGGCATTTCTCAGCCCCCAGGTGACCGATCTTTGCAATTCTGGCCTCTTCTTGCTGCTGGTGGTGCTCCCCAGCCACTGGGAGGAGTCCCTGTGCTAGCCTTTCACCTGGCTCTCCTCTTGGGCCTCTCTTCTCCCTGCGCAGAGGCCCCTGCGTCTGCGCACTGGTGCTGGCGCTGTTAAGGATCCTAGGACAGTCAGGGGGGTCCTCCTTCCACCTGCCCCTTGTGTCAGGCTCCAGCACCCTCCACCTCAGCAGACCACACCCCAGAGAGAGCTTCTCTTCCTGTGCAAGTTCTTTTAAGGATTTGGGGAGGGAGCTGGCAGAAAACCTCTGTTTGCCCTATTACACACGGACACGTCACTTCTCTGCCCCTGCTCCCTCCTTCCTGAATCCACAAAACAGACAAACAAATGTGTTCTTTCTAATTTCTATATATGATTAATTCAATTGGTTAAAACACACATATTGTCCATAGTGCAGCAAGTAGGTCCAAAGATAGGTTGATTAATCAGAAGATGATTGCTTCCTTCAGCCTAAGCTCATAACATTTAGTGGCGCTGCTTGGCAAATAACTTGTCATCAGAATCTAACCGTGAAATAACCCAATAACTCAGGGCCTTTGATTTAGGACCTTTATTTTTATAAGTCGTTTGAATATTACAGCCTTTCCAAGTCGCTTGAACTTGCCTCAGTAAGATATATTGATTAAAAAGCAACACCAGACTATGGCTCCACAGCATAGAATTGTATTTAATAACTGTTATCAGTATGCCATTGGGGCCAGCAACCTTAGAATGTCCACTTTGTAAAATGACTGATTCTACACCTTTAGCAGAAATTCTCAAAGGCTCAAAGACCTTCAGTCCAGAAGAGTTCAAGTTTATATCTGGGGTTTGGCTTAAAGAGATGTATGGAAGGATTCCCATTTGCCACAAGGTATGAGATAATCAGAGTTATAACTGACTTGCTGTAGGCCCAATGCTATTATAGACCAAAATGTATGACTATTCCTGGTTTAAATTGCGATCTGTCAGGTCAGCCAGCCTTCGGCCAAATGTTTTATTTGATAAATTATTTTTTTCTGTAATCGTGCTTCAGCCTTCTTACATGTTCAGAAGTAGTCTTCAACTTTGTATGGCTTGTAGCCCTTCCTAATATTACTTTTTGTCATTCACATACAGCCTGTCAATATGATTATATTTTTCATGTTTTACGTTAGACCACTGAGGATAGAAATGAAAGATTGTAGACCATAATACATCCCATCTTTCACTCTAGTTTATGTCAAATGGGGATGAGGAAAGAATCACTGACATTGCTTCCAGGACGGTGTATTCATTCCAAATTTAAGTTAGGCGAACTGAAAAATTATAATTCCAGATTGTTCTTCTCTGCCTTAACTCAGTATTATCCTCAAGCCTTTTCCTGTTGTTGTGCAGGCTGACATCCAAGGCTAGAGAACACTCTGAGGGTTCGGTCACTCTCTGACCTTTATTAATTTGAAAATCTGAGCAGAGATGGAAATTGTATACATTAATCAAAGTATAGTCAATAACTATACAGTTGCTTGCAGAACAAAATGTATAATTTACAGGTTGGTCAGAGCTAAATCTTCCATTTCATTGTTGAAAACAAGGTTTCATTATGTATTCTGAATGAGTTTCCCACCTTACAAAACAGCGACCTGCTGTGGAATATGATAAAAATTGTCTTGTTCTTCAAAACCCATAAGGCTTTTTAACTGCACGCAAGTTTGTGTTAAAAGTTAAAATCTCCTATTAAAAGAAGGATGTATGACGGAAAATCATCTATTACCCCTTCTAAGTCTGAGATAAATTGTGGAATTTAGTTCTTGGCCTTGATAGAGTTAGGTGGAATATAAATGTTCACAAGGCTAAACGTATTTGTGTTATCTCATAGAGGTAGAGGCAAAGTATTTAGACATCTGATTAATTTTGATATTAATGACTTTTAAATCATTCATTACTAAGGTCGCTTGTGCTCTTCTTGGTCGGCTGTAGTAGATTTCGTTGCAGAACAATCAAACACACAACAATTTGATACAGTTAAACTAGTGTCTATCCAAGTTTCTTTTAAGAAATGTATATGATGCTGATGAAATGTATATGATGCTGATTCAGAAAGTTGAGAAGATCCACTACACTTATTCTGAGCTGTCTATTTAGATTGGCTATATTCTTCAATCATAGTTTTAGTTCTCTTGCGTATAACTTCCTGAGTGGAATTTGATTGTTAGGAATACGACTGAAAACTAATGGGTGCAGCTTCTCATGTTTTCCAAAGTGGCCACACACTTGTGGAGACTGCTTTAGATGGGAGTATAACTCCTCTTACCCATTGACATCCATTAGTTATTTGTATCTTTAAATTATGCACTGCCGTTAGAAACTGGGTTTCTGGTTGGCAGAAATATGCACACTGTCCAAACAAGAACCACAATCCTAGTCAGAGTAAGTGTAGTACACAGTAAACACTTACCTGTGCTCACCCTCCAGTAGCTTGGCACAGAGTAGTCATACTACACTAAAGAGTCAATGTGTAAAGTATTTGTGCACATACACACACACACACAAAATAACAGAGTAAAAACACCACAAATGCTCTCAACACTGGTTTAGAAAAAGAACCAATATTTATCTGAGTAAAACAAGACCAAAACGACAAAGATCCACCATACACAAGTCAAGATATGCATTTTGCAAGTTTAAATCAAAATGCAGTGCTTTTTTAGTCAATACCTCCAACTGGGGCAAGCTGGACTATGGCAAATTCAGTTCAGTCTGACCGCAATGGAGCATGACCAGATACAGGATTCAAACAGACCAGCTAACAGTACCTTGGATGCCTCAAAGCTCGGGGATGATACGTTGAAAAACAGAGGGGAAGCATAGCTGCCATAGGTCAAGAGTGAGTTCCAAAGTCGGGCGTCATTGATGCATCAAATGTCAAGAGCGTTCCAAAGTGTCGATGCCAAACTGTTGGGCTGTAGGCGATGTGTTGGCACAGCCATACAGGGCAGTAAATGCATCAGATTTGGGGATGGTGTGTCGCAGACGTCGGCGATGCGGTGTTTGAGACTCTCGCAGCTGCGGTGATTTAGAGATGCTGTATTGGCAAAGTTGGGGATGCATTGTAAGTCGAGGCCATTGAATCACGCTGTCAGCAAGCGGTGTCCATGGCTTTGGTGTATGCAGCAGAGATGAGTCAATATCTCAGGATGTTCGCCAATTCTGAATGACCCATCAGTGGTGATGCATTGAGTTCTTGGGTTGCAGCACCAACCATTCACTTCCAGTGGCCCATGACTGGCTTTGGCACCACTTGGCTGAGCAGGACCCACATTAGAGGAGCCCTGGTGCCAGTAGCAAGATTCAGATGCAGTCTATGATGTCCCTGAGACTTCAGAAACAGGAGATAAGCCCAACAAGCCCTTGGAGAGAACCTTTAGAGATGCAGGATGTAGAGAGTCAAGTATAGGCCTCTCACTCCCAGGCAAAAAGCAGCAGTCAGCAGGCCAACACAGCAAAACAAGCAGCAAAGTGGAACTCCCTCTGGGCAGCACAACTGCTCTTCTTCCTGGTAGAAAGTCCTCAGTTCCACAAATGATCTGAGTATATGGTGTCAGAGGTCTAGTACTTATACCGATTTTAGAGTCAAACACTTTATTCTGTGGAAAGCACCTTGGTACACAGCCCAACTGCCTACATCAACTTGCTGGCAGGGCGCAGCAACAGAGGTTCAACACAGCGTCGGGGCATACACCCTGGAGGGCGACCCCGCGTACGTCTCAAGCAAGAAGCAAGCCCGCCTGTGCAATAATCTCTACTTTTATGATAAAATGAACACAAGAATTCAAGAGGAAGAGAAGGAAAAGAAACAATAAAAAGAGCAAACCCCCAACCCCTACCCCAGATCCCCCCACCCCCATCCTGCTCCGCATCAGCTCTCTCCATCAGCCCATACCAACCAAATGCCCCCAGGGTCAACAGGTGATCCTCAGTCCACCGTGGTGGCCCCCTTTGGTTCCAGAGGAATAAGATGCAAGATCTGAAGATATTTCGGGCACGTCACCTCCCGGAGATCTTTAGCAAGGATCCTTAAGAACGGACCCCAAAGCTTTGCATATTCAGATCCTTTCCCGTCCATGCGAGAGCCTTTCCATTGCTAAGATGTGTCAGAGCCTTTGGATGCAATCTCTGCTATCAGGTAGGACTGGGGAGCCCCACTGTGCTAAGAGGACCTGCCTCAGCGCCAACAAAGCCAAAGCAATCTGTCTGCTCTTCAGCGAGCGCAAGGGAAAGGACTTTGAGTGTGGAAGCCCCAGCAGAACATGTTCAGGCGCCCTCGGAAGTGTAATCTGAAACGCAGCATCAAGCTCATCCAATACCAAGTTCCAATAGCCCTCCAACTTCGGACATCACCACAACAAGTGCACCAGAATCCCAGAGACGCCGCAACCTCTCCAACAAAGGCCGGACATCACCCTATCCCACTCCTTTATGCGCGCCGGGGTATAGTACCAGTAGGATGCAACTTTATATGCGGACTCAGTACCCGCCGTGTTAGATGCTGTGTGGTGTACGCGATAGTAAATGTGCTCCCACTCCTTAGTAGTCAGGGGACGCCCCAGCTCTGTTTCACAGCGAACCTGTGCTTTCGTACGCTGCATCTTAGAGTGGCGCATGATCGCTGCGTACAACTCTGAGACAAGCTTACGATCATCTTTCTTACAGACAAGCCATTTCTCAAATCTCGTCAAGGGCCGAGACATAGAGGACATGTTGCCTGGTTGGGTCACCCAGTGTGCCACCTGCACATGATAAAAAGCGTCCAATTCCAACAGCGGAAAGAACTCAGCACGCAAGCGGGCATAGGGACCCAAATCATCCAGATCAAAAAGCGAGCCTACTTTTTTACAGCCCTCCTCCCGCCACCGGTGAAAAACTGGGGACACACACCCGGCGGAAAGTCCGGATTGTCGACAATAGGAGTCATGGGGGAGGGAAAAGTAGTCCACCCCCTGCGCTGCGCCGACTGATCTCAGGCCTTCAAGACCACTAGATGTGAGCGTCACCGAGATGAGCGCATTATCCGCCGGAGAGCGCGGAGTCATGTCGGCAGCCGACAAGTGAGGCAGCAGCGAAGATGTGGCCAGGAAATGATCCAGGCGGGCGGACGTTTTATGAGCCGCAGAATAGTAGGTGTAATCTCGCACCTGGGGGTGTTGCTCCCGCCACACATCAAGCACACCCCCCTCAAGCAGCCACTGTCTTCCCCACTGCGAATTGCCCTCGCTTGGTAGGACCTCTGCTCGGACCGGTCCATTCCCATGTCCATTATGAT
Source organism: Lissotriton vulgaris (assembly GCF_964263255.1). Lineage (NCBI taxonomy): Eukaryota > Metazoa > Chordata > Amphibia > Caudata > Salamandridae > Lissotriton > Lissotriton vulgaris. The sequence continues at coordinate 729,634,089 of NC_141687.1, forward strand.
ATTTAAATCGCCATCCACCAGGATCAGGGCGTCTGGTGATGCTAACACCTGTGAGAGGACCGCCTGCAAAAAGGGTTCCTGTCTCTTGTTCGGCGCATAGATGGACCCTATCGTGAGCTGCATCTCCCCCCAAAGGACGCTGACAGCGAGGAATCTACCTTTGATATCTACCACCTGGGATAAAACTTTACAGTGCGCCCTCGCACTAAAGAGAATGGCTACCCCATGCTTCTTGGCCGGCCCTGAAGACCACAATTGCGGCGGGAAGCGTCTGTCCGCCATGCGCTTGATATCCTTGGAGAGGAGATGCATCTCCTGCAGCAGGCATACCCCACTATCTGCACTCTCTAACAGGGAGAGGATAGCTGCATGCTTAACTGGGCTATTCAGGTCCGTACATTCAAGCTCACACCTTTCAAACTCCTACCAGGGTAAATAGGAGGATCCAGAGCCACAGCAATCCCCAGTCAGGCGCCCCTACCTGATGAAACCCCCGATCTCTCCTCCAACCCCCCGAAAGCTGAAGCTGAGCCCCCCCAACTACTCCCAACCCAACCCGTCCCCTTCCCAAAGAAAATCCCTAGAAAAGGGGCCAACAGGTTAGACAAAATACGACAACAGTTCGTCAAACAGGCCCCAAAGGGAAGGGAAGATGGCACCTTCGACATCCATCTCCAGCTCCTGATACAGGACACTCCCGCAGGACACTCCCGCGTCCCGGAACATAGGAGTGCTACAAAACAGTGGTGGAAAAACTGCCCCACTCCAACGCCCAAGTAGGCCCAACTCGTGCCAAGCTGCAAAGCGTCAAGAGATATCAGATGAGTCAGTGACCGATGCCACGGAGGCCACTGCGGCCCCCCTATCCAGAAGCCTCGCCGACAGGTCCGGTTTGGCAGAGGAAGGCGACCTCCCGACGCGCTGCCACTCCCCAGAGCGCTGCCGCCGCCGGACAGGCAATCCCCCTTCTCTGGTCACAGAAGCTGGCCTCTCCAGGCCCAGAAGCTTGAAAGCCAACTCCAGCACCTGGACCAACTTGCCAGTCAGTTTAAAGATAAGTCGAAAGGGGTGGCCCCATGAGTAAGGAATACCCTGGTCCCGTAGATGGTTGTTGATTGGTTTAAACTCCCTACGCTTAACCAGGGCGGAGGCCACTAAATCCTGGAATAGGACAGGTTGGTGGCCCCTGAAGTGTATGGGATTAAGGTCACGTGCCTTCCTGAGGATCCTTTCTTTGAGTTGAAAATCATGAATGCACACTAGAATGTCCAGGGGAGGGGCCTTCGCTCCACGCGGCAAGCCCACTCGATGCACTCGATCCATTTGGATATCCAGGTCCCCCTCTTTCTCACCCAGGACCTGAAGGAAAAGGGCTGGGATATACCCCCGTAGATCATCTTCCTCTCCTTTACGAGGGACCGCCCGAAATCTGACGTTATTCCGCCGAGACCTATTCTCCAGGTCCTCAGCATGATCTTGGAGGTCCATATTCTGCTCCGTTAGGCGGAGTACGTCTTGCTGGAGGCGATGGATATTCTCTGCGGTATCTAGGTCGTGTTCCGCTAAGGTCGCCATTCGCTCCCCAACTGCGTCAACATTCCGCTGCACCTCTCGCAAGTCCGAGGCAAGCTGCGAGCGAAGCTCCTGAATGTCGTCCTTGATGTCAGAGAACAGGTCCAGCATGAAGGCTTTGGTCGCTGGTGCATCACCGTCCTCAGCTCCCTGGGGTTTGTCCTTGGGCGGAGAAGTGGGCTGCCCCCCCACTCTCTGCGGAAGCTCCTTGAGGGGTTTAACCTTGCGGTTCCCGACAGCCCCCATGACATCTTCCACAGCACCGCACCGCAAGGATGCAGCAACTAGGCAAAACTGACGCCAACACCTGGAGGGCAACGATAGGGCCCGCAGTCAACCTCACAGGCTCCGCCACTCCTGGGGTACCCAGCACCCAGGCACCAGGAGAAGAGCAATGGACCAGGTTGGCGCCCCCCGGCAGGCCCCCAAAGGAACAACAAGCGGGCTCTGTGCACTAAGTCAGTCCTCCAGGGCCCGTGGGTCTCGGGGCAGCCTAGGGCAGCTAGCGCACCTCCCTCAGGGCCCCACTCCAGGGCCTGCCGCAGTCACAGTCGCGGTCTCCACCGTCAGCTTAAGGGCTCTTCCAACGCCCCCCACCTCCAAAGCGCAGGGCGATGAGAGCTACGTTAGTAGGTCAGCCGCACCTCCACAAAGCCTCTGCTTAACTTGGCCCCCCCCCCGATACGCGGGCCGACTGCACACCAGCTCCCCGGGCGGAGCAATGCCCAATGTCCCCAGCAGCAATGAGGGCGATGAGGCCACAACACCGGCCAGTGGCAGTGGCAGGCTAACCTCCAATCAAGGGCCCATGCTGCGCAATGGTCGAGGGCCACAGCCACAGAGCCCAGCTAGGGCAGCAGCGTCGAGCTCCCCCTCTCCTAGCACACACCAGCACCCTCCAGCAGCTCCTCAGGGCACCTCCGGTAAGGGAGCGCAACAGCAGCCGCAGCTCAGACACCTGCCCAGCAGTTCTCAGTCGCAGGCGCCATGCTGCTCAGCCATCCTCGCTCATGCACGCCGTTCGCCGATGCGCAGACCGAGACACAGTTCGCAGGCCGCCTCACCTGCCTTCATTATGTAGAGCACTCCCGCACCTCTGCTGACACAGAGTCTGAGCCCAGGCGCTGCTCACCGCTGGGAGCACCGTCACCCGCTTGTAGCTCTCCGCCTCTCGCCACTCGGACGCCGGTCCAGGCCGCTCGTCACATAAAATGGTGGCCCGGGGACAAGGCTGCTGTTGTCACCGGTCATCCCCCTCCGCCCGCCGTCACCGCTCTCAGGTCTTCGCCTCTCTGGGGGGGGGGGGCAGAGCCCCAACTCCAATCAACGCCGCCACTCCGGTCCCGGTCCACTGAAGGTAGGCAGGGTACCCCTCCGTCAGCGCTGCACCAAGCTCCCCGCCGGGCCGCAGCCCAGCCGGATGGGCCAAAGCAATGTCCGTAGAGCACTCCCGCACCTCTGCTGACACAGAGTCTGAGCCCAGGCGCTGCTCACCGCTGGGAGCACCGTCACCCGCTTGTAGCTCTCCGCCTCTCGCCACTCGGCCGCCGGTCCAGGCCGCTCGTCACATAAAATGGTGGCCCGGGGACAAGGCTGCTGTTGTCACCGGTCATCCCCCTCCGCCCGCCGTCACCGCTCTCAGGTCTTTGCCTCTCTGGGGGGGGGGGCAGAGCCCCAACTCCAATCAACGCCGCCACTCCGGTCCCGGTCCACTGAAGGTAGGCAGGGTACCCCTCCGTCAGCGCTGCACCAAGCTCCCCGCCGGGCCGCAGCAAGGCCGGATGGGCCAAAGCAATGTCCGTCAGCTCCGCAGACCACAAAAATAGGCTCCTCACCGGCGCCAGAGGTCTCCAGGCAGCATCTGCTCTCTCTCACCCTCATGGATGGGCACCCAGAGGGCTGATAATCAAGGCTCAAAACTAACTGCACCGGAGGGACAGGGGGATATGTCCTACTCCGCCGCCATCTTGGCCACGCCCCCCTTATACCGATTTTAGCCTTTGAAGCAGGGAGACTTCAAAGAAAGTGCTTTCTAGCGCACAAGACGTGCCCTTTCCCTTCCCTGGATCCAAACACACTATAGGGAGATACACAGCTCTTTGTGTAGGGACAGGCAAAGCCCTATTCAGGTGTCATCTCCTCCATTTCACTCTAGCTTAGGAAGATCCATCAGTCTGGTAATGGACCATCAGGATATGCAGGGCACACCTCAGATCCTTTTGACCGTGACTGTCTACTCTAGAGGGAATGCACAAAGTCCAGCTGGCATCCTACACAGACATGTATTCCACAGACAGGCAGAGGCACAAAATTGTAAAAGTAGAAAAATGTCAAATTCTAAAAGTGGCATTTTCAGACCTGCAAATTAAAAAACAACTTTACTAAAAGATTTGTTTTTAAATTAGGTGGAGGAGTGTGGCTCAATGGTTAGAGCGGCAGACCCTGATGCAGAGTTCTGGCAAGGGACCAGGGTTCGATTCCCACCTCGGCGGGGTCTCAGGCTCAATTTCCTTGGACCTGTTAATTCTCGCCTCGGTGCCTATTCTAATCACGGGCCCCACGCTGCAACTCTGGGCAATAGCTTGCTTAGCCTCCAAACCAGCCCCAACAGCGCTAATGATGCCTGGCTTCACCCTGGTGGTGCCCAGGAGTAGACACTTCACAGGGAAAGCCAGGAGGGGTTCCATAGCGGTATGAGTATCAGCGCCAGGAAGCCGAATTAGGAGACACCGCAAGGTGACAGTGCGCTCTATAAGTACCATGACATTTACATTTACATTTACAAATTGTGAGTCCATAGACACCAAACGTACTCTTCCTATCTTTTTCCAATTGGTAGTTACACTTGTAAAGTGTTACAAAACAGTTCCAAAGCTAACCTGTGGGAGAGATAGGCTTTGCAGTACTGAAAAATGAATGTAGCGGGTTTGCACTATCAAGACATGTAAACCTCAAAAAGCACACATCCTACCTTTTAAATACACTGCACCCTGCCCAGAGGACTACCTAGGGCCTACCTTAGGGGTGACTTAGAAGTAATAAAAGAGATGGTTTGGGTCTGACAAGTGGGTGAATTTGCAAGATCGAAATGGCAAGGTCACGCTAACCTTGGGACGCTAACTTTGCCGCTGGTCTTTTACTCATCAATGGACCTCGACCTGCTTACTGCCACTCTGCCTCGCTGCCTCTGACCAGTCCCTGGGGGACTGCAACGCTCGCTTTTCGCGCCAAGACTTTACTACCCAGAGTCCCCGGGCCGCGTTCTTGCAGCATCAACAACAGTGCGGGAGGTGCTTAAAAATGACTCTGCCCTCCTGCAGCGCGGGACACTAACTTTGCCGTTGGTCTTTTACTCACCGTTGGACCTCTCCCTGCTTGCTGCCACTCTGCCTCGCTGCCTCTGACCAGTTCCTGGGGGACTGCAACGCTCACTTTTCGCGCCAGGACTTCACTACCCAAAGTCCCCGGGGCGCGTTCTTGCAGCATCATCAACAGTGCGAGAGGTGCTTCAAAATGACTCTGCCCTCCCGCAGCGAGGGACGCTAATTTTGCTGCCGGTCTTTTACTCTCTGTTGGACCTCTCCCTGCTTGCTGCCACTTTGCCTCGCTGCCTCGCTGCCTCTGACCAGTCCGTGGGGGACTGCAACGCTCGCTTTTCATGCCGGGGGCGCGTTCTTGCTGCATCATCAACAGCGCCGGGAGGCGCTTAAAAATGACTCTGCCCTCCCGCAGCCCGGAATGCGAGCGGGCCTGCCCAGGCGCTGCCCGGGCAAAGCCCGGGCCAAGATCAGGCCCATCCGCGCCCGTCAGAAGCCGGAAGAGGCCGGGCCAGGCCACGTTATTGACTCCTTCTGCGCTGGACTGTAAGCTTATGATCTTTGTTGGGGTCTTGTTCTTCGAAGGTTAGCTGGGGCCCTGTCTTTGTGTGGCTCTGAGGTTCTTAGAATATTATGAGTAAAAGGAAGGTTGGGGATAGGGTGGTGGGCACTCTAGATGCCTTTTTAAATAGGGCCGAATTTGTCCTGATACGTGAGATTCAGGCAACAGAGCGTAGGCTCTCGCTTGAACCTATTATCATCTAAGGGAGGCTCCTTGCCTAGCGCCCAGATACCCTACCCGCAGACTAACACTGAATTAGAACCTGCATGCGACATAACATCCCCCAGCTTATCATGTGTGATGCCTATGTCTCCTTCTCTGGGTTTCCCACAAATTCAGCGCAGCATAGAGAGCTCTGCTATGGTAAGGACCAGAGGGAAGAAAGCTATGGGGGGGACAGGAGCGGAACCACCAACTAAAAGAAGGAAAGGTGGTGGCACAACTAAACAAAACCCATTGTCTGCCATAAATGAATCAAGTGGGTTTTTGTTTTTGGAAATCTGGGTGTAAATACCCCAGCCCCTAACTCTAATGTTCGGCCAAATTTTCAGCTTAATCAAGGAGACTTGTGCTCCCTACAAAGAGAACAACTAGCTGCCCTTATTGATCCTATCATCAAAAGACTAGATTCAGTTGATGCTAGGCTTAATAAGAATGAAGAATCCTTAGCTTGTAGCATTCAAAGAATTCAAAGAAGTCTTGTGCAATCTACTATTCAGCCTCATGGGGGGGTCCAATGTAGCATTTCAGGGGACACACACAAGAAACAGCTGGGAAATACGGCGAATTACCAAATAAGTGCAGATCGGGTACATTCAGTGCAGAGTGTTGTTTGTCCTCCCCCTACCAGTGTTAGTAATGGTAGTTCTGCTTCCCTGCACAGCAATATAGGGCAGAAGGGAATAGGAGCAGGATGAGGGAACTCGAGAGCACTAGTCTACGTTTAAAAACAAGGCTCTTCTCCTCTTAAGAAGACAGGCATTGGACACAAACTATTTGATGAATTTAAAATGGTGCGACACATCAACTGGGTAGGCCACTCATTTAAATCCATGCCTGGCGACTGTGTGGTATTGAGTTTCAGGTCACCCTCTCTAGTTCGTTATATTCTTGAGATGGCTGAGCATTTCCCCCCTGCTGCAGAAGGAATTAAATTACTCCCCCTTGGATTCTCCTACAACAGATGTATGCCGCCTAGAAATAGGGAAGTACGGGTTCCTCACGAAATATATAATTGGTTAGACTATCCCATTCAGACCAACAAATCGCTTCGAGCTACTTTCATCACTCGAAGACATTGACTGACTGAGAGGGAGAGACACTGGACAGTGGGTTATAGGCAGTGGGGATAAAATGATGGTAGCTAAGAATCCATCATTTGGCACCAGTAGCAACCTGGGTTGGGGGTGTGCTTCACCTAGGGATATATCAACAATTGACTCAGGAAACGTATGTATGGGAAGTGAAGGGCGGGACACTCCACCTGTTTCTGAGGTACAACTTCCTCTTAGAACCCCTAGCTTAGGCCATTCACTAAAAATGGAACCTAACATAAACGAGGTTAGGATTACTCCCTCGAGACCGTTTATGACTGTATCCTCTTGGAATATAGCGGGTCTAGAAGCTAAATCAATGTCTACAGATTGGTCTGCATACATAGAGTGTTTGGATGTATGGGATTTTCAAGAGACATGGTCCGTAGAAGGAGTTTTCTATGAAGGTTATTTAAACTTCTTTAAAGCAGCATCAAGGGGACAAAGGGGAAGACCAGTGGGTGGGCTGACTTGTTGGGTATGGCAATTTGAGGGGATAAGGGTGGACAAGGTTTTTATCGAAAGCCCAGATATTCTGGCCATAAGGGTCAGCTCATCAAAGGGCCTTGACATAATCATTTATAATGTGTACTCGAGGGGCCAACCTGGTAGCAGGAGTTCTATAGTCATTACAACCCTAGAAAGTCATCTGTCTCAAGAGGTTAATACTAGTAATTTGATCATTGCCGGCGAATTCAATACCTGCTTCTAACCCCTGGGACCCAAAGATGGAAGGCTACGTGATGATGGGGATGCACTATGGGGTGTCCCTCACTTGGATCTTCAACCTATAAGGAAATGGTCTGAGGCCGCCCCTCAATTGAAGGGGCTGTGTCTGGAAAGGGGCTTGAGGGCGGTTGTTGAAAGGACGAAGTCAGATAGTCAGGGTGCTGTCACCTTTGATAATGGTAGGTCTAACAGCCGTATAGATTATATCCTTGTGAATGTGGAGCTGTGGCCTATAGTCCTAGACATGGAGGTACAGAGTAGACCAGAAAGTGACCATAACCCTTTGGTTCTTAAAATTAATGATAGAAGTTTTCCTAGTCCCCTACAGAGGGACGGCGATAGCTGCTCCAATATGTTAACCATCTCCAATGACCTAATAAGGGTATGGTGGGCACGGGTAGCTACTAACGAAAGGAATGTTGCTCAGATTAGGGCTATGGTAACAGGGTCCCTAGAGAAACTTTCTGAATGTGAGTCTCAGGAGGTGCTTAACGCGAACCTACTGGGTGTCCATAACAAACTTTTAAGTGGGCTGAAAAGGCTTTTTCTAAATGCAAACCCATCTAAAAAGATTAGTCCGCTGGAGCCAAGCTTGTGCTATAACAACATGTGCAGATTGGCCCATAAAGCCTTGGTGGAAGCTATAAAATCAAGGCCCCAGGGCAATATGAAGCAGAGCAGATTAAAATATAAAATAGCCCTAAGACAAGCCAAGAGAGACTGGGATGAAGAGCGTTGGAAGGATCTGTTATTTGCCTGTAATGGGAGAAACATGACCCAATTCTGGGATCTACTCAAATTGGGGAACAGGCCACAGTCAAAAACCCTGAGTAACCATGTTGATCCTCAGCAATGGGTGTCATTTTTTGAAGCACAGTTTAAAGCAAGTCCTTGTAGTAACAATGTTGCCTCGCCCATTATAACTGTTGACCCACTGGAGTTCACAAATAGTGAGGTGGGGTCAGTGTTGAAGTTAATTCCAAGTGGCAAGGCTCCTGGGCCAAATTGTATTCCTGCCGACTTATTTAAGCAGGATCATGATTTATGGGTCCTTTATATTAAGATACTAGTTAATGCTATAGCTTGTGGCGCTTCGCTCCCAGCATCTTGGTCCAGACCACAAATCATACTCATCTACAAAAAGGGAGATCGCTCTGCTCCGGCAACTATAAACCCATTAGACTAATTGACGCTGTGCAGAAGATTGCTGCAAGATTGGATGCGCCAATGTTAGCTGGCATGAAAGTGCCTTTGCTCATGTTCGCGGACGACACCCTGTTAATATCTAAGACGAGACAGGGTTTGCAGTTGGCACTGTCTCGTTTTGAGGTGTTTTGCCGCAAATATGTGATTGTGGTCAATGTAGGGAAAACAACGTTTATTGTGCTCCATGGGTATAAGCCAGTCAAAGCACGTGTTTTTATGGATGGTGAACTACTGGAGCAGACTGATGTTTTTACCTACTTGGGTGTCACATTTAGCAACAAGTTGAGTTGGAAGCCCCAAGTTGAGATTCTAGAGCTGAAACATGCTCAGCTAGCCGGTGCCCTGATTAAGAAGCACAGGTTGTCCATAACCAAGCCTATTGCCCCTATTGTCAAAATTTATACCACAAAAATCTGCCCAGCCATTTTATACGGTGCTGAAATTTGGGGTTTCTGTAATTTAACCTCACTTTCCACAGCTCAGAATAAATTCATGAGATTAATAGTGGGTTTGCCCCAATCATCCCCTCGTATTCCATTGCTTCTTGATCTTGGTTGCCAGGCACTTGAAGATGTTGCACATTATAAACCACTGGCATTCTGGAGGTGCCTCTGGATTACTCTGGAGCTCCACCTTTATGCAAGGGCGCTGTTGAAAGTAAGGGGGTTAAGCCGTTCACATAGGATCCCATGGTTGACTGGTAATAAATCCTTGTTGACTGATATGGGTATGAGGAATCTTTGGGATCACCCAGAGACTGCGGAATTCCCGCCAAAAAGGTCCTACAGATCAGCGTACTGGGAGTTGATCAAAGTCAGGAGATTCTCCTCCCATATCAGCCCGTCCCTGTTGAGGGATTACCTTGAGGTCAAGGAGGAACCCCTTTTGGAAAACTATTGGGATATTATAACGAAGCAACAAGATCGTAAACTCTACCATCAATTTTAGGGTAGGAGCATTACCCCTTTGTTGGCTAACAAGCAAATGGAACCCCGTTATTAGTAATAAGGGTCTATTCTGCCAAGATCACATAGAAAACATTGATCATCTCCTATTTGTTTGCCCGGTTTACCACAAACCGAGGAGCATCTGGTTGAAACCAGTATGTCTGTCCTTAGGAACAAGATCAGCGATGGTTGCAAAGAGAATATTGAAATCTGACTCCTCCGACTGCGCTGTAATAGGAGTAGCTAAGTTTTTGAGCTGGGCATGGGTTCTACCTGAGAAAATTGGTGGGGGGGGGCGAAATAGCTATGTAAAGTTCTAAGCTGGGCCACTGAAATCAGGGCTTGGAGTCGGTAATATTTAACAGATTTTTAACTATGATATTTGCTCTAAGTCTTTATGCTGGTTATAAATTTAATTGTTTTTTAGAATTAGGTTTTAAAATGTAAATATATATGTATTTATTTATTACCTGTGTTGGTGTAACAGCTGTAAGTTTTAGATTCTTGAAATTTTCTGGTGTATTTTTATGGGCGAAATATGTAATATTTGACAATCACTGTCTTTTATGATGAAAAATTGCAATAAAGACTTAATGAATGGATGAATGAAATGGCAGTTTTAAAACTGCACACACAGGCTTTGCGATTGCAGGCCTGAGACATGTTTGAAGGGCTACTCATGCGGGTGGCACAATCAGTGCTGCAGGCCCACTAGTAGTAGCATTTGATTTACAGGTACTGTTCACATGTAATACACTGAACTAGGGATTTATCAGTAAATCAAAAATGCCTATCATGGAAGAATCAAATGCCATTACTTTGTAGACACAGAACACAAGCACTTTACCAGAGGTCAGCACTAAAAAAGTGCACAGCGTCCTAAAGCCAGCAAAACGAAGTCAAAAACAGAGGAGGAAGACGGCAAACAGTTTGGGTACATCTCAAAAAGAGTCATTTTCGACAATTGTGTTTAATGAATTACTAACCATGACCATTTCCTTTCCCAGATTTACATTAGAAGATTTTACTGCTGAAGGTGACACACTATATGTAGGAATTGAATGCCTCAGAAAAGATAGGGATTTCTCCTGTACAACTGATTTGAGTGTATTGTCTGAATCAACTAAATGCCTTTCCTTTGACCATATCAACTCTGCAAGCTCCTGTGATCTCCATGTTGTACGCGTGTTGTCTAATGAAAAGCATAGATTTTGCTTAAATTGTATGCTCAATAAATCTCATGAAGTGACTCCTTTGATATCATCAAAGGCAGATATCAGTTTCACTATGTTTTGGTGATTCAAACTTCATGTTTGCCTTCAGAGCTTGATTAAAATGTTTTTTTCTTTAAAAACGTTTAATTATTTTATTAATTTTACAACTAAGATGAGAAATGGTGTGCCATGCGCAACATAGGTATAAAGTATATAACCACAAATAGCACAACAAAAGAACAATATGACGACGGTAGAAGACCAGATTACGAAATCTGGTCTTCATGATGAGCCCCCTGCACTTGATGCCTAAGTGAACCCTAGATTATAATAGAGTAAAGAATTTCTTTCTTAATGGCAGGAAAATGCTTGGGTCAAACTAATTTCACAAGAGGGATAATACAACCCAGTAACCTTATGCCACCAAGTAGAGTAAGGTAGTGTTTTGAACTCTGTGAACGTTACATCACTCAAACCCCCTTTCCCCCTCAGAGCTGCTGTCACGTGGAATCCCTTCCTATTCTTATCTAAGAGGAACAATCATGGGGCACAAGCACTCCTGGTCTTTGAACCTCCCCAGTACTATGGTCTATGATCTCTTACAATGCATTGCATAGTACGTGAGCCACGATATCCTTTTGGGCCAAGATATTTAACTTATTCCCCTTTATTGTTGTCTTAGTTGATTAACCGTCCTAACCAGGCCTGGCTTTCTTTTTTCTCTGTAGTTCCGTACTTCTTACCTCATACTTCCAAGAGACTATAAGGGCTTCTTCTGACCTTCGCTGATTCTACTCCACATCCAGGTGGATACTTCAGCCTGCCAGATCTCCGCCCATGCCTTGCCTCCCCTTGCTTCATCTTATCTTAATCTCACCTATTACTCACTAGTTGGTAGGCTGGAGGCGATGTGTGACACCGGGGCCCAAGTCTAGGTAGACAGGCAAATAGCAACAGGAAGCGGGCGAGAGCATGCTTATAATTGGAAAAGAAAGTGAACTGACAATCCAAGAATGTGGCAGTGATGAAGTTGGGAATTTAGCAAGGATGAAGTTTGCTCACAGCAAAGTGTTTAAGCTAGCTGGCAGGAGTGGCGCGCAAGCCGGTGTGCAGGTCCCTCAGGCTACACAAGCCGCACCAGCCAAGTTGGCCACCTCCAGGCTTTCCTGGGTGCCTGTTGCCATAATACACTCATCGCTGCATGCCTCAGTATGCCCGCTCTCTCTTCTCCTGCTTTGCAGTCCATCCATCTGTGCATGGTTTTCTTAGACTTGGTCCTTGGATGATGGCTGTACAGCCTACCGGGACAAGCCAAACCAGGCTAGGCCGAGCCACACCTCCTGAACCTTGGGCTGAGCCAAACCTCTCTTGTGTTCCCTAGAGAGATCAGTGAGCAGCAAGCTTTGCAGTTTCACTCTTTTCATCTTCACCCAAACACGCTTTTTACAAACACAGAAGAAAGACTGGTGCTACGAAGGGCTCTACTCTAAATGTTTTAAGGTAAGTATTTCACCTAAAAGCGCAAAGTGCCAACTGGGGTTATCTGGTTGGGCTACACCAGTACAAAGTCACAAGTTCAGACCGACCACTATGGAAGGCAGGTGGGATACAGGGACCAGGTTAATTCCTCTGAGCATTGCACCTTATGTCCTGGATGCAGAGCGTTGCATCGATTTCAATGAGTAGCTGAGAGGGCTGCATTGGGTTGCATTGCTTCCTATTATGAGCTGCGATATGACGGCCTGCGTCTAGTTTTCTTGTGCAGCGTTGGTTCTGATGGGTAGCTGCGAAGGTTATAATGCAAGGTCCTGTGTTGAGTTGGTGTTGCACTCATTCAGTTCTGATGTGCTGCGAGGGGCTGTGAGGTGATGCGACGTGAGGTTCATGAAAAACAAAAATGAAGGACCCGGCCTCTTGCTAAATCGAGTTCATAGTTATCCCTAATCGCTCACTTTGTGGGAAAACGATAAGGTTTTCCATAAAACCCTCACCCACCAGGGTTCCCCCTTTGGTGGCATGCTTCATCATAGGTTCCTTCCTGTTCCACTACGGAACGGGGCGTGCTGCGACCAGACGAACTGCGCAGGAGCACTGATAGTAATGACTATGTGAGGCAGATTGTTCTGCTAGGGAAGAGTGAGGTAAACGAGGTGTATGTTTACAAATACTTGGCTAGTTGGTGCTGCTACTTTTATTTTTACCCCCAGTCAGTATGGTTAAAAACAGTGGAACAATATAGGACTATATGGGTTTTAATGAGCCAGAATCCTAAAGGTCGACATGATTCTAGCCTACCCCTATGGCTATTCTTCAGGACCTAGTATTTTCTAATGGTTTACCTAGTTCCACTCCTATAGTTGGTCTGCTAAATCCAATTGAAATACATTGCCGCAATCGCACAATTATACTCAGGTGCCGTAACATTTTTATACCACCTGGTAATCCTATTGTGATAAATGTATCAATGCTGAAGCCTAGGCTCCATGGTTCACCCGGCGGAAAGTTCCGCTTTTAGTCACACACTCGTCAAAGCCTGAACTTCATACGACAAACTACAAAATGATCCGCTCGGGAACCGCATTGTGCAAGGTACTGTAGTCTGCTGCTTTGAGTTGCATTGGCTCTGAGGAAACCCACAGTTGGGCCAGGAGGCCAGCTAAGGTCACAAGCCACTCTGATGCCAGCCAAGGGTCTATGGCCTGTGGGGCAGATGCAGGGCAGGTCTCTGGAGCTAAATTATGTCCCTGTAGCTCAGACCAGGAGGCCAGTCAGCTAGCTCTTGGACTAACTCTAGTGGTTCTGAATTCAAGTAGAAGGTCCAGTCTACCTTTCTCAGGCAGAGGGCAGTCCTTCTTGCAGTAGGGCAGGGCAGGAGGGCAGTCCTTACAACAGGACAGCAGTCCTTCTGAGTCTTCCACAGGCACAGCAGTGAACTGAAGAGTGAGTCTGAGGGTACCATTTTTATACCTGCTGCTAGCTTTGAAACTGGAAAAGTTTCTGGGGAGTTCGCCCCACAGAGGTGTTTGGATTTTCCTGACTCCCTGTCCCTGTACCAGTCTGCCTGCAGTCACAATAGGCTAGTGTGAAGTTCTTTGTGCATGAGCTGAGGAAGTGTCTTCGAAGTGCAAGTAGGGTTATACATCCCCCCCATTCTGCCAATACCCAGGCTCTCTATTACATGGCTGTCTGGAGGAATACACAACTAAATGTAGCCACGTTACCCAAGAAACAGGCTGCAGGCACCAAATGCCTAGGACAAGAAAATGCCAATTTTCTAAAAGTGACATTTTCAGAATTGTGACTTAAAATGTGACTTTGCCATTCAACAGAGTTTTAAATTACAATTCTTCATACACACAACATGATATTTCTATCTGCTCCCAAATAAAAGGTGCCACTTATTAAATGTAATAAGGTAGCCCAGTGGGATCCTATGGAGGGGAAGGCCTTGTAATAGTAAAACATTTATTTAAGAGGTTTTTTTACTACCAGGACATGCAAACTTTGAAAGTACATGTCCAACCTTTTTAATACAATGCACCCTGCCTTTTGGGCTTTTAAGGGCCTATTCTAGGGGTAATGCATATGTATTAAAAAGGAAGGTTTAGGTCTGGCCAAAATGACTGTTTTCAAGCTGTACAGACAGGCTGTCATTGCAGGCCTGAGGCATGTTTTGAAGGGCTACTTAAGTGGGTGGCACAATGCGAGCTGTGTGCCTACAAGAAGCATTTTAATTATAGGATATACATGTAGTACCACTTCACTAGGAACTTACAAGTAAATTGAATGTGCCAATTGGGTGTTCGACCAATTCTGCCTTGAGAGAGTGTAAGCACAAGTTAGCAGTGGTGATGTGCATAGAGTCCTAAAGGCCAACAAAAATTAATTCAGCACAACAGGCTGTCTGGGAGGAATACACAACTAAACGTAGCCATGTGACCCAAGAAACAGGCTGCAGGCACTGAATGCCTAAGACAAGAAAATGCCAATTATCTAAAAGTGGCATTTTCAGAATTGTGACTTAAAATCCGACTTTGCCATTCAAGAGGGTTTTAAATTATAATTCTTCAGACACACATCATGATATTTCTATCTGCTCCCAAACAAAAGCTACCACTTATTAAATATAATAAGGTAGCCCAGTGGGATCTTATGGAGCGGAAGGCCTTGCAATAGTAGAAAATGAATTTGAGAGAGTTTCACTACTAGGACATGCAAAGTTTAAAAGCACATGTCCACCTTTTTTGCTACAATGCACCCTGCCTTTTGGGCTTTTAAGGGCCTATTCTAGGGGTGATGCATATGTATTAAAAAGGAAGGTTTAGGCCTGGTCAAGATGACAATTTTCAGCTGTATAGACAGGCCTTCATTGCAGGCCTGAGGCATTTTTTGAAGTACTACTTACGTGGGTGGCACAATGAGAGCTGTGTGCCTACTAGAAGCATTTTATTTGTAGGATATACATGTAGTACCACTTAACTAAGAATTTACAAGAAAATTACATTTGCAAATTGGGTGTTACCCAATTCTGACTTAGGAGAGCGTAAGCACTGGTTAGCAGTGGTGATGTGCATAGAGTCCTAAAGGCCAACAAAAATGAATTCAGCAATGCAGGAGTGGTGAATGCAAAAGGTTTGGGATGATTTTGTAGAGAGAGTGAGGTCCAACATGACCCCCTCCAGTCTAAAGCCAATGCAGACTAATCAATATCTTGATGATCTTACCTGCTCAGTCAATAGAATATGGACAATATCCCTCTAATGCTGAGGCACTTGTGGGCTTATTTGCCAATAAGACTGGCTCATAGGGGAACCCTTTTCCTCACCTGTGGGCCCCCTCTCTGAGGTTCCGAACCTTAACTTACTCTCAGATGCACCACAATAACAGTTAAGGATTTTAGGGGCCCTGGGTCAAAACTACTTAGGGGGTCCCTCTGAAGAACTGGTTTGAATGTATGATTCAAATTCAGCGCTTTAATGCCCTCTTTGGCCGGGTGACTGACAGTGCGAAGGCACAATTGTTCGAATTGTAATGTGTTTACATCTAATGTTCATGGAGAGTGATGTGTGTTTTTAATATTGTAGCCGTTCAATAATATTACTGTAAATGATCTTTGGGACATCCTCCCATTTCTCCTATGGAAGGTTCTATTGAAATCTAAAAGAAACCTTATTTTATGGATGTTGCGTGAAAAATAAACGCAACATTTCTGTGCAAAATGTCTGTAACAGACTTTCAAATTTTGCCCACATTAAAAATTAATTAAAGGAAAACGGTATTTAAAACAATCTGAGAATTATTCAGGGCAATCAGGATAAGGCTCTGCACAACAAAGCTGGCCCTATCATGGGTCCCACTGAAAACCTGTGGCCCTGGACCTGAGCCCCTTTTGCCCATGCCTTAAAATGTTTCTGAGTATTTGTGCAACACTTCAAATAGTAACACAGTGAAAACATGTTATATGGTTCCAACAAATTTAGTGGGACTGTGTGTTAGATCACCAAAACTTCATAATACATAGACTATGGCTCGAGTTAACAAAATTATCACGCAGTGCAGTGCAGAGCAATGCAGTGCAGTGCAGCAGCCACAAATGCGGCTCTGTGCTGAGTGAGCAAGAGAGAGCAGGAGAGCACCATATTTACAGAAATATGGCACTTTCCCCTCCAAATGTGTCTTCTTATATCATCAGTAAATGTTGGTTTGGCTATCTCACAGTAAAGCACCAAAACTCTTAAACCTCCAGAGTCAGACGCTTTCTGCAACGTAGAACATGACTACTCTAATTCCCAAGAAAGTCATTGTATCATATCTAACCCTTTTTCTTGTCACTTTTGCATGCCCAAAGTTTTAGAAAGAGAAGAGACAATAGTGCATTTTCATATGTTTTAAAAAAAAAGATCTAAACCTTGTAAGTAAAACATGAACTATAATAATAAGAAGGATGAGGCTCATCATTTCTATAAACATTATCAGAATGGTGAAAAACTCAAACAATTCAAACATGTTAATTGTTCCTAATATTACTCCTAGGTATCACTGATACCCCTACTGTAGCGAGAGCATGTTGAGAGTATCCTTCTGCCGACCCTGTTAGAATGATCTAGGGCCAGATGTAGGTCGGTCGGTAACAGACGAAAAACTGTATTTTCGGCCGTTACCGACCGGTATACATGATTTGGCATGTAGGGGTACAATTTTACAGAATCGGTATTTTTACCGATTCGGTAAATCTCAGATGTAGGTGGGGCTCTTCTGAGTCCCAAAGGCCCTACAAAATCGGTATTTTACCACACGTGGTAAAATACCGATTTCAGGTGTGCATGCACATGTGTGCATGCACACCTAGCCATGTGACAGACAGACATGCCCTTAGGGCAAGTCTTTGTGCCACATGGCGCACATGCCTATTTGTGGGGTGCCAGAGGGTGTCAAAGTGACACCCCCTGCACCCTTGCAAAATTCGGTATTTACCGATTCTGTAAATACAGAATCGGTATTTCCCATTGATTCCTATGGGCTTTGAAGCCCATAGGAATCAATGATAAATACCGATTCTGTATTTACAGAATCGGTAAATACCGAATGTGACTGATTCGGTATTTACACATCTTGAAATACCTACATGTCCACCACATTGATTTACCGATTTTCAATTACCGAATCGGAAAAATTCGGTAATTGAAAATCGCTAAATCAATTTCCCCTACATCGGGTCCTTAATCCCTTACCTCAGTGTAATGTTGCAAGAAGCTGGTCTCAGCACATTAACAAATGCTAAACATCTCAGTGTGCAAGCCTGCTCACATCTCTGCTTGCACAGTTATCTTCCTTCCTAGGATGTGTGTCAGGGCCTGCAGTGCTGCCTCTCATATACAGCTCTCTGCAGCATTCATGATAACTCCAGTGTGAACTGCCTCTCACCGAATTCATAACAAATGCTGTTTAAATAATAAAACACTGGCTTATTGCATTCTGCTAAAGACGCATAAAAGCAACCTTACGTAGTCTGGGGAAAAAGAGCCATCTCCAACAAGCACATAATAAAGCATTCACATGCGTTCTAGTATGTGGGTCCATGGAACTAACAGTGCAAACCACAGAATGACAATGTCTACAAAAATATATCTGTGGGTGGCATTTTCTTGTCTTAAAAAGAGAATAAGTTAAAAAGAACAAAGGAAATTAAGACAATATATAATCCCTGTAACACCCTCCTTGTAGTGGGAGGAGACAACTATATAAAAATAGCAATAGCACCAAGTTTGTATAAAAAGCATTTCATAAGAACACTTTAACAGAACAAGCAGAGTCAAAGGTCATATGAATTGCCAATTAAAAACTAAGAATGCTACGAAAAAGAAAAGACAAATTCCAAAAATGCTAATTTATGAACCTAAGAGGCATGCTAAGTGGAGGACGGCATTGCCTAAATGTCCACAACATCCATTTCCAGCATGGCGGCAGGGTCCAGGAGGGATCCCGTAACCCCAGACATCACATCGAAGGAGTGAAAGGGACAGAATGGTTTTGAAGAGTGTCAGCAAGATTGGCGCTCAGCGAGTTCCCAGAATGTAGGAGGTGGTTACACAAAAATTTGTGCGGTGCAAAACAGGTCAGGGGAACAAAACCAGCAGAAAACAACCCCTGCGAAGACAGAGAGACGTATCCCCTGTCAAATGAAATGCAAAGAGTGTCCTGTGCACACAAATTTATCATATAGTTCTCAGGTGAGATCCAGAAGGTAGTAAGCCTTCAAGAAAATATTTCACAATCCATCAGTGTGGAGTGAAAATTATTTAATAGTTCAGAATGAATCAGTACAAACAAGAGCAAGCAGCCAACACGTGTTTCGTCACACCGTGTGCGGGTAATGACTCATCAGGGCTGTGCGTGAAAAAGCGGCCTCATGTTAAATGGCGCTCCTAGCGTGGTTGGAGTGGGGGTAAGGTGGTATTGGAGGAAACTTCCTTGGTAAGGAAATGAAAATCACGGGCACGTATCAGGACTGATCTGTCCTATTCAGCGTGCTTAGGTCGAGAGCGAAGCACGGGTGTGTGCAACTAACAGTCTCTTCATCCGGGTAGTGGACATCAAAGGAGTCCTGAGGAGCAAGATCAAAGCAAGGGAAAGTCATCACCAGCCCTCATAGCAAATGACAAATATGACAGTGCTAGGAGTGCATCATCAGTAGAGTGCCCAAATGCCAGGAAAGCTGAAGATGAAGGAGCATCTAGCATTGATGAAGGCGACTCATAGAAAGCATCCCGAAGCAAAGGATGCATCATCATTTGACAACACAGCAGATGTGACTGCAATGGATGCACAAGCAGATTTACATCAGAAAACTGCCCCAATTGTTTGGCCAGACTTGACTCGAGCTCTACTCGAATAAGCTCCATAGACAGCAAAATGCACGCTGCAAGCCAGAAGGACAGGGACCAGTTCTAGTTGAGTTTGTGTTATATAGGCTGTCCAAAGTACTGTATTGTGCGTTCATGACACAAAACAACATGTGGTAGTCCCATTTCTATTTAACTTCATTGTGGGACATCTATTGCGGATGCCTCCAAAAACGCATGCAAACAGGCAATGTAGAAAGGTCAAAATAATTTCAAGTATAGTCTGGAACATAGAAACCATTCCAGACCCAATGACATTAAAAATGTGTGCCACTTTAGCTGCTTTAGAAGCAATAAAAATATGGTGTACACACTCACCGAAATGCTGTGCCTATTGAATTTTGAAACAGAATTCACTTCTGATGAGAAACATGCTACTTAGATATCAAATGTTTCTTGGGCAGATGTAAAAGCCACATCAGTTTGAAGGAATAAAGCTTTAAGTCGGCTTAATCTATCAAAGTAGATGGCATACACTGGGACCTTGGGCCACAAAGTAACTTACCCAGTGGTATGTGCAGAAGGATCTTATGCATGTGTACAGCAGGTTACCAACTTGGAAACAGTGACTACATACAGGACACCTGGTTTCAATCCGCTGCATACTTGATCAATTAAAATGAGATAGCTCCCATTAGAAAGTAATACTAAATATCAATTATATGGGAACACCTTTCAAATAACATGCTAAGTTAGCCACAGAGGCATTACAAACTCCATGGTGTGTAATCTCAATTCAGACCAATGAGTGACATAAGGAAACCCCACACTCACATACACTAACAAAAGCCTCTTTGTTCTTGTGCACCATCTGTACTAAAAAGAAAGGACCCAAGCTGTGTGTAAAAAATGTGTACCCATCTCCACATGTGTGCCTACATGATAATGCCTCAGACATGATTTGAAATGAAACGTGGAAATCAGAAGAGAAATTAAACCATGAAATAACCAAACAGCAAAAAGAGTTTCAACAACCAAAATGTGGATGTTTTCTAAACATCCAATACTAAGCATAGTCTAAGTGATTTTTTTTCAGCCATTATTGTATCAAATGATACGGCAGAAACAACTCAGTGGCATTCAAATAATCCAGTAACACTCTATTCAGTTTTTAAACCTGCAAAATCCAACTCAATTGCAAATTTGATCTCAAATGACTCTAACCATGTTGAAGCATAGCCATGTAATTTTGTATGAAATAAAATGCAGATGAAACAATAACATTCAATGATAAATACAAGTTGACAATGCGATTGTCCCGTTATCAACAACAGCCAAAGCATTTTCCAAATTATCTATATTAATTTGTCTCAAATGTTCAGCAGCTTCTTGTTGAGAAATTTTCCAAATGTAATTATAATTAAAGCTTCCAGTTTTCCATTTTTACTGAGTTTTACATAATAATATAAATAGAAAACAATCTATTTCTTGTCTGTACTTATTTTTAAAAGTGGAAAAATACAGAAAATGGTGCTTCTTGTGTGTGAATCTCTTTGTTGTTCTTCATGAATTACAGACCATGTGCTAAGCAGAGAGATACCATGAAGATTTAAAAACAGGATGAGATTCCCTTAAATGCAGTGTCAACATATATTTGTATATAATGCTAATATTTACCCGTTGAAGTAATGTTTCGGTATGTTTGGCTGCTTAACTTGCTAAAACATGACAGACATCAAAGTATGAGTGCATGTTTATCAGTTAAATAAATGTGAAAATATACCATTTTATAATTCCATTTGTTCTCAAAACATAAAATTAATATGGCTAAATACCAATAAAAGGGCCTAAAATGAAATATGGATAAATACAGACGGAAAGGTTAAAAAAATGAATACCATAAAACTAGGAACCCTAATTATATTGACATACATAAAACATTTAGGCTGAGGAGATCTAAGCTCCAACAAAAAATCTATATTCATAGAAAGGAGGGATAAGTGTTTTTGTACCTGCTGACAATGCTGTGTGTTCTGAATATTGCTGGCACAGTTTACCCAAAATATAAGTAGTGACAACCCCAGAGTGAAGTGACCGACTATACCCCTATACTATACTAACGTCTTTGCCTTAAACCTGTGGAAGAGTTAAAAAAACAAGCATTACAACTATTTGTATCAAGTGGTCATAATAACCACCCATCTGAACCAGAAATCAAAGAATTGTATGTTTCACTCTGCACAATTTCATTAAGCTTTAAACACCACCAAATCCTAGACATGTACTGTTTTGTTAAAAACATTAATTTGTGAAGGGATCACACAAGCTCTAACTAAAGAGTCAATGTCCTGGACCTGCCAATTGTGTGTTATAATATCCGATTTGTAAGAAATGGAACCTGGGATAGTAATGTCATCCATAGCAACTTTAAATGCATACAGAATTTTCAATGTCTGTGTAGGATAAAAAATATATTAGGGAACATTATCCCATACAATACCATGATGGACAGGGAATGCAGTAATGATCACAGGGGACACGTCTCTTCAGACCTTATGTGATGAAAAATAGGGTGTAAGCACATCAGCTACTAGTTCTGAAGAAGTACAATCAGGGAGATAGTATCCATTTAGCAGTAAAAAGAAGACAAAAAAATCCAATCCAAAGAAAGAAAACATAATGAAAGAAAAATCCAACAGTAGTACCAAGGAGGAATCAGATATGTCCTTTTCAACAAAATGAATAGTCCACCACACAATTCAAGGAAGTATGTGAAGGGTCTGATGAAATACCATCAATGCTGACAAAATAACCAGAAGCAGTCTGAGAAAAAACAGGGTCCTCATCATGGGAAGGAGATCCAACAGGCGCCTCCAAAGGAGGTTGATAATACGCAAAGTCATTGCAAGGAGCAGCAGTGGAAAATGGCAAACTCATCAATCTGGGAGGAACAAAAGATCAGCATCTGAATACCACAGATAGGGAGTAGCAGGATTAGGACTACTTATTGCATGTAGATGAACTTCCTGCAGGGAAGAGAAAGGTGACATTGAACTACCTAGTACGCCTCATGACCATCTGTGTAGAGGTAGCCAAATCAATCTAAACTTCTTGTTTTTGTTTACAACCAGCAAGATGTGGCAAAAGCTCAGTTTGAGTACCTGGGATGGGATGGACAGGCACTTGTACATGATATAATGGGACAAACTCTTTTTCATCTGCAATCTTCTCTCATACTAGATCCCCAACTTTAAGAATCCAGCTAGAAACTGCTGGCTGCACCTTCAGTTCGTCAGTGGCAGATTGTTTAGAACTTAACCTTGAATGTTCATCTCGGAAGTCTTGTAATTCCTGTAAAACTGTGATATGTTCAATGATGTAAAAGTGCGCATCCGCTGCCACTGTGCTGGAGTTACCAAGCTCTGGTACAAACTTTGGAACCCCAAACAATATTTCATATGGAGTCTGACCAAACAACATATGTCTAGGCAGAATATTTAAAGATCTCTGTACACAAGCAGGTAATGTATCCAACTAGGACCTAAACCTTTTACTCTAGCTGTTAAGGACTGCTTTAAGTCATTGTTCTTCCGTTTCAATATTGAATTTCCTTAAGGTTGATTGGGGGTAGAATAATGCACAGCAACACCCAGGGTGCCCATAGTGTCCTGGTATTCTAGGAAGCCAAAGCCGGGCCACGGTCCAAGTACATTGCTGCCACTGCATATGTACCGATAAAGACTTGCAAATCTTTAATACCAGTTTGAGTGTCAGCCTATCACTGTTCCCAAACCTATAGAAATCGAGAACAAGAATCAACAGCCACTAATATGAATTTAAAGTCATCATGCATATGGAGTGGTCCACAGTGATCTAAATAGACACATTGTAATGGCTTATTTGATAACAAAAATGGTGTCTGCGGTAGGCGTGCAACGGTGTAACATTTAATTTGTTGACAAATGTCACAACAAAGTACAAACTTTCTGGCCTGCATTTGAAGACTGTGCCACCAATTTAATTTCGGTAATAAAGAGAGCAGACACCAAACCCTGATGAGCACCTATTATTAACTCTAACTTGTGGTCCCGGTTGGGTATCACTCGATCTCCCACCCCAGGAATACAGGCAAAGGGAACATTTTGAGGATGCAATAGGTAGGAGTTCTTAGCTGAATAGCCTTTAGGCAAGGGCTCGCCACCAGTTGAGGCAGTGGCCGCCACCATAATGTCAACTACTATCCTCATATTTTAATGAGTAATCAAAACACATATACAGTCTGAACAGCTGCCTTGGCAGCTTCATCAGTCAATGAATTCCATGCAACATGTACACCAACATGTTGATGTATGAATTACATCAGTCTGTGACAAAGCATCTTTCAGAGCTGCCACTTTACCCCAAAGCAGTTTTTGTTTAATAGTGTTTCCTTTAGAATCTCTGAATCCATTCAAGCACCAATAAGATAAGTTATTGTTGAAGGCATGGACATAGTAATAGGAATCACAAACTAAAAGTAAGGAGAATTCTGAATCGTATTTTGCAAATTCAGAACCAAAGCTTTCAATTCAACCAGCTGAGCAGTACAGTCACCTTACATTTCTGTATATGTTTTTTTGTGCTTGAAATACGCCATCTTTCATGACCCCTTCACAGCAGCACATGCAGCTGAGTACTTGCACCTAGCACCTACTGCTAACTGGGCTGAACTATCAGTATAGAGTATGAATGCATATTAATCCAGTAGACATGGAGTATTATTATTCATACTGGAGATATGTCTGTGTTTTCAAATTAGGGTCAAAAATATAATACACATCAGTAGCTGTCGAGGAGAGGCCCAATGGATTTATCTACTTTGGGATACTGGCCTTGATGACAGCCTTTAAAGCTGGAACAGGAGACACTACAATTATAAGTTTTGCTTATGCCGAAGAGCATTCCTTCAATGTAGCTGCTTGAAACTGCAATCAAAAAAATTCTTTCAATGCAAAATGCATTTCTGCATTTAAATATAAATGTGATGTACAAGCAATCGCCCTGTTTTCCTTCATGTAATAAAACATATATGTAACTACTTGAACCTACAGTTATGCAACGGATCACTACATTTGTAGTTAACAGGAGTATGTGTTTACATTTGAGGAGAATATTAGTATGTTCAGCAGTCCAATTTTTCTTAGAAAATTTTGGACAAATTAATTCTCACAACGCTCTGACCCATTGCATGTACTCCGGTATGTGTGTTCTACAAAAATTCAGAAATCCTATTGGCGATTGAAGCTTTTTTAAGGTATTTGGAGGTTCTCTAAGAAATGCGGTGCTAGACTATTGCTGTCAATTAATAATTCACATCCCAAGAAGAGGGCACTGAGAATAGCAATTTTAGACTTGGGAAAATTAAATTATTAGCCATGTTCAGCTATCCCTAATAAGGCGATCCACTGTGGCCAAATGCGCGTTTAAGTCATCGTCAGTGCTGAAAATGTCATCGGCGTAAGACAATGCTGCTAAGTCCATTTCTTGTAAAATTAATATCCCTCGGGCAGCAAACAGACCTGGACTATTCTAATAGCCTTGTGGGAGGTTATAAAACCTTTGTTGTGTTCCCAATGCTGAGAAAGTGGTCAAATTCCGGCTTTCGGGAATTGCATTTTGGCAGAAAAAAACATTGGAAATGTCCAACGTAGTTTTGCATTTTTTTCGAACTATAATATTTATTAAGTCCCAAAGCCCTTATATGACTGTTTAAATAGCAATAGTCTAAGACTATAAGAGAAGAATGTGCAGGTTTAAACACAGGAAATAATGGATTAATATAAGGGAGACACAAGGCTCACTCACACCTTGATATGCTAACGGTGATAGAATCTCTCTCATTGCGAGTTTCAGCTTCATGTTTTGGATATTGTACCTGAACCTGTGGGCTTGAGCTTATAGGTACAACATAATAAGATGAAACTGGCGCTTGCGCAAAAGCCCATTCTGTAGCATATGCTGCTTCCACCTGCTCCGGAACAAGAGCAGAAAAGGAATTTATAATGATATCCTCCCTTTGCGAATCATTTCTAACAAACTCCAGCAGCCAATCAATCTCAGCCAAGAGAATGTCACATTTGGCAGTCAAATTCTGCCAGAATATTACTTTACTAGCAGCCCGTCCCGACTTTGTCCGGGTATGAATTGCTGCCGGCCAGTAGTATATTGTTTTGTAGGATTTCGTTTTGATAGCATTTCTTATCTGTGACAGACCTGTGAAACGCTCCGATTCACAGTGCACTGCTGATGCACTTAAGAGTGCGCGTTCAGTAGTGTGTGAACTCGAGTTTCCCTACTTTATTTTCCCTTGCAATATTATATAGCGCGAACTCGACAACATGGCATGAGCACAATTTACATTACAGTAGAACACATTCATTTGTGGTAGGCACGGGGAGACAAAGCGATTTGCCTGGAATCACAGGATGTTGAGCTGATGCCGAGATTCGAACGTAGCTCCCCAGCTCTAAAGTTCACAATTCTAGAACTTGTGGAGGGAGGTGTGTCTAAAAGTGTATGTCGGTGCTGGCCATCAATGAGAGAGACCGGTGCTTTTTTCAAATGGGTGGTGAAAAAATATGAGTATGTTGCTGGAGATGTGGGCCGCCGTGCCACCAATGTACTTACTGGGGAGGGTAAATACCCATTATTCCGCAACTTTCTTTCCGCATACCATCACTCTGCATACTTTTATTACGAAAGTACCATGACTCCGCAATGCCATTATAACGCATGGCATTACATTTTATATGCTTCTACCATTTACAACAAAATTCGTTCAATATTCATGAATGGTAAAAGCATGTTTTTTTTAATGTTTGGATAAGGTAAGTATGGGTATAGGGGTATATGTTTTGGGGTACTGGGGTATATGTTTTGGGGTGTTTGGGTATTTTAAGGGTACAGATATAGTTTTGAATTATAGGGTACAGGGGAAGTTTTAGGGTTCAGGGCTAGGTTTGTGTTTTGGGGTATAGGGGTATTTTTAGGGTTCAAGGGTAAGTTTGGGTTTGGGGGTACTGGGGTATTTTAAGGGTTCAGGGCTAGGTTTGTGTTTTGGGGTACAGGGGTATTTTTAGGGTTCAGGGCTAGGTTTGTGTTTTGGGGTACAGGGGTATTTTAGGGTTCAGGGCAGGGTTTGGGTTTTGGGGTAAAGGGTTATTTTTAGGGTTCAGGGCTAGGTTAGGGTTTTGGGGTACAGGGGTATTTTTAGGGTTCAGGGGTAGGTTTGGGGTTTGGGGAACAGGGGTATTTTAAGGATTCATGGCTAGGTTTGGGTTTTGGGGTACAGAGGTATTTTAGGGTTCAGGGGTAGGTTTGGGTTTTGGGGTACAGTGGTATTTTTAGGGTTCAGGGCTAGTTTTGGGGTACAGGGGTATTTTTAGCGTTCAGGGGTAGGTTTGGGTTTTGAGGTACAGGGGTATTTATAGGGTTCAGGGCTAGGTTTGGGTTTTGGGGTACAGGGGTATTTTTAGGGTTTAGGGATAGGTTTGGGTTTTGGGGTACAGTGTATATTTATAGGGTTAAAATGGGTTAGTGTTTAAGGGTGTTGGGGTATTTTAAGGAGTAAGGGTGGGTTATGATTGGGGGTGCAGTGGTATTAAAAGGGAGCAGGGTGGGATTAGCACACAATATGAGACATGGCATGAAGGGCAGAACGTACCACACGCCCCCAGTGTTTGTCACGCCCCCAGCACACACCCACAGCACAACGCAGACACGCCCACAAGGGACTACTTTGCTGGCACGGTTCTTTTACCTTTTAAATGTATATGGTGGGCATCTGCTTAGCCTATGTCCTTCCTCTGCAACTGCCCTTTCCAACGCTGTATTGGGTGTTGTGATTGATGCTGTGGTTCCTGAGATTACCCGCCTCAAAGGTTTGGGCTCTCTCTTTATTATATTAGTATAGATATAGAGACATCTGTGGTGATAAGGGTTTATCCTCCTCGGTTTAATAGGAAGTACGTATTTATTTCTGTAGGTTGATCTAGCTTAGTCTATTAAAAGTATAGTCCCCTATAGTGTTTCTTTTCTTTGAATTCCATTCATTTATTAATATGGCTCAAACAGTGGTTATTGCTATTAATTGCAGACAAGCCGTAAGTATTCAATAACTAGATAGTTGATGGTGGCGGTGGTGATGGTGGTTATGTTACCTTCGTCGTCGCTGCTCATGAAGCATATAAATGCAATTATTTGATGATGGAGGCTTACCTCCCTGAAGAAGAGATTGTGTTTTTGCCAATAACTCTGGGTAAGCTTTGAACAGGGCAGAGAGAAGCCCAATCGGTCCGGGTACCCAATCTATTCTGCTCTTCCTTATGATAGCTTCTATTAAGCTTTTTTGTCGCTCAGTTAGCCCTAATTGCCACTTAGAAGTCCCCATTCTGGTCTTGGCTATGGGCAAGCTTATATCCTGAATAAGCACCCCACCTTGTTTACATCCATCATTATATGTGCCCTTCAAATCAACCTTGTTTGTTTTGGGCAACTGGGTGAGTGGACCTGGCCCGGTTGACATGGGTGATAATTCAATAGGTCATTGCACCTTTGTTGAAGATCCAGAATCTTCTTGCATCCCCTTTTCTGTCAACTCCTCTGACTTTGTAAAATAGTGTTTTGCAAGTGGTGTACCCAGGACTCCTCACTTATTTTGGTGCTGTAAACCACAGTGTGATCCTTGTTTACGCCAAGGATTATTTTCCAAAAAGCTCTAGAATCCGTGGTGTTGCATATATGGAGCAATTTTACCCAGGCCCAGAACATATTGGAATACTGTTTTTTAGACAACCAGACTGCCCTCTAATACTCTTAGTGCAGTTTCCTTACTTTATCCTGTTGTGCCTCTTCTAGGTAATTGTGTTTAAACAGGATGTACTCCCTGTTTACTGTCCTTTGTGCTATAAAAAGACTTTTTGACATCCACAGCGAAGTTTTCTGTTTAAGGGTTAGTTGAATAGAGGAACCTTTATCAGAGCCTTACAATACTGACCCCAGTCATTAGTTGTGTTGAACTTTGAGAGCAGGGGTTTATTTATTAAATCCATGCAATTGTTAGAGCTTCTTTGGAACTGCTTCAAATTTTCTGGGTTTGAGTCAGAAATTTAAATGGTGATCCCTGAGGGTGGGAGTTGTTACATTACGTTACATTAGATCACAGTAAATGAGAATCCTGTCTCTACTCCGAGGGATACCAGTGCCAACCAGACTATGATGGTGGGAAGGCTGGTCTCCCCGGTTAGTACATTTGATAGGTGTGTAAGGTAACCCAGGCCCAGGGGAAGTACGTTGTCCACCCTATAGCTCTTGTACACCTGAGATGGGGTGTGGAAGTGCCCTGAAAAGGGTACTAGTCCGATTCACCTCTCTAGAGGTGATTGATATCAGAAGCAGTCATCTTTTCAATATAAGGAGAGTGTGAGTACCTTATACATTTACATTCCCCATTCCAAATGATAACAGTGTGTTCAACAGACCACCACACTCCAAAGATTTACACCCTCCCTGGGTCTGGAACGTCTGGACGAATTCCACGAGGTTAGAAGGGCAGCACACAGAAAATGCACTCTCGTTCCATGCACACCTTCAGCTGAGGCCTTGCAATCTAGAGTCCTCTGGGAAGTCTGGGCCTTTTTCTGGGCTGTAGACTTTCCAGCAAGCTTGCCTGGACATGCAGGGTTTTCTGGCCCAGATATATCCACCCAGTCAATCATGAGCCACTAGCTCCCAGACACCATAAGAGTTGCTTGCACCCTTGAGTTCATTTTTGAATAAGCACATGGTCACATTTTCCTTTTAAAGTTAATCGCAGTCTGTGTTTATTATACATTATTATCATTAGACTGCAGATAGCAGGGTCTGAGAATTAGCAATGCTCAGTCAGATTTATGACCCAGGCTGGGGAACAGAGGGGAAAAACTGAAGCACTGAGGTATTTAACTATTAAATCAAATTTCTTCTCAAGTCAATATTTGAGTGTGAGAATAAAAATGTTTCTGAATGCTTTTAAAAGGGAGAAAATTAAAATGAAAAGTTACCCTAATGATTAAGTTAACTCTTCGTTTTAATTTTCTCCTATTTCAACGTGTCACATTTCAGAAACAGCAGGCCTCTTCCTTCTATTGGCCAGTAGACACTGCTCCATGTGTAGAACTGAAAAATACAGTCATATTTTTAAATGGGAGACATTTAAAATGCAAGAAGATGTTTCATAGTTTGAACATTTTTGCAGAACATTTTCTGCACTTTAAATTTCTCCCATTTAAAAAAAAAATGCGTTATACATGTAATGATGCCACATAAGGCGAAAGGTATTTCCTGTGCCGCAATGACACATGACACAGGCTGTCAGTCCCTCGTATGCATATATTCCATTCATACACACACATGTTCATACAATACCCATGGAAGACCTGTCATCGTGCCCCTAGTCAATGTCTGCCTCTGTAGACATTAGCCCTCAACTCAATGAAGCTGTCGTGGGGATGTCTGGTTACAATGCGTGGGTTTGTACAGCCTTCAGTAGCTCACAATTTTTTTCACTGATCAGAAATTAGCTCTGATTACAGAAAAGATTGGAGACCCCTGGCATCTCTGCATTGGGATGAATTGCAGATGATCCTTCTCAATTCTGCTTTTCTCAATCCTGTGTTTTATTTGACAAACGCAAACCACGAGTCCATGATGATAGCACTACCCCAATCCTGTTTTTCTGCTCCAAGTCCAGGCCCGGACTAGAAACAAAAATCACTACTGACAAAAATATTCAAACCACCCCCAACAATACTGAAGGCCAACTAGGTTGAGGCCACAGTGGCCAAGTTACTTCATGGCAGTCTATCCAGCTGTGAAAGCAGCCCCCTATACTTCGGCCAACTGGGGAAATGCCAGAGTGGCAAAATCAGTAATATACAGGCGTATGATGACAGTAAAGTCCTTGGATTACCACCATGAGGCACTCCTCGTACAGACCCTAAACATGCACTTTTTTTAAATGACCTGAATGTAAACTTAGAGTTGAATAACAAAAAAAGACCTCCTCGGCGCCAAGGGACAATTTGTCCTACTGGGAACTGATGCTAGGGCATACTGAGTGCACACCACTCTCCATAGAAGGCACTAACACCAGGATATATAGAAGATGCAATTGCTGACAGCAAGCCTGCCAAACTAGAATGTTGGGTTTCCTGCTAGAGACAAACAGCTCTGACTTCTCAACCCTTTGTGTACTGCAACTAACTTGCCCCCTCCTCCACTGGCACCATCACTGTCACAAGATTTGATCTCTCATGATAAATCCCACCGGGGCGATCCTATGTTATCCACCAGATCTTCAGCAATATAATTGCTCATTTCTCTGCCTCATTCTTTGATATTAGGATGCACCATTCAAACTAAAAAGCTTCTTTCTTTGGTCAACATAATATATCGGAGTTGATGAAGTAGTGCATGGTGCTCTGGGAAAAGACCCCGGGAGATTCAAAGGAGGGCAGGTTCTGTTGAGTCAGGAGTTCTCTGCAGCAGGCACAGTACAAAGAAATATGTTTCCTCTGCAGATATGTGGCAATGAATTCATTTGTATTTTCCCGTGAAGTATTTAAACACAGATGTAGGGCACCTGCTTTTGTCAGAGAATACAGTGTTTTCGCGAGTAGTACAACCACTAGACACATGCACTTTTGTACTTTGTAGAAACCCATTTATTTTCAAAGGGAACTTTAATAATGAATTTCATGACGCTTGTTCGGAACTATCACATTCAGTTTGACCTTCCTGGGTTTACAGGCCTTACAGGAGTGAGTCAAAGTTGTACTCATTGGACGTCAGGCAGCGCGACTTGTATCATCATGTTCAATGTATTGTATTGTAATTACATTTATATAGCGCTTACTACCCCTGATGAGGCGTCAAAGTGCTTTTTTGACGAGTAGCACGCTACTTCGGAACCCATAAAGGATTAGTGTTGAATTAGTATAGTGCAATATGAAAGTGATTTAAGTGGTGGATAGG
The DNA here is from genome assembly GCF_964263255.1 of Lissotriton vulgaris. Classification (NCBI taxonomy): domain Eukaryota; kingdom Metazoa; phylum Chordata; class Amphibia; order Caudata; family Salamandridae; genus Lissotriton; species Lissotriton vulgaris. Next base: position 729,665,342 of record NC_141687.1, read on the forward strand.
TTAGGCAATTATTTGGATTCAAAAGGATAGCGGAAAGATAAAAGAGGGAAAAAAGGTTTGTATTTATATTGCGCTGGTTACCCCTGATGGGGTTTTGAAGCTTTTTTATTTTATTTTGGCGAGTAGCAAGCTACTCCGGAAACCCATAAAGGGTTAGTGGTGAGTTAGTATTGTGAAATATGAAAGTAAGTTGAATGGTGGATATTAGTCATATATTTGGAGTGAGAAGGGCAGCGGGGGATAGAAGAGGGAAAAAAGGTTTGCATTTATATAGTGCTTGTTACCCCTGATGGGTTGTTAAAGTGCTTTTGTGGCGAGTAGCACGCTACTCTGGAACCCATAAAGGATTAGTGTTGAAAATTAGTTAAGTGAAATATGAAAGTAATTTGAGTGATGGATATGTTATTCAGTTATTCGGATAGAGAAGGGTAGGGGTGGGATAGAAGAGGGACAAGAGGTTTGCATATATATAGCGCTCTAAAATCCACGCTCTTTCATCTATCCTACAGCCCCAGAGGAGCCAGCCAGGCAAGGGACTTAGGTAAATCCGTGCTGTTTTCATTTCTTTATTTTATTGGGGTATTTGTCAATGGCCAGTTTAGTCCAAAAGGCATTCGAGCTCTACATAGCAACGAGAGCTGCGGCCAGCATGTGAGGAACAGACTTGCAGGTTATCTTCAGTGTGACTGGCGCACAGGAAGTGCAAACAAAGACAGATGGGATCAGAAACGCCGCACCAAAGGGGGGTGAGGTGGCAAAGAGAATTGACCAGTCTAGGCTTGCAGAAAGATTGTGAAGAAGTGGGTTTTGTGACCTTTAGTGAACCACAAGGATAAAGATAAGAACCTGGGGCCTTATTTATGAAGGTCTTGTGCCGCCGGTGCGTCACTTTTAAAATGGGAAAAAGTGACGTACCAGTGGCGCAAGGCCTTCATAAATGAGGCCCCTGGGATGCAGAGAGGGGCGGGGAGCATTCCAGAACCTCGGTTCGTGTGCAGAGGAAGCTTGTTGGTGAGTGTATGTTAGGCCTTTTGGATTTTCATGGAAGCCAGACAGACGCTTCTGGTAGTGTGGGGACACTGGATACTTGAGTATTTACTCAAGTGGAGTGGTTTAGGGAGAGTGGGCTCAGGCAGCGACAGGGCAGCAATGCAGTTCTTTCAAGATGGGGAGAACTTTCTTATGATGGATATTAGTTCAGCTGCTGCCCAAAGGACTACTTTACTTCATGTCAATTAAACTGTTGGCCAAATGAAAGCTGTTCAGAGATACGTCTCTCACTGCCCCCCGCCCCCACTCCCCAGAAAAAAACATGCACCAACATTGATAATATGGGTACATTTATATGATTTGCAATGTGGGGTCAAACAATTCATTCACATTCAAATTGAAGAAAATGTGTTCATAGAAGACTTACTGTAAACGTAAAATTCAAAGGGTTCATCATCTTTGGAAAACGTTGTTATCTTGAAAATAAAGTGCCCCACAAGCAGGACACCTACCTCAGAAACAAAAAAGACACCATCCTGCCCAGTACCCTACTAATCAAATCCTGAGTCCCCACCTGGAAAGAGCGTCAAATGGCGAGCTGGATTTCCAAGCTGTGTGTCCATTTGGGAAGGTATGAAACCTCCAAGCTTATTTTCACTCAGGACCTGAGAGGCACATTTGAATGCACAGAAAGAGCCTGGAATCCCTGATCTAATTGTCTGTCTCAAGCCCCTCACAGGCCCTTCCAGCAACAAGTTCTCGCGCCAATTCACGTGCTAGACTGTGCGGTGCTCAGTATGTTCATGAGCAGGCCCTGCAGCTGGCGGCCTCCCTCCGAGAGAGAGGTGCCACTGATTAGAGAATAGTTTCCATCTTTGGCTCCTCGTCAAGGCCAACAAGCCATCGCCGAGGCCCTCCTCGGAGCCTGCTGAAGGCCTCTCTGGATGCGGTGTTAAATTGCCCGGCCCTCCCGTGAAGAGCTGTTAAATATCTGAAGCTGTAACGTCAGAGGAGGGTTAGAAAGCTGCATTCCGGCCGTGCCGTCAGGTGTAAACTCCGTGCCCCAGCTCAGGCTACTTTTGAAGGCTGCGTGAGACATAAACATACTGTGGAAAACATTATTTTATAATTTAACTAATTAGACGGTAGCAAATATGCGTGCGTGTGTTATGCTTTCATTGTGAGACTTTAAACATATGCCATGTGATGCAAACCTAACATTACCTGGGTTGATGTCAGGGCCACAGGAACTAAATCGAGGGCCAAATTATGGGATAGGCTTGATTAAAGTATTCGTCAAGAATAGCCAACAATGTGGCATAATGCATCACATTCTGTGTTAAAATGATTTCGCATGTTTTCATTTTCACACACGTTAGTAAATATGAACAAAAGTTCCGTCCCATTATACGTTTGTCACTTGCATACAACAATCAGAAACTAAAGGACGACCATTTAGAGTTTGCAAGGGGACTGCCGCTCCCGCATGGCAACTTGTGTTGATCGATTATTAGTAACTTTTGATCCATTTATACGAGAAATATTTGTATTGTAAAAACTTTGCAAATTATGCAAACAGTAATGCATTATACGGAAGATATGTAAATCAATAATTATATCGGAACACCACAAGCATATGATTGTAGAATTCCATAAGCACTGACTAATGGTTACAGTGTATGGTCACAATGTACTACTGAAATAATGCATAAATGCATTTAATATATGGCCACATATCTCACGTGTCTGTACATTTAGTTAATGCTTTGCTTACCATAGTATTTTAATTGTTGAATTATTGAGTGATGTTATAGAGTTAAAACTATTAATGCTGATTGGAGAACGAATAACAGACACACGATGATTGTATAGTTCTGAGAAGAACTTGACTGTTTCTCGTGAGTGCAGACATTCATTTGGTCGTTTCACTTGAACGATAATGCACATTTACAAGAGAAGGGAAAATCAAGTTATTCGATGTAATGCAATGTTTATATTACGGTAGGTAATTTACTTTTGCAATTTTTTTCTCGGATATGTTTCACTGTCATTTGTAAAAACTGTTCTACCGTGATATCCATTCTGCATTTTTAGAGCCTTCTTAATTATGTCCAGGCCTAATAATGTGTCTATAGTGAGGATACTAACAGTGATGTCTGAGTGCTTGAAGGTAAGTCACCTGGCCAGGTATGTTTTTAAAATGGCGAAATCCATACAGAAGTGGGAAGATACAATGCAAAGCCGATTTATCAAGAAAGCCTTCCACATGCACAGCGTTCTCATTCTGCTAACCTTGATTGCACAGGAGAAGTTGGGCGGCACTACATGGTTAGATGTAACTTAAAGGACACTCTGGCGCTATTCCAATGGCTCATCATCAAGGAGGCCACCTTTCAGGCCACCATTGGCACCTAACAGTACTGTGGCAAGAGGCAAAAGAGCTGAACAAGCTCAGAGCCAAATTTAGAATGTGGCTGACAGGTACTACAAGCGCCCTACCATCTTATAATGAGATGGAAGGGATAAACATCAAGTTTGTGTCAGAGTAACCCATCCATCAAACTGTAAATAAGGCCCTAGGTTTCTTTAAAGGGAGTTCTCCAAAGAGATGCAGACCACCCCTTGCTTGTACGGCCTAGACTTCCATAAACGGAATCCTCTGATGTCTCTAAGCAGCAGATCTGCAAACCAAAGAGTCCATTCACCACCTTAAACAGAAATCATATGCCACCTGCGCTTCACGCAGTCAGGACAGAGAGGCTGACAGGAGAACATAACAACTGGTTGAGCCAAGGTGTGTTCCTGGGCCACTGCCATGTTAGAGCACATCCATAGATGCAACATTCCTAGATGCTGTAGAGAAGGCTTTAGGTGAAAGGTATGGAAGCTCAATTGGCAGACACCCATATTGTAAATTAAGTTGACTGTTAATGAAAATATTGAGACTGTGGGAATCAGCTCTGAGTCTTGGCCCTTGCCAGTTGCAATCTTCCCTGCACCATTTTCAGCAGCAAACTGTATCACATTATCATTGTGACTTGCAGCTTACAATTGATAATTCCTGCGCGAAATAGTGGATATTTGTAGAGCCTTCTAATTTAATGCCCTGGCACCAAGGACCACACTGCAGTGAGAAGTGTTGCACAACCCTTTCCTGCTAAGGTTCGCTTACAGCGATTTCTAAATTCTCACAGTGTTGAGTTAGATTCATGTTTTGATCACTTCCCATCAATCGTCATTAATCCCAGGTTAATTCGTTACATCATGAGGAGCGAGAGACGAGATGAGACGCTCAGGCTGGAGAGCACTCAGAGCTGAAGTCACTACATCCTTCGAGACTAGGGAGGCCACATTTACACAACCAAAAGGAGGACATGCAAGAGAAACAGAAGTGGGATGACTACAGTCTAGCACACAGGGCCCATGATATGCCAGCTCATAAGAATGGCAAACGGAAATGCCCATTTGACACACAGATGGTCATTTGTGCAGCTAAACACTGTATGAAATAGATCCCTCATGGAATGCAGCCTGAACCAGATTCACATGATCCGCTGGTCAATAGAACAAAGAACATGAAAGTGATGATGAAGCCCAGCATGTTGGCTATGCGATGGAGGTGAGGGATAGGAACCTCATGGTTGGGAAACAAGCCACCCATGGAGAGGCCCTTGATACTGTGAGCCGCGTTGGTTGCTTTCCAGTCCCAGCTGGCAGTGGGGAATAGACCCTGTTTGTGCATCTTCCAACAGAGACTGAGGATAGCTGCTACCCGCAATTAAAAAGGAGCATGACCCATTGAAAATTAAAATGGAAGATTGCCAGCCTCAAGGTGATACACGACCCCTTGGTTGGTTGGAAAAGCCAAAGAGAATCCCATCCCTATCCCAAGCACCATGCACCAAATGGCCATGTTGGAGCATGTGACTTCCAGCAGCACCTGGGTATGAAACAGGTCTCTTCTCCACAACTAAACTGAAGCAGGAGGACACACAGCTTATTATCATTTGGCGCCCATTCAACTCAACCAGCCACTGCCTCCATGGGGAGGTAGATGGGAAAAACGAAGGGTCTGGCATTTCTTTATAAATCAACCCTCGTCACAAAGGGTTAGGATAAAGAGTAAAAGGTGGCTGGCTTTAGCCTTTTAAAGAGCCAAAGAGGCATCAGTAGCAGTGGTCGATTAGGGTTGGCCCTCAAGATGAAAGAAAGGACATGGGGAAGTGGCCCAGGAGGTAACAAAACATTTGAGAATGCTGTAGAGGGTTCATTCATTTTGCACACCTTTCAGCTGCTTCAAATTAATGGCACTGCCGTCTCTGAATGCCACGGTGCACATATAAACCACCTGGCATATTATTGCGAAGGGGGCAACGTAGCAACCAACAAGAGTCACCTATCTCCAAAGATCGGACTCTGTCCTGTACACACGGGCGGACTGGGAACTGAAATCAGCCCTGGCAATCAGCTTGACCGGCCATGGGGGGTGGGGTTGGTGCGAGTGGGAGGCACCACTGCAGCTGCCACTTTTGTTACAGGCCGCCAATATTGCAGCACTGCTGTACAACCAGCCACTCATAACAGGGGTTCAAAACCAGCCCTCACCCTTCCAGCCTACCGGGGAAACGGCTGGTGCCCGCATGACTAGTCCAGCCCTGCTCGTACACGCCTACATATAATATGTTGTGCTATCGGGATATGTTCCACACAGCACAAGCGTGTTCATAGCCCAGAAAGCCTATACAACAACAAGTCAAGTCAAGTCATAAAAATTTGTATAGCGCACTACATACCCAGAGGGTTTCAAGGCGCTTAGGAAGGGGAGGAGGATTATTTGTCAAATATCCACGTTTTAAGCTGCTTTCTGAACGCTAGGTGGTTCTGGGTGAGGCGAAGGTAAGCGGGGAGTGAGTTCCATGTTTTAGCAGCCAAGTATGAAAAGGATCTGCCTCCCATGGTGGTCTTGTTGATGCGAGGTACAGTGGCGAGGGCTTGGCTGGAAGAACGTAGTTGGCGTGAGGGGGTGTAGAAGGACAGTCGAGAGTTGAGGCAATCTGGTCCGATGTCGTAGAGTGATTTGTGTGCGTGGGTAAGCAGTCGGAAAGTGATCCTCTTATTGACGGGTAGCCAGTGGAGGTCTTTAAGGTGACCAGAGATGTGTTCGTTGCGTGGGATGTCTAGTATGAGCCTGGCTGAGGCGTTTTGGATTCGTTGGAGTTTCTTCTGGAGTTTAGCGGTGGTACCTGCGTAGAGGGTGTTTCCGTAGTCAAGTCGGCTCGTGACCAGAGCGTGGGTGACTGTTTTCCTTGTTTCGGAAGGGATCCAGCGAAATGTTTTTCTGAGCATGCGAAGAATGTTGAAGCAGGAAGAGGATACGGCGCTGACTTGTCTGTTCATTGAGAGTGAAGAATCCAGGATGATGCCAAGGTTCCGTGCGTGGTCTGTCGGGATGGGTGCTTTTCCGAGGGCTTCCGGCCACCAGGAGTCGTCCCAAGCAGAGGGGGATGTACCTAAGATGAGGACTTCTGTTTTGTCTGAGTTCAGTTTCAGACGGCTTAGTTTCATCCATTCGGCCACTTCTTTCATTCCTTCGTGTAGGTTAGTTTTGGCGGTGTTGGGGTCTTTGGTGAGTGATAGGATCAGTTGGGTGTCATCCGCGTAGGAGATGATGTTGAGGTTGTGTTGGCGTGCGATGGCCGCGAGGGGGCTCATGTATACGTTGAAGAGGGTGGGACTGAGTGAGGATCCTTGTGGTACGCCACAGATGACTTCGGTGGCCTCGGACTTGAATGGTGGGAGGCGGACTCTCTGTGTTCTTCCGGAGAGGAAGGAGGTGATCCATTCAAGTGCTTTTCCTTGTATTCCGATGTTTCTGAGGCGCTGTAGAAGGGTGCTGTGGCAGACTGTATCAAATGCTGCAGAGAGGTCGAGGAGGATGAGGGCGACTGTGTCTCCATTGTCCAGTAGAGTTCGAATGTCGTCTGTTGCTGCGATGAGGGCGGTCTCAGTGCTGTGTTTTGCTCGGAAGCCAGATTGTGAGGGGTCGAGGGATTTGTTGGCTTCGAGGAAGGCGGCGAGCTGGTTGTTGACGGCTTTCTCGATGACTTTGGCCGGGAATGGAAGAAGCGAGATGGGGCGGTAATTTTTGAGTTCTGTGGGGTCCGCTGTTGGTTTTTTCAGAAGGGCGGTGAGTTCAGCGTGTTTCCAGTCTTCTGGGAAGGTAGCGGAGTTGAAGGAGCAGTTGATGACGTCTCGGAGGTGCAGTGCTATGACGGAGTCTGCTTTGTTGAAGATGTGGTGAGGGCATGGGTCTGTGGGGGATCCTGAGTGGATGGAATTCATCAGGCGGATTGTGTCCTCAGTGGAGATTGGATTCCAGGCGTTAAGGGTGTTCACGGAGGGAAGATGGTCAGCAGATGGTAGGGTGGGTTGGTTTCCGGGTTGGTTGTCGAAGCTGTTGTGGATGTCTGCAATCTTGTTGTGGAAAAAAGAGGCTAGGGAGTCGCAGAGGGTTTGAGAGGGGGTGATGTCGTTGGAGTTGGCCGAGGGATTGGAAAATTCCTTGACGATGTTGAAACAAGGCAGAACGTCCTTCCAAGCATCTGGTTTATCAATGTAGGCCTAGTCGAATCAGTGGATACATCAAACTGTTCCAGAGGTTCCATTGGGAAATATATTCCATAAGGTGGCTTAGCAATATTCCACATAAAGAATGAAAATCACAAAATTAAATAAATAAATGACTCAGTACTCCTGTCAAAAGGCAGTTGTTCTAACGTTCGATATGAAGATTACCAATCAAAGGTATACACTCACACAAAATGCAAGTGACAATGGGTGTGGGATATAAATGATTTTGTGTTGCTGATGGGTTTAGGCACTCAGTAAGTCATAATCCATACATTTTGTCACTCATCTTTGCACTCATAGATCCATTCAACCATCCACTGACTCATTCTTGCATACACCCTCTGAAACAACCACAATCAAACACACCCAAACTCAACAAGCTATGCAAGAAAATAAAAGAATACAAGTAGAAAAAAGAAAACAATCTTCTGTTCTCCACAGAAAACATATGGTTCCCATAAAAAAACTTAATCTTGCAAGATATATGTCTTGCTGAGGTATTGTAAATAGTTACATTTTTTGAAGTTCAGTTTGGCCACCACATTTAGAACCAATAAGTTTGACATATTAGAATGATCTTAAAACAATGATACACTATGGACAACAACATTCCATAATGGTCTTATGGTTTAGAGGAAGTGGCCATGTGGAATGCAGCAATACCAAAGGGGATGATGGACGGAGTGTTTCAGCAAATCAAACACTCCCCCCCAGTCAACTGTTCTGGGTTTAATCCATCACCATTCTTTAGCTCACTCCACCACCCCAGTTCAGACATGGCCATATGCAAATCAGTCTGACCCTGTGCCTCATGGGAACAGTCCAGCCCGAACTGCCAAGCCATGTCTTCCCTGGAGCGGAAACAAGCATCCTGGGACCGGTTTTGGATTCATAACCCTCATCAGCCAGGCTATCTTGAATCCAGTGGTAGAGTGAGCAAGGGACCCACGTCTGGGCATACCCTGCCAACTTAGGGCAAGCAAAGCGTTACCAAAGGGGATGATGTACGGAGTGGTTGAGCAAACCAAACACTCACCCCCAGTCAACTGATCTGGGTTTAATCCATCACCACTCTTTAGCTCACTCCACCACCCCAGTTCAGACATGGCCATATGCAAATCAGTCTGACCCTGTGCTTCATGGGAACAGTCCAGCCCAAACTGCCAAGCCATGTCTTCCCTGGACCGGAAACAAGCATCCTGGGACCGGTTTCAGATTCATAATCCTCATCAGCTAGGCTATCTTGAATCCAGTGGTAGAGTGAGCAAAGGACCCACATCTGGGCATACCCTGCCAACTTAGGGCGAACAAAGTGATACCAAAGGGGATGATGGACGGAGTATTTGAGCATATCAAACACTCACCCCCAGTCAACTCATCTGGGTTTAATCCATCACCATTCTTTAGCTCACTCCACCACCCCAGTTCAGACATGTGGAATGCAGCACACTGCAGATAAGACGAGCTGCAAGCAAGTGACCTGTTAGCACTGCCTGCAGCCCTGTAATTCTCCTAACAAACATTAAAATAAAAAGAAGAGAAGCAGAAAAATTAAATGGAAACTATAAGAGGAAAACAAAGAAACTGGCCACCCAGACCTGTCACTGAGGCACACTAATTTTCAGGCGGATGTAAACATGTGATTACAAATAATGCTGTTGTTCACTGGGCAAGAAAGCCAATGACTGATGTGGACTGAACCATTACCCCATGCACAATGCTGTCATGGATGGAAGCAGTGCATAAATGACACTCAGATAGACCAATGGCATATCAGAGATGTCCTAAAGGCCCTCTATGTGCCTAGATGGATATATTTATGCCCAAACATAAATATATATATATAAATGTATAGAAATACGTGGACCACGGGAGAGTCCCAAGAAGCTTGCATATTTTTTATTACCCCCACCTTTATGGATCCGGACCCCGAACTTATTGAAGAATTGGCACAAAACAACCATGATTGCTCTACGATAATGCTAAAACTTTTAATCAAATATGCAATAAAGGACACTGAACGACTATCTTTAGAGATGGAGAAGATTTCTAATGTACTAAAAGAAAAATATACTAACAATGAATTTGAAACGGAAATTAATAAACTCAATTCCATCTTGAGAAAGTAGAGGAGGAAATTAAACTAAACAAAACAATGTAATTTTCACTGAGATGAGATTTACCACAACCAGGGACAGATTTTAACATTTGGTAAAAAATGCTATCATTTAAGAAAAACAATCAAAATACAGGTGGTGAAAGTACAGGATACAACCGACAAAAATCTTGAAGCCATGAGTGAAGTGGCTACTACATTGCGGATCCCGCAAGCTGAAGCTGCAACTATTGGAATTCCAGGCAATAAGACTCCAGAAAGGGAAGAAACAGTTGGAGTAAAGTCCAGCATTTTAAAGGAATTTGACATTATTGTTGAAGACAAGAATCTGCGAGTTCCCAAGCAACAAGAGGTCGAGGTCGAGGCGCCAGAGGCGCCAAGCAAGGCGCAAAGTAACAAAGCAATATACAAACCTTCATGGGAATGACAACAAGGGGGTAAATGGTCACAAAATGAACTCATGGTACTGAATTTATCTAATACATTGTTGACTGATGATCAAATTAATGTGTTATCCTTAGGTTTAACCTTTTGCCCCACTAAAAGATTTGACTATACTGGGAGTAGAATCGATTTGTTTTACTTCACTCATAAATTGAAACTCAAAAAATGGCACGAGCATAGACTGAAACAAACAGTACCTATAGATCCAGAGAGGGAATCCAATTTAGCTATTGAAGAAATAGATAACTTACATACACTTAGAGAGCTTGAGGAAACTGACAATTGGGTAGATGACCCATTAGTAATTCTAACTCAAGAAAATGTCACGATTGATCAAGCCAGTTTAGACGGCTTTAAACCCAATACGAGCTTCTTTCCTCAAATACATACCGAAGCTATTGAGGTATTTGAGAATGGGGTCCTAAAGGAATTTGAAAAACTGGCATGATGTAAACTACACTTTCATAGTAATCTCACCTCAGGCCAACAGATAACTATCAAAGAACTACAAACCAACAAAGACCCTGTCATTAAGAAATCAGACAAAGGTGGAAATGTAGTGGTATGGCCAATAAAAATGCATTTGAATGAGGGAAAAAGACAATTGAGTGACAGCAATAGCTATGTAAAAAGTGATAAAAAATGCTATTAGGCCAGTAATGAGAGGTACAGGATTGGCGTTGTGAAATGGAAGAACGATAAATTGCTATCAAATGATGAGTTCACATTTTTAAATTTTGAATTTCCAAAACTGTCTGCAATGTATCTATTGCCTAAGGTTCACAAGGATAAGCTCAATCCTTCTGGTAGACCGATTGTTTCTTCAATAGGGAGCATGTACGAAAATACTTTAAAGTACATTGATTATTTTCTTAGACCGTATGTACAGTCATTGCCTTCCTATGTACAGGATACATGAAATTTTTTGAGACAAACTGAGAAAGTGAATTGGGAACAAGGTATGTTATTGCTGACACTTGCCGTGAACAGCCTTTATATTTGCATACCCCTTGATATGGGCCTGGAAGCCTGTTGTTACTACCTAAAGAGTCATCCACTTTGCTATTTGCTGCACACTGAGATGCTGTGAAATATGATGTTTATCTGTTTGACTAACAATTTCTTCATTTTTGATCACATGATCTCTTGCCAAGCCCAGGGAACTGCAATGGGAACCTGCTTCGCCCCCAGCTATGCAGGTTTGTACCTAGGCTGGTGGGAGGAGCAGGTGGCTAATAACATTGAAGCCTTTAATCGCCGTGTTGTTCTCTGGGCAAGGAAATTAACGATATATTCTGTGTGTGGAGAGGGGATGAGAATGAAGCCCAAGAATTTGTAGAGTCCCTCAACAGTAACAATATAAAGTTTACTTTCTCAATGGACAGGAATACTATTGAATTCCTAGATGTAGAAATACAAGTAAACGGAAGTCGATTGGAAAGTAAACTGTACCGTAAGAAAACAGCCGGCAACAGTTTACTACATGCCGAAAGTTGCCACCCAGTTAACCTCATAATCAGTATACCATATGGGGCGTTATTGAGGGCACGCCGCAATTGTAGTTCTGACTTGACATTTATGGATGAAATGAACACCATGAGAAAAAAGTTTGCGGGGAGGGGTAATTCACAGAAAGTAATCAATAAAGCATGTGAGAAATTGAAAAAAAGTTTAAAGGGAGGAATTGCTGAAAACCAAAATTGATAACAATGATGGGGAGGATTCCATTAGATTCATCACATCATTTGGTAATCAGGCAGGTGATGGATGGAAATGTCTTAGGACATTTTGGAATGTATTGGGCATGGATGAGACTCTTGCAAAATGTTTTGGTAACAATCCTAGTATCACATTTCAGAGATGCCCGGCATTAAAAGACATGTTATGTAAAAGTATGCTACCTGTAGACACTAATTCTCAATTTAAGATACAAGTTTTTACACTTGCAAAGCATGCAAGGCATGCCATAACAGTATCAACCTTAAGCAAGTGAAATTATCAAAAATGCAGAAACCATTTGTAATTTCAAAATAGCTGACTTGTAAGTCAGATTTGTGTGTGTATGCTTTATTTTGCCCATGTCATCTGATATACATCGGCAGCACAATCCATTAGGTGAAGAGGCGCATTAGAACATATGCGGGCAATCACTAATGTAAATAGACAATATCCTATTGCCTGTCATTCCAGAGAATGACATAACAAAAAAGCTGGTTTGCTTAGATACAGTGCCTCAGTTAGAATACCTTTTTCAGAAAGGGGAGGAAACAGGGTTCACGAGCAAAGACGGCTAGAATACAGAATGATCATTAAGTACGAAACCACACATCTTGAGGGCATCAATAAGGATAAAGAGTTAGCGGTACACCTAGGCTGAATAAGTGGTTATAGTTCCCAGGAATATCATGCTGTTTTTAGATTGAAACCTGTCTAATTGCCTCTCAAGTATGATGTTTGTTTTTAAATAAGGAATCAGATCATTAACGATCATTGCATTGATTTTTTCTAATTTTTAGGAGACAAAGTTAATTCCTCGCAACGAAGAAAGGCAAAACAAGCTAATGTGGATGGTGTCACATGTGAAAAACGGAGTTCTTGTAGTGTCATGGAGATATGAGTTGTATATTTTCTTAATCATGGCCCTCAGTAGCAGTACTGTAATACTCTTTGGACCACTGGGGCAAAATTGTATGATTTATAGATTTACAAATGTATATATTGTTAGAGGAGAGGTAAATTAGTATAAACGAAATAATATTTTGATGATGAGAAATGAGTACATCGATTCAATCATGGCCCACTTGGGCAGTATTGTAATACCCTTCCACCCACTTGGGCAAAATTGTACGATCTGGCAATTTAAAAATCTTCTGAGGAAAGGCAACTCAGTATGAATGAAATAAACATGAACTATGACAGCAAACAATGATATTAATTATGTTCCGCTTGGAAAGATGTATTTATATACACTAACAAACAATTCCAAAATGGATGCCTTTATGACCAATGACTAAAGGTTATCAAGTAGTCCTATGTTTATGTTTACACTTTTTGTGCACTATATGTTATGGATGAAATCAACTGTCGAATTGACCCATTAGAAGAGAACGGCTGTTCTGAAACGTGTCAGGCATTGTTTGTCATATGCTTATGCAATAAACCACGTTTAAACTGGACTCTGGGCTTGGAGCAATCTTTTGCTCCACAAGAGAAGGGTTGGGGCTTTGATGTATATATATATATATATATATATATATATATATATATATATATATATATATATATATATATATATATATATATATATATATATATATATATATATATATATATATATATATATATATATCCTGCAAAAGTACGTGCACCATCGTCACGCAATCCAGACCACACCAGCAGTACTTCAAAAGGTTTTTCTTTATTAAAAAAGGTTAGTAGGCATGACGAGTTTCGAGTCTAAGACTCTTTCTCAAATGCCATATGCTGCACAACTGTGGGTTCGTTAGGTTTAAATAACGGGACTTTAAGACACTGAAAAGGGACCAAGTCCATTCCACCCAGATTTAAAGGAGCAACTAGTTGTTCAATCTTAGTGGATATAACGCTGTTTTTGTAGTCTTAGAAGCAAAGTAAAGTACCTTTCTTATTTTGAGTTGTTTAGTAACCCCCAAATGGTAAAAACATTGCAGGTTGCTTTGCTCAATTCTCCGATTAATTCGTGAAGTCATGAGTGATGTCACTGACTCTGTCATGAGTGGAATTTCAATGGTTTTGTATGAGTTAAATGTCAAACTAACTAAAACGTGTGAAACCTATGGTTTTTTCAGTGAATATCTAAGGTTTTTTAAATGCTAATTCCTAACTATAACATGGCTGATACCTATGTTTTTTTTAGTGAATTTCAAAGGTTTTGTAAATTATAATTTTTAGATGTATTAATTGTTATATATTTTTATACTGATTTACTACATTGTTTTAAAGTATTTCTTTTTAGATATTTTATTTTTTAAATCACATTACATATTTTTAATATAAATTGAAAAAAATATGTTTTAAAAAATATTGAAATTGTAATATATATTTTTTTATTTTATATTTTTTTATTTATTTACATTTTATATAGCAGGCAATGATATCCTATGGAAGGAAATTCAAGTTACTGGTAAGTATGGTTAAAATTACTTTTCAGGAACAGTAGTGAGCTGAAAGATGCAGCACTAAGGTCTCTCCTGATAACAGGTGAGTAAATCGGAATTTGTAGTTTAGCTGATTTTAGAGGAATTTTTTAAAGTTCCAAAACTCCAGACTTAGAAGATTTTCCAAGTGAAACCAGTCTATGTTAGCCTATGGAAGGAAATTCAAGTTACTGTAAGTATGGTTAGAATTACTTTTCAGGATCAGTAGTGGGCTGAAATATGCAGCACTGAGGTCTCTCCTGATAACAGGTGAGTACATCGGAATTCGTAGTTTGGCTGATTTTAGGGGAATTTTTTAAAGTTCCAAAACTCCACACTTTGAAGAATTTCCAAATGAAACCAGTCAATGTTAGCCTATGGAAGGAAATTCAAGTTACTGTTAGTATGCTTAGATTTACTTTTCAGGGTCCGTACTGGTCTCAAAGATGCAGCACTGACGTCTCTCGTGATAACAGGTGAGTAAATCAGAAATCGGACGATCCCTAGGGGCCAACTAGCCCACCAGGAACCTCCAGTATGTGCCATGGGGCTGTGTTGCAGAGATTGTAATGAGGCCACGCCCCTTTTTACACCTCTCTGCAACGCAGCCCCCTGGAGCCTTTGCAGAGGGGAAACTAACTCCCCTTGCATACTCGGGGTCCCTTGGGGCCAACTAGCCCACCAGGAACCTCCAGTATGCGCCAGGGGGCTGCGTTGCAGAGAGGTGTTATGAGGCCACGCCCCTTTTTACACCTCTCTGCAAAGCAGCCCCCATGGTGCGTTTGCAGAGGGGGAACTAATTTTTCTTGCATACTGGGGGTCCCTGGGGGGCCAACTAGCCCACCAGGAACCTCCAGTATATGCCAGGGGGCTGCGTTGCACAGAGGTTTAATGAGGCCACGCCTCTTTTTACACCTCCCTGCAATGCAGCCCACTGGCGCATTTGCCGAGGGGGAACTAATTCCCCTTGCATACTAGGGGTCCCTGGGGGCTAACTAGCCCACCAGGAACCTTCAGTATGCGCCAGGGGGCTGCATTGGTGAGAGGTGTTCTGAGGCCATCACAGACCCCCCTATTTTGAATATTAGTGCCCCGGGAGGTGGGGGTCCCCAGGGCGTGGAGGTGGCCTTCAGACCCCGACAGTTTAACAATTTTTTTTTAAAAAGAGAAGCCCCGGGGGGTGGCAGTCCCTGGGAATGCGTGGGGGGCCTTGAGCCCCCCACATACATTTCATGGAAGCTCCAGGGGGTGGCAGTCTCCGGGCTGGGGGGGCCTCAGAGCCCCCCACCTTATTAAAATAAGCCCCAGGGGTGGCGGTCCCCGGGGCTGGGGGTGCCCTCTGGGACCCCCTTTACAGAGAGTCAATTCCCCCCGGGATTCAACCCCCCCGGTCTAAAAAAAAATAAATATATATATGCACATTTTTTTTTTATCGGCAGGGTACGCATTCCCTACTCTTATCCCATGATTTAAAAAAATAAAATAATGAATTGGGCCTTGGGGGTCCTTTTGGGACCCCCTAAGCAGTCCTAGTGGGTCATGGTGTTTCTACCCTGCCGCCTTTTCGCGTTTTTTGCATTTCTTTTTCTGTTTTCTTGTGCCTTGGTTCTACCGAGGCACAAGATAGCTGCCAACACTTCCTGGTTTGGAGTGTTGACAGACAGTTTACAGCCAATTAGCATGCAGCTCGTGCTCGTAATGGTACGCGTATAATCCTAGGACGGTTCGCGTACGCTACAACTTCGCAAATATATCTATGATTTTACTTTTTATTTTCTAAGGAAATACAGAAAGGATTTACACCATTTAACAAAAAGCACAATCTACGAACCAAACTCTACCTTTTTGCCAAATTTGGTGTAATTCCGTTCAGCAGTTCGGGCTGTAGCCGTGTCTAACAGTCCCTATGGAAAATTGCATGGGGAAAACATGTTTTGGGACCCCCCTTTTTTCTCAGTCCCCACTAGACAAATCACCCAGAAACTTTCAGGGAAGGAGCGGAGCGGAGCAGGCCATCTTCTTTGAGAATTTCGCGAAGATTCGTCGACCAGCGCCAAAGTTATTCCAAATAGAATGTTGCTGATTTCCTATGGAAACTAGTTCCTAACTATCGCCAGTAGGTAATATATATATATATTTATATATATCAAACACACAAGAGTTGCCTCGAATGATGGAGCCCACACGGGTGATTATTTCTGCATCTCTTTAATGGGAACTGTAACACGGAAGTTGCACCGCCAGCAGCACAGTCTTTCAAAGTCAAAATGCCGACGCGTTTCGGGCTCCCGCCCTTCGTCTCTGGGCTGACTTTCACAATGAGCACACGCTGTCCATAAGCGCTGATTTAAAGCAGTACCCGCCCGGGTGGGCGTGGCTGCTCCCGCAGCCTCCTGGTACTGTTAGTTCAACGCCTGTTTTCTCCAGTGAGTGAAGCAGAGTCTCATTTAATAAAATTAAGTAATATCCCAAGTGGGTGGCTGTTCTGTGCTGTGCAACACACAATGTCATTTTATCCAGTTCTCCAAGGCAGCACCTCGTCCCCACAGCAAACGCCCACTGGCGTTGCCAAGGTCCACAACAGCGGCGGGGCATCCATCGCGGCTGGGCTCGCCGCTCCATATATCAAACACACAAGAGTTGCCTCGAATGATGGAGCCCACACGGGTGATTATTTCTGCATCTCTTTAATGGGAACTGTAACACGGAAGTTGCACCGCCAGCAGCACAGTCTTTCAAAGTCAAAATGCCGACGCGTTTCGGGCTCCCGCCCTTCGTCTCTGGGCTGACTTTCACAATGAGCACACGCTGTCCATAAGCGCTGATTTAAAGCAGTACCCGCCCGGGTGGGCGTGGCTGCTCCCGCAGCCTCCTGGTACTGTTAGTTCAACGCCTGTTTTCTCCAGTGAGTGAAGCAGAGTCTCATTTAATAAAATTAAGTAATATCCCAAGTGGGTGGCTGTTCTGTGCTGTGCAACACACAATGTCATTTTATCCAGTTCTCCAAGGCAGCACCTCGTCCCCACAGCAAACGCCCACTGGCGTTGCCAAGGTCCACAACAGCGGCGGGGCATCCATCGCGGCCGGGCTCGCCGCTCCATATATCAAACACACAAGAGTTGCCTCGAATGATGGAGCCCACACGGGTGATTATTTCTGCATCTCTTTAATGGGAACTGTAACACGGAAGTTGCACCGCCAGCAGCACAGTCTTTCAAAGTCAAAATGCCGACGCGTTTCGGGCTCCCGCCCTTCGTCTCTGGGCTGACTTTCACAATGAGCACACGCTGTCCATAAGCGCTGATTTAAAGCAGTACCCGCCCGGGTGGGCGTGGCTGCTCCCGCAGCCTCCTGGTACTGTTAGTTCAACGCCTGTTTTCTCCAGTGAGTGAAGCAGAGTCTCATTTAATAAAATTAAGTAATATCCCAAGTGGGTGGCTGTTCTGTGCTGTGCAACACACAATGTCATTTTATCCAGTTCTCCAAGGCAGCACCTCGTCCCCACAGCAAACGCCCACTGGCGTTGCCAAGGTCCACAACAGCGGCGGGGCATCCATCGCGGCTGGGCTCGCCGCTCCATATATCAAACACACAAGAGTTGCCTCGAATGATGGAGCCCACACGGGTGATTATTTCTGCATCTCTTTAATGGGAACTGTAACACGGAAGTTGCACCGCCAGCAGCACAGTCTTTCAAAGTCAAAATGCCGACGCGTTTCGGGCTCCCGCCCTTCGTCTCTGGGCTGACTTTCACAATGAGCACACGCTGTCCATAAGCGCTGATTTAAAGCAGTACCCGCCCGGGTGGGCGTGGCTGCTCCCGCAGCCTCCTGGTACTGTTAGTTCAACGCCTGTTTTCTCCAGTGAGTGAAGCTGCTGGCGGTGCAACTTCCGTGTTACAGTTCCCATTAAAGAGATGCAGAAATATTCACCCGTGTGGGCTCCATCATTCGAGGCAACTCTTGTGTGTTTGATATATGGAGCGGCGAGCCCAGCCGCGATGGATGCCCCGCCGCTGTTGTGGACCTTGGCAACGCCAGTGGGCGTTTGCTGTGGGGACGAGGTGCTGCCTTGGAGAACTGGATAAAATGACATTGTGTGTTGCACAGCACAGAACAGCCACCCACTTGGGATATTACTTAATTTTATTAAATGAGACTCTGCTTCACTCACTGGAGAAAACAGGCGTTGAACTAACAGTACCAGGAGGCTGCGGGAGCAGCCACGCCCACCCGGGCGGGTACTGCTTTAAATCAGCGCTTATGGACAGCGTGTGCTCATTGTGAAAGTCAGCCCAGAGACGAAGGGCGGGAGCCCGAAACGCGTCGGCATTTTGACTTTGAAAGACTGTGCTGCTGGCGGTGCAACTTCCGTGTTACAGTTCCCATTAAAGAGATGCAGAAATAATCACCCGTGTGGGCTCCATCATTCGAGGCAACTCTTGTGTGTTTGATATATGGAGCGGCGAGCCCAGCCGCGATGGATGCCCCGCCGCTGTTGTGGACCTTGGCAACGCCAGTGGGCGTTTGCTGTGGGGACGAGGTGCTGCCTTGGAGAACTGGATAAAATGACATTGTGTGTTGCACAGCACAGAACAGCCACCCACTTGGGATATTACTTAATTTTATTAAATGAGACTCTGCTTCACTCACTGGAGAAAACAGGCGTTGAACTAACAGTACCAGGAGGCTGCGGGAGCAGCCACGCCCACCCGGGCGGGTACTGCTTTAAATCAGCGCTTATGGACAGCGTGTGCTCATTGTGAAAGTCAGCCCAGAGACGAAGGGTGGGAGCCCGAAACGCGTCGGCATTTTGACTTTGAAAGACTGTGCTGCTGGCGGTGCAACTTCCGTGTTACAGTTCCCATTAAAGAGATGCAGAAATAATCACCCGTGTGGGCTCCATCATTCGAGGCAACTCTTGTGTGTTTGATATATGGAGCGGCGAGCCCAGCCGCGATGGATGCCCCGCCGCTGTTGTGGACCTTGGCAACGCCAGTGGGCGTTTGCTGTGGGGACGAGGTGCTGCCTTGGAGAACTGGATAAAATGACATTGTGTGTTGCACAGCACAGAACAGCCACCCACTTGGGATATTACTTAATTTTATTAAATGAGACTCTGCTTCACTCACTGGAGAAAACAGGCGTTGAACTAACAGTACCAGGAGGCTGCGGGAGCAGCCACGCCCACCCGGGCGGGTACTGCTTTAAATCAGCGCTTATGGACAGCGTGTGCTCATTGTGAAAGTCAGCCCAGAGACGAAGGGCGGGAGCCCGAAACGCGTCGGCATTTTGACTTTGAAAGACTGTGCTGCTGGCGGTGCAACTTCCGTGTTACAGTTCCCATTAAAGAGATGCAGAAATAATCACCCGTGTGGGCTCCATCATTCGAGGCAACTCTTGTGTGTTTGATATTTATATATATATATATATATATATATATATATATATATATATATATATATATATATATATATCCTGAACAACAGAGCAAGTAAGCCAGAGTAAGCTGAGCTGGACGCATGGAAGTGAGTAGTCAATTGAAATTATGGTGTCATGGAAACGAACACCACCAAAGGAATGAATTGAACTGCATCACCCAGCATGCAACTCACTGGAGAGTACATGTAAAAAAGGTTAAAATGAATGATGGCAGTTACCCGTGAATCACCAGTGCTTGCTGCCCCATGAAGAAGAAGCAAGGCTGCTTCGAAACGCGTCGGGGACTTTGAAAATTTAATTAGCGTCATGTGAAGCTTCCTAATAAAGAAGTTTGTTAACTTTCTTACTTTGGGAGTGGCGTCCTTGAGATCGAGGAACTCTTGTTGAATACAGTACGCGGCAGCCTCAGCCGTGAAGGATGCACCGCCCATTTGAAATATGGTAACGGGTCTGTTGGGATGCACCTTTCATACCGAACAACAGAGCAAGTAAGCCAGAGGAAGCTGAGCTGGATGCATGGAAGTGAATAGTCAATTAAAATTATGGTGTCATGGAAACGAACCCCACCAAAGGAATGAATTGAACTGCATCACCCAGCATGCAACTCACTGGAGAGTACATGTAAAAAAGGTTAAAATGAATGATGGCAGTTACCCGTGAATCACCAGTGCTTGCTACCCCATGAAGAAGAAGCAAGGCTGCTTCGAAACGCGTCGGGGACTTTGAAAATTTAATTAGCGTCATGTGAAGCTTCATAATAAAGAAGTTTTTGAGCTTTCTTACTTTGTGAGTGGCGTCCTTGAGATCGAGTAACTCTTGTTGAATATATATAAATATATATATATCCAAAGCAAATTCGACTTAATGGCGGCAGCCACTTCCGGGTGAGAGGGTTAAAAAAACGGAAGAAAGTCGCAACCTCCGTGAATTTTCAATCAGATGAAGACTCCCACCACTTCCACCATAGCCACGGCGGCGAAGAAGGAGAAGCGAACAACTTGATCAGGCAAGATGTTATTTAATCAACCATATCCAAAAAGAGCATCGACAGATGACGCGTTTCGGGCTTCAAGAGCCCTTGATCACATAAAGACTGGTTACAATGTAGCCATTTTTAAACAAAATGCCTCTTCCCATTGCGGTCACATGGTCAGCCCTTTGGCATTAACACTGTAAAAAGACTATATCATGCATTTGTAGTTTCTAACGAACTGATTTCACATATTGTTGTGTTTATCTAATGAAGTTCTACTACTACAAATATGAAATATGTCAGATATATATATGTAAATATCACATCAAATCATATTAAGTCTTTTTAACAAATAAGCTATTACTGGATAAATCCATTCATAAAAAATAATCTTAAACATGAGCCAACATTATATCTGCATAAACGCAATGGGCGTTAAGACCACCCTAGCACTGGTGGGTGAGATAAGCATAGTAATAATTTTATACATGCGAAGAAGTGCAAAACAAATCTCAAAACTGAGATAAAATAATATTACAAGGCAAATCAATAGAATGTGTAATGAGATAATAGAGGAAATATCGAACTTGGAAAAAGCTGTTTTGTCCATTAGATCAACTTCACCTATATCTCCCATATGCAAACTACTGTACATATCCCTCGCATTAGTGCAAAATAAATAAACATTTGATTTTATTTATTGTTCCTATACATATAAATATACAGGAAACCTAACATTCCTTGAAAATTAGATTAAAAATGTGAACATGATGGCGAATCAGTCCTGTTCAGATCATTTTATCCTGTTGTAAAGTTTCAATACGTGCAATTCATCTAGACCACAACACAGACACGACGATATTTTACAGACATGTATACATATCTTCCGTGTTGTTAAGTCCATTGGGACACTTACTATCAAAATTGAGAATGAATCTAGTTTCTAATCTCCTGAGCAACAGTTCTCTATTACCCCCTCTACGCTGTTTCGGTACAGAGGATACCACGTATTATTGCAGACAGTTCAAATTATTGTCATGCACCTGTTTAAAATGGCGAGCCACCGGGTAGTTAGGATCACTATGAAGGATGGCGGGTAGGTGCTGCAAAATTCTCACGTGCACCTGTAGCTTGGTACTGCCAATATAATTGAGACCCCAGTTATACGTGAGAACATAAACTGCGAACTCCGTCTTACAGTTGTAGTTTTCCAATATCTTATGTGGTGTAGGACTGAAAGGTGTGTAGTACTCTGTTTTGTTTTATGCATGAAGCAAAGCGATTTGAATTTAAATCGGTTCTCAATTTTTAACCAGTGGGGATCCCGAATATAATTAGTGGTGGGGGTTGTGTTAGGGATTTTACATAGGAGTCTGGCTGCAGCATTTTGAACTGTCTGCAGCCTACGAATCGTAGCTTTCTTTGCCCCTAGATACAGTAGTCTAATGTAGTCTAGTCTAGTCTGGATACTTGTATTGCGCAGCAAATCACATCCCGAGGGAGTCTCATGGCGCATGCGGACGATCCTGAGGTGGGAGAGTGAGCCAGAGGATGGAACCAGCAGAAGAGCCAGTACATTTCCGTAATCAATCCTAGATGTAATTAGTGTGTTGATTACAGTTTTCCTAGCTGATTCTGGTAGCATCCAACAGATCTTTTTTAGCCATTTTAAAATGGCAAAGCAGGTGGCGGATGTTGTCACTGCTTGTTGATGCATATTAAGAGAATCATCAGTAATGATGCCCAGATTACGTTCTTGTGTTACTGGGACTGGGAGTAGGCCCATTTCTTGTGGCCAATGTTGGGGGCCCCATAATTATTTGTCTTTGCCCAGTATCCTCACTTTGGTTTTCTCACCGTTTAGTTTAAGAAAATGTTCTTGCATCCATCCTGCAATTTTCACAAGCCCTTGTTTAATATAGAGGGATTGTCCTCGTTTCCAGTGGAGAGTGAGAAGAGCAGCTGAGAATCATCAGCATAGGAGTACATTTGTAGCCCAGTTTCTTCCACTACCTTTGCTAGTGGGCACATATACAGATTAAATAGTAGTGGGCTTAATATAGAGCCCTGTGGTACCCCATGCTTGAAGAACTGGACATCAGAGCAAGCAGAGCGAGAGAAAACTTGAAAGGTACGTTCCTCCAACAAAGATTTAATCCAATTTAAAGCCGAGCTCTGATACCTAGTGAATATAGTGTCCTCATTAATACAGTATGTGATACCGTATCAAATGCGGCACTAAGGTCTAAAAGTACCAGTGCCACCGTTTCGCCTCTATCCATCAAGGAGCGGATATATTCAGTAACTCCCAGTAGTGTTGTCTCCGTAGAGAACCCCGATCTGAAACCTGACTGATGGGGAGGCAATAGATCTTGGGCCATGATGAATTCGGTTAAGGAATGATGAACATGTTTTTCCAAAATCTTTGAAAATATGGTTAGCAGGGAAATGGGTCTAAAATTGGACGGCAAAATAGGGTCGGCTCCAGTCTTTTATAGCAGCGGATGGATCATGGCATGTTTCCATTCTTTTGGTACAGTTTCCTCTTGTAAGGACAAATTTAAAAGGTCTGGGATGGTAGCCACTGCCTTCTTGTAGAGTGTCTTAAGTACCGAGCACGATAACGGATCATTTGGTGACCCAGATTTAATTGTGCTAAGTAGCTCACTGAATATGTCCGTGCTGAGTTTAGGCCAATTTTCCAGATTTTCCATACCCAGTAATACACATACCTTTTGTATATAAAGGAGTGTGCTGTTCAATCAATTTGGACACCAAATTAGCATTTAGTGAGGAGAATAACACAGAAATACTTAGAACACCATCCTTGTTAGCAGAGACAGAGATAGCACAGACGGTTCAAAACACAGACGAATGGGAGGCACTGTCCACCAAAAAGAAAGAACAAATCCAGACAGCTCTACATGGAGCTTTTATGACAGAGTACCTACGGAAGAATAGCGCACCAAGGGACCTGATCATTACCAATGAGCCCAGACTTTTCATTAATATTAAAGAATTCCGTACCAACTAGTCAAAGATAGCCTGGAAGTGCACCAAGAACTGACGAGTCCTTATTATCAACACGGCTAGGGAACTAGCCGATGCACTGTTGATAGAGATCCAACAGAGTGAGAGCAGACTCAAAACTATGGTTCAAACAACAGTATTCAAAAAGAAACTGGAGGAAATAAATAAAGATCATTATGAATACCAGGAATCCCTTACCCAGTCAAAACTCACCAAGTTGAAGAAAGATGTCCAGAAATTCAGCAAAGAGACCATATACCTGTATACCACTGACGAGTACTACAAAAGACCAGCTCAGTCACAACAAAACAAGAAACAGCAACGCTTCAGGGCAACGCCACAAAACTGGACCTTCAGTTCCGGGGAAGAGAGGAGCTCAAGTAGAAGCAGCAGTGACGAGAGCACTGATGGCCTCCATGGGAGAAGACAGCAAAACTATCATCAACAAATAATGCACCCTCCGATGCCCCAATATGGGTTCTGGCAACAGCCATACTACCCGCCAGGCTCGGATCCCCACCTGGCCCGCAGCCTTTTTTATACCAGGACGAGGCCGGGGAAAAGGAAGGCAAAAATAGCAGAAGGCTCCAGTTGCAATGGGAACAAGGAGCAGAGGGAAAGGGAATGGCCCATCAACAAGCAGACAGTACAGAACATTGTCAACCTGAGTGACTACCAACTCTCTGAAGATGAAGAATCTGTTCTATCTAAAGGCCTTGGCTTTGTCCTGACAACAGTGAATGATCTGTTTGTGCTGAACACAGAACTGGCACAATTTTTTAGGAAGATCAAGCTCCTTAACCACTTCGGAGAATCAAATGTTGAAACATGAAAAGACCAACACTGTACTCAGGAAAAAGTCCACATTCGTACCTCCGACACAAAGAATCCCTTGCCACATTTTAGCTTTTGAGCAGGTGATACTAAAGGAAGTAGAAAAAATCAACTTCAAAAAGGAAAAGGGCTTTCAAAACCTCACTAGTCACGAACGACAGGCCCTGGAGAAACTTAAGAATAATACAGAACTCACAGTCAAACCAGCCGATAAGGGAGGCGCAATCGTTTTGATGAACAGGTTAATGTACAGGGAAGAATGCAACCGTCTTCAAGTGGACGTTGGGAGCTATGAGAAGTATTCGAATGGCCCAACAGGACGTCTCACCACTAAGATTAAGGTGATGGTTGGTGAAGTACTGTGCAATGACAGGATCGCCAAACAAGAGGCCAACTTCCTTGTGAATTAAAATTCCAGAACACTGAGGTATTACACCCACCCCAAAATTCAAAAAGAGAAATTCCCACCGCCCGGCCGACCAATTGTGTCCGGCATCGGATCCATCCATGAGCCTCTGTCACAATTTTGTGACTGGTTTCTTAAACCAATAGTCCAAAAGTCATGGTCCTACCTACGAGATACGAAAGACGTACTATGCATCTTGAGGGACCTGGAGACCAACATCACGGAAGAGCTGTTCATTACCATGGACATTGAGGCTCTGTACACGAGCATCCCTCAGCGGCGTACCCCGGAAGTTGTGGAGCTGATTTTATTAAACACAGATTGGAATTTCCTCACACCACGGCGCTTCATCATGGAATGTGCAGAGGTAGCCGACGGAAAATTTCTTTGAATTTGAGAATGCCCTGTACCACCAAATCACTGGTACATCTATGGGCAGCACCTTCGCCCCAAGCTTGACTGTATGTACACCATTTTGAAGAAGACCACATCTTTCATGAAAGCAATCCCTTCTTTGCAAATCTGAGGACATGGAAACATTATATCGATGATATTTTCATAGGGTGGCGAGGGGACCAAGAAACAGCGAGCAATTTCGTGGAGTGGATTAACACCAAGGATCCACATTTGAGATTCACCCACTCCATGAGCAAGAACCATGCAGTTTTCTTGGACCTTGACGTCATAATGAACACAGATGGCATCAGCACTAAAGTTCACAACAAACCGACAGATAAAAACAGCCTACTACTATATGAAAGCTATCATCAGAAGGCCTTGAGGGACACCTACCAGTTGGCCAGTTCCTCAGGGTATGCAGAAACTGCTAAGAGACGGAAAATGTTTATGTACAAGCGGAAGAGATTGAAGAAAAAATTACAAGACCAACACTACCCCAGGAAACTGATCCGGAAAGCAAAAAAGAGAGCAAGGAATGTAAACCGCGACACTTTACTGGAAAATGAGAAAGAGAAATCAGGCAGAGTTGTGTGTGTCACAATATACACACCAGTCTCCAATGCTGTACAGAAAATCATAAGAAAGAACTGGCATATCCTTCAAGTTGCAGGAAAGCACTGGGAACCACCGCTTTTCGCTTTCATAAGAAGTAATAACTTACGAGATAAGTTAGGCTGGGCAAAAGACCCCCAACCCAGAGAAGATGACCAAATGACTTCATGGAACACCCAAAGACCGACAGGGCACTATGCCCGTGGCAGATGTGTTGCATGCCCTCTCACCGGGATGGTTGACATTGGCACCACACACCCATGGGTATTGAACCACTTTAGGAACTGTAATACAGAAAATGTGGTATATCTTCTCACATGCCCATGCAACCTCAGGTACGTGGGTAAGACCACCAGAAGAATTAAAACCTGTATCAACGAACATCGCAGCACCATTCGCTGCAAAAAAACCAACACAAAACTCACCAGACATTTCCTGGAACAGCACCATAAGGACACAGACCTGAAATGGGTGGTCCTGGAGGTCATGAAGAAAGAGAAGAGAGACCTTAGCAGGCCACTCCACGTGAGGGAACGGAGGTGGATTTACCGCCTCCTCACATGGAAAGAAGGCTTGAACGACGACATTCCTGGGCTTCAACCAGCCCTTTAAATATCATATGTCTATACATTGTCGATAAGTACATGCTACCTACATCTAGTCCATCATGTTACACTAGACATTCCTTGGCTTTAACTAGCCTTTTAAATATCATATGTCTATGCATCATCTACATGTATATACTGCCTTCATCTAGTCCATCATGTTACACAAGACATTCCTTGGCTTTAACTAGCCTTTTAAATATCATATGTCTATACATCATCTGTATGTACAAACTACCTACATCTAGTCCATCATGTTACACTAGACACTAGCTTAAGTGACTGTAACCATTCAGCAATGGCTCAAATTTCCTACTCAAGGACTATGGGAACCGTCTATTATCCAGTATGTCTGTCCCTCTCACCTGGCATGATTCTAAACGCCACACCACAAGGAATCAGCCTGACTACATATACCATGTACATACTATGTTGGGGTATGGGTCATTTCTGGTAACATGACCACCAGGCTCCTGTCCTTGATAGCCCATTATGAACATCTATATGAACTTTCGCACGTACTTGAATATGTTCCCCCAGTGTATTTCCCCGCACCACCTTGTTTGGTACGCTTGAGCCACTTTTAGTAAATTGCCAACCATGTGGCAGGTTGCATAACATAACAATGGCACTATCGCTTGGTACATTTCAGAAACCAGAGCCCTGTAGACACAGGTTCGTTGCCTTACACCACGCATGCGCGGCGAAGTGTACATTTTTTCACACATGCGCAATACAACAATCTTAGCGCGCATGTGCAGTGCGTAAACGCCTTCCAAACTACAAAGGGGACGCCGGCCCCACCTAGGGCATTAACTACCTACCTACCAACACGTACTGAATACCATCTGTTTGACACATCCGGAACCCATATTAGGAAGGTTAGGCAAGCCTCTGGACCTCCATCATAGCGTGATGTTGTGACACCGGATCCCACACTCTAGCTTCCTAGTTAGCGGTGATTAACAATCAACACCTTACGCTGAACTATATAAAACCGGACGCCGGCTCACTCACTTCACATCGAGGAGCGGAGGAGCACAGATTTAGGCGCAGAGGAGGAGATCTCGTCCAGTTACAGTAAGAGTATGAATATTGGGTTGAATGACTTCCATTTACAGGTATCATACTTTTGATGCACTACAGAACCTCATGTGTGTTTTTGGCAGTACCTCACTTGGTTTAAACATCTTGTGTTCTTGTGTTTTTTCCTTATTGCCTTTTTAGCATTCTGACCAAAGGGGTCTCCTGCCCTCACCCTCCTGTGAGGCAAAAGTGTCCTCATTAGAGGGTAAGCATTTTGGAGATCATTTCTCCTAACTGGTGCACAGATGCCTGACGCAAACTGCTGCACTTACAGCCACTCATAATAGAGCCATGGTGTATGTGGCTGAATTTGTCATGTTGTGTGTGTCCAATGTTATTTGACAGTTTGTCCGTTTTTTCTTTCCCTTTCAGGTTTAAGAAATAAGCCATATCAGGGTGGAGTGTGATCCACACCATATACTGAGTGGAAATCCACTCACCATAGCTTGGTAAGAGTGGAGCCCGTTGTTTTCGTTTATCACAGTCCTGATGAATGCTGTGGACCCAACTGGGCCTTTAGACAGAAACATGTTGGCCCCATTGATAGCGGTGGGGTAACAATAATATCCCCATTAAACTGATATACCATATAGATGCCATATAGATGCCAGCACTATTAAATTTAAGTTGACATCTTTAATGGCCTTTTAACTCACTACCTTTTCCCATGGGCCCCCACTTAGTTTAGAAGTTCATCCCTATCGTCAGGTGTATGCCCGCCCTATATCAAACCAAGTTTTTAGAGGGCGATGACTGGTCTATGATGAAGCATGACACCAGGCAGTGTGTGAGACCAGTCCTTCACTTTTTGTGAGACGCCTGCACTCACAGACTAAACTGCACTAGCACTAGCAACACCCCACTGGGAGCGGCTTCATTGTGGTACACAGTGAATGTTGGAGGCTGCCGGCTCCCAGCACCCTGTGCCTCTGGTTCCCTCACCCCAGATTTGGTCTGGATTTTGTGGTTACACAAAATAAACCATCTGCTAGGCCTAACCCTTCCTTTTTAGGTCTCGCCTTGGCAGTGCATGCACTGTATCAGCGAGACCTAAAGTAATCTGTTTGTTGGGGTAAACTTAATGTAATCTGTCTTTCTGCTTGCTATTGGCTTAGTTGTGGTTGTGTTGTTGTTATCTCCCTCTCTGTTGGCTGTTGGTCATTTGCTAACTTCCTTGTAGTCCCGATACAGCGGCACCTAACTACAGTGTTAGTTCGCTCTGCTTGCACTTCTTTTAATTGAAGTGCAGTGTGCCATCTGTTTTTCAGCTGTAGCCTGGTAAGTGAAGACTTTCGCTTTCGCTTTCGTGTATGCTGGTTTAATTTGACCGTTTTACAGCCCTGCTTTGTCAAACAGTTTTGCTTGAGAAAGTCCTTCGATATTAGGAGTTTCTGTCACAAGCCAGGGCCCCCAGCTCGCCATTATCTGACTCATCTGGTGTTCCTCTGGCTGCGCACAGCCCACGTCACAGCAAAGTCAACAGAAACGGAACGGTTTTTGCTCCTGTGTGTGTTGTGCACGCAGAATGGCTACAAAGACAACATGTGGCTTGCCCCAGCAAAGCTTCCGTCCTACTCTGAGAGGAGAAATAAACTACCAAGCCCACGGCACGCCACGTGACACTAAAAAGGGACATGTAATGAATATTTTTATGAAACACAATTAACGCGCATTAACTGCTCTGTCTTATTGCAGAGACGAGACTGGCACCGAACTAATGGCACCTTCAAGAGGGGCCCCAGAAGAGAGACTCTGGATGCCAAGCTCTGCAAGTTTGGTGCTCAGCCATGGGAAACAAAAGAGCCAAACTCCCTTCCTCTCTTTTGTTTCCCGTGGCTGAGCACCAGACTTGCAGAGCTTGGCATCCAGAGTCTCTCTTCTGCGACCCCTACTTGCAAGCCCTCACAACATTCACATGCTGCGCAGTGATGTAGGAGGCCACAGTGTTTTTATAGTCTGTCAGGATGGGCCACCTTTTCACAAAGAAAGAGGTGGTTTGTTATGATATGGCTCTTCCAGATGTTTTAAGCAGAGATGCCCAATGGTGGCCCATCCAGAACCAAACAGCAGATATCCACTCTGGGCCCTGTCTTCATTGGGTGTCAATGAAACTCCCACAAACCTCCGATTGTGTGGGTTTTGAAATTGACAGATGCACCATTTGTGCACAATTGTGCATGAATGAGGATAAACACACACACTCTTAGAATGTTTTTTCCCCTGTCACAGCTTCAGCAAAGGGCACACATCCGCTATTGCTCATATAATATTGCACCAGATTTCACCAGCCACAATTCGCAGGAGCAAGTACTTGCAAGCTACCTACATGGCTTTATAACTTTTTGGGCACAACCTGGAGGTTCGACCCAAAATGGAATTTGCGAGGTGATTATTATCCGGGCCTCAATATGCCATCTAGAATAATTTTAATTGTGTTAAGTTCTTTATATATAAAAGAAGCCAGCTGGACCTGTGATGATTGTGTGCTTGTCTACAGTCCAGAAATACCTTTGCATTTAATTTATTGGCCCTTCAAACCAGACGATTTCCAGACAAGAATGCGAGAAAATACAACTGGCTGACAGAATAAGTCAATTTCTGACCTATGGGCTGTTCAAATCAAAAGAATCCGTGCTAAATAACAATTGTTTGCTTTTGGTGTTCTGCAAGAAGACAGATTTATCATAAAGTGAGGGGCACATTTTGGTGTCTTTTAAGTGTAAATAATATTAACAATTTGTAACAGAGACGCAGAGAAGAACGATCTCCTTTATATGTTATTTTTTTCATAAAAGTCGGTTTTCACTCATAAAAATGATTTACACACTCAGATTTTCGAGTTAGTAAATCTTGAAGTAGGCGACTGTTGTTACATTTAAAAACACTCAAAATTACACATTTGTGGATATTCTCAAACTCCCCTCCAACCCATCTCCACCTTCTGTACCGGAAATATGTTTAAAAAAATCAAAGAAGTCAGCAGGTGCATTTGCGCTAGAGTAGCTGATTTTTTTTCATATTAAAATGTGCAGGTGAATATTTTGCTGAGAATCGTTTAGAGATCAGTGTATGTAAGCAGGCCTGGACTGGCCTTATTGGGCACTGAGTGTTTTCTCGGTGGCTGGCAGGGTGGGGTCGTTTTTTCTGCTAGTTTGGCTGTTTTCTTTGCTGTGAGCTAGGTTGGTTGTGTTTCCTCGCTGCAACGCTTCAATCTTTATAATAAACACTGCAATACAAAGGGTTTTAAAGTGTGCTGGTCAGGCAAGACTTACCTCAAAAACATTTGTTTTTGCAATTGTTAGGTCGAGCCTGGGCAGCGCAAGCGCTGCTCTGCGAGGCATGCTGTATTGAAGTATGGACTTGAAGCCGCGCCCACTCTCCGCCCATGTTTGTCATTGGCTTGCGCCGTTGTCTTTCGTAAATGATGGCTTCTGATTCATTAATAGGCTTGTTAGTCCCTTCTTAGTGCTGCCTTTTCTTCATTTGTAACCTCTCACGAGGACTGGCCCTTTTACGTCAGGTGTTACTTGGTATGTCTTATTTACACGACATGCTATCCTGCAACATTCAATGTGCCACGCTTGCCTTCGCTTTCCAAGCAGCCCTGAACAATGGTGGCCGCTTCTTTGCAAGGAATTAGGTCTCCCTTTTACAAGTGTTTGAGCTATTGGCATTGTAAATGACAAAGCCTTTTATTTATGTGCTAATTATCAAAACAAATAAATAAATTGTATTATCATTTACAATGCCAAGAGCTTAAACTTTTGCAAATGCGAGACCTATTGTATTGCAAATGCTTGTTAATACATGTATGTCACTCATAGAGCAGGGTGCATTGTATTTAAAAAGTAGGACATGTGGGATTAAGTTTTACATGTCCTGGTAGTGAAAAAATGCTAAATTTGTTTTTTCACTACTGTAAGACCTACCACTCCCATTGGATAACATTGGGTTATAATATTGCATTTAATAAATGCTAACATTTGATTGGGAACTGGTAGAAATGTCATGCATAGACTCAAATAAATTGTAATATAAAATCCTCTATATTGGTAAAGTCAGATTTTTTGTCAAAATTCTGCTTCTGAAATTGACACTATTAGAAAGTTGGAATATTCTTGTCCTAACCGTTTGTGCGTCTGCCATCGTCCTGGGTCACATGAGGATGAATGACTCTCCTTTTAGGCTTTGTGTATTCCTCCCAGACAGTGAGACAATAGGGGGGTGGGTGTGGGCCGGATGGGTAACCTTGCCATGATGGCAGGGGTGAAGCAGTTCCATGCCCCACTTGCACTTCAAAGGGGCTTGCCTCAAGCACAAATAAACCTGACACTAGTCTTTTGTCACCACAGACTTCTTGGAGCCTTAACAGAGGAAGGGAAGACGTTTCCAGAAACAGATGTCATGGTAGTATAGGGAAGTCCCTCACTTCAAAGGCTGGCACCAGGTATAAATAATGGACCCTCAGAACACCTGTTCATTACACTCCTGGATCTGTGGACATTACAGAAGGAGGACTACCTTGTTCCTCAGAGCACTGTTCTGCTGCTTGTGGCCTTCCTTGTTCACCAGAGGACTGCCCTGATGCTTGAGGGCTGCCTTGACCCCTAGAAGGCCTCTCTGCTGCGTGAGGACTGTGCTGCTGTCTGAGAAAGATTGATCATCCCCCTTTTTTCACCGTAGTCACTTTGAGATGAGCCTTGCACTTAAGCCCTCTACGCACATTAATGCCAGTGCAACTGTGCCTTGCGCTCATTCTTGTGTTGGACAGCCGTGATTAGTACACTCTGTTTGATTATATAGTGACGAGCAATATTTCGGTTCAGTCTTTTTGAGTCTGTTTAAGTCACAAGTTATGTAGTCTTTCACTAATAAGCGCGTAAGTGTTTCCGGTTGTAATTAGCATTATCCCTGACTTCATATTACACAATGTAGTATGGGCACACTTTACCTTCTAAGTCCCTACCTTTAAACCCACGGCATGTGTCTTGGACCGTGCTTCCATCATTTTGACTAATATGTCCCCTCTTTTACGCACATAATTCAGGCGCGCTACCTTATGCAGCGGCCTATCATGCCAGGCAATTGTTCCAAGATATGAATTAGGACACACGCCAGGATTCTAGGCCTTGTGCAGATTACTCATTTCTAATTTTAATGTAATGAGGGCATTTAATATACCTGATATTCATTACCTACATTTTGTTTTTGGTGTAGAAAGTACTTTGTATGGAGCTTCTTTGCCCAATGTGATGACTAAATAACTGCAAATATTTCAAGGCCCAGGCTAAGTGACACGCCTGGCCTATGTGCAGACCATCAGGGAATCTGAACTCTTTTCTGTAAGAATCCCCCTTTGACCCGACTTATCAAAATGACTATAATGGGTCCCAGACCCTACACTGAACCTGTTATTTTCTCTGCAGGTTACTTTGTTCTCGCTCGCCTCACTGGAGCCCACAATCCCATCTTCTTCACACCCAGGCCCACGAGGGCCTCTTCAGGGTAAAGTAGTGGTCCTAGACCCTTGATTCTTTCTATTTTCCCTTTTGGGAAAACATAGGTCCATATGATTTTTCATCTTTTTCCCAGGTAACAACCCCTCCCTCCACCTTTTCACTACCACAGTCCTGAGGTAGACCCCGGCGTAAGGGACTCACTTACCTACAATCCTATAGGGGTCGAAAAGTCAACATATGATATACTAGCGATGATTCACTGTGTTTTTTGTTACCTGATCATGGCTATTTGAATTGTGGATAATGTGTGAATAACTTGGCTAATTTGTGAGCCTGTATGAATCACACTTCCGTACATTCACTCCCTCATCCTCACCCTAATCACAGCACCCCCACCTTCACTCTCCCTTTCTGGGGCACTGTGTTTTTTAAAATACTGTGCTGACAAATGTATGAATCATTATGAGTCCAGTGTGATTAAATACCATTATACACTAAGTACGAAACATTTTCTTTTTATTCTTTTGTAAAATAATGTTTCTTTCCATGTATATGAAACTATCCACTGGGACCACTGTTCCTTGTACTGTCTGAGAAAGAAGACTGTACCTGTTCCCTTTACCCCAGACTAACCTGAGTGACTCCAAAGGAAAGCTGAATAACCTCCTGTCTGAGCTACAGGGACACAACAAGCCCCAGAGGCCTCCCTGCAATTGCCCAGCTGACCTACTGCACTGGGCGTGCCTATACCTGCAACTGGACTTGCTTGAGCCCTACTGGGTTGTGTTGGAGTAAGTTCCTGATTCCAAGAGGTGCCTCCCCAGGTTCTGGACCATTTGCTGGCATTAGTTGAGCTCCTCCTGTGAAGAAAGGTGAAATCCTGATGTTTTGGGCTCTCTGTGATGGCATATGGGCCCGTTCATGCTGAAACTGGGCCGCCCGTATTGACCACCAACACAAAGCTCCAGTGAGCCTGGCTCTTTCTGCTACAGTGCATGACATCTGCAAGTCGCGCAATATCAAGACAGCCCACGGTGACCACCTACGCAAAGCTCCAGAAACAACCATTTGCAACAGCCGACCAATCTTTGTACTACAGCAATGACCATCCGCAATAGCAGGCCTGCTCTTCATGCTACATCGAAGAACCCTCTGATGTCCTTTCCTTTCTCCTAAAGGCCTCCTCCAATGTGAATTGAACTCTTCCAGACGGACTATGACAAAGTAACTTTTCAGTGGGACTAACCTGGTCCCTGCATGAAGCATGAGTTTCATTGCAGTCAGCCTGAACTTGTGACTTTCTTCCAGTGTAGCACAACCAGATGACCTGCTTTGTGCTTTTGGGCACTATATCTACCTAAAACCTTGAAAATCGCATCTCCCTGGTTCTACTGATTGGTATTTTGTTGCTCTGTTATCATTTATGTGTTACAATTTCCTTTAGTTTTATAAATTGTTTAGGGATTTTCTTTTCCGTAGTGTCTTCAGTTTATTACTGTTTCTGTGCTGCATAAATACTTTCCCCTTTTCTGTAAGATAAGCCTGGCTGCTTTGTGCCAAGCTACCAGAGAGTTAATCACAGGTTAATTTAGTGCCATTTGTGGTTCACCATAACAAGAATGGTGGTTGTTGCCTGAGGGGGGCTTCTACTCCCCTTAACCAATAACCTGATTTCTTACAATTACCAACTCAGCCTTACAGTTTTGAGCAAACGCCTTTCCACAAGGCAACCATCAGACTGAGTCATAAAATGAGGAAAGTATATAACCTTACAGTTGCCTAAGCAAAATAATATCTCTTATAATTGAGCCTAACAAGGATGTTCACAAAGCAAATCTTCTTGACCTATGGTTTGTCACATGGGGTAACCAACAGCAAAACCATTGCCAACAGTATTCTGTAGGCTTTGAAATAGAGTAATACCAATCCACACTTAAATGCCTATTGACTTTTATATGTGCTTTTCACAATAAAGATGTCAGGCCTAGTTCCTTTATCATAACATTTCATAATAAACAGATTAGGCTTATAGCCGTGTTCATTGGCTTGCCACCATAACCAACTCAGACCAGCTGTAAGCTTTGGCCTAGCCAAACAGTATAAGCAGTCTTTTTAGTGGAAGCACACACAGTTGGCCCAATCAAATCCTGTACTCAGGAGAACCATGATGTGGGTTAATTTTGAGCCTCATTTTTGTTAATCACTTAAGGTTAAGCAACAGTTTCATATTAATGTCAGACCTAAAAATCCATGTAGATAAGTGACACCCTAGGCAACCTATACTGCTGTCAAATACAACACTGCACTCTGAAGCTTAAAGTTAATGATAGAGTGGGAGGGGATGTGTTGGAAGTGGGGGTCCTTATCCCTCATCTCCGCCACCAAATGCCGGAGGCGAGAGTCCCTGTCCCACCCTGCTGTCACCAAATGCCAGATCCGGACCCCTCATTTCAACGTTAGGCTAAATAAGGACACCGTCTGAAATAGCCCTGCTCAACCCCTTAGTAGCTTGGCACGAGCAGCCAGGCTTATCTCCAAGGCACGAGTGTACAGTACGTGCAACCACGCTCACAGCAACCCAATGATGTTACCACAAATAGACTCCACATGATTTTTTATAAAACTAGTATAAACTTTATATAAGAAGATACACAATATGACCGCACAATACAACACCAACATGTAATAATGGGTAGTATTCCTTCAAGTGGATTGGTAGGTTCTAATCCCAACCACCGCTCTTAAACAACAGTTAAGCTTACTTCTAACTGTTCCCAAAAGGTTAGTCAAGTCGTATTGCTAGAATCACACATGTTGCATAAGAAAAGAAATACTGCCATGCATAACAATATACTCCTTTACTGTGTAATAGAGAAACAATGCCATACATAGCGCCACAATCATGTACTTTGCAATAGAAGGAATAATGCAATGCGTATCAATTCCAGCATGCCCTGTGCAAGGAAGAAACAAAGCAATGCGTCACGCTACAATCATGGACTGAGCAATGAAGAAACACCGCACTGCGCCGCGTTATAATCAAGTACTGTGCGATGAAGAAATAATGCAATGCGCCAAGTTACAATCATGTACTCTGCAAGGAAAAAATAACACATTGCATAGCGCACCGAACATGTAGTTTGTCAGGCACAAATAAGGTCGGCCGTCATACAACAGTTTGATAGTTTGTTAGCAGCAATAATGCAAAGTATATAACAACAGTTTAGATGCTCCGCTAATAGATGCCCCCAATTATCGATCAATGATGACACAAAAGTACTGCTTCTCACTCCGGCCCCTCCTTGGGCCAGCATGGGCCTAGATCCTGAGCTGAAGCAACAGGCTAGTGTAGCTGGCAGAAGCGAGAAGCCAAGAGAGTCTCCGTCCAGGCCCGCACCCCACCCTAGTTGGTGATCCACATTAGCTGGGGGGGCGACACCCCATTCTCCTCTTCTCCTTCAGCGACTTGGGCCTTGATCCATAACTCTGTCAATGGGCACGGCCTTCTCAGGCCAGCAGCTAAGCTCCTCCGGGGCTGACATCCGGGCCCCTGCTGTTTCTCTCCGAGGGCCCAATGACCTGGCCCTCCTTCCGGCGGTCTCAGTGGACACCGAGACCTGCCCTCTGCACTGTGGAGAATTACTTCGAATTTGGTGCACACACTACCCAAGTACTCCTCACCAGCATCTCTAGTTGCACCTCGACACGCACTTTGCGCGTCCTAGACTCGCCTCTTCTCCCGGTGCACACACCGACCAGGTGCTCTTCACTAAAGCCTTGGCTTGCACCATGACACGCACCCTGCATGTCCATGACTCACTTCTTCGTTCAGTGCACACAACGACCAGGCCCTCCTCACCAACGCCTTGGTTTGCACCATGACATGTGCCCTGCGTGTCCGAGATTCACTTCTTCGTTAGGTGCAAGCAACAACCAGGCCCTCCTCACCAATGCCTTGGCTTGCACCACGACACGCAACCTGTGCATCCGAGACTCACTTCTCCATTCGGTGCACACAACGACCAAGCACTCCTCACCAACGCCTTGGCTTGAACCTCGACAAGCACCCTGCGTGTCCGAGACTCAGCTTACTCCAGCATGTCCACGATCACAAGGCACAATTTCTGAGGGTCTCAAGCTTCAAAAGCATACGCACACCGCGTTGCTTTGGACTTCACCGGAAACATTATGTTCCTGTGTTTCCAAACGTGGAGCCAGCTCACCTTGGGCCCTTGGAGTTCAAGATACAGCACAAAGCACAGTTTTTGTCAAGCATGGGGACCCAGCACCTCCAAGCACAGTCCCAACAGCCTCTTCCTTGGTTAGAACAGCAAACTGCAGACCAGCCCCAGAAGATTGGTCTTTCCAGAGCAGTCTCTTTAGTTGCTCCTTCTTTAGCAGAGGTTCCACTTGACCACAAAATGGGTCCAAGCCTTTTCAGTCTCTATCCCTTTCTGTTTCATTCTAATGTTCAGGGGTTGCAGCTCTCATAGTTATACCCCTTAATGTATTTGAAGTTTGTTGTGCTCTGGGGTCCCTGACCCCTCTCTAAATCAGTTCTGGGTGTCACCTTTCTCCCTTTGATACTAGGGGTCTGGATCCTTAATCACTCAGCAGGAGATGGGTCAATTGGTTTATAGCACCAGCCCAGGCCTTTTCACCTCCCGGGTTTCTCCTCCCCTACTCTCCAGATGCAGGGCAGCCTGGTGGCATCTCAACCCCTCAAGGGGTCAAGACCTCTCGCAGATCTGCTCACCTCTCAGATCGAGACAGTCAATCCACATTCAGCAGAGACACACAGAAATGCTTAAAGCACAAAACTCACTTTCTAATAGAGTGGTTTATGAACAAACAGTGACAAAAGCACTTTTACAGAAAGATGTGTTATGACACTGTGAGTTCATATATAGTAAACTTCACCTCTCCATTTTGAACTTAGGAAACTAGGCTAACAAACACAACACCCAGCCTTTCCCATTCTGTCCTAGGGGCAGGATGGCCTTTCAGCAGTGAAAAACGAAATGGAGTGTTTTCACTGTCAGGAAATAACACACACCTTAGTATATGTCCTGCCTTTTACTTGCACTGCACCTTGCCCAGGGGTTACCCGGGACCAACCACAGGGGTGTCCAATGTGTATGCAAAAGGGAAAGTAAGGCCTGGCAAGTGGTTGCACTTGTCAGGACAACATACTAACTTATCAAGTTGCGCGCAGGCCCTACACTGCAGGCCTGAGTTCCCTTCTCAACGCGCCTTTGCATTACTAGCCCTGGCACACAGTGCACATCACTAGGCAAACATACCAATCATGGCCAACCAATTACCATTACACTTTACATAGGGACCAAATGGACTTTGACACTGATCAGCAGTGGCACAGTACCCAAAGCATTTAAATTGGCAACTCTATGTCAGGAAAATGGTCTAGGGGGAAAGCAAAAGGTTTAGGGAACTTTCGCCAAAAAAAGTCCCACAGGGTCTTTGCTGCTTGCCAGAGAAAAACAAACTCTGTTAATTATCTAGTTATTTAGCAGCATTACACTGCCATTTATGTGCCCCTGAAAGGTCCAGTTCAGGGAGCCATACTGCTGCTGGTTCAGGCGGAAAACGTACTTTAGGACCAAGGCAGAATCACATTCTGCTTTAACATCGCCAGTAATAGAACGCGTTGTTAGCACGCATTTGTTCAACATGCAAATATTTACAAAGACTTGCCTTAGAGGGGGTGCATTGGTCGAGTGGTGCGGGATTTAAAGTCCAACACCTTCCCTACTGTTGAGTAGACTGGAGTTGGAATAGTAAATGAACCTATGCCAAAGTCCAACGCCCCTCTAAGGCAAGTGGTTATAATGACTTGTCTGCTGAATGAATGCGTACTAACAACGCGTTTGTTCTAATGATGGCATGATGAAGGCATGTCCACTAAACTCATGCATCGTACATTCGATTCAGGCGGCTGGATACACAAACTAATCACAGCTGTGTGGCTGGGAAGCACTTTTTAGGATTCGCCTGCACAGCGCTTGTGCTGTGCTTAAGAAATCATTTGTTTTTAATATAAACTTAAAAGCTGTCACTTCGCCCTCAGGATATCCCCGACAACATCAATATCGGGTCTGCTGATTTACCGGCCTCCGGGAGCACTGGGTAATTTTGTGAGCTCCCTGGTAGAATCAGTGACGGCCCTGGCCGCAGTAACGGCCAACTTTATGGTGTTGGGTGATCTCAATCTGCACTTTAACGAGCTCACTGACCAAACGGCGCTGGACCTTCAGAGCGACTTACAGGAGCGCGAGTTGGTCTTAATTAACACCGGCCCCACCCACGAAAAGGGACACCTACTTGACCCGATATTCTCTAACATTCCCCGCTTCACAGCTAAGCCGGCTCTCCCCCTCCCATGGTCAGACCATTTTTTGGTATCAGCTTTGTGGCAAATCGACCTTCCTCCCACAAGGACCAAACAGGCCTTCCTAGTGGATAGAGCATGGGCCAGATTATCAGTTGATAACTGGACCTCTATATTGGAAAATTCGCCTCCCCCTCCTGAGTCGGATCCTGTTAAGGCCGACGCCAATATCAACAGCTGGTTCTCCGCCTCTTTGGACGCTCTAATCCCTAAAAAGAGAGTTCCTAAGAGGGACAAACGAGTTGGCTCGGCTCCGTGGTACTCCGGAGAACTTCGCACCCTCAGGAAGGGATGTAAAAGGTTGGAGAGGTTATGGAGGAGGAATTGGGAAGTTTTTAGGAGAGAAGAATATAGGGCTGCAATTAGGGGCTATAAGTCCGCCCTGCGAAGCGCGAAAGCCCTATTCTTCGAGGAGCGCATTAAAACTGCCTCAAGCTCTTCCAGGGAGAGCTTCAAAGTGGTCAAAGAACTGCTCAAAGTTCCGGAGCCGGATGTGCTGCATGACAAACAAAAAAGCACACAACTGGCTGAGTTCTTCCACACAAAAATTGAGAAGATCTTAACCTCTCTGCCCCAGCCAAATCCATCTCAGGACATTTCCAAGCAGGATGTGGGACTTCGGGCCAGAGGGAATGCCTCACACATTGACACCTTTGGTCCAGTATTAGTGAGCGACGTTGCCAAAACTCTATCGTCGATTAAAAGTGGTTCTCCCATGGATCCGGTCCCCATGAAGTTTCTCAAGCAGGCAATAGCGTCCATCGCAGCTCCCATAACAGACCTTATGAACGCTTCTTTCGCTCAGGGTGTGGTGCCACCCACCTGGAAAATGGCCGTTGTTAAGGCTCTTTTAAAAAAGGCCAATTTGGACCCCAAAGATCTGGCGAATTTTAGACCGATTTCGCTCTTGCCGGGCCTCGGCAAAGTTGCGGAACGACTGGTCAACAGGCAATTGTCAGCCTTTCTGGAGTCGAATGGACTCCTTCGACCATCACAAACTGGATTCCGCCCAGGGCAGGGCACAGACACGGCCCTCTTGGCAGTAGTCGAAGAGACAAGATGCATCCTTGACTCAGGAGGGTCAGTGGCGGTGATCCTCCTGGACCTAAGCGCGGCGTTCGACACTGTGAACCATCAGGTGTTGATCCGACGGCTGGCTGAGGTAGGGGTCTCCGGGGCAGCCTTGCAGTGGCTGAGATCTTTTCTTTCGAATCGTTCCTACCAGGTGTGGGATGGCCCCGAGAGATCCAAATCCATTCCCCTCCAGTGTGGAGTGCCACAGGGCTCGTCATTGAGCCCTACATTATTTAATGTATATATGGCCCCCCTGGAGGACGTAGTATCCCCATATGACATCAAAATCGTCAGCTACGCTGACGATACGCAGCTAGTGGTTTCCTTATCACATCTGGCCGACAATCCTGACATCTTGAACTCCTGCCTGGCAGATGTTCATACTTGGATGGGAGATTCCTCCCTTAAGTTAAACGGCTCAAAAACGGAAATACTGCTGATGGGGAGTAAAACTACCCTTCTCCCGCCGCTCAGCTGGCCGGGATGTATGGGCGATCCCCCGGCTCCCAAGGATGCGATCAAAAGCCTTGGAGTCTGGCTGGAACCAGACCTGTCTTTCCGCACTCAAGCCAAGAAAACAGCAGGAGTATGTTATGCCCTGCTCAGATCGGCTCGGAAAATCTTCCCCCTACTTCCGGTAACATCGAGGAAGTTGTTGATTCAGGGCCTCATAACATCTAGACTCGACTATTGCAACGCCATCTTCTTAGGCGCCCCTGAATCAACCTTTAAGACTCTTCAACAGGTCCAAAATGCAGCGACAAGGCTGCTCACGGACATTCCGAGGAAACAATCTGCGAAACCAGCACTGAAGGCACTGCATTGGCTCCCCGTGCGGGAGAGAGTGACTTTTAAAGCACTCTGTACCGCTCATAAAATTCTTGCAGGCAAAGGTCCCCTTATTCTAAAAAATCTAGTGACTCCCTACAAAGCTGGCAGAACGTTGCGGTCAGACACAAAACATCTCTTGATGGTGCCCAGAGTCAAAAAGGCCCGCACTGGTGGGAGAAGATTCTCATTTAACACGGCAAAGCTCTGGAACTCGCTTCCTCTAAAACTCCGAGCTGAGCCCTGCACACTGCGTTTCCGCAAGGGTCTTAAAACCTTCCTGTTCCCAGCATAACGCCTTGATGCTGTTTCCTTACCATCCGATGTTGTCTTAAAGCGCCGGGACGCCCGAGGGTAGCTGCGCGCTATATAAGATTTAAAAATAAATAAATAAATAAAAAATAAATAAATAATAAAAGGGACTTGCA
This sequence comes from Lissotriton vulgaris, assembly GCF_964263255.1. NCBI lineage: Eukaryota > Metazoa > Chordata > Amphibia > Caudata > Salamandridae > Lissotriton > Lissotriton vulgaris. The sequence goes on from NC_141687.1 coordinate 729,707,281, forward strand.
TCCTGCCTGCTCTCTTTCCTGGCTTCTCATTGGTTCCTGTGTGTACTAATTACTTTTCCTCCATTTCTATTGACTTTAGCATATGTTCCTGCATTTACCAATGCTTGTTCCTGAATCTGCTTCTCTTATCAGATTCCCATAGCCGAAATACTGTTAACATTCACTTTGTTGGTACTATTTTTTCATTTAGTTTTGCCTCTTTCTGCTTTTTACTCTTGCAGCATAGTTATATAACAATTTATCACCCAGAGAGATGCAGTGAGTTGCATAGAATCACAGGATGCTGCCACTCAGAATTGAACCGGAATCCCCAGCTGGCCGCAGTGCCACATCCTCTTGTCTCCCATGTTATTTGTCAGGGAGCTCTTTCCTTCTCCGGACGATGATTGATAAATACAGCTCTTTATTAATCACATAGCATGCTTGCTCTATGGAAGCATGCAACTTCTGTCTGTCGCATCCTCCCCAGCCCCGGTAGCATGCAAAATAAACATGCCACACACAGAGCATGTGACTGAGATTATTAGTCATCAGCATACAACATTCATGTGAACTTCTCATTATTTCATAACCATTAATAACCACACCTTAACACCTCCAAAATAGTTACGTTATTTTTCTTTGAGTCTGCCCAGAACCACAGGGTCCTACAGCTCATTGCCTTAAGACACTACACTGTCTAATCAAATATGTACTCTTGGATACCAATGTGTAGGGAGCTAGAACCGCTGAAAGCTCTTCTTTTGGTTGATCACATTTGCCTGCCAACAGCTGCTGTGTCAAGCCAGACCTAACAAAAAAACTGTGTACCAGCGCGGGTGGTCCATTAGGGCGGCTGAGGACCGCCTCAGTACATAAAACGGTCATAAAACAGGTTTTAAACCTATTATCGTTCATATTTTAATCCCCTGACGAGTCTTGGGGGCGGGATCTGGGGATGACACTGCTGGTGGGGAGTGGTGGGCACTCACTTCACTGTGCTTGAGGAATTTGGCTGACCAAACCGTCTCAGGCTGACCAAACCCCTCATGTGCAGTGAAGCTCACTCCTGCCTCAGCAGCGTTGCTGGGCTGGATAGAGCAGGCACAATCTCCCAGTTTGCTTGAGAGAGCAAGTTGTCAACGCGCAGGCCAATCCTGATGCTGCTCTCTTGCGAGAGCGGCTATATCATAGTCCGCAGGGCAGGCTCGGAGCCTGTGCCCAGCCCCAGAGACAGAGGCAGAAAGAGCTGATGTGCCGGTGGTTAAGATAAGTTTATTTTTAATTTTGTTTTTTTTACCCAAACCCTCCACACCTGCCTGCTCCCAACCTCCCTCCTCTGGCCAGGCCTGCCCCCTCCCCCCCACTTTGGCAGGGGACGGGCCGCTACTGCTGGTTACAGTTCTTTGATCAGTCAGAACACAAACCCATTTATTTTACCACATGCTGAAAGAGAATGACTGTTATTATGTTAAACTAGAACGTAAAATTGTGGGCCAAGTTTAGCGCTTCCTTTGTCTGTCACCTAACCTCGCTATCCTCTTGAAGAACTAACAGACACTCAGTACATGAAAATGATTAAAACAGCTAGTTAAATACTGAGAAACAAGCCTGTTCTGAGAAGGAGGCGTATTAACTGCATTGGATCACAGCTAGAAAGACATCACGGAGAGATCTGAAATGTTTATTTTGGGGGGCAAATTTAAACAAGCATTGGCATAGCCAATAGGTCTCGCTTTTGGGATCTTATAAGTGTTTAGTTATGCAGCACAATATCCTTGCATGGCTAAACACTTAAAAGATACCAAAGGTGAGACCTATTGGCTATGCCAATGCTTATTATGTTTCATTGTCAATAACGTATTTAGAGTTTTTCACAATCTCATTTGCAGAACTGAAACAATTTCAATTCCAATTATCCATAACATCTCTAACACTCATTTGTCTGAAATGTTAAAAACAATTGTGCTAACAAACGTTGTCAAAGTCATTGGGCCTGGCTTGTGTTTTTTTCTAATGGTGATCTGTTGGTGTGTGATAGGTTTGGATGTACATACACCTACAGTGGCACCCAATTAAATGGTTCAAAACACCACACCAGACCCCACAAATTGTCCCTGCATGTAAGCTGGGAGACATACTCCAATTTGAGTAGCAAATCCCAAGCACGTGCCTTTAAAGAATGGGCATGCTTAGATCTGTGGAGAAAGGGCGTGCTTCAATCCATTGAGATTGCAGTAGATCAACAACAATATGAGGCCATTTAGCAGCATTACTACTCACGGACCATACAACACTCAGGGCATGAGGTAGTCTAGGGAGGCCATCAAGACTAAAAGTATCTGCATGCCATCTGGAAGAAATTGGCAGCAAGGCTAAACTGTGACAAAGACTAGGCCTGAAGTAGATAGCTAAGAAAAAAGGGGCACATGTATGCAAATTGGGGCAATTTTGAACTTGTACAAACAGGCTGTATAAGTGTTTTGCAAGGTAAGGGGATGCTAGAGAGCCCCTGGCAACTTGTCCGCTTTTTAGTGCTGCTCTATCGGCTTGGAGAAGAAATCCATCCTAATCCTGCCATTCTGCACCACAGATGGAGTAAATTGATCTTGGTGTGCGGGCCTGAGTATGTCCAGCCTCAGGCAGTGTTTTGATGCAATCTCCCCAGCAAAATAGAATGGCTGGGATACCAAGACCACGCGGCTAGGCCACACCTCGCCATGGCATAAATAAACAAGTGAACTATCGCATTATTATGGCAGTTGAATAAGCGGAAAGGAGGCGTCGGCCGAATAGCTTTCAGCGAATGCAGCGACTGCCGGTGTCATCGAAGTACCTGCCGGCACGGGGTGAGTGAGGTGCATGGGTGAATGAAGGCTGTCCCAGGGAAGTGCGCGGATCAGCCCTACCGGGAGAACTGTGATCGGGAAACAGGATTGGAAGAACAACGGCTGGGAGAAGTGGCTGGTCAGAGCCTGAGGAAGTCAACCGAAGAACAGCGGGTGGCCTGCGGGTGCGGTAGCAGAGATGGCAACCCACCGGTGATTGACTCCCGGGGGAGGGGGCGGGGGTGGGGTGAAGCTGTCTTGGCACATTTGCTGTGCTCGAGCTCGGAGGATGTAGGCCACTCTGGAGGTTGCACCGAAGAGCTAACGTGGAAACATCTACTGGCTCACTGAGACTGAAGCAGTGGACTGCCCCACTCATAGACAAAGCTACGCGAGTAAGACACCCATAATGCTGCAGTAGAGCAATTCGCTACAGGATCTGAGTCCGGAGCTGCAGATCGCCTCCAGTATACTGAAGGATAAATAAGCCATATTGGCGGGGTGGTCCACAGTCTGTTCATTGGTGGACTTGTACTGAAACCGGCTCCAAGTAACAGGTCCGTGCCTGCTCACAGACACTTCAGACCAAAGTAAGTGAGAAGGCTGCAGCTGCTAAAAAATTACTGATCCACTGCAGGGGGCTGATTGCATGCAGAGATACTCTGAAGTTATACTGAACCTTAGGTGCAGGTTTACACAGGCATTGGGGAATGCTTGATGACACAGAGATTGACTTTTGGGGCCAAGGAGATATAAGCAAAAGCACCCCTAAAATACAGACATGTGGTAAACAGATAAAAGTCAAACACGACTTACATTCAAGCTAAACAAGCATTGGCCGTGCGGCCGTGAAAGTGACGTGGCCTTGCGGCTGTGAAAGTGAAAGTAACTGATGAGACAGGAAAGTCAGATGGTGCCTGTGCTCGTAATTGCATGCGTAACCGCACGCCCTAGGCCGCACAAAAAGCTGTGGTTGGCTTTTTGAAGCCCACTCACTTAAAGTCTCGCCAGACAGCGCATGCGCTGGCTCAGACAAGACCTAAAAAGTTTATTTCTCTGCTAAATGACCAGTGTTGTTTTTGCTCACTGCCTGCTCCTTGTTCTCTATAATGAAATCTATAAATTAATACATTTCCGTACTACTGCCAAAGAGCTACCATTGAACGAAGGTTAAATGCATACAAGGATAAACATTCAGATTAAAAAGTATACATTTCATAATATATGACCGTACTTTGAATTAATAATATCCTGGCCTGCTTTTGGTGCCAGTCTGAAATTCCTGCGACAGTAACATACTGCAAATACCTGCTGCTACAGGGATTTCTCACGCTGACTTACAGCAAAAAACAATCATCAGAAGTGAGGTAACTTTGCATGCTTGCTCTCTGGCTATTCCAGAGGGGGTTACCGCTTCCTCTTCATTGTGTCACACATCTCTCAGTTGCAACCAGTGTTAAAAATTAAATTTAGCAACTGCTTGGTGCTGTTGTTTTTAGACTGATCATTCAACAATTTCTGAAAATAACTTTAATCATTGTTTCACAGATAGCTCGGCATCTGGGGCTGATTTATCACTGCACATTTAAAGCCATAGAGAACCATCTGAGCAGTAAAACAGAATAAAATAATTACAGATTGTACAAGATGCAGACAACTGAAGCGGATGGAAATATTAGCAAAGATCCCCTTATAGTGGTTTCTTGCAACTCACAGGTGGTATTTGAAGACTGGTAATGTCACCAAGTTGTATTGTTGGGGTTTCAACGTAATTCTTAAAGCAGGGCATAATCTTTTGCTGAAATAAAAACTAACAGGCCATGAAAAAACAAGCAAAGTATTACTTTCCAGTTTATTTAACGTTATGGTATATCCCAGGGGATGTATGACATTACAACGCATGCTTTTACCACGCATGCCTTTACAACGCAGTTTTTACAACGAAAACCTTTACAACGCATAGCGCTTTGGGGTGTTGGATAGTGAATAGTTTAATTTACTATTCCAACTACAGTCCCCGTGGACACTAGGGAAGGTGTTGGATAGTAAATTAAACTTATTCCTTATCCTAGAGCGCCCGCCAGCGCAATGCGTTGTAATGGTTTGGTTGTAAAAGTTGCGTCGTAAAGGCACTGCGTGGTAAAAGTTGCGTTGTAAAGGATGTTTCCCATCCCAGGTAATCATCAAATTAAAATGCACTTGCCCTTAAGGCCCAGTATTACCGAAAGAGAAGTGTTTATTCCTTGGATGCAATTTACCTACTGCCTAGATTAACTGTCCTTTATGCAAGGGGATGATGTGTGAAACACTGCAGTGCACATTACGCGAAGGACAATAAATAGAGCAACATATTTAGCAAGAGTTGTTCGCAAAATCATAGGGGGGGTTACCAGTAAGAGTAGCTGTTCAGTGGGATGCTCAGCCTTTTTTTCTATGCATCAGTGTGTTGCTCTAAATTTTCTATGCTTCAGTGTGTTGCTCTAAGTGGGAAGGATGTGCCCAGATGCGAGTCCCGTGCACACTATGCCACTCGAGGCAAGCTATATCTGTCAGATGAGAGGGTGAAACCAGTCCTGGGTTGCTTGGGCCTCATTTATGAAAAGTGACGCATCGCTGCGAGAAAACTGTGATGCGTCTCTTTTCATTGCGCCCTCCTTGCGACCCCAATGATGCGTCATATTTACAATATGACGCATCATTGCGCAAGGACTTACAGATACGTCAGTATTTCTGACGTATCTGTAAGAGCAAAAGTGACGCATTGCTGGAGTGTGTCACAAAAGTGACGCAACTCCAGCAATGCGTCCTTTCACATGGGGCAAGCCCCATCTGAAAGGGCCTGCGTCAGTCTTACGCCTGCTGTGAGGCAGACGCAAGATTTCGATGCAACGGCGTCCTAGAAGTGACGCAGTGAAATCTCATAGATTTCACTGCGTCACTTCTACAACCTTTCTTGCGTCAATACGCCCCCCTTGCATACAATTTACCTGGCGCAGGTATAATATGGCGCAGGGGTTTACAAAGTGACGCATCTACCTAGATGCGTCACTTTGTAAATACGGTGCAACAAGGCGCATTTTTTACACCACTGGTGCGTCACAAAAAGTGACGCACCGGCAGCGTAAAAGTGACGCACAGCCTCATAAATGAGGTCCCTTGTGTTTTAGTTAAGGAAGAACCCGGCCTGGCAGTTCAGTTGTACTGTTCCCATTGAAGCAGGGTCAAGACTGATATGCATATGGCTGGGTCAAAACTGAGGTGGCCTGGTGCGCAGAATAAAGATGAACTGGGATGTGCCCCGAGTTAATTACCAGTGTTTGGGGTTAATTCAAGCATACAATCCATAACTGTTTTGTGTAGTCAGCCTTGCATCATGACACAAATGCGATTCAGGAGTTTCTAGCCTACGATTTCTTTTCAGGCTTCAACCACTAATATAAATTCCAATGAGTTAATCACCGGACGTTGTTCAGATGTGTAAGATGTGTCCATTAGTACAAAAAACACATGGTTACAAGTGGTCAAATCAGGTGATATACTGCCTGATCATTAGCTTGTGCCCAGTCACGCAAGGCTTAAGGATTTGGGGCAATATCAAATCATGCTACTTTAGTAGACCTGGATCACTAGGAATGTCACTGCTGTCTCAAGACTGAAGTCATAAAAATATGTTATTGTGGTTTAAAAGAAAAACAATAAGAGAATGAAATAGGAAACGGCGCACAACTGAAAAGTCCCACTTGTATGCCCTATTATTAGAGTCTACAACTTAGACTAAGGTTTGGTCTGCTGAAGCAATCTCCCTTCTACATTGTGCTTTCCTTAATCAGACTGTCTGCTGTCGCTTGTTTAAAAGATTAAGAAATGTGTCATTTGGTAAACTCTATGGCTAGCTGTGGGGTACTTGTATTTGTCAGGGTAGATATTTGTGGTAGTACAGGGACCACTACATAATTGTTTTTAAAGACAGAATATTGAGCATCCCTGGTAATCAGTGCTCCAAAAACAAGATATGCAGCAAAAGGTAGACCACATTAAGCTTCGTTGGCTCTCCTGGAAAACATGGATGAGCAGTTAAGGCCTAACTTAATGTAGATGTGAGGTGAAGTCTAGGTACAGTACAACACAATTATTGCAGTTGCAATAAAGCGTGAATGTCAAACCACGGTTCTGGGTTGCATATCGCGTTTACTAATATGCCAAAATGATCTCAATAATTCATGAAGTATGTAACCAGTATAAATGGCAATCTTAAACTGGAAAGCACGTATAACACCGTACACAGTGAAACACAAAAAATCACAGTAAGAACTGCTAATCTCACTGTGAGAAGGGAACTCTGTTCTAGAAACTGATTTTTGGATGACTCATACAGGACTCATGCCATGCAGCAATAAAACAAGGGCCCCAAACACAATACACGGTTTGGTCATCTTTAATATTTCCAAATCTTTAATGTTGTGAAGCTCTAATATTCGAGAAGCTTGAAACCCACTTCCAAATTGAGAAATGCAGAGATGATGAGTGTGGTGCAGACTGCGGTTTGCAAAGTCTAGTGGATAACAACATAGGATACTGTTATAAATGGAGGACCCAAACTATCAGCAGAATGTATACATTGTAGTAATTTAGAGATGGTTAACATTCACACCGCCAGTGTACCTGATACCTTACATAGGCATGAGACATTGTCTGGGAATTAGTGTGTGAGTTTGTTACCAAAGGGGTAAGGTGCAGCCTGGCGCATAGAGGAGGGCGAAAGTCCATTTTTTTTTTTTTTTTTATTGAGAGTACATGTATACATTATACAAAACAAAATCCATTTGTTTCCAGATTTGAACATACAATATAACGAAAAATAGCAAACCTAAACCAATTATAAACATGTATAAATAAAACATGAAATCCAATGGGAGAAGAACTTTCATAGTTAAGTCATTTTAAATCTTAACCAGTACTTATATTAGCTCTCATTCCCCTGACCACTCATCCTTATAGTTCTCCATCTGGCCACTGGTGCCCACAATCGTAACCCCATCTCTCTTGTTTTTAAACCCTTATGCTCATATAGAGCACCCTCGATGTTGTGGATGCCCAACAGCCTACATATCCACATTTGAAATGTTGGGGCCTCTAGATCTTTCCAGGCAGCTGTTATTAATATCCGGAATACTGCTACTGCTATAAAAATTAAAGCTTCCTCCTCAATCCTTAATTTTAAATTAATATTGCATCCAAAGGCCATAAAGTCATAGGGCTCACTACAACCAGAAGGGTCTCTGGATCTTACTAGCTGCCAGACAACCTTGGTGCTGGTTCATTGCACTTGGCAACAGGTAGGGAATAAGAGAATAATAAAAGTAGGATCAGTCAGAGGTTTGTGCATCAGGCAAAGTGACCCTCCTTCTCACCTGCACTTCTTGGAATCAATCTCTCAAACAGCACATCTCCATGTTGAGTCATCATTTCAATGGGATCAATGGATATTCACAAACATCTATTGCCATTTACATTATTTCTGCACCAGCACAACTCCAATCTTGGTTTGGGCGTACATCCATCTTCAAGGTATATGGCCAATACTCTGATCTTCTTGTGTTGACTGAGAACTTCCATGCAGGCAAGACAGCTGCAGGGCTGTCCAGCACAGTATCAACATGGCCTTGAAGCTTAGTGCTAGCCACGAAGGACCGAGCAGCATGCTACTCTACATTTTGCATCCATCGGCAGAAACAGGATTCATGCATGTCCATGTCCAGCATATGAACTGTGAGAAGGCTCCTGCTTGTATTTTTAAAGCTAGGTAGGTGAGTACATGCTGTGCATATACCACCTACTAATCAGTGCCTAATGCATATTTATACTTCAAATGTCCAGGCAATCAGGCTAGATAAGACGTTCGCTCCTCAGGAAGAAATCCAGAAAACTCTTCTATGCAGTATGCACGAAGTAGCATTTGCCTAGTTGAAGAGGTACAGGCACACCTTACTGGGGGCTGTAGTGCTGGGAAATAATGTTGACTCCCTCCAGACAAGCATTTAACCAAAAAAGAGCAGTGAATGAAAGTTGGCGGGGTGGTCCTGTCCGTTGTGGGCAGTATTTACCAACCATCTTTCAAACTCCACTCTTACACAAAAGTAGTTGTTCTAAACCAGCTACAAGTAACTTTAGCAACAGGTGCAATGGAAATGGTAGCAAAGTCTTAATTACACTCACCTGTTCCGATGTTTGTGAAGAGTTATGCCAGTGATGTTGGTGCATAGTCTTCACAAACATTATGTTCAGGCAAACAAAACACCTGAGGGGCTTCTGTTCACGCCAAGCTTCCAGACATAATTTACCCAGACAGTTCAATAGGTAACTCCCCATGGGGTGCATATAGTTCAACTTAAAGCTATGTATAAGTTACCATTAGCCAATGCACATGCAAAAGGTCTGAGTGGGGCTACTGACCTGAGTCGGCAGGGTTCGTGACCAAAGGAGAAATTTCCTATCATGGTCTTCCCCAAGGTGTAATATGAGGAGTGCAAAACCAAAGGGGAAGATGGACATGTTGAACAATATAAGCACTCACCCCCAGTCAAATGACCTGGGTTTAATCCATCATCATTCTTTAGCTCCATCCATCATCCCCTTTTGTTTTGCTTTGTTCGCCCTAAGTTGGCCGGTTATGCCCAGACGTGGGTCCCTTGCTCACTTTGCCACTGGATTGAAGATAGCCTGGCTGATGATGGCTGATTAGCCAGATACTGGTCCCAGGATGCTTGTTTCCGGTCCAGGGAAGACATGGTTTGGCAGTTTGGGTTGGACTGCCCCCATGAGGCACAGGGTCAGACTGATTTGCATATGGCCATGTCTGAACTGGGGTGGCGGAGTGAGCTAAAAAATGATGATGGATTAAACCCAGATCAGTTGACTGGGGGTGAGTGCTTTCAATGTTCAACACTCATATCCATCATCCCCTTTGGTTTTGCTTCGTAATATGAGTAGTAACAATCTCAACTTTGGGAGCAGGGCCCTACAAGATTAGGGACTTTGGCAACAGTGATCTAAAACAAAAAGTCAGAGGTATCTTCGGAGATAAAGTCGAAATGTCAGTGATGGTACATCTGATGAGTATTTTTTTTGCTTCACCTTGGAATCTGAGACACAGCCTTGATTCACAAAAATTGTCAGTGATTTGTGATGACCCTGCGCAAATCAAACAGTGGCAGCTGGTACTTGTAGCAGGGAGGGGCGCAGGGAGGTCACACATGTGCACATACACACTCACTCACACCCATGTATTCACACACGTGTGCACACACATTCACAACACTCATGCACTCAAATAAGAATACATCCATACATAGGCGCGCACACCGAACAAAAAAACTAAATGTATCGTCACTGAAGCTCTCCAGGCCGCGAAGCCTTGGAGTCCCAGGAGGTTTGACACTCCTGTCTTTCACTGGATTATCAAAGGTCAGCCAATGAGGGAAGGTTACAGTCCCTCACTCATCACAGAGTGAGATGGGGTCAGTGAGACTGCTGGCCTCAACCCACTCTGTGTCGAGGTGTCACTGATTGTCACTTGGTTCGGGGCACTTAAGGGATTAAAACTGAAGTGCCCAAGTCTGTGGCAATAAGCCATGCTTCCCCGCGTTATGACTGGAAGAGCTTTGAGGCACTTTTACTAGGCTGAGGAGGTCACCCCCATAGGGCTGTGAAATCTTCAGCCTGACAAAGTTCAGTTCAGGCTGCCAAATGTCTGCATATTAAGCTCATGTCTTGCTCCTGGCTGCCTCACCTAATCAAGAAGAGTGTAAGTATGGGCGTATTTTGCGAATCTCGCGTTTGCGAATTTTGCGGATTTGCGAACTCGCAATCCGCAAAATCCGCAAATTCTAGCGAATTTGCGGATATTTTTTTTTGTGTTCGCAAGGATTTCTGCCAGTTCGCGAGGGTTTTGTATCAGTTCGCAATTGCGAACTTACATTTCGGCACGCAACGGTCGCGATTATGTTGTTTCTACGTCTGGTTCATCATCACAGGTTCCCAGCACCCTCTGTTTCACCACTGCAACCCTCTGTTACATCAATGCCACCCTCTGGTTCATCATCACTGTAGATTATGGGGGGGGGGAAAGCAAGCACACCAACCCTGCTTCAACTGACATGAATTAATTTGGGGTTAGTTTATTAATGTGTCACTGTTTTAAAATTCCAGTCTGGCACCTGCTTCCTTATCTGTAATTTTCTTTCTGTTGCAGTGCATTTTTTTTTCCAGGACCTTTGTGGCCTACTTGTAGCTATTCTATGAGCCTGCTGTGAGGGTCAGAGCAGGGTCATACAATTGTTGCAACTAGCAACTGAATTCTGGAGGGGCCCCAGTCAGGAAGCACTACAGGGAAAATTTGTTACTAATGATGAGTTTGAACTCTTGCACCTTCCGAGTGCTTTCAGTTTTGCAAAACACGTTTTACTGCAATTTCGCGGGACTTGCGGGGCACGAACACTCGCGAGATCGGATTCGGAAGCCGCAAATTCGTGTGAATATGCAATTTGTTTTTTTGCGGCGTGTTAGTTCGCAAGGTTTTGTGCGTTTTTGCGAGCCGCTCTTAGCGCAAGGCGCGAAGTTACCCTCGCGGTCGTTCAAGGGCGCGGCCATCTTGTTTGCCTGATGTATTTCCGTTTCCGGGCGCGAAGTGTAATCTCGCAAAGTCTGCGGCTTGCCAGTACAGTTTCGCGCGTGTTCGCAAGGAAAATCTCGTGCGAACTTACCCGCGCGGTCATGAACGGGCGCGGCCATCTTGTTTCTCATTCATTGCTATGGTTCTGGGCATGGTCTTTGTATCCTCTCTAAATCTCTGCCATCCTTTGCTTGTTTGAAGTTTTTTTTATCTATTTTACTTATTATCTATCCCTCTATTTTTCTAGCCCTATATTTTTGTGTTTACTGCTACTTTTGGTTAATTTTAAACTACTTTTTTAAACTCTTTTCTTTTCTTCTCTTCCCTATTCTATTTTCTTTATTCCTTTCCGCCCAGACCATGGTGAAGGGAGCCGGGAAGCATCCCGAGAAGGGGAAGGGTCCCGCACCCCGTGTCCGGCTCCCGTGTGGGCGTTTGAGGGGGGAGGAGGTCGTACCCAGGGAGATCTTTACCCCGGAGGAGGTGGGCTAACTCATTTTTTATGTTCAGCGCCGCCTCCCCAGGACCATCATGGGAGGCGGCAAGATCAGTGCCGGGTACGGGGTCCGGGAGCGCCGGAAGCGGTGGGAGAAGGTGTGCCAGGCCATTTACCACCACTCTCGGGCCTGGCGCACCTACAACCAGGCCACCCACCGCTGGACGGATGTCCTGACCCGTGAGCGAGATCTGCTCGACCTCCTTGGCCTTGAGATCCCCGGACTTGGTGAGTAGGAGTAGCTATTTCTTTACTACTATGCTTTCTCCTGCTGTGTTATTATATTGCAAATTTTTGTTTGTTACCAAGAGCAATAATGCTGCTTATTACATTGTAGGTAAATTATAATTCAAAATCTTCTGTGCATTTCAGGTACACTGCTCTCCTTCTTCTCAGTAGTGTTGCTACTATGCTTATTTGTTTTAGATTTTGTGTTCATTTCATTGGCCTGTGAAATTATGTATGAGTGTATTTTAAAGAACTGCGTAATGCTACACACTAAGGTTCAGATTTTTAATTACCGGCACATCCCTGCAAAGTAGCAGGGATGCGCCAGTAAATGTGCGTCACGCCACCATCACCCATGGTGCGCCGTATTTACAATGCTATTTACAACAAGGAGTGGTGAGGGACAGAGTCTCTGAATTAAGCAGAAAGCTCTCACCCAGTCAAGAGATCAGGGCTAGATCCAACACCGTTTTTTAGCTCACTGCTCCATCAGGATTCAAGCAAGCCGGGCCGAAGACGGCTGAAATGCCAGAAACCGGTCCCCGGTAGCTTGTCTCCTTTCTGGTAAAGAATTGGCTTGGTAGTTTAGTCTGCCCTGTTCCCATGATGCACTGGGCCAGGGACAGACTGATTTGCATATAGCCAGGTTCTGAGCTGGGATGGGGCAGTGAGATAAATAACGGTGATGGATCAAGCCCTGATCTTTGGACTGGGTAAGAGTGGTCTGCTCAATTCAGACACTCTGTTCATCACCACCCCCTTTTGTAAATCGATTTTGGCCACTATAGGTGTGGCAGGGTATACTCAGACATGAGTCCCTTTCTCACTGCTCCATCAGGATTCAAGCAAGCCGGGCCGAAGACGGCTGAAATGCCAGAAACCGGTCCCCGGTAGCTTGTCTCCTTTCTGGTAAAGAATTGGCTTGGTAGTTTAGTCTGCCCTGTTCCCATGATGCACTGGGCCAGGGACAGACTGATTTGCATATAGCCAGGTTCTGAGCTGGGATGGGGCAGTGAGATAAATAACGGTGATGGATCAAGCCCTGATCTTTGGACTGGGTAAGAGTGGTCTGCTCAATTCAGACACTCTGTTCATCACCACCCCCTTTTGTAAATCGATTTTGGCCACTATAGGTGTGGCAGGGTATACTCAGACATGAGTCCCTTTCTCACTGCTCCATCAGGATTCAAGCAAGCCGGGCCGAAGACGGCTGAAATGCCAGAAACCGGTCCCCGGTAGCTTGTCTCCTTTCTGGTAAAGAATTGGCTTGGTAGTTTAGTCTGCCCTGTTCCCATGATGCACTGGGCCAGGGACAGACTGATTTGCATATAGCCAGGTTCTGAGCTGGGATGGGGCAGTGAGATAAATAACGGTGATGGATCAAGCCCTGATCTTTGGACTGGGTAAGAGTGGTCTGCTCAATTCAGACACTCTGTTCATCACCACCCCCTTTTGTAAATCGATTTTGGCCACTATAGGTGTGGCAGGGTATACTCAGACATGAGTCCCTTTCTCACTGCTCCATCAGGATTCAAGCAAGCCGGGCCGAAGACGGCTGAAATGCCAGAAACCGGTCCCCGGTAGCTTGTCTCCTTTCTGGTAAAGAATTGGCTTGGTAGTTTAGTCTGCCCTGTTCCCATGATGCACTGGGCCAGGGACAGACTGATTTGCATATAGCCAGGTTCTGAGCTGGGATGGGGCAGTGAGATCAATAACGGTGATGGATCAAGCCCTGATCTTTGGACTGGGTAAGAGTGGTCTGCTCAATTCAGACACTCTGTTCATCACCACCCCCTTTTGTAAATCGTATTTACAATGCGGCGCACCATGGGCCCAAAACGTCACCAAAGCGTTACGCATCTGTGCCGTAAAGGCTGCGCATTGCTGGAGTTGCGTCGCAACGATGGTGCAGCTCCATCAATGCTCTGGGGTGCCCTATCTCCCCAATGCTGCGTCAAGCCGTACGTCTGCTTCAAGCAGGCGCAGGGTTTGAGTCACGCATCATTGTCCTCAAAGTGACTGATTGAAATCTTGTAGATTTCCCTCAGCCACTTTTAGGATGCGTTCCTGCGCAGGAACGCCCTCCCTTGCGCCGGAACGCCCCCTATTGGCGCAGGGCTTTACAACGTGATGCATCTCCCATATGCGTCACGTTGTTAATATACGCCGCACCATTGCGCCTCTTTTGTGCTGTCGCTGCATCACAAAAGTCACGCAACAATGGACCAAAAGAGCCGCAAGGGGCTTCTAAATCAGCCCCTACAGACTCAAGTCCAGTCCTTCCTTTGTACACATGGCGATAAGAAGAAATAGTGGTGGTGGATTGATAGTTTGAGTATTTCAATGACTGGTTAATGTAGTAGGAAACTTTAGTGTTGTCGCTGATCTTCAATCACGATAGACTTTGGCTGTCACTTCGCGTGCTGCGGACTGCTGCCTGCCAATCCTAGGCAAACCTTTTTAGTACTTTGTTTAGTGAGTTACATAAGGTAATTTCCAATTCAACGGTCCGCAAATCAAGCAATACTAAAGTAATAACGTAGTCGACAACATGAGATTGGTCAATAATATATCCCGTGGAGTAGTTGTCTATTTGCTATTTCGCAAAAATATTTTGTTAGTTCTTTTGAAATGTTTGATTTGGTTGACAAATATCATCCATGTTTTCTGTTTTTCTTTCTTTCATGTTGTACATCAGCTTCCCCCAGGGGCAAGAGGAGGACACAGGAGGAGGAGGAGGGTGCTGTTGACGATGCAGGCCAGGACCGGGCAGGCGAGGGCTCCTTTGCTGGCCCCAGTAAGTTTTAATTTTAATATAGAGTACTTATTTTTTCCTAGCGTTCCTCATTCGATTTTTTCTAAATCGTCTTTGATCTTCTTGTAGACAGGATCTAAATTCTTATCCTACCTCGACTATGACTCTGTGTAGTATTACTAGATTATTCTTATTAGTCTGTCTGTGTAGCTAACTAAGATTGCACATTTGGCCTTTCCATTGGACTCCCATTCTAGTCAGCAATAGCTCTATGCACTGAGTGCAGTCCTCTGGGATTGTCCATAATGTCTTTTCAAGTATTCTAAATGTTTATGCTTTGACAATTGCCAACAATAAAAAGGTGAATGACCACCAAGAAAGAATAAGATACTACTTTACTTTTGGTTTGGATAGGAGGACAATCCATTCTACTACTGTTGCAGGAACAAATCTGCACAAACAGAACTATGGACACTAAATAATGCATTGCTTAGCTTATCAATTATAATAGGTGCTGTTAGACTTTCCACATACCTCAGTGATAACAGACTTTGTAGTTGAACCCCAAATCTCCTTACTGACTAGATAGTGTGGCAGAGTCATTTAGCTCCCAAAGTCACCGATGGCAGAGGCACGGACTTATGCTTGCAAAAATTCCAAAACCTTTAGCTCATCCACTCTAGTCTGGAGGACCAAAAACCACAGAGTCTATTTGAGTTTAAAAGCTTTATTAAAAGTAAACACATTTATTGAAATCAAGTTTGTCATAAAAGTAAACGTTTAACTGGAAATGGAAAAGTGCTTACTGCTGACGATTAATTGGACACATTTCTTGTGGTCGAGCCGAGCTCTCACCTGGTTTGAACTTGATCCTGCTCGTGTTCTTAGAAGTCAAGCTTCTGTCTGTTAGGAGAAAAAGTGGTGCGTGTTAAAAATAAAAAGCAAGCATTCATCAGTTGTGCCAAAAAGTGCAGCAAGACAACAGCCTTCCCTGGAAAAAGGGACATTTTTACTTTACAGTAGACAGTCACAAATTATTAAATTGTATACTGTTTTTTTCACATTTCTTTCTTCCTCCTAGACCAAATATTATATAGTAGTGAGTAGTGTATTCTAACATTATTAAATGTACTTTGTAGGTGGAAAATCTGGAGGCGGGGCCAGCGTCGAGGTGGTGGTAGCATTGGACGAGGAGGACAACTCTGGGGAGGAGGCGGTGCAAGTGCCGGACAAATCTGTGGGGGATGACACGGTGGTGGTGGGCAGAGGTAAGCTATACATTCCTTACTCATTTGAGATTGAAGACTGCAGAGTGTGCTTTCTGCACGGTTGTATTATAAATAAACCAGGTAGTAGGCTCCTCTAAATGTACTTCGACTTAGCTGTGAAGTTTTTGGCGAGAAGAATCCCAATCAGATCTGAGGTGAACTTGATGGAAGGGCTGAACGAAAAGCGAAAGAAGGGTGTAAGTAAGTGTGGAAGGACGAGAAATGTAATGATGACTGGCAAAGAAGAATGATATGTGTTTGCTTGGTCCCCGAGGTGGCTGGGAAGGAAAGAATATGGTATGGTGCATGGCTGGGTGAATGATGAAGCAAGGATGGGTGTAATGAGAACAGCCTGGGTGGGTGAAACAGAAACTGTATGTGTGCATATACTTTGAATGGATGGATGCCTGGATCATTCATGGTACTATCTGACTCTTAGATAGCATATGTGTATCTAGAGAGAGTAGACGGTCACTGGATGAACTAAGTGTTACTTTGAAGAGCATGTAACACCGCACCCGCACGTCCGCCCCAGTGTAGGAAAGGCAAGGAAAAGAAGTTGTAATTTTGTCCAAATACTACCATGAATAGTAGCAGTTGTTTGTATTGCAACTGCAAGCACAGCATATATCCGGTTATTACGGTGGACACTCCCTACCTCTCTTAATAACTTTAGTTTAGTAGTAGTACGTCATTCATGTGTGGGGGTATCACTGTTCACTCCATAATAAGCAAAGCACCTAAAGTCATCCCATATGTCATCAAATACATCCCATGTGAAGTGATAGATAATCAGATTATTTAGCTTCTTTATTTTCCTTTTCCAATACTCATTTGCACTGTAGGGTGAAAGCTAAATTAATTAAGCAGTAGCCCTTTTAACAGAGTATTCTCAGTGCCACCCGTAATAGAAAAGTAAGAGCTTCACCACCTGCATGTGCTGGACCGGTACAGTAACGCAAGTCTGTCTCACTCACCATGGTGTGCGTCTGTTTTTCTCGGGTGCAAGTTCACTGCGCTGGCATTATGCCGGCTTGCATAAGATAACGTACCAATTTTCTTAAACAAGAGAGAAGAAGAAGAATAAGACTGGTGTACTGTCATAGTCGACTGTTATGGAAGTTCATAGTGCTTGTAGAATTTGTTCCTTAAACTCCCACTACTGTTAGAGCAAGGATGAAGAAGTCGGAGGTTACATAGATACTGTCCTCAATAGTTATGTACTGTGCTTTCAATTTGCTACTTGTACTGTGACAACTTTCTGCTCAATCATTTTGTGTTAATCCTAAGGAGCATTGGTTACAGACTATGTCTTTCTTTCTTCATGTAGTTGTTCCTGCCAAATCCAAGACACCATCAAGGAGGAAGGAGCTGGCTCGAATGGCCCGGCAACGGAGGCTGGATGCCACTGTCGCTGAATATCGGCGGCTGGTGGCCCTGGAGGAGGAGGAGACGCAGTCTGGTACAACAACAACGTCCACGGGGACAGCTGCATCCTCCTCCGTGCGGGCTGCCAGCCAGCGCAGTGCTCCAGCGGTACGGAGCCGGGCTAGCAAAGCCCAACACCAACACCAAGCAGCAAAGACAGCAGCTGCCCCCCACAGGATTTGCAAGGCACACCGGCGCCGCTTATCCCTCAGACTGTCCTACCTGGAGCAGGAGGTCCTGAACTATAAGAACTTGGTGGAGGGCCTCCGCTTCGAACTTGCCACCCTCCGCAAGGAGCATGATGCCCTGGCTGCTAAAGCCAACAGCACCCTGCCATAGTGTCCCTTGCCCCTTTTTTAGAGACTTTTGGGGGGTGGGAATTGGGAGTTGGGTTTTTTTGGGGACTTTTGAAGGACAATCGTTGGGGTTAGGGAGGGTCTTGCGGGAGATTATTTTGTTAGGGCTATAAAAATATAATTTTTGAAACTTTATCTGACCATACCTGTTTTTTACTGCTTTTGAGTCTGGTGGGTGGGGGTTTAACAGTAAGTTTGTTTTCCTGAATAGACCTAGGACTTTAGTAGTACTACCGCCAATCTCTTGTCTCTCCTAATACTCCATTATACTACCTCCAACCAAACGCCTATCTTACCTGTAATTTCTGTTTGCAAGTAGGGCTAGGCCCAGGGCTGGCTCCACGGGAAACAGCGAATAAGGTTGGCAACCCTGGGCGGATAAAATTTCCTCATAGTGGTGGTACTAGTGTTGTGACACAGTGGCAGTTGCATGCCTATGAAAAAAAAGAAAATGAAATCTGGTTTGTCCTCCTGAGCAATACAACGGTACAATAGAGAATATAGCAGGTGACAGTACACTAGAACAGTGCCACATTGTAGCCTAACAAATGGTAAAGTATAACTACTAATTCGGTTGAAGTTCTTTGACATTAGCCATGGGTCTTTGTCAAGCAGAGTAAGAATATATCCTCAGATTTCTTCACCAGCCTGTTGGTATCACCTTATCCTCCCCAGCAAGTGTGTGGATTTATTGCTGTAATTTAGTCACACATCAATCAAAACCACACAGCCCGGGGGAAGAGGGTTAGGGTTTGAAAAAGGGATGGGTACGGGGGTTTTTGGGAAAGGTTTTGTGAGACAAGAAAAAATAGCACAGCATGGACAAACAATTGTGAACATAAACAAATCGTTGGGTACAAACCTATCCATCAATCTTTGAAAGTGCGTGCACTAGTGCATGCATGTCAGTGAAAAGTAAGTAGTACTTTCGACAACTGTGGAAGAAAGAATGCGACAGTACAGGGCGTGTGTGGAAATATTGATAACTATATTCAAGATAAGGTCTCTGTTGCCAGATACCTGAGAGCCTTGCTGGTCACTATAAATCCATTCACAACACTCAATGGGGTTGGTCTGGAAGGTGTAGTAGATAGAAAAGGAGAAATTGCTCTTTTTCTAGGTGTCCCCTCACTCACCAGGGTTGCCCCTTGGTGACATGCTTCATCATTGGGGCCATCCCAGTCCTCTACGGGCTGGGGCGTGCTGCGACTTGCGAATTACGTAGGAGCACTTACAAATGACTATGTGTGGTGCAGATGTGATAGTGGAGTGGACTAAGTGATGTGTTAAAGGATCAATTTAGAAGCAGAGAGAGATCCAAGAAATGCAGTCACAGTCCTGGAAAAACACAATAGATACTGTATCTGTATGTTGTTGTAGTTGTCCTGTTGAATTTGGTAAGTAAGTTGCATGCAGAAAGAAAATCCTCCTATTAGCGGCACTCCTCCATTCCATCTGGCGCTTTGTCCATCAATGTTGGTGACCAGAAGACACCCTGTCCACTGCCTGCCTGGCGGATGCTGAATTGCGGCTCACTAATGTGAAGCCTGACTCCATCCTTTTTTCCCCATTGCACAGACTGAAACCCGGCCTGTAATTATTCAACGAAAAACAGGAAGTGATATAATATTACAACACCACTGATAAATAAATATAAGGTATGTAGGCTGTGGAGTGCAAAAACTCACACTTTGATTTTCCTAGTAGACAGTACAATATTTTTGACAGTGCGTACTCTGTCTGAGTCACCTTTTGAAGGATAAATAAGTATGGGCAAATTAATGTAGCGGATCTTTCCCCTCAAGCTAGGTGTAGTGTAAACTGTGTTTTAGACAAAATTAGATCTTCCCAGCAGTGCTCCCACCCAGACCCTTACTAAAGCCAGTCGCAAAAATGTAGAAGACCCCCAATCAAATCGCAAAAAACGAGGCCTAGCAGAAAACTGGGGACAAAACGTACTTTGAAAGTAAAAGTAGGCCCAAATACCCCCTTACCCACCGTGGATTGCATTCAAACCACTTGCAAGCAACCAAGCAAAACTATCCATAGCCAGCATCGCTCCAAGACTCGAAAACCCCCCCACCCAAACACATGCAATAGAAATACTGCTAACCCTAACGAACCCTAAGTTAAGAATAGTGGCAAAGGTTTTCTTTAACTATGCCAAATCCCCCCTTTCCCACCATGGATTTTCTTCAAATGACTTGCAACCAAAATTACACATTTGCACGAGTGCTCTAAGACCCCAGAACTCAGTTGCAAAAATCTAGAACACCCCGAAACACATGCAATCCTGCTGCTAGGGCTAACCCTAATGAACCCTAAGTTACAAAAAGTGCCAAAAGGCTTTTCGGCGTGGATTTTGTCCCAACCACTTCTACCCGGTATTAGACCTTCCCAGGAATGGCCCAAGACCCGCCAACCCACCCGCCAAAAAGCATAACACCCCCAAACAGGCCAAAAGTGGAGTGGTGTGGCTCACTGGTTAGAGGCGGCAGACCCGAGAGCAGAGAATGGCCCGGGACCAGGGTTCGATTCCCGACGCGGCAGGGTCTCAGACCAGGATCAGCGGACTCGATAATTCTCGCATCGGTGTCTACTCCAACCAGAGAACACACTCGGCAACTCTGGGCATTAGCTTGCCTCATCTCCACAACGGCCCCTCACAAACGCCGGGGATGCCTGGTTTCACCTTGGAGACTCCCAGGAGGGACTATCTCACAGGGAAAGCCAGGACGGGTTCCCCAGCGGTCTATAGCGCTACGAGGCCTGCGATGCGGGTGGAAGTGCGCTTTATAAGACACTTTCAATTTCAATTTCAAAAGCAACATCTCCTACTTACAATGTTTCTCCTCCTTCGGTCCAAACGCGCTGCGTAGCTAGGCCATAAGTCCGGTTTGCCACCACGGATTTCCTGAAAAGCAAATGCAATCAAGATTAGAGTGTCCCAGCAGTGCTCACAGACCCCGAAACTCACCCACAAACACCAGGAAGCCCCCCAAACAGGCCCCCGAAAACGCTACATTGAGAAAAATGTCAGAAATAGCAAAAAAAAAATCGGCCTGGATTTGGTCCCAACCACTTTTATCCAGTATTAGAGCTTCCCAGCAATGGCCCCAGAGCCGTCAATCCAGGAGAAAACGAGTAGAAGACCCCCAAACAGCCAAAGAGCAAAAGTACAAAAATGGGGACTTAGTAATTTTTTCCCAAATCACTCCGCGCGCGCTCTGCAGCTAGGCCCTAACTCCCCTCTGCCACCATGGATTTGCTTCAAACCTCTTGCAAAGTAAAGTATCCATTGCCAGCAGTGCTCCCAGACCCCGAAACCCACCCACAAACACCAGGAAGCCCCCCAAACAGGCCCCCGAAAAAGCTACATTGAGCAAAATGTCAGAAATCGCAAAAAAAAATCGGCCTGGATTAGGTCCCAACCACTTTTATCCAGTATTAGAGCTTCCCAGCAATGGACCCAGAGCCGTCAACCCAGGAGAAAACGAGTAGAAGACCCCCAAACAGCCAAAGAGCAAAAGTACAAAAATGGGGACTTAGTCATTTTTTCCCAAATTTCCCAAATCACTCCGCGCGCGCTCTGCAGCTAGGCCCTAACTCCCCTCTGCTACCATGGATTTGCTTCAAACCTCTTGCAAAGTAAAGTATCCATTGCCAGCAGTGCTCCCAGACCCCGAAACCCACCCACAAACACCAGGAAGCCCCCCAAACAGGCCCCCAAAAACGCTACATTGAGTAAAATGTCAGAAATAGCAACAACAAAAAATCGGCCTGGATTTTGTCCCAACCACTTCTACCCGGTATTAGACCTTCCCAGGAATGGCCCAAGACCCGCCAACCCACCCGCCAAAAAGTATAACACCCCCAAACAGGCCAAAAGCAACATCTCCTACTTACAATATTTCTCGGCCTTCGGTCCAAACGCGCTGCGTAGCTAGGCCATAAGTCTGGTTTGCCACCACGGATTTCCTGAAAAGTAAATGCAATCAAGATTAGAGTGTCCCAGCAGTGCTCACAGACCCCGAAACTCACCCACAAACACCAGGAAGCCCCCCAAACAGGCCCCCGAAAACGCTACATTGAGCAAAATGTCAGAAATAGCAACAAAAAAAATCGGCCTGGATTTTGTCCCAACCACTTCTACCCGGTATTAGACCTTCCCAGGAATGGCTCAAGACCCGCCAACCCACCCGCCAAAAAGCATAACACCCCCAAACAGGCCAAAAGCAACATCTCCTACTTACAATATTTCTCGGCCTTCGGTCCAAACGCGCTGCGTAGCTAGGCCATAAGTCCGGTTTGCCACCACGGATTTCCTGAAAAGCAAATGCAATCAAGATTAGAGTGTCCCAGCAGTGCTCACGGACCTCGAAACTCACCCACAAACAGACGGAACCCCCCCTAGGAGCACCTCAAAGGCAAGCAAGTCATCAAAAACACAAAAAAATTTCCGCCTGGGATTTGGTCCAAACCACTTTTATCCGGTATTAGAGCTTCCCAGCAATGGCCCCAGCGCCGTCAACTCACCTGCAAAGAGGTAGAACAACACCCCCACAAGTGCTGAGTCTTTCTTCATTGGGCGTAAACCAGCCCTCTGCTTTGATGGAAATAGGAGTCTGGAGGAGGACGATAGAGGAGCATGTTCTTCTGAACTTGTGAACCTGAGGAATGCAGACTGCGGCACCTTCAAATCAATTAGCAAACAAGTGAAGACAGTTCTGCTGATGGGCTTGTTTTTGTGATTATCTGACTTGTAACATCTTCATCAGCAAAAGGAAAGAATGCTTGGCCTGCCAGCGCCTTTTTGTAGCGTGGATCCAGAATAGTAGCACAAATGTAATGCTGGTCTGAGTGGATGATTTTAAGACGTTCATCACCTTGTAAGTGCTCTAATAATTTCTCAGCCAGAACAAAAGAGTCTTGGTTTTTTTCATCTTTTTCAAACACAGAACACACCTCCTTCAGTTGGTGCTCCAGCATGTACAACAATGGGATAGCTTTTCCCAAATTACAGTCCTCCTTGCTGACTGCACGCGTGAAGAACTCAAAAGGACGAAGCATGCGTGTCAGGCTTTTAACTATGTTCCATTGCGCCACACCCATCCTCAGGTCCTCCTTCTGAGCTGTACCCTGTGTTAAGAAATAGTGATCGAGTACCGTATACTGCTCATACAGACGCTCAAGCATGTAGAAGGTTGAGTTCCAACGTGTTACCACCTCCTGGATGAGTGCTTTCACTGCCATTCGACGTTGATATAGCAGGCTCCTCAGCTGCTTCCGGGCCTTAAAAGAATGGCTGAAATGGTTGCACATTTTTCGGCAGGTGTCCAATACTCTGTACGCTGCACTGTCTTTATTACCCAAGACTTTTTGGACAACCAGGTTTATACAGTGCGCCAAACACGGCACTCTGAAATAGTCACCCAGCTTCATGGCCTTAACTATATTGGCGCCATTGTCCGTGGAAACATAACCAACCTGGCGTTTCTTTGGGGACAGCCAGTTAAGGACCTTTGTGTTAAAGACATCCAAAATGTTTTCTGCTGTGTGACGTTTCTCCAAACCAAACATGGCTAGTGTTGCATGTTTCCGAGCAGCTTTAAAAACAATGTCCGGGTCAACACCTGTGTTTAGCTTTGCTTTAGCCCCTGAAAAAGAGACCCAGTGTGCAGTGATGCACATGTAATCAGCGCCTGCGCCACTGGTCCACATGTCTGTTGTCAGATGTATAGTGTGAACAGCACTCTTCTGCAAAGCTGCCCCAATCACCTTCAGAACATCTTCATGTAGTGCTGGAACCGCAACTCGGGCAAAATAGAACCGGCTAGGAACCTTCCATTTAGGGCAGAGCGCTGCCACTAATTCTAGAAAACCAACCCCTTCTACAAAAGAAAAAGGGAGAAGGTCCAGAGCTAGCATTTTAGCCAGCTTAGTGTTATACAGACGCGTCAGTGGGTGGTTGCGTTCATATTGCGCTTCTGTAAACAACATCTTTTTAATGTTGCCCTGGACCAAGGATTTACGGGATGATGATGATATCTTGGACCCAGTTACGCACGCTGATGAACTTTTTCGCATTGATGTCTCACTCTCTCCCACACTCTTAGTGTGGCTCACATGGGGTGTGCTGCTGACAGGGGTACTGGGTGTAAGTGAGGTGTTTGAATCGTCTTCTTCCTCCTCGTCATCATCAGATGAAAAATCAACGTTTTCATTACGTGCAATTTGGGCTTCCTTGACCGCATCTAGGTGCGCAAGCCATTGGACAGCGTGCGTTCTCTTAAGATGACCTCTCTGGCCTCCGGTACCATAGTTGGTACCAAACTTACCACGACTAACTCGAAGCTTACAAATGCTACAAATGGCTACGTTTTCCTTTTTTGGGAAAACACTAAAGAAGTCCCAAACTGGAGACTTGAAATGTCTTTGGGGGCCGGAGGAGGCGGCGATACTGGTGGTGGTGGTCCTGCTGCTAATGCCAGATGAAGTGGAGGATGTGGATTGCCGAACTTCAGTACGTTTTGCACTTTCACCACCACTAATTGAGGTCGAGGTGGATGGAGGTCCCTTCTTGCGAGAAAGAAATATGGAAGCGGTAGGTGTTGGTGTACTAGTTAACTCCAAATCTAATGATTGCTGTGTTTCCATTTCCATTGCCTCCTCGTCGACATCATCATCACGCTCAGCAGCTTCTCGGGATAGGGTCAAAATGTCTCTTTGCTGCAAGCCCGCTGGGGCTGCAGTGACCTTTATGATGACTGCCTCATCGTCGTCATCGTGAGAGGCTTCACCAGCAGCAGTATCCGTCACTTCTTGTTGAGCCTCATCACACTCCATAGCTATGAGTTTTTCGACAACCTTCCTTTTACGCTTAGGTACCTTTGTCAGATCATGGTGTGCCTCACTCTCAGACGGCAGTGGTGCTGGTTCCCAATTGGGATCCGTATCATCAGAAGGAGGTGGGCTTGAAGAAGATGTAGACACCAACCTTGCTCTTTTCCTTGCTAGGGATGTGGAAGACAATGAATGATCATCAGGAGGAGTGCCTTCCAATGATACGTCCTCGGCTTGATTGTCGATTTCCTGATGTGCCCCTACTTCGGGAGGAACAACTATTGTGGGCACTTGTGACCCTCCATGCACCTCTGCTTGCGCATCTCCTTGCGCTGCCTCTCCTTCCACATGTACTTGGGCTTGTACTTGCACATGGTGTTGTTGTTGCGGCTGTGGTTGTTCAACACTTGTCAGATGAGTTACAACAACCTGTGTTGATTCAGGGACATTGCTGCTACTTTCTTGCGATGAGCCAACATCACTGGTCGATGGTGATTGGAGAAGTACACTGACTGCCTCTGAAGCACTCAAGGGCTTTGATTTAAGTTGGCGTGGTGGTGGAGGCACTGAACCCAATGGAGCGGGGGTGCTGCTCCCAGCTTGGTCCCCAGCAGATCCTGCTGCTGCTGCAGGCGTACTTTTTTTTTTGCTCCCAAAAAACGCGGCGGCCGGCACACTAGCCTCCTTGGTAACTTGCTTCTTCTGCTCTTTACTAGCAACTTTCTTGCTAGAGGAGCTACGGAGACCTTTTTTTGGGGCCATCTTCTTCAGAGCAGGTCAGACAGCAGGCCGCAGTTGCACAAATTGTAGAGTTGTCTGAGGCCAGACGTGACGTCGCGTGACGTTATGCTGCACACACACACCGCTGCAGGACTTCTTCCTGGCACTGGTGGTTCTCTTGAGTCTTGTGCACCTAAAAACAATGGAAGACAGAGGAACATCAGTTCAGTTATACACCCCCAAAAAATCGAGAAAAAAAAACAGAAAAATCAGCACAATCCCATGCCCTCCATGATGCTTATATTCAAGACACCCCACAGAAAGACTAGGCACATGCAACACTCACTAGTCACTACCCCTGGTGAAAAGGCCACTACAACAGGCCAAAAAACGAAAATCACAGAAAAATCAGCACAATCCCATGCCATGATGTTTAAATTCAAGACAACCCACAGAAAGACTAGGCACATGCACCACTCACTACCCCTGGGCCCTGGGCATATTGGATGAAAGCTAGGCAAAATGGATGCAGGCCTGAGAACACTCCCTGCATTCAAAATGGCCCCCTCCATCACAGCACATGGCCAGGGCCTGTAGCAGCACTCAAAATGGCCCCCAACCACATGGCCTGTCCATCCACAACAGGCCCAAAAAACGAAAATCACAGAAAAATCAGCACAATCCCATGCCATGATGTTTAAATTCAAGACAACCCACAGAAAGACTAGGCACATGCACCACTCACTACCCTTGGGCCCTGGGCATAATGGATGAAAGCTAGGCAAAATGGGTGCAGGCCTGAGAACACTCACTGCATTCAAAATGGCCCCCTCCATCACAGCACATGGCCAGGGCCTGTAGCAGCACTCAAAATGGCCCCCAACCACATGGCCTGTCCATCCACAACAGGCCCAAAAAACGAAAATCACTGAAAAATCACCACAATCCCATGCCATGATGTTTATATTCAAGACAAGACGTCTTTCGGTTTTATTAATGGCAGTGCATCTGGCCATAGCGCTAATTATCCCTGAGTCACACTACGCGTTTCAGAACGCCCACTCTATAATGATGTTTTGAAACGCAGGGGATCCCACTGTATACTGACTCGACGATCTTCGGTTCTATTGTGCCTCTAGTCTTACCTCATGAGCACTTATTCATTACACACTAGGTGTAAGTGCTAGATGACTGGCAGCACTTAAATGCTCACAAAGGCGGCATTATTTTCATTTTCCCTCACTCTTTCCCTGATCTCCTATTCTGTGATAGTACTAGTCTTTAGACCATCTTTGTACCATGAATATGGTATCGAACATGCAGGCATGTAATGGAGTTCGATCTGCCTCAGCTATATAAATTAGGACTCAGTTTGTTCTTGCTGCATGGGCATGCAAGTGCTGCCCTTTCGCAGACCAATAGATTTCTTGCAGGCACATTGAGTCTCTTAGATACCCCATCAGTATATTCGGCGATGGAATATTTGTATCTAGCGATAGAACTCATGTCTTCACACCGAATGCAGTGTGAGTAGCTACATCAGATGTCAATTAATCTCCTTTATCTTCACAGGTTTTTTGGTCAGGTAGCACTTTTTTGCCCTGACCTTCATCATGGAGACTGCCCATGATAGTTAAATATTGTTAATATTTTTCACACTTTGCACCTCACAGTAGGGTGCGCCTTAGCGCGCGCATACCACTGGGGGTCTATTTTAGGTCCTGATGAATGCTGAGCGAATGGCAGTATAACAGCAGAAACATGTTGACCATTACATTTTTTGTTTAATTACTAAGGACATTCGGTTTCGTAACACAGAACCAAATTGTCTGCTCACTTGTTTTTAACAAATACAGGTTGGTCATTATTAAAACAGGCATAAAGACTACAACCAGTATTTTTTTAAATAAATTGCACCTATCATCACCACATTTTGATTTTGGGCACCTTTTGCATCCACCACATCCTGCTCCGCTGCAAAACAGGCGTTGTAGCACGCTGGGGTGGTATTAGATCGCCCCAGCGGGGACCCCGTGATGAAGCATGTCACCAGCTAGTGGTGAGTGAGGGTCCTTCTACAACAGGGAGATCCCTGTCCTGTTTCACAAAGTGGGATACAGTCACCTAATGGAAATAACCACCTGACTGGTGAGGTGGATGGCACTCCTGTGAGACTTTTTCTGTTTTTTCTGTTAATTCCTGGACATATGGAGTTTTGTAGCAAATTATTTGTTTTTTTACACTGTGGTGGACACTCCTTTGTTGTTATTATATATTCAAGACAACCCACAGAAAGACTAGGCACATGCACCACTCACTACCCCTGGGCCCTGGGCATATTGGATGAAAGCTAGGCAAAATGGGTGCAGGCCTGAGAACACTCCCTGCATTCAAAATGGCCCCCTCCATCACAGCACATGGCCAGGGCCTGTAGCAGCACTCAAAATGGCCCCCACCACATGGCCTGTCCATCCACAACAGGCCCAAAAAACGAAAATCACAGAAAAATCATCACAATCCCATGCCATGATGTTTAAATTCAAGAAAACCCACAGAAAGACTAGGCACATGCACCACTCACTACCCCTGGGCCCTGGGCATAATGGATGAAAGCTAGGCAAAATGGGTGCAGGCCTGAGAACACTCCCTGCATTCAAAATGGCCCCCTCCATCACAGCACATGGCCAGGGCCTGTACAGCACTCAAAATGGCCCCCAACCACATAGCCTGTCCATCCACAACAGGCCCAAAAAACGAAAATCACAGAAATATCAGCACAATCCCATGCCATGATCCAGCCCCTCCATGATGTTTAAATTCAAGACAACCCACAGAAAGATTAGGCACATGCACCACTCACTACCCCGGGTGAAAAGGCCACAACAGGCCAAAAAAACGAAAATCACAGAAAAATCAGCACAATCCCAAGCCACCCAGCCCCTCCATGATGTTTAAATTCAAAACACCCCACAGAAAGACTCAGTGCACCCACCACTGAGTACCCCTGGGCAAAAGGCCCCAAAACAGCCCAAAAATCGAAAATTTCAAAATTGTACTTGCAGCAACTGTATTGCCCCAAACAAACTTACTTGTGAAATTTCTAATCCAAAAGTGATCCAAAGAAAGTCAAAAAGGCCTCAAATCCAAATATCCAGCAGCATCCACAAAAAGTAATCCTTCCAGCTCCAGATCCAAATGAAAAGTGACCAGGAGATGGACAAAGCACTGGGAGGAGCCTGCTGGACAGGAACAGGAAGTTGAAGACTGTGGGGCACTTCCTTCCTCCCACCCCCCCTCCCCAAAATGGACTCCTCGCAAAAAAGAGCAGGCAAATGTCAACCTAAGGAGTTATTCAGATAAAAATCAGCATTTCAAGGTTTATGCTGCTTGCTGGTGGATTTGTTGTGCAGAATTGCAAATTTTATATTTTCGCGTGTGCGAGATTGTTGCTGCTCGCCGCATCTCAAAGCTCACAATTGTGAAGTACCGCGGTACGTGATCACGGCGTACTCGCGTTGACAAACGCTCGCTGTAAAAGTTGGCAAGCCGCGATTACGTAATCGCGCTTGCCAAATTCCCGCGGGATCCCGCAGCAAGATCCAAAATGGCGCAGCACTCGCAAAATATCAAGAAAAGTAACTCGGCAAACGATGATAAACGCCGCGCGCCGCAAAATTGTATCACCAAGAAAAAAAAATCCGCTGCGTGCGAATTTACGGATTTTGCGGGAAATTCGCAAATCTCGCGAATTGCGAATTTACCGAAAATCCGCAAAATCCGCTAGCGTAACGGATTTTCCGCCCATACTTAGTGTCTATCAGGCTGCCCTATGTTCAGCCTGACAGACACTCCCCTTGTTGTGAAAAAGGTTGGGGGCAAGGCCCCTCATCCCACATGGACTAGCCACTATCAAAATCAAGTTAAAATTCCCACTCTTTCTTCACTAAAGATTTTCAGAATATGTTGTCCACCTCCTTTTTCCGAGGATATACCATCAGGAAAAAGCTATGCCATATTTCCTTATACAAGATTAAAGATACATGGCAATTGTCTGGCTGCCTTCTGATGAGCTCCCTCTCTCCTTAAATTAAATGACCCCAAAGACTAGTATAGTTACTCTCATTAAGGTTCAAACAAAACTCCCACCTTAAAGGCCAATACTCTGCTTCCACCCATGGTATGTTTGCCTCCACTGTTCTAAGGCCAGGCTCCCTCCTGAAAAGAGCCTGGATCTATTAACCCTGTTATGTGGCCTAAGAGACTATGGCTATTTTCCTCCCTTTTGCTAAAACTATTGTGTGGGTCTGACTTTGAAGACAAGTGGCTGGTCTCCTCAGCAGCAAGAGAGATTAGGTGTGAAAAGAGCAGATAAGGTGACCAAGAGTTCATCCAAGAGTGCAA
Organism: Lissotriton vulgaris; assembly: GCF_964263255.1. Classification (NCBI taxonomy): domain Eukaryota; kingdom Metazoa; phylum Chordata; class Amphibia; order Caudata; family Salamandridae; genus Lissotriton; species Lissotriton vulgaris. The sequence continues at coordinate 729,737,254 of NC_141687.1, forward strand.
ATGACAGTTTGCTCTGCAATGCTTCTGTGTTTAAGATTAGATTTTTTTAGTATCACAAATAAATAATACAAATAATTCAAATCTAGTGCTTATTTTCTTTTAAACTGTATTACATATGTTGTATTCGAAGCATACAGTATGTTTTATTATAAAGAGGGCAAGATTCCTTCATTTTTGGTAAACCATATTTGAAGTCTGTTCTAATGTGGGTGGGTAGAGGAAAGGGCACAGCTTAGGCGCATGGAGCGCAGCAGGGGCCACAAATTGAACACACTGTGCTGGGCCATTAGTAGGCTTACTCATGCAACAAATCAACACAGCCAGCGCACCCTGGGGCTGCAGGTGGAGATGGGCCACTACAGTTGGGATGTTGCTCGTGGCCTGGAGAAGATCACTGCAGCAGTGGAAACCCTACTGACAAATTTGATTGTTGGTGGAGGTGCCATGGGTGGCACAGATGGTGAGGTGTCAAGCCGCAGTTGCTTCTCAGCTACAGAGACACCTGTGATCCACTGTAGCATCAGCCGGCACCTTGGTTTGGGAAGTGGAAGCTATGGACAGGCTGGGCAGAGGGGAAAACAATTAGCTGTGTTGGCTCAGTACAAAATGTTTTTTCAACATATCCTTCCTATGTTGGGGTGATGTAACCACAACAGAGTTGCTTTGCAGTGTATGCCTTCATTTTCTGATGGGTAGGTTGTCCTTAGTTTGGTTGTGGATGCTTGCACAGTAAAGCACCAATTGATAGTCACAATTTGTTCTGTCTTATGTACAGGTGAGTGGCTAACTAATGTGTATGTACCTTTCAAATATAGTTGTTGGCAATCTGGTCCCTGCGCCTTCTCCCCTCTGCTGCAGCTCTTCCATCCCTTTGTTATAGGGCAGGTGGTCCATGGTCCTCATCCTCCTAATCTGTGTCGGACACCTCCATGGACAATCCACCCCTGCAGGCCATGTTGTGCAGCATGGCACAGGTTGCCACGATTTTAGAGACGTACGGCGTGAGGATCCATGGCCGCCGTGCATACGCACTGTCACCTGTTGAGATATATCTGATGGTGAGCTTATATTCTTACAGACATAGAAGTGTTAAAACATTTATCTGGGGACTGGTAATCTCATTACCTAGGAGGTATCCATCATCAAAGTCATCTCTTTATAAGATTTGGTATATGCCACTGTGTCTGAAAATGTATGAATCATGGGTGCTTCCAGGGAATTTGGCTACCAGGTCATTGATGAGGTTGTAAGTGTCACAGACAACTTGGATGTTGAGGGAATGTGTGATTTTCCTGTTACGGAAGATGTATTCTTTGCGGGATGGGGGCATATGGGCACATGGGTCCCCTCAAGCAACCTAGGACCTGTGGGAACCTTGCTAATCTGCAAAAATCAAATTTTGTTTGGTCTAGTTCCTCATCATCCTTGGGCATGTTTATGTGTTGATGGATGTGGTATAGCGTGGCATCTAGGAAATTATGGAAAAACATGAAAGCACATCTGAGACACACCACCCGCCTCTGCAATTACATCTTGGTAACTACCAGTGGCCAAGAGGTGGAGGGAGCCCAAGACCTGCACATGTGTGGGAATTGCATTGCTACTCAGGGTTCTGCTCTCAAGTTGTGTCTTCAAGGTGTCTATGAGGTCTAGTATGACAGGGCTACTCAGCCTGTACTGGTCATAAATCTCCTCCTCTGGCTTATCCAACAATGTTAGCCTGACTCTGAATATCCTCTCCTGTTTCCTCCTCCTCTGCTGGGCCACCAGTATCCACCTCCTCCTCGATATCACATACAGGGCAGCCATTGTGGAAAGGTTTCGGATGTTTTCTGGGGCTGGTTTTATGGGTTGGGCCTGGTTACCACCTGTTTCTGGTTAGTGGTAAATTGAATGCGCAAATGGGCCTATTTGCGCATACTCGTAATTTGCAACTGCTCAGTACATGCGATTTTACGAGTTGCAATTTGCGACTCGCTATTTTGGGGAGGCAAAAGCTGTTACTTTTTTGCGAGTCGGTATTCTCTCCCAGCGCTATTTTGTCATTCGCGAATGCCTTTCGTACATTGTGTACAGCCATTTTTGCATGGGCAAATCATTTTGCAACTGATTTTCCGCATGCAAAATGGTCCTACATCTGGCCCAAAATATGTTGCTGGGGCACAAGCAACTGCACTCTGCTAGTCCAGAGGTCAAATGAGAGATGGCCAGAGCAAAATGTGGAACTATGGCAATGAAATGCACTTCCACACAAGACCTTTGTGTTTTTCTAAACTTTTAATATTATAGTCACATAACAATGTCTTCCTTCTCCATGGTCCACAGACCAACTGGTGAGATATCATTGCAGAACTCTTCCCTCTGTGCATATTTGTGGCGTGAATTATCCATATGTTTTTCTATTTAACATTTGAATCTCTGATTAACCTTTCCTGTAGGTTGTTTTTCTCTGCTGTAATGCGCTTGCGTACATAGTGAATCAGGTGCTGAATTTTAATTATGAACGATGAGCAAGAGTATTGATGTGTGATGTGTGTGCTATATGCTGTTCAGTTCTGTGCTTTGCATCCTCATTTAGAAGTTTGTGTGCAAAATATCTAGGTAATTTTCTTCCATTTTATTTTCACACTGCACAATTGTGGACAATTTACCACCCTCAATTACCCTCAGCAATATAGTGGTGGTCATTTCAAACATGTATTCCTCTTGTGTAATGCAGTTTTACCACATTGCTGATGCTTTAAAACAAAAACACACATGAAGGTAAAACCACTTTACTTTAAATGCCCAGAATGGAAAAATAATTCCTAATTAGGTAACTTAAACAGGAACAGAAAGACAAGTGCCTCACTGAGAAAAATAAAGTAAAACAGGGATGTCCTCTCACCAAGGACACTGTGGGACCACCCACTCCTCTTTAATGAACTACTGGGGAAGGAGGTGAAAGCCAAATACAATTTAGTGTGTTTCACAAGGAGGAGGCACTTATGTTTTGAGTGGCTAGCATGAAGCTTTTAGTTGCACACAGAGCCCAAGGACCTCATCATGAACCAGTCTACAAGAATCTTTTGTTTATTTACTATCAGGTTATTTTTCAGGCTAGCGAAGCATCCCACTAAATACCCATGATTTTTCACAGTGGCAGCCGGTAAATCGAGCGGAGACAGGCTACACATGCACACTCACTATTAGTGGCAGCCGGTAATTCGAGCGGGGGCAGGCAACACATGCACACTCACTAATTCACACCCATGCTTTCACACACACATATTTGCACACACATAAATATACATTCATTCACATTAATGCACCCAAAAAACTAAAAAGGAATACGTACTGGGCCGCAGCGTTGATTTCGGTTGGTTGCAGAGAAGCCTCTGTGATTTCTGATGATTGAGACTGCTGCCTCCTCTCATTGGCTGATCTAGTTATGGGTCAGCCAATAGGAGGGGGTGGCAGTCCCTTACTCGTCATAGAGTGGGATGGGGTTTAGAGAGACCGCTGGCCCTTCCCCACTCTGTGCTGAGCGTCCCTCAGCCCTGGGCATTTCAGGGCTTAAAACTGAAGAGCCCAGGCCCAAGGCTGTCAGTGACACCCCCCCTCGTCATGAGGGGGAGGATCAATGATCGCTTTGCTGGGCTGGGCACGTCATAAACACAGGGCTGTGACATCTTAAGCCTGGAAAAGTTCTGCTCAGGCAGCCAGGCACCTGCACATTTAGCCCAAGTACAGCACCTGTCTTCCTGACCTGAACATGAAGAGTGTCAGTCAGGCTGACCTTTTCTCAGCAGTGACACTCTTCATGTTTGCAAAAAGGGGTGCCGCTCGCAGGCGGAGACTTTGGGCATTAACAGGACTTCAACAGAGAAGGGGGACTGCCGCCGAATTGGGGCTCTAACTCAGCTTGCTGCCACGTAATCGGACGCGGGACTGCGAGGACCAGCTTGCCCAGTGGCTTGTCACCTGCCGCAGCTGGGGCCTCTTCCCGCTCCTCCCATCTGGTGCACATAACGCCTCACAGCCCCCGCTTTGCGGGAGCCGCTCGCAGGCGGAGACTTTGGGCATTAACAGGACTTCAACGGAGAAGGGTGTCTGCTGCCGAATTGGGGCTCGGACTCAGCTTGCTGCCACGTAATCCGATGCAGGACTGCGAGGACCAGCTTGCCCAGCGGCTCGTCACCTGCTGCAGCTGGGGCCTCTTCCCGCTTCCTCCCCTGCCTATTTAGCCACGCCCATTTCGCGGTACTCGGGACGCGCGCGGGTGGTCGCCAGGTGAAGCCCAGGCCAAGGGCGGGCCCGGTGTAGCCCGTTCGAGCCCGGTGGAGACCGGACCGGGCCATCCCTCTTGCCCTTCCCTGGAACCACTGTAGCCTGATACTCTTGAGGGAACGCTTTCTTATTTATACTAAAGCACACAATTGTAACATGGCTGCACGGGAGTCTTGAAGTAAAGGACTTACCAATAAACTTACTAGAACACTGGATGATTTTATAATAATAACTAATCTAGCAATTGACCAGGGTATTAGGCAATTGGAACGCAGGGTGTCGTAGGATCTTGCTATGGCCAAAAGATATTCCTTGGGGCACCTTGTGACCGCCCGAACACCAGAGGTCACCAGGGATAAAAATATGGATAATCCACACATGGTCATTGATCAAACTATTGCCTTAACTGATTCACCTAGACAGGATCTGGCTCAAACTGCTCCAAATACCCAATTGAATCATCTGGACTCATCAGCGCGACTGGACACTTCCACCCTGGGAAAAACCCCGGAGTGACCGATTACCCGCCAGTACCTTGGTAACCGTGCGGGTGCAATTCCTAAGAAAAAACAGCCCATCGTAAAAAAGACTGGAGTTAGATCAGTTAAATGCCACAGACAACATGTAACTCCATCTAGCCCAAAGGACGTCGAGAGGCAAAGCTTAGCTGTGGTACTCGACTCACCTTTGCAGTTGGGAAACTTTGACGGAAAACTTGTGTCATGCACAGGTCCATCCAGGGAAGAACTATCAACATGGGAGGACTGCCTATGCACGAAAATAACAGCATATCTGAGTGCCATATTACGTCCATTGGAAGAGAGACTTGAACTTTGAACAAGTAACAGTGGCTACTTCAAATAGTTTGTTTAACAATGCACTAGTTGGGGGAGGAGCTACGCGGGCATCCAAGATGGTCGCGTGAGCAGAGAGCTCCCGAGACCCGCGCCGCCCTTCTTTATCTATCCTGCAGATATCCTGGTCACTTCGACGGGCTTTTGGAGTGCTACTCTCACTGATGCCGTCGATTCTTTTTTGGTCGAAATCGGACCTCGGGGACCATTTTTCTATCGTCTCCAACTTTCTGGCCTAACCCCAGACGCAACCGGGGTCTCAACTGCCTATTATGGCCGAGCTGTAATGCAACAACAACGGCTGCTTGACATCTGGCCCACCGGTGGTGTGCCACTTTCACTTTCGGTTTCCGGCCCTCTCGTCTCTGACTCATTGGGACCTCCTACTTTGTCTTGGCCTGCCATTCTCACGGTGGACGCTTTCCTGCTTTTGGGCTGGCAAGGAGACCCGTGGCATCCTCTCGTAAAACACTTCTTTTGAGTTTTGGGACTTGTCACCGTCCCGCTGAACTTGGGTGTCTCCGGCCGACGCTGACTGCAACATGGCGACAAAACCTGAGGCGGAGAAACGCAGGAAGACTGTTACTCGGGGGGGGGCGATCCAGTCCAATATGATCGAACGCTACACCCAGCCGAGAGGCTCCCCAGGTGTCACCAGTGTTGGCTTGGAAGACCCGAGGGCCGACATGTTGTCTTCCTCTGAGGTATCCCTTCAAGACCTTTTGGCCGCCATCTCTGGACTCAAGGCAGACATGAGTCAGCAATATGAAGCCATCGTGTCCAAGATAGACATGGTGGCAGTGGATGTCACTCTTATTCGGGCCGATCTGGCCAAGACAAACAAGAGGGTGAAGGCATTGGACTTAAAGGCATCAAGTTTGGTGACGGACATGGCGGAGGCGCAATCTGAGATAGGGAATCTGCGTTCCTCACACGACTTCTTGCTTAAACGCATGGAAGACTACGATAATAGGGCCAGGCGGAACAACATACGCTTGGTCGGAGTGCCGGAAACCAATGATGCTGCCTCGATCGATCTACTGGTCGAGGAACTTATTGTCGCCAAACTCGCTCCCGCAGGACTCAGCAAGTTCTTTGCCGTAGAGCGCACCTATCGCTTCCCAGGGGGTCAGGTGAAGCCAGGAGGCCCGCGGAGGCCTATCATCGCTAGACTGTTTCACTATCGGGACAGAGACGCTATCCTACAGGCCGCTCGTAAACACGGCCCGTTGAAATACGATAATAACTCTGTCTCTATCTATCCTGATTTCTCTCCCCAAGTGCATCGACAACGATCTGGGTTCCTCGGAGTGAAGCGGCATCTGAGAGATCTGGGACTGAAATACGCCATGCTGTTTCCAGCTCGCTTGCGGATTGAGTTCAGAGAACGAGCTTATTTTTTCGATCAGCCGGACCGTGCTAGTGACTGGTTGGACTCGTTGCCGAAAGAGGACACGGAGAGCGGAGGCCCTGGTGGTGCGGAAGGTGGTGCAACGGCCCAGGTTTAACGGGGGCCCCCAGAGGTCCAACTTGAGACTATGAACTCTACAGAGTAACTTTACTGTATGCTTTATGATTGTGCCCGTGGTGGTGCGGGTACGGGTGATTTCTCCCTTCCTCCTCGAGGGGGTTCTTTGTGTAGATCAGATGGGGCGACAGGCACACTGCAGTTTGGGGTGGCTTTTTAGTCAGCAGGGGTGCAGGGTGGGGGGCGTTGTAACGGGTTCTTGGTTGGGGGGTGGTTTTCGGGGACTTGGTTGTGTTTCATGTTTACTGTTATGTTCCCTTTTTCATGGTATGTCACTGATTGCAAATATTCCTGATTCGTGGTTGTGGGGGGGGTTGGATCGGGTTGTTCTCTCTGGGATGGGGGGGGTGAGATGCAGGTTCTTTCTTGGAACGTCAATGGCTTGGGTGACAGAATTAAACGTGGCATTGTGTTACAGTTTCTGAGGCGCCATGCCCCTGATGTTGTCTTCCTTCAAGAGACGCACTTGATCGGTAATGCCTGTAAGGCTCTTGACCGCCGGGGCTATCGACTGGTCGCCCACGCTGGTTTCACCTCCGGGTCCCGGGGAGTGGGTATAATGGTGAAATCCTCCCTTGCTCTTGAGATTGATGATGTTATCCTGGATGGTCAAGGGCGGTATGCTGCTGTCTCCGGGAGATGGGAGGGTAAGCCAATGGTATTAGTTGCTGTGTATATTCCCCCGGGACTGCAAGCTACCACTTACGCCGATCTTGGCAAGACTCTTCTTGGTCTTCCTGACGGTCTGCTGATCATGGGTGGAGACTTTAATTCTGTTATGTCTGGCGAATGTGATCGGCTGCCCCCTAGAGTTTTGCCTCAATCCCAGCTGTGGCTCAGTGAGATGGCCGATACTTTTGGTCTGGCGGATGTTTGGCGTTCGCTGCACCCTGCCCTGATGCAGTATACCTTCCACTCTGGTGCACAAGGCAGCCTCTCTCGTATAGATTACTTCTTTATGCTGGCTTCTACTCTATCCTTGGTCCGGGAGGTTCGTCATTTCCCCCGGGGCATCTCGGACCATTCCCCCTTGATGCTTAAGATTTCTGTGGGTGGTCTGCTTGGCAACAGAGTTCCCCCTGTTCCCCCCTGGCATTTCCGGAACCCCCGGCTTCGCTCAGATATGGTGAAGGCTATTGACTGTTACTTTGATGATAATGTGGGTTTGGTCACCTCCCCTATGGTTCTCTGGGAGGCCTTTAAAACTGTTATACGGGGATCTGCACTTTCTCTCATTGCTGCTGAGCGGAGGGCTAAGAGGGAGGCCGTCCTGGCCCTTGAGACTGAAATCACGGCGCTTGAAAGTGGGCTGGGTGGGGACGACACGCCTGCGCTGTTACACACTCTGGAACTGAAACAGGCAGAATACAAAGCTTGTGTTACCGATACTGCTAAGTTGATGCGAGCGAATCAATTGGGCCGGCTGTATGATGTGGGTGATAAGGCCAGCAAACTCGTGGCGTGGCTGGATAAGTCTGAAAGAGCGAGTCGTGTCGTGCCTGTTATTGTTCGCGAATCTGGTGAGAGTGTGTCTGATCCTGGCGAGATTGTGGATTGCTTTGTTGACCACTTCCGGAAGGTTTATACCCCAGTGAGTGATCGTGATGAGGCTGATTCCAGGCTGTTGTTGCGCGATATAGCTCTTCCTTCTATCTCAGAGGAAGAGGGCCTTGCTTTGGAGGCTCCCTTTACGGTAGACGAGATTGCCCTTGCCATTCAATCTTTGCGTTCAGGTAAGACGATGGGCCCAAATGGTTTGCCCATTGAACTTTACAAACTTTGCCCGGACAAGATGGCCGCCCATCTGCGCAACATGTTTCTTGATGCGTCCGAGGCTGGGATCCTTCCACTCGAACAGCGCCTAGCTACTATCGTGGTCATTTATAAGGATGGCAAGCCTCGTGATCGCTGCACCTCCTACCGCCCCATTTCTCTGCTAAACGCGGAACCTAAAATCCTGGCCAAGGTTCTGGCCAATAGGCTGTTGAAGGTAATTTGCGACTTGATCCATCCGGATCAGTCCGGTTTCATACCGCACAGAAACACGGCCCTTAACCTGCGTAGGCTCCATGGTGTTCTCGCGAAAGCTACAACTCTCGCTGAGCCTGCGGTGGTGGTCTCCCTAGACGCTACTATGGCTTTCGACACCATCGAATGGCCCTATCTATGGGTGGCCCTCTCCAAGTTTGGCTTTGGTCCTACCTTCATTGCCTGGGTCAAGCTCGTCTATGAGCAACCAATGGCTCAGGTTGTGGTAAATGGTAGATGCTCTGGCCCCTTCCCGTTAGGCCGCGGCACCCGTCAGGGCTGTCCGCTTTCCCCGCTCTTATTCGCGCTGGCGCTTGAACCCCTTGCGGCGTGGCTCCGGTGGGAACCCTCGATTAAAGGGATCCGGTGGGCGCCAGATCTAGAGGATCGCGTCTCATTGTATGCCGACGATATCCTTCTTTATTTCACTTCCCCTCAAAAGTCCTTGAACGTCCTCTTCGACGTTCTTACATCCTTTGGTAAGAACTCTGGATTGGTCATCAACTGGACCAAGTCCTGTGTGTATGTCATAGCTGGGGTTCTACCGCCTTTGCCTCGCAGGTTCCCAATTTTGGTGACTGCGGACGGCTTCAAGTACTTGGGGATCTATGTCTCTATGGTCTCTTCAGTCCGCTACGAGCGAAACCTATACGCCCCGCTCCGTCGACTCAAACAAGATGTGAAACGGTGGCGTGAACTGCCCCTATCCCCATTGGGCCGAGCGGCGCTTTTTAAAATGATGTCGCTCCCCCGATTTCTCTACGCCTTGCAGAATTTCTTTGACCCAGTCCCCGCTCGCTACTTTCGCGAGATCGAGAGTCTACAGCGACAACTGATCTGGGATGGTCGTGCCCGTATTGCGCTGTCTAAGCTCACCCTTTCCTGGTACGATGGTGGCATTGCCTTGCCAGACATTAGACGCTACTATTGGGCCTCGCACCTGAGTGCTATTAATCACGCAACGTACTCATCGGAACCCGCTCCCGCCTTTGCCTTGGATAAATTTTTATTGCCCGGTGGCAACTTTAATAGGGCTTTGTACTCGAAGTCACCAGTCCGTCTCCTTTCGGGTCCTACGAAGTGTGCGGTGCGGGCCTGGAGGGATGCAACTGTGGCGACGGGCTGGGGTGGCAAGCTGACGCGTATGACACCACTGTATGATTCGGATCGATTGGGCAACCTCTGGAAGACGAAAGGGTTTGATAAGTGGGACATGATTGGAATAAGTAAGGTGGAGGATCTTTGGGCACGGGGCGCCGTGAAGTCCTTTGCAGTCCTGAAACTGGAATACCGGCTTGATGACAAGGAGCACTTTCGATATATGCAGGTTCGACATGCCTTGTCCTCCGTCTTTCCCCCCGGTACTGATATTCCGCAATCCTCCCCTCTGGAGGACCGTGTCCTAGACGGCCCTGTCCCCGATAGCACGATTTCCTTAATATATAAGAAGCTCATTAACAACAGGGCTGACCAGCTGGAGAAACTTCGTGCTTCTTGGATAGCTGACGGGCTTGAACTAGACGATGAGGACTGGCAATCCGCTGTATCCTCCCCGAAGGAGGTGGCTATTCCGGCTCAACTTCGTTTTGTCCAGCTGAAGATCCTCCACCGTGTGTATGTGACTGGTATGCGTCTGGTGCGAATGGGTTTGGTAACGGATGGACTATGTAGGCGTGGGTGCGGTATGGATGGTACTTTTCTCCATGTTTTGTGGGAATGTCCAATGGTTTCGGCCTTCTGGTCTAGAGTACACGATGTGATGGGACGTGTCACTGGAGTCCTACTCCTTCCTGAAGCACGACGTTGTCTACTTAATGTGTGGGAGCCTTCGGACTGTACTGCTGCTCAGACTCTTTGGGTCACTCTGGGCAATATGGTTGCGAAGAGGGATATAGCTCAGCTCTGGGGCTCCCCCAGACCACCGCTGCTCAGTGCCTGGAAGGAGAACATGGACTGGTGCATGTTTCGAGAAAAAACGGTGTATGAGGCACGGGGGCGTCCCAAGAAGTGGTCCAGGGTCTGGGCTCAGTGGAATTCGTATCGCGGAGATATTTGCTCCCCCCCACTTGAATACGAGGCTCCTCTCCCCTCCTCCCCATGATTGACGTTCTGTTCCCTATTTTCAATATTATCCGTGTCCTTTCTTCCTTCATGCTCGCCCCCCCTTGCCAGATGCGTTCCTTTATACACTTATTCCTTTTCCCCTTTCCCCCCCTCCTACGACCCTTGCCTGTATGATACCATGTGTTTGTGTGTTGTTGTTCTTTTTGACAAAATCATAAAAATTAAACCTTTTTTATCCTTTAGATAAGGCTCTATGTTCCACACGGTAATGTACGCCTAGAGACTGCTTTAACGGCGTACTGTCCTCTTTTTTCCCCTTTTTTATCCTTCCGTTATTATGTCATAGCGGCCGGCCCGAGGGGTTGTAGGCAGACGCTGTGTAATGTGCATTCCGTAAATAAAGGTTTTTTAAAAAAAAAATACATAAATAAAAAAAACAATGCACTAGTTCAGGGTAATAGGAATTTGTCAATAGAAATGGGAGGTGTTGCGACGCATGAAAATCTTGCCTCATCTGTGACAAAATAAGTTGTTGTTAATCCCACTGAACCCATGGGGGGAGCAAATGTATTGCCAAATTTATCGAGTGGGGGGTCTAGGGCTGACCAGCACACAGTGCCCAGTAGTGTAGGAGGAGTACAGATTGACACTACCTCTCACGATAGGCGAGCCACTTTGGATGTAGGTATAAGTAGGAGAACTCGAACTGAACCCCAAGTGGACTTGCCACCTTAGGTCAGTCCCTATTTAATTATTTTCTCAGGAGTACCAGAAATTAGAACGCCGAATGTTGAATCATAGTCAACCTTAAAAAATAAAGTTATCCATTGGCTCAATGTGTATAGACCCCTCCCTCAACACATGAGTACTGAAATATCTATGGCCCGAAGGGTGGGTTGGGTAGGGCGTACTCCTAAAACTCTAACTGGCGATTCTATATTGGTCAACTTCAGAGACCCATGTATTATAGACTATATATGCAACTGGAAATCAGCTAGTGCAGGCACAAAGATAGAAGTCAGACCTCTCTCCTTTTTTTATCCCAGTAAACAACTGAGAAACCCAGATAAGGGTTGGTCCCTTGTATCCCACCGTCAAGCGGCGGGGGGAGGGTAGAACTGGGATGGCCACCAACCACTCGTTCAGTATCAGAGTCTATGCTACAATAGGTTTAGGGGCCTGGACCAGGTTGACTGACTCACTAGGGTCAACCAGGACATACAGGATGAGGCCCAGACTAATTGTGTGGTTGTTGAGGATGGCCAGACTCTGGTGGAGAAAGACGTGCTATGCAAGTTGCCAGGAGCTCAAATTCCCACAACAGGGACCCCTAGAAGTGGTAACATGCATGTTCTGGATAGGGAAGTTGATGATTACTCACCAGTATTGTCCCCACCTACCACTGGAGTTGATCATTCAACAGGGAGAGTTAACACCACAACGGATCGTACACGGTCCAGCCTAGGGAATTCAAAGTGTATGTCAATTTTATCATGGAATGTGGCAGGCTTACCAAACAAATTGGCCTGCCCAGAGTGGGGCACCTTTGTGGAAAAAAAAGCATCTACTGTGGACCGTCTCATAATGCTATTCTGGAAGACGACCATACTGGAGGGTGGCAGCCTCTATATGGTCTTCGTGGACCTTCGGTCCGCGTTTGACCTAGTACCTAGGGGCAAACTGTGGGCAGTGCTCTTGGACATGGGAGTTCCAAAAGCAATACTGGTGGTACTGATGAGGCTGCATACACAAAACTACGCACAGGTTAGATGTGGGAGGGATGGGGTGCTCTTGCCCCGGTTTCCAGTTTCCAAGAGGATCAGGCAGGGGTGCGTTTTGGCACCAACCCTGTTCTGCCTTTATGTGAATGGTGTCATATCGCACTTGGATGCAGTTCCCGACAACGACGCACCCAGATTGGCAGGCAGGAGGGTGCCTGCGATAATGTTTGCCGATGACACCCTCCTGCTTTCCAAGGCCCCTGTGGGGATCCAGCGTGTGCTGGATGGATTTATCGACTTTTGTCGTTGTCGTGGACTGGAAGTTAATGCTGATAAGACAACATTTATGATTTGTAGTCCTCCGGCACTCACCCACCCAACACCGCTTCTGGGCATGGTCAGATTGGAGAGGGTACAGACTTTTCAATACCTGGGGGTGACGATCAATGAAAATCTTTCCTGGGGTCCCCAACAGGTGAAATACCAAATTAAACACTCCCAACTAGTGGGTGGCATCCTTAAAATGACAAATACATCTACATTCAAGCCAGTGAGCCCCGCACTAGAGATCTACAAGGTTAAGGCGAGGGCATCAGCCCTCTATGGTGGGGAACTTTGGGGGCACTCCTGTAGACCGGAAATTGTTAATGTGGAGAATACGTTTATGAGGCAGTAATTTGCACTCCCACAAAGCACTCCTCTCCTCCCACTGAGATTGGATTTAGGACTGAGTTTTATCCAGGAGGAGCTAGCTCTGAAACCTTTAAGGTTTTGGCGCAGGATATGGATAATCCCAGAACTGTCCAATTATAGGCTTGAATTAAAGGATGTGCTGTGCTATGGTAGAGCGGCAAAAATTCCCTGGCTTGCATTCGTGAAAAACGAACTAGGGAAAATGGGACTATCGGACCTCTGGTACGATCCAGAATGGGCATGCAGGGGGCTTTCTGGCAAAATGCTTGCTAAGTCCTTCAATGATTACAAACAGAATACATGGCTGCATGACTCCAAAGCTGGCTCTTTGACAATAACCTTTTTAACACTCAAACACTCTTATGCCTTTGAGGAGTTTTTGAATGTTATTTATCCAGTAGGAGCAAGGAAGCTTTACATCCAATGGAGGCATGGAACACTACCAATAGGGGCATTTGTAGGCAAGTGGTCGACTTCCATGAGTAAATCCTGTCCTGGATGTGGCGCGACCAAAGATGATGAACTGCACGTGCTCTTCTTCTGCCCCGTTTACAGAAAGGCCAGAAAGCATTGGCTGGTACTCCTATGCAAGAATATGGGATTTGACAAATGTTCTGTTGCAATGAGAGTCTTTAAGACTGACACATCACCACACATAGTGTTTGCACTAAGTTCCTTTTAGCAATGTGGTCCAAAAGATGTTCCTTCATTACAGCGATAACCAGGGGTGAACCTATACAGTGATTGCATAATTCGCTTGATAATCTGTTTTTATGAAATGATAATTTTATCTTTTTTGCTTATGTACACTGTTTTTTACTCTAATCTTTTATGACTGAAAAAGCATCAAAATAAAGATCCGATAAAAAAAAAAAGGTACGGATGGTGCAAGGTCCCTCTGCACCCGTGCATGCCTCTTCCCTGCCTCACCTAATCCTACCTTTACTGGTGTCTCCATGCTTCTTTTCGATTTCTTGACTTTGTCTGCTATATATTTTTTAGCTGCTTTTTAATTTAGACCTGCATTAGGTTTACATTTATTGACCATAATCTACTCATCCGAAAAGTGCAATGTGTATCGAAGCACTACAACTGGAATACACACATTTATCAAGTAATTAGCTAATATGTAGGAGTAAATATAAGGTTAGTATCAAAAAGGAAGAAAGGAAAAGCGCGATAAGGGGAAAAAAGTGAAAGTGAAGATTTAGAAATATGGCATGCATTTAAAATTCCTGTTTTAAAGTAAATTCAGCAAGGGACACTATTGCGTAGGATAAATAGGAAATAGGAGTCCACTTCAAGATGCATTAGGATGCCGAGAAACAGTATGAAATAAACTGTACAGAGGGGCAAATAGAAGTTTGCCTTCATTAAATGGATACGTGTCATATCGAAAAATGGTTAAAGACAATGGAGTACATGTATAAAACCATTTCTACTGCTTCTTGGGAGAAAATCCATGATAAATGAATGTCAACAAGCTTCTTATAACATTAATTGCTGTAAAAGAGTCTCAATATATTGAAAGGCTAATTTCTGTCTGCATACAAACGTATCTCTCTGTCTAGATGCAAATGTGATATTAATTCACAATCCTGCTCATTTGCATTTTCTATCAAGAGCTGAAATCAAAAAATAGGAGCAGAAACTGCTTTAACAATGTTGAGGAAAATGTGCCCACTAGTGGAGCATTAGCTTAGCCACAGGTATATCCCATATAAGTCTCTCCCTCCTTTCTATTGGAGTAGCTATGTGGGGCAGAGGGGCAAGCTTCCACCTCAGTCACTGAAGCAATAGCGGCTGCTACCGGACCCAGGCGGTGAGCAGGTGGTGGTAGGGGACAAAAAAGAAAACAAAACACACTTATCTGAAGCGGCCGCTGCCTCTCATTTGTCCTCCACCCCTTGAACACCTTCGTGCACTTCCGGCCAGCAGCAGGAAACATCCACCCTCCCAGCCTCCTCATAGCCAATCACAATGCTTCAGCATTGTGAGTGGTCCGAGCGCTGTGGATCAGCGCTCAGACGGGGACTGAGAGGGTTTGCATGTTCCTCACCAGGCTGTGTAATGCAGCCTGGTGGGAAAGATGCAAAGTGTGCACTTCAGGAGTGAAAACCACTCCTCTCCCTACTCCGCCAGCCTGGCCCTGCCCGAGACCCACCGAAGTATATAGGAAAAAGAAAATGATAATAACCATGGGTGTTATCATTTTTTTTTTTTTGTTCAGTGTGGCGATGCTCCTCCAACTTAACAAAGGAGCCCCCACTGCACTGAAGACCGGGACGAGTTCGTCAGCTGGAGGCTGAAACTCTGAGCGTATATGAAAACCAGCTGAACTGGTGTGTAAGGACATAGCAGTAGAATCTGAAGGTGGGATGATGCTCATTGAAGAGCCACTGAGGTGAGTTCAGAGATTCAACCAAGGTTTTCTGAAACTTCAACAAAGGGCTTTAGAGGGAATGCTCGGAGTATCTGAGGGCAGATTGAGGGTTTCTAAGGGCTAGCTAGGGGAGTGAAAGGACCAGCTGTGCTGAATAAAAGCAGGCTCAGAATCTCTTGGGGACATGTTGAAAGTATCTGAGGCATGCCAATATTTTATCAGAGAGAATGTTGGCATTTAATGACCA
Source organism: Lissotriton vulgaris (assembly GCF_964263255.1). NCBI lineage: Eukaryota > Metazoa > Chordata > Amphibia > Caudata > Salamandridae > Lissotriton > Lissotriton vulgaris. The sequence goes on from NC_141687.1 coordinate 729,753,041, forward strand.
GCTGAGGGTAGGAGCAGCCTGAGGACCCTTGGGAATGCCTGATGATTCTCAGTAACAGCAAGACTCTATGACCAAATGTGGGTTGTTTCTACAGTAAATGGAGGTGTCTGGAAGCAGGACGGGGATCTCTGAAGCATTATTATTGTGTTTGAGGTAATGCTGGAGGCATCTATTGACGGACTGAGGATCTTTAAGGGCGAGCTGGAGGAGTGTAAGAATGAGCTGTGGGTAGCCAATGGGCATGCTGGCAATCTTTGAGTACCTGCTGGAGGTTTCAGGTGGCACACCAAGTCTCCGAGGACATGCCAGAGGGGTTTGGGCAATAGCTGTGGATGCCTGAGGGCAACCTGAGGGTTTCTGATTGCTGACTGGATGTGGCCAAGAGCATGCCCTGGGTTTCTGAATCAGAATTGCTACATTGGGGGAGGTGAGGTGAAAGGAGTAGAGGGATCAAGCTTCCCCATATCAGTGCCTCTAAAAGCCCCAGTGCTGTGATTAATGTCCTGATCCAGAAGAGCAGCAGAAGATTAACAAGCATTATAAATGCAATCAGTCTCGCATTTGTTTGAGTTAGAGCTCTTGGCATTGTAAAAGGCAATCTCTTTTACCTATGTGATATGGAGTGTATGTGCATCGGGTTGGATTACTTGGTTATGTAACTGTGTGGCATGGAATTGTGTGGTGTGGTATGGATTTGTGTAGTGGAATTTTGTGTCATTGTGTGCTGTGGAATTATGTGGATAATAATTATGTTGTTTTGAGTGTATTGGAATTATGTGGAGTAGTTTTGTGTGTTATGGATTGTAATTATGTGGAATGGTATTTTGTGTTGTGGTGTTGTATGTAGTGGAGTTTAATTAAGTTGTGTGCTGGTGAATTTTGTGGCACGATGTGGAATTGTGTTGTATGGATTGGATATACATGGTGTGCTGTATAATTATTATTTTTGTTGTATTATGTGGTTTGGTGTCGTATTATGTGGTGTGGATTGGAAAATATGAAGTATGGAACTGTGTGGATTGCTTTGCGCTTGAGAATTATTGGCATTTTTAATGTATTTTTGTCATGTGTTATGGAGTGCAGTGCATGTATGTGGTGTGGATTGGAATTATGTGGGTTGGATTGATATTGTTTGCGGTGTAATTATATGGCATGGAATTGTGTGGTGCTGAGTGGAGATAAGTGTAGTGGAATTAAGTGGTATGGCGTGCATTGGAATTATGCGGATAGTAATTTTGTGGCATAGAGTATACTGGAATTATGAGAATTAAGCTTGTGTGTTATGGAGTAGAATTAAGTGGAGTGGTATTGTGTGCTGTGGAGTGGCATGTAGTGGCGTGGAATTATGTGGTGTTGGATTTTGTAGCACAATGTGGTATTCTGTGGGTGTTGAATTGGATATATTTGGTGCATAGAGTAAGTGTGTTGTGAATTTTAATTATGTGGTTTGGCGTGGAATTATGTGGTGTTGAATGGAATTTTATTGAGTTGAAGTGTGTGGCATGGAATAGTGTGGTATTGAGTGAAAATATGTTGAGTGGAGTTATGTGGCACGGTGTGGAGTGTATTTATGTGAAGTTATGTGGCATTGAGTGGATTTATGTGGGGCGCATTTATGTGGTATTGAGTAGAGTGTAATTAGGTTGGAGTTGAATTATGTGCTGTTGAGTGGTATTGTGTGAAGTGTAAATATGTTGTGTAGTTTTATACGGTGGGCTGGTTGAATCATGGCTGAATTGTTGCATCACTGGTAGCCAAGTTAATATCTATATTTTTCTGCTCAAGAATGGACATACATCGGAAGTGTACAAGGACAAGTGCTAGCGGTGATTCGTGGGAGTCAACAATTCAAAAAAAGGTGGAATAAGCAGGAACCATTATCCAAATAGAAGCAAACATTTTTAAAGGACACAGACAAAAGCCAATCAGAAGCTGAAGGCGGCCTAAAAGCCCATAGACTGAATACATTATGCAGAGAGGTTCCTCATGTGCTGCATAGGCTCGACCTAAAAAAAAGGATTAGCACCAGAGGAAATGCCTGTGTGAGCCAATTCATTAACCTGGATTTCGTCATTATAACATACATCCATTTAGCACCACATCCATCTCAACACAAATGTGATTTTACAAATTTCATTTTTGTGATGCAGTGTTTGAAATGAGGATTTACATCGCACGAGCAGTTATCTCGCATGTGGATAGGAAATGACTCTTGCCTGTCCAAAGTGACATAAAAGTACAATTCAAATTAGAAACCCGCAATTTTAATTTTTTTTAACATCATTTTATGGACTAGGTAGATGTGCGTGTATGGAGAAGTAAGCAATTACTGGACCAGAATGTCAAAAAACATAACTAAATACATTCTATCAAAACGTAGCTAATCCACCTAGAACAAGCATGCTCATTAAGCTTTCCATAGGGCTATTTGTGCTCATAAGCCAAAAAAAGACATATGCCCCTGAAACAAGTATTGAAAACAAAATTAAAATACATTTAGTGACAGACAAAAACGCCAATAGAAAAAGAAAAAAAATACTATGTATACGTCCAAGTTATTTAGGTCTGAACAGGCACGAAATTTGAGTTATAAATGAAGTGACAAGGTGCAACAGTGTATGCAAGAGGATTTTGGGCTACTAATGCAACAAACCGTCATACTGTCTAACAAGGGACCCCCAGCACAGCCGCAAATAACGCCCGTTTCTGCTGCAATACAGTGCTGCTAAAATACTGTATTCTACCCTTTCAAAAGACGAGCAAAAGAAACGGCCTGCACTGACCAATGAATACCAGGACGCTGTGAAAACAGATTTCTCACGTAGCCAAATGTTCTACCAACCAACAGTAGTGTCTTTTAGCAAAACTATTCAATTCTGAACGACGCATTTTTCTCATTCTGCAATATTCCAGTATCACAGCAACATGTCCTGCAGCAACAGTACACAAACAACACCAGGTACAGAATGCCGCCAGAGCTATAGTGACCACAGGCCCACTGACAGCACACCACGGGGTATGTATGATATGGTGAAATGAGTTTCAGAAATACGGTCTACATGTACAGCCTTACCCGTATTTTTATATCCCATAATCCGTGGCCGGTCTAGATCTGGCATAGCAATCCGGATAATTTCTGACCCTGATAACCAACTCCGCTTGGAAGCAGTTGAGCCTGTTTCAATGAGCCGAATGAGAGGACAGTGTGTCACGTATAAAGTCACCAACAGAAACGTCTAATGCTAAATTGTGTGGAAACTAAAATCTCTCCTTCGCTCCCAATTCCTGCTTAGTCCCTTACTGTGCTCGACATTCCCAAAACTGCCTTACAAAGAAAGTCAGGAATAGTTGTAAGAAATAAAAAGAGGTCGCGAAGCCCACACAGTTTTGTTCATCCTGTTACTGGACTTCAATCGAGAGTTATGAGAATTGCACCATGTCTTCAGGGAGACATGCTCCGTCTGCCACGGACTAATCTTCACTTTGCACTTCAAATGTAGGGAAATTTACAGTAACAAACATTCCCAGCAGGTCGTGACTAGCAAACCATGATACAAACTAGCATGATATTGATAACAAATGGAAAAACGCCTTTCAGGATGGGAAATGTGTGGACGCCTCTAGCGACACAATGTAAAACAGATATTGGTAATGTGGGGTGGCAATGAAGGGTCAGACAGCAGGCTCAATGAGCAGGGTAGGAAGACTAAACTGCAATGAAAACTAGTAGAAAGAATGTTGAAGACTCCGGCGATCGTCATAAGGGGAGCTGCTGAAATATCGGCAGAAAAGAATGCCCACACCTGTTGAACTAATGTTCACAGCGCATGGCATCCCCTACTGCCCCTTTGGCCATGATGAGCAATGTCTTCTTGGAGCCGGTAAAAGTCCTGGATAACTTATACAGCGGACAGAAGGAGTGCGCCCACAGCTGCTGTAGACCGCAACACAGACCAGGGAAGCAAGCCAGGTGCTGTTATCAGACTCACGCTACGCCGCCCCGCCATCTTGATAGCTAGCCAGAGAGAGGTCCCAGAACCTAAAAAATATTTGCAATGCAATAAGTCTCGCTTTTAAATGCGCGACCTATGGCATTGGAAAGAAGTGGCAGCGATTGTCCCGGCTGAAAGGAGAAAATGCGCATGGCGCGCTGATGGTAAGCAAAGCGCATTGGCCTGCAGTAAGAGAAACTCAATAACGAAAATAGTGCTTACAGACTAAATAACATGTACAGTGTAAAAACCAAAGTAAAAAGGCCAGTCGCTATGGGAGGTTACAAATGAAGACAAGGCAGTACTAAGGAGGGACTAACAAGCCTATTTACGAATCAGAAGCCAGTATTTACGAAGGACAATGGCACAAGCTAATGACAAATAGGGGCAGAGAGTGGACGGGAATTCTATGAAAAACTGGAGCAGTGCACTACCAGGTGAGTAAAATGTCAATAAGGAAGCTTGATCAGTGTCTTTGTTGCAAAAATATATAATCTTTATTTCAAGCAATCCATGCTAAGCATCAGCCAACGCGTTTCCTTCAACTGTTGAACTTCGTCAGGGCTGAAAAGAATATGACATGAAGAATATAAATACAACAAAAAAGTGAAATGTAACAGATACAATGTACACTGACAAACAATGTGCTATACAATGTGTACATTGATTCAACATGACACTGGGAAGGGCTGTTGGTACATATTAACACCATCATTGCTGCAGCAATTCCCCTGCTGTGCTGAAGAACTCAGAAAACAATGCAATCATGACAAGCTCAGCTCGTCATGAGCGTACGAGAGGTGTACCTCATGACGAGCTGAGCTCGTCATGAGCATCAAAGGGGTTAAAAACACATGTAATGCATCCTGTGCATCCGGATCCATCTATTATACAAAACATCTTCCTAAGTGGTCCTTCTTGAAAAACTGGACAGGATTGTGTATATATTTTAAAAAAGGGGGGACATATTTGACACAGGTAACATGTTAAAATCTGTATTTCCACACAAAGGATATACGTAACACAAATCACATGTTAAAATCTGTATTACCACACATCACAGCAATACTGAAGCTTATATGCACAATTTCTATAACCTGACAAAGTTCAACAATTGAACAAAACGCGTTGGCTGATGCTTTGCATGGATTGTTTGAAATAAAGATAATATATTCTTGCAACAAAGACACTGATTAAGCATCCTTTTTGACATTTTACTCACCTGGTAGTGCACTGCTCCAGTTTTTCAAAGTATCGTATATCTGCCCAACAGTTGGCATCCCACAACGGCGGGTGCAGGAGCTGAGTGTGCACACTGATTCATAAGATACTACCAATTCATCACTTGGGGAACACACCGAGGAGGTGCGGCTACTGGAGTCCGCCGTTGGTTCTTTTCTTTCATGGGCGGGAATTCTATTCCATACTCCAGGACAGCAAGTCTTGCAGATCAGCGCATACACGCTGACTCTAGGCCCCACCTAAAAGGGTTAAAAACAAGCTCCTCTTTCGTTTCTCTAGCACTTGACCTGTACTGACAGTAAAAACACAATAAAAGAATTAATGTTGCTTAAAATGTATGTCTGAGCTCTGCAGACGTCTTTCAGTTTAATTCCCCCCCCCCCCCCCCCCCAAAGTACAGCATGGAAACCCTGCTGCCCAGAAAGCTTGTTAAGACTAGAAATTCTCTAGAGTTACACATCTCCAGAAGCATAACTTCCAGCTGCACCAACTCTTCTCTAAATAATACAGAGAGCGACTTGATCAGGGGAAGAGATTTTAGCCAAAGTACATACTGGGACAATGCTTTGTAACGATATAAGTGCAGGGTGAGAACTGTCTTTTCTTAATTTGGGTAATCATGAATCACATGCAGTAAAGGCAAAACGTTGCCATCATAAGATACCTGCTTGATTGGCACAGCTATGATTAACTTCACTGTGATGATGCCACTGCGTAATGTGTATGTGATCATGGTAAAAATGGACACAAATTATGGATCCTACAGGGATATATTACAATTCAATGGAGTGCACTATACTCACATATGCAGTGGTAGTAACCTAAAAAAAAAGAGAACAAAGGCTCACAAAAGTACTACACATTGTATCATAGAATGTCCTGTGCTCATTCCAAAGGTCTACAAAATGAGAGTCCCCCTTGAAATGTTGCACTGGTCCAAAGAAAACACAAAGACACATCCCACCAGTTTACTATAGGAAGATCCAGTCTAAATGGTAAATGAAGCACCTCTGAAGAATCCGTTCTGGACCAGACTTATGTTTCAGACCTAAATATTCCAACATCCTCCACAGAAACTTTCAACAGCTCGTGCCATAATCCGCCACATTCGGTGTTTTAGGGGGGGCATGGCCTTCATTTATCGCTTGGCAGCCGAGATAGCCACCAAGTTCTTTCAGTCCCCCAAGATTAGCTCCCTGTCATCCTCAGGACAGACTAAAGATACAAAACATCCCTCTCAATCTCTTACACAGAGTGGCCCCAGAATGAAGCTTGACAGAGCAAACAACAGCATTTATTCCCATATGGTGGAGCAAAAATGCAAAAAGAATCACCAGGCATGGTTATTAGCTCAAGATGAATGTGTGAGATAATGTTTTGTGCATCAAAAAACTCAATACCAGATACTCCTCTGAAGTAAGTTTGTGACTTTGAATTATGTGTCCAATCACCAACATTTGTTTGATAATTATACTAAATGTCATTTCATTTATTAGTGCAGTAATATTTGACTGGGACCACAGTAAGTCCATCTGTAAATTACCCATGTATTTTGTTTAAGCTGTCAACCCTAGAGTGGTCTTTTTCCTTACTCCTCCGTTTTTGCAGATCTCGTTTTTGTTGGCCTCTGGACTCTGTGTATTACTACTGCTAACCAGCGATAAAGTGCTTGTGGTCTCTCCTTTAAACATGGTCATTTTGGCTTACACCCAATTGGCACATTTAATTTACTTGTAAGTCCCTAGTAATGTGGTACTACTTGTACCCAGGGCCTGTAAATTCAATGCTACTAGTGGGCCTGCAGGAATGATTGTGCTTCCCTCTTAAGTAGCCTTTTAACCCCTTCGAGGCTAATGACGAGCTGGGCTCATCATGGCGCTTACCTGCCGTGCGCGGATGACAAGGCCAGCTCGTCATAAAACAATGAAAATCAATCATCTGCAGCGCAGGACGGGAAAACGCCTAGCAGCCATGGGGTTAAACAAGTCTCAGGCCTGCCAGTGCAGCCTTTGTGTGCAGTTCAAATTGTCATTTAGGCTTGGCAAAATACATCTTTTGTCAGTCTTAAACCTTCCTTTTTAATACATATACGTCCCCCCTAGGGTAGGGCCTAAAGAGCAAATATTGCAGGGTGCAGTGCACTTAACACGTTGCATATTTAATTTTACTTGTCCTAGTAGTGAACAACTCTCAAATTCTTTGTTCACTATCGCAAGGCCTAACTCTCCCATAGGATGACATTGGATTAACTTTTTACATTTACTGATTTAATTCGTGATAACTTTCACTTGGTAACAGGAAGGCATGTCAAATTTGGTGTCAAAATATTTGTAATATAAGGCCCCCATCAATGATAAAGTCCAATATTAGGTCATAATTTTTAAAAAAGTTGACATTTTCTTTTCTCAACCATTTGGTGCCTGCAGCCTGTTTTCCTGGTCACATGATTAGGTGTAGCTGACAGATGGTCTTTGTGTATTGCCTCCAGACAGTGAGAAAAATGAGCATAAGTGTTGGCAGGATGGGCTTTCTATGACTTGATGAGGGAGAGGAGATGCCACCTACCACACTTGCACATCACAAAGGCTCTGCCTGGGCACACTTACTAAGGGTTTGACACTAGTCTATTGTGGCTCCAGACAAGTTGGGGCCAGGACAGGGAGGCGGGAAGTTCCAAACACCGCTGGGGGTGGAAAACTCCAGAAGCTTCTTCTACTTCAAAGCTGACAGCAGGTTTAAATATGGGGCCCTCAGATCAAACTCCTCTGAACCAGGAGAAGACTCAGAAGGACTACTGTTATGCTCTGCAAGAAGGACTGCTACTCTTTTGCCTTGCTTCCCTGCTGTCCTGCTGCCTGAGTGAAAGGACTGGACCAGCATCTTGAATCCAGAATCACTGGAGTGAATCCAAGGGCTAGTTGGCTGGCCTCTTGATCAGTGCCTCAGGGACAGAAAAGGCCCCAACCACCTTGAAGCCAGCACCTGGACTCGGTCTCCAGTGAGTCTTGCCTCCAAGTGGTGCCAAACAACCCTAGACCCTTGAAAGTGGGTCTGGTGGTACACTGCTAGCCCAGTCGTGGTCCTGTGCACAGAATCAATGCAGCACAATGCATCTCCTTGCAGTTCCGCTTCGGAACTGCCACTGCGGGAAGCATTCTCCACACCGGATTAGCATCCCAATCCACAGTCTCCTCGGAACCACACCGGCGCATGGCGTATGTTCGATGCAGGAATTTGCATTGCATGCTCCTCATCAATGGCGTCCTCAATGGTAACACAGGACCTCGCATCGCAGCCTCGCAGCTTCTCGAAACCCTCACTCCATGATGTATCCTTGACATTGAATCTCGCAATTCTCCACATACAGGATGTAAGGTGCTTTGCTCAGTGGGCTTAACTTGGTTCCTGTATCCAGCCTGCAATCCATTGCAGTCACCCTGAACTTGTGACTTTGTCTCTGTCCAGGATGACTAGATACCCACAGTTGGCGCTTTGTGCTTTTAGGTGCTATTGTCACTTAAATCTTCAAAATTGCATATCTCCCGTTCTACTGATTCGATTTTGTCCTTTTGGTGTCAAATAATGTATTAAGGTCTGCTAAAAATTATACGTGGTGTGGGATTTTCCTTTCGTTGTGTTTTTACTTTATTACTGTTTAAAGTGTTGCTTAAATACTTTTCAGATTGCCTCTAAGTTAAGCTTGACTGGTCTGTGCCAAGCTATCAGAGGGTTAAGTACAGGTTGACTTGGGGGGTGCTTGTGACTTCACTCTGACAAGGATTGTGGTTTCTGCTTGAGTAGGGTTTCAACCCCCTCAACTACTAACCTGGTTTCTTACACCCCTCATTTACCACACTAAAATAAAATATGTTAGAAGAGCTTGGCATTTAAAAGAAATCCCACAAGGAGATTAGTGCATTTTCCAAGAATATTCTTTTCCTTGAATGACCTCTATGTGTGACCCTTTAATATACTATGAAACCAGATACTAATTCGCTAAGTTCCTCTAAGAGAGGGTACACTCAATTAATCAGTGGCTCTGTAATTGGCATAGGCAATAACTGAGAAAGTAACATCGATCTAAGACCAATGGATTATCTTCTTCAGCTCGGGCAATGCCCTAGTAGGACTAGGATTTATCCTGATGCCAAAGGCTAGTGCTGTTGTTTATCACTATCATGGCTCTCTGGGTTAGCCAGTCTCCTGTCAATTCAGCTGCATTCACTTTAACCTTCAAACATATATTTGACCACAGCCTTATCCATAACATAAAATAACATAACAGAAATACTAAAACCAAATGTTAATAATATTATTTTACACATGATCTCAAAATGCATGGTATAGTTAAAATGTGCTGGAGATACAACTGCAACATGCTACAATAAAAGTCTCAAAATGTTTAATTCTCCATATTTTGCATAAAGCAGGAATATAAGTGAGAATAGCCTCATTTTGCTGTTTACCGCCTGTGGTCCCATAGTTGGAATAAGACTTCATGTGTTGTGCTTTCCAATTAATTTGTTCTATTATTTAGTTTGTTTATTTAAGAGCAGACACTTCAAACTTAAATTAAAAGTCATACCTGACAGTCAAGAGCAAACAGAAGGGGAGCTTTTTGAGAGTCTTTACAAAGCATTAATTTTGTTTAGTGGAATGAAACCACTGAACTGTGAGTGTAGGGGGTCTTTTACTTTGAGAGAAAAATGTAAGTGGAACTGACTCACTTTCAGTTTTCACCCTACTGTTAGAAAATGGGTTTCTGGCTGGCTAAAGTGTACACTGAAGCCAGGTAGAACCCCTCACTCTACACAGGGTAAGCTAGATACCCATCTGAGATAGCCTGTGCTCACCCTCTGGTAGCTTGGCACGGAGCAGGCAAGCTTAACAAAAGAAGCAATGTGTAAATTATTTGGGCAACACACACACACACACAGTAACACAATGAATACACCACAAAAGACTCCACACAGGCTTAGAATTATAGATTATTATATTCTGAAAAATACCAATCGCATATATACTGTTGGAGTCCCCCAAGGATCAACCCTCTCCCCCACCCTCTTCAACCTTTACCTTGAACCTCTCACCGAGGTGCTTCGTGCCACCAACATCTCCTACCTTATGTACGCCGATAATATACAGGTCTACATAAACATCTCTTCCCCTGAGGATATTCGCTCCCTTATCGAGGCCCTGAAGCTGACAGTCCATTGGCTCACTGCCAACCAGCTGAAACTCAACGCAAATAAAATCGAATTTCTTCTGATCTCCCCACCCAAACCCTATCCAGACATCCAGGAATTGATCAAGACCATCACGGCACTAAACTGCCCTCCTACCATTGTTGACTCAGCAAAATCCCTTGGAATAACCCTTGACAGCAGCTTGAATTTGAAAGGCCATATACACTCTATTGCCAAAATGGCTAGATTCCACCTGAGCTACCTAAGAAACCATAAAACCCTTCCTCGATGCGTCCGACCTTAAAACGGCAACCCAGGCCCTAGTCATTTCCAGACTTGAATATGGATGCTCTACTCTTGCAGGGCTACCCAAGAACTCTCTGGCCCCATTGAAAGCCTGCCTCAACACTGCCGCCAGACTCCTAACGGGCTCAAAAAAATTTGACCATATCTCTCCCCACCTCAAAGCACTGAACTGGCTTCGCCTTGAGGCAAGAATACAATTTAACCTGGCCTGCATTACTCACAAAGCTCTGTACTCCAATTCCCCTTCATTTCTCGCACAAAAACTCATGATATCCGGAAGAACCAGAAACTCCTGATCTGCCAAAGACCTGCTGCTGCAACCAGCACGCTTCCGGAAGAAAAAAACCTACAATCGGGCCTTCTCTGGGGCCACACCAAGAATCTGGAACTCTCTCCCACCCTCCATTAGAAGACTTCTGTCCTTGGCACATTTTAAAAGGAGACCAAAACGTTCTTAATGGGAAAATACCTCATCTAGGGCCAGATGTAGGTGGCCATTTACCGTCCGGTAACGGCCGATTTCGGCCGCTACCGACCGGTAAATGGGGTTTTGGGATGTAGGGGGCCAATTTTACCGATTCGGTAAATTTACCGAATCGGTAAAAATACCAAATTGTTATTTTTACCGATTCGGTAACTTCTAGATGTAGGTGGTACTCTTCTGAGTCCCAAAGGCCTTTCAGATTCGGTATTTTACCACCCAATCCAATTGGGTGGTAAAATACCGAATCCAGGTGTGCATGCACACCTATGCCATGTGACAGACAGACATGCCCTTAGGGCATGTCTGTGTGCCAGATGGCACACATGCCTGTATTTGGGGTGCTAGAGGGTGTCAAAGTGACACCCCCTGCACCCTTGCTTGAATCGGTATTTACCGAATCGGTAAATACCGATTCGGTAATGCCCATTGATTACTATGGGCTTCAATGCCCATAGGAATCAATGGGCATTACCGAATCAGTATTTACAGAATCGGTAAATACCGAATCTTAATGATTCGGTATTTACCGATTCTGTAATACCTATATCCCCCCCCTCTATTTTACTGATTCGGTATTTAAGAAGTGGTAAAATAAAATTACCTACATCTAGCCTCTAGTGAAAACCTTTCAATCACCTCATCAACATGTTCCACCCTCCACCTCAGCATTATCCAAGGCCTCCACGAATTAAACATTTTCCTTCACTCCGGGGCATTCCCTCAAGAGCTGAGACTGTGTGTATGTTATACCTTCCTGCTTTAATTTTTAACTACTTTAATATTGATCCCACACGTAGCTTGGACCTTTGACGGCACACACCTCCTGTATAATGCAGCCCCTTGTATTTTTTATCTACTTGCTTTATTTTGTTCCCACATGTAGCTTGAACTATATACTGCGTGCTCCTCCCTTACAATGTATTCCTAACTTTTCCAATGTAATCCCTCCCATCCTTATGCTTTGTATTCCTCCCCCTTAATCCTGTAAAGCACTCTGATACCCTCACGGGTCTGGTTCGCGCTCTATAAAACTATAAAATAAATAAATAATACTTTTCAAGTTATGCAAGTGTTAAAATAGCAGTGGTATAATTATCACCACTCTTCTTAGAATCTTTACAATAATACTAGAAAGGAAGGGCCCAGAAGTTTTCTCAATGTAAGAGCACATGTGTACTACTCCCTCTAAGGCCTCACTGAGGACATCTTTACTCGGTTCCTCGAGACCGGGATGCTAGTAATTCATCCCCAGCCGCCTGCAATATTGTGTAGGCGAGCTGTCGAGACTTCATGGGTCTCAGAGTATCACAGTAACTTTGTTGAAAGGAAAGCTGGCATTCTGTGAGTTTCGCTGCGATTCCCTTTGTTGATGGAGGCCTGGCATGTTGTAGTCCGGCTAGCTCTGATCCAGGAAGATGGTGTGGCAGGCGAATCATGGTCATGAAGACAACGGGGGCCGCAAAGCACACTGGGGCTTCTGCTGTGAGTGCTACAGCATCTGGTGTAGAGGTGGGGTGCTGGGGCTCGCATGTACTAAAGTGCTCAGTCACAATCCCAGGTACAGGCGGTGCTGATCTGCCAAACGGGGTGCTCGGCAGACTCCTCTCTGGAGTGTGCGTTGGAAACAGAGGAAGAAACGGAGCTCACTCTGCTCCCAACACAAGCTTGGGATTTGGAGCAATTTGTTCCATGTCAATAGCCAACTGTCGGATGCGCAAGGTGTGAAATTCCATGGCAGGGACTGGAAGGCGAAGTCTTTGATGGCCCTGAGACTTTGGGGAACCAGATGCAAGCCAACAAGCCCCTGTAGAACACTTTTAGTGCACACAGCACAAAAGTAGCAGACAGCAGGCCAGCAAAAGAAGGCAGTTTGCAAAGTGGCAGTCCCTCCTGCAGCTAAACAAGCTGCAGGCCAACACCGCACAGCAGTTAGCAGAGTGGCAATCCTTCCTGGCAGCACAGAAGTTCCTTCTGGCAATGTGCTGTTTTAGAGCCAGCAATGTCTGGTCACGGATCAAATAGTGTCTGATTAGATGGGATCAGAAATTCAGTACTTATACCTGAAAGTACATTTTATGAGAGAGTGACTTCAAATGAGGTCTCTGAAATGCACAGGTCCCGTTTCAGCCCAGTCATGTCTGCCAGCCTACCTATGGACAGGTGTGGGGGGGGGGAGTAAATCAGACCTTTGTGTTGTGTACCTATACAAGTAAAATGTTACCTCCTCTTCTCCCTCCTGCCCAGGATGACCCATCAGTATGCAGATTAATGCATATGTAGTTGAGTGTCCTGTGTTTTGGCTGTTGCACACATGTAGCTGTCACTCAGCCTAGACCAGGCATGTATTGTAGACAGGCTGTCAGGCACTCATACCAGTAAGTACAGAGAAATGTCCACATGTCCACCTTCCAAAAGTGGCATTTCTAAAATAGTAAAGTTAAATCCAACCTCACCAGTAAGTAGGATTTAGCAATACAATTCCAAACATATGAAACATCAAAAATCTACTAATCTCTGATGAGGAATTACAGCTTAAACGATTATTAAGGAATTCCCAATACTACCCTATGAGAGAGGTGAGGTCTCACAGTAGTGAAAAATGAAGTAGGATGTTTGTCACTACCAGGTCATGCAAAACATAAAGGTGCATGTACTATCTTTTACTTACACAGTACCCTGCCCTTAGGGTTACCTAGGGCCTATTTTAGGGGTGACTTATATGCAATGCAGGGGGAGTTTAAGGTTTGGCAAGAAGGATTTAAATGCCAAGTTGAAGTGGCAATAAACTGCGTACACAGGTCCTGCAATGGCAGGCCTGAGACAGGTTTGAAAGGCTACTTCTGTAGGTGGCACAGTCCAGGCTTCGATCCCATTAGTAGCATTTATCTTACAGGGCCTGTGTACACGGGTACCATTTTACAAGGGACTCACAAGTAAATTGAATAGGTCAATCAGGTATAAAACAATCACAAACATGTGTAGGGAAGAAGCGCATGCACTTTAGCACTGGTTGGCAGTGGTAAAGTGATCAGAGTCCTAAGGTCAACAGAAACAAAATCAGAGAAAGAGGAGGCGGAAAGAAAACAGTTTGGGGTAACCCTGCAGGAAGGGTCATTTCCAATATCTATATAAGGTGGAAATGTTATTTTTGAGTGGGTGCTCACAGTACCTGTATCACTATTTCCCCATCTCTTTTAGAGGTGATATTTTAGCGAGCTTCGTTCTCAGGAAACCCTTTTTGGATGCCTTCTTCCACAGAACCATCAGCTGAAGTGCATTAGATGGTGGCTCTAGTTGTATTTCTTTTTTTTACAAGCATGCATTGTAGCATAGGCATAAACACAGTACAAAAGAGCACATTTAATTTGATTAAATTAATCATAAATACAAACCCATAATGAATCAACATCCAATAGAGAACAACATTCACTTGTTCTGTGTAGACAGAGAAGGGCAGGCTAATATTGGCACCCAAATCTTTTTTCCTTTAATCCTTCCCTTTTTATCTCTAAAGTGTCTCTAAGTTATAAATGTGCAAAAAGCACCCCTTCCATTGCTGAAAGGTCAGGATAAAGGATCAAGCCAAGCTGTGGCTACACAGAGCCTAAAGACTGACATTGCTATAAAGATTTTCTTTCTGGTTCAGCTACCCCATGTAACATAAGCTGAGGTGACAGAGAGATGTCATCTTTCAGTACATCCCCCCAAAAAAACAATGATTTCTCGACCAATTAATTCTATACTGGGGCTGGTAGAGAACATATGTACCACATCCACATCGGGTGCCCTACATTAAAAACATCCTATGCTTATCCAGATCATGCGAGATCCCCTCCAACAGCCACCCGTATAGTTGTGAAATTGAGGGGCCTGTGTCCTCAGTTACCAATTCCATTAAAGGAATCTTTGCGAAGCCTGCCGTGCCTCCGGCTTTTTAAAGAAGAAAATCCCTGAGCTGTAAATATTTTAAAAAAATCCCAAGGGCCAATATTAAATCTTGCCCTGACCACTTCAAAGGACGTGATATATTCCCCAGCCAAAAGATCCCCTATCCTACACAAGCCCCCCCTTTCCCACCTTGCCAAGCAATCATCTTGTAGAATCCTTGGAAGCTGATCATTCCTAAGCAAGGGGGTACAACTTCTGAATCTGCCCACCCCCCAGTCTTTTCCGAATACACACCCAGTTCCGGAATGCAGGGATTAAGGTCTTGTACTGTGTTTATTTAAATACCTTGGAACGTAACATTTCAGCAGACAGCCATTAGCCCTTGCCCCTTTCAGAATCTCAAATTTTGAGGGGGCATAGCCTGGGCCATTCTCTTCCCTAGGCTTATTACTAAATAAAGGGCCATAATATAGAAGTGCGGCTGCTAAATAATATAACTTGAAACTGGATAGTCCTCACCCCCCTCTATCCCTAGGGAGGCACAGAAATGCATTTGACCTTCTGGTCCTGCCATAGGGCCAGATAAATCTAGCGTCAACCCTCTTGAGTAACTTAAACCAGTCATTCTGTATCGCCTGGGGGATTGTTAAAAAAATATACAATTGTTTTGGCAGGAACATCATTTGGACAAGATTACACCTCCCCAATATTGCAAACTTCAAATTGTCCCATCAACTAAGATCTTTCTTAACTCTCCCTATTATGGGGGCAAGATTTAAATCTTCTATATTTTCAACCCTTGCTGTGATGTTTATTCTAAGATAAATTGCTTCTTCGAACATCCTGCTAATGAACGCGGAGGTGAATCTGTTTATTTAAGACGTGAGTTTTAGCCCAATTCAACAAAAAACCTGACAGACTCCCAAAATCTTCTGCTATGGTTTCAACAGAACACAGCGCTCTGTCAGGGTCGGTAGTAATTATAGCCACATAGGCCAATATCTTAGTGTCCCAGCCCTGAAGGCTGACAGTGTGATATCAGTGGAGGCGTCCAGCCGTCTGAGAAAGGGGTTTATATACAATGCGAACAACAAAGTTAAGGAAGGGCACCCTTGCCTTGTTCCCCCTTCGATTGAAAATGGCTTAGATTCTTCCCCCATTATAATCGGGCAGTAGGACTGATGTACAATACCCATATTGCCTCAATAAAAGATGTCCCGAGGCCATTACCCTCCAGGATCTTCCAAAAATAATTCCACGACACCCTGTCAAAAGCCTTCTCAGCATCAAGAAGAGCAACCCCCCATGGACTTTGCAAGGACCTCTGTGGCGTAGAATAATGAGATTACCCGCCATACATGGTCTACAGTTCCCCTCCCTGAATAAAACCATGCTGCCGAGCTGAGAAAAAAGGCTTCAGTACATTATTTAGCCGATTTGCAAAGATTTTGGAATACAATTTAGCATCACTATTTAAGAGTGTAATAGGCCTTTAGGAGCCCCTGGACAATAGGGACTTTACCTTTCTTTAAAAAAAATAACATATCAGTGGTAAGTCAAGAGCCTGGTGGTGCAGCCCCATTCCTGATTTCCTTAAGTAACCCAAGCATTTCCTGACAGACCTCTTTGTAAAACCTTTGTAAAATTCTAGAGGAATACAGTCTGCTCCTTTAGCTTTACTTGGGTGAAGGCCATGGAGAGCCACCTGAAATACTTGTAGCCAAATGTCCGACCCCAATAAAAGTCTCATCCTGGGAGACCCTCACCCTAGGTACAAAACCCACTTGTTCATCAGACACCTGGGGAACCCCTACAGGCAGGCCTTATATAAATCTTTACAGAATTCCCTCAAAGCCTCCCTGACCTCAGCAGGGTCTGAGACTACCATTTCTTGAATTTTCCTAAACTGCCCTACATGCCCTGCAGCCTGCTGCTGTCTTGCCCTGACTGCCAGGTACCGACCCACACTTTCTCTATATTCATAACACTCCTGTCTCTTGGCCAAGAACGTCCCCGTGATTTTCTCTGCAGTAAAATCATTCAGACATGCTTTAGTGATAGCAATTGAATTCATTACAGGAGGCCCCACTGCCACCATGCTGATCAAATCTGTCTCTAGAAGGCCAAGTTTTTGATAGAGTTATTTTATCTGTCCTTGCCCCCTCTTTTGTTTAGCTAGACTATACCAGAGGGTTTCTCCCCTCGCTGAAGACTTAAAAGCATCCCAAACCATTCCTGAGGGAGCGATATCATTAATATCGAAAAATCCCACAATCCAGCCCTTCATGTAATTAACTTATTCTTGGTCAGATAAAAGTGCCCTCTCAAACGTCCATCTCCTACATTCCTTTCCTAATCCTTTAAGAGAGAATTCCTGCACGACTGGATTATGGTCTGACATTACTCTGGGGAAAGGTTCCACTGGTCTTACTCCTCGAGTAAGACCAGTGAGACAAAAAAATAATCCAGTCTGACAAACCTGCCATGGGGAGCTGAGTAATAGGTATATCCTGGCTCCTGGGCTTTCAAGCTGGGCCAAGCATCCACCAATCCTATATCTCTTAAAAGATTTTTCAGTGACCTCAGAATTTGTGGTGTGCACCCGAACTGGAAAGTATATTATCCCCAGAGGCTCCTCTAGACCCGTTTATATTTAAGTCCCCACAAACTACATATGGTGCAGACCAAGAGGGTCGTTCCATAGATAGAAAATTCAATAAACCAGGATTATCTAAAACTGGAACATAAACTGAACAGAGCGTAAAAAAGCCATTGCCTGCTTACCATTTGGTTATTGCCCATCTCCCTTACTTATCCACTGCATTTCTCCCCGGCGTTATAACATTCCCTTTCACTAATGTAGCTATCCCCTTAGTCCTGACATCCTGGGTTGTGTGACAAACAACCTTTAACCCCAGAGAATTCAGCATATTGCATAACTCCGTGCTCTGTGAGTTTCCTGAATGCAATACACATCTACTTTTAGGATTTTCTCCTTTTAGCTCCGTTCTTTAGCCCATAGATGTTAATAGTGGCGAGGTGGCTCTGATAACAAATGAGATTCAAAAATGTTTTCCTGCCAGAGAACTCCAGCTTTTGCAGGTGCATCACAGTCAAGCTGGTGAATGTACTGATTACATGTTTGAGAATGTACCCATAGAAAAGATTGGAGAGTTGGAGATAAAGATTTACATTTGTAGGTTTATGAATAGTATTTTGTAGTACTATTGTAGTATTTCTAAAATATAACACTATGAAAATCCTTTTCTCACAGAGGTGCTTTTTACAATTTGGTGGAGAGTGTAATCTGTTGAAATGTACCCTCTCTTCTAAACTGATGGTCTGCCTGGATGATTTACGAACAGATGGACCTTAAGTATATCAGCAAAGGAGACAACCCTGTCAGAATACTCCGTCTCTATTGCTGACATACTCCTCTGATGGCCCAGTGGAGTAAAGGCCATCAGAGGTTTGGCAATTTCGACATTTAGAGTGGTTGAATGGACAGTTTTCACTTCTTCTTGATAGAGGGTAGTGAAAACTGAAAAATGACCCTCCAACCATGGGACACATCACGCATGGTGTGGGGGTCATTCATATTTGAATTTTCAAAAATAAAAACCCATTTTGAGATTTTGTTTTTGACCATACAAAATAGTGTTAAAAGTTTAACGGATGCTACCAACAATTTGATGGTACCTTCTGTCAAACCTTTAATATATGGAAGGAACTGCTGTGATAGCGGGTCCTGCCAATTATAAGAGATGTCAACTGAGCCGTTTGACCCTTCTAGCATGCAGAGGATCCTCAGTATGGTCAGAGTAAAGTATGCCATACCCCCAGATTTTCCTCTGATCTACCCAGAGACTTTTATTAGGGTCGGACATTTCACTGGAAGAATTTCAGGTGGCTCTCCAGGGCCTTCACCCAGGTAAAGCTAAAGGAGCAGACTGTATTTCTCTAGAATTTTACAAAGGTTTTACAAAGAGGTCTGTCGGGAAATGCTTGGGCTACTTAACCACATGACTGCTGAGCTGATTCCTCTCCTGTGCTGGAAATTGTTAAATCGTAAATGCCCTTTGGGAATTCCCAAAGTCTTTTTCTTAGATGTTTGGTCTTAGTTTAGACCAAACCTCTAAGTTTACCTAGATGAATCAGGTCCAATGTGTCAAAAGCGTGACCAGCTGAGAACAAAGTTTAAGGGAAATACAGCAAAAACGTTGGCCTTCCAAATAACATTCATAACATCCATCAGAGATTTTCCTGCTATTACTTTCAAATGTGCCCCAGTGTAATCTATGGTCCAGCGCTCTGGCCCATTGATTACACATTAAGGATGTGCAAGCCTCTCATTAAACACTGGGTAAGCACTAGGAAATATTTGAAGAATAGAGTAAGCACATATATCATTAGCTGGAATGAGACTGGGATTGCTATTTACCACTGCATAAGTGTATGCCCATTCAGGCAGTTGCAGTCACTCACTGAACGCGCCTGCTAGGGGATCTCTCTCCCCTCTTAAAAGTGCAGGCTCATTGCTGCCTGCACAGTTAAATACAGAGCGGCTGCTTCAAAGCCGCACCAATTTTCACTTAAATGCGCTGCCCTGCGTTTGGCCCTGGGTGTGGCACAAGTTCAGGTTTGACCTGGGGGAAGCGCATTCAATTTCAATTTAATAGGGCTCACTTTCCCTGTTTGCTCCTGGTGCAAACAGGGAAAGTGTGTCCTACCCATAATACAGACCCCTGAGTTTGTTTTCTTATTTGTAAAATACACAGTATCCAAAACTTACATCTGATATTATTTATTTCCTATGGTATGACTAGCCGCTAATAGATAACCAACTATATTGTCCTTCAAATATCCAGATTTGAGAATTCACAGAATGGCTTCCTACTCGATTTACAGGACAGCAAAGCACTGCATGTTATTCCATGTCAACAATATGCAGCTGAGACTAAAAGACTTACCAGCTAAGAAGATTATGTTTTCCTCCAAAAATCTTTCTGTTTTGGTGCCAATTACATCGTTTTTGTATTAGCAGTCTTCTAAAGAATAATATGTCTGCTGAAAATTCTCTCAGAGCATAGTAGTTGCCACCAAGGGGCTTATGAATTACTTCCTTTTAATTTAGAAGTTCAAAAGAATGTGTTTTTCTTTCAAAATGTTCCAAATTCTGCATTGCTGCTTTGACAGCAAAAAACGAAATGCCCTTCAGGAATCCGAGTGCGTCTCTTCTCTTACTAAGTGATAGAGTGATGTGTGTTGTTTAGCGACAGTTATCAGAGTACTATTTTTAACTGCTAGCAAGCCGGAAGCAACGTGCTTCCCCCATCTTGCTGGTTATGCTAAATCAGTACCAACATTTTAATAAATAAATAACTGATGTAATTGTCATGAACGTTTAACCTCTGTCTTTAGTAAACAGCTACACCCATAGTAAATGTGTGTGTCTTAGTCAAAGGTAGAATGCATGTTGTCTATGATTATTCATCCTTGAAATGTATCTCTACTCCCAAAAACCAAGGGCCTGATTTACAGTTTGGTGGAGAGGGTGCTCTGATGCACATCCAACAGAGTACCCTGTTCGCCAAACTGACAGTCTGCTTGCCTCATTTAGGGCCTGATTACGATGACTGTAGGACCGCCATCAACAGCCCGTCGGGGGGGTCCCACCGCCATCCTAATACCGATTGCTGCCCCCCACATTAGGATAGCGGGCAGATAGTTGGAGGTCGGAGAGACTGACCATCACGGATCGGTCCATCGGAGGGACTTGTATCCCTACAACAGTGGCAGTGCCTGCCAGGCACTACCGTAGGGATTACAATGTCCCTTCCTGCCGGCCGTTTCATGGTGGTTTACCCGATATGAAAAGGCAGGCTGAAAAGGACATTGGGGCTCGTAGTGGGCCCCCTTCCTCCCTGGCCCTCCAACATAGCTCTAGGCACCCCAACATATGCCTGCACTATGTGGCAGGTACTGCATGGTGCCTCCCACATAGTGCAGGGTTATGCCCAGGTTGCATATTTTGTACTGCGGAGTATGCTGAAGCCCGCAGCACCTGCTGCAATACAAAATAAACATTTTGTTACCACCTTGAAGGTGGCCGCTTCGTGTTTCAGGGTGCGGCACCACTTTCAGCTTGTCGGGTGGTCCCGTTTCCCACCAGGATGGTGGTCAGGTGTAAGTCTGACCGCCATCCTAATCAGGTCCCTAGAGACAGGTGGACCATAAGTATTTTGTCAATAGAACCCCCTTTGTCTCCATTGACGGAATACGACGATCTGACAGAGTAGGGGCAATCAGAGGAACGGCTTTACACAATCTGCCCCTGTTAGGGTGGATGATGTAAATACTTTTCTCCTGTCCATCACTGCAAGGAAAAACCTGGAGGTAAGGAACAGGAAAAAACAATATTGACCACCAAACCCTGAGACAAATTTCTCAGGTTGTGGGTATCATTAGTTTTTTTTTCAAAAACAAACTTCTGCTTTGGGAGTTTCTTTTTGAAAAACAAACCCTTTTGAAATATTTGATAGGTGGCTGCCATGACTGATAGTTCCATCTATAAAACATTTTATACTTTGACAGGAACCCTAGGGTCACCACTACATCTGAATTGTAATCGGACTCTGTGTCTCCAGTTTACTCACTGCAAGGTACAACTTGTTTTAACTTCCACAAGGAAATAAAAAAATACCAGGGGCCAGATTATGAATTTGGTGGTTCTGGAGTGGGCTGCCACACCAGCGCCCCACTCCAGGACCGCCAAACTTGGCCGCCAGCAGCCCGCCAGATTACAAGTAATCTTGTGGTCTTGCGGGCGGTTTTTGGTGTTTCCCGTTGTGGTTCCTATTAAAAAGCACTGCAATGTGAACGCCAAAGCCGTTCCTTCACGGCATGGACTGTAAAGTCCATGCTGTGCAGGAACTGGGGTTAATGCACACAGGGGAGCACAACATGTAGACCCTTGCATGCACAACACGGCACTCAGGCAACAGGGGACCCCTTTTTTTCCTCTCTGCCACAGTTTTTATAGAGGGCTCACCGCCAGGACAACCGTGGCAGAGAGGAAACTCATAATACGCTTGGCAGTGCCGCAGTGGCACTGCTAAGCACATTGTGACTTCAAGACCACTGCAACACCGCCAGTGATCTCTGATCCCTGGTCGTTGGGGCAGTCCCATGGCGGTCCGACTGCCCAATTTGTAAGAGGGCGGTCGGACCACCGGTGCGGCAGTGCCCGTGATGGAGCAAGGATTCGCACGCAAAGCGACTTGCTCTCATTCATGAACCTCGTCTAACCTTTAATAAGTATTAACCAATCCTGTCCGTCTTAAATTTCACCTTTTTTCAGTACACGCGGGTGCCCGAGAGAAGCTCGCATCTGTGTTTTGTTAATCATAATGATGCTTGCACTACTGAATGGCCGCTTCGCAGAAATCCAGTCTGCGCATGCGTCGGTCATACCCACGTGATGTGACGCACTCGCAATTTGGAGGGATGTTTTTGCTCATGCGCATTACTGCTAAACATGGCCGCTTGTCTTTAACCATGCTCTCTGCTAGCTCATGCGGCTTCTGCATATCTGTCTTTACCGCATTAACCCTCAATGCTATAGATATTATAAAGTAAAGGGTGCAGTGAAGCCTTTCATGGTATACAGTGTATTCATTTTTTTCTGTGTTTCTAATTTGTTTTCGCTTACTTTTCATGTTCCGCGTATCTGGGGGCCTGGGAGTTGGGGAGCTGCGCCATTTTAGAAGCCCGTGTGGACCTGGTCACTTGACATGAGGACCGGGCCTTGCATCAGTGGAACTCAGGCAGCTGGCTACCGAAGCTGAGATGTTCCTGGGAACCTGCCTCATAACCCAGAGAGGAGAAGCCAAATTTCACCTGAAATGCAACATTTGTTTCTTTCTATTGTGTACTCTATTGTTTTCTTCTACACGTATGCCTGGGAACTGGAATGTAAGGGGTGGGTACTGTCATTTGAATATTAAAACATGGGAACGCAGAATTTAGGAGGTGACAATGACCTAATCACCTCTCTTGACCAATCGAAATATGGGACCTTGTCACTTGCAACATTTGTGGGTGGTCTAGGGGTCCAAATAGAGTATAACTAGCCTAGTTTAGTTAGGGAAAATTGTCCGACTTGTCAGAGTAGCTGGCCTGTCACTGACCCTACGAATTCTATAGGTGATTGATACAGAGCGCTGCGGAGCACTCTGTCCATATTTTCCACAAACTCTAAGGGGTGGAAATAGTCTTAAGTGCTGGCGAAGCACTTTGCTGGGAGATTCGAAAACCCAATCGGGGTTACTGGCGGATTCCGTGCAGAGAGGGAGTAACGCAGGCGTTGCATCCGAAGCTGCAGGTGTTGGTCGTGCCCTTTGATGAGCCCAGTCCTGACCCAGAACCTGAGGGGTATCCTGTCCTGACTGTCCATGAGCTGTACCTGCTCGCCTACTGGCATTCCGAATCCTTGAGGGTCCTTGTCCCTGCCTATTCCATAGCTGACCCGTGGCCAGGGTTAGTCTTCATTCGGTCCTAGGTAAATATATGTGTGGGTGTCCGTCTAACTATACTCTTACTATTCCTCTTCTTAATAAAGCACTCTTGCCTGTGATATTTTCTTATCATCTTTTCGGAATTGACTTTTATGGAATTGTTTATTAGTAATGTTCCACTTTTTCCCCTACCTATAGGATATTATTAAAACTGACTGCTTCTTTTAGCTTGTTCCATCATCCTTTCCCTTTAGTATGGTTGCTGTGAATTTAGTGAAGATAGTTAGAGTTAGTAATTAGAACAAGAATATTAAGAACACATATTAGGTCCTATTCATTCACTCTGCCTTAGTTTAAATTCGTACTGATTAGCATGTTCCCTATAGCTCATACCCTGTAGTATTCCATAGTACTCTATGGTACTTGCCCTAATCCATAGTTACTTTTTGGCTTTGATCTTGATCATTGATGTCCTGATTTGTATCAGCATTATTCTCATGGCATATTCATTCTAAACTTACTTTATATAAACTTTTGAAAACCCATCAGGTGTCTGTGGTCATTATACATCACAAGTGTTATTAAATGTATTGAATGTGTAAGGTATTTCAATTCAATTTTGGAATCTTGTCACCTATCCACTGATAGCTCCTGATCCATCAGGAGAAATGTGCCTGTGGTAAGTCAGGTACATGAATAATAGTGGTGTGAAAAGTCACCCTCTGAATTACTCATAGTAGCGTGGAAAGATCACCTGAGTCAGGTAAAACACAGTCCTCATATGCACGCCAGGGCCCAGTGCGTGGAAATTGGTAAACCAGTGACTCGGGTGACCTGCGCGCTCTATCAGTAATTTTCTGGTAGCAGTAGTATGGTTAGGACTAGTTAAGATAGGTAGATAAGATATGTTAACAAATAAACCATGAAAATAAAAATCTGCTGCTAGATTTCAATGCTTCTATATTGATTACATTACTTCAAATATTGCGCAAACGTTTTTTTATTTTTTTGATTGCTTTGCATTGCTGCTATATGTAATATTAACCAAATTGTCCGTAAAGTGTTTTATGTTGTCTGAAATCCCTGGGGAATTGTATAGCGGATGGTGAGTAGAATCCATCTCGCGCAGAGGTCGCTTGTCAGGAGGAAAAATTAGTGCATGGTTAGGTAGAACTGGAAGTGCTAATTAGGACCTTTTGTATTTGAATGAATGATAGCCTCGAGTCCTATTGTGTAAAACTTCCATTGTGATATCACCTAGTAAGGGTCACATGAGGAAGGAATCATAAGGTCTCCAAAGCTTGCATGGTAAGCAAGGTAGTTCGCTGGTGAAAGCCTGACTTAGTATATATCCCGGAAATAAGTGGATAAGTCAGAGGAATAACAGGTTCTATATTGCTCGTGTGAAAGGTTAGGCAGCGAAGTCTATCCGAAGTGAATGAAAAGTAGACAGAAGTGGTTTGCTTGTAGCGGGAGAAAAACTTTCTTTCTTTTTAGGACACTCCGACACAGCGGCGAACGTTATATATTGTTAATTAAAATAAGCACTTGCACTTTAAGAAAAATTCAAAGTTTCCATTACCTTGTAAAGGAGGGAGTCAGTCGGAAGGCTGCCCTGACGTCACTCCGTGCCGCGCTGGTATTGGTCAAGACAGCGGGTGTGTAGTGAAGCTGAAATTGTAAGGGAGGGGTGAGTGCCGGAGCGTGAGACCTCGTCTCGCGAAAGGCCGCGCACCCATTGGACAGGAACTTTTGTAATTACTGTGGTGATTGGTTGTTGCGAGATAGAAGTTGCGCTAGCATTGGAAGCACAGAAGTAAACAAAATTAATCAAGCCGAGTTAGAAGATAGTCTGGAAAGGTGTATGTGGTATCCTGAATTCTTGCCTAATCCACAAAATCTAGGTTTTTATAAGAAACAAATGCTAAGAGGTAGACCTTACGATATGTACGGAGGAAAGAGAAAATTGTCATTTGCCGAAAAGATTAGAAACTATTTTAAGAAAGATAAGCCCATAAGAACTAGGGAGGGTGTGATCATTCCACCGCCAAATACTCCTGCCTCCTTCATGATGTTTGATAAAGGGTATCATACCTGTGTGTGGTTGGAGAATTGGGTAAGGTATACGGAGGATGATGGGGTCTTAGCATTTCCCCTTGATGGTACCTTTAATGGTAGGATCCTGTTTAACTTAAGAACCCGAATGAATGAATTGCATCCCCGACCCAGATTAACTCAATACGAAGCATTAGAGGAGTGGGAAATTGAAGCTCTAGAACGAGACAGACCCCGAATGGATAAGGGAGTGAGTAAATGGTATCCAAAGGTCCAAAAAGAAACTAAAGAGAAAAAGATGCAACAGTGGAGACAGAATATGATGGTTGAGGGACTGTTTCCAATGTTTGGGGTACTCGAAGAGGGGAAAGGGAAGTGTACGGAGAAAAGCCGACACCTCATGGCCATGGGGGACTCAGAGGATGAACACCTAGAGGATTTATTGATGAATAATCCACCCCCCTATGTTGCAGAGTCCGAATCTTTGAGTTCACAAAACCCGTTTTCTAAATATCCTAGATGTCGAAGGGCCAGTGAGACAGATGTAACTGGTACGGAAAGTAAAGCCAGTGATAGTGATGGGTTTTGCAGACCTAGTTCAGCGGTCCCAAATTACCGACCTTTTGGGGAAGGCCGATTAAGTTTGGTCCTTCCAACAGCCCCAAGTATTTACCCTACATTGGTACCCCAAGTGATGCATGACAATTCTTCAGGAAGGTTGTTGCATGAGCGAGAAAAGGAAGCCCTGAACAAACAGCGAAATGACTTAATTCAGACTATAGCCCAGATAAATCCCAGTCCGGATTCACTGACTATCCCGGTAACCATTGGTCCAGCTATACCTCTTTATGGGGATAGACTGACTAGTTCAAGAACTCCTATTATCACTCCAATTGTACCTCCCCCAAAAAAAGAGCCACTTATAGTTGATGATCAAGAAAGTGAATGTGAGTCTGTGATCTCTTTAATGGATCTGCCCATAACGGAACCTGGAACCAGTGTGCCAAGGGCAAGGAATCAAGCTAGGGCAAAAGAGGTCCTAATTGAAACCACTTCAGGGGTCAGGAGTGCCACTGTAGTAACTCCAGAAGAATTGCATAGATGGACCAAAGAATTAGAAAAAGATACCCCAAAAGACACACCTCAACCCAAACCTTTAGAGATCTATAGACTAAGAATAGAAATAGAGGAACTTATGGCCGGAAATGTGGGATTGGACAGATTGAACACCCTTAGTGAGGAAGAGTTGCTGTTTATCAGCAAAAGCCTTACCCGGAACACCAGAATGCTCCATGAGAGATTAATGGACACTGCCGCTGACATGGGAATTGATGTTAGTCGTTCCAAAGTCCTTCAGAAACCTTATAGAGCGGACTTTTCGGACAAAGACTTAGAGAACATGAATGTGTCAGGGAAACAAACCCAAATAAAAGAATTACTGAAAATCCTACAGAAATGGGGAGATGTAGAAAAATGGAAAACAAGGTGGGCAAAGAAAAAGGAAGATAGTAGGGCTAAACCCTCGGCTTCAGAATACGTATTAAAAGAAGTAGAGCCAGCAGAAAAATTATGTCCCATGAGAGAAGTACCTGGGGGAAAATATGTCCATGTCCCTTGGTCCAGACAAGATATTGTGTCATTTACTAATGACTTCCCAAAATTACGGGAGAAACCAGTCGACTGGTACAGACAGGTCGAACGTTTTATAAAGGTTCAGAAATGTCTGCTGAAAGACCTGGATGGGTTTTTCGACATTGTGGTGCCTGTAGACTTATGGACCAAATGCAAAATTGAAATTGATTGGCCCAGTGATGAATATGAGAGAGACTCCAAAACCGGAGCTCCCTCACCCGAGGTAATGAGGAAGTATGATCAAGTCATACAATACTTGAAGAAAAAGGTGCCCGCAAAGGAAACTGACTGGACCCGGATAGATAGAACTACTCAAGAACGCGATGAAACCGTCCACTCCTTTTATGAAAGGTTACTGCAAGTGTTCAAAACCTACAGTGGAATCGATAATGTGGACATGAAGGATATGACCCATTTCAGTTACCGATTCATGTTAGGATTAAGACCTGAAATATCTCAGTGGATTAGAGATAATAAAATCAGTTGGCAAGATAAGCCCATAGATGATGTCCTGAAATATGCCAAATATTGCGAAGATGAGATAGAGAACAAAAAGAAAGCCCTCAAAGAAAAGGTTATGTGGGCACAAGTGAAATTGGCTGAACAGCAAGAAAAACAGTTAAGTAAATTGAATAATAATAATAATAACGCACAGAATCCCACTGCTTGGGGAGGAGGGAAACCCCGAGTAAGAATGAGTCGAGAAGAGGCTATGAAGAAATTTCCCTGTCACGGGTGCGGTCAGATAGGGCATTGGAGAGACGATTGTCCCCATTTGCAGGCTGGTAATGCCCCCGTTACTGGTTTAAATCCACAGGTGCAGAAAGAGGGGACACGGAAGAACCAGCCACAGGTAAAGCAGCCTCCGTTGCCTCGCACTCCTAGACAAAATTATAAGAATCAGGCTCAGCAGAATGAAAGGGCCGAGGTGTGGGAAGGAGAGAATGAAAGGAATGCAGCAACTTCACAGTTTTTGTTAAACGATTCTTTCCTTTGTGATGATCAATGCTGACGGGGCCTGAGGGGGAGGACAGGGAGTGCGTACTTGGCGCCTCCTTACCGGTAGACCAGACAGGACCATACATTGAAGGAAAGGTTGAGGGAAAAGACGTCACCTTTTTGTTGGACACTGGTGCTACCCGTTCCACAGTAAGAACTGTGGATGTTCCTAACCTACCCCTCTCGGGAGAAGCTATCCAAGTAGTAGGTGTTTCAAATCAAATAATCAGTACTCCGGTAACTGAACCAATGGAGATTTCCATTGGAAATTTCAAAGAAATGCACAGATTTGTGGTCTGTGACTCCAGTCCCGTGAACCTGCTAGGACGAGATTTGTTGTGCAAAATGAATTGTACCATCTTTTGCACACCAAATGGCGTCGAAATTCAGACTCCAGATGAAGATAGCTTGTACAAATTGATGTTACTAAGACCAGACACAGAAATTATGCTCCTGTCCATTAAAGACTTACCTGAAGAACTACAGCTAAAAGTGGTACCTGAAGTTTGGGATTTCACTGGAAGAGATGTAGGCCTAATGGCAAATGTGGACCCAGTTAAAATAGCGATAAAAACAAATGCTGTTTACTCGAGAACCAGACAGTACAAAATGAGTGCAGAAGTAAAGGCTGGAGTCGCAATTGAAGTAAATCGGTTGCTTGAAGCCAACATCATACAGGAAGTAATGAGCAGTCCCTATAATTCGCCCATAATTGGAATTAAAAAGCCTAGCGGAAAGTACCGGGTAGTGCAGGACCTGCGCAAGGTAAACCAAATTGTTGTACCTTGCTGTCCCATTGTGCCCAACCCCGCAGTGATACTGTATCAGATTCCTTGGAATGCGGAATGGTTCACTGTCATTGACTTGTGTCATGCATTCTTTTCCATTCCATTGCATCCCGAAAGCAAATTTCTTTTTAGTTTTGAATTTGACAGCCATGTCTATGTCTGGAATCGTGTCCCCCAGGGGTACACTGAAAGTCCTTCGATTTTCAACCAGATCTTAAAAAGATGCCTTGAATCTTTAGTACTGCCAAAGGAGTCTGTTTTGGTACAGTACATAGACGACCTTCTAGTGGCGCCCAAAAGTCAAACCGACTGTGTCACTGATACCATTGCCTTGTTGAATCACCTAGGAAAGGGAGGACATAAAGTATCGCCAGACAAATTACAGTTCTGTAAGAACTCAGTGAAATATCTGGGGCACCAGATAGAGAAAGGGATCCGGAAAGTTACTACAGAAAGGATCCGGATAATTCGAGAGATGGAACTACCCAGAACTCAGAAAGAAGTAAGAATGTTCTTGGGAGTTGTAGGGTACTGCAGGCAGTGGATTGTGGGATTCGCGGCTCTAGCCAAGCCATTGATAAAGATGACCAAGAAGGGAGTGGAAGACCCAGTTAGTTGGGACGATGAAAGCATGACCGCTTGGGTAAAGTTGCGAAATTGCCTGTGCTCCGCTCCTGCATTAGGAATGCCTGATTATTCCAAGGGCTTCGAACTGTTCTGTGATACAAGAGACAATTGTGCGCTCTCCGTCTTAACACAGGAACATGGACTGACTAGACGTCCAGTGGCCTACTTTTCGGCCACTCTGGATCCAGTGGCTGCTGGATTACCCGGATGTCTGAAAGCAGTAGCTGCTACTTGCGCTAGTCTAGAGCAAAGTGAAAACATTGTTATGGGACATCCTGTCACTGTATATGTTCCGCATTCAGTTGTGATCTTACTGACCCGAACAAAAACTCAGTATCTCACCCCTAGTCGGCTGACTAAGTACGAGAGAATTCTTATAGGTGCTGAGAATGTAATCATTTCCCGGTGTAATGTTCTGAACCCTGCAACCCTGTTGCCCATTCCCCTGGATGTAGAAACAGAAGGTGAAGTTGAGCATAACTGCATAGACCTAACTGAATTTAGCACCAAGCCACGTCCTGATATCAAAGAAATAGCCTTACTTGATGAGGATATTATGATGTTTGTGGATGGCTCATGTTTAAGACATGAGGATGGAGGTCGGAGTGCTGCCTATGCTGTAGTTACATTGGAGACAATCCTGGAAGCATCTTACCTGAGCGACATAAAATCTGCACAAGTAGCAGAGCTAATCGCATTGACAAGAGCTTGTAAACAAGGAAAAAACAAGAGGGTAACTGTTTATACTGACAGCCAGTACTGTTATGGGGTTGTTCATGACTTTGGCCAACTATGGTTACAAAGAGAATTCATTACTTCCTCAGGTACCCCTATTAGAAATGGAAAGGTGGTACAGAACTTACTGGAAGCAATCCAACTGCCCAAAGAATTGGCTGTGGTCAAGTGTGCGGCTCACAGATCTGGGAATGATGATGTGACAGCCGGAAACCGGTACGCTGACCAAATCGCCCAATACTGTGCCCGATACAAAATGTCCCTCCAAATTAAACCATGGGGAGGTGGAAGCAGCTGCCAACTTATGGTGTTTGAGAGTGTATCTACATGGGAGGAGTTGAGAGAATTGCAACAGGCAACAGACAAAGAAGAAAAGGACAGATGGGAGAAGGATGAATGTAAACTTAGGGATGAGGATGGTGTTGTGGTTAGCCAAACTGGTGTGCCTGTATTACCAGTAACCCTGGGCGTAGTTCGCGGAGTCGGACTCCGCGGAGCTCCGCGAAGACGTAGTTGCACTCCGCGAACTACGCGTAGCTCCGCAAGCATGCGGAGTTGCTTGCTGGGCCCGTTCGCGCGCCGTTTTTCGTCTTCGGGAGCGCGGTGCGCGTGTTCGGGGCGTTGCCTGCATGCTCGGGATGGCTAGCGCGCTAAATTACCACAGAGGTTTGTCCCGCCTGCTTGCGTTCCCTTATTTCCTGTTCCGGGTCACAATTAACGTGGTCGCGTTGTGCAAGACATGTTCGGGAACTCATCTTCTCGTTCGCACTACAAAAGTGCGTGATCGCGCTAAATATCGCGCGAACCTACCCATGCGGTCGCGATGGGCGCAGCCATCTTGTGGATCACACACTCTGGCTATGGTTTTGGGCCTACTTTTGCATCCTGTTAAAATCTCTTTAATCCTTGTCTTTTTACCCACTTTTTCTAACTTTCTTTAGTTATTACCTATTTCTCTCTGTGCCTAGGTTTATATTTTTCATTTTATTTCTACTTTTACAACTTTTCTATTGCTTTTTACTTCCTTCTTGTTCTTTTACCTTGCTTCTTCTTTCCCCTACCTTTTTGTCTTGAACTTTTAGTTTTCTTCTACCCTCCACCCAGAACCATGGTCAAGGGCGCCAGCAGCAGCGGCGGCTCAAAGGGCAAGGCGCCAGTGCCCCAAAAAACTAGGCTGCCTTGCGGCAGAATGCGCCCCCAAGGGGTGAGGCCCCGCCAACTTTTTGGGGAGGAGGAGGTGGCTGCCCTTGTTTTTTTTATCCAGCGCCACCTCCCCTTGATGTTGGCAGCAGGTGGCAGGCCCGGCTCCGGCTACCAGCATATTGAGGAGCGTCTCCGGCGGTGGGTGAAGGTGCGCCGGGCAGTCTTCCGCTGCTCCGGTATCCGGCGTACCCACCACCAGCTGACCCACCGTTGGGCAGACATTTTGGACCGGGAGCAGGACCTGTTGGACCTGCTTGGCGTCGAGGTCGTGGGTCTTGGTGAGTGGCTACCCAAAAAAAAAGTGTGTGTACTATATCTCTATAGTAGTATAAGTATTGTTGTTGTATCTTTGTAAATCTTGGCTGAATAAGTAACGCAATGACTGGTGCTCCTAGTTAAATTTCCGATGTATTCCGTTATTATATCTACTGTAATTGTATGACACTGGTCTATGCTGCGCTTCTTCATCTTCACTGACTCTTGCGTGTTCAATTTGGCGCTAGCTTTTGCTGTTTATTGGTGTGAGATTTTCTTTATTGTAGAGAACTGAAGTTAGTTAATGCTATTAATAGAGTCTTGTCCTTCCTTTGTCCGTCAGTGAAATAGCCGTTGATGGATAATTGTACGTGTTTGCAATGCATATTGTATCTTTTTTTCACGGCCTTCTCTTCTGCATGAATAATACTCCTCTGGCAATGAATGCAAAAGTTACTTTGTTCTTCTTACCTCAGCCAGGGCCGGATTTAGGCATGTTCAAGCTGTGCAACTGCACAGGGCCACCAAACGCCAGGGGCCACCCCACCAATATATATCCTTAATTTAATAATCCTCAGAGGATGGATACATATTTGCGTGGCGGCCCCTGGCAGGGATTTGGTGCCTCCGGCTCTGTTCCACTTCCAAACACTCTGACTCCCCCCTCTTCACTGGCCTCCGTGCTCCGCCCCGACCTCCTCTTCCGGGCCCCCCACCTACGCTCCCTGGCCAGGAGTCCAGGACCACCATGAGCCTATAGCTGCCCCTGCCTCAGCCCTCCATAGAACTGATGTAGTTTGTTTATTGAGTGGGTAGGGCAGCAGTAGCATTCAGTCAGTAGCAAAACAAAATATGATGCCATGAACGTACAATTTCGTGTTAGTTAGTATGCACAAAGTTAAGCTTGTCTCCTCCTTGCGATCTATGTATTTTGCTGGCAAAAAATGAAAAAGAAATGGCTACTTACATTCTTGAATCTGTGGTGTTGTTCAGGTCTTACTGCCTCTGTGTTACTTAGTAATCTGCAATCAGAATGTTTATGGAACATTTGATTTGTTTTCACCAAGTACACTAGTCAGTGAATCATGCAAGGCAGTAGTCATTTGGTAGACCAATGTTTGTTTCTTTTAATGTTGTAGCAGTGGTTTTTGAAATGCTTGCTGTCTATGTTTCACAGCACTCAATGTTTTCTCTTTCTTTATTATTTCTTACATGAACCACAGAACCCAGGGGCAAGCAGAAGGCTGGGACCGAGTCGGCGGGTGAACGTGATTGTGAACCACAGGCACAGAGCTCCTCTACTGAGGATCCTGCTGCTGTCCCTAGTAAGTCCAACAGTGTTTTCTTTTGGAACAATGATATTTCCCTAACTTTCTAACGGAGCTTTTTTTCCAACCGAATGACATTTCACCTAACTGTTTAGTTAAGGTATCAATCTTTTCAAAAAATCTGTGATCGAATAGCGGAAGGCACAGGGTCCACTCCTGTCTTATGCTTTTTCCTCTATAATGTCTCTTCTTTGGCAATTGACACCAACCAAGTATGCATGCAGATAATGGTCTACTATTTTGTAAGCGTTAGTAAGAAGAATACCACTACTACTCTTGCGGGTATTCTTCTATGCAGTGACATACATAACTATGTATGCACCCCAAAATTGGATGTTGTTGTTGTTGATAGGCAGGTTGGACCTTACTTACTTACAGTCTTACACCTCAGTCACAGAACTCAGAGGAACCCACAATTCAATGAACGACAACCTATATGGGCTCAGTCATTGGTCAATTATTCAATTACCCCTTTCCTGAACCCCAATATGAAGATGCCAAATGCTTTTTTTATTACACAATCCATAACCTAAGTAACCCCCTTTTTCTCACTCTCTCGTGTAAGTCTACAAGACAACAGACACTGAAAATATACTCCCGAGTCAATGTGGTACTTCAAAACCTTTATTTTGTTAGAAGTAACTAAGTAAGTAACATCAATGTTTTTAAGTTGTTCTGTCAAATACGTCAAGGGCAGGGCCACCAGAAGAAATCCAGAGTTAAAAAAGGCTCAATAAAAAGTATCCTACATTTGTACAGCTACCAGTGCACGATAGGGAAATGTGGGAAATGTCCGAGACCCCTCACCATTGAACGTATACTGGTTGCATATGCCTCTTGTTGGTAAGCTCTGCAAATCTTTGCTTCGTAGAAGTAAATCTTCTCATCTGCCGAAAGATAATGACAAAAGTGGTGCACGTTAGACAGTATGAAAACATTACATACATTTATTCAACTTTTTAGCTGTCATGCAAAAAAGAAGGTGTAACCTGAGGCTGTAAGGAAACTGGACTCCACAATCCACATTCAAAAAGTAAATACGGGCCTCTATTTTCCAAACTCTTCAGGTGTATGCTTTGAACTATCATGTGGCCTCAAAGGCGTCTCCTCGTACTGCGCAACAAGCTGTGAGGTAGCATGCGCCAAACTGTAGACATGTCATTGATGTACAAAGTAAACTGGTTAGGTTACATGGTTCAGTCTAACTTTCCAAGGACTAGAGTACCAGTATAGAATAGATGAGATGAGCTTGGGTACCATACCATACCAAATAAATGCTGATATGTGTAGTGTGTTACTTACTCTGCTGTACTAGGCAATGTGGACTACTAGTGATTATGTTGTACTTAACTGTTTTGCAGAACTCCGTTCTTGGTGAACAAGTACAATGGGGGCTGTGCATCCATCTAAAAAGGTGTACTTAATTACTTATTTTTATTTTTGCAGAACCGGTACCATCCACCAGTGCCGACGGGGGCAGCGGCGCTGCAACGCCGTCAGCAGAGGCGATCCCGGAGGGGAATGGAGGACCACCAGAGGCACCTACAGCAGCACCGGCAGCAGCGGGGGAGGAGACAACAACGGTGGGCGATGGTAAGTTACATTCAATAGTGATCCGCATTACTTGGTGGGTGGGGAAAACTTCCTCACTGTACTCTGATATTTATAGTGAACTTGAAGTTCTACTGGACAATATATGACGCCACTGTTCTCATTACCAAGCTTAGCAAAAGCATTACCACCGGCCAGAATTGATAAAATTAGTTATACATGCCTCTTCTATGTGACTACAACTCAGCTGTGAAAGGTTGGTGGCAGACTAAAAAAGTGTTATCCACAACATTACATGACCGCGATGGATTAACATGAGATTGATTTTAACTAAAGTATGATGAAAGTTGCAAGGAAAAAGCTCTAATCATATAATATAGAAGGATACTTTGGAATCAGCAATGCAGGTGTTTGAGAGCAGTTGGATGCGTGGGTTGTTGTGGAAGCATAGAAAGTGGAAAACACAGCTGCCTGCGTGGGTGGGAGACACATCCAATATTGGTGGTTAGTGGATAGTGGATACTAGTGTTGGCAGCGGTGTTTTGGTTAAACACAAAGGCAAGGGAAGGAGGGGACCACTGGATGCATTCTGGGTCGTTGCTGGCGAAACACAAACCACCTAACGTTTGTTGGCGATATAAAGAATGATAGTCTCTAGAGTAGACATTTATTAGTACTAGCTGGCCACTGTTAATTTAATGTTAGTTTGAGACTGTCACTTTTCCCGGAAGCACAGAGTATATGATATAAAAGAACGAGATATGAAAAAGACAGGTGTTCGTATGTGACCGTTCAAGTACACCCATACTATGTTACTAGGGCAGGCATAATGCCGTGCCAAAAAGGCAGACAAATGAAGTATATAAGGCGTAGAATAGAATGTTCAAGATAGATAAAACAACATTTTAGGTACTCAACTTGCTTGCTATTGCTACTGTACTGTGCCGCCCACTATGTGTTGGATCCATTTTGCGTTCTTTATTTGCTGGGATTTTTGATTACAACAATTCTGTCTCTTTCTTTATAGTTACTCCTTCTAAACCAACCAGGAAGG
The DNA here is from genome assembly GCF_964263255.1 of Lissotriton vulgaris. Taxonomy (NCBI): domain Eukaryota; kingdom Metazoa; phylum Chordata; class Amphibia; order Caudata; family Salamandridae; genus Lissotriton; species Lissotriton vulgaris. Next base: position 729,788,882 of record NC_141687.1, read on the forward strand.
AGCTGGCAGTCCGGGCCCGTCAGCGGAAACTGCAGGCCATCGTTGAGGCCTACCGCCGGCTGGTGGCTCAGGCCGAGGAGGAGGAGGAGGAGGCGGCGGCAGCAGCTGCTGCCTCTTCCAATGCCCCGGCCCCCAAGCCTGCAGGAGTACGTCGGCGTGCTCAGGCAGCCGCCCGCCGCCAGATTTTCCCTGCATCGTCCACCCCCCCACAACAACATGGCTGCCAATGTAGGTGCCGCCAGTTCCAGCGCAAAATTCTCCTCCGGGTAGCCAGGCTGGAGGCTCAAAGCAGTCAGACTAAAAAACAGATAGAGGAGCGTGTCAAGATCCTGGTGGATCAACACTTAAAAGCCCGCCGGCTATGAGATGGACCATGTTTGCCCCTTTTTCAATCCTTTTGTTGGTGGGTGGGAATTGGGTGTTGGGTTTTTACTATTTTTTTACATGACATTGAGCGTGGGAATTTGGTTGGGGTTAGGGGAGGCGGGTAGGGGGACAGCTTGGTGTAGGATTTATATATATTTTTGTATCATCTTTAGTTTTATATATATATTACATTATGTTAAAATAAACGAGACAAAGTTATTGTAAAAAGAAAACATTTGAAGTTCATTTGCGTTTCTTGTGGGGTTGGAGGGGGGAGTGTTTCACCAAATAATGTACGTTGTGCAACCTCGCAAGGTTTAATTTGGCCATGCAGGTCGGCGGACAGTGCTTTTTAATAATAAAATATATTGCCCACATCTTTAACATGCAAACAGATAGATGCAGTAAACCCTCACCGAGTTATATTGGTAGTATTAGAAGAACGACCAGTCTGTCTTGCGTTATACCTCACTGCAAACTTATCTTACCTGTGATTGCTGATGAGATGATGATGATTTATCATGAAGTGTGGCACTGCAAGGGCTGCATTTGATTTCCAAGACAATGGCGAAGAATCTGTGGTTCAGAATCAGAACTTCTGTGATAGTAGACAGACCCTGCCAGTAGCGACAAAAAGAAAGAGACAGTCATTCGCGTGACAGACAATGTGGGGGTAGTATAAGTAAGTACAGTACATTGCATGGGTGACCCAATATTGCAACTGCTAAACTGAAACAAAACAATGGTTTTGGGGACTGGAAACAAAGTGCAAGAGAAGATAAGAAGTTCAACGTTACTTGTAGTACTCACGGCAACGTCAAACTCTTCTAAATCATAAATGCTTTACACTTTAAACCCAAAAAATAAATTACGCCAATTCATTAGATGCATTCGTTGTTTGATGTTAAATGGTAAATTATTTGGCGTTATACACAGAGCTTGAGTTGGGAAGCCGCAGAAGATCCTGGCCATGCCTTGTTGACATTTCACTATTGTTGCTTTGACCACATCTGCCCCAGCAAGCGCGTGATCAAATTGTTGGTGTATATTTAATGTAAGAAACATCACACCTCAATGTAACCACGCAGCCCGGGGGAAGAGGGTTAGGGATTGTTTAATGGATGGGTACGGGGGTTTTGGGAAAGGTTTGAGAAAGAAAAACAGTACGCATGGAGATTGGAGACAACAAAAGCAAAACAATGAAGACGATGATTTATGATGTTGATCAGCTAGCTAATGATTGTAAGCAATGGACGTAAGAAAAGGACACGCTGAATATGATTCTTGGTTTCCCGCAATCCAATTGCTTGATGATGAGGATCTGTGGTAAGGATGAGAGTTGATGCTCATACTATAAAGCAGTGGGTGAACCGTGAAAGATGTCCAGCCTGAAAAAGAAAAGGCAAATACAAAAGAATGTGAATGACCTAAACAAATTGTAATACAGTGAAGATAAAAAAACAATACAAAACAAGAGGAGTAGTCGTATGAGAGGACTTTCAGACTGAGGCGGCTTGGATACAATTTGTATAAGTCTACTAGTTGCATATCATTTTTAATGTAGAAGTACAAAAAAAGACAGGAGCAAGCACACAACAACAGGCCCACGACGACACAGGTTTGGCCGTTATACAAACTGCATTTCCCTAAAAATTTCAGACCCACAGAAAGGTGAATGAAATTGAAAAAGCAACCTAGCATTTACAAAATTAATCAACAAAATCAATGCGTCATTCTCAGTCATCAATCATACCACTATTGTACTCTACCACAGCACTGTGCACAAACATGTAGTAGCCTGGGTCTACTGTGCTGTGACTCTTATTTGTATTTTATTTATTACCTTGTATTCCACTCCAAGAAACATCGTGCATCAATCAGCTCAGATCCAACCGCCGGACAGCAAAGATAAATTAAGTCCTGACTGCATCTGTAGTAGTAGGAACACAAGTGCGTAAATAATTTCTATTATTAGTAAATAACATGGAAGAATTGGCTATCACGTGAGTCTGAACTGAAGTTACTAATATACTTCAACTCCATGCACATTAGCTCAGAGTCAGCCAAAAAATACATCCCATGCAATGCATGGCATTCATTTTTATACCTGTTTTGCTCTTCTTCTCTTTCACTGTCAGAAGATTGATCACAGATGCTGCCGAGCCTTTGTAATGCGAGTCATCATCACAACAAGTTGACTTCAGTTGTGGATGCCTGCTCAAGTTTCTTTTGACACAGAAGAGTCGTCTCTGAATGCCTGCAGACAGAGGTGGTAGCCTTAACAGTAAGACTCAGCAAGGCAGTTATTATGAGTTGCAGATTTCAAATGAAATAGAGGATGGCTGTAGTCATGTACGGTTCACTTATTATGGAGGGACTGTTAGAGGCTGCATTATTGTTATTGTACTATACTCCATCTACAACATCAAATGTATGGCTGCCAAGATGGAATTGTATTGACTTGAGTGGGAGTCAAGAAGATGCAGCAAGACTCTGAGGAGTGCAGTCAACATGGAACATAAATGCACAGGCGTGCAACTCCAGGAGGTAACTAAAAAAGATACAGCGAAAATAAAATGCACAGGTGTGCAACTCCAGTAGGTACATTAAAAGAATGAGTGGTGGGGATGGATTTGGTTGAGCTTTTTATTTTAAGATTAGCAGTTATGCACCAGAAAGTCATTTTTAATAAGAAAATAAATAACACAAATAAAAGAAGGGAAAAAGTCACAATTTAACAGCCTATTGGTCAGGGAAGAGGTGCTCGTCCTCAAACTCTGCGGGTCCGGACAGCAGTAGGTCATGTAACCCAGCAGTGATAAATTCTTCGGGCTCGCTTTCTTCATCCTGCTCTGATTCACGTACAGTATAGTCTGGTGGTATGAAGTGTTGATTCATTTTTATCATTGTCAGCCTCTCGACGCTTTTGGGGGAGAGACTGGTCCTTTTCGATGTCACAATGGCACCAGCAGCACTGAAAACCCGCTCAGAGGCGACACTGGCTACAGGACAAGCCAAATACTTTATCGCCAGCCTGCTCAGCACTGGCCACTGTCTCCTTCTTTCATACCAATAGACCAATGGGCTTTGCTCCATGAACACCTCTGTTGTGTCATCCAGATAGGCCTGAACCATCCGCTCAGTGTTCAATGGTGCTCGGCTTTGCTGCTCCTCTTTCCCCTTTGCAACAGCAACAGACTTACCCATTCCCTTCTGTAGAAAAAAAGCAGTTATGCTTTTGGTTGTGTCTGCTGAATCAGATCGTGCAGGTGCTGCTTTTGGTACTGTTGGTGCCTGCTGGGAAGCGGACGCACCGCTCTCATGCTGTGATGAACTTGCCAGAGTTGCCTCAGGAGGATGGCCTGGAGTACTTTGACTGTCCTGGGCTGGCACTGTCAGGCCTTTAAGTAACAGCCGTTCAGTTTCGAAATCATTAGCTTCCACAGCTATGGAACTTTTGTAATTGGCAACATCCCCATCTGAAAAAGGAATGACTGCGCTACTGCTGACAAACAATTTGTACCGTGGATCCAAGATTGTTGCAGTTATGTAATTTGGATCTGACACAATCATTTTAAGCCTTGCATTTACAGATAAGCGGTTGCGTAAGGCCTTGGCCAAGGTACATGCATCAACTTTTTCTTCGTCACCTTCGTATGCTTCACAGACCTCCTTCAGCTGTTGCTCGAGCATGTACAACAATGGGATGGCTTGGCCCATAGTACAGTCCTCCCTGCTAACTGCACGTGTGAACACCTCAAAAGGTTGTAGCATCTCTGTCAAGCATTTAATGATGTCCCACTGCCACATCTCAACGGTCAGGCTTTTAAGATTAACAGTAGGATCCACTAATCTTCTTGACATTACATAAGCATTCAGTGGTATGTACTGCTCAAAGAGACGCTCAAGCATGAAATAAGTCGAGTTCCAACGTGTTGGGACCTCCTGGATCAGTGCTTTGACTGGCAAATTATGCTCCCGCTGAATGACGCGTAGCAGCTTCCGCGCTTTGAAAGAATGGTTAAAATGCGTGCATATTCTTCTGCAGATGGTCAGTATGTTGCTGACTTGTTGTTCATGTTTCAGAAAGTCTTGCACGACTAAGTTAATGCAGTGTGCCAAACAGGGTACCCTGAAATACTGTCCATCTTTCATTGCCCTCACTACATTACTGCCATTGTCGGTGGCAACAAAACCAATCTTAAGGCCTCTTGGTTTCAGCCATTCAAAGACCTTGCTGTTAAAGTCAGACAAAATGTTGTCAGCAGTATGAGTTTTCTCCATACCAAACATGGCTACAGTTGCATGTTTGCGAGTGTCATTGAAAATCCCAGCAACATCAAGAAGGCATGATGTTAACTTGTCTTTCACACCTGCAAAAGAGATCCAGTGTGCGGTGATGCACATGTAATCTGCTGTGGCTTCGCGACTGCTCCACATGTCGGTTGTCAGGTGGATACAATGGACAACACTCTGTTGTAAGGCTTTCCCAATCAATCCCAGCATGTCGTGGTGTAGTGCTGGAATAGCAACTCTTGCAAAATAGTAGCGACTGGGAACGTCCCATTTTGGGGCGAGTGTTGCCACTAATTGCCGAAATCCCACTGCCTCAACAAATGAAAATGGGAGAAGGTCCAGTGCCAACATTTTTGCAAGTTTCGCATTGTACAAACGTGCTGTTGGGTGGTTCCGCTCGTACTTTCCCTCCTGCCTAAACATGCCAGTAATGGTAAGCTGCTTGGTAATTCTGTCTGTTCTGCTAGACGGACCACCTTTCAACGCAGACTTTTCACTCCTTGCCCTTGGTGTCTCCGGCTGACTCTGGTGCCACTGAGAAGTTGCTGATGCTGAGGATTTGGACTGCACCACTCCAGTGCTGGCGACAGGGCTCATTGGTGTACCACTCCCAGATAGGTCATCGTCTCCCTCTTCTTCCATGAGTGGACCTTGTAGTACTGTATCCTCCCCACCAACACCAGTGCTTACATCTTTTTGTAAGCTTGCAAGGTGGTTCTCCCATACAATTGTGTGTGTTTTTTTCATATGGGTCGTTGGGCCTCCAGTACCATAGTTTGTACCAATCTTACCACGACTAACATTGGTGTGACAAATGGAGCATATAGCAATGTTCTCCTGATGTGGGTGAACCGTAAAAAAATCCCAGACTGGGGAGCTAAACTTTTGTCTCCTGCCATAGGAAGAGGAGGACCCACTTCCAATCCCGGATGAACTGGAGCCTTTTGGTTGCATTTCCCTATGTGACAGTTCAGTACTAGTACTGCCACTACCTCCTTCTGTTGAGGTGGCGCTTGCGCTGGATGTCGCACGCTGCCGGGCCTTCGCTGATGCAAAAATGGGAGCTGGTGTTACTTTGGGCGCTGAGTGTGTAGGAGTTACACGTGCTACCTGCTCATCACTAATCGCAGCCCTTCTAGATAGGGTGAAAATGCTGGTCTCTACATCCTCTGCACCAGGAATAACGCTTGTGATGATGACATTGTCAGTGTCAGACCCGTCTTTATCACCATCAGCATCCTGTTCACCTACATCGAACTCCGGAAGTTCAAGCCTTGACGGATCCTTCCTTTTTCCCAGCCTGGTCTTTTGATGCCTCTTCTTTGAATGCTCAGTTCTTCGTCGTGGATGATACTCCTCATCAAGGTCATCTGAAGGGATGCTATGCGAAGAACTCGATGCACTGCCACTAACCCTCCTTTCCTTTCGTAAATTTAAAGACAGTAGATCACCTCCAGAAGTGGCTTCCTCTTCTTCTTGCTCGGAATGAGGCTCTACTTCCTGAACTGCCCCGACATCGGGAGGAACAACTTCCACTATTGCGTGTGGAGACGGTGGTTGTTGTTCTTGAGGAAGTACTATAGCGTGCTGTGGTTCTTCAACAACTACTACTGTGGGATTTGGTTGTTGTTGTTGAACAACTATTGCGGGCGGTGGTTGTGGTTGTTGAACATCTACTGCTGGCGGCGGTTGGTCAGCACTTTCAGCTTGCATAGATTGTGTGCTACTTTGAGACAGCGATAAGTTAAGTTCAGGCTCAGTATCACTGCTTTGTAACACTATGTCGGCTACCTCTTCGACCCTCATGTGCTTGGCCCTGGGTTGGTGGCTTGCCCCCGCTAATGCCGATGTGCTGGCTCCAGCTTGCACCATGGACACCGCTGCTGCAGGCGTACGTTTTGGGGGCCCAAAAAAGGTTTGGGGGTCCATACCAGCCTTAAGTGACACTTCCTTTTTCTGTACCTTCTTCTCAGCAACTTTCTTGGTGGTGGAGGACCTGGTAACTGCTCTCTTAGGACCCATCTTCTTCTGATGTCAGCAGCACACAGCAGCACTCAGTAGCACAAATTGCAGAGATGTGTGGTCAGATGAGTCACACCCCACACGTGGCGTACAATTGAAGGACGTCCGTCTGGCAGTTGAACGGGCGATGGATGAAAACAGCCAGCACCTCCTCAGTCTTTTTCTGTGCACCTACAAGCAAAGAAGACAGAAAACGTCAGTCAAACAAGCAGTAAGCCAACAACACATGAACAATTGAAAGACACACAGGGCAATGTATAAAACACAAAAAAGAAGACTAATAGTACGAGCACCACAGCTCCCAGCTAGAAATAACCAATAATAAAGTCAAGCAGGCCTATCATATACCAACATGGACAGAAAAAGGAGGTTGCCTGCTACACATGATGAGTCATGACAGGTTAATGCAAGGAAAAACAAAATACACCATGGCTAAGAGTTTGTAAAACTTCACGGCAAAAACACATACAAGTCATAAAATTATTCCACACACAAAAAAGTTACCTACCCCCCTGCCCAGACAACCAACTTGGAAATGCAATGGCATACACACATGCCGCGTAATGATGGTAATTAAATAGACCAAATAGAAACAGCTACATAAAGCAGCCCCGTTCACTAGTAACTAACTACCACCTCTGGGAGTCTGTCCTACTATCAGATCAGACCAAAAGCAGGGAGGCCAATGATAAATGCACAAAGGAAGTACCTACAAAATGGCCGCCACCACATGGCCTGTCCAGGAAGACAAAGCTACAACCAAAGAAGTAAATAACACAAAAAATGAGGACTTTTTGGTAGCACAGGGGACACATTAAACATTTTCGAGGAACTTTTATGCAACTCGGGACATATTGTTCGCGAGAATGCAAAATCGGCGTGTTCGGCAACGCGAATCGAGTAAAAAGTCGTTATCGCGTTCCCGAGCCAGTACATTGAGCGCGCGAAAAAGACAAAAAAGGTAAGGTCGCGTTCCCACACGGCGCGACGTTACCAAAACTACCCGAGCTGTATTCCTAGGGTTACCTAATGGCAGGGAGTGCCATAATAGCTACACACAAGCAACCAAAAAACTAAAAGTACCACCATTACAAAAAAATGTGAAGCAATCCAAAGCCATACACGGTGTAATTAAAGTTACACCCCAAAAATAGTTGATTAACTTGAATGCACCTATGGCTTTGAGTGGTAGTACCTACAAAAGCCTTGGATGGCTATGGCAAAAGAAGAGGACCAGGGAAGGACACAGAAAATGGCCGCCTCCATAGGGCCAGGAGGACAGGGACACCCAAAGACAACATGGAAAGGGGATGCACCCAAAATGGCCTCCACCACATGGCAAAATCAGTCACAAAGGAAGCATACACAAAATGGCCGCCACCACATAGCCTGCCCGCCAACAACAACATCGCAGAATCATCACAAAGGAAGTACACACAAAATGGCCCTCACCACTACATGAAAAGAAAGAGAGGACAGACAATAAATTCCTATGCCAAAGGGACAATGCTTTGCTTCACAAAATGAACACACCAGACACCACCCCCCAAATTGGTCACCCCAACCATAAACAAGAAATCATTACATAGAGGACAGAAAGGAACTGGGAGTGGCCCATGCTCCAGGAAGACAAAGCTACAACCAAAGAAGTAAATAACACAAAAAATGAGGACTTTTTGGTAGCACAGGGGACACATTAAACATTTTCGAGGAACTTTTATGCAACTCGGGACATATTGTTCGCGAGAATGCAAAATCGGCGTGTTCGGCAACGCGAATCGAGTAAAAAGTCGTTATCGCGTTCCCGAGCCAGTACATTGAGCGCGCGAAAAAGACAAAAAAGGTAAGGTCGCGTTCCCACACGGCGCGACGTTACCAAAACTACCCGAGCTGTATTCCTAGGGTTACCTAATGGCAGGGAGTGCCATAATAGCTACACACAAGCAACCAAAAAACTAAAAGTACCACCATTACAAAAAAATGTGAAGCAATCCAAAGCCATACACGGTGTAATTAAAGTTACACCCCAAAAATAGTTGATTAACTTGAATGCACCTATGGCTTTGAGTGGTAGTACCTACAAAAGCCTTGGATGGCTATGGCAAAAGAAGAGGACCAGGGAAGGACACAGAAAATGGCCGCCTCCATAGGGCCAGGAGGACAGGGACACCCAAAGACAACATGGAAAGGGGATGCACCCAAAATGGCCTCCACCACATGGCAAAATCAGTCACAAAGGAAGCATACACAAAATGGCCGCCACCACATAGCCTGCCCGCCAACAACAACATCGCAGAATCATCACAAAGGAAGTACACACAAAATGGCCCTCACCACTACATGAAAAGAAAGAGAGGACAGACAATAAATGCCTATGCCAAAGGGACAATGCTTTGCTTCACAAAATGAACACACCAGACACCACCCCCCAAATTGGTCACCCCAACCATAAACAAGAAATCATTACATAGAGGACAGAAAGGAACTGGGAGTGGCCCATGCTCCAGGAAGACAAAGCTACAACCAAAGAAGTAAATAACACAAAAAATGAGGACTTTTTGGTAGCACAGGGGACACATTAAACATTTTCGAGGAACTTTTATGCAACTCGGGACATATTGTTCGCGAGAATGCAAAATCGGCGTGTTCGGCAACGCGAATCGAGTAAAAAGTCGTTATCGCGTTCCCGAGCCAGTACATTGAGCGCGCGAAAAAGACAAAAAAGGTAAGGTCGCGTTCCCACACGGAGCGACGTTACCAAAACTACCCGAGCTGTATTCCTAGGGTTACCTAACGGCAGGGAGTGCCATAATAGCTACACACAAGCAACCAAAAAACTAAAAGTACCACCATTACAAAAAAATGTGAAGCAATCCAAAGCCATACACGGTGTAATTAAAGTTACACCCCAAAAATAGTTGATTAACTTGAATGCACCTATGGCTTTGAGTGGTAGTACCTACAAAAGCCTTGGATGGCTATGGCAAAAGAAGAGGACCAGGGAAGGACACAGAAAATGGCCGCCTCCATAGGGCCAGGAGGACAGGGACACCCAAAGACAACATGGAAAGGGGATGCACCCAAAATGGCCTCCACCACATGGCAAAATCAGTCACAAAGGAAGCATACACAAAATGGCCGCCACCACATAGCCTGCCCACCAACAACAACATCGCAGAATCATCACAAAGGAAGTACACACAAAATGGCCCTCACCACTACATGAAAAGAAAGAGAGGACAGACAATAAATGCCTATGCCAAAGGGACAATGCTTTGCTTCACAAAATGAACACACCAGACACCACCCCCCAAATTGGTCACCCCAACCATAAACAAGAAATCATTACATAGAGGACAGAAAGGAACTGGGAGTGGCCCATGCTCCAGGAAGACAAAGCTACAACCAAAGAAGTAAATAACACAAAAAATGAGGACTTTTTGGTAGCACAGGGGACACATTAAACATTTTCGAGGAACTTTTATGCAACTCGGGACATATTGTTCGCGAGAATGCAAAATCGGCGTGTTCGGCAACGCGAATCGAGTAAAAAGTCGTTATCGCGTTCCCGAGCCAGTACATTGAGCGCGCGAAAAAGACAAAAAAGGTAAGGTCGCGTTCCCACACGGCGCGACGTTACCAAAACTACCCGAGCTGTATTCCTAGGGTTACCTAATGGCAGAAATTGACAGACACCCGAAACCTGACATACCCCACACATAAACATAAGATTTTCTAAATCAATCCAGTCCATCCATGATTTCCTAATTAGAGGTACACCAGAAAAACAGTTGATTACCTTTCATGACCCTATGACTAGTACCTCTGGCCTACTGGAAGAGTAGGCCACAAGTTTGGAGGCCTATGGCAAGACCAAAGTGGCTGGGAAACATAAAATGGCCGCCAACAACACATGGCCAGGCCAACCACAGAAAGTTATTACAATGAACTCAAACATGCCTACACACTAACTACATGGAGTACTAGGGTCAGCTATTGGCTTAAAAAAATAAAAAAACTTTTTCATTACACAAACAGAAATTCCACAGCAGACATTGCTATTGCAGAATGATGACCATAATCCAATGCCAGCCATGATGTTTGTTTACAAACTTGAATAAAAATTTAAACACAGAATTATGATTTTACCCATGGGTACCTCTCTATGTAGCCTGGATGAAATTTAAAAAGAAATACAAGTTGGGACCTCATAAAAGTAGGCACCCATCAATAATTTAAATCAAGGAATGAATAATGTAGTTAAAACATTTTAAATCAAACAAACACAAGTCTACAACATCATACTCACTCATACATTACTGAACTTACTTGAAAAAGAGAATTCAAAATCCAAAAGTCCTCAGTAAGATTCAAAAAAAGCAGTAATGCAGCCAACACACACAGAAAGTGATCCTGCCAGCTCAAAATCCAAATGAAAGTGACCACCTCATGGACAAAGCACTGGGAGGAGCCTGGTGGACAGGAACAGGAAGTTGTAAACTCCAGAGCCCTTCCTCCTTAATATTCAAAAATACAGTAGAAACAGAAAGAGGACTCCTTCCCCCCAAAAAATACATCCAAAGGTACAACTTTGAGGGGTTTCTCACTTGTTTGCTAACCAAAATGGTAATTTATTATTAAGGTTTAACTTTTAACATGCTCGCGAGTTATTCTGTGCAAGATTGCAGGTTCTGCGTGTTCGGCAACTCGATCTTACCAACAAACATACTCGCGCGTCCTTATGGCTTTATCGCGCTTCCAATGACGTTATCGCGTTCGCACAGCTGCACGGAAGGGTTTACAAACATGGTGGCCGACGCGACCGGGAAAAAGCGAACGCAGAACCAAGGTAAGCCATTGCCGCGCACGCGATAATGTTATTTAGCGCGCGACAATGTTATTTAGCGCGCGACAACTACGCTCCGCACCGGATAGCGGAGTTATCGGCAGCTACGCGAACTCCGCGGAACGCGGAGTTGCCAAAACTCCGCAAACTCCGCAAACGGAGCGTAGTGCTTCGCCCAGGGTTAATTACCAGACAGTCTGATAGACCCAATGGCTAGGATCATACATGAGGACACACATATTGGGAGAGATGCCATGTGCCGTATGTTTGACAAGGTATTTCATAACTCAAAATTCAGGAACATAGCGGAAAAACTTTGCCAGAGGTGTTTAGTGTGCCAACAATTCAACGCAGGAAAGAAGACAGTAGTGGAACAAAGTACGATTGGGAAGGCAGAAGGTCCCTTTGTCAGGATGCAGGCAGACTTTATCCAATTGCCCATGTGCAAAGGATATAGATATGTCCTGGTCATAATGTGCCTGTTTTCCAGATGGGTGGAGGCCTACCCAGCAAAGAAAAATGATGCCATAACTGTAGCCAAATTGTTACTTAGAGAGCTGATACCTAGATTTGGAATTCCAGAGACGATTGAAACAGACAGAGGTGGGCATTTTTCCAACGAAATCTTAAAAGAACTCTGTACAGCATTTAAGATCGAACAGAAGCTGCACTGTGCATATCATCCAGAGGCTTCTGGAATAGTTGAACAAGTGAATGGCACTATCAAGTCCAGACTGGCGAAAGTGTGTGATTCTACTAAAATGAACTGGATAGAAGCTTTGCCCCTTGTGCTGATGAGTTTAAGAAGTGTTCCGAACCGAAAAACAGGCCTAAGCTCCCATGAAGTAATAATGGGAAGAGTGATGCGACAGGCATGGGTACCTGGACACAAACTGCTAAGTATTTCTGATGATTTAGTGCTAGAGTACTGCAAGCAGCTGGGTGACCAAGTGCGTTCTATCTCTCACCAGATTGGAGAGACTGCTGTCGAATGGCCTACAACTCCAGCACATAAACTGAGACCAGGTGATTGGGTGGTGTTAAAGAAACACACCCGGAAGAGTTGCCTTAAACCAAAGTGGGGAAAGCCGAGGCAAGTGATCCTTGTAACCACAACTGCTGTGAAGTGTGCTGGCGTACCGAAGTGGATCCATGCCAGTCACACGAAGCGGGTGACAGGAGAAAACGCGACTGAAGCTGAAGGTAGCACAGCTGAGGAGGCTCCAGGAGAGGGTCCAGATCTCGCTGACATCGAACTACCGAGCTCAAGTCAAGACGTCGAATGGTTCCCTCCCGACGACCAAGTTCTTGATCCAATAAGAACCCGAAAATATTCTTACCTAGATAGTGAGTGGGATAGTGAAGGTGAGACAGAATTAGAGGACGAAGGTCAGGTCATCGAGACTCACAACAAACCTGATCAGGAAATAGGCCAAGTAGGGACAGACCAAAGCATCGACACTCCTCCTGAAACTCCAGAAACTGGAAAGGGACAGATAGTGATTAAAGCTGAAGTTCATGCGGAAGAAAATCAAGGGGTCGAAGTGCATGAACAGGAACAGATAGAAATAGACGAACGTGTTCAGGAAACAGAGTCACAACAGCCTGAAAATAGAAATCAAGTACAAATTAATCCTGAACAAGGCCAGCTTAGAAACCAGGCAGAAGAAACTAACGAAAGACCTGGAACTAGTCAGACAAGAAGGGAAATAGACACTGCCGAAACTGTAGTGCCACAACGAAACGAGAACAAGAGAGTTCACGAGCAAGGCCAAGTTTCCTCGACCACCAAAGGGCTCAAGAAGAAGAATGAACCCCGATACATAAAAAGACTGAGACTAAGAATAAAGACCGTTGAAGAAAAACTAGAGGACCGAAAAAGCGCTGCCAGAGAAAGAAAAGAAGCCCGAGACCAGTCCAATCAACGGAGTACACGATTAAAGAGACAAAACAAACTGTATCGGAGCCCTGAATGGACTTACTTGGTATTGGAGGAAATTGATGAGCCTGAAACCAGTGGCAAAAGTGACGAAGAGTCAATTGCTGATCGGAGTTCTGACGAAGACCCTCCTTGAGGAAAACCTGAGTGAACCTTCGGTGTAAAGAAACAAAGAGGGGTTGGAGAACCACCTGTAAGCCACTATGTCTGATTCGAGTGTAAATGGAAGATCCAAATTTAGCTGTTGTAAAACCTGCTGTAAAATCTGTTTTTGTAGTATAGCAATACTGATAGTAATATGGAAAGGACTAACCGTTTTTATACCTTTTATGATAAGTAAAGATCCTAACTTGTACCCCACTAACCCAGAGACTCTAGAGACAGAAGCTGCACAGACTGAAGAAACACCACGAAGTGTAGAAAGACGTGACAACTCTGCTGTACTAAAACAAAAACGACTCGACTTAGATGCATCAGATGAGGGTGGACTACATTTTCACAAAATGAAAAACAGAACTCAGTTAAATGTTTTCGCTAATCTTTCAGTACACTATGTAGAAGCTATGGAAATAGAAGATTGTTACGTATGCATGAAGCTACCTACTTCTGTAGCTGAAAGCGTGACATATCACCATTTACCCCTGACCTACGCAATTTCCTGTACTATATTAGCAAGCTTATTCTATAGAAGCACTTTACAGTACTACTACTCAAACACTGACGTAATCTTTTCAGAACTTCCTGTTCGAGGAAACCTGAACATTGTACATACTAGAAGCGAGGTAACCCGTTATATGGGAGAATATTTCCTGACCATAGGTGACATAGACTTAAATGAAGCTACAGAAAATAATCTGACCTGTTCCTTACAAGAGCAGGAAAAGATGTTCCTGAAAATGGCAGAAAGAAGGAGGGAGAAATTTCAGAAAAAGGCCAATGATGAGAAAGATAGAATCCCTAAATGGGCAGAAAATATGGAAAGCACCTCAGAAGGCGAAGCTAGTCTTGCATTGTTGCTGGATTTTGAACGGAAAGGGAAACTCTGTCTGCATCGAGAGAAGACTAGTTATTATAACAATCTATTCATCGGTTCCAGCGAATGCGAACATAATTACAAGGTAATTGGAGGTTGGGGTTTCAAAAATGGGTCAGAACCTGTGTTTCCCGGAATTTATTATATATGTGGAAACAAGGCTTATTTCAAATTGCCGGATCACTGGTATGGAAGCTGCTATTTTGGCATTGTTTTCCCGAGAATATACCATGTGAACAATGCTGCTGGAAGCAATGAAGATACTAATGGCTTAGTGCGTAGTAGACGTGAAAGTGTAGGAGAAATTATAGGTGATATATTTAGTGCACTGATACCTGGAATGGGGGTAGTTCTGAATACTCACCGTATCTGCAAATTGTCTACAGTAGTGGATCGGTTGTCAACTGACACTGCTGCTGGATTCCTGCTGGTCAATACTGAAATGGTTGCGATCAGATCAATGGTTTTACAGAATCGCCTTGCTCTTGACACCCTATTGGCAAAAGAGGGCGGAGTCTGCCGAATGTTGAAGGTGCAACATTGTTGCACTTACATTCCTGATAAAAGCATTGAAGTAAAGAAATATGTAAGAAACATAACTAGTTTGGAAAAAGAACTCAAACCATTGGAGGTTGATAGTGCCTGGAAGAGACTGACTGATGGTCTCTCCTCTGTAGGTAGTTGGTTCTCTAACTTGGGTAAAAATCTTCTATGGAAAATACTGATGCCAATAGCTGGAATAGATGTGGTTGTACTGATTATATTTATCTGCTGCAAATGTCAAAAATGCAAAAAGAAATATACAGTGAACAAAAGAGGAGTGAAGCGTAATGTTGATGAGCTAGAATTAGAAGAATTGAAAAACGAAATTTACAAGAGAGCTAAAAGCTTTCATCCTATTAAGGATGCAGGAAGAAAGCTCAACAACAAGTTTGTGGAAATTGAAATGAATGATATGCAAGAATGAAGTTGGCATCTGTTTCCATTTATAGTGATGATAGTAAATATCATCAAAGAGGGGATTGATGGAGCAAGGATTCGCACGCAAAGCGACTTGCTCTCATTCATGAACCTCGTCTAACCTTTAATAAGTATTAACCAATCCTGTCCGTCTTAAATTTCACCTTTTTTCAGTACACGCGGGTGCCCGAGAGAAGCTCGCATAATGATGCTTGCACTACTGAATGGCCGCTTCGCAGAAATCCAGTCTGCGCATGCATCGGTCATACCCACGTGATGTGACGCACTCGCAATTTGGAGGGATGTTTTTGCTCATGCGCATTACTGCTAAACATGGCCGCTTGTCTTTAACCATGCTCTCTGCTAGCTCATGCGGCTTCTGCATATCTGTCTTTACCGCATTAACCCTCAATGCTATAGATATTATAAAGTAAAGGGTGCAGTGAAGCCTTTCATGGTATACAGTGTATTCATTTTTTTCTGTGTTTCTAATTTGTTTTCGCTTACTTTTCATGTACCGCGTATCTGGGGGCCTGGGAGTTGGGGAGCTGCGCCATTTTAGAAGCCCGTGTGGACCTGGTCACATGACATGAGGACCGGGCCTTGCATCCGTGGAACTCAGCCAGCTGGCTACCGAAGCTGAGATGTTCCTGGGAACCTGCCTCATAACCCAGAGAGGAGAAGCCGAATTTCACCTGAAATGCAACATTTGTTTCTTTCTATTGTGTACTCTATTGTTTTCTTCTACACGTATGCCTGGGAACTGGAATGTAAGGGGTGGGTACTGTCATTTGAATATTAAAACATGGGAACGCAGAATTTAGGAGGTGACAATGACCTAATCACCTCTCTTGACCAATCGAAATATGGGACCTTGTCACTTGCAACATTTGTGGGTGGTCTAGGGGTCCAAATAGAGTATAACTAGCCTAGTTTCGTTAGGGAAAATTGTCCGACTTGTCCGAGTAGCTGACCTGTCACTGACCCTACGAATTCTATAGGTGATTGATACAGAGCGCTGCGGAGCACTCTGTCCGTATTTTCCACAAACTCTAAGGGGTGGAAATAGTCTTAAGTGCTGGCGAAGCACTTTGCTGGGAGATTCGAAAACCCAATCGGGGTTACTGGCGGATTCCGTGCAGAGAGGGAGTAACGCAGGCGTTGCATCCGAAGCTGCAGGTGTTGGTCGTGCCCTTTGATGAGCCCAGTCCTGACCCAGAACCTGAGGGGTATCCTGTCCTGACTGTCCATGAGCTGTACCTGCTCGCCTACTGGCATTCCGAATCCTTGAGGGTCCTTGTCCCTGCCTATTCCAAAGCTGACCCGTGGCCAGGGTTAGTCTTCATTCTGTCCTAGGTCAATATATGTGTGGGTGTCCGTCTAACTATACTCTTACTATTCCTTTTCTTGATAAAGAACTCTTGCCTGTGATATTTTCCTATCACCTTTTCGGAATTGACTTTTATAGAATTGTTTATTAGTAATGTTCCACTTTTTCCCCTACCTATAGGATATTATTAAAACTGACTGCTTCTTTTAGCTTGTTCCATTATCCTTTCCCTTTAGTATGGTTGGTGTGAATTTAGTGAAGATAGTTAGAGTTAGTAATTAGAACAAGAATATTCAGAACACATATTAGGTCCTATTCATTCACTCTGCCTTAGTTTAAATTCGTACCGATTAGCATGTTCCCTATAGCTCATACCCTGTAGTATTCCATAGTACTCTATGGTACTTGCCCTAATCCATAGTTATTTTTGGCTTTGATCTTGATCATTGATGTCCTGATTTGTATCTGCATTATTCTCATGGCATATTCATTCTAAACTTACTTTATATAAACTTTTGAAAACCCATCAGGTGTCTGTGGTCATTATACATCACAAGTGTTATTAAATGTATTGAATGTGTAAGGTATTTCAATTCAATTTTGGAATCTTGTCACCTATCCACTGATAGCTCCTGATCCATCAGGAGAAATGTGCCTGTGGTAAGTCAGGTACATGAATAATAGTGGTGTGAAAAGTCACCCTCTGAATTACTCATAGTAGCGTGGAAAGATCACCTGAGTCAGGTAAAACACAGTCCTCATATGCACGCCAGGGCCCAGTGCGTGGAAATTGGTAAACCAGTGACTCGGGTGACCTGCGCGCTCTATCACCCGCACTGCCACCATGGTTACGGCAATCCATCGGACCTCCATAGTCATAATTAGGCCCTAATTCACAGAGCATGTTCAGTTTTATTTTTAATATTCCATGTTCACAAACAATTTAATCAATTACCAATGTAATCTACATGCAAAAAATGAAATGCAAACTCATACATTGACATGAAAGAAAAACAAAACACTAGGCAGATGCAAATGGACTATTAAAAAAACAGCTGCAGCTATACAATGCAGTTTCTGCGTTCCTCCGAGCACTCATTCAATATCAAAAAGTCTTTATATAGTTTTCACTATTCCATTTATTGTCCAATCTTCATTCAAATTCAAATCCAGTTCACATCAATGATAATTCGCAGCCAACACGTGTTTGAGCTCAAGGGACAATGAAATGTTAATTAATATTGAACCCACTACCTCTCTGGATTGTTTTTATGCAATAAACACGACAATATGACAAAAAAGAATAATATGGCAATAGGAAATGGGCTGTGGTTAACCTGAGGACTCCTCCGGTCTCCAGGTTCACGAGTGAAATGAAATGAGAGGAATTAATACAAGAGACTGTTTAGGAACTGCGACCAATATTATAAAAAGGTACTTAAAACGAACATTCTGTCATTATGACCATCGTCCGACATATAGAAGTAAGCGTGAGTAAATATCGGAAATTGGGAAATGTAGCAGTCAACTTAAATTCAATGTGTCCTCTGTTTTCTGCAGATTACTTACATTCAATTCGTCCTCAATTTCTGTTGTATATTATAACAATCGATTATTAACGACAACGAGGGTCCACTAATAAATTATAAATTACGATTTGAATTTAAATATGTGGGAAAGGTCGTACAAATATACAGCCCAAAATCCCATTTTGTATCAACACTAACATCACTTTAATAAAAGATAATATCTCGAATACGGATCTATAGCCTTTAAATATACCCATTCAAAGATGGAGTGCCGGTAAACCCAGAGTTTATAGTATATCCACGTGGTTTGCGGATAACTATAAAAAGACATTTCAAGATGGCGCCCGTGCTGAACGCCAAAGTCGGATTACTACGGACACACATAACGGTGAGTGCAGGGATCAGATGAATGTTTTATGGACTACAATAGTAAAGTTATAGAACTCATGAGTGTACCTCTTTATTTTAGACACGGACTCGTGTGGAGGACACTCACGATTGAGAAAATAATTAGAGACATAACTTAAGGGTACACACCAATACTAAACGTGAAAGGTGAGACCTGCATATCGTACCTATTTACCGACTGTTGTGGCTTTATGGGATATTATTATAATGCTGTCATGTTTCCAACAAAGATTACTGACAGCGATGTCAATTCATTCTAGGAGCTAATACGATTTATGCCCGTACTTGGATGTTACATTACTTGAAGCAGAGGGAAATTTAATAACTTAATCGCGCTCGACAATTTGTAAGGTGATAATTACTTCACAATTGGTGAGTTTAAATTACTGGTTGATTTATATTATACATAATGACACTAGACTGGTGTGTGTTACTAATGGTGCTGTCAAGCAGTGAATATTTAGTATTGACAGCCCTATTGATTTACTTATAGGAATCGGTATATACAACGCCAACCACAGGACAGTAGAGGACGTAGTTCTGAATATATCACAATAGAACTACTTGATGTCTCCAATACTCCGAGATATCTATCACACAATAGGTGAGTTAGTGATATATATAATCACAGTATCGCGAACCTGGCACCTATGGGTGTTATCGGTGACCACAGCCCTATACTCTTGACTCATATAAAATTAGAGTCCGTTATTCTTTGAAATGAGAATGTTTTTATGTTACAGTATGCTAAGAGCACGAATTTGGTATACATGCTCCTTCTTTTGATAAATTAATTTTGTAAATACTTGCAACCTTATATTAGATCATGGCTAAGGCTAAATAATAATTTTTAATTGCTCTTCCTTTTACGCTGAAAGTGTAGAACATGTATTGTTCTGTAATTATGATTTATGTAAACTATGACTTATTGTAAATATTTGGGTTGCAGCCCTGAAGAAGTCAATCTGTCCTACACGGACTTGACGAAACACGTGTTGGCTGCGAATTATCATTGATGTGAACTGGATTTGAATTTTAATGAAGATTGGACAATAAATGGAATAGTGAAAACTATATAAAGACTTTTTGATATTGAATGAGTGCTCGGAGGAACGCAGAAACTGTTTGGACCATTGGTTTGTCTTGGAGGCTGTGGTAACCAGCCCCCCATCTCTTCCTGAGCACCACGTTTATAATTTTGTTGGATTACTTATACCTGGACTTGTGCTGTGCGCTCTTATTAGCCGTTACCATTGTTAGCTATACAATGCACATCTGTTTACAAAGATGAACCACTGGCATGCCAGCGTATGGAACCCAGTTTCAATAATCCAAAAGCAACTTTTTTTTATCTTTATCATGTGTCAAGTTCAGCAATAGGAGATGAAGCCATAGAAAATAGCAGATATAATTTTAATAAAGTAGAATACCACATTTGTTAAATCATCCAGTTCACCTCCACAGAAGTAGCTATGACTTTCGGTATTCACAGAAGGCATTTAGGAGTCCGAAAGTTAGGAGTCCTAACTTTACTACTACTAAATTTAGAAAAATCCTAATTTTAAGACTTTTGGTATTCACAGAAGGCATTTAGGAGTACTAAAGTTAGGAGTCTTAACTTTACTACTACTAAATTGAGAAAAATCCTAACTTTAAGACTTTCGGTATTCACAGAAGGCATTTAGGAGTCTTAAAGTTAGGACTCCTAATTTCTGTGAATACCGAAATGAGTAAGTGCCTAAAGTGAATACCAAAATGAGTAAGTGCCTTCTGTGAATACCAAAATGGTAGTAAGTTTAGGATTTTGTCTTAAGTTAGTTCTGTGAATCGGGCCCAGAGATCTCAGGTTAAGGTAAAGTGCTCACTCTACATCTGATGTGCCGCCCTCGCCAACGGACCAAGTGGATGGGGAGGCCCAGTCTGCAGGTCTCTTGGGCAGGGTCTTGATAAAGTCATGAACATGCTGAGGGTTGGTGAAGAAATTTTGCTTTCCTTGATGTGTGACTTTAAGGCGTGCAGAGAAAAGCATAGCGTAGGCAATGTTCAGTTGCTGAAGCTTTTTCTTCACTGGAGGAATTTCCAGCGCCCCTCCTGGGCAGCCAAAGTGAAGAGCGGGTATAGTGAGACCACCATGCCTTCAAAGAGGACCTTCCCACGCTCCCTGGTTAGTCATAGCGTGGCATCCCGATCCTAATAGTTGAGTAGCCTCGCAATGATGGGGTGAAGAGGGGTGCCAGGGACAGGGCGGGGGCAAATGAGCGATGTGCCCTCTCGATGATGAAGACTGTCGACAAGGCCTCTCTTCCAAAGGCTGCAGTAAGCATGCACTCTACAAATTCCTCCATTCTGCCCGTTGTGGTGGATTCCGGCACCCATAGGATCCGCAGGTTGTTGCGTCTCGAGCGAGATTCTAAATCTTCATTTTTGGCAGCAATGACCTTCAGAACCCTCTCCATGACAAGTGTTATGTCCACCGTCATGGTGGAAGTATCTTCCAGGTCGGAAATGCGGTGCTCCGTTTCTTTAATATGCTCTTCATGGGTCTCGCTTTTGTGAGTGAGAGTGTCCATACAAGCATTTATAGTGTCCATCTTGATCTCTATGGAGGATAGACTGGATTGGATGACCAGTAGAATTGCTTTCAGGTCCTACGTGGATGTGGACTGCTCCAGAGCGGGGGCATCGGCTTGCTCTTCCTCCATGTCTACCTGTGTTCTTTCGGGCTTCAAAGTTAAGCTTGGGCTGTTTGCCGTTGGTTCTTCTCATGGCGAAGGGTGCGACTCAGTGGAAGGCAGGTGGGTGAGCACGCCCTCTGGGTTGTCGCCCGGTGTAGCAAGAAGGTGGAGGTGGTCTGTTGCGGCAAACACGTGCTATTGAGGGTTTGCAGTCATACCCAGCTGGGAGTGTGTGGAGAGCCAGGGAGACAGGTGTCACAGGTGACCGGCAGATCCTGGTAGGCTCAGGTGGCTAAGGCTCCACAGTAAAACTAAAGGGGATGATGGACAGAGTGTTGATCATTGCAAGCACTCACCCCCATGAAACTGATCTGGGTTAAATCCATCATCATTCTTTAGCTCACTCTGCCACCTCAGTTCAGACATGGCCATCTGCAAATCCGTCAGACCCTGTGCCTCATGAACACAGTCCAGCCCGAACTGCCAAGCCATGTCTTCCCTGGACCAGAAAGAAGCCTCCTGGGATTGGTTTCTGCCTAAACAGCCGTCATCAGCCAGACTAGCTTGAATCCAGTGGCAAAGTGAGCAAAGGACCCACGTCTAGGCATACCCTGCCAACTTAGGGCGAACAAAGCAAACCGAAAGGGGGCGATGGACAGAGTGTTGAACACTGCAAGCGCTCACCCCCAGTCAACTGATCTGGGTTAAATCCATCATCATTCTTTAGCTTACTCCGCCACCCCAGTTCAGACATTGCCATATGCAAATCAGTCTGACCCTGTGCCTCATGGGAACAGTCCAGCCTGAACTGCTAAGCCATGTCTTCACTGGACCGGAAACAAGCATCCTGGGACCTGTTTCTGGCTAATCAGCCGTAATCAGCCAGGCTAGCTTGAGTCCAGTGGCAAAGTGAGCAAGGAACCCACGTCTGGGCAGACCCTGCCAACTTAGGACAAACAAAGCAAAACCAAATGGGATGATGGACGGAGTGTTGAACATTGCAAGCACTCACCCCCAGTCAACTGATCTGGGGAAAATCCATCATCATTCTTTAGCTCACTCCGCCACAGACCCAGGAGGCGTGCACAGGCCCATGCGAGGCGGAAAGGCCAGGCGGGTGGCTGCAGTCTCTGGGCCTCAGGGCGGGTGCCCCTCCAGAAGGTCGGATGTTCTCCTCGCAGCAGGCTCTCAATGCTGGGTGATGGAGGAGGTCGGGAAGTAGCAGTGCCACAGGACGGGTGCAGGTGGCTTCCAAGAACAAAGTAGTGATGGCGTAAGTTCTGAGGAGGGCCGGGGAGCCGTCACGAGTACTTTTTGGGGGGGAGGAGCCGATGTAGGTGAGGTGCGTGGGTCAGGTGGAGTAGGAGCAAGCCATAGGCATCAGCGGGGGAGCACCCTTGATCTCAGGTGCATCCACTGGATCAGTCCATGTTGGTGCCCCCAGCCATGGGAGCAGGCGTCCCTGGGAGCGGGGGTGCGCGGCCAGGACAGGCGCATACTCTCAGGAGCATGGAGGGCCGGTGTGGTCTCCACCAATGTAGGGTGAATGCAGGCAGCTCTCGGGACTGTGGCAGCACCAGCCCCAAAGGAGTCCGGGTGGAGGAGCTGATATGGGGCAGCCATGCAGTGAAGGTTGAGGGGGAGCGAGGTTTAGGTGCGCTCACTGGTCTCCCACTGCTAGAGCGGGCAGCAGCAGTATGAGGTCGGGACAGGCACGGGCCCGCATGAGCGCCAAAGGATGGAACGGCCTCCTCCAGAGCAGGGCGGCAGACGGTGGTGTTGTATGCGGGAGCAGAGGTCGGGTAAGCCCCTAGGAGGTTAGGGGTGCTGCAGGGGGTGACTCGTGGAGGAGCCGCTGCAGGTCAGTTTTGCGGCCCAGCCGTGGAGGATTTATCGGCAGGCAGCGATGGGAGCGTGGTCTGCAGTCCACTTACGCACTCACGAGGCAATGTTTTGCTGGATCTCTCAGGCACCAGCGCCATACTCACAGGCGGCATCAGCGTGGGGCAAGGACCGGTGCAGGTCCATAGGGCTGTAGGGAACAGGTGCTATTTCCTCTGGTGCATAGCCGCCGCACCAGGTCCACAGGCAACTCTGCAACCGTGACGTCCCCCGATGCGTGGGCGGTCTTTGGAGTCAGCAGCTGTATCGAGCGGCAGGGCAGGAGCACTTCTGGCCGGAGTGCTTTGGTTTTAGAGCAGTGGCAGTGGAGCTTGGCGGTAGTGAGGGCTGCCATCTTAGGCTACACAGGGGGGACGTCTGTGAAGGCGCCTCCCGGAGTGCACCGAACTTTGGCAGCTGAGATGGCAGCTGTGGCGAATAGCGGGTGGCTCCGCTTCACGGCAGCACCGTTTCAGGCGAGTTGAGACAGGTTATAAGCCGTATCTTGAGCGGATGATGCCCCAAGCTGCAAGAGCCTCACGAAAGGGCGGCCATATTGTTTTGTGCCCTCTAGCGCCCCCAAAAATCAATTAAAGATTCATTTTAGGATTAAGTTAATAGTTCTTTAGCATTTTTTATTTTATTCTGTATTTAAAATAAACATAAAACATTAATTTACATTGATATTTAACATAAAAATAAGTTACTATTTTTTTGTAGTGCAATAAATGTTTTTACTTTTCTCTAAATGTTACTACAGAAAGTCTCCACAGTGGGGAATGGAAGTCTCTCAATAGTAAAGTTTATTTTTGTTAATAAACATCATAGGGGACACACTCCTTATTTTGTCTCAACATGACAGATCCAATCGAATCTCAATAAATGACATTAGACTCCTCAAAGTTAAATGTCAATATGTTTCAGCCATTATGGTTATACTCCTCAGGACCAAGGAAGACAGGAGAATACCAAACTTTAATGTACGTTATAATCAAAATTCACACTGCAGATTCTACAAGCATATATACAGAAATGTGTTTAAACCTAGGGCAATTGCATGCTTATTACCTGTGTCTGGGAATACCCATTCTAATTAAGAAGAGTTACTCAAACAGCACAAGTGCATGAAAGTCACATCTGCAAGAACTAAAAAATAACTAGATTTTGAAACACAGAAATAAAAGAAGGATTTTTGCTAGACTCACATGTAGAGCCTGGGGACCTCAATCAGCATCCCTGTGGGCTGTCTGCCAGATGCCATGGCAGAATAGGCTATGGCCTCCATTGCCCTGGCATAGGATGTCTGACCTATTTAGTGATCCCCAGCTATCTAGCAGCCATCTGAAAGCTGTTACTTGAGTTGGAACATCAGTAGTTCCTCTGTAGGCAGAGGGAAATGCTGAAAGTGCACCATGTTGTTTGGACGCTGCTTGGCATTCCAATTTGTTTTCTAAATTCAAACTCCCAAAGTAGGAGATAGGTTTGAAAAGAAACAATCAATGGCTCTGATGCACAGGGGGGATTTTTTTCCCAGTGGATGAGGATCATTAAATGATTCCCTGCCTTCACCATCATGGCTTACATGGCAGTCCCTGGTAGGCAAAGATGGTGAATATTGTCCTACCCTGGCAAAGCAGTGCATAGGTTACCGGATCAATGTCTTCCACAAGTGGAACCCGCTGAGTCCCTTACTTGGAATCCATACAATTCTCTCACCTCTAGGTGGGAAGCAAGAAGTACAGATTTAGCAAGATAGATGAACCACAAATCTATGCCAGTTCACACGCTCTGCCAAACTCTAAATGACCGCTTGCATTTTCAGGTATGTAGTGAAATTTCTTTTCTGTGTGGCCCTCTTGACATTTTGCCTTTTTGGACTTTGTTACCTGTAAGGAAGACCAAAGTGGAAGGGCAGTAATGGAGGTATTCATTGTGAGAAAGCTAACTACGGATGGGTGAAATGGGAACTCACACTTTGAACCTAAAGCAACACACATTTAATATAAATAAATTGAGGATTTTGCATTAAGAATATTTGGGTTGGTGTCTGACAATTATGTTACAACATTCAGATACTTTCCAAACCCATCTGGCCAGAGCTGGGAGAACTTGGTGAATGGCTCAGTATAAGCATGATTAGGTTCAATAAAAGGCAGGAAGGTTGTCTCTTACAAAGACTTGGACAATTTGATCATGTGTGAACACTTTATTGCACCCATATCTAGTAGACTCGAAGTTGAATGGCCCCCAGAAAACTGAGAAGCAGTGCTGACCTGTGGGTTAGCAATAAGTGTGCAGTAAGACACAGGGGATAATAGTTCACTAACATATCGTTACTCAGAAATGCAGTTTAGTAAATTTCTAAAATTCAGTTAGTGGTTGCAAACCTTAGGATTTGGAGAATCACATGAATTACGTTTGCTAAAAGGCTTAGTACATTAGACCCCAAATTCATGCAAACCAGCCATTTAGCAGCCAAACTATGTGGCACGTTGCTGCCTCGGTCTCTGTTATTTTTCCATTTGGTCGGTTTATAAACCACTCTGTGTTATCAATGAATGTTATCTTACTATTTGATCATAATGCACTTAGATCTACAATGGCTACTTCTAAAGGAAGCTAAGTGGTCTGCAGATTTACAGTCCAATTTGGGCTTCAGTCAGTGTAGGGTGGAGTAAGGCAGGGTATGTACAGAGCTCAGTAAATATTGGAACCCTGGTGAGGAGTTTTGTCAGGGTGTGCTACATACCTTTTATTCCAGAATGAGGCATAACGTGGATGCCAGATTTATCACAGATTTTGCCTACTTACAGAGCAGTTTTCTCATACATATTGCACTAGGTTTCACCTGGTGAAATCTGGCTTGGAAACAGAAGAGGCTGGCAGGAAGCGAAAGTAGAGGGGTGGGGGAAGGGTGTGCAAAGGGGATCGGGGGTTCATTACAGAATAAAAAGAAAGGACTAACATTCTTGACGAGTCCGCCGCAGCTGCCTCTCCTCCATTGAGTCGTCTCTCATCTCTCTGGAACCAGAAAGCTATTGGTCAGTGGAGGGCGCTCAGACGGGACCTGGGAGGGTTTGAATGTTTCTCACTAGGCTGTGTAATGCAACCTGATGAAGATCATGTAAAGTGCGCATGACTGCTTGGGGAAGCCCTAGAGGGCCGTCCAAGCAGTCATGAGCACTTTGGAGTGTGCAGCAGCCACTCCTCCTCCCGGACATCAGAGGAGCTCAGCCCCGCTCAACCTGGCCGGAAAAAAAAATTATAATAACAGAAATAGCTTCTGTTATTATCATTTTATTTTTTTACACTGCTGCATAATCAGTGGGGCGACGCTCCTCCGCCTTAGCGGAGGAGCTGTCACTGTTGGGAAAACAGTAGAGTGATAACTCTTGTACAACTCTGAATTCTGAACCCTGTGCAAACTTCCATTTGTGAATGGACCTGAATTAACCTGTGACATTGGGATTGGAGCCTTAAGGTGGAGATTGCAGAAGCTTAATATCTGGATGAAAAGGTTTTCTCACAATTGCAGAAGGTGATGACAGAACGTTTGATTAATGTGTTCTTCTGACCAGCGCAGAAGCCATAATCAAATCTGTCATCATTGAGAGGATTTTGAAACTGTGTGTTTTCTTGTTTTCATCAAATTCTCGTGTCGCTTTTTATATAGGAACAGGGCATTCAAACAATGCTGAGATGTTTTGCAAAATGGATCTCCTCTCTTAGAAACTGACCAGCTGAATGTTATGTTAGCTTTGAAATATACATGATAAATAGCATCTCTCTTATAAAGTATTTACACATTCAAATAACTTTCTATCGGCTGAAGCCATAAAAGTAGCCAATAGATAAAAATACAATAATGTATAAGGCCTAGATAAAATATTAATACATGTAACTGCATACGTCTAGTAAAAACAGCGACATAGTGCAATATTTATCACATAGAAATTACTAATATTACAAGTTCTAGCACTTAGCAGCTGTTAAAACAACAACACAATACAATATGTTCTCACGTGTAAGCATCTAATAGTGCAAAATCTAAGAAATGGCTAGAGTCACCGTAGCTACAAGACCCACACAATTTTTAGTATCACAGTACTTCCATATTCTTTCTTCTCTTCGTCCACATTAATCGCAGAACTGTTGGCACCACATAGGCATAGAAAGAACGAGCATCAGTTATTAGTATTTGAACGGCAACAGTGTGGCTAGAAGTGCCTCTGTGGTAGCCATGTAGATCTAAATTGTACGTATGAGGGGCACAAAAATAACACATGTGGAATAGACTCTTTACAGAAGGGGCAAAATGTGGAAACTGTACCTTCCCATTTTGCTACAAATTACTTCAAAGGTAATGAGATAACTCTAAATTGGTATTAAAGTTTCCTGTCTGGTGGTACAGATATCAGATCCCAGTATTGCTTTAAGCCATGGGTGGGCTTGAAGTCCACAAACTCCCTAGTCAAAATATAGCCATTCGATTTTTGCTCCTCCCTCTGGAGGACACAAAGCCAATACTGCTTCTTTAATACATCCTTGGGTAGCATATGGGTTGAAGGTGGATGTATCGAAAGATCACTGAAACCAAAAGCTTTTTGATTGAGGACAACCAGGAAATGTTATTGAATTATCCACTCTATCTTCAATGGCTGCTACATAATGGACCAACTCAGGAGTGGTACAGATTGGTCTCTAATAAAGCAATGGGCGCAGGGCTGTCTTATGGGCGAGCTTCTTTACGCCCATGTCTAAGGATTCAATGAAGTACTAGGTCGAAGTAAAGTAAAGATCTTACGAATTTGTTCTCGGGTCTCAGCAAGTCAATGACACTAGTAAAGCCCCATAACTCAGCTCCATAGAGGGCAGTTCCTAGTGCCATTACCTCATAAATTTGAAGTGCAGGTGCAATCGGCTTTGTGAAAGAACGATGATGTTTTAGAATTGCACTAGTCGCCTGCCTGCACCAGGACATGTTGGACGCAAGTTTAATGCCCAAGTAATTGAAACAATTGACTCTCTCCAGTGCTCCCTCTGAACTTTTTGTGATGATTAAATGCCATGAATTTAGTTTTGGTTATATTAATCTATAGACCATGCTCCAAGCAAAAGACACAATTGGGGTTTTCAAGATCAGCAGTGTATCATCATCAAATAAAAGTATTGGCGTTCTAGCAGTAGCAATTGAAGGAGAATCTACTGCAATCCCAGAAAGAACATGAACAATATCATTGATATATGGGGTGAAGAGGGTAGGAGCCAATACACAACCTTGGTTGACCCCTTTCGGCACCTGTATGCTATAATTCAATTGGCCATATTTACCCCAATGCACTCGGGCAAAGTTCTTGTCATATTGCTGTAGGAAGCTGGCTCTGTATATACTATTCCAAAGTAAGGTATAGTGTGCACGGAGTCCAGTGGATCCATAAAGGGTTACAGAGGTAAAACTAGATAACATCTTACTCTCTATTTGTGGTAGTGTGGGCGAGCAGTAATGCTTTATCAGAAGGTAGTGTTAAGTATTTATTGTACAGTGTTATTGTATAGTGTTAAGCATTTATTGTAAACATTCAAATGATGTCACAATCTCAAAGAAAGTTTTGGGGCAATCCATCAAGTTGGAGCTGAGAAAAAGGGGGCATCCAAAAAAAGTGTGTTTCCTGTGGTAATTTCCATAGGAATTTTGAACACAACTACAGCCCAAACTGCTGGATGGAATTACACCAACTTTGGCATAAAATTAGCTATTAGTCCAGAAAAAGTGCTTTTTGATATTTGGTGTAAATCTGTTTAGTGATTTTAGAGTAATTGAAAGAGATCCAAATGTGTATATCGAGGGATGCAAAGGCTCCGCGAGCCCTCCCAATCTCGTGCTGAGATCTGATTCGCTGCTACCACTTCAACCAGGAAGTGTTAGCAGCAATCTTAGGACTTGGCTTCAGCCGAGTCTCAGGAAAAACATTTTAAAAAAAGGAAAGGGGGCAGGTTAGGAATACCCTGACCCCTTAGCTCGGGTCCTTAGGTCCCAGAGGCACTTAAAAAAAACGTTTTACCATGAAATAGCAATAGAATCACAAATTTGCTGCAATTTAAAAAAAACAAAAGACAAGCGCCTGACATCTTGTATTCCAAATGCAACATGCAGCCGCGGCCACTGCAAGTAAGAGTGGTGGGGCCGGCTGAGGGGGGGGGGGGGGATTTCGAGAGAGGAACACAAGGGGAAATTAAATAAATAATACATTTTCCCATGTGGTCCTCTCTCGAAATCCCACCTCCCCCAGCTGGCCCCACCGCTCTTACCTGCAGCAGCCGCGGTTGACAACAAGAGATTCTGATGATTTGATCCACATTGAAATTGTAAGTTAATTGTGTCAAGCGATAGTATTACAATTACACAGTGGAGACAAATGTAATTTAGGTGTGCAAATGCACCTGAACATGTCTTCTCGCTAACGAGCTTAAACATTCACAGGCAGCAGGTATATGCAAAATGAGGTCTCACACTTGAGGGTCCCAACCAGATACACGCTGTGAAGACAAACCAACAAGGCAATTAAAAACAGCTACTTTAACCCCATGAACATGTGTGGAATACCCCCGTGGTGCGGGCGCGATTCTGAAGGCCACCGGTCGTCCGACGCACACGCGCACCATGGCGTCGGATGGCCGGGACTGTCCGACGCATGGAAAGGGATAAAGCAGCACCCGACAACAGATGTGCCAAATGAAATAGAAGGTTTGATATTTTGAGTCTACATTTAAATGGGGAGTTGAGGGTGACAATGCACCGGTAACATGCTAATGCACTTGAAGATCGACACACTGCAGATATATGCTAAACAAGGCTTTACACTCTAGTGAACTAAACAGAAAGCCGCTGCGTTTGAAATAAGTAACTAGAAAGTGCACACCTCCAACATGCCCTTGAGTTTGAGTTGATACATTAAAACTGTGAGAAAGCAGTGTGCAGCATCTTATCTGCCATATGTAACTGGACAATAGCGAGCAAAGTGCTAAGCATGAAAATCTGCAAAGTCCAAAAGACGGGGAAACGGCTTCAGACAGGGCCTGACTGGCCATAGCAGGGACCGGGCATTTCCCCGGTAGGCTGCTAGAGTGGTGGCCAGTTTTGGGGCCCTGGGGGGCCGTTTTAGTTACCGGGGTCAGCAATATTGGCTCCCTGTAACAAAATCAGCCAAAACCGGCCCTGGCTTCAGAGGCGTGAGGCGGGAATTAAATCAGGCTGCAGTAAGGAGGGATGACTAACCATGGGGTATGCAGGGGTGTAGGGGACTCAAGGAGGGGGGCATACAGAAGGATGTGATGTATATTACCCAAGAATGCAGCACTACATGCTTGCATAGGCATTTTTTCAAACACTCTCTTTCAATAGATCGATAGATAGATAGATAGATAGATAGATAGATAGATAGATAGATAGATAGATAGATAGATAGATAGATAGATAGATAGATAGATAGATAGATAGATAGATAGATAGATAGATAGATAGATAGATAGATAGATAGATAGATAGATAGATAGATAGGAATGGAGTTGGGGTTTCAATGCTGCTATGGATTTACTCAACAACAACAAAAACAACTGCCAATACTGGGTATTGTTTAATTAATTTTAAGTCTAACCTATATGAAAACAACATAAAGGTGTGTTTTTCTGTTTACGTCACTAGTTTATTTATTTATTTAAACACTAGTGGAAGACATTTTTCTTTTTGTTATATTTTCATTAGAAACCAATGTTTGGTGTATAAACACAAGATCAATGCAATGACATATTTACAAATAATACAAAAAACAATTTACCAACAGTTTTATCACACATCCAAACTTGCACACTGGCCAAAACATTCATCCATCTACATTCATCCAACAAAAACAGTACAAATCCTAAAGGTCTAATGTAAAAAAAATAGACACAAATCTGTATATCAATTTCTATAGATGTACATATACACAATATTCACATTTTAACGATTTTTTTGCTTTTAAATGAAATATTTACACCTTGTTTAGTAGAACCTATTTAAACAAAATGTTCCAATTTTTTGACAAAATGACCACACAACCGGTCAACGCATTTCGAACTCCCCAATGCGGAGTTCTCCTCAGGACCAACAATCTACAATGACAAACGGACATATTTTTAGAACTCATAAACTAAGAAATCCATTCTCAAAATTACAGTTGTACTTCCCAAGCCTAACTCTGCACATACCTTAAATGTGGTGAAAAAACGCACTTGAAGGGTGGACGGTATGGAAAACGATAGACAACTGTGAATGAGGAGACATAACATACATTTATGTATTTAATCTTTAACAACTAAGCTCAGACTCTGGTTAATTCAGGGGAAGCAGAGGGCTTACCTTAAACCAATGAAATTAAGGGCATTTTCTGTGGAGAGAGTAAAAGACGTGTAAAGGCTTGAACCAGTGTCCCGGTATTAACTCGATTTCGAGTGCCTTCCCAATTCGCTTACCGTTCCTTGAAGTTTTAGCTCCTGTCCTAAATGTTTGGCAGCGTACAATTCAATCTCCCGAGTCCTGCGAAGGCAAGCCAGGGTTTGAGGTTACTACTATGAAAATAGTACAGCAATAGCCCCTCAGTCTAACCATTGGTCTAAGCACTCACCTAAAGCCTTTGGACGCCAGCACTTGAAAATCCAATTTCCTGGTGTGCACAAGCAGTCCTGAACAACCAACATTGTTATTGGCCGGCAGTGCGATCACGTGATTGCAAGTTTCTTTCTGGTTGTCAGTGTAGTTAAAAGGGCTATTCACCAGGATTTAGGGTCATTACAACAATGCTTTATTTGTCCTATGTTCAAAACAATATTATGTGGAGATCGGTCGCTGCTCCGGACGCCACAACTTTTCAAGCAACACGTGTCCATTTTTTTCAAATTGGATGCTGTGTATATTGTTGATATATAAGATTTCAATGTAAATTGTTGATGTTAGGAGATTAAGAATTGGTTACATACTTTTGTTTATTTTTGCAGAGAATTAGAAGTGGACAGATTTGAGAAAAAGATTTGTAGAACAATCAAGAAGAAGAACTAATGAAAGATAGGGAAAATTGAGGTCACACTTTTTATATGGGACTGAACATTCTTCTTACCGTTGTGATGTTCTTAAATTCAAATTGGAAGCTTTTAATGGTTTGCTGCTCAGAAAGAGTGAATACAAGTTTTATGCATGCATAATGCTAGCCTCCTTGTTTTTAATAAAATCTCAATTCTTTATTCAGTAAACCTTTAGGAATCATCTTCTCTGCTACTTTTCACCCCATGGGCAGTCATAGGTTTACGGTCATGTCTTGAGTAGAATCCAGACCTCTGTTGTTTTTCACACCATTGCCATATTAAACATATGATTTGCACAGGTAACTAGCAAAACCACCTCATTATCACTCTTAGTACTACTACATTTTTCATTCTAACACACCACAACGTTCTAACTAAATCAAACACCAAACTGCTGCATATTTACAACAAACGCTTTACACTGTTCATGATTATTTATATAGCAGGCACTCTGTATTTACTAGTGGCACTACAAAGAGCAGTGCTTTTGACGTGCATGGTTCTTGAATCTTCGAAGGTGGGGCTTGTTAATTATTACATACACCATTGCTTTTTAATGCACATTACCAAGTTTTAGAAATTGTTTTAGTCCACAGTTGAACAAGCCTTAAATACAGAGGAGCCTTTGAGCTACATGATAGAAATAATAGGGGCTGGGTTTATTATACCTGAGATGCTGTTTGGAATCCTTCATATCAATGTAACACGGTACTATGTGACAACAAGGGCAACATTTAGAAATCTATACTCAATAGCACACGGGTTAGCTCCCTTACAACTAATTCAATGGATCTTGCCCCATAATTGATTAAGTCATGACCTATTGTGGCTTCATAAGTTCTTCTTCATCAATTCAATTATTAGAGTATATAAATCACTCTTTAGGAACAGACACTTATGGTTTGCATCCTCTTAGCTATTTTGACCCAGAGGATGGTCTACCGCACTAAGGACATTAGAGACTGAAATCCACTTCTTGTCATAGACTCACAGGATCTACATCCATAAGTTGTTTATTCCTCATTGTGGACAGATACTCATTAGAAAGAGAATGGACTTGACATACTTTAACCTCTGGGTTTACAATATTGATTCCTAATTGAAACCAGATTAACATGTTCAATGTATATTTGGATTTTTTATGATATGTACAATGGCCGGGTTGTTTTCTGGTCATTCTGGAACTTTTTTGATGGGTCTTTTAAGCAGCATAAAAGTGTGAAGGGGAGAAAATCATGAATGCACCGTCAATTTAGAGACTACACTTCCAGATACATAATAACCAAAGGACTATTGAGAAAGGTTAGTTACATTTATTACCGAACAACAATAATTGAACATAAACACACTTCAAGTATAGAAATGCAAGGGAAACAGCATAAAGCCAAATCAACACACCAAATTCAGATGGTACGGTGCAACATGAGCAAAATTATTAACTCGAGAAGAAGGAACCAGACAATATAGAAGCAAGAGTCCAAATTTCCCTGTATCATGGGCTCATGAACAAAGAGCATTTACATCTAACCCTACACGATCATTGTAGTGACATCCCTTCGCTAACGAGTAAGTATTTCCAATTAGGAGAAAAAGGTGCCAGTTGTGGAGTATTCCTAAGAAATCTCCTCACAATTGAGGTGAGTAAAGTAGCATAAAGCCACTAGCGTAAAAGAAAGAACTCGTTCTGAGATGCACCATCTCCAAAGGCAAGGAAGGTGTGGTCACTGTACCTAATTCCAAAAGCCCGTTGTCCACAGGTAGACTTCCCAGAATACACTCCTCTCACATACCCCACAATGGGTACAGTCATTATTGCAACAATTCGTCCTTGGTTGCTGTGCCATCTCCCATGCGAAACTAACTTATTTTCCTTTGTCACTTCAAACCATACAATTGTAACCTCTCTCCTTGTCTGGCTTTTAAAATAAAGACATTACTTTGCCTAAAAGAATGCTGCTCTGTCTGCAATGCAAAACGTGAGAAAAAACTATTTCCACAGTGTACATGAAATTCAGAACATTAGTTCTAGTGTGAGAGTTGTCAGGGGTTGCAATTCAGCCCTACAGCTTCAGCTAACATTAAAACACATCATTTAAACATTACGAATTGCATGACTACATTTCATTTCAACTGACACATTTACCAAATTACAAAGTATTATTATTATTAAAGACATCTAATATGTGAATAGTGTCAAACTTTACAACAGAGTTGCTTCATGTTAGCACTTCAGCTAGACACATTTATCTCCTACATTAACTCTTGATACTACTTGTCAATAACTAAAATATCGCATAGATACCTTAACGCGGTTCAAAATCCTAACACTCACATTTACACAAGACAGGATTATATGTGGGTGCACTCTATATGTGAATGGGATGCACCCCTACAAATGAGTAAAATGCAAATACGAAATTTCCGCTCCATTAACACCTTGAATACATGTATGGATTTTTTTCATTGTGTAAGCCTGGTTTCTTTAGAATTATTCATACGACAATTTGATGCATGCTAAGTCAATTGTTTTAACTCTATTTGTCACTATTTGGACAAGCAATTCATTTTGTATATAAGAATTTAGATTTCTAATTGTTCTCTTTTTGGCCATTTAACCTTACTGAAGCTGATTCTAAAGCATGCATGGGGTTACTGGATTGCCCATTTCTTTAATTTGATTTAGAGTACTATGTGCACCAAATGCAATGACAGAAGGAGTACAGCTTGAGCAACTAATGGACAGTAATAGGATCAGGCATTGTGGAAATTGGGTTACTGGCTGAGCAGCAACCACAATGTTTGTCAGGGTGAAGCACAAGCAAACCCCAAATTAACCTGTAGCTTGGCACAGAGCAGTCAGGCTTAACTCAGGGACAATGTGTAAAGTAATAAAGTGAAAACACAACTCAAGAAAAATCCCACAGGAAATTAGAAAAATACAGTAAATGTTCATAAATAAAACAAGTCCAAAACAACAAAAATCATATAATCAGTAGTACAGGAGGTATTCAATTTTGAAGATATCAGAGAAAATAGTGCCAAAATGCACAAAGCGCCAACTGTGGATATTTGGTCGCACTGGACAGGGGCAAAGTACTGGGCAAACTGCTGATAAAGAATACCTTAAAATCTGGTTGCAGAGAGTTGCTATGTCCTGCTTTGAGAATGTGTTGTGCAGCCGAGCAATGCGTTGATTCTGAGGAGCTGCTCAGCTGGGATGTGAGATCCTGCATCATAGTCGAGGATCTCGTTGATGAGGGCATGTGATGTATAGTCCAATGTTTAGGCTGGATCATGCAGTTGAGATGATTTGTTGGTTCTGAAGGGCTGCAAGGCTGTGATGTGAGAACCTGCATCATCATTGAGGCAGCTGTTGGCGAGAGATTTGCAATGCTAGTACCTGAGTTGGTAAAGCTTCTTGCAGTGACAGTTCTGATGCAGGCTGTGAGATTGATGCAGAGTTCTTGCGCTGAGAGAATTCTTGCAGAAGAGGTGATATGTCAGTTCTGCTCAGATTTTTGCCACACCTCAGAGGAGATACATCAGTCCTGCTGGATCCACAAATGGACTGACAGAGCACCTTCAGGCCCACTTTCAAGAGACCAGGGCTGGGGTAGCACCACAAGACAGGGTAGGAATCTCGATGGCAGAGTCCAAGTGCTGGGTTCAAGGTTGATAGAGCCTTTTGTCCTTGAGATTCTAGACAAGAAGCCAGTCAACTAACCCTTGGAGTCACTTTGGGATCCTGGGATCAACAGATGCAGGCACCCAGGCGTGAGGGCAGCAGGCAGAAGGTCAGCACAGCAGGGCAGCAGTCCTTTAGAGCAGCAGTACAGCAGTGGTAAAGTGTGCGGAGTCCTAAAGCAAGACGAAGACAACATGCCCTTTTAGCACACTTTCCCAGATACTGACCCGAAAGGAGTAGAAAATAGACTCCCTAGCAGCAGATATTGTTCACCTACAACGAAGCCTTCGCAACCAGATTAAGCCTCCTTGCTCATGGCGGGTAACTACACACCTTCGCCCCTTGCAGCCTCTTCCATGGCCCACTTGGCAGTCCATGGCCCACCAATCCTACGAGGAATCAGGCACATCGTTCCAGCCGAGCTCTCCAACCCATTTCAGAACAAGAAGCAGATGATATCAACTACTCTTACCTCGAAATTAGCCAGAACTCGGCCCGTTTGCAATCCCAGTCTTAGTGAGCACTAGTATAATCCCTAGACCTGTCCTCTCACCCAGACCCCCTCAATACACTTCTATACATACAGCACACACCACCACTGAGGTTCCCCGGCCTCCATCGTGCATGATGCTCAACTGTAGATCAGAAGTACAACACGCCACAGATATTGCTGAAGTTATACTTGCGTAAGAAATAGACATCGCATTCCTCACAGAATCCTGGCTCAATTACCACTCTACCCCCATTCTTGACCCTCTCACCCCCCCAGGCTACAACATCATCAGACACAATAGACTGATCAAAACAGGTGGCCGCCTAGCTATCATCCATGAAGAAGGAATACAGTTTACCAGATTAAAATCCACAGAATATCTGACTCTTGAGTATCTAGGTATTGAATTTACAGTCAAAGGCACCACGCCCATCAGATTTCACACCATCTACCATCCTCCTGGTGAACGTACCCTCTTTGCCGAAGAACTAACCGAACTTATACCTTGTTTCTCCCTAACAGACACAGAAGACGTGCTCCTGGGTGACTTCAATATCTACTGGAACAACCCAGAAGACTCTACAACCCAAAACCTTGCCAACCTGCATGAAATTACCAACCTCAAACAACTCTGCAATGAACTAACACACATCAAAGGAGCAATTCTGGATTCGATCATCACCAGAAATGAGCTGGTCTCTTTGAGATCGATTTATTTCTCCCATTGACTGGTCTGACCACCACCTCATACTGTTTAATATTGACTCACATGTCAGAAACCAACCAATAAGACCTGACAAACCTAAGCACTGGACCAGGAACATCAAAGGAGTACCCATAACTGAACTGAAATCCAGGATTATGCCCATCTGCAACCCCAGACTTCCAACTTGACGGCCGATGACCTCACAGACCACTTTAATTCCAAAATGACAGAGGTGCTAGATCAAGTAGCACCTCTCAAGCTCAAACATTCGAGATCTACCAAATCTAAATCTTGGTTCAATGTGGATCCTAATAACGAAAGAAGAGAACTCAGACAATCAGACCAGACTTGGAGGGTAAAGCCTTCAACTCTTCACCTAGCTAAACTTAGACCAACCTGGTCAGCATATAAAAACACATTTTTAGAGAAAAGGCCACTTTCTTCCGCAGCCAACTAAACCAGCTTTTCCGGGATTAAGTTTGGGGTTCAAAGAGGTGGTTTATTCACATTCATAGGAACAGAGTAGTGGGTGTATAAGTCGACACAGTTAAAATAAATCTAAACGAGAGAGTAGGGAAAAGGTGGAACCAGCATTTATTTAGTGTTGATTGACTTCAGTGGGCAAAACGTTAAAGGCGAGAAGAACGAAAATTGTATGTACATATTAATCTCAGTCGTTTCATCTTTGGATAATACTTAACTGGCAACAATTTGTGAATGTATAGTCTAACAGATATGTTTTAAATGTGTAGATAAACTCCTCAAGAAGAGCCGTGAGGGTCTTTAAATGCATTGGGTGAAAAAGATTATTTTAGAAGAAATACTTATGCTACATTCGTGGTTTAGGACAAGGCTACGTGCATACCTACAGCGTTTAAAGGAAATAATGTATTTATAAGTGTCTTACATGTGACGGATCAACAAGAATTAAATGCATAAAAAGTGGATTAATATGGAATGAAATTTGATGAATTGGACTTAGTTTGGCATTATTGTTATGCACAATTCAATGCTGTGCGTCCGGATTGGGGCGTCAATACGCCCCAGTGGTTGAATTGGTTTCACTAGCACTTGATCGGGCAGTTCACGATACCGGGCTTGCACGCAAACAGGTTGAAACAAAAGTTAAAAGGACAAACTGGAGAAAGAAGGAGTGCACTATGTCATTCCCTTTTGATGGCGCATCACTATACTGCCTACCCGACGAGTAGCACCCTGAATAATTGATGATGAAAGCATATAAATCATATTGTCACATAGCAGACCTTTGCAACATAGTTTCTCTAAAGTGGATCTAACGAATCACGTCTTTAAAGCAAAAAGGATCATCATTGTTTGGACATATTGTCAATCACACGTTGTGTCAAAATGTGCAATACAGACTAGTAAAGAAAGCGATTTTGATGAGAGATTAAGTGATATACTGTGCCACCAACGCTACATATGACATTTACGGGTGGGCGGGGATTCAATGTTTAAATGTTTAAATGACTGGGAGGGGGGTCACGCCTTGGAGGAATGTGGAATAAATAGTTTTGAACAACAGACATAAAATATTTGTATTAGAGCAGTTAAATTGCTTTTGCAAGGCATTCTGGGACCTGTAGTGTGATGCATTGATGGGGAGTAATTGGAAGTTTAAATGAAGATAAAGGGGTGGACCTACCACACAGGTGTGTAAAATGGAGTGAGGCAGTGATGAGCAGAGTATGGTTTATGACAGGATGGAGAGCAGGAACCAGAACGTTTTATTTAAGGTATGGGATCGGGGATAGAAGAGGTGGTTTATTCACATTCATGGGAACAGAGTAGTGGGCGTTTAAGTCGACACAGTTAAAATAAATCTAAACGAGAGAGTTGGGAAAAGATGGAACCAGAATTTTTTCAGTGTTAATTGACTTCAGTGGGCAAAACGTTAAAGGCGGGAAGAACAAAATTGTATGTATATATTAATCTCAGTCGTTTCATCTTTGGATAATACTTAACTGGCAACAATTTGTGAATGTATAGTCTAACAGATATGTTTTAAATTTGTAGATAAACCTCTGACAAAGAGTCGTGAGGGACTCAAAATGATTGGGTGAAAAATATTATCTTAGGAGAAATACTTATGCTACATTCCCTGCTTTAGGACAAGGCTACGTGCATACCTACAGCATTTAAAGGAAATAATGTATTTATAAGTGTCTTACATGTGACGGATCAACAAGAATTAAATGTGTAAAAAGTGAAATAATTTGGAGTAAAATTTAATGAAATGGACTTACTTAGGCATTATTGTTATGCACAATTCAATGCTGTGCGTCCGGATTGGGACGTCAATACGCCCCAGTGGTTGAAGTCTTTACTCAGATAATGTTATGTGCAAGTCGCAAAAATAAACTACAGTGGGCCAGATGTACCTGCATTAGTAATAACCAAATAGCGATTTCTTTTGCGAATTGCTATTTGTTAATCACGATTACTAATGTACACCCATTTGTTTAAATAGCCATTTGTAGTGGGTCGCAAATAGACCATCCTCATGAATAATAATAAGGTAGGTCGCACTTTGTCACCCACTATTATTTACTGCCATCACAGTGACAGTGGGTTTCTGGGGTCAGCAGACCATCATGTCTGCGATTGCTTTTAAATAAAGCATTCTCTTTTCATAAATGCAGCCCGATTTCCTCAAAGGAAAACGGGATGTGTTTAAGACCAAAAAAATGAATTGTTTAAGTTTCATTTTACCCGATTCGGGTCAAGTTTGTGCTATATAAACCTCTATAAAATAAAATAAAAATAAAATAGGAGCAGGCAGTGGTCCCTCAGTCCACTACCTTCTCTTAAAAAATATTTTTTCAAGCATTCTCAAAGGGGAAAGGGTCCCTTGGCAGCCCCTTCCCATTTGCAAATGGGTTGCCACTAACTTTGTGTTGGCCGTAAAGTGCAAATGTTTTGCGACCGCATTTTGGTCGCAAAACATTCATACATACCAATGTGACTCAGTGTTTGGAAGGGACATGTCCCTTACAAATACCGATGTGCAAACTCAAACTGCGATTCGGTAACATGTTACAATTAGGGCTTTGTATATATACAGCTAGATTCATGAAGCCAAAAATGCGATCACAATAGCTGCGAAAAAGCAATTGCGATCGCAATTTGATGAAAAGGAATTCATGACAGTGTAATCCCAAAAACGGTGAATTCGCAAATGAAAAATTGCAATATCGCAAATAAATTCGCAGAATCCTGGAAGAAGCCCATTAGCGATTCTGAATTTGCGAGAAACCATGGAATCTGCGAATTAATCTGCAAAATCGCAAATAAATCGCAATCGCTATTCATGAAAATTCGCTGAATGCGAAAATCCCGAAAATCGCTATTTGCGACGCGCAATTTAAGGAGAACCCAAACCAGCTGGTAACCAGTAAGGAAAAAATCAAAAGTTTGAAAAAAACGTTTACTAAGTACCAACAGGTGCAGGCCTGACCAAACACACTTAAGGACATGCAGCTGGAGCATTAGGACTCTCACAATGCCAGGACTCTACATGGTGGTCAGGCGGCGAAGGCTACAGCGAGCAGCACGGAACAGACGTAGGATCCAGGAGCGGATATTCCGCCAGTGGGTCACCCTTCTGGGCCAAACCAAGGAGCAAATATACGCTAAGTACTGCCTGAATGGGCCAATTACCATCAAGCTAATCCAGGACCTAGACCCTCTGATGCAGCACCCAACAAGGAGGATCAATGCCGTGCCCACAGATGTCCAGGTATTTTGCAGCCTGCACCTTCTGGCCTCCGGAAGCTTCCAGAGGATAGTCGCTGTTGCAGGGGGGATATCCCAGCCCACCATGTTCCGCTGCCTAAGGAGTTTCCTGGAGGCCATGCTGACCCGGCTACACCACTACATCGCATTCCCCACCAGCCAACAGGACTTGAATGACACCAAGCTACAATTTTACAATGTAGCACAATTTCCACATATAATAGGATGCAATGACTGTACCCACATCCACATTTGCCCACCAGCACAAACGGAATACATGTATCGCAACCGCAAGTCCTACCACTCTCTCAATATCCAGATGGTGTGCAATGCAAAGACAATCATCACAGACATAGTGGCACAGTACCCGGGGAGCACACATGACTCCTTCATATTTACTTGTTTACTCTCCCCTGAGGCGGAAGCCGGGGGTTCTACCGCTATCCCTTTCTCTGATGCGCGCTGACATTGCAGTGATTTTTAACAACTGTACATATTTTAATCGGTTGCAATTTTAATTACTGGTGTAAAAACAGTCCGCTCGAGTGCAAGACTCACTTTGCACCGAGGCGTGCTTCACTCACCCCCTCATCCCGGCGTGGCCGATTGCGGGCTGACGACGCGGGACAGGGGCGCCATCTTGGAGGGAGGAAGGGTTGGCGGTCCAGTGGCAGGACGCCTCCCACCCTCCTCGGCAGGATATAAAATAATGGGGTCATTCCGTCCGCACAGCGGGCGGGCGCGCGCCGAAGGCGCGCCAAAGGCAAGCCCGTCTGCGCCCGTCCGCGCCGGACACGGGCCTAGGGCCCCCCCCCCCTGGCCAGAATGTCCGCGCAAACCTTACATCTTATCCACGCTCTACGTTGATTGATCTCCGCCCACAAGCTATGGAAAAATGCATAAGGTATAGCCCTGACTCCATATCATCTAAAACTGTACTTGACTGTAAACACTGCCAAATGTCCATCCCTCTATTAAATAAAGGTGCAGGTAGTGAAAATCTGAACCAAATAAACCAAGTGTTCATGATAGCCCTCATCAATGTGCGCTCATTAGCCAAACACAGGCAAGAGGTTGCCGATGTACTCATTGACAGGAACATATATATATTGTTCCTAACGGAGACTTGGCTGGATAAAGCCTCCGACCCTGACCTTGTAATCGCCGTTCCACAAGGTTTCAAGTCCTATAGACTCGATAGAATTGGTAAAAGAGGCGGTGGGGTTGCTATAATCGCCCGTGACTCTTTTAAAATTCGTACCACTGCCATTCTCTCTACGGCATGTGAGGCGCTTCAGTTTGACATCCACCTTTCCCCCTCACACAATTTTAAAGGTGTATTACTGTATAGAAGACCAGAGTCGCGGTCGGAATTCCTCACAGAAATACTTACTATCCTAGAAACTACAGCTACTGATAAATCTGTGACTTTGTTAGGTGATTTCAACTTCCATTTGGAATGTAGCGAAGACAAGGATACTACTTCTCTTCTATCCGAAATGGAGGTTTTTGGTCTATCTCAGTTGGTGAAAGAACCCACTCATAACGCAGGCCATACCTTAGATGGTATTTTCACCAACTTGGAAAATATTCTAGTGACTGAAGTCCTGCCAATGACTTGGTCCGACCATCACATGGTATTGGCCACAATACAAATTAATAAAATGTCCACTGCCACCAGACTCCCCCCTAAACGAGAAATGTTCACGGTCTGGAAAGACATCAACATCCTCAGTTTTAAGGAGGCGTTACAGAACTCTACACCTACATGGGCTGTTGATCCACAAACCGCTACTGAACAATATCACACATGGGTAGGCCAGGCGGCTAATAAATTGGTGCCTGAAAAAAGAATGTCCAGGAA
This sequence comes from Lissotriton vulgaris, assembly GCF_964263255.1. Lineage (NCBI taxonomy): Eukaryota > Metazoa > Chordata > Amphibia > Caudata > Salamandridae > Lissotriton > Lissotriton vulgaris. The sequence continues at coordinate 729,831,788 of NC_141687.1, forward strand.
TAGAAGCTCCCCTTCAGCACCATGGTACACCGAGGAGCTTAAAAAACTAAAACAGCAATGCAGAAACAAAGAGAGAATCTGGAGGAAAAAGTACGATAGTGAAGATAGGATAGTGTACAAGGAATTGTTAACCCAATACAAACTTCTGATCACAGAGACAAAAAAGAAGTTTTATACTGAGCAAATCGAAAGCGCTAAAAATTCGAATAAAACGCTCTTTGAAATAACTAAACAGCTCGCGGGATGCGCCCCAGATCTTAACCCCCCTTGCTCACAAGATTTCTGTGATTCATTGGCATCCTTCTTTTTTACCAAAGTAAATGACATATTTTCAGTTTTTAATCAAGGTGATAATCAATGCCATGAAAAGATAAATACCCCATCTCCAAGTAATAATTTCTCCTGTTTTGCAGAGGTCACAGAAGTTCACATTCAGGACATTATTAAAACAATTAAATCTGGATCAGCCTTGGATCCCTGTCCTTTAAATGCCCTTCGTTCAATAATGGATACTGTTATTCCAGTTATCACCCAAATAAGCAATCTCATGTTCCGCACAGGCATCTTTCCAAACCAGTTAAAAAAAACTTTACTCAAACCCCTCCTGAAAAAACCCGGCTTGGACAAAGCAGAACTTAAAAACTATAGGCCTATAGCGAATTTACCCTTCCTGGCTAAGATAGTTGAAAAAGCCATGAATATTCAACTTGCGGAATTCATCGAGCAACACCATCTGCTCGATGAAACACAGTTTGGATTCCGCAAATTTCATGGAACGGAAACAGCGCTCATCAAAGCGGCGGATGACATCCGATTATACAGAGACCAAGGTGGCACAGCACTATTGGTGCTCTTAGATTTATCGGCTGCCTTCGACACGGTTGACCATAAGATCTTAGTCAACCGTGTCGAAAAGATGGGCGTGCAAGGCCTGGCAAAAGATCTGCTAGCGTCTTTTCTATCAGAGAGATCCCAGGCAGTTATACTGGGCCAGTTTGAATCCGCTGAGCTATCGCTGCCATGTGGGGTACCTCAAGGTTCATCCCTGAGTCCGACACTATTTAATATATATGTGTCGGACCTCGCTAACACCATCAAAGCGCACGGGATGAACCTTACCTCATATGCAGATGATACACAGCTGATACTGGCTGTCAGAAATGATGGGGAAACTATGGCGGAAAATTTCAAGACAGGTATGCTAGCCATTGGAAAATGGATGTCAGCAAACTGTCTGAAATTAAATTCTGACAAAACCGAGGTGGTCACTTTTGGCCACCTCAGCCCTAGCTGGTCCCCAACCTGGTGGCCATCATCTTTTGGAGTCGCACCCAAACCAGTCACGAAAGTGAGAAATTTGGGTGTCATCTTTGATGACAATCTAAACTTCATGGCTCACGCCAATCAGACGGCCTCTACGGCTTTTTATAAGTTACGTCTGGTGAGGAAGATTCTTCCTTTTCTCCCTACAAATGTGGGAAAGACACTGATTAGCGCTTTGGTTCTATCAGCACTGGACTACTGCAATGGATTGTTTGCAAACGCCCAAGTCAGGATAATTAAGAAAATGCAAACAATCCAAAATACAGCAGCCAGACTTCTCCTTAACATTCCTAAATTCAAGCCTATAGCAGAATCATTGAGGAGTCTTCACTGGCTTCCTGTCAGGAATCGAATTAAATTTAAGACGTTATGTATCGTCTACAAGGCACTACACCATCAAGCGCCTCAATTCCTGTGCGACCATCTTGTCCCATATACTCCCACTCGAATGCTACGATCAGCAGGACAGAATGACTTGGTAGTGCCACGGACTAGGCTGGTCAACTGGGGAGACAGACGTTTCCTAGTTGCCGCCCCAAGATTATGGAATACTCTCCCACAAACCATAAGATCAAGTCCAAACCTAATGTCCTTCAGGAAGAAATTGAAAACCTGGCTATTTAACCTCTGAAACATTCCCAAGATCATATAGGAGGGTAATACAGTACAGCGCGGAGACGCCTGCGGGCAATTGTTCGCGCTTAATAAATGCTAAAAATAAATAAATAAATAAATATTCCGGCACAGTGGCAATCACACACGACTGGCCAGGGGAGACTTTGGTGAAGGACACCTACTAGGTAAGTACACATGCCCCACAATGTTACACTGTGATAATGTAGCTGTGCAGCACAGGCACTCACCCTCTGCTCCTCTCATTCAGGTGACAGCGGCTACGCTCTCCGTGAGTACCTCCTCACCCCATACCTCAACCCTGCAACACCACAGCAACGGCGTTAAAATGCAGCACACATACGCACAAGAAATTGCATTGAGAAGACATTTGGCCTTTTGAAGAGAAGATTCCGCATACTGCACAAGACTGGTGGGGCCATCAAATACGAGCCAGAGGTCTGCTGCCGCATCGTAGCCGTGTGTGCAATCCTCCACAACATTGCTACCAAGCGCAGGATACCTGTAGACATCTCTGGCAGTGAGTCGGAAGGGGACAACCGACCACCTGCACATGTGCGTCACGCACGCAGGGAGAATCCTGCAGAAGGACACAGGCGCCGTAACCAAATCTGCATGAACTATTTCTAGTGCACCCATTACTTCACTCATGCGTGACAACATTAATAATGACATGAGTCAGATTAAGTTAGACTGAATATTTGTTATTGTTACAGCACAATAAATTGGGGATTCCCCAAACTGGTACATGAATGACATATTGCGTCATATGTCTGTTTTTCAGGAGGGGATGCTTGTAGAAGCAGCATGGCCCCTCATGTACATGTTCAAATGTTCAATGCCGCCTCGGCCAGATGCTCCCAAACTCCTTTCAACATCCTCCTCCTGATGCGGACGTGAGGCAGCAGGGAGCCTGCTGCTGTGGCGGGGTGCTACCACCGGTGGCACGGACTGGCTACTATGGCTGGAAGTAGCCTCACTAGTGTCGTCACCCCTCCCCCCCGCCTGGCCATGGCCGGTAGCCTGCATGCCCTGTACAGCTGTTGACACCTGCTCCAGAGCTCTTGCGACGTCCTGACAGCACTGGACCATTTGGACCTGCATGGCCAAGGAGCGTCGCGAGAGCTGGGAGGTCGCGTTGCCTATAATGTAGTTGGACTGCATGTATGCTGACAGGCGGGTCAGCAGCTGCCGGTGTCTGCGGCAGTTGAGGTCACGCTGGCTGTTCATGGCCTGTGTGTTGCCTCCATGGCAGCTGTCATCCTCTCCATGCGGTCCAACATTTGTGCTACATTTCGGGCGGTCTTGTTAAGTTGGAGGTGGATAGCCGAAAGATGACGGGCCTGTGTTTGATGCATATGTAGCATACGGCGCTCAATGGAGAGCCCACCTGGTCGACGTTTGGTCCCCTGCCAGCGCGGGAATTGTTATTGCGCTGCTCCCTCACCAGTCCGCTTGACTGGCTCTTCACAGCCACAGGGCGGCGGGGTTGGTCGGCGAATTGCTGCTGGTGTTGCAGGCCCCACTGGTGGTTGTGTGAGGTCCTGTGGTACAGCAGCGCCTGTTGGCGCAGGGGTGGCACTGTCCACAGGGGCAGGTGGTGGAATGACCGCTGGTGCGGGTGCTTGCCCTGATGGTCAAGGCTGTAGGGATAGATGTGTGTCTCCCTCTGTGTCCTCTGTGATGTCCTCAATTAGCAGGGCATCGCTGTCTGTGCTGGGGACTTCAGCGCCACCTGTGATGTAAAGTGGACGTTGATTAGTGACATGTTTCTTCCACATTTAGGCTTCCTACATGCATGCAGACTACCATTCCCTGACTCGCTGCAGGATTGACTCTTACTAAACATGTCTGGATTTATGGGGCTAGATGGTAATTGTGGTCAGACTACAAGTCCCACAATGCAATTGCGCTTTAGTGGTGTGCTTTGGCTGCATGACTGGGGTTTTAAATGGAATGCTCTAGAGTCATGGACATTGTTAGGGGACAGGGGGTCGCAGTTGCATGGCACTTACCTTGTGTGTCTTGGGTGAGTCGGGAGGAGTCCAGCTGGATCACACCCACGCATGCCTGCGGATTTATGGTGTCCTCCACTCGGTCCTCGAGTGGTGTGTTTGGTGGGACAGTGGGCTCCCCTCCACCTGTCGCAACACGCTCCCCCAGCCTCTCGGCGATCTTCTCCTTTGCCCGCCCTCTCAGGTCGTACCACCGTTTTTTTAGCTGGTCCACGGAGCGCTGGGTCACCCCCACAGAGTTCACTTTTGCGTGGATGCACAACCATATCCGCCTTTTATCGGCCTCAGGAATCCTTCTGGAGTCTTTACCGAAGAGCCGATTGTGGTCCTTGTAGACTCCTTCGATCAAATATTCGAGCTCTTGCTCAGAAAATGTTATTTTTCTTTTTCTCCCACTGGAAGTTCCACCTGCAGCTTCCTGTGACATGCTGGCCACTGGGGTGTCTCCTGGTTTTCTCCTGTTGGCACTCTGGAGGGGAGCTCTGGCACTGCTGCATCCACTTCAGGCTCTCACTGCTGAATGAGGGTGGAACCTGCCTACTTCCTGGTTGTGATGTCATCATTGTGCTCAGGATGCGACTTCACGTTTTTGCGATCTCGCAATGAGCGGGATCGCAATTTGCGATTTCGGTAATTGCGAGATCGCAATTTCAAACCGGGTATTGGCCGATTCTGCGAAAATTTACCGATTTTTGGGTTCTCACAATCGGCGATTGCGGCAGATTACGATTCGCTTTTTTTCTCGCAATTATTCATGAATGCCATTCTGCGATTTCTTATTTGCGATTCGCTTTTTCTCGCAATTTAGAAATCGCAGATTTTGACATTGATGAATCTGGCTGATAGACATTTCTTTTTGGGTTCACAAGCGACCGATTCTGCAAATCAGGCTGTTTGCGACCACAGAAAGGCTTTGTACATCTGGCCCTGAATCCGTACCCTACTCTCTAATTTAGACCTAATTAGGTAAACATCTGGAAGCATTTGTGTTCTGTGGCATTTGATTTCCATTTGCAAGAATGGTACCTGAAACAATTGCTCTTATTACTAAATACTTCCAAAATATTCTCGGGTAGAATGAAACACGTCTATGGAAGTGTGCAAGCTACGAAATCATTCAAACAATATTAACCGCAGTATGTATTCCTTCACACCTATGCATGCATTTTACTTTTTAAGATGAAGGCTGCAGATCTTTTCAAAACACAATGCTCCATTCTCTGCATTCATCTTGGTTGACCATTTCTTTCTGTTCCGTTTTTTATTTCTACCCCTTTATTGGAAGTGGCAATGGAACACAAACCTTTCGGGGGGGGGGGGGGGGGTGGGCTTTTTATGACTTATACACTTCATTCACAACAGCAGCCTCAGTTGAGGGTCACCCTCCTGCTGATGTCAACAAGCCATGTTCCCTCCACTCGTGTGATTGAGGGGCACCAATAGATACATAAATAAAGGTTGTGGGCCCGAATAAAAGTACACTGTTTGTTGAGATTTTGATTATTTTCTGCTGTTGTGGCTGTAAAACGCGTGCATTAAATGAAATATGCTGCTGACAGAAACACAATACAAGTATCGTTTAGTAAAAAGGAATAGTTGTTGAAGGACAGCATGACGCCTCAAATATATTCGGTGATCAGACTTGTTAAAAGTAATATTTCTCAGGGATTTTTCTAGGTAATTGCTTTTGCACTTGGCTCAGGATTCATGCTCTGCCCTCTCACACAACTGCAAAGGAGATTTGTATTACTTCACGGCGACATTCAGAGCAAGATTGATTGAGGCAGTCATACCGAGCTGGACAACTGTGTGTTTCGGGTTTTTTCTTCATAACACTGCAAAAACGTTTACCGACTGCTTTTCCATCCTTACGTCCTTATGCTTTGTGTGCCCTAAACGCTTTCGCTTTGCAAATTAAAGTTAGATTTGTGCATGCAACATAAAATTGATGTTAAAGAGAAAATATAACTTTATGCCATTTGGGGTCGTCAAATATCAGGCATTTTGTTGTCATTTTCCTATCAAATGCGAATAGGAAGCACATCATTTTACAGGTTTGATTTTCCACATACAACAGATCCCTGGTGGATTTTTGGGAAATGAAAGTTATCAGCTGTAAGCATGTCCACCTGACCTTTCCGATCCTTGAAATTTATTTTTTGCAGTGGTAGACAGTCAAGGGAAATTAAATCAAAGCAGTTCATGTTTTGTCTAACCATAAGGCACAAGTAATAAAAAAATGTGAAGGGCATGCCAGCAGCAGACTCAAACCATAACTAAGAAACAAACAAGCCTGAACGGGAAATATCTTCACATAACAGACCACAAAAGAATGAAACAAAGCCTGCTTTGTGCACTGGGCCTATGAAGTCTATGTCGCCCATTGAGTCATTTTCTTGCTATATAAAGCTACATATAAATAAGTAAATGACCATTTATATGATGTATTATATAGTGTTTACTGATAATTTGACATTTTTCCCATGTACACATCAATAGAAACAGATTTGTAATTGTGATATCTACGTCAGTGTCTTTAAAACAACACATTTTAAGTGGATGTGCAGTTATACTATTAATTGTTTAATCAATGTCAGTACTTTTGGCACCTCATCAAGTAAGCCATTTTGAAAATTTAATTCATAAAAATGTTTCGGGTGGACTTGAAAAGGTTAAAAAGTTTGAGATGGTTGGACAATTAGTCAATGGATAGTCTGCAAACCCAGGTTAGCAGACCATCTATGAAATACATAAAATATATACATGGGCGGCTCTAGGCTCATGGCGGCCCTGGGCAGGGAGCGTAGGTAGGGGGCCCCCAGAGGAACGCAGGTGCAGAGGCCAGTGAAGAGGGGGGTCAGGGTGTTTGGAAGTGGAACAAATCCCTGCCAGGGGCCGCCACACAAATATGTATCCATCCTGAGAGAATTATTATATTGAGGATATATATTGGCATGGCGGCCCCTGGGTTTTGGCGGCCCTGTGCAGGAGCACAGCTTGCACATGCCTAAGGCCGCCCCTGATATATATCTGACTGGATGAGGGAGCAGTTTTTCGCAACATCCATTTCAGTTCTGCAGACCCAAAGCTTCTGATTGGCTGGTTGCAATGAGAAAAATCCCGATGTGGCCGCAATTGCAGAACACAGAGCTCAGTCCCAATCTCCTGAAAAATCACAAAGGAGCCAAAAGCAGGCACACCATGTCTCCATATGGTTGTCTGCCTGTGGCCAATCTCCAGGGCATGCAGCTTTCAGCTCCGAGCAGCAGTGTATGGATTCCCATGTCAGGTAGGGTGCAGGGCCTGTGCACTGCAAATGAATGTATATAGCAGAATTGGTTATACCTTCATAGAAACTGGTTCTAGTAAATGATCATAACCCACTCAATATTCATTAAAACTTTATGGTTAAAGAGGTGTTATGGTTAGCATTGTTAATAACAATATTTATGCCAACACCAAAGAGCACAATGTAAGTATACAACAACAAATAATTAAACCTAATGGTATTGCTACAGTCAAAGTGTTCTCTTTCACAGTGTTAAGGTTAGTTAAGGTTAATGTGATATTGTAGCAAATCTGCCTTTTCTCCCTGGTCAGCCCAGATTTTCTCCTTTTATCTGGACCCCATTTTTGCTGGACTTAGCACTCTGTGCACTTTTACTCCTCCTAAATAGGAGTAGTGTGCATGTGCTCCCCTTTTAAACATGGTTAAATGGTCTTATCCCTGACTGATATATTTAACTTATCTACATGGCCCTAGTATATTGTGTATAAAATGCACCCAGTGCCTAGAAATGAAATACTGAACAAAGGGGGAGTGCAAGGACCGCCTGCACTGTTTCCAAAGGCACTCCAATGGGAGATTGAACTCCTGAATTATGTTTTCATCACAAGGTATTACTAATTTCAAGCAAGCGTAGTCGGTGGTAATCCTTTTTAGAAGTTCATTTAATCGATGAGTCACATATTACATCATAGTGACTTATTTACAAAGTAATATATTGATTATGCTTCTTAATGACATCCATTGATCAATACATCATCCCTATGCATTTCAGGCTGAGCCCTTCGTCAGGGGATAGCGAAAGATCTGAAAATAAACATACTGGTATCAGGAAGGGGAGCTCGCAACCACGAGGTATATAATGCGGTCAGGAAAGTGAAACAAAACATGCATATTACGACACAGAAAGTAAATAATGGAATTAAGAGAGTCTCTGGTTAATCAAGTCTAAAATGGGAAGAAAAAAGATGATCGATGGCGTGAGGGTTATTCAAAACACCCATTAAGTGCATAATAGACTGTGAAAAAGCTCGAAGCAAACCGGAAAAACGGGACAATCACCCGTGTGTGGTATCCGACGATTACGTGCACTGGGGAAGAACCAAGTGTGTGCTCAGTTAGAAAACGTTAGTGTGGCGGTCAGAAAGTATCAAAAAGGCTTACCAGGTTTTTGATACTTTCTAACCGCCACACTAACGTTTTCTAACTGAGCACACACTTGGTTCTTCCCCAGTGCACGTAATCGTCGGATACCACACACGGGTGATTGTCCCGTTTTTCCGGTTTGCTTCGAGCTTTTTCACAGTCTATTATGCACTTAATGGGTGTTTTGAATAACCCTCACGCCATCGACCATCTTTTTTCTTCCCATTATAGACTTGATTAACCAGAGACTCTCTTAATTCCATTATTTACTTTCTGTGTCGTAATATGCATGTTTTGTTTCACTTTCCTGACCGCATTATATACCTTGTGGTTGCGAGCTCCCCTTCCTGATACCAGTATGTTTATTTTCAGATCTTTCGCTATCCCCTGACAAAGGGCTCAGCCCGAAATGCATAGGGATGATGTATTGATCAATGGATGTCATTAAGAAGCATCATCAATATATTACTTTGTAAATAAGTCACTATGATGTAATATGTGACTCATCGATTAAATGAACTTCTAAAAAGGATTACCACCGACTACGCTTGCTTGAAATTAGTAATACCTTGTGATGAAAACATAATTCAGAAGTTCAATCTCCCATTGGAGTGCCTTTGGAAACAGTGCAGGCGGTCCTTGCACTCCCCCTTTGTTCAGTACAATTACCAGTCCCTACCGGCCGGAAGGGACTATTTCCTGGCACCCTAAAATACGAAGAACTCATCTTACATTATTTACATTGGTGAACATTTTTTACTACGAGTGCCGCCATCCCTCCACAGCTTTTGATTTAGAAATGAAATACAACATATGGTCTACAGCATCTATTGTTCAATCCACATAGTGGGCCTGTAAACCATGGCTTCAGGACTATCAGGTGTAGCCTGACTGCAGAATCCTCAACACATGGTTTTAAACTTATCAATATAACCCCACTAACAGGATGAAAACCCTGCTTTTAACTATTAATGAATCACCCCTAAATACCCCTTCTTGCCCACAAGGGCATGTGCCTTCAGTGACCTACCCCAAAGCACGTTTTCAATGGCAGGGCTCCGGCTGGATTATAGAAAATGTTAAAGTACATATTATAAACTTTAATCGTACATATTATAAACTTTAATCTGTACCTTTAAAATGGAAACATGTTTATTAAAAATCTAATAAGTGGTAAAATGAGATTTTCAATATTAAGAGAAATAAATTTTAGAAAGCTACATTCTCCCTGCCTGAAGCTTCTAGGGGCTAATTTGCATTTGCAGGAAAGCAGCTACACAGCCAATGCTTGACCTTAGTGAGATGTGAAAACTGCTCCAAGAGCAGAGTAATGACTTAGGCATGGAACACGTAGTCCCTATCAGTTGCAGTGGGCCCAGGAACTTCATTAACTTGAAAGGAGTAGAGGTGAAGCCTGCCCATTATTAGTTTAGTGTAAGGGGAACACGAGGAAAGGAAGGCCTTTTGTTAATGTTAATATGGAAAACTAAAGTGCTAAAATGGAAAATGATACATTGATTTATAAAAACAAAACCACATCACTATTAAAAAAATCACCCGTCATGAACCCCACATCAACCCGACTCTCAAATACATACTCAGGCAAGCCCTGAGACCCAGGCCTGGGGTTTCTGATTTATAGGTCACCGGTGGCATGCCGCGTAGCTGGCAGATACCCGCACAAACAGGAAACCATAGATCTATCCCACAGATACGCGCAGCAACATTACAATGGTCAAGTGAAAATGACCACAATAAAGCACACATGGCCAGAAGGGGTACACGTGCTCCTAAAACACCATAAAGTCAGATGGCACATGAGTTAGGAACAAATAGCCAATTAGAAAACACCACATGTAGTGATCCTATGCCGGACATCTGGACACGTTACCCACTGGCCACATTGTGTCCACGCAAGGTTGAGGTCCACCTCTAGTGAACAATTAACCATTAATTTATGACTTTAAGGCAGCAACCAACATTCCTCACCATATATGTTTCATCAGAGAACTTTACAACCTGATGAAAATTGTATTCAAGAAGGATTCCAACTGAATGTAAATTGAGACAGTCCTCAGACCCTGTGCCTGTAACTGTTCTCTCGGCTGCTATGTTAAATTAAACAAACTGTTCCTATTTTGCCAAAAGCTTCTTGTCTCTTGTTTTTAAGGTATTCTGTACTCAAGTAGCATTCTCCAGTTCCTACACTAGTCAGGATGGCTCTAAGTTCAGTGGGGGGGGGGGGTGAGGGGGGAGCTAACCCCAAAACCAATTTGGAGTGGATACAGGGGAGGAGACTGCCCATTGTCATGGCCACATTTTTTGGGTGGGAACAAGGGCTCTGCAGAAGGGAGAAAGGGTCCCATGTATTAGATTTTAGAAGTAAAGAGCAATCTGGGAATGTGTTGTTGGAAAGCAAACAGGAACTAATGAAAAAGTGGGTAAAGAATATTTACCCCATTGGTTAGCAAGGGGCCAGGAGGAACCCTCCTCACTAAACTTACTGGACCTGCTGAAGATCAGAAGAGGACAGGACCCTACTTGCTATGCTATGTCTTGAGATGAGCCCTGAAGGACTGCTCCAACTCTCTATTATACCCAAGACAATGAAGGGGACTCAGAGGGTCTCTTGAATCATTTTGTCTATGGCTACCAATACACACCAAGCTACAAGAGGCTTTTTTCCCTAAGTGAATCATTGACCAGTACTAATTGGATCTGGGCTGGATATTACTTGTGGCTTCTTCTGGAGTGAGTCCTGCCCGCTCAGTGTTATCCCTAAGGTGTACAGAGGTTCAGAAGTGACCCAGAGTAGCTGTTCCAGAAACCTTAGAAACTGTTTGGACTTCCAAGGCCTCAAGAGCCTCATAACAAAGGTATACAATTTCAATGCAACTTCCTCAGATACAGCTTCAGGTTTGCCCCGCTGGAGGATTTTGAGCTTCATAAAAAAGTCAAAAGGTTGTGTTATGTTACCTTCATGTTATGTTATGTTATTAATTTTAAGAAAGTGCAACAAATACCCTGAAGGGTGTCCAGGCACTAAAACAAAAGATTCCAAACAAAGATAAAGCTTGGAACGACTAAAAGGTAGTAGCATAGCAAAGATACTTCTAAAAAAAAAGGCATAATGCAAACCTCTTAACGCCAAAGAGCCAAGTTTTTAGAGCTTTCCTGGATTGAGATAGAGAGAGGATTTTCCTCAAAAGGATAGGAAGCTCAATCCTCAATTTTGCTGCGCAACTGGAGAAAGCCTTGCTTCCTGTACAACATTGTGTGACCCACGGTAGAACCAGCAGATGTATTTCACTAGCGAGCAGCAGTACAGAGAAAATGTACCTCTTGATTTTATTAGCCAGATAGATGGGGACTATTCCATGATATGCTTTGTATACAAGGCAGAGTGATTTAAACTTCACATGATTTTCAACGGAAAGCCAGTGCACACCTATGGCCTCTGAAGAGGATTACAAAGGAGGAATTTCATCTTGGCTGCCACATTTTGAATGCCTTGCAATTTCTCTAGCCATCCCCGGCCTGCCCCCAAATAGAGGGAATCGCAGTAATCCAGGAGACTAAAAGTTGACTGGATCACCACCTGATGGACCTGCTTGGGGAGGAAGAGAAGGATCTTCTCTAAGAACTTAAGCAAAAAATTACAAGTTGATACTACAATTGACCTGAGCCTTCAACATGATGTTGGGTTCAAGGTAGATGCTTAGATTTTTTGACAGCCTTCACAGGAACAGGGTGTAACGTTAAAAAAGGGAGGGGTGTTGATAGTTAATATACTTATGGGCAGTCAATGTTGTACCCACAAAACCTCTGTTTTTTCAAAGTTACATTTTAAGGCATTGTTATGCAATCAACTAGAGACTGCTCATACATCTGTGAAGAGGACCAATAGGATAATTGCTAGCCCTATCCGCAGTGATATTAAGCTGCGTGTCATTGGCGTAATTCATGCATCATACTCTGAAAGATTTGATAAGTTTCAGAGAGCGTAGATGTAAAATTAAACAGAGTAGAGCTAAGAGCAGAACACTGTGACACTCCTTGTTGCAAGGCCTTAAAGTCAGAGAGGAAAGGAGGCAAATAGACCACCTGTGTTCTAAATGTCATCTGGAGTCTACACCAGACAAGGCCAGTGCCTTTAATCTCGGCTTCCTGTAATCTAACCACCGAATGCTGTGGGAGGCTGCTTTGAATGTTACTGACAGATCTAAGAGAATCAGCGCAGATGGTTTAACCTGGTCCGACAGAATTTGAAGGTCATCCACTACATCTAGGACAGCTGTTCCAGTGCTCTGTAGGAGACGAAAGCCTGACTCTGCGCCAATCTTTTCATTAACAATCCATTCATATACTTTTCTGACATCTTAACCGCAAACAGTAAGTCTTTGACTGATATGAAACAGCGTGGTATATACAACCCACGCTTCATCATGATTAGTCTCAAATTGCACATAGGTCCTTGGAGCTTCATGTTTTGTAGAGCTATTTTCACTTAAATCTCAAAACATCTATATCTACTGTTCCCCTTATTCAATTTTCCATGGATTGGTGTAATTCTTTTTAATAAAATGTACCTTATCGCCCTGTGTCTTTTTGAGATCTTTATTGTTAAGTGTTTGACTTTATTATTATTTTGGTAGTGCACAAATACTTTACACATCACCTTAAGATAAGTCTGTCTGCGCTGTGCCATAACTATCAGGGGGGTTAAGCTCATATTAATTTAGTGACTTTTGGAGTTACAATTAGTGTAATTATTCTCAGCGATAGGTGACCACCAACCCCAAATAATAATCCACTTTCTTACAGATATGTAATGCCAAATGTAATAGTATAAAATTATTTTACAATATCTGTCACATAAGGAGTGAGATCGTGAGCATTGCTTTTGGTGTGGAAGTTTTTTTATGCATATCTGTTGCGTGAGATATGGCTTGCTGAGAGAACTAGAACTTGACTTGCAATATTCTGTGGTTTTTCAGTTTTGTTTCATAACCACAGGTCTAATTTAGCTGTGCTATTCTAAGGGGATTGCCTAGGATTTTTAAATGGACCTTAATGTGTTAATTGAGGATACCACTACAGTAACATAAAAATAAAATAAAAAATCAATGGCACTAATTGCACATATTATACAACATGCACGAAGACAGCTGCATCACAAGAGTCCCTTTGCCGATGATTAAAAAATGGATGCTTATACATTATTAGATTAAGCATCACTTGTATTGTTTATAAAACATGCTGCATGTTATTCGACACAACCATTTAACCTGCCAGGGACTTGAATAGTCAGGTCCCTCTTTACATATGTTATCCAGTAAGAAAACATAGCACAGTTATTATTATTATTATTATATCTGATTTTGTTGAGCGCGCAGCTACCCGTGGGTTTCCCGGCGCTAGAAGAACAGAAGTAAAAGAGGGCAAACGGGAGTGCAAGGAACAGGTTACAAAGAGAACAGCCAGGTTTTCACTCCTTTGCGGAACTTAAGATAACATGTTTCAGACCGCAAAGGGATGGGAAGCGAGTTCCAGAGCGTGGGTGCCAGGTAGGAGAAAGAGCGCCCACCAACTCTAGCACGCTTGAAACGGGGGACAGAGAATCTGCAGTGAGTGGAGGATCTAAGGGTGCGGGAAGGACAATATTGATGGACTAAGGTGGATAGATAGTGAGGGGATTTTCCAGCTTTGATACGGTGCATAAAGCATAGTGCTTTAAATTTGGACCTAGATTCTATGCGCAGCCAATGCAGGCTACGCAGGGAAGAAGAGACTGAGGTTGTTCTAGGCAAATTACAAAGTAGACGGGCAGCCATGTTCTGAACCACTTGGAGCTTCCGGGTGACCTCCTTGCAGGCACCCAGAAGAAGTACATTACCGTAGTCCAGCCGCGATGTCACTAGGGCCCGGACCACTGACTTCTGGGTGTCTGGAGGAAGCATCCATGTGATCTTCCTCAGCCACCTGATGATGGTAGTACAGGTGGCTGAGACTTTGACCACATGTTGTCTCATGGATAACTGATTATCAAAGAGGACCCAGAGATTGCGTGCTGTAGTTGCTGGGGCCGGCAATGGTCCCATTTGCTGAGGCCAATGTTGCGGGCCCCAGAGAGCGGAGTCCGGCCCAAACAGGCGTAGCTCCATTTTGTCGCCATTCAGCTTCAGTTTGTTCATCAGCATCCAATTGGCGATGTCAGTAAGTCCAGAACGAAGAGAAGAGGAAGGAGAGTGCTGATTAGAAGAAAGAGAGAAAATGATTTGAGTGTCATCAGCATAAGAAAAAATAGAAAGTCCAGACTGTTCAGCAAGAAAAGCAAGAGGTCTAACATAAAGGTTGAAGAATAAAGGACTGAGAATAGAACCTTGGGGGACACCATACGGAGAGTTGTGAACAGTGGACACAGAAGAGGGGGAAAAGACCTGAAAAGTGCGATTAGAAAGAAAATTAGAGATCCAAGCAAGAGCGGAGCCACAGATACCAACAGACTTCAAGGCTGAAAGAAGGATGTTATGGGAGACGGTGTCAAAAGCGGCACTCAAATCCAAAAGGATGAGTGCCACTGTCTCCCCTCTATCTACCTGGCGCCTGACTGTCTCCGTGACTCCCAGATTGGTGGACTCCGTAGAGAAGCCCGCCCGGAAACCTGACTGGGAAGGGTGAAGGGTGTTCGCTGATTCAATGTGGGTGGTAAGATGACGGTTAACATGCTTCTCCAACACCTTCGAGAGGCAGGGAAGCAGGGAAATTGGCCGGAAGTTGGCTGGGTTGCAAACATCCGCATTAGCTTTCTTCAGGAGTGGAACCACCATCGCATGTTTCCAGATGTTAGGAACAATTGCCTCAGTGAGAGAGGCATTCAAGAGAGCCAAGATACAGTCCAGAGGGACGGTAGCTAGAGTACAGAGAATCTGGGGGGGCATGGGATCCAAGGGAGAGCCGGATTTGATCTCTGCCAACAGTTTCTGGTTGAATCTGGCAAACCAAAAGAATCAAAACAATGTAAGGCACAACATAAAAATAAATGCATTCATGCATAAATGCAGTCCCTACCGCACCAGGACCACACAACCACTCAAAAGAATATATTCATATTCACTCCCAAAAAAAATTCGATGCTAAACTACAATGTTGCAGTATTAACAATAAAGGTGAATACAAATGAAAGGTATACAAAATTGGGAGTATTATTTGAGGGGGTGAGTACCCACCTCAAATAATAACCACAATGCTTGTCTGAGTTAACCACTAATTTCACTAAATTACCTGAGCTCAATCCCCTGATAAATATGGCACAGGGCACATAGGCTTAACTAAAAGGCAATGTATTTATGCAGTACCAAAAACAATGATAAAGTCAAAACCCAACATAAGAAAAACCCTGAATCAAATTAGAAGAATAGAGTACATTTTAATAAATAAAATGACATAACAACAAAAGAAAAATCTAATAATGGAAATCAGAGTTATGAATTTCTAAAGTTTAATTGTGCAAATAGCACCAAGAAGCATTAAGCTCCAACAACTTTGGCCTTAACAGGTTACCTAGACACAAGTTAAGGCTGATGGTGTTGGAGCATGGGTCGGATAGAGAAACCAGGTTTGACTGAGTCAGAAGTTTTACCTAAGGACTTAGTCTCTGAAACGGAATTTGAAAATACTCTGTGGGGCAAAACAGCAGGGTGTGATCGAAGAGGGCTCTACCTCATAGTATAGCTTCTGTACGCGGTCTCTGTGAAGCCATTGACTTTTGACAGGCAAGCTCTGAGAGGGGGAAATCCGAATTTACTGCCCAAGGAAGTTCCCTTGCTAGCTGAATACTTTCGCCCGGTGCAAATTTCTACGTGTGTCTCAGTCACTTTTTTGGAGCTTGGATATTTCCAGTGGGGCAAGGCTGCGGATGTAGCCGTAGATGACTCCAGAAGGCTGTATACACTCTCAAATAGGTCCAGCTGAATCTGATTTGCTCCTGCAGAAAAGCTCTGAATGGGAACATTTGATTTTTTGGGCCCATCATCAATCATCTTTCTTGGGTCGGCCTCCAGAGGTTCTTAAAACCAAACATTTTCCAAGTCCCAGGTTTCAGGAAAAGTTAGGCATGTACTTTGATATCACTGAAGGGTCCAGGACCTGCGGGACAGTACCTGAAGGTAAAGACTCACTCCAGCAGAGTCCAGCAGCAGGTTTTAGGGCAGGCTGAGTTAGAACTAATAGGCAGGGAAGTTGCAGGAAACAGCTTGTCCCTGTAGCATGAACTGTAGGTCATCATTATGACCTTTGGAGTCTTGCTCTTTGTCCTGGATATAAGACAGAGAAGGTGAAATCCTTCAGAGCTCTTCCCACAGCCCACAGGCAGTTGGCTCAGTCCTCTTCTGCTCTTTCTCATGTCCAGTAGTGTTCTAAAGTGGGTGTCTGGCATTGTCACATTTATGTCTGGCTCCATCTAGTGGGTGGAAATGGATCTTGCGTATGCTCTGAGCAATGGGGGAGAAGTTCCTTTGGCCAAACCTACATACTTTGGGCATTTTCAAGAGGGCAAGTGTCTTTTGACACGCTAAACTTGGGCATTGAGGGCTGGGAGTGTCTATGGGCACTGTATTATGTAGGGCATTCCACCGGGCGGTGACGTGGGCGGGGGAGGGGCAGGGTGGGGGGGTGTAAATTACGGGAAACGGACGATTACAGGTAAGTAACGTAAAAAATAAATAAAACAAATTTTGTTGCACGCCTGCATCGCATTTGGCGTTGCAGTGCGCGCAACTAAATTCGGAAGACTGGTAGAATAAATGTAGGGCTATACAGAATCCAGACAATGGATACACACGAATGGTTTTGACATCCTATTTCCCTTCCTTTCAAGTGTGCCCCAGTCTTATATGTAAAACCCAGACACAGAAGTCAGTGGAACAAAGCAAATCAGACAGTGGATACACAAGAATTGTCTTGCCAATCTTTTCTCTGCCTGTCAAGTGTGCCCCAAAGTGTTAAATGAAAACCAAGCAGACCTGTCAAAAAGAATGCCCACAATATCCACTCAGCATATTCTGGGAGGTTCAGAGGCCTCATCTCTGCCTATTCAGATCAGCCTATTATTTGCCCCTGGGAGACCTTTCACACCTTTTTTCATACCGAATTATATACTTATCAGTGGCTGGGAGAAGATTGAGAACAAATGCAAATTAGCTTGAAGGAACATCAGGTAGGGAAAGGTATCATTCTAAAAGTTACTTTTTGAAATATTTATTAAAAATCCAACCTCAAAATTGAATTGAATTTTTAATAACTATTAAAATTAATTTTTTTATAATTTTTACATCTGGTCCCATTCCTTAGAAGCAGATTCGGAATTTTAATCTGTGTTTTTGCTTTCTGACCTACTGGCTTTGACTCTGTTTTTGCTGGTTTAGTGTCTCTGTGCATTTTCACACTGCTGTTCAGTGTTAAAATGCAAATGCTCCTTTGTAGGTTGCATTACAGATAGTAGTTTCCATAATTGGCATATTTGATTTACTGGCAAGTCCCTAGTAAAGGGCACTGAGAGTGCCAGGGCCTGTAAATCAAAACGCTAGTGGGCCTGCAGCACTGATTGTACCACCCACACGAGCAGCCTTTCAAAGCATTCTCGGACCTACCACTGCCGTGTCTGCATGCAGTTTTTACTGACATGTTGACTTGGCAAGTGCACCCACTTGCAAGCCCTAACCTTTCCTTTTAGTACAGTGAGTCACCCCTAAGGTATGCCAAATGTACACATATGGGTAGGGTGCAGTGTATTTGAAAGGTAGGACATGTACTGGTGTGTGTGACATGTCCTGATAGTGAAATCCAGTGTATTTCGTTTTTCACTGTCCCATAGGATAGAATGGGGCGTACTTGGTAACATTTTACGAGTACATATTCCCATAGAGACAAGATGGAGTTT
This sequence comes from Lissotriton vulgaris, assembly GCF_964263255.1. Classification (NCBI taxonomy): domain Eukaryota; kingdom Metazoa; phylum Chordata; class Amphibia; order Caudata; family Salamandridae; genus Lissotriton; species Lissotriton vulgaris. The sequence continues at coordinate 729,850,131 of NC_141687.1, forward strand.
AGTATGCATGAACTCAAATGTAGAAATGCATTTTTTTATAAAGATGATTATTAGGTTCTGTGTTTGTTAAGACCACTCTTAGAAAGTAGATATGTTCTTGCTTAGCCATTCTGTGTGCCTCTGCTGGGTTGTGAATTGACTGTCTGGCTTTGGAGTGACGATGACTAGGGATGTGCATTCTCTTCAGATAGCCACTGGAGGGGATCGAGATGTGTCCTGCCTTTCCTGGATGAGTCAGGGCTGGGATGAATAGACCTGTGCTGCATTTAGAGTAGTGGGAGATTTTCTTGCAGCTGAATGGGCCTGGCCTGTCTGGGACAATGCTGTCTCCACCTCCTGCCGGGGAGCTGGGCCAGAGAGGACCAAACTGGTTTGGACTGAGCACAGACACTCTCTGCCCAAGCGAAAAAAGAGAAACTGAGTGAAAATATTAGGGCTCAGACTCCTGTCATATGGTTATTACGTTTCCATAGGTTGTGTTAAGTTAGCATGCGCTTGTTAAACGTTTAAACGCCATGTCATATGGTTATTACGTTTCCAAAGGTTGTGTTAAGTTTAACAAGCGCATGCTAACTTAACACAACCTATGGAAACGTAATAACCATATGACACGTTTAAACGCCATGTCATATGGTTATTACGTTTCCATAGGTTGTGTTAAGTTTAACAAGCGCATGCTAACTTAACACAACCTATGGAAACGTAATAACCATATGACACTCCAGAACTTTAGAACTCGCTTGGCTCAAGGAACCTGCCAGGAAGAAAAGCTGGAAGAACTTCCAGTAAGAGTATTGCCCCTTTGCTGTGTTGTTAGTTTGCTGAGTTGGCCTGCAGTTGCTGCTTCTGCCTTGGGCAGTGAAAGTGCTGGATTGAACTTTCTTTACTTGTTGCTGAGAATCTCCAAGGGCTTGAAATAGAGCTTGCCTCCTGTTCACGAAGTCTCAGGGACAGCAAACACTTCAATTACCTCTGTGTACCACCTCTGGAACTGTGGGTTTCAGTTGCCACGGAGGGGGAATGCAGCCGACACCATCACTGACACTGCTGCTGACTCCGGGTCCTGAAGGCACTGCCGCACTTTGCACCCCAACCCTGGTCTCACAGACGAAGACGACCGTGGCTGCCACGAGCCACTGTTTGCACTGCTACCTGTGGGCACCGCACTCCGCACTGCCTTGCTTCTCTCCACCTCACTGGTCTCACCGACGTCGCTGCCTGCTGAACTTGACACCATGACTGCACCGTGGTTTGAGGGCACTGCTCGTAAGTCACACGATGCACCACCCCGTCCCACACCGCAGTCTGGGCTGACCGACACCAGCTCCCGTCAACCAGCACTGGTGCTTGCACCGCAACCTGTCAGCACCACCACGAGCACCGCCTCACTCCACACCGCAGCCGTGGTGTCACCGACCATCACAAACCGTTGCCTGTACCACAAATTGAGGGCAATGCATGCTGCACTGCTATGATTCACAACGCAACTGCAATGGTTGCAATTACCGTGTCCCACCAGCATGGACCAAAAGACACTGTTTACGAGTCTGCTGACACTAACGCCGGTCAGCAGCGATGCGGTCGTCTGGAACTGTTGGATTCTGTTGTTTTCAGCACCATGGTAGCCCCAGACGGAGCTACCGACTTTAAGGAACTGCATTTTAAAGTTACCCTTGCACAGTGCATATTTTTGATTACTCTATTTTGGTCTTTTATCGTTTTGGTCTTGTTTGCACAGACAAATATGGGTTATTTTTCTAAAACTGGTGTGGTGTCCATTTGTAGTGTTTTCACTGTGTTACTCTACGCTATGTGCAAATGCTTTACACACTGCCTCTGAAATAAGCCTGATTGCTCGTGCCAAGCTACCAAGGTGTTGAGCAGGGGTTATTTCAGTAGTGTATCCCCCTTATCCTGACTAGAAAGAAAGGGTCCCTATTTGGACAAAGGAGCAAACCATTTCAAACTAGAGACCCCCATTTCTAACATTGACTGCAATGCAAGGGTGACTTATTAATATTTAAAAGGGAGGTCTTCACCTGTGAAAAGAGTTATTTAGATAAGTTACCTTTCAGTTTTTAAATTGTACAGTCAGGTTTCAATGGTAGATCTGAAGCCATTTTTACATAGTCACTGTAGTGGATGGCACAATAGGTGTTGAAGTCCTCTAGTTACATTCAGCTTATAGGCCCTGGGTACATTGTGTACCATATACCAGGTACTTTTATGTAAGTTAAATATACTAATTAGGGTACACTCATTTTTTCACTTTACTGCTTGTTAGCAGGATTAAAGTGTACAGAGTACTAAAGCCAGCAAAAATGTAGGATCCAACAAATGGCGAAAAATCCAGGGTGACCATGCTGAAAAGGATGATTTCCTACACTCCCCCCTTCCAAATGAATAAACCTATTCTAAACAGTGGATTTCTTGAACGTTGCTTTTCACCATGTTTAATAGTTCATGAGTTCCTTATTTGAGTTCTTAAAAGTGAAAACTATAACTGCTATCAGTGACAGAAACATCTTGTTATGTGTGGCTCTCACTGACAGCCATGAGCATGATAACTGTTTTGTAACCTGGATTTTCACTGTACTAGCATCAGAGAAGTGAAAAACATGCCTTCATTGCTCTGATATCAGAGCAATGAAGTGCAGCACTCCAAACAGGTGCTTTGGTGGGCAGTGCCTCACCACCTTCCCTGGGTCACCAAAATGAGATGGTGTAGTGTCGATGGTGATCTTGCACCAACAACAACTATCTCCCTGTTAGCCATTTGTCTGCCAGAACCAAGCTAGCAGGGAAATGGAGAGTGCCCTGATGAATGACTATCACAGAGCTGCTGTCACTGCAGAGGCACATATCCTTCTCTGATTATGAACAGAGATCGTGGCTTTGGTAGGGAGGGGAAAGCAAGTTAGGAAGGGTGTTTAGAGACATAATGCCAGTTCCATTTTTTGGGGGTGAGAAGGGTGACGGAAAGGTATTACCAAAGGAGGAAGGAGAGGGTGGCAGAATGGCAAGGAATTTTGTTTTTAGTGTGGGCAGGGGGTTATCCTGTTGGTGGTCATGAATCATTGCAAGATTACAGGCATTTCTTTAAAGGGTGATTACGTGCTGGGAAGATATTTTGTCAAGGATGCATTGGAAGGAAAACAGAATACAAATTATTTAAAGATTGAGTGGGGACAAGGTCATTTTTCATTGGGTAGATGGGGATACTGATTGGACATGGCCTGACAGATTTTATTTAGTGCTGGGAAGATGATGGTTTCCCCGAGAGTGTTGGGGTGGGTACAGGACACCAGGGGCTGTAAGAGTACCTGAGAGAGGTATGGCCATGTTGTCCTTGGCTCAGAGGGGCGTGGTTTGGCGCCGACCGAGATGGCCGTGTGAGCGTGCAGCTCCGCGCCAGGTCCCGTAATATATCCTGTTATTCCCTCCTGCAGAGGCCCTGGAGGCACAAATTCGCCTTCTGAGGTGAATTTCAATCGGTGCAGAGAGTCTGGTTGCCGACGGGGCTGCGGAGGGCGAGCGGCGATCGAGATCCGAACGCGGAGGTGCCCGGCCATAGACAAAGGCAAGATGGCGGCGTGAGGCTCCGGAGCGCATCGGAGACGGAGGGCGCTGGCAGCTGTTATCCTGGTGGCTGCTGAGAAGGGCAAGGGGTGCGGAGAACTCCCTGAGGACACACTCGGTGCTGAGCGAGGGGTTGAGGACGCTGTCCCCCAGATCGCGGTGAGTGCGGCCCCCTCGCGGCTCCCCCCCCCCCCCTCCCCCCTCCCGCTCCCCGTCCTGGAGGCTGGTGCGGGACGGGTGGCCTGGGACTGCGGCGCCTGCAGCGGATAGCGGGCGCGCAGGCGGAGTGCTGAACTGGGACGCCCCGGGGGGGCAGCACAAGCGAGCGGACCCGGCCGCCTACGAAGCAACTGTTGCAGGCGAGCGGCGGATTTTGGAGCCGCAGAGGCAGAGGGGCCGGGTCGCGCACAGTTGGGGACCCAGACCATCGGGAGGTGAAGCACTGGCGGTGAGCTCCTAGGAACGGAGGGCGCCCTGCGCTCAGGTCGGGACAACGGGGGCTTGTTGTTTTGGCGGGGACCGCCCGCCTGGACCACAGCGACAGCGGAGTTGCGGAGGTGGGGCACACGTGGGGGCGAGGTCCAAGGCTGTGCTGCTGGCCTGCTGCGGTGCCCCGGACCGGATACCCGACACGATCAGCCCCCTGGGGGTGCCCGCCTCCTTGCCTGGGGGGATGCTGCTGGCCTGGGCGGCAGGATTTGGACGATGGCCCAGAGCCCTGTTGGTGGCTTAAAACTATGTACTGCTGGTGACAGTCAGAGCCGGCAGGTGTGAAGAAGCAGAAATTACCATTGCCGAGGTGTGGGGGGCCCTGGTGTACTTGGCCGCTGGTGTGACTGTCAGGAGTGCTGTGGACAGCGGGGCCATAGGCAGAGGTCCGGGAGGAGCATCTTTTGTGCTCAAGATGGCTACTACGGGCGGGGTTCTCACCACGCCGCCTGGGCAAGGCGATGCATCCACCTTCACTCAAAATGGCGGTGTCCGGGCCCCTCAGGAAGACACTACGCCGGAACAGCGGCTGAACTTGCGTCTTGATGCTATCCTGGCTGCGATCACCACGACTAAGGAGACGCTGCACCAGGATATTGCGCAGGTTGCCACGGGGCTGGGCCTACTGAGAGCTGACCACGCCAAGCTCTCGGATAGGGTGAAGGAACATGAACAGTTACTCCTAGACCTGAAACCTGCTGTGGTGACGGCGGAACACAAACTGACGGACATCATGGGCCGTTTCGCGATTCTGGAACGACGGGCGGAGGACGCGGAAAGCCGTAACAGGAGGAGCAACGTGCGGGTGGTGGGCCTTCCGGAGAGGATCGAGAAAGACGACGCAGTGGCGTACATGGAGGACTGGTTCAAAACGGTCGTGGCGCCGGAGGGGCTTTCTCCTTTCTTCTCCCTGGAAAGGGCACACAGGGTCCCGGCCAGGCCGCCCCTTGAGGGCCGACCTCCCCGACCGATTGTAGTGAAATTGCTGCATTACAAGGACCGTGACCTTTTGATACAGAGGGCGCGGACTCAGGGCCCCTTTCAAGTGGACAATAGCAGGGTCACGATCTTTCCGGATTATACACAAGAAGTGCAGAAAAACAGGGCGTCCTTTCTGTCAGTTAAAAAAGAGCTGAGGGAAGAGGGGATTCAGTACTCCTTACTTTTCCCTGCAAAACTGAGGGTTATCCTCGATGACAAAACACACTTCTTCCAAACTCCAGACGAGGCTTGGTCGTGGCTGGAGTTATACCGTGCTGGGACGGACCGCACAACCAAAAGCGGAAGGGAGAGACCGAAGCCGATCCGGATCAGGAAATCGCAGCGCATTCGCTCACGGAACAAACTCCAGAGGGCCATGCGGGAGGCCCAGATGGCGGATGACAGGAGAGGGGCTGTGGCTGCAACGGCAAGCGTTACAGGATCACAGCAGGAAAGAACGTCGGAGGGGTCAGCCTCGGAGGAGGAGGATGAGAAATCTGGAGGCGATGAATCGGAAACAGGGAGTGCCCGGGGACCAGTGGTTACCCCACAGACTTCGGATGGAGTGTTTAATGAGTGACGTTCCAAAGAATCCAATAACTCCGGGGTACCTGTTGGGACTGACTCTCCGGACTTTTTGGTATGCTATCAGGTATGGGGCGGAGAAAGCAGGGTGGGACTGGGGGCGCGGGGTGGGAGCTCTGCTGGCCCTGGTTCGGTGCTCTATCACCCTCTTGTGGCCCTTAAGGCCTTCTGTGGTGGCGACCACAGATTAGTGTGAGTGTGTGGTTTTGATGGTTTGGAACGGGGCTGAAGCTGGGTTATTAGGTCCTGTCCTAGGGAGTGGGGTTTGGGGTGTTTTTGGGGGGGATTGGGAAGGGGGGTGCGACTGCTGCAATGCGGGGTACAACTGTTTGATGGTGATACTGCGCAGAAATGTCTACTATGGGGTCGTTACCTAATGTGAAATGTATTACATGGAATGTCCGCGGAATTCAGACGATGGTGAAACGCCACAAGGTGCATGCATATCTGGTGAGGTGGGGAGTGCAGATAGCAATGCTTCAAGAGACTCATTTAACTAAGAAAGAATGCGGCGCTTTGCAGAGGAGGTGGCGGGGTCAGGTGTTTGGCACAACTTATTCAGCATTTGCCAGAGGGGCCCTAATCTGGGTGAGAGCAGGGACTCCGTTTGAGGTCACGTCACAGCGGGTTGATCCTGAGGGTAGATATGTGGCGGTGGAGGGGCGACTTACGGGCGGGAGGTGGTCCTGTGTAGTGTGTATGCCCCCAATTCTGATCAGGCCCGCTTTTTTGACGGCTTAACAAGTTCGCTGGCTCACTTTTTGGCTGGCCCGGTCTTATTAGGGGGCGACTTTAACTCGATCACTGATGTAGTGATGGATAGGTCGCACCCGCCGTTGGTCGACTCCCCAGTGCGCAGGCTGGCGGCTCATAGGAAGGATTGGCAGGAGAAGTGGGGACTGCTTGATGTATGGAGGGTACAGCATCCTGAGACGAGGGATTACTCCTACTTTTCTGCAATACACGACCTACATGTTAGATTAGACGCAGTGTTGTGTAGTGGCACTTTGGCAACAACGGTGACGCAGACTGAGTACCTGGCTAGGACCATATCGGATCATAACCCCTTATTGGTATCAGTGCAGTGGCAACGAGCTAGGTCAGCGGTCCCATCGTGGCGGCTTCGGCCGGAGGCGCTGGAGGATCTGGTGTTCAGTGACGTGGTGCAGCAGGGCATTGACCGCTACTTTGCGGAGAATGAGGGCTCCGCGACGTCGCGATCGATAGAATGGGATGCGATGAAAGTGGTGGTGAGGGGCGTGTGTATGGGTAGGTTCTCGAATGCGCGGGCGGCTGTTCTGAATGATTTAGCGAAAGCTGAAGTGGCGTTGCGAGACCTGGAACGTCAGAGGCCTGAACGGCCGGCTCTACAGGAGAGATTGGTGGAAGCTGAGGAGGTGGTGGCGACTGAGACTGAACGGCTGCGGTGTTATGACTATAATTTGTATAACATCAAGGTACATGAGGAACGTGATAAAGTGGGCGCCCTACTTGCGAAGCTTGCGGATCCTGAGCCTAGGGGGTGCCCGATAATGAGTATAAGAGCAGAAGGTGGGGAGGTAGTCTACTCGCAATCAGCTGTGTTAACGTGCTTTCAGTCCTATTACACGGGACTGTATGAATGCCAACTGGAGGCGGGGAGGGATGAGATAGGTGAACACCTGGCCTTGCTCCCGCTGCCCATGCTGGATAGTGAAGATGCTAAGGAACTGGGAGGTCCTATAACGCTAGCGGAAGTGAGAGTAGCTATTAAACAGATGGCCCGGAATAAAACCCCAGGAGTGGACGGTTTGCCAATAGAGTTCTATGCCAAATTTATTGACATCCTAGCGCCGAAACTATTGGTGGTGTACTCGGAGGCCAGGCAACGGGGTTGCCTGCCTGAGTCAATGAGGGAGGCACTAGTGGTGCCACTGTTAAAGCCAGGCAAGGATGCGTTGAGTGTGACATCTTACAGGCCCTTATCGATGCTGACGGTGGACTATAAGATCTTGAGTCGAATCCTGGCCACTAGGTTGCTGCCGCACATGACGAAGCTAGTGCATAGGGACCAAGCGGGGTTTATCCCGACTAGGAATACCTCCATGAATATACGACGGCTGGTCCGCATTTTGGATAGTGCCGGGTCATCGGCTCTTGACTCTGTGGTGCTAGCGGTCGATGTCGAAAAGGCTTTTGATAGCCTTGAATGGCAGTATTTAGATGAGGTGCTGCTGAAGTTCGGAGCTGGGGAGGGATTCCGGAACTGGATGAGGGTCCTTTACACGTCGGCTAGGGCAAGGGTGCGCCTGGGCCCGCTGATATCTTCGGCCTACCCGGTTTGTAGGGGGACGAGACAGGGCTGCTCACTGTCCCCCCTGCTGTTCGCATTGGCGATGGAACCGCTGGCAGCGCAGGCGAGGATGGGTACAGTGTATGGAGGGATCACGCAAGGGCCGGAGTCGCATTATATCTCGTTATACGCTGATGACTTGCTGCTGTACTTAGCGGACGCTGAGTGGTCTTTGGAGGGTGCAGTAGATATGCTGATTGGATTCGGGTGGCTGTCGGGCCTCAAGGTGAACTGGACTAAGACCTGTGTATTTCCATTGCGGGCAGGTACGCCCTGTCCCCCGTTAGCAAGGGAGGTAGTATGGAAGCCTTCTGGCTTCACATACCTCGGGGTGCGAATTTATCATGAGGCAGCTGATCTCCTGGAGGGGAACGTAGGGCGGTGCATGCGTGCGCTGAAGGGCTGCATGGCATTTTGGGCCTCCCTCCCTCTGTCGGTGCTGGGCCGAGTAGCACTGTTGAAGATAGTGGCGCTTCCCCGGCTGCTTTATTACTTTCGAACGCTGCCGGTATGGATTCCACAGCGGGTCTTTAGGGAACTGAAGATGTTGGTGACTGGCTTCCTTTGGGGCCAAGGTCGGCGGAGGGTGGCGTTGGAAACTCTGATCAGGCCTAAGATTGAAGGGGGAATGGCAGTCCCCGATTTTGAGCTATATTACCTAGCGGCGCAACTGCAGACTCTAACGCAGAATGTGGCTAGAGAATTCAGGGGTCCTGAGTGTGACCGTGGTACTGGTATTCCGAGGTACATCCTTTCTTATATAGTTATGCAACAGAAACTGGATTTGAGGGAGCTCACGGTGGAGGAACGGACGCTTAGAATGTGCTGGCAACGGAGTCTGAAAAGAGCGAGGAAGGTCCGGCCGTATGCACCGGAGATACCGTTGGGAATGTTGACCGCGCTGCCGCATGGGGGTGACTGGTCCAGGCTTTTGGAATGGGAGGAATTGGGACTGCAGATGGTGGGGGACCTGTACATTGATGGAGCATTGGTTCCCTATCAGGTGCCTCAGGAGCAGTTTGGTTTGCCGGACGGTACCTTTCTTTTGCACGCGGCGGTGGTGGCGGCGCTGCAAAAGCATTGGGGAGCGGGACTTGCCGAGCCGGAAGTGACCATGGCATGCCAGTATGTGGTGATGGCTGCGGGCACGGTCAAAGCGGTGACGTGTCTCCACATGAGAATGTTGAACGAGGCGCTGGCTCCACTGCTGGCTTTGAAGTCGCGATGGGAGGATAGCATAGGCAAGCCCATCCCGGACACGGTCTGGAGTCAGGTCCTGAGGCGGACGTGGAAGGGCACGAGGAACGCACGGTTTCAGCAGGTGCATTTCTTTATAATACATAGGGCGTACTTGACTCCGGAAAGGATAAAACGGTACTTCCAGGTGCTTGACGCCGTGTGCCCACGATGCTTGGCGCCCGAGGTTGACTTGGATCACATGTTATGGGGGTGTTTCCGACACTGGGGGCGTACTGGCAGGAAGTGGGGGTGCTCTTGAATGCGGTAACGGATAGGGAGGTGGACTTTGATATGGCGGCATGTCTCCTGCTTTGGTTTCCGCATACAAAAAAGACGAGAATCACCAGTAAATTTATGGATTTGGGTCTTATATTGGCACAAAGAGAGATCACCTGGCACTGGAAGTCTAGAGAAGGCCCTTCAGTGGGGAGGTGGATGAATGAGCTGTTGAAGTGGGCGGGATGTGAAAGCATCATTAGAATGCAGCAGGCTACCAGGTTTGGCAAGGAGAGCTGTTTGGACATGGCGAGAGCTTGGGAGATGGTGGTGCAGGCGTTGCGTGATTATATGGTGGGGGATGACGAGGAGGAGTGATGATCCATGCGGCTTCCATGCACTTCTAGCGATTGCGAACGACTCCTGGTAGATGGCGAACCTCTGAGATAGCACGGATTTGGACAGCCCGCATTAGCAGCAGCAGCGGTAGTGGGGGGGGGGCGTTTTGGGGAGGGTAGTTCGACTTAGCGGCCCGGAGTAGTACGGGAAGGATGGCATGTAGGTTGGACCCAGGGAACCGGGGGCTCCCGGGACGGTAGTCAGGTATTATGACACTGATACTGGGGAGGCCCGGGAAGGGGACTCTGGAGCGACTTGACCGAAGTGGTGTTGGGCAAGGGATGAGCTGTTGACAGGTTCTCCCTGAAAATTCGGAGTTCGCTTGTTGTTGTAGGGGGGGGGAGTTTTAGGGGGGTAAAAGCAGATACTAAAAACTGATGCTGATCGAATACATGGGTGAGGAGTACACGAAAGCATCTTACTGGGAAGGGTACCCTACGGCGCCGCCCAGCCTCCGGGATGTGGGCCAAATGGCTGTGTACGATATATCTGTAACTCTTACGATTGTGATGCTGCAAGTGAACTGATTGGCGTAATATGTGGTCTTGTTGCTAATTCTGCAATAAAAATATATTTTATTAAAAAAAATGTTGTCCTTGGCTCATTATGACAATATGCCACGTGTGGTACTGATCTGAGCAGCACAGGAAAAATGTGGTCCTTACACAAAATAAAACTGTTGGCTGATAGAATTTCCCACTTTTGCATTCCAAGTGACATCATATACAATGTGAGCACTGCTCTCCTTGTCCATTTGACATCTGGAAAGCCTCTGTTGAAAACAACAACCTATTATTCAGAACAAAATATCTTTAATTACATATTTTCTGATAGGTAGTGATCTAATATGCGATGTGAACCCCAAAATTAACAGGGTGGGTGTAGTTTACAAAGCGTCATGAAGTGGCTGGGGGTAGCACATGCAGAAAAACATATAATTAAAAAAGAAGAATAAATATGCTTCTTTCGTATTTCACCCTGTAAAACAACATATACATGGAAGTAGGTGTCATGGTACATCAAGATTTCACAATAGTAATGATCATATCCAAAACATCTATACATAAAAGAATAGCATTACACGTTGTGCACACAGCATTTTTAGATGTCGGCTAAATGAAATCATATTGCAATATTTGCCAGCTAGAGGAAGCGAGAGCCATGAATCTGGAGTGGTAGAAGAAAAGCGGGGCGGCAGAGACAAGGAGGAAAGGGGAGACGTAACTGCACTGACGTTGGGTGTCAGTGCAGCAGGAGGCAGAGACGAAGACAATGCTGACCATAAACAACAGAAGGGGTCAATGCAGGCCCTCCAATGCATGGTGTAATCATAACTGTACGGTGAGAACGTGAGGTCCCATTAGGGCAATATAAGAGCAGGGTGCCAATCTGAGGCGTCACCATTTTATTGCTCCCATGAACACTTCCTGAAAATGAGAATAAGCCTTTGTCAAGATTCCTCATGAACTTCTTTAGAACATGTAAATGAATGCTGTCAGCAAAAAGAATATGAAAACAATGCTGTCAGCGGGCAACACAAATATAACATACATTAGGTAAGTACAGCCGTCTCCTAAATTACCAATAAAAGACCCTTCACATGCACAATTAGACTTTTTATGGTGGGTTTTGATTTAGCGATGCAATTATGCTATAACTTGTGTTTATTGTGGTAGATTAAAATCAAGACCAGATATTAGAACTCACAGCCTTTGGCATGGTCTTACCCCAAACATTTTGCCTTCTCGCCCCCTGTTTTCACAAATGTGTTCCTGTTGACTTTGAAGTGTTGTACACTTTACCAGTGCTAAAGTGATTGTGCTCATTACTGTAACTGGTAAAGTGGGATGTACGTCGTTACAACGCATACTTTTACAACGCATGCCTTTACGACGCAACTTTTACAACGCAAGTTGTTACAACGACTTGCGTTGGGGGGCGCTGGATAGGGAATAGTTTAATGTACTATTCCAACTCCAGTCCTCGTGGATAGTAGGGAAGGTGTTGGATAGTAAATTAAAACTATTCCCTATCCTGGAGCGCCCCCCAGCACAAGTCGTTGTAATGACTTGCGCTGTAATGGTTGCTTCGTAAAGGTACTGCGTTGTAAAAGTTGCGTTGTAAACGCTGTTCCCCGGTAAAGTGGTAAAATTGACATACACCTGATAGGCATATTTCACTTAATTATACGTCCCAGGTAAAGTTTACTATCTCTAGCCAGGGCCTCTAATGGTGGCACTTATTGTGCCATCCACTTAAGTACACCGTTAGAACATATCTGAGGCCTGCCATTTTCAAACTGTGTGCAGTCATAAACTGCCAATCTGACCTGGCAAAAAAAACCTTTTGCCAGGCCTAAACCTTTCCTTTTAATACATATAAATCACCCCATGGTAGGCCCTACACAGCCCAAAGGGCAGGGTGCTTTGCACATAAAAAGTTGACATGTACTTTTAAGTTTTATATATCCTGTTAGTGAAAAACTCCCAAATTTGTTTTTCACTACTGTGAGGCCTACCTCTCCCATAGTATAACATTGGGTTACCCTATTACATTTATTAAGTACCAACCTTTGATTGGGAATAGGTAGCAAGGGCCTGTTAGGCCTCAAAATAATGCTAATTTGATGGCAAAGTCAGATTTTAAGTCACCTTTCTGAAAATTGATTTTTAGAAAGTTGGCATTTTTCTTGTCCTGTCCATTTGTCTGCAGCCTATGTCCTGGATCATATTACGGTGAATTTTTGGCAGTTGTCCTTTATCTAACTGTTAGGAGGTGGTTCTGACCATCTGAGCTGCCCTGATTTTTTGCTTTCTGAACACCTATTTTTTTAACTTTAACTGTGGGAGAGCCTCACAAGCTGGGACTCACCCACAGTGAACTCATGATGAAAGTGACTGCATGTGTATTTTACCGCCGGTGTCCTCCTTGCACACGTAGGCTGCTGCGCTGCAGCTAGAGTATGGGGCACTTGGCCTCTTTACATGCAGACACGTGTGTACATGCATGTGCACAAGTGTAAGGGCTGCACAGGGGAGATTCCTAGCATGCGCAGCCCAGGAGAAGCTACAAATTGAATGGTGTGACAGGACTTATGCAGAACTGGGTGGTGACATGCAATAGGCTTTCTACAATGGGAAGAAACATTTGAGGGAAAGTCAGTGTGCTTTACTGTTTTTATTCCATTATTCCCCTATGAGGATGGGGAGCACATGGGCTAGTTTTACCTTCCTAGGGCCTACTAACTCCAGTCACGCACTAAAGTCCACTGTAACTTATGTGAGAAGAAGCAATCGGAAGAGTTCAAAGTCATAGTTGTACTGCCTTTGGGTCATCCAGAAATGTCATATTTTTCTGAGTCAGCTCATAACCAGAGCCTGGCTGGGGTTGACCCTGCCATGCTGAATTAATGCTAATTAAGCTGTAGCATCAGAGGCCCAGACCAGCACAACAAGCATTCCAAGAGCGAAGGCCTCCACTCCAAGAAGAGAAGATGGGTGGAGATGCAGGTTCATCCATCAGCAGATGACACTTGGTGCCAGGCATCAAGCTACTCGGGAGAGAAGGCAGCGAGGGGGCAAGGGGCTCTCAGAGACCAGTGGCATGAGACCCCTGGACGATCCCATTTTGAACAGACCCAGAGGCCTGGGCAGGAAGCAGGGAACAGGGGGAGGGAAGTGATGTATCGCTATTTGATAGGGCAAACGGAGACTTCCTGCCAGCCCCTCCAAATTCTTTAAAAGAGTTTGCACAGTAAGGGGAGCTCTGGTGTGTGGTCTGCTGAGGATGACTGGAGCTAGAGCCTGGCACCATGGGCAACTGGAAGGAAGAACCTCCAGGCTGGCCCAGGACCCTGACTTGCACCGCAAGGTGAGACCAGGAAAAGTGACCAGGAGTCTGGGCTTCTGCTCAAGGAGAAGAGAGGCCCAGGAAGAGAGCCAGGTGAAAGACTGGCACAGGGAGCCAGTGAAGAACGCTCCCTGCTGCATTCACCTTCTTGGAGATCAAGAAGGTGAAGGAAAGTGCTCCCAGTGGCTGGGGAGCCCCGCCAGGGGCATGAAGAGGTCAGAATCACAATGATAGGTCCCCTGGGGGCTGAGATAGGCCTCCCAGAAGCTAGGTGACCTTTGACCTTTGGCCGACCAATGACGAAGCATATGGGGCTCCCCCGGGTGGGTCAGATCCTGGGGGCTGCCCCCAGCAGATGTGAAGCTGGTGAGCGCTGTTGTGCTCCCCATGAAAATGCCCTGTGAGGTGCCAGGTGCCCACCCTGGCCCCTTATGAAAATGGAGGCCAGGGAGCACTGTCACGCTCCTCGTGAAGTTGCCCAATCGGGTTGCCAGGAGCCCACCCTGGCCCCCGGTGATGCCAGAGGGTGGGGTGCGCCATCGTACCCCCCGCGAAGATGTACCTGGGGCCTGGGATCCCAATTCCAGGCCCCGATGCGAGAAGAAAAGCCGGGGAGCACCATCATGCTACACATGAAGAATCTTCAGGGGCCCGGGACCCATCTCCAGGCCCCGGTGGGAGAAGCTAAATTGAGGAGCGCTGATGTGCTCCCCGTGAAGATGGAGTGGGGCATGGGACTCCATCTCTGGGCCCCTATGTGACGGAGGAAGGTGGGGGTACGCCGTCACACTACCCCGTGGCTGCTGGAAGGCAGGGGAGTGCCGGACCAACAGGAATTCTCTGTGTCTGCCCGTCGGTGCGGGTAGAGCAGAAGAGGAGTACCGGCTACCGCGGAAGCACACATTGGTGCTTGGCGGCGATGGGCTCCTCTAGTGGATCTTCAGCAAGCCTGCTGTCAGGGGTTCCCGGGTAGGACCAGGACCCCGAGCAGAAGAGAGGAGGTACCAGGGGCCTGGGTGGGACCGGGCCCCCTGAAAACAAGCAGGAGCAGCCGGGGGTGGGCTCCCCGAGCTTCTATCACTCACCTGGGGGTCCAGGTGGGACTGGACTCCCCACCTAGGCAGGGAGTAGAGTGAGGTGACCCGCAGTTCTCACCTAGCATCGGGGGAGCCACTGCTCTACTATTCATGGGGCTGGAAGAAGTTCCCCATAATGCCTTGCAGGCCCGGACCGGCCTTCAAGGGAGTACAGCCTTTACGCTTCTCGTGGTGGGCCCAGGAGGACGAGGTCACTGCAAAATGTGTGACAGGATGCAGGGGGAGGCAATGCAGCCTCCCCCAGCACGAAGAGGAAAGTCCCCCCTTAAGTCTCAGGGGGACTTAAAAGAAACAACCCCTCAAGGGCACAGTTGGCAATCAGCATTCCCCTGGGCTGGAAATTTTGTTGTGCAGTTGAGGGGGTGCTTTAAGGATTGCCTTGAGGTGTCGAAGGCTGTGCTGGGGATGTCTGGAAAAGGGCATCTCCTGAAAGTGAAGAGATGTAATTGCACCAGAAATACACTTACTAATGTTATTGCTTTTAGAGGGACTGAAAGTCACATGTGTTATGTGAAGTACCTGTATAAGGTGATGTTATGAGCGAAGTGGTGTTATGTTGCCAGAAATTCCTGCTAGGGTGTCTGGGAGTATGTGCTTAATCCTGTGATTCAACTGTACGGCATTTTCGGGGCTTTAATTGCAATGCATTAAAACTGTTATCAACTGTGATGATTACATCATTTGAAGTGATGCCCAAACATATATTCTTGCTACTTTGTTAGGGGAGGAACAACCCAGAATGTTAGCCA
The DNA here is from genome assembly GCF_964263255.1 of Lissotriton vulgaris. Taxonomy (NCBI): domain Eukaryota; kingdom Metazoa; phylum Chordata; class Amphibia; order Caudata; family Salamandridae; genus Lissotriton; species Lissotriton vulgaris. The sequence continues at coordinate 729,865,646 of NC_141687.1, forward strand.
CTAAGGTGTTGAGATGCATACTGTACAGTCAGTATACCATGCTCACTCAGGGTTATGTGTCCCCAGGACAGGTGTACCTATTTTATAATGCTTGTTGAGATGATGGGGTGGGTCACCACTGGGATAGTGCCAGTTGGTTGGGCACTCGCTCCAAGTTTGTGTCAACCCACTGCATTAGGGGGCTAAATGATGTGCATACATGGGAGTGGTGGTATTAGACCCCACCTCTCTGCAGGAGGGGTGGCAATGTTATGCAATGTCACAAAGTAATTCCAACAGCCTATGTATATTTGTAAATTGGTGGATAGTATTAAGTAGTGTGTGTGTTTAATAAATGTACTCTTACTTTTATACAGCAATGCACAGACTGGACAATCAATTATTGAGTGTTATTTCTGTGCACCTGTAATGGCAATTACAAGCCCACACCACCTCCCTTGAGTAAGCCTTAGACTGCTCTTCAACGCTACCCTCTGAGAGTCAGGCGCAACACGAGGGTGTTTGGTTCCCAGTGAAGGACAAAAGTGACATGTTATTTGTGCAGGCCTCACAGATACTGCCTCATTTTCCAACAGTACCACTCACAGACTGTGAGACAAAGGGGTGCTAGATATGAGAGGACATGTCATCCTGCTAGGAAAGATAGTGTGGAGCTGTTTATTGTCCCACTTACATTATAAAAGGGCTGCTGCATCACACCAGCCTTTTCTCTCCCTAGAAACTTGGAGCCTGGGCAGCGAAAGGAAGGACATTTCCACAACCAAATGGGGGGATAGCCTAGATGTTTCTCCGATTTCAAAGGCTGACACCAGGTATAAAAATTGGAGTCTCAGACCAACTCTTCAGTACACTCTTGGACTTACGAGGACCCCCAGAAGGACTGACTTGAATTTCAGATGACTGCCATGCTGCTTAAGGCCTTCTTGGTACCCCAGAGGGCTGTTCTGTCACTACCAGTGGGCTGCCCTCTTGCTTAAAGCCTGCCTTACACTCTCAGAGGACTGTCCCACTCCTTAAGGCCTATCTGCCTTGCTGCTTGGTTCCCAGGACTTTCAGGGTGACTATAAAGACAAAGGGATGGCCTTGTGTTCTGAGCTATGGCATCACAACAAACTCCAAAATCCTTGAACCCTGCAACTGGAACCTGATTGAAGTGAGTCCTACCCTCCATATAGTGCCCAACCATTTCTGGATCCTTTAAATCATTGCAAATGGTGGCCAAACAGGCAAAACTCGAAACTTGGGACTTTGAAAATTTTCCTACAAAAAGTGGCCTCAGAATCAACTGGACACCAGGATTTACCTGCTCACCGATCCACTTGAAATGCATTGCAGTTGGACTGACTCCTACTCCACAGCAGCAAATACTAATCAGCGGGACATCTCATGAAGTTTATTGGGCCTTGTGGAGCCCTTCTTGGCCACAGCCTGCAGCTTCATCCTACTGAAGATTTTCAACATTCAAAAAGTTACAAAGTCTTCACATATAAAATCTTCACTGTGACTCTATACCGCAGCTCCCTGACAGTAGGCGTGGGCGGAAAATCCGTTCCGCTCGCGGATTTTGCGGATTTTCGGGAAATCCGCAATCCGCGAGATTTGCGAATTTCCCGCAAATTCCGCAAATCCGCGAGCAGCGGATTTTGCTCGCACTGCTCGCACTGTTCGCGTGAGTTCGCGCCCCGCGAATAAGTGCAAAATTGCAGAAATACGATCTTGGCAAAACTGAAAGTAACTACTTACCAGGTTCAAAAGTTCAGGCACATCATTAGTAGCCATTTCCTGTAGTGCTTCCTGAGGGGCCCCTCCAGAGTTCAGTTGCCAGTTGAAACTATTATGTGACCCTGCTCTGAACCTCAGAATAGTTACAATATGCCACAAAGGTCCTGAATTACAGCTAAGGGAGACAAGCAGGAGCCAGGCTGGAAGTTAAAATCCATTAATCAGCCCCTAATTCATTATTGTCAGTTGGGGCAGGGCAGGTGTTGTAACTAATTTTGCAACAATGAAAGCACTTAGCAAGTGCAAAAGATCACTAATCAGGGCGCACTAAGGAAGCAGGTGCCAGCTAAAAAAATATTCTGTGACACATTAATCAGCCCCAAATTAATTCAGGTCACTTGAGGCAGGGAAGGTGTGCTTTGCTTTGCCGAAAATAATGTACACTGGACAACCAGAGGGTGTGGTGATGAAACAGAGGGTGGCATGGGTGGGCCAGAGGGTGGCATGAGTAGTCAGAGAGTGGCAGTGGTGACAGAGAGTGGCAGTGATGAAGAAGAGTGTCCCAAACAGGCTGGACACGTAGAAACAACAAGTTCGCAAAACTTGCGACCCGACAGGTAAGTTCGCAAATTGCGAAATTGTAAAAACCCTCGCGAACTGGCAGAAACACGGGCGAACACAAAAAAAAAAAAATCCGCAAATTCGCGGGAATTCGCGGATTTTGCGGATTGCGAATCCGCAAATCCGCAAAATTCGCGGATTGCCAATCCGCAAAATCCGCTCATGCTTACCTGACAGCGACACCTCCTCCTCGAACACCTCCAGCTGTCTTCCCCAGCTGAACTTTACCTTCTCAGTAACATTTCTTCAAAATTTCTTCTAATTTTGGAGGTAAGCTGAGTCTGGCCCAATCCGTCTGGTGAAGCTGAACTATGCTCAGCGGGGTCGGCCTTCCCTTTTGACTTTCCGCCAAGGTACTCGCAGTTGACAATGAATCTTTTAGATGCTAATTTTCAATTAAAACTTAAAAAAGTATGGCACTGATTCATGGCACTGGTTCTATTGATTGGATTTAATTCATTTTTGAGCTAGTTTAGATTAGTTGCTGAAGTGAACATTTTCAAAGATCAAGTAATCTGGTTTCTCAATTTCCTGATACAGAGAAATAATCAGAAAAGGAATGGTGGTGCAGTCTTTATGCATTTTCTATAGCTCAACAACTCACTTTACCAAGTGAACGTGGGAAGGTTATTTTTTCAGGAAACAAACATCTCAGGACTTTCAATTTAGATTGTATGTTCCTTCCTGTGTGGAATGTTTTAAAGTGAAGCCCTTTTTTCAAGATCTGTTCCTTTATAGCATTGAATTGAGTGGAGTTATAAAAAACTGATATTAATGATGTAAAGACGATAACATACAGATTAGGAAGACCAAGCAGCATGCAAAGATAAAACCTTCCAAAAAGGTAATGAATCCAGTATATATATACCTGGTAAAAGGTGGATGCAGTACATTCTTGATGGCCCTAATAATGAGTGGGGTGTTAAAATGCTATATGTGTAGTAACTCCAGTAACTGCACGTATCAGAATTCCAACATTTCCCCGAGGTAAATGTTGGCAGGGGAAACCTGCCGATATTTACTAGGAAGTATTTCAAGAAAATACTGTTACAAGTAGAATTTAATGCAGTAAGCACTGAATTTTAAAGTAATTTCCCAGTGAAAACTTGGACTAGGAGTTATTTACTGTAGCCGAATAACGAACCTCATGGAGTCAGTATTTACTGTGCATTGCAAACATCTCACCTCCATCTGGTCTAGTCGTGAGTAGGGTCAATATTTCCGACGTTTAATTATGAATACATGAGTCCTAATCCTGTCAGTGCTGGACAAACAAATTATCTTGACTATTAGCTCTGTGGGCTTCCATTCACCAGCATCCCAGTGGTAGAAGAAGTGAAATCAAGAATACTTTGCCCTGCGATTACATCATAAGAAGTGCCTGTGGAAAGGCATCACATTAGCTTTGGGTAACAAAGAGACATGTTCTATCAGTTTCTTCTTTTCACACGTGTCAATATGTCCAACGTGTGTGGTAAAATAAGACTTTAAAGTAGAAAAACATGTATTGTTAACAGGCCCTTTCTTTAAGAATAGTAAGACAAGTCTGTGCATGACTGTATTGTAATTTGGTAAACGTGCACCACAGGAAAGTGCTTCGATAAAATAATATTCTGCATATAATCCTTTGAATCACATCCCCATGAGGAACAAAAGATTGCTAAAAGCACGTATGTTACTGACACAAAATATTGCACTAGAATGTGTCTCCTGCCAATTGGTTGCATTGTAATGCTTATCACTTTCTGAAAACACAAAGCATTTTTTAGAATGTGTCAGTATTTAGTGCCCATGTTTCCAGCTATCGAGCTTGCTTCGTGCACCAGACGTGAATCATGCTAGACAGTAGGACGGCATTCTCCACTAAGGAAAATCCAAGTTAAAAAAAAGAAGGCCCAGTTGTAAATTGAGAAAGCCCTGCAGCATCGGAGCAGATTTCCACTTTTTGTATGTATTCTACAATATAACACACTTTGGGGGCTAAGTACATGAAAATGCTGGATGGCGGTGTTATGCAAAATTTGGCAACGTCATTCTGACATTTTTTAAATGCAGGGATGCGCGGTATTTACAAAAATAAGATAAAAATGTGCCTATCGCCAGTGCAAGATATGTAGGTGAGCAACCCAATATACCCTTGCGGGCTCGGGCAATACTTATTATAAAAGGAGGCCAGCAAGGGGTTTTGTTCAATTGCTATTTGTCAGCAATATTAGGACTTGTTGTAAAAATCAAGGTTCCTAGAGCTGTTATTAATCAGTCGCTGTAATGAATCATTAGCTTGGAGCAAAAAGTCATAGAAGATCAATACCTACAGTGTTACTACACTAACACAGTAAATAAATTCAAGAACCAGGATTTGTTTTGTCTGAAGGTTATTATTTGTTTTCAAGACAAAGAATATTTACAAAAAAGAAGAAAACATTTTTATAAAATTGGTCTATCTAAACAAAAAGTCCAGACTGCTAATACAAAATAACACGATGATTTCAACTAAAAACAGAAGAAAATCAAAGATGATACAATGAATCACGTGCAGAGTTGGACTAAATAGTCGACGTTTCGGTCTTTTAAGGATTTTTCATAAGACCATCATCATCAGTCTGGACTTTTTGTTTAGATAGACCAAAGGTTTAAATAATTTGTACCTTGAATATCTATCCAATATCTGTTTATGTACCCTATTTTATAAAAATGTTTTCTTCATTTTTGTAAATATTCTTTGTCTTGAAAACAAATAATAATCTTCAGACAAAACAAAATCCTGGTTCTTGAATTTATTTACTGTGTTAGTGTGGTAGCACTGTAGGTATTGATCTTCTATGACTTTTTGCTCCAAGCTAATGATTCATTACAGCGACTGATTAATAACAGCTCTAGGAACCTTGATTTTTACAACAAGTCCTAATATTGCTGACAAATAGCAATTGAACAAAACCCCTTGCTGGCCCCCTTTTATAATAAGTATCGCCAGTGCAGGCACCCTTGGGTCATGTTGCAGGGGTGCCTGTGCTGCAGGGGCGATTTTTTATTTACAGAAAGCAACACCTTCCTGCACATAATTAATAATTCATGGTGATTTTCTCTTTGTATGTTTGAGCAAAGAACGAGGAAAAGAAATCGCCATTCTACGACCAGGTATTACATGCCCTTAGTTTTTGGCACTGCTCCAAACTTGTAAATCCGGGGCATCATAAAAAAGCAATGGGTGTTGCAGGGGAACGCCCACAAAAACACCTGTTGCTCGTCCCTGTGCTGCAACAGAATGCTGTGGAAAGGTGCATATTTAAAAGGTGTCATGAAGCCACATTAAGAGGCTTAGCACCAAATTGTAAATATGGAGAATGGGGCTATGCCACCGGAGCATCAGAAGTGACCCCTCTGTTTGCTGCTCGTTTACAGTTGTTTTGAGTGTGAACGAAGAAGGATATCTTTTGAATGTTATGTTTCCTGCAAGATTTGGGTTTGTCGAGCTTGCAACATTGTTTGGAAACACACTTTTGAAGGTATCAACAAGGACTGGCGCAGACAAGTACAGTGACTAGGGTAGCAGAGGCTGCCTCTGAAACCTCACAGATAATGAACTTATATTACTGTCTCTAATTGTATATCTTTTCATTGTAAATGAACAAGAGTATGGGCCATCATCCCAATGATGCATTTACATCACATGCTGATTTCTACCCTGAGATCTTAACTAGACCCTGACACCTGTACGGTTAGTGGTTAATTTGTAAAAAACATAAGTGCAGGGGCTCTCGTTAGGAGGCAGCTTGCACCATCCCATTTCTTACGTATTGTTGCCTAAACAGAGCCAACTACTAACCAGGAACTAGGAAGGGGGTGTGGCATAGTGGCAAGAGCTACCAACTTTAGAGCTTGGGAACCAAAGGGGATATGTACTAGGAAGTGGAGGAGAGAGGTGTTAGTCATCGTGGCTCAACGCCTCTCTCCTCCACTCCTTGAAAGGCAAGGCTGCACCATATTTACAACTTAGCGTCAATGCAGACACCCTTGCACCATTATGCAAGGGTGTCTGAGTGCAGGAGCGGATCGTCTATGTGTGGGAAGGTGTCCCTTCCTGCATATAAACACTCCTAAAATACCATTCTGTCACTTTCATGCGTGCTGCTTCATGCAGCACACAAGAAAGTGACAAAATGGAATTTTTTAAAAAGTTTGTTTATGTGCAGGCTTTTACACCTTCCTGTACATAAACAAACAATGGCATTTTGCTTTTTTCACAGGGCAGCACACATGGAAAAATAAAAAACGAGGAGAACTAATGCATTTCTCCTCGTTTCGACCAGGAAAACCTGGTCGAAACCTGGTCTTAATTTTGGCGCTGCCTCCTATGTACGCCATCCTTTTACATAGGGCAGCATCGTCAACTACAATGGGTGTGGTGGTGGAATGCCCACCAGAACACCCACTGCACGTTCCTATCACGCTAACCATAGCGTGAAAGGAGGCCTTATGTAGAAGGCAGCGTTAAGCCATGGTAAGTGGCTTAACTCTGCCAGGTACATAAGGCGCAGCCCCTCTCACCACCCCAGTGTCACTATAGGTGTTGTTTTGGTGTCGATAGGGGATTGTACCTAGGCCCCAAGTTCAAGTCGCGGCATCGGCTCCACATCCTTTGATTCAGGGCAAATTACTTAGGGGGATATTCTCAAGGACCGGCAATACCTACCGCAAACGCCAGTTAGCTGCAGTTTTTTTATCGCCCGCTAACCCTAAAAACTACTGCCATGTTAGCAACGTATTACCAAGTCATCACTACATGGCAATAGTATCAGGGAACAGGGGTAAAAACTGGTGCTTACATCAGCGCGATGGCGATAGGAAATCAGGCAATAGCGGGTGAAAACTACTGATAGACCCATTACGTAAAAAAAACGTATGTTAGTCAGCCCAAAATGATCTTATTTTGCCTCTAATCCAAAAAATTGCCTATCAGTCAACCTCCATTGTAAAATAGGCATAAAAAACAATAAACTGAAGAATGGAGCTGCCCGGGCCAAGTGCAGCACACATACACAACCCCTGCAAGCCAGTAAACATCCAGGATGATCAGGATGAGAGTCTTGATGCCTCGCTGGACCTGCGCCTGGAGCCTGGATGCCTCACTGGACCTGCGCCTGGAGTCGGGATGCTTCGCTGGACCTGCACCTGGAGCCTGGATGCCTCGCTGGACCTACGTCTGGAGCCTGGATGCCTCGCTGGACCTGCGTCTGGCTCCTGGATGCCTCACTTGACCTGCGTCAGGAGCCTGGATGCCAGCTGGACCTGTATCTGGAGCCTGGATGCCCCGCTTGACCTGCGTCAGGAGCCTGGATTCCTCGCTGGACCTGCATCTGGAGCCTTGATGCCTCACTAGACCTGCGTCTGGAGCCTAGATGCTTTGCTGGACCTGTGTCTGGAGCCTGGAGTGGGATTCGGTGGAGCTGTGGAGTCTATGAGCTGTGGAGGTAGACATTGATCGCCTGTACCTGGTGGTGAAGTCTGGCAGGTAGCATGGAGAAATGTTGCTGACCTGTGTGAGAAGACTGCCTTGCGCAACCTGGAGTAGTCAATAGTAGAGCAGCTCCTGCGCCCCAAGGTATGGAGGTCTGTATCGCATACTACGATCCACCACTACACCGGGGTGCACGGAGGGGATTACCAACAGAGGGGAGCGCCTCTCTGCTTCCAAGCAGTGCAGAGGAGGAATAATCATCCCATGATGATAACTTACTGATGTAACCGTGCTATGTTTCCCTTGCAGGTGGGAGAGTCGGTAGGACTGCTCCAAGCACGGGGCAAGGTGTGGGAAATTTACAGCGATCGATGTTAGCATTTAGCTGAAGCCATCTTGTTTTCTGCAGCCATTTTGTCTGCCATGTGCTCACCATGTGCTGTTTCCTTCTTCACTGTTGTTTACCCTTGTGCTCTGTTTAGAGGACTGGCTATACTTAGACTCTGCTACTCTGCACATGCGCAGAGGAATCTGAAACTGTCCATGCATATGTTTTACTCTGCAACTGTCAGGTTGCTTTTACCGGAGTCAGCACCCAACTGCTGGATAATCCTTTACTGTTGTCTTTGCATTTCTGTATGACCATCTATGTTTTTATCTAGCCTATGTGTGCTTGTACCTCCCTCTTTTTAGCCCCTGTGTGGGTATAAAAGACCCATGGTTCTTCTGTTACTTGTGCTACTTCATTCACTACCGAAGGGTGTTGTGTCAATGTAGTTCCACCTCATGAGGTTTAATAAATATATATTTTTACCTTTCAGGTCCTGCGCCAACTTCTATTCACTTGCCTGAGGACTTGCGTGCAGAGAAGGGCGAACCTTAAAACTGGTAGGCCTGGCTGAGGCCCACCTCTACAGATTGGCGCGCAACGTGGGGCTCATCAGCGACTCGGATGCCCGAAGGAGTGGTCGAAATGGAGGATTGGAAACTTGCTGTGGACAATCAGTGCCCGGGGAGACCCGTGTCTTGGCAACCACAGTGTTTTTTTCTCTTCCTGCTCTGACCCTCCGGTGGTGCCGGTCCTCGACTGAGATCTCTTCTGGTGTTTGCCGTGCAGAGACCATTTGGTCAATTCAGAACTTGGCAGTTGGAATCTGGAGACCTATGCTTGGTAAGATCATTTGTAAGACAGTGAGAGAAGTGTGCCGGCTGCAAAGTGAGATATAAAAAGTGATATTAAGCGAGATATAAAAAGTGATATTTAAGTGAGATATAAAAAGTGATATAAAGTGAGATATACAAGTGATATACAGTAATATATAAAGTGATACAAAGTGATAAAGTGATACCAAGTGATAAAGTGATGGGAATATATGGGAGTATATATATATATATATACATATATATATATATATATATATATATATATATATATATATATTGCAATTTATATAGACAGGTAATGTGGAGATTATTCTCTAATTTATTAATTAGATGTAACAGCACATTCTGTGTTAAGTGCCACTGCTATATAGTGTTGTATATCTTACAATACTCTTGGACATGCCTGTTTCAAGCACACTTCATAGAATGAGTTGTTTCTGTGCTGGTACTGAAGTGAGTCTAGAGAGGAATCAGATTGCTCCCCCCGAGGGGACGCCTAATAGGGACATGTATATTAAAACTGGTATTTCTTCTATAATGTACAGCACGTTATGTAATAAATATACTAGCAAGGATCCTGAGTTGTGCTGGCCTATGCATGGGTCATTTGATCTTAGAAAGATTCAGTATGTGAAGCAATGTATGTTTAAATGCAAAAGTAGACAAGACATGTTTGACTGTGTACGAATGTGGGAGAAAGAAGCGCGTAAACGAGTGAAAAGAGAGCAAGCTTTGACAGAAAAAGAACAACGCAAAAGTATTCACACGAAAGCGCTGAAACTTAAAAATAAAGAGATGCAGGAAATAAAAGAAAGCAAGGATAGGGAGCGTCATGTACAGGTAAATGGCCAATACCCTATGCGGCACCTCCTTTATACTCTCCTTAATAAACCCCAGGATGATTCCATTTTGCTAGATCATTCTCCGCCTCCATATACTTTTCCCTCTGCTCCTGCCCATTACTGTGATGATGATGATTCTACTTCGGATCAGGATAAGTTGCGAGAGACTCGCTCTATGCTCACGCTGAGCGTGCGGCTGACCTTAGATCTGCTGCTCGTAAAGTTGCTTGTAATGATGTTTCTGCCCCTTATATTTTAGATGACGTACAGCAATGCCTGGACAAGTATATTTCACGGAAATGTTTGCCATAGAGGTAATTGAACGGTTTAGGAAGCATTCCACAGAGCTGGAGCCTGATAATATAGCAAAGGATTATAAGCAATTGCGTGACAATCTTTTTCTCTCCTCTAAGGTGGCTGATTTAATTAGATGTTTGGTTAAACTGCGTGCTGATTCACTCCGTTTGCGAGAAAAGAAAAAGGCAGCTACCCCTGCTGGACAAACACTCCAGACCACCGTGTTGCCTGCTGATGTTTCCAAGACAGATAAGAATGTTGTAGTTCATGGGAAACACATGCGAGAAGCCGCACCTTTGTATGTCAGAACAGATGACAATAAAAGTTCTGTGGATGCGAAGGGTTATTTTATTTATAATTGGGTTTACACTCCTTGGAGCAGAGCAGATGCTATGGCTCTTAAGGATGCTTTGCCCGACCCGCAAAAAAATCTGGCCGATTTTTATGAAGAAGTTGAGAGAGCTATTAGTTCTTGTACCATGACTTTGTCTGATATTGATATGTTTTTTGGGCTTACTTTCCCCCCTGATATGTGGAGAACTATTCATAGAGTTAATGACCATACAACTTTTGAGGATGTTTGAAAGGAGTTAGAAAGGATTGATGCAGACAGGAAACCCGCACAGAAACCGCAACAGCAAAATTTAGATCTTCCAAAAGCGATTGTAGTTAAATTAAAAAAACTCACATTCCTCCTAAAAAGACAGATTGAACTATATTAGCATCCTGCTAGCAAAAAGTAGATGAATCGGTCTCTGATTTCTTTACACGTTTTGAGGAGGCATTCCATGACTTAATGGCCAGTCATTGACAGATGACATGGGCCGGCATCTGTTTTTCGATAAATTTGTCACAAACATGTTGCCAGGAATAGCTAGTCGCCTGAAGGCCAGCAAAAGTTCATGGACTACGTCCTCCCCAGTCTCTCTTTTTACTATGGCTCAGTATTACGAACGACAAGAATTGGAAGCTAAGGGAAATGAGCATAAGAAAAATAAGGAGTTGAAAACAAAGGTTATGATGGCTCGGGTTTATGGTCCCTCTTATGGAAATAGTGGCCGAGGTGGACGTGCAATGTACCACCCTGGTGTACCCTCTTTTTCCCAAGCTACTTTGTCTGCTGATCAGTGCGCTTGCTGCAGGGAGACTGGACATTGGGCTTATGAGTGTCCTCATTGGTGTCCTTCACAGTATCAGCGTGGTTGGGGACAAATGAGAGGCCATCCAGGGAACCCAGGACATAGGGGAGGTATGGATGATCGTGCTAGATTTGAAACTGGTGGGCGTCCTTTGAATTCTTCAAATATGTTTGATAGGCGTAATCAATATCAAATATATGATTGTTTGAATTCGGATTTGGAGGGCTCCGCTTATGCATAGGAATGCCTAGGATGGGGTAAGGAATCGGTTGAAGTGCTAGTAGATAAGAAGGGCCCATATGCCCAAGCACATGTTTTGGGTTCTACTGATCGGTTTCTGGTTGATACAGGAGCTACTCGTAGCGCCTTGTCTAAACAATTGGTTCCAAGGGCTTGGCTTAACTATTACATCGATAGGTTTCGATGGGACACCTTCCCTTAGCCCACTGTCACAACCACGTGCATTCCATGTTGATAAATTTACTGCTCCATGTCCTTTTTTGCTTTACCCTAACACACCGGACAATATTGTGGGTCTTGATATGCTTATGTATTTTAGGGCTATGATACGTTGTTCCCCAGAAGGTGTGCGTGTTATTTTGAATGATAACCATCCAGTGATTGAAAAGACTTATTAATGAAGATATTGCATTGGTTTCACTTCCTAGTACTTTGTGGGCCACTTCCGACACTGATGTAGGGCAAATGGTTATTCCACCAGTGCATATTAGTGTTAAGGGGGGGTTTCATTGCTACGATTGCCTCAATACAAAATTTCTCGAGAAGGTGAAGAGGCACTTGTACGTATTGTTCATGATCTGATTGAAGTGGGGGTTGTGGAAGAAGTTCCTTACAATGTTTGCAATAGCCCTATCCTTCCTATTTTAAAGAAAGATACCAATACTAAAATATACAGGTTTATCATTGATGTACGAGAGGTTAACAAAATTGTAGTGCCACAATACACAGTGGTTTCTGATATTACGACACTCCTTACCATGGTGCCTCCGTCAGCGACCACCTTCACTTTGATCGACTTAAAGAACGCTTTCTTTTTTTACCTATTCATCCTGACAGCCGCTATTTGTTCGGCTTCACTTTGAATAATCGTTCTTATAGATTTTGTAGAGTTCCTCAGGGGTACACAGAGAGTCCTAGTGTTTACAGCCAAGCATTGAAAAGACAGTTGGATTCTTTCCCTTTACCAACAGGAGTGGCTCTCATACAATATGTTGATGACATCTTGTTGGCAGCTGATACGCCTGAACAGTGTGAAGAAGGAACACTGTCTTTGCTTTCATTCCTTGCATCACACCATCACAAATTCTCAAGGAAGAAATTGCAGTATTGTAGACCAAAGGTGACTCATTTAGGTCACATTCTGTCTAAGGAGGGACAAGCACTCACACCAGACCGCATTCAAGCTATTTTAGATGCATCAGTGCCTTGTACTCAGAAAGATGTCTGTGCATTCATTGGGCTTACTTCTTTTTTTAGGCAAAGGAGATTAGGCTTCTCACACATTGTTAAACCCTTGTTGGCTCTTCTGACTAAAGATATTCCAATGCCCCTTCCATGGACAACTGAATGTCAGAATGCTTTTCAACAATTGAAACAAGCCCTTTGTTTTGCACCAGTATTAGGCACTCCGGATTACACTAAGGGTTTTACACTCTATGTACACGAGAGAGATGGTTACGCACTTTCAGTGTTAGTACAAACACACGGCGATAAGCAGCGTCCTTGTGCATATTTTTCAGCTGTTCTTGATCCAGTTTCCTGTGCATTGCCTGGGTGTTTCCACTCTGTTGCAGCGGCAGCTGTGTCTATACGTAAGAGTGAAGGGATAGTTTTGTCACACAGACCATTGGTGTTAGTACCCCATGCAGTTGACGCCCTTCTGAACCAAACCAAAACACAGCACTTAACTAGTGCTCATTTGACAGAATATGAATTAGCACTCTTAGCCCCTCATATCACTATAAAAAGGTGTTCAACCTTGAATCCAGCTACTTTGTTGCCATACCCAGCGACTCAGTCTCTGCCACAGGAGTCTCATGATTGTATATTCGTTACTGAGGAATAGACAAAGAGTCGCATCGATTTGCAAGACACGCCTCTCTCAAGCGCTGACGGGGAGTTATGAGTTGATGGGTCCTGTTTGAAGTTACCAGATGGCACAGCATCAGCTGCATATGTAATTACAACACTTCAGGCGGTAGTTGAGACAGCTCGTATTCCACAGAAGTCAGCTCAGGCAGCTGAGCTGATAGCTTTGACACGAGCATGTGAATTTAGTACTGACTTGTCTGTGAATATTTATACAGATAGCCGCTATGCTTTCGGAGTGACTCATGATTTTGGGTTACTCTGGAAGGAGAGAGGTTTTCTTACATCCCACGGGATACAAATAATGCACGGATAATTAGTAAACAACCTTTTGACTGCCTTGACATACCCAAAGAAAATAGCAAAATTTTAAATGTAGCGCACACCAGAAAGTAACTGATAATGTAGGACAAGGCAATGATCACACAGCCTGTGAAATGCAATGCAGTGAAGCACCAGGTCTATGTACGTAGTGAGGTCACAGGCTGAACGCTGGCATGATACCAGACAGGAAGTGTTAGACATGCAGAGATCTACTTCTAGGGAAAAAATTGAGCAAAGGTCTAAGGAGGGAACATTGAATGATGAGGGTTGTTAGAGAAATAAAGAGTTGACCAAGTGGTAGTTGCCCACAGCCTATGGTTCATATGGCACATGGGCCAGCACATGTTGGAGCCTCTTTGATAGCGAAATTGCTCACGCAAGTTTGGGAGCATCCAGAAATTGCCGGCGCAGCTAAAAAGTTGGTACAGTCCTGTCTGATTTGTCTTCAGTACAATCCTGGTAAAGGAACACGGAATCCTACAGGAAGTTTTGCTACACCAACCGCACCTTTTGAAGTTTTGCAAATGGATTACATCCAGCTTGAGCGCTGTAAAAATGTAAAGTATGTTTTACTAGTGGTATGTGCCTTCAGTAGGTGGATAGAGGAGTACCCTAGGAAAGATGATACAGCTCTGACCACAGCCAAGGTCCTTCTGAAAAAATGATTTCCCAGATTCAGTGTTTGCAAACTGTTATGGAGCACCTTGGGCAAGTTGTCGAGTATGTCCTGAAGGGATTAGGGATCAAGCAGAAGTTCCATGCTGCTTAACATCCACAATCAGTAGGGCTAGTGGAAAGGTATAACGCTACACTCAATTTGAAACTGGCCAAGATTCAGGCTTCCACATCCTTGAAATGGCCTGATGCATTACCTTTAGCACTGTTGCCCATTAGATCAGTGCCACATTCGCAATCTGGGCTTACACCATATGAGGTGGTATTTGGAAGACCTATGAATACTTGGGGAATTCCTAAACCACACCGCATACATGATGTGTCATGTGTATTGATGAGTGACTACCTATCACAGTTGACTGACAGTTTGATTTCTATTCATCAACAGGTTTGAGAAGCTCTTCTTGACAGGTCTGCAGGTGAAAGCCATGGACTCCGGCCCGGCGACTATGTACTGGTCCGATCCTTCCAGATGTCGAGCAGCTTGGAGCCCAGGTGGCGTAGCACAGAGCAGGTCCTTCTATCAACGAGAACAGGAGGAACTGGGTACATTCCAACCATTGTAAGAAAGTGCCGTCTACCCTAGTGGAACCTGCTGACTTGATCGACCATCAAGATATCCTGGATATGGAAAGAGGCCAAGCCATATCACCCGACGAACCTGAGGAAGTCTTCCCGGACCACACGATCCCTGGAGTATCCCGATACCAACTGAGACCCCGGAAAGAATCTTCATTCATTGTTGAAAGGGAGCTGATGTGGCCAGGTGGGGGGTCAGTCCAGCATAGTGATACCTGTCTTCACCCTCAGTGAATAAATCAACGGCTGCCCAGGACTTTAGAGCTCCAACAATTATTTTAGTGGCGAAGCGACCATGTCTGAGAGAAAATCAACTGCTGCAAGAATTTGTGACAAAAAGATTATGTATATTGCTGCATTTGTTGTCACTATGGTTACTATGGCAGTGATAATTTGGGTTGTAGAGGAAGTGGCTCCTGCTCGGCAACTGCTGATTGCCACTACCCCAGTACTAGCTGAACACTATTACTTTACTCTTCCATACCAGGAGCAGAAGCAGAGACAATCTTATTTGACCAACACGTTCATCCAGATGTTACACCACACTCACATTGCTATGAACACTACTGACTGTTGGGTGTGTTGGATGATACCTGCTCACCAGAAAAAGGGAGGAACACCTTTCATTCCTCTTCACTTCTCCCATAATGGTTCTTGACAAGCCTGGTTTGCACTTCTAATTGCTTCTCAAAGAGCTAACATTACTAGTATGACTGTAGAGAGAATAAACTATCATCTTAATAAAGTGTGTTACCCAGATGAAGATGGCAATCCCCAGTCTGAAGGGACTAAATGGGAATGGGAGGAGTACCGACCTGGAAATGCTTCTATACTTTATGTTTTCCCAAATAAGCGAACTATTAAGGGAAATTGACCATTTGGAATAGCTGTTACTAAACCCCCAGCAGACTTGTGAATAAGCAGTGTTGGGAGAATCCCAGTAGGAAGAAGCAAATGTACTCTGGTTTTGACCATTGAAGGTG
The DNA here is from genome assembly GCF_964263255.1 of Lissotriton vulgaris. NCBI lineage: Eukaryota > Metazoa > Chordata > Amphibia > Caudata > Salamandridae > Lissotriton > Lissotriton vulgaris. Next base: position 729,881,559 of record NC_141687.1, read on the forward strand.
TCAACCTATTTTGTCTGTGGTAATAAGGGATATTACCATCTACCTGTTGGATGGTCCGGAGTATGCTACATATCCTTTTTGTTACCTCCTGTATTTTTGGCACCAGCGTCATATCACGAGGACTATTGACTGTTTAATGATATCTCTAAGAACAGATATAAGATAACACTAAGTAATGAGGAGGTGGACCAGACTGATACTGCATTACAGCAATATGTCGATTTCAATTTGGGACTGTTCTTCTTTGTTGGTGCTGCTCTAAACAGCAGGAAAATCATACTGTTGACTCGTGTTGTAGAAGCTGTTACCAACCCGACAGCCATGGCACTTGGGAACATTACAGAGGAACTACAAATTGCAAGGATTGTGGTGCTCCAAAATCGCATGGTCCTAGATGTAATCTTGGCTCATCGAGGTGGTGCATGTCGCATCATCGGAAGTAGCTGTTGTGTTTACATTCCAGATCATGCCCCTTCAGTTTTTGATGCGATCCCCAAACTGCACAACATTTTCAGCTGAGATTCACCCAGATACTGGCACATGGACTTTCACCAGTTGGTTCTGGACACTACTTGTTACCTGGGGCTTGAAGTTACTGACCATCTTGTGTATCATATTTGTAATTCTTCTGACATGCTGCTTCTGTATACAATGTGGTCCAATGTTTTGCTTCACCTGCATTACTGCCTGTATACCTGCTAAACGTAATGGTACACAAATGAATGCCCAGAATATATTGGATAAAGAAATTAATAATATGATGTGAATTGATATACAAGATGTATACAAGGATTATCCTAGAACATAATTGTCTTCAGCTAATGCTAAAAGGGTCTGTGGAACATTGACAGCGATCGATGGTAGCATTTAGCTGAAGTCATCTTTTTTTCCGCAGCCATTTTGTCTGCCATGTGCTCAACATGTGCTGTTTCCTTATTCACTGTTGTTTACCCTTGTGCTCTGTTTAGAGGACTGGCTATACTTAGACTCTGCTACTTTGCACATGCGCAGAGGAATCTGTAACTGTCCCTGCATATGTTTTAGTCTGTAACTGTCAGGTTGCTTTTACCGGAGTCAGCAACTGCTGGATAATCCTTTACTGTTGTCTTTGCATTTCTGTATGACCATCTATGTTTTTAACTATCCTATGTGTGCTTGTACCACCCTCTTTTGAGCCCCTGTGTGGGTATAAAATACCCATGGTTCTTCTGTTACTTGTGCTACTTCATTCACTACCGAAGGGTGTTGTGTGAATGTAGTTCCACCTCATGAGGTTTAATAAATATATCTTTTTACCTTTCAGTTTCCATGCCAACTTCTATTTACTTGTCTGAGGACTTGCGTGCAGAGAAGGGCGAACCCTAGCACTGGTAGGCCTCGGTGAGGCCCACCTCTACAAAGGTATGGGCGGATTGGTATGCCCACTCAAGTGCGCAATGACTATTTAGTCGGCCCACTCAGGCCGCCCAAAGCAGTCATGCTCACTTCCCCGTTTGAAATGCTGGCTGCATTACCACCTGCATGGGGAACATGCCCACCCCTCCAGCCCCTGGCTGCAAGCCTTGTCCTGTTGCCAAATACCAATACCACCGCTGCATCGCAGTGTTGTGATTGGCTATGGGGAGCGAGCCTGGCTGCCAACTTCCTGTCCCTGGAAGCAGACGCAGGAGCAACAAAGACACAGGACCCGGCTTGGAGGTAAGACTTCCCTTAATAATATTTTGACAACACCCGCTCACACACACATCCCCACGTCCACACCCCATCCAGTGTTCATTCCAGCGTTTACCACCTCACAGCTGTCCAGCCCCCCAGCACTTCTCAATGGCAGCCGCTGTGTGCCCATGCACAGTGGGCGTACAACCCATTTGCCAAAGGCACATATGTGGTTGTGATGCATGCCATAACATCGCATTCCATTCCCATGCATACTAATACTAGGCACAATGCAATGATAGAATATTCCCACATCAGTGAGTGCAACCCAAAACTAACTTTGCAACCCAAACCCAACCGTGAACCCTGGAATTCTTTTTTGAGCCCCCATAACACACCCAAAAATCAAACTTGACTCACAGGCACACCCCAATTTCAATATTATACCCCAAACATCCCCCAAAATCCATAATGTACCTCAAAAGCACACCCCAATTTCAATATTATACCCCAAATGCACACCCCAAATTCCATACATTATCCCAAATGCACACCCCAATTTAAATATTATACCCCAACACACACCCCAATTTCCATATTTTACATCCAAAACCCATACCCACCCAAAAAACGTAAAATGACCCCAATTCAACACCCTTCGCATGCTCAGTAAGATCTTCCGCTGGATCCCCACCAGAACCAGGAAGGCTGTCACCCAAGCCCTGGTTACCAGCCGACTGGACTACGGGAACGCCCTCTACCCTGGAACCACAGTCAAACTACAGAAAAGACTTCAGCGCATGCAGAACACATCGGCACGACTCATCCTGGACATGCCCCGACACAGCCACATCTCTTCCCACCTGAGAGACCTGCACTGGCTCCCCGTAAACAAGAGGATCACGTTCAGGCTCCTTACCCATGCACACAAAGCTCTCCATGACATGGGCCCCGAATACCTCAACAACCTCCTCAAGTTCTACACACCTACCCCCCAGCTCCGCTCCGCCAGCCTCGCCCTCCCCACCGTTCCACGGAACCACAGAACCACCACCGGAGGAATATCCTTCTCCTACCTGGCTGCCAAGACGTGGAACTCCCTCCCCACTCACCTATGTCTGACCCAGGTCCATCTCTCCTTCAGGAAGCAACTCAAGACCTGGCTTTTCGAGCAGTAGCAGACCCTCACGGGTGAGTAGCGCGCTCTATAAATGTTCTTGATTGATTGATTGATACTGACCTCACAATGCATTGTAATCAAATACGATGTAAAGGCACCTGCGTTGTCAGAGTTGCGTTGTTGACCATGTACTGCTTATGTTTTATTTTTTGTCTACCATGCCAAAGGCAACCCGTAGGCTGCGCCATTTGCGTCCATCTGCCTCTGCACCAAGGAGCCTTCCTTTTGGACACTCCACCACTACAACACCAGCACCCTCCTCGCCATCAACCCTGGACGCCACCTCGCCGGCCAGGACCAACCTCTGCTCTGGACGGGACATCACCACTGCCATCACTAGTCGCTGATTTGGCCTTTTCACCCTCCAACTTCACGTTACTGGGCGATCTAAATATACATTTCGATGAACCTAATGACTCTATCACCAATAAATTAATCAGAGATTTCTCTGCTTTGCAGCTGCCCCAGCTGATTTTATCGCCCACACACACCAAAGGTCATTTGCTGGATCCGGTATTTAGCAACTGTCCCAATTTGAAGGCATGTCCCCCTATAGCACTTCCCTGGACAGACCATGCATTAGTCCCGCTACTATGGAAAACTGACAAGTCTTTGCCCCTCACACCTACAGCCCGAGAAACACGTAATTGGTCTAAAATCCCGCTGGCCCAGTGGACTCAGGAGTTACAAAAATCAATTCCCTCAATTGGTCAGACTCCATCACAGGCCAATGAAATGTTTAATGAATGGATAACAACTCTTTAAATGCCACACTTCCTATGAAGAAAACTGTCTTAAAAAGATCCAGGATCTCAGCTCCCTGGTACTCGAACGAACTACGGGAGAAAAAGTGCTATTGTAAAAGACTAGAACGCAAATGGCGATTAGGATATGCTGGAGCAGATAAAATTATTTATAGACAGGCTATCAGAGCATATAAAAAAGACATAAAAAGCGCGCAATCCCTATATTATTCACACAAAATCGCAGAGGCCAGCTCCAGCTCCAAGGAGATTTACAAAATTGTAAAAAGTCTTATCAACCTCCCTACACCTCCACTCATTGACAAAAATCCTCGGCTCCGTTGTGAAAATCTGGCCAATTTTTTCTTCCAGAAAATCAATCTCATCTACTCCTCTTTTCCATCCTCAGACCAGACCACTCCGAGTGAGGCACCTTTATGTCCCCCACAAGAAAACACATCCAACTGCCCCCCAGTGTTGGCGGAATTTCCCCAGATAGATGCGGACCACCTCACCTCCATCATGCTTCAGGTGAAATCAGGCTCCCCTAGGGACCCAGCACCTCCACATATTCTAGTCTCTGCAATACAGACCATCCTCCCTACACTGCTAGCAGTACTCAACACCTCGATTTCCACCAGCACAGTCCCAGTGGCTTGGAAAGAGGCCATGGTGAGGGACCTTGCTAAAAAACCCAACCTGGACACCAAGAATCTTAACAACTTCCGCCCGATCTCCTTGCTGCCTTGGGCAGCTAAAATCCTGGAGAAATATATAAACAGCCTATTACCCACCTTTCTCGAGCAAAACCAGCTGCTCGATCCCTCCCAGACTGGCTTTTGCCCCAAGCATAGGACCGAGACTGCACTACTGGCTGTCACAGAGGAGTCCAGGAGGATCTTAGATCGGGGAGGATCGGTGGCAGTCATCCTCCTCGATCTGAGCGCGGCATTTGATACTGTTAACCACGAGATCCTCTTGCAGCATCTCCTGGACACCGGAATATCTAACAGGGCCCTGGAGTGGCTCAGGTCCTACCTGAATGATAGATCTTTCCAGGTGTACGAGGGCAATGTCGCCTCCTCCAGTAAGCCTCTGGGATGTGGGGTCCCGCAGGGATCATCGTTGAGCCCGACGTTATTTAACGTCTATATGAGGCCGCTGGCCGAGATCGTCCGTCCGTATGGTATTAAGATCATTACCGACGCGGACAATACTCAGCTTGTGGTCTCTCTGGCACAGGAAGGGGGATCTTCAGTGGGTGTGGATATTGCTGGCTGCCTGGAGAGGGTTAAGAGCTGGATGACCAAGTCTTGTCTCAAACTCAACGGAGACAAGACTGAGCTCATGCTCTTAGGCAGTATTGCTCCTTCCTCTATCGACACTCTTTGGCCACCCAGCTTAGGTCCTGCCCCTGCTCCTAAAGATACCATTAAGAGCCTTGGTGTCTGGCTGGATAGGTCCATGTCATTTGACCAGCAGGCAATAAAACTTTCTGCCATCTGTTTCGGCATCCTTAGAGTCATCAGAAAGATCCTCTCTCTAATCCCCTTCGAAGCAAGAAAGACCGTGGTCTTGGGCTTGATCCAATCACGGTTGGATTTTGGGAATGCTTTATATCTGGGAGCTCCTGATTTTACTCTGCGCAAACTGCAGTTGATACAGAATTGCGCAGCACGGACTCTTTTACAAATCCCACGCAGATTGTCAGTAAAGTCCGGTCTAAGGAGACTGCACTGGCTTCCCGTGAGGGAAAGAGTTAATTTCAAATCACTCTGTATCGCACATCAGGCCTTCTGGTCTCAAGGTCCTGCAATCAATCTCCCCCTTATTACACCCTATCATCCTGCCAGACAGCTGCGCTCAACCTCTGCCAATCTGGCCATGGTGCCGATAATAAAGAAATCAAGATCGGGAGGCCGCTCCTTTTCCTATAATGTAGCCAAGCTACGGAATGCCCTTCCCCAGCATTTAAGATCTAACCGCGACCTTGTTTCCTTCCGCAATCAGCTGAAATCGCTTCTTTTCATCAACTAAATAGTGAGTGGGCATTCCTCCCTCCCTACCTAAGCTTCAGCAGGTATTCTCAGCGCTTGGACGCCTCAGGGAAGCTATGTGCGCTTTAGAAAACTCAATTCATTCATTCATTCATTCATTCATTCATTCATTTACTGACGGCTGCAGTATTGCCCTCAAGGAGCACCCCGACGATCAAGGAGAAGTCGTTGCCATCACCTACAGAAGTACACTCTGACTGACCACGCACTCTAATGACCCAAGGGTGAGCATGGACCACCTCAACTTTCAGATCCGGACCAAACCCAAGCACATCCTCTGCGTGGCCCCCTTTTCTCCAATACAATTTTAGACCTCATCGCACCCCAGGTTCTCCCATCCACCGACGACATCCTACTCGGTGAACTCAAGTTCCACCTGGACACACAATCGAGCATGTCACCTCCGCAAGCGGGAACTTCAACTACAGCCACAACACCGGAGTCTCCTGGTTGTACCATCATTGGTAACATCAAGTCTTCACCTTGCCCACCGGATGCCACTGCCATCATTGCACCGCCTTGCAGCTGGATCAAGGCCACCGAAGAATGTCTCGCCCACTCCCTCTGCAACAACACTCCACCAATGCTTCGAAACGATGGCACCGCAGTGTGCAACCACCACCGATGGATCTCAACAGCTCAGACATTTGGGCACCCCTGATAAATGGCACTGCGTCAGTACCTTCCGCCTGCCTGATGGCAGGTGTGAGGGTGATGCAGTGCCACAGGGATAGGCTGGCCCCATTCATTGCTGGAGTTGCGTTATATTTGTGACACGACTGCAGCAATGCATGACTTTAGCGCGAACAGACACGTCAGGATTCCTGACGTATCTGTCTTTACTTGCATCATGATGCACCGTCCAGTGAATACAGCGCATCCATGCTGTGGCAAGAAGGGTGTTGTGAGAAGTGTTGCAATGCTGTCTTGTTGCAGCGCGCTGCAACACTTTTCATGACCGGGGCCCTGGAATGCGTACTATCTTATTGATTGTGCTCATTCTTGCACTGTAGTTTTGTCACAGGGCAGTTCTGCAACATTGCTTGCAGCGCTGCCCAGCACAAAGACATGCTGTGATGTGGCCCCAACAGTAGCCCCATTTTTTAAGAACAGCTATTTTCTGGTCCTAAGAAATTGGCTCTAACTTCAGTTAGAGCCAGTTTTTTTGGTCTTCAGAAATTCAAGGATCCCCTTGTGAATATGGAGTGGTGTTGTTTGCGGGCGTTTTTACACAGGAACGCCTCTCCTGCATATAATTATCTCTATCAGAAGTAGGAATCTTTATAACGGACATTTGTGCCTAAAAACTATCGCTAACGGCTGTTAGCAACAGCTTGGTAATTGGGCAATTTAAATTAGCACTGCATTAGCGGCAGAAAAGTGCCGCTAACGCAGCAATAAATCCTTGTGAATATGCCTCTTAATCTCCCCATCCCTATCAAAAATTAGTGTGTCCTTAACTGGTGCACATGAAACTATAGCACCAGTGGTGATGATTAAGTGCTGGGGCTGAGCATCGGAAACCACTGGTTCAAATTAACCACTGTGTACGGTTCGAGTTAAAGGATCCTAAATTCGAGAGGCTTCAAATATAATTCACTTCCTTGCCGCACAGCTCTCAGTTGTGAATCCATAGCAGATCTTCCTTATATCCAACATCTGCTAATAATAAATCTTTAGTGAGGACAGTGTCTCCTTACCTTTAGGTGCACGTGCTGTAGAGTTTTCATGTAATCATCAAAAATCTTTAAAGGATTTTGTGATGATTGCTTCAGCGCGAGTTCCTAAACTATTCCTATGGGCATGACTATCTTACTTCTGCACAAGCATATGTTACTTCTAGAAATTATTAGTAACGCTTATCTGACCCTGGAGAAAGACAATTAATTTAAAAAAAAGCTTTGAGAATCAGGCTTGGGTTTTGAGGTGCATTTCCCAAACACCAATCGAGAGTAAGCCACCTCCTATTCATTATACAGTTGGCGAGTGCTTCAACTGTCTATTGCCCGTTGTAAAGGTACACCTCGATACAAATGTTTCTAGTAATGTTTCTTTTGCAGGTTCTATCTCCATACTAACCCATAAAAGGAATGCAGCAAATTGCGCTGGAAGTTGCACAAGCTCTATTTTTTCTGTTAAACCATTTACATTTTATCCAACGTCTTTAATTCTGAAGGTCACGTGGTGTATCTCAGTTACAAAACGTACACATATATGAGTGATGATACAATGCAGGCCTCGTTCAATGCGCATTGCTTTTAAGAAGCGACATTTTCCTCCATGTGAAGACTGGCGCGTTCTTTGCAGCAGAGACATCTTGTCCTCAATTATAGAAATGTGAGCAGTTCAACATAACTAAGTATGCAATAACGATCCCAAAATGAAAATGCAATAATGTCCACCGTGTCACAGAATTTAATTCACACCATTTCATTTCTGCGAAATGATCTCCATAATCATAATTTTGTACATCCATGAAATTGACATCAAAGTAATTTTACACTCTCCAGAGCAAGGCTGTAAAAAGCTCCTGAATTTCATTCCAATGAACTTTTGCTTCTTGATCCTCAAACGTGCAACCAATGTCTAATGGGCGACAAACTGGTAGCATATTTCCCCGAAAATGTAATACCTACATTTCCAGTCCTAGATGTAAGTGAAAAAGAAAGGCAGAACAATATTTTACAATTCATATTTTGCTTAAATGCACACAGTTCGGTATGCAGGATTTGGCATAACAAAATCACTGATGTTTTCTTGGTCCTTCTCCCTATGAAGGGCAAAGAAAAAGACATACGAAATAACATTAGAATGTGAAAAAAGTTGGGGTGCGGTTTAAAAGTCGCTACATTATTAATTTCATACGTTACGCGAGATTCGAGTTAATTTTGAGATGGAACTGAAACAAATATCACATTTCTAGAAAGGAGTCATAACCATAGGCAACTCATAATCTGTTTAGCAGGCTGGGGTAACATTATAACATAACACCAACCAAGTCCAAGGCGCCTTTCTGGGTAAGTTATAAATGAGGGGGTTACCCAAATGTAGTCACTGGGACCTGGGTTCAGTAAGTACTAGGAGGAAGGGGTCCTATTGTGGACAAGGAACATTTAGTACAATTCAAATGAATTAATCAAAAACAATTATTTGATCCGCAGAGTTTTATTCACTGTGGGATCCAGTGTAACGAATACACGTAGCAAACAATCAACTGTATTGAAGGTCATACAGTGCCCCGGGAAGGAGGAGGGAAGTGATAGTGGTTAGGATAAGGGGGTGGTAGGATTGTGTGACAGTAAAATCAAACATTTGAAAAAACCTGTTATGCTATAATTAGTATAGCAGCAACAGCCATAAATGGCGGCGATATTTTTAGAAAGGCATACATCACAAGGTACAATACATATACACAATATTGGCGTGAGGTTGCCGCAAATAGAACAACAGTCGACGTTTCGACCCTCTTAATAGTGCAGGAATAGTTATCCTTGCTGCGGGGTCTTCATCAGGACCAGGGTATTGGGGCAGTAACCTAATAAAAATGGATATAATAAACTAAAGTTAGAGGGGTGCTATTCCAGCCTCTTAAATTTATCACAGCGGTAGTTTAAGCGTTAGTCTACATCCAAGTTGGAGGTATTAGCTAGATGATTTATAAAAAAAAAGGGGGGATTGTAAATCAATACACATAAAAGATTAAAAGTGCCGTGGTACAAACATGTCCATGGCAGGGAGCAAAGTCTAAACATAATTAAGAGGGTGGGCCCGAGCGCCCGGGTCGGAGAACCGGTACGTGTTTGGCAACACGACCACTCACAAGTAAGGCAAGTATTAATTGAATTACCTGAATTAGATTGGACATAAACTAGAGTTCGGTCCCAAAGTTCATAGGAGAGCCTGAAATATAGTGAATGAGACTATCACAAGCTAGTCTAGTACATATTGACATCGCGATGAATTAAATTGGGTGGAAGACATACCACAGGGTAAGAAGTCCTCCGAGTGGTCAATGGTTAATTAGGGCAACGTCAGCAGTAGAGCTGCACCTAAAAATAATGATCATATACTGATTACAAGTCTGTCCAGAGGAGGGCAGTCAGAGAAAATCACAGCATTATCCATTCGGATACAAAGTAATAATGCTTACCGATCGCTGCATCAAGCGCTCACTCAGTGCTGGATATATTAAGGCATCGTGGGGAATTAATCAGATGTTCATCTGATGAGTCAAAACAATGGGACCGTGAGAGAACAATTCGATATTAAAGGATTAAGACAGGAGGCGGAACAGGAGGGGAGTCATACTCACTAAGTTAGATTTAATCAGGGAGCTCCGTACGAAGGCGACCCATATGTGCTCCGTTTCCTGGTTAAGTGAAATAGTCATGGCAACGGGTCACATGGTGATCGAGTGAGCCATGGAGCGTGAAGAAAGACTACCGGTGGAGTAACGTGGCTGGCCCCGTCATTAATGAAACTGAAGGGGCAAGGCAGTTAGGAAGTATTACAGAACAGGTTAACATGTCATAAGTCCGAGACATTACCGTGACAGAAATATCAATTACGGGGGTACATTCGGAGCATCGAATCAAAATGAAGAACATTGTGGTATCGGTGTCATCTCAAAACAAACAATTAGTATCTGCAGGGCGTACCTCTCGGACATGAGGGTAAGGCCCGTGGCGCAGCACATACAATCACAGACTATATGATAATCACTGCTGCAATTGTAGCATACCTCTCGGACATGAGGGTAGGGCCACCTTGCTGGACTCAGAAATATTTGGAAAAAATCTACATGGATTTGACTGGGAAAGGGAAGATATTAAAAATAGGACCCTACTCAGAAGGGGGGTTCAAGTATATTAAATCATTAGGGATTGGAGCATAAATGAGCGGACATAAACCCCATCATGGAAGTGTAGCCAATTGGGAAAATGAACTGTCATGTTCATTGAGGCCAGTTTCAATTGAATTAAAAAAGTAGATCCATTTCAGTTCTCGGGTGTTTAGAATGTCAGAGATATTGCCACCTCGTGGTCCCAGCGTTGCTTTTACGATGACCAGCCATCGTAGACTTTCAGGGGGATGGGAATTCAGCTTGAAATGGTCCACTAGCGGTGCGCCAGGGACATCACAACGGATTCGGCTCATATGTTGTAAGATCCGTGCTTTTACTTTTTGTTGGGTTTGGCCGATGTAGATTTTCTGGCATGGGCAAACGATGGCATAGATGATGTTATTCGAGTTGCAGTTGCTGAAAGATTTGAGCTTGACTGTAAGGTGGAGATGTAGGAATTCCTTGGTCTGAATAGCAGAATCGCAGGCCTTACAATGGCCACATTTGAAATGGCCAATAACTGGTGGTAAGTTCCACATGGAGGTAATCGTGGGTTGGCTGTCTGTGGATAGGAAAGAGCAAACCACATAGTCCTTAATGCTCTTAGCCTTCTTGAACGCATGAAGTGGTGTCTCTGGTTGTTTAATATCATCAGATACCAGATGCCAGTGCTGGTTGATAAGCTGTTTAATCTTATTGCTCTTGGTTTTGAAGGTAGTAACACAAACAATACGGTTCTCTTGCTGGTTTGTTCTGTCTTGAGGGGATAGTAGTACTTCGCGGGGGTAAAACCACGCACGCTTGCGTGCTTTTTTTATCAGGCGTCTTGTTTGATAACAACTTTTACCTCCAAACTTCTGGGGTAGCCATGGGTGCTCCATTCTCTCCTGATGTAGCAAAACTGTATATGGCAGCCTTTGAAGAAGATACAGTCCTTAATCAATTAAACCCATTCAGAGACCAGATTGGTCTCTGGATGAGGTATATTGATGACATTTTGCTAATTTGGAACGGTAGCCATGACCAATTAAGCAGTTTCTTTACCTGGCTAAATCAACAATCTCAATTTGTCAAGTTCACTATCCAATCGGACAGCAACACCATCGACTTTCTGGATGTCACGATTTACCATCAATCTGGATCACTTTGCACCAAATTGCACCAAATTGTATTGCAAACCAGCTGAGAGAAATTCCCTATTGGCTTACAACAGTCATCATCCCCGAGCTCTCCGTGATAACCTGCCCTTCGGGCAGTTTCTGAGGATACAAAGGAATTGGACAAGTAAAGACCATTATTTCTCAGAATCAGAGGATCTTTCAAATCGCCTGCTAAGCCGGGGATACCCAAGACGCCTGATAAAAAAAGCACGCAAGCGTGCATGGTTTTACCCCCGCGAAGAACTACTATCCCCTCAAGACAGAACAAACCAGCAAGAGAACCGTATTGTTTGTGTTACTACCTTCAATACCAAGAGCAATAAGATTAAACGGATTATCAACCAGCACTGGCATCTGGTATCTGATGATATTAAACAACCAGAGACACCACTTTATGCGTTCAAGAAGGCTAAGAGCATTAAGGACTATGTGGTTTGCTCTTTCCTATCCACAGACAGCCAACCCACGATTACCTCCATGTGGAACTTACCACCAGTTATTGGCCATTTCAAATGTGGCCATTGTAAGGCCTGCGATTCTGCTATTCAGACCAAAGAATTCCTACATCTCCACCTTACAGTCAAGCTCAAATCTTTCAGCAACTGCAACTCGAATAACATCATCTATGCCATCGTTTGCCCATGCCAGAAAATCTACATCGGCCAAACCCAACAAAAAGTAAAAGCACGGATCTTACAACATATGAGCCGAATCCGTTGTGATGTCCCTGGCGCACCGCTAGTGGACCATTTCAAGCTGAATTCCCATCCCCCTGAAAGTCTACGATGGCTGGTCATCGTAAAAGCAACGCTGGGACCACGAGGTGGCAATATCTCTGACATTCTAAACACCCGAGAACTGAAATGGATCTACTTTTTTAATTCAATTGAAACTGGCCTCAATGAACATGACAGTTCATTTTCCCAATTGGCTACACTTCCATGATGGGGTTTATGTCCGCTCATTTATGCTCCAATCCCTAATGATTTAATATACTTGAACCCCCCTTCTGAGTAGGGTCCTATTTTTAATATGTTACCTTTCCCAGTCAAATCCATGTAGATTTTTTCCAAATATTTCTGAGTCCAGCAAGGTGGCCCTACCCTCATGTCCGAGAGGTACGCTACAATTGCAGCAGTGATTATCATATAGTCTGTGATTTTATGTGCTGATTGGCTGCGCCACGGGCCTTACCCTCAAGTCCGAGAGGTACGCCCTGCAGATACTAATTGTTTGTTTTGAGATGACACCGATACCACAATGTTCTTCATTTTGATTCGATGCTCCGAATGTACCCCCGTAATTGATATTTCTGTCACGGTAATGTCTCGGACTTATGACATGTTAACCTGTTCTTTAATACTTCCCAACTGCCTTGCCCCTTCAGTTTCATAAATGGCGGGGCCAGCCATGTTACTCCACCGGTAGTCTTTCTTCATGCTCCATGGCTCACTCAATCACCATGTGACCCGTTGCCATGACTATTTCACTAAACCAGGAAACGGAGCACATATCGGTCGCCTTCGTATGGAGCTCCCTGATTAAATCTAACTTAGTGAGTATGACTCCCCTCCTGTTCCGCCTCCTGTCTTAATCCTTTAATATCGAATTGTTCTCTCACGGTCCCATTGATTTGACTCATCAGATGAACATCGGATTAATTCCCCACGATGCCTTAATATATCCAGCACCGAGTGAGCGCTTGATGCAGCGATCGGTAAGCATTATTACTTTGTATCCGAATGGATAATGCTGTGATTTTCTCCGACTGCCCTCCTCTGGACAGACTTGTAATCAGTATATGATCATTATTTTTAGGTGCAGCTCTACTGCTGACGTTGCCCTAATTAACCATTGACCACTCGGAGGACTTCTTACCCTGTGGTATGTCTTCCTCCCAATTTTAATTCATCGCGTGGGGTGCCGCTCGCCGCAGAGGTTGTTACAAGCACTTTGGGATCTTGACCTGTTTCTCGCTACAGGAGTAGCCTTCACCCTTCATCCACTCACCGCTTTTAGATCCAGAGGGAGGAGACGCGAGGCCGCAGAGGAGGTGAGAGGCGCGGCCCCGGGACTGCGAGGTACAGCGTCATCAACATCAGCTGTTACCTCTTCCCGCGAGAGCCGCGCCCCCTCCCAGTGCCCCGCCCCCAACAAGGCGCATTTAACCTCTCGCGGCCCCCGCTTCGCGGGAGCCGCTCGCCGCAGAGGTTGTTACAAGCACTTTGGGATCTTGACCTGTTTCTCGCTACAGGAGTAGCCTTCATCCACTCACTGCTTTTAGATCCAGAGGGAGGAGACGCGAGGCCGCAGAGGAGGTGAGAGGCGCGGCCCCGGGACTGCGAGGTACAGCGTCATCAACATCAGCTGTTACCTCTTCCCGCGAGAGCCGCGCCCCCTCCCAGTGCCCCGCCCCCCTATACCCCGCAGTCACTTAAGCAGGCCCTGTAACGCGCATCGCGGGACGCGCACGGGGTGAAGCGCGGGCGAAGCCCGGGCCAAGGGCGGGCCCGTTTAAGCCTGTTCAAGACCGGGCAGGACTGGACTGGGCCACTGTATTTGCAGATTGCTTTATATTCTGCCATTGACATTACATCTATTTAGATTCCGTTAGTTTTTATCTGCTATTGGCCTCAGAAAATTCATTGTACTTTAATATTGTAGCAACTCTTATGGTACAATGTCCTCGCGAACCACCAGGAATACGGTTAAAAAGCAGGCTCAATCCGCAGGCGAGGTTATTGGGCCAATTGACCAATTTATAACTAAAGCTAACGATGCTATTGAGCAGGGTATTATCCTACTAGACCGGAGGATCTCACAGGACCTGATGATTGCCAGACGCTCTTCAATGGGCTTACTGGCCACCGCAAAAACCCCCCTACGTCCTGTTGATCTACCTCCTCCAGTGACAGTACACGCAGAAACGCACACCGTTCCCAGTACAGTGGACCTTTCTGCATCTTTAGATCTTTCTGAATCCCATCTCTCCCTTGAAAAATCTCCAGCTATTTTTATTACTCAATCAGTTAACACCCCCTCTACTCCAATGGCTAGGGGCATACGAGAAGGAGCAATTCCCAAAAAACTAAAGAAAAAGACTACTACTAAGTCCCACCATTCCACTATTCCTCCTACTACAACTATCCCTGTAACTCCTCCTGCTTCTAATTTTCCCCCACAAATCTCTAACCTTTCAACCCTCCACCATACTCCTTCACTGTCAAATGTACAAACAGTGGATTCAATCCCTGTTAACCCGAATATCAGCTGCATTAGCTCAAGTAGCTATGACAGTGGAGGAGATATGGAAAATGGCATTCTTACAACTAATACATATAGCAACGACAGCCTACTGCTCACCAGAATCGGTGACTTATTTAAATCCCACTTGGAACCCATAGAAAAGGCTCTACACATGGTTCAGTCTCAACTAACTCAATTGTCTCTTGAACTAACCCAAATTAAAGGAAACAGGAAGGTTTCCAATCTGGCGCAAGGCAGGCCCACTACTTCAAACACTTCAAACGCTAAAGCGTTAAAGCCTGTAACCTCTGCGCAGAACCCCAACCCCAACAAACAAAAAGTCTCTGAGAAGCCTATACAAAAGCTTTCCTCAGCACCTACAAACAAGCTGCAACCACCTCCAAAATCCTCTAACCCCTTACCGTCCTGTCCTGTAACCAATCTCAATCCAACATTACCCTCCCAACCAAACCCCCCTTCTTCCCTTCCTACCTCTACAGCCCCCACTCCTGCCCCCACCCAACCCAATAACTCTACTGGATTCAACACCATTCCGAAAAACCGTAAGAGGAGGACTCCCCCTATCCATCTCCCACCCGAGGCCTCTCCATATGTAGTAATATTGACTGGGGTTCCTGAACTCCCCCCAAACCAAGACGAACCGGTATGGTCTTTAAAAAATAAAATAATATATTGGTTGTCCAATAATAGACCGCTTCCAACCTTTATGGACAACAGAGTTACTACAGTGCGCAGAGTGCCTTGGTTAGGCAATGTACCAAAAAACATTCAGGGAGACTGCGTTATAGTAAATTTTGAAGATCCCAAAACAGTCGAGCACATTTGCTCCTGGGGTGATCATACCTCTACTGAAGGCATAGCCACTCGCAATCTGTCGTATTTCTATCCCCCGAACACACGACGCAACGCTGGTCCTCCGTGGTCCTGGACGAGGGTAGGAAACTGGGGTGGGATCAGAGATCGAGATCAGTGGTCGGGGTATGGTTTTAGCAACCTACCACCAGGTCACTTTAACAACTGGAGAGGCCCACCATTATCCAATAGATATGACTGCCTGGATATGGTGGACTGACCACCAACTCCACCCACTACAGACAGCAGCCCCAATAGTGCTCCGCCCAACCCCAAAGACCCCTATAAGAGCACTCGGTCGGTTGGCTCTATTTCGCCATCCCTGTATGGTACTCAGCCCGAGTCTTCTCCTCCCCAACAACCCCTGACCCAACAGCTGTCACCTTCTACCCACCAGGATTCGTGTTACACAGTGTCAGTTACTCCTACTGACCCGTCTCTGAACCAACAACCTATTATTCCTCAACTCAGAGAGCCAAAACCTACCCTCTCTCTTTCTGCCACAACCACCCAGTCCCTGTCCCTACCCCCACACCCCTCAGTTGAACTTCAGCCTCCAAACCATATTCTCTCATCAACCCAGGACCTTTCAATTTTATACTGGAACGTAGCTGGCTTAAGATCCAAAATCCATCTCCAGTCCTGGACAGAAATGACCAATAATTATAAGCTAATTTGCCTAGAAGAAACTTGGGCAATTGACCCTATTCACATCCAGGGCTTCAAAACATTTAATCTTCCGGCCACACCGTCCGCTCATGGAAGACCCAAGGGCGGCTTAGCCATCTATGTTTCCAACTTAATTCCTTTTACGATCATGGAAGCTCCGTTAGTCTCGTCAATCTTCCAAATGCTCAAAATAGTTCCAGACAATAACTCTTGTTACCATCTCATCAATATGTATAACAATTCTTCGCCCAGTGACTGTGTAAATTCTCTGTCGGAAATCACTTTGTATTTACAAGATCAAAAAGCCACGAATCAACAGTTACAATGCCATATTGTGTGGGGTGGGGACTTCAATGTTTACTTGTGTAATAACTATAGCAAAGGTATCTGTGGCCTTCTAGACGAGCACGATGCCCTCTGGCCCATTTCGCCCACAGTACAGTTGGCCACGCATTAAATACCTGTATTTTTGAACTTGAACTTGAATTCGCGAACATTTTAGTGAGTCCTGCTGTAGAGTTCAAGACGACTTTTCACGGTAGAGGATCTACCACAATTATTGACTTTATCTTATGTTCCCAATCCCTAAACAACCAACTGAAGCACTTTATAACTGGCACCGATCCCTCAAGTGACCACTACTCCAACAGCATCACTATAGTATTAAATACTCCATCCTCAGCCTGCCTAAAAACAAGTCTCTTAGTGCAGCACTCCCTGGAGATGAGTAAAAATAATGGCTATACCGTCAAGTGGTCTATGATCAATCCCTCAGAGTTCACCAGTAGGATCATCCAAAAAACCCTTCCTTTAATTCATCACTGTTTGGAGACGTCATCTTCCCCCCAGTTGATCCTCTCCAGCTTTGTTAAAATATTAGAAGTCATCAGACAAGAGCTTACTCGCCAACACAAGACTCACGATAATGATAAGGATTCCAGAGGGTGGTTTGACTCCCGTTGCCGTAAAGCTCAGCGTGCACTAAAAAACGCTCTACACAACCAGGTCAGGGACCAGCCCCTAATCGCCTTCTTAAGAAAAAACTATAAGATGACACAACAATCTCGCAAACGGGAAATAAAAAACAACCTCTGGGCCCAATTACATCAGAGCACGTTAAGCAAGGACTCCACCATGTTTTGGAGAACAGTTAAGGCCCCTTTTCTTGCTGACGCAAATGCTATACAGCATCTTGATGTGGCAGTACCCGCTGATAAATGGGTAGCACACTACTCGAAGATCTTCGGGGACCATACCTTGACAACTGAGGCCCCCAGACTAGATGCGGAAGTTGCACTAGTAATAACATCTACCCTATTGACCTTCACTTCGATCCAGTGGAGGTGACCGCAGCGCTGACCTCCTCAAAGACCGGTAAAGCGCCCGGTCCTGACGGGGTCCCCTTAGACATATTTGTGAGCAACATAGACTTATGGTCTCCAATTGTTACGCAGGTCATATCTGCAGTTACACAGATCGGCCTTATTGATTCTTGGTCCACCTCTGTGCTCCTACCCATATTCAAAAAGGGGGATCGGGACAACCCAGCCTGCTACAGGCCCATTTCCCTCTTGGATTCTCTGGGCAAGGTCGCCGGCAGATTAATCCTGGAGCGACTACGGGACTGGGCCACAGAGAATAAGATCTTAACCGACTTACAGTTTGGTTTCCAGGAGGGTCTGGGCACTGTGGAACAGGCATTAAACCTGACTCTGCTTATGGGCAAATACACTGGGGCTAAAGGCGGCAATCTTTACCTAGTCTACGTGGACTTGAGTTCCGCATTCGATTGCGTAATTCATTCCAAGTTATGGGCGATCTTGAGTAACTTGGGCATAGATCTTGCACTGCTGAATTTCCTCCGAGAGTTATACTCGGATGCAAAAGCTTGTGTGAGATACGGCATCAAAGGGGAGCTTACTGAATCCTTTAACATCACAAAAGGCGTAAGGCAGGGATGCGTCCTTGCTCCATTCCTATTTAACATCTATACCAATGGACTGGAGCAAGCGATGCTAGCTGATAGTAAAGATCTCCCCTGCATAAACTCCCGCCCAATCCCTGCACTATTATACGCAGACGATTCAGTTATCCTAGCAAGGACACCTAATCAACTTCAGACCCAAATAGATAAATACTGCCAATTCATGCTTTCTCTTGGTCCTAAAGTTAATAAGTCCAAGACTTTCGTTATGAATATTGGCAAGAAAGCCCAAAAATGTAAATCTCTTTTTATAGAGAAGACCAGGTTAGAAACTGCCAACACCTACCCTTATCTAGGTATTCTCATTGATAAACACCTGTCCTGGAAACCTGCCCTATCAAGCAAGAAATTGCAGCTTCAACGCACAACATCAGCGCTGACTTCATTCTCTAGGAAACTGGGCAAGCCCGCCCCTACTGTGATTTTGAAGATCTACCAAGCTAAATGCATGAGCGTGGCCACATACGGGGCTGGTGTCTGGGGCTATGCGTCTGCAGATGAGCTTCAAATTATAGAAAATGATTTTCTGAAATATATATTAGCCCTCCCCCGTAGTGCTCCTACTTACGGTACCCATGTGGAGCTTGGTTGGGAGTACCTAACTGACATCATTAGATACCAACCGATTCTACTATGGCATCGAATATGGACCCAGGAGCAATGTCATCTAACCAGGTCACTAATATCTGACTGTCTCACCTTGTCCCACTGGAAAAAGATACCTTGGCTATTATATGTTTCTAAATTTTTGACTGATTTGAACTACCCTACATATTTTACTGACCCTGAATCTTTACTGGACATACCTAGAAAAACTTTGAAAAAACTATGTGCCGCCCACTTAAGCAATGTACGCTTGTGCTCAGAACTCGGTAAAAAGTCAAATGTACATTTAACGATGATTCAAACCTCCTATGGCATTCAACCGTATCTGTCTTTTTTTCTATCAAATTATGAGATATATGTTTTAACCAGATTTCGGTTTGATGCATTTTATCGCCTTGTCTCGCTGCCTGTGCCCTCAGACTGGTCACGGGAAATAACAAACTGTCCATGTGATGGCCAAACTTGCCAGTCAACTCTGCATGTAACCTTTTTCTGCAGTCTCTACGAGTCCCCGCGGAAACGATGGCTGGTCCCACTCCTTCGGTACTTAGGATTGAGAAGATGTAGACCGGCTCTCTTGGCACTTCAATATTTAGACACCCCGTATGTTGCCAAAACTGTAGCCTGCTACCTCAAAGCCTGCTTGAAAACTCACTCACAATTATTGGCAATCGCTCCCTAAGATTTTATCTTTACGCAATTGATTATTGTGATATTATACTTATGTGTAGAGTGTCAGTGTTTACTTGAACTTGTATGTTTTTATTTTTACTGCTGAAGCAATAACGCCTTGTTTTCTTTAGCAATCAATGAGCAAATTGCACTTTTATAAAATCGTAAAACACCTGTTTTTAAATGTACTTTTTATGATTGTAAATTCAATTGAAATAAAGTTACCTAATAAAAAAAAAAAAGAAATTCATCGCGATGTCAATATGTACTAGACTAGCTTGTGATAGTCTCATTCACTATATTTCAGGCTCTCCTATGAACTTTGGGACCGAACTCTAGTTTATGTCCAATCTAATTCAGGTAATTCAATTAATACTTGCCTTACTTGTGAGTGGTCGTGTTGCCAAACACGTACCGGTTCTCCGAACCGGGCGCTCGGGCCCACCCTCTTAATTATGCTTAGACTTTGCTCCCTGCCATGGACATGTTTGTACCACAGCACTTTTAATCTTTATGTGTATTGATTTACAATCCCCCCTTTTTTTTATAAATCATCTAGCTAATACCTCCAACTAGGATGTAGACTAACGCTTAAACTACCGCTGTGATAAATTTAAGAGGCTGGAATAGTACCCCTCTAACTTTAGTTTATTATATCCATTTTTATTAGGTTACCTGCCCCAATCCCCTGGTCCTAATGAAGACCCCGCAGCAAGGATAACTATTCCTGCACTGCTAAGAGGGTCGAAACGTCGACTGTTGTTCTATTTGCGGCAACCTCACGCCAATATTGTGTATATGTATTGTACCTTGTGATGTATGCCTTTCTAAAAATATCGCCGCCATTTATGGCTGTTGCTGCTATACTAATTATAGCATAACAGGTTTTTTCAAATGTTTGATTTTACTGTCACACAATCCTACCACCCCTTTATCCTAACCACTATCACTTCCCTCCTCCTTCCCGGGGCACTGTATGACTTTTAATACAGTTGATTGTTTGCTACGTGTATTCGTTACACTGGATCCCACAGTGAATAAAACTCTGCGCTTCAAATAATTGCCTTTCTGGGTAAGGCACAAATGGGTGCTCTGCATGGCAACACACGATGATGATACTAGAGGTTGCAGATAAGGGCTATAACAGACTAAAGTGTTTTCTAAGCCTCTTTTATATTAGCACCAATTGGGAACTGGGCGAGTGATTTCACCACCGCTGCTAGTAGGCAGTTTTAGTGCATATTGCTGGCACATGGATCTCCAGTGTAAACACAGCCTGATTACAAGAGATTCAATGAAAGAGTCCCCTACAGTTGGAATGTTCACATAAAGATGCAACTATCTAAAAAGGGTGGTAAAATACTCTTAAGTACTCTTACATTTTAGACAGACAAGATGTACTCCATGCACTGCTAATTACCCCCCTCACGACATCTTCTATGACATCATTGATAATATCACTGCAACATTTGCAGTCAAATTACTGAGAAAAATGTGCATGGCTGGAGTGTGTATTATAGTTAACTAAGGGCACAAGATATAGTTATTTGAGCTAACTCTTTGTATGCTTTTGTATGTTTGGTATTTTAGTTACATATATATATTTATTTTATTTTATTTATTTATCTCATTTCTAAAGCGCACTTTCACCTCAGAAAGGCATCCTGGTGCTGACAGACTCAAATTGAAAAAGGGGGCAACTGATATATATACATATATATATATATATATATATATATATATATATATATATATATATATATATATATATATATATATATATACAGAGAGAGAGAGAGATAGATAGATAGATAGATAGATAGATAGATAGATAGATAGATAGATAGATAGCATTTGTACAAAATATCGAGTTTTGAATATCCATTTGCAGAAATATCGTTGTCAAGCATATCCATTTTTCAGTTAAGCAATATTGTTTTCAAGAATATCTGTTGTTACTTTCTTTTTCAATATTTATAGTTGGTAAAAATACTGTCATTTAATTATTTTCATGTGTGTTCATTTATATTAATTTTATGAGTTATTATTGTTTGTACAATTGTTAATATTATTTTTAAATATAATATTATTTTAAATACCGTCTGCAATTTTAAGTGATTTATAATGTTTAATTTAATAGCAAATTGTAATTTATACTGTCGTAGCAGGTTGTTAAGTTTTAAAGGGTGTATGATAATATGTTTCTTAATGAATTATTAATGTATTTTGTAATTATGTAATTGATTATTAATTATGTTAAAGGTGTAAAAATTAAGGGCCTCATTATGATGTCCGACCACCATCATATCAGGGATATGCGGTGCCTGCCACACAGTGCAGGGATATGTAAACACCAAAGCTGATCCACAGGGATGAAGCGGGGCCCGCACTGGGTCCCCAAATGTCCCTTTCTGCCAGCCTTTCCATGGTGGGTTCTCTGCCATGAATGGGCCGGCAGAAAGGAACATTGTAATACCTACTGAGGTGCCTGGCAGGCACCGCCACCATTGTAGATAATATAGCACCTCAGACCATTCAACGGGCTCATGAGTTCGTTGGATCTGTGGCGGCCAGTCTCTCCGACTGCCAGAGAACTGTTCAGCATCATGATGAGGCAGGCTGGAATGTAGTCATCGATGGCTGTGGGACTTCCACTGACAGGGTGACGGTCCCACCGCCATCATAATGATACCCTATGTTTTTGGCGTCATATATTATGTGTGGGCTGCTGAGTTTCTAGGAGTATAAAGTGGGAAATTAATTAATTAATTAATATTAATTAAGAATTTATTAAGACATATTTATTTGATGATTCATTATGTAAATTGTGTAATAATTATATTTTTAAAGTTATAAATGAGGTGTGGGTTGCTGTGTTTGTTGGGGTATAAGGTGGGGAATTTATTATTCCATAATTAAATAATTAATTATTTAATAATAATTAATGTATTAATTAATATTTAACTCATTTTAAATTATGTTAACTGTGTTACATTATTCGTTTTAGTTACATTTTAAGTGTTGAGCTAGGTTTGTGGAGGGTATAGTGTGGTAAATTAATTAAGTATTAAATAATGGCAATAAATTAATAATCATGTTATTTGTTTAATTTTTTTTATTTTTGTATATATATTTTTTAGGGGGTTCTTTAATAAAGTTTATATTAAGAGTTTTATATTTGTTATAAATGAATAGGGTTATGTTTCATATAATTATGTATTTGAATTGAAGTACTTTCCCTACGGTCGCACACACTGGAGTTGAAATAGTAAATGTTACCCCACCTGAGTCCAATGCTTTCCCTACTGCTGCACAGACTGAAGTGGGAAAAGTAAATTTGATCCCTCTGAAGTCCAACGCTTTCCCTAATGTTGCACAGACTGGAGTGGAAACAGTCAATTTTACCTCTCCGAAGTCCAACGCTTTTCTTACTTTTGCACAAACTGGACTGGGAATAGTAAATGTTACCCCTCTGGAACTCAAAGCTTTTCCTACTGTTGCACAGACTGGAGTTGGAATATTAAATGTTACCTCTCTGAAGTGCAATGCTTTCCCTACTGTTGCACAAATAGGAGTGGGAATAGTAAATTTTACCTCTCTGAAGTCCAACGTTTTCCTTACATTGCGCAAACTGGAGTGGAAATAGTAAATGTCACCCCTCTGGAGTCCTAAGCTTTTTCTACTGTTGCACAGACTGGAGTGGGAATAGTACATGTAATTCATTTTAGGCATTTGTTGCAACTCATCAGTTTAACATCCGAACACAGCAATAAGGTAAAGAAAGATGATCAGTCAAGATTCCCAAAGTCCTTGCACTGCACAGCAATGCATATCACAACATTTTTAACTTTTGAACCGTTCAAGGTGGAATCAATTTTCTGGTTGTGAAAATCTGCAGATTATGTAACAGGTGATGGATTATGTGGCAAATGCAGCAAATCTAGAATTTTTCGACAATCGCCACACAATTGCATAATTCCACTGGCCCTGAATAGACAATCCTGGTACGTTTATGCCCTTAGAGGGGTATCTCAAATGTAAAAAGCAGTATAAGAATCTATCTCATCGCTTAATTTCCCACAGTGAAGCAACTGAAGTCCAAACAAAGAGAAACCACTAAGAAATAATTTGAAATAAAAAAAACACCCTTACGCACTGTAATAAGTAAGGCAAGTCCTAAGAAACCACAGTGAAAACATTAAATAAAATCTTCAGTCAGACATAATATTTATAAAACAACTTCAATTATTGCAATAAACCCATGATAAGGAATTTGCATCACTGTCAATGAAAATATAAATCCTGTAACGCATAAACAATTGCTTTCAGGATTATGAGTGTGGTGGTCGGACTACCACAGGAGCACAGCGGTCAGGAATATGCTGGCAGTGCCTCTGCCGCACCCCAGAGCATATTGTGAGTTGCCTGTCCACTGCCCTTTTCAAGGCAGTCAGCCTACCATGGAAAGGGTGGTGGAGCGGCACCAGGGCCCTAATAGAGCCCCGGTGCCACTTCTGGGCCAAGGGGTGCATGCAAGGGAGACACATGTTGTGCCCCCCTGGAGTTGCTTCCCTGTTCCTGCATGGTGTGACATTCATGCCACACTGTTTAGGAACGTGCTGCAGGTGCAGGCATGGCAATGAGCTGCATATTAGGCTCTCCTAGGGGTCTAACAGTCCACCGCTGCCAGACTGCCGCAGCACCACCTGTCTGCCATGGAATACAATTGTAATCCAGCAGGCTTTGGCAGTCCTCTTGCGGACAGTGTGGTAGCGCCGCAGGAGGACCACCAAACTTGTAATGAGGCCCTTGACATGTTTTTTAGGGACTTTTTTCTCCTGAATGTAATCTGTGCTCTGTCCATTAGCAGTTTCGTTAAATCAACACCATGGGGTTGATTCCGATTCGGGAAAAAGCGCTCCGATTAGCTGTATGAAGCCTTTTTCCCGTACGAATCGTACACCTACAATGTCCCCGTACGAACGAGCAAGTACGATCCCAATCCAAACCGCCACTCCGTACGACTCGTACCAGACACCGTACAACTCGAGAGTACATACGGATTCACTCCGGCCGACGCTGTACTCTACGTCCGTACGTAAAAAAGAGGCAGCCAATTCCGGACCAGGAAGTACGATCCGTGTTGACGACACCCCGTACGGCCCTTTTGGTACGAGAGCTGTAAACTGCCGTAAAACCAGAGTCCGACACGAACTGCACCCCGGTACGCGACATACACGACAAGAACCCCTTCGAGCGTCTCATCCCAGCCCTGTACGCCTACGACCTCGTATATAGAAACAGACGACAGCGCAGATGGTGAGTACAACCCACCGCAACAACGGAAGTATACCGGTATGGTAAGCCACATGCCAGCATATCACCATTGCTATAGTGATATGTTTCCGCACACACATCAGAAATCTCGGGGTATGCTGCGTCACATGCTAGCGCATTTCACCATTGCAATAGTGATACGTGCCGCACACACGTCTGAAAACTTGGGGTACGGTGTGCCACACGCTAGCGCATATCATCATTGCAATAGTGATACGTGCCGCACACACGTCTGAAACCTCGGGGTACGGTACGTCACACACTAGAGCATATCACCATTGCAATAGTGATACGTGCCGCACATATGTCTGAAACCTCGGGGTACGGTTCGTCACATCTGAGTGGTGGGCGGAAAAGACCCCCACCAGTGCCCAACAGTATAGGGGGTGGGTGCAGAGGACCCCCAGTGGTGCCCAACAGTGCCCAACAGTATAGGGAGTGGGTGCAGAGGTCTCCCAGCAGTGCCCAACAGTGCCTAACAGTATAGGGGGTGAGTGCAGAGGACTCCCAGCAGTCCCAACAGTGCCCAACAGTATAGGGGGTGGGTGCAGAGGACCCCCAGCAGTGTCCAACAGTATAGGGGGTGGGTGCAGAGGACCCCCAGCAGTGCCCAACAGTGCCCAACTGTATAGGGGGTGGGTGCAGAGGACCCCCAGAAGTGCCCAACAGTGCCTAACAGTATAGGGGGTGGGTGCAGAGGACCCCCATCAGTGCCCAACAGTATAGGGGGTAGGTGCAGAGGACTCCCAGCAGTGCCCAACAGTATAGGGGGTGGGTGCAGAGGACCTCCAGCAGTGCCCAACAGTGCCTAACAATATAGGGGGTGAGTGCAGAGGACCCCCAGCAGTGCCCAACAGTGCCTAACAGTATAGGGGGTGAGTGCAGAGGACGCCCAGCAGAGTCCAACATTATAGGGGGTGGGTGCAGAGGACTCCCAGCAGTGCCCAACAGTGCCTAACAGTATAGGGGGTGGGTGCAGAGGATCCCCAGCAGTGCCCCACAGTATAGGGGTGGGTGCAGAGGTCTCTCAGCAGTGCCCAACAGTGCCCAACAGTATAGGGGGTGGGTGCAGAGGACTCCCAGCAGTGCCGAACAGTATAGGGGGTGGGTGCAGAGGACCCCCAGCAGTGCCCAACAGTGCCTAACAGTATAGGGGGTGGGTGCAGAGGACCCCCAGCAGTGCCCCAGAGTATAGGGGTGCGTGCAGAGGTCTCCCAGCAGTGCCCAACAGTGCCCAACAGTATAGGGGGTGGGTGCAGAGGACCCCCAGCAGTGCCCAACAGTGCCCAACATTATAGGGGGTGGGTGTAGAGGACCCCCAGCAGTGCCCAACAGTGCCTAACAGTATAGGGGGTGGGTGCAGAGGTCTCCCGCAGTGCCCAACAGTGCCCAACAGTATAGGGGGTGGGTGCGGAGGACTCCCGCAGTGCCCAACAGTGCCCAACAGTATAGGGGGTGGGTGCAGAGGACCCCCAGCAGTGCCCAACAGTGCCTAACAGTATAGGGGGTGAGTGCAGAGGACCCCCAGCAGTGCCCAACAGTATAGGGGGTGGGTGCAGAGGACCCCCAGCAGTGCCCAACAGTATTGGGGGTGGGTGCAGAGGAATCCCAGCAGTGCCCATCAGTATAGAGGGTGGGTGCAGAGGTCTCCCAACAGTGGCCAACAGTATAGGGGGTGGGTGCAGAGGACTCCCAGCAGTGTCCAACAATGCCCAACAGTATAGGGGGTGGGTGCAGAGGTCCACCAGCAGTGCCCAACAGTGCCTAACAGTATAGAGGGTGGGTGCAGAGGACCCCCATCAGTGCCCAACAGTATAGGGGGTGGGTGCAGAGGACCCCCAGCAGTGCCCAACAGTGCCCAACTGTATAGGGGGTGGGTGCAGAGGACCCCCAGAAGTGCCCAACAGTGCCTAACAGTATAGGGGGTGGGTGCAGAGGACCCCCATCAGTGCCCAACAGTATAGGGGTAGGTGCAGAGGACTCCCAGCAGTGCCCAACAGTATAGGGGGTGGGTGCAGAGGACCTCCAGCAGTGCCCAACAGTGCCTAACAATATAGGGGGTGAGTGCAGAGGACCCCCAGCAGTGCCCAACAGTGCCTAACAGTATAGGGGGTGAGTGCAGAGGACGCCCAGCAGAGTCCAACATTATAGGGGGTGGGTGCAGAGGACTCCCAGCAGTGCCCAACAGTGCCTAACAGTATAGGGGGTGGGTGCAGAGGATCCCCAGCAGTGCCCCACAGTATAGGGGTGGGTGCAGAGGTCTCTCAGCAGTGCCCAACAGTGCCCAACAGTATAGGGGGTGGGTGCAGAGGACTCCCAGCAGTGCCGAACAGTATAGGGGGTGGGTGCAGAGGACCCCCAGCAGTGCCCAACAGTGCCTAACAGTATAGGGGGTGGGTGCAGAGGACCCCCAGCAGTGCCCCAGAGTATAGGGGTGGGTGCAGAGGTCTCCCAGCAGTGCCCAACAGTATAGGGGGTGGGTGCAGAGGACCCCCAGCAGTGCCCAACAGTGCCCAACATTATAGGGGGTGGGTGTAGAGGACCCCCAGCAGTGCCCAACAGTGCCTAACAGTATAGGGGGTGGGTGCAGAGGTCTCCCGCAGTGCCCAACAGTGCCCAACAGTATAGGGGGTGGGTGCGGAGGACTCCCGCAGTGCCCAACAGTGCCCAACAGTATAGGGGGTGGGTGCAGAGGACCCCCAGCAGTGCCCAACAGTGCCTAACAGTATAGGGGTGAGTGCAGAGGACCCCCAGCAGTGCCCAACAGTATAGGGGGTGGGTGCAGAGGACCCCCAGCAGTGCCCAACAGTATTGGGGGTGGGTGCAGAGGAATCCCAGCAGTGCCCATCAGTATAGAGGGTGGGTGCAGAGGTCTCCCAACAGTGCCCAACAGTATAGGGGGTGGGTGCAGAGGACTCCCAGCAGTGTCCAACAATGCCCAACAGTATAGGGGGTGGGTGCAGAGGTCTCCCAGCAGTGCCCAACAGTGCCTAACAGTATAGAGGGTGGGTGCAGAGGACCCCCAGCAGTGCCCAACAGTATAGGGGTGGGTGCAGAGGACCCCCATCAGTGCCCAACAGTATAGGGGGTGGGTGTAGAGGACCCCCAGCAGTGCCCAACAATTCCTAACAGTATAGGGGGTGGGTGCAGAGGACCCCCAGCAGTGCCCAACAGTGCCTAACAGTATAGGGGGTGGGTTCAGAGGACCCCCATCAGTGCCCAACAGTGCCCAACAGTATAGGGGGTAGGTGCAGAGGACTCCCAGCAGTGCCCAACAGTATGGGGGGTGGGTGCAGAGGACCCCCATCAGTGCCCAACAGTGCCCAACAGTATAGGGGGTAGGTGCAGAGGACTCCCAGCAGTGCCCAACAGTATAGGGGGTGGATGCAGAGGACCTCCAGCAGTGCCCAACAGTGCCTAACAATATAGGGGGGTGAGTGCAGAGGACCCCCAGCAGTGCCCAACAGTGCCTAACAGTATAGGGGTGCGTGCAGAGGACCCCCAGCAGAGTCCAACATTATAGGGGGTGGGTGCAGAGGACTCCCAGCAGTGCCCAACAGTGCCTAACAGTATAGGGGGTGGGTGCAGAGGACCCCCAGCAGTGCCCCACAGTATAGGGGTGGGTGCACAGGTCTCTCAGCAGTGCCCAACAGTATAGGGGTGGGTGCAGAGGACTCCCAGCAGTGCCGAACAGTATAGGGGGTGGGTGCAGAGGACCCCCCAGCAGTGCCCAACAGTGCCTAACAGTATAGGGGGTGGGTGCAGAGGACCCCCAGCAGTGCCCCAGAGTATAGGGGTGGGTGCAGAGGTCTCCCAGCAGTGCCCAACAGTGCCCAACAGTATAGGGGTGGGTGCAGAGGACCCCCAGCAGTGCCCAACAGTGCCCAACATTATAGGGGATGGGTGTAGAGGACCCCCAGCAGTGCCCAACAGTGCCTAACAGTATAGGGGGTGGGTGCAGAGGTCTCCCGCAGTGCCCAACAGTGCCCAACAGTATAGGGGGTGGGTGCAGAGGACTCCCGCAGTGCCCAACAGTGCCCAACAGTATAGGGGGTGGGTGCAGAGGACCCCCAGCAGTGCCCAACAGTGCCTAACAGTATAGGGGGTGAGTGCAGAGGACCCCCAGCAGTGCCCAACAGTATAGGGGGTGGGTGCAGAGGACCCCCAGCAGTGCCCAACAGTATAGGGGGTGGGTGCAGAGGAATCCCAGCAGTGCCCATCAGTATAGAGGGTGGGTGCAGAGGTCTCCCAGCAGTGCCCAACAGTGCCCAACAGTATAGGGGGTGGGTGCAGAGGACTCCCAGCAGTGTCCAACAATGCCCAACAGTATAGGGGGTGGGTGCAGAGGTTTCCCAGCAGTGCCCAACAGTGCCTAACAGTATAGAGGGTGGGTGCAGAGGACCCCCAGCAGTGCCCAACAGTATAGGGGTGAGTGCAGAGGACCCCCAGCAGTGCCCAACAGTATAGGGGGTGGGTGCAGCGGACCCCCGGCAGTGCCCAACAGTATAGGGGGCGGGTGCAGAGGACCCCTAACAGTGCCCAACAGTAAAGGGGGTGGGTGCAGAGGACTCCCAGCAGTGCCCAACAGTGCCTAACAGTATAGGGGGTGAGTGCAGAGGACCCCCAGCAGTGCCCAACAGTATAGGGGGTGGGTTTAGAGGACCCCCAGCAGTGCCCAACAATGCCTAACAGTATAGGGGGTGGGTGCAGAGGACCCCCAGCAGTGCCCAACAGTGCCTAAGAGTATAGGGGGTGGGTGCAGAGGACCCCCAGCAGTGCTCAGTCATAGGGGTGTGCATGTCCAACATCATACAGCAAGTACATGCCTGTATGTGTATATCCCTTACTGGGAACACTCATGATAGTTGCATATCAACACATCACACACAGCAGTGACCAACTCCACGGAGAATGTTATCCCGTCACACACTGGGTGACACACCACATGTGGGTGTATTGTCAGATCCCACATGTATATACACCCGTCTAGTTTGCTTGCACACACCCCTCCATCATGAGTCAATAGTGTGTAGTCATGTAACAGACCACCAAATAAATGATGCACAAATGGACTAAGGAAGTGTCATGTACATACCGTTCATGAGGTCAATGTCCAGGTGGTGCAACATGTAGTCCCTCATGGATGTAACAGTGTAGTAATCCCCTGGACACAAAGCACCAACATGGAACTCGTGCCTCTTAAAACACAGATTGAAACAGTTCGTCAAGAAACACCAGTCTACAATGATGTGACTTCAGAATGTGCTACCGAAAGACAAATTGAAAGAACAATCCCAACAACTGACAGAACTGCCTCTGGCTACTTCATCAACTTCGATAACTTTTCTGAGGATCAAAGCAACCCCGAAGTGATGCCAGAAACAAAAAAGACTTTTAAAGAAAAAGCAGCAGAACTCTTTCAACAAATCAAAGAAGTATATCTGGATGCACCATTAATTGAGCATTGGATTATTTCATGGGTATTCATACTCCTACTATGCCTAATTTTAGTTTTAATTTTAGGAAAGTTTATTACAATTGAATGGACACAGCAAGTCAGAACATCAACTTAGTCCTCAAACCACACAGATCATCCCACGTGAAAAAAAGAGAACTGTCAACAGTAAATGTCACAGCCATTCCAATACCCGGCGGGGTAGTATGGGACAAAACTGACTATGAAATATATGGTCCGGCCGAAATCCTGAAGTATCCTCATCAATTCAAGGTTTCATTAAGTGACTTTGTAAAACCTAGTACATTCTCTGATGATTGGGACTTTGAAAGTATTAACAATATGATGTCTGATTTAGTAATGTCAGCAAGATTCACAGAACATGATTATTTGCAAGGTTCGTCCAGTTATGAACAGATGTTCTGCTACACACACTATGGTGATCATTACTTGCATAAATCTGCACAACCTAGAAATGTTTTTAAGTATAACCAATGGGAACATTGTGCTACACCACCTAAAAGCAGTTCTAAAACATTCTATGAGAAATTCAAGTACTTCTCAGGGTTTAACACCAGTGATGCAGAAACGTTTTATTATAAACTGTTAGATAAAACAGGATTGAAAACAATGCTGACAAATACTAAATTGATATAATCAGAAGCATTTTATGAAAAAATGATGACATTTGGTTTTGATTATTGGAAAAATAACATTGAAACAAAAACAATCTGGGGTACAAAAGATTGGCAGGTACAATGCCTAGAAGCATTATTTCGAGCCTGCATGATCCCAGAACAAATAATGTTTTTAAATGAAACAATTCAACAAACAACCTGTCTTGGCCTAGCTAAGATCAAAGACCTTAACAAACCGTCTATTCCAAAGCCAATACCTGATAATGCAACAACAGATATTGAGATAGACGTATCTAAAATTTTACATTTAAACAGAACACATCCTGATTGGAAAAAGTGGTTAATCTGCCCTACTGACACAAACAACTGTCAAGATACATTCCTGAATAAAACACAGGGGTTAACGATGTCCAGACCAGACCCTAGATACTCCCAGAGACAACATCCAGGGATAGTAACAACATACAGTGTAGGGAAGCTGTGCCTTGAATGGCTAGAATCATCCACACTGGCTGAAATTAAGCAACACTTATCTTTACTTAAAGATGGTGCTGATTTGCGCGATTTTATTATGGGACCACTCAAACAGCGTCAAAAACGCTTCATAGCGGCCAGCATCTATGCGGCATACAACGAGGCTTGGAAAGTCACACAAATTGAAACAGCTGAAAAAATACGAGAAATTGATCATATTAATTTGGAAAAATCACTTTCTGTTGTGGACAATGGGTTAATGACTCTGTCCTCCAGAATATATTCACTGGACAGTATTGTATCATCTGCCATAGATATAATAGACAAAGACTTGCTAATGTTACAGCATGGCCAGTCGCAATTGCGTTCTATTGTACAGTTAGGCTGGACGCTGCAAAATCTTCGTTCAGGCTATGTGCCTTGGCGTTTAATCAACACAACGTCATTGTTTTCCATCTTTAACCTTACTGATAAACAAATCAGCTTGGCACAGAAAGGAGCAGACTATACAATCCTGAGCATCGAAAAACTTGAGAGATTACCTTTGACAATGTCAGAAAGTCCTGTCATTGAATGGATAATACACGGGATTATCACAATTCCGATAACAACTTTCCAATTTAAAAATTGCCTTGAATACATACCTACTGGCCAGTATGAACGATTAGGTAAAGGATACATTAAGTCAACATGGAAATTACCATACACACACACATGCTATAGTGACAGCAACAAAAATGTATTTCTTAGTGGTGAAAACTGTAAACATTCACTAAGCGGTATACTTTTGTGCCAGGGTATTAATTTACACGGAGCCTGTGAAGGAAATTCTAACAACCTTTCATGCCACCAGCATGTCACACCTGCAACACAGATAGAGCCTTTCTTTAAGCAGCTCTCGAACGGGAGTTACATTCTAAGAACGGATCGCAGCTGTTGTGACCTTTTGCCAGGGAAAGCATATCTCGTACACTTAACTTCCATGGTCAAATGCTGTATGCAAGCATTGTTTCCAAACGGCCCTGGAGACACTGAGACTCCCATATGGCCTCGTTTGAATTTCTCTTCTATACGAATTGATACTTTAAGCAGAATGAAGTCTGTGCTTTTGCAGACAACAGTGCCCATCACGTCATCAAAAGAGACGTATGATCTCCTAGTTGCAAGGACGGCTACGGAGATACATGACCTTTTATCAACAAATTGCCCCGTGCATTTCACAGAAATGCTTAGCCAACTCCTTAACATGTCTAGTGCCACAGGCATCCCAGGCATATTTAAGACGATTTTTACGGGACTGCTCACACCATTCAAAGCAATTCTAGGAATCATTCCTAATTTTGTCCATTCAGTCTTTGGCGGCATACCCCTATTTTTGGGACTTGTAGCAGGGATTTTATTTTTGACCCTCCTGCTCCGATTTGGCAAGCCAAAACTCAGACATGATTCCTACAAGGATGGAAGAAACGATCCTAGCAATACGCTACCGGGACAGAATAACTAGAGTCCTTGGATTGGCCAGGCTGAGAGATCTGAACATGACCTGGTTTCTTTCATTCAGACCGATATGGCATACCTGCATCTTACCTGTGCCTCGATGTATGCTATGCGGAGATGAGTGCGTGTTGGACATCTGTCTTGCACTTCCATCAGCAGTACCAATGGATATCGATACTTTGCTAAGTCCGATAACGGCTCACGCATTGTGTTGTCCCCAGCTGCTACCAATCCTGATGACGGCATTCGTTGAGACTCCTGTGCTACGACTAGGTGGTGACAGTGGAGCGAGAAATAAAAGCAACATCACCCAGGTACGACCTTCTGTGAGCATTGCTGATCCAGACTTTGATGACAGCAATCATTCTCACACCTGCCAAGTTACAGCACTATCGAACTTGGTCGAACTGTCACCTGATTTTATAGACCAAGTTTTTGAGAGCCTGTCTGATATGATGTTCTCACCCGAACAGAAACAATAATTTTAGAAAAGCATTCCGACACACAGCGTTCCCAT
The DNA here is from genome assembly GCF_964263255.1 of Lissotriton vulgaris. Taxonomy (NCBI): domain Eukaryota; kingdom Metazoa; phylum Chordata; class Amphibia; order Caudata; family Salamandridae; genus Lissotriton; species Lissotriton vulgaris. Next base: position 729,915,166 of record NC_141687.1, read on the forward strand.
GAACTCTGAATTTGGCCTTCAGTTTTGATCAACAAAAACTGCTGAAAAGCGTTGGAACTCTATTCCCCCGTTCAACAAGAATTTTTTTGAATTGAACACTTTTTCAAAATATTTACCTTTTTCTGGCACGAAATTCTTTGCTTAAAGTAGACCTATTCATAAAGAACAGAAGATTCTATTTATAGGTAAATCTAGAGACATAATAACTTTGCATCTGCCTCTAGCACATTTTATAACAAATGCATTTATATGTGATGAAATTATCTCGCCCTTCTTTTCTGTATTAAGAGATATTTCATGTGTTATTTTTTCGCAAAAACGTTCACTGATTACAATTGCTATAATTTTGAATGATTTCTATGCTTAAAGACGTACAGTACATTCCATGTATTTCGAATACGCCATTTCAAATGCATATAGGTATTTTGGGGTGGGTAATGTTACACATGCATCTTTTGCTATAGTTTTTAGTAAATTGATGGACATAAATTCGTGGAGTGGGTGTCGCGTTCTAATCTAGGACCCCGATCAATACTGTGACCTTATGCCCCTATACGGCTATAATCCATTTATTCCCCTATAATGGCATAAACAAACAAGATTGATATTTCAGAAACTCGTCTCTGGCCTAACACGATCAGAGCCAAATTTTAGAATCTCTTCCTCTGCAGCTTCCTCTGCAGCTCATTAGAGCAAATGACACAGCAGAAGCCACTATCTAAGATTCCTAGATTACACTCCGAGTTCTTCAACACGGTAAAACTCAGCAACCTGGGAAAACCCCGCTTGCTATGTTTTGATTAGTAATAGAACTCTAATGAGCACTGAGAGACGATCACTTCCTAGTGACATCTTTATTGACGTCTAATGTCCAAAAACTTACGTCAAACCAGGCACCTTTCAGGTATAAATATTACCAACGTTGCCTTAAGCAAATGCTGATGTTACTACTGCCGCTACTGCTGTCTCACCGACATCGATTATAGCGATGGTGGTGTGAACATAGGAGCAGAACAGCTGTCCCCCGCAAAGCCCAGCAGATGCAAGCAGCCCACAGATGCTGCCCCTCCTCTTCCTCGACACGCTGAGAAAGACGCTGTCTTTTCTCCTGCCTAGAAAATCCAGCTCCGGCGTTTCCAGCCTACACGTGCGAGTGACTGGGATATCGAGTCCTGGAAGGAGATACAAGACCTCCAACATTCTATTCCAGAGGTATGGTGTTGACTAAACCCTTAGAAAGAATTCTTGAAGCAAACCTTGGCAAAACCAACTTAACTAAAGCTACCTACTTACTACCTCCCACGTATTAGGCTTAGGTCAGGTACACTGGGGTAGGCATAGTTAGAAGCACCAGTTGAGTACGTTAGCCTAACGTATATATTAATGTATATATGTTTTATTCATTTTAAACCATTGTATGGCTAAGAAACCATATCAATGCTTTTACAGTATTATTTCGCAATCCTCATTTTACTGTACGCACTTTTTATAATAACTAGTCTTGCAATTGTGGCAATTCATTTCTCTTGCACGAGAAGAAAGACTGTTCAATAAATAATACCTTTTTATTGAAAACGCCCGTCTCTCTATTCTCTGCACTTTGGTGAAAGTAATCTGCACAAAACTGGCTGAGTAAAATAACTGTCTATTGTTTCACACGACTCTAGAGATTGACTCTTATTCTAAGGAGCAAAGTTGTCATGTTTATGCGGTTGTTGGAAAACTGAATCCCTTCTTGTCTGTACCAGGGAAGCTTATCACTTCCTATTCAGTCAAGAAATTTTCCAGTGACCTCTGAGCTAGTTGGTAACAAACCCAATTAAGTTTAGCATAGTCAGTGGAGACCTGGAAGATCCGCACTTCTACGTCCATACTACTGTTTATGTTATTCCAATGTGCAGGGCCTATTGGGAAAATAGGAACTACACTACAAGTGCACAGGTCATGGAACTGTTAAGGTACCAACAAGTGTCACAGACCCCAATCCAACATGATGATGTGCTAAGTAATATGCAAACCAATACATTTCACCATAGGAGGACATGCGCAAAAATGAAATACACAAAGCAGGGGACAAATGTGGAGGAGGGGAAGGGATGTAAAAGAGCATCTGCTCAATATGGGGCATTTAAATGACAATGCATAAAGTGCCTGTCTGACCAGACCATCCCAACTGTGGGAGTGTTACCAGGATAACAAACACTGCAGGTAGCAGTGTCCAACAGTGCCCAACAGTATAGGGGGTGGATCTGTGGGGAGGGCCACCTCCAGTGTGATGAGCATTGGCGTAGTCCTCATCCATCTTGCGCTTCACCATCCTCCGCAGATCATACCACCTGTTCTGGCAAACCACCCTGGTGCGCCTGATGGGTGCAACAGCATTGACCTTCTCGATGATCCTCTCCCACAGGCATGTCTTTTCAGCTATGCTGGTCTGTCTGACCAATGCACCAAACAGCTGTGGAAAAACTCTGATGACTTCATCTGTAAGGATCTCCATCTCCGGGTTAGTGAACTTTGGATTCTTTGGTGTGGTCATGGTGTGGGGTGTATGTGATTGGGGGGTGATGGTGTGTATGGTTGAGGGTGTGTGGGCTTGATTGTGAAGGGGGTGGTGTGTGTGAGTGAGATGGGTGTATGTGTGAAGGTGTATAGCTGCAGTTGTTGGTGTGCTGTCAGTGACTTTGCACAAATAGGTATGTTGCAAAGGATGATGGGTTATATGTGTGGGCCCTTTTATTGGTCCATTTGTGGGTGTGGCTTATTTTGATTTTTTGTGGGTGTGTCATAAGGGGTGGTTGTGGCTTGGGCCCTCTGTTTGCCTGTTTGGATGTTGCCAGGACATTGTTTTCCTATGGTGTGTACACTGTAGACTTGTTTTGTGGGGTGTGCGAGTCGTATTTGTTGGTGCAGCTGGCAGTTACGGTAATTTTTCGGGCCCGGGGTACGTGTGCGCTTGATTGTGGGGCGTGCAAGTCGTTTTTGTTGGTGCGACTGGCAGTTACGATCGTTTTTCGAGTCCGGGGTACGTGTACGCTTGATTGTGGGGTGTGCAAGTGGTATTTGTTGGTGCGGATGCCAGTTACATCCGTTTTTCGGGCCCGGGGTACGTGTACGCTTGATTGTGGGGTGTGTGAGTCGTACTTGTTGGTGCAGCTGGCAGTTACGATTGTTTTTCGGGCCCGGGGTAGTGTACGCTTGATTGTGGGGTGTGTGTGTCGTATTTGTTGGTGCAGTTGGCAGTTACGGTTGTTTTTCGGGCCCGGAGTACGTGTACGCTTGATTGTGGGGTGTGCGAGTAGTATTTGTTGGTGCGGCTGGCATTTACGGTCGTTTTTCGGGCCCGAGGTACGTGTACGCTTGATTGTGGGGTATGCGGGTCGTATTTGTTGGTGCGGCTGGCCGTTACGGTCGTTTTTCAGGCCCGGGGTACGTGTACGCTTGATTGTGAGGTATGCGAGTCGTACTTGTTTGTGCGGCTGGCAGTTACGGTGGTTCTTCGGGCCCGGGGTACGTGTATGCTTGATTGTGGGGTGTGCAAGTCATATTTGTTGGTATGGCTGGCAGTAACAGTCGTTTTTCGGACCTGGGGTAGGTGTACGCTTGATTGTGGGGTGTGCGAGCCGTATTTGTTGGTGCGGCTGGCAGTTACAGTCGTTTTTCGGGCTCGGGGTACGTGTACCCTTAATTTTCGGGCCCGGGGTACGTGTACGCTTGACTGTGGGGTATGCGAGACGTATTTGTTGGTGCGGCTCGCTCATACTCGATATTTTCCGTACAAATCGTGCTTCATGCAGGGCTACGTTTGCCCATTCAAATCGCGTACTTGGTCCCTGGTCTGGATCGTACTTTTTAGTTCGTACGGCATGTTTACAAATCGTATGGTAGGAGTTCCGACGACATTTCGTACGGGTCTTCGATTGAGGTTCGTACGGGTCGCTGATATTCAGACGTATTTTCGGAATTCGGATCGTACTACCCAATTTGGACAGACTTTTATCATTCGTACGGAAACGGCTATGAATACGAATCGTACAACAGATTTTTATCCCGATTTGGAGTCGGCCCCCATGTTTCTATTGTTTCACCAGGATATGCAAAATGTCTACTCTCCAATGAAAAAGTTATTATAAATCTTATGCATTGGTCCTGATAAGCATATGATTTCTTTTTGTCTCTTAAAATAATAAACTTGTCAATACTATCTGCCTTAGTTTGAGCCTTTACTAGAATAGCTTCAATCTCTGAATTTCTGGAATGTATTTATGCTTTCTGTTATAAAGTGCATAGTTCCTTTAAATGAACATCAGCAGCTCACGGCTGGAATGCTAACGGTTTCCATTGTAGTAATGTTCTACTGTGTGTCAGTTGAAGCCCGGGAGCTGTACTTGCAAGCTGCGTTGTTGGTGGTGCTTGCAATATACATTACACTGAGTTTACAAAGCATCTTGGCTCAGTGTTGTAACACTTTCCACAGCAGAGGTTTTATTGTGACTACAGATTTATTTGACTTATAATGGTTCTCCAAGTAATGTTTACATGATGGCATGGGTGGCATGACTTAGCATGAAAAATGGTTTTGCATGGCGCAGGTTTCCTATATATCCTACTTTGTAATCGATCTTGTGCAACACGTTAGTTCAATATCAAGAAACACAATATTCATGGTGCTGTACTCTGATGTCAGATTATATTAAATTAATTTCCGTTTAAAAAGACTAAGATAATCAACCAGTTTTTTAGCAGTTCCTGTCAGAACCATGTACCAGAGCTTGATCGTCCACAGGAGCAGAATAGCCAAACCTCACCGCTGTTGATGTATATCTTCCCAACTCCCCAACACCACTGCCACCTAGATACAAATCTGCCCACAGCGATGAGGGAAAAAGGGGAATAGGAAGAAAAAAGAGACTGCCACTGCGGTGCCACCTCTTGCGGAATATGCCAGGACTGGACTTCCCAACACCTGAAACCACAAAGCATAAAATGACTCCTTATTCAGACCCTCCCAGCTGTAATAACTGCTTGAACAACTTAAATGCTCTCTACTATTCAATACCTATATTACCCAGTGGGATAGCTTCTCTCTACTTGTGGCTCCAGTCCTGCATGAAGGCTTCCTCTAGGCTATCAAACAATCACCCAAAATCGTACAGCCAAAAAAGGAGGTGGTCTAGCTGTTGTATTTAGGCAAACAATACATATCACTAAAATTGACAACATCTCCATAAAGAATTGTGAGGCTCTTCTAACAAGATGCAATCCTACACCATCTTCCTCCTGTAACTTCCTGCTCCTATACAGTCCTCCACCTAGCAAGGCAACATTCCCAAACGCACTTCTAGACACAGTTTCAAACCTGATAACAATACACTCCAACCTATGTGTTCTGGGTGACCTTAATGTTTGGTTTGATAATCCCAATATGACCCATCCAAAAACAATAATCACCGGCCTAGACGCATTGAACCTGCATCAGATAGTCCACAATCCGACACACACCACTGGACATATCCTAGACGTAATTTTTGCTAATACTGAACTAGTTACCTTTCAAACTTGGAACGGCGATAAATTTGATGCCTGACATCATTGCCGCTCTCCCTAGCGGCTATGATGCTATGTGGCTTAACCGCCCAGGAAGTGCACGGGCGGAGGGGTAGCGGTCCTTTTTAAAAAGGCTCTGTTAGTGGAAAGACTGCTGTCAGAGACAGTCGATCTAGCTGATTTGCTTGGGGTAAAAGTCACCATGAATAACTCCTGTTGGGTAGTGCTAGCAGTTTATCGCCCACCCAATGCAACCCCACTGTTCTATGATTTTTTTCGTCCCATTATGTCGGACATATGTACCCAATATACGAAAATCTTAGTAACAGGAGATTTTAACCTACATTGGGATAAGTCCCATTGGGACCTGCCTATGAGCCAATTGGACACCATGATGTCTGCTCTAAGCTTCAAACAACTTGTGGAGGTTCCCACACACATTAAAGGTCATGTTCTTGACCTTGTGTGGACCACAGATCCAAATGCGGCCCTTAAAGATGTTGCCCCATGTATATGGTCTGACCATCATTTAGTATCCTGCATTAACGGCCACATAAATAACTTGCCACCGGAAGTTAGGAGAATCAGTAAATGGGCAGAGGTTGATTTGATAACCCTGACCAAGGTGTTCTCGCCAATGGATCAGTCTCTGAGTCCAGGTCGTAGTCTGGACCGGGAATACGCGGATCTAACGCGGAGCTTGATTCAGGCTATTGACCAGATAGCACCTATGAGAACGAAGCTAATAAAAGGACCTGGTAAAGGGGCTCCATGGTTTACGCCATCATTGAGGGACTATAAAAGGAAGCTTAGAGCGTTGGAAAGAGAATGGAGGAAAACCAAACAGGACAAAGCTAGGAACCTCTACCGAAACTCACATAACCTATACAAAAAGTCTATTGCTCTAGCTAAAGCTGGATACTATGAGTCCCGCCTAAGTAAGGCAGTTAATGTCCAGAAAGAGACCTTTAAGATCTTGTCGGAGCTGAGTAAAAATTCGGAAAGCTCTCAGTCTCCCATAAATTGCAATGCCTTCCAGGGATACTTCTTGGAGAAAGTGAGAACCATTATCTAAGAAATAAAAAGTGGCATGGCAAATGGGATGGCTATGCCCACAGCCCCTCATAAACCGGTTGACTGCACTATCGCACTGTTTCCAGAGATTGATACACTGAGTCTGGAGCAGTTGATGGGCAGAATCAAATCTGGATCTCCAGCAGACCGGTGTCCACCCAGGGTCTTTCAGGTAGCCCGCCCCTTATTGGAGGAATGCATCATCTCCCTCCTTAATAGATCCTTGGAGACAGGGTGTATGCCAGCTGAACTTAAGGAAGCACGTGTAAGACCCCTATTGAAGAAACCAGGCACAGACCCCGCAGTGCTAAAGAACTACAGGCCTATCTCTCAGTTGCCATTCCTCTCAAAAATACTGGAACAGCATGTATTAAAATCCTTGTCCATGTACCTCGAGTCTCACCACCTACTTCATGAACGACAGGCAGGGTTCCGAGCTAATCACAGCACCGAGTTGGTGATGCTCTCGGTGCTGGATGAATTGAGAGGCTTGGCTGACGGTAAGAAACCGAGCGCCCTGATTTTGCTAGATCTTTCAGCGGCGTTCGATACCGTCAGCCATGCCCTGCTTCTGGAGAGATTGAGTGATTTCGGGATCAAAGGCCTGGCCTTCAGATGGTTGCAATCCTTCCTCTTGGGAAGGACCCAAAGGATACAACTTGGGGACGAAATCTCCGAGGTGGGGACTCTAGAATGTGGGGTGCCTCAGGGCTCGGCCCTGTCCCCACTTCTATTTAATCTCTACCTGCAACCTCTGATTGCTTCCTTGGCGTGCATGGGCTGTACAGTATTTAACTATGCGGACGACACGCAGCTGTTGCTGAGTGTCGATAACACAAGAGCCGCACAACTCCAAGCCCAGAACATCTTGAGGTACACTGTACAATGGATGACGGGAAATCTTTTGAAAATCAACCCAGATAAGACCGAGGTATTGGTGATTCCATCTGCCACCTCACCATGGTGTGACCTCTATTGGCCTGCGGAGTTAGGCCCGGCTCCAAAACCTAGCTTGAATGTAAAGAGCCTGGAGATCAAACTGGACTGCGATCTATCAATGGTCAGTCAGATCTCTTCTGTGGTGGGAAGCTGTACCAACATCATCAGACAGCTACGGAAGCTAGCCCCCGTTCTTTCTCAATCCATTATGCGCTCAATCATAGCAGCCACTGTTATCTCGAGGATAGATTACGGGAATGCCCTCTATCTCGCCCTGCCGAAAACCCTGACAAATAGGCTACAGGTCGTCATGAACGATGCTGCACGTCTCATCTTCAGGCTCCCAAGACGAACCAAAGCATCTCCCCTGTTACAGAGCCTGCACTGGCTCCCTATCAAAGAGCGAGTCAAGAATCTGTGTACAGCTCATAAGGCAATCTACGGTCTGGCACCCGCCTACATTAAATCCAGTACAAATCATGAAACCATAAATTCTGTTCAAATTCTATATGAGTGGCTACAGGAAGCTTTTGACATCCTGATACTTGTAGGATACTAGTAGGCAATTGCCCATATCATTGAGGCCAGTGTCGACCATCAGGAGTTTTCCATCTTCGACGACTTTAATTACCATCTTGAAAATACTGATGATCAACATACAAACTCGCTTTTACTCACGAGGCTGGACACATCTTAGATGGTATATTTATATCTAACCCTCATTTGAAAGTGCAGGGGATTTTGCCAATCCCGTGGTCAGATCATAAGGCTATTCAGTTTTCACTTACTTCATCCCATCATCTTGCTTGTCCTCATTCTGCTTCTAGGTCCTTTACAGGGAGAAATTGGAAAGAAATGAGCTCACAGCAATTGCAATCAACTTTAGCTGCCTCCAAACTACTGATGCCTGAAGTAAATATTGCAACCAATATCTTTAATGACTGGATAAAAACAGCGGAAAACATCTTGGCCCCTGAAAAAACATTTACCAGCAAACGGTCGAAGAAATCAGAACCTTGGTTCGATGATGCACTGCGTAATCAGAAACAAAAATTATTCTGAATAAAAAATGTAGTTATTTCTCTAACAAAATTGAGCAGGCAGGTAAATGAAGCAAAATACTTTTTTCAGTATTAATGGAATTAGTGACACTTCCGACAACACCCCCATTGAACAGCAATGCTGCCTTTTGCAATCAATTGGCAGATTTCTTTCGGGATAAGGTGCTCTTTATCTATGAGACGTTTTGTGGAAATAGCAATAAGGTCTTAAACAGAACGATCAGGACCTGGTTGCCTTTGTCCCCCCAAATATAGAACAGGTCTTGCAAATAGTCAGACTGGTGAAATCAGGGGCTCCCTTAGACCCTTATCCCCCAAATATATGTCATCATGCCGCTGAGGAGATCAGCGAACAACTCTATTTTTTTTTTAAAGAGGTTTTCAATTCTGGCAACAAGAGAAACTTCACCTACATTCCAGAGGCATGGAAGAGGGTCTCTATCCTTCCCCTGTTGAAAAAACCTGGTCTGGATCCTAGTGAACACAGTAATTATCGACCTATAGCCGGGATCCCGTTTCCAGCTAAGGTGCTGGAGAAAATCATGAACCTCCAACTTGCGTCCTTCGTTGCCTCAGAGAACTTGCTAGATCCCACACAATATGGTTTTCGGCAGGGGTATGGCACGGAGACAGCCTTGGTTCTGGCAGCAGAGGAGCTTCGCTCTTCGCTGGATTCCATTGCGAAGGCCGCCTTGATCCTTTTGGATCTCTCGGTGGCCTTTGATACCGTGAACCATGACATACTTCTTCTAAGACTACAGAAGTTAGGATTCTCAGGGATGGCTTTAAGCTTGCTTAAATCCTATCTTAACAATAGTTGTCAGTTTGTTCAGATTGATGACTCATGTTCAAAGCAATTTTCACTTCAGTTTGGGGTTCAGCAGGGCTCATCTTTGAGCCCTACTTTGTTTAACTTGTATGTTACCCCCTTAGCAGATGTCATCTGGCAGTTTGGTTTCTCGTTAGTGTCCTACGCCGATGATACCCAGATCGTAGTTTCTATTTCTGGTAATCCAGATGAAACTGCGGCTCGTTTCAATCGGTGTATGATCTGCGTGGACCACTGGATGAGTACAAACTGCCTAAGGCTGAACGGAAGTAAAACCGAGGTGCTTCTCCTGGGCTCTGAACCCTCCATATGGTCCAAGAAATGGTGGCCTCAGACGATGGGAACACCTCCCATCCCAGTAAAAAAGACCAAAAATCTGGGAGTAATTTTTGATGACGGTCTTACGTTCCAATCTCAAGTTAATAAGGTTGCTTCTCAGGTGCATTTAACCGTAAAACTAATTCAGACGGTGAAAGCTTATATTCCGCCATCTGCAGCTGAAAACACTGGTAACATCTTTGGCATTAGCCAAACTGGATTATGGCAATGCCCTGTATTTGGGTCTTCATAAATAACCCCTATTCAAACTTCAACGGGTTCAAAGCTCCCCTGCCAGGATGTTGCTGAACATTCCCAAGTTCTAGTCTGTGTCCCAGGGCCTTAAACATCTTCACTGGTTGCCAGTGAAAAAGAGAGCGGAATTTAAGGCCTTATGTTTGGCTTTCAAGGTCCTTCAGGGGACAGGACCTGAATACCTGAAACAACATCTATTATGGTATCATCCAAATAGGACACTCGGTTCAGCCATGAGCAAACTTCTTCAGGTATCCAAATTCAGGAGGGTGTGCTAGGGAACAAGCAGCTTTTACTTCCACACTGTTTATAAAGAACAGCACAACTCTTCTTTCCTTCAGAAAGGCGATAAAAACCTGGCTTTTCTTACACTGATCTCTTCCTCTCTGGTATTTTCACCTCCGCTGTAGCACCTAGATGCCCTTGGGCATTCAAGCGGGATATAAATGATAAATTCATTCATTCGATATAAATGATAAATTCATTCATACCACTCAAAACCACACAACAGAACAAAAGAAAAAAATCACTTCGGAGAAACATAGAAAAAAAAGACATAAAACAACAAATTATAAAGCTGCAACGTACCTGGCTCAAAACAAACGCCAAACAACAGAAACTTCACCTACAGAAAATTAACAGATTATACAAGTCGGCTATCAAAAAAGCTAGGAAAAGGTACTAATCAGACAGAATTCAAAATGCTAAATGTGCACAGAAAGATTTCTATAAAATACTCAATGAATTTTGCAAACCAAATTGCCTAGAAAGAACTCATCCTGTTACTCAAGATATCACAGACAAACTGGCAAATCATTACACGGACAAAGCAGACACGTTGGAATCGTACTTAAAACAGAAACAAAGCACCAGCACTAACCCTTGTACAAAACAACAATCCAAGAATGCTCTAATCAAGCCTCTCCGTTCCTTCCAACACATCTCACAAGATGAATTTATGGACCTGGTTAAAGCAGCAGGCCTGCCGACAACCTTTCTGACACCTGTCCGCCACAAACTTTCAAGACAAAATTTTTTTGACAAACTCTGCTGTCACTCCAACGATTCCTTAACTACTGGAATATTTCCAGAAGAACTCAAAAAGTTATACATATGCCCTTTACTGAAAAAAACTAATTGGGACCCACTGAACCCTGACAACTACAGACCAATTACAAATGGACGGTTCCTGGTCAAACTGATAGAAAGAGCAGCGTTCTCCCAGATGTCTCAATTCATTGAAGAGAATGACATACTTTCAGATTTCCAAACAGGATTCCGTCCAGTAAGAGGCACTGAATCTGCCCTCCTTGCCATCTGGGATGACCTAAAGAATACAGTTGACCGCAACAGGGTTGCTGTGCTTCTCCTCTTGGACCCCTCAGCTGCCTTTGACATGGTTGACCATGACACTCTGAAACAAAGACTCTATGAAGCCGGCATAGAGGGAACTGCTCTAGACTGGATCGCGTCCTACCTTCGAAACAGAACTAATGTCATCCATACCCCACCTTTCTTCCAAACCGTGCTCCACAAAAGCAGGGGCCCCTCAAGGTTCTATCATCTCGCCCATGCTTTTCAACATCTACATGAAGTCATTACCAGTACTGATCAATAAATTTCACCTCACGTGCTATAACTATGCAGATGACACGCAAATAGTCCTTCAACTGGAATGCCCCAAAGACATTGGAAAATCACCAATTTTCAGCTGTCTCAGCCGTGGATCAGTGGATGACCTGGAGCCATCTCAAATTGAATGCTTCAAAAACTGAAATACTCACTTGTGTCGATTGGAAACATTACAACCCGGTTGCCGCATGGCCTGCTGCGGCATGGCCTGATGAACTGGAATCACTGCCTAAAGTATCGAAGGAAGTAAGAAACCTCGGAATGACCATGGACTCCAAGCTGTTGATGAATGCCCAAGTGGATAAACTAGCAAGATCAAGCTTTGCTACTATAAAAACGCTGCAACGAATTTTCCCTCATTTGGCATTTCCACACAAGGTCCAAGCTACCATCTCCCTTGTTTTGTCCAAGCTCAATTACGCCAATAGCCTCTACCACGAATCCCCTTTAACGACCATGAAAAGACTACAACGGATTCAGAATTCGTCTGCCAGACTACTCTTGCAGATCAAACCGTGAGACCACATCTCCCCTGCCTTGAAAGCCCAGAATTGGTTACCGGTTGCCAGAAGATCCACGTTCAAGCTGCTTTGTATCACCCACAAAGCAGTACATGGAATGGGACCACTCTTCCTCAAGAATAAAATCACCAAACACATTCAACAAAGGAACCTCTGCTCTAATCCCACCATACAACGAAAAAAACATGGGTGGCACATCCTTCTCTGTTCAAGCAGTCAAACTATGGAACTCTTTACCCCCCAACATAAGGTCCACCGACAACCACCTTATCTTCAAAAAACTACTCAAGATTTGGCTATTCCCCACATAAGCACCATAAGCAAACAGACATTTACAGCATATCCCTCTGTATACAAGCATTTGTTTTCACTATAGATATATACCTATCTTTGTGTATTACTTTGTATAAACATGTAAAATAATTATATTGTTGAGAGAAAAAATATTAATAAATAAATAAAAATCATCTCTGGTCTACATGTACATACTTCCATTGTGCATCTATGTACCTTCCATGTACTTGGATCTGTGTGTCTGTTAATTTTCTCCTGAAAAAGCCCATCCAATGCACTACCCTATTTCTCATCCTGTGCCTCTATCAATATCTTTAATCTATATATACTTACCTCCTTTATGTAGCTATATAGTTTCAATGTAATTATGGATCTATATATTTATCAGTTTCTTCTAATTTAGCATTTCCAATGCACTACCCTATTTCTCAGCCTATGCTTCGCTCAATATATCTTCTAGCCCAACCTACTGACTCATCTCAAACTTCTTCTACTACTCCTACCAATGCACTACCCTATCTCTCATCCTATACATCTATCAATATGTCCTCTACATCCACTCTCTCATTTATCCCAAACCCCATACCACTACTATGATTGCCAAAATAACCCTTTCCAGACTCTCTCCTACTCTACCCCTCCTTGCATCATCTGACACCTCTTTTACTATACTGATCCCCTAAAACAAACCTTTCTGAACTCTTCCCTCTGAGTCCTCCCTCCAAAACTAATTTTTACTCATCCAAAAGCCTCCTCCTACTGCTAAGACCTAAAAAAATAGAAGAAAAAAATTCCTTCACTCTTTTATCCCTCCACTATCCATTTCAATCGAAATTAACAGGAATAACTGGTTCACTGAGCACAATTGAAGAGCTGAATTGTCTCTGTCCAATAACTACGCGACAGCAAGCAGAGAATTGTTACTGCACACCTCATGTTCTGAAACAAGATTTATTATCAAGTATAGTTCAAGTTCCAATAGCTACTAATAAAACTAGTTGAAATGTATAAACCGTAGCAAGACTCAGCCGACAAGCTAAGCGAGCTGAGTTCCTCACAATACCAATGAACTTTTAAGCGTCTTTAGCAATAAGGACACCGACGATTTCCACAGAAGCGAGGAAACACTCAGGTCCTCCATGGATCGGAAACAGGCATCCTGAGATCGGTTTCAGGGTATGTCACCCTTCTTCAGCCAGGCTAGCTTGAATCCAGTGAGCAAGGGATCCACATCTGGGCATACCCATCCCACTTAGGGCAAAAAGCGTCACAGCAAACAAATGATGGACGGAATGCTGACAATGCAAACATTCTCCTCAGTCAAAATATCTGGGTTAAATCCATTGTTCTTTTGCCCACTATGCCACCCCAGATTGGACCCAGCCATATGCAAATCAGTCTTGACCCTGTGCCCCATGGGTACAGTCCAGACCGAACTGTCATGCCCGGTCCTCCCTGGACCGGAAACAAGCATCCTGGGACCAGTTTCGGGGTATGTCACCCTTCTTCAGCCGGGCTAGCTTGAGTCCAGTGGCACAATGAGCAAAGGACCCACGTTTGGGCATACCCGTCCCACTTAGGGCGAAAAGTGTCACAGCAAATAAATGATGGATGGAATGCTGACAATGCAAATATTTTCCACAGTCAAAAGATCTGGGTTAAATTCATCATTTGGGCTGGGCTTTTCCCATGGGGCACAGAGTCAATACTGATTCACATATGGCTTGGTTCAAACTGTAATGGCATTGTGAGCAGAAAAACGATGGATTTAGGCCCAGATCTCTGTACTGGGGTGAATGTATGACATTGTTCTGCATTCTGTCCATCAACTGTTGTTTTTGCATTTGTCACCCTGAGTGGGACGGGTATTGTCAGAGGTAAGTTCTGTGCTCTCCATGCCACTGGAATCAAGCTATCCTGACTGATAAGGGCTGAAAGCCCCAAACCGGTCCTAGGATGTCTGTTTCCAGTCCAGGGAGGACCTGGCTTGGCAGTTTGGGCTGAACTGTTCCCATGGGGCACAGGGTCAAGACTGATTTGTATATGGCTCGGTTCAAACTGGAATGGCATGGTGAGAAAAAAAACTGTGGATTTAGGCCCAGATCTCTGCACTGGGGTGAATGTATGACATTGTTCTGCATTCTGTGCATCAATTGTTATTTTCGCATAAGTTGAACCTTCAAACATTCCGGAGTACCTGGGGAGTCCAAATTGGAGCTTGTGCTTGTGTAATGGGTAAATAAATAAATAATTAATGGGTAAATAAGGATATAGATCGTACCTCGAAAGTGAAGTATAATAGCCCCCCTGAAACATTTTCCTGTTCAAAAAATATGATGAGGGAGTTCAATTTGGTTGATTTCTGGTGAAGTATGAATGGGGTAACTAAAGATTTTACGTTGTATAGCAAGAAATACAGGCATCATTCCCGAGTTGACTATTTCCTTATAGATCAAGAATTGTTAAAAGAAGCTGAGAAGATAAAGCATATCCCTGCCATATTATCAGACCAGCAGTTGTTATGGATTTGATATTGCAGAAAAAAGAGACACAGAGAAAGTGGACAGTGGATAGGACGATGTTATTAAATGAAGAAGTGATTGGAGATTTAGGGGAAAAGACGGATGAGTATTTCAAATACAATGCAGGAACAGCTAAGGACCAGATAGTATGGGAGGCATTTAAGTCCTATTTAAGAGGGCTAAAGAAGGCTATAACAGCAGGGAAAATGAAAGTTCTGAAGCAAGTGGAGGTAAGGAAAAATATTGAGATCAAGGAAAAAGAAAGAGAATTACAGATTGCATTAATAGAAAGCTTAAGTTCAATTACAACATTAGCGAAAGAGCTAGAGAGTCTGCAGTCTGAGTTCCAGGCAACGATAGATAAGAAGCTCCTAGACAGGTGGAAGGCAAGCTTGCTCCAACATTTTGAATTTGGGGAGAAGTGCAGCTCTCTATTGGCGTGGAATGCTAAGTCAGACAGTGCAAGGAACATGATTAAGAATGTAATAAATAGAGGGTGAGGAGAAAGGATGCAAGCAGATCAAGAGATCCATGAAGAAAGCTTAAAGTTTCATGAGTGATCTGTAGAGAGAGGATATAAAGCTAGAACAAGGAAATATTCAAAAGTGGTTAAAACAGATAACACTTCCCCATTTGACAAAGGAACAAAAGACATCCTTGGTACAAGGCATTACTGAGGATGAAATACTGGCACAATGTACAAAAATGGCAAGAGGAAAAGCCGCAGGCCCGGTGGGCTGCCAGTAGAGGTGTACTTAAGTATCGTTGATAAGGTGGTGCCAATTTTAAAAATCCTGTTTAATAAAATCTATATGGATGGGGAATGTCCATCAAGCTCATGGGCAGAAGCTACAAATACGCTGATTCTAAAACAAAACAAGGATCCCCAGAAGATTAAGTTCTATAGACCTAATCCTTACTAAACACAGATTATAAGATCTTCTCAGGAATAGTCGCTTCACGGGCCTCAAAGGTAATAACAGGGGTAGTGCATTCTGATCAAAGAGGCTTCATACCAGGGAGGCAGTTAAATGAACTAACCGTTCAGGTAATGAGGGACATTGATTCGGCTGAAGCAAGAATTGCCCCACTGACTGTAGTGGCAATAGATGCTGCCAAAGCATTTGACCAGGTAAATTGGGCATACTTGCGGGAGACCCTAAAAAGTTTTGGCTTTCCAAATAATTTAGTAAAGACGGTGAAAAAACCTATTACTTAGCCCTAAAGGAAAAGTGCTAGTAAATGGGGAACTGGCAGATTGGTTTGTTATTTCAAGGGACACTAGGCAGGGGTGCCCTATGTCCCCACTCCTGTTTAATCTATATATTGCGCTGTTTGCAAGCTGGCTTAGAGAAGACACCTCAATTTTGCCTTTCAGGATGGGTGGGTTAGAAATCAAAATAGCATTATACACTGATGATTTACTTTTATATATGACAAACCCTCAAGAAGCAATTCTGAGGTTGATAGAGGAGGTGGAGAGATTTGTTGAGGTTGCAGGGTATAAAATCAATAGGGAAAAAACTGAAATCATGGAATGGAATCAGGAGGTGAGAAGACAGGGGGTCAAAATCAAATGAGATACCTAGGGACACAGCCCACTCAAAAATTGGAGCATATCCCTGTAGTCAATTGGAAGAGAATAAGTAAGGAGGTAATAAGTTTACTTTCAAGATGGGCAAACCTCCCCTTAAACATCTATGGGAGGGTTAACCTCGTGAACATGATTATTTTACCAAAAATTACCTTCCTATATAACTCTATCCCACTTTCTTTCAGAAAGTCAGACATAGCGAAGTTACAAGGTAAAATAGGAAGCTTTATTTGGGCGATGAAATGTTCAAGGATAGAAAACTTAGAAAAGGGCTCAATGTGGGCACACTGGCACTACCCGACTTGCTAACTTACTGCTATGCCTTCCATTTCAAAAACTTTCTAATGTTAGCAAGTAAGCCCGATAGCTCATTATTAGGATTATTGTTTGAGGCCATGTTAAAGGATGTGGAGCAAGGCCAGACTCATTTTCTTTACAAATATGGTGATCCGAAATTTTACAAGAAAGTGAAGCTAAACGTTTAGAGATTTAGTTTAGAGAGCTGCTTTAGAGATTTGGGTCTATATCAGGAAGAAAATGAAGATACCATATTACGCAGCACATGGTCCGATTTTTCAAGATATCTTTTGTCCTCCAACCGGCTTATCCTCTGAATATATTTAATCACTGTTTTTTTCAAACACAGCTTGGCTTGTTGGCAAAGGCGTTAGCTCCCTGGGACTCACTCTTTTTCAATGGAAAATGGCAGTTGAAATTGTAGGCTTTTCTGAGGAGTAGGCTAAAGTAAATGGGCATAGAGATGTTAAAGCATGTATGAAACCTGCTGATTGAAAATGTGAGGGGAGGTTAGGGTTTTAGGCCTAGATGTAGGTAATTTTATTTTACCGCTTCTTAAATACCGAATTTTACCGATTCGGTATTTAGGAAGTGGTAAAATCGAGGGGGGGGATGTAGGTATTACAGAATCGGTAAATACCGAATCGTTGAGCTTTGGTATTTACCGATTCTGTAAATACCGATTCGGTAATGCCCATTGATTCCTATGGGCATTGAAGCCCATGGGAATCAATGGGCATTACCGAATCGGTATTTACCGATTCGGTAAATACCGATTCCAGCAAGGGTGTAGGGGGTGTCACTTTGACACCCTCTAGCACCCCAAATACAGGCTCGTGTGCCATGTGGCACACAGACATGCCCTAAGGGCATGTCTGTGTCACATGGCATAGGTGTGCATGCACACCTGGATTCGGTATGTTACCACCCAATTGGATTGGGTGGTAAAATACCGATTCTGAAAGGCCTTTGGGACTCAGAAGAGTCCCACCTACATCTAGAAATTACCGAATCGGTAAAAATATCGAATTGGTATTTTACCGAATCGGTAAATTTACCGATTCGGTAAATTTACAGATTCGGTAAAATTGGCCCCCTACATCCCAAAAACCCATTTACCGGTCGGTAACGGCCGAAATCGGCCGTTACCGGCCGGTAAATGGCCACCTACATCTGGCCCTTGGTAATTTGTGATATAATGTAGTTTAAAAATAGTTAAACAGGGAGACGTTTGAGAAAGTACAGCACTCTTTTTCTAACTCTTTTTACTCACCTTAACCATCTTTTCAGTTGCTTAACAACTCCATAGTGCAATTTTACACTTCCCAAAATTACACGATTTAGAGGTAATTTAAATTTTGCCCAGACCAATTACTGACATGAGCTCTAGAAAAAATTGCAAAAGGAACCTTTTATTTAAATTTTTAATTAAATAAAAGTATTTACTTTTTAATGTTAACAAAAGATTCCATTCAGGCCAGGGCTTATCTATTGATCGCAAATTCCAACCCAGTTTGGTGTTGGCTTATACTCCTAGGAAGGGTTAACGTTTTTCTATAAGCATCGCATTGTATGGCGTCTAATGTATGAGTGTCTCCGAATGGCATGCCTCTAAACTATATGTAAATGATGGGAACAGTTTGGCCCCTTTACCTTGTCATAAATGGTCCTGTAAGGAGCTTTCAAGTGTTGCATGTACTCTGCTAAAAGCATAGAACAATGGCACATTCCTCTTTTTTAGCTGCCAATATTAACAAGGAGGTCCTGAGTCAGTGAAGCAAGTGCCCAGATAGGTATAAGAGTAAGAATACGAAATGGTCATATTCCCCATTAACAATTTTTTGCCGGTTTACACTTTGCACCAATTACCATAACATTAGCTTTATTCACATTGTCCTGATCTTATTAGCAACATTGTACTAATGAAAAGCATCTAAGGAACAGAGGAGTCCAATGTAGACTCTGTATGAAAAATGAAAATCATCTGCATATTGGGGATTTCATACAGCGTACTAGCCTACACATAGAGGGAGGGTTCTTCCTATTTGAAGAACACTTCCAAGATCCGCAGTGTGAATCAGAAAAAAAAGGGGGCTAATAAATAAATCTTTTAAGGTCATTTTCTGTTGAAACTCGTTCAGAAGTATTATTGCTCTGGCCTGGCTTAGCTCTAACCCAGGAGTCTGTGGCTCTACGTAAAGGACCTGGAGTAATCCAAGTGCTAAGCTTTCTCCAAAGGAGACAGCAAGACACCCTGTCGAATGCTACTGTATAATGTACAAAACCGGCATAGTGGTTTACCTTCAAAATGTGATTTGCCTTGTATGTCAGCATGTTATCTGTGGTACCACACTAGGCCTGAAGCCCCCTTAATACCAAGCATTAATAAATGGGATAGGTTTTGCCGATTTGATAAATAATGGCTTTTTTATGTTATAAGTTGTAGCTTGCTGAGTAGTTGTACAATATAAGTTATAGAAAGTCTGTTAAAGTGTTATTACTTGTTTATGTACAAAAAGGGAATATATTGCGCTGTTACTAGTTGTATTACTAACTGGGAAGGTGATGTAATGGTGGTGGACACAGATAAAAAAGCATGTACCTGATAAGTAGGCTTGAAAGTCGTGCAGCTATAGGGAGAATAGGTAATGGGTGGATGAAAAACCGGTACAACATAAGCGTTGTTTTTGGAAATCATACAAAACAAGATTATGAAAACGAGATGTTCAGGTGTTGCTTGGTTATTGCCCATTGTTATGATAAACAAATTAAAATTTACTTTACATTTTTCAAATTAGCATTTGAGCAGATGTGGAATATATGTGGAAGAAACACACTGAAAGTGAGTTTATTGGTTTATTGAGAAGGGCATTTTTTTTTAAATTACAGATTTCTTTTGCAAAGTTTTTTTTCACTGCACATTTTTTTTATTATTGCAAAAAAATGTAAACATGAACATAAACTCTGAAACAATAATGAGAATATAGTAAATATTTGCACTTGTATTGTCATTGTATTGTGTTACTAATCATTTACAATTTCACTTTATTTAGGTATATTTGTATTTTGTAACAAACACTGCATTTGTTTGACGGCGTTAGCTATAATAAGTCCCAGTGCCACTGCACCTGCTGCACCATTGAAAACATGACCCTAGTGCCTGTTAGATAACTGCACTTTGACGGTTTTAAGAATGTGCAGTTGATACAGTTGGTGTTCTTTACATTATATAATAATGAAAATACAGTGGGGTGTTTACATTACTTTGGACAAATCAAACCCTTTTTAGCAATATTAAGCTAATATACCATGTGTTAAAAGTATGCAAATAAATATGAATGCATTTTACATTCATGGAAAGATACACATCAAAATTCTAACTATTAGGAAAAAAATCCTGCTTTACTTTAAAGAGTATGGCTCAATTACCACGTTGCTTTTCTTTATGGCCAATGAAAAATACAGCAAACTATATAACATGTTTTTGGTGCTAGCGCAATACAATCTGCACAGTAAAGGCCAGTCTGGAAAAAGCCACTGTTACCACCTACCAGATTTTTTTTGACAATCAAATTTATTGTTTTACAACGCATATAACCAATCAGCAAAAGCACAGAAGACAGTAGATCAGTTACATTCTCACAGTTAGAGCATCCCACGATTTTGTTACCCATAAGATATACACAGGCAAAAATAATGAGACAAATCAATCCAAACCCTCCACAGTACCCAACCACTTCCCCCACACCCTTCGGTATTTTTTGGGGCACCCTCTCGCCACGTAAAGGGCCTTCTCCTGGGTTGCACACCAGTCCACCCCCCTTCGCCACCTCCCAAGGTCCGGTGGATCAGGACATTTCTATGCCGCCGATATGTCACGCTTGGCCACTATCATGGCTGTAATAAAAAATAGCTTGTCACGCCTGGACCCATCTAGCCCATCTGTAATTCCCAATAGTCAGCGCCGTGGGTCATGAGGACCTCCATAAGCTCTTCTTCAATGGCCCCCCAAAAAATCGCTCCAGGCGGGGGCGTGACCAAACTACATCTTGCACATGACCCGTCTGGGTGCAAGCCTGCTCAGTGTAGTCGCAGGGGTGTGAGATACGCCGCATGTAAATACTAGAGTTGAATCAGCTTATATTTGGCAGAGGACGTGACTGTGCTGGGTGCCATGAGGGCGTCGCACCAATCCACCTCATCAAGGGGGCCTACCCATTCCACCCATTGGTCCCTCAACTTATCCAGGTAGGTGGGGGTGTTGTTGACTAGGGTGCGGTATATGCAGGAGATGCCCCCCTTGCCTAGATCTCCCAGCATTGTCTGCCCCTCAGTAGGGCTATGTTCAGGGAGCCTTGTGTCATTGGTGATGTGCGTTTGGAGGGCATGCCACAGCTGCAAATACTTATAGAATTTGGAAGAGTGTAAGGAGTAACGAGTTTGAAGCTCCTGGAAGGAAAGCATAGCCTTTATCCCATACATCCCCTAGTTGTGAAATGCCAATGAGGTCCCATGATTTAAACCCTTGCAGCCCACTAACTTCCCGGAGCTAAGCCCATGCCAGAGGGGTGTACATTTAGTCAGCTTTCGCGTCCAGCCGGTGTGGCAAAACAAGGCCTGCCAGGCCAAGAACACGGAGAGCGTCACATCAGGTAGTTGGGATGGAATGGGCCCACGTACAGCATTGCTTGGATTTTAGGTAATCCCAGCTCACCCAGCTCGAGCCAGTAGGCCAGGTCGGACCAGCCCCCATTAAACCAGTCATGGACCTCCAGAAGATGTGCAGCCGGGAAGTAAAGATATAAGTGTGCCATCCCCATTCCCCATCGAAGGAAGGGATCCGCACGCAGACAAAGCCAGGTGTGCCCTCCCCCCATTCCAGAGAAACTTAGTTGCTAGACTGTCCAATTCCTGGAACCAGGTCCTGGGGAAGCAAAAGGGGTTATTCTGGAGGATGTGAAGAAATCTGGGGAGGATCATCATTTTAAAAACAGAGCGACCCTCCCCAAGGGGTTAAGGGGTAGTGTGTTCCACTTATGGAGATCCTCTTTGGTGTTTTTAACTAATGGGGCAACATTGAGGGACCAGCCCACTTTGGGAAGAAGGGTGACCCATATCCCTAAGTTTTTAAAGGAATGTTGCAGAAGAGGTCTGGTGGATTGCCGATGGTAGCAGTCCCTGGAGAGGTGCAGTGGAACCAGAATTGATTTCCTGGGGTTCAGTCGAAGCCCAGAGGCCTGCCCAAAGGATTGTAAGATCTGGAGGCAGTGTGGCCCTGAAGAGGCTGGGTCAGCCAGAAAAATCAGGACATCATCCGCATAGAATGCGATCTTGTCCGTCTCCACATTGGGCCACTCCCAGCCATGCATGCGGTCCTCAGCCTGCACCAGGGAGGCCAAGGGCTCCATCTCCAGGGCGAATAGCAATAGTGAGAGGGGGCATCCCTGTCTAGTGACCCTACTAATGGGGAAGGCCTCTGACAGTACACCATTGACCAGCACAAGCGCTCGCGGGAGGGCGTAAAGGACCTTAACCGGGCCCTAAATTGAGGCCTAAACCCCATCTCGGCCAGCACATCCTGCAAATACATCCAATCCACCGACTTGAATGCCTTTTCGAAAACTATAGACAGTAGAGCCAAATATGGTGTATGCAAGTGCCAGTGGGCTAGAGTCAGCTGCAGCCTCCGGAGGCAGTGGCGTGTCCTGCATTGAGACATGAAACCACATTGGTCTGGGTGGACGAGGGAGGTTAAGTTGGGCTTCAACCGCTGAGCCACAAGGCATACAGCTTAACCTCCGTATTGAGAAGGGAGATGGGATGATAGTCTGCACAGTGACAGGAGGTAGGCTGGGATTTTGGGAGAACCATGATGGTAACGATCTCCGTTTTTTGCGGAAGGAACCTCTTTCCACTGCTTCCTGAAATAGGTCGGCCAGACGGGACACTAGAGTTTTGCGGTATGCCGCGTAGTACTCCTGGGGAAGGCCATCTGAGCCCAGGGTCTTGCATGATGAGGTAAGGGAAATCGCTTCTTCGATTTCTTTCTGAGAAATGGGGTGTTCCAAATACTTCTGGGCAGTCGTCTCGAGCTGAGGGAGATGCATACAACCTCGTTCAAGGAATTCCGCGAGTGATAGGTCAGGGGCGCACAGTGTGTATAAAAGCTGATAATAGGTGGCGACGGTGTTAGCCATCACCACTGGGGCATGGTGCACCGTTCCAGCCTCATCTGGCAATCTCTGGGATAATGCGGTTCACCCTGGGGTAGGTGGCAAGCTTGTGCAAGATCGTACCGTTCTTGTCCCCCTAGCTATAAATTCTCGCTACTGATGACCTCCATATGAGCTTAGCAGCGTCCAAGGATAATTGCCTAATTTCTTCCACAAGACGAGCAAGCTGTCAGGCCTGGGCGGCATCATCAGACAGAGATAATAGTTGTTCCAAGCGAAGTGCCTGAGCCTCCCTCAAAAAGATTTCTCGCAATTGTGCCTGCCTCTGGCTCCTGAGCTGTCCCTTTGCGACACCCCGGATGGTTGCCTTTCCTGCCTCCCATAGGGTACCCGGAGAGGCTACTGAGCCTTTTTTGGTGAGGAAGTACTGTGGAAAAGGGTAGGGCCGATGTCGACCAAGGACCTTTTCAGTATTGCCCGGCGTTAACCGCCTCTCATACCACTCGAATCTTTCAAACAAAGAGGCAGGCGCTGGAGACTGGAAGGCAGGAAACAGAAGTTTTATTCCGACGGAGCAGAACACGTCAACTCAGACAACAGGGTATCTTCTCGAGGTGCACTAACCGCATCTCTGAGGCCTGGCCTCTTATACACAGTTTTATGGCTTTATTGCAAGAAACACATCTTATTCCACACTTTGATGTACGGAAAGACATCTCGGAATCCCCGCTTCAAGCCCGTTCCCACACACATTTACAGTAGAAGTCCCCACCCCGGTCACAACAGGTGATGATTGTCACGCAGCTGGGCATTCCGCCGATTCCTGGAATGCATGTGGTTGATCGGATCTCATGGGGTGGGGGCTTTGATCAGTTGTGGATCCTTTGATGGGGGAAGCTTCCTACTGTATGGGGGCAATAAACAGCATCCGCAGGGCCAGGTGGTGGCCTGGGAATGAGCAGGACAATCGGGCACAGAGGAAAGGGGGTTTTATCAAAGGGATACGGGATCATGAAAGGGATGGAGGGAGGTGTTGAGCTCGGAACAGGATGGGGTTCCGAGGCAGGGTCGCGCTGAAGAAGGGTTTATGGCTCGAGCATGTGAGAGCGGGGGCTGTCAGCGTGCGGGGATGTTTGCGAGGTTAGGAGAGAGAGAGAGAGAGATGCGCTGGCTATCGGCAGTGGGCAGAGAGGCCATGGCATTCAAAATGGCTGCCACTTACGCGCACGGATGAGCCTAAAATGGGACAAGATGGCGCCGATAATGTTGATGTCGCAAACTAGATTTTAACAGTCCTCCCTTTTCAACATATCTAGCCAGCTTGTTTAATCGATGTCTATCTTCATCAAGTTCCTAACATCGACATCGTACAATGCTCTCATGGGTTCTTTTTCGAAGTCCAGAGTCTTAGGGCAGATACAATTCGCACATAGTGAACACAGAGGCGGCAGGCATTGGATCCCTAGGCAGAACCCACATATCACATCAACAGGTATCAGGATGATCATAAATAACCTCCACCCCCAGTTCTTTACGGTACTCCAGAACCAACCACCAAGCGACCATTCTTCTTGTTCCTGGTGGACTTCTGAGGAAAGTCTGTGGAGATGTTCGATGGCTTTGTACACTGAGGGTGAATTGTCCGGTATATAGGTGCAGCAGCTGGACCCAATGATACGGCATGCTCCTAGAACCACATCTAGAACAAGGCGGTTCTGGGGGGCCACCAGGCGGACCGCTTGAAGCTTGGCTGTATTGTTCGCAAGGATGCCAGCTGTAATGTTCATCGTTGTTTCAACTGCCTGGGTCAAATGTCGGATGGCACGGCTGTTCGCCATCGGGCTCCAGAGTGGGACAAGTCCCTTCATTGCATCGAGGAACTGTGCTCCGGTGGAGTCGGCTTGCTCAATGTCCTTGGCTCGTTTTTGTCTGTGATGATTCGCTGGAGCCACATAGGTCAGAGGAAGGATGAAGGCGATATAACAGGTGCCCCCGAGCCTTTGGGGAGCCAGGTGTAAGCCTTTGTACCACAAACAAAGTACAGGTTCGGAGAAGAGACAAAAGAGGGTGGATCAGTGGAGTCCAAAGTTCTGGTGATGCGGCAAGCGCTGCGGCCTACCAGCTGTGTCCCAAGCCCTTCGATGCACATAAGGCCTGTGACGTTCATTATGGATAGGGTCACAGTCAGGGTGGCAGCTGTTCGTTTCCGGAAGTAGGAGAAGGTGGGTCTGGTCGGATTGTTAAACACCTGCATTTCAATCCGTTCTTTGACGGGGATGTCCATGTGGATAGAATCGTTGGATGTCTGTGGGCAGAAGTGTGCAGTAGTTTTCTTAGTTTTGTTCTGCCAGACCTCATGAAAGAAATGTGTCATAGTTCTGCTGGAGGTGGCATTATCCCTATAGCTTTCTTGCAAGAGGATCAGCCAAGCAAGGCAGGAGCCGTGAACTGAGAAAGGTGAAGGGATGAAGGGTGAGGTTCCGTGATGATCGTAAGTGGTGTTTCGACTCGCACGAATATGGTCGAGTCTGGTATCTATGAACCGCAAATGACGAGTTTAGTGGGTGTACGCGTTTTCGCTGTGCTAGCCTAAACCATTCGTTTGTTTTGTGGGTTTCTACATCCGAGCCCACGGGTTCCATCTTAGATGCGGCATCCATTTTGTCTCTTGCCCTCAAGTAGCCAGCGAACGGACGCTGTCCGCTTCGCGACCCTGGGATTCCCAAGACTTTTGCGGAAGACACGTTTCCTTCGAAAGTGTCTTTATGATGAGGGGGATGACGCTGTAGGGCAGATGGCCCCGCTCGAGGCTTATCTTGCCGTACCGGTCTATTGTCTTAGTTGTGCATCTCATTAGGCACGTCCCTTTGATGCCTGCAGCTCGTGTTTCCCGATACCACCCCTTTTTACACCCTTTCCGATCTCCCCACTGTTTCTGTCTTCCTCTACACCTGTTTCTGTCCCTTCCTCGATCTGTTTACTGCTGATTGGAATGTACTAATGGTGGGAAGATGGGTTTTTACAGTTGGGAACCACCAAACGTTTCCGTACTTATGTTCCGGGCCTTGAATACATGAAAGTAACCCCTTATGGTCTTTATGATGGGAACCGAGTTGTAAACCTTTGTGTACCATGTTAACCTATGAGGAAAAACTGTATAAAAGGAGCGACCCACAGTAGCAATTCGAATCAGACTCCACGAACTTACACATGCTGTACTTCTTGTGACTTCTGTGTTCCCTGCAGTAATAAACCTCGAATCTTTGACGCCGAAGGAAGTGTCCTGTGTCTCTGTCATTTGTACGCCGGAACAGGTTACCCACGAAGGTTTTAGGTGTTATCCCTGGCACCGCTGGGTCTTAGCAGAACCCAGTCCTTCAGTTGGCGCCCAACGTGGGGCTGCATCAGTGGTACCGGTCCAAGCCCGACGATCGTGAGGAACTTCGTGTGAAATCTCCGAGGGAAGGTGCACCCCGCTTCATCGATCCTGTTGTCGAAACAAGTGGCCCGACGACTTTTCCCGCGAAGATCCCCGCCTCCTGACGGCTGCGACGAACTGCTGCCCCGACTGTAGACCTGTTTTGGCGCCTGGCGTAGACCTTGGTACAGCGAGACGATAGACGGGCCTTCCTGGTGACGCCATCGATCTTTGAGTTAAGTATTTGTGGGTCGCTCCCAGAGTCCTTAGTTGTGGGTGCTTAGTTGTTGCATGGTTTCATTGCATTTGTGGTTCTTAGTACTTGGTTCTTTGTTGTGATATTTGACGTCTGCAGTCGCCAAAAACCGAGGGTTTTTGCTCTTTGCAGGGACATTGTTAATCCTATAACCCTTGAAGTTTGTGAAACTCGGTTAGTGTGCAAGATGCCTGGCCGTAGTACTTTGTTCAGTTGTTTTAGACGTTGTGGTGCGGATTCCCGATTGGAGGACTCGCGTCCGATACCTCCGATTGGAACTCCAAATTATGAACTGTACAGTAAGCACGGGTTAGGTCCAATCACATTCAATGAGTGTTGGGTTCGCTATACTAGAAAGGATGGTGCCCTTAGTTGGCCACCTCATGGTAGTTTTGAGACCCCAATTCTAGATAATCTTGAAGCCAAATTGTTTCAGAAAAAATCAAGGCCGGCCATGTTTGATTCCTTTCGGTTGTGGCGTAAAGAAGCCAAACAGAAAGAAATCAAAGAAATTAAACGTAATAAGAGAGAAGGAATTGTGACTACGGTAAGAAACGCAGAGCAGTTCCAGCGAGATAAGGAGGAAAAGGAAAAGGAAGTTTTCGATAGATTGCAGCGTATGTCTGTCGATAAGTGCTATCCCGCTTTACCGGCGGATACGGATAAAAAGGAGGAAGGTACAGAGGACCCTTTAATGTCTTATCTCATGAAGTCACCACCTCAGTATGTGCAGGGTACCACTGCTCCTGTGGTCCCCCCTGTCCCTGCTCCCCAACCTGTTCCTGTCCCTGTACTTCCAGCTGTTCCTGCTCCTCTACCTGCTTCCGTCCCTACTGCTCCTCCGCTTGTACTTCCTCATACTCCTGCTCCCGCTGCCTCTACTGTCCTGGTTTCTCCTGCTGTTCCCTCTGTTCCTGGTACTTCTCTTGTTACCCCATTGGGTTACTCTACTACCCCGTCTACTGGACGACGTGTCCATTCTGTTGCTGCTAACTTCTTCAACTCTCTTGGGCCGATTCTTGAGACCGCTGGTACCGATGGTCCTCAAAGGCGAAGTCAACTTCCCGGTAGTAGGGAACGTGACTGTCTATATGATATGGCAATGGCTTGGATGAAATATCCCCTTAGGAATCCACCACGTGTGGTGCTCGACACGTTTTCTCAGTTCAATATACCAACACAGAGGTTCGTGTTTGAGGAAATGTGTAAGGTTTTGCGAGACCAAATATCAGTTGATGCATCTGAAGAAACGATGTCTGCTCTAACTGACCTCCAGCTTCAGTTCTCGAGCGGAATGGTAGTGGGTAGCAATGTTCGACGTGCTGTCGAGCAGTTGCTGTCTTTTCGTCCTTCTATAATGCCTCGAGCATTGTTTGTAGAAGATATTGAAGGAGCGCTAGATGCGCCTGGTCAGTATCCCATGCGCGAGGTTCCACCAGTGTGGATGCCGGGTGATGCTACTCGAGCTCCGCCGATCTTGCCACACTTTCAGAGAGTATGGATACATCTTCCATGGAAACGATCAGAAGTTTTACAGGTAAAACAATCTTTGCCTGACCCTCGCAAAAACCCTGCAGGGTACTATAAAGAATTATCGCAGCTTGTGGATGCTACGATAATGAATCTTGCCGATATCGATATGCTGTTTGGTAATGTCGTACCGCAACCGGTATGGGCAAAGATTCGTCAAGAAAATCATGCAAATGAGCTGGGTGGTGATTGGGCTGCTCTTATAGCGGCGGATGCCTTGCAAGTTGGTGGGGCTAAACCTGAACAGTTAATTACAGCTTTACCTCAGAGAATTATTACTCTTATGAAAACGCTTATGCCAGCTATGAAGGTGAATTGGGACAAACTGTCCGCTTGTAAACAGAAGAAGGACGAGAGTGTCTCTGATTTCTTTACGAGATTTGAGGAGGCATTCATCGATCATAGTGGTCAGGATATGGGTACTGAGGGTGGTCAGAGGTTGTTCGTGGACAAATTTGTGTCTAATTTGCTGCCTGACTTAAGCAACAAATTGCGTAATTCAGAAAGTGCGTGGGCTGTTTCTTCTTCTGCTCAAATATTGGCTACGGCACAATATTATGAGAACAGAGGGAAAGAAGAGAATGATCGTGCTGATAAAAAGACGAAAGAGCTCAAAACGAAAGTGTTGTTGCAGCAAGCGTATCCTCCACGTTCGAATCAGAACGATTCGCAACAGCGGAATCGATCGCAGACTCAGTCGAATAGATCGCAATCTCGAAATGACTCCTCTTTTGACAGATCTTCATTGGGGTACAATCAGTGTGCCTATTGTAGGAACGATGGGTCATCTGAAATTCGATTGTCCAGTCTTGCGTGATCGAAACAGCGGTAATTCATCTAGAGGAGGTCGTAGCGGCCCCCAACAAGCATCACGTGGTAGAGGTCGTGGTGTTCAAACTGATCGTTCCAATAATTCTTCCGATTCTAACAACTGTTTTGATCAGCGTGAATCATCACAAAGCAGATCTGCTCAGTACAATGTAGACGATTATTACGTTGATCACAATATTGACGATGGTAATTACTAGGACAGCCATAGACAAAGAGAGGGAGTAGTATCAGTTCCGGTCGATCAGAGAGGGCCTTACGTCGCAGTTGCCACCTCGGGCGTCGTTGAGCCTTTTCTGTTGGACACTGGTGCAGCGAAAAGTTCCATCATGCATTCGAAACTCCCTGGCGCACCTTTGTCTGGCTTAACAAATGTTTCCGTTGGATTCTCTGGCGCCCCTGTTAGCAATCCGGTTTTGTGCCCTTTGCCCCTTACAATTGGGCCTCGTGAGCTGAAAGCTCCGCTGATTTTGACCACTGGTTGTGGTGAAAATCTTCTGGGCCTGGATTTGCTAAAACGTCTGTATGCGACTTTGTATTGTTCTCCTGCGGGAGTAAAGCTTACGTTGGGTGAGAGAGTTGTCTCTCCTATGTACTTATCCATCGATAAGCTTCCACTGGAATTGAGTTCTCTTCCTGCATCTTTGTGGGCGACAGGTCCCAATGATGTGGGCCTGCTTGACATCTCCCCTTATGTTGTT
Source organism: Lissotriton vulgaris (assembly GCF_964263255.1). Lineage (NCBI taxonomy): Eukaryota > Metazoa > Chordata > Amphibia > Caudata > Salamandridae > Lissotriton > Lissotriton vulgaris. The sequence goes on from NC_141687.1 coordinate 729,944,955, forward strand.
CACTTGAAATCTAATGTGCGTTTGCCACGTATTCCCCAGTATCTTATCTCCCTTGATGGTGAGCGAGCGCTGTTAGCAATCATCTACGATTTGATTGAGAAAGACGTTATTGAGGAGACTCGGGGAAACGTGTGCAATAGCCCTGTACTGCCCATTTTGAAGCGCACTGATCCATCAAAACCCCCTGTCTATCGTTTTGTTATCGATTTACGGGAGGTGAATAAAATTGTGATTCCTCAGTTCCCTGTGGTGCCTGACATCACGGCTCTACTAACTCTGATTCCAGCCTCTGCATCTTGGTTCTCAGTGATCGATCTGAAAAATGCGTTTTTCAGCATTCCGATTGCTGAAGAGAGTAGAGACCTTTTCGGTTTCTCTCTTGGTGGCCGCAGCTTCAGGTTTAAACGTGCTCCTCAGGGCTACTGTGAAAGTCCATCGATATACAGTCAAGCCTTGAAGAGTCAACTTGATGCGTTTGTGTTGCCGGCCGGTGCGGCCTTAATCCAATATGTCGATGACTTATTGGTGGCTGCAGACACTAAGGACATTTGCAGAATTGCTACAGTGTCGTTGTTGCAACATCTCTGTGACTTACATCACAAGGTGTCACCTTCTAAATTACAATATTGTTGTCAAGAAGTAACCTATCTAGGTCACTTATTGTCAAAGGAGGGAAGAAGGTTGACCCCAGAGAGAATTGCAGCGATTGCCCGAATGACTGTGCCAACAACTCAGAGAGATGTGCGTGCCTTTTTAGGTATCACATCATATTGCAGGCAATGGATTCCAAATTTTTCATTGCTAGCGAAACCATTGGTGGCTCTTACGTGCAAGGATGTTCCAACTCCTTTGCCATGGACGGAAGAATGTCAGAAAAGTTTTTCTGAACTGCGTGACGCGTTGTGTTCGGCTCCTGTGTTAGGTACCCCTGACTACAGTAAGCCGTTTACACTATACGTTCACGAGAGGGAAGGTTGTGCGTTGAGTGTCTTAACGCAACAATTCGGCGGTAAGCAGCGTCCATGTGCATATTTTTCCTCGACCTTGGACCCAGTAGCAAGAGCATTGCCGAGTTGTCTGAGGGCAACAGCGGCAGCTGCGGTGTCCATCCGACAATCTGCAGGATTGGTCATGGATAATATGCTTACGGTGATGGTTCCGCATGCAGTTGACACTCTCTTGAATCGTACGAAAACTCAGCATTTGACGAGTGCAAGGTTGTCTGGTTATGAGTTGACGCTTTTGGCAAGTCACATTCAAATAAAACGCTGTAATGTCCTGAACCCGGCGACTTTGTTGCCAATCAGTATGGAATCAGATGAAGTAGCACCTCATGACTGTTACTTACGAACTGAGGAGGAAACAAAGGGTCGTGTGGACCTGAAAAACACTCCTTTGGAAAATCCCGACGGGACTTTGTATGTGGATGGGTCGTGTTTTAAGTTGCCGAATGGTGATGTAACGACTGCGTATGCTGTAGTGACATTGAGTACGGTTGTGGAAACTGCAAGATTGAATCAGAATTCTGCCCAGGCGGCAGAGCTGATTGCTTTGACTAGAGCGTGTGTGTTGTCGAAAGGGAAACGGGTGAATGTGTTTACCGACAGCCAATATGCTTTTGGCGTCGCACATAGTTTTGGACGATTGTGGCGAGAGAGAGGTTTTATGACGTCGCATGGCACTAAGATTCAGCATGGACAGCTTGTGAATGATCTTTTGGATGCACTTACTTTGCCTGAGCAGAAGGTGATAGATGATGTTGGTCATGGGAATGCGTTTGCGGATGAGACTGCTAAGGAGACTGCCCGGAACCTTAGCACGAGAATGTATGTGACGAGTTCGGTAAGGTGGCCTGCAGAAACTAGTATGTGTGAGGACACTATTGAGAGTGTGAAAGCGATTCAGAACGAGGCCACCGAGACTGAAAAGACGAAGTGGAAAGAGAGTACGGGAAAGTTGGATGCGAATGGTTGTTGGATTGATTTGTCAGAGCATAAGAGATGGATGTTGCCAGATGCGTATGTACTAGCTGTTGTGACGATGGCACACGGTTTAGCACATATTAGTGCGAAAGGTATCTGCAAGTTGTTGTCCCCTGTATGGAAGAATGACGGTATTACTAAATGTGCTGAGAGATTGGTTAAGAATTGTATGATATGTATGATGTACAACCCTGGAAAAGGAACCCCTACACCTCCTGGCCATTTTGCTCCCCCTTCATGTCCCTTTGAAGTAATTCAGCTAGACTTCATCCATATGGAGCGATGCAATAACCTGAAGTACGTTTTAGTTGTGGTTTGCGCATTCTCCCGATGGATTGAAGCCTACCCTCTCAAAGATAACACTGCTTTGTCCACTGCGAAAATCCTACTGAAGGAATACTTTCCTCGGTATGGAATGCCATGGATTGTATGGTCTGATAACGGAAGTGAGTTTGTGGGGAGTGTGAAGAAGAGTGTGTGTAAGGGCCTTGGAATTACTCAGAAATTCCATAGCGCCAATCATCCTCAGTCAGCGGGTTTGGTTGAAGGGTACAATGGCACGCTCAAATTGAAGCTGGCGGAGATTCAGGCTACGACTGGTCTTTCGTGGCCTGACGCTTTGCCGCTAGCTCTTCTGTCAACTAGGGCGACTGTACACTCCCGAGTAGGGCTCAGTCCCTACGAAATAGTGTTCGGCCGTCCTGCGAATGTTTGGGGGGTCCCTAGACCGAGTGTGTTCTCTGATCTTGAGTACCCAATGTTGATCGATTATCTGCATGATCTGACTGCTAAACTGAGGTTAATTCACCAACAGGTCTTTGAAGCACTGCTGACGCAGACGGAGGGTCCAGGCCACCAGCTCCAGCCCGGAGACTGGGTGGTAACCCGCAATTTCGGAAGAAAACGAAATCTTGAACCCCGCTTCACTGGACCCTACCAAGTGTTACTCGCCACGAGGACTGCTGTTCGTTTGGAAGGACGTAAGCATTGGGTGCACGCCACCCACACCAAAAAGGTACCTATACCTTTATCAGCAGACTCATGGGTGAGGAAAGGCATTGCTTCGTCGGAAACGGAAACTGCACAGACTTTCGTCCCTTTTAGCGACGCTCAGCCTGTTGGAGAGCCCTCAGTGCAGCAGAACGACATTGTTGAACCCTTACCATCGAAAAACTCAAGATCTGAACAATTGACTGATCAGCAGAACTCTGTCCCACCATCGGATCAGTTGTTTGATGAACAGACACGTCCTGGGAGAAGCCGATACTTTCTGCGATCCAATCCCAAGGACTAATAAAAAAGCTTTTGCTTTCCCCCTTTTGACATCCACATTACCCCATTGACACCATTCAGTCTGAACACACTCGTATGATTTTGGTCTTTGTAAATATTGTGAGTTTGTTTCCACATATGTGTTTTGCTTCCACAGCTAGGAGATTTTGTATATATTTGTAAATAGAAAACCTTAGATCCGGGTGAACCGTAGGGCCGCGCGTGTACTTCCTTCTGGTTAGTAGGTCTTGACACTAGGTCGAAGGCCGTCGGTTCCTGGGAACTCCTGGGGGTTGACTACTGCTACACAGAACGAAGTGCGTCAAGAGACGTTGCGGGCGGTTTTAGAGGATGCCGTTCTCTAAGCTGGTGGATTTGGAAAAAGCTCAGGCCCAAAGATTCAAGTTGCAGCAAATTACTCGTACCAAATGCTTCATGTTTCAAGTGTTCCTTCTGTTCTTAACTGTTTCTTCGCTATTGGTGGGTGGGGTGTATTACCTGATATTGACGTTCTTGCCTTCTGCCTCACCTACCCTTTCTCCTGAACCTAAAACTACATCCACTGTTTCTCCTCATTCCTTCCACATCTTACCCCAACACGAGCAGGTCAGACGTGCGGAATTTATGAACAATTCCTTCATTCAGCTCCTTCATCAACATCAGTTGGTGGTTAACACTACCAATTGTTGGGTGTGTGGGTTGATGCCACATACCACCGATAAGGGAATTCCGTACTTGGTCCTTCCGTATAGTTCCCAGGGTTCAGCTCGAGCATTCCAAACAATGTTTCGAAGTGCACTAGATTCCTACCCCAATCGAGATCCACGTCCTCCGCACTTTGGTCCTGGTCCGTACCACAAGCCTTTGGCCATAGCGATTGCTGATTTAGATAGAGATATCTATGAGCTGTCGCTCATCCCAGAGGAAGAGGTGCGAGCCTATAGGGATCTGAGTGAGGCTGAGTATAGTGCGCTCGTGGGTGAAAGACAGCTTAAAAGCTCGTCTCCAATATGGATCGTACCCCACCTTGGTAATTTCTGTCTAAAAGGTCGTGGCCGAAGCCCGAGAGCACATCTTGGAGAGAGTGCTTGCTCCGAGACGTATGTCTTACCGATGCTCTCTTCCCCTGTGTTTCTGACTGCCAAGGGTACGTACTTTGTTTGTCATGATCGTGCGTACACGTGGTTGCCCTCTGACTTTGCGGGCACATGTTACATTGCAAATTTGTTGCCACCGACTTTTACAGTCACCTCCGATTACCACAAGACTCGAATTGTGAGGGGCGTGATTAGCGAAGAGGACACTGCCGGTCAAGAGGCAGGAGACTTTTTCAAGGGTTTCTTTCCGTTTTGGGGACCTATGGTCAATAGTAGGAACCTGAGACAGTTGACCCGAGTGGTGGAATCGACAGCTAATATCACTGCCAGTGCCCTTGGCAACATTACAGCAGAACTTCAGGCGGATAGGCTTATGACGTTACAAAACCGTATGGTTTTAGACGTTGTTTTAGCAGATCGAGGTGGAGTATGTAAGGTGATCCATTCGAGCTGCTGTATTTTCATTCCAGATAACGCTCCGACTGTCTATCAAGCCATTTCGAAGTTGCATAAGATCTCTGAGTCCATACACGTGGACGTAGGGGATTGGACGCTACTTGGGTGGTTTTGGGGCCTAATGTCGACTTGGGGTTGGAAAATTCTGATGATCATCGGGGCTGTTGTAGCATTCCTGTTCACGTGTTGCCTTTGTGTGCAGTGTGGTCCTGCCTTATGTGGCCTCTGTGCTACGACGTGTATAAGACAGCCGCCTGTTACCAAAGGGACTCTGATGGATAGAATTATGTTACAGCAGCATCTGGATGGTCTGATGAATATCGAGTATGATTTCGACTAGTGCTTGCCTACATGAGGGCAAAAGGAGCGTCTGAGGTTCCGTGACGATCGTAAGTGGTGTTTCGACTCGCACGAATATGGTCGAGTCTGGTATCTATGAACCGCAAATGACGAGTTTAGTGGGTGTACGCGTTTTCGCTGTGCTAGCCTAAACCGTTCGTTTGTTTCGTGGGTTTCTACATCCGAGCCCACGGGTTCCATCTTAGATGCGGCATCCATTTTGTCTCTTGCCCTCAAGTAGCCAGCGAACGGACGCTGTCCGCTTCGCGACCCTGGGATTCCCAAGACTTTTGCGGAAGACACGTTTCCTTTGAAAGTGTCTTTATGATGAGGGGGATGACGCTGTAGGGCAGATGGCCCCACTCGAGGCTTATCTTGCCGTACCGGTCTATTGTCTTAGTTGTGCATCGCAGGTATTAGTTGTTTTAATATGTAAATTAAATTAACTGTTTCCATGTGTCGAACAGCCAGGAGCCGGCCGGGGCCGTGGTTGGCATCTGCATTGGAAGGCTCTTGCCCATCTTGGTACCCACCCATGGAGGAAGCACCAGCGCCTCCTGTTGGCTGTCCTTGTGCACACCGCCACCAGGTATGGCAGCGGAAGCTCTTCCGCTCCCCCACATGGCATCTAAAGATGTCAGTGCGCACCACGCGCCAATGTAATTAAAAGTTGCCGGACGTGCTGGAAGCCATTTGTTTCTAAGGAGAAAGGTACGTTTCTCCTCAGGGAGTTTTTTTTTATAACAAAAAGACATCAGCAGAAAGGAAAGGGTTTTCTTTTCCTCCGATGTTTCTTTGGAGCATTCCTGCTGCATGATCGCACATGGGGCCACGATAGTGCAGCAGGAATGCCCAATAGACACCAGGGATTTTTTAATGTTGTCAATATTGTGGAGCAGCCATTTGCGGAAGGGTGGCTTCCCTTTGGGGAGCAAGTATTTTGCTGTTAATGCCCCTCTACCTTAGGGATCAGATCGACTTCTTTTTTAAAGACCATCTGCCCCACTAGGCCACTAGGGAAATTTTTGCAATATTGGAAGGGGCCTCTGGAGCAAGGTTCGCTCCACTTTAGGGGTGATTATTTTGGCAGTTTCTTTATGCTTTTAGACCCACCTGCCCCCAAGGGGGGCAGAAGCCACTAGTCATCAGGGATGTTTTAATTTTTTTTTCACTGGTTGTGGGGAGCGGCCCTTTGGACAAGGTCGCTCCCCTTTAGGGGTGAATATTTTGGCTGTTTCTGTCTCTCTTTGGGGCAGATTAACCTTATGTTTTTAGGCCCATCTGCCCTAAGGGGGGTAGAAGCCAATAGACACAAGGGATGATTCATTCAGTATGTTACTGTTGTGGGGATCTGTCCCTTGGGCAAGGGTTGCTTCCCTTTCAAGGGTGATTGTTTTGACTGTTTCTGCCCCTCTAGGGGTAAATCAGCCTTATGATTTTAGGCCCATCTGACTTGAAGCGGGCCAGGGGCCACTAGACACCAGGGATTGTATTTAATAAGTTGTTGTTGGGAGCAGCCCCTTGGGCAAGGGTCGTTCCTCAATAGGGGGTGGTTATTTTTGCCATTTCTGCCTCCCTTGGGGGCAGTTCAGCCATATGCTTTTTGGTCCATCTTACCCAAAGGGGTGCGGAAGCCACTAGACACATGCAATGTTTCATTCAGTATGTTTTTGTAGTTGTGGGGAGCGGCCCCTTGGGCAAGGGTAACTCCCCTTTCAGGGGTGAGCATTTTTGCCATTTCTGCCTACCTTGGGGGCAGATCGGTCTTATGCTTTTAGGCACACCTGCCTCTGGGGTGGGCAGAAGCCAATAGACACCAGGGATGTTTCAATCAGTATTTTGTTGTGAGAAGCGGCCCATTGTGCAATGGTTGCTCCTTTTTGGGGGGTGATTATTCTTGGCCTTTTCTGCTCCCCCCGGGGGGTCATATCAGCCTTATGCTTTTAGGCCAATCCGCTTCCAAGGGTGGAAGAAGCCACTGAGCACCAGGGATTTTATTTTTGGGAAACAGTTTGGTGAGGAGTGGCCCCTTGGGCAAGGATTGCTCTTCTTTTGGGAGTGAATGCTTGGCCATATTTTTAGGGCCATCTGCCCCCTTAGCCAGGCTGTCAAAGTGTGTGGACTGGTGCATTATTTGCATATGTGATTTTAATGTTTTATTTCTCCTTTTTATTCTAGTGCAAAGCTTTTGATTCCGTTGATGTGATTCCTGTTTGCAATTTCCGCAGTGGTAGATCTGCAGTTTGCATAGTTGCATGTGTTTGGTAAAAACATGTTTTTTGTACTGTTCACTCCAAGTAAATGTTATTGTCATGCATTAATTCATTTTTCGTAAATGGTGTCACAATAGCAGCATATTTAGCTTATGTTTTACTGTGTGGGAAATTCTCCTTGGATTTGTGCACGATGTGTATTGTGTGGTCTTATGTGTAAATGTATATGATTGTCTTATCCAGTGGGATATCGTTGGTCTTTGCTGTGTCTGTGCAGAGTAGAGAGTGGTGAGTCTAGCTTTCTCTGGCAAGTGAGTTCAGAACTATCTGGGTTTGGTAAGTTTCCCTGGATGTCCACCAAGCCTGGGACCAAAAACAGCAGTTACTTTTGTGATAACATTTTTTGATGTATCCACGTTGCATTTTGGGCCCTTCCCTGTTGCGTGTACTTGGCCTACCCACACAAGTGAGGTACCATTTTTATCGGGAGACTAGGGAAAATGCTGGGTGGGAATGTTACTAGTTTGTGGCTACCCACAGATTCCAGAACTTTCCATCACAGTAATGTGGAGAAATGTTTTTTTTCAAGTTTTAGATTTGCAAGGGATTTTGGGTAACCTAACCTGGTTAGAGCTTCACAAGTCACCCCATACTGGATTTTTTTGGGTGCATAGTTTAAAAAATGTTCAGGTTGGCTAGATTTCCCTCGGTTTCAGCTGGGATAGTGTCCAAAATCCACAGGTACGCATATTGCACAAAAAGGGTCAGTTTTCATTGTAAAGATGCAATGTGTTCACGTTGTGTTTTTGGCCATTTCAATTCACAGGCATTAGGCCTACCCGACCAAGTAATTTACGATTCTTATTGGGAAACATCAGGGGAACACAGAATTGTAGAACAGTTGTTATTTACAATTGATTTTCCATTCAATTCTGCCATTCAAATGTAGGACTCTGTGTAAAAAAAAAGAAGTCATTTTGAAAAAAGCCCTCTAATTCACATGCCAGTAAGGGTACTCACAAATTGAGAGATGTGAAAATAACCCCTGCTTCTAAACTCCATAGGTTGTTTCTATTTCGGAAATACATAGGTTTCCTTGATACTTATTTTTCACTTCATAGTTTACCAAATAAATTGCGGTATACCCTGTACACAATGAAAAACCATTTCAAGATGCAGCTCAGTTATTGGCTTTAGGTACCTTGGGTTCTTGGTGAACCTAGAAGTCCTATATATCCCTACAACCAGAAAGGTCCTGCGAACATAAAGGTATGTTGCTTTCAAATACCTGCCATACTTAGAAGAAGTTGAAGGTGAAAACATAGGCGCAGATGGCAGTTTTTGAACTCAACTTCAATAATTCTTTATTTCAACTATTACTTTCTAAAGGAAAACCTTGAACGATCTAAACAAATGACTACTAAGAATTTTGCCTACTTTTCAGAAATGTATAGCTTTCCGGAATCCATTATTGGTTTCACACCCATTTCTACCACTAACTGGAAGGAAGTTGAAAGCACAAAAATTTGAAAAAATAGGATATGTCCCACTAAAATGCCTAAACGGTATGGAAAATTGTGGTTTTCTGACAAAAGCTGTTCCTGAAAGCTGGGAAGATGGTGATTTTAGTACTGCAAAGCATTTGCAGGGAAAAAAAATGACGCTTTCTTCTGAAACACTTTCCCTTTTTTCCCCAAAAAACTAAATGAATCTATATTTTGGCTGATTTCTCGGTCCCCAAAAGGAGAATTCACAAACTCAGGGTACCTTTATAACCCCTGGATGCTGAAAGAAAAGGATACAAATTTGGCATTGATACGTTATGTGGACAAAAAGTTACAGGGGCCTAAGTGGGAACTATCCCAAATAGCCAAAAAAAGGCTAAGCACAGGGCCAGGAAAGGCTAAGCAGTGAAGGGGAAAACAAAGCAACCGTAGTTATGTTAATCTCTAAATAACACAAACAGTGCTATAGAGTGGCAGCTGTCATAAGAGCAGGTGTTGACAAGTATGTGCCGGTGCTGAGCACCAGAAACTACTGGCTCAAATTAAGCTTTGATTTTGACTCACGCATATGCTTACAGACTCTTTATTTGTGCAAACGTCTTCAACTGGTTCAGAACCAGGCAGCCAGACTGATTTTCCGGCAGCCCCGTTGGCACTCAGCTAGGCCCCTACTAAAACAACTCCACTGGCTTCCTCTTGCTCAACGAGTAAAATTCAAAATAGCCTGTATGGTCTTTAAATCCCTCCATGTCCGTAGCCCTCAATTCATCAACTTTCTCCTCCCCAGGTATATTCCCTCTCGCAACCTTCGGTCCGCCAATCTTCATCTTTTGGTCACACCAACTTTCAAACTGCAATGCCAGGGCGGACGCAGGTTCGCCACTCTAGCATCTGGACTCTGGAACTCCCTCCCCCTGGGGATGCGTTCCTGCACCGATCTCCTGGCATTTAGGAAACAGATTAAAACCTGGCTCTTCTCATTGGTTTAGGTACTCTCCTTTTCCATCAGGATTTTCTGTCAGTCAGCGCCATGAAGCCCCTGGGTGTACGTGCGCTTTACAAGAAACTGTTAGCATAACATAACATAACATACAGATACACACTCATTCATACACACTCTCTCACAAACACACTCTCAGCTGCAGGCATGCATAAACATACATTTAAAAGCATGTTTACTTACCTTAGCTGCCAAATAGTGTAATATACCTGCTAATTGTGCTTCATTTCTATTACACTAATGGTAAATAATATTATACACTATTTGTGTAATAACAAAATTGATAGAAAAATCGTGAAAGTAGAAACCCAACCAACATCCATTACGACGAGCCACCACTGTGCTCCAGGCTCTGATTTTGCCACCACTGTGGCCAGGGGTCGCAAAGGTAGTGCCAGGGGTCATAACGGGCAAGCCAGGGGTCACAAACACGATCCCGGGTGACACCTAAACGACGTCCCTGCCTCTTTCTCTCTTCACTGCTATCTGTGAAAGTGCCAAAAGAAGAAGTTTTGCTAGGCTTTAGCTAAGTGTCAACGTTATCAGCCTAAAGAAGAGTCAACGGAATCCCTGCCTGTAGGGCGTGCCAACTCCATGTCCTCATTGGTACTCCTGCCCACACTACAGTATAAGATATTCTAGGGAAGATCTCAGGCCATAGCTGTTCTTTTACCCATACTGCATAGATTGTTGCAATGTCTTATTGGATATCTGCTAAACAGGTAGATGCCCAATAGGCCACTGTAAAGGACCAGTGGCGCCATAGCTTATCATGACCACTTCCACTAGCACAGTGGCTCCTTGAAGTCACCTTTCAAATTAGTTGCTGTAACTGATAAGTTAACTTGATGCTCAACTTCTTTCCATTAAATATTAGATAAATATTAAACAATAAATACACTGAATTAAATTAAATAATTAAGAATTGAATATTCCATTACATATATAGAAGGCACAACATACACCTGTATGTCATGTAGGGTGGAGGGCTTAGTTCTCTAATTCTGGTTCTCCTTCATTTCACAATTACCTTTATATCATACTTTACAATTGAGGAGTCTATACTTTGAACAGCAATACTGCAAAGTAGTCATCACTATCATGGTTCATCATTCTCCAATCAAGAGTTGAAGAGTTCAGCATTTAGATTAACCCACAAGCCACCCAAGCTTTGTAAAGGGCTTTTACTCTTTTTATTACCCAATTAACTGTATATGCTAATAAGAAATTTCTATTCTCGTAAATCTGTGACAATTCCCTTTCACTACCGAGAGGGATATCGTTCGATGTTTTGCCATATAATATCAGTATCCAGGGACATATTTGTGAATATATAGTGCTGCTTGGAAAGATTATAATTTACAGGTGATTGTTGGGAGGACTTCAAATTACTAGCACTCATATATATGGGAATATAGATAAAAATGAAGTTTCCCAAGAGATTCTGCATAAACAATTTCCTCAGAAAGAAAAAGGGCTTGCAATAAAAATCTGTATTTTTTATATCTTGCTGCTGCATAAAGTATTGGAAGATTACTTCAAACCTTCATTTCTATTTCACTGTTTCTGGGCCATTTCCTCTAATATTTTATTTTTTGCTGCCACGTTATGAATCCTCATCTTTTCAGTCCCCACGGACTCCGGGAAGTTTTCAGGTTTAAGAAGCAGAGAGATGCTAACTGCGCTTCTGAAACTCTCTACTACCCAGAGCAAAGGTCTGTGTTGGCATACATGGGGAATATTTGGCATAGCAGTAGCCTGGGGTGCAGGCGGACAGGGCAAAACTACTAGGAAATTCATAGGGTGCACAAAGGCATACTCGTTACTCCATAACCATTTCATTAAGATTACATTCTTTTAATGCTTCATTGACCGTAGCGTGAATACTGAAGCTGTTAATGTGAGACATGGGGCCAGATCACAAATGATTAACTAATTCCTGTCCTTGGTGGTGAATAAGGCAGTGTTTTGTGCAAACACCCTCTGTATTATGAAAGAAGATTGCTGGAGGTGGTGATGTGCGACAAGAAGAATTTTTGTGCGTATTTACCAGTGGCATTTTATTTGTGGTGGGAATGGGCTTTTTTTGTTGTTGTTTGCAGCCCTTGCAGGTACGAACAGTGGGCCGGTGGGGCGGGAGTGGTGCAAGTCGACAGACAACAGGATAGGGTAAATAAAATAAATAAATAAAACCACTTACCTTGAGCTCACCGCTTCGCCAAGTTGGGGATGCGGCGAGCGCAAGGTAAGTGGTTTTTATTTATTTATTTTATTTTCCCTATCCCGTCATATGTCGACATCGCCCCGCCCCGCCGCCTCAATGCTCTTACCTGTACTGGCTGAGCCTGGTTGTTCGGCTGCCTTATTAAGGTATGAAGTTGTGTTGGACTGCGGTTGGTGTGTTGCATTCTGTTTTGACTGTTTTGTTGTGTTGTCTCCTGTTCTGTTTTAAATGTGTTATGTTGCTTTGTGTGTGCTATAGTTTTATGCTCTGTTGTATTCTTTAGATATGTCAACAGATACTGCTACATTTGTATCAAAACGTATACCTTGAAAGTTGCAATGACAACGATACATTTACCACTGTCTAAGGAGGTAATAAAATATTAATTTACGTCAGACCAAAACTGCGGCGATTTTATTAATCTAATAGAAAGTTAAATGTATCCAGTTGCCCCACCTGTCCGCCTACTGGCCACACATGACTGTTATGTTGAGCCCTTATTCCATTTAGTCATTAATGTAGTAAACGTAGCTCAATGTAAACAAATATATTGGGCCATATTATCAAGCAAGGGCGATACATTATTACCGCTTTTATCGGCAGGAAACTGCCACTAAAGCGGCGATAATGGGCCTCATAATATGTTCTTGTGAATTCCCACAGAAGCCCAGGTTCTGGTGTTAACCTGGGCTTCTATGGGAATTCCCAAGGGCATATTATCAAGCCCATTTTCGCCGCTTTAGCTGCAGTTTCTTGCCGATAAAAGCGACGATAATGTATCGCCCTTGCTTGATAATATGGCCCCTTATTCCTTGCGAGTCCGTGGCAGTTCAAGATCAGATTGGGGGTGATGTTGTCAATTCCTGAGATACACCAGACAAAAACGAAAAAAAACGAACACTGCACTCTTAGGGGCAGATTTGCAAGCCCCTTGTGTCTCTGTGCGCCACTTTTAACATGGGGAAAGTGACGCAAAAGTGGCGCAAGAGGCTTGTAAATCTGCCCCTTAATACTTGACTGAAAAGCATCGACAAAGATTGTTGTAAGAGCAGACGACTCCGAAGGCAACAATCAGTGTCATAAGCGACCCTCACTATATGTAGTTGGTCGGCCCCCGTAAAGATACCTTTCAAATGGGTAATGTTGAAAGATCTAATGGACAAACAGCTTTCCCTACATGAACAGGTCAATGCAATCTGCCCGAAAAACCAAAGCACGAAGAGCCCAGGAAAAGAGGGAATGCTATGCTACACAAACATGTAACATAAAATCCTTGAGTTATAGAGTGAAGGAGAAATAGGTAAATTGTAACCCAAAAAATCCCAGTGGACACAAAATTCAATTTGATGGCAGTCAATAAGCCCTGGGGTTTGGTTGTCTGATGTAATTAATACAAATTTAATTCTGCTCACAATTCCATTTATTGTGTCGATAGCGTGAAATGGTGATAAGCCTAAACCTAACCCCCAAGAAGTGAATGCCCCGCTGAAGTATGGGATTTGTGGAAGAGATAAAAATTCCCATAAGTAATTATATGAAACTTTTCATATTTTGAAAACCTGAAGTCTCCTGAGGACATCATCATGGTAGGCCACAGCTGCAGAGAACGTGAAATCCAATGCACAATACAGGGAAATAATATTTTAAAATATGATTAGTAATTCCGAAGTATGTTTTACATTCATGTTGCAACTTCACCTATTCATGTTTATTGTGTAGCGAATACGAGTTTATTGAAATACTGTGGACTTTATACAATGCTTAAAAACGTATTATTATTTGCACAATGAGCGGTGGGAGCAACTTAATTGTAACCCAACTCTGCTTGACGCTTCGTTATAATTCTGAAATTATGTCTCTGCTCATCCATAATTCAATTTTATATCACAAAGACCTCAAATCAATTATATCCTACTCTTCCTTCACTAATTAACTTTAGATAGAAAAGTGGAAGATCTGTTAGGAAACATAATATGCCAATGTATGAAAGACTGCTTCCTTTCATTGGTGTTCTGTGAAATAATATGTCTTGTTATGGTACTGCCTCCTTTCTTTGTGTAATGTGTCGCACTCTTCTTTCTCTCTGTAACACGAGAAGGTACATTATTTTATGATAGAAACTCTTTTCAGGTTTTGCCTCTGTGCTACTGCAGAGCAGTGCCTTGCGGAAATGTGTTATGTTGAGGTTCCTGCAAAAGTACTCTTGGGAATGTTGTTATAGGGAGGTTATGTGATTTGTTGTTATACAGATGTAAGATACATTCCAACTGCATAGCAAAACGCAAAAGAAATACATTGACCAGAGAGTAAGCTACTAGCAAAGACATAATTTCTCCCACCAGCTGTAGCAGTATCCCTTCCCCAAGAACACCCACAAATAATCCCTATTTTTCTGGCTGCCAAGAGCACACTCTATGGCCCTATCCACCTGGATTAAAATAGGCTGTTTGGCTTGTCCACTTACAACTGATTAGAGGCTTTCACGCTTACTCCCCCATGCATTCACAAATGCCCTTCCTCATGAGACACTATTTTCTGCCCCATGATTTTTCCTAGTCACTCTTGCTTGCCCCTTCACATGCCACCTAAGACAATGCCATCCACATTGCCCATCTCCATGCAGTATGGATCAGAGAGCAGTAGCCGTCCATGTGAGGCATAGGAGAGTCAGTCCACTGCAGCAGCAGTAGTAGTTTGGATGGCAGCTCAGAAATGCACCAGAAGGTAACTATTTGAAAAAGTCTCAATGCTTTGTATGTGTTTGTGTGTATGTGTGTCAGTAGCTCTAGACTTGTCTTTGTCCCCCTCCACAAAAGCCTATCTACAGAATCTCTTCCCCATCCGATGGACATCCGGCACAGTGCCGTATCTCCAGCTGGCCCCCACACTCACTGTTATGTGTTTATCTAGGCTCCTGATCGATACTATGACCTTATGCCCCTATTCGGCTATAAATCCATTTATTCCCTATATTGGCATAACCGTTCAAGTGCGATTTTCAGAAAAGTCATCTCTGGCCTCACACGAACAGAGCCACATTCCAGCATAGCTCTCTGCCACTTCCTTTGCGACCAATTAGTGCAATGACAGAGCAGAAGTCACTATCTGATATTCCTAGATTAACACTCCGAGTTCTTCAACAAGATAAAAACTCAGCAAACCTGGAAATCCCCGCTTGCTGTGTTTTGATTAGTAATTGAACTCTAATGAGCAACTGATAGATATCACTTCCTAGTGACATCTTTAATTGACGTCTTATGTCCAGCAAACTTGCGTCAAACCCGGCACCTGTCAGGTATAAATATCACCAACGTTGCCTTAAGCAATAGCTCGTTGCTCGTTGCCTGTTGTTAGCTGTCTGCAAGACCCCGTGTTGGTGAAGCTAGCACCCTGTCGCTGCAGACTGCTGTCCCCTTGGTGGTGAAGCTACTGATACCATTATCGCTGCTAAAGCGCGAACGATGGTGCAGTACGCTTAGGAGATGAACAGCCGTCCCTCTGCGAAGAGCCCAGCAGATTCCAGCTGCCCGCGGACGCTGTCCCCCCTCCTTCCTCGACGCGCTGAAGAGAGCCGCTGCCTTTCTCCTGCAGAGAAATCCAGCTCCAGCGTTTCCGGTCTGCCCTCGCGGGTGACTGGGATATCGAGTGCCCCCTGAAGGAAATACCAGACTTCCATCATTCTATTCAGAGGTATGGTGTTGACTAAACCCTTAGATGAGAATTCTTGAAGCAAACCTTGGCAAAACCAACTTAACTTAAAGCTACTTACTTACTCCCCTTCCACGTGTTAGGCTTAGGTCAGGCACACTGGGGTAGGCATAGTTAGAAGCACCAGTTGAGTATGTTAGCCTAATGTATATATGACTGTATATATGTTTTATTACTTTTAAACCATTGTATGGCTAAGAAACCATATCAATGCTTTTACAGTTCTATTTCGCAATCCTTATCTTACTGTACGTACTTTTTATCATAACAAGTCTTGCAATTGTGGCAATACATTTCTCTTGTACGAGAAGAAAGACTGTTCAATAAATGTTAACCCTTTATTGACAAACGCCCGTCTCTCTATTCTCTACATCTCGTGAAAGTAAACTGCACTAACCTGACTGAGTGAAATACCTGTTTATTGTTTCACACGACCCTAGAGATTGACTCTTGATCTGAGGAGCAAAGTTGTCATGTTGCACGGTTGTTGGAAAGCTGAATCCCTTCTTGTCTGTGCCAGGGAAGCTGATCACTTCCCATGCAGAGAAGAAAGTTTCCAGTGACCTCTGAGCTAGTTGGTAACACACCCAATTAAATTTAGCATAGTCAGTGGAGGCCTGGAATATCCGCAGTCCACGTCGATACTACTGTTTATGTTATTCCAATGCGCAGGGCCTAGTGGGAAACTAGGAACTACACTACATGGCGCCCAACGTTTGGTAAGGCGATAAACTAACGCAAGACGTTAGAGTAACTCAGTCGTGCATATTTCACACAGACCCCTTTCTCCCGTAAATACTCCAATAGACGTCTGGAGTGGGTGAAAGGTTAAAATCCGCCCGACCTTAGTAGGAAGAGATTCCTATGTAAAGCTCTGGTTTATTCAACGTTGAAGGATACAGTGTTCCAAAATATTGTGCACCTAATCTTTGTCTCCTTGGAGACCTACTCTGCAAACCTTGCATTTTTACAATGCCAGAAAATAACGGAACCACTGGGGCCGCAGCAGATGCGACTCGGCAGGTCCCGAACACACAGATCCGGATGCTATTATCATCCCGGTCCACTTAAGAAGATCTATAACGTTAAAACTTATAGAGAACGGACTGACACCTCAAGGTGGTACAGTAATTTTCGTGATAGAGGCTCACGAATATCGGGAGACAGAGGTATTCCATTCATGGATAAACTTTCCAGCGGTAAACGCTACAACAAAAGAGTTTCACTATTACAAAATAGAGGAACCTCCGGAAGAGTACGCTCCTTTCGAGGAGATTGAAATTCCACTTAAATTTCAAGAGCACCTGCTCTGGTTTAATGGCGCCCTAAAACATACTGATCACATAACTAGGCTCGGTCCTCTAGGTAGACCAGGAGCAACGTGGCCGGTTCTAGCCAGCTACACACCACATCCTGACATTGTAAAAATGTCAAGAGAAGAGCTGTTAGTACAGCTAAACACATTAATAAAAATACATATGCAATTAGTCCAATATGTAATGCGGACTGCAACAGTCCAGCCAGCTGTTAATGTACCACAGCTGACCCCTCATCAGGGGAACACAAATAAAATTACACCACAGAACATACAGTCATGTCTTGGTAAAACACCCGTAAAACGGGAACAAATTCCCTTCTGGTTAGCACAGAAAATCACTCAAATAGAGGCAGTATTTCCTGATACTACCCCTATTGAGAAACACAGAATCTTGACCATCTGCCTTCCTATCGGAATCGCACCACACGTGGAGGACTGTGACACTTGGGGTACAGTCTTTGCTTCCATTTACACAAAAACACACGGTGTTCCGTCTATGGCGGTAATACCAGAAGTGCTAAAACAGATTCAAAATGAATTCGGTCCAGAGCCCGCTTTAAAACTAGGTATGAAATTACTGAAGGACTTCAAGCAGGTCTCGGCTATATTATTAGCCAACATAAAAGGAGAAGCAGCATCTGTGGCGATCCGCCAGAAGTTGAAGGAAACAGATATAAAAGATCCTGTTGAGCTTGCAAAAATCATAGAAAAGTGCTATGAAGAATTAGGTAGAGACAGCTTGGGCGGGAAACCAGTAAAGCCCCAACTGCTCGAAAATCCTGAAAAATTATTTATTAAAAATAATTCAAACACTCCTAAAAAGAGCTGGGATGGAAATAAACAATCCACTCCCAAGGAAAAAGTTTTCCAGTCCAGAGGAAGGTCTCCTCGACGGAGGGAAAGAACTCCGACTCGAGAACGCCAGTCTCCCCAGAGGGAGCCCTCTGAGAAAAGATATAACCTTAGAAATAGGGATAATCTGAAAAAACCTGATAGATATCAAAGTATTGATACACGTCCCTCTCGATCTTTTCCACAGAATTCGGAAAGAAGAGGACGGTCAGACCCAGGAGAGCACACCAAGTCCAAAGACAAGGAACCTGCTCAGAATAAAAAATCTCAATTTCAGAAAAAGAAGGGAGCCAGTATTAGAGTAATCAACCATGCCGAGAATACTGAGGACACAGTTGAGAAACGGGGAGTGGGCATTGACAATGTTGGACAGTGCAGCAGAAATCAGTATAGCGCGCAAGATCTTGATGAGTCATCTGGAGACAGTGGACATGAATGAATACATTCAAGTTGAAACTGCCGACACCAGACTTAGCGAGCCCCATAAAATATACGAAATAACATTGCGTATGGAGGGTGATAAGACTAGGAAAATTAGGGGTCTATTTTGGGATAAGCTCTCAAAAGGCTACGATATTCTGTTAGCTGAAAAAGATTGGCCCCCAGAGTTTGTCAGGGAGTGCCCTCGTGGCGAAGAAGTGATTATGCCTGCCTTCTCGAATCACATTCCGATTCACAAAAAATATACATATGCAAGGAAATGGGCAGTAGCCCAGGCACCTGCATTATATAAAAATCATGTAGGATGGGATGAGGATTCACCTCCTCACAAAATCCAATTAAAAAGTGAACCAACTGCCCAACGGCAGTATCCCATAAAGCAAGAAGCTAAAAAACAGGTCAGGGAGATCTTAGATCAACTTGAATACCAGGGGGTGATTGAAACATGCACCTCTCAAATGAACAATCCTTTGTTTCCTGTCTCCAAGCCAGACAATTCATATCGTCTAGTTTTGGACTACAGACATCTTAATACATGTTGCAAAACTTTTGCAGTACAAAACTCGCATAGTGCAGCCCTAATGAATGATATAGTTAGGAAAAAATATAAAACAACATTAGACATATCTAATGGTTTCTTTTGTCAAAACATTGCACCGGAAAGCAGATATTTGACCGCTTTCTCCGCATTTGGGTCGCAGAAAAAATTCTGTCGACTCCCACAGGGGTTCAAGAACAGCCCAGGACTATTCTCAGCTAGGGTAACAGAGTTACTACAAATCTATGATGATGAGGCATTATCTTACGTAGATGATATCTATCTCACAGACGACGACTTGGATACTCACTTGAAAAGAGTGAACACCATTATACTTGGGTTCGCAGCAGAGGGTTACAAATTTAACTTTAAAAAGTCTCGAATTGCCCATCTGACAGTACTTTTCTTAGGGTACGAATTATCAAGTGAAGGGAAAAGCCTAGCGGACAACTTCTTAGAGAAGTGCGCTGTACTCCAAGCTCCAAAAACGCTGAAGAATTTACAATCCATTCTAGGTTTTCTGAATTTCGGAAGAACTTACATTCTAAATTACGCAGAGAGGGTTAAACCTCTCTACGAACTAATTAAACCTGATTTTAAACAAATCAATTGGACTCAAAAACACACAGAAATTTTGAGATCACTGCAAACAGACATGTTAGCAAAAACAAAATTAGATACACGTGACAACACAATCGATCTTGTAATCCGAGTCATCCCAGGAAGATGCGGATTCCTGTACCTGACCTCTAATGAGGGAGAAAAGGTACCTATTTCAATTCAATCTCACTTGTACACACAAGTAGAAAGAACATTCAGTCACACAGAAAGAACTGTGAACGCAGTGCAAATCGCATTAGCAAATGAACGAGAACTAGCACACGGCAAACGGATTAATATCCTTACAGCGGAAACCGCCTTCGAAGCGCTATTCAGCCCAGTAAACTTGCCTACAGTGTCACTGGATCCAAAATGGATACAGTGTATAGATTCTCTAGGAGCGGAAGATGTGAAATACTATTTCGCCCCGCAATTTGAAGAACTGAATGATTTAGAATATGAAGAAGAATATCCTCTGCCAATCGAAATTCTGCCTCTCCCACAATACGCCTGTATAATCTATACAGATAGTTTTATACAGCATTTTAATGTAGAGAGCAAATCCTACAATGCAGCATGTGCGATTATTAAAGGTCGTTGGCTGTGCGGTAAATTCAGACCGAAAGTAACAAAAACTGAATCTGTAAGAAACTGTTCGGTTCAGAGAACTGAAATCAGATCTTTAAAGATGGCGCTCGAAAATGCAGAACGCGAATTCCCGACACTTATCGTGTGCGATTCTCATTTTTGCGTCAACTCTTACAATAACAAACTGCAGAGTTGGATCGAAAACGACTACAAAGATGACACAGGTGCCACAATAAAGCATAAATTGCTCTGGAAACAGGTAGCTCTTTTACACAAAGAACTACAAAAGACTCATGTGATTCACGCACAGAGTCTTCGACGTGATGGCGTTCACGTTGCAGGGAATTCATTGGCCAATACTGCCACAGCGGAAGCAACTAAACCGGCTTCCGTAGCCACAAAAAAGCGTACAGATAAATACATAGACGGGGAAAACATGCTGGAAGTAAAAACGACCGTAAAAGGCGACTGTGCAGCACTACCTGTAAACTATCCACTCAATTATGCATACATAATCGATGCAAACTCCGTTCCTTTTGCTCGAATCCCTGGAGTGGGGGACAGAGTAATTCCAAACATGAACAGGAGAATATTTTTAATAGCAGACGCACACATGGGATTGGGTCTGAGACACCAAACAATCAGGGACTCTCTGACTGAATTACAATCAGTATACTGGTGGCCGGGAATGAGTGTAGAACACCAAATATATGCAAACAACTGTGAAAACTGCAATAGGGATCGCAGTAGTGAACAATGCTACCGGCTACCGATCAGAAACAGCGTAACGCTGCCTGCACCCTAACCTGCATCCTATTAATCAGTTAAGGCTAAACACACTTAAAAAATGAGGCCTCCAGCACTCGGCTGACGCCTAGAACTGTTATAAAAGATTTGCGAGTCTTTATCGGCACATACGCAATTACCACGTTCCATTCTGACCAGGGTCCTGCTTTCAGCTCTCGAGCCTATAAGGAGGCCATGGCCAGCATGGGAATTGGGTTGCGGTATTCTTGTCCGTCGCACAAGTGTGGTAGAAAGAAAAAACCGGGACATAAAGCAATCTATAACAGCGAAGGTATTAGGTTCAGGCGCTGGGTGGGTCAAACATTTAATAAGTGTCCAGACTAGTCTTAACAACATGCCAAGAAATTCTCTAAAAGGTTTCAGCCCATACGAACTATTGTTCGGAATTAGAATGCGTATTCAGGACCTCGATAGTCAGATGTCAGTGGTACAAGAAGAAACAACACACTTTGATATAAAGGATCGTTTGGCTGTTTTACAGGAACTGAACGAAACAAGAAAATCCTTAAGCAACATAAAGTTAAAGCAACAGCCAAATACCACTGACGAGGCACCACCAGCAACAGCCCCAGCAAGGCCTGTCTGGATTCCAAAAATTGGGGATCTAGTCAGAGAAAAGATCGCGGTTAAGAAGGAATTTGGGCCTTCTTACAGAAAAGCAGTACCTGTCTTGGCAGTCACCGGAACAAGATCAGTTGTGCTACCGCCCCTTGCTGGTAAAAAGGAGAACAGAGTTGTGTCCATCGATCTGGTAAAACCACAAGCATGTGGCCTATAATCAACAGTAGGCCCAGTGGACTCCCAAGAAACAACAGAATACCCAAACTTGCAACAATCCAAGAGGTTCAAACTGAAAGACTAATCACATTCGATCAGCCTGCAGTGCACAATGAAGGACTATGCAATAATGCCATGGAACTCGTGCCTCTTGAAACACAGATTGAAACAGTTCGTCAAGAAACATCACCAGTCTACACTAATGTGGCATCAGAAAATGCTACCGAAAGACAGATTGAAAGAACAATACCATCAATTGACAGAACTGCCTCTGGTTATTTCATCAACTTCGACAACTTCTCTGAAGATCAAAACGACCCCGAAGTGATGCCAGAAACAAAAAAGACTTTTAAAGAAAAAGCAACGGAACTCTTTCATCAACTAAAGGAAAACTACCTTGTTTCCCCTTGGCTAGAGTTCTGGTTCGGTCTAGGTGTATTTTTCCTCCTGCTTTGGCTCATCATGGTACTGTGTTTGGGGAAATTCATTGAGGGAAAATATATTACAATGGACACAGCAAGTCAGAACATCAACCTAGTCCTGAAACCACACAGATCATCCCACGTGAAGAAAAGAGAACTGTCAACAGTAAATGTCACAGCAATTCCAATACCTGGTGGGGTAGTATGGGAGAAAACAGACTATGAGATCTATGGTCCGGTCGAAATCCTGAAGTATCCTCATCAACTGAAGGTTTCCTTAAGTGACTTCGTGACACCTAGTACATTCTCTGATGATTGGGACTTCAACAGTATTAATGACATGATGTCTGATTTAGTAATGTCAGCTAGATTCACAGATCATGATTATTTACAAGGTTCATCTAGTTATGAGCAGTTATTCTGTTACACACACTATGGTGATCATTACTTGCATAAATCTGCACAGCCTAGAAATGTTTTTATGTATAATCAATGGGAACATTGTGCTACACCACCTAAAAGCAGTTCTAAAGCATTTTTTGAGAAATTCAAATACTTCTCAGGGTTCAACACAAGTGATGCAGAAACATTTTATTACAAACTGTTAGATAAAACAGGAAGGAAAACAATGCTGACAAATTCTAAATTGATATATTCAGAAGCATTTTATGACAAAATGATGACATTTGGTTTTGATTATTGGAAAAATAATATTGAAACAAAAACAATTTGGGGTACAAAAGATTGGCAGGTGCAAGGCATTGAAGCACTATTTAGAACCTGCATGATACCAGAACAAATGTTGTTTTTAAATGACACAATACACCAAACATGTTGTCTTGGCCTAGCTAAGATCAAAGACCTTAAAACACCGTCTATACCAAAGCCAATACCTGAGAATGCAACTGCAGATATTGAGTTAGACGTATCACAAATGTTACATTTGAACAGAACACATCCTGATTGGAAAAAGTGGTTAATCTGGCCTACTGACACAAACAGCTGTCAAGATAGATTCCTGAATAAAACACAGGGGTTAAAAATGACCAGATTAGACTCGAGATACTCCCAGAGACAACATCCAGGGATAATAACAACATACAGTGTAGGGAAACTCTGCCTTGAATGGCTAACAACATCCACACTGGCTGAAATTAAGCAACACTTGTCTTTACTAAAAGATGGTGCTGATTTGCGCGATTTCATTCTTGGACCACGCAAACAGCGTCAGAAGCGTTTCATAGCGACCAGTATCTATGCTGCGTACAACGAGGCTTGGAAAGTCAAACAAATTGAAACTGCTGAGAAAATACGAGAAATTGATCGTATTAATTTGGAGAAATCACTTTCTGTAGTAGACAATGGGTTAATGACTCTGTCTTCCAGAATATATTCGTTGGACAATATTGTATCCTCTGCCTTTGATGTGATAGACAGAGACTTGCTAATGTTACAACATGGCCAGTCTCAATTACGTTCTATTATAGAATTAGGCTGGACGCTGCAAAATCTTCGTTCAGGCTATGTGCCTTGGCGTTTAATCAACACAACGTCATTACTTTCCAGTTTTAACCTTACTGATAAACAGATCAGTTTGGCACAGAAAGGAGCAGACTATACAATCCTGAGCATCGAAAAACTCGAGAGATTACCATTGACAATGTCAGAGAGTCCTGTCATTGAATGGATAATACACGGAATTATCACCATTCCGATAACAACTTTCCGATTTAAAAAGTGCCTTGAGTACATACCTGCTGGCCAGTATGAACAATTGGGTAAAGGATATGTAAAATCTGAATGGAAATTACCATACACACATTCTTGCTATAGTGACAGCGACAAAAATGTATTTCTTAGTGGTGAGAACTGTAAACATTCACTAAGTGGTATACTTTTGTGTCAGGGTATTAATTTACACGGAGCATGTGATGGAAATTCTAACAACCTTTCATGCCACCAGCTAGTCACACCTGCAACTCAGATAGAGCCCTTCTTTATGCAACTTTCAAACGGGAGTTACATTCTTAGAACGGATCACAGATGTTGTGGCCTCGTGCCAGGGAAAAGTTATCTAGTAAAAGTAACGTCCATGGTCAAATGCTGTATGCAAGCATTGTTTCCGAGTGGGCCTGCAGACACAGTGACTCCCATCTGGCCTCGTCTGAATCTCTATTCTATACGAATTGATACATTAAGCAAAATGAAATCTGTACTTTTACAGACAACAGTGCCTATAACGTCATCAAAAGAGACGTATGATCTTCTAGTTGCAAGGACAGCTACTGAAGTGCATGACCTTTTATCAACAAATTGCCCCGTGCATTTCGTAGAAATGTTGAGCCAACTCCTTAACATGTCTAGTGCCACAAGCATCCCAGGCATATTTAAGACAGTCTTTATTTTTGACCCTCCTGCTTCGTTATGGCAAGCCGAAACTCAGACATAGCTCCCATGGGAATGGAAGAGACAATCCTAGCAATGCGCTACCGGGACAGGATAACTAACGTCCTTGGATTGGCCAGGCTGAGAGATCTAAACATGACCTGGTTCCTTTCATTCAGACCTATATGGCAGAACTGTATCTTACCGGTACTAAGATGTATGCTATGCGGCGATGAATGCGTGTTGGACATCTGTCTTTCACTTCCATCAGCAGTACCAACGGACGTCGATACTTTGCTCAGTCCAATAACGGCTCACGCATTGTGTTGTCCCCAGCGGCTACCAATCCTGATGACAGCATTCGTTGAGACTCCTGTACTACGACTAGGTGGTAACAGTGGAGCGAGTGACAAAAGCAACATCACCCAGGTACGACCTTCTGTGAGCATTGCTGCTCCTGACTACGATGACAGCAATCATTCTCACACCTGCCAAGTTACAGCGCTATCTAATTTGGTTGAACTATCACCTGATTTTGTAGACCAATTCTTTGAGAGCCTGTCTGATACGATGTTCTCACCCGTACAGAAACAATAACTTTGGAGAAGCTTTCCGACTCACAGCGTTCCCATGAACTCTGAATTCGGCCTTCAGTTTTGATCAACAAAAACTGCAGAAAGTGTTGGAACTCTATTTTTCCCCGTTCAAGCATTAATTCTTTTTGAATTGGATATTTTTAATATTGACCTTTTTCTTTTGGCACGAACATTTCTTTGCTTAACGTAAAAACTATTCTTAGAGAACAGAAGCTTCAAAACTTCTATTTTTAAACACATCTAGAGACATAACCAACATTACATCAGCCTCTAGCACATGTTATTGCAATGCATTTATATGTGATGATTTATCTCGCCCTTCTTCTGTCAGAGATACTTCATGTGTAATTCTTTTTGCATAATCGTTCATTGATTTCATATGCAATAATTTTTGAATGATTTCTATGCTTAAAAAACGTACAGTACCTAAAATTCACGTATGACAAATACGCCTATTTCGAATGCATTTCTGTATTTTGGGGTGGGCAATGTTACACATGCATCCTATTGCTCTAGTTTTAGTAATTTGATGGACATGAATACGTGGAGTGGGTGTTATGTGTTTATCTAGGCTCCTGATCGATACTGTGACCTTATGCCCCTATTCGGCTATAAATCCATTTATTCCCTATATTGGCATAACCGTTCAAGTGCAATTTTCAGAAAAGTCATCTCTGGCCTCACACGAACAGAGCCACATTCCAGCATAGCTCTCTGCCACTTCCTTTGCGACCAATTAGTACAATGACAGAGCAGAAGTCACTATCTGATATTCCTAGATTAACACTCCGAGTTCTTCAACAAGATAAAAACTCAGCAAACCTGGAAATCCCCGCTTGCTGTGTTTTGATTAGTAATAGAACTCTAATGAGCAACTGATAGATATCACTTCCTAGTGACATCTTTAATTGACATCTTATGTCCAGCAAACTTGCGTCAAACCCGGCACCTGTCAGGTATAAATATTACCAACGTTGCCTTAAGCAATAGCTTGTTGCTCGTTGCCTGTTGTTAGCTGTCTGCAAGACCCCGTGTTGGTGAAGCTAGCACCCTGTCGCTGCAGACTTCTGTCCCCTTGGTGGTGAAGCTACTGATACCATTATCGCTGCTAAAGCGCGAACGATGGTGCAGTACGCTTAGGAGCTGAACAGCCGTCCCTCTGCGAAGAGCCCAGCAGATTCCAGCTGCCCGCGGACGCTGTCCCCCCTCCTTCCTCGATGCGCTGAAGAGAGCCGCTGCCTTTCTCCTGCAGAGAAATCCAGCTCCAGCGTTTCCGGTCTGCCCTCGCGGGTGACTGGGATATCGAGTGCCCCCTGAAGGAAATACCAGACTTCCATCATTCTATTCAGAGGTATGGTGTTGACTAAACCCTTAGATGAGAATTCTTGAAGCAAACCTTGGCAAAACCAACTTAACTTAAAGCTACTTACTTACTCCCCTTCCACGTGTTAGGCTTAGGTCAGGCACACTGGGGTAGGCATAGTTAGAAGCACCAGTTGAGTATGTTAGCCTAATGTATATATGACTGTTATGTTATGTTATGTTATACCGGGGTTTTATATAGCGTGCGGCTACTCGAAAGAGTGTCCCGACGCTTTGAATTGCACACTAATCGCATAACACAACAGGGAAAGTAAATAAAAGACAGAGAAAAAGGAAACCTAATAGGGCCCGAAACTAAGAGGTAAAAAGCCAAGTTTTGAGCCCCTTCCTAAAAGCCAACAAGTTAGGAGTGCTGCGCAGGGGCACAGGCAGTTTATTCCACAACTGAGGCGCTAGTAATTTAAAAGAGCGGCCACCGATGCGAGCTCTCTTCACACGGGGAACCACAGCAAGAAACAAGGCTTTGGACCTGAGCGATCTGGCAGGGAGGTAAAAGGTCAGCCTTTTCTGAAGGTATTTAGCTCCGGAGGCGTGCAATATGTTTTATTACTTTTAAACCATTGTATGGCTAAGAAACCATATCAATGCTTTTACAGTTCTATTTCGCAATCCTTATCTTACTGTACGTACTTTTTATCATAACAAGTCTTGCAATTGTGGCAATACATTTCTCTTGTACGAGAAGAAAGACTGTTCAATAAATGTTAACCCTTTATTGACAAACACCCGTCTCTCTATTCTCTACATCTCGTGAAAGTAAACTGCACTAACCTGACTGAGTGAAATACCTGTCTATTGTTTCACACGACCCTAGAGATTGACTCTTGATCTGAGGAGCAAAGTTGTCATGTTGCACGGTTGTTGGAAAGCTAAATCCCTTCTTGTCTGTGCCAGGGAAGCTGATCACTTCCCATTCAGAGAAGAAAGTTTCCAGTGACCTCTGAGCTAGTTGGTAACACACCCAATTAAGTTTAGCATAGTCAGTGGAGGCCTGGAATATCCGCAGTTCCACGTCGATACTACTGTTTATGTTATTCCAATGCGCAGGGCCTAGTGGGAAACTAGGAACTACACTACATCACAACCATGATGGCGGCCAACTCTACGGCACTTCAAGGGAGGATACGTGAGGAGTTAGGCCGCTGGAAACATTTCCCCCTTTCTTGGTTGGGCAGGATCGCAGCGGTCAAAATGACTGTCTTGTCCCAAATCCTCTACCTCTTCAGGGCATTACCGCTGCAGCCGTCTGCAGGATGGATCCGGCAAACACAAGCGGACCTCGCCCACTTTATTTGGCAAAGCCGGAAGCCGAGAATGAAAAAGGCACTGGCCATGTTGGCCCCAGAATCAGGGGGCTTGGGGATACCGGATTTGCACAAATACTACCAGGCGGCGCAATTGCGCTACTTGGTGGAACGGAGTAGGTGGGAGTCGGAGAAGCACTGGCTCTTCCAGGACCAGGCGGTAGCAGGGGGCCCGCTACAGGAAATCCCCTTTCTTCGAAAGGCCCACCGGCACGCTAACCTTTACGCATCGTTTGTCACACGGGTCCCCCTGAAGGTCTGGGCCGCCACCAAGGTTACTCACAAACTTACCACTTTCCCCTCTCCACTTATGCCACTGGTCGATAATCCCGACTTCACACCAGGCTTAGATAAGGGAGCCTTCACACACTGGCGGCCAGCGGGGTGCCGTTTCCTATACCACATCTACGGCCCGATGGAGTACTTCCCTTCCCACTCTTTAAACAGGAATATAATTTTCCTGAGACGGAACGGATGCGCTACATGCAAGTCCGACACTGGGCACTCCAGCCACAAGTAAGGGAGACGGCTGATAGGAAATTACAGTCGTATGAAGGGTGGCTTCTATCCCGCACCTCTGACACCAAATAAATATCCGATCTCTACAAATTATTACAAACCCCACCAACACATCTCTATTACCCAGGCAGGGAGCGCTGGGAACGTGAACTAGGCAGGGCCCTCAGCCATAAGGAATGGGACCAGATATCTTATAGAGCGTGCCACTCTGCGTACCACACTGGGCTTACGGAGACTCTAACTAAAATATCCACATATTGGTATTACACTCTTGAACGGATACATGAAATGGATCGCAGTAAAGACAAAAATTGGTGGGGTGGTTGTGGTCACACGGGCACCCTGCTACACCTCTTATGGGACTGTCCTCTTCTCCATTCATACTGGACACAGGTAATAGACGAAATAGACACCCATTTTCAAACAGATCTACCCAGATTCCCTGCCTATACTTTGCTGGGGCTCCCTAATCCATTGACATACCCCTTACGCTCGCGCAGGGGGGCGCCAGATGGCCATTGCCCTAGGTTCTTCAGTACAGAACATTCTCACACACTGGCGCACTACTACGGTTACCTCCACTACAGGCTGGTTACATAGGATGTGGTATGTACTAGGGATGGAAAAGCTGTCACTTACCTTAGCCGGTGATGTAGATCGATATGAAGATCTCTGGCAGCCATTTCGCTCACTGTTGGTCACCGAATTTAGGGAACTCACCTGTCCGAGATACCTCCAGCTGCTGCAGCTCACGGGGCCCAAAGATGCGGACTCCAAAGGAGGTTGCGAATGGGGAGTCCCTTACGGGCTAGAGGGGGGGGGGCAATGGAGGGTGGATTTGAGCACTGGACGGGGGGCACAGGGGGGGAGGGAAACAGGGGTTTGGGTGACGGGGTTTCCTTTTGGAGGGGTTTTCGCAGCACTTCCTGTATATCTCTGCCTTTTTTGGCTGGGTTTGGTTCTTGAATACTATGCCTGCCCTTTTTTGGGCTTTATTTGCCTCTCGAACATCCCATACCAATGTCGGTTCACATAGCAGATGTAATGTATGTTTTGTTTTCTATGTGCTGCTTCCAATAAAAAGATTTAAACCTAAAGACCGACTGGGTAGGTGACGACCAAGGATGGAATCCGCGGCCCATCTCCCCTATAGCTAAACCAGGTAGCTCCATCGGGCATCAGACAAAATAGTTCGGTCTCAGGTGGCGAGGGAAGAGGTTCACAGAAAAACAGGGTGGGGACAAAGGGCAAGGGTAGGTGAGGGCAGAGGACAGAAGATGGAAAGAGCAAGCAAGTAAGATGTTGAGGACAGTGCATTCTTTCTTTGGTTAACTGTCCTTCTGTACTCCGGTAAAATCTTATAAGGTGTTTGGAAAGTAGGGGTTGAGGTAGAGGTTGGCAACGGGAGAGCAGAGAGGCAAACAGCAAATAACCCAAGCGGACGTTTGTGGTCCGAGCGAGCAAGGAATTGGCAAACAAATAAGGAAGAGGAGGCAAACTTTGAGGTGGTCAGCAGGGGGCAGCAGCTGACGCCGGTAAACAGGTGGCCCAAGCAGATGGCTGTGATCGGAAGAGATTGAGGTAGCCAGCAGGGGGCAGCGGGAGATGGGGAGTAAACTGTAACCAGCACAAGCAGACGGCCATGTTACAAGTTAAGCAACAGGGAAATTGCCAGGAGAAGGTGTTGAATAATCAAATCTTGTGGCAATAGAATAAACTAGAAAAGTCAAAACTTATGGCACGTTGCAGGGACATAAGAAATCCAATGTGTAACAGTGGTCATGCTCTGAAATGATGGCCGCACCCCGGGGGGTCGAGGCAGATGGACAATGTGATTTCATCACAGCTGCAATGGAAATGCGGGGGAGAGAGAGAAAGGCTGCAGGAGATGCCAGAAAACACAGGTGGTGGAAGGTACACACTCCCTTCGTCGAGTCCTAACTCCCGACAGCAGGCGACCCACCCACCCTTGAGGCAGCGGAGCTGGCAGTCAACGTGTTTCGCGAAATGGCGGCCGACCCCAGGGGGTCAAGACAGGGCGGTTGCAGAGGTCATGATGGGGGCTACCAAGAGGAAATGGCTTACTTTCGAGGACTTCAAGCCGGGACTGAACACCGGCAGCAGGAGTCAGGATAGTGAGGGTGCCGTTGAACAGGCCGAAGCAGGCCACTTGAAGAGGCCAGGATAGGGGCTTCAGAGAGGCCTCTTAGTAGGAGTTTCAGGCCGGGACTGAGCCCCAGCTACAGATGTCTGGTGTTGACATGAAATGGGAGCCGAGGAGGACGGAAACCATTGCAGCAGCAGGCCGTACCTTGGCAGGCTGCCATGGCTGGTGCTGAGGAGAGAGGCTCCGGATCTGGTTGTAATTCCGAACAGCGAGGTTCTTATGACGGCCAACACCCGTGCAGATCAGCAAGGTGGCGACTGCGTTAGGATTGCCTTAGAGTCACTCAACCAAAAATTGCAGGTGCGAGCAAGGGAAACAAGAGGGGCATTGGACCGTCTCTTGTTGATTGAATATGAGAACAATATTTAAAAAAGGTATAGCGGCAACACCAGCATGTTACAGCATTTTGAGAACTGAGTTTTTGCACCATGTTGAACATTAATGCACTTGCTGAAATTGATACTTACCTTATGGTGCATTATGGGCATGAAAGGAATTGGACTGCCATCTATGTGAGCCCACAGCTGCTAACAAATGTCTATGGCTAAGGCTAATGAAGTTGAAACGCGTCAGAGTTTCGTGTGTTGCTGCCCTTGAAACACAATAAATACGTCTCCTATTCATGGTGTGCTTCGGCATTTCTTTCCCGTGGTCCGCCGTGGCTGCCCTGCTGGGTTGGAGGCTTCCATACATGGAGAACTTTGTTTGTTGGATATATATATATATGTGACCAAGAGCAGGAATGCTCGAAACACGTCTGTTGTTTTGCCCGAATAAAACTT
This sequence comes from Lissotriton vulgaris, assembly GCF_964263255.1. Taxonomy (NCBI): domain Eukaryota; kingdom Metazoa; phylum Chordata; class Amphibia; order Caudata; family Salamandridae; genus Lissotriton; species Lissotriton vulgaris. The sequence continues at coordinate 729,976,230 of NC_141687.1, forward strand.
AAAGTTATCTCACTGGATCGGCGTGGCTCGTACTTCGTGGTTATGGAAGTGAAGTTATTGTTAGATATATATATATATATATGTGTATATATATGTGTATATATATATTCACTGAAAAAAACATAGGTTTGACACATGTTATAGTTAGCTGGAAATTTTACTGACATAAAACCAATGAAATTCCACGTTATAGTTAGTTGGACTCACTATAACTTGTGCGTGCAATGCACTGCTGATGACGTCACATATTACATCACTCATGACATGGTCAGTGACATCACTCATGACATCACTGATGACACCATCCTTGTGACATAGTGACAGACCTCCTTTCACTGTAATGTAACCCTTGAAACAAATATTCAAAAATAGAAACTGAAATTTAAAAAAAAATGCAGATACCCATATCAGTTACAACAAGTAATTCAGTAATTCCACCATCTATATACACATCCACTCATACATATACTCACTCATCATATGAAGTGATACACCTATACATCCTGTTACACACCGACAATCATCGAAAAGTTACTCACACACATACTCACACGTGCAAATAAACTATTGAACATCCATTTATTTGAATATAGAGTTATACACACACTTCCACCTTACTTCTATTGAAAATTACACATATTTATTCTCTTAAACAATCACTTATAGAAACACATACTTATTTAAACAGGAACTCTTTCAATCTCTTACTCTCACATATACTCACTTATATACATCAATATTCACATATACTAGATTAAAACATATGTCGTTACTGATAAAGACACTAGTGAGACAGTCATTCACTCACTAACAAACACATATACACACTCATCCACCCATACACTCCTGCACATATGCTGTCTTCAAAACACATACAAACAGAGAGTCAGACACTCATGCATCTATGTGCTAAGTAATACCCCCACCAAACCATATAGACACTCATACTGATACTAAGAGAAACATCTAATAACCCATATACATACGCATTTAGCTACTTACCAACACATGTAGCCACTTATACACAAAGTGAAACACTAATATATATATTTAAATATTTAAACATTACTCACTAATATTTATTTTTCAGAAAGACACATATTCACTGGATGGTGTCATCAGTGATGTCATGAGTGATGTCACTGACCATGTCATGAGTGATGTAATATGTGACGTCATCAGCAGTGCATTGCACGCGCAAGTTATAGTGAGTCCAACTAACTATAACGTGGAATTTCATTGGTTTTATGTCAGTAAAATTTCCAGCTAACTATAACATGTCAAACCTATGGTTTTTTCAGTGAATTTCATAGGTTTTTTAAATGCTACTTCCTAACTATAACGTGTGTAAAACCTATGGTTTTTTCTGTGAATTTCATTGGTTTTTAAAATGCTAATTCAGAAAAATGTCGTGTATGCAACCTATACTTTTGACAATAAAGTTCTGGCAATATTTTTTTCGAAAACAAGCCGTTTTCTTCACTGTTCAAGTTGCATAGACACTCCTTGTAAAGCAATACAGAATTCGAAAGTCTGTACCTTGCCTTTTTTTAAACACATTAAAATTTGTCTGTAAATAAAAATAGCCTTACTAAACTTTCGTGCGCGACCCGGTGTGCGCACTCTCGGCAACAGTTGTCAATAAAATGGATATCGCATTTCCAGGCTTTCGTGCGCGACCGAGTGCGCGCACCAGCCTATATATTTCGTAAAAACCTTGCGATTTGCACTTATTGAATTTCTTCATACACCCCTCAAAGAACTTATAGTACGTCAAAGAGACTGTACCTAGACTTCTTTTTTATTCTTATGAAACTTTTCAGTAAATGGAGCCGAATGTCTTTTTAAACTTTCGTGCGTTACCGGATGTACACACCTTAGTATTTTTTTTAGAAATATAAAATGTTTCATACTTTAACAATTGTGTGCTTAAATCCAGCTCAGAAGATATACAAAATCAGGATGGTAGTTGGTTCAACCCGGACCGTTTATTAGAGGTAGATCGTCCGACTCCACGTGAGGACACCCCTAATAAAAAGGACATATATATAAAATGCGGACTAGCCGCTGTACCGTGCTAGCAAACTATAACATATAAATCGTTAGAAAAAACAAAAGGAATCGAGCAAAATCAGTAGGCCACTGATGAGATTTTTTTTTACCTCGCTAAAATAGAAAAATTAGGAACAACCCCTCATGAGAAATATGAAACTAGTGAGAGGAACCGAGCTCGACGCCATGATGGCTGCAAGACAGCTCGGCTCCGCCGCCCACCCCACCCAAAATAACGACAAATATTATAAAGATACAATACACACCAGCAAATTAACAGGGTAAAACGTTTTATTAAATAACTATTTACATGGCAGCCTACTGCAACATGAAAACAACACTTTCAATTGGTTCTTAATACTTTCAATTCTGGAATTTACACGCAGCACTCCACCCACTTCCCTCACTATCTTTTCTACTCTCAAGAGAGAACAACGTCCTACATCTTTCGGAAGACTTTGGTGAAATGGCTACCGTATCTCATTCATCTTCCGAATCTGACCAAAATGATCGACTACCTTTAATAAGAAAAAATAAATCTTTCATCTGGCAATTTTTCACTTATCCTGAAGATCAAAAGAAAGTGAATGCACCAAAAGTAACCTGCACAATATGTGACTTGGTTCTCTCAAGAAGAAATCCAGCAAAAAAATATTCCTTTTCCATACATACCATGGTGCGTCATGTCAAACAAGTGCACCCTCTGCAATTTGCAGAGGCAACGACAAGAGCCCTGGCCACGCTATTACCATTAGAGGTGGCCAGCACATCTTCTGATCGACGACCTGTATCCCCATCGAGCGCAGAGATGGACTTCAGATATTTAACTATATATGGTCTATAACCTATGGTTTTTTCAGTGATTTTCTTTGGTTTTTTAATAGCAAATATCAAAAGCTTTTTTGTGGAAAATAACTAAAATTAGGTATACATAAGCATCGTTCATTTATGTTCACCACAACCATTGTTAAAAGTAAAGTGAAAGTCGCGAAACAGTAGCCACGCCATCTAGTCCCTTTTAGGCCCCATCATGCACGTAAGTAACAGCCATTTTCTGTGTCATGGCCTCTCTGCCCACTACCAATAGCCTATGATTGTTCGAAATTGGTTCTCTTTGGGTCATTCTCTGTTCACAAATAAGCATAAAGTCGCAATACTCTGTTTAGTTTTTGCAGATAGTGAAGGATAGGTAGTGCACACTTTTGTCCCCTTTGTAACCCATCATGCCTATCTCTGCCCCGTTTGTTGGTAGTTGTTTCAACCCGGACCGTTTATAAGAGGTAGATCGTCCGACTCCACCGGAGGACCCCCCTAATAAAAAGGACATATATATAAAATGCGGACTATCCGCTGTATCGTGCTAGCAAACTATAACATATAAATCGTTGGAAAAAACATGAAACTAGAGAGAGGAACCGAGCTCGACGCCATGATAGCTGCAAGACAGCTCGGCTCCGCCGCCCACCCCGCCCAAAATAACGACAAACACTATGCAAATATTATAAATATATACAACACACCAGCAAAGTAACAGGATAAAACGTTTTATTAAAAAACTATTTACATGGCAGCCTACTGCAACATGAAAACAACACTTCTAATTGCTTCTTAGTAGTTTCAATTCTGAAATTGAACACCCAGTACATCCAGAGATCATGTCGGACAAGTTGTGTGGGGGAATGCCTTGCTAATGTCGCCACCCCCACCACCTTCTGTAGGAAGGACTCTGGATATGCTTGGTCCCTGAGAGGCTTCGATGTCCCCGCCTTCCACAAATGTTATAAGTTCTAGATGTTGAGAGCCATACTTCAGGGTCCGACAAGTTGTGTGGGGGGATGCCTTGCTAATGCCGCCACCCCCACCACCTTCTGTAGGAAGGACGCTGGATATACTTGGTCCCTGAGAGGCTTCGATGTCCCTGCCTTGCACAAATGTCATAAGTTCTGAATGTTGAGTGCCATACTTCAGGGTCCAAGAAACGCGGACTCGGAGGGGGCGCTTGGCTCCTGCCCCCTCCCCAAGTCTTGTTCCCCTGGTATGGCCTGAGATCCCCCCGACATAGGCGGCCGGCTCCCGGGGTCAGGCGGAACTTCTTGCCTTTTGATGCCTCTTCCATTCTGGACCTTGTCCCACAATCCGTTTGACCTGAAGACACGTCATGCGGTGCCCTGGTCCGACCATCACATATACCTGTGCCAGGAGACGGCGTGAGGTGCACTGGAAGGGAGAGGCGGCGCGAACGAGCCTCTCCCACCTCACCAGGTGGAGGTTTCTTAGCTACACCCCAGCGCTTCACTCGGCCAGCTGAGTTCCGCCTGCTCCTGCGGCACAGTGCCTCGCTCGGCCAGCTGAATTACGCCTGCTCTTGCTATTACACCGTCTCACCCGCCATCCGGCTGAATTGCACCCACTCTTCCGATACAGCGACAGGCGGCTGCCACGGAGCTCAGGAAATGGCGGTCGGCTCCACAGACTTGGGCCTGGCCTGCAAGGATGGCTCTGGGCAACCCTGGAACTCGGACGCTTGACTGCTAGGGCATGAGCCCCATTCCCAAAAGCGTCCCCTCAGCCTTGAAGATTCTACAAGAGTCACCGAGGCCCCCGACTCCTGCAGACTTCCGGTGGGGAGCAACTGCCATGATTGCTCGTGGAATGGCCACGACGTAGCCACGGGGTGCTCTCATGCTGACGCCAGCTTCAGTCTGAAACATCCAGAAACACTGTAGACTACCAATTCGATCAGTTCCGGTGGAGCCCCAACGACGTATCGCGTTGTTGCGTAATCCGTCATATGACGCGCCGCGTTAACGCACCCGGAAGTGCTCCGGTGCGCGAGGCGCGAAGCGCAGCTTCCCGGAAGCAATGCGGAGCGCGTAACGTAAGCATTTACATTTCAATTGGTTGTCCCTCACAATATTTTCAATGTCACATAAAAGTCACCCATCACCCACTGCCATCTCTGGCTGTTTCCATGGTAACACCTCATTCGGCACCTGGCTGAAGGCACAGGTCAAAAGTTCATATCTCAACGTTCTACAGCAAAGTAACAACACTGTTTTCCCTCCAGAAACACCTGCCAATCCACAGCTCTGTTACATGTCTTTTTTTTTCACACCCAATAGTACTTTTCGTTTAACATAAACATTAACATGCAACGAACTGTTCAATCTCCACTTCTTACAATCAACCAATCATTTTTATTTTTTAAACCACACCCAGCCTCTTCCTTTTTCTTTATTTAGAATTTCAACTTCTAACTACCATTCCACTTCCAGAACCGATCGGAGGACGACTACAAATCCCTTGAAAATGAAGGTCTGGCTAATAGGACACAGTTATATTCACTGGAGTGAAAAATATGCAGTATGCAGACGAATTTGCAACCTCAGCTTACCAAATGTACACATAACATGGATTTCCAAAAGAGGATTGAAATGTCACCAATTGATTCCATTGGTGAAAACTTTTATGCATCTCCCAGAACCAGACCTTATAATGTGCACTGTGGTGGGAACGATCTAGGCACAATCACTGGGGTAGGTCTGGAAATGCTTCTAAAAGACACCTTTCGACAATTGATGACACTTTTTCCTCGATCTGCCTTGGTATATTCCAATATATGCCAAAGACAGAAATGGAATTGGTCCAATCAACATTGTGCACAATTTGAGAAAGCAAGGAGACATGTAAATAAATCTGTTTCTGCGTTCCTCAGAGATTATAGCATGGGTTCTATTTACCACAACAACTTGCGATACCACATGCAAGACGTCTATAGGAGAGACGGTGTTCATTTCACGAATGAGGGAAACAGAATCTTCCTCTGCAACATCAGGCTCTGCATCGGTACTTACTTATAAATGCAGAAAACACTCAATTAACACAAGGGCTCTTTTCAGAGCCACCTTATATCTAAGCACTCAAACTACTGATTTATCTCCATTTTCACACTCTAGTAAAAAGGTGTGCGCGACCGAGTGCGCGCACCACGCAACTTTAAAAAAAAAATATATATATATATTTTTGCCTTTAAGGGCCTTACTGCACACCCTGAGAAAACCTACGCAGCAAAACAATCTCTACCTTCTCCCCTTTCCATATTCCAACGCTTTGAAATCAACAATATATTTACTCGCAATGACAAAATGGCGGTCAACACTTCCTGATTTCCTTCGAATCGAACGTTAACAGACGTCACGCAGCAAAATTCCGCTCGCGCGCGCAGCCGTTTGGGTGCGCGCAAGTGTGCGCGCGTATAGATATATAATTGACTTTAACTTTAATTTCCTCAGCAACTACTGAACGGATTTACACCATTCCAAAAAAAGCGTAATCTGCGAGCCGGATTGTACAGTTTTGCCAAATTTCTTATAAATCCATTCACCCGTTCGACCTGTAGCCGAGTCTAAAGGTCCTATGGAAAATAACATGGAGAAAACACGTTTTGGGACCCCCCTTTTATCTCAGCCCCCACTTGACCAATCCCCCCAAACTTTTAGGGAAGGAGCGCAGCGGACCGAGCCATCTTCTTTGAGAAATTCGCTAAGATTCTTCAACCAGGGCCAAAGTTATTCCAAATAGAATGTTGAGGATTTCCTATGGAAACTAGGTCCTAACTATAACTACCTACTGGCGACCGCCAGTAGGTAATATATATATATATATATATATATATATATATATATATATATATATATATATATATATATATATATATATATATATATATATATATATATATATATATATATATATATATTCAGTTTCACCTTTGCCAAAGCTTAGGATGCACATTTCCATCAGTCAATCTCCATTGATAAAGGCAACATCGCAGTCTGCAATTACACAGGTAAAATATCTTAGCCTTACGCGTTTCAGACGATAATACGTCCTTGATCGCCAGTAGGTAGTTATAGTTAGGATTTTTTTAATGCAAAATCTCAAAATTCTATTGTGAATAACTTTGGCGCCGGTTGACGAATTTGCCTGAAAATTTCCTCGAATTTGCCTCGCAGAGCTCCGGTCCTGCCTTGAAAGTTTGGGGGGGATTCGTCAAGCGGAGGCCGAGATAAAAGGGGGGTCCCAAAACGTGTTTTCTCCATGTTAATTTCCATTGGGCGGTCGAACTCACTTTTAGCCGGAACGCCTGAATGGATTTCCACCAAACTTGGCAAAATTGTAGGGACTGGTAGCCCGATGTGCCTTTGCTATGTCTCAAGATATGTGCTCCAGTGGATTTTGAGTAATTTAGGTTAAAAAAAATATATATATCTATGGCCGCGCCCCGGTATGCGCACAGGGAGCGACACGCGAGGTGCGCACGGAAAGCTGATTGGCTCTCGGGTGTCTGTAAACATTCTAAACAGTCCGGACCGGCCGCCATCTTGTGTCTCAGTAGGATGGAGACACAAGAGGTGAAAAAAAAAGGGGGAAATGACCATAAGGGGGCAGGGTAGACCCCCCTGATCCCATAGGTTTGATGTGGGGGCTATAAAAGGGCCCGCGGTGCAAAATAATTTTTTTATTGATTTGCGTGGGGGGAGCACCCAGTACGGGCACCGGGGAGCGGCCCATGGGGAAAGAAGAATGACAGAGTTTTTAAAAAATGTAGCCTTTTTTTATAAATTGGAGGTAGTTCTAAAAAGAACTGTTTTTTTCTTCTTTTTGTTGTTTTATATTTTTTTAATGTTTTTGGAACATTTTGTACTTTTTTTGGCTTTTATGAACTATTTTATATTTTTTTTGTTATTTTTATGGGGAGAAACGAAAAAACAGGGAATCTAAAATGGCTCAACTGGAGCAAAAAAAAAATAAGAAAAAATGTGGGTTTTTTGGGGCATTTGTGGTTGTCCCCAGCAAGGACGATGAGCTTTATGCTCAGTTCACCATAGGAGATGGTCTTACCACAATGAATACATGTTATTCGTAAATCCGCAAACCGTAGCTGAATGCAAGGGATCGTCTATCTTGCCTCTAGTCCCGATGGAGTGGGTTTCTTTCTTTTGGAGGTGGTGCTTGAAGATTTGGGAGGGTTACTGGCCAGTTCCCTCATCTCTGCAGCAGAATAGTTGATCGGATGCCTGCGCTGCATGTGGCGAATCATGGTGTTGTTTCCAAAAGAGTATTTTTTATTAGGGTTCCTCCTTGAAAGTTCCATGCCACGGATTAGGCAAGTCACCTTGGCCGCATTGACTTTTTTCTTGCCCTCTGGGATCGAAAAAAACTCCCATACAATGTGTGGTCTTGGCTGGTATGGGGTATTGTGTTCTTGCAGCCACCTTCTCCTCCCCTCCTCCTCGTCCTCCTCGTCCTCCTCCTCCTCCTCCTCCTCCTCCTCCTCCTCCTCCTCCTCCTCCTCCTCCTCTTGTTGACCACCAATGTAATCTTGTGATGGTCCTCTTGGTGGTTGTGGTGGTGGTGCAGATGCTCCAGCTGCTGCTGCTACTGTAGCCATTTCAAAGTACAAAATATACCTCAAAGATTGCAAAACAGGTCATCCTAAGTCAAAGGATAAAGTCAGAATAAAGAAAAAAGGTGGGGTCTTTCATCATTTGGAAAAAAAAGGCCTGAACCAATGAGAAGTGTTATTTTCAGGTCACAAGACCAGGGATTTCATCATTATGAAACCAAAACTGTTCTGCACCAATAAAAAGTATTATTTTCAGGTCACATGACCGATGCGCTTACGCGGCGCGACCCCGGTTCGCGTCGCGTAAGCGCGTCGGATGTTTACGTTGCGCGATTGTATTCGCTCGAGTGCTTCTGGGTGCGCTTACGCCGTGCGTATCACATGGACGCGGCTACGCAATACGTCTCGATGATGTTTTCGTTCGCGGCAATAGCGCTAACGGGACGCTCTGTGGAGCGCGCCCTGGGGCGCTTCAAAAGACTACGCTTTCCGGGGCGCTCACCGGGGTGCTCCCCGGGAGCGGTCCAGGGTAAAAAACATTTTTTTTTAAAAATATATATAGATACATTAAAAAAATTGTTTTAAATACAAATAAGATATAGGATTCATTCATTTTCAAAAATATTACATTTCATAGCTATAGACATTTGCTATTAACAAATTGAAAGAAAAAACATAGGTTTGGGGCCTTATATATAGTTAGGAATTAGAATTTTAAAAACCTATGAAATTCACTGAAAAAACCAAAGGTTTCACACCAGTTATAGTTAGGAATTAGCATGTAAAAAACCTATGAAATTCACTGAAAAAACCATAGGTTTCACATCCGTTATAGTTAGGAATTAGCATTTAAAAAACCTATTAAATTCTCTGAAAAAACCATAGGTTTCACACCAGTTATAGTTAGCTGGAAATTTTACTGACATAAAACCATTGAAATTCCCACGTTATAGTTAGTTGGACTCACTATAACTTGCGCGCCTGCAATGCACTGCTGATGACGTCACATATTACATCACTCATGACATGGTCAGTGACATCACTTATGACATCACTGATGACACCATCCTTGTGACAGAGTGAGAGACCTCCTTTCAGTGTAATGTCACCCTTGAAACACATATTCAAAAATAGAAACTAACATTTTCATAAAAATGGAGATACCCATACCAGTTACAACAACCAATTCAGTAATTCCACCATCTAGATACACATCCACTCATTCACCAACAGTTTTATATAGTCACTCATACATATACTCACTCATCATATGTAATGATACACCTATACATCCTGTTACACACCGACAGTCATCCAAAAGTTACTCACACACATAATCACACATGCAAATAAACTATTAAACATCCATTTATTTGCATATACAGCTATACACACACTACCACCTTACTTCTAAGGAAACTTACACATACTTACTCTCTTAAATAATCACTTATAGAAACACATACTTATTTAAACAGGAACTCTTACAATCTGTCACTCTCACATATACTCACTTATATACATCAATACTCACATATACTAGATTAAAACATATGTAGTTATTGATAAAGACACTAGTGAGACAGTCATTCACTCATTAACACACACATATACACACACATCCACCCATACAGTCCTGCACATATGCTGTCTTCAAAAGACATAGAAACAGTGAGTCAATCATTGATGCATCTATGTGTTAAGTCACACCCCCACCAAACCATACAGACACTCATACTGATACTAAAAAAACATCTAATAACACATATACACACACATGTAGCTACTCACCAACCCATGCAGCCACTTATACACAAAGTGAAACACTGATACAAACATTTAAATATTTAAACAATACTCGCTAACAATAAGCCAGTTAACCAATCAATTTTTTTTTTAAACATTCATTAAGACACCTATTTAAACATTTATTCTTCCATCGTCCTTTTTCATATACATATATAAAACATATTTATTTTTCAGAAAGACACACATTCACTGGATGGTGTCATCAGTGATGTCATGAGTGATGTCACTGACCATGTCATGAGTGATGTAATATGTGACGTCATCAGCAGTGCATTGCAGGTGCGCAAGTTATAGTGAGTTATAGTGAGTCCAACTAACTATAACGTGGGAATTTCAATGGTTTTATGTCAGTAAAATTTCCAGCTAACTATAACTGGTGTGAAACCTATGTTTTTTCAGTGAATTTAATAGGTTTTTTAAATCTCATCCCAAGCTGCTCCGAGAACCACCTTCTTTCATATGAGCCTGACTCATTTCAGGAATTGTCCTTTCATCAGAGGCAAGGTTCGAAGGTACTAAGAAACAGTCTCTGGTCGTACACCTCTTCAAATACAAATCACCTGCCAAGTGGGCGTGGCCAATCTTGCACTGCATTCTGTGCCTTGTAGTGTACTAACCCTCTTCCCACAGTGGGGTTGCTTCTTGGACCTCACAATAACCACAATTGTTCCCCCAGTGGGGTGAAGGGCAGCGCTTGGAGCCTTTCGGGAGCGCTTTGTAGCTGCAAATTCGTGCCACAGACAGCACCACCTGCAATGGCTCTCGGAGCGTCAAATTTTTTAGAAAATGTCAAAATTCTGCCAAGAGCGTAGTCCCGCTCATCGCGTTCGAACTTCTCTTGCTTTCTCAGTCCAATTTTTAGTTCATATTTCATATTTCATTAGTCGTTTTTTCATTTATCCTCTCAGTTGATCCTGTTTTGTGGGATCGGTGTCTTTAGCAATTTCTTTCTCGAAATTGAGATCCATTAAAGACAAAATTGTCAATAGTCATCTGACACCGGTGAAACCCAAAGTAAGTGCAACCCTTAAAGACATGAAAGGCTTTTTCCCATGTGGGAAATGCCGAGCGTGCGAAAAGAGCAAACGAGTTTTATCAAACAAAATTCCAGGGGTGTCCAAATTGAAATCCATCAAACAATTTATTACATGCACGACTCCCTATGTTGTTTACTGTCTTACCTGCCCCTGTGGATTCCAATACATTGGAAGTACGATTAAAAATGTAAAAATGCAAATTTTAGAGCACCAACGAGCTATAATGAACAAGGACATGGTATACCCTGTAGCTCAGCATTTCGCGGAGGTACACCAAAGTAACAGGGAGCTGTTACAGTACTTCGGTTTCGACCACATACCCTTAAATCCTAGAGGGGGGGATCGATTGCTAAGTCTTCGTAGACTTGAGTCACGTTACATCATTGACATGCAAACCAAACACCCATTGGGTCTTAACAGTGGGGAGGAATTAACGGTTCACTTAGGAAAATGACAGACTGAATATATTCAAAAGTGATGAAAAGAACTATCTGGTGAATCTGGAAATGAGAACTTGAATTTGAATATGAAATTTTGCATGGCTGATGGATTATAATGGATCTATGTAGATGATATGTATAGGATACTGATGATGAGTTAATGGGTCATCTCCTCAAAGAACAGTTGTGTTGTTTTTTTTTGTTTTGATAATTTGGAATGGGATTATGAATTGGAATATTTTATGAAGATATTTTATGAAAATCTTTTTTATAGATGTACCTCTATACCGGCAAGGTGTGGTGACATGCCGATACACGGCTTGATTATTAACATCCTTTTGATACCAGCCTTGATTGAAGGCATTTAAAGTAAAAAGCATGCATATTTCGCAACAACCATCAGAATCACGGATGTGACTGATGCGTGCTCTTTCACATACACGTATGTATAAATGTTGTGCCCTGACTCTGCTATAACGGACAATTTATGAGCGCTTAGGAAATGCAGTGATTTGCCGATACATGGCAGTATAAGTTTGACCATTGGCCATAGTGGCTTCCATGACATGTGATTGGTATTGTTGTAAATGTTTATTGTGGTATCTAATCCCTTCAATATGGCCCCTGCATTTGCGCTACTGATTGTTGTCCGTATTCCAGTTTGTTGGTAAACTTTATATGTTGCCGCCAGACGGCTGAATGCACAAGTGTTTGTGGGCTGAAAAATAAAACCTTGCTGCCTTACCTCTGGAGTGCACCTTACATTTCTCGAAAGAAATGGTTTTCTGAGCTGGAATATTTACCGCGAGTATTGGCGCGGAGCTTGCACCCGCTAACGAGTGCCTTGGGATTGCTGGTGCACTTTTGGAGTTCAATATATATATATATATATATATATATATATATATATATATATATATATATATATATATATATATATATATATATATATATATATATATTCACTGAAAAAACTATAGGTTATAGACCATACATAGTTAGGGATTAGCATTTAAAAAACCTTATTTTATTTGCACAAAACCATTGAAATTCCATATATAGTTAGTTGCACTAACTATATATCGCGGACCCGCAATCCACTGCTAATGATGTCACATATTACATCATTCATGACATGGTCAGTGACATCACTGATGACATCACTGATGACATCTCAAATGACATCACTGATGACATCACTGATGACATCTCAAATGACATCACTGATGACATCACTGACATCTCATTTGACATTACTGATTACATCACTGATGATATCATTTATGTGATAATACATCTTCAGACTCTAATATAACCTTTGATACACTCAGTGTAAACAGGCACTCACAGACTGTCACACATCCATGGAGCTACTCACACACCTATTCAGTCATGCAAAGAATCAATCACATCTCCATTTCCTTAACTATACAGTTATACACACCTTACTTATTCAAACATATACTAACACATATTTACTCTCTTATACAATCCTTGATACAAGTTCACAATGATTCATACAGCCACTCTCACATTCACTGACTCTTATGTTCAGTTATTTATATATGTCAACTCTCACATGGAGTGTGTTTTACATATGTACTTACTTTGACATGTAGAACTGAGATATCCATTCACTCACCAATATACTCATGCACACAGTCAACTGTCCATACAGCTGTTTCTACATGCACTTTTGAACCCATACACCTAGGGAATCAACCGCTCACACATCTATGCACAGAGTTATACACCTCCCAGCCACCCACACACACACTCAGTCTCCCATACAAATACTTGGGCAACCATTCAATAACCCATATAGTTACTGATATAGCTACTGATTTAAACATGCAGCAGTTTACAGAAGAACATAAATATTGATTGCCAAATTAAGACACTTTAATCACTAACCCATGCACTCAGTGAGACACATTTAATCATTCTCTCATACAGTCAGTCATGCACCTACTAAATCCTTCATCCAGACACTTATACATCCACTCATTCTTCAATATGTAAGACATATTTTAACTTTACAGAAACATACAGTCACTGGGTGTTGTCATCAGTGATGTCATCAGTGATGTCATTTGAGATGTCATCAGTGATGTCATCAGTGATGTCACTGACCATGTCATGAATGATGTAATATGTGACATCATTAGCAGTGGATTGCGGGTCCGCGATATATAGTTAGTGCAACTAACTATATATGGAATTTCAATGGTTTTGTGCAAATAAAATAAGGTTTTTTGAAATGCTAATCCCTAACTATATATGGTCTATAACCTATGGTTTTTTCAGTGAATTTTCAAGGTTTTGTAAATGCAAATTCCTAACTATATATGGTCTATAACCTATGTTTTTTTCTGTGAATTTCATTGGTTTTTTAAAAGCTAATATCTATAGCTGTAAAATATATTCTTTATTAAGTGACGTATCACGTAGCCCGTGAGACGCCTCATGATGCATCGCATAACCGTGACGTATCGTCTCTGCAGCGCAAACCAAACCCAAAACGTAAGCGCGCCAGAACACGCTTAAAGATATATATATATTTTTTTAACCTTAATTAGACAAAATCCACACGTGCACATATCACAAACGTTCAAAAAACACAATATGTCGGACTCCCGTTACGCTGCCGGTTAGCTGCCCGGTTAACGTACCAGGAAGCACCTTTACCGCGAAAAATTGCAAATTTTTTTTTTTCACCCCCCAGGGAACTTTAATAGCCCCCTCATCAATCCTAGGGGTTCAGGAGGGGTCTGCCTTACCCCTTTCATTCATTTACACCTTTTTTTTTTCCACCTCTTGTCTCTCGATCCCACAGAGAGACAAGATGGCGGCCGCTCCAGACTGTTTACAATGATAACAGCCAATCAGCTTCTCCTCAGACTCTCGTTACACTGCCGATTAGCTTCCCGGTAGCTGCCCGGTTAGCTGCCCAGTTCGCGTACCAAGACGCGTCTCTACGGCGAAAAAATCGGATTTTTTTGTTTGGTTTTTTTTTGGCCCCACGTGGCTTTATAATATCCCCCTCATCAATCCTAGGGGGTCAGAAGGGGTCTACCTTGCCCTCTTTCCTTCATTTCCCCCTTTGTTTTGGCCTCCTCTTGTCTCTCGATCCTACCGAGAGACAAGATGGCGGCCGCTCCGGACTGTTTACAATATTGACAGCCAATCAGCTACTCCTCAGACTCCCGTTACACTGCCGGTTAGCTTCCCGGTTAGCTGCCCGGTTAGCTGCCCGGTTCGCGTACCAAGACGCGTCTCTACGGCGAAAAAATCGGTTTTTTTTTTTTTTTGGGGGGTTACACTGCTGGTTAGCTTCCCGGTTAGCTGCCCGGTTAGCTGCCCGGTTCGCGAACCAAGACGCGTCTCTACGGCGAAAAAATCGGATTTTTTTTTTTTTTTTTTGGGCCCGGCGTGGCTCTATAATATCCCCCTCATCAATCCTAGGGGGTCAGAAGGGGTCTACCTTGCCCCCTTTCCTTCATTTCCCCCTTTGTTTTGGCCTCCTCTTGTCTCTCGATCCTACCGAGAGACAAGATGGCGGCCGCTCCGGACTGTTTAGAATGTTGACAGACACCGGAGAGCCAATCAGCTTCGCTTCGCAAAGTTCCGATACGCGAAAAGTTCGCGAACCGGAGCGCTGCCCGGAGCGCTGTTACAGATATATATCTTGTTTTAAACGTTAATTTCTCAAAATCCACTGAAGCACATATATTGAGACCTAGCAAAGGCACATCGGGCTAACAGTCCCTACAATTTTGCCAAGTTTCGTGCAAATCCATTCAGCCGTTCGAGCTAAAAGTGAGTCCAACCGCCCTATGGAAAACTCAATGCAAAAAACGTGTTTTGGGACCCCCCTTTTTTCTCAGCCCCCCCTTGACGAAACCCCACCAAATTTTCAGGGGCTGCTCAGAAACAAAATTCAGCCGATTCCGTCCACAAACGCCAAAGTTATTAGGCATAGAATTTTCAAAAGTTCCATAGAGAAAAAATCCTAACTATATATACCTACTGGCTATCGCCAGTAGGTAATATATATATATATATATATATATATATATATATATATATATATATATATATATATATATATATATATATATATATATATATATATATATATATCGACTCCACACTTCCCAAGTGCCTCGTTGCACAGAGCAGGAACACGGACTCAGAATATGCCGGTATCAGATTTTCTTTATTTTATAATATATTAGTGGAACGGTGCATGCCTAGATACGTATATATATATATATATATATATATATATATATATATATATATATATATATATATATATATATATATATATATATATATATATATATATATATATATATATATATATATATTCACACAAAAAACGTAGGTTTCAGGCACGTTATAGTTAGAAATTAGCATTTAACAAACCTTAGAAATTCATTGAAAAAACCATAGGTTTCAGGAACATTATAGTTACTTGGACATTACTCTCGTACCAAACTATAGAAATTCCCCCTTTCTAGTTAGATCAGCTAACTATAACTCACGCCCCCGCAATGCACTGCTGTTGATGTCACATATTACATCATTCATGACATGGACAGTGACATCACTCATGTCATCACTGATGTCATCTCACTGATGACATCTTCTACACGAAAATTTGATCCACCTCCTCACACTCTAATATAACCTTTGATACACCCACTGTAAAATACAGACTACCATTTTCAAAACCATTGACACACCAATACTAGTTACTACATACGCGATCACTGATTCCTAGGTTTGCCAACATATATTAAAGATTAAAGATACCAGTGGTTTTCTAAAAAAAATCTGAGATGGCCCATGGACCGGGGATTTGATATTCAGAGCGTTGGATATCGAATCGCTGTATACAAGTATTGAACATGATACCGGTTTGAGGGCCCTGGAATACCTTTTAGGAAAGAGACCAATACAATGCTACAATCATAACAAAATGGTCTTGGAATTAACATCATGATGTCTTAATAACAACTATTTTATGTTTGGCAATGATATTTACCTTCAAAAACGGGGTTTGGCCATGGGGGCCTGGTTCCTCCCTAGCTTTGCGTGCTTGCGCGTAGGCTGGTGGGAGGAGCAGGTCCTCATGCGCACACACAACACAGCTTTTAATGGCCATGTTTTAAAGTGGATGCGTTTTATTGACAACATTTTGTGTTATGGAAGGGTGATGAAAACAGTACCAAAGCCTTTGTCAAAGCAATAAACAATAATCAAGAAAATTTAAAACTCACATCAACAAGAAGTTGACTTTCTAGATGTTAAGGTCTTTATTCATAAAGGGCAATTGGCAACAAAATTACACACAAAAGCTCTGCTGGGAACAGTACTTTACACGCCAGCAGTGCTCACCCCAAGCATGTCATCAATAATATTCCCCTCGGGGAATTATTAAGGCTTAAGTGCATATGTAGCACAGAAGAAGATCTGGCCATTTGTACCTCTCAAGCATTAGAAAGATTCAGACTGAGAGGTTACAAAGAAGTTATTTTAAAACAAGCTGTGAATAAAATGCAGGTAAGATCAAGGGAATCACTGCTCAAGTGTGATGAAACTACGCACACTGGGACAGAAGTTAATGATTTCTCCCTAGCTCCAAGATTTGTGACTACATATAATCGCCAGGAAAGAAAAATTAGGTCCTTTTCAATGAGTATTTGGCCCATTTTAAAAAACTGATGCTGTATTGGCTCCAAGACTACCCAATACTCCAACAATTACATATAAGAAGGGACCTTCCATGAAAGCTCAAATCAGTAAATGTTTTCCTGAGTTGAGCAAAAATCAGATGTGGCTTCAGTCCTGGCCGGAATTTGTCAAGTGCTCCAGCTGCAGGGTGTGCAGATTTGGAGCAAATACTACACAATATGCTACTCCTTTCAGTCCTGAATTGTCTAACATCAAAGGTTCTTAGAATTGTAAGACCGAATCTGCTGTCTATGTCCTGACGTGCACCTGCGGCTTGAGATAATGTGGCAGCACCAAGCTGCAGGTGCATGTCAGGATTCTTCAGCATCTTCGCGCTATCGTGAACAACGATAGTGCATACCCAGCAGCTAGACACTTTAAGTCTATGCATAATAATGACTTACAGTGCCTTAAATACTTTGCCATAACAGCTATCCCAAAGCCACGAAGGGGAGGAGATAGGGATAAGATGCTAAGAAGAATGGAATCACAAATAATTCTTGAATTATACAGCAAATTTCCTAATGGACTGAACACTACAGAAGATTTGTATAATTTTTTATAAAGTTTGAGTTTAATATAAATAGATAGAGCTGTATAGAACAATAGTTAGGCAACCTCCCTGCCGCTATGTTAATTTTCTTCTCTCTTTTTTCTTTATATAATGAATTTTATAAAACAATATTAGTAAGTTGATTTTGGGGAATTTTCTCAATTTCTGTTTGACATGGATATTACTGTTTACTGTTGAAATAGGGGAGAGAAATGATTTTTCTTTAAGTATGTATTAGACTGAAATGCTACATTGATCAGCTGAAATATGCAATTTTAGGAGTTTTTCTTCTTCTTTTAGTTTTTTCCAATACTATGTGTAATACAGTCTAATCTTACAATTCTTTAAATTTGCATTTATGCAGGATAGAAATGAGGCAGGTTAATCACCCAAATACAATTGAGATCAAGAGCCTTTAACTGAACTCTTTTATTTCCCTCTCAAAAGCGTTATTTACACATGTTTGAGTATGATGGTTTACAATACTGGCGATATTTTGCATAAGATGAAACAAAAGCATCAATTTGCACAGAAATATATTGTGTTGTTTGCACATACCAAAAAAAACGAGAGATGAAATATGCATTTATTTTGCACATATTTATTGCATTAGTTGCACAAATAATTGCGATAGGGTGACGTAAGTTCATTTAATGTAGGCTGTTCTCTTAAATATGCAGTGGCATTCATCTGCTAATTATTGCATTTTAGATCTGATACTGTACACAGCTATATTTAAAACACATACTTAAAAAAAAAACATTTCACCTGGATTCGCGCACCCAGGCCTAGGGGGTCAGGGTGTTTCTACCCTGCCCCCTTTTCTTCTTTTTTAATCTTTTTTTACTGTTTTCTTGTGACTCGGTTCAATAGAGTCACAAGATGGCTGACAACACTTCCTGGTTTTGAGTGTTGGCAGCCAATCACAGTGAAGCTCATGGTCGTGGCAGCCAATCACAGAGAAGCTTGTGTTCGGGATGGTGAGGGAACCCCACCGCTGCCCCAGATATCGAAACTTTTATTTTTTTATTTCTCAGCAACTACTGAATGGATTTACACCATAAAAAAAAATTCTGTATCAAGCACTACCTTTTTGTCAAATTTGGTGTTTATTCCATTCAGCAGTTGGGGCTGTAGCCTTGGCTGAAGTTTCCTATGGGAAATAGATTTTTTTACTTTTATTTTTTGAATTTCTCAACAACTACTGAATGGATTTACACCATTTAAAAAAAAGGTCACTTTCTAAACCAAGCTCTGCCTTTTTGCTAAATTTGGTGTAATTCCATTCAGCAGTTCGGGCTGTAGCCTGTAATAACCTTTCCCATGGAAATTAACATGGAGAAAACACTTTTTGAGACCCCCTGTTTTCTCAGCCACTGCTTGACAAATCACCCCTATAATTTCAGGATAGGAGCTGTCCTGGAAATACCTTTTATTTGGAGAATTTCACGAACATTCGTCAAACGACGCCAAAGTTGTTAGCAACATTACAAGATAAGGGTTGACCCAACGGTACTGGGTCCAGGGTAGTTCAATAATACTGAAAACCTTTCCCAGATCACCCCAATCCTCACAATCACTTAATATCCCTTCTCTGTCCCCCTTTCCCTTTCACTCACGCCTGTATTTTGGGTGACCGTCCTTTTAGTTTCAATGGGGATCCACTTGGAGATCCTGCGAAGCATGCGGAGGGTGTTGAAGCAGGAGGAGGAGACGGCGTTGACCTGCTTTGTCATGGAGAGTGTGGAGTCGATGATGGTGGGTGCGTGGTTGGTGGGTGTAGGGGGTGCTCCTAGTGCCTTTAGCCACCAGGAGTCATCCCAGGCCGAGGGGGTGGAGCCGAGGATGAGGACCTCCGTCTTGTCCGAGTTCAGCTTCAGTCGGCTGTTCCTCATCCAGTCGGCGATGGCCTTCATTCCTTCATGGAGGTTGGTTTTGGCGGTGTGGTGGCCCTTGGTGAGCGAGAGGATCAGCTGGGTGTCGTCGGGGTAGGAGATGATGTTTAGGTCGTGCTGTTGGGCGACATGGGCGAGTGGTTCCATGTAAACATTGAACAACGTTGGGCTGAGAGATGAGCCTTGGGATACGCCGCAGATGATCTCTGTGCCTTCGGAGCAGAAGAGGGGAGACGGATGCTCTGGGTTCTCCCGGAGAGGAAGGAGGTGGTCCAGTCCAGGCTTTCTCTTGGATTCCGGCATCATGGAGGCATGTTCTTAGTGTGCAGTGGCAGACTGTGTCGAAAGCGGCTGACAGGTCCAGGAGTATGAGGGCTGCAGTTTCTCCATTGTTGAGAATGATCCTGATGTCATCAGTGGCAGCGATGAGGGCAGTTTCGGTGCTGTGGTTGATGCGGAACCCTGACTGGGAAGGGTCCAGGATGTTGTTCTCTTCGAGGAAGAAGGTCAGTTAATTGTTGACGAGCTTTTCGATGACTTTCGCTGGGAAAAGGAGCAGGGAGATGGGTCAGATGTTTTTGAGGTCCTTGGGGTCCGTCTTGGGTTTCTTTAGTAAGGCGTTGATCTCTGTGTGCTTCCAGCTTTCCAGGAAGGTCGCTTTCTCGAAGGAGATGTTGATGAATTTCTTAGGTGGGTTGCGATGGTGCTGCTGGCTTTGTTGAAAATGTGGTGTGGGCAGGGGTCTTCTGGGGATGCGGAGTGGATGGTGTTCATGATCTTGATGGTGTTGTCATCGTTGATGTTGGTCCAGGGGAGCAGGCGGTTGGTGCGGGTGGTGGTCGTGGGAGCGGGGGTGTCGGCTGTTGCCGGGGTGGTGCCGTCGTCGAAGCTGTCGTAGATGTCTGCGATCTTGTGAAGGAAGAAGATAGCCAGCGAGTTGCACAGGTCTTTTGACTGTGGGATGTCATTGGTGTTGGAGCTGGGGTTGGAGAGTTCCTTTACTATGCTGAAGAGCTCTTTGCTGTTGTGTGCATTGTTGCCTAGGGAGTCTCTGAAGGCGGTCCTTTTGGCGGATCTGATGAGTTGGTGGTATGGCGGGTGGCCTTCCTGTGGGTGTGTAGCTTTCCGGTGTTCTTTTGCGGGTCTAGTTTTTTTCTAGTTTTCTGCAGGTTCGCTTGGAGGCCTGGAGGTCTTTGGTGAACCAGCTGGCTCTCTTGCTAGTGTGGGTGTTGTTTTTTTTTTGAGCGAATGGAAGAAACATAGCAATGTTACATCTCGGAGGTTTAAAAGAAGAGGCTATACCCAATAAACAATCACTTCCTGCCTTAAAAGAATTGCACAAAAACAAAGAATAGACTTTTTGAAAACAAAGAAAGATATTAATATCTCAGAACCAAGGATACCAATCCATCTGATTACAACACTTTTGGCGGAAGCTAAAGACATCAAAAGGATCTTAAGGAAGAACTGGAATATCATAAAATTGGATCAGACAGTGGATAATATCATGGATAATGGTCCCAACATAACTTTCAGACAAACTAAAAACTTGAAAGATAAATTGGTACATAGCCATTTCCGCAAAGAAAAGAAAAGTGTTTCGAATTGGTTGAAAAAAACATTTTTTTTTCAAATGTAGTAATTGCAAAGTGTGCCAAATTGCAAAACATCAAAAACAGATTTTCTTTGCTAACAAACAGAAATGAACAATCAATCAACACATCATATGAAAAAAATCAATATGTGGTGTACGTCATTGAATGTCCTTGTGGCTTGAAATACGTGGGAAGTACTATATGCAAACTTAAAAAGCATATTTTGGAACATGTCGAGGAACAACAAAGATTGGAGCAACGCATAGAGTCATATCATGACAGTAATTGGAAGAAACAAAAATTCTATGCAATTAAACAAATAGAACGTTCTGAGGGAGGAGGTGACAGTAAACACAAATAAAGACAATGAATCAGAACGAAGAACTGCATATACATTTGTAATATATTGATTATGTTTTGACTTCTCTCATGAAAAAGACTACATGAGCTGGCTGTTTTTATGATTCACCTTGCACATGTCACTTTAACACAAATGAGGCGGGGTTAAAAAAGACTTTACCGCATACATATATATGTAATATTATGTATAAGATCCAATAATTGAGGCACTAGCTGAAATCTTATCCCGGCTAATAACATGAATTGTGAAATAGCTAGCAGAATGATCTAGCAGAGAGCGCTATACAAACATATATGTAATAATGTGAATAAAATCCAATAATTGGGCACTATCTTTGACTTCATTCCAGCTATACATACCATGAATTGTGAGATACCTAGGAATACGATCCACCAGAGGGTGCTAAAAATCATTTGACAAATTAACTATTAATGCTGCGCCAATGAGAACCTTCCATTTGTTTCTGGATATCAGGTTGTGCACCGCCAAAGTGTTAAATCGATTTCAACTGTGCTCTTGGGTATCACTCCCCTCCTGGAGTGTATGTCAGACAACTTCAAGTAGCACACTTATTACCTCATAAGTGTGTCACCCTAGGCACCAGTACTTATTTGCCGGAATCTCCAGCTGTAGTTTCACTTCAACAATTCAACTGCAATCTTTCTTAACAATATATATTCCATACTATTTTTGGGTTCAAAATCCAAAGGTGTTTTATTCACTTTTCATTCTATTCAAAATTCAAGATAATCCATGTTCCAATGCATTTCGGTGCATAACTACACCTTCATCAGGGAACGTCTAAAATTTAAACAAACAAAACATTTTCTGAGTACATGTATCATTACTATGAACATTTCTTGCGCGCTGTGAGTATAAGTTAAATCTCAACTGTGGTGTGAAATTTGGCTGATATCGCTGTGTTTAGTCTGACCGTTATGGGCTACTGTATCGAGTTTCTGTTATGTTTGTTAACTCTCGATGTTTACTTGTTAATTACGCGCTTGTTAAATTATGCTATACTATGTAACTGTTGGTGATACCCCTACTTAACCGTGGATAACGGCTAGCTTTGCCTATCGGGTGGTTACGCCCGCCATTCCTCACCTTGTTGGTAAAGTGAATTCAACTCGTTCTGCTCCGCGGAGTCGTCCCGCTCCGCTTGGTTTTCAAAAAGTCAATGCTCACTACGCGCTGGTTCGCGCATGCGCTATGTGTAGGTTTAACTTTTTTTATATATTGTACTAACTTTATTGTTCGCTGCGCGATCAATCGTTCACTCTAGATGTTACTAATAGATCAATCTAGGACCCGTGCGGACACGTAAATGCATACTTCTCGTACATATAGTGCTATACTTGTTCCTTAAAATACATGATGACATTAGTAGTGTTTGAATTGATCACAAGTAACAAGTAAATTCAGTCCTGTCATTCATTCCATTGGGCTTCAGGCAACAGAGATAGTAAATCCAGTAGTTTTCTCTTTTTAAGAGATTTTTTTTGTTCATTGTTCCTTCTTTTTTAGGGACTATTTCCAGTACACAAGCCCTTAGTTGGTTGATATTATGGTGCTTTTCGACAAAGTGTGTGGCCACTGTTGATTTTGATGACTGTGTTCTTACATTGCTTTTGTGCTTGTTGAGCCGGATTTTTAATTTTCTTTCCGTGTGACCTACGTAGACACTGCCACATGGGCATTTCAGTAAGTAAACTATGTTGGTTGTATCGCATGTGGCGTTCACCCTTAGGGGTATTTTATGTCCTTTCATCGGGTGATTGATGCTGGCACCCTTCACCCTTCACCTCCCCTACTCGCAATTCCTCAGGGTCATGAGATTGGTCTCTGAAGATGACGACCGCCAGCAACAACTGAACATAATGGGCAACAGATTTACATCACGGGGATACCCGGAGGAAATCATTAAAAAATCAATGGAGAGAGCCCAAAAGAAAACCAGAACTGAATTACTGGCCTATAAACACACAGTAAAAGAACAACGAATAACATGTGTGAGCAAATTTTCGAATGTAAGTGCTCAATTGAAAAGGATAATTCACAAAAATTGGCAAATAGTAAAGTTGGAAACAGACTTTAAAGGCATATTCGACAAAGAACCACTCTTTGCACATACAAGGGGTAAAAACATTGGAGAACTGTTAAAAACACCGACACATATGACAAGTCATCAGATCTTCAAAGGAACAGAACCTTGTTTAAATTGCGGCAATTGCCACAACATTATGAAGGGTGCCAGCATCAATCACCCGATGAAAGGACATAAAATACCCCTAAGGGTGAACGCCACATGCGATACAACCAACATAGTTTACTTACTGAAATGCCCATGTGGCAGTGTCTACGTAGGTCACACGGAAAGAAAATTAAAAATACGGCTCAACGAGCACAAAAGCAATATAAGAACACAGTCATCAAAATCAACAGTGGCCCACACTTTGTCGAAAAGCACCATAATATCAACCAACTAAGGGCTTGTGTACTGGAAATAGTCCCTAAAAAAGAAGGAACAATGAACAAAAAAAATCTCTTAAAAAGAGAAAACTACTGGATTTACTATCTCTGTTGCCTGAAGCCCAATGGAATGAATGACAGGACTGAATTTACTTGTTACTTGTGATCAATTCAAACACTACTAATGTCATCATGTATTTTAAGGAACAAGTATAGCACTATATGTACGAGAAGTATGCATTTACGTGTCCGCACGGGTCCTAGATTGATCTATTAGTAACATCTAGAGTGAACGATTGATCGCGCAGCGAACAATAAAGTTAGTACAATATATAAAAAAAAGTTAAACCTACACATACCGCATGCGCGAACCAGCGCGTAGTGAGCATTGACTTTTTGAAAACCAAGCGGAGCGGGACGACTCCGCGGAGCAGAACGAGTTGAATTCACTTTACCAACAAGGTGAGGAATGGCGGGCGTAACCACCCAATAGGCAAAGCTAGCCGTTATCCACGGTTAAGTAGGGGTATCACCAACAGTTACATAGTATAGCATAATGTAACGAGCGCGTAATTAACAAGTAAACATCGAGAGTTAACAAACATAACAGAAACTCGATACAGTAGCCCATAACGGTCAGACTAAACACAGCGATATCAGCCAAATTTCACACCACAGTTGAGATTTAACTTATACTCACAGCGCGCAAGAAATGTTCATAGTAATGATACATGTACTCAGAAAATGTTTTGTTTGTTTAAATTTTAGACGTTCCCTGATGAAGGTGTAGTTATGCACCGAAATGCATTGGAACAAGGATTGTCTTGAATTTTGAATAGAATGAAAAGTGAATAAAACACCTTTGGATTTTGAACCCAAAAATAGTATGGAGTATATATTGTTAAGAAAGATTGCAGTTGAATTGTTGAAGTGAAACTACAGCTGGAGACTCCGGCAAATAAGTACTGGTGCCTAGGGTGACACAATTATGAGGTAATAAGTGTGCTACTTGAAGTAACCTTCCATTTGTGTCAACGCAATCTTATTTGTTCTCCCTATTTCAATATAATAACACACCCTTACATAAGAGTAAGAGGTATTGGTATCCTCTAATATAACGAATGTGATTGTATTTTTTTATATACATGTTTATTATTTTCAAAAACAAACAAAAAAAACACAACAAAATTCAGTTACAGTCATAGGTTATTGTACATTAATAATCAGTGTATCAAACAGTACATCTTTATCGCCTTTGCGGGCCCTTTGGAGCCAAACCACACACAAACCACAAATCTGTATTGCATTTCCATAAGCTTTCCCTTTTCCTTTAGAGTTGAAAACCCTCTATTTGTCATTGCGCCAGGAAGGATTAACCTCTGGGGTCCATCCCTACTCTCCATTTATCATAGTCTTGGTGGGTTTATGGGTCCCCAGTTTCTCACTACATCTCTCTTAGCCACCACCAGTGCCTGTGTAGTAAAGATTATTTGCGGTCTACCCAAATACACATCATTGGGGATTCCCAATAATATGAATTTGGGGTTTAGGGGTATAATGGCTTCCAGTTTTTTATGCAATTCCTGTAATATCTTTCTCCAATAGGCCTGTATCTTAGCACACTCCCAGATGTTATGATAAAAATCGCCCTCCCCTTGCCCAAATCTCTGGCATTTAGGTTTGCTTGCTCACCCTAGATCATGTATTCTGGCTGGTGCCACGTCTTATGAGGAAGTCTCCAGAGGTCTTGCCATTTACCCAAACCCTAGCCCTAGGGTCTTTATCCAGTAGTCCCACCCATTTCCTAAAGTTGGGACCTATACCGAATTTTATCAAGGTAGCTTTAAGGAAGGGCCAGTGGACTGCGTCAAATGCCTTTTCTGCGTCCAGTGATAAGTCAAGTCAAGTCAAGTCAGATAATTTATATAGCGCGCTACATACCCAGAGGGTCTCAAGGCTCTTGAAGAAGGATGGGGAATTACTGGTCGAAAATCCAAGTTTTAAGTTGCTTTCTGAATGCTAGGTGGTTCTGAGTGAGGCGAAGGTGAGTGGGAAGTGAGTTCCAGGTTTTAGCTGCCAGGTAGGAGAAGGATCTTCCTCCCATGGTGGTTTTGTTGATGCGAGGTACAGCAGCAAGGGCTTGGTTGGAGGAGCGTAGTTGGCGGGAGGGGGTGTAGAAGGAAAGTCGTGTGTTGAGGCTTTCGGGTCCGAGTTCGTAAAGTGCTTTGTGAGCGTGGGTTAGGAGGCGGAATGTAATCCTCTTATTAACGGGGAGCCAGTGGAGGTTTTTCAGGTGACTAGAAATGTGCTCATTACGCGGGATATCTAGTATGAGTCTGGGTGATGCATTCTGGATGCGTTGGAGTTTTTCAACCGGGTCACACGACTGGGTAGGAATCCTGACTTATTGTGGTGTACTATGGTCATTATCACTTGGAGTAGTCTCGTGGCAAGGATGGTTGCCAATATCTTCACCTCTGTATTGAGTAGGGATATTGGACAGTAGGATTCGCACGTATCTTTTGGTTTCCATTGTTTGTGGGTTGGTATTATTGTGGTCATACGTAGATCTAATGAGGGGACTACCTCTGCACATGCTTCTGTAAATGATTTTAGATGTTGGGGACTGAAGAAATCCATACATCTCTTAGAGAGTTCCGCCAGTAGGCTGTTTAGTCCCTGGGTCTTACCAGGAGGTAATTGGGTTATAGCTAATTTAAGTGCTTCGATTGTGATGTCAGATTCTAACCCCTCCCTGTTGGTGCCTTCCAGTATTGATATGTGCACCTCTGTTAAGTACTCTATAATGTCAGGGGTCACACATTGAGGACGGGTGTCGTAGAAGTCTTTATAGTAGGACGCACAGTTTTGAGTCTTTCCCATGAAGATTACCTTTAATTTCGCAGGGAACAAAAGCATGCACTGGTATTTGTGTGCTCTGAGCTTTGCCTTAATGGAGTTGTAGGTACTTCTTTGTCTTTGGACCTCCCTGCTGTAGTCTGGGAAGATCATTATATGTGCGTTCTCATGTTTAATGTCCCCAAGTTTTCTGGCCTCTCAAAGAATCAAGTCCCTGTCTAGAAAGTTCAGGAATCGTGCTATGATGGGCCTCGGTTGCGCACCTGGTGGGGGCCATGCTGCTAGTGCTCTATGTGCTCGTCCAATCACTAAACAGGCAGGGAATGTGTACGTCAGAAAGTTTTTTAGGCCAGGAGTAGAGAAATTCCAGTGTACTCACTCCTTCAACTCCTTCTCTAAAGCCCACAAAGTGTAGGTTATTCTGTCTCGCTCTGTTTTCTGCATCATCAATGCGCCACTGGAGGTCTTTATTGGAAGCTTGCAGGTCGGCCATTCCCTTACAAAGATCTTGTAGCGTATCTTCGGCTTCTCCTATCCTGGTTTCTGATTCTGTGGCTCTATCAGCCAAGTTGCGGAGATCCTGTCTCAGTAATATCACTTCTGAGCCTTCTTCCCCTATTTTTCCTTCCAGCACCAATCTAGAGGCTTGAATTGCTTAAAGGAGGGTGTCTGTATCTGTGCGACTCAGTGATTGTTCCTCTGGGGGTGCTGTAATCACTTTAGTGTAGCGATCAATCTTCCCTTGTCTAGGTGGCTTGGGGTCCTTGTCTTTGCCCATTGTGGTGGGTGGAATGTTAGGGCCGTAGAAAGGTATGCTTATGGGTATGGATCACTGTCCTACGTGCCCCTTTGTGCGGGTTATTCTATCCCCTCCTATGTGTTGCAGATCTGGCGTTCTCATCCTGGCGAGATCTGAGCCTTGTTTTTTTTATTTTTTTATAATTCTTTTTACTAAACATTCATCGACTTATAGCATACAACACAGAGGAATCATATACAGTTCAATCAGAGAACAATAGACACATTTTCATTAGAGTACTGTGGGAACATGTTATGGGGTGGGGGATCTTCCGAATCAATGCTGTGTGGGGGGTCACAAAATCTGAGCCTTGTTGATGGAATTTATAGTCCCCCAGCCACAGTCTGTACAAGATCAGGTGAGGAGGGAGTGGGTCCTAGTATCAGCCTGTGATCCTCTCCTGCCCCAGTCCACAACGGGCCTATATGGAGCCCATGTCCGCTATGTTGTCATGGGGATTGACCCTTGCATTACGCTGTTTTAGGTTGGCATGAGCTTATTAGAAGTTTAAACGCTATTTTTCCTTTCTGCTGCCTTTGCACATGACACACATTATTATAAATGTTTAGAGTCTAGCAAACTGTTTTGCTTCACACAAGAATAATATGTTTTTCCTATGGTAGCAGCTTTGCTTGGTAAGCTTTGTCCGAACAGTGAGTGCCGCGGCCTTCAAGGTTATTTCAACACAGTCGTTGTTGCTCGGTCTGATCAGCGCACGTTCTAGACATAACATATATGCAGCTGTGGCCACCTCTGATTTTGGCGCGTTTAATAATGCACTTCACAGGTATGCTCAAACACACTTTGGAGAACATTCACACGGAGAGAGCTGGTGTAGAAAATTATGTGATCCCTTTCTACTAGGACCAGAGGTATGGGGGGTGGCGCCCTTGTCTACCCAAGAGACCTTCTGTAGATATAAAGTAACTTAATAGTAAAGGAGTGTGAAATCTAGGAGTATTCTAGTCTATTTCCATTTAGCATTTACTCCCTGTTATGGACTAGTATGAGTGTATAACGAAAGAGTGTTCATGTGTTCCACATTGCCTGAGGTATTATAAATTCCATGTTCTGGGTTGTCTAATCATTGGGGGTATGGAAGAACCAATGAGACACTGATTGCTAGTCTGGATGGGGAATTTGGCTACTAAGGTGAGTTTTGGCACACCCTAATTCACTGAGGTTCCAAGTCTCTATGCACAGTTCTGTGTAGGAGCAGAATCCCTGCTACATGGCGCCCAAAGCTGGTGGTCTTATTACATGACGCTTGAGTAGTACTTCATTCAGTCCTTAACTCCTTCGCTATTGTTTCCGGATAACAGTGGTGTCGGACAAACCTACCTATAGTTACATAGGTCTTTTCAAGCTTGAATCTTTTCAAACGGTTTCATTTTGAATTGCTACCCAGTTGTGCTACATAGGTTCTTCATCGTACCACTTTCTTACTGTGTCATTATGGGTGACGTTGACATACCACAGCATAGTTGCATTGCGGTCTACAATCATTTGCAGACTTATAACGTCCCCCTGGAGGGCATGGCAGTTATCATGGTTGTGAGTGTGGAAGTGGCTTACCCTTTTGAGATTTTTTACACCTTGGTGACTTTCCCTGCTGTGAACGCAAATACTGGTTTGTTCCACACATATACTCACACGGCCGTGCCCAAGGAATATGTTCCCTATAGGACACAGGAGTTTCCAATTAATGCCTGGCAGCACCGAGTCTCGTTTAATGGTGCCCTACCCCACTCTTTAACAATAACAAGGTTAGGTCCTTTGTCCATTCCAGGTGCTACTTGGCCTGTTTTGGCTGGATTTACAACGCATCCTCAAGCAGGAGCGTATCCCCTTGCAGATCTAAGACACCTATATAAGTTCGCGATTAGCGTTATTAGTTAGTTAGTACAATGCATTGCCCGCAATCTCCCGGGTGGGGCCCCAGGTGTTGCGGCGCTTCCAGCCGGACCGAGCGGAATGAAACTTAGTCCTGTGATGGTTAATGCAGTAATGAGCAAGCGTCCCCAGGATAAGGATGATATGCCTTTCTGGCTTGCTCAGAAATTTGACCAGCTGGAAGCAGTATTTCCTAACACGACTCCTGTTGAAAAACACAGGATGGTAACAATTAGTTTGCCTAAAGACTTGATACCGGAGGCTGGTGACTGTAAGTCATGGGGTAAGATTTTTGTGGTGGAGTAAACGAGGTGCTTCGGCACTCCGTCAATGACCGTCCTTCCCTCAGTCATTAAACGTGTTCAAGATGAGCACGGACCTGAGGGAGTGGTTGAATTGGGAATGAGGCTATGCGGCTCTTTTGACGTAGTTTCTGATTCTTGTACTTGCAAATGTCAAGGGAGATGCGGTAAGGTTTCAGGTGTCTAATGCTTTGTAGGCTGTTCCTGATGCGATAAACCCCAACAGTTACCGAGAATTATTACGACGGCTTATAAGACTGTGGGCCGTAATAGTTTGGGTGTCAAGCCTTTCTCTACTAAGGAGAAAAAGCAAACCCAAGAGCAAAAGTCAGAAACGGACGAACAACCCAAGGCTAAAGAGCTAAATTGGCCGAAGAACAAAAAACAGGGTAAACAACAACAACAGAAACAGGGGTCACGTCATGCATCACCTGTGCCTATGTCTACAGAACGTGTTTATAACTTGCATGATCGCACAACGATAAAATCACCTGATTGAGTTCAGGTTTCTATACAACGCTCTCCTCGTTCTTTTCAGGACTCATCGGTCTCATCGACCGGTGGTGGAGAAGGTCAGGGTTGCCAGCATGGACGCGACCAGCCCCGCCCGAGAGACGGTAAAGGCAAGCAGGACGAGTCAACAACATAAAGACCCCAGTTTCAGAAGAAGAAAGTTGCCGCTTTAACAGCAAGATATGCCACAGATAGTGAGAACGCAGTTTCGGAATCAGATATGGGCGCTGACTTTGTTGGACAGCACAGCGGAGATTACCATAGTGCGAGAGGCCCTGTGTCCACTACTGAAGGTGACAGCGACTGACCGATATGTTGTTGTGGAGACAGCTGATACCAGAGTAGCTCCCCCTGATAGACTTCATGAAATAGTCCTTTTAATTGATGGTGACATACAACTTACCATAAAAGGAGTATTTTGGGAAAATCTTACAACTAACTATGACATTTTGCTAGCGGAGGCTGACTGGCCCCCACCTTTTGTTCACACAGTTCTGAGAGGGGAGGAGGGGATCCTCCCTAGTTTCGCGCACACAGTCTCGAAGGAGCATGCACTGAATTTTGCAGAGGAGTGGGCTAAAGCCCTTGCGCCGGCTCTGTGCCGTACGCAATGTGGTTGGGATAATTTTTCCCCACTCCACGAGATTCTCTTACTGTCTCTGCCACAGCCTCAACCTCAATATCCCATCCGACGTGATGCTAAGGCTTCCGTTGCGGAAATCCTTGAACAATTGGAATATCAAGGTGTAATTGAAACTTGTGTGTCACCGATGAATAACCCACTTTTTACAGTGACCAAGCCGGACGGTTCGTACCATTTGGTATTGGATTACCGGCATTTAAAATCGCATTGCTATACCTGTGCAGTACAGAATATCCATGGCTCTGCTCTAGTGGATGGTCTTGTGCGAAAACGGTTTAAGACCACACTTGACCTATCCAACGTTTTTTTTCCCCACACTTTGGATGGTCTAAGTTCCCAACAGTTTTACCTGTGGCGGCAAAGAACGCCAATTTAAACGCCTGGCGATGGGCTATACAAATAGTCCAGGTGTGTTTGCTGCCCGTGTCGAATTGCGTATTTGTATGTGGATGACATCTATCTCACAGACGATGAAATTTGGGCGCATCTGTGTCGCGTTGACCACAAAATTTTTAACTTTGTGGATTTCGGTTACAAATTCAACTTTGCAAAGTCTCACATTGCAGAGTACACAGTGCTGTTCCTGGGCTACGAGCTCCACAATGAAGGTCGTGGGAGCACATGCTGTTGGTAATTCTTTGGCTGATGAGGCCGCGAAATCTGCAGTATCAACATACTTAGTTGCAGCAGTTACACATTCCAAAAGTAGGATTGATGATGATATCTTGGCGGCTGTAGCCGTAACTGAGAAGGGAAGTAAATATCCTAAGGGGTTCCCTTCGAAGTATTCATACCACTTAAGTCCTGATAAGGTTCCTTATGTGAAAATACAGGACATTGGTGAAAGGTTAATTCCCAACGCGGACCACAGGTTCACACTGATTACAGATGCCCATGAAGGTGTTGCGTCTGCGCATGCAGGCATTTTGGCTACTGTATCTCAGTTACAACAACGTTTCTGGTGACGGGGACTGTACAGACGCGTGATTATGTCCTTCAATGTGACATTTTCCATCAGATTAAACCTTCAACTGCTGCGCGTCCGCCCCAGACATACATTTCTAATAAGCCACTTGGTTGTGTTTACTTAGATCACTGTTGTCCTTTTTCTTCTGATACTGCATATAAGTACATCTTAGTAGCAGTTGATTTATGCACACGCTTTGTGTGGGTCTGGCCACACCACAGCGCTGATTCACGAACTGTCATAAGACACTTGTGTGTCTTTGTAGGGATTTTTGCATGTGGCACCTTCCATTCGGATCAGGGTCCTGCTTTCGCCTCTAAGGCGTATAGGGATGCCATGACTTTGTTGGGGGTCCAAGTCAAGTTTTCATCTCGATACAGACCTGAGGGTAATAGTGTTATAGAATGAATGAACCGAGATTTAAAGGAGTCTTTGACAGCTAGAGTTATAGGAACTGGCTGGCCCACCTCAATAATCTCCCTAGAAGGTCTCTGGGTGGGCGGACCCCATGCAAAATACTCTTTGGTATCAAAATGTTCATCCAGGACCTTGACGGTCTAGATCAGGCGGCGGTTGCTGTCCCCTTTGATTTAGATGAACAATGTCATGTTTTGCAGAATCTTCAAGAGACGAGAGACAGTTTTGCAAAGGAACACTTGCCCTTCACATCTGATGATGCATTGCAGAACCCGGTATTTGGTTGGCTACCCCAAGTTGGAGAACTTGTTCGTGAGAAGATCGAAAACAAGAAAGAATTTGGTCCCTCATATCGAGCTCCAGTTCCAGTGCTTGGAGTAAAGGGAACAAGAACAGTCATTTTACCGCCACTTCCAGGTCGTAAAGAACAGAGGTACATCTCCATTGACAATGTCAAACTACACAGAGTGGCCGATTCTTCTTAGTATGACTCCGGCAGTCTCATGTCCATCGATTTTGAGAAATTCTGCTTTGGCCCCTGCTCCTAACCCCAGGCCTGATATTGCCCTTGAGATGCCTTCAGTTTCAAGCCCTTTATTGAGCTCACTACCTGGTGCTCGCCTTGATGAGACTGAATATACTTACCCAACTGACTTATCAATGCCTGATTTGCAAACTTGTTTGGCTACAGAATCCAGATTTTCATTTGACACTGACTCTCTCACATCGAAGACCCCTTCCAAGATTTCTGTTCTTGCAACACTGTTTAAAAAACATTTTTTGATTCCTCCTTGGACCTAAATTTGGTTGGTGCTTTGTTCAATTTACCTGTTCATGTCTATTAGATTTGTGGTGTATTTTTTCCACCTTGTCAACGGACACTATGTTGAAGAAATAACATGCATTCAACATATTAATGGGCCTTTGTCTCCCGATTCCTTATCACACAGATTGAAGAGAGACATGGCTTTTGTTAACATCACTGCTTGGCCCGTCTTAGATGGGATTGTGTGAGATGCTGTTAGATTTAAAATCCATGGGCTAACTGAGGTTATAAATGTCCCAAATGGTTTAAGAGTTTCTGTGGGGAGTGTAATTAAACAAAATATACGTTCTGATGATTGGGATGTTCAGGCCGTTGAAGCTTTGTTTTCAGATTTGAAATATTATGCTGCCTTTGATGCTGAAGTTTGTATTTGGATTCTGCAAATTATGGTGGTTTGTTTAGTTATCAACATTTTGCCAATCACTACCTGCATAAAGCAAACACCAGGAAGAATACTTGTAATTATACCCAGTGGGAGCATTGTCCCACTCCTGTGCAAGGCAGCTCCACTTCTTTTTTATAGAGGTTCACTTATTTCACTGATTTTAATCAGTCAAATCCTAATGCATTTTATTTTAAAATGACTGAAAAGTCCAATTCCAAGGTTAGACTTACCCACACAAAATTATTGTATTCCAAGTCCTTTTTAGACCAATTGGCTATTGTGGGATACGAACTGTGGAAAGATACTTTTGATCTTAAATCTGTTTGGGGTTCTAAAAGTTTGCAAGTGCAAGGCACTGAGGCTTTGCATCGTGCATGTCTCATCCCGAACCATATGTTGTTTTTGAATTCTACAATTTCGCAAACGACATGCTTTGGATTGGATACTGTTAAACAATTAAATGCCCCTCCTTTCCTGGAATTGGAAGAATGTTCTGTTGGGAATAATCATACCAAATTATCCATCAGAGAATTACAAACCATGTTACTGAATTCTTCCTTTAATATATCCAGTTTGGATCCCAAGGGTTGGTTGCTGTGGCACAGAAGTGCCGATTCATGCCGGCATCATTTTCTGGGTTTAGCTCCAGGCTATAAACCGGTCAGGGTGGAGGCACATTTTGAAAGTGGCCATTCTGTGATGACCTATTCTGTAGGCAAATTAT
Source organism: Lissotriton vulgaris (assembly GCF_964263255.1). Lineage (NCBI taxonomy): Eukaryota > Metazoa > Chordata > Amphibia > Caudata > Salamandridae > Lissotriton > Lissotriton vulgaris. Next base: position 730,010,923 of record NC_141687.1, read on the forward strand.
GTCAGAGTTGGCTCAAACATTCCACTTTGGCGTCAGTTAAGCTGCACTTATCTAAATTGACTGACAATGTTGATCTGAATGATTTTGTGAAAGGTCCAGCTTCCGGTAGATCTAAAAGATGGATATATGCTTTTTACAACAAGGTCTGGAAACTGTCCCAAAATGAGGCGGCTTCCCGCATTAGAGCTATAGATCAAGCAAATTTGAGAAAGTGCTAGCAGTTGTCGATAACAGCAATAACACACTTTCTTCCAGCATTTTCATGTTAGATAATATTGTGTCATCTGTTGTTGATATTGTGCAAGATGAAGTGTCTGTATTGTACCATGGTCAAAATCAATTGCGTTCTATAATGCAGTTTGCATGGACTTTGCAAACTCTGAAAGTTGGAAAAGTGCCATGGCATTACATGAATACCTCGTCGTTATTTGCCCCGTTTAATTTGACTTAAAAGCAACGTTTTGTGTCGATGAAAGATGCAACTTTTTCTTTGTTACACATTGAAAAGTTTGAACCGTTACCATTCTCTGTAGCTGAGACGAATTCGGCAACATGGCTTATCCACAGGTTAATAACTCTACCTTTTCCTCTTTTCAAATTCGAGGCGTGTATGAAGTACTATGCAATTGACAGATATGAACCTCTGGGCAACGCTTATCTCCATGAAGCTTGGTCACTACCATTTACCTATAGATGCCTTAGGGAGGGTAAAGAGGTTTACTTGAATGGTGAGGATTGCACTACAACGCCTGATCATTCACTAATGTGCAGGAATATCCAATTGCATGGCTCTTGTAACCAGAACGAGCCGAATTTAGCCTGTATTTTAAAAGGCACACCTGCTATCATCCCTACATTCACATTACTGGCAAACGGAGTTATTTACTTTTGAATAATAAAGATAGTTGTGGGATGGTTGCCGGAATTCCTTACGTGGTTACGGTCAGTGTGCGTGTTGTTTGCTGTAAAAATGTAATGTTCCCTCCTCTGCATGGGAAGCTTGATGTTTCCATCTGTCCGACGATTCCGACCTTGAAAGCAGAGTTCAACAAGATGAGCCGTATAAGAGCTCCATTGTCTCAAAAAGAAGTCGCCCTCACATCTGCTCGTGAAACATTTGTCCTTCACGTGGCAAACACCTGCACTGAGGTGCATGCTTTGTTAAATACTGATTTGCCATTGCATTTCGGTGAGTTAATTCATACTATCTTTAATGCATCCTCCACCACAGGGCTGGCACACTTTTTTTAAAGTTGTTAGAAGTGGCTTTGTGACTTCTTTTCAGACGATATGGTGTCTTCCCGGCATTTTTTCATTCAATTTTTCCCAGCCAATTTTGTGGATTTCCCTTATTGCTAGCTCTGACTGCAGGCGTACTTCTGTTGTTTTGTTATTTCAAAATGGATGCACGTTCTGTGTTGCGAGGAGATCTGTCACGACTGTTGCTGCTCCACAACCGGATGCTTGAGTATTATGGAGCGCTGCCTCTTGCTACATTGAGTGCAGCTTATGGATTATCGTTTTGATTTTCCTTCTTTACATCCGTCCAGCCTGTCTTTCATTGCCTGAGTTGCGATTTCGACTGGGCCCTGGATTTGTGTCTCTGCAATACTGTGTCTCCCAATGCGGATTATGATCAGCTCATGAGCCCCCTAGTTGCTCATGAATTGCTTTGTTCTGGCAGAGGGATTATGGCTTTGCAGCGATGCATGGAGTCCTGGGAAGTTGGAATGTTTTCGCCGCGGCGCAAGATTTCTTGGCACGCAGCTTCATTGAAGAAACACAGAGTTGCCCTCTGATGGTACTAGAGGCTCCGGTAATTGAGGAACATGTATGTTTTTTCCCTTTGCTGGATTGGAGGGCTGACATGTTTTCGGATGAGAACAGTGACTTCCTGTTGGAGACTGTTGCAACATTTTTTGAATATACGTTGATGGATTGAATGGCTTCTCTCTTTCATCCGTGTCCGTGATCACCAGTCGGACATTGGATGTTTTTTATATATTTTTTTTCTTCTCAAAGTACAAGTTTCGACTTTTTTCTCTGCCCAGACCTATTGACTTCACTATGTCCATGGCCGAATTTATTTGCTTTGAAAAACATTCAAGTTATGGAGGTTTTTTTCTCTCTTTCTTGTTCACGTTTTTTCCATGTGGCAATTTGAACTTGGTTCTGACTCTCGTTCTTAAACTCTGCTTTGCAAATTTGCCCTGTGTCTTATCCGTGCTCGGATCAAGGGAGGGTGTCATGGGGATTGACCCTTGCATTACGCTGTGTTAGTTTGGTATGCGCTTATTAGAAGTTTAAACGCCATTTTTCCTTTCTGCTGCCTTTGCACACGACGCACATTATTATAAATGTTTAGAGTCTAGCAAACTGTTTTGCTTCACACAAGAATAATATGTTTTCCTATGGTGGCAGCTTTGCTTGGTAAGCTTTGTCTGAACAGTGAGTGCCACGGCCTTCAAGGGTATTTCAACACAGTCATTGTTGTTCGGTCTGATCAGCGCACGTTCTAGACATAACATATATGCAGCTGTGGCCACCTCTGATTTTGGTGCGTTTAATAATGCACTGCGCAGGCATGCTCAAACACACTTTGGAGAACATTTGCATGCAGAGAGCTGGTGTAGAAAATGATGTGACCCCTTTCTACTAGGACCAGAGGTATGGGTCCGCCCTTGTAAACACAAGAGACCTTCTGTAGATATAAAATAACCGAATAGTAAAGGAGTGTTGAATCTAGGAGTATTCTAGTCTATTTCCATTTAGCATTTTAACATGCTTTCTCCTTTTGTATTTTATGGAATTGTAACTATGCTGATAATCTTGTTGCTTACAATATGTCTGCTTGTATTAGTTAAGATACTGCGCTTGAGAACACGGCATTAGAAATACATATTTCAAACTTGCACGTGTTCTCATTTACTCCCTGTTATGGACTAGTATGAGTGTATAACGAAAGAGTGTTCATGTGTTCCACATTGCATGAGGTATTCTAAGTTTCATGTTCTGGGTTGTCCAATCATTGGGAGCATGGAAGAACCAATGAGACACTGATCGCTAGTCTGGTAGGGGATTTTGGCTACTAAGGTGAGTTTTGGCACACCCTAATTCACTGAGGTTCCAAGTCTCAATGCACAGTTCTGTGTAGGAGAAGAATCCCTGCTACAATGTTATTCCCAATGATGGGCCTCTTCATGGGGTTGCTTTGCCCCCTTTATATGTGCACCTATAATTCTACAGTGAACCTGGGATCATCCGTGACCAACCCCGGTGTTCTAGCTGGGCCACCTTGACACCAGTAGTTACCTGAGAATGGGCCTCCTTTCAATCATGTGGTCCCAGGGATCAGGGGTTGCTCTCCTGCCCCAGGTAGATTTCAGGGGATGCAGGTGATATCTTCACCCTACCCAGTCTGTGTCACTTAGCAAGCGCAGTGGGGAGCGTCTCTAAAAGCGTTAGGTTGTAGCCTCCTCACGTGCTGGTAATGGCCTGCCAGCTGATTCCCCTGTAGCTCCCTCTATTCTGGCCCACATACAATCACTCAATGGGGTCAGGGTCTCCTGCAGATGCATCCGTCTCTCAGGTCCGACCCTGTGGGTCTGGTAGTTTCCTGAGTCCCAGCCAAGCTATTCTAAGATCGGGTTTGGCAAAATTTCCCTGCCATCGAAAAACAGGGATCACTCTTCGGGGCAACTCCGTCCCAGGCCACAGCAGGTGGCAATGATCTGGGGAGTCTTTCCCCAGTGCATCTGCCTTGGTCCTCCCCCGTAAAAAGTCTCCTTCAGCTGGTCCATTACCTGTCTTTAGTGGCGTCGTTCTCATCGCAGACGGGTCTCCGTCTCACTTCACAGAAGCCGGTTCAGTTCCCCCCAATACGCCGCACCAGAGGGTATGTCATTGATGGCACCATCTCCCACAACCGGTGAGTGGAATTCTTCCATCTGAAGCTCGTCTAGGCACAGCAGGGCCAGCTTTACATCGCCATCACCTGCTCTACGCCATTTTAGTCGGGTCTTGGCGTAGCACCTCGGCAGTACGATCAGCGTTTTCTCAGGGAGTGAAGTTTCTAATAGCCCAGAAACTGTATTATTTGAGGGTATATCGTGCCAAGTAAACAACGAGGACTGGCCCACTGTGTTGGAGTGTTGGAATCTAGTTAGTATTCCATGTCACCTGTAAGCGTAGCTGTATCAGCTGGGCACAAGCAGTCTTTAAAAACCCCTCACACACCAACCTGGTTGGTGTCATGCTTCATCATCGGGGTCCAGCCAGGCAGCCGAGTGCCACCTGGCTGTGCTTCAACGCCTGACTACAGCGGAGCGGGTGTTGTGCAATATTGTGAAGTGAATGAGAAGTGAATGTTAAAATACACCTCTGGGAATCCTTGCCTGGTAATTTTATTTGTGGCGGCCCAGGGTGTTGATTAAGAACTATGTGTTGCAACTAGTAGTAAAAAAATTATGATTACTCAGTTGACTTAGTTACGGTCTACATGTTTCAGTCCCAGTAGAGTCTGGGCGGGACTTTCTTCAGGACCAGGGTGAGTGAGTGGCAAAAAGGAAGGCCACGTGTTTAGATCTCCTACACACGTGCTAAGGTGTGTGGAAAAGAGGTGGTGGAAGGTGCATCTGTGAATTACAGGCATCTTCAAGGAAACGAAAAAATCCTGTTGGAAGGAAGAACAAACAATGCACACCAGTGCGTTAAGAAGATTGTTGCAAGCGTGCGTTCGCTATATTACAACAGGTGTAGTATGGCGTGCAAGGTGGTTGCTGCTATCAGAGAGAACAAGTGACAGTGGGTAGAGCACAGTATGCTGTGAGTGCTACCATGCCTGTGCTGTAGATTAATACGGTGGCGCTATGGGGCCTGGTGGGTGTTCTCAGTAACCTAGGTGCCCCCAGTGTCTTAGCCATGGTGGTGCCGTCAGCTAGCCTTAGCGCCACTAAGGAGTTGAGTACCTCCTGCGTAGGATCAAGTGCTCTAGAGCGCAATACAATCGTTTTTAAATGTGCTATTACAGTGAGACTCACATACATTTAAAAATTACGTAGTGACAGACATACATATAAAAGTTATATGGTGGGACACACAAACAATAAAAAATTGCCAAAAATAAAATGCCAATAATTACATCGCTACTTAGGAAGATCCAGAGAATCGGGGCACAGTAGGGGAGCCACTCCTGTCACTATCTAGAGATAAGGGAGGGAAATAATGGTCAAAGCCCCCGTTGTGAAGAGAAGGTAAGTCTGTCGCCATGGAGGCGAAAATTATGCTGTCGCCGTGCTGGCGGCGATTTTTAAAAGAGAGGCGAGGCCTTACTTGTGAATGTGGAGTGCTCCGCGGTAAACCTAGCTTTGGTCCTCCGTGGCCCGGCTGGTGTGGAGCGGCGGACAGCGTCCGGTTAAGAAGCGGCCATCACCGGAGGCTGGGGGAGGCGCGTTGGTATCGCGCATGCGCAGTGCTACTGGAGGTCATTGGGCATGCGCGCCGGGAGACAGTAGTCCTCGGAGCATGTGCAGTACTAGGAGTGGCGCGCCTTGCTAGTAAGGTCGGCGCCGGTTCTAGTATGCTATGGGCCCATGTGAATATGGGCAAAGGTGAAAAAAGAAAGACAAACGTTAAAAAGGGAAAGCCTGAAATTACAAGGCTGAGGAATCATGAAGAGTCAATTGTATCAGCAAAAAAGGGGGGTGGAGTATTGTGTGCAGACACCACGATACTGGCACTGCAGTGCTGGATGTGGGGTCAGCACCATGCAGACGTGGGGCGCCGCTGCTGGAGTATAATGAGCCAATATGTGGAGTAAGGACATTTATTATGAATGCCTGAATATGACACTGAGGGAACGAGGGGAGTCAATAGGGTCTCATGTGTTACAGCCAAGAAAGGGGTATACTGTGTCCATATGCCACAATACTAACACCACAGTTAATGTCTTTGACGACCAGGGGGGTACTTCAGGCCTGTCTAAAGAGTGATTACTGTGTACAGACACCTCAATATTAGCGCCACAGTTAACTGTTTGTTGTTGACCAGAGGGAGGCAGGTACTGGTGAGAGAGATGACACTTATGTACTTAGAGGAGAAAAATAGCAGTGATGCATCATAGATAGCTAAATGGGTGCATCAATAAAGGTCCCATAAAGATCCCATGCGGGTGGTGACAGAGTGTCGTGTCGAAGTACAGGGACACTGTCGCCATAGTTCGTGCCCCTTCATGGGCATGAAAGTTCTTGTGGAAGCCACTGATCTAGTACTATGTGAGTGGTGGTTAGTGGTTAAGGGCACGAACTATGGCGACAGTGTCCCTGTACTTCGACACCTTTAATTAAGGTGCAGAAAAAGCCTCATGACGTTTCGGCTCGCAAGAGCCTTGTTCACATGACAATGTTCATTTGCTTGAAACACCATTTTATAATGCCAGTGATTGGGTAAAGGTCGTCACATGGGAGGGCAGTGTTGTGTCATAATAAACGTAGAAGGGATACTTTTCAGTTTCCAAAATTTAAGTAATCAAAAAACTGATGTAAACCACAGTTTTTACAGAATCACGCTAAAATACCAGATTTTTAAAAAAAAGAAAATAAATATTTTCAAATTAAGGCTCAAACAAAGAATATCAAAGAATAAATGCATGAATTTCATCATCTCATTCAAACAACTTTGTTGGACTGAAGAAATCAAATCATGGTAAAATTCCCAGTTATATGTACAGTACAGTATTGATTACATATACTAATCTAATAAAGTGCAAATGCATTTTGGTCTTATATGTGCAAAATACGCAGTAGTGCAATTCCTAATGTGCAAAATCTAGCAATAGTGCAAAGATCTGCAATGTGAAAAATGTTGCATAATAGTGCAAATATTATCCGTAATTTATATGATAGGTCACCTATTCAAAGCCAGGGTCCTATCATTAAATACTGTATCTCGTATGTTAAGTTTATATATCTCAATAACCTCAAATATGGCTAAAATATATATGAGAATACTTAAATGAACAGTCCCAAGTAAATGTTTTTGATGAAAGAGAGAAAAAAATGACATTTGTTTGGTCTCTGCTAAACTTTATCTCTATTTCATGTTACTATGTTTTAAGAAAATAATATTAAACACTGTGAATAAAGTGCATCAAGGGGCTGAGTATAAATGACTCATCAGGGATCAAGGACCCAATTCGTCTACCATACTCAGCCGTACCCATCAAAGTGAAATCAGCCTTTTGATCAATTGGCAGTAAATATAGGTTAATGTTAGATTCAACTAATCCAAAACTTACATTTAGAATATTTAAAATATTCCACGCTACAATGTATAATTCCCAGCCGGGCTAAAAATCCCCCAGTATTAGAAATAACACTTGATACTGTATTAATACAGAATTAACTAAGGTAAACACGTATACAGATCCTCCGTAACATTAAGCCCCGCCGGCCTCTTGGTGTTGAGTAAAAGGATATACTTATTCTCAAGTCTCCTCAGTTTGTTTTCCCTATCTCCACCCCTTCTACTGGCTGAGATGGAGTCAATTACCCAGTATTTGAGCAAGCTGTTAATACTCTGATGGAATTCCTAAAATGCCGGTCTACTGGGTAAGTGTTATCACCATTAGTAATAACACGTAGATGTTGTAAAATACGCTTGTGTACAGCAAGCTTCGTGCTACCCACATACTTAAGTGGGCAGGGGCATTGGAGAACATAAACCGCAAATTCGGTTTTACAGGTTAAAACCTGTGTTACAGGGTGAGGATGCTCAGTGAAACCGTCCATGTATGTTTTGGTGTTTTCTCCATGGACACACGACTTACTTGTTTTACAGTGGTAAAATCCTTTATTCTGTTGCCACCATGATGTTTTATTAAATGGCTCTGGACTAGTGTCAACAATTTTATCTCTAAGGGAGGGTGCTTTACTGAAAGTTAATGAGATCTTATTGGGGAGGGTGGCTCCAATGATAGGATATCAGGTAACTAGAGGCCAATGTTTGTTTATAATTTTATATAATTATTTGTGCTGCCTACTGTACCCTGTTATCATACGGAACTTTTTGTCCTCTGGGCCTACTCCGTTATCTAATTCCCCAGTCTCAAGTAATGACCGTTTTTTACTTCCAGTCAGGAGTTCCTCCCTAGTTGACAACATGGATTGTTCTATAGCTTTGTGAATTGTATGCTTAGAATATCCAGGTTCCAAAAAACGTTTTTCACTATCTTCCAGAGCTGCCATCAGGTCTACGGGGTTGCTACATACTTGGCGTAATCGAAGCATCTCCCCATAGGGGATGCTTTAAATTAGATGCGCCGGGTGAGCACTAGCTGCATGGAGTATCCTATTTCCAGCAGTTGTTTTCCAGAAGATTCTACTCTCAAGATGTCCATCATGAATGTACAGTTCAGTGTCCAAGAATGTAATAGACTCTTGGCTAAGGGTGGCAGTAAACTTGAGATTGAGGTCATTGCTGTTAAGACTCTCAATGAAACTCAATGCTTCCTCCTTACTACCTCGCCATATAATCATCAGGTCGTCTATAAAACGATACCATCTAATCAGGTTGTGATTAACAATGTTATGGTAATCGGACCTGAGGACTAGCTCCTCCCAAGCTCCCATGTGCAAACATGCAAAGCTTGGGGAGAAGCTGGCCCCCATTGCCACGCCCTGAAGTTGGCGGTATAGCTGCTGATTAAAAAGAAACAAATTGTTTGTCAAACAAAGGCGAAGCATGCTCAATAACATTTTGTTGTGATCTTCAAACTCAGAGTCCCTTCTCGAGAGGTAATATTTGACTGCCGCAATACCATCAAGATGTGAAATGCTGGTATAGAGCGATGTTACGTCCAGCGAAATTAGCCAATCTCCCACTACCCATTCAATGTCCATGATTTTGGTCAACAAATCCCCAGTATCCTTGATATATGAGTCTAAATTCCGCACATAACCCTGTAAGAATTAATCAATATAAACAGAGGTGTGCTCCAGAAGACTGCCTCCAGCAGAAATTATAGGTCTGCCCGGTAGATGTTGCGGATCTTTATGCACTTTAGGTAAAAAGTACAAGATGGGTGTGATAGGATGGTCAACTTTCAAATATTTATATTCCGCTTTGCTGATAAATTTAGAAGCCTTCCACTTAGTCAGTTTTTGGTGGTAGTTTGTTTTGGTTGTTGTTAATATTTGCATCTGAGTTCGTTCATAACATGTACGATCGTTTAGTTGAGCATATGCTTCTTGGTCGTAGTCGGTTTTTAACATGAGGACTACATTGCCCCCCTTATCACTTCCCCTCACAATGATGTCTTTATCTTGTGAAAGTCTCTTAGTTAACATCTCATATTGTTGTGTGCGAACATTGTGTTGCCATTTCATTTTCTTTTTATTTATTGTCTCGCCATGTAGTTGTTTAAGGTCCCCCACCACATTCTCATGGAAGACATCTATATTGTCTCTAGGCAAGATAGGTACAAATACAGAGGGTGGTCTGAAGTGGTTTTCCATCGAAATTCTGTTACCCATTTTATCAAATGATTGATCCTCATCTTCATGAATATCCTCATAGCCAACTCCTTCTGTCTCCCAAAATTCCGTGATAATTTTTGTACCTTGTGTTGCAATCATAGTGTCGCTGTTAGAGTTCATAGTTTGGGCTGTATTTTTATTTCTGTCCTTCAGAGTGTAGAATTTCCACAATTTTAATTTGCGCACTGCTTTGTACACATCACAACGTGTGGCCGCATAATTGAAATTACAAGGAGATGCATACGTCAAGCCCAATTTGAGGATTTCCTCTTCATTTTTTGTTAATTTTAGAGGCGTTAGGTTGACGATGGTGCGGTTTTTATCCTCCTCTAAGCCTGTGTGGAAGCAGCTCCCTGCCCCCGAGCTCGTCCCCGTCCTCGTTTTTTCTTTTGGAAACCTCCTTTTTGTCGCCCTGTTTCTTTGGCGCCTTCGGTAGTTTGCCCATTTACGGCTTGACCTCTCTGATTTCGAAGCCTTAGTGATTTCAGTCTCTCCTGACACAAAAAAGCAATTTCCTGGCCAGGTGAAGGTTTAGGTCCAATATCCGCCTGTATTTGTTTGCAGCGGTCTGTTTCCGATCCTGTTTCTATGTCAGAGCTATAGGTAGAGTTGGATGAGGCTGTGGAGTCTGATACCGTTTGTTTTTGATGAACAGTCTTAGATTTGGGTGGAGCTGGCTTCACTGCTCCCTTACGGAGTGAGTCATATTTACGTGAAAACGTAAAAATCTGACCCAACTCGTAGTCATTACGATCTCTTGCAAACTTATAAGCTTTTCTTTCTGTAATTTTAGTTTCTTCTTTTTTAAGGTGCTCATTTATCGCTTTTAACAAACGTGTCCGCTCCTCCTCTTCCCCCATGGTCTCCAACTCTTCCTGAATACTTGCTATTTCACCCAATAGTTTAGCTCTGTCAATATCGGCATATTTTATTAAAATCTGGACCTGATGTCGTGATGCGTCCAAATTGCATTCTGCCCACTCCCTCATGAGCTCAGGATTGGGGTCCTCGAATGTCGGGGCAGTTAATATACGGAGGCCTCGTGGTATCCGGTTCACCTCGATGTAGCTTTGCAATGATTTTGATTCCCACCATTTAGACTGTTCTAGGCGGGATTTCTTTTCAAGCGTCTTAATTAGATCTTTTATCGCACTGTTGTAACTGCCACTAGTGTCATCATTAGTTCTTCCTCTGATATCAATGGGAAGGGGGGTGCTATCAGAAAACATCGTGGCTGCCAACGTTTCCCGGTCCCGAACATTGTCATTAGACATTTCCGCAATGCCCTTAGATAATGAATAAGTACGGCGTTTTCGCGTTCACAGATAAATATCCGCCAGCGTACTCAGCCGTGCACTATAGCTTCTCACCCACCAAACCGGCCAGCGTGCTTACTTGTTCGAAGGTAGATGAATTTTTCGGAACTTCAATCTTCCTTACCGCAAAGTCACGGACTACCTCAATCACGATTTCACCGCAGCAGCGGTAGTCTGTAGTTCATTGGTGTGGTGGGGGTCAGGCGCCTTACTCTTTCAGGTGTAACCACATCCAGGACAACGTTCAGGAGAATGCTTCCGGTTTAGGCGCCGTCCGTTCAGAGAAGGGTCTCGTGTCAAAGCCAGTCCGGAAACAACACGCTAATATATCCAACACACGGTCACCTTCCTCGCGCTCTGGACCAACTCCAGCCAGGAAAAAAGTCAACGGACACGGACCATTTGAAGTGCTCCAATTTTAATTAAGGTGCAGAAAAAGCCTCATGGCGTTTCGGCTCGCAAGAGCCTTGTTCACATGACAATGTTCATTTGCTTGAAACACCATTTTATAATGCCAGTGCTTGGGTAAAGGTCGTCACATGGGAGGGCAGTGTTGTGTCATAATAAACATAGAAGAGATACTTTTCAGTTTCCAAAATGTAAGTAATCGGAAAACAGATGTAAACCACAGTTTTTACAGAATCACGGTAAAACACCAGATTTAAAAAAAAAGAAAATAAATTATTTTCAAATTAAGGCTCAAACATAGAATATCAAAGAATAAATGCATGAATTTCATCATCTCATTCAAACAACTTTGTTGGACTGAAGAAATCATATATATATATATATATATATATATATATATATATATATATATATATATATATATATATATATATATATATATATATATATATATATATATATATATATATATATATATATATATATATATATCATGCCACAAGGTTGCCCTTTAGAATGTCACGCACCTCAGGGTTTTCGCACACTGAATCTCAAGCGGTAACATCGACAGCATGCCCCACGCATTCACTGAGCCATATGCGTTTCGAGCTTCTTGAGCTCTTGATCACTGGCGGGGAATGAGGCAAGAAGCGGTACTTTGGAGAACATGCTTTTAATTAAATATAAAGTCCCGCCCCAGTGGGCCAGTCCGGTCGCGGAGGGGCCCGACGCTGTCAAAGCGGATCCTTGGTCTTTTATTTGGAGACCTTTGTGGACCAGGGTGCACACAACTGTGAGTGACATTTGTATTAGTGGTGGTGCCATGAATTTACCCCTCAACAAACCCACTGGGGTTAACATTGACTTGATGGGAGGCGTCCTGCGGCACCCACTTGGTTTTTAATGAGTGGAACAACAAAGACCATGATGCAACAGTGCACACGCCTACTCGGCGAGACCTCTACGCCCACTCAGGCGGAACTTACCTGAATAAAGAGGCGTTCCTAACTCATTGCAGGTGTTCATCCTTCTGTTGCCAGTGATCAAGGAAGTTATTCCGAAACATGTTTGGCGAGTGCTGGGAGGTAGAGGCTGGCTCCGCTGCTGTCCTGACGATGGAGGTACTAACCCCCGTGTGTGGCCTTTCCAAAGAGGGCAACCATTGTTTTTTCGTGTTTGGCTGCCAGTACGGTCGCGGAGGGACCCGACGCTGACAAAGCAGATCCTTGGTCTTTTATTTGAAAACCTTTGTGGACCGGGGGGCACACAACTGTGAGAGACATTTGTATTAGTGGTGGTGCCATGAATTTACCCCTCAACAAACCCACGGTGGATAACATTGACTTGATGAGAGGCGTCCAGCGGCACCCACTTGGTTTTTAATGAGCGGAACAACAAAGACCATGATGCAACCGTGCACATGCCTACTCAGTGAGACCTCTACTCCCACTGGGGCGGAACTTACCTGAATAAAGAGGCATTCCTAACTCATTGCAGGTGTTCGTCCTTCTGTTGCTAGTGATGAAGGAAGTTATTCCGAAACATGTTTGGCGAGTGCTCGGAGGTAGAGGCTGGCTCCGCTGCTGTCCTCACAATGGAGGTACTAACCCCCCGTGTGTGGCCTTTCCAAAGAGGGCAACCTTTGTGTTTTCGTGTTTGGCGGCCAGTCCGGTCGCGAAGGGGCCGACACTGACAAAGCGGATCCTTGGTCTTTCATTTGTAGAACTTTGTGGACCGGGGGGCACACAACTGTGAGTGACATTTGTATTGGTGGTGGTGCCATCAATTTACCCCTCAACAAACCCACTGGGGTTAACATTGACTTGATGGGAGGCATCCAGCGGCACCCACTTGGTTTTTAATGAGCACAACAACAAAGACCATGATGTAACAGTGCACACGCCTACTCGGCGAGACCTCTACGCCCACTGGGGCGGAACTTACTTTAATAAAGAGGCGTTCCTAACTCATTGCAGGTGTTCGTCCTTCTGTTGCCAGTGATCAAGGAAGTTATTCCGAAACATGTTTGGCGAATGCTGGGAGGTAGAGGCTCCCTCCGCTGCTGTCCTCACAATGGAGGTACTAACCCCCCGTGTGTGGCCTTTCCAAAGAGGGCAACCTTTGTTTTTTCGTGTTTGGCTGCCAGTCCGGTCGTGGAGGGGCCCGACGCTGACAAAGCGGATCCTTGGTCTTTTATTTGGAGACCTTTGTGGACTGGGGGCACACAACTGTGAATGACATTTGTATTGGTGGTGGTGCCATGAATTTAACCCTCAACAAACCTACTGGGGTTAACATTGACTTGATGGGAGGCGTCCAGCGGCACACACTTGTTTTTTAATGAGCGGAACAACAAAGACCATGATGCAACAGTGCACACGCCTACTCGGCGAGACCTCTACGCCCACTGGGGCAGAACTTACTTTAATAAAGAAGGCGTTCCTAACTCATTGCAGGTGTTCGTCCTTCTGTTGCCAGTGATCAAGAAAGTTATTCCGAAACATGTTTGGCGAGTGCTGGGAGGTAGAGGCTGGCTCCGCTGCTGCCCTCACGATGGAGGTACTAACACCCGTGTGTGGCCTTTCCAAAGAGGGCAACCTTTGTTTTTTCATGTTTGGCGGCCAGTCCAGTCGCGGAGGGGCCCGATGCTGACAAAGCAGATCCTTGGTCTTTTATTTGGAGACCTTTGTACACCGGGGGCACACAACTGTGAGTGACATTTGTATTGGTGGTGGTGCCATGAATTTACCCCTCGACAAACCCACTGGGGTTAACATTGACTTGATGGGAGGCGTCCAGCGGCACCCACTTCCTTACCGCAAAGTCACGGACTTTAATGAGCGGAACAACAAAGACCATGATGCAACAGTGCACATGCCTACTCGGCGAGACCTCTACGCCCACTGGGGTGGAACTTACCTGAATAAAGAGCCATTCCTAACTCATTGAAGGTGTTCATCCTTCTGTTGCCAGTGATCAAGGAAGTTATTCCGAAACATGTTTGGCGAGTGCTGGGAGGTAGAGGCTGGCTCCGATGCTGTGCTCACGATGGAGGTTTAAACCCCCGTGTTTGGCCTTTCCAAAGAGGGCAACCTTTTTTTTTCGTGTTTGGCGGCCAGTCCAGTCGCGGAGGGGCCCGACGCTGACAAAGCGGATCCTTGGTCTTTTATTTGGAGACCTTTGTGGACCGGGGGGCACACAACTGTGAGTGATATTTGTATTGGTGGTGGTGCCATGAATTTACCCCTCAACAAACCCACTGGGGTTAACACTGACTTGATGGGAGGCATCCAGCGGCACCCACTTGGTTTTCAATGAGCGGAACAACAAAGACCATGATGCAACAGTGCACACGCCTACTTGGCGAGACCTCTACGCCCACTGGGGCGGAACTTACCTGAATAAAGAGGCGTTCCTAACTCATTACAGGTGTTCGTCCTTCTGTTGCCAGTGATCAAGGAAGTTATTTCGAAACATGTTTGGGGAGTGCTGGGAGGTAGATGCTGGCTCCGCTGCTGTCCTCACGATGGAGGTACTAACCCCCCCGTGTGTGGCCTTTCCAAAGAGGGCAACCTTTGTTTTTTCATATATATATATATAAATATATATATATATATATTCACTGAAAAAACCATAGGTTTCACACCAGTTATAGTTAGGAATTAGCATTTAAAAAACCTATTAAATTCACTGACAAAACCATAGATTTCACACCATTTATAGTTAGCTGGAAATTTTACTGACATAAAACCATTGAAATTCCCACGTTATAGTTAGTTGGACTCACTATAACTTGCGCGCCTGTAATGCACTGCTGATGACGTCACATATTACATCACTCATGACATGGTCAGTGACATCACTCATGACATCACTGATGACACCATCCAGTGAATGTGTGTCTTTCTGAAAAATAAATTTGTTTTATATATGTATTTGTAAAGGTCGATGGAAGAATAAATGTTTAAATAAGTGTGTAAATGGATGTTTTTTTAAAAAAAAATTGGTTGGGTAACTGGCTTATTACGTGTATCTTAGTGAATACATATATTAGCGAGTATTGTTTAAATATGTAAATGTTTGTATCAGTGTTTCTCTTTGTGTATAAGTGGCTGCAGGGGTTGGTGACTGACTCACTGTTTGTATGTGTTTTGAAGACAGCATATGTGCAGGACTGTATGGGTGGATGAGTGTGTATATGTGTGTGTTAGTGAGTGAATGACTGTCTCACTAGTGTCTTCATTAGTAACGACATATGTTTTAATCTAGTATATGTGAGTATTGATGTATATAAGTGAGTATAGTATATATAGTGAGAGATTGTAGGAGTTCCTGTTTAAATAAGTATGTGTTTCTATAAGTGATTGTTTAAGAGAGTAAGTATGGGTAAGTTTCCTTAGAAGTAAGGTGGTAGTGTGTGTATAAATGTATATGCAAATAAATGGATGTTCAATAGTTTATTTGCATGTGTGAGTATGTGTGTGAGTAACTTTTGGATGACTGCTGATGTGTAACAGGATGTATAGGTGTATCACTACATATGATGAGTGAGTATATATATGAGTGACTATATAGAACTGTTGGTGAATGAGTGGATGTATATATAGATGGTGGAATTACTGAATTGGTTGTTGTTACTGGTTTGGGTATCTCCATTTTTTTGAAAATGTTTGTTTCTATTTTTGAATATGTGTTTCAAGCGATACATTACACTGAAATTAGGTCTGTCACTCTGTCACAAGGATGGTGTCATCAGTGATGTCATGAGTGATGTCACTGACCATGTCATGAGTGATGTAATATGTGACGTCATCAGCAGTGCATTACAGGCGCGCAAGTTATAGTGAGTCCAACTAACTATAACGTGGGAATTTCAATGGTTTTATGTCAGTAAAATTTCCAGCTAACTATAAATGGTGTGAAATCTATGGTTTTGTCAGTGAATTTAATAGGTTTTTTAAATGCTAATTCCTAACTATAACTGGTGTGAAACCTATGGTTTTTTCAGTGAATTTCAAAGGTTTTTTAAATGCTAATTCCTAACTATAACTGGTGTGAAACCTATGGTTTTTTCAGTGAATTTCAAAGGTTTTTTTAATGCTAATTCCTAACTATATAAGACCTGAAAGCCCACCAGGAATCTCCAGTATGCGCCAGGGGACTGCATTGCAGAGAGGTGTAATGAAGCCACAACCCTTTTTACACCTCTCTGCAACGCAGCCCCCGTGCATGTTTGAAGAGGGGGAACTAATTCCCCTTGCATACTGGGGGCCCCTGGGGGCCAATTAGCCCACCTGGAACCTCCAGTATGCGCCAGGGGCTGCATTGCAGTGGTGTAATGAGACTATGCCCCTTGTTACACCTCTCTGCAACGCAGCCCACTGCCGCGTTTGCAGAGGGGGAACTAATTCCCCTTGCATACTGGGGGTCCCTGGGGTCAACTGGTCCACCAGGAGCCTCCAGTATGCGCGAGGGAGCTGCATTGCAGAGAAGTGTAATGAGGCCACACCCTTGTTACACCTCTCTGCAATGCAGGCCACTGGCGCGTTTGTAGAGGGGGGACTAATTCCCCTTGCATACTGGGGGTCTCTGGATCATATCTGCCCAAACACCGATATTCCGAACGATTGTAAATTACTTTTCTTGAGAAACATTTGGATTTGGATTATCATGTCCTATACTTTGGAATTTTTGAAAGACTGACTTTGAGGATGCTATAAATTACTCAAGTCTGCCCGAATTGTGTGGGTAAAATTGATACCTAGTCACTTTGAATAAGAATATACTTATGTCTCGTCTAACATTTGGAAGAAATATCTAGTTATATGACAACTGGATACCGACATAACTTGAAGGAAATAAGAACGCCCTGAAGAAGTTCTGTTGTACAGAACGAAACCTTTCGGCTGGCTGTGGTACATAAACTTAAGGAAAATAAAAGCATTTGAATATACACCAAGATTCAGCGCTTCAATAAGGACTCTAAGTGATATGATTTGATTGGACTCATTGTGAAAGTGGTGCTGTGCCAAACTTTGGAATATTCTCCACTACTCTCTACTACTTACTCTCTCCTACTCCATTACTCTCAAATACTCACTGTCTACTACTCATTCTCTACTACTCTACTACTCTCTACTACTCTCTCTCTACTACTCACTCCCTAGTACTCGCTACTCACTACTCCCTACTACTCACTATCTACTACTCTCTACTACTCACTCTCTACTACTCTCTCTCTACTACTCACTCTTTACTACTCACTACTACTCTCTACTACTCACTCTCTACTTCTCACTCTCTACTACTGTCTACTACTCACTCTCTACTACTCTCTCTCTACTAGTCTCTACTACTCACTCTACTACTCACTCTCTACTACTCACTACTATTCTCTCTGCTACTCATTCTCTACTACTCTCTACTACTCACTCTCTACTACTCACTCTCTACTACTCACTCTTTACTACTCTCTACTACTCACGTTCTACTGCTCTCTACTACTCACTCTACTACTTACTCTCTACTACTGTCTACTACTCACTCTCTACTACTCACTCTCTACTACTCTCTACTACTCACTCTACTATTCACTCTACTACTCTCTACTACTCACTCTCTGCTACTCTCTCTACTGCTCTCTACTACTCTCTACTACTCACTCTCTACTCTCTATTACTCACTCTCTACTCTCTACCTCTCTACCTCTCTCTTCTTCTCTCTCTACTAATCTCTACCTCTCTACCGCTACCTCTCTACCTCTCTACCTCTACACCTCTACCTCTCTACCTCTCTCTACACGCACACATATACACATATATGCATATATATATATGCATATGCATTTATATATATATGTATGTGTATGTATAACAGCTACTTTTAAAACTGTCATTCTTTTTCCCCATGGTAAGCTCCCCGGTACGCTTACCGGTGCGCGTACCGGTGCGCGTACCGGGCGCTCACCCCGTGAAAATCAAATTTTTTTTTTATTTTTTTTTTGCTCCGCGGGGCCCTTTTATGGCCCCCACATCAAACCTAGGGGGTCAAGGGGGGTCTACTCTGCCCCCTTATGGTCATTTCCCTCTTTGTTTTGGCCACCTCTCGTGTCTCGATCCTACCGAGACACAAGATGGCGGCCGCTCCGGACTGTTTAGAATGTTTACAGACACCCCAGAGCCAATCAGCTTTCTGCGCGCAAGTCGCGGTAAGCGCCCGGTGCGCGTACCGGTGCGCGTACCGGAGCGCGGCTATAGATATATATATTTTTTTGAACCTTAATTACTCAAAATCCACTGGAGCACATATCTTGAGACATAGCAAAGGCACATCGGGCTACCAGTCCCTACAATTTTGCCAAGTTTGGTGGAAATCCATTCAGCCGTTCGGGCTAAAAGTGAAATCGACCGCCCTATGGAAATTAACATGGGGAAAACGCGTTTTGGGACCCCCCTTTTATCTCGGCCCCCGCTTGACGAATCCCCCCCAAACTTTCAGGGAAGGACCGGAACGCCGCGAGGCCATTTTGAGGAAATTTTCAGGCAGATTCGTCAACCGGCGCCAAAGTTATTCCAAATAGAATTTTCAGATTTAACATTGAAAAAAATCCTAACTATAACTACCTACTGGCGACCGCCAGTAGGTAATATATATATATATATATATATATATATATATATATATATATATATATATATATATATATATATATATATATATATATATATATATACATATATGTATATATATATATTTTCGCTCCGTTGCACCAAAATCCGGGTCACTCGCAGGCGGGTGCCTCTCGTGGCGGCGCCCCACGTGATAAATCACTGCTCAAGTTTCTTTCGAGTCCAAAGAAAGAAATTACGGCACTCACAGGGAAAGTGTTCAGTATGTTTTTACTCGCTCAGCAGACAAACGCGTTTCGGTATTCCTTCGTCAGTGTCTACCATTGACACGGAAGGAAGCGTGTTTAAAAGGTTTACATCACGTTTGTGCATGCACATAGAAAGAGGACTGACGTTATACCTCCGTGAGAAACGCTTTTTGCATAGTAAATTACTTTTTACATCAACATTTCAGAATTCACAATTGTAAAGGCATATAAATTACTTAGCAAATATTCAGGCACTTTATATTTTGTAATTTACCAACATTTTAGCATACAAGTGTGAAGTATATTTGCCTTTGTTGTGTGGTGTGGGTTATTGAGCCGTGGATCGGCATTGCTCACGGGATATAATAAATCTCGTTTTTCCAGAGTTTATGCTTTACCCAGATGGGAGGACAATTCCTCATTTCTGTTCAATCCCAGGGGGGCCTTAGTCTGAAGTTCAATAATATAGCGGGATTCTAGTCTTCTTAATTTCCGCAACCTGTCTCCACCCCTTGGGTCTGCTGGTATGTGATCTAGTGCAAAGAATTGTAACAGTTCCCTATTGCTGTTATGTTTGAGAGCAAAGTGTTTGGCTACGGGGTAGTTAAAATCTTTATTCATGATTGCACGTTGGTGCTCCAATACCCGCAACTTGACATTTTTCACTGTGCTGCCTATGTACTTTAGTCCACATGGGCATAATAAGCAATAAACAACATATGTGGTATTACAGGTGAGAAACTTGGATATTTTCTTGCTGTGTCCTGACCCAGGTATTTCAAAAGTAGTTCTTCTCTTACTCTTCTCGCAGGCTTTGCATTTGCCGCAGGGGTAAAAGCCCAGCATGTCTTTGATTCTACCTGTCACTATAGTTTTTTCAGGTAAGTGACTATGTACAATTTTGTCCCTGATGGATCTTCCTTTCCTGAAAGTTATCAGGGGAAAAGTTGGAACCTCTTTTCCAATAACCTGATCCGTTTTCAGGATGTGCCAACTCCTTTTCAAGATGGTTCTCAGATGATTAGAATCTTCCGAGAAGGTGGTTATAAACCTAAATTTTCCATCTTTATCTGATTTCCTAATTTGTTCTTTTAGGAGTTGGTTTCGAGGGATTCGCTCCACTCTTTTCAGAGTGTTTTCTAAAAGGATATTGTCATATCCTCTAGCTTGAAATCTAATGATGCTTTCTTTTGCGGCTCGTGCAAAGTCTGTTTCTTTGGAACAGTTTCTCTTAATCCTAAGAAGTTCCCCGTAAGGGATACTTCTAACTAGGGTCGGGGGATGGCTGCTTCCGGCATGTAAAACCGAATTGCCAGCTGTTATTTTTCTAAACAGTTCAGTCTCAATTGTCTCACCATTTAAGTTAACTTTTAAATCCAGATAGTTCACAGTGGTTGCATTGATGTCTGCAGTGAATCTTAAATTCAAGTTGTTACAATTTAAAAAAGCTACAAACTCTTCTGCTGAAGTCACAGATCCCTCCCATACTAGGAAAAGGTCGTCGATATATCTATACCAGACTTTCAAATTTTCTGCCCATTTTAGGAACTCAGGGCTTTGGGTCACCTGCTCCTCCCACCAGCCCACGAATAAATTCGTGTAGCTGGGGGCGAAGCAGGTTCCCATCGCCGTCCCGGTGACTTGTCTGTACAATTGTCCTTGGAACAAAAAAATGTTATTAAAGAGACAGTATTCAATGAATTCCAGCAACATTTGACTATGTTTGCTGAACTTCATAGGTCTCTTGTCGAGATAGTATTTCATTGCAAGTAATCCCTGGTTATGATCAATACTCGTGTACAGACTAGTAATGTCCATAGTTATTAAAATACACGAGGGATTGCACTTTACATTTTCAATCTTATTCACAAAGTCTTTAGTGTCTCTAATATAAGATTTAAGATGAAGGACACTCTGAAAAAGAAAATGATCAATGAAAATAGACATGTTCTCGGACACACTTCCTATGGAAGAGACTATTGGTCTACCAGGAGGGTTCCTGCTGTCTTTATGTATCTTGGGCAACTGGTAAAAGGTTGGCACAGTTGGATTATTATTTTTCAAAAAGAAATACTCGTCGGTGTCCAACATATCGTTGCTATGCCACTTATTTATAAGTGATTGGAATTTAGCAATGCTTTCTTCATATGTTTTTCTTGAGGTTTTTTCATATGAGGTTGGATCTTCCAATTGTCTCAGTGCTTCCTGACAGTATTGTGTTCTTGACATGACTACGATGTTTCCACCTTTATCAGATGGCTTACAGATGATATCTGGGTCGTTGTCAATAGTTTTGAGGATCTCTCTTTGTTCCTTCGTCATATTTGGTGTTGTTCGTTTCATTGTTCTTTGTTGTGCTCTAAATTTTACTAAGTCCTTAATGACCGCCTCCGAGAAGGTATCAATGGCATCATACGGCATGATTGGTACGAATGTTGAGGGAGGTCTGAAATTGGTTGTTGGTGCTTCTTGTTCGACACCAATCCTTCTGGTTCGTTGGGTGATTGAATCTGTCGTCTCTAGTTCACCACTTTCCTCTGTTCTTAGTTCTTCCAGGATCTCCCAGGTTGTGATATCGTTTGTTGTTAGGATATCAGTTTCCCTTGTTCTTAATTGTCTTGTTTCTTTAGATGATGGTTTTAATTTGAAGTATTTGTGTAACTTAATTTTTCGCACAAAGGAGAACAAATCGATTCTTGTTTGTGTGAATTCGAGTCTCTCGTTGGGGCAGAATGACAAGCCCAATTGTAGGGTTTTTTCCTCCAATGGTGATAAAATCCTGTCAGTCAAATTTACAATGGTTAAGCAGTCCTTGCTTTCTACCATTTCGCTCCCCTTTTGCTTCTCGTGACTCTCGGCGTGAAGCTGCCTTGGTTTCTGCCTCTGCCTCTGCCTCGGCCCCTTCCAGCCCCCTCTTCGGGTTCTTCTGTTGCTTCCGGGGGTCTGCTTTTTCCTCCCCTCAGCCAAGTTGATCGAACTAGGTCGTACTCCATGTGAAAAGGAGTCTTCTCCTGTGAGGTGCCTGCCTGTTCATCCCCCGATTGTTCATTTTCGGTAACTTCTGATTCAGAAGTTTCAACTCTAGGTTGGGACGCGCGGGCAGCTTTTTTCTTCATTTCTCTCCGTGGGGCATCAAATTTTTTGGCGAATGTTAAAATCCTGCCTTGGGAGTAATCTCTCTCATCCCTCTCGAATTTTTCTTGTTTCCTTTGGCGGATCTTCAATTCGTATTTTTCAAGTCGCTTTCTCATTTCCGATCTCAGCTCTTCTTTCCTTTGGGTATTCGTATCATTATTGATCTCATCCTCCAATGCCTTTATTTCATTAATCGCCTTCTCTCTGTCACTCCATGCAAATCGTATTAGCAATTTTAACATCCCCTGACTGGATAGGGCTGTGTGTTCTGCCCATAATTCCAACAGTCGGGGATCAGGGTTTTCATATGCCGGGACCGTGTAAATTCTAAGGCCCCTTGGCACCCTATTAACATCCACGTAGCTTTGTAGGGAGGTGGCTTCCCACCATTTTCTAGTCTCTCTTTCACGCAGTCTTTCCAGTTTGGTAAACAGATTTGTTAGCGTGTCTTTGTCACTCTGGCTTGTTTTCCCATCGGGTTTTGCACCCTCTGTCTCTTTCTGGCGTTTTTGGAACATGCCACTCGCCGCTTCCTGCCGAGCCTTATCACCAAACATCTCATCTTCCATGGTTTGGTATTTTACTGAACACTCTTTCCCTTCGCCTTGCGTCTCACCATAAACATTCAGCACTCCTGCACGCACACGATCTTACCCGGTCGCGAAGCCTCGCTGTGTCGGGTTTCTTCTGGCGTGGTCTTCGGTATTGCTTGCTTGTGTGAGCGCGGTGCCCCGTATTCGTATTTTCGCTCCGTTGCACCAAAATCCGGGTCACTCGCAGGCGGGTGCCTCTCGTGGCGGTGTCTACCACACAACAAAGGCAAATATACTTCACACTTGTATGCTAAAATGTTGGTAAATTACAAAATATAAAGTGCCTGAATATTTGATAAGTAATTTATATGCCTTTACAATTGTGAATTCTGAAATGTTGATGTAAAAAGTAATTTACTATGCAAAAAGCGTTTCTCACGGAGGTATAACGTCAGTCCTCTTTCTATGTGCATGCACAAACGTGATGTAAACCTTTTAAACACGCTTCCTTCCGTGTCAATGGTAGACACTGACGAAGGAATACCGAAACGCGTTTGTCTGCTGAGCGAGTAAAAACATACTGAACACTTTCCCTGTGAGTGCCGTAATTTCTTTCTTTGGACTCGAAAGAAACTTGAGCAGTGATTTATCACGTGGGGCGCCGCCACGAGAGGCACCCGCCTGCGAGTGACCCGGATTTTGGTGCAACGGAGCGAAAATACGAATACGGGGCACCGCGCTCACACAAGCAAGCAATACCGAAGACCACGCCAGAAGAAACCCGACACAGCGAGGCTTCGCGACCGGGTAAGATCGTGTGCGTGCAGGAGTGCTGAATGTTTATGGTGAGACGCAAGGCGAAGGGAAAGAGTGTTCAGTAAAATACCAAACCATGGAAGATGAGATGTTTGGTGATAAGGCTCGGCAGGAAGCGGCGAGTGGCATGTTCCAAAAACGCCAGAAAGAGACAGAGGGTGCAAAACCCGATGGGAAAACAAGCCAGAGTGACAAAGACACGCTAACAAATCTGTTTACCAAACTGGAAAGACTGCGTGAAAGAGAGACTAGAAAATGGTGGGAAGCCACCTCCCTACAAAGCTACGTGGATGTTAATAGGGTGCCAAGGGGCCTTAGAATTTACACGGTCCCGGCATATGAAAACCCTGATCCCCGACTGTTGGAATTATGGGCAGAACACACAGCCCTATCCAGTCAGGGGATGTTAAAATTGCTAATACGATTTGCATGGAGTGACAGAGAGAAGGCGATTAATGAAATAAAGGCATTGGAGGATGAGATCAATAATGATACGAATACCCAAAGGAAAGAAGAGCTGAGATCGGAAATGAGAAAGCGACTTGAAAAATACGAATTGAAGATCCGCCAAAGGAAACAAGAAAAATTCGAGAGGGATGAGAGAGATTACTCCCAAGGCAGGATTTTAACATTCGTCAAAAAATTTGATGCCCCACGGAGAGAAATGAAGAAAAAAGCTGCCCGCGCGTCCCAACCTAGAGTTGAAACTTCTGAATCAGAAGTTACCGAAAATGAACAATCGGGGGATGAACAGGCAGGCACCTCACAGGAGAAGACTCCTTTTCACATGGAGTACGACCTAGTTCGATCAACTTGGCTGAGGGGAGGAAAAAGCAGACCCCCGGAAGCAACAGAAGAACCCGAAGAGGGGGCTGGAAGGGGCCGAGGCAGAGGCAGAGGCAGAAACCAAGGTAGCTTCACGCCGAGAGTCACGAGAAGCAAAAGGGGAGCGAAATGGTAGAAAGCAAGGACTGCTTAACCATTGTAAATTTGACTGACAGGATTTTATCACCATTGGAGGAAAAAACCCTACAATTGGGCTTGTCATTCTGCCCCAACGAGAGACTCGAATTCACACAAACAAGAATCGATTTGTTCTCCTTTGTGCGAAAAATTAAGTTACACAAATACTTCAAATTAAAACCATCATCTAAAGAAACAAGACAATTAAGAACAAGGGAAACTGATATCCTAACAACAAACGATATCACAACCTGGGAGATCCTGGAAGAACTAAGAACAGAGGAAAGTGGTGAACTAGAGACGACAGATTCAATCACCCAACGAACCAGAAGGATTGGTGTCGAACAAGAAGCACCAACAACCAATTTCAGACCTCCCTCAACATTCGTACCAATCATGCCGTATGATGCCATTGATACCTTCTCGGAGGCGGTCATTAAGGACTTAGTAAAATTTAGAGCACAACAAAGAACAATGAAACGAACAACACCAAATATGACGAAGGAACAAAGAGAGATCCTCAAAACTATTGACAACGACCCAGATATCATCTGTAAGCCATCTGATAAAGGTGGAAACATCGTAGTCATGTCAAGAACACAATACTGTCAGGAAGCACTGAGACAATTGGAAGATCCAACCTCATATGAAAAAACCTCAAGAAAAACATATGAAGAAAGCATTGCTAAATTCCAATCACTTATAAATAAGTGGCATAGCAACGATATGTTGGACACCGACGAGTATTTCTTTTTGAAAAATAATAATCCAACTGTGCCAACCTTTTACCAGTTGCCCAAGATACATAAAGACAGCAGGAACCCTCCTGGTAGACCAATAGTCTCTTCCATAGGAAGTGTGTCCGAGAACATGTCTATTTTCATTGATCATTTTCTTTTTCAGAGTGTCCTTCATCTTAAATCTTATATTAGAGACACTAAAGACTTTGTGAATAAGATTGAAAATGTAAAGTGCAATCCCTCGTGTATTTTAATAACTATGGACATTACTAGTCTGTACACGAGTATTGATCATAACCAGGGATTACTTGCAATGAAATACTATCTCGACAAGAGACCTATGAAGTTCAGCAAACATAGTCAAATGTTGCTGGAATTCATTGAATACTGTCTCTTTAATAACATTTTTTTGTTCCAAGGACAAATGTACAGACAGGTCACCGGGACGGCGATGGGAACCTGCTTCGCCCCCAGCTACGCGAATTTATTCGTGGGCTGGTGGGAGGAGCAGGTGACCCAAAGCCCTGAGTTCCTAAAATGGGCAGAAAATTTGAAAGTCTGGTATAGATATATCGACGACCTTTTCCTAGTATGGGAGGGATCTGTGACTTCAGCAGAAGAGTTTGTAGCTTTTTTAAATTGTAACAACTTGAATTTAAGATTCACTGCAGACATCAATGCAACCACTGTGAACTATCTGGATTTAAAAGTTAACTTAAATGGTGAGACAATTGAGACTGAACTGTTTAGAAAAATAACAGCTGGCAATTCGGTTTTACATGCCGGAAGCAGCCATCCCCCGACCCTAGTTAGAAGTATCCCTTACGGGGAACTTCTTAGGATTAAGAGAAACTGTTCCAAAGAAACAGACTTTGCACGAGCCGCAAAAGAAAGCATCATTAGATTTCAAGCTAGAGGATATGACAATATCCTTTTAGAAAACACTCTGAAAAGAGTGGAGCGAATCCCTCGAAACCAACTCCTAAAAGAACAAATTAGGAAATCAGATAAAGATGGAAAATTTAGGTTTATAACCACCTTCTCGGAAGATTCTAATCATCTGAGAACCATCTTGAAAAGGAGTTGGCACATCCTGAAAACGGATCAGGTTATTGGAAAAGAGGTTCCAACTTTTCCCCTGATAACTTTCAGGAAAGGAAGATCCATCAGGGACAAAATTGTACATAGTCACTTACCTGAAAAAACTATAGTGACAGGTAGAATCAAAGACATGCTGGGCTTTTACCCCTGCGGCAAATGCAAAGCCTGCGAGAAGAGTAAGAGAAGAACTACTTTTGAAATACCTGGGTCAGGACACAGCAAGAAAATATCCAAGTTTCTCACCTGTAATACCACATATGTTGTTTATTGCTTATTATGCCCATGTGGACTAAAGTACATAGGCAGCACAGTGAAAAATGTCAAGTTGCGGGTATTGGAGCACCAACGTGCAATCATGAATAAAGATTTTAACTACCCCGTAGCCAAACACTTTGCTCTCAAACATAACAGCAATAGGGAACTGTTACAATTCTTTGCACTAGATCACATACCAGCAGACCCAAGGGGTGGAGACAGGTTGCGGAAATTAAGAAGACTAGAATCCCGCTATATTATTGAACTTCAGACTAAGGCCCCCCTGGGATTGAACAGAAATGAGGAATTGTCCTCCCATCTGGGTAAAGCATAAACTCTGGAAAAACGAGATTTATTATATCCCGTGAGCAATGCCGATCCACGGCTTAATAACCCACACCACACAACAAAGGCAAATATACTTCACACTTGTATGCTAAAATGTTAGTAAATTACAAAATATAAAGTGCCTGAATATTTGATAAGTAATTTATATGCCTTTACAATTGTGAATTCTGAAATGTTGATGTAAAAAGTAATTTACTATGCAAAAAGCGTTTCTCACGGAGGTATAACGTCAGTCCTCTTTCTATGTGCATGCACAAACGTGATGTAAACCTTTTAAACACGCTTCCTTCCGTGTCAATGGTAGACACTGACGAAGGAATACCGAAACGCGTTTGTCTGCTGAGCGAGTAAAAACATACTGAACACTTTCCCTGTGAGTGCCGTAATTTCTTTCTTTGGACTCGAAAGAAACTTGAGCAGTGATATATATATATATATATATATATATATATATATATATATATATATATATATATATATATATATATATATATATATATATATGTTATAGTTAGGACCTAGTTTCCATAGGAAATCCACAACGTTCTATTTAGAATAACTTTGGCGCTGGTGGACGAATCTTCCCGGAGTTCTCCAAGAAAATGGCCTGCTCCGCTCCGCTCCTTCCCTGAAAGTTTGGGGGTGAGAAAAAATGGGGTCCCAAAACGTGTTTTCCCCATGCAATTTTCCATAGGACTTTTAGCCAGGGCTACAGCCCGAACGGCTGAACGGAATTACACCAAATTTGGCAAAAAGGTAGAGTTCGGTTTGCAGATTGTGCTTTTTGTTAAATGGTGTAAATCCATTCAGTAGTTCCTAAGAAAATCAAAAGTAAAATCATAGTGATATCTAGAGACGAAGTACCGTACTCTGTACTGTACTCTGTACCTTTCCGAGCACGAGCTACATGGTCATTGGCTGTCAACTGTCTGTCAACACTCCAAACCAGGAGGTGTTGGCACCGAAGCACAAGAAAGCAGTGAAACAAACATGCAAAACACGCAAAGGGGGCAGGGTAGAAACACCCTGACCCCCTAGGCCTGCTCAAGGGGTCCAACAAGGACCCCAAAGGCCCAAATGTATTCTTTTTAAATCGCGGGGTATGAAGTACCGTACTCTGTACTGTATTCAGTACCTTCCTGAGCGCATACTGGAGGTTCCTGGTGGGCTAGTTGACTCCCAGGGACCTCCAGTAGGCAAGGGGAATTAGTTGCCGCTCTGCAAACGTGCCAGGGGGCTGCATTGCAGGCAAGTTCACCTGCATCCGGACCTGTCCCGCACCAACACCCGCCAAGCCGAACACCAGCAGCAACCACCTGAAGTGCATCCTCCTCAACACCCGCTCCGTCCACAGACACGCCATTGAACTCTGGAACCTCCTCGACACCACAGCTCCTGACGTCGCCTTCCTCACGGAAACCTGGATGAACGACTCCTCAGCGCCCGACATCGCCATCGCCATCCCAGAGGGCTACAAGATCACCCGAAGAGACCGCGACAACCAGACTGGAGGAGGCATCGCCATCATCTACAGGGACACCATCCGCATCAAGACCAACACCGACGACACCCTGACAACTGCCGAACACCTGCACTTCCAGATCCACACGGACCCCAAAACCACCCTCAGAGGCACCCTGATCTACCGACCCCCGGGACCATGCACACAATTCAGCGAGGACATCGCCGACTTCATCAGCCCGCATGCCCTCCCCTCCGCTGACTACATCCTCCTGGGGGACATCAACTTCCACCTGGAGAACAACAACAACCGCAACACCATCACCCTGCTCGACAACCTCGCCAACCTCGGTCTCAAGCAGCTGGTGTCCATCCCCACCCACCTCGCCGGACACACACTCGACGCCGTCTTCTCATCCTGTAAAGACATCGCCTTCAGCCACGCCACCGGACTCCACTGGACGGACCACAGCTGCGTCCACTTCACCTTCAAAAGAACGACGATTCACCACCACCAGCAACAGGTTGCTCGAAGAAGCTGGAACAAGATCACAGCCGACCAGCTCGCCGCTTCCCTGAACCAGCACCCTCCCGCCAGCTCAGCGAACCCCAGCCAGGCCGCCGACAACCTCACAAAGTGGATCAGCAACTGCGCGGACGAACTCGCCCCACTGAGGACCCCGCCCAGCAGACCCGGCAGCAAGAAGGCCCCATGGTTCACCGACGAACTCAAGAGCTCCAAGAAGAACTGCCGAGCCCTCGAGAAAGCCTGGAGAAGGGAACCAACACCGGACAACATGACCACCCTCAAGCTTGCCACCCGGAAGCACCACCAACTGATCCGCGCCACCAAGAAAACTGCATTCAAGGACCGGCTGGACAACAACGCACACAACTGCAAGGAACTCTTCAACATCGTGAAAGAGCTCTCCAATCCCAACGCCGGCAACAACGACATCACCCCATCGCCTCATACTTCCACAACAAGATCGCGGACATACACAACAGCTTCAGTACTCAACCGACGCACGCCACGACCGAACCAACGCCCCCCACCACCACCCTCCGCGCCTGGACTCCGATCAGCACCGAAGACACCGTCCGCATGATGAACTCCATCCACTCCGGATCTCCAACGGACCCCTGCCCTCACCACGTCTTCAACAAGGCCGACGCTGTCATCGCACCCCACCTGCGGGACATCATCAACACCTCCTTCGACACCGCCACCTTCCCGGAGAGCTGGAAGCATGCCGAACTCAGCGCCCTACTCAAGAAACCTACAGCGGACCCCACCGAACTCAAGAATTACCGCCCCATCTTGCTCCTCCCGTTTCCAGCCAAAGTCATCGAGAAGACAGTCAACAAGCAGCTGGCCGCCTTCCTCAAGACGAATGGATCCCTCGACCCCTCACAGTCTGGCTTCCGAGCCAACCACAGCACCGAGACCGCCCTCATCGCTGCCACCAATGACATCCGAGCCCTGATGGACAACGGAGAAACAGCGGCCCTCATCCTCCTAGACCTCTCCGCGGCATTCGACACTGTCTGCCACCGCACCCTAGTGCAGCGCCTCAGCAACATCGGAATCCAGGAGAGGGCACTGGAGTGGATCATCTCCTTCCTCGACGGAAGAACACAGAGAGTCCGACTACCACCGTACAAGTCAGAGGCCACCGAAGTCATCTGCGGCGTCCCTCAAGGATCCCCCCTGAGCCCCACCCTCTTCAACGTCTACATGAGCCCCCTCGCGGCCATCGCACGCCAGCACAACCTCAACATCATCTCCTACGCTGACGACACCCAGCTGATCCTCTCCCTGACCAACGACCCCGCCGCCGCCAGAGCCAACCTTCACGAAGGGATGAAAGACGTAGTCGAGTGGATGACGACCAGCCGCCTGAAACTGAACTCAGACAAGATGGAAGTCCTCATCCTGGGCTCCTCGCCCTCCGCCTGGGACGACTCCTGGTGGCCCCCTGCCCTGGGCACCGCACCCAAACCGACAGACCACGCACGGAACCTGGGCGTCATCCTGGACTCCTCCCTCTCCATGACCAGACAAGTCAACGCCGTCTCCTCGTCGTGCTTCAACATCCTGCGCATGCTACGGAAGATCTTCCGGTGGATCCCCACCGAGACCAGGAAGACGGTCAACCAGGCCCTCGTCACCAGCCGACTGGACTACGGCAACGCCCTCTACGCCGGAACCACCGCCAAGCTCCAGAAGAGACTCCAGCGGATCCAGAACACCTCAGCCAGACTCATCCTCGACATCCCACGACACAGCCACATCTCCGGACATCTGAGAGACCTGCATTGGCTCCCCGTCAACAAAAGAATCACCTTCCGTCTCCTCACCCACGCACACAAAGCCCTACACGATCAAGGCCCGAGCTACCTCAACAACCGCATCAACTTCTACGCCCCCAAACGCCATCTCCGTTCAGCCAGTCACGCCCTCGCCGCCGTCCCCCGCATAAGAAGAACGACAACAGGAGGAAGGTCCTTCTCCTACCTGGCCGCCAAGACCTGGAACTCCCTCCCTCCCGACCTGCGCCTGACCCAAGACCACCTCTCCTTCGGGGAAGAAGCTCAAGACCTGGCTGTTCGAGCAGTAGCAGCACCCCCCCGCCCCCCAAGCGCCTTCAGACCCTCCGGGTAAGTAGTGCGCTCTACAAATGTCTTTGATTGATTGATTGATTGAGGTGTAAAAAGGGGCGTGGACTCATTACACCTCTCTACAATGCAGCCCCCTAGCGCACAGGCACGGCCCGTGTCGGGCGTTATACTGGGGCGGTGACGTCAGGCAGGGGAGGGTCAGGGTGGGGGGTTGTAAAATGCGAGATATGGACCATTAGAGGTAAGTACCGATAAAAATAAATAAAACGAATTTCGTTGCCCACGCTGCATCACATTTGGCGATGCAGTGTGGGCAACGAAATTCGTTTTTTTTTCCGGTACTTACCTCTAATGGTCCATATCCCGCATTTTACAAGCCCCCACCCTGACCCTCCCCTGCCTGACGTAACTACCCCAGTA
The DNA here is from genome assembly GCF_964263255.1 of Lissotriton vulgaris. Classification (NCBI taxonomy): domain Eukaryota; kingdom Metazoa; phylum Chordata; class Amphibia; order Caudata; family Salamandridae; genus Lissotriton; species Lissotriton vulgaris. The sequence continues at coordinate 730,042,450 of NC_141687.1, forward strand.
TAACGCCCGTGCCTGCTGGCGCATACTGGAGGTTCCTGGTGAACTAGGTATTCAAGGGGAATCAGTTCCCCCTCTGCAAACGCACCAGGGGGCTGCGTTGCTGAGAGGTGTAAAAAGGGGCGTGGCCTCATTACACCTCTCTGCAAGGCAGGCCCCTGGCTCATACTGGAGTTTCCTGGTGGCTAGTTGGCCCCCAGAGACCTCCAGTATGCAAGGGGAATTAGTTCCTCCTCTGCAAATGCGCCAGGGGGCTGCGTTGCAGAGAGGTGTAATGAGGCCATTACCCTTTTTACACCTCTCTGCCATGCAGCCCCCTGGCGCATACTGGAAGTTCCTGGTGGGCTAGTAGGCCCCCAGGGACCCCCAGTATGCAAGGGGACTTAATCCCCCAACTTAGAACACGCTACAGGGCTCGTTTGCACAGTGGTGAAGATAGGGGGCGGGGCTTGATGTGATGTGAGTGCAAACATGCCCTGTGGCGCGTTTTAAGTTGGGGAGTTAATTCCTCTTCAATCCAGAGGTCCCCTAGGGGGCAACTAGTCTAACAGGTATCTCCAGTAAGCTCCACGGAGCTGTGTTGCAGAGTGTTGTAAAAAGGGGGCGTGCCCTCTGAACACCTCTCTGCAACACAGCTGCCTGGCGTATACTGGAGGTACCTGGTGGGCTAGTTGGCTCACAGGGGACCTCAGTATTGAAGAGGAATTAATTCCCCAGTCTAAAATGCGCCATGGGCGTGTTTGCACACATGTTACCTCAGGCTCCACCCCCTTCCTTCACTATTGAGCAAAATCAGCGGCACTACGAATTCCGATTTACTTTCCTGTTATCACAAGAAACATCAGTGCTGCATCTTTGAGCGCACTACGGATCCTGAAAAGTAATTCTAACCAAACTTACAGTAACTTGAATTTCCTTCTATAGGCTAACATTGACTGGTTTCACTTGGAAATTTTTTTAAGTGTGGAGTTTTGGAACTTAAAAAAAATCCTCAAAAATCAGTCGAACTACGAATTCCAATTTACTCACCTGTTATCAGGAGATACCTCAGTGCTGCATCTTTCAGCTCACTATTATTCCTGAAAAGTAAATTTAACTGTACTTACCAGTAAGTTGAATTTCCTTCCAAGGATATCATTGCCTGCTATATAAATATATATAAATTAAAAAAATATTACATAAAAAAATTACAATTTCAACATTTAATTTTTTTTCTCCAATTTATATAAAAAATATGTAATGTAATTAAAAAAATAAAATATCTAAAACTAACTTCTTTGAAACAATGTAGTAAATTAGTATAAAAAAATATAAAAATGAATACATTTAAAAATTATCATTTACAAAACCTTTGAAATTCACTAAAAAAAACATAGGTTTCAGCCAGGTTATAAATAGGAATTAGCATTTAAAAAACCTTTGAAATTCACTGAAAAAACCGTAGGTTTCAGCCATATTATAGTTAGGAATTAGCATTTAAAAAACCTTGCAAATTTACTGAAAAAAACATAGGTTTCACACATGTTATAGTTAGCTGGACATTTCACGCATACAAAACCATTGAAATTGCCCTGTTATGGTTAGTTCAGCTAACTATAACTTGCGCGCCCGCAATGCACTGCTGATGACGTCACATGTTACATCACGTATGACATGGTCAGTGACATCACTCATGACATCACTGATGACATCTCAAATTACATCACTGATGACATCACTGATGACATCACTGATGACATCATCCTTGTGAAAGAGAGGCAGACCTCCTCTCACCCTAATATAACACATATTCAAAAATAGAACCTAATTTTTTTTTTTTAAATGGAGATACCAATACCAGTTAGAACAACCTATTCAGTAATTCCAAAATCTACATACACATCCACTCATTCACCAATAGTTCTATATAGTCACTCATACATGTACTCACTCATCATATGTACTCATACACCTATACATCCTGTTACACACCTACACTTATACATAGAGTTATTCACACATATACTCACACATGCAAATAAAATATCATAAATACATTTACTTGCATACACAGCTCTACACACACCACTACACTTATTTCTACAGAAATGTACACATACTTATTCATACAGGAACTCTTCCAATCTGTCACTGTCATATATCCTTACTTATATACATCAATACTCACATATACTAGTTTAAAACATATGTACTTACTCATAAAGACACTATTGAGGCAGTCATTCACTCACTAACACACCCATACACACACTTATCCACCCATACAGTCCTGCACACATGCTGTCTTCAAAACACATACAAACAGTGAGTCAGTCATTCATGCATCTGTACGCTAAGTAATACCCCCCACCAAACAATACAGACACTCATTCTGATACTCAAAAAAACAACTAATAACCCATATTGACACTCATGTAGCTACTCACTAACCCATGCAGCCACTTATACACTAAGTGAAACACTGATACAGATATTTACATATTTAAACATTACTCGCTAATACATGTATTCACTAGGATATTCTTAATAAGTCAGTTATACAATCAATTTTACAACAAAAAAACAATTATACACTTATTTACCCATTTATTCTTCCATTAACCTTTAGATATACATATATAAAAAATATTTATTTTTCAGAAAGACACACATTCACTGGGTGATGCCATCAGTGATGTCATTGGAGATGTCATCATTGATGTCATGAGTGATGTCACTGACCATGTCATGAGTAATGTAATATGTGACGTCATCAGCAGGGCATTGCAGGCGCGCAAGTTATAGTTAGCTGAACTAACTATAAGGGGGAATTTCAATGGTTTTGTATGAGTGAAATGTTCAGCTAACTATAACATGTGTGAAACCTATGGTTTTTTCAGTGAATTTGCAAGGTTTTTTAAATGCTAATTCCTAACTATAACGTGGCTGAAACCTATGGTTTTTTCATTGAATAATATATATATATATATATATATATATATATATATATATGATTTCTCCACAAACCCACCCCGTCTCATTTATCAGCGGTTCTTGTTTGGATGTGAAGCCCCAATGTAAATTCCAAAACAAGAGCGTCCATCTGTGGTTTCAGAAAGGCATTTCTTCTCAGCAACAAACTACCCAACAGATTTCGGAGACCATTCTCCTTGATCACAGGTCCTCAGTTGGACTACAATGAGTGCCATCTACTCTAAAATATTAGGAACTGTGAGTTCCATGTTACTACAAACAGCATACTACATGATGTAGCTGTAACCTTATCTACGAAGGCCTAAGCAATATGGCTGATCTGCAGCCTTGATGGTTCAGTCACTGCCTAGGAAATGTGTGACGTTGCTTTAATATTTATATTAGCTGTAGTGGCACTGTCAAATATTACAGAGTGAACACAAACCAAACTGATGATATTTTCTGAAAACTATCCCCACTCACCAAGGATGCTAGAGAAGTCATTTATCCAAAAACATGGAAATGTAGATTCATTTGTAGTGACATGGTCACAAATGATGTTGATGATGCTTGGTGAACACTTGAGGGACACCCTTCATGCTGAAGGATAATATCATGACATGATATTGCATCGTGACTGAAATAGACCCTTCAGTAATCAGGCATGATTATTCTCCTTGAGGATACAAAGCCTTTTAAGATATTTACTGAATATCTCAATACTTAGAAACTGAGGGTTTAATCAGTGCATTTTTCTGCTCTACATCTGTTCATCAGCCCATCCAATGCTGACCACGTCTTGGTGATATAGGTGCACTTATTGTTAAAGTGATAACTGGAATTCAGAGGACCTGGACAACGTGAGACATTCAGGAAGGTACAAACTTTCCCAAGACACAACTGAGCTATAAATGTAGCATATTGTTAGCCCATACGGAGATATGGGAACTTAAGTAAGCCTCATTTAATGTGCCCTCAACACTCTTTTTTACTCGATCTCTTAGGGTGGGCTTCCTCTCCATACATAAAAAATTGCCCACCTCATTCTCACTGATACTCATAATAAGAATTACTTCAGGTGTGGAACCCTAGAGGTCCCCAGAGAATCTATGTGATGGAAACAGATGTTGAACCTGATGTGCCCCAGTAACTGGGTAAGGCATGGCTCCGGTATGTATTTCCTCTTCCGCTCAGATTCTTCAAGATCCTTCACCTGCAATGAGCATCCGAATGATCAGAAAAGGATGAGGAAGTAGTATGAGATCTGTGATATTGCCATGCTTGCTTGAAGGTTTCATGATCTTAACAGCTTAGTCAGATATATTACATAACAGAAATATTGTCTGCTAAATATTGTTAAAAAAAAGTATCAATCAATAGCCGTATACATACTATTATCAACTGCGATTGTACAATATTTTTGCAACCGATATTTAAGACACAATGGTTATGCCAGACAATATTCTGTGAAATTCGGGGGCCACACCTTTGTGCTTATACTTTTTGGATGTGCACTACAGATATTAATCCTCACTCGGGTGATCACTCAACCATCTTTTGTGACTTCTTGAAATTCTCCCTTGCACTTCAGCCTTTTATGCGCCTACTGTGAGAACTCTTCACCGCCATTGTGGGAACATTGCACGTTTTCTAAAGGTGGAGCCCATGAGGATACTGTCTGCAAATATCCACCCAGGAGGTCTGGAAACATACCAGAATATGAGGGCGGGGAGGGGGGGGGAACTAACATTACACCTCCAGGGCAAGGAAGGTGCTCCTCTATTCATCCTGAGCAGAAGGAACTGACATGTGCTTCTTTCCATCACAAGTAAGGAATAAAGGGGCATATTATCAAGGGGGTTTATCTCTGCTTTTTTGGCTTAAAAGCCAAGAAAGCGGAGATAAAATTATCTCCCTATTACCTAGCTGTCGCTAACACCAGTTAGCGACAGCTAGTAGGAGATAGCGACCATCTTGGGTCCCACTTTGCATGTCAGTGATATTTATCACGAATGACAGGCAAAGTGGGCGTGCCAAGATGTTAGCGACTGGAAACAGCCGCTAACATCGCTATCTTCTATTACCAACTTTTGAAGATATTCGCGCTAAACGCGAATATCTCCAAAAGCTAACACCTGCCCTGAGCAGTTCGTAGCCATGTTATCCAATGGGAGGAGGATAACATGGCTAAGCGCATTAGCTTGGTAATGCATGAATATTGCTGACTTTTCAGCGATATTCATGCTTTGCGGCCGATTTTTATCGCATTTGCAATAAACCTTGGTAATACCAAGGTTTATCTGCGATAAAAATCGCCGCAGCTCAGCGGTAAATTTTTGTCTCTAGCCAAGCAATAGCGATAATTATCGCTATTGCTTGGTAATATGCCCCAAAATGATTAAGAAGGAAGAGGGGTCGCTGGATTCAGGCACTTTTTTCCAGGAATAATTTAAGAGGAGATATCATATGAAAGATTGATATTTTTGTGGGGGCGAATATGTTGGTACTACGTCATCAACGTCCATAATATTATACACAATTGTGGTGATAATATTTTTCACTTATGAATGACAGCAAATGAAAATAGCGTGGTTATTCCTTAGCTTTATTATAATGTTGTTCCTTAAACATGTTGGTATCGGACTTACACACATTTAACTAGTTTGGTTGGGCCTGTGTCGCTGAATATTTTGTTCTTTTTCTCCTCCTCTTACCCATCCGTACAGCGGGTGTATCTCTCCCATCTGACACCATGAAAATGACTGTGATATTTCAGACAGAGAGTAATGACTCTGTTGCCCAGAGGCGGAAATACAGCTGCTCGATTTGAGACAGGGGAAAGGGCTCCTCTGTAAATACAGATAACTGTTAAAAAAAATAAGTAAATAGCAGATTAACATTGTGAAAATTCTATTAACCATGGAAGCCCTTCTAGATTTATGCCTTTTTATTTTAATTCGCTTGCATAATTTTGACCGATCTGATACCTCAAGAATTGACCACGAAGATAAAGATGATGTCATTTACGTTTTTTTAATCTCTTACCATATTGCACTTTTATCCTCATTAGAAAAATAATAGAATGCTATTCGCAGAAAAAAGCATGAGTGACACTGTTCGCTTATACTCCTCTTACACATTTTTTGTTGTGCTCATACCAAGTAATGAACCTACGATTTGCCACATGCGACTCTTTATCTAATATTCGAATAGAAAAGAGGGCTACAGTCAAAAAGGAAGACTGGTGTACAGATGTAACAAAATTCACTTTAGAATGTTGAGCAAGAAATATTTTGTGTTCATTTAATTTAAATATATGTTAAGAATTGACTTTTTTTTTAATGGGAAGTTCACAAATAGTGAGCACCTTATATTGGTGTTTCAAAAATGTAGATCATGAGCTCAATTACAAGAGCCATTCCATTTCTTATACTCATATTTCTTAAATAGGATTGGCTGCAATTTGCAAACTTTCAAGTCTGTTTGTTTGGGGAACAAGATAGCAAGGACGCTTTGTAATGGCTCTTGGAAACAAAATGCCATATTTTGCTGTGATGATAACATTTTTAATCAGGATTAATCGCAAAAACCCAAACATGCTAAGTACCAGCGTCAAGTATGTAGTCTTCCTGCGGCAAAAGATAAACATAATCCTTCTGTTTGAGCTTTGACAAAATGAAATATCCTTTTTAGGTAGAAACATCTGTTTAGAATGTTAGTAATGTCGTCTGTGTGTCCAGTGAAAAATGGGTTCTTGCAAGAGGCTAGCCTGATAAATGTAATATGTTTGAGCCAAGTTCTCGCTTTTCTTTGCTGCCCCTATCTCCAGTTCCTGTTTCAAAGGTTTGACAGATACCTGTGAAGAGGAAGAGGAGGTGGGAGTGGTATGATGATTCATCTTTGAAAGCTGTGCTGCTTCCCTACGGAGTGAGACCACAATATTGTCACAAACTACTATGAGAAGGGGAATGGAATCAAGAAGCAGCACAGGGGCATATTACCAACAACTAGCGATAATTTTTGTCTCTAACTTGTTTAGAGACAAAAATTATCGCCGCACATCGGCGATTTTTATCGCAAATAAACCTTGGTATTATCAAGGTTTAACGCAAATGCGGTAAAAATCCCCGCAAAGCATGAATATCGCTGAAAAGTCAGCGATATTCATGCATTAGCGAGCTAATGCTCTTAGCCATGTTATCCACCTCCCATTGGATAACATGGCTAAGAACTGCTCAGGGCAGGTGTTAGCTTTTGGAGATATTCCCGCTTAGCGCGAATATCTCCAAAAGTTGGTAATAGGAGATAGCGATGTTAGAGACTGTTTTCAGTCTCTAACATCTTGGCACGCCCACTTTGCATCTCATTAGTGATAAATATCACTGACATGCAAAGTGGGGCCCAAGATGGTCGCTATCTCCTACTAGCTGCCGCTAACTGGTGTTAGCGGCAGCTAGGTAATAGGGAGATAATTTTATCTCCACTTTCTTGGCTTTTAAAGCCAAAAAAGCGGAGATAAACCCCCTTGATAATATGCCCCACACTTCCTTCCCGCTAAATTAACCAGACATATACCAAATGGCTATGCTCTTTCTGCAGGGGAAATAATTGTCCTGTGCTAAGTGTGATCTCAGTATCTAAGTGGTAAGGACTCACTTTAAAGGGTCCCTATTCTATCACTAGTCCATCAGTTTTTATGTATAGATGTTGCATTGTTCTGTATTGCATATTTCCAATGATCCAGAGTATTTATATGTCGCTCCCAGACAGTACAGAGTTGTTGGTAGAGTGGACCTTATAGCTAAAGACCTTGAAAAGGTGTTTAACACTGTTAGCTAGGCCTACCTGGAGGTCGTTATGGACCAGATGCAGAAGGGAGCCTCTTGGGTGACATGGGTTCGACTGCTGTACACAAGACCGATTGCACAGGTCCACTTGGGCAGAATTGTGTTGAGCTCCTATGATGTGTGTCGGGCAACCAGGCAGGGGTGCCTCCTGTCCTTGCTCTTGTTCGCACTGGCTATTGAGCCACTGGTGAAGCTATGTTGGATGAGGGAACAGGGACGGAGTATCCAGGTGGCTGGCACTTAACATCTGATATCCCTGTATGCCAATGATCTGCTGATGTATGCGGCCAATATGAACAGTGATGTCCCTTTCATGTTACAGCTCTTAAAGGGGTGTCTGGAGTACAGGTGAATCTGGTGAAAATGTGTTTCCCCAGTGTTATCAGGAGCGGTTAGGCTGAGGACCCCGTGGCCGGAAATCAGTTGGACCCCTTGACATTTCAGCATTTAGCGATACAATTTTATCAGGCCATAGAAGATCTCTGGGAGGGCAACCTGGGGGTGGTGATATGCTCCCTGAAGAGTAGTGTGGCATTCTGTCGTACACTACGACTCCACATTATGGCATGGATTGCCTTAGCTAAAGTGATCATACTGCCACGGTTGCCTTACTATTTAAACAATCTCCCTACCTGGGTGTCTCTACAATGGTTCTGTCACTTGGACACTTTGTTGAGGGAGCTCATCTGGGATAGGGTAGTGGCACAGAGTGTCTCTGGACATATTTCTTTGACCTCTCTTAAAGGGGGGGGGGGTTAGGAGGTTGCAGACTTTGATCTGTATTATATGGTGGCACAGCTGTGATCTGTCACACTCTGGCTGGTTTGTGCAGATTTGACTGAACTGGGGTGCTCCGGGTTGGTGGCTCACCAGAGAGTACTCCTGGCCCGACTTTTGCGATGAATGCCGCAAAGAGTGGGAGGCAGTTTGCTCTTGGAAATTGTGCTTCAGAGCTGTTGACTAGTGTCCGGAGGATGCAGGAGTATCTATGGTATACCCCTACTCTTCCATTGGTTGGACTGTCACTTGCGGATCCTCCCATGTTCTTTTAAATGGCTCAGTTGGTGATGGAAGAGGGGCTGGTGACCATCAGCGATTCTTTTGAGGCCAAATACATTATTACCCTTGTGGTGATGGTGGAGATGCATAGCTTGCCCAGGAAAATTCCTTATCTATGAGGCATTGTCCAGAACATTCACAGCCCATTGGGATACAGGAGTGAACGATCCCTGGACACATGCAGTTCTGCATTTAATATTCTCCCTGGGAATGAGTCGACATATTGTTTAGTGGCTATATAGTACTGTTAAAGCGATGGTGCAGAAGCCCCTGTCCGCTCTTTGTCAAAAGTGGAATGGCATATTGGACTGGGAAGTATAAACCAGGAACGGGTGAGGATACTAGCGTAGGCACAAAAAGTCGACCAGAATGCCTGGTTTAAGGTGATCTAGTTTAACTACCTTCCCCAGACGTACCTCACCCGAAGAAGCTGACTGCGATATATGGGGAGGAGGCCAAACACTGTCCCCTCAGCGTGGTGGTGGAGGAAGATTTCTGCCATATGGCTTGGTCCTGTGCACCTTTCAGGATGTTTTGGACATGGTAGTACATCAGCTAGGTGTGACACTAGATTGGGATATTTCATGGTCCTTGGAAGAATGCCTACTGGGAGCCTTTCCTTTGCCTGCTTTCCATGAAAGTGGGGAACCTACTTCATAGACCTATCCTTTTTTATTAGCCAAGCAGCAGATTTCCATGACATGGAAGTCGACAGATGGCCCAGTGCTGGCCTGATGGGGTGCCGCTGTCAAGGAATGGGCTTGGTGGAGGATCCGGACTTACAACAGGGAGATGCACAGGAGTGGAGGAGGAGACCAATTGTGCCCCTATGGATGGAACTGTTGGACACCTTTGAAAACCTATTGGACTGCAGTCAACCCCCACAGGGAGCTTGGACTCTCGGAGTGACACTGGGAAAACTGCTTAAGTATGAACCTTGGGGTATGGCTAGGATCACCCACGATGGACACAACTAGGGGCCAACATGAGTGTACGTGGTGACTTGCACTCTGTGTAGACTTGTGGTGAAAGCAATGAGTGTGTGGGACCCATATGATGTATGATGTATGGAGGTATTTTGCCTGTGCTGGCCTTTCCCCCCGATCAGGTGCTGTTCCCCAACTGCTTTCCTAGTTTGATGCACTGGTTGATGGCCCACCGAAAAACCCACTGTTCAATTGTTAGTCACCTTATTGTTGTTTCAGTATTTTCACCTTATTATGTCTGTACTGGATCCGTCTACTGTACATTATGTCTGGGTGTCTCACTAGTTTGTGGAAATGCTGCAAGTAGTCCAATGTTTATGATTAATAATATACATGCAGACATCTTGCTCTCTTTCAGTTGATAAGGTACAACCCCATCCCTGTGGAGCATGATGGAAATGTCATATTGATGAGCTGTTATATTATGCAACTGCAATACTATGAAAAATAACAATAAGAAACTTTAACAAAAATACAGTGTATGTTTGCATTAGTGCCTTATTATTGTATTCCTATAACGTTAACTTGTGTTGTAAAACATTTTAACACTCTTTGCCACCTCCACATGAGAAACAAATCAAAACATCCCCTAAGACTTAGAAATCCCTCTTGATATATATGGAGATGCACCTTATTAGGGACGACCTCTCCAGTGCCATGCATGCATGGTTTTCGAACGTGCCACTCTTTGTGGGTCTTTCTTTAGAAAACAATATATGTGACTATTGCTATTGGCATGACATGGCATTCCCTATGAAGGCAGGAACCATTTTTGTGTAAAATACTCCTTCTTTTATAGACAACTCTGTGCATGGGTGGCCTACTAAAGCTGGGTTGGTGGAGACATGCGCTCACTCCAGATAGAGGAACTTAATAAGGTCTGTGGGAAGGGAAGCTACAGAAATGCTTGGCATATTACGAAATATGTGTTACCTCAATTGCAACCAAATCCACCCATCTCGACATACCTATATGAACAAGAAGGCAAGTCAGCAGTGCTGCCACTCCCACTTGGTTGACAAATGTTCTATATTGCAGCTCACTGCTCCTAGTCTGTACCCGTATTGCAAAGGTCTGTGAGTCCACCGGAGGGTAGTATGTAGTACTTCACAAATTAACCAGATAAAGTAAATTTTAAATAAGAAGTAGCACAAAAGAAGAACAACATAGAATGAGCTCAACAGCAGAGCTATCACATATAATCAAACAGTACTGGGTTCAGTTGAGGCATCTTTTATCATTGTAGGTCACTCTAGACTCGAATAACTTGTAGTACTTAAAATTCTGGACTCTGCTATTGTGTGGTACCGAAGCTCTGCACTCGTGTCATAAATATTATCGTATCATGACGATTTTAGTACTAGCAGACCGGAAATGGCTTAAATACTATACCTAAGCATTTCCGTCATGATTGAGTGACGAAATCACCCTGAAATCGTAGTTTTTGTCTTGAACCCTCGGGTTCCATTTTGTGAGCGGCATCCATTTTGTGATTGCCCTTACATAGCCAAATAACTAAGGCCGAATTCGATCTGAAAGGACACGTACACCTTTGCTGACTCCTCTGTGACCTGGGCGAGCTGACTCCACTGCCTCAAGCCAAACCTGTTCGGGCAGTTCCTTTCCCAGTGGCCGAACGAGATTAGTATCGAGGCACAACATGTCATAAACCGTTCATCGCACACAAGCTATGTCTAATCTCACACACACCTGTCCCTGTTTCTTCTTTATGACCTGTTTTACAAGGAGGAGGTGCCCGATTTTATTAGGGGTCCGTCGATATCTGATGAAAGTTCTGGGCCGTGCCGGGTAATCTATCATGAACTGGACAAACTGAAATGTGGGCTTGTCATCATGTCTCTGCTTTTTCTTTGTAGTAAAATTATTTGTATGGTCAACTGTAAATCAGGAATGTTTGCCTGAAGCTCATTATTTCGTATAAAAAGAGAAGGCTGGTTCTGTAAATTCGAGCAGTCTCCTGAGAACATACATGCTGTTGTACTTCTAGGATACCTGTTACTGGTTGCAGCCAATAAATACAATCTTTGACTTCACCTAGAAGACTCTGTGTTTCTGTAGTCTGAAACAGGAAGTACTCGAGGTCTTTGGGTGTTCTCCCTGGCACCGCCGGGTCCATAAAAACCCGGTACCTCAAACTCAATGCATAATGTGAGAGCCTGTCAACCTTTGATTCCGCAAAAATAAATGGGGCACAAGTGAAATAAAAAGTACTACAGTCATGCACCAAAAAAAACCAATATTGATAAGTCATCTGCTTCAAGGCTAGAATTATTTTCAAACTTACAGAGTAACTGAGCAGGAGTTTCTTTTTGTTTTTTATGTAGAGTGTATGCTGATATTCAGCCTGATTCCACGACGATTTTAGATTACCAGCGAAATAGCAAGAAAGCGAATTTTTTATAGTCCAACAGCAGGCATCATTTTCAAAAGATACCAGAACAGAACATACCAGAAGACGCAATTGATTCTTTAGCAAGTAGACTACATTTCCCCGCTTGCTACTATGCCACTAAAGTTAATGAGAAAGAACAATCCCAGAACAAGCCACCACACAATGTCTTGCTTGAGGTAACATACAGAAGGCGCTGGCAGCAGTTCTACAGCATTGCAAATAAGTGTTTAACAGCACAGATTCAATAAGTAGATTTGGTTCAGATGTACTTATGGCAAAAAAGAAGTTACAAAACTGTGACTATCACAGGGCTCACTGATAAACACAGAAGGCCAGAATGCAAAACATGAAAAGCAGACAGGTTTTCAGCAAAGAGGCCCTATACATATCTAGCTCTATTTCCTTCAACCCTCAAAGGAAGCGTCCATAAATACAGTCAGCAATGTACAAATCTGTTTTTACATGTAAAACTACCTTATGCATGCAAATACTCATTTATTAAAGTGAAAACAACTTTTGAAATTCACAGAAGATGATTTTACACTTCTAAAAAGAATTACACATAAATTAGCCCATAAGTGAATCTACTTCCAAAGCCGTTGGCATGCAGTGATGGGAATGCTCACATTTGTGTGTTTGCTTGTACTTAGAGGAAACCATTTGGCTCCTGAGGGACTCCGTAGAACTGTAACACAAGTGTTAGAGCGGAATGCAGTGAAGTCTGGTTTAGAATATTGAGTATGCATTTACACGCAGATGAATAATGAAGTGTAAAACTAAGATCTGCGTATGGCATAGTCATTGGCGGGTACCCTGGTTGGGGAGGACACTACGACTGGTGAAGAGTTAGTGGATAAGTAACCAGAAGATCAACTGTACTCTCGCAGAGACTTTCCCATGGTCCAAGCAAACTGCAGTCGAAATATGGCACCAATGCTTAATGCATGTGGAGTCAATCTGCAACTACAGCCGCTGTAAAGAAGTTTAAAACTACAAAAGCATTGCATAGAACTCAACGTATCAGTGACTAAGAACCTGTTGGTCAGACCATACCTAATGGCACCATGCTGCCACGCAATATACAGTCATACACAATCCAGAGTGTTAATGCTAAAAGGAGATACAACCAGGTTTTCAAAGAGCAGCTATTAATAATCACAAGTTGCAAGAAAATGTTACTATTTGAAAGTTGTGAAGACAAAGTGCATGCAAAGAAAAATCAAAGAATACAACAATTATTTACTCACCAGAACCTGAGTAAAGTGAGCGGGTGCGATCTCAGCACCAGGTTCCACAAAACCAGACAAGCACAAGGGTTGTGCTTACAATGCTGATAGGTCCTGTCAAGCCGAAAGAAGGGTAATGAAAGCGGTCCAAACGGGAACATAGCAGTGTGCAACAATCAGAACTGTCACAGATATCTTTGTAATACTGAAACACTGCTTATCCAATGGAGGCAAAGACAGAGGCCGTCATTTCACAATTTATCAAGGATGATCCAGAGACCAGCATATCTCAAGATCTTAGAGATGGCTCACATGCACCGACTCAAGATGAATCACTGTGTGAGCCAGAGAGGGCTCCACCTTCAATATAAATCACTCCCAGAAATGAGCACAATGCTGCCATTTTCCTGAAACCACCACCACCGTTTGATACCGCTACAAGACAAAATATTGGTGATAGAGAGACTGCTTTCGGAGAGATATTTGATGATTTCAATGATGCAATTGAAGAGACTGATAACAAAAAGATTATCAAGTATCTAAAAAATGGGGCTGGTGTAAAAGAAGTCATAAAGAAAATAACACAATCTGATGAAGACACCCCACATCATCAGGGTGTTAAATCTCAAGGTTAATTCAATGCTAAATGTTGATTACGAACAATACATCTTCAACAAGAATGCCAGAAAGTTGGTGAAACCATTGATGAATTTGTGGAGTGACTCAACACACTTATCAGCATTGTAAGTTCAATGAATTTAATGATGAAGAAGCTAGGCATCTGAGAATTATTGATGGGTGCTTGTCAGGTGATGTATTAAACCCAGATCTGTTGACTGGGTGTGAGTGTTTGTTTGGTTCAGATGCTCCGTCCATCACCACCCCCTTTTGTACCGCTTTGTTCGCCATAAGTTGGCAGGGTATGCTCAGACGTGAGTCCCTTGCTCACTTTGCCACTGGATTCAAGCAAGCCTGGCTGAAGAAGGCTGTAAGGCCGGAAACCGGTCCTAGGAAGCTTGTTTCCGGTCCAGAGAAGGCATGGCTTGGCAGTTCGGGCTGGACTGTTCCCATGAGGCACAGGGTCAGACTGATTTGCATATGGCCATGTCTGAACTGGGGTGGCAGAGTGGGCTAAGAACAGTGACGGATTAAACACGGATCTGTGGACTGGGTGTGAGTGTTTGATTGGTTCAGATGTTCCGTCCATCACCACCCCCTTTTGTACCACTTTGTTCGCCATAAGTTGGCAAGGTATGCTCAGACGTGAGTCCCTTGCTCACTTTGCCACTGGATTCAAGCAAGCCTGGCTGAAGACGGCTGTAATGCCAGAAACCGGTCCTCGGAAGTTTGTTTCCGGTCCAGGGAAGGCCTGGCTTGGCAGTTCCGGCTGGACTGTTCCCATGAGGCACAGGGTTAGGCTGATTTGCATATGGCCATGTCTGAGCTGGGGTGGCAGAGTGGGCTAAAGAACGGTGATGGATTAAACCCAGATCTGTTGACTGGGTGTGAGTGCTTGATTGGTTCAGATGCTCCATCCTTTACCACCCCCTTTTGTACCGCTTTGTTCGCCATACGTTGGCAGGGTATGCTCAGACGTGAGTCCCTTACTCATTTTGCCACTGGATTCAAGCAAGCTGGTCTGAAGACAGCTGAAATGCCAATAACCAGTCCTCAGAAGCTTGTTTCCGGTCCAGGGAAGACATGGCTTGGCAGTTCGGGCTGGACTGCTCACATTAAGCACAGGGTCAGACTGATTTGCATATGGCCATGTCTGAACTGGGGTGGCAGAGTGGGCTAAAAAACGGTGATGGATTAAACCCAGATCTGTTGACTGGGTGTGAGTGTTTGATTGGTTCAGATGCTCCATCCATCACCACCCCCTTTTGTACCGCTTTGTTCGCCATAAGTTGCCAGGGTATGCTAAGACATGAGTCCCTTACTCACTTTGCCACTGGATTCAAGCAAGCCGGGCTGAAGACGACTGAAATGCCAATAACCAGTCCTCGGTAGCTTGTTTCCGGTCCAGGGAAGGCATGGCTTGGCAGTTCGGGCTGGACTGTTTCCATGAGGCACAGGGTCAGACTGATTTGCAAATGGCCATGTCTGAACTGGGGGGGCAGAGTGGGCTAAAGAACGGTAATGGATTAAACCCAGATCTGTTGACTGGGTGTGAGTATTTGATTGGTTCAGATTCTAAGTCTATCACCACCCCCTTTTGTACCACTTTGTTCGCCATAAGTTGGCAGGGTATGCTCAGATGTGAGTCCCTTGCTCACTTTGCCACTGCATTCAAGCAAGCCGGGTTGAAGACGGCTGAAATGCCAATAAACTGGTCCTCGGAAGCTTGTTTCCGGTCCAGGGAAGGCATGGCTTGCAGTTCGGGCTGGACTGTTTCCATGAGGCACAGGGTTAGACTGATTTGCAAATGGCCATGTCTGAACTGGGGGGGCAGAGTGGGCTAAAGAACGGTGATGGATTAAACCCAAATCTGTTGACTGGGTGTGAGTGTTTGATTGGTTCAGATTCTCCGTCCATCACCACCCCCTTTTGTACCCCTTTGTTCGCCATAAGTTGGCAGGGTATGCTCAGATGTAAGTCCCTTGCTCACTTTGTCACTGGATTCAAGCAAGCCGGGCTGAAGACGGCTGAAATGCCATAAACTGGTCCTCGGAAGCTTGTTTCAGGCCAGGGAAGGCATGGCTTGGCAGTTCGAGCTGGACTGTTCCCATGAGGCACAGGGTCAGACTGATTTGCATATGGCCATGTCTGAACTGGGGTGGCAGAGTGAGCTAAAGAACGGTGATGGATTAAACCCAGATCTGTTGACAGGGTGTGAGTGTTTGATTGGTTCAGATTCTCCGTCCATCACCACCCACTTTTGTACCGCTTTGTTCGCCATAAGTTGGGAGGGTATGCTCAGATGTGAGTCCCTTGCTCACTTTGCCACTGGATTCAAGCAAGCCGGGCTGAAGACGGCTGAAATGCCAATAAACCGCTCCTCGAAATCTTGTTTCAGGTCCAGGGAAGGCATGGCTTGGCAGTTCGGGCTGGACTGTTCCCATGAGGCACAGGGTCAGACTGATTTGCATATGACCATGTCTGAACTGGGGTGGCAGAGTGGGCTAAAGAACGGTGATGGATTAAACCCAGATCTGTTGACTGGGTGTGAGTGTTTGATTGGTTCAGAGTCTCCATCCATCACAACCACCTTTTGTACCGCTTTGTTCACCATAAGTTGGCAGGGTATGTTCAGACATGAGTCCCTTGTTTACTTTGCCACTGGATTCAAGCAAGCCGGGCTGAAGACTGCTGAAATGCCAGAAACCGGTCCTCGGAAGCTTGTTTCCAGGCAAAGGGAAGGCATGGCTTGGCAGTTCCGCAGGACTGTTCCCATGAGGCACAGGGTCAGACTGATTTGCAAATGGCCATGTCTGAACTGGGGGGGGGCAGAGTGGGCTAAAGAACGGTGATGGATTAAACCCAGATCTGTTCACTGGGTGTGAGTGTTTGATTGGTTCAGATGCTCAATCCTTTACCACCCCCTTTTGTACCGCTTTGTTCACCATAAGTTGGCAGGGTATGCTCAGACGTGAGTCCCTTACTCATTTTGCCACTGGATTCAAGCAACCCGGGCTGAAGACGGCTGAAATGCCAATAACCAGACCTCAGAAGCTTGTTTCCGGTCCAGGGAAGGCATGGCTTGGCAGTTCGGGCTGGACTGCTCCCATGAGGCACAGGGTCAGACTGATTTGCATATGGTCATGTCTGCACTGGGGTGGCAGAGTGGGCTAAAGAACGGTGATGGATTAAACCTAGATCTGTTGACTGGGAGTGAATGTTTGATTGGTTCAGATGCTCCATCCATCACCACCCCCTTTTGTACCACTTTGTTCGCCATAAGTTGGCAGGGTATGCTCAGACGTGAGTGCCTTACTCACTTTGCCACTGGATTCACACTAGCGGGCAAAGGAAGGCTGAAATGCCAATAACCAGTCCTCAGAAGCTTGTTTCCAGTCCAGGGAAGGCATAGCTTGGCAGTTCGGGCTGGACTGTTCCCATG
The DNA here is from genome assembly GCF_964263255.1 of Lissotriton vulgaris. Lineage (NCBI taxonomy): Eukaryota > Metazoa > Chordata > Amphibia > Caudata > Salamandridae > Lissotriton > Lissotriton vulgaris. Next base: position 730,059,990 of record NC_141687.1, read on the forward strand.
AGGCACAGGGTCAGACTGATTTACATATGGCCATGTCTGAACTGGGGTGGCAGAGTGGGCTAAAGAACGGTGATGGATTAAACCCAGATCTGTTGACTGGGTGTGAGTGTTTGATTGGTTCAGATTCTCCGTCCATTACCACCTCCTTTTGTACCGTTTTGTTTGCCATAAGCTGGAAAGGTATGCTCAGACGTGAGTCCCTTGCTCACTTTGCCACTGGATTCAAGCAAGCCGGGCTGAAGACGGCTGAAATGCCAGAAACTAGTCCTCGGAAGCTTGTTTCCAGTTCAGGGAAGGCATGGCTTGGCAGTTCGGGCTGGACTGTTCCCATGAGGCACAGGGTCAGACTGACTTGCATATGGCCATGTCTGAACTGGGTTGGCAGAGTGGGCTGAAGAACGGTGATGGATTAAACCCAGATCTGTTGACTGGGTGTGAGTGTCTGATTGGTTCAGATTCTCCGTCCATCACCACCCACTTTTGTACCGCTTTGTTCGCCATAAGTTGGGAGGGTATGCTCAGATGTGAGTCCCTTGCTCACTTTGCCACTGGATTCAAGCAAGCCGGGCTGAAGATGGCTGAAATGCCAATACACCGGTCCTCGAAATCTTGTTTCCGGTCCAGGGAAGGCATGGCTTGGCAGTTCGGGCTGGACTGTTCCCATGAGGCACAGGGTCAGACTGATTTGCATATGGCCATGTCTGAACTGGGGTGGCAGAGTGGGCTAAAGAACGGTGATGGATTAAATCCAGATCTGTTGACTGGGTGTGAGTGTTTGATTGGTTGAGAGTCTCCATCCATCACCACCACCTTTTGTACCGCTTTGTTCACCATAAGTTGGCAGGGTATGTTCAGACATGAGTCCCGTGTTTACTTTGCCACTGGATTCAAGCAAGCCAGGCTGAAGACTGCTGAAATGCCAGAAACCGGTCCTCGGAAGCTTGTTTCCAGGCAAAGGGAAGGCATGGCTTGGCAGTTCAACAGGACTGTTCCCATGAGGCACAGGGTCAGACTGATTTGCAAATGGCCATGTCTGAACTGGGGGGGGGGCAGAGTGGGCTAAAGAACGGTGATGGATTAAACCCAGATCTGTTGACCGGGTGTGAGTGTTTGATTGGTTCAGATGCTCAATCCTTTACCACCCCCTTTTGTACCGCTTTGTTCACCATAAGTTGGCAGGGTATGCTCAGACGTGAGTCCCTTACTCATTTTGCCACTGGATTCAAGCAAGCCGGGCTGAAGACGGCTGAAATGCCAATAACCAGACCTCAGAAGCTTGTTTCCGGTCCAGGGAAGACATGGCTTGGCAGTACGGGCTGGACTGCTCCCATGAGGCACAGGGTCAGACTGATTTGCATATGGTCATGTCTGCACTGGGGTGGCAGAGTGGGCTAAAGAACGGTGATGGATCAAACCTAGATCTGTTGACGGGGAGTGAATGTTTGATTGGTTCAGATGCTCCATCCATCACCACCCCCTTTTGTACCACTTTGTTTGCCATAAGTTGGCAGGGTATGCTCAGACGTGAGTGCCTTACTCACTTTGCCACTGGATTCACACTAGCGGGCAAAAGACGGCTGAAATGCCAATAACCAGTCCTCGGAAGCTTGTTTTCAGTCCAGGGAAGGCATAGCTTGGCAGTTCGGGCTGGACTATTCCCATGAGGCACAGGGTCAGACTGATTTACATATGGCCATGTCTGAACTGGGGTGGCAGAGTGGGCTAAAGAACGGTGATGGATTAAACCCAGATCTGTTGACTGGGTGTGAGTGTTTGATTGGTTCAGATGCTCCGTCCATCTCCACCCCCTTTTGTACCACTTTGTTCGCCATAAGTTGGCAGGGTATGCTCAGACGTGAGTCCCTTGTTCACTTTGCCACTGGATTCAAGCAAGCCTGGCTGAAGACGGCTGTAATGCCAGAAACCGGTCCTCTGAAGCTTGTTTCCGGTCCAGGGAAGGCCTGGCTTCGCAGTTCGGGCTGGACTGTTCCCATGAGGCACAGGGTCAGACTGATTTGCATATGGCCATGTCTGAACTGGGGTGACAGAGTGGGCCAAAGAACGGTGATGGATTAAACCCAGATCTGTTGACTGGGTGTGAGTGTTTGATTGGTTCAGATGCTCCATCCATCACCACCCCCTTTTCTACCCCTTTGTTTGCCATAAGTTGTCAGGGTATGCTTAGACATGTGTCCCTTACTCACTTTGCCACTGGATTCAAGCAAGCCGGGCTGAAGACGGCTGAAATGCCAATAACCAGTCCTCAGAAGCTTGTTTCTGGTCCAGGGAAGGCATGGCTTGTCAGTTCAGGCTGGACTGTTCCCATGAGGCACAGGGTCAGACTGATTTGCAAATGGCCATGTCTGAACTGGGGGGGGGGGCAGAGTGGGCTAAAGAACGGTGATGGATTAAACCCAGATCTGTTGACTGGGTGTGAGTGTTTGATTAGTTCAGATTCTCCGCCCATCACCACCCCCTTTTGTACCGCTTTGTTTGCCATAAGTTGGCAGGGTATGCTCAGATGTAAGTCCCTTGCTCACTTTGCCACTGGATTCAAGCAAGCCAGGCTGAAGATGGCTGAAATGCCAGAAACCGGTCCTCGGAAGCTTGTGTCAGGCCAGGGAAGGCATGGCTTGGCAGTTCGGGCTGGACTGCTCCCATGAGGCACAGGGTCAGACCGATTTGCATATGGCCATGTCTGAACTGGGGTGGCAGATTGGGCTAAAGAACGGTGATGGATTAAACCCAGATCTGTTGACTGGCTGTGAGTGTTTAATTAGTCTAGATTCTCTATCCATCACCACCCCCTTTTGTACCGCTTTGTTCGCCATAAGTTGGAAGGGTATGCTCAGCTGTGAGTCCCTTGCTCACTTTGCCACTTGATTCAAGCAAGCCGGGCTGAAGATGGCTGAAATGCCAGAAACCAGTCCTCGGAAGCTTGTTTCCGGTCCAGGGAAGGTATGGCTTGGCAGTTCGGGCTGGACTGTTCCCATGAGGCACAGGGTCAGACTGAATTGCATATGGCCATGTCTGAACTGGGGTGGCAGAGTGGGCAAAAGAACGGTGATGGATTAAACCCAGATCTGTTGACTGGGTGTGAGTGTTTGATTGGTACAGATTCTCCGCCCATCACCAACCCCTTTTGCACCGCTTTGTTTGCCATAAGTTGGCAGGGTATGCTCAGATGTAAGTCCCTTGTTCACTTTGCCACTGGATTCAAGCAAGCCGGGCTGAAGACGGCTAAAATGCCAGAAACCGGTCCTCAGAACCTTGTTTCTGTCCAGGGAAGACATGGCTTGGCAGTTCGGGCTGGACTGTTCCCATGAGGCACAGGGTCAGACTGATTTGCAAATGGCAATGTCTGAACTGGGGGGGCAGAGTGGGCTAAAGAACGGTGATGGATTAAACCCAGATCTCTTGACTGGGTGTGAGTGTTTGATTGGTTCAGATTCTCAGTCCATCACCACCCCCTTTTGTACCGCTTTGTTCGCCATAAATTGGCAGGGTATGATCAGATGTGAGTCCCTTGCTCACTTTGCCACTGGATTCAAGCAAGCCAGGCTTAGGACGGCTGAAATGCCAATAAACCGGTCCTCGGAACCTTGTTTCCGGTCCAGGGAAGGCATGGCTTGGCAGTTCGGGCTGGAATGTTCCCATGAGGCACAGGGTCAGACTGATTTGCATATGGCCATGTCTGAACTGGGGTGGCAGAGTGGGCTAAAGAACGGTGATGGATTAAACCCAGATCTGTTGACTGGGTGTGAGTGTTTGATTGGTTCAGATTCTCCGTCCATCACCACCCCCTTTTGTACCGCTTTGTACGCCATAAGTTGGCAGGGTATGCTCAGATGTAAGTCCCTTGCTCACTTTGCCACTGGATTCAAGCAAGCCGGGCTGAAGATGGCTGAAATGCCAGAAACCGGTCCTCGGAAGCTTGTTTCTGGCCAGGGAAGGCATGGCTTGGCAGTTCGAGCTGGACTGTTCCCATGAGGCGCAGGGTCAGACTGATTTGCATATGGCCAGGTCTGAACTGGGGTGGCAGAGTGGGCTAAAGAACGGTGATGGATTAAACCCAGATCTTTTGACTGGGTGTGAGTGTTTGATTGGTTCAGATTCTCCATCCATCACCACGCCCTTTTGTACTGCTTTGTTCGCCATAAGCTGGAAGGGTATGCTCAGACGTGAGTCCCTTGCTCACTTTGCCACTGGATTCAAGCAAGCCGGGCTGAAGACGGCTGAAATGCCAGAAACTGGTCCTCGGAAGCTTGTTTCCAGTTCAGGGAAGGCATGGCTTGGCAGTTCGGGCTGGACTGTTCCCATGAGGCACAGGGTCAGACTGACTTGCATATGGCCATGTCTGAACTGGGTTGGCAGAGAGGGCTGAAGAACAGTGATGGATTAAACCCAGATCTGTTGACTGGGTGTGAGTGTCTGATTGGTTCAGATTCTCCGTCCATCACCACCCACTTTTGTACCGCTTTGTTCGCCATAAGTTGGGAGGGTATGCTCAGATGTGAGTCCCTTGCTCACTTTGCCACTGGATTCAAGTAAGCCGGGCTGAAGATGGCTGAAATGCCAATACTCCGGTCCTCGAAATCTTGTTTCCGGTCCAGGGAAGGCATGGCTTGGCAGTTCGGGCTGGACTGTTCCCATGAGGCACAGGGTCAGACTGATTTGCATATGGCCATGTCTGAACTGGGGTGGCAGAGTGGGCTAAAGAACGGTGATGGATTAAATCCAGATCTGTTGACTGGGTGTGAGTGTTTGATTGGTTCAGAGTCTCCATCCATCACCACCACCTTTTGTACCGCTTTGTTCACCATAAGTTGGCAGGGTATGTTCAGACATGAGTCCCGTGTTTACTTTGCCACTGGATTCAAGCAAGCCTGGCTGAAGACTGCTGAAATGCCAGAAACCGGTCCTCGGAAGCTTGTTTCCAGGCAAAGGGAAGGCATGGCTTGGCAGTTCAGCAGGACTGTTCCCATGAGGCACAGGGTCAGACTGATTTGCAAATGGCCATGTCTGAGCTGGGGGGGGGGGGCAGAGTGGGCTAAAGAACGGTGATGGATTAAACCCAGATCTGTTGACCGGGTGTGAGTGTTTGATTGGTTCAGATGCTCAATCCTTTACCACCCCCTTTTGTACCGCTTTGTTCACCATAAGTTGGCAGGGTATGCTCAGACGTGAGTCCCTTACTCATTTTGCCACTGGATTCAAGCAAGCCGGGCTGAAGACGGCTGAAATGCCAATAACAAGACCTCAGAAGCTTGTTTCCGGTCCAGGGAAGACATGGCTTGGCAGTACGGGCTGGACTGCTCCCATGAGGCACAGGGTCAGACTGATTTGCATATGGTCATGTCTGCACTGGGGTGGCAGAGTGGGCTAAAGAACGGTGATGGATCAAACCTAGATCTGTTGACTGGGAGTGAATGTTTGATTGGTTCAGATGCTCCATCCATCACCACCCCCTTTTGTACCACTTTGTTTGCCATAAGTTGGCAGGGTATGCTCAGACGTGAGTGCCTTACTCACTTTGCCACTGGATTCACACTAGCGGGCAAAAGACGGCTGAAATGCCAATAACCAGTCCTCGGAAGCTTGTTTCCAGTCCAGGGAAGGCATAGCTTGGCAGTTCGGGCTGGACTGTTCCCATGAGGCACAGGGTCAGACTGATTTACATATGGCCATGTCTGAACTGGGGAGGCAGAGTGGGCTAAAGAACGGTGATGGATTAAACCCAGATCTGTTGACTGGGTGTGAGTGTTTGATTGGTTCAGATGCTCCCTCCATCTCCACCGCCTTTTGTACCACTTTGTTCGCCATAAGTTGGCAGGGTATGCTCAGACGTGAGTCCCTTGTTCACTTTGCCACTGGATTCAAGCAAGCCTGGCTGAAGACGGCTGTAATGCCAGAAACCGGTCCTCTGAAGCTTGTTTCCGGTCCAGGGAAGGCCTGGCTTCGCAGTTCGGGCTGGACTGTTCCCATGAGGCACAGGGTCAGACTGATTTGCATATGGCCATGTCTGAACTGGGGTGGCAGAGTGGGCTAAAGAACGGTGATGGATTAAACCCCGATCTGTTGACTGGGTGTGAGTGTTTGATTGGTTCAGATGCTCCATCCATCACCACCCCCTTTTGTACCCCTTTGTTTGCCATAAGTTGTCAGGGTATGCTTAGACATGTGTCCCTTACTCACTTTGCCACTGGATTCAAGCAAGCCGGGCTGAAGACGGCTGAAATGCCAATAACCAGTCCTCAGAAGCTTGTTTCTGGTCCAGGGAAGGCATGGCTTGTCAGTTCAGGCTGGACTGTTCCCATGAGGCACAGGGTCAGACTGATTTGCAAATGGCCATGTCTGAACTGGGGGGGGGGGCAGAGTGGGCTAAAGAACGGTGATGGATCAAACCCAGATCTGTTGACTGGGTGTGAGTGTTTGATTAGTTCAGATTCTCCGCCCATCACCACCCCCTTTTGTACCGCTTTGTTTGCCATAAGTTGGCAGGGTATGCTCAGATGTAAGTCCCTTGCTCACTTTGCCACTGGATTCAAGCAAGCCAGGCTGAAGATGGCTGAGATGCCAGAAACCGGTCCTCGGAAGCTTGTGTCAGGCCAGGGAAGGCATGGCTTGGCAGTTCGGGCTGGACTGTTCCCATGAGGCACAGGGTCAGACTGAATTGCATATGGCCATGTCTGAACTGGGGTGGCAGAGTGGGCAAAAGAACGGTGATGGATTAAACCCAGATCTGTTGACTGGGTGTGAGTGTTTGATTGGTACAGATTCTCCGCCCATCACCAACCCCTTTTGCACCGCTTTGTTTGCCATAAGTTGGCAGGGTATGCTCAGATGTAAGTCCCTTGTTCACTTTGCCACTGGATTCAAGCAAGCCGGGCTGAAGACGGCTGAAATGCCAGAAACCGGTCCTCAGAACCTTGTTTCTGTCCGGGGAAGACATGGCTTGGCAGTTCGGGCTGGACTGTTCCCATGAGGCACAGGGTCAGACTGATTTGCAAATGGCAATGTCTGAACTGGGGGGGCAGAGTGGGCTAAAGAACGGTGATGGATTAAACCCAGATCTCTTGACTGGGTGTGAGTGTTTGATTGGTTCAGATTCTCAGTCCATCACCACCCTCTTTTGTACCGCTTTGTTCGCCATAAATTGGCAGGGTATGATCAGATGTGAGTCCCTTGCTCACTTTGCCACTGGATTCAAGCAAGCCAGGCTTAGGACGGCTGAAATGCCAATAAACCGGTCCTCGGAACCTTGTTTCCGGTCCAGGGAAGGCATGGCTTGGCAGTTCGGGCTGGAATGTTCCCATGAGGCACAGGGTCAGACTGATTTGCATATGGCCATGTCTGAACTGGGGTGGCAGAGTGGGCTAAAGAACGGTGATGGATTAAACCCAGATCTGTTGACTGGGTGTGAGTGTTTGATTGGTTCAGATTCTCCGTCCATCACCACCCCCTTTTGTACCGCTTTGTACGCCATAATTTGGCAGGGTATGCTCAGATGTAAGTCCCTTGCTCACTTTGCCACTGGATTCAAGCAAGCTGGGCTGAAGATGGCTGAAATGCCAGAAACCGGTCCTCGGAAGCTTGTTTCAGGCCAGGGAAGGCATGGCTTGGCAGTTCGAGCTGGACTGTTCCCATGAGGCACAGGGTCAGACTGATTTACATATGGCCATGTCTGAACTGGGGTGGCAGAGTGGGCTAAAGAACGGTGATGGATTAAACCCAGATCTGTTGACTGGGTGTGAGTGTTTGATTGGTTCAGATTCTCCGTCCATTACCACCTCCTTTTGTACCGTTTTGTTTGCCATAAGCTGGAAAGGTATGCTCAGACGTGAGTCCCTTGCTCACTTTGCCACTGGATTCAAGCAAGCCGGGCTGAAGACGGCTGAAATGCCAGAAACTGGTCCTCGGAAGCTTGTTTCCAGTTCAGGGAAGGCATGGCTTGGCAGTTCGGGCTGGACTGTTCCCATGAGGCACAGGGTCAGACTGACTTGCATATGGCCATGTCTGAACTGGGTTGGCAGAGTGGGCTGAAGAACGGTGATGGATTAAACCCAGATCTGTTGACTGGGTGTGAGTGTCTGATTGGTTCAGATTCTCCGTCCATCACCACCCACTTTTGTACCGCTTTGTTCGCCATAAGTTGGGAGGGTATGCTCAGATGTGAGTCCCTTGCTCACTTTGCCACTGGATTCAAGCAAGCCGGGCTGAAGATGGCTGAAATGCCAATACACCGGTCCTCGAAATCTTGTTTCCGGTCCAGGGAAGGCATGGCTTGGCAGTTCGGGCTGGACTGTTCCCATGAGGCACAGGGTCAGACTGATTTGCATATGGCCATGTCTGAACTGGGGTGGCAGAGTGGGCTAAAGAACGGTGATGGATTAAATCCAGATCTGTTGACTGGGTGTGAGTGTTTGATTGGTTGAGAGTCTCCATCCATTACCACCACCTTTTGTACCGCTTTGTTCACCATAAGTTGGCAGGGTATGTTCAGACATGAGTCCCGTGTTTACTTTGCCACTGGATTCAAGCAAGCCGGGCTGAAGACTGCTGAAATGCCAGAAACCGGTCCTCGGAATCTTGTTTCCAGGCAAAGGGAAGGCATGGCTTGGCAGTTCAGCAGGACTGTTCCCATGAGGCACAGGGTCAGACTGATTTGCAAATGGCCATGTCTGAACTGGGGGGGGGGCAGAGTGGGCTAAAGAACGGTGATGGATTAAACCCAGATCTGTTGACCGGGTGTGAGTGTTTGATTGGTTCAGATGCTCAATCCTTTACCACCCCCTTTTGTACCGCTTTGTTCACCATAAGTTGGCAGGGTATGCTCAGACGTGAGTCCCTTACTCATTTTGCCACTGGATTCAAGCAAGCCGGGCTGAAGACGGCTGAAATGCCAATAACCAGACCTCAGAAGCTTGTTTCCGGTCCAGGGAAGACATGGCTTGGCAGTACGGGCTGGACTGCTCCCATGAGGCACAGGGTCAGACTGATTTGCATATGGTCATGTCTGCACTGGGGTGGCAGAGTGGGCTAAAGAACGGTGATGAATCAGACCTAGATCTGTTGACGGGGAGTGAATGTTTGATTGGTTCAGATGCTCCATCCATCACCACCCCCTTTTGTACCACTTTGTTTGCCATAAGTTGGCAGGGTATGCTCAGACGTGAGTGCCTTACTCACTTTGCCACTGGATTCACACTAGCGGGCAAAAGACGGCTGAAATGCCAATAACCAGTCCTCGGAAGCTTGTTTTCAGTCCAGGGAAGGCATAGCTTGGCAGTTCGGGCTGGACTGTTCCCATGAGGCACAGGGTCAGACTGATTTACATATGGCCATGTCTGAACTGGGGTGGCAGAGTGGGCTAAAGAACGGTGATGGATTAAACCCAGATCTGTTGACTGGGTGTGAGTGTTTGATTGGTTCAGATGCTCCGTCCATCTCCACCCCCTTTTGTACCACTTTGTTCGCCATAAGTTGGCAGGGTATGCTCAGACGTGAGTCCCTTGTTCACTTTGCCACTGGATTCAAGCAAGCCTGGCTGAAGACGGCTGTAATGCCAGAAACCGGTCCTCTGAAGCTTGTTTCCGGTCCAGGGAAGGCCTGGCTTCGCAGTTCGGGCTGGACTGTTCCCATGAGGCACAGGGTCAGACTGATTTGCATATGGCCATGTCTGAACTGGGGTGACAGAGTGGGCTAAAGAACGGTGATGGATTAAACCCAGATCTGTTGACTGGGTGTGAGTGTTTGATTGGTTCAGATGCTCCATCCATCACCACCCCCTTTTGTACCCCTTTGTTTGCCATAAGTTGTCAGGGTATGCTTAGACATGTGTCCCTTACTCACTTTGCCACTGGATTCAAGCAAGCCGGGCTGAAGACGGCTGAAATGCCAATAACCAGTCCTCAGAAGCTTGTTTCTGGTCCAGGGAAGGCATGGCTTGTCAGTTCAGGCTGGACTGTTCCCATGAGGCACAGGGTCAGACTGATTTGCAAATGGCCATGTCTGAACTGGGGGGGGGGGGGCAGAGTGGGCTAAAGAACGGTGATGGATTAAACCCAGATCTGTTGACTGGGTGTGAGTGTTTGATTAGTTCAGATTCTCCGCCCATCACCACCCCCTTTTGTACCGCTTTGTTTGCCATAAGTTGGCAGGGTATGCTCAGATGTAAGTCCCTTGCTCACGTTGCCACTGGATTCAAGCAAGCCAGGCTGAAGATGGCTGAAATGCCAGAAACCGGTCCTCGGAAGCTTGTGTCAGGCCAGGGAAGGCATGGCTTGGCAGTTCGGGCTGGACTGCTCCCATGAGGCACAGGGTCAGACCGATTTGCATATGGCCATGTCTGAACTGGGGTGGCAGATTGGGCTAAAGAACGGTGATGGATTAAACCCAGATCTGTTGACTGGCTGTGAGTGTTTAATTAGTCTAGATTCTCTATCCATCACCACCCCCTTTTGTACCGCTTTGTTCGCCATAAGTTGGAAGGGTATGCTCAGCTGTGAGTCCCTTGCTCACTTTGCCACTTGATTCAAGCAAGCCGGGCTGTTAGATGGCTGAAATGCCAGAAACCAGTCCTCGGAAGCTTGTTTCCGGTCCAGGGAAGGTATGGCTTGGCAGTCCGGGCTGGACTGTTCCCATGAGGCACAGGGTCAGACTGAATTGCATATGGCCATGTCTGAACTGGGGTGGCAGAGTGGGCAAAAGAACGGTGATGGATTAAACCCAGATCTGTTGACTGGGTGTGAGTGTTTGATTGGTACAGATTCTCCGCCCATCACCAACCCCTTTTGCACCGCTTTGTTTGCCATAAGTTGGCAGGGTATGCTCAGATGTAAGTCCCTTGTTCACTTTGCCACTGGATTCAAGCAAGCCGGGCTGAAGACGGCTAAAATGCCAGAAACCGGTCCTCAGAACCTTGTTTCTGTCCAGGGAAGACATGGCTTGGCAGTTCGGGCTGGACTGTTCCCATGAGGCACAGGGTCAGACTGATTTGCAAATGGCAATGTCTGAACTGGGGGGGCAGAGTGGGCTAAAGAACGGTGATGGATTAAACCCAGATCTCTTGACTGGGTGTGAGTGTTTGATTGGTTCAGATTCTCAGTCCATCACCACCCCCTTTTGTACCGCTTTGTTCGCCATAAATTGGCAGGGTATGATCAGATGTGAGTCCCTTGCTCACTTTGCCACTGGATTCAAGCAAGCCAGGCTTAGGACGGCTGAAATGCCAATAAACCGGTCCTCGGAACCTTGTTTCCGGTCCAGGGAAGGCATGGCTTGGCAGTTCGGGCTGGAATGTTCCCATGAGGCACAGGGTCAGACTGATTTGCATATGGCCATGTCTGAACTGGGGTGGCAGAGTGGGCTAAAGAACGGTGATGGATTAAACCCAGATCTGTTGACTGGGTGTGAGTGTTTGATTGGTTCAGATTCTCCGTCCATCACCACCCCCTTTTGTACCGCTTTGTACGCCATAAGTTGGCAGGGTATGCTCAGATGTAAGTCCCTTGCTCACTTTGCCACTGGATTCAAGCAAGCCGGGCTGAAGATGGCTGAAATGCCAGAAACCGGTCCTCGGAAGCTTGTTTCTGGCCAGGGAAGGCATGGCTTGGCAGTTCGAGCTGGACTGTTCCCATGAGGCGCAGGGTCAGACTGATTTGCATATGGCCAGGTCTGAACTGGGGTGGCAGAGTGGGCTAAAGAACGGTGATGGATTAAACCCAGATCTTTTGACTGGGTGTGAGTGTTTGATTGGTTCAGATTCTCCATCCATCACCACGCCCTTTTGTACTGCTTTGTTCGCCATAAGCTGGAAGGGTATGCTCAGACGTGAGTCCCTTGCTCACTTTGCCACTGGATTCAAGCAAGCCGGGCTGAAGACGGCTGAAATGCCAGAAACTGGTCCTCGGAAGCTTGTTTCCAGTTCAGGGAAGGCATGGCTTGGCAGTTCGGGCTGGACTGTTCCCATGAGGCACAGGGTCAGACTGACTTGCATATGGCCATGTCTGAACTGGGTTGGCAGAGAGGGCTGAAGAACAGTGATGGATTAAACCCAGATCTGTTGACTGGGTGTGAGTGTCTGATTGGTTCAGATTCTCCGTCCATCACCACCCACTTTTGTACCGCTTTGTTCGCCATAAGTTGGGAGGGTATGCTCAGATGTGAGTCCCTTGCTCACTTTGCCACTGGATTCAAGTAAGCCGGGCTGAAGATGGCTGAAATGCCAATACTCCGGTCCTCGAAATCTTGTTTCCGGTCCAGGGAAGGCATGGCTTGGCAGTTCGGGCTGGACTGTTCCCATGAGGCACAGGGTCAGACTGATTTGCATATGGCCATGTCTGAACTGGGGTGGCAGAGTGGGCTAAAGAACGGTGATGGATTAAATCCAGATCTGTTGACTGGGTGTGAGTGTTTGATTGGTTCAGAGTCTCCATCCATCACCACCACCTTTTGTACCGCTTTGTTCACCATAAGTTGGCAGGGTATGTTCAGACATGAGTCCCGTGTTTACTTTGCCACTGGATTCAAGCAAGCCGGGCTGAAGACTGCTGAAATGCCAGAAACCGGTCCTCGGAAGCTTGTTTCCAGGCAAAGGGAAGGCATGGCTTGGCAGTTCAGCAGGACTGTTCCCATGAGGCACAGGGTCAGACTGATTTGCAAATGGCCATGTCTGAGCTGGGGGGGGGGGCAGAGTGGGCTAAAGAACGGTGATGGATTAAACCCAGATCTGTTGACCGGGTGTGAGTGTTTGATTGGTTCAGATGCTCAATCCTTTACCACCCCCTTTTGTACCGCTTTGTTCACCATAAGTTGGCAGGGTATGCTCAGACGTGAGTCCCTTACTCATTTTGCCACTGGATTCAAGCAAGCCGGGCTGAAGACGGCTGAAATGCCAATAACAAGACCTCAGAAGCTTGTTTCCGGTCCAGGGAAGACATGGCTTGGCAGTACGGGCTGGACTGCTCCCATGAGGCACAGGGTCAGACTGATTTGCATATGGTCATGTCTGCACTGGGGTGGCAGAGTGGGCTAAAGAACGGTGATGGATCAAACCTAGATCTGTTGACTGGGAGTGAATGTTTGATTGGTTCAGATGCTCCATCCATCACCACCCCCTTTTGTACCACTTTGTTTGCCATAAGTTGGCAGGGTATGCTCAGACGTGAGTGCCTTACTCACTTTGCCACTGGATTCACACTAGCGGGCAAAAGACGGCTGAAATGCCAATAACCAGTCCTCGGAAGCTTGTTTCCAGTCCAGGGAAGGCATAGCTTGGCAGTTCGGGCTGGACTGTTCCCATGAGGCACAAGGTCAGACTGATTTACATATGGCCATGTCTGAACTGGGGAGGCAGAGTGGGCTAAAGAACGGTGAGGGATTAAACCCAGATCTGTTGACTGGGTGTGAGTGTTTGATTGGTTCAGATGCTCCGTCCATCTCCACCCCCTTTTGTACCACTTTGTTCGCCATAAGTTGGCAGGGTATGCTCAGACGTGAGTCCCTTGTTCACTTTGCCACTGGATTCAAGCAAGCCTGGCTGAAGACGGCTGTAATGCCAGAAACCGGTCCTCTGAAGCTTGTTTCCGGTCCAGGGAAGGCCTGGCTTCGCAGTTCGGGCTGGACTGTTCCCATGAGGCACAGGGTCAGACTGATTTGCATATGGCCATGTCTGAACTGGGGTGGCAGAGTGGGCTAAAGAACGGTGATGGATTAAACCCAGATCTGTTGACTAGGTGTGAGTGTTTGATTGGTTCAGATGCTCCATCCATCACCACCCCCTTTTGTACCCCTTTGTTTGCCATAAGTTGTCAGGGTATGCTTAGACATGTGTCCCTTACTCACTTTGCCACTGGATTCAAGCAAGCCGGGCTGAAGACGGCTGAAATGCCAATAACCAGTCCTCAGAAGCTTGTTTCTGGTCCAGGGAAGGCATGGCTTGTCAGTTCAGGCTGGACTGTTCCCATGAGGCACAGGGTCAGACTGATTTGCAAATGGCCATGTCTGAACTGGGGGGGGGGCAGAGTGGGCTAAAGAACGGTGATGGATCAAACCCAGATCTGTTGACTGGGTGTGAGTGTTTGATTAGTTCAGATTCTCCGCCCATCACCACCCCCTTTTGTACCGCTTTGTTTGCCATAAGTTGGCAGGGTATGCTCAGATGTAAGTCCCTTGCTCACTTTGCCACTGGATTCAAGCAAGCCAGGCTGAAGATGGCTGAGATGCCAGAAACCGGTCCTCGGAAGCTTGTGTCAGGCCAGGGAAGGCATGGCTTGGCAGTTCGGGCTGGACTGCTCCCATGAGGCACAGGGTCAGACCGATTTGCATATGGCCATGTCTGAACTGGGGTGGCAGATTGGGCTAAAGAACGGTGATGGATTAAACCCAGATCTGTTGACTGGCTGTGAGTGTTTAATTGGTCTAGATTCTCTATCCATCACCACCCCCTTTTGTACCGCTTTGTTCGCCATAAGTTGGAAGGGTATGCTCAGCTGTGAGTCCCTTGCTCACTTTGCCACTTGATTCAAGCAAGCCGGGCTGAAGATGGCTGAAATGCCAGAAACCAGTCCTCGGAAGCTTGTTTCCGGTCCAGGGAAGGTATGGCTTGGCAGTTCGGGCTGGACTGTTCCCATGAGGCACAGGGTCAGACTGAATTGCATATGGCCATGTCTGAACTGGGGTGGCAGAGTGGGCAAAAGAACGGTGATGGATTAAACCCAGAGCTGTTGACTGGGTGTGAGTGTTTGATTGGTACAGATTCTCCGCCCATCACCAACCCCTTTTGCACCGCTTTGTTTGCCATAAGTTGGCAGGGTATGCTCAGATGTAAGTCCCTTGTTCACTTTGCTACTGGATTCAAGCAAGCCGGGCTGAAGACGGCTGAAATGCCAGAAACCGGTCCTCAGAACCTTGTTTCTGTCCAGGGAAGACATGGCTTGGCAGTTCGGGCTGGACTGTTCCCATGAGGCACAGGGTCAGACTGATTTGCAAATGGCAATGTCTGAACTGGGGGGGCAGAGTGGGCTAAAGAACGGTGATGGATTAAACCCAGATCTCTTGACTGGGTGTGAGTGTTTGATTGGTTCAGATTCTCAGTCCATCACCACCCCCTTTTGTACCGCTTTGTTCGCCATAAATTGGCAGGGTATGATCAGATGTGAGTCCCTTGCTCACTTTGCCACTGGATTCAAGCAAGCCAGGCTTAGGACGGCTGAAATGCCAATAAACCGGTCCTCGGAACCTTGTTTCCGGTCCAGGGAAGGCATGGCTTGGCAGTTCGGGCTGGAATGTTCCCATGAGGCACAGGGTCAGACTGATTTGCATATGGCCATGTCTGAACTGGGGTGGCAGAGTGGGCTAAAGAACGGTGATGGATTAAACCCAGATCTGTTGACTGGGTGTGAGTGTTTGATTGGTTCAGATTCTCCGTCCATCACCACCCCCTTTTGTACCGCTTTGTACGCCATAATTTGGCAGGGTATGCTCAGATGTAAGTCCCTTGCTCACTTTGCCACTGGATTCAAGCAAGCCGGGCTGAAGATGGCTGAAATGCCAGAAACCGGTCCTCGGAAGCTTGTTTCAGGCCAGGGAAGGCATGGCTTGGCAGTTCGAGCTGGACTGTTCCCATGAGGCGCAGGGTCAGACTGATTTGCATATGGCCAGGTCTGAACTGGGGTGGCAGAGTGGGCTAAAGAACAGTGATGGATTAAACCCAGATCTTTTGACTGGGTGTGAGTGTTTGATTGGTTCAGATTCTCCATCCATCACCACGCCCTTTTGTACGGCTTTGTTCGCCATAAGCTGGAAGGGTATGCTCAGACGTGAGTCCCTTGCTCACTTTGCCTCTGGATTCAAGCAAGCCGGGCTGAAGACGGCTGAAATGCCAATAAACCGGTCCTCGGAGGCTTGTTTCCGGTCCAGGGAAGGTATGGCTTGGCTGTTCGGGCTGGACTGTTCCCATGAGGCACAGGGTCAGACTGATTTGCATATGGCCATGTCTGAACTGGGGTGGCAGAGTGGGCTAAAGAACGGTGATGGATTAAACCCAGATCTGTTGACTGGGTGTGAGTGTTTGATTGGTTCAGAGTCTCCATCCATCACCACCACCTTTTGTACCTCTTTGTTCACCATAAGTTGGCAGGGTATGCTCAGACGTGAGTCCCTTGCTCACTTTGCCACTGGATTCAAGCAAGCTGGGCTGAAGACTGCTGAAATGCCAGAAACCGGTCCTCGGAAGCTTGTTTCCTGTCCAGGGAAGGCATGGATTGGCAGTCCGGGCTGGACTGTTCCCATGAGGCACAGGGTCAGACTGATTTGCAAATGGCCATTTCTGAACTGGGGGGGCAGAGTGGGCTAAAGAATGGTGATGGATTAAACCCAGATCTGTTGACTGGGTGTGAGTGTTTGATTGGTTCAGATTCTCCGTCCATCACCACCCCCTTTTGTACCGCTTTGTTTGTCATAAGTTTGCAGGGTATGCTCAGATGTGAGTCCCTTGCTCACTTTGCCACTGGATTCAAAGAAGCCGGGCTGAAGACGGCTGAAATGCCAGAAACCGGTCCTCGGAAGCTTGAGATCACAGCTCTGTATAGTAATATCAAATCAGGATCGCCAAATGATCTCCTGCCCGCGAAGATGATAGTTTCTTTAGGGAGCCTGCTTTCTCAAAGCTTTTGTACACTAATCAATCTCTCCCTCAAGGAATGACAAGTGCCCAGTGTCTGGAAAAAGGCGATTGTGCACCCTATTCGTAAAAACGCTGCGATGCCATGGTCAGACCAGAACAACCTCCGCCCGATCTCCCTCCTACCCCATCTGAGTAAGATGACTGAGAAACATGTTAACATCCACCTTTCTAAATACATCGAAGCAGCAGACGGTCTGGACCCTTCTCAATCTGGGTTCAGACCAAACCACAGCACCGAATCAGCTCTCCTCTCTGTGACTGATACCATCCAGATGTCACAGGATAGAGGAGGATCCATGATTCTTGTGCTGTTGGATTTGTCTGCTGCCTTCGACATGGTGTCTCATTTTTTTTTTTTACATCATTTTTATTGCATCACCAATAGAAATGTACAGACAACATAAGTATTAGCAATATTACAACACGTACAGGCTTAGTATGATCCAGCCGATCTCCATCTGGGGGGTTCCCCTCGCCCTCGGCGTGGGTGATCTCACCCCTGCCCATTTCTCGTAGCTCCTTACAACGTCTGCTCGCTTCATTAGGCAAATAATCCTGGGTTGCTTTTGTGATTTTCACCCCTCCCCCTCCCCAAATTTCGGTACCCCAACATCCCTCCAAAACAGCTTCCTACCCACCCTCCCCCCGTGGTCACTCTGCGCTGGGCCAACCGTGTGAAAGTGTCCTGTGTGTTGCAGGAGGAAGTAATCTTTCGCTAAGGTGTGTTTTCCTGTGTAGTGTCAGGGTCTGCCCCGTCCAGTTCGCTCTCGTCATCCTGCCCCTCATCGTCCACATCCCGGAGCGCCTGCACCATCACTTCCCACGCAGTCGCCCTTTCCAGAGCCTTCTCGTCATTCAACCTCCAGGCCATCTGGTACCGTAGGGTGCTTTCACACGCGGCCCATCTCAGACATTCCCCATACCACCTTTTATACGTGGGCCCCACTCTGGACTTCCAGTTTCTGGTAATCTCCCGCTTGGCCAGAATAAGCCCTAAATCTATAAATTTACTAGTCATCTTGTTCCTAGGCGTGTGCGGGAACCAATGAAGGACGCCAACCGCTTTAGTAAACTGGATATCCCTATCTGTTGCGACGTTAAGGGCCCGCCCAACTTCCCGCCAATAGTCTCCCAGAGAGGGGCAATCCCATAGCATATGGCACAAATCCGCCCCAATTGTATTACATCTGGGGCAAGCAGCGTCGGTCGCCCCAAAATACTGTTGGATTTTCCCGGGGGTAAGGTATGCTCTGTGAAGGACATAAAAATGAATCAATTGAAACCTTGCATTTCTCGAGCTCTTCCGTGCCCGTCTTAGCAGCTGGCCCCAGGTCGTGTCTGGTATCTCCACTTGAAGGTCCAGCTCCCACTTGGCCTTCAGGGCTGCCAAAGGCTGCAAGGCCTCCCGCAGCATCCTAGAGTACAGGCACGTGACAGCCTTAAAGGTACCCGCCGCCATCATAGCGTACTGGCAGGCCATCGAGGTGCCCGGTTCCTGCAGCCCTTCCCCCCAGTGAGCCTGCATAGCGCCCGTGACAGCCGCGTGGAGCAAGTAGTCGCCCCTCGGGAGGTCAAATCGCTCCTGCAGGTCCTGGAACGGCAGCAGTACCCCATCTTCGTAGAGGTCACCCAGCATTTGTATTCCCGCCTCCTCCCATCCTAGCAAGCGCGACCAGTCTCCTCCATGTGGGAGGGCGGTGACCATCCCCAGCGGAATTTCTGGGGCATACATAAGGCGGGCACCCGCCCGCTTACGGGCCCGGTCCCAGCAAAGCCGGAACGTCTGCTCCTCGGCCGTCAGGTCTCCCACCCGGAGCTTCTGGTGCAGCGTAATATACGCCAGAACGTGTCGTGGGGTGCCTTCCATTCTCGCGTCCTCGGGGCCTCTATACACTCTCGCCACCTCCTGAGTAAAAGTCTGCAGCTGCGCGGCTAAGTAATACCCTTCAAAATCCGGCACCGCCATGCCCCCTTCATCTTTGGGGCGCAACAGAGTGTCGAGCGCTATACGCCTCCTTCCCGTGCCCCACAAGAAAGCTATGACCAATGACCTCAGGCGTTTGAAAACCGAGCTCGGGACCCACACCGGGAGCGTCCTGAAATAGTACAAAAGCCTGGGCAGGGCTATCATTTTAAGCAAGGAGATTCTACCAGCCAGGGACAACGGCAGAGTTGCCCAGAAGTCCATGGACCCTCGCAGGGAGTTAATACAGCGAGTGATGTTGCCATCCAGTAGGTCGGACGGGGTGTGGTAAATATAGACCCCCAAATAATGCAGGCAACGCGGCTCCCACCGGAGTTCCTGGGCAGTGAGTGGGCACGGTTCTCCCGGCCTCAGGGGGAACAGACAGGATTTAGGCCAGTTGACCCTCAGGCCCGACAACCGGACGAACTGCCCCAGTAGCTGCCGCGCCCCCTGGAGTTCGGGGCCCGCATCGGCCAGGAACATCAGCAGGTCATCTGCGTACAGGGAGATGAATTGCGGTCTCCCCCGAAACGACAAGCCTGCGTAGTGGCGGCCCAGTCTGGCTTCCGCCGCGAAGGGTTCCATCGCCAGCGCGAATAGGAGCGGGGATAGGGAGCAACCCTGTCTAGTACCACGCCTGATCGGGTGTTGTCCAGAGATCAGCGTGCCCACCCGGACCCTCGCTACCGCCTCGGTGTACAGGACCTTGGTCCATTTTATATATCCTTCCCCCAGCCCGAAGCGACGCATCACCTCATACAAGTATCCCCATTCAAGGCTGTCAAATGCCTTTTCTATATCAATGGAGAGGACAAATGGGGAGACGCGATCCGGCCAGTCCACACCCATCAATCTCGTGAGTCTACGAATGTTATGAGTGGTGTTGCGTGTCGGTATGAAACCGCACTGGTCACGGTGTACCAGGCTTGTCATGTGTACCAGCAGTCTGTTGGCCAGAATTTTACTGAGGATCTTGTAGTCCGTCGTCAACATAGACAACGGACGATACGAGGACAGAGCCGCGCCCTCTCTGCCCGGTTTCAAGAGCGGGATCATGAGGGCCTCGCACATGGAGCCCGGGAGTCGGCCCCTCACCTGTGCCTCGTTGTACACCTCGCGCAGCCGTGGGGCAAGGTTCTCTAGGTATTTACCATAAAATTCGATTGGTAGCCCGTCGAGTCCCGGGGTTTTATTTCTAGCCATTTGCTTAACAGCACAACCTATTTCTCCAAGAGAAATGGGCCGACCCAGCTCTTCCGCCTCCGAGTTCTCCACTCGTGGTAACTGTAACCCGTCCAAGAACTCTTCAAGCTCCTCCGCCCCTTCCGTTCCACCACTCTCATAGAGCCCCTCATAATAAGCACGAAACTTATTTAGGATCCCGGATTGAGTGTGGCAGGGCTCCTCCCCTGGCTCCTGGATCCTCATGATCGGCACACCCCTCCGGACTGGGTTAGCAAGCCAAGCCAGCATCGACCCCGCCTTATCACCTTCCGCATGCGCCCTTGTCATGTACGCCTTGTGGTCAAAGCTACGCAGCCGCTCCAGCTCTACCGCCAGCCCCTCCCGTGCCCCGCTAAGCTCCTCCTGCAGCCCAGGGTGATTCGGGCGCCTCTTCTCTAAGATCCTCAGCCGTGTCTCAGCCTTATCTAAGTCATCCAACAGAGTCTTCCGAGCCCCTGCCGTGTGTCCAATACAGTGTCCCCGCACCACCACCTTAAACGCGTCCCATTCAACCGCTCTCGTAGAGGCCGAGCCACTGTTCGCCTCAAAATACCTCTCAATGCGCTCACCCAAGGCCTCCCTGAATAACAAGTCATCTAGGGTGTCAGGTTGCAGGCGCCATGTTGGAACGCAGTTAACAGTCACCATCCATTCCAGAGATAACAACAAAGGGTTGTGGTCCGATATTGTCCTGGCCAAGTATTCCGCCCCTCCCACCGCGGGGAGCACACATGCCGAACAGAGAAATGCATCCAGCCTTACATGCAGGTCATGCAGGTGTGAGTGAAAGGAATAGTCCCTAGTAGTGGGGTGCAACGCCCTCCATGCATCCGTGAGGGCCCAGCTCTCCTGCCATTCCAACCTACGCTTGGCGACTCTGTGCACTGGGGACGCGCGCAGCGGGGGATGGGACCTATCTAGTAACACATCCTCAACCGAGTTGAAGTCCCCCCCAAGAGGACCGGCCCTGCCAAATAACCCGCCAATTTGCCCGAGATGGTAGACAAGAAGGCGGGTAGGTCTACATTAGGAGCATACACATTACAGAGAGATATCACCTTACCTCTTAGCCTCCCCTCCACCGCCACATATCTGCCCTCCGGGTCCACCAATGACTTTGAAACCTGGAAGGGGACCCCCGCCCGTATCCAAATCAGTGCCCCCCGTGCAAAAGCCGAAAATGTCGTGTAAAATAACTGCCCCCTCCAGCGCCTTTGCAGAGCGGCCCCTTCCTGCTTATTAAGATGTGTCTCCTGCAGGAACGCTACATGAACCCCCCTGCGCTTGAGGTATGCCTGAACTTTATGTCTGCGCGTCATGGACTGCATACCCCGCACATTCCAGGTCACACATTTCAACGCCCCGGTACTAGCCATCCCCCCCTACACAACCGGACCAGGGAGCAAAGAACAATGTCCGCATAAGTCCCGCGACCACGGGCCCACCCACCCACCCTCTCCAAACAGGAAGCCGAACCCCTTCAACAACAACTACCCCCCGAGCAACCCCAACTGCTCGCAACTCCCACCCCCCCAGGACAGGCCCCCCCGCAACTGGAAGTACCCCCATCCAAACCAACACTCCCGACCACCCCTCAAGGAAAGGTGGTAATGGTCGCAGTCCCCACTGCGGTGACCTTAGGGGCCAGTAAGGCGTGGCTCAATGCGATATAACTTCAAAACAAATCAGCCCCGCACGCTCCACCCCACAATCCCCACATTACAGCTCCCCAAAACCTCAAGTAATAGCGTTCCACTGCCGCGGGCCCAGTACCCCGGTGTCCAACCAACGAGTTCACTCCACCAGTTCAGTTCAACACGCCTCCAGTATTTCCCCCGAAGTCTGCGGTGTCACAATAGGGCCCCGGGCTCCACCAAATTCCGATTGTCCCGTCTCTGAGCCCGTGCCCGGGTCCTCCGATTCCGTGCCCTTCCCGGACCGACTCCTGGCGGTCCTAGATAAGTCCACTACCGCCTGTAGTGCCGCCTGCCTCTCCGCCTCCGTCTGCGACACCGACGGTTTTCCGGTCCTCCTGCGGTTCCTCCTGATCCGTTGGGATTGCCTGACCGGTTGCGCCACCTTAGCCTCCTCCTCCCTGGCCTTAGCACCGTCCGTTCCCGCTTTATAAGTGTCCCACCAGTCCCAAGCGTCCGCGGAGGTCGTGAAGAATAATGATTTCTCATCCACCACCACTCTTAGCTTGGCAGGGAACAACAGGGAGTATTTGATGCCTTCCTGGCGGAGCTCCCGCTTGAGGGACAGGAAGTTCGCCCGGAGTCGCTGTGTCTCAAAGGTATAGTCCGGGAACATGGTGACTCTGTTGTTATCCACTTGGAAGGGCCCTGCCTCCCTCGCCCTCTGTAAGAGCCAGTCTCTGTCCCGGTAATGGAGCAACTTGAACACCACTGGGCGAGGAGGAAGGCCCAGGGCTGGCGGGCGCGCTGGAACTCTATGTGCCCGCTCCAGGGAGAAGAAGGGGGACAATCCTTCCGGTGCCACCTCCGTCCGGAGCCAGTTATCGAGGTAGCCCACCATGTCGTCGCCTTCGATTTTTTCCGGCAGGCCCACCAGGCGTACGTTGTTGCGCCTGTTCCGGTTTTCCGCATCCTCAGCCCTCCTTTCCAGCACCTTCAGGCGGTCCATCACCTCCGCCATCTGGGCCTTCAGCGTTGTTTGGCCCGGGGCTAATTCCTTAACCGTGATCTCCACGGACTTCACCCTGTCCTTAAGTTTGTCGTGGTCGGCCTTCAGGAGGCCCAAGCCCGTCGCCACCTGAGCTATATCTTGCTGCAGGGCGTCCTTTGTGGTGGTGATGGCCTCCAGGATACGATCCTGCATCCGCTGCAATGTCGCTTGGTCTCGCTCCGCTCCCTCTGCAGCCTCAGTATCGGTCGCGCCATCTCCCTTCCCCTTCGGCTTCCCCATCTGGGCCGGCTAGAGCGATGGCCTCCTAATAAGTTCCCGGTCGCCCCCTGAGTGCCGCCAGGTTTCGCCCTCCGGCAGGGCCCTCGGGTCCAGAGTGGTCTCCAAGAGGCAGGAAACACTGAATGATCGCAGCCCGGCCGGCGCCGATCGTGCCAGGGGCCCGGGGTGCTCGTCACCGGGTCACCACCGTACTGTCGTCGCCCCTGCCAGGGGGCGGTCTCCAGCCACCGTCCAAAGGCGCGCCCAAGGTCCACTCGGCACCTGGGGAGAGGCGCGATGCAGCCGCCAACACCCCTAGTTTGTCAGGGAGCAGTCTTTAGTGGGTCTCCGGGCAGACGTCTCCGTCGCTTCCAAGTCTCATGCCCTCGCCGCCATTTTGGGGTCCGCAACTTCTCGCCAGGGTCCGACTTTCAGAGTCGAAATACTGCTGTGGAATGGCTCGGTGTCGTCCTCCGTGGGCCCCTGACCCTCCGCAGTACCGTCCAGTACCGGATGATATCGGTTACATCGGGGTCCGATCAGATTTTCAGGATATTTTCCGGGATCGGGCACGGAGCTCCGAGCTCACGCTGCCTACCTCCTCGGCATCCAAGCCACGCCCCCTTCGACATGGTGTCTCATGCTATTCTTATCTGCCGTCTGAAGAGGGTAGGGATAGGCGGAACTGCGCTAGCTTGGCTAGAAAGCTTCATCACTGGCCACTCACAAAGTGTTCGCTTGGACTTCCATCTTTCCATCTCCAGGGAGCTCACCAAGGGGGTTCCACAGGGCTCATGCCTAAGCCCCACATTGTTCAATGTGTATGTGGCCCCTTTGGCTGAAATTGTGAGAGAATATGGGTTCACACCAATATCATACGCAGATGATAATCAGCTGCTGTTTCCCTTTCAGACACTGACGCCAGCAGTTCAAAATTCCTTTGCTGCTGGGATGAGAGCCATATCCCATTGGATGACCTCTAATTGCCTACAATGTAACGTAGGTAAGACGGAGGTCATGCTCTTTGGAGAGGCCCCGCTCCTATGGTCACCTGAGTGGTGGCCCCCCGAACTAGGCCCTGCCCCCACTCCCAAAGAGGTAGTAAAAAACCTGGGGGTTCGACTTGACCAGCCCCTGACACTTAAAGATCAGGTCAATCAGGTGACTGGATCCTGCTTTAGGGTCATTGGACTTCTGAGAAGGGTTTTACCTTATCTAGCGGACTGTCATAGGAAAACTTTAGTCCAGGCACTGGTAATCAGTAGACTAGACTACTGTAATGGGCTCCTTATTTCTACCAATGGGGAACAACTAAGCAGACTACAGGTAGCCCAAAATACAGCGGCCAGACTGATCTTGAATGTTCTACCCAGATCCCCCTCACGTCCTTTATTGAACAAACTACACTGGCTGCCCATTCGCCAGAGGGTGAAGTTCAAGATATGCTGTATAATTCATAAATGCCTGTCTGGCGCCAGCCCCAAGTATCTATCAGAAATCTTCAGACCCTATGAGCCTGGTCGCTCTCTGCGCTCTCAGACCCAATCCTTGCTCCAAGTACCACGGATCAAGAAGGAAAGACAGGGAGGCCGAGCCCTCTCTTACCGAGGCCCCACCCTCTGGAACTCCCTGCCCCTTCCCCTTAGGCAAAATCCTAATTTAGCTGCCTTTAGGAAATGTTTATAGACTTACCTGTTCCTGACCATGTAGACACCTTTCATTGCCTGATGATCTCTCTGGATATCGCTTTGGTAAGAACATAAGCGCGGAGATACCCCTTTGGGGGTCGAATTCCTGCACTATACAAGCATATAAATAAATAAATAAGCTTGTTTCAGGTCCAGGGAAGGCATGGCTTGGCAGTTTGGGCTGGACTACTCCCATGAGGCACAGGGTCAGACTGATTTGCATATGGCCATGTCTGAACTGGGGTGGCAGAGTGGGCTACAGAACGGTGATGGATTAAACCCAGATCTGTTGACTGGGTGTGAGTGTTTGATTGGTTCAGATTCTCCGTCCATCACCACCCCCTTTTGTACCGCTTTGTTTGCTATAAGTTGGTAGGGTATGCTCAGACGTGAGTCCCTTGCTCACTTTGCCACTGGATTCAAGCAAGCCGAGCTGAAGATTGCTGAAATGCCAGAAACCGGTCCTAGGAAGCTTGTTTCCGGTCCAGGGAAGGCATGGCTTGGCAGTTCGGGCAGGACTGTTCCCATGAGGCACAGGGTGAGACTTATTTGCATATGCCCATGTCAGAACTGGGGTGGCAGAGTGGGCTAAAGAACGGTGATGGAATAAACCCAGATCTGTTGACTGTGTGAGTGTTTGATTGGCTCAGATTCTCCGTCCATCACCATCCCCTTTTGTACTGCTTTGTTCGCCATAAGTTGGCAGTGTATGCTCAGATGTGAGTCCCTTGATCACTTTGCCACTGGATTCTTGCAAGCCGGGCTGAAGACGGCTAAAATGCCAATAAACCGGTCCTCGGAAGCTTATTTCCCGTCCAGGGAAGGCATGGCTTGGCCGTTCGGACTGGACTGTTCCCATGAGGTACAGGGGCAGACTGATTTGCATATGCCCATGTCTGAACTGGGGTGGCAAAGTGGGCTAAATAACGGTGATGGATTAAACCCAGATCTGTTGACTGGGTGTGAGTGTTTGATTGGTTCAGATTCTCCGTCCATCACTACCCCCTTTTGTATCGCTTTATCTCCCACATCACATCAAAGACCTGGAACAGCCTCCACACGCAACTCCAAACCCTCACCTCACTTCCAGATTTCTGAATGGCCCTCAAGACCGGCTGTTCAAATAAGCCTCTGGGACCCTATCAGGGGATTAGCCACGCTTTATAAATCTTGATAGATTGGTTGAGCTGTTGGGCAGCTATTTTAGTACAAGGGAACATGGTCCTTGTGTCCTGAAAAGTAAAAGGAAATACATATTAGGCGGCAGTGTAGGGATACCCTGACCCCCTAACCCCCTAGCACTCCAGGGGGCTAAAAACGCTTTTAAAAGTAAATGTTGCAGGTTCAGTGGGAGTACTACAGGATCCTGCATGGCCCCTTGCTTTACATTTCTTTTAAAAAGTGTGGGGTACCCTATTTCTTTGAATTTCCAGAGGTTTGCACATGTATATTTATAAAATAGGATGAGGGGCACATGTGATGCTTCCCCGGACACAACCTTCGGCCCTTGTGACCCCGTGACCACAGAGAGAACAGTGTGCATAAGATTTAAATTGGAGAGAGGGGTGTGTGACACCATCGTGAGCCATCTTTTTGCCCCAAGGACTCTATACCCGGGCCACAGAGAAAAGGGGCCGGGTGTGTTGCCCACTCCATGTGCCCTTGTTTGGCTGGGACGGGTTGCTCCTTCCTGGCAGATCTCTGCCTTCTCTCAATGCAGGCAGGGGATGTTGTCTTGTCCTCACACATGTGGGAGTACAGGAAAGATTTGTTGTCCCCAACGTTAAACCAGAAGCGGAAATTCTGGTTCATGTGTATAGTCCAGGAGCAGCCACCCAAGCTTTTGAGTTGGTGGGTGCCCTGTGTTACTAAAAGAAAGATATAGAAATGGGGAACAGAAAATACACAGCTGAAAAAGCAAAATAGAGCATAGTAAGGCGCTTATGACATATTATCTGGCTACTGCCCGATAATGCCCCACGTGGGGGTTATTTTGCATATTTACCTCCCCATATGGTGCCCCAAGGATAGCAAGGAACGACCAATGGTATAAATAAGAAGTGTTGTGGCGCTCTCCAGAAGATGAAGTAGCCCCCCAAAGAAGGCGTTTGATAAAACTGCCCTACGTTTCTGTGGAAATTGAAAGAATGACCACAGGCAATACTACATCATTTTCAGGCACTGCAGGGCTGGAGTTTTTTGTTCTTGGCTCTGTGGTGCAGAAACATCTAGGGGCCCATTAGGATGGCGGGCGGATCGCCCCCGCCAGGCCGGTGATCCGCCCTCCATCCATGCTGAAATTACCCCCATCACATTTGCATGGCTGGGGGTCCGCTGCGGACGGAAAGACCATCCTCCGCTTTTCTGCCCCGGTCGCCATATTACAAAGGGCATTTACCAATGCCTTTCCGTGGCCGCAATGCCACCTCGGAAAGGCATGCAAGCCTGCTCTAGGGGCCCGTTGCGGCCCTCAGAGTCTCCGGGGGGGGGGTGGGATGCACATGGGGGGTACTTTCAAAGAACAACATGGCAGGCACCGCTCGGTGCCTGTCACGTTGTGCTTTGAAAAGGACAACATGTATTTTTACCATTGCGGCGGGTGGTGCAATGGTAAAAATATAGGATGCGCCTGCCACTGTGGCAGGCGCATGCTAATTCCCCCCACGGGACCCCCGCCCTTATGGCGGGTGGTCCCTTGTACCGGGAGGATGGAGGGCGGGCAAAGTCTGCCCACCATTCTAATGGGCCTCCTAGTGTTTAGTTCTATGGCTAAATTATATCACCCTTAATATGTAAAATAAAGATTCTGACAAATGTGATTGGATTTCTTTATTGAAAATTATGTTGATGAGCAAAGTAATGTTTTTTATTAACAATGCATGGTTTTAATATAATGTGTGACAAAGTCAGTAGGCTTACCTTATATGATGACTCATTGGCAAAAAAAGTAGGCCTACCTTGTTTCAAATTATATATATTGGTGTGATGACTCCTTTACAAAGCTGGTAGGCCTGCCTTTATTTAAATCCCAGGCCAGGCCTTGTCCCGTACCCAACCCATGCTACTCGAGACCAAAGGCCCAGTATAGCAGTGGGCTGACCCCCTGTGGGTAGTAGAGCATAGGGCCTGGCCACAGGCCAGGCCCTGAATGCAACCTGATACCACACAAGGCCGAAAGGTATGAATAGTGAGGAAATGGGGTAAATATGATCAAAAAACCAAAAGGTTAACTGAAAAAAACAAAGGATAAAGTGATGTTATTGTAAGAAATTAGAGTATCAGTTGAGGGTAGTGAGAACCCACCTCAAATAATAATTACAATTCTTGTCTGTTTGAACAACAAAAGTCACTAAGTAAACCTATGCTGACCTCCCCTGTAGGTATGGCACAAGCAGCCAGGCATAACTTAGAGGCAATGTGCAAAATATTTATGCAGTACTCAAACAGTAATAAAGTGAAGACATACCACAGGAAAAATCCAAAGCCATCTTAGAACAATAAAGAATATTTTAAATAAATTGAATGCAACCAAAACACCAAAACTCCAATTAGTGGAACAGGAGTTAGGAATTTTTTAAGTTTGTGTTTAAAAATATTGCCAAAAAGTACTAAGAGCCACCTGAGGAAAACAGGCTACTCTGGACTAGGACACGGGTAAAATTGCAGGACCGCACTGGAGTACAGGTCAGATACTCAGAACTGGTTTGTATCAGTCAAAAAGTTACCTTCACACTTAAAATGTTTTGCACTTAGCCCCATAATTGGCAGCAGAGAAACACTTCTGTCACCAACAGGAATGTACGATGAACAATGTGCATGCCACTATTCAGCCTACTGCCAGCTTGCTCTCTCTAGGACCACTGCTAAGTCAATAATAACATCTTAGATATTAAGCCTTTGCTGCCACTCAAGATGCCACACACCTGTTTCTAGACTTTTTCTAAAATGTTACTTTTTAAATTAGGTCAGTCACATGATGGTGGAACGCTAAGAAATATTTGAAAAACTATTTAAAGTTGAAGAGCATGATGTCTCAACTTCAATTGCAGAAGGAATCTTGTCAAAAGTTACACATGGTTAAATTATTTTGATTAATAAGTGGAATTAAGAAAGAAGAAATGTTGGCTGCCAGCATTTCCACTGCAGGCAGCCATTTTATGGCTCCTCATCATCATTCGAGACTTTTGTAATCCTAAAAGATCCCTAATTGGTAGTATCACCTACAGTAAGCACAAGTAAAAACTCTTGACATTATTCTGCTGGCTCTGTAACAATACCATTGCTACACTTCTGCGACAAATGTTATTCCTCCTTGTTCACCATCATACAAAGTCATGAACCTTGTCATTTCAGCATGATGGCCAAAAGTGACCTGACTGCTACAATAAGGCAGTGTTTAACAGAGCACAGCAACCCCTACCTTTGCTCACTTAAGTCTGACTCTCGTGGTCGGACATTGGGATGTAGAGAATTGTTTCCACATTGTCACACTAGCCTACCCTTAGTGCCCTGATGGACAGTGGGACAATGCATTTGCCTTCTCGTGTGTGCAAGGCCATAAGCAGCACACTTTTTTTCTTTTGCATCAAGGGCTGATGTAACTTCACTGACAGCAGAGGAATGGAATGCACATTGCTCATTGTTGGGCTAACCACAAACAATATACACTGGAAGAGGAGTCTTGGGGAAGCCACTGCTCCCCAAAAATGTCCAATTATTATATAAAATAAATGTGCCTTTTCTTCCCAGCCCACATATTTGTAAAAATTAATCCATGGTCTCTAATTTATTGTATGTGAATTTCATAGAAAAACTATTTCATGGAATACTATTACAGAGAAATCATTTAATCTAAAGGGTTCAACGGAAATTGGCAGGATGAATGCAATGTGCCATTTCATAAAAACGAACAGCCTTATTTTTCAAAATTGTCTTTTGCATGTGTATTTTTGAAGGTATAAATGCAATAGTTGCATTTATTAACATTTCTGCCTGATTTATTTATTTCAGTGCTTTATTTAAAGGGGCATTACTTCACATTTATGTCTTTTAAACTCTCAAAAAAAATCCTCCTCACCCCTATAGTCTACCTATCCCTGATCTCTAAAAAGACTTTCAACCCCTAAGCTCCACCCATCCCTGAACCCTAAAATCCCCTCACATCCCTGAACCCTAAAAATCCTTCCTACGTCAAAACTTCACCCACCCTAAACCAAACCCCTAAACAATAAAAACCCTTTGCCACCCCTAAATCTCACCACCCCTGAATCTTGAAAACCCCTCTCCAGCCCTAAACTCTGCCTGTCTGTGAACCCTAAAAACCCCTCATCACCCCTAAACATTACCCATTCCTGAACCCAAAAACCTCCCACTAACCTAATACTCCTCCCAATTTTAATATCACTTTGAATTGTTTCCTAAAATAATTTTCCTTTAAAATGTTTCTTTTAGTTTTAGATTTTTTGTACTTTCTTAAAATTTTCTTTCCTTAAAATAGTTTTTTCATGATTTCATTTCCTCCAATGTGGTTTCACAGTTTTCCTTTTTTACATTAATTCACTAGTCCAATCAACTTCCACATTCACCCAAACAACTTCCTCTCCTCCACCACGAAAATATATCAGAAAGTGCATGCCAATCGCAGATGCCACAACCACATTGTTCAATATACACTTTTTTTCAGTTCTATTTGGTGACACACTATTTCCACACTCCCTCACTGCCCTCTGGACCATCCCTCCTCATCCCCATCCAACTGCCATGTTCTCCACACTGAAAATGAGAGCTGAGATCCAGTATCTATTCTGATAGCAGCTCTCTGTCAGCTGATGCTGCAAGGACTGCTGTTCTTATGACAACTGTTGATCTGTTCAGAATTGGGGCTCAAGGGAGAAACAGCTTTTGTCACAAAAATGCCATACTTATTCCAGCGCCTTCCTTGGGTCTGCAACTGCACAAGAGAGGTAGGGCAGAATAGGATAGTATCTAAAATTCCACACATTTGCTTATATCTGCAGAATGGAGACCTGAACAAGACTAAGGGAGGCTGGATAAACAGAACTTTGTGAAGCAACTTTTTCTTTTCAATTATACTCGTAAAACTTAAAAATTTGCATATGATCGACCAAGTCAAAATAAATTTCGGCTCACAATAATCCTGTTTTAAGGGAAAGATTTAATGTTTTTAGCTGACTCTAACTAACATATTTCTAGGTTGCATGCTTTTTATTGTTATCATTGTTATTTGAAGTTTGTAAAGTGCACAGCTACCCCCAACGGGGGTATCCCGGCGCTGAGGCATTCGACTGATAAGAAGGGGATGGGAGGAGGCTAGATATAATTGAAAAGCAAGGTTTTTGTGTTCAAAATAATTTCATTACATTTTCAGATTAAATAACAAAAACAGACAATAAAAAAAAATCTTACATGGGCAATAATACCTTATCGAACTAAGAAAAAATATAAATACATCCTGTAAATGTAAAAAGTATCTAAATTTCTTATATTCAATAAGAGGAAAAAAAAGAGGGGAGCAACAAAAGGTGAGAGGAAAAGGAGGGAAAGAGAGTATGATTACACCTTATATCATCATAATATAAAAGAGTTACTAATAACATATAAACCAATGTAGGATTATGATACCAGAAAATAGAGAAAGGCGGAAAAGTACATTTATGATAACAAATATGGGGCCTATTATGATGGTGGTCTTCCCCCATCCTCTGGGCCAGCGGAAGCCACCGCCGGCCCGGAGGATGCGGGAAGAGCGCCGCAGAGCCTAGAAAGACCCACCCCCAAATTAGGATGGCTGGTGGGTCTTGCAATCAGTCCGCAGCTTTTCCGCCGCGGTCGCCTTCCGACCACGGCGGAAAAGCTTTAACATGGCTGGTGGTGTCTATCAGACACCGCCAGCTATATTAGGATGGTGTAGAATGTATGCTTTTCCGCAGCGGCTTTTCCGCCGTGGAAAAGCATACGGACCTTCACTTCGGGGGCCCGTTGCGGGCCCCCGGGTGAAGGGGGGGTGGGAGGTGCACATGGGGGTACCTATGGTACCCCCCTGCATTTGCGTGAACAAAGCAGCAGGCACCGCGTGGTGCCTGCTGCTTTGTGCATGCAAATGCCGTGCATGCAATTTTAAAAATTGCAGCGGGTGCAGCTTGAAGCTGCACCCGCCGCAATGTTAAAGATAGAGGATGTGACCGCCACCCTGGCAGTCACATCCTAATCTGCATGGAGGGAACGCCACAGCCCATGCGGACGTTCCCTCCTACTCTGGGGTCGCGGACGGACTCAAGTCCGTCCGCAATCCTAATCGACCCCTAAGTGTCTATGGGTGTCCAAAAAGATTGATAATAATGAGAGTTATGATTAATCCCAGTTAAAGATAATTGTGCACCTCTTCTTGTAAAAATGGCCCAAGACCACCAAGCATGAACTGATAAACTTGAAACATCTTTCCAACAAAAAGTAATTGACTTTAAAGCAGCCGACATTAAGAAAGTAAACAGTTTTCCTTCTAAATCAGTAAGATTATGCACAAAATCAACCGATTTACAAATTACAAATTTATAAGAAAGAACATCTTGAACAGGTAATATCTTTAGTATATTATCCCAAACATCAGACCAAAATTTAGAAATTAAAGGGCACCCAAATAGCATATGTTGTAAGGATCCTACATGTAATTTACAATGCCAACATATTTCAGATTGTAGCAATTTAGCACTAAATAAACGTGTTGGAGTCCATAAACAATTGAATAAAATGTAAGAGTTGGTCTGGGAAAGCAAAACAGGTAGCCATCCCGAAATACTATTAAGCCAAATAATTTTCCAAGTGTCACTAGATAAAGAAAGGGAAAGTTTATTATTCCAAAATGTCGAGATTATATTGAGGTTATTGCCTAATGAGGTAGCCAATTTTTTATACAAAATAGAGACTGCATGTAACGAAGAAGATACAGCTTGAATATAAATTACTAAATCTTTTGAAATAGTAGATGGAATACCATGAGGGAAAGAATACAACATTGAATTACATAAAGACTCATATTTAATAAAATCAGATTTAGGCATCTTAAATTTCAATTGTAAAGTAGCAAATGGAATGAAGGCATTATTACTGTATAAGTCTTTAAGACAGAATATACCAGCTTTAATCCATGAATTCCAAAAATGCACATTTCTATTCAATTTAATAGCATTACTATGCCATAATGATAAATCCACAGTATGGCCAATAGGAGCTGGGAAATTTTAATCCAAATCATTAAAAAATATTTTCGAGGATTTAATAATAACTGAGTTATGTAGGACTGTAGATTTATTGGACCTGGTAAGCAAGGTGGGAAATGGAAAAGGGTTAACAAGAGATTTCTCTATATTGAACCAAAGAGGAGGGTTAATTATAGAGGAAGGGCAAAGCCGTATAGAACTTGGTTTCAATATAAATGCTTTATGATACAGAAAAAAAGTCAGGCAAGCCAAAACCAGCATTACATTTAGGTAGTTTTAGTTTCTTATAACCAATTCGAGATGATTTATTATTTCATAGAAATTTGGATAAAATGTTATCAACATCATTATAAAATTTTAATGGAAACTGAGTAGGACTCATAGCAAGGGTATAAAAAAATTTAGGAGCAATATTCATTTTAATAGAATCCATTCTACCCCACTATGAGAGATGAAGTGAGGACCAATTGTGTGTTTTAACTGACCTGCATCAAAGCAAGGATTCCTGCCCTCCCTCGCTGCCGCCATCAACAGCGAGCGAGCTAGCCCCGCCCACTTCGCCTGCCACGCCCCCTTCCACCAGGTTAAAAGGGCGCGCTGATCACTAGCGCGTCCCTCTAACATTCTCCTGAGGCGGAAAGCCGGGAGCGCTGCTAATCTGTATTTTTAAAACAACTTGAGTAAATTGTGTGTTTTAACTGACCTGCATCAAAGCAAGGATTCCTGCCCTCCCTCGCTGCCGCCATCAACAGCGAGCGAGCTAGCTCCGCCCACTTCGCCGGCCACGCCCCCTTCCACCAGGTTAAAAGGGCGCGCTGATCACTAGCGCGTCCCTCTAACATTCTCCTGAGGCGGAAAGCCGGGAGCGCTGCTAATCTGTATTTTTAAAACAACTTGTGTAAATTGTGTGTTTTAACTGACCTGCATCAAAGCAAGGATTCCTGCCCTCTCTCGCTGCCGCCATCAACAGCGAGCGAGCTAGCTCCGCCCACTTCGCCGGCCACGCCCCCTTCCTTTTCTCCTCTTCCTCTTGACGCCCCTATAAAACTATGTGTATGGGCCGGAGGCGCAGCGGAAGGGCGCAGCGGGCGCGACGATTGCACGCCTAAGGCAAGCCTGTCTGCGGCCCGTCCGCGGCTGTCCGGGGCTAGGGGCACGTCACTCTGCCCAATTTACCACCTACTCCCCCGCCCAACTCCGCTGCCTCCAGGGCCCATGGCCTTTACCAGCCTCTACCTGTTCCCGCATTTCTTCTCTCGGCCTATCTCCGGCTGCTCCTCTCGCCATCCCTCCCCTTCAACACTCCCCCCCTCATCCCTCCGGAGGTAATGTTATCCCTGGATCCTCTAAAACTCTCTCGGCATACTATTTAAACACCCGGTCTGCAGTAGCCCACTCGCACGAACTATCGGTGCTGCTGGACCTTCATGCCCCAGATCTTCTTTTTTTAACTGAAACATGATTTTGCGATGACTCCCTCCCCGCTCTATTGGCCACTCTCCCAGCCCCATATTACGCTCTACGCGCGGATCGCCAAAATGGCAGAGCTGGGGGCGGCGTCGCGGTCATCGCCCGAACTGACCTCCCCTTTCAAACTCTTTCTCTGCCAGATATTGCCACTACGGAGTATCTAGCTATCCGTACCACTTCCATTGCGCCCCCCCCTCACTTGCATACTCACCTATCGTCCCCCTCAATCCCCTTTATTGTTTCTCCCTGATTTTCTGGAAGTTTTGGCCACGATCACAGTTAACAACTCCTCCATTTTACTCTTGGGTGATTTTAATTTTTGGCCCTCTGACCCCGCAGAATGCCCATCCTCAAAAGAATTTTCAGATACCCTTCAATCTCTTAACTTTACATCTCATATCCACTCTCCTACCCATATCAAGGGTCACATCCTAGACCAGATTTGGTCCTTGAACTGTCCCGTAGAGGCCCTTTCCATCTCACCTTGTACATGGTCTGACCATCATCTGATTTCATTTGCCCTTCCCACACACCCTCCGGTCAAGCACCCACTTCCTAAGAATATCTGGGTTCGCGCTTGGGGGCGAGTAGACCCGGAAAACTTATCCACTCTACTCACCTCTTCCCACCCCTCCCTACAAGGTCTATCCACCCTTTCCCAGGTCACGGCCATTGAACAGTGGCTCTCCTCAGGCTGCGACTCTATTGCCCCTCTGAAACGGGTCACCTCTAAGCGGGAGAAGGATGCCAACTTGTGGTTTAATGAAGATCTCAAGGCCACCAAACTAACGGTACGTCGAGCGGAGCGGGCCTGGAGGAGAAACTACTGCCCCTCACTGCGATTGGAGTTCATTAACATCCTGACTCAATATAAAAAAGATATCTTGGCGGCTAAAACAACCTATTTTTCCTCAAAAATCCTCGCAGCCGAGAACCAATCGAGGGAAATCTTCTCGATTGTGCACAACCTGGCATTTTCCGACAGAACCACTCTAAAGCCCACCCCCTCCCAGGAACTCTGTCACTCCCTCAACAATTTCTTCATTCAGAAAATAGCCACCATTAAAGCCAACATCCCTCCCCCCTCTCCTACTTTTGTGGATCCCCAGTGTCCTCCCCCAAGGGACAACTCACTACCCTCCCTTCTCTGACCAAGGAATCCCTGATTTCCATAATTCCCCTTGTCAAATCCGGCTCCCCGTTAGATTCCTGCCCTGCCCACATTCTCCGGCACATCTTTACTACTTGTCCAGACCCCCCCCCCCCCCTTCTCCTCCTCAATAGCTCTCTCTCCCAGGGCGTGGTACCTAATCCACTCAAAATAGCAGTCATTGTTCCCATCTTGAAAAAGCCGGGCGCAGACCCCTCAGTCCCTGCCAACTTTCGCCCCATCTCTCTCCTGCCTTTCCTGGCGAATGTGCTCGAGCGCCATGTCACCTGCGCTCTGAGCTCTTTTGTGGAGAAGTACGGGGCTCTTGCCCCCCGCCAGGCCGGGTTCCGCCCGCACACTCTACGGAGTCCGTAGTCCTTTCGGTCCTTGACAACCTCAGGGAGGGAATGGACTCTAACCAGACCCAGGCTTTGGTTCTCCTCGGTCTCTCAGCCACTTTTGACACGGTTGATCATACCATCTTGCTTTCCCGTGTCAGGGCGGCGGGAATCGGGGGCACCGCGCTGGTTTGGTTATCCTCCTTCCTGAGGGACCGCACCCAGGCAGTTCGCCTGGGTGATTTTACTGCGGACTTTCGGAAAGTTCGGTGCGGGGTCCCCCTAGGCTCCTCCCTTTCACCTCTTTTGTTTAATCTTTACATCGCCCCCCTTATTTTCTCACTGCAGCAAATGGAGGTCGCCGTATTTAATTATGCGGATGACCTCCAGCTTGTCTTTAATCTGTCTTCTTCCCCTGCCGCTGTTCTTAACTTCCAATCTATCATGATCCATATCCGGGACTGGATGAACCACAACCATCTGAAACTCAACCCAGACAAGACTGAGCTGGTGTTGACGGGTGGTTCATCCAGCCCCTGGTCCTCTTTATTTTGGCCCCCTTCCCTAGGCCCTCCCCCTGTCCCCTCTACCTCAGTAAAAACTTTGGGCATTAAACTCAATTCTCAACTAACCCTTCACTCCCAGGTTAGTTCTGTGGTTTCTGCTTCCTTTCTTTCACTGCGCACTATACGCAAGGTGTCCCGCTTTTTTTCTTTTGACGCTCTGAAATTGATCACCCTGGCTATGGTCATCTCCCGCCTGGATTGCGGCAACGCCTTATATGCAGGTATACCTGCATATAGCTTAAGGCGTCTGCAGCAGATCCAAAACCAGGCGGCGCGCCTGGTGTTCAAACTTCCAAAGTCTCACCGCATGACTCCCCTCCTCAAGTCTTTACATTGGCTTCCTGTCCGTGCCCGTGTCCAGTTTAAGCTTGCTTCCATCACCTTTCAAGCACGACTGGGCACGGCACCGGCTTTTATCTCATCTGAGATCATCCCCTATGTTCCCTCCAGGGAACTGCGTTCATCCACTCAATACCTTCTCACAGTCCCGCGGTTCCGGAGAAAGAAATGGGGAGGTTCAAAATTTGCGACCCTTGCCCCGCTCTTCTGGAACTCCCTGCCTCTCGAGCTTAGAGCCTTAACTCTTTATCCGCAATTCCGGAAACAGCTCAAAGCTCATTTGTTTACCAAATCCTTTAATTAGTTCATTAGCAGTTTTGTTTTCTTTTAATTCAGCTCCAGCTCCTTCACACAGAAATCTGTTAGTTGCAGCGCCATGAAACCGCTGGTGTACGTGCGCTTTATAAATAATTTTAAATCCAAATTCAAATTCAAATTCATTTAGATGTTTTGTCTTTAATATAATTTAGGATAAAATCAGTATTCAATGTCAGTGTCATTTTGATGGAAGACAAAAACAAAATACCAGGATATTTCAATTTATTTTTTTGCCAAATAATATCACTCATAGGTAACATATCAGGAGTTCAGAAAACATTTAAGGGAAAAAAATCTGTTTTATTAATATTAAGTTCATAACCAGAAACTGTGGAATTTTTTGTAATGATTTCTAAGAGATAGAGTCACTAATAAATAATAGTACATCATCAGCATAGGCTAAGGTTTTGATAGTAACATTCTTCAACATAATGCCTTTAATATTATCACAGTTTCTAATATGGTGAAGCAAAGGTGTAATTCCAAGTAAGAATAAAATTGGTGAAAGAGGACAACCTTGC
This sequence comes from Lissotriton vulgaris, assembly GCF_964263255.1. NCBI lineage: Eukaryota > Metazoa > Chordata > Amphibia > Caudata > Salamandridae > Lissotriton > Lissotriton vulgaris. The sequence continues at coordinate 730,097,398 of NC_141687.1, forward strand.
TGTGTGCCTCTAAAAAGGGTAAATTGAGTTGATATTTGGCCATTGATAAATAACCTAGCAGTGGGAGCAGAATACAAGGCTGAAATCATACAAATAAACAAGGGACCAAAATTAAATGACACAAAGTCTGGAATATAAATTGCCAACAGATTTTATCAAAGGCTTTTTCTGCATCCAACGCCATAATTCCTGAAGGAGCAAATAATGTATGACTTTGTTCAATTACATGCAGAAAAGTTCTTGTATTATTTGCAGAATATCTATTCTTTATTAAACCTGATTGATCTGGGTGAATAATAGAATCAAGAATAGGGGCCAATCGAGAAGCAAGGATTTTAGCATAGAATTTACAATCTTGATTAATTAAAGAAATAGGACAATAATTTGAATCAAGGGTAGGGTCTTTATCAGATTTGGGAAGTACAACAATGAAAGAATCCGTAAAAGTGCCTGAAATGGTACCAGAAGAACCCAAAAAAAGTAAAAAGTTGGAATAAGTAAGGTAGGAGTTGGGATTGGAATTCTTTATAAAATTCAGCTGGAATACCATCAGGGCCGGGGGATTTATTTTTGGGAGAGATTTTATGGCTACTAAAATTTCCTCAGCAGTAATGGGTAAATCCTATACAATCTTATCTGATTGTGAGATTTTGGGCAAATCATAAGTATTTAAAAAAGAATCAAATAATTTGGTATCAAGACAATTTGGCTTATTATATAAATTAGAGTAAAAGTCTAAAAATTCTTTAGCAACATCACTGTGGGATAATACAACTTTACCATTAGGACCTTGAATAGAAGTAATCTGCGTCTTATCTTTCTTAAAATGCAGATAATTCGCTAGGAGCTACCCAGATCTATTGGCATTAAAACTAAATTTAGCATTGGATTTGGAGATTTGGATACCAGCTCTTTTACTGAGGATCGAGTTTAATTTATATCAAAGTTTTTGCAGCTTAAGCGAATTTGAAGATCATTGGACGTAATAAACAGTCTTTCAAATTTCGCTATTTGCTTTTCCAAATGTTTGGTATGAGCATTAAAAGTTTTATTCTCGTAGGCCATTCAAGTAATCTTGAATGGCCTGTAAGATTTTTGGTTTATTATGGTCATTAAGGACAATGTTAGTATTCATACGCCATCTAGTTTGTTTTGCAAACATGGAGGACAGATTTAAAACCAACGAAATCAAGGCATGATCGGATATATCAATATTACCAATCATAGGATTCATAGTAGATTGAATAAGTTGTTTAGAAATTAGAAAATAATCAATCCTAGAATGTGAATTGTGGGGATTGGACAAAAATGTAAAACATTTGTCAGTAGGAAAATGTCTGTCAATTTGGTGGTATGGAGAAAGGATTTAAAAGCATAAAATACCTTAGGAGGACGAAATTTAGTACTAGATAATCTATCTAGGAGTGGGTCAGCAAAAAACATTAAAATCCCCACCAACAATTAATGGAACAGTGCCCAACTTTAAGACTTCCGTGGTAATATTAGACCACAAAATAGGGTAGTCACCATAAATATTAAGTCAAAATAAGACTGAATCATGAAGTTTAATTTTAACTATAACGTATCTACCTTCCGAATCTGAGGTTTTACTTAAAACCTGACAATGTAATTTTTTTGCAAAGAAAATAGCAACACCATTTTTGTTACAATAAGCAGAGGGTCAAACAATAGTATCTACCGACTTTTTTGTCATATAATTTAATATTTTATCATCTATATGCGTCTCTTGAATGAAACTAATATCAGCCTTACAACTAACTAAGTAATCTAAAATGTTGGTATACGTTTAACAGGATGGCATAAACCGTTAACATTTAGAGAATCGACTTTAATATTATGAACATTAGCCATAATGAAGAGATGAAAAAATGGAATGAAAGTAAGGAATCAAAAAGAGGAGAAGAGAACAGAGATAGTAAATAGAAAACAACAGTAACTCTAGCTGTGGAAAAGGGACAGGAAGAAAAGATAACACGGAGAAAGGGTCAAACAAAGTACATTATTATCAAGAAAGAAACGCACATGCGTTCTATAAGTATGAACCGAACCGTTGGAGCCCACAGTATACAAAGGCAATTATCGTGTCAGAACATAGGATTTTTTTATTGAAGTCAAGTATTAGAGTCATGAGTATCCATGAAACGGTGCAATTGTTGTTCTAAAAAGTGACGTAAATTGTCAGGATGCTGGAAGGATTTTGTCAAAAAGACCTTATTTGAACCCAAGACTTCTCAGTTGAGGATGCAGCTCAGAAAACTCCTTGCGTCTTGCCACAGTCTCTTTTGCGAAATCCTGGTGAATTAAAATGTTATTCCCGTTATCCATCAAAGAAGGAATCTCCCTCGCAGCTTTCCGAATCAGGACTAAGCGGTGATGTCGAAGAACTTTGGAAATCATTTGACGCGGTTTAGAATGCTTAGGATTGAGATGTGAAGGATTCCTGTGAGCATTATCAACCTCAAATTGTTCTGGAAATTTAATTTGTAGAAGGCCTGGAATCAAATTCTCTAATTACATTCTGCAGTTATTACCCTCAACCTCTTCTGGCAAATTAAAAATGCACAGGTTGTATTGCCTGTTACGATTTTCCATGTCTAAAAGTTGTGTAGACATTGGCAATATTTTTTCAACAAGTGTGTTAAAAGAGTCAAGCTTAGTTTTATTATCCTGAATTTTAATGGCATTATCAGAGATTCTCATTGATAAACTCGCCATTTATTTACAAACTTTTTTAATTTCTGAAGCAATAGAGTCTGTATTAATGCGAAGATTTTGAATTTCCTCTAAAATCACTGTTAATGAAGGTTCTGATGATTCAACCACCTTTGATTTAATTGGTGGAGATGAAAGTTGCTGCCTTCTTCTGGAATGAATTGGATCTTAATTTTCCATTTTAAATATGGGATAAAAGTCAATATTTTAAGTGAAAAATCGAAAAATAGGAGCAGAGTTATAATGCAGCAAGAAGAAATCTGTAGTAAAGCCGGTGCAGCAGCTATAATGGGCAATGGGAGTGGCTAGGCCCAAGCCAGGCCCTTTCCTGGAGAGTTACTCCGTCCCCCTGACTGACTGACCTGGCTGAGCTGGAGAGTAGAGCCCTTAGGGCATGTATGTGTGCCACATGGCACAGGTGTACATGCACAGATGTGCATGTACACAGGAATTCGTTATTTACCATCAAATAGTATTTGATGGTCAATAATGAATGAATGAATGAATGAATAGCGTTTTTATACCGCGCAAAACTTAGCCCCAAGGGGCATCAAGGCGCAATACGAACAGACATGGAAAGTCCAGACTCCAGATAACTAGACCAGACGCCATTGGGAGAGCAAGAATCTAATATGCTTGAGAAAAAAGCCAGGTTTTGAGAAGTTTTTTGAAAATTGTCAAGGAGGATTGACTGGTAAGCTCAGGGGGAAGGGAGTTCCACAGTTTGGGAGCCAAGGTGGAAAAGGCTCTACCTCCCCATCTAACCTTAGCAAACCTAGGGACTACCAGCCTATTTTTTGAAGATGAACGAAGCGTTCTAGTGGGGGTGTAGGCACACAGAAGAGATCTAATGCCTTCAGATCCTGAGCCATGGATAGCACCATGGGCCAGACAGAGAATTTTGAAGGAGATCCTAGATGGGATTGGGAGCCAATGAAGGTCCCTTCTGGCCATTGTTGCAGACGTCCTCCTAGGGAGGCTAAGAACCAATCTGGCTGCAGCATTTTGCACCATTTGGAGGCGATGGATAGAGCCTTTATTGATGCCACCGTAAAGGGCATTACAATAATCTAGCCTCGATAGTACTAGGCCAGTTATTGCTTGTTTCCGGGCTGCCAAGGACAGGTAAGGGGCAATTTTCTTTAAGATTCTAATGGTGCCACAACAAGTAGACACTGTCCTATTTACCTGGGGGTCGAAGGAAAGGGCGGGATCAATTTGTACTCCAAGGTTCTTAGCAATAGGAGTGGGAGTCGGGCAATCGCCCAGGGATGGAGGCCACCAGTCCTTTGACCAGAGATCTTGGCTCCCTCCGAAGACCATAACTTCGGTTTTTTCACCGTTCAATTTTAGGAAGTTACATGTCATCCAATTGGAGACTGCCTCCATACAAGCTCTAAACTTGGAGGCGATCTCACAAACTGGCTGGGTGATGGATACCAAGATCTGTGTGTCGTAATGAATTGTTAAGGGCCTGTGGCACTGTTTTCAGTGCCACCTACATCCCGTATTACCGATTCTGTAAATTTACCGATTCTGTAATTTACCGAATCGGTAAATTTACAGAACCGGTAATATTTAGGCCCCCTACATCTGAAACTAAAAATACCGGACGGTAACGGATGAAATCGGCCGCTACGGACCGGTATCTGGCCACCTACATCTGGCTCTAAATTAAATGAAATGAAGAATATTTAGGCACAGTAGAGGAGGTCTAATCAAATCGGACAATCAGGTAGTATCAGAATATATTCTTAAAGTAAGGGAAACAAGCCTGATTTTTTTAAAGTACATTATTGATCGAATTGTTTCAAGAGAGTATTATAAGGAATGTCAGTTCCAAAACACATCAAAGATAATATATGGGGTACTGTTCGTAACAGGCAAGAGGCAAGTCTGTTTATCCTTGATGTAGATCATCTTCTGCAGAGTTTCAGTTTCTAGGAGAAGGCATAATGGGATGAAATACAAGGAAGGAGGATGCTGTGTTGGATACATATAGTCTAAACTCCTATCGATGATCAGTTCCCCAAAAAGTATTGTAATTCATAGTCAGAGTGTTGCCCTTGGCGCACTGTTTGAAAGCGCATGATCCAACTGGCTTCCTGACGTCCAAGTCTGAGTTCACGATTGTGCCTCTTATGCAAACCTCTGTTGTGTCTATTCCAAAGAAATGAAATTTCTTGTGAGGTCCTTGTGAGGGGCATGAGGCAATGTGTAGAGCCATTAGGTAACGTGCATCTTGTTGGTGTACTGCTCCTGCGTGTTCACTGATGTGTTCCTTGAGTGATCGTATGGTGCTTCCAACATACTGGCTTTTTACAGACACATTCTAGCACATAAGTTACGTACTTGGTATTACTCGTGATGTTGTGCATGATCTTGTATTCCTTTTTGTTGTAATTCTTGGTACCATGGCATGCCCATTTGCAGACACTGCAGCATCCGCACTTGAAAAAGCCCTTGGAATGTGGCATAGGCCATGTAGTTATCCTGTTCGTTCATGGTACAGTCGGACTCAGCCTGTTTTTCAAATTTTTTCCGCGCCTATATGTGACCAGAGGTCTCGGGCTGATAACTTCTTTCAGAGAGGTGTCACCAAGGATTATTTTCCATTGCTTATTGAGACTTTTCTTCATAGTGTAACCGATTTATTTGTAATCCATTATTAGTCTGACAGATTAGCTGTTGGAGGTAGTCATTTCTTTCTTCTTTAGTGTGGTATTCCTGTCAAGTTTTTTTACTCTTCTGGATGCACTATTAATGACCTGTGCTTTGTAGAATCTGTTGGAGAATCTCATCTCCATGTCCTTAACACATTTCTGGAATTCTGAGTCCTCACTACAATTGCGTCTGGCACTGACAAGTTCACCAAAGGGGATCTTGTTGGTTTGATGCGGGAGATGAGAACTTTTGGCGTGCAGAATAGCGTTGCACGCAGTTTCTTTGCGGAAGAGACAACTGTGTAGTTGATTGTCCTTAATGTATAGCTCTATGTCTAGGAAAGTGACCGTGGTGGTACTGGACTCACATGTGAATTTCATATTCATATTGCTACTGTTCAGATGTTTGCAGAAATCGTCAAGACCATCTTGTGTGCCAGACCAGAGAAGGAGATATACCTCCCCCAGTAGAGAATTGAATTAGTCCATTGAGACCCTTTTCTTCCCCATATCCATTCGAATTCCAAAGAGCCCATGTACAAATTAGCAAAGGAAGGGGAAAATTTAGAACCCATTGATACTCCCCTCGTCTGCCTATACCACTGTTTGTCATACATGAACACATTGTTGTCGAGAATTATGGTCATCATGGAGAGTAGCATGTTCGTATGTTGCCATAATGTAGGTGGTCTATTGTGTAGGAATTTGGTTACGGCTCGTAGACCCAAATCAGGTTTAATGGATGTGTAAAGTGACATCACGTCCAAAGTGGCCATGATGGTGCCTGGTTGCCACTGTATGTCTGCCAAGATGCTTAGATTATGCTTAGTATCTTGTATGAAGGAAGGGAGGTTTTGAACCAAGGGATTTAAGAAAAGATCACCGTACTGGGAGAGTTTTTCTATGGGACCTCCCATCCCAAAGATTATTGGTCTGCCTGGGGGAAAGACTGACTGTGTATGAATTTTTGGGAGGGTATATAACCATGGAAATGTGGGTCTGGAAACCTTCATGTATAGTGCCTCGTCATCGTCAATGATGACCAGTGTGAGCCAATCACTCAAGCGTTTGTTAATGAGGATAGTAAGTCGGCCAAAAAGGGTTGTAACCTAGTAGTTCATAGCAAGAAGTATCTTGAAGCTGGGAGAGGATTTCACTGTGGTAGTCAGCCCTGTCCATGACTACCACATTTCCGCCTTTGTCGGCCTCCCTAATTATGATTTAATTATCAGTACTCAAGGTGTTAAGGGCCAGTCTTTCCGCTTTGGTTAAGTTATCTCTACCTCTGTATTTGGTTACACTATGTTTGTTGTCATATTTTTCTATGTCATGTAAGACTAGGCTGTAAAAGGTGTCAACAGGATTGCCACCTGGGAGAGTGGGTGTCCATTTGGATCTTACTTTGAGTCCACTGGCTATGGTTTGATTGTTGTCTATGTCCAAATTATGGAACAGATCTTCCAAAGAGAATGTGGGGTCATCACAGTTTGTTATAGAAAGGAGTAGGTGTGTTGCTTTGAGGTCGTTGATACTTTGGAAATCACAAGGATTAGTGTCTACTTTTGTCATATTGGATCTATTGGTGAGTGGTGCCCCTGCAAAGTGTTTCTTTAGTTTGAGGTTCCTGATGAATCTAAATAGATCGATGTTGGCTCTGCAAGAGTCTCCTTGTTCATGTGGATTGAAATTTAGGCCTTTACTGAGGAGAGAGATCATGTCATGTGTTAAGGGTTTGGAGGATAGATTTAATACTTGGACTTCCTGGGTGTTGGTTATTGTTTCTTCTCATCCCCGGATTTCAACTTCTTTTTGTATTCTTCCTTTGCCGGACCTCTTTCCTCATCAAAAAGCACCAAATCCAACAGGTATAGCCTTTAAAACATATGTGATCTCATTTTCGAAGAGTTTCTGACACAAATTCGGCGTTATATTGATAAAAATGGGTCCGACGCACCGGAGCTCCCTAGGCTGCGGCCATCTTGTATCGGCGCTCGCGTGTCTCCTTGAAAAGCAAGATTTTAAGGGCACGACGGAAAGTAAGCTCCATTTCTGATAAGCGGATGGAAAGTGTCAGGGTGTTCCAGAGTTTAGCGGTCCTAAATGCGAAAGCTCTGCCGCCAGACCTTGCGAAACGGTAGCGGGGAGAGACAAGGAGACATAGATGGTTGGATCTGAGGGTATGAGTGTGGTGGTAATGTTTCTCAGATAAACCGGACCCAGTTCCCTAGTTGCTCTGAACGCCAGAGTCAGGGCCTTTAATTCAATAAGCCTATTCATGGGAAGCCAGTGCAGGTTCTTCAGGTGGGGGATATTGAGTGGTGAAAGGGTATCTTGTAGATCAGTCTGGCCGCAGCATTCTGGACCAGCTGCAGTCTGTGAGTCAAGTAGGTGGGAAGACCCAGGTAGAGACTGTTGGCGTAGTCCAGGTGAGATGTGATAAGTGCATGGATTACAGTTCTATGGCATTCCAGTGAAAGAAAGTGGAGGAATTTCCGCTGCATGCTCAGCTTCCAAAAACAGGAAGAGGAGACTTGCCTGATTTGGGCTTTACAAGAGAGTTCATTATTGAACCTGCTTCATCATCGAGTCCCCACCCGTTATAGTAGTAGATACCGGGCGGGCTCAGACCCTTTTTTGGAGGGAGCACTTTGTTGTTGTCAGATATCTTAAAATAGGGACCAGGAAAGGGAGGTTAAAAATGCCTAGGGATGATTCCCTGAGTACTTCAATTTACTGATAGGGCATCCTTGGGACATTAAAAACTAGGGAAGACCCTGTCTGGATAGCTTAATGTCTTCTGCGTCCCCAAGTCAACAAGTTACAGCTGGTTTTGATCACCAACCAGGTCATCCAGCAACCATCAGGACAATCTGGGTTCCAAAGTATTAGATGTCATGCAATTCCAGTGGCTCATTGCCATAGGTTTACAAACCACAGAAATCATCCAATCACTCATGCAACATACAGATACCGGATTGTGAATACCAATTGACTCAGTGTCTCAGATCCGTAAAAACAGGAGATAATGAAGTAGGTACAGAATATTTTTTCACATTTTGTTATCATCAACTGGTGTTTAATACATGATCCACTGCACTCTGTGATACTCATGCAGCAAGCATTATTGTTATGCATGGCATGATCATTCACGCCAATCAGTGTAGCCATAAAGAACACACACCCAAAGTCTGCCATATATTGGTAGCTGTTAGATGAGGTTAAAAAGTATTATGTTGGGCCTTATGTTATAATAGTCTATATTCAATGGACGTGCCTTTAGATTGATATTCAGACTAATGATTTCCAGTGGGAGCCATACATAACAATTGCAATAATGAATTATATCAGTTAAGAAACATTTAATAGGACATGGACTCCCATTCCTCCAAATCCATCTCAGCGTGCTGCATGAGTTTTTCCTCCCATCCAATGACGTCTGACAAAAGTGTATTGTCTGACCTTCTGAAACCTGTTAGCTGGTGCTTGCCTCAGCACACATATCAGCAGTCATTGCACATTTGGGAAGAGATGGGGGAGGGGCGAGCGCACCCCATCACTAACATTGCCATTGCTTCAAGCAAATGAGACCAATTAAAAAACACAAAAAGCAAAACCACCTAAAAAGAGACTGTAACAAATATTATAAACAATGTAAAAATAACAAGGACAGTAAGGAAAAAGAAATGCAGGCTGACAGGAATGGGCAGCAAAAGCCCAAAGTTGCTTCCATTTGCTTTATGACTGACAGGGCAGGGAAGAGTTCAAACATACGAGGCAACGGAGGGTGAAAACCGAGATCACATAATGAAAAGTGAAGAATCACGCGAGCTCAGTTTTCATGAGGAAGACAAATTTCATTAAATATGCACAATAAGAGAATGAAAAGTTCTTTTCATGGGAAACCCACACGACTCCCTGCACCCCGTGGGGTATATTTATCAATCTTTCATGTAACGCAATGCAGCAAGCCACCTTGCTACGTGAAAACGAATGGGTAGGAATGCGCTGCCTTTAAATCATATTGCCCATTCCTGTCCTTTCCTTATGCTGGTGTACTTTTGGCTGCCTAGCGCCAATGCAAGCCCCCTGTGTCTTGGTGTAAGTGTGTCTGCCTTGCAGGCAAGATTGTTTTTGTTCAGGAAAGGGCACCTTCCTGCACAAAAACAGTCCTGGGAAGCACTTTCCTCTGTCTTTATGTGCTGCAGAATGCAGCACATGTAAAAAGAGAAAAAAACGAGAAGAAATAAAGATACTTATAGTTGTTACGCCTCCCCTGGGGAGCTGTAGTATTTTGACGCATTCCCAGGTCAAAAATTTATGGTAAATCTGAGAATGAGCCAAAATCCATGGGTGGATGAGTGGAAACACCTGAACTCCACTCAGTGGTGCCTGCTAGTGAACAGACGTGGTGGGGCAGCAGGGAGGGTGTGGGGGAGAAAAAATAAAAGATCACTTACCTGCCGCCCACCGCCTGTCCTTCATCCTCTTCTGTTCCTGACTCCTATCAGCACACAAGGTCCCAGTCTCCTCCTAAGCCAATCACAACTCTGCTGTCATGCTGGTAATATATTACCAGCATGACAGCAGTATCGCGATTGTCTGAGTGGCCTGTTTTGCTGCTCAGACAGTGCCTGGGAGCCTGGGACTGTTTTTCACCAGGCTGAGCAACACAGCTGGGTGGAGAAATGCTAAGTGCGTATGTTGGTTTGGCAGTCCTAAGAAGGCCAGCCAAAATGTCATGTGCACTTATAGTGCCCACCACTTCTCCCTGCATGACGACAGCCTAGCCCTCCTCAACCTCCCTAAACTGGCTCAGCACTGAAAAATAAAATGATAATAACATTGTGTTCTCATGATTTTATTTGTCCTTTTGCACTGCTCAGAGAACAGTGGGGCGATGCTCCTCCGCCTTAAGAGAGAAGCCGCCGCTGGCTCCATCCAAGGAATGCCTGCCTGGAGAAGAGTAATACCAGGCAGTGATTTCTGCTGCCTTGTGTCACTCCAGATATATTAAGCCAAGCAGGGCCAAGCAAGTTGGCCTTCTGTGGCTTGATAATTCTGATTGTAGTGTTGCGTCACCCTTGCACCCCCTTGCACCTCATTGGCCTGCTGTTTGTTCTCGACCGTTGCTCCTGCTTGCAGCTATGTCGTGGTAAAAATGGAAGTCAGAATACAGTGACTGGCGTTTACATAATACTTATATATAATAGTTTTTGTGTCACAATCACATTAGTGCGTGTTGGAGCACTGAATGTTAAATTGAAGTATGACAATTTTGCATTTAGCTCATACTGTTCCAAATGTACAAAACTGTTTTTTCAGTCGCAAAGCTTGAGATTTGCAAAATCACAGGCCTTACAATTCCGCTACAGCAAGTGACGAGGTACAAAAGGTACTTTGTCATTTGGAAATGTACTTTGCGAATCAGACGTGTCTTTCTGACTTGCAAAGTATATTTTGCGATTCGTTGCAAATAGAAGTGTGGAAAAGTATGAAAGGGGCACCTTCCTCGTCGTTCCCATTTGCTGGTTAATGTTTAAATGCTTTCTAGTCACAATAGTTGGTGCAAACTATTGACAAACATCTTATCAAAGCATTGGTATTAATTCACAAAGCGTAAGCTGTCACTTTCGGACAACTTTCACTCAGTTAATAGCAGCTGAAGGCATCTAGGGGAGCAGTCAAGTAGTCAAGGATTCCACTGCCTGCAACCCTGAAGCCATTTGTAGAATATCAATTTCACTTTTGATCAGCTGCGGTTGGTAGTAGTGGCAGTGCCCGCAACGAATTTTGTTGCGGGCACTGCAACGCATTTGGTGATGCAGTGCACGCAACGAAATTCGTTTTATATATTTATATGTTTACTTACCTGTTAAACTCCGTAATCCATACGTTACTACCCCCCACCCTGCCCCTCCCCCTCCTCACGTCACCGCCCTGCAGGAACTCCTACTACCGACCACGGCTGCTTTTGATCCCAGCCCTTCTCATTTTAAGGGACATGAGATGGATTAAAAAGAAATTGCAAATTCAGGAACGGAGGGCTGCTGTTCCTCTCAGGCCTCCATAGCTGCATTGACAGCCATGCACAATTATTTGCAATTGTATGAACGGTGCTTTTGCACTGAGAGTGTAGTGCAAAGCTGAGGGTGGCTCGCAAAGTCTGTGGCTGAGCAAAAACGGCATTTGTTTGTGTCCTGACTTTGCTACACGGGGCCATTGATTTGCTCTTCTCTGGCTTCCTATGCACAGACTTTCTAAAATCCCGAATAAAGTTTCCAAGTGGGAGTTAATGAAAGAAGCTACATTAAAGTTCATTTTCGAAAAATATTTTGTCTTTCTCTCAGGACAGGAAGAATTTTTTCTGGCTTTCAGTTTTCTGCTGTGACATTGCACTGCCAGTGCTCGCCCTAAAGTATACGCGGTACTAATCGGGAAAGGGTTGATTGACCCAACAGTAGTAAAATCCCGACGTTTTTTAGGGGTGAACCCAATGTTCTCGTATGAGGTACATTTCGAGTAACTCGTTTCAGTGCAAATGATATGCCTGTTTGTTATTCCTTCTGAAACCCCAACGGGATTTTACAACTCAGTGGGTCAATGAGGATAGCAAAATCTACATTTTAACTGACATATTTTTGGTTTTGTGTACGGGTTACTGATTCGAAATAATGCTGGATACGTGTCTCAAATCTTTTAGCTTGTCATATGGTCCAATGTTTTTCTTCAAGGAATCTTACCTTGTGAATGTCTTAGAATACATAATGCTTAAACACGAGCACCACAGGTTACAATTCCATACAGCGGCTACTAGCCTTTGCCAAATAAACAATAAATCATACAAAAAACCACGGGATACGTTGTCACTTTGAAATTGTATTCGCAGAATAGCCCAGTGAAATTGTTGGGACTAATAGCAGCCTCCTCTAAGCTATACATCAGTCTTTTTATAAAATTATGGAAAAAACAGAAGGCGATAATCATAACATTAAGTTACACAAATCTCGGTATATCACACATTTTCAATTTCATTTTCAAGAGAAGGCGTTAAATCACCTTACACATATCTAAGCATCTCAGAGGAAAATGGTTATTAGATCTTTGAAACATTGCCTCTAGGATTTTGTTTCCATTCCCTCGCCATCAGTAGATAATATTGGAAAAAAAACTCAGCCTGTAGACAATATGCAACCATATGCTTCTCGGATTTTTTTCCCTGCTATAACATGTATGAAGTAAGGGGCTTATGCAAAGAGTTATTCCAAGGGTGTTTCTCTGTAAGTATGAAATAACATATTTATTAAAGTACAAAGTAGAATGACAACATAAAGTGCATGTGATTGATGTTGTAAAAGTAAGATTTTAATTTCTAGTATATGATTCTCTGCTTTTGCAGAACACCATTCCAATCGAAACAAATTGGAAAATGCAGGTGAATGTTAGGATGGTAATATTTTGGTCGCACTAGGCAAAGGAAACGTAAATAATTCTAAGCATTGTCTACAAAAACACCACCCTGTCTTTCTACCTCAACAACTGAACTCGGAGAAAATATATATTTTTCCATTCCAAGAAAAAAAATGTGTTGGAATATTGTACGTGTTCTCTGCCACGAGCATGCCTTTTGCTGGCGAAGCTATAGCCTTTTCGAGCTTTCCTGTATCTCTGAAAACCTTTTAGCCTATGTACAACTTCTTCTCCCCCTAATTGAATTGGGTCTTTTTAGTCTCGAAAGGCATACAACATGCATTTTCACCATTTTTGTCATAGAGCTGTGACTTGTAGGACACTCAATTAACCTTCTAACTCAATTGCCTCGAAGGTAATTTAAAAAGGGAACATGCTTGGTGATGGTATTCCACCCTCTGTTCAACTTTCCCAACAAAATATTGAGAATGAGTAAACACAACGTGCATTCATTCATGCTAACCTGTAACAGAGCAGGGGCACGAGCCTATGCAGTCACGTTATCTGAAAAGCATCCCAGTCTATTGTATAAGTGAACACTGTTTGTGAGCTATGTAAGTCCCTGTCCATCACACTTTCATTAAAGCACCGGTTGCCTTAGCCTCCTTTTACAGGTGTCCTCGGGGTTCCTCCGGCCATTAAGAGAGGTGTGAGATCATATAGAGGGTGAGTCAAATCTTTAAATGCACTCACTATTGTGGGTGGACCGAGGCCCCAACAATGATCAAGGTAATAGAATATGTGCCCAAGTCACAATGCTTTGCTGTGTTTCAGGAATTCCTGACTGCTACTCTGTATACGGTGAGTACCCTAAAAGGTTAACACAATACTGCTTGCGACCTCCCAAAATATGGCGGAGAGGTCAGGATTCAAAACTTAGACAATCACCTACGTGGACTCAATCCTCAGCTCTATTGGTAGTTTGCTTGCAGCACTAAATGCTCAGTCAAAGTCTCAATACATTATTCCCTTGCTCAACCCTTGGTAGTTGGCAACAAGCAGGCATGATTAACTTAGGAGACAAGTGTGTAAACACCAATACATTAAATAAGTAAGACACAATAAAAATCTAACAACAATTTATAAAAATTGGTTATATTTTCATTAACAAATACACACCAAAATGGCAAATATCCAACGTAGGGAACCAGAGATATCTATTTTTATAGAATCACTTTCTAGTGCTAGCAAAGTACATTTGGTCACGCATGACCAGGACAAAGTCAAAGTTTGAGGCTGATCATGATGAAGCCCTAGTTGGATACACTAAGTGGGAGGCCTCGGTCAAAAGTTTTCGTTTACATTCACAAATGTTTCTGGAGCTTTTTCTCTCAACGCAGAGCGGGGCTCCTTGTCAGTCGTTGTCGGCGACTTGGTTTAGAGCAAGGCCTTAATAAAATTATGTAAGTCTTGAACTCTGGAGCTTTCAGTGGGATGATCCTGAAATCCAGGCTGGGTTGTAATTCGATGACAGTGGCTTGACTCTGATCGAAGGGTCAGTCACCTTATGGAGCTTTTTGACAAAAATTCTCCAGACTTCTGGATCTTCTTCAAGAAGGTCCTTTAGGGATTCCAAAGTGTCCACAACACAAATCCAAGGGGCTAGAAGCTTTGAGATGGTCTTTGGGATGGTGGGAGTGCCTTTCCTGGAGTACACCTGTCCAGCTCCTGAAAAGTCCAATGGATTCACTTTAGATAGGTCCTTCTTGGTTAATATGGTGCATTTGGAGTTCTGTTAACCTGCTGCTATCAGGGAGTACACTCCTTAATGCTTGTGAAGCCAGATAAAGTCCTTAGAGATGTAGTTTCAGATGGTGCAGCAGGTGCAGTCCATCAGAGTGCAATCCTTTGGGTGTAGATGAGGGTTCCAGCAGGGCACCCCTTCTTCTCCTTGTTGTTTCAGACAGGGATATGGCCGGGTTGCCTGTCACCCCCTCCCAACACAGTCCCCAAGGATGGGAAGACGGACGCAGTTCTGAACTTTTGGAAGGCGGGAGGGAGTTACCCTCCCGGCCGTATTTATTAAAATATGAAACAAAATTAAAACATTAAAATAAACGTTTCATATCATGTACAATTTTCATTTATAACATTCCGATGCAGACACGTTTATTGGCTAACCTTAACAAATCTCTAATACAAAGGTTCTTCTAGCCGAGTCTAAACATCCTGCAAATGCATACTTTCTAAATAAAAATTGTACATCCTAACATTACGGGCCAACGGCAAGGTCTTAACCGGTGTCAGATCCCTACTACCAGAACTCCCCCCTCACGGTGTGAGTGGCGGGCGCACAGAGGACTGTACCTCTGTGCCAACTTCCAATTTCCCTTGTCTTAGCGGGGGCCCTTTATTTAACTCGACGCCATCTTAGTGGTCGTCCGAGGACTCGTGTGAGGTGTCTAGAAGGTAGCGTGGACCCCCCTCCCACCCCACACTGTACATCACATCCGCCGTCGCGGATATCCTGCCCCCGGGAAATTCCTAGGAGGGGCATCGAGCCGCCTCCTCCCCTGGGAGGGGCCTATGACCGCCTTCCCTTCGGCGACCCCATACTTAGTGGGTGCCGCCTCCCCGTGTGAGGGGCCAATGGCCGCCTCCCCCCGGGCGCTCCCAATCATAATGGGTGGCGCCCCTCCTCTAGGGACCTTGAAATGACTGCTCACCGATCATGACCTTACCGCCCGACCAAAAATAAATACGACGTTTTATGAACCTATTGAAGAAAAGCGAATAACTTAACATTCTAATATTTATTCAACACATTTCTCAATTAGACTATGATACTCCGCTGCACTGGGGGAGAAAATGTTATGAAGCAAATCATTTTATTGCAATAAAACAGCAACATCTTTAATAACTATTACAACCAAAAAGGATACTATCAAAGCAAATCAACTTTATTGCACTACTAACGTTGCCATAGGGGGCTGGTGGGTGGGTCAAAATTGCTCCTTGTTCCTTCGAGGGCTCACGTGCAACGAGAGGGTGCAGCTTCCAAGCACAGGAACAAGAGGATGCTTCTTCGGATTGTTGCTCCTTTTATTCCTCTTCGGGAGGGCGTGTACCCTCCTCTGGTACGCCTACGGGGCGTGGCCAACGGTGTAGGTGTCTAGGACAACCCTTCTTGGGCGGGAAAAGGCGCGCCCCGGCTACGCCGCTTCGGGCATACCAGCCGAGACCCGCCCCCCGCCCAAAATGGTTTCCCGGGGGATCCGGGCCCCCTACCATACGTTCGGGGGGACCGAGTGGTCGCCCCTTTCCATTTGAGTTGCTAGGCATCTCTTCCATTTTTATCCAAAATAGAGAAAGTCTCTCCTGGAGGTTAAGATCTGGCTAAGCCATCCCACTGGCGTGGCTAAGTTTCTCTAATACTCTCCTTCCAGCCCCTCTGCAAGTCTAGTTACAAGGACTCCTATCTGGCTGGGTAGTCAAGGATGTGGGGGTGAGCCTGTTGGGTCCTTAACTGTCATTCCCTCCTTGAAGACAAGTTTGGCTACTCAAGACTCAAGGATAAATTGATGCTGATCCAGATGCAAGCTGCTGATAAGGGAGGCCAATTTCAGTCAGTAGGAGGTACTCTGGGAAGGAAACAGAATGGTCTGGGTAAGCCAAAGTAAAGCATAGATGATTCAAGGCCGTCCTGAGACCCTCAGAAGCAGTCGCTCCTCACGCTGCTCCCTGCTCCCATTCTGGTATCGCAGCGCTATGCTGCCTGAGTGCTCCTTGCCTTCATTATCAAATGCCCATTGCTCGCATTGCCCCTGCAACCATTTTTGCCTTATTAGCGCCTTGACTGTATTTGTATCGTAGCGCTATCGTAGCTGCCTGCTGAGCTGCGCTTTCATTGTTAATCGATTGTGCATTGCTGCCTTTGAATTATTTTTGCCTGATTGTGCCGGTGACGCTTCCCTTTTAATAACGATTGTTGGGGTCTCGTCCTGTGTGACTTTTGTCTTGCTGCCATTTTGTTGTTTATTGTTTGTGCCTACCCAGCCCGGCTCTCCACCCCGCTCCCGCCTCCCAGCTGCTCCTCCCTCGCCCCTGCCCCCTCCACTATCCACATATGACAGATGCTTTTGTGCGCAGCGTTCACGCCCCTTGCGTGCCGAAGGTGCGCCAAAGGTAGGCCCGTCTACGCCCGTCCGCGCCTGGACTGCGCCCAGCGCCCGACCCCCTGGTCTTCGCAAATCCCACTCCACCCGCATAACGTATGATGCCACATCCCTCTCAGCACTCAACCCCGGCCGACTCCAATACTGCTACAAAACCGCCCCTGGACACACCCATGGACCATTCACCTGCCACTCCTGCAAACTCGGCTGCATCAGGACCCACACTAAATCCACATACTCCAAACAGAGCTCCAACACTAACCACCTGAAGTGCATCCTACTCAACACCCGCTCGGTCCAGAAACACGCCATTGAACTCTGGAACCTACTCGACACCACTTCGCCGGACGTCGCCTTCCTTACAGAAACCTGGATGAATGCCTCATCAGCTCCTGACATCGCCATAGCCATCCCGGACGGCTACAAGATCATCCGAAAAGACCACACCATCCAAACAGGAGGAGGCATCGCCATTGTACATAAGAACTCCATCCGCATCACGACCATCTCAGACGATAACCTCGCAGCCGCTGAACACCTTCACTTCCAGATCCACACCGACCCCAAAACCACACTCAGAGGCACCCTCATCTACAGACCACCAGGACCCCTCACACAATTCAGCGAAGACATCACTGACTTCATCAGCCCACACGCCCTCCCCTCTGAGGACTGCATTCTACTGGGAGACCTCAACTTCCACCTGGAAAAGAAAAACGACAGCAACACCACCACCCTCCTGGAAAACTTGGCCAATCTCGGACTAAAACAACTTGTTGATATCCCCACCCACTATGCCGGGCACACGCTCGACCCAATCTTCACCTCCAGCAAGCACATCTCCTTCAACCACACCACAGCTCTCCACTGGACGGACCACAGCTGCCTTCACTTCAACTACAAAAAGACCACGACCCACAACCTCCCTCAACCAATTCCCCGAAGAAACTGGAACAAAATTACCACCGACCAGCTCTTCACTTGCTTCACAAAAACCCTCCTGCCAAATCATCAGACCCAAACCAAGCTGCCACCAACCTCACACAATGGATCACCCACAGCGCCGACGAACTAGCACCCTTGAAAAACCATCAAATCAAGCAAAGTAGCGAAAAAGCACCCTGGTTCAACGATGACCTTAAGACATCCAAGAAGCTCTGTTGTACCCTCGAGAAAGCCTGGAGAAAAAACCCAACCACTGACAACCTGACCACCTTCAGGAACGCCACCCGCAAACACCATCAACGGATCCGATCCACCAAGAAATCAGCATTCAAGGATCGACTTGACAACAACGCCCACAACAGCAAGGAACTATTCAACATCGTCAAAGAATTTACCAACCCCACCGAGGGGCACCAACGACATCACCCCATCCCAAGGCCTCTGCGACTCCCTAGCCTCTTTCTTCCACAACAAAATCCCGACATACATAACAGCTTTGAAAACTAGTCCGGAGACCAGTCCACTCCACCCACCCCCAAACCAAATCCCCCCTCTACCAACCTTTGCGCCTGGGACCCAATCACCACTGAAGACACCATCCACCTGATGAACTCGATCCACTCAGGATCGCCTACCGACCCATGTCCCCACCACATTTTCAACAAAGCAGACTCCATCATCGCACCCCATCTCCGAGACGTCATCAACTGCTCCCTCAACTCAGATACCTTCCCGGAAAGCTGGAAACATGCTGAACTCAGCACCCTTCTGAAGAAACCCACAGCAGACCCCACTGAACCTAAGAACTACCGCCCCATCGTGCTCCTCCCATTCCATGCCAAAGTTATTGAGAAAGCCGTCAACAGTCAGCTCGCCACCTTCCTTGAATCCAACAATTCCCTCGACCCCTCACAGTCCGGCTTCCGAGAGAAACACAGCACTGAAACCGCCCTCATCGCAGCAACAGACGACATTCGAACACTACTGGACAACGGAGAAACAGTCGCCCTCATCCTACTTGACCTCTCTTCAGCCTTCGACACAGTCTATCATCGAACCCTCATACAACGCCTCAACAACGTCAGAATACAAGGAAAAGCATTGGACTGGATCATCTCGTTCCTCGCCGGAAGAACCCAGAGAGTCCGCCTTCCCCCTTTCAGATCAGAGCCCACTAAAGTCATCTGCGGCGTACCACAAGGATCTTCACTCAGTCCCACCCTCTTCAACATATACATGAGGCCCCTTGCATCCATCGCGCGCCAACACAACCTCAACATCATCTCCTACGCAGACGACACCCAGCTGATCCTCTCCCTCACCAAAGACCCAAACACCGCCAAAACCAACTTACACGAAGGAATGAAAGATGTAGCCGGGTGGATGAAGAACAGCCGTCTAAAACTGAACTCGGATAAAACGGAAGTCCTAATCTTAGGCTCATCCCCCCTCTGCTTGGGACGACTCATGGTGGCCACCGGCCCTGGGAACAGCACCCATACCAACGGACCACGCACGCAACCTGGGCTTCATCCTGGACTCCTCCCTCTCGATGACCAGACAAGTCAACGCCGTTTCTTCATCATGCTTCAACATCATTCGCATGCTCAAAAAAATATTCTGTTGGATCCCCACCGAAACAAGAAAACCGGTCACCCATGCACTGGCCACAAGCCGACTGGATTACGGAAACACCCTTTACGCCGGAACCACAGCCAAACTACAGAGAAAACTCCAACGCATCCAAAACGCCTCAGCCAGACTCATACTAGACATCCCCTGCCAAGCTCACATTTCCGGTCACCTGAAAGACCTCCACTGGCTCCCCATCAACAAGAGGATAACGTTCTGACTCCTCACCCACGCACACAAAGCCATCTACGACCTAGGACCCGAATGCCTCAACACGCGCCTGTCCTTTTACACCCCCACCCGCCAACTTTGTTCGTCCAATCAGGCCTTCGCCGCTATTCTGCGTATCCACAGATCCACCATGGGGGGAATATCCTTCTCCTACTTAGCGGCCAAAACCTGGAATTCTCTCCCCACCCACCTCCGCTTCACACAGAACCACCTCTCCTTCAGAAAGCAACTTAAAACTTGGATATTCGATAAGTAAAGTACCCCCCCCTCCTCCCACAAGCGACTTGAGACCCTCTGGGTGAGTAGTGCGCTATACAAATTTCTGAACTTGAACTTGAACTTGAAGGTGGATTTGGCAACTCTGAAAAAGACCACGGAGTGCCATCAGTGTCATCAGATTGGACACTGGAGACACGAGTGTCCCTTCAATTCTGCAAATCAGATACAGCAGGAGGAGGAAGTAGTGCAGGTACCTGAGCCCAAAGTGACAAAGGCGGTGTCAGGGCCAAAGTTGACCAAAGGGGGGACTTCGGTTCTGCGAGTACAGGCTACCCTGCCTCTGAAGATCCCGACAGGGACTCAGACTTACCAGCAGATGCCTCTTTTTGATGATAGTGATGAATATAACCTAGACCCATTGGCATGACGGCCGGTGCCTGAAGGGGGAGGAAGACTGCACACTTGGGGCAGTCTTGGAAGGAAGCCAGAGAGGAACTTTTGTGGAGGCTGATGTTAATGGTCACCCTCCTACCTTTCTGGTCGATACTGGTGCTACCAGTTCTACTGTAAGATCTGCAGTAGTCCCCAACCTACCCCTCTCGGGACAGAGTATCCAAGTTGTAGGTGTTGTGAATAAGAGAATGACAAGCCCTTTGACATAGCCGATTCCTGTGAAAATAAGAACCTTCCGAGATCAACACCAGTTCGTGGTGTGCGACTCGAGCCCTGCGTGTTTACTTGGGTGGGATCTCTTGTGTAAACTCAATTGTACCATCTATTGTACCCCTAAAGGAGTGGAACTGCAAACCCATGATGATGATGCTGCTTTTAAGGTCACCAATCAGCATTTGTATATTAAAATTTACCCTGTTGTGACATTGGAAGAGCTTCCACTAGATTTGAGAGCCTCGCTTTCACAGGAAGTGTGGGACTTCAATGGTGAGGATATAAGTTTGATCAAAGGAGTTAAACCTGTCAAGATTCAGGTTAAGCAGAACGTTGACTTTCCGAGAACACCCCAGTCCAATCTGACCCCAGAGACGATTGCAGGGATAAAACCTGTCATTGAGTCCATGGTCAAGCAAGGGATCCTGAAGGAGATAATGGGCAGTCCATGTAACTCGCCTATTATGGGGTTGCAGAAACCGAGTGGGAAGTTTAGGATTGTGCAGGATTTGCGCCAGGTGAACAACATAGTTGTTCCCTGTTGTCCAGTGGTACCGAATTGATCTGTAATATTGTTTCAGATTCCATGACAAGCAGAATGGTTTTCTGTGGTTGACCTTTTTCAAGTTTTCTTCTCAATTCCATTGCATGAGGAGAGCCAATTTTTGTTCGCATTTAAGCTGGAAAACTGTGTTTTAACATGATGTCATATCCCACAGGGGTATACAGAGAGTCCATCTATCTTTAATCAGATCCTGAAAAAGAAGCTTGAGAGTCTTGTACTGCCGCAGAACTCTGTTCTCGTCCAGTACATAGATGATCTCCTTGTGGCGTCAGAGACTGAAGATGCGTGTAGGATTGATACCATCGCCATACTGAAAAATTTGGCAGAGCATGGACATAAAGTGTCGCCAAACAAGCTACAATACTGCCTAAATGAGGTGCAGTATTTGGGTCATCGGATAGAAAAAGGTAAGAGGAAGGTGTCACCTGACTGAATAGAGGCAATCATGGGAATGATGGTACCTTCCACTCAGAGAGGGGTCAGGATGTTCTTAGGCATGGTTGGCTACTGTCGTCAGTGGATTGTCAACTTTTTATTGAAGCCGAAGCCTTTGCAGAAACTGACGCACTAGGATGTAAGTGATCCGGTACCATAGGACGATGACTGTATGAAGGCACTCTTAGAGTTGCGAGAGGACCTTTGTTATGCTCCGGCATTGGGGATGCCTGACTACAACAAACCTTTTTCACTCTTTTGCTGTGAGCGAGAAGGTTGTGCATTAGCAGTTTTAGTCCAGGATCATGGAGGTGCCCATAGACCACCTGCTTACTTTTCAGCTACTTTAGATCCAGTAGCTTCAGCGTTGCTCGGATGTCTCAAATCCGTTGCTGCAACGGGTGCATTGAAAGGTGTGGGAGTATTGTCATGGGTCAAGCTTTGATTGTACATGTTCCACATTCTGTTGAACTGTTGATGATCAGGACCAAGACACAGCAACTGACTAATAATAGGCTCACACGCTATGAGCAGGTTATACTTGCTGCAGAGAATGTGACCCTCAAGAGGTGTTCTGTTTTGAATCCTGCGACATTGATGCCGTTGCCGAACACATTTGATGAAGATTGTGTGTACCATGATTGTCTTGATGTGACTGAAATTTCCACCATGCCAAGACCTGACATTGTTGATGAACCAGCGCTTCACCCGGATGAGATTTTCTTTGTTGATGGTTCATGTTTAAGAGACAGTGTTGCTCGTTTGAAAGCTGCCTTTGCTGTATGTACCATTACAGGAGTAGTTGAAGCTGCATGCCTGGAAGGAGTATACTCTGCTCAGGTGACTGAGATCATTTCTGTGACTCGTGCTTCCATAGCAGCAGACCAAATTCTAATTACCATTTACACTGATAGCCAGTACGGGTTTGTTGTGGTTCATGACTTCGGAAAGCCCTGGTCCCAGAGAGGTTACATGACATCGTCTGGATTGCCCATCTGAAATGGGGAGTTTGTGAGGTTGCTTCTAGAGGCCTTGCAGCGTCTCAAGGAAATTGCAGTTGTGAAGTGCACGGCTCATGCGGATGAAGTTGCACGATTCTGTGCCAAACAAGGCTGTTCATTCAGTGAGAAACATGTGGATGGGAGTCAAGAAAGAACCGAGTTCAACACGATGTTGGCCATGATAGATACTTGGGATGAACTCAAGTGCCTGCAGGAACAGGTTTCAGATCATGAAAAGAATGTGTGGATCAATGCAGGCTGCGTGAAAGGAGATGTGAGTATCTGGGTCTCAAGTGATGTAAGGGCAGTGTTACCGGATGAGTTGCGGAGCCCAATGGCAAGATAGAACCATGGTGCGATTTCGTATTGTGGCAGAAGCTGTGTGTCAGAGATGTGTCACCTGTCAACAAATGAATGCTGGAAAGAAAACTGTGGTCACAATGAGTCACATTGGGAGGTCTGGGGGGCCTTTCAACAGGATGCAATTGGACTTCATTGAGATGCCTAGGTGTAATGGGTTGAGGTACATCTTGGTTGTGGTGTGTGTATTCTCACGGTGGGTGGAGGCTTACCCTACATGTAGATGTGATACACACACAGTAGCAAAGCTGTTGTTGAGGGAACTTGTGCCTAGGTTTGAGATACTGACCTCTTTGGAATCGGACAGAGGAACGCATTTCCATAGCGAAATAATGAAGATGCTCTGTGACGCATTGCAAGTTGATCAAAGACTCCATTGTAACTATCACCCAGAGGCTTCTGGGATAGTGGAGCAAGTCAATGGGACTCTGAAAGCTCAAATGGGAAAGGTGTGTTTTCGTCAACGTCTCTTAAGTGACCTGATGCTTTGCCGTTGGTGTTGATGAGAATGCGCAGTACCCCAGACAGGAGAACAGGTCTTTCACCTCATGAGATACTGATGGGGAGGGCTATGAAGTTACCAGCGGTTCCATTGACAGCCTTACTTAGCATCACCGATGATCTGATCCTTGATTATTGCAAGGGACTAACTGACCTCATCCGTTCTGTGTCCCATCAGGTGCAGGCTGCTGTGGGCCCTGCTGCAAGCTGTCTCTGTCATGACCTGAGTCCTGGGGATTGGGTGCTGGTTCAGAAGCACGTGAGAAAGAGCTGTCTGGATGTTTGCTGGAGAGGCCCATACCAAGTCTTCTTGGTGACGAACACCGCAGTGAAGTGTGGAGGTCTGCCGAACTGGGTGCATTCTTCGCACACATGTCGAGTTTCAGAACCTTTGGAAGAAACAGCTCCTCTCCCTGATGAAAATCCAGCTGAAGTGGCAAGGCCCCAGGAGGGGACAAGCCAAGCTGTGAGGGTGTCTGAAGAAGTTGGTTGCTCACTTGACCAAGCTGAGGAGGGTCACGACAACAGCGACATTGAAACTGCCTCTGAAAGGGGAAGTGGCTGTGAAAGTGGTCCAGAGTCAGACTCAGCTGAGAGAAGTTCTGAGCAGAGTGAGCAAAGAGAAACCTGGAAAACAAGCAGAGTTGAAGAGCAGTGGCCAGAGAGGCAGAGGTGCTTGAACTTGAGACTGGTCTCTGAGAGGGACCTTTCCCCTGTGTCTGAAGAGTTAGAGTCAGTCAAAGTGGAAGGAGAGCAGGCCTGTTGGCGGTCTGAGGAGATCAAGAAGAAAGAGAGTGCCTTGCCGAAAGTACGCATCTCCAGAGTGGACATACATCGTGACTGATGCCCGGAGTGCTGAGATCAGGGAGGGTGAGGGCAGTGATAGCGATCAATACCAGTCCTAATATCAAGCTGGATGTGCTGCGGTTGATGCCAGGGCTTGATATTGAAGGAGTGCTGACCATCACGACCATCACTGTTCCGAATCCCCCGATATTTAGTGGAATTCGTCATTTGATCCTGAGTAGACTGATCTTTCCTACATTTGGGCCAGAAATTCCATCTCATGAATCGATTGTTCTTTGTCTTGAACTTTGGAATATGTGTTAGAAGCAGTTGGAACAAATCTTATTATGGACTAATAGACACTTTAATGTAAAGAAATCAACTTTAATAACCTAGGTCCGAGTGGAAGACAAAGAAATTTAGGGACTTTTCACAGCGGACGGAGAAGGGTTAAGGTTGTATTTTGCTTGCTGTAAATAAGGAACTGAAACAAAAAGGGGACTTTCAGCTTTCTGAGGTGTGGCTGAGTTGATTCGCCAGTATCTGAAGAAAAGAGAGACTTTCTGAGCGTTTCTTGTTGGATAAAGAAGCTGAAAATATTTCTGAGACCATGGAGGCTGGAAACCCAAACCGTAGAGCTAGGTGCCTAGTAGGCACACTTGTAGGAGGAGTAATACTCTTCATAATTTTGGTCGTTGTAGTCTCATATTTAGCCCCACATGAGCAGGCAGTGGAGGTAGAGGGAACCCCTACAACTACTACTCCTAGCAAACAACAGGTCAAGGTCGGAAACGAAAGAGCTTTGCTAGTAGAGGAGAGTCGTAGGTTACATGCAGAACTGTCCAGAGGTAATTTCAAGCTTAATGTGTATGCAAAGTTGTTGTATGAGTATATTGATGTGATGGATGTGAAAGACTGTTATGTGTGTATACAGTTGCCAGCTTCAGTGGATGAGGGAATCAGATACCATCATCTTCCCTTGACATATGGCATTTCATGTAGTTTGCTACTTAGCATTTTTTATGGGCAAAATCATTTTGAGTATTTCTTTTCAAATTATGATGCTGTTCTTCCTGAAGTACCCGCTTACAAGCATTTGAATAAGTATGACTATTATAAATCTGAAGATAGACTTAGAACGTATTTCATTCCGACTCAAGAGCTGGACAGAGCTTATGCTTATCGCCATAATCTGAGTTGCCTGTTGTCAGATCCCAACTGATTTCTTACCACTGGAAAGTTGTGCAGGAGCAGAAGACGATATTTCCTAACATCCTCTCAAAGCTCCCCCCAAGCCTGTTAGAAAATCATGGCTCCTGGAGACCCTCAAGGGGGAAGGGGGAGTGGATAAAATAATAAACAGACAATGAAGAGACTGCTCTGGTATTTCTTCTTGGTTCCTCTTGTGTAGTCCGTCCTGCAGACTCCGTAATCAGAGAAACCTAAATTACAATAACAAGCATTTAATTACATTTCGTACTCTACTCTACCTTTTCTATGTATTTCCTACTTCTAACTTCCTTTACCTAATTGCCCAGAGTTTTTGCTTCTCTTCGTATCTTTTCTTGTTTAACTGTCTTTCTGTTCTTCAACTAATGAGGAAAACCTGTGTGGGAATGAAGTATATTCTGTAAAGTCTGTTTCTTCCTTACTTCTCTAGATATCTTAATTAATAATTGTTTCTTACCATTTCTCAAAAATTGTTGTCGTTATATTTGTTGAACTTTCTTCTTGGAATATATCTTATGCTAACAACTAAGTATTAAACTATCTGAACCTGTGATTACCTACCTACTGCTTATTGGCTCTGTTTAATTATCTCATTACCTGAACTAACTCCATTCAAATGTGCTGTTAATCTTATATTATTTTGTGACACTTTTGTTCTCTATTTCTTTACTTCAGAAATGTTCAGCGGCCAGAACCTAGGTAAGTGAAATTTCTTGTCAGAATTATTATTGTATATCACTTTTCTCACTTACACAACTCTACTGTCCATAACTTTGACTTATCTCTGTTTTTTGTAGGTTTTATTTACTTCACGGCGCTTGCTGGTTCAGCTGCCGGTGGAGGCCTCTTGTAAACTGTAGGACTTCACTCACAACAGGTCAGTGAAAGACTTCTTCATGTTTTTTCTCGGGTCTGTATTCACTTCACAAAACTCGAGTGCACTAGGAACTATAATGCGCCAAAACTGCGCCATAGAATTCTGTCTAGAAAAACGCTTTAGTCTCGAACATCAAAACACTCGACCGTTCTCCGAAATTCCTCAGGTTAAGTGCGCCGTTAGTAGGGCTCGCGCACTTCACCTAAACTCAGCACCTGTAAAATACAAAGAAAACTAGACTGCTAACCCAGAATCGGGAGCGGCAGCCATCTTTAAATTCCGCATGATTGATCCCAATCTCCAATGGTTTCGAGCTGGGTAGTATTGGCGCAGAGAAATCAGCGATTTCCATCTAAGAGATGAAACATTATGACACCTCTGCTTTGGGGTTCTGACAGTACCTCCAAACAAAGCGGGTCCTTCCATTCGAGGTTTGGTTGGAAATTTTGGGTGAAAAACTTTCACTAACTTTGGAGCGTGAACATCTAGACTATTTTCCCAAGAGCATTCTTCTGGACCATAACCTTTCCAGTCCACTATTTATTTTATTTTTATTTTATGTTATTTGTAGAGCGCAACACTCATCCAGAGGAATGTCAAGGCGCTGATAACCAAATTTGCTGGTAATTCTGCAGGGCTGTTGCTTAGAGTTTAGGGAATAGGTGTGTTTTTTGTTTTTTTTGGAATTGGAGGTAGTTGGAGGTGTGTCGTAGGTCTTGGGGAAGCTCATTCCACTTCTTGGCTGCTAAATAGGAGAACGATCGTCCTCCTGTACGAATTTTGTTGATACGTCTGGTTCTGGCAAGGGCTGATTGAAGTGACCGCAAATTCCGTGTAGGAACATAGAATTCAATCTTCTCCTGAAGTATTCTAGGGCCAGTTTTGCAAAGAGCTTTGTGAGTGTGGCTAAGGAGTATGAATGCTGCTCTTTGGCGCATCGGAAGCCAATGCAGTTTCTTCAAACAGGTTGAGGCAGAATCAAGCTTCCCCTTATTGCAGACAAGTTTTGCAGCTGCATTCTGCAGCACCTGTAGTCATGTAAATAGGTGCTCATTCATGCCTAGCAATAGAGCGTTTCCATAATCCAACAGACTAACCAGCAAGGCTTGCGTTACTGATAGTCTACAGTCCAATGGCATCCAGGGAAAAAGACTGGCTAGAAGTTTCAGGATAGCAAAGCCTTTGCCACATTGCATCATCCATAATGATGCCCAGGTTATTTGCGTGTTGTTTAGGCGTGGTTGCATTGCCTAAAGTGGGTGGCCACCAAGTGGCATCCCACACTCGTTTGGCGCCACCAAACAGTGGAATTTCGGATTTTCCTGCAGTCAAATTTAAGCAGTGTGTGTGCATCCACTGGGCCATCTCAGAGAGACAGTTGTGTAGCTTTGATTTAATAATATCTGGTTTTTCGTCCAGGGCCACCATCAGTTGCGTGTCATCCGCATAGGAGCATATGCCAATGCCCCACTTCCTACCAATTTTAGCTAGTGATGAGATATAGACATTGAATAGGGTGGGACTTAGTGTGGTCCCCTGCGGGACACCGCAGCCGATGGGGCTGGGTTTGGAATGAAATTGACCGAGATGCACTGATTGTGTTCGGTTGCTTAAGAATGAGCGTAGCCAGCTCAGTGCGTTAGAATAGATTCCCTTTTCATAGAGGATGCATCAGGCTGTCGTGAGAGACCATGTCGAACTCTGCCGACAGGTCCAACAGTATCAGAGCGACTGCCCCTCCTTGGTCAGTGCACAATCTGACATTGTCCGACACAGTCAGCAGCGTTGCCTTTGTACTGTTGTTAACTCTGAATCCTGTCTGAGAGGGAACAAGAAGATGATTTGTTTCCAAATACTTGGTCAGCTGTCTGTTAACCAATTTCTCTAGAACCTTAGAAAGGTAGGGGAGCTGGGAAAGGCGACGATAATTTTTAGGATTGAGGACGTCCGTTCCTGCTTTTTTTAAAAGGGGGATTACTGAGGCATGTTTTCATAAGTCGGGAAAGATGGCAGTTCTTAGGGATTTGTTAAAAAGCTGGGTGATCAGTGGGCAGAGCGTGGGGGCAATCTGTGCTAAAATGAAGTGGGGACAGGGACCTAACGGGGATCCAGATTTTACTGTGCTCATTGCCTTCAGGACCTCGTCGTCCGTAAGGGGAGTAAAGTTACCCATGATTGATGTAGCTTCCGGTTATGGAGTTAAAAAAACCTTGTTTATTATGTTAATTTTACTATGGGAACTATGGGGGCTGAAAGTGGTGTAGATCTTTCTTATTTTTTCAGTAAAGAATACACTGATTCTGTCGCAGGCCTCTACTGAGGGGGTTAGGCGTTGGGTCATGCTAGACGGCTTATTGAGTTCTTTAACAATTCTAAAGAGTTCTTTGGCTGAGTTACAGCTCTTGTTGATACGCTGGGAATAGGAAGTTTATTTTTTATTTTTATGGTGAGATTATAAGATCTAAGTTTAAACTTATATCTTAGTTTGTTTACTTCATTTTTGGACAACCTCCATTTGTGTTCAAGTTTCTGACATTCCCTCTTAAGACTTTTAAGTTGTGGGGTGTACCATTTTTCCGTATGGGGCCATTTCCGAGATTTCCGAGTGGGGGCCAGTTTATCCAGTGTTTGATAAATCTCTGGTTCAAGGGTGGCTGTGTCTGTACATAGTGTGGTGTCGTCTGAGATCTCTATATTAATGCCTGAGAAGTGTGTTTTGAAAGTGGATCCAGTGACTAACCTCCAAGCTCGATTTGATGTTTGATGAATTTCCCTGGGTTTAGTTGATTTCACAGATAAGCCTAGCGTGAAAACTATGAGCGAATGATCTGTCCAGAGTAGTAGCTTGATCTCATGGATGTCTGTAGCTTCGATGTTGGAGAAGAGTAGGTCAAGCGTAGGACCAGCTATGTGGGTCGGTCCTTCTATCCACTGTTTAAGATTGAGAATCTGCATGTCGCTCTCCAGTTGAGAGACTGCTAAATTGTCTTTTTTGGTGAACAGACAAAATATCGACTCCAAAATATCGACTGGACATAATATCGAGTTTTAAATATAGACTGGACAAAATATCGACTGGACATAATATCGACTACAAAAATATCGTTTTTCAGGTAAGTGAAGTAATATCGACTGTTTAAAATATAGATAGCAAAAATATCGAATTTTTAATAATATATAATATTTTATAGTGTATTTTTATGTAATAATATGTGTGAAAAGTGTGTATTAATGTTATAAAATATTTTATTAAATGGAATTAGTTTTTTTAATAATTGCGTTATGTAATTCTGTAGCGGGTTGTGGGTTTATCGGGGAATAGGGTGGGAAGTAATTTAATAATAATTAATTAATTAATTAATATATGTTTGTAAATATTTATAATTAATAATTAATTGATAATTAATAATAATTAGTTAATTAATTAATATAATTTTGTACATATTTTGAATTAGTAATTAATTGGTAATTGATTAATTGTAATTAGTTAATTACATTAATTAGAGTACATTTTAATATATATAATTTTGTGTTATTAAGTAATTAATTGGGAAAAATTAATATTAATTATTAAAATAATTACAGCTAATGTGCTAATATATTTACTTTATTGTTATTGTTAATTAATAATTAATTGCTAATTAAATAATATTGATACATTTTGGGTAAAGGAGTATTTTTAGGGTTCAGGGTCAGTTTTTAGTTTTTGGGTAAAGGGGCATTTTTAGGGTTCCGGGTCAGTTTTCAGTTTTTGGGTAAAGGGGCATTTTTAGGGTTCAGGGTCAGTTTTCAGTTTTTGGGTAAAGGGGCATTTTTAGGGTTCAGGGTCAGTTTTCAGTTTTTGGGTAAAGGGGCATTTTTAGGGTTCAGGGTCAGTTTTCAGTTTTTGGGTAAAGGGGCATTTTTAGGGTTCAAGGTCAGTTTTCAGTTTTTGGGTAAAGGGGCATTTTTAGGGTTCAGGGTCAGTTTTTAGTTTTTGGGTAAAGGGGTATTTTTAGGGTTCAGGGTCAGTTTTTGGTTTTTGGGTAAAGGGGTATATTTTAGGGTTCAGGGTCAACAAATAAGATTGTAATTTTTTTTTTTATTATTTTCATTTATTATTTAATTATTATAATTTAATTTAAGTATTTTTTAAGTATATTTTAGTAATTAAAATTTAATATTAAATTAATTTAACACTGTTTTTAATAAAGTCGATATTTTTTACATCTATATTATATATTTTGTACTCGATATTTTTGTACTTACCTGTTTGTAGATAGAAAGTCGATATTTTGTCTGTCGATATTTTGGCAACGATATTTTTGCAGGTCGATATTTTGGCAGTCTATATTATTTCAGTGATCCGTCTTTTTTCTCATAGTGTATGTTAAAATCTCCAATTACCAGGTAGTTTTTATATTTTAGGCAGGTTGGAAGAAGTTGAGTGAGTAATTTAGTGCTGAGGTTGACTTGATGGCCTGGGGGTTATAAATTACAGTTACTGCTAGGATAGTGAAACCTTTGTGGAGTAATTGGAAGGGGAGAATTTGATGTTCATTGTAAGAGGTTGCTTGCACAGGAAGACATGTGAGATAGTCTTTAAATATGATAGCAACTCCCCCTCCCCTGCTTCCGATTCTGTCTTGTTTAATGATTTTATAGTTACTGGGTAATGCATTGGCCAGATCTGGGGAGTTTGTATCATTCAGCCAGGTTTCAGTTATAAACACCAGATCAGGTTTCTTTTCATTCAAGAGGTCCCCATATGTCGATGGCATGCTTAAATCTTGCGTTGAAATATAGACAGAGATGTTTCGGGTGATCACGGCTATTCAGACTGCCTAGCTGATGTTGTCCCATGCTTGACCATTTGCAAGGGCGACAGGAAATTGGGCATGTGAGAGACCGGGGCAGGCCAAGACACACTGTGCAAAGTTGTTACATGGCTTGGGTGCATAGGCCAGCAGCTCATTACGTGAATACCTAAAGGTGGTGTATGAGGCTGGAGTACCACCCGCAGGGGCTGTGGCCCCTGGCCCCCGACCGTTCGCGGACGGGCGCAGACGGGCTTGCCTTGGGCACGCCTTAGACACGCCTTAGGCGCGCCATCGGTGCGCCCACTGCGCGCGTCCGTTGGCACATTGGGTTAAGTTGCGGGAAGCGCGGGCTCCTTGCTCCGCCCTCCCGCTCACAGGAGATGCACTGATTGGTCTGCCTACTTACTGTTTGCTCTCCACTCAATCGGCACTCAGCCGTGGTGGACCAGAGCTCGAGAAGCGGCAGCCAAAATGACAGAAAGACAGGGTAGGAGGGAGCAGCCTAAATCGCTGCCTTCCTTTTCCTTTTTAAAAACAGAGACACAATGTGCAAATAGGCAGAGGTAAAAAATAACTAATACACACACACAATCTTTATTTCGATCGCTATGGATCATAAAAGGTTACAGCAAAAGTTTAGAATAGTTAAGAAGAAAAAAGAAAAAATCAGATTGTAATTTAAAAATTAGAGAGAACCATAAAAATAAGCAGTTAATAAGCATTCAAAAAAATATTGTAAAATGAACAATTAGAAAATGTAACAGTTTAAAAAATGTCAAGCAATGCTTTTAACCGTATTTAACTTGATACAGCGATTACGAGTGTGCCACACAGCTGTTAAAAACTTCACCACTGCAAACACAATAGGGGGGGATAAGTCAGTCTTTAGTATTCTGTAGGCTGGAAGATATAATCTGAACCCAAGATTTCTCAAGATTGGGACAAGCCAATATTTTCTTGGGCTTTGGTAGGCTTTGCAGAAAAACAGAATGTGGAGATCATTTTCACAAGGGTGTCGACAAGCTGGGCACTGTGTAGCAGACTGTGACCTGTCCCAACGGTCCATGAAGGCCCCAAGGGGCAGTGTGACATAACGCCACTGCATGAAAAGTTTCCTTGTCAGGACGGGGCTTATTCCATCGAGGACCGGCTCAGGGAAATATAAGTCCTTAGACATGGTGAACAAGTTGTTTAGGGACCCTTCACGTGTACTCTCAATCAAGACAAGTAGCTTTCGCTCATAGTACTCTCTCGACAGGAGTTTCCGAGGGGGCCTGCCACAAGCGTTACCCGGGCCCTTCCATAGTTCCGGCCTCCCTAGAGACTCGCATGTTAGCCTGATGTATCTCAGCCATGGTATCTGGGAGGCGTTTGGTAGGCGTAGGATCTCTGTGAGCTCATTCCTGTAGCTCGATAAGTCCGGTGAGCTCCAGATTCTGCGCCAATAGGTTAGGGGTTTCAGTCCCAATTCTTCAGTTATAGGTCTTAGACCCAGGTCTAGTCTCAGCGGAAGGAGGGGGGTACCAGATGGTAAAACTGCCAACTGCCTTATAAAATTGTTCTCAGTGATCTGCAGTTTCTTGGCAGTAGCATGGCCCCACAATTCTCCGCCGTAGGTAACGGTCCCTCTTGCCTGCATTTTGTAAATGTGGATAAGGGGACCAAAGGGTTTAAAAGTAGACCTGCTTGCCATCCTACAGATCCCACCCGTTAGCTGCGTTAGTTTCATGGTGGCCCTTGTACAATGAGAATCCCAAGTCAGATTTTGGTTAATGGTTAGGCCCAGATATTCAAAGGTGACAACCCTCTCTAGTCTCAACGACCCTATGGTGGGGTTTGGGCGAGATGTGGGAGGAGGGCTGAAGATCATAAATTTAGTTTTCATGGCATTGATCTCTAGCCCTCGCTCCACACAAAAGGTTGAGAACCCGTCCAAAACCCGTTGTGTGCCCATGGGAGATTTAGATAGCAGCAGGGTATCTATCGTCCGCAAATATAATAGCGGGGACCCTGCTGCCGTTGAGCTTAGGTGCATCAATATCGATCAGTCTATTCAAATGGTCAATAACCCCATTGACAAAGAGGCAGAACAGGGTCGGTGCAAGCACACATCCCTGCCTAACCCCCCTGCCAACGGGGAAACTGTCTGAAAGTGCCCCTCTTCTGCCACATCCAACCCGGGCATAATTCCCCTGATGCAACCTCATCAGAATTAACAGAATATCCCCCGGGATCCCTAGCTCCGCCAGGGCATTCCACAGTCTGTCTCTTGGAACAAGATCGAAGGCGGCACGCAAGTCCACGAAAACCGTGTACAAGCTGCCGCCCTCCAGTGTCACAGTCTTCCAGAACAAGAGGTTTAGACAGAAGATCTGATCAGTTGTTGAAACCCCTTTTCTAAACCCAGCCTGATAGGGACTTAGGATGGCATATTCCTCTATCCAATTTTGGAGGCGATCGAGTATTATCCTACCAAAAATTTTCTGGGTTACATCGATGAGGCTGATAGGCCTATAGTTGGCTGGGAGCAGAGGCGACCCCTTCTTATAGATAGGGACTATTTCTGCGCCCAGCCAAGTACCTGGTACATCCATGCCCCCTAGAACGGCGTTAAATAACGTTCTTAAATATGGGACCCAGACATCAGGCTCCTGTTTAAATAGGTCCCCCGGTAAGCCGTCCAAGCCAGGGGCTTTGCCTGAGGTCAGCCCTGCAATGGCTTTGCGTACCTCCCTTTCAGTAAAAGGGTCCCCCTCTGATGAAGGGCTAGTGATTGGAAAAGGTTAATTGAGGGCGCAGTCATCAACCCCATAAAGCGACTGGAAGTGATCTTGCCAAGCCTTGGCCGAGATGTTAGGTTCAATGGCCGAGGCTAGCTCCTCAGACCCCGTATTCACAATGCGCCAACATTTGCGTGAGTCCCTACACGACAATGAAGTTGATAGATTTTTCCATTTCTGTTGCTCCCATTCCCTTTTGGCATGCAAAATCAGGGACTTGTATACCTTTCTTCTAGCCCTGATCACAGATCTATCTCTGCCTTCTTTGATTGAAATCAGCAGGTCGGATTTGGCCTTACGGCAAGCAGCATTATACCACGTAGAATGGGTATGATGACCAACCCCGCCCTTTATTGTCGTGGAGAAAACATCCTCCACAGACTTAATCATATCCTCATGCACCCGCCACAGCTGCACATTAAAATCGGGCAGACTAGGCTGCTCAATTAGTTTTAAAACCTTTTCGAATGTGGGGGTAAGCCATGCGTAGAGCCCTGAAACTTTCTCTGGGTTAGAGGCGCACCTCTCCCACCTAACTCTCCTTCTATTGTTCACTAACACAAACCCATTGCCAGGGACATCCTTCGCAGGGCCTCTCTCATCTATGCCTGGGAGGGTGTATTCCAGTTCCAATGCGTTGTGGTCGCTATCCTCCCTGGGTGTAACACGGAAGTCGTTAATAAGAGACCACAACGAGATTGGAACTAGTGTAGATGTAGTCTAGTCTCGACTCCCTCCCTTTTCTATTATAAGTGCATTTGGTAGGGATGTCAGAATTAATGCGTCCATTACAGGCCCGCACACCATGTTTGAGAGTTAGGCCAGTGATTTGGACAGCCAGCGGGGTCCATGCTCTAGGTGCAGGTGCTGCCGTTGGGGGTACGGACCAGAGTACATCCTCCTCCTGTGAAAACCCATCCGCTAAGGCCGATAGGGGTTCGCCGTGGCAATTTAAATCCCCTCCAATCACAAGGGGAATACCCTGTGTGATATCACTAAGGACGGCTGAAAGGTCGTCTATAGTGGGCGACTCCTGTGAGATACCAACTGGTCTAGAGTAGACATTAACCACCACTAACCTTCTTGAATTTGACCACTCCAGGAGGAGGGCTAGGATGTCATCCGTGCTTAATGAAAGCACAGTTGCTGTGCATCCCAAGTCAACGGCCACCCATGTCGCAAGCCCGCCGGAAGGGCGCCCTCTACCCCCCCACTTTGCGGGAACAGAATAAGATGCAAAGCCCGAGCGAGAGACCTCCTCTCTCGCCCAGGTTTCTTGAAACATACAAATGTCCCTTCCTTCGATGAAGGCGCTCCAGTCCGGACAGTTTATTTTGTTCCCCAGACCGGCCACATTCCAGGATAATATGTTTAGGATGGGCCGTCTGTGGTTCTGGGTGATCGATGTCGGAATGCTAGAGACATCTGATTTCATAGAGGGCATGTTACTAACTGAACCATCCCCTGATTCATGTGGTGTTTCAGTCATACTCCCAACTGTATTTGCATGAGGCTCACTGCTAAAGTTCTGGACCTCACCATGGGGTGGCCCACTGGGGTTGTTATTATGAGTTTTGGTAACTCCCTTTTCTGTAGCCCCCCTGACTTGGTCAGCTCCCTCCCCCCTCATACTCAGGCTCTGTCAGTCGACCAAGTCCAGAGTGCTAAACCTATTATAGGTTGGAAAATAGGTCGGGTGAGTACAACGGGCTGGAAAGTAGATCTTATCTCTCTGTAGCTCCAGCTTCCCTCCCCCCTATGATTAGTGT
The DNA here is from genome assembly GCF_964263255.1 of Lissotriton vulgaris. Taxonomy (NCBI): domain Eukaryota; kingdom Metazoa; phylum Chordata; class Amphibia; order Caudata; family Salamandridae; genus Lissotriton; species Lissotriton vulgaris. The sequence goes on from NC_141687.1 coordinate 730,133,172, forward strand.
CCCATCGCGCATCATCTCTCCCAAAAATTACTGGTGGGTAGAAGAACGACAGAGGTAGGGACTGGATAGATGTCCCAGAGTCGGCGTAGGGCCAACTACAAATGTGTGCAACAGTCACGGGGTCCCTAAAATTGATTAGGACGCAATCCCCAGTTATCGTTTTTCGTGTGTTGCCTAACCATGGGACTCTCCTCACCATGAGGACTTCACTATTTATTCCCTGAGGGAGGGGCCTGTTGGTGGAGAGCCAGCTGATCACCTTGTTTTTAAGAGCCAAGACATGTTCTCTAGAAGATGGTTTTAATTCCGGGACCCCAGCTAGGATCACTGTGTAGGAACTTGCCTCTGGCGGTAAATTTACTACCCTATGTTATTTAGTGGGGCCCTGCTCTCCCTGGGTAGCTACAGGTGGTCTTTCCAAAGGACATGAGGATGTAGCACAATCAGTCATCGGAATTGACACTGTGTGCGAAGTGGGTTGTTGGGGTTGAGATTGGGGGAGCGTTGTAGCAGTAGACACCACCTTCACCCCTTCATTTACTACGGACGTCGGTGCAGGCTTCCTGTTCCTAGGCCCCCCACCACCTTTGACAGAAGTGCTATCCCTTTTGGGGGTGTCCGCTGGTTGAACTGTGGCTTTTTCAATTAACGCTAATCTGTCTTCAATCCTGATAAGGCGTGCTTCCAGGGGGCTTAGAAATTTCTTCAAGAGTGCCCCAATATCAGCAAGGGTAATGTCCTCATCATCAAATGAGTTTGTATTACAGCTGGTTGTCTGGGGTGGTGTTAGAGGGACAAGATTTGGCACTGCTAGTGGCATGTTTTTCCTCACTGGTGTGTGTGCCTTCCTACCAGATGCCAAGGTGGTTCTTTTCTCAAAGTTGTTATGCTTAGCTACCTTGGCCTTGCCTCCCCCTTGGTTTTGTGGCCCTCTTTTCCTCTTTGGGATAGCTCCTTCTCTTTCCCCCTGGGTGGTACAGCTACCTGCATCAGTAATGCCTTCTGTATTAGGCAGACTGACAATAACATTAGTAGGTGGAGGGGGGGGCTGGGGTAAGGGTAGTAAGCTCAACTCTACTGGGGCACTAGTATCAAAATCATTCCTTAATGATGTAGAGATAGTTTCGTCAGGTGTGTCTAGCACACCACTTACTCCATCCTCCCCGGTGTCAGAGTCAATACGGGCCAATGCCTTTTCAGGGGTCCTAGCTGCTGCTATTGTGCTCATAGATGATTGCTTTACCCAGTCTATCTCTTGCGATATTCGCCTTTCAAAGATAGTAATTTTGTCAATAAGGAGAGAACCTGCTTTCGCAAAGTAGGTGTCCAGCGTACCTTTGTTAGTCCCAGCAGTGGTCCCTGCAGCTAATGTGCTCTTGCTCCTGGTGTCGCGCATGGCCATCGTGATTAGAAGTACGGAGTGCAAAGGGGGGGGGGGGGGGGTTGGCCCGGTCCTGGTCTCTGCCGTCTTCGAACGGCCTCAAACGGCCCGCCCTTTGCCCGGGCTTCCTTTAAGCTAGGGGGAGGGGCGGGAAGAGTCGCAGGTGCGCCTGCTGGTTATCGCGCTCCGCCTGCTGGGACTCGCAGTCCCGCACCCTCTGGACAACAATTAGCACAGTCAGTTCGTCCCCAACAGCGTGTGCACAGGTAAGCTCCTCGCAGGTCCCAAGGAAGCCTTTCCCCTCTTCGCTAGTGAAACAAAAGCAACTCTACACGGCTGCGAGCGGCACCCGCGAAGCGGGAGCCGCAAGCCATTTTCTGCTGCATGGGGGAGGGGCGGGAAGAGTTGCAGGAGCGCCTGCTGGTTATCGCGCTCCGCCTGCTGGGACTCGCAGTCCCGCACCCTCTGGACAACAATTAGCACAGTCAGTTCGTCCCCAACAGCCTGTGCACAGGTAAGCTCCTCGCAGGTCCCAAGGAAGCCTTTCTCCTCTTCGCTAGTGAAACAAATGCAACTCCACACGGCCGCGAGCTGTTTTCTGCTGCAGGGGGGAGGGGCGGGAAGAGTCGCAGGTGTGCCTGCTGGTTATCGCGCTCCGCCTGCTGGGACTCACAGTCCCGCACCCTCTGGACAACAATTAGCACAGTCAGTTCGTCCCCAACAGCCTGTGCACAGGTAAGCTCCTCGCAGGTCCCAAGGAAGCATTTCTCCTCTTCGCTAGCGAAACAAAAGTAACTCTACACAGCTGCGAGCGGCAATAACTAATAACTAATTCACCAAGGGTGTTCTGCAAGTAGGCAATATTAAAATGGCAATAAGACCTTCTAGCAGAGCGTTCTGCAGCAGCAGCCTTACCAGTGGTATGCTGCGCGATCGCTAACACATCGTGTTAAGAAGCGGGAAGCGTGGGCTCCTGGCTCCGCCCTCTTGCTCACAGGAGATGCACTGATTGGTCTGCCTACTTCCTGTTGGCTCTCCACTCAATCGGCACTCAGCACTAGATAGTATAGCTGCCATTTCACTCTTTTGGAATCTAAAATTTCTTTCACTTCATATTCAACTCCGGATTCAAATTGAATGGGTTTCAGAGGCAATTCTTTTCGCAAGTTCGGTGATGCCTTTTTTAACAAAGAGACATGGAAGACAGGATGAATTCTGCAATTGATTGGCAAGTGCAATTTGTAAGTCACTGTATTTATTTGTTTCTCTACTGAATATGGCCCTATGAACCTGGGCTAAAATTTTCTATTTCCTTTTAACCTCAAATTCTTTGTGATTAACCATACCATCTCCTATTTGAAGGCTAGGTCCCACCCTTCTCCTTCTGTCTGCATAGGTTTTATACTTCTTTTTTGCTTGCTCTAAGTTTTGCACTGCTACTTGATGGACACCCTTTAAGTGTGTTACTAATTCTTTCACAACTGGAACGGAGATGTCAACATCAGTTACGGGGTCATTGAGGTGCCTACCATAATTCAAGTAGAATGGGGTATAGCCTGTAGATACAATGATAAAGCTATTATGTACAAACTCAGCCACCCAGAGGAGATCTGACCAGTCCCCACTCGGTTTTAAAAGGAACAGTCTCAGATACTGCTCCAGTTCTTGGTTATAGCGCTTGGACGCGGGCAGCAATCGCGCTTTATAAATGTATGTTTCATTTCATTTCATTTCATTTACCCTCTCAGTTTGACCACCTGTTTCGGGATGGTAACTAGTGGAGCATCGAGCCTCAATTCCTAGTCCCAAAAAAAAGGCCTTCCAAAAACGAGAGAAAAACTGGGATCCTCTATCTGAGATGATTACCTTTGGTATTCCATGAATCTTGACTACGTGTGTACTGAAGTGAAAGGCAAGTTGTTTGGCAGTTGGAACACCTTTAATGCTACGAAATCAGCCATTTTGGAAAATGTGTCTACGACTACTAAAATGGTTTAAAATGGTTGAATACCCTTGATTTGAAGGCAAGTCTACTATAAGATCTAATGTGATAGTATGGGAAGGGCCAGGAGGGGTGGGTAGTGGCTGCAATAATCCTTTTGGGGCCTGTCTCTCTGATCTTACCTGTGCGCAGATTTCACATGTTTTCCCATAGTTCTCACATGTCAGCAGTCATTCGAGGCCACCAGTAATGTCTTTTACTAACTCTTCCATCTTGGCTTCCCCTTTATGTCCTGCAAGGGGGTTACCATAACATTCATGCAATATTTGGTGTTGTAACTCTTTTGTAGGTAAATGCAGAGCTTCTTTATAATAGGGTAAATGGTGCTGAATCTTTCTGTCTGGATCTTCGTTAGCCCAATCTTGCATTTCTTCTAAACTCATAGCTTGAGCTATTTGTTCATCCAACTATCTTTGATTCTGGGATGATTGTCTGAACTTCTTCCAGTGGTTTATGAGCATCCGTTCCAATCCTAGAAAGAGCATCTGCTTTGCCATTCTGTGCCCCAGGGCGATATGTCATATTCTGCAAAGTACAATGACCACCTTAATTGTCTAGGTGTTAAAGTCTTAGCTGATTTTAAAAACGCAAAATTGCAATGGTCGGTAAAAACAGTCACTTGATGCTGTGCCCTCATAAGGTGATGCCGCCATTCTTGGAATGCATCTTTTATTGCCAGCAATTCCTTGTCGGTGATAGTATAATTTATTTCCGCTGGGGTTAGTTTTCTAGATCGATAAGCAACCGGGTGTAACTGCCCTGTCACCTTATGCCGCTGTGAGAGTATTCCACCCACCGCCTGATCAGAGGCATCAGTCTCCACATAGAATGGTTCCTTTGGATCCGCATGTAACAGTATTGGAGAAGTGGTAAAACTTCTCTTAAGCAGTTGGAAAACCTCTTCGGCTTCTGTTGTCCATTCAAAATGCACACCTTTCTTTAACAGCTTAGTGAGGGGTAAAATCTTTCGCAGAAATTCACAAATGAATCATCGATAGAAATTTGCAAATCCAATAAACCCCTGCACCTCCTTCACACTTGCCGGAGACTTCCATTCCACTACCGCTTGATTCTTGTGGTCATCCATTTTCATACCAGTGGGTGAGAGGACAAATCCCCAAAATTCTACTCCAGAGACATCGAAAGCACATTTCTCTAGTTTCACAAATAATCAATGATCACTGAATTTTTGTAACACTCCTCTTACTTGTTCTGGATGCTTACTTTTGTCTTCGGAATAAATGAGAATGTCGTCGATATACACTATCGCACATTGATCGATAAATTTTCTGAGAACATCATTTATAAAGTGCTGGAACGCAGCTGGAGCATTACACAAACGATATGGCATAACTTGGTACTCATACAATCAAAATTTCGTTCTGAAGGCGGTCTTCCATTTGTCGCCTTCTTTCATTCGAACTAGGTGGTAAGCACCTCTCAAATCCAACTTTGTGTAAATTTGTGCTCCTTTGACTTGGTCTAATAACACTGAAATAAGAGGGAGTGAGTAACGTTTTTTCTTTGTGATTTTGTTGATGGCGCGGTAATCTATAAAAGTTCTGAAATCTCCTTCCTTCTTGGTTATAAAAAACAAAGGAGATGACACCGGAGATTGAGATGGCCGTATGAAGCTGTTAGAACTGGGGGTCTCTAGTTGGCAGAGGTAGGTACCACTGTCCAAATAGGGACCCTTGCTTGTAGTCAGGGTGAGAAGGAAACCCTCTGAGATAACCCCTGCTCACCCTCTAGGTAGCTTGGCAAGAGCAGTCAAGGCTATTCAGGAGGCAATGTGTAAAATATTTGTACCAACACTCACAGCAACACAGTGAAAACACCACAAACTGACTCCACAACAGTTAAGAAAAATAAAGGTATTTAATTTAAACTAGACAAGACCAAAACGACAAAAATCCAACATACACAGTTTAAGAATATGGTTCCAAAAAGAGTTCTTAAGGTTTGCGATAAAATTCTTTAGGTTGCGATAGAATAATCCACAAATGCGTGAAAAGTTCACAGTTGCGTCATGTTTACTCACAGTACCTTTTAATTGCAACAAAGTTCCAAAAGCAGAAGCTGGTGTGGTGGAAAAAAAGCTATGCGTTGCTCTTGAGACCCTGGGGAGGCGATGCGACAGCCCCGCTGCAGCAGCGGGCGTGTTGCGGCGAATCCAGTCTGTATGGGGAGGAAAGCCATTTGTATGGATTCCGGTGCGTAGGTTCCGTAGGAAGTTTGCTCTCGCAAAGGCACGATGCGACGATCTTTGGAGTTGCGACTATCTCCAGGGCGACGATGCACGGACCAGCGGTGATCTTCTCTCTCACAGCTCCTCGACACGATGGTTTCGACACTCGCAGCGACGTGATGCGATCCGCAAGCAAGCCGTGCGGCGATCTCACCCAGCGACGACAGGCTCTGCGACGACACTCGCAGCGATGTTAGGCTTCCAGCACCGATCTGGTGCGTCCCACAAACGAAGGATGCGCCAGCTCTGACAGCGGCAACAGGCGCTGCGACGATCTCGACCTTCGTAGTAGCGGGAAACTTCTCGCACTGTCTGGGATGCGCTTCGCAAGCGAGTGATGCGACACTTTTCAATTGCAAAAGTCTCTCAAGATTAGTTTGAAGGTTCCCAGCACAGGTACAACTTCCAGAGGCCCCACAACTGGATCAAGCACTTTAGGAAGGACAGAACTCTCTCAGCAGAGTTCAGGGAAGTTGGGGGGTGAAGTCCTTTATTTCCTGGGACTTCACAACAGGGTGCCAGCTCTTCTCAGGCCCTTGGAGATTCCTTCAAGACAGGGGACGCAGCACAACAGCAAAGTCCTTCCCCTCTGCTTGGCAGCAAAGCAACAGGTCAGTCCAGCAGAGCAACAGCAGGACAGTCTTCCTTCTTCAGATTCAGCTTTCTCCTTGGCAGAGGTTTCTTCTGGATTCTAGGATGATCTAATTTTCTGTTGTCAGGGGTCCTGTTCTTATACCCCTAAAAGTCTTTGTTCTCTTTGTGCAAGTGGGCCCTGAGCCCGGTCTGAACCAGTTCTGGGTGTCTCCTGAGTACTTTGTTTTCCTGGCTGCTCCTTTCCATTCAGAATGTGGGGGGCAGGGTCGTCAGCGGCCCAGTAGGAGGTGGAGCCAGCATTGTGGAAGGCAGGCACAGCCCTATTCAGGCCCAGGTGCTAACTCCTCCCACCACTCCAGTTGCAAATGCAGTCATTCAGCCTAGGGCTGACTCAGCCAGCCTCCTGGGGAATCCCCAGCCCCTGTCACTGTCAAACCAGACAGTCAATCCACAAACAGGCCAAGGTATACAGAAAGGTCAGACAAGAGAACAGCAACTTTCTAAAAGTGCTGTTCTCAAACACAGGATTTAAAAACAACCTTTCCTAAAAGATGTGTTATTAAATTCTGAGTTCAGGGATACTAGATACTTATGTCCTATCTTGTTCCTGTGAGAAGAAATGCTGGAAGCCACTGTAGCCAGCACCCCCCATGTTAATCTATGGAGCAAGATAACCTTACAGTAGTGAAAAACGAATATGGGTGTAATTCTCTACCAGAACATGTTACCTGCACCAGTACATTCTCTACCTTTCATATACACTGCACCCTGCCCAGGGGGGTACCTTGGGCCTTCCATAGGGGTGACTGATGTGCACAAAAAGGGAAGGGTTAGGCCTGGTCAGTGGGGACACTGACCAGGAGGACATGGCAGTTTCTAAATAGCCCATAGGCACAGCAGTGGCAGGACTGAGACACCATTTTAGAGCTACTGCTGTGGGTGGCACAATCAGTGCTGCAGGCCCACTAGTAGCATTTGTCATCACCAGCCCTGGCACACCCGGTGCACTTTACTAGGGACTTCATGGTGATACAAATATGCCAATCATGCAGATCCAATCACAATAACAATTTACACAGGAGCATATGCACTTTAGCACTGATCAGTAGTGGTAAAGTGTGCAGAGTCCTATTGCCAACAGCCACGGGTCAGGAAAAATAAGGGAGGAAGAATCAAAAAGTTTGGGGATGACCCTGCAAGAAGGGCCAGTTCCAACACAACCCCCTTCGAGCCTAAAGCCAGTGTAGACCAAACGATACCTCAATGTGATTCCCTGCTTAAGGTGATAGAACACGGAACCTGGTCCAAACAGCAGGGCAGGGCTGTTCTATGCCATCCTAAACCCAGTTGTATCACTCTATCCATACTCTCAGGGTCCACCATGCCCATCCATGTGGAACCCTTCTCCTCACCTGTGGACACCACCTGTGCAGCACCTAACCTTAATTTCCTCACAGGTGTGTCCCAACAGGCCGACAGCAAGCCACAGTGAGCACCAACAGTTACCAGGGAGGAGACCCAGGCCTCATGCCTCTCATGGCTCTCAAACCCCTGTGGCATCAGAGGGTGTGGGGCAGTAGCCCCAGGTGCTTGGCACCCTTTGTCCACTCTCTCTCTTGTCAGGTCAGGTCTGAAACTCTGGCACTAACCCACCAGCCCCGGACCTGCATCCGGCGGCTGGAAAGGAGGCTAGGGCGGGCTTCTCCACACCCAGTCATCCTCTTCCTTGGGACTCTGTACCCTCCAACCTGGAGCGGTACCCCCTTCTAGAATAGTCAGGGCATCTGTGGCAGGTGTCCTGCACCATTCTCCCACCAGTTCAGGGGTTCTATCCTGCAACTGGTATTCCAGGTCAGGGGGACTCCCCAGACCTGTCCCTCAAACCTAGGCTCCAAAGCCTCCAGGTCAGACAACACCTGAACCTGGCTTTCCCACCCAGGGACCAACCCCTGTGGTGGGACACTTGCCTGGCGCATCAGGACTTCAATCACTGATGTGCCCACACTGGTAGACAGTACCCACCTGGTCAACACAAGGGTGCGGCCTAGTACACCCCCAGGGTGAGACTTCTGCCCTCCTTTCAGGGGCAACCCTGTCCACCAAGACAGCCAAGAACACAACTTTCCAACCAGTTCAGGACCTCCCTCCAGCAACTGGTCTCCCAACCTAGGGTATAACCCCTCAGGTTGTACCGGGGTCAGAGGCAAGGAATCCCTCCCTCTGCACCCCCTTCCAGAGCGCTGCACCCTCCCTAGTGGAGGGGTACCCCTGGGAACCATATTGGTCAGGGCACTGGTTACAGATGCCCTTCCTGCAAGGTCAGGCAGATCCTGAACCTTGTCTCCCAAACCAGGGACCAAAACCTGCGGTTGTGCACCTGCCTGGCACGCCAGGACTTCTGGGGACTCACACAGTACCCCCTTGAGGGTGACACACAACTCATGTGTCCCGTGACAGTCTGCCTGGTGCAGATCTCCCGACCCCTGTCCACCTGACAGTGCGGGAAGATCCCACAGGACAGAAGTGGTGTCACCATGGTCACTCCTGGGAGAATCAGCCCTTCTGACTGGTCCCTGACCCACTGGTTCTCCCACTGGGGACTCCTTCCCCCTCTCACCCCTCAGTATGGACTTCTGCACCCTCCCAACTGGAGTGGCACTGCCAGACACCAGAACTGATGGAGGCCTGGTTACATGCACTCTCCGTTCAACAGACACTAGGAGATCCTCCTCAAATGGCCTACAAGTACAGTCTAGGTTCCCAACCTAGTGTTCCCTTAAGGAACCCTCCAGGTCCTGAGACTCGGTTTCGGGCACCATGAGACACTCTGTCCCACACTCATTCCTTCTCCACTGTGACCGGACATGAGCCCCTACACCCCTCCCACTACACTGGGACCTAACTGGGCTACACTGAACCTCTTCCACCTCACAGGTCTGGAAGATATCTAAGCCACTCCTTTTCGGATCACTCCCCAATGCCTCTTCAGACACTCTGGAATCCACCAACAGGTCTGCCTCCAAGGCACGCTCTCTGGGGTCAGAGAACTCACACTCCACCGGGTGTTGGCATAGCTCTTGAACACAGGGACTTAAAATATGCTCTCCAACAAATGAATCACACAGCCCCCCACAGTTGTTAACCAAGCGACCCTTTGCCTCACCCTCCAGTGCCTCACACAAGTACCCCACACCACTCTCCTGAGACTGGCAAGACAGTATCTGACTGCCTCTGTCACAAAACCCACACTCTTCTGGCTGGTCTTCACACACACACACCGATAGAAGTGCCTCACATGCAGACCGGCGCCGTTACAGCGCCGACTGCACCTACCTGCACAGGGTGGCATACATGCCACACTGTGCATATACTGGGGGTGTAAATTCAGGGACGAACTACATGTGTCCCATGCATGTCACCCATGCCCAGGAGCTGTAGGGGACCCTGTTAGTACCCTCTTAGTTGCCTCTCTGCCACCCTTTGGATGGCAGGTTCACAACAATGAAATGGGCATTTGACAGGCAACTTGTAATATGCTGGGTGTTGCCGCAGCAGCACCGCCTGCATATTGCTGCCCTTGTAAGCACGGCCTCCACCAAACAGGATCCTTGATTCTGGCCGGTGATCTAGTGGTAGTCTGTCACACTCAATTACACTTGTAATGCGGCGGTTTGACTGTTATCCTAGATGTCGGCGCAACTGCCACAGACGGCCTGTCGGTAACACTCCCACCGGCATCCCAATAAGAGCCATAGTGAGTTTCAAGCCTCTCTGAAGCGTTCGTCAATTCGTAGGATTCATGACGTGCAAACAAAAGGGTAAGGACTTAGGGGCCTACTCAGGATTTGCATTTTGTTGGACATAAAGTACTACTATAATAATATAGCTCTCTGCCAAATGCTAATCATAAATCCACAAGTGGAGACCTCCGCTTTTACGTCTCCAAACTCTTTTGTACAGAGATCATCACCAGATTGACAGAGATCTAATTCTACGTTTCAGTTGTAAATGTGGGAAGGAGAAGAGGAAGTGGCTGGAAAATGGTGGCTACTTTCTACTACATGAGAAGAGTTGGTGAAATTTATGGATGAGTTAAGGGATGGATATGTTAATACAAATACACACCCACAAAAGAGTAAGAACATTGCTATTGAAAAACTACACTTCTAACTTTCCTACAGTCCCAAAGTTGTCAAAAAAGGTGTAAATGTACTGTAGCCTAGCCTTGAAGTAAGTCAAGCACCACACATTGCCACTCACAGGTACCACAATACACTTCCATAGGAAACAATGTAGACAGGGAAATATAACATCACCCCAAAGAAACTATTGTTTGAATATTTACATTTCTTCAAAATTTAAGATATATGTGAATATGTTATATGTATGTTTATTGAATAGAATGCATAGAGGAATCAAAACATATATTTCGAAAAGAACTTTGAAATATAGGAAATATATCACAGTTTGCTGTGAAACATATATTTATCATCATATTGACAATGCCACCAACTCCTCCAACCTCCAAACCAATCTGCAGGCTTTTACATTAGCTGGGCTACTATAGTTAAACGCATGGAGGTGCAAATTATGTGGCAAGGTTTTCTTAAACGTGCAGTAAAATGCAAATTATGCAGGACATTCTCTTTCGGTATTATTTTCATCAATTTTGTCTGCAAACAACATTTTAGCAAACTGCAAAGCAAACTGCAAATTTTGCAAATGTTGCTGCAAATTATGTGGTGCATGCAGTGAACTCATAATTATGGTCAGGTGCTGCAGCCACAGAATGGGGTAAGTTCTCTGGCCCTCACTATTGTCGATTGTTTCATCAACTATTTGTGAAAGGTACATATTTGAATTGCAATCAGTGCCCATTGTTAGCTGTAATTTTAAGAAACCAGCTTTTCCAAGACTACCCCATTAACCATGTATTATAAAGCATGTATAATAGGGTAACATGAGTAATACGAACCTGCATTGCTAGCTTTGAATCTTAGTAACATTTACCAACCAGACAGCCTTCAGCCCCGTATTTATGATGCCAACGGAACCCCCCCTCAATGGCAAAGTTGGACCACGTTACATAGTTTGCCATGATATACTCTCTCTCTCACTCTCTCTCTCTCTCTCTCTCTCTCTCTCTCTCTCTCTCTCTCTCTATATATATATATATATATATATGTATATATATATATATTTATATATATATATACTACTATAATAAAGTAAGAACTGTGAACCTTTGAGGCGGGTAAACTCGAAAAGTACACAACCAATCACAACACCCAATACAACGTTGGAAAGGGGGGGTCCTGTAGATGGACATAGGCTATAAAAAATAAAAAAATAAACGGTATTTAAAAAATAAACAATAAAAAAAGTAGTCCCTAAGAAGTAGCGCCGGCCGTGTGAGCAAACAACGTGGACGTGCGTGCTGACATCATCTAGCGCGGGGAGGAGCGGCGGACAGCAGCGGTGAAGTCGGCCTGAGATAGATGAAGCGCGGGGAGGAGCGGAACGTGTGCAGATGACTGAAGCAATGGGAGGATGTGGAACGAGGAGCAGTGAAGTCTGGCTGAGGTAGGAGGGGAACATGTGCGGCTGACTGAAGCAATGGGAGGAGGCAGAACGAGGAGCGGGGAATTCGGGCTGAGGTAGGTGCGGAACGTGTGCGGCTGACTGAAGCAATGGGAGGAGGCGGAACGAGGAGTGGTGAAGTAGGGGTAAGGTAGGTGATGCGCGGGAGCACTGGGAGGAGCCGAACGTGTGCGCCTAAGTGAAGCGCGGGTAGGAGTGGCCCATTAGCACGGGGAGGAGCGGTGAACTGTGTGCGGATGATTGGGGGCCATGAAGTGGCGGTTCGGCTAATTGGGGGCCCTGAAGGTGGCGGTTGCACTCCACGGGACCCCCGGACAACGTTGGGACGGGCTGCAGCCCTGAAGAAGCCTTTTGCTCCCGGACAACGTCGGGACGGGCTGCTAGTATATATATATATATATATATATATAGAGAGAGAGAGAGGTATCTATATATATTACCTACTGGCGGTCGCCAGTAGGTAGTTGTAGTTACAACCTAGTCTCCATAGGAAAAGCATTTTTCGATTTGCTACTAACTTTGGAGTCATTTGACGAATCTTCCCAAAATGAGTTTTCTCCATGTTAATTTCCATAGGAAATTTTGCGACAAGCTACAACTCGAACTGCTGAACGGAATTACCCCAAATTTGGCAGAAAGGTAGAGCTTAGTTCAGAAAGTGAACTTTTTTTTTAATGGTGTAAATCCGCTCAGTAGTTTTTGAGAAATTTAAAAAATAAGAGTGAAAAAATTATTTTCCCATAGGAAACTTTGTGCAAGGCTACAGCCGAAACTACTGAACAGAATTACCCCAAATTTGGCAGTTAGGTAGCGCTTGGATCAGAAAGCGACATTTTTAATTAAATGGTGTAAATCCGTTCACTAGTTGCTGAGAAATTAGAAAAAAAAGTTTTGATATCTGGGCGGAGCCGAAGTCGCGTGCGCGAGCTTCACTGTGATTGGCTGCCTACACTCCAAACCAGGAAATGTTGGCAGCCATCTTGTGACTCGGTAGAAGCGAGTCGCTAGAACACAGAGAAACAAAGGTAGAAAACAAGAGAAGTGGGCACAGTAGAAACACCCTGACCTCCTAGGTCTGGTCAGAGGGTCCCAGAAGGTCCCCCAGGGCCCCAGAAAATGTTTTAAAAAAACTAAATCTGCATATTTTGCACTGGGATCATGGGTTCTCGTGTTTGGTTTTAATGAGACCTCGGTGTGTAGGTCCCAGGGTCATTTATTAAAAAATAATAGCTGGGCTCGCTGGGGCTGTGGGTGCCCTCTTGGGTCCCCGCAGTCTCTGAGCTTCACTCATGTTGGGAGAGGGGTTGCGTGGCCCCCCTCCTGCAGCCGTCTGCTTATAACTTTGGTGTTGTTTGATGATTGTTTACGAAATGTTCCAAAACTTTTCTCTTCTTTCAAATGCTCCTATCTTGAAAGTTTAGCGGTGATTGGTCAAGGGGGGGGGCTGAGAAAAAGGGGGTGTGAAAAGCTGTTTTCTCAATGGATTTTTCATAGGAATCTTTAGACAAGGCTACGGGTCAAACTGCTGAACGGAATTATGCTAAATTTGGCAGGGAGAAAGGTCGTGGTCTAGAAAGCGCGCTTTTATAGAAATGGTGTGAATCCGTTCAGTAGTGTAGGAGAGTAGGGTCTGCTATCCTATGGTCACCCCAAATTTTTGCTTTTTGCTTCACTGGTTTATGACTTAATGTGGCTGTGGGCCTGCTAATCAGACCCACAGCCTGCTGTTCTCTCTCTAAATTACTGCCAATGCACTTTAGGTGCATTACGAATTGGAACTGGTTCACCTTATTGGCCCCTGTAACAGTGTACCCTAGGTACCCAGGGCATAGGTGTTTCCAAGGCCTACCAGGGGCTGCAGCATGTATTGTGCCACCCCTGGCCTGGCCTCCATATTTGACACAACTGGCTGATCACTCAGCTGGGGTAAGTTGGTGTAATCACCTCTTACTTAGGTACAGTATGCCTGTGCCTAACCCTAAACTGGACACATATGTTCCTATCAGCCACTCCTATGGAAGGCCTCATCAATCCTGGAGGCAGAGTGCTTGGAAATATGTGAGATGGTGCTCTAGCATGAGCTGAGCCTGTCTGCAGCTGTCGGGAACCACTCCCTAAGCTGTTCTGGGATATTGCCATACCATATACTCTTAAGTGCATTATAATCCTCGCGGTTAAATGCTATCTTTGGTTTGGCTTTATCAAAACATGTCGAGTAAGGTGTCATACGAATTGGAATACTATCCCCTCGACAGTTCTGTCGACGGGGATAGCATTCCACCCTTCTAGAGGGACACGACATGTGTGTAGCCTTAACCCCGGTTAAAGTTAACCAGAGCCTCAGCATCACAAAATGGATGCTGCCACCACAGACACGAATCTGGCCTCCTGCTGCTGTCCGAAACTCGGCAGATGGTGGCCTGGACAAAGGGTTTCCTGCCTTGGGAGGTGTGAGCACCACCCCAGACAGGGTTTTGTGTATTGGGTAGGACAGGGCTGAATAGAATCAGACATGCCCGGGGCACACAAGGTGTCCCCGTGCATAGGCCAGTCCCAACCGGTCCTGGGACTTTCCAGACCCAGGCCTGGCGAGGAGCTGGACAAAGGAAAGGGGGTGTAACCGCCCCCCTTCCTGGCTCCTCCCAGAGGAGGGACCTAGTAGCTGATCCACCCCTCAGATTGCTAATAAGAGTGGGAGCAGTGCCATTGCACAGCAGATCATCCTGAATCAACTTTAAACAAAGAAGAAGACTGGACTTCGACATTCTGCTGCTCAGAAGACTGAAGAGAATCTCCCTTGTGGACTAGGAGTGGCAACCCTGTGAACACAGGCACCAAGAACCAGCAACTTGACGTCTGCTTTGCCACCGCCTCCCACCGAAGCCCGAGCCCAGAGCCCAACAAGAACCAGACTCCCAGACCTCTCACAGCCCGATCCACAGTCCCTGCAAAGAAGGGACCCGTGGAGGCACCGAGTGACGTGGGACCGGACCTCTTGGAAGACACTTGAAAAGCTGACTGCGCAGCATCTGAGGCATCCTCGACGTTGTGCTTTGGGGACTGAGAACCCTCAGCACCGAGCAGCCCTTGCACCGAAGATCAGCCCCCCAGCATCTCCACGATCTGCGTGGGGCCCTTTTGCATTGTGCCACTCGACGCGCCATCCCGGCCACTAGCCACGTGGTCAGCGGCCCTCTTGGCAACAAAACTGACAAACTACACTGCGAGTCTGGTTGCTCCAGACTTGCCCTACCTTCTGTGAAAAGGAGCACCCGCTCTGACCTTGCTGGTCCGAGTGTTAAGCATCTTTTGATTCCTGCATGGCTTGCATTAGCCAAGGCCTGTTTCCTCCGATCAGGTCGCCGACACCGCCAACAGCGAGAAGCCTGCGTGGGACAGCTCGTGACCGACTCCTGGATGTCTTCGACCCCCGGTGTCCACGTGGCAGCAGAGAGAAGCTACCCGACAATGCCTGTTTGCACCCGACATCGCGTGGTTCCAATCTGGTTCCACGGTAGTCACTGGCTAGTGACTTTGAACATTGTCCCCTCTGCTTTCAGGTCTTCACAACTTCAGATCCACCCTTGGATCCACCGGAACTCTTCACATCGAGCCGCCTGCAGCATCTTCAGCTCCAAGCACCATCGACCAGCGTGACGAAACCCGACACTATTTCGACCCTGTGCACCCGCTTCCTCTGGGTGAGGTAACTCAGCTCCGCCGGTGTTCCTACACTGGTACACATCTCAAGGGCCTGTGTCTTAAGTTTCAACGTTCTAGGTCACTCGGAAGGTTCCTAACTATCTAACTTTGTACTTTTTACGCACCATAGACTTTACATTGGAAAGTGCGTGCACTTTGAACACTGCACCCGAGTCCCGCGGGCCTTTCCTGACTTAGTCACTGCTAGTCTCGAATAGCTCCAGCGATTCCCAAGGCCCTAGGCCTGTTCCCTTTCTGATTGGTATCTCTTATACCACTTTCTTAGTATATGGTTTAGGTGGCCCCAGGGCTCATCCATATTGTGCAACTTTTGTGTATTTTAAACTGTCTTGTGATTTAATGCTTGTGCTTCTGTGCTCATAAAGAGTCCAGGGGATTTTATAGTTAATAAATCAATATATATTTTCAATATATATCTGTGTGGTGTCCCTTTCATTTGGTATTCAAGGGGGCTGTGTGTGGTAATACAGCTGGCTTCACATGCCTTTCAGAGTTTAGCCTAAGACTGCTTTGTCCATGTTACCACTAGGATAACTGGTCTACAAGGTTGAATTACAACCAATCATCATAAGGGTTGCTTGGCATGGTACAAAGTGATCACTAAGAATTAGTGAGCATTATATACCAGGCCAACTTCTCACATTGGTGGCAGCGGTGGGATCTGAGCTTGCTGTTGTTTTACCATTACAATCTTTGAGATTATCATTTGAAAGATCATACAGGTACCTGCTAGGTACATATAAAACAAGACTAGAATACTTAAGTTCTACTGAACTTAGTTGTTGTAGAGAAAAGGGAGTAGCACACCCTGACTACAACTACTAGATAGGTTTAGTAGGTAAACACCAGTGTAGGTATATTGCAACACATCCACCCACACTAGAGCAATGTCTGGAGCAGAGGGTTCCACTGGGAATGTCTCTGTTGAGAGTGACCCTCCAAGGGCACCATCCAAATTTGCTATTTGTTCCTTTAAGGAACTAAGACAGCTTTGTGTCTTAAGGGGTCTGAAGACAGGGCCTTCCCCTACTACAGACCACCTAAGAGAGCTCTTAGACCAGTTTGAGACTCTAAAGCCCTCTAAGGCAAACCCCACAGGGGATGCTGAAGGAGGCCATCCTTCAGAGGATGACACTGTAGACACCCCTGTCCCTATCATCCTGGTAGATGAGGAAGCCCCCATCACTGGAGCTCCTCAGGTAGATGAGGAGGAGGAAGAGGAAGAAGAGACAGAAGAGGGGGGAAGCAGTGAGTCAGATGATGACAGAAATAGTCAGGTGCTGGTCAGTAGACTGAACCAGGCTAACTTAAGCCTATTTGGGACTGAATCAGGTAACAACCCATTCAGACCCCCAGGTGGACTTAACCAGAAGCCTAGGAGGAGAAGGACTCACTCAGGTGACTCTAACAACTCCCATGCTTCTAGAGGTTCTCATGGTCACTCCAGAAGGGAGATGACTAGCCCTCAGAGAAGGGAACATGAGGCCAAGATGAGAGAGGCTGAGCTTAGGATCCAGAGACAAGAATTAGAAGTTGCCCTGGCCCAAGAGAAACTTGCTAGAGCAAGACAGCCTAGAGAGAGTGGGGTAATAGAACCCACTGGTGGCAGCAATATCCACAAGGATAAAGACAGGTCTTTTGATAACAGAAACCTGAGTAAGATTGTGCCCCCTACAATGCTGGGGATAATATCCATAAATGGATCACTGCAATGGAGAGAGCCTGCAGAGTACAGCAGATCCCTCAGGAGCAGTGGGCAGCAATCTTGTGGCTCTCCTTTGAAGGTAGAGGCCGAGACAGACTCCTCACAGTTAGTGATGGGGATTCTAGAAACTACCTGGTCCTGAAGAGTGCTCTGATTGATGGGTTAGGCTTAACCACTGAACAGTACAGGTTAATGTTCAGAGATACCCAGAAGACACAGACTCAGGACTGGTCTGAATTTGTTGAGTGTGCCACTAAGGCTCTGGAGGGATGGTTGCTGGGAAGCAAGGTTACAGACTATGAAGGATTGTATAATTTGCTGATGAGAGAACAAATTTTAAATAATTGTCAGAACCAGCAGTTGCATCAACATTTGGTTGACTCAGATTTGACCTCTCCCCAAGAATTGGGAAAGAGGGCAGATAAATGGGTAAGAACCAGAGTTAAGCAAAAGAACCAGAACCAGGGTGGTGACCAGAAGAAAACAGACCAGAAGGGTGGGGAGCAGAAAGCTAGAGACCAGAAGTCTTCAACAGGGCTCCAAAATGATACAGAGGGTGGGTCCCAAACTTCCAAGAAGAAGAAGAAAGAAGGTCAGAAGAAACCCTGGTGTAAAACTTGTAAAAACACCTCTCACTGGACAGGTGAGTGTAAAAAGGGTGGAGCCCCCAGCACTGCAGCCCCTAAGGCAACTGCACCCACTAGTACAGCTAGCAGTGCTGGTCAACAAACCAAGGGGGTAGTGGGTATCACCTTGGGAACTGAAGGAGATTCTGACCTAGTCAGAACCCTTACACAGGCTGTTCTGATTTGTGAAGGGGACATAGATTTGACCCCTGACATAAGTCCCAGTAACCTGGGCAAATACAGACAGACGCCTTTGATTAATAACAAAGTGGCTCAAGCTTACAGGGACACATGTGCCAGTGTCACCATGGTGACACCTAACTTTGTGGACCCTGGACAATACACGCCAGGTGATAATTACCTGGTGACCAATGCCAGCAATGTCACTACTACACATAGTGTGGCACTTGTTAACTTTTCCTGGGGAGGGGTAACTGGCCTAAAAAGAGTTGTGGTTAGTGCTGATCTCCCAGTAGAATGTTTGTTGGGCAATGACCTGGAGAACTTTCTATGGTCAGAAGTTGAGTACAGGACTCATGCAGAGATGTTAGGGATATCATCACATGTCCTTGCTGTGACCAGGTCACAGGCCAAAAAGTGCCTCTCTGAACCTCAGGTCTTGGATCCTGGAACAATGGACCAAGCACCTTCCAAGAAGAAGAACAGGAGGGTTAGGGCTGTGCCTTCCCAACTGCCTGCAAGTGAGGATCAGGCTTCACAGGAAGCTGGTCTTGAGACCCCTGAAGGAACTGTCTCTGAAGAACTTGAGCCTGATCAGGTTGAGTTTCTGGGGACAGGGGGACCTTCTAGGGCAGACTTGGGGCAGGCTCAGTTAACCTGTCCTTCTCTTGAACCCCTCAGACAGCAGGCTGCTGCTGAGGCTGCTGGGAATGCTCAAGGTGCCCATAAAGTTTATTGGGATGAAGGACTCCTTTACACAGAGGGTAGAGACCCCAAGCCTGGTGCAACCAGGAGGTTGGTTATACCTCTGCAATGTAGGGGTTTCCTTCTCACCTTAGCCCATGATATTCCTTTAGCAGGACACTTAGGCCAGAATAAGACCTGGGACAGGCTTGTCCCTCACTTTCACTGGCCTCACATGTCTGAAGACACCAAGGAGTTTTGTCGCTCCTGTGAAACCTGCCAAGCCAGTGGTAAAGCAGGTGGAACAACAAAGGCCCCCCTGATACCACTACCTGTGGTGGGGGTTCCCTTTGAAAGAGTGGGGATTGATATTGTAGGTCCAATGGATCCCCCTACAGCATCTGGGCACAGATTCATACTGGTGGTGGTGGACTATGCCACCAGGTACCCAGAGGCAATTCCACTTAGGACCACAACAGCTCCTGTTGTGGCCAGGGCCTTACTTGGAGTTTTCTCCAGAGTGGGGTTTCCTAAGGAGGTAATATCTGATAGAGGTGCCAACTTCATGTCAGGATATTTGACAGCTATGTGGAAGGAATGTGGTATTAACTACAAGTTCACCACTCCTTATGATCCACAATGTAATGGGCTTGTTGAGAGATTTAACAAGACCCTAAAGGGCATGATCAAAGGATTACCTGAAAAGCTCAGGTGAAGATGGGACATCCTACTGCCCTACCTTTTGTTTGCTTACAGAGAGGTCCCTCAAAAGGGGGTTGGCTTCAGCCCCTTTGAATTGTTGTTTGGGCACCCTGTAAGAGGACCCCTGTGTCTGGTGAAGGAAGGATGGGAGTTACCTCTCAAAAAGCCTAAGCAAGACATAGTGGACTATGTACGTGGTCTCCGCTCCAGGATGGCAGAGTACATGGAAAAGGCATCCAAAAACCTTGAGGCTAGCCAAGAATTACAGAAAGCTTGGCATGGCCAAAAGGCTGTCCTTGTTGAGTTTCAGCCTGGACAGAAGGTATGGGTGTTGGAGCCAGTGGCCCCAGCAGCACTCCAAGACAAATGGTCTGGACCCCATACAATTCTGGAAAAGAAGGGAGAGGTTACCTACTTGGTGGACCTAGGAACTCCCATGAGCCCCCACAGGGTGCTCCATGTTAACAGATTGAAGGCATATGTCAGCAGGGAAGACATGGGCTTGCTCATGGCTACAGATGAGGGACAGGAGGAAGAGAGTGACCCTCTCCCAGACCTGCTTACTCAGAACCCTGAGGATGGCTCAGTTGATGGTGTGGCCTTAGGTGGCAGCCTCACTGAGCATCAGCAACATGACTGCAGACAAGTTCTACAGGCATACAGGCATATGTTCTCATTGACACCCAGTCAGACTAACTGGTGTACCCATGTGGTGGACACTGGTGACAGTCTTCCTGTAAGGAGCAAGATTTACAGGCAATCTGACCACGTCAGGGACTGTATAAAGACTGAGGTGCAAAAGATGCTGGAATTAGGTGCTATTGAGCCTTCAGAGAGCCCCTGGGCTAGCCCAGTGGTTCTGGTCCCCAAACCTCACACCAAAGATGGCAAGAGAAAGATGAGGTTCTGTGTGGATTACAGAGGACTCAATGCTGTCACCAGGACCGATGCACACCCTATTCCAAGGGCAGATGAGCTCATTGACAAGTTGGCTTCTGCCAAACATTTGAGCACATTTGGCTTGACAGCTGGCTACTGGCAAATCAGGTTAGCTGAGGAGTCTAAAGCCAAGACAGCATTTTCTACCCCTAGTGGGCATTATCAATTTGTGGTGATGCCCTTTGGTTTGAAAAATGCACCTGCCACCTTCCAAAGGTTGGTGAATCAAGTCCTTACTGGGTTGGCTGACTTTTGTGCAGCTTATCTAGATGATATTGCTGTCTTTAGCTCCACCTGGGAGGATCACCTGGTCCACCTGAAGGAAGTGCTTGAGGCTCTGCAAAAGGCAGGCCTCACTATCAAGGCAACAAAGTGCCAGATAGGGTAGAGCAAGGTTGTATACCTGGGCCACCTTGTAGGTGGAGGCCAAGTTCAACCACTGGAGAGTAAGATCCAGACCATAAAGGACTGGTCCCCTCCAACTACCCAGACTCAGGTCAGAGCTTTCTTGGGCCTGACTGGGTACTACAGGAAGTTTGTTAAGAACTATGGGTCCATTGTGACTCCTCTTAATGATCTGACATCCAAGAAGATGCCCAAAAAGGTTCAGTGGACAGAAGGCTGTCAAAAGGCATTTGATGACCTGAAGAAGGCCATGTGCTCTGCACCTATCCTAAAGAGTCCTGACTACTCAAGAGAGTTCATTGTCCAAACAGATGCTTCTGAGTTGGGAGTGGGATCAGTGCTTTCACAGCTTAATGTAGATGGCCAGGACCAGCCCATTGCTTTTATTAGCAGAAGGCTGACCCCCAGAGAGAAACGTTGGTCAGCTATAGAGAGGGAGGCCTTTGCTGTGGTGTGGGCCCTGAAGAAGTTGAGACCATACTTATTTGGCACTCACTTCAAGATTCAGACCGACCATAAGCCCCTGTTATGGCTTAATCAGATGAAGGGTGAAAACCCCAAACTACTCAGGTGGTCCATTTCCCTACAGGGGATGGACTTTACAGTGGAGCACCGCCCAGGGACTGACCATGGCAACGCAGATGGTCTCTCCAGGTACTTCCACTTAGAACATGAAGACACAACTGGTCAAGGTTAGTCTAATGTCCCTGCGTTTGGGGGGGGGGGTTGTGTAGGAGAGTAGGGTCTGCTATCCTATGGTCACCCAAAATTTTTGCTTTTAGCTTCACTGGTTTATGACTTAATGTGGCTGTGGGCCTGCTAATCAGACCCACAGCCTGCTGTTCTCTCTCTAAATTACTGCCAATGCACTTTAGGTGCATTATGAATTGGAACTGGTTCACCTTATTGGCCCCTGTAACAGTGTACCCTAGGTACCCAGGGCATAGGTGTTTCCAAGGCCTACCAGGGGCTGCAGCATGTATTGTGCCACCCCTGGCCTGGCCTCCATATTTGACACAACTGGCTGATCACTCAGCTGGGGTAAGTTGGTGTAATCACCTCTTACTTAGGTACAGTATGCCTGTGCCTAACCCTAAACTGGACACATATGTTCCTATCAGCCACTCCTATGGAAGGCCTCATCAATCCTGGAGGCAGAGTGCTTGGAAATATGTGAGATGGTGCTCTAGCATGACCTGAGCCTGTCTGCAGCTGTCGGGTACCTCTCCCTAAGCTGTTCCGGGATATTGCCATACCATATACTCTTAAGTGCATTATAATCCTCGCGGTTAAATGCTATCTTTGGTTTGGCTTTATCAAAACATGTCGAGTAAGGTGTCATACGAATTGGAATACTATCCCCTCGACAGTTCTGTCGACGGGGATAGCATTCCACCCTTCTAGAGGGACACGACATGTGTGTAGCCTTAACCCCGGTTAAAGTTAACCAGAGCCTCAGCATCACAAAATGGATGCTGCCACCACAGACACGAGTCTGGCCTCCTGCTGCTGACCGAAACTCGGCAGATGGTGGCCTGGACAAAGGGTTTCCTGCCTTGGGAGGTGCGAGCACCACCCCAGACAGGGTTTTGTGTATTGGGTAGGACAGGGCTGAATAGAATCAGACATGCCTGGGGCACACAAGGTGTCCCCGTGCATAAGCCAGTCCCAACCGGTCCTGGGACTTTCCAGACCCAGGCCTGGCGAGGAGCTGGACAAAGGAAAGGGGGTGTAACCATCCCCCTTCCTGGTTCCTCCCAGAGGAGGGACCTAGTAGGTGATCCACCCCTCAGATTGGGAATAAGAGTGGGAGCAGTGCCATTGCACAGCAGATCATCCTGAATCAACTTTAAACAAAGAAGAAGACTGGACTTCGACATTCTGCTGCTCAGAAGACTGAAGAGAATCTCCCTTGTGGCCTAGGAGTGGCCACCCTGTGAACACAGGCACCAACCAGCAACTCGACGTCTGCTTTGCCGCCACCTCCCGCTGGAGCCCAAGCCCAGAGCCCGACAAGAACCAGACTCCCAGACCTCTCACAGCCCGATCCACAGTCCCTGCAAAGAAGGGACCGTGGAGGCACCGAGTGACGTGGGACCAGACCTCTTGGAAGACACTCGAAAAGCTGACTGCGCAGTATCTGAGGCATCCTCGACATTGTGCTTTTGGGACTGAGAACCCCCACCACCGAGCAGCCCTTGCACCGAAGATCAGCCCCCCAGCATCTCCACGATCTGCGTGGGGCCCTTTTGCATTGTGCCACTCGACGCGCCATCCCTGCCACTATCCACGTGGTCAGCAGCCATCTTGGCGATGAAACCGACAAACTACACTGCGGGTCTGGTTGCTCTAGACTTGCACTAGCTCCTGGGAAAAGGAGCACCCGCTCTGACCTTGCTGGTCCGAGTGTTAAGCATCTTTCGATTCCTGCGTGGCTTGCATTAGCCAAGGCCTGTTTGCTCCGATCAGGTCGTCGACACCGCTAACAGCGAGAAGCCTGCGTGGGACAGCTCGTGACCGACTCCTGGACGTCCTCGTCCCCCGGTGTCCATGCGGCTGTAGAGAGAAGCTACCCAACAACGTCTGTTTGCACCCGACATCGCCTGGTTCCAATCTGGTTCCACGGTAGTCACTGGCTAGTGACTTTGAACATTGTCCCCTCTGCTTTCAGGTCTTCACAACTTCAGATCCACCCTTTGATCCACCAGAACTCTTCACATTGAGCCGCCTGCAGCATCTTCAGCTCCAAGCACCATCGACCAGCGTGACGAAACCCGACACTACTTCGACCCTGTGCACCCGCTTCCTGTGGGTGAGGTAACTCAGCTCCGCCGGTGTTCCTACACTGGTACACATCTCAAGGGCCTGTGTCTTAAGTTTCAACGTTCTAGGTCACTCGGAAGGTTCCTAACTATCTAACTTTGTACTTTTTACGCACCATAGACTTTACATTGGAAAGTGCGTGCACTTTGAACACTGCACCCGAGTCCCGCGGGCCTTTCCCGACTTAGTCACTGCTAGTCTCGAATAGCTCCAGCGATTCCCAAGGCCCTAGGCCTGTTCCCTTTCTGATTGGTATATCTTATACCACTTTCTTAGTATATGGTTTAGGTGGCCCCTAGGGCTCATCCATATTGTGCAACTTTTGTGTATTTTAAACTGTCTTGTGATTTAACGCTTGTGCTTTTGTGCTCATAAAGAGTCCAGGGGATTTTATAGTTAATAAATCAATATATATTTTCAATATATATCTGTGTGGTGTCCCTTTCATTTGGTATTCAAGGGGGTTGTGTGTGGTAATACAGCTGGCTTCACATGCCTTTCCGAGTTTAGCCTAAGACTGCTTTGTCCACGTTACCACTAGGATAACTGGTCTACAAGGTTGAATTACAACCAATCATCATAAGTGTTGCTTGGCATGGTACAAAGTGATCACTAAGAATTAGTGAGCATTATATACCAGGCCAACTTCTCACAAGTAGTTTTTGAGGTATTAAAGGTAAAAGTATATATATATATATATCTGCTTGATGCCTTACTCCCGAGCACAAGCCTGCCTCTGATTGGTTGCTAACTCTTCAAAGTAGGAAGTGTCCTCTGATTGGCTGCTAAGACTTGAAACCAGGAATTATTAGCAGCCATCTTGTGCCTCGCATCGAGTGAAAATATAAAAGAAAGTGTCCGGGGGCAATTTAATATAGCATAGCTCTGTGTAATGATGAAATGGACGTAGTCAAGGTTTAAGATTTGTTAACAATAAAGGAGAAACAAGTGAGCGCCAGGCAGCACCACTTCCGCTCCAGAACACTGCTAGGAAGATAACCCTTTCACGATCCATGTGCCCAACATCACTACTACGGAGGTATGGCTTTAGAAGCTAGTCCTTTGGCTTGCAGCTCTCTACCTTTGCGAGCTAGTACGGTGCTGTGCCTGTATCTCTGCGAGCTACTACGCTGCTGTTCCTTTGCGAGTGGACGGCTCGTAGTTCTGCTTCTGTGAGTTGAGCGGACAGGCCGCAGTTGTTCCTCTGCGAGCCAGGGTACAAACTGTTCATAAGTCTCACTATATGAGTATTGAAAAGCCATTTTGTGATTAAGTCTGTCAGCTAGCATCTGTCGGAGGCATTTCTGAAATATTATGGAGCTGTGAGACATACCCCTTTCATGCTTCCTCTCCCTACATCAGCAGGTCACGAACCCTCTTCGCACATCAAGAGCATACCGTCAACAACCTTCTTGGGCCCGCAAGTCTCCCTCTGACAACCGTTGGTGGGCTCGCAGATCTTCTGGTGCAACTTCCTGGGCCCGCATTTTTACGAGCAGCTCACCGGCTTGCAGTTCTCTGAGAAGAGATGCAATGGAGGCAACGGTGATGCAAGGCGAACACCTAACACTACTACATCCCCCAGCAGCAGCTCCTTGTCCTCCATCCCCGCTCACCCCCACAAACAAATGTGACAGGAACGTTTTTAAATGTGGAGCCTGGTGTTGCAGTTTTAATAAAAGA
The DNA here is from genome assembly GCF_964263255.1 of Lissotriton vulgaris. Classification (NCBI taxonomy): domain Eukaryota; kingdom Metazoa; phylum Chordata; class Amphibia; order Caudata; family Salamandridae; genus Lissotriton; species Lissotriton vulgaris. Next base: position 730,158,468 of record NC_141687.1, read on the forward strand.
TATGCTTGTGAGGTTCGACAAATAAGAATCTTAGTCATGTATGGATTTACATATAAAACATTTTATTAAAACAAAACAACAACAATTAAAACTATTTGTGTAAAATATTTTATCAAAACAAAACACCAACAAATAAAACTATGTGTAGCCATGGCGTGTCATCCCTCGACAATTTGTGAATCACAGCCTGCAAGACAAAAAGAAAAATAAGATGGTGCGTAATGCTTCCAGGAAAGGAGAGCGAAAAAGAGGAAGAGTTATATACAAGGAATATAGAAAGAGAGAAAGAGTGTGAGAAAGAGGAAGAGAGAGAAAGAGTGACGGAGAGAGGAAGAGATAGAGCAAAAGAAAAAGAGAGAGAGGAAGACAGAAAGGAAGAGTAAGACAGAGAGGAAGACAGAGAAAGAGTGAGAGATTGAAAGAGAGATATACAAGGAAGAGAGAAAGAGAGAAACAATGTGAGAGAGGAGAGAGAAAGAAAGAGAGAGAGAAGACAGAGAGAGGAAGAGAGAGAGAGAGAAGGGGTGAAACAGTGTAAGAGAGAGGGAGAAAGAGTGAGAAAGAGGAAGAGAGGGAGAAAGAGAGAGCTGAAGAAAAAAAGAGTGAGATACAAGGAAGAGAGCCAAACAGTGTGAGATAGAAGAGGTAAGAGAGGAATTGAGAGAAAGAAATAATGAGAAATGGAAAGGAAGAGACGGAGAGGGGGTGTTGACACTGGAGAAATACTTTGCAGCTCACCTTGTGTCACCGGTGTGTCTCCAACCAGGTGCCGGGACATACTGCTCCCTCAAGTTTAGTTATCTAAAAGATAGTATGGAATTAGTAATTACAGACTATATACAACTGCACACGCGTAATTTACTGTTTCTGCTTTGGGCACTCAGGCTGCTGCATCCCATCCACTTCCACTGCCTAGAGGTGTCTAACAGCCGCTGGGCACCCAGGGGCATATTATCAAGAACAGCGATAACACTATTGCCACTTTAGCTGCAGGAAACTGCTGCAAAAGTGGCGATAAGGGGCTTTATAATATGCCCTTGTGAATTTGCATAGAAGCCCAGGTTTGATGTCCTTCACACCAGAACCTGGGCTTATATGAGAATTCTCAAGGGCTTATTATCAAGCCACTTATCATCGCTTTAGCTGCAGTTTCCTGCCTCTAAAGCGGTGATAATGTTATCACCGTTCTTGATATTATGGTACCCAGTCTGGTGTAACCCATACACTTGCACTGCCCAGAGGTGTATAACAGCCGCTGCACACCCAGGCTGCTGCACCCCATGCACTCCCACTGTCCGGTGCTGAATGCCTGCTGCTGCGCATTCAGGCTGCTGCACCCGATCCACTTCAACCGGCCAGAGGTGAGTGCCCGCTGCAGCGCAAACAAGCCTCTCTGCTCACCCTCTGCCACCGGCGTGTGTCGAAGAGAGTCAACCACGTGCCGAAGGAACCTCCTCAGCCTCAGTACACACAGTGAGCAGAGCTCACAATTTAATCTGGGTGTTGATTGCCAGGTGACCATGAATCATCACAGTTTCTGCACGTGTTCAGCTCTGGTGGTGTTTAGGAGAGGCCTCAATTTGTGAATCAGAGCTTGTTAGATAAAAAGCAAGGTAGTATTGTGCGTCATGCGTCCATCAAAGAAGAGAGAGAGAGAGAAAGAGTGAGAGAGTGACACTGGAGAAAATCTTCACAGCTCACCTTTGTGTCACCAGTGTGTGAACCAACCATGTGCCGGGACATAGTGCACCCTCAAGATCCTACATCTGAAAGAAAGTACAGAAATAGTAAGTGTAGGAAAGACCAGTATGCAGGAATGAAGAGACAGAGACGGTAATTCTCTTGATGCAGTTTAATCCTCAGAACATGTTTTGTAAGCAGCAAGTATAAAGCAAGAAGAACTGAACACTCGTTAACTTCTACCTTCTAATCTTTTCACATTCTAAATATAACATTCCCAAAGCTACGTGAGTCAGCCACAAGCTGTGAGAGCTCATAGTTGGAACTCAGCACCGGCTCCTCAAGCATAGCATCAGTGCTTGTGTTACCAATCGGACGCTGTGGCATAGTATATACGAGTGCGAATGCCTAAATTGCTCTGCCGTCTTTCTGCATTCAGGGTGCTGTACCCCATCCACTTCCGCCGCCCAGAGTTATCTGCCCAACACTTCACAGCAAGGCCTCACTGCTCACCTTTTCACAGTCACGGCACCCTCCACATCATGCAGCTCTGTTATGCAAGGTAATAGGTCTCACTTTTGCTACTGAGTATTGATATGGCCATGGCAGAGGACATAGTAGTGCACCTTTCATCCTCGCAGGTTGTACAACCGCTGAGTGCTTGCGGTGCTACTAACTCAGTAAAAAGGGAGGCCATATAATTTAAACTCTAAAATGTTGCGGAGCACATGCTCCCGGTCTTTTTTATTAGCAGGGTCACGTGTCCTGTGACGCCTGTGCTGGATGGGTGTGGTGTGGGTGTATAGCAGCTGTGAGGGAGTGACTGTTGCATCAGTGGTACAGATTGGGCTAAATCACGCACAATTGGGCTATATTTTTCCGGTTGTGTGGTAACATTTGGGTTTGTGCTAGTTGCCAGATAATAAATATATATACAATGCCCCAGCAAAGTAGTATGTTAAATCGCTTTATTAGTCAAATATTCACTTGACATACTGCTGCAACATCAATTCCAATTCATTCACCGCCTGCTTGACGCTGTCCCTGCCCCGCCTTCCTTAAAGTAGCAATATTGGGCTACTTTTGGCATCTTCTTGTTGGATTTGAAATATAGAAAGATTAAAAAAATCTGACAACACTGGATGCGGGTGTCCGTGTTGGAATGCTACCGTCACCCGGGTTGCAAAAGGCAGTGTCACTCTGTGAGCCAAGTTCAACAATTTTGTCAACATGTTAGGTACAGGGAATCACTGACCCTACATTCATCCAAAGTTCCACACACGAAAGATGGTGGACATGAGATATCTGTGTAGATATGAATGTTTATTGCATATTCAGTGGAGTGTTGCAGCTGTAGCAATACAGGGCTAAGGAAAATTGAAGTTTCAGTTTTTGGCACATGGAGGGCAGCCAATTAGAGACAAGGTCGTTGTCGGAGATAGTCTGCGTCAACATATGTACTTATACAATCACGACGACGATCTTCATCCACTTTTAACTTCACTATACACTCTCCTTGCACTACTCTAATAATGCAGTCTCTACGTACATACGTGTACAATGACCAAGACAAAGTTACATAACTAAAGTTTTCCCTCACTGTCAAAGGTAAGATGGTTGCCTACACTTTCCAGAGCACTATGTAATGTGGTAGGGCCTAGGGCAGCTTGTTGCATACATAATGAACACACGGACACAGATAGATAGTGGAACCGGGTACGGGCATGTGCATTCGACTCCTTTTTATTATGAGGGTCATATGTGCAGTGACGTCTGTGGTGGATGTGTGTGGGGTGATTGTAAGCCTACCCTCCGGGAATGGTTGGTGCTGGCACTAAGTACAACAGTAATCATTGGTCGGACCTAGTGATTCAATCATGAAGGGTCAATGATTTGTGCTGCACTAAGGTACGGGTACCAGATCTGAAATAATATAGAAAAGATTCTATTGTAAAGGGTTCATGACTTGTGGTACACTGAGGTAGGACAGCAGATGTGAAATTATACACTGAATATTTTAACATAAATGGTTGTAGTGACCACACCACAGACGTATTCATAATTTCAGTGATAATTTAGTGGTAACTTCGTCCAGCTATAAAGAAAGGTGCAAGTATGATCTCTGCCACATCACATCTGGCATTGTAACATTCGCCACCTTTCGGGTGCAGTAGTCGACACAGACATCAAGGAATGTTTTTAGTCACTTCCTTTTGAGAACATTCGAGGACATAGAGTACAATTTTCTCTGTAATAAATAAAACATGTCTCAATTTAAATTTTGAGCTCCTCTGACCGCAGTGTAGGTGTATGGAACAAAAGATGAAACAATTATGGAATACACTGTCGAAATATGTAGGTTTCAGGGTCGTTCGTAGGATCCCATTTCTCGATGTGAAAGCATATTCAAGCCAAAGCAGTACAATTGTTTGCTAAGTATCTTCTCCATTGAAATTTCCTCCTACATGTCTTTCAATTCTGTCTTTTTCAGACTTGGTATTATATGACGTGACATAATGAGCAACAGCAATTGAGTTATCTGCAACATATTGTATGTCCGCATCTTGAAAATACTGGATTGTAATCATTAATGTACTTCGATTCTTCTGTTCTTTTTATACTATAAGTATTTTTGGGTGAGTTTCGAGTAATAGTGTGCCTCACTGCTGACATAAAACTGTTCACTCTTCCTTGCGATGACTTATGCTGCACTGACTTACTAGTACCTTTGGCGCTTAGCGTGTATGAACACTGCGATGATGAATGGTCCAGGAGAGCCGCACTAGGATCAATGTCTTTTAGTCTATTGCATTCTGCCTCATTAACGCCACATGGCGATGACTTACAATGCACTGATTTAGTAGTACTTTTGGCGCTCAACGTGTATTACCGTTAGTTGTGGTACTGATTTGTGACAAAAAAAAATTGTGGAAGCTATTGCTGGAAAACTGGGGATATCGTCTGTTTTTACTAGGTTCATAATGAAGGGATAATTTGAAATCACTGAAAAAAACTATAGGTTTAAAGAAGATTATTATTTGAAATGAGCATTTAAAAATCCTTCGAAATTCACTGAAAACACCATAGGCTTCAGGGACGTTATAGTTACAAATTAGTATTTAAAAAAACCATTGAAATTCACTGAAAAAAACATAGGTTTCAGGGTCGTTATAGTTACTAATTTGCATTTAAAAAATCTTAGAAATTCACTGAAAAAAACATAAGTTTCAGGGACGTTATAGTTAGTTGGACATTTCACTCGTACAAAACCATAGAAATTCTGCCGTTATAGTTAGTTGAGCTAACTATAACTTGCACCCCCACAATGCACTGCTGATGACGTAACATATTACATCATTCCTGACACGGTCAGTGACATCATTGATGACATCTCAAATGACATCATTGATGAAATCATTCACGTGAAAATGTGATGCACCTCCTTACAGTCTAATATAACCTTTAATAAACCCACTGTAAAATACAGACTACCATTTTCGAAACCATCGACACACCAATACCAGTTACTACATATGCGCACACTTATTCTTAGGTCTACACACACATCCGCTCATTCACCGATACAATTACTCATACATACAGTCATTCATCAATACAACACCATTATATGCACTCATAGACCTATACAGACACTCACACAGCACCAATCATGTATGGAGTTACTCACACACCTAGTCAGTCATGCAAAGAATCAATCACACTTCCATTTACTGACCTATAGAGTTAAACTCACAACAGATCACTTATTCAAAAAGAAATAGAAATAAACATATAATTACTCTCTTATACAATCACTGATACAAGTAAACACTCTTCTTTACAGCCCCTCTCACAATCACTGACTCTCACATATAGTCATTTATATACTCCAGCTCTCACATACAGTGCATTTACATATGTAGTTACTTGGACATGTACCACAGAGACATCTATTTACTCAGTAACATACCCATACACACACTGACCCACCCATACAGCTGTTTCCACATGCACTAATGAACCCATACAGCCAGTGAATCAATCCACATCCACGGTAATTTTTAGGAGATGAAATTCAAGTAATTTGCATTTACATAATTGCTCAACATTTCTGAAAATTAAAATTGCATTACACAAAATTGCACAATGTTACACAAACCGCAAATATAAAATTTTGTGCATTATTTTACAGTAAAATGCATCTTTTCATGCTGAAAAAGAGCGCTATAAGAGCAAAAACACATTTTCTGCAAACAGCAGTCACTCACGTTTTGATTGTTAGAGTTGTTCCCATGCTGTCATGCTATAATTTTGCATCGAAAATCTACCTAATCATGCAAAGTGGCATAATGGTGTGATTTCTGCAATGTCACGTAGGCGAAATGAGAAAATTCTGAAATTAGAGGAATTTCTCTACCTTATTTAATATTAACAGGGCCTAATAATTTTTTCTATATTTTCCATAGGGAGATCTCCACCACAGTGCAAAGATTTCCACCTATTTGTGCAAAGTTACTAGTAGTAACTTTATACTGTAGTAAGAGTTTGATTTGAGGGGTGTGATCCAGGGGAAGCATTACTTATACAATTTTGATTCTCTTTGCCAATTATTCTTCACTCATTTACTCCTTCAACCGCACTGGACCCTTTATGATAATATTATCAATTTGAATTAATTTACCATAGAGGAAATGATCCTCCATGATTCTTTTTACACTGGTAGGAGGGGTGGATATTAGGATGACTAAACTCACTGTTAGCTGTCCAATGAAGACCTTTGTTGGACTTGGCCCATTATGCAGGGTCATCCCTGAACTTTTTGCCTTCCCCCTAGCTTTTTTTCTGACATGGTGTTGGTGGTTTTAGGACTCTGAGCACTTTAGTATTGCAGTTAAGTGTAAAGTGTGTGTGCTCTCTTTGTTAAATATGGTAAGGATAGGTCTACACCTGTTTGGCCTATTTAATTTACCTGTCAGTCCCTTGTCAAGTGGCAGCTCATATACCCAGGGCTGGTAAATGAAATGCTACTGGTGGGCTTGCAGGTCTGATTGCGCTACCCACCAAAGTAGCCTTTCAAAACTATCCCAGGCCTCTGCGATTGCAGGGCCTGTGCCTGCAGTGTTACTGCCGCTATGACATGGCACATTATGTTTATGCCATGTCTGTCACCCCTAAGGTAGACCCTATCTAGCCCTGTGGGCAGTTGCATTGTAGGTAAAAGGTAGGACATGTAGCTTAAGTGTGTGACATGTCCTGGTAGTGACATACAGCCATTTTAGTTTCTCACTAATGTGAGGCTGCCCTTCCATAAGAATGCATTGGGGATTCCCTGATAAGTGTTTTAGTGGTAATTCCTGATATGAGAGGAGCAGCATGGTCAAGTTTGGTATGTTTGGAATAGTAATATTAAATGCTACACAATGGTGCGTGCAGATTTATTATAACTATTTTAGAAATGCCACTTTTGGAAGTGGGCATTTCTGTGTGCTATGTGCCTGCCTGCCTGATGTGGATTGCATGTCTAGCTTTGCACTGCCAGGGGCTGTTGAGGTGTTTGTGCCTAGGCCCAGCTTTGCCCCTTGAACTTTCAGGACTTTAGCGCCTCGTGAGTAGTACACCTTGGGCCTGTTGCTCCAGGAGGGGAGGAGCATGTGGGGTCTGCAGCGCTGGGCTGCCCCAGTGTCCTGAATGAATCCCGGAATGGGGAATCCCCTGCACAGCGTGAGAAGAAGAAGAGTGGGAGCCCACTCTGTATTCAGGCATATTGGATTGCCGCCTTGTGGGTATTTTTTTGCGGCAGAGCGGGAGCCCACCCTGCCCTGCCGGTGCCACTGGCGATCGGGAGCACACCCCGCATTGGTGCCTCTTTATTGCAGCGGGTGCCCACCCCACATTGTGTCCTTTGTGGGAGTTCACTCTGCATTGCTGCTTACTTAGCAGGTGCCCACCCTGCTGTGGTGTTTTATGTTATGCCGGGAGCCCACCCGCACTTCCCCACAAGGAGATCAATACTGTGGCCCGAGACGAAAGAGAGAACCTCTGCCTCCACAATAGACCCGGAAGCCAGGCAGCCTGCCTGGTTAGGGCGGGACCATAGAGGAGGCAGTGCGACGTAGGCAGAGTTGTGCCTACAGGAGGGCAGGAGCCCACCCTGCCTCCGTGACCGGGAGCGAGAGGAAGTCTGCATCTGCCCTAGCAGGGCTCCCCTGTGCCAGTGGGAGCCCTATGTGTTGCCCAGGAAGTCGCCGGAGAGCAAAGACCGGTCTGCCTGCCTTCTGGCAGCAGTGGAGACCCGCATGGCTGCAAGTGCAGAGTGAGCACTTTTTCTCTTGTTTACTGAAGAGACAGGCCAGCCCCGGTGAGTGGGGTGAGAGGCAGACTTTGTTGGTGCCTCCATAGGATTCCCAGGCGCCCCGTGGTAGTGCACCGGTCACAGCAGGTGAGCGCCTTACAGCCTTGAGTGTCCTTGGCTGTGCTGTGGTTTTGTGACCCAGAGGGGCCGTTGGCAAGTTTTCCATGTGGGTGCCTAAGTGGCACCAACTCTTCTCCCTGCATTTTGTTTGTCACCCAGTGAAGTAGCATTGGGGGCAATTTGCAGTTGATAGAGTCCCTGTGGGGCTCTCAGGGCACAGGGAGTGCCAGTGCTGATCCCAGCTGTACCGCAAGAGCATAGACAGCTACAAAGTTGGGGCCATTTGTTTTGTAGAGTCCCAGTGGGGACTCAGGAGGCACAGTTAGTGCCAGTGGTCACTTTCTCTCAGCGGCACTGCCAGTTAGTGGCAGCTGCAACGTGGGGCATTCAATTTGGCTTGCATGAGAAAGTATTGAGATACACTCCCCCTGCCCCTCCCTATTGTGCCCTTTTGCTTTAGCTGCAAGTGGCAGTTTAGCACCCTGACATTCTGAACAGAGGGCATTTTGACCCCAAGTGAGAGGCCAGTTGGCCTGGTGTCAGTTCTAAGGTGATATATGCACCTGGTTGTGTACTGTGGTGCACTGCGTTTTTTTGCATAATGTGTTTATGTTTGTGATGCCTAATGTCATGCTATGATGTTTTAGGATGATGCCTCTTGCATAATATGGTTATGTGAATTAGGTTTGGGCCTTAAGTGTTTTATGCCTCCTGTGATGCAGACATACTGTGTTTATGTTGCTAGATATAATGCTGAGGTCAATATTGTGCTAGTAGTTACTGGTTGTGTTTTACATTTGCTACTTGTGCTTTGTGATGGTTCTGACAGTGTACTGATTGGCCCTGTCCAGTATATAGTCACCTAGGAATATTGCCTAGTGCCAGTTGGCACAGTGCATATGTGTGGTTATGATCTAATGTGTTTATGATAAAACAAAGGATATTTTTGATATAAACTTGTGTGGAGTTTCCTTTGTGGTGTGCCTAGTGTGTTGCTGTTGTTTGTGAGTGTTGCGAAAATGCTTTCAACATTGCCTCTGGGACAAGCCTGACTGCTCGTGCCAAGCTACCAAGGGGGTGAGCAAGGGTTACCTTCAGCATGTAACTCCCTTGCCCTGACAACAGTGGTGGTTTCTGCCTGGCTTAGGAGCAAGCCTTAGCCAACCAGAAATCCCATTTCTAACAACCATTAATTGACACCCAACTCAGAAATTAGAAATTAAATTTAAATACACTACTCTCAATCTCATATTGTAAACAGAAAGCATAACAACTTGAAGTCCCAACTTCCTGAAGAAGTTAAGATGCATAAGAATTGCAAAATTCATCAAAATCGGCAATTGCTTAAGAAGCTCAGTTAGAGATGTAACAGCTTTAATAACAATGCCAAGCATATTAGCACACATTTCAAAACAATCATAGGGACAGAATTACAGAGTCCAAGAACTGAATAGGCAGAAGGATCGTTAATAGACTAATATGTGTATTTCTAAGGGGATGGACATGATTCAATTAGAGTCCATTAAGGTGAGTCCATTAGCAAAATTAGAATAAGATCTAAAAAAGGTTCAGCAGAAAAACTCAGTCCGTATGGCTTCCAGTGTATCATGGACCAGGCAGTATAAAGTTAACAAAAGTTCATAAATAGAATAGTATTCTAGTCCATAATTCAATGGAGCATGCTTCGGAAAGTATTTCTGAAGAAAAGTCCGTGAGATGTGTGCGTAAAGAGGCAAATGGAGTAAGCCAGGTCTGCATTGTATGTATCTGCGAGGGTCTGAATGGAGTAAGTTAGACCTGCATTGTTTGCATCTGCAAGGGTCTGCATTGCCCCACCTTTGGAGTTTCTTCTTTTATAAGTTCTTTAGTAAAGTCCTAGTGGCATAGCATCCCACCACCATAGAAAGACCATCACATGGCTTATGGTTTCATCATGTCACCTAAACAGTTTGAAACATCGAGCTAATTTCCCATGCTTGTCATACGAAAAGAAACGTTGCGAGTCCACGTAAGCCCAACATTGCTAAAAAGAACTACAAAGTTGCAGTTTATGGTCATAGCTAAAATTCTGTTCCCACAGGAGCATTTTGCTGTGCACATTTGAAAAAGAAATGAAATGTGTCAAGGGTCAGTAGTGTGCAAAGCAAAACAAGATACATAAATACCAGTTTAAAATCCTCTTGAAAAGAAGGCCTTTAAGTTAGCATTGCACAGTTAAATGAAACAAGCTTTAACTTTAACTCAATTGTAACTCATTTAAATCAATAAACATATAATAATTAAACTTTGACAAATATTATTACACAAAATGTCTAACATAAAAGATTTCCTACAACCACAATTTTTTTGCAATAATCTCGTAAATGGAGGTTTTTCAAAACTCTAATCTGGTTTGAATGTTTCCATATTCTATAGTATTTCCAATATAATTCTGTAAAATATTAAGTTCATATTACATTTTTGTGCACATTTCTGCACCAATCTTTTCTAAATGGTGCATATTAGCAATAGGCACCATGTTACTAAGATACCTAATTTTTGCATAAACTCCATTAATAAGCATACGTTTCATTAGTGCAACTTTGATTACATGTATTAATGTTGGATGTATGACGATCCATTGGGCACCTTTTCATCTCGTGCGTTTACCACGCGTCTTTTACCCCGCATAGTACATTACCTTGTCAACTGTTACATCGAGAGCTGTAGGAGCGCCAATGCGTTGATAACATCACATCGCAGACCCTGATATCGCACGCCGTAACAACGCGTTAGTACAAATGGGGCTGGCGACTCCCATTACTAGGAGTGTGCTGGATTAATAGGACACTTGCAACTGGCCATTATGATCAGATCACTCTAAAAAGTATGTATGATCAACTCACCTGCAGTATTTATTTTGAATACACAAAAACCAAGGAGTATCACATATTCAAATACATATTTTCAAAAAAGCCAAATGTAGGCACAGTTTATGTTCAAAAGAAAAACTCTTTAGAGCAGGCTTTGCTTCTTCTTTTCGATTTTTATTCCTTCTTATTTGCTCCAATCCAATACAGTCACTTCAAATGTTGATCATTATCTTACAGCATTACAGCCTACGCGTTTCGTCCTCACAGGGACATCATCAGGGCTGTAGAAAGTAAAAAAGAAAAAAGAAGAAATCTATAACTGACTATTATTCATAAACAAAATCCACTTTTACTCCTAGCATGCTTTGCTAGAAAGATTTCTTGTGGGTGAATCATTCACTTGGAATTTTCCTAATTCTACCTATTTAACAATCTATGGCAATTATCAAAGTGAGCCTGCCTATTTGACATGCTAATCGGCAACAAAACAAATCAATTAAAACATATGACAGACTACTATGTACCCATAGGCTGACGATAGAAATTGCCTTTAGGAATTCCAGGGTTAGTTGGAATTGGTGGTGTTTGGTTTTTATATAAGGGAATCCTTGATTAAGAGGTGTTTTTCGTTTCTTTTCTGCTTCAGAAAAATTACCCATTACCAGGATATTTCCAAGAGCAAGGGATGGAATGTACTTCGTTTGAAGAATTTTGACTGGTAGGATTTGTTTACTATTATGGGTCTTAGGAATCACCACAGTTATTGATACACTAACGTATGGTGTTGGATGAATTTATTGGTAGGACTCGTTTTTTATTAAGTGGCCCAAGAACCACTTAAGTTGTCTATGTATCAGAGAGTGATGTAATGCAATCTCTCTTTAATTAAAAACTCAGTCTTTATACTAGTGCAGACTAATTGATCTGATTGTCAAATAGAACTTTTTTTCTTTACTCAGATTAGTGGACTCAAGTCATTAATACTGGATACTTCTGCAGCTGCATCCGTGTTAAAACAGCTTGACCTCATAGGAAGATTTTTCATGACAAACAACTCTTACTTATAACTTGGTGAGCATTTGTTAATATTTTTTTTTGCATCCCTGATAGGGGTCATAACCACACTGGCTACGCATGGGAATTAGCCTACTTTTACATGGTAATAATCCATGGAACAGGTTTATAACTTATTCAGATTGTTGAATATATGTACATAGTAGTTCTGTCATATGTTTTAATTGATTTGTTTCGTTGCCGATTAGCATGTCAAATAGGCATGCTCACTTTGATAATTGCCATAGATTGTTAAATAGGTAGAATTAGGAAAATTCCAAGTGAATGATTCACCCACAAGAAATCTTTCTAGCAAAGCATGCTAGGAGTAAAAGTGGATATTGTTTATGAATAATAGTCAGTTATAGATTTCTTCTTTTTTCTTTTTTACTTTCTACAGCCCTGATGATGTCCCTGTGAGGACGAAACGCGTAGGCTGTAATGCTGTAAGATAATGATCAACATTTGAAGTGGCTGTATTGGATTGGAGCAAATAAGGACGAATAAAAATCGAAAAGAAGGAGCAAAGCCTGCTCTAAAGAGTTTTTCTTTTGAACATAAACTGTGCCTACATTTGGCTTTTTTGAAAATATGTATTTGAATATGTGATACTCCTTGGTTTTTGTGTATTTGTATCATTGTTTAACTGGCCTTTGCGGTGGACCGTTCCAAGTTGAGTGTCAAAAGAATTGTTTACTGTTGTATTTACCAAAGAATAATCTCGTGAAGTGCAGCTAAGTAGGTGACTCTCGCCGCATTGTACAGTACAGTTATTTATTTTGAATGTTTACTCGGCGAGTCGGACAGGATGCTCCATAAGAAGACGAAATATTTATGGCTATTAAAACAAAGTTTATGTGACGGTATGCTAAGCACTCTGAAAACGAAACATCACCTTAACAGTAAGTAGCATGCATAGGTAGTTACTAAAAACTGTCACCAGGCGAGGTCGCCCTGACTGCTGCGTGCCTGCCACCGCTGCCTGCCAACCAGTCTCCTGCCTGCCACCACTGCCTGCCAGCTAGTCTCCTCACTGCCAGTTCATTTTCGCTTCGGACGACCCAGCAGCCTCAGAGCTGCCCGCCCCAGAATCTTCCTGCCGATGCCTCCCTGCGGCCCCGCCCCCAGGCAGCCCATTTGCCGCCCCGCTCCCCCCACCCAGCTGCTCCTCCCTCCCGGCTCCTTACTTATGACGCCCTCAGAACGACCGCGCAGCAGACGCACGCAGTGGGAGCACCGATTGTGCACCAAAGGCGCACCAAAGGCAAGCCCGTCTGTGCCCGTCCGTGCCTGGACCGCGCCCAGCGCCAGAAACCCTGGACCCCGACGATGCCACCGTACCCGACGAACCTACGGCACCGCCACCCTCCATGCACTCAACAGCGGCCGAACCCCCCCTTCTACCTGGCCACCCCAAAACGCACCAACGGACCCTTCACTTGCCAGGAGTGCAAATTCACCTGCATCCGCCCAGAACCAGCACCCGCCAAACCTACCACCAGCAAGAATCCCCTCAAATGCATACTGCTCAACACCCGCTCCGTTCACAAGCACGCAGTTGAACTCTGGAACCTCCTAGACACCACAGAACCGGACGTCGCCTTCCTCACGGAAACCTGGATGAACACCTCCTCAGCCCCTGACATCGCCATAGCCATCCCGGAAGGCTACAAGATCACCCAGAGGGACTGCATCAACCAAAGCGAAGGAGGCATCGCCATCGTCCACAGAAACAACATCCGCATCACCACCAACTCAGACGACACCCTCACCACCGCTGAACACCTGCACTTCCAGATTCACACCGATCCCAAGACTACCCTCAGAGGCACCCTAATCTACAGACCCCCAGGCCCACGCACTCAATTCAGCAAACCCACTGCAGACTTCGCAAGCCCGCAAACCCTCGCCTTTCCAGACTGCTTCCACCTAGGCGACCTCAACAGGCGACCTCAACTTCCACCTGGAGAACAACAGCGACAGCAACACCACCACCCTGCTGGACAACCTCAGAAACCTCGGACTCAAGCAACTGGTGAACACCCCCACCCACTACGCCAGCCACCCGCTTGACCCCGTCTTCTCCTCCAGCAAGCATATCTCCTTCAGCCACTCCACCGGACTCCACTGGACAGACCACAGCTGCATCCACTTCACCTTCAAGAAAACCACTACCCACCACCCCCCGCAACAAGCCCCCTCGCAGAAGCTGGAGCAAGATCACCGCCGACCAGCTCACCACCTCCCTCAGCCAGAACCCTCCCACCATCACGACGGACCCCATTTTAGCAGCTCGCAACCTCACACAATGGATCACCGACTGCGCCGACGAACTCGCTCCACTGAAGAAACCACCGAGCGGGTTCCACAGCAAGAAAGCCTCATGGTTCACGGACGACCTCATTAACTCCAAGAAAACTTGCAGCTCCCTGGAGAAATCCTGGCTCCAGAACCAGACAACGGAGAACATGACAGCCCTCAAGGACGCCACCCGCAAGCACCACCAACTGATCCGGACCGCCAAGAGAACCACCTACAAACAGCGCCTGGACAACAACACCCACAACAGCAAGGAACTCTTCAGCATCGTCAAAGAGCTCTCCAACTCCAGTGCCAGCAACAACGACATCACACCCTCGCAAGACCTCTGCGACTCACTTGCCTTGTTCTTTCACTGCAAGATCGCCAACATACACAACAGCTTCGGCGCACAGACCAAAGACCCAACCACCGAACCAGCGTATCCAACCGCCACCCTCTGCACCTGGAACCCGGTCAGCACCGAAGACACCGCACGCACCATGAACACCATCCACTCCGGCTCCCCCACTGGCCCATGCCCACACCACATCTTCAACAGAGCCGACTCCATCATCGCACCCCAACTCCGCGACATCATCAACAGCTCCTTCGCATCAGCCACCTTCCCAGAGAGCTGGAAGCATGCTGAACTCGGCGCCCTCCTGAAAAAACCCATCGCGGACCCCATGGACCTCAAGAACTTCCGACCCATCTCGCTCCTCCCGTTTCCTGCCAAAGTCATCGAGAAGACGGTCAACAAACAACTCTCCGCCTTCTTCGAGACAAACGGATCCCTCGACCCATCACAGTCTGGCTATCGAGCCAACCACAGCACCGAGACCGCCCTCATCGCAGCCGCTGACGACATCAGGTCTATGCTCAACAACGGGGAAACCGCCGCACTCATCCTCCTGGACCTCTCAGCAGCCTTTGACACGGTATGCCACTGCACCCTGATACAACAACTCAGCGACACCGGAATCCAAGGCGCGGCCTTAGAATGGATCACCTCGTTCCTCACCGGCAGAACCCAGAGAGTCCGCCTCCCCCCATTCCGGTCAGCAGCTACCGAAGTCATTTGTGGCGTCCCACAAGGATCCTCGCTCCGCACCACCCTCTTCAATGTCTACATGAGCCCCCTCGCAGCCATCGCACGCAAACACAACCTCAACATCATATCCTACACCGACGACACACAGCTGATACGCTCCCTCACCAATGACCCCGCCACCGCCAGAGCCAGCCTCCAGGATGGAATGAAGGACGTCGCAGAATGGATGAGGCTCAACCGCCTGAAGCTGAACTCCGACAAAATGGAAGACCTCATCCTCGGACCCTCGCCCTCCACCTGGGACGACTCCTGGTGGCCACCTGCCCTGGGCACCGCACCCAAGCCAACAGACCTCGCACACAACATGGGCTTCATCCTGGACTCTTCCCTCAAGATGACCAAGCAAGTCAACGCCGTCTCATCGTCCTGTTTCAACACCCTGCGCATGCTCTGAAAAATCTTCTGATGGATCCCCACTGCAACCAGGAAGGCGGTCACCCAGGCCCTCGTCACCAGCCGCATGGACTACGGAAACACCCTCTATGCCGGGACCACAGCCAAGCTCCAGAAAAGACTACAGCGCATCCAGAACGCCTCGGCAAGACTCATCCTGGACATTCCCCGCCACAGCCACATCTCTGCCCATCCGAAGAACCTGCACTGGCTTCCCGTCAGCAAGAGAATCACATTCCGACTCCTCACCCACGCACACAAGGCTCTCCATGACGAGGCCCCAGATACCTCAAAAACCGCCTCGCAGTCTACACGCCTACCCGCCAGCTCCGCTCCGCCAGCCTCGCCCTCGCCACCGTCCCACGTATTTTGAAAACCAACGCCGGAGGAAGATCCTTCTCCTACCTGGCAGCCAAGACATGGAACTCCCTCCCCACCCACCTCTGGCTGACACAGGACCACCTCGCCTTCAGGAAGCAACTCAAGACCTGGTTGTTCGAGCAGTAGCGACCCCTCTCAGCGCCTTGAGACCCTAAAGGGTGAGTAGCGCGCTCTGCAAATTCCTTGATTGATTGATTGGAGAAACTGATGATTTCCTGTACTCCGTATTGAAAAAAATAGTGGAGCAATTTATGGTGAGAAAGTTTGTAATAGGATATGTTGTTACAGTCACTCAATATGTAATGTCTGGAGTAGCGAACAATAGGTCGGGGTGATATCAGGAGTGTTTATTTAATAATAAAATAAATGTAACTGGCAACGGTCCGATTCGAACCCACACCTCCAGAGAGACTGAAGCCTAAATTCAGCACCTTAGACCGCTCGGCCACAGTACCACATTTGAATATTTGTCACAGACGGGGAAACTATGTTACAGTAAATATATGACGCAGAGGGAGATCTATTGCTGTTTGAAAATGAAAGCAAAACAATTCAACCACTATAAGCGTCACATACAAAAGTTGAAGGGGAGGAATGGAAATGCCTCACTGGAGAGAAGAGGGCGGGTGCCTGATGGGCAATAGTTACGGAGGATTATATCTGTATTACTATCACACCACCAAAGCAGGCTATGGCCTTTCCAGTCTCCAGCAATTATCGTACACTACTCTCTGACAGAAGTTTTTTCAAACCATTTTAGAAACATCTGCTCTAAGTATGTCAACATCCATCCACCCTGTACAGACTTACATGAAGCAATTATTGTTAAGTATGTGTTTGCAAACCATCCACCTACCCATTCATCCACCCACCCTTTGATCCATCCATCCACCCACCCTTTGATCCATTCATCCACATACCCTTTTATCCATCCAGCCATCCCTCACCCATCCACCCTTTCAAACATCCATTCACACATGCACCATTTCATCTATCCATCCACCCACCAATCCTTCACGCACCCACCCTTTCATCCGACCATGCATCCAGCCACCCTTTCATTCAGCCAGCAAGCCATCCGTCATCCATCCACCCTTCCATCCATCCATCCATCCATCCATCCATCCAGCCAGTCTTTCACCAGTTCTACCATACACCATTCATCCATCCACCCTCTCCCCATCCATCCACCCTTCCATTCCGCCACAACCCCATCATTAATACATCATCCATCCATCCAACCATCATCCATCCACCCATCATTCCTCCACCACCCCACAATTAATCCATCATCCATCCACCCTTTCATCCATCCATTAATCCCTCCAGCCTTTTACCCATCCAACTATACACCCTTCATTCATCCACCCTCTCACCCATCCACCCATTATTGATCCCTGCCTTCCATCATTCATCCAGCATTCACCCATCCAGTACATGTGGAGAAGTGTGGCTCAATGGTTAGAGCGACAGACCCTGATGCAGAGCTCTGGCCCAAACCAGGGATCAATTCCTGCCTCGGCGGGTCTTGGGCTAAATTTCCTCGGACCTGATAATTGATGCCTTGGTGCCTACTCTAATCATGGGTCCCACTCTGAGCAATAGCTTGCTTAATCTCCACAACGGCCCCAACAGCGCTGGGATGCCTGGTTTCACCTTGGGGGTGCCCAGGAGTGGATATTTCACAGGGGAAAGCAAGGAAGGGTTCCACAGCAGTATGCGTTACAGTGCCAGGACACCCCAGTTGGGGTATTAGTGTGCTTTACAAGTACAAATTACATTTACGTGTGCGAGAATGACTAAATTAATAACTATACAGCTTACAATAATGACTGTATTAATGAACTTTTAATCGGCACGTGTGCCGAATAGCAAGGAATGATGACATTGCGCGGTTTTAATCCAACGTGATTTGAAGACTTCCAGCAAACAATGCAGAACATCCAGAAAATCGTATTAATAAAGGAATGATGACATTGACATTGCGCACGATATACGTTATTTGTAGCTTTATTGAGCGTTTGCAGTATTAATGAATGCATTACAAACAATACAGTCAACTGGCATTAAGTATATGACCGTTATTAAGTATACGAGTGTTATTAATACAACGTACACGCGCGTCATGTTGACTTTTACAAACAATGCATAACATCCATAACCTGGCATTAACAAAGGAATGATGACATTGCGCACAATTTACGTTATATGTAGTTTTATTGTGCATTTGCAAACAATTCAGGCATTACCTATATGAGCGTTATTAATACGTTATTATTACAACGTAAATGCGCGTGATGGTACTAATACAATGCCAACAATTTATGAGTATTATTAATACATGTTGCCTTTTGTTTGGAGACTTTATGACCGTTCAGAACATGGCATTAACAAAGGAATGCGTTCAGAACATCGCATGCGCACGATTCACGTTATTTGTAGCTTTATTCAGACCTTCATCACATTAACGAAGTTACATTGTCATGTTACCTTCTATTTGAATTTCGGATTGGATTTTCGGTATTATTACAACGCATCCATCATCTATCCACCCATTACACACTTTACTCTCTATCATCAGGCATCTACCACCCAGCCAGCAATCCATGCATCCATCCATCATGCATCCATCCACCCATTCATCATGCATCCACCACCCAGGCACCCACCCATCCATCCATCCACCCATCCATCATGCATCCATCCATGAGGCATCCACCACCCACCCACCCATCCTTTCACACGTTTTGTTTGTGATTTATTGAGCACTTTTTGTTTCACATTATGTCACAGTAACTATTTCGGGACGCTAAATGTCATTAAAAAGTTTCCGTGCTTCCTTAAAGTGCAATTGTTCACGGTAAGGTAAAGGCATCCCAAAGTTATAGTGGCATTCTCCCACCATGGAAAATTGAAACGTTTCAACCCAACTAATTAATTACACACGTTTTGTTTGTGACTATTTTGGGACGCACCACCCTATCCCAGCGATGCAAGTAATTCGTGACGCATGCTACTCCATCCCAGCGATGCAATCGCCAGCGATGTATAAGTAGCTGTGTTGTAGTAGCATGCCTCCCAAAAGCATGCGCTGTAATGCCGCCCGCGATAGCACCGCAAACTAATTCATTTGTTGTAACGGGTGTTTCCCATTAATGTTATTCTACATATGTGTTCTTCATCTCACATTTTAAAGCACACTTTTACAGTGCTTCTACTACATCTGTCTCTATTTCATATATCCCTATCTAGCGCGTGTAATTCAACATTTCAACTTTTTCATGTTTTCTACTTAAAAATGTGTTGTGTATTATGATTTTCAAAATCTTCCTGCATCAGGTGGAAACTTGAAAACCTACCCCTAGATGTACATCTACACTTAGAAATGGTGAACAGTAAGAAAGTCCAGTGTTACACTTCAGTGTAGTAGTAAATATACATCTGAGTAAATAGTTCTCATATTCATAAAAAATCAAGATGAACACTGCATTTGTTAGGTTAATGGATTGCTTTCTCTTTTATATCTATTCCAAAACTAGCCAAGTAATGAAAAGCATTAAAAGTATGTGGAATTTGCTCTTTTTAATCTCCAGGTTGAAAATTAAATGAATTAAAGGAGCTTTAAATGAGAAGAAAAACCTATTCCTACATTATTAGCAATCATCAACAACAAGCATTCTAGAATATTTTTTCTTTATTTGTTGACATTTGGGTGAGATTTTAGCATATTGTGGCATCATTCAGGTAATGTCCCCTTTAAATGTGCTGTACTCAGTTGCTTTTAGTGTGCTTTAGATGTATATTTTGTTTCTCTTGTGATTGCTTTATTTGAATATAATGTATTTGGCCTGGTACAATCACATCACATTAGAGCTTTTCAAGTTTTTTCAGCCTATTATACTTATTTTGCTACTTTATAAACTGCTTTTTTTAGACGAAAACATTGGAGAAAAGCAGGAGTGATTCACTAGAATGAGGGTAATTTTTCTTAAACTAACTTTGATCAAAATGTCAATTGCATTAATAGGTCACTGTCTGTTGTTTATAGTATTTTAGAAGCAATAATGCTGAAGAAAAGTAGAATCCAAAAATACAATAAAAGTACTACCTAAATTTGCATGCATTATCTGTTTTTTTGTTAACTTGGCCAGGGCGAGACAAAACCTTCCTTTGATGCAAAGCAGTACAGGCTAGCGCAGCAACTTTAGTATCATTTGCAGTGCTTCTATTATATAGCATTTCAGTTACGCTAAAGACACACCACCATTCTCAAGATGAATTGAGAGACCGTGATATGTTATGTGGATTTGTGTTGCTAATCACCTGTGAGGGTTTCCAAGCGCAGAGTAGGGCGAGGGTTCGAGCAAGGTATGTGGATGAAAATGCCTATTATTTCTGAAGAGTCAGGTCTTGAGCTTCTTTCATAAGACCATGAGGAAGGGTTGGTGCTGAAGTGTAGCAGGAGGTCATTTCAGGCTTTGGCTGTGATGTATGAGAAGGTTTATCCTCCACATCTGGTCTTCCTAATGCAAGGGGTACATGTGGTAGCCTGGGAGGCTGACTGAGGCGTCTTGTGGGTTGGTAGAAGTTGAGGCAGTGGTTTAGGTATGCAGATCCAATTCTGTGGACGGCTTTGTAGGTGTACATGAGCAGCTTAAATTCACATGTTTCCTGGAATGTTAGCAAGTGGAGTTTGTTGAGCTGTGGGTGTATCATAG
The DNA here is from genome assembly GCF_964263255.1 of Lissotriton vulgaris. NCBI lineage: Eukaryota > Metazoa > Chordata > Amphibia > Caudata > Salamandridae > Lissotriton > Lissotriton vulgaris. Next base: position 730,179,369 of record NC_141687.1, read on the forward strand.
GATGCCCAAGACTCCTCTATTAAGACCCTGCCCTTTAACTTCAACATTTGGCGACAGTTGTTAGGAACCTGTTTTGAAAGGCAGTAAAACTGGGGACCCAATCTGCCAGAGGAGGAAGCCTATCATGGGGAGGAAGATAGGTGTAACCATTGAGAACTAGCCTGGGGCCCACACCCAAGTGTGGACTTTCCTCTCCAGCATGACTTAGTTGGTGCTGGAAGAAGAGAGTGTCATTTTTTGCAGGTTAACAGCACCACTTGCATGCTTGAGAGCCTAACCAATGTCTTGGATTCAAGATCAGGGTGTGGTAATGGAAGCACTGGCTATGTAAACTTTAACATCATGAAGGAGAGTAGTAGGTTATTTTTGAATGGAACAACTATGGAAATGTTGAAAGAGGACTTGCCAAGGCCTCATAGTTAATTTAGAAAGAGAAGTAGGACTATTTCCTACGACTCTGGGGATGATATTATGTTGTTTGAGTTATACTGTGTTCTGAAGTTATCAGGAAGCAAATAATCTCCTGGCTGGCACTTGTCTGACTGCAATGTTAAAATATGATATTCAGTTAATTAATAAGCAGTATATTTTGGCATTGATGGAGTTTGTGTTATTCTATGTACTTCTGTTTAGCTTGTATATCACAAACTGCAATTCTTATTACTTTGGGGAACAGTTTGGGTGGGGATTCTTGCCTATTGACTTAGAGCACATATATCTTATTGATAATGCATGTGCTACATTAGCACAAGTCTGTGTAAGTTGTATTCTGTTGTTTGGAAATTCCATTGTATGTTAACGGTTGTGGTGTGCTGAATACTTAGTACTTCAACCCAAGTTGAGAAGTTTCAATTATGTGCATGCAGGCTCTTTTGGTTGTATTGTATGGGAAAGAGTGTGTAGTACCATTTTGTTTTGTGTGGATATGTGCTGATGTGTTTCACCAAGTGTGGTACATTCTTGTGCGCAGGTGTGAACTGGGGAAGAGCAGTATCCAGCCTCAAGATTTGTATCCTGGGAGTACCACATGGTTTTTGAAGTTGGGAAAACGTACTGCACTATTGTGAGAAGTTGCATGGGGGCATTCTTCAGATGTACTAAGTTGAGGAAGAGTAGCACCCTGTATGAGGAGTTGCATGGGGGATCACCCTATGGTGGAATGCAACATGTCACAAGAGGTTGCATGGGGAAATGCCTTGTGGAGTGCAAATGTGGTGAAGTGTAGTATCCTGTAGTTCTGTCTGTGTTCTGGGCCCAGTTATTATCCTATACATATTGGAAGATTCGACAGGTGTGTGGTACAGGAGGCAAAGTAGATATGAGTTTGTCTGGTGTTGCATTTTATTAAGTTTCCGGGCAATGCAATTGGCCAGGGTTGTGTTTGAATAGTGGTGTGTAATGTAGCCTGTTGTAGGTCAATACTTCCCTACCTGTCTACCTGTGAAACTGTCTGAAGTCAATGGTTATATTTCTGGACTGCTCTAGTGTTCGGTTGTTATGTTGTGTCAATACTTTTTCATCACTATATTAGGAAGATAGCCCGACGACTGGTGCATCTTCCAGAGCACGAAGTTTAGGGTGCAGATTAAGTGCTTACTTTGACCTGGCTCTTGGTCATGTTGGTCTGGCCAGCTAATGTGACTGAATGTTGGGTGTCTTGGAGTGCTTGGCTGCACTTTTATGTCTGAGAATTTAGTGAAGTGTGTTGTCCTTCTTGGGTTGTTAATGTTGCATGTGGAAGTTGGAGAAATGTATATCTGTTTCACCTGTGCACTTTAATAGATGATGTGGAATTCCAGGGACTTTGTGTGAGGGTTGATGTGAGGACTGGTTTTGTGAAGTAGTCTGGTCAAGGGAGGTTGTGAGTTAATGTGATGTTTGATTACAGTTTCAGTTCAATTTTGCTTTGAATGTGTAGACTTCGGGATGAAGGGAAACTGCTTTGTTGAAGTAAGTCAATGGTATTCGTGCCCTGGCTGTCATGTGACTGAGTGTCATTGTGAGTGTGCAGACAAATGGTGGTAGGGCCTCGTGTCCGAGAAGAATGAAAGACTTTTATGCATTTGACCTTTGCACTGTGGTAATCACAACCTAATTGTTATCTAATTGCCTTGTTTGGCACAACTGGGGGAGCCTCATGTCTTGGTCAGTCTGAGAGTTTCTGTGACTACTATTTGCTGTCTTTGTATGTCTGAATTATTTGTAGTGCAGAGTTACATTGATTGTTGTTGGGTTAATGTGAAAGTGAGGCAAGTTAGAGTTTGGGCAATTGTGAATGATTATACCTGTACCTTCCATGCAAGGGAATAGCTTGTTGTTTGTAAATCAAAGGAGGCATGCAATGGAAGCTAGAAGATCTGGACAGCTGGTGGGAGAATGGAGTTCTGACAGGACCTACATGTATATTGCTGTTACCTAAGGGCCTTACGTGAAATAAAGAACATACCTCCTTCCTGAATGGTGCTAGACTCCTGTATAAAGATCCTGCCATCTAACTTTAATAAAGATCCCCACATTTTCAGAATGCCATCTGGCACTCTGCCCATTGTGGCCATGTTATGTTATATTGATGGTAGTTTAGTCTGCCCTGTTCCCATGATGCACTGGGCCAGGGACAGACTGATTTGCATATAGCCAGGTTCTGAGCTGGGATGGTGCAGTGAGATAAATAACGGTGATGGATCAAGCCCTGATCTTTGGACTGGGTAAGAGTGGTCTGCTTAATTCAGACACTCTGTTCATCACCACCCCCTTTTCTGAATCGTTTTTGGCCACTATAGGTGTGGCAGGGTATACTCAGACATGAGTCCCTTTCTCACTGCACCATCAGGATTCAAGCAAGCCGGGCCGAAGAAGGCTGAAATGCCAGAAACCGGTCCCCGGCAGCTTGTCTCCTTTCTGGTGAAGAATTGGCTTGGTAGTTTAGTCTGCCCTGTTCCCATGATGCACTGGGCCAGGGACAGACTGATTTGCATATAGCCAGGTTCTGAGCTGGGATGGTGCAGTGAGATAAATAATGGTGATGGATCAAGCCCTGATCTTTGGACTGGGTAAGAGTGGTCTGCTTAATTCAGACACTCTGTTCATCACCACCCCCTTTTCTGAATCGTTTTTGGCCACTATAGGTGTGGCAGGGTATACTCAGACATGAGTCCCTTTCTCACTGCACCATCGGATTCAAGCAAGCCGGGCCGAAGAAGGCTGAAATGCCAGAAACTGGTCCCCGGTAGCTTGTCTCCTTTCTGGTGAAGAATTGGCTTGGTAGTTTAGTCTGCCCTGTTCCCATGATGCACTGGGCCAGGGACAGACTGATTTGCATATAGCCAGGTTCTGAGCTGGGATGGTGCAGTGAGATAAATAACGGTGATGGATCAAGCCCTGATCTTTGGACTGGGTAAGAGTGGTCTGCTTAATTCAGACACTCTGTTCATCACCACCCCCTTTTCTGAATCGTTTTTGGCTACTATAGGTGTGGCAGGGTATACTCAGGCATGAGTCCCTTTCTCACTGCACCATCAGGATTCAAGCAAGCCGGGCCGAAGAAGGCTGAAATGCCAGAAACCGGTCCCCGGTAGCTTGTCTCCTTTCTGGTGAAGAATTGGCTTGGTAGTTTAGTCTGCCCTGTTCCCATGATGCACTGGGCCAGGGACAGACTGATTTGCATATAGCCAGGTTCTGAGCTGCTGGGATGGTGCAGTGAGATAAATAACGGTGATGGATCAAGCCCTGATCTTTGGACTGGGTAAGAGTGGTCTGCTTAATTCAGACACTCTGTTCATCACCACCCCCATTTCTGAATCGTTTTTGGCCACTATAGGTGTGGCAGGGTATACTCAGACATGAGTCCCTTTCTCACTGCACCATCAGGATTCAAGCAAGCCGGGCCGAAGAAGGCTGAAATGCCAGAAACCGGTCCCCGGTAGCTTGTCTCCTTTCTGGTGAAGAATTGGCTTGGTAGTTTAGTCTGCCCTGTTCCCATGATGCACTGGGCCAGGGACAGACTGATTTGCATATAGCCAGGTTCTGAGCTGGGATGGTGCAGTGAGATAAATAACGGTGATGGATCAAGCCCTGATCTTTGGACTGGGTAAGAGTGGTCTGCTTAATTCAGACACTCTGTTCATCACCACCCCCTTTTCTGAATCATATTGATTCATCAAGCACACTAATCACTGGAAAGGCTTTCCAGGCCATGACTGGTAGTTCCATCTCTGCATGTGTAATAAGTATTGCACACTAACTTTATGTAGAGGATGTGTAAAAGTGCACTTTATCACATTGATGCCTTCCTTGAAAGCTGTCATTTTGCTTCTCGGATGGCAGTCCGTGATAACCAATTGATTGAAATGCCACTGGACTCTAGGGTCAGGAATGGGTGGTCTTCGGATATCCAGAACAAGTATCCCCATCTTCCACCTGAAACTTTTTCAAATTTTTCTAACCTATCTGGTCACTTTTAGTCCCATCCCAAGAGAGATATTATTCAGTACCTTAGTCTTCAAGACATTTCATGCTCTCCCTGCAAGCCTTATATCTCCTTTTTTTCTGTTGTGTGTTACCAAAATATTGAATTTGAAATATTGTCAAGCATGATATCATTGCCTTTACATTTTGATATCCAAATTATTGTGAAAATTGAAGGCAATAATGTGGTTTTGTTACTGTTGTGTTTAATAACTTTGTTAAAAATTACATTGCGCATAATTTAGATATATTGCTCAATATTATTGTAGTATTGTGAACATTAAGGGCTTCCTTATAATGGTGGTTGGACAAGCATCCAACAGTCATCGCAGCAGGATGGACACTGGACGACAAGTAGTCGGCGGTTCCACCTGCCATATTATGATAAGACCGCCATGTAGGTGGTCGAAACATGCTTTTTACTGTTGTGGCTTGTGTTGCAGGCCGGAAAAGAGCGCATCAGAATACACAGTAATAAAAGGCATGTTTTTAAGCATCCATGCACCCTGTGCTATGCACCATGCAATGCCTGGCATATAGTACATGATGTTTGGGGGGCACTACATGTGCCACCACTGGCTACATAGCGCAGTCCCACGAAGGACAGGGGCCCTGCTAGGGTCTCCCAAAGGCCCTTTCTAACACTCTTTCCTTGGCGTTGGAACTGCCGTGAAGAGGCTGTACGAAATGGACATCATAATCCCTACAACAGTGCCTGTGCAGGCACTGCTTTCATTGTAGGGATTACTGGAGCGACCTATGACCCTGCTCACAGGCAGGTCACTCCCCACGCTGCTGCACAGCTCTGCCTGCATTGTTTTTGCCTAATCTTGGATTTTTTCTCCTGTGCGCAACTTGCTTTCTTGCCCAGACTTGCTTTTATTCCCCTGTGCCTGTACTTGCTTTCTTGCCCAGACTTGTTTTTATTCCCCTGTGCCTGTACTTGCTTTCTTGCCCAGACTTGCTTTTATTCCCCTGTGCCTGTACTTGCTTTCTTGCCCAGACTTGTTTTTATTCCCCTGTGCCTGTACTTGCTTTCTTGCCAAGACTTGCTTTTATTCCCCTGTGCCTGTACTTGCTTTCTTGCCCAGACTTGTTTTTATTCCCCTGTGCCTAACTTGCTTTCTTGTTCAGACTTGTTTTTATTCCTCTGTGATTGTACTTGTTTTCTTGCCTAAACCTGTTTTACCTTCCTGTGCCCAGTTCTCCCGCGGCCCCTGCCAATTTTTCCCGTCGCTGCGTCCCTTCGGCCCCGCCCACCTGCAATCCCATTTGCCGCCCCGCTCCCACCTCCGAGCTGCTCCTCCCTCCCACATCCCCTCATATGGAAGCCGCATAGCGGCCACGCTCAGCACCGCTGGTGCACCTAAGGCAAGCCCGTCTGTGCCCGTCCATGCCTGGACCGTGACCAGCACCAGGACCCCTGGACACAATGACCATGACCATGACCATGACACCGCTACGATGCCAGAACCCTCCACGCACTCAACACCGGACAATCACACACCTGTTTCCTGGCCGCCCGAAGCGCACCCACGGAGCTTTCACGTGCCGGAACTGCAGCTTCACAAGCATCCGCCCCACCATGCTGCCGACCAGAAAGAACCCAACCACCTCAGATGCATCCTTCTCAACACCCGCTCCGCCCAAAAACATGCCATTGAACTCTGGAACCTACTCAACTCAACCTCTCCAGATGTCGCCTTCCTGACGGAGACCTGGCTGAACCCCTCCTCGGCACCCAACATAGCCATAGCCATCCCGGAAGGCGACAAGATCACACGCAAGGACCGCACCAACAGAGCGGGAGGAGGAATCGCCATCATCCACAGGAACACTCTCAGAGTCTCGACCAACACCGACGACACCCTCAGCACTGCCGAAAACCTGCACTTCCAGATCCACACCGACCCCAAAACCACCCTCAGAGGAACCCTCATCTACAGACCGCCCGGACCCCGACCACAGTTCAGCGATTCCATGCCCAACTTCGTCAGCACACACGCCCTCGCCTCCACTACATCCTCCTCGGGGACCTTAACTTCCACCTCAAGAACAATGACGACACCAACTCCACCACACTGATCGACAACCTAGCCAACCTCAGACTCAGACAACTCGTCACAACACCCACCCACTCTGCCGGTCACACGCTTGACCCCATCTTCTCCACAAGCCCCCAGGTCTCCTTCAACCATACCACCGAACTCCACTGGACCGCCCACCGCTGCATCCACTTCATCTTCAAGAAACCCACCACGCACCACCGCACCCAACAGATGCCTCACCGCTGCTGGAGCAAAGTCACCGAAGAGCAGCTAACCACCATCCTCGCCCAGAGCCAGAGTCCACCCGCCGACCATAGCAACCCCGACACTGCCGCCCGCAACTTCAGACAGTGGATCAACGACTGCGCCAACACCCGCACCCCGATCACGAAACCCTCCAACAATTATACCAACAAGAAAGCCAGCTGGTTCACTGAAGACCTCCGTACCTCCAAGCAAACCTGCCGAAAGCTGGAGAAGATTTGGCTCCGTGAACGAACACCGGACAGCCACGCCGCCCAAAAGAATGCCACCCGCAGATACCATCACCTCATCAGATCCGCCAAAAGGGCCTCCTTCAAAGACCGCCTAGACAACAACACGGAACAACAGCAAAGAGCTCTTCAACATCGTGAAGGAACTCTCCAACCCCAGCTCCAACATCAACGACGTCCCACCCTCGCAAGACCTGTGAGACTCGTTGGCCCCCTTCTTCCACCGCCTGCTCTACTGGACCAACATCAACTACGATGACACCATCAAGATCATGAACACCATCCGCTCCAGATCTCCGTCAGATCCATGCCCACACCACATCTTCAACAAAGCCAGCACATCCATCGCACCCCATCTCCGGAAAGTCATCAACACCTCCTTCGAGATAGCAACCTTCTCGGAGAGCTGGAAGCACGCTGAGATCAACACCTTACTCAAGAAACCCAAGGCGGACCCCAAGGACCTCAAGAACTTTCGGCCCATCTCCCTGCTCCTGTTCCCGGCAAAGGTCCTTGAGAAGACCGTCAACCAACAACTGACCCCCTACCTCGAGGAGAACAACATCCTGGACCCTTCCCAGTTTGGGTTCCGCAGCAACCACAGCACCGAGACTGCCCTCATCGGCGCCACCGATGACATCAAGTCCCTCCTGGACAACGGAGAAACAGCAGCCCTCTTCCTCCTGGACCTGTCAGCTGCCTTTGACACGGTCTGTCACCACACACTACGAACACGCCTCCACAATGCTGGGATCCAAGAGAAGGCCCTGGACTGGACCACCTCCTTCGTCTCTGGCAGAACACAGAGCGTCCACCTTCCCCCCTTCTGCTCCGAAGCCACCGAGATCATCTGCGGCGTACCCCAGGGCTCATCCCTCAGCCCAACTCTGTTTAACATCTACATGGCACCGCTCGCCCACGTCACCCATCGGCACGACCTCAACATCCTCTCCTACGCCGATGACACCCAGCTGTTTCTCTCCCTCGCCAAGGACCCCCACACCGCCAAAACCAACCTTCACGAAGGAATGAAGGCTGTTGCTGAATGGATGAGGAACAGTCGACTGAAGCTGAACTCAGAAAAGACGGAGGTCCTCATCCTCGGATCCAACCCTTCGGCCTGGGATGACTCCTGGTGGCCGACCGCACTGGGAACCGCTCCAACACCCACCGACCTCGCAGGCAACTTAGGGGTCATCCTCGACTCCACCCTCTCAATGACTAAACAGGTCAACGCCCTCTCCTCCTTCTGCTTCAATACCCTCCGCATGCTCCATAGGATCTACAAGTGGATCCCCACTGAAACGAGAAGAGCAGCCACCCAGGCCATTGTCAGCAGCAGGTTGGAATATGGAAACGCCCTCTATTCAGGAGCCTCGGCCAAACTCCTGAGATGGCTCCAACGCATTCAGAACGCCTCTGCACGCCTGATCCTCGACATCCCTCACCGCAGCCACATCACACCCCACCTTAGAGACCTGCACTGTCTCCCGGTCAACAAGAGGATAACCTTCCAGCTACTCACCAAAAAGGCTCTCCACAACACCGGAGCAATGTACCTCAACAGACGACTCAGCTTCTACATCCCCACCCGCCAGCTCCACTCCGTCGACCACGCCCTCGCTACAGTCCCCCACTTCCGAAGAGCGACCTCAGGTGGCAGATCGTTCTCCCACCTCGCCGCCAAGACCTGGAACACCCTCCCCATCCACCTACAGCAGACCCAAGACCTGCTGACCTTCAGAAAACTCCTCAAGACCTGGCTTTTTGGGCAGTAGCAGCATTCCCCACCCCACCCAAATGCTTTGAGACCCTCACAGGTGAGTAGTGCGCTTTACAAATGATATGATTGATTTATTGATTGATTGTCTGACTGCAACCTCGAAGGGCTCCTTCAGCCTGTCGGAAGGTACAATCTTTCCCCATCTGCTGTGCTCCAACCGCTGGCATGTTAATCCAGCATTCAGACCTTTGACCTAGATGTCAGAGGGACCACCACTGATGGCCTAATGAGGCCATGTATGGTTATTATCACATTTTCTTAAAGTGTTTTAATAACTTAGAGGCAGGATTATATTTCTGTAGTGCTATGGTATGGGTATTTTTTTCTTATTATTTTTGGAAGCTGAAATGTAAAACCTTTTTTATTGTAAATTATTTGAAGAATTTTTACACAATTTTTATTTGTTTTGATGTATTTTTCACAGTGGTAATTTAACTTTAGATATTTGTTTTTGTGGCAGGACATAAGGTTTATAGGAGAAAAAGGTGGGGAGTGTTTCAGAATGTGTTTTATCATTTTTTACAAAACTATATTTGGCAATTTACTGTTATTTAATTAATCTATTTATTTACAAATGATTATTTTGTTTATTTTGTAATGTGTTTGAAGAGATATTTTTACAATTTAACATTACAAACATTTGTAAGAATTATTTTATATTACATATATATTTTATGTTTGGAAAATTATACACCTGTTATAATTTTTTTTATGTTTATTAATTTTGAGGTTGTTTTTTAAAATGTACATTCATTTTAAATAAATGTATTTTGATGTAAAACGTTTATGTTTTTTTAATCATTTTTAGAGAAATATAATTTAGTTTTAATGAGGATGTTATTTCTTAATTTTCGAGTAAAGTTAGTTTTTTGGTATTTGTAAACAGTTAGACCCCCAGTACAATGGCGGTTGGATGAGCATACGACCGTCATCGGTGAGGGATGATGGGGACCGCCCCACATGTAGTCGCGACATCACCAACCATATTATGATCTGACCGCCATGAAGGAGGTCGGAAATATGCAGTTTACTAATGCGGCCTGGAAAAGGGCTGCAGCACATGCCACAACAGTAAAATGCATGGCTATAAACAACCATGGACCTTGTGTCAGGCAGCATGTGGTCCTGCAACACAGGGCATTAATGTTGGGGGGCACCACATGTGCCCCTGACTGGACCCATAGTGGAGGCGGAGGCCCACGGGGGATGGGGGCCCTGCCAGGGGCCTCAGAAATCCCTTTTCTGTCTGTCTATACATGGGGATGGGGCTGCCATGTAAAGGCTGAGGGAAAGAAACTGATACAATGGATGTTGGGTCTAAACTACGACGGCCTGTCAGTGGCTGTCTGTCCAACATCCTAATGAAGCCCTTAATGCTTTAAAGCTGTACAATTAATAAGAATGTATAGAAATAATTCCAAAACTTTTTTAAATATAAGACATTTTAAATTGAATTCCAGATTTCATTAACTTAATTCGTAACATTGCATTTATATATTTTTTTTTATTTGACTAGATTTTAATTCATTTAAAGATTTGAAATAAAATAACATTTATTTTTGGCAATGTTTTCACAATTTTACAACTTTTTAAATCATTTTATAGCATTGTTGCCAACATATAAATGTTAATTATTAAATTGTATTTTTAACGTCCATGTTTTCTGTGGATAGATTGTAAGTTCATGTAAGTGGCTTTTTTTACTGTTAGCCTCTAAAGTTTAGTGTCAGGCTCAAAAGGACAGCCTAACATGCATTCCGCCACTGTGACAGTGTCTACTCCATGTTCTTGCACAATGTGGCATGCACCATGTCGTGAAGGAACAAAGGTGCAAATATAGGGATGCACAACATGTGCTTTAACACAAGCCCCCTGCAGGCACGCCCTTGGGCAAATTAAACTAGGGGCCTGTTAGGGCCCCCTTACTTGCATGTCCAACACCCTTTTCAATGTGGGCTCACTGTCATGAAATGGGTGGTGGAAATGCAAATCAGAATATGCTTGGCGATGCCAGGATCCCAGCAGAGGCTGCGGTCCTGTGACGGTCTGACCGCCACTCTCGGAATACGGCTGATGAACCTGCAGGGGTGGCGGTGGTCGGACTCAAAATAACCCCCTTAGTCTTGGTTATGGGCTGCAGGAGGCCTTTGTGTAATTTGTGTCTTTTAATTCAATGGTTTCCTAAAGTGAATTATAAGTATCTTATTGCATGACTAATGTTGATGATCTACGTATAAAACCCCAATGGATGGGCATTTGTGTCTCTTTGTGCTAAAGTATGAGTGTTTGGACATAATATTGAATACCAAATATCGTGATACAAAAGTATTGTGTCTAGAATATCAGGAAGTCTATTTTTGGGGAAAGGAATATTGGTGGTCCCAGTCCGACTGCCACATTTTGATGCACACCAGCCAGAGGCAATGGGCAGAGGGAGTGGCCGTCTGGCTCAAGGAGCCCACCCAACCATCGGTCAGAATGTAATACACTGCAATGGGGCGGTACCTGCTCAGGCATCGCTGTAGGGATTACGATTTCCATTTCTTAACACCTTTCAATGGCGGTCCAACCGTGATTGAAAGGCTGTCGGGAACTGGCTTTGGTGGCCTCTATTAGGGCCCTTGTACTCCAGCGGCCTCCGCTAGGAGGCCTGGGGGCACCTGTTGTGCCATCCAAAAATCCATACCCTGTGTGCCTGGCACCACAAACATCCATTTCTCCAATGCGAGTTGTGTTGCAGCCCTTTTCCAGCCGCAGCACAAGTCACAATGAACAGCATCGTGATCGGGGCCCTAGTTTTATTACATCATTTTAGTTGAATACATTTCTTATTAAATTTTTATTGAACATTTTATAATATTTTTATGTTTCTTTAAATCTTGAAAATTATAATGCAATTGTTAATAAATTGTTGTATTTATTAATTTGTACATGTATTTAAAAAATATGCAAAATGATGTAGAGGTAAATTATACAGATAGAATAAATATGGCTTGTTTAAGATGTATTATTCAAGATTATTTGTATATTTGTATATTTATATGATATATTTTATTTATATGTTATTAGTTTATTTATTTACATTTTAATACAAAAATGTCATAATGACATTTTTTTATTATTTATATTATTGGAACAGCTTCTGTTGCTGGGAGTATATATTCTAATTTTTACTAATTTAAATGTTATATAATTTATATGAATGATATATAATTTGAAAATGAGTTTTAGTTTTTTATATATTCAGTGATTTTTTAATTTGGATTATGTATTACTTTTTTATGTTATGCTTCAAAATGTAGGAATAATAATGAATAATAATAATATATATTATGATTTTAATAATGATTAACATTGTATTTGATATGCTATTGTTTTATTTAAAATATATTGGTTTTAGCTTGGGATATTGTGTCTTTGTAATTACTTTTTATTTTATCTATAAAAAGTATGTGGGAGTATGGACTATTGATTGTGTGTATAAACATTTTCGTGTCCAACATCTGCCCTAAAACAGCTTAGATTAGAGTGGGAATAGTACATATTGCTCCTTCAGCATCTATACCTTACCCAAAATGCTGTGTAGTGGAAATAGTAAATGTTGTCTCTTAAGTGTCCAGCACCTTCCCCAAAATGGTTTAAACTGGAGTGGGAAAGGTAAATGTTACTCCTTTAGTGTCCAACACCTTTCCCATTATAGTTTAGATTGGTGTTGGTATAGTAAATGTCACCTCGTTAGTATGTAAAACCTTCCCCAAAATGGTTCAGATTGGAGTGGAAATCATAAATGTCACCCCCTTAGTGTCCAACATCGTCCCAAAATGGTTTAGATTGGAGTGGGAAGAGTAAATGTTGCCTCCTTAGTGTCCACACCTTCCCCAAAATGTTTTAGATTGGAGTGGAAATAGGCAAAGGTGACTCCTTAGTGTCCAACACCTTCCCTAAAATGGTTTAGTTTGGAGATGGAATAGTATATGCTACCCCATTAGTGTCCAAAACCTTCCCCAAAATGGTGTTGATTGGGGTGGGAACAATAAGTGTTCCCCCTTAAGTGTCCAACACCTTACCCAAAATAGTCCAGCTTGAAGTGGGAATTGTAAATATCACAACTTTGGTATCCAACACCTTTTTCAATATGTTTTAGATTGGAGTGAGGATAGTAAATGTCACTACTTTAGTGTCCAACACTTTCTCTAAAACGGTTTACGTTGGAATGGGATTTTTTAATGTAACCATTTTAGTGTTAAATTCCTTTGTTAAAATGTATTTCTATATAGTAGGAATAGTTTATGTAGTTTAATTAGTATTGTTGATTTTAGAAAGATAATTAGTATTTGGTTGTATATTTGTAATAAATAGCATTATTTACATATTTTCATCGAGTAATTAAATGTAAAACATTTTTCTAATTTGTCTTTATTTTTTAAAAGTGTATGTAACGTTTTGTAACATGAATAGGTCTAGTTATGAAAAACGTTTACACATTAATAAATAAATCAATTGTAATACATTTTCATGATTGAATAAAAAATGTGAATCATATTTATTTAGTATTGTATGTTGTATATTTTTCAGGTGTTGCCCCTATTATTTCAGTCATTTAATCTAGATATTCTTAACATGATTTTTACATACGTTTTTACAGTATATGTTGAATAATCCAATATTTGTTGCTAATATTTAATTTATACTTTACCATCTTTTTACATTTTTAACTACATTTTCTAATATGTGTTATATACTGAATAGTTTTCTAAAATTTGAAAACATTTTTTAAACATCTTTAACTAATATTTTGATACATTTCTGTGGGCAGATAGTCTTTTTCAAAGTTTCATTTAGCAGCATTTTTTTTACAGCTGCCTTCTATTTTGCTGTCTATTTGTCTCGTTTTTAGTATATTTTCTGCTGCTGTTCTTCGGAATAGTTTGGTGATTTTTAAAGGTGTTGTAGTGTTTTTAGGTTGGGGGTATGTAGGGATAGGTCTAGAGGTTAGTTCTATTGTTGCTTGTGAGGTTGTAGTACATTTAGGGCCTCATTCCGATGTTGGGCGGAAACTTTCTGCCCAACAACGTCTCGGATTCATGAACTGCCCGACTCGCAGTCAGCGGTTCTGCCCAACTGATTACAATGCAACCAAACACTGTTCGCTCGCAGTCCCATTGTTCCCTATGGGAGCCCGTGTTGTGCCCAACAATACAGGCTCCAATGGGGAAATTGTGTGTGTGTGTAAAACCCTGCACCCTGTCATGTGCACCCCATGGTGCCTGCCACATAGTGCAGGGTTCTACAGGGGGTCACTTAGGTACTTCCTCAGCCACCAACCACAGGCTTCAGGATGTAGGGGGCCCTGTTAGGGCCCCCAAAGTCAATTTCCGACACCCTGTTCGTGTCAGACAGGCTGACTCGGAAAGGCTGATCATAATTAGTCAGTCGGAAAAGCTGTTCGTAGAGATGCATGATGTGGTTTTGACCATCATGCATACTCCAAGAGCCAATCGGAACTGATTCGGAATCACTGCGCAGTTTACTTTCCAGCTGCGAACAACATAAGCGGTTGTGCGGATTGTGAGTATGGGCGGAAAATTTGTTCCGCTCGCAGAATATGCGGATTTTACGCGATTTTGCGGTCCACGAATCGAGCAAAATCGTGGCAAAATCTGCAAATTTGCTAGTGGGACAAATTTTGCTCGTGAAGCAGTTACAGGGTTACAGCTGGTGCCCAAGTTGAAGCTAATTTCTTTGTAACCATTTAAAGAAATGGTTACAAAGAAATTAACTTCAACTTGGGCACCTGCTGTAACCCTGTAAGTGCTTCCTGAGCGGCGCCTCGTTTCCTACTTGCAACTATTCTCTGACCCTGCTCTGACCCTCGAAGCAGGGTCAGAGAATAGTTACAAGTAGACAACGAGGCTCTGTGAACAGGAAGCACTTACAGATATAGATAAAGCAGATGCCCAAGTTGAAGGTCAAATTCAGTAACTCCTTAATCAGCCCAAAAAATTGTGTGCTTTGTCGAGGCTGGGCAGGTGTGCTTTCTCCCCATATCTACAGTTGAAAATTAGCTATGATGCTTGATGGAGGCTTTTGCATCCTTGACTTTCGCGAGTGCAATCCCCGTGCAGTTGCTGTAACCAGTAGCTTCTTTCTCCTCATCTGCTGCTCTGATCTGTGCCTGACCTTTCGTACACACAAGAAGAGGCATGTGAACTCGCAAAGAAGCCCCCCATTTGCCCCCCCACACACTAGCGGTGTGCACCGTCTTCCCGCCCTTTACACACTATGATGGACAGCTCACTCGAGGGACCCCGGCGCCCTTCGGTACGATGGCAAAGTTAATCAGCCCCAAAAAATCGTGCACTTTTTCGAGGCTGGGCACGTGTGCTTTCTCCCCATATCTACCGTCGAAAATTAGCTATGATGCTTGATGGAGGTCTTGGCATCCTTGACTTTCACGAGTGCAATACCCGTGCCGTTCCTGTGACCAGGAGCTTCTTTCTCCCCATCTGCTGCTCTGATCAGTGCCTGACCTTTTATACACACAAGAGGCATGTGAACTCGCAAAGAAGCCCCCCCCGTTTCCCCCCTCCCACACACTAGCTGTGTACACCGTCTTCCCGCCCTTTACCCCGTATGACGGACAGCTCACTTGAGGGACCCCGGCACCCTTCGGCGTGATGGCAAAGTTAATCAGCCCCAACAAATTAGGCGTTTTGTCGAGGCCGGGCAGGTGTGCTTTCTCCCCATATCTACAGTTGAAAATTAGCTATGATGCTTGATGGATGCCTTTGCATCCTTGACTTTCACGAGTGCAATCTCTGTGCAGTTCCTGTAACCATTAGCTTCTTTCTCCCCATCTGCTGCTCTGATCGGTGCCTGACCTTTTATACATACAAAAGGCATGTGAACTCGCAAAGAAGCCCCCACACACTAGCGGTGTGCACCGCCTTCCCGCCCTTTACCCACTATGATGGACAGCTCACTCGAGGGACCCCGGCGCCCTTCGGCGTGATGGCAAAGTTAATCAGCCCCAACAAATCGTGCTCTTTGTCGAGGCTGGGCAGGTGTGCTTTCTCCCTATATCTACAGTCAAAAATTAGCTATGATGCTTGATGAAGGCCTTTGCATCCTCAACTTTCACGAGTACAATCCCCTTACAGTTCCTGTAACCAGCAGCTTCTTTCTCCTCATCTGCTGCTCTGATCGGTGGTTGACCTTTAAAACACACAAGAGGCATGTGAACTCGCAAAGAAGCCCCTCCGTTTGCCCCCCCACACACACACACTAGCGGTGTGCACCTTCTTCCCGCCATTTACACACTATGATGGACAGCTCACTCAAGGGACCCCGGCTCCCTTCAGTGCAATGGCAAAGTTACACACACATGGTCACTGGAGGCAACTCTTCTGGCCCTACGCAGATGTAGTGCAGGAAAAGCACTATACATTTACCCAAGAAGTACCACTTACTGATTAACCAGAAGAAAGTACTCCAGTTAAGTATGGTGCAAAATCGCCAACAAATCCGCGATTTCACTGGGAAATTCGCGAATTCGCAGATTTTTTTGCAATTTTGCGCGAATTCACGAACCGCTGATTCTCAAAATTCACCCATACTTAGCGGATTGTAAACCGATCAAGCCAGTCAGAAGGGTTTCGATGCGGTCTAGGGAATTACGACTGTTGGGTGGAGGCTTTCCGCCCTACATCATATTGAAACCCTAAATTGTAATTGTAATGTTTTTTGGCAGTGTGTTGGTTTAGTTTTTTATACAGTGTTTTAGTAATGTATCAATATGTTATTAGGTTAATTGCTTATTGATGATTAAGTGTAATGTATATTGATTTTTGTACTGTACTGTTTTTGCAGGCAGGTTTTCTGTTTTGCTTTGCAGGTTTTTTCTTGATGAACTTCTCCAATGGGCATGTAGATTAAGGTTTGCTGTAACGCCTCAGCGGTGTTCCGAAGTGGATCCGCCACAGCAACAGTCTCCCGCCCACTATATTATTATTTCTCCGATGAGCTGGCCGTGGTCTTTCTGTTGGTGGTAAATGTTTTTTCATATCTTTGATGTATGTGTGTAAATTTTGACTGCACAAGTGTCAAATGTACACATATGCATGACAAATATGAAAAAATATCTACTAGCCATTGCTGGAGTCTGGACCATATTTGCCCAGTCCAGTCAATAGGTAAATAGTACAAAATGAATTTACTTGTATTTTGGTGCCAAAAGGGTAGAAGAAAAGGAAATGGGTGAGTATGAACCCCAAAACCTTAGCTTCTGATGACTCAAAATAGACCTTAACACCACCATGGTCATCTCATCAGAAAAACACACAAGATGATGGACGGATTGTTGCACAATGGCAAAACATTTCTTGTGTGTTTTGCTGATCACCCTATGTGGGAAGGGCATGCCCAGACGTGGGTGCCGTGCTCACTAAGCCACTGGAGTCAAGCTATCCTGGCTGAAGACAGCTGATAGCCAGAAATCGTTCCTAGGATGCTTGATTCCTGTCCAGGGAGGACATTGCTTGGCAGTTCGGGCTGGACTGTTCCCATGAGGCACAGGGTCAAGACTGATTTGCATATGGCCATGTCTGAACTGGGGTGGCTTGGTGAGCAAAATAACAATGGATTAAACCTAGATCTGTGACTGGGGGTGAATGTTTTGCCATTGTGCAACATTCCGTCCATCATCTTGTGTGTTTTGCATCTCATCAGAAAGCCAACTCATAATTCGGACTACGGAGCAACTTCTCTGCACTTCCCTATGGCAACTGCTTTTCCCCATCCGATCATGCGGAGGTCGGCGAATGGCTGATCATGTCAGTAGTGCAGAGGCGATCTTTCATTCTGAAATCCAACAACATTGTAACACACCGGGAGGACTGCTAAGTCAGCACCAATGAATCTAATGCCGACGTGACCGTGTTGTTCGGACTGCTGAACTCGTCATCAGACCCTTAGGGGGCCATTATGATGTCAGGCAGATAGCCACCGCCCGACCTGCGGTAGCAATCTGCCTGACATCTTTCCCCGCCCGCCCTTCAATTACCCCCGCCATATTACAATGGAGGGGGAGATAGTGGTGGACGGAAAGACCGTCCACCGCTTTAAGGCACTGCCGCGCGGTCCTGGTCCATAATATGGCAGCGGTGCCTAGCAAGCCCACGGCCCACATGTCAATGCTCAACATGCCACTTTTACATTGCAGCGGGTGCTGCTTGCAGCACCACTGGCTGCAATGCAAAAGATGCGGGATGTGACCGCCAGGGTGGCGGTCGCATTCTGATTGAACCCCGGGGGACCGCCGCACCTCTGGCGGTTGGTCCCGTTTTCTGTAACGGTGGTGGCATCGTAATGGGGCCCATAGTGCTTGTTTTAAAGTGAATTGGTTTTGGTTTCTAATAAACCAATATTTTTTACTTTGATTTGCTTTTTTCGGGGTCCACAAGCGTTTCTATTTTTAAGCATTTTTCAGCTTTTTTATGGTTCCTGGATACTTTAAATTGTTTTGGTGGATCTCTATTGGATTGGTTTTATTTTTGCATTTATTGGGACTTCTTGGAAAATATCTTTCTAGTTTTCGGTGGATTATACTTTTTGACTAGCTGGATATAGGATGATCTACAGCTATAGATCAGTAAGTAAGAGTTAATGCATTTGTTTTGGGTGGGAAATGTTATATGTAATTTATGTAAGTGTTATGTGCCTGTTGTTTTCTTGAGGGAATTTTATGTGATTTCACAATGGATTGAGTTTGTTGTTTGAGGTTTTTGATTGGTGAGGTTTGGATTTTTATATAAATAATGGATATATATATTATTATATCAGTATTACCTGAAACTGGAGTTCTATTTAGGGGGTAGACTGATGTATTAGAATGTCTATTATTTATGTAAAAATTAATTGTAATGTTGGTTAAGATTATTGTACTCTTGTCAGTTTGACAGGTTAGTATTTTTTTATATTATCATGTTGGCCATTATTTCTATGTAATCTGCTCCCTTGTTGTTTAGGAAGATTTTTACTTCACATTGTAGTATATTGTGCATTCTTTTGGTTTGTTTGCTAATTTGGGTTAGAAATCGCATTCTTTTTTTAAGTCTTCTATACATTTAGAGGGTGTGGATTGGGTTCTGTGTGGAAGACATTGTGCCATACTTCAACTGCATTGTTTGAATTGGCTTCCTAAAACTCCATCATGGTATTTGGAATTTGGGTTGGCATCTGTGTCCGGAGTGATGTAGTCTGCCAACCTGAGTATCTTAAAAATAATCAATTAGGGTGCTTAGTATTTGTTTGTATTTATTAATAGAAATGTTTTTCTATTAATAAATTAGTCAGTTAGTAAATTGGAGTGGTAAGCTATCTCAGTGACAGAGACATACGCTAGTGCAATCACTTTGTTTTCAGAGGCAGATTGACTGTTTGCAGCATATTTCACACTTAGCGCAGATTATTGGAGATGGCTCGATATGTTTTGATTGAGATCATAGTAACAGGCTTCTATGGCTGTGTGTAGGTAAAGTTTTAAAATGCTTTGAATTATGGCGTGTATAAAGTCTATGATTATTTTTTGTGGGTAGTATTTATTTGTTTTATGTTAAATGTGGTCTATGAGTTCTTGGCAAGTGCTAGTTTGTTTATTTGGTAGTAGGACATGTATAGGAGTGATATGTGAGTTGGGATATTCACTGTGTATGATGTATATCTGAGTGATTTGAGAATGGCTTTTTTGTAAGTTATCTGAGGTAGAACATATTAGGATCCATCTTTCATTGTTTAAGTTGTCATATAACAGTAAGGGGGGTCACCAAAGGTAAGCTGGCAAGCCCAAGCAAGAAAATCAGTGCCAAACCACCTCCCAGCGAGATTCATCAACACGGGCTGCAGCTTGTGGTATAAAAGCTGTTGTTCAAGTAAAAAACTACTTGAGCAGCAGAATTAAGGAGAACCCTCTGGCATGCTGCATGTTGATGGTATCACTGATTTTAAAGTGTGTTACAAGCTCCTAGCACTAAAAATCAGTGCAAGCAGCACAATGTATCACAACTCCGCCACTCTGCTGAACTCTGCTGAATCTTGCAGAGTTTTTGAGTGAGTTTGCAGAACTTGTGGAGGGAAACTCAGGGAATTCCACCCAAGCCTACTCATCTTTTATAGTCGTTCTCCCATAACATGCATTAGAATAAATTGAGTACATTTCCATCAACTAGCCATTTAGCTAACGAGCTGGTTGGAGATGCACCTGCGAGCCAGAGGGGCAACGAGGCCCGTGACGGGTGTTTGGCGACCTGTTCTGCAACCCCGAAACAATCTCTACTGATGAGGGAATCAATCCCGAAACACGAGCTAGGCTCGTGTCTAGAGATGATCACAATACAAGTACTTACTTGCACCGATTGAGGTGAAATACTTTGGAAATTTGAACTTTGAATTGTTCTTGAAAATACTTGAACTGCACAGACCATGATGCAGTGGGGCGATACGGCAGACGAGGTCAGCGGTGTGCTCCCAACTCTGGAATCTACTTTTCCATCAATTGTTCATCCATCTTTGTTGTAGGTGTAGCACATGTGACTTAATAATAACCTTTCTGTTATGTTCGATAACTTGCTCTTTATCTCATTGTGTTTGGAAATAGAGCAATTGTGTAAAGAATTGCAATTTTAAAAATGTTTATATGCTTTTATTTACATATAGAATTATGCAAATAATATTCCTATTTATACTTAAATGTATGTTCTTCTTAGCAGGTGCTTTCTTTTCTGTTGCTAGAAGAAAAGAGCATCAGTTTTATTCAAATTGTTTATTTGTTGGTAGTTTGAAGAGATTGAGGTTGTTAGGTTTTATTTTCCTTTTTGTTTTAGAGTTTCTGTTTTGCTATAATTTACATATTTTTTCTGGTTTATGATCAGTGTTGTTTTTCAATAGCTTACCACTTTCTCAATGTTGTATTTTCTTTATGTAACCGCATGTAACAAGGTGGAAGCTGTAGCATGTTTTGGTAAAAATTTGGTATTTTACATTTTTTTTTTGTTTTTTCTGAACAGAATTAAAGATGAAGCAATAAGCACCATTATGACAGATAGTTGTAGTAAATGCTCTGTAGCAGTAACTACATGTTTAACAAACAGGTACAGTATTAAGTATTATCATGCCCACATCCTACAGCCAGTCACATGCTTATACCATCTACTGAGCTGTGCTGAGCTTGAAACTGACAATACATAATAAGGCTGATTTAGTGATGTGGGCATTTAGTAGTTACAATTTTAATTTGAATTAATGTTAAGGTTTCTTTGAAATATAAGTTTTACTTACTTTGCAATGTATCTTTCTGTTTTTAGATGATATTCAAGGAATCCAGCAGAGTTTTCTCTTCTTGTGGCTTTTGTTGTTTTTGGAGTATGAAGTTGATAACATTTGGGTGCCTTTTATTTTGTTGATTTATTTGTTTGTGTGGTTGTATTGGTTAAGTTTGTTTACAGTTAAATTTTATTGGTTAGTCTTGTTTTGGTTTGAATTTTTGCAGTTATGTCCTTTTATGGTAAACGCTAATTTATGTTTCATTTATAAGCTTTAAAATGTAGTTCGTGGTGATTTACAATTATTTTGGTGATTTAATATATTGTTAAAACATGAGTATATTTAGTTTAACCTGTATTTTAATGTTTTGTTTAATGTAAAAAGCAGTTATTGTTATGTTCATTAATGATAATGTATATATTTTGGTGATAATATTATAGTTGGTACTGTATGAGACAATATTTTTGACTATTATGTTTATCTGAAGGTAATTATATTTTTGCTTCTGAAATTTTTGTATTCAATATAAATAAAAAAATATATTTTTTAATGAATTATTTGTATTCTCGAAATTTGTAGTTCTTTTAGTTAAGTATAGGCAGGCAATATTTTTGTTAATAATATTTACGGTCTGATATTTTTCTATATCGATATTATGTGCATCAATATTGTGTAGTTGAACCAAAGTACACAAACGAGCAGAAAGTGGCAAAATAAAGGTCAGCAACGAGCAGAAAGAGGCAAAATAAAGGTCAACAACAAGCATAAAGAGGCAAAATAAAGGTGAGAAACTAGCAGAAACGTGGAATAAAGGTAAAAAACTAGCAAAAATAGGACACATAGATGTCAAATGAGCAGAAAGAGGCAAGATAAAGGTGAGAAGCAAGTAGAAAGTGTAAAAAAAGAGGTAAAAAAATAACAGAAAGAGGCAAAATAAAGATGGGAAATGAGCAGAACATTGCAAAATAAAGGTGAGACACGAGCAGAAAAGGCTGAATAAAGGTGTGAAACAAGTAGAAAGATGCTAAATAGAGGTGTGAAACGAGCAGCAAAAGGCAGAATGAAGGTAAAAAATAAGCAGAAAGAGGCAGAATAATGATCAGAAGGTAGCAGAAAGAGGCAGAATAAAGGTCAGAAAGGAGCAGAAAGCGGCAAACTAAAGATAAGAAATTGGCAGAAAGAGGCCCAATAAAGGCCAGAAAAAAACAGAAAGAGGCCAAATAAAGGTGAGAAATAAGAGGAAAGAGGAAAAAAGGGTCAGCAATGAGCACAACGAGGTAAAAAAGGTAAGAAACTAGCAGTATTAGGCTGCATAAAAGTAGGGAACAAGCAGAAAGAGTCAAAATAGAGGGGAGAAATGAGCAGCAAGAAGTTGAATAATAATCAGAAATTGGCAGAAAGAGGGAGAATGAAGGTCGGAGACTTGCCGAAAGAAGCAGAATAAAGGTCGGCAAGAAGCAAAAAGAAGCAAAATAAATGTGAGAAACGCGCAGAGACAAGCAGAAAAGTGGTTAAAACTAAGAGAAAGAGGAAAAATAGAGGTCAGAAATAAGCAGCTAGAGGCAGAATAAAGTTCAGAAATGCGCAGAAAGAGGCAGAATAAATGTCAGAAATTACCAGAAAGAGGCAAAATAAAGATGTTAAATGAGCATAAAGTGGCAAAATAGAGGTAAAAAAAGAACAGAAATAAGCAACTAAAGGTGAGAATCTAGCAGAAAGAGGTAAACTAAAGGTGAGAAACAAGCATAAAGGCTGAATAAAGGTCAGAAATGAGCAGAAAGAGGCAAAAGAATGGTAAGAAGGGAGCAGGAAGAGGCAGAATAGGGGTCAGAAAGGAGCAGAAAGAGTCAAAATAAAGGTGAGAAATAAGCAGAAATAGACACAATAAAGGCCAGAAAAAAGCAGAATGAGGCAATCTGAGGGGAAAAACGCGGGAATAGGCAGAAAAAAGGTCAAAAATTAGCAGAAAGAGGCAAAATAAAGGTGAGAAACAAGTAGAAAGGGGCAAAATAAAGGTGAGAAACAAGTAGAAAGGGGCAACATAGAAGTAAGCAACGAGCAGAAAGAGGCAAAAAAGTGAGAAATGAGCAGAAGAAACCTGAATAAAAGACAGAAACAAGCAGAAAGAGGCATAATAGAGGGGTAAAAACAAACAGCAAGAGGTAGAATAAAGGTTAGAAATGAGCAGAAAGAGGCAGGATAAAGGTCAGAAATGAGCAGAAAGAGGTAGAATAGAGGTTAGAAACTAGCAGAAAGAGGAATACTAAAGGTCAGCAATGGGCGGAGAGAGGCAAAATAAATGTGAGAAACAAGAGGAGAGAGGCAGAATAGATGTCAGAAATGAACAGAAATAGGTAGAATAGAGGTCAGAAATGAGCAGCAAGAGACTGTAAAAAGGTAAGAAATTACAGCGAAAAAGGCAGAATAAAGTTCAGAAATGAGCAGTAAGAGGCAAACTAAAGATGGTAAACGAGTAGCACCATGCAAAATAATAGTGAGAAACAAGCAGAAAGAGACAGAATAAAGGTGAGAAATGAGCGGAAAGATGCAAAAGAATGGTGAGAAACGAGCAGAAAGAAGCAAAATATTGGTGAGAACGAGCAGAAAGAGGCAGAATAAAGGGGAGAAATGAGAGGAAAGATGCAGAATAGAGGTCAGAAAAAATCAGCCAGAGGAAAAAATTGAAGGTTGGAAATATGAAAAAAGAGGCAAAATAAAGACCAAAAACTAGTAGAAAGAGGTAAAAAAAAAAGGTCCGAAACTAGCAGAAAGAGGCAAACAAGCAAAATGTGGAAAAATAAAGGTCAGCAATGAGCAGAAAGGCAAAATAAAGGTCAGAGGAGAGCAGAAAGTGGCAGAATAAATGTCAGGGGCAGCAGAAAGAGGTAAAATAATGGGCTGAATAAGGCAAAAGAGGCAGAATAGTGATAAAAACGAGCAACAAGAGGCAACATGAGGCCAGAAATTAGCAGTACGAGGCAGAATAAATGTCAGGTGTGAGCAGAAAGAAGCAAAAAAATAGGCAGAAAAAGCAGAACAAGGCAACATAGAGGGCCGGAGCAAGCAGAGGAGAGGCAAAAATATGTACCAAAAGCAGCAAAGGGCAACAGACTGTAGGCAAGCTGTGCAAGATGACCATCGCAGGGGGAGCTGGCAAGAGAACCTGCTCCTGTGTGCCCCTTACTTTTTTATCACGCTCCCATTGAAAGACTTACTCATATACTCATGCATCCACTCAGAGACCCACTCACGCACCCACTCACAGCCCCACTGAGACTCATGCACCCACTCACAGACACACTCATCCACCCACTCACAGGTTCATTCAAGCACTAGTTCACCTGTTCACGGACCCACTGAGAGACTCACTTGCACACTCATAGACCCACTCAGACACTCCTGCATCCACACACTGACCCACTCAGCCACTCATCCACCCATTCACAGACCCACTCAGACACTCATGTTCCCATTTTCAGACCCACTCAGAGACTCATGCACCCACTCGCAGATTCACTCAGAGACTCATACACCAACTTGCAGATCCACTCAGAGACTCATGCACCCATTCCCAGACCCACTCAGAGACTCACACACCCACTCACAGACTCACTCAGTCACTCATACACCCATTCACAGATTCACACACTCAGTCACAGACCCACTCAGAGACTCATGCACCCACTCACACACCCACTCAGAAACTAATGCACCCAGTCACAGACCTTCTCATAGACTAATGCACCCATTCACAGATCCACTCAGAGACTCATACACCCATTGGCTGACCTACTCAGACACTCACTCATCTTCTCACAGACCCACTCAGACACTCAAGTACACATGTACTTACCCAGTCAGAGACTTAAGCAAACCACTCACAGATCCATGCAGGCACTCCTACACCCACTTACACAGCCATGTATACATCCAGATAGTCACCCAAACACCTATTTAGACCCATTCAGCCACTCACACACATACACTCACCTAACTATACAGCCACACACACTCATTCTTAAGGTTAGATGTTATAGTTAGGAAAAACAAAATAAAAAAAACAGTAAAATTCACTGAGAAAATCAAAGATTACAGACATGTTTTAGTTAGGAAATAGAATATAAAAAACCATAGATATTCACTGGAAAAAACAAGGGGTACAGGGACGTTATAATTAGGCTCAGATTTCACTTACACAAAACCAGTGAAATTCAGCAGTTAAAGATCCCTTAGCTCACTGTAACTTACCTACACGCCATGCACTGCTTATGAACTCACATATTTTATCACTCATGACATGGTCGGTGTCATCACTGTTGACTTCACTGATGGCTTCTCGAATAACATCACTGATGACATCACTGATGGCATCATCCACAGAACCACTAACACACCTAGTGATACCCCATACAATCTATCATACAACCAATTACACACTCACACAATCAGTCAAATGCCCATTCACAGACCCATACAACTACTGACACAAACACTCACACACAGCCGCTCACACAACCACTTGCTCACCCATACAGCCTTTCCCACAGCCACTCACAGACCCACGCAGCCATTCCCACATCCAAAAAACCACTCACAAACACACACTCACAGACCCATACAGCCACTCACACACTCATGCATACTCTCATACATCCACTCACATTCCCATTCACACACCCATACAGACACTCACACAATCATGCATACACCCATACAACCACTCACATACCCATTCACACACCCACACAGCCACTTACACAGTCTGACATTCTCAGTAAAACATGTACTTATGACAGGATCAGCTTGTCAGTTGGTTCTCTTGTGCTCTGCTGCAGCCTCCCAGATTGTTCTAAATAACAACTAGAGCGCTAGCAGTCTTACTTATGACAAAGGTGTGACACACCTGAAGCCATCATGATTGAATGAAACTGGTAAAATGTAAAATATTTAATTTAGAATTAAACAAAATGAGGAGTTTCATTTTGTCGTAGAAATTTTGGTTAGTACTGTTGAAAGAAAATTAGGACACTTTTTAAGTGAGTTCCCAAATATCTTCCTCTTCTATTTCACTAAAACATTCTGACATGTAGAATAAAACATGCACTTTCAACACCAGCAGCAGTCTGCCCCTTGGTGATTAGCAGTTTACTACTGTGTTCTGATGAGCAACTAGACTGTTAACATTCTGAATGTATGCCAAAAGTATGGCACAATTGATGTCATCTTGATGGAATCGAAGTGGAAAATGGAAAGCATTTTCTAGTAAGGATACTGCAGTAAATGGGGAGATTAAGGAGGAGGATAACAAATAAGATGGTCACCGGAGAAAAAAGATCCCAAATGTAGTACAAATATCACCCATCCAAATGTAGCCCATGTATAGCTCATAGACAGAAGTGTGTAAAACGCCACATTTTTCTTAATTTTATTTTTCAATTTTATAAAGCGCCGACTTGACGGGAAGGTATCAGAGTGCTCTGCATGAGCATCAGTTACATTACACAACAAGACATTTCTTTTGGGCATTAGGCATGGTGAGATGAATGGCCCTATCACAAGTTTGGCACTCTCACCACTTTTTCGCCGCAGCGGCAGTCCCAAAAAGATTGCTGAGCAGGCGGTCTTCTGCCTGCCATATTACGATGCATGCAGGATGAACCGCCGGCCGCTATTGATGGAGTGTGTCCCTCCTGGGTCGCGGCACACTTCAATGTTGGCAATGCATACTCTGTCAGGGCTGCAGCTTTCCACTGAGCCTGATTACGAAAACACAGTTGTGCTGCTGGTCCCTTTGCAGCAGTTTCGTGACGGCTGTAGGCTGTTGCTGTATGCTCTCAACAAAGCACCATAACATTGCCCATTGGATGGATGCAAAATTAGCACAGTTGATATTCATTGGCCAAGTTGACACACCTAAATATCACACTCTAAAGCACATCACATGTCAGGCCATGATCCTTTGCCTTTCCACTGCAGCAGTCCAAAACAAAGACCACACTTTTTGTTGCGATAAGGCAACCCTTTTTTCCCTATCCCATTTAACACTCTCCACACACTTTTGTTGCATTTTTTTCTATTCTGTGGTGTGGTGTGGTGTATTTTCTTGAGTCATTGTCACTCACTTTAATTGTCGGGCCAGGCGCGGGCCAGGCCCGTCCGCACCTGGCCCGCGCCTAGTGCCAGGACCCCTGGCCCCCGCAGACCCCAGCCCACCCGCCGGATGTACGACGCCGCCACCCTCAACGCACTCAACACCGGCCGACTCCCGGACTGCCACCGAGCCACCCCGAGATGCACCCACGGAGCCTTCAGCTGCAACGCCTGCAAGTTCACCTGCATCCGGACCTGCCCCGCACCAGCACCCGCCAAGCCGAACACCAGCAGCAACCACCTGAAGTGCATCCTCCTCAACACCCGCTCCGTCCACAGACACGCCATCGAACTCTGGAACCTCCTCGACACCACAGCTCCAGACGTCGCCTTCCTCACGGAAACCTGGATGAACGACTCCTCAGCGCCCGACATCGCCATCGCCATCCCAGAGGGCTACAAGATCACCCGAAGAGACCGCGACAACCAGACTGGAGGAGGCATTGCCATCATCTACAGGGACACCATCCGCATCAAGACCAACACCGACGACACCCTGACAACCGCCAAACACCTGCACTTCCAGATCCACACGGAACCCAAAACCACCCTCAGAGGCACCCTGATCTACCGACCCCCGGGACCACGCACACAATTCAGCGAGGACATCGCCAACTTCATCAGCCCGCATGCCCTCCCCTCCGCTGACTACATCCTCCTGGGGGACATCAACTTCCACCTGGAGAACAACAACGACCGCAACACCATCACCCTGCTCGACAACCTCGCCAACCACGGTCTCAAGCAGCTGGTGTCCACCCCCACCCACCTCGCCGGACACACACTCAACGCCGTCTTCTCATCCAGCAAAGACATTGCCTTCAGCCACGCCACCGGACTCCACTGGACGGACCACAGCTGCGTCCACTTCACCTTCAAAAGAACGACGATCCACCACCACCAGCAACAGGTTGCTCGAAGAAGCTGGAACAAGATCACAGCCGACCAGCTCGCCGCTTCCCTGAGCCAGCACCCTCCCGCCAGCTCAGCGAACCCCAGCCAGGCCGCCGACAACCTCACAAAGTGGATCAGCAACTGCGCGGACGAACTCGCCCCACTGAGGACCCCGCCCAGCAGACCCGGCAGCAAGAAGGCCCCATGGTTCACCGACGAACTCAAGAGCTCCAAGAAGAACTGCCGAGCCCTCGAGAAAGCCTGGAGAAGGGAACCAACACCGGACAACATGACCACCCTCAAGCTTGCCACCCGGAAGCACCACCAACTGATCCGCGCCACCAAGAAAACTGCATTCAAGGACCGGCTGGACAACAACGCACACAACTGCAAGGAACTCTTCAACATCGTGAAAGAGCTCTCCAACCCCAACGCCGGAAACAACAACATCACCCCATCGCAAGACCTCTGCAACTCCCTCGCCTTCTACTTCCACAACAAGATCGCGGACATACACAACAGCTTCAGCACTCAACCGACGCACGCCACGAGCGAACCACCGTCCCCCCCCACCACCCTCCGCACCTGGACTCCGATCAGCACCGAAGACACCGTCCGCATGATGAACTCCATCCACTCCGGATCTCCGACCGACCCCTGCCCTCACCACGTCTTCAACAAGGCCGACGCTGTCATCGCACCCCACCTGCGGGACATCATCAACACCTCCTTCGACACCGCCACCTTCCCGGAGAGCTGGAAGCACGCCGAACTCAGCGCCCTACTCAAGAAACCTACAGCAGACCCCACCGAACTCAAGAATTACCGCCCCATCTCGCTCCTCCCGTTTCCAGCCAAAGTCATTGAGAAGACCGTCAACAAACAGCTGGCCGCCTTCCTCGAGACGAATGGATCCCTCGACCGCTCACAGTCTGGCTTCCGAGCCAACCACGGCACCGAGACCGCCCTCATCGCTGCCACCGATGACATCCGAGCCCTGATGGACAACGGAGAAACAGCGGCCCTCATCCTCCTAGACCTCTCCGCGGCATTCGACACTGTCTGCCACCACACCCTAGTGCAGCGCCTCAGCAACGTCGGAATCCAGGAGAAGGCACTGGAATGGATCATCTCCTTCCTCGACGGAAGAACACAGAGAGTCCGTCTACCACCGTACAAGTCAGAGGCCACCAAAGTCATCTGTGGCGTCCCTCAAGGATCCTCGCTGAGCCCCACCCTTTTCAACGTCTACATGAGCCCCCTCGCGGCCATCGTACGCCAACACAACCTCAACATCATCTCCTATGCTGACGACACCCAGCTGATCCTCTCCCTGACCAACGACCCCGCCGCCGCCAGAGCCGACCTTCACGAAGGGATGAAAAATGTAGCCGAGTGGATGACGACCAGCCGCCTGAAACTGAACTCAGACAAGACGGAAGTCCTCATCCTGGGCTCCTCGCCCTCCGCCTGGGACGACTCCTGGTGGCCCCCCGCCCTGGGCACCGCACCCAAACCAACAGACCATGCACGCAACCTGGGCTTCATCCTGGACTCCTCCCTCTCCATGACCAGACAAGTCAACGCCGTCTCCTCGTCGTGCTTCAACATCCTGCGCATGCTACGAAAGATCTTCCGGTGGATCCCCACCGAGACCAGGAAGACGGTCACCCAGGCCCTCGTCACCAGCCGACTGGACTACGGCAACGCCCTCTACGCCGGAACCACCGCCAAGCTCCAGAAGAGACTCCAGCGGATCCAGAACACCTCAGCCAGACTCATCCTCGACATCCCACGACACAGCCACATCTCCGGACATCTGAGAAACCTGCATTGGCTCCTCGTCAACAACAGAATCACCTTCCGTCTCCTCACCCACGCACACAAAGCCCTACACGATCAAGGCCCGAGCTACCTCAACAACCGCATCAACTTCTACGCTCCCAAACCCCATCTCCGATCAGCCAGTCACGCCCTCGCCGCTGTCCCCCGCATCCGAAGAACGACAACAGGAGGAAGGTCCTTCTCCTACCTGCCCGCCAAGACCTGGAACTCCCTCCCGACCGACCTGCGCCTGACCCAAGACCACCTCTCCTTCAGGAAGAAGCTCAAGACCTGGCTGTTCGAGCAGTAGCAGCACCCCCCGCCCCCCCCCCCCCCCAAGCGCCTTGAGACCCTCCGGGTAAGTGGTGCGCTCTACAAATGTCTTGATTGATTATGTCACATCAACAAAAAACATGTTTTTCAAAGGTATCAGTCATGGTGAATGAAATTAGAAGAGTATAGCCACAATTTTTGGAGCCCAAATACAACATACTCCTCCCAGTAAGAAAAGAGAAATGTGATACAGGATAGTCAACAAAGAGAATGGTGTAGGTACCACCCTTCGCACAAAGAAGAAATTAGGAAGAGGTGGAATGACCTGATGGGTAAGGTGCATTCGCTGGCCTCCAAGCAACACCTGGAGGCCTAGAAGACTGGCTTTGGTCCTCACAGTGCCCCATTATGACTAGTTCCCTGATATAGGAAACGTTCTTGGCCATCCTGCATTTTGAGAGCTTTACAGGAATAGCTGGGGCAGTGGAGTCTGGTAAGTTACACCTCAATAACTGTCATAACACTTCAATGTCCTGCATGCTCTCATCTCAGCTTTTGCTATTGAGTGGCCTACCTACTTTCATAACATGCAATACTCAAAGTATCAGAGATGTTCTATTGTCATGTGTAGTGTTGCATTTAAGATCACATGTATCAATGACCATTACATACCACATGTTGAAATGCTGTCTGTAAATGTATTACTATACAAATATTATCCCAAGACCCATGATATGTGTCAATTTGGAAATGTATGGTCCAGCCCAACTGCATTTTGACAACAGGTATTTTACACTAACCATGATGCAAGCATTGGCAAGTAGAAATTGAAATGACTACAATTACCAGGAGGCCCTGTTTCTGTAACTGAAAACAAAATGAAATTGAGATTTTACCTATTCTCTCTTGTCTGCCATGTTACAACTGATGTTCACTTATCATAGAGTTGACCATTTGTCAAGGTTTGGGAAGTAGAGATCGAATTGACTACAAATACTATGAGGATAGGATAGGATAGGATAGGATGTTGATTTATAGAGCGCGAATTGCTGCCCGGAGGCGTCCAAGCGCTAGGAATACCGAAGTGCAACCATGAGGAACACAGGGGGAAGGGTGAGGAAGTTTAGACTGGGTGGAATAGGAAGGTTTTTAATTGTTTACGGAAGGCCGTCAGGTTGAGGTTGGATCTTAAGTACAATGGAAGGGCATTCCAGGCCCTAGCAGCATTGTGGGAGAACGACCTACCTCCAGATCTGGATCTTCTTACTCTCGGGGTAACTGCTAGAAAGGTCTGGTTAGATCTTAGATTCCTGTTGGGCCTGTAATGAATGTTTTAGGTCCTGTGTGATCCTGGGGCCAGAGTTCCAGAAGGACTGATGGACTATGCACATGGCTTTGAACGTGACTCTTTGGCGCACCGGTAGCCAGTGGAGAGTGACAAGCCCGGACCTTACTGACTGTCTGCGGGGAAGGTCGAGTAACATGCGTGCAGCGCAGTTCTGCACAGTCTGTAGCCTTCTCAAGGTGGATTCCGGGGCGCCGAGGTAAAGAACATTATTAAAATCGTGTCGGGATTGGATCAAGCCTTGTACCGCTGCCTGCCTGGCTTCCATGGGGAGGAGAGGAAAAATTTTCCTAAGCATCTTCATGATGCCAAAGCAGGTAGCCGAGAGTTTGGTAGCTTGTACGTTGAAGGAAAGAGATCTGTCCATCCATATTCCCAGACTTTTGATGCTGTTTTTGGGAGTTGGTGGGGGGCCCATGCTGGGTGGCCAGAGGGTGGCCGGGAAGCTAGGGACCGAGTTGCCGAGGACCATAAGCTCGGTTTTGTCTCCATTTAATTTTAAGGACGATTGGGACATCCAAGTCTTGACATCCTCCAGACACTCTCTAAGCCCTCTCTGTACAGGTAGATTGGTATCCTGTGTCAGGGAGACCACAAGCTGCATGTCGTCCGTGTAAGAGATGATCTTAATCCTGAACGGGCGGACGACATTGGCCAGTGGTCTCATGTACAGGTTAAAAAGTGCAGGGCTTAGAGAGGAGCCTTGGGGGACGCCGCAATTCAGAGGTCTGCTGGTGGAGACCGAATCGCCGTCGAACACCTGGAAGGATCTGTCTTCCAAGAATGACCGGAACCAGGACCACGCTTTACCCTTGATCCCGACCTGGGACATGCGGTGCAGCAGGGTGACATGGCTGACCGTGTCGAAGGCCGCACTGAGATCAAGGAGGATCACTGCCACTGATCCTCCCTGATCTAAGATTTTCCTAGCCTCCTCGGTGACCATGAGGAGGGCGGTCTCGGTCCCATGTTTGGGTCTGAAGCCGGTTTGGGTGGGGTCCAGAAGATGGTGGTCTTCTAGGAAGTTGATTAGCTGGTGATTTATGTATTTCTCCAGGACCTTGCTCGCCCAGGGGAGCAGGGATATGGGGCGGTAGTTGCTTAGATCCGTGGGGTCCAGATTGGGCTTTTTCAGCAGGGCTTTCACCATAGCTTGCTTCCAAACTGTAGGGACTGTGCCCGTGGAGATGGAGGTGTCTAAGACCTCCCTTAAGATGGGTAAGGTGGTCTGTGAGGCTGCCATTATTATATCTGGGGGGGCTGGATGATTAGGGGACCCGGATTTGACTTTGCGTGCCAAAGGTTCAAGCGAGGCAAGTTCCAATGGAGGAAAATGAGACAGCGTGGGTACCTGTAGGCTGGGGAGTGGTTCGGTTAAGTATGGGGAGGAGATGGGAGGAGAGAGATTATTCAGGGGGAAGGCCGAGTAGATGGAGCTGATTTTCTGATGAAAAAATTCGGCAACTTTGTTGCAGTGGGAGGTGGATTTGTCCATCGGTAGGCTGGGCGGGTGTTGAGTTAGTTCTTTTATGATTTGGAAAATTTCCTTAGGCTTGGATTTTGCAAGCATGATTTTCTCCGAGAAGTAGGCGGCCTGGGCTTCTTTTATCAGACTTTTGTAGTCGCTAATAGCTTCTCGATAGAGTGTTTTATGTTCTGATGAATAGTCGGTTCGCCATCGTCTTTCGTATTTCCTACAAGGACGTTTTTTGTCTCTCAAAGTCTCTGAGTACCACTGGGCAGTTTTATGGAGGCGTTTAAGCGTGATTTCCTTTTTCGGAAGGACAATATCGAGAGATTGGGAGATCCAATTAACATATGCCTGGTTAGCTGGACCGGGGTTGTCGGTGATCACGGGTAGATTCTCCATAAGTGTGTTAGTCCAATTATCAACTGTTAAATGGGACCAAGCTCTCTTAAGTCTTATAGTGGGGGTAGGTTCAGGGAGTTTAGAGATAGTCCAGTTGATTGGGATCAAGAAATGATCCGTCCAGGGGAGGGGGATGGGTGAACTGGTTAGATCGGTGCAGTTGCTAAAAACTGGGTCCAGCAAGTGGCCCTTTACATGTGTGGGCAAAGTGACCCGTTGTGAGAGCAGCAGAGCTGCTAGGTCGTCTGCTAAAGTCGAGGCAGTGAGGTCAGAGGTTGAGTCAAAGTGAAAGTTAAAATCACCCAGCAAGATGAAGTTGGATGATGAATTAATGCGTTCAGATACATTTGAGGGTAGGCTGACGTGGAACTGCCATGGGGGGCCCAGAGGCCGGTAGATCAGGGTGCCTGAGAGGCACTTATTAGGTGACAGTTCGATGTTAAAAGTTAGGTTTTCACAGTCTAGAATGGTTTCAGCAACCACTCGGCAGTGGAACTGTTCCTTGTGGATTATGGCCAGGCCTCCTCCTCTCCCTTTTGACCGGTCCTGGCGCAAGATTTGGAAGCCTGAAGGAAGTGCAGCTATTGCGGCTGGGTCGGCTTCCGGGGAGAGCCAGGTTTCTGTTAGGAACAGAATATCGGGTGAGTGTTCTTCTATTAGAAGCATTATTTCGGCTGTATGTTTGGGGAGGGAGCGGCAGTTCAGTAAGAACATCCGGAAATCGTAAAGCGGTTTGGGGGTAGTATTGGGTTTGAGGGGTTTATGGCACTCTGGGCAGAGCTGACGCAGGTTATCAGCAGAATATCTGTGACAGCGGTGGTTGCTCGTAGGAGCCCTCAGACTGTGTAGGAGGTCCGTGCTATAGAGTATGCGGTCTGTTGTTCGGGGCGCAGGGGTTCTGGCCCTGGGCCCGGACTCGGCGCGGACGAGCGCAGACGAGCTTGCACATTTTTATTGGGAGGGTTTAGGGGGCGTGTCCCTCGCTTCCTCATAACCGATGGCGGCTGAGGAGGGCTCTGGCAGGCACTCCCTCTGAGCGCTAGCTCCGCTCTGGGGGATACTTCAACAAAGACAACAAGTGAGCAAAGGTCTAAAAACAGTTTTAAAATCAAGTTGTAGGTTTGTGCAAAAGACGCAATTAGCAGCGTTTCTTCTCCTGGCTGTGCCTCAGGAGGGGTGCAGTATTCAATGCGCTCGTGGCCCTGTTTCTATAAAAGAAAACAAGATGCAATTCTGGTTTTGCCCATTCTCACTTATCTAACTTGTAACAACTGATGTTCATTTCTCATGGACTGAACAATCTACATACGATGATCTGCACAGCAACAGTTCTGCCTACTTGGCTTTATGTTGTCCTGGTCTCCTCAACTGAAACTATTGATGGCATGAGTGACGCCATACCAAGTGTGTACCTCTAATATTTGTAAGGTAATAAGCTAAGTCAGCTGATTAGAAGTGGCAGGTGACCTATTGCCTCTGCACTGTTCACATGATGACCAATATTAAATATACAACCAAGTATTGTGTTTACCTGTATTGTGCATAACTGGGCTTTGGAATGGTAAAATACATGTTACTTTACCACTGTGTTGCCTAAAATGTTTGGGAGATGTCATGTTTAATCCTTAATCTAAAATGCAACAAATTAGCACATCTACTTAGCTGCTCAATACTGGTTCATGTATTGAATACCTCCAAATGTCTAGTTAACAAGTTCAATATATCACAATTGTAACCGCTACCTATTTTGTTTTTCCTAGGTTTCTACTTACTGTGTCACAAAGCATTTGGAAAAACCACAGTTGATGGACAGAATGCAGAACAATGTCATACATTCACCCCAGTACAGATATCTGGGCTAAAATCCAACGTTTTTTTGCACTCCACACCACCCCAGTTCAGACATGGCCATATGCAAATCAGCCTTGACCCTGTGCATCATGGGAACAGTCCAGCCTGAACTGCCATACCATGCCTTTCCTAGACCGGAATCAAGCATCCTAGGACCGGTTTCTGGCTATCAGCCGTCTTCAGCCAGGATAGCTTGACTCCAGTGGTGTGGAGAGCATGGGACACAGTGCAGCAGGACACTCCTGCGGCTCAGGCGGGGCCGCTTAACATCAAACACACAAGTTTGCCTGCTGTCAGAGAGCCTACGCAAATATATATGTATATATTAGGTGAAATTATTGATTAATGTTACTTTGATGTATTTTATTTAATATTTAGAAATATTATATTTTGTGTTTATATGTTAAGTAATTGTTTTAAAGTATTTTATTGTATTATGTACTACTTTATGGCCACTTATTAATATTTGGTTGATTTTAATTTGAGTAGTTTTTTGATTTATTGTTAATTATAGTTTTTTGATGATATCTATGATTTCAATTTGGGTTGTGTTCTTTGTATTTAACATGCTCTCAATTTTTTGTATTTCTTTTTTTTCCTATATTTGAATATTTTGATATTTTTAATAGCGATATTTTTGTAGTCAATATGTTTTGCAATATTCTGTACTCCCATATAGTTGTTAATAGTGTGTCATATAACATTTCCTGTCTGAGTAGCCTCTTATCTATGTCTAGCAATGCCAAATCAAAAGAGATGACAAATGTTTTTCTTCTTGACGTATAATATTTCCCAATACATTGACATCATGTAGCAAGTGGGCCAACTCCTTTTGCTCTGAATACTGAGTTAAGTTTGGAAGGCACAGATCCAGTGAAAAGACCTTCAGATTCACTAAACAATTGGGTTGTTCCAAGGCCACTACTTGGCTTAAAGCATCATCTTACCACCATGAGCCTTTTGCATGTAGTACAAATTTCTTGGACCTCATAATCTGCTGAAACCATAGTCTCAAGTATTGACATGGGCTTCAATTTCTTCTCCGATCAAGAGCTTACTTGATCAAATCAACAATGCACACATTGAAACCCTGGGCTGAGTATGAGACAAAGTTTGACTTTAATTGCAACATTTTCATCTCCTTTGTTATATTTCTGAATATGAGCTCCTTTACTGAGTCAATAGTGGCTAGTTTCTTAGAAAAAGATAAATAACAACTCAATCCAAACTCATACTGTCCCATTAGTCTCCTCAATACTGATTACAAGCTGTTTACTAAAATCATGGCTAATAGGGTTGCAGCAGTAACATTGTCTATTATTCACAGGGATCAACATGGCTTTTTCTCTGGGAGATTTACAACCTCCTACACTCATTTTTGGGTAAAAGCAAAAGACTTGCTTTCCAATAAAAAAACACATAATCTTTATTCGATCATTTCCCAGAGGATCATAAAAGACATACATGATTTAAAACACACATATATTAAAATTAAAACAATCAAACAGTTGAGAATTTTAAAAATGCAGCAATAAAAATAGAACACATACCAGGCACATAAGCCATAAAAAAGACCTGTTCTAAAAATGTGAAATAATGTAATACAATACAAATCACAGAAGCCAGCACATAAGATATAAGTAGAATTGAGCATTCATTGTTCAGAATAACATTGCCTTTCTCACATGTAAAATACCCCTCTAAAAACGGTCAACTAAATAACATGTATCCTGGTCATTTAGCTGCTGCAAAAACAGCAATAGAAATGTCCTGGTACAAGGAAGATAGAAATTAAAAAAGAAAACAAAGTGCAATAAGGTCTGGTTTGATTGCTCGTCACATGGGCAAATTCAAATATTGCTTGGAAAGTATTGCCCTAAAGGAAACCAATATCCAGCATATCGTTCTTAACCTAAAACAAGTCAGTACGTTGCTTTCATACACGTTCTGCACAAGTAATAGGTATGGGGCAATCCCAGCTGTCATCTGAACCAAACAATAATTTCTTACAGACGGCTTCACCACTTCCACAGCCTCCCTAGAGGCTTGTCTGCATGAAGAAAAGAATTCACGGTACCAGCTTTTGTCTTTCTTGGTGATACTTTCCGGGTTCTCAAACAAGTGTGCACAGCCCAGAGCCTAAGTGGTATACGTGTTCTAATCAGAATATTAATTCTGCCGCTATAACGCTTGACGCAGAAAAAGCATTCGATTTAGTCACAATCCTCCATAAATTTGTATTTCCACAAACATTCTGCGCCTGCTGAGAACATTATATTGATGGGCAAAGGCCACTGTAGTGATTAACAATTTGCCAGCTGGTGACAGAAGCATTAAACATTGCATGTGCCAAGGGTGCCCCATGTCTCCCATCTTGTTTGCGCAATTTATAGAGCCATTGTCCAGCGCTATTTGTCAACATCACAATGTTGCCCTCCCCTTTAAATTGACAACCACTAGCCTTTATAATTGTTTTTAGGGTCAACATAGCTTTTACAGCTATCACCAAAGCCAAGAGACCCACCCTCTGGAACCCCAGTCTCCTCCACTGCAAATAACTCAAATTTATTGTGGTATTCGACTTGAGTAGCATGCACCTCAACTTGGTGACCCAGCGACTCGCCGGGAGGTAAAAGAGAATCTAATTCAATCTTGGGGACATTAAACCCACTACTGGGGCCTTTCCCTCTATTTTTCGTGGCATTCTTAAACATCAAGGGTATGTGTTTAGCCAATTTTTGGGCCGGAGGGGAAACAGGCAAGAGGTCATGATTGGGGGCTGGGCTGGAGGAATTTCTATTTTGGGGGGAGGACTGGGGTTCTCCTAGAAAGGCATTCCGTAATTAGAGACTCAATCCTATCCATAGCTTCTTTACAAACACCACCCATAGCCTTCTTTTTTGGGGTAGGACATACCCTGAGCCTTATCCTGTCCTTTTCTCTTTCCCATGGTTATATGAGTCTATTACAAACCCTCCAAGAGCACCTGTTAGTGACACTAAATTCAGCAAGTAACAGGGCAAAACAATTCTTGTGACAACAATAAGCCTAAAAAAAGTAAACAAATATGAACAGATCAATAAAACAACTCAAACCAAAGCTCAAGGTTAACACAAGGGCCACAGTGACAGTACAGCCTCCCCACCCGAATCCAAACCACACAGTAGAAAGGAATCTCTTTACTTGATGGTTAAATACCTGTGAGGCTTAAAGGGCTCTGTGTGAAGAGCTCTCGCAATGGACCACTGTTAGAGTTAGAGTGAATGGATCAGTACCATTCAAGCCTAAGGCGCACTGGGGCACCAAAAAAACGATCTGTGCTGGACCAGCTGACCAGAGCCAAGGGGTGTGGCTCCACCAAGCCTCTTCCTATCTCTGCCATGTGCAGGACGGGCCCGCCCTTGGCCCAAGCTTCGGCTGGGTGCATCCCGCACTGCGGGGGGAGAGGCTGCGCTATAAGCACAATGACCACGCTCCCCTTGCCACCAGCGCTGTGATGAAGAGGTACCCTGGGACAGGGAGTCCCACCAGGGTTGTATACGGCCTCCAACAAGCAAAGCGTCCTGCGCTGCAGGGGGAGAGGCTGTGCGATAAGCGCGATGACCAACACACACCACCTTGCCGTCAGTGCTCTGGTGAAGAGGTAACCTGTGACAGGGAGTCCCACCAGGGTTTTTCTCCAGCCCCCAAAAAGCAAAGCGTCCTGTGCTGCAGGAGGCAGACTGCGCTATAAGCACGGTGACCATGCCTCCCCTTCGCCATCAGCACTATGGTGAAGAGGTACACTCCTACAGGGAGCCCCACCAGGGTTGTATGCGGCCCCCAACAAGCAAAGCGTCCCCGTTTTGCAATATTACACCCTTATTTGTATATTCTTTATTAATTTTAATTGAATAATTATAATATTACTTGACAGCTGTGGGCCCCTTTGTTGGGCCTCACAGGTCCCAGAGGTCCTCGGACCACAGGTTACGAACCACTGAACTTTAGGGTTCCAAACTTTCTTGGTATTCATAAATATTTTCTTTTACATTTTTATTTGTCAGAAAAATGCTGCATAGCAAATGTCTAAAAATTCCTAATGATATTTTAGAATATTCATTCATCAAATGTTTAACTGTTACAGAGTTTGTAAGAGATAGTAAATACATCTAATAGAATTAATTGTGAATAGAATTATCCCAATTTAAATTTAGCATATTCACTAAAATCAGTAGAATATATTTTCTCCACTCTCTAATTTTGGCTGAAGATGCTCATGACCCAATGGTTCGATATATTGCACCCCCGATCTTCGGCCCTTCTCAATTTTCCCCCTCTCTAGTAGTTGTGTATTTCATGACATTCATACCAATAACCTTGCACTACCAATGGATTCTCCTCAGGGCAGGGTGGGGGGCAATGAGAGAGTAAGGGGAGAGGCTCTACCGATTGAAAGGTATGACACTGTGTATGGTCCAGGTAGATTATCTGGAAAAGGGATCATGAGGGATGGTGTCTACAGTAGATCAGAATGCCAGGGGAGTAAATCAGAAATATATCTAGTAGAGGTACCCAAATCCAAAAGGAAGGGGTACGAAGATCTTGATTCTCTCAAGAACAAGGTCAATTACTGGTTTAGGACTACCCATCATTGTCACTCAATCATAAGACATAATATCTAATTTGTTGAAAGATTATCATTCCCGGGGATGCTAAAGGATGTGATCAAAGTTAGCTTCTCCCATATGGCTGTACTCGTGGCCTTATGTCAATTGACTCTCGCACAATCCCTACTGCAAACACACAAATTATCATCAGATATAGATTACCAAAAGGGATGGTGACACCCCCCTACATGGGTGCCTTTGAAAGGGGTCCACTACAAACTATGTTGATGCCAGAAGGCAGAGATGACTACCCCAGCTAGGTGGATTGTTATCACTAGATGACAACCCTGGGGTGTCGGACACAATGAGATTATATACCAGCCAGAAGTCTGCATTCTCCCTAGGTTGGCCTTTAATTCAGAGGTAAACTGTGAGCTACCCTTTGTGGGCTCAAGGAAGGAAGGGGCAGTCAATCTACCCGCGAGTGAGGTTGGGGTGTCCAAGCATTCCTGGTATTGTCATAAGTAATAACAAAACTCGTTATAGACTTTTGCAGGTCCTGGTTTGGAATGTGGCTGGGATCACCAAATTGTTAGCAGATCCAGGCTGTTGTATCTTTGTGGATCTACATGATGTGATCCTATGCCAAGAAGCCTGGAGCATATATACTCCCCACAGGAATGGGTTTTCTTCCTATGGCATAAATGCCACTAGGAAAGAACGGGGAAGGTCCTCAGGAGGTTTAGCAATCTGGGTCAAAAACGATCTGGGCTCTAGAGTCATGCAAGTTAACATAGATTTCTCAAGATATTGATATTGATATTCATCTTGCTCTCCACTATGGTTGGAAAATCAGGATCTTTAATGTCTTTAATAGAGTGGCTCAGGGCTCCGAGGAAACCAGCACCATTTGTACTCTAGACCTTGCTTTGTCTGAACTCCCTGATAATATTCCAGCTTTGGTAGCTGGCAACTTTAACTATACCTTCAAACCATTTTCCTTTGCCCCGTTAGATCTGACAGAGCAGTGGGAATGCAAGTGGCAAATGAACTTTGTCCCTCTGTCTATGACATGTCAGTAGCCAAAAGAATAGACAGTGATCATAATGCCCTTATTCTCACAATCCAGGGTGAACTTGAACCCATTATCAAGAGTAGGTCTAATTTGGGTGACTTATCTATCTCTAATTATCAGTAGACAATTAGATGGAACTGGTTGGAGGACAACCCCAGGGCCTTGGAAACAGTCAAAGGTAAGGCTTGTTTGGTGGTGCAAGAGCTGGCCCAAAAGCCCAAAGATGTAGTATCCAGGAAACTGGGCATCAGCTACAAACTCCTGTATAATGATAATGAGATGAGAGATCTGCTGGGTAAACCGTGTATGGAGCACGATCTGTATAAACATAAGCAACAGCCGAGAAGGGATCCACATGTAGCATGGTTTAACTATGAATGTAGGAAATCCAAGGAGGATTTGGTACGGGCAGTAAAATCTAACATGCACCCCGAGATACTGGCTTGCAGAGCTAGATATAGGCAAGCAATAGAGCTAGCTAAGAAAAACTGGGGAGATTCCCTATGGTCCTCTCTACCCAGGGCACTAACAGCTAGAGATGCCAAGACCTTTTGGAAAAAGGCGGACCAATGGCTTAATGGTAAAAGG
Organism: Lissotriton vulgaris; assembly: GCF_964263255.1. Taxonomy (NCBI): domain Eukaryota; kingdom Metazoa; phylum Chordata; class Amphibia; order Caudata; family Salamandridae; genus Lissotriton; species Lissotriton vulgaris. Next base: position 730,220,935 of record NC_141687.1, read on the forward strand.
ACTGTACTGGAGTTCACTGTACAGCCTGAAGAATGGGTGTCCCATTTCGAACATCTCTATGCTGTGGACAACCTAGAGGTAGCAGACCCAATAGAAAGGGGGGGGGGCGTTTAGGCCCACTAGGAGTGAAAGATGCTCTCGTTTTCTCTTTGGCAGAAACACAATTTGCAATTCATACATGTGTCCCCACCAGAGCTCCCGGCCCTGATAAAATCCCAAATGACCTGTACAGGGATGATCCAACTGTCTGGGGCTTGTATATTAATATGTTAACGAATGTCATCACATTGGCTATGGGTATCCCACCATCGTGGAAACTAGCTGAAATACTTCCCATTTACAAAAAGGGCGGTAGAGCTGATCCTGCCAGTTACAGACCCATAAGTCTTATTGACTCTCTCCAGAAGGATTTTTGCAAGCAGGTTTTGGTGAATTCCCAAGACTGGATCACAGAGTCCTGTATTTTAAGTGACTACCAAGCTGGTTTCCGTGCTTATATTAGGATGGTGGACCAGACGTTTCGCTTTCTCTGTTTATATAGGAAGGAAGTGAATATTAATTGTGGGTAATTATATGTGGCCTTTGTCGATCCCTGATCTGCATCCAATCACATACCCCAAGGAGCCTCTGTCTCGGGAATGTTGAAAGAGATGGGCCTACCACACAATCTCCTGGAAATTCTAATTAGATTGCATACATCAAATGTAGTTCAAGCAAGATGGGGTAGGAGCAACCAACTAATGGAGCAATTTCCAATCAAGCGCGAGTGAGGAAGGGATGTGTGCTCATGCCCACCCTTTTCTCACTTTTTATTAATTGGGTGGTTGATTTTCTGGATAAGGATGGGTGCGATGCCCCTAAAATAGGTGAGGAAAGAGTATCAGCGCTCCTCTTATCAGACAATACCCTACTAATTTCCAAATCCCCCAAGGTCTCAAATTATTGTTGAATGACTTTATAAGGTTTTGTAACAAGCCGGGTTTTGTGTTAAATGAGGCCAAAACCCCCAAAACATGGTCTTTGCCAAAACGAAACACAAAACCCAACAAAAGATGTTTGTTTGTAGGAAGCACCATTATGGAGCAAGTATTGGCTTTCGATTATTTGCGTATCGGCCTCACACTTAACCTAAATTGGGCACCCCATATTGACAAAGTAAAGTTGATGTTAATCCAGCAGACTGCCCATATATCCAAAATACTGAGAAAATCAGTGTCTAGGAAAGTAGCTCCCCTGAGGGGCAAGTGGATAATCCCATTGTGCAGATTTGTTGGTCCCGGACCCTATCTGGAGGTGTGAGAATCTTGTATTTTGCCTGGCCAAATAATGGCATGCTCTTTGGATTAAGCGTGCCAAATGTATTGTATGAATTGCTTTTACAATGTTATTGTGCACATTCTATTTTGTGACTGATATGTCTTTTATTGTATTATTTTTGTGAGGTGCTATGCACTTTTTAAGATCTATATGATTGAAATAAAGTTTTTATTTTGATGATGATGATATTGCGAATTTGAAACCTTTTTTTACATTTGATTGTCAATGATACAAAATGTTTCAATATTTGAGCATTTGTTTGGTATATACTTGTGTTTATACCTTTGTGTATTGTTTTTGAAGTCCAGAACATAAAAATTGATTACGCTAGGGGTCCCCTGGCTTCCAATAATGACTCTGTAGTGGTCCCTGGATACCAACAATGATTCAATGAGGGTCTACAGGAGATAACATTTTACGACTTCTGCTCTAATGCAAATGCTCTATTGCCTTTGTTGTTTTTTCTAATCTTTATGAATTTCTAATGAGTCACCCTTTTACTGTGTTGCAATCTTATTCATTCACAAATAATTTTCTAAGCATTCTAGAAGTCGTATTGCTTTGTTGAGTTTTGACTGTTCACCACTGTTCAAGCTGCTTACCCTTAGCTTTATGTTGTTTATCTCTCTTGTCTGGCCAGGCTGTGATGGACAGTCAAATTTGCTAAAGCAATCAAACAGGTAAAGATTCAGTAACAAAATGACATTTTTAATGCTTATTAGTCACTTGAATTTCGGTACCCATTTTAACCCCATTTTCACTTCGCTATTCCTTGAAACATTTAATATGGTGCATTTATCTTTGGGCGTTGATGGTGAGCCACAACTGACTTTTTGTATCCAATCACTCATGACAGAGAACTCCAAAAATGACAAATTGTTATCACCATCACTCCAGTGTTTTCTCTGAGGCTACTGGGCCCCATCGCTGATGGTTGAGGTCCTTTGCCACTAGGGTCCTGGAGTCTGTCCTACTATGGCTTTCCAAACTGGGCAACAACCAAACCTTTCACCGCTATATTCTCAGGGTAATGAGTGTGATCAGTCACAGACATTTGTGGAGGTAGTACTAGTGGCAAAAGCTCATGATTTAATAAGCAACGAAAAGAAAAAAGAATTTCAATGCCAAGCCCAGTGCTTGCCTTTTTTGAAAATAAGTACTTTTTCATCCTAAAGCAGTACTTAATACTAGTTAAATCATTCTTACAAACACACTAGTGATCCTGGTCACGATTCTCTATACTGACTAATCAGCAGCCCCTTGATAACAAAACTCTCCTTGGGACTTCTAAATGTTGCCTTGCCTTGATTGATTGAGGATCTCGTGATTGAGGATGGAGATCCTCAATCAATAAATCAATCAGGATTGGTAAAAGGCAGATACTCACCCATAAGGGTTTCAAGTTGCTTTTGGGGGAGGCAGCACCATTGGATGCTGGGGTCATCTGACAAGCCATGTCTTGAGGTCCTTCCTGAACTGGTGAAGAGTGGGGGCTTGCCAGAGGTGGAGAGGAAGGTCATTCCAAGCATTGTCTGCGAGGCAGTAGAAGGATTTTCCTCCCGTTCTGACCTTGTAGATGTATGGACCAGAGAGAGGTCGGCTGATCAGAGTTGTCTTTGGGTGCCTGGAAGGAGAGGCGGTTGTTCAGATCTGTTGGGTCAGTGTTGTGAAGGGTCTTGTATGCATGGGTGAAGAGTTTGAAGGTTTCTCTTTTTTTCTGACTGGGAGCCAGTGTAGATCGTGGAGGTTTTGGGAGATGTGGTTGCGGCGGGGTATGCAGAGGATCAGTCTGACTGTGGCGTTCTGGATGGTCTGGAGTCTGTGAAGGAGTTTCTTATTGATTCCGGCATAGAGAGCAGTGCTGTAGTCCAGTCTGCTACTGATGAGAAAGTGAGTGACAGTTTTTCTGGATTAGGATGGGAATAGGATCCATTTTAACGTCTTTCGAATCATGTGGAGGGTGTTGAAGCCGGTCGATGATACAGCGTTGATCTGGTGGTTCATTGTGAGTCTAGTATGATTCTGTGGTTTCAGCGTGGTCCGTCAGGGTGGAGGGATTTCCCAGGTCGAGTGGCCACCAGGAGTCATCCCTTGTGGAGGGGGTGGAGCCAAGGATGAGGACTTCCATTTTCTCAGAGCTGATTTTTAGGTGGCTGTTCTTCCTCTAAGTGGCGACGGCTTTCATCCCTTCTTGGAGGTTGTGTTTTGTGATGTTGTACTCATTGGTGAAGGAGAGGATAAACTGGGTGTTGTTGGCGTATGAGACACTATTGACCCTGTGGTTCCTGATGATGGTTGCGAGGAGGGCCATGTAGATGTTGAAGAGGGTGGGCCTGGGGCACTCCACAGTTGGTCTCCATCTGTTCTGAGAGGCAGGCCGGCAGTCTGACTCTCTGAGTTCTGTCGATGTGGAATGAGCATTTCCAGTCGATGGCGTTGATATGGATGCCGAAGTTCTGGAGTCTAGTGGCTAGGGTGCGGTGGGAGACAGTGTTAAATGCAGCCAGGAGGTCCAAGAGGTTGAGGCTGCAATTTTGCCCTGGTCGAGGAGGGAGCTGATGTCGTCGATTGCTGCAAGTAAGGCAGTCTCTGTGCTAGGGTTGCTGCAGAATCCAGATTGAAAGATATCCAGGACATTGTTAGCTTCGATTAAGTTTGTTAGCTGCCTGGAACTCCTCACCCCAATCACAGAAATGCAGAGAATATACTCCCACTCTCTATGGGACCTGTCTTCATCCTCCATTTTGTGTCATGTATAACAGGGGCTTCCAAAATAGCCCTACTGGGTTCAATACTCTGACTCATACACACACATACAGTCCTACCACTGTACACAGCTTACATCCATACTAAACATACTCATTCAATTGACATGCATGCAAGTTGTCAGGTGCAAGATTCTGGATATTAACATAATACTGAAACTTACCACAAAAAGGTCCGTATGACTTACGGACTTAGAATACCATTCCTATCAATGTCAATATAGGCTAAGCTGCCGCCAGTGCTTTACATGCTGTACCCAGGACAGGGGCAGTAGTCCTCTGTCCCTTATGAAGGCACACTTGGTGTACCCTACAGTTCATAGGACAGGAATAAACTTCACATAATTAGGGATAGGCCTAAGCCTCTGCACATTCGCTGAAATCTATAGATAACTCATAGCTAGCGGCCCCGCAGTTCCACCGATGTATGCGAAGAAGTAGCTGCAGCACAACGATGTTATAGACTAATTGTAGAGCTTAGGAAAGATACTAATCATGGTTATTCCCTCCAACAACTCAATCAGGTTTTGATGGCCATCTTTCAGTATTCTTAGGGTCTATGTACTGTTTGGTCAGTGTTGATTAGCAGCAGAATACCCCAACAGAGGTTAAAGTTCTGGCTTTATAAAAGCCACAAACATGAACATAAACATATTATTTTGATGACAGGGCAAAAGTACAGTTTCCTAAATGCAGAGGCACAGGAACACACCCGTATACCATGCAGGGCTCAGTCCTGTTTCAACACACTATATGACAAAAGTGGATACAGTTAACACCCTATCAAGTGGAAAACGATGTAAATATATGTAGGTAAGTGCACGATTTATTGATCAAACATCAAAATAGTAAGTTTCAAATTGATTAAACGCCTTTTACATTCTGTCATAATTAAGCTTGAGTTGTGCATTTTAGAACTAATGAAATGTAAGACGTCGCACTAGTTAATGAGTTTAGATGATTTTAGCACTGGAATAGTCGTCTCATGGAAACCATTAACGATCACCTTACATATGATGAGATATTCGTTGTTCTTCATAAATTACTTCAATAACCATCGTAGCCAGTTATGTTTTGTGGCAGTTTCTCCAATGAATTATGCACATTTACTTGTCTATCACCATATCGGATTGTTAAAGCGTCTTGCCAACTCTTTACAACTCAGCTCGTTCCATATTGTAATACTTTTAAAAAAGCGTGTGTCTTATTGTTTGTTCTTTTTTGGCAGTATCAACTTCGTCCTTGTTATATCTTCATGAAGATAGATTGTAAATTCTTCAATATTTGCATTATTTCATTTTTTTAAGGTGCATATTGTTTTTGTAGGCGTTTGTTTAATATCAAATTGGATACTTGACTGTGCCCACGTTTTTATTTCAAGTTGGCAATTAAGCCGCTCACTGATGCGTGCCCATCTGGAGATGCGTTGCTTGTTCTGTGACCTTCATATTGTCTACACACACTAGATCTTTGGCAAAACCACTAATTGTCCAAAAATCCCGGTTTTCCACTAAATGTGGTTCTAGTTTGCTCTTGAATATATCCATCCATGTACAAACATACCTGTCATCAAGGTTTTCTAAGCTGTGATCTCTAAAAGTTATGAATATTCAAGAATATTATGATGATGGAACAGTCATACCCTTGTAGATGGTCAAAGACAGCTGTCGCAGATAAGAAATTTGCCATGATTTTGCACTGGATAACCAGGCATTAATAATTCACAGTGAAGTTTGTTGTGACCAGGGAACAGCAAACTCTTGGTTGCTAATTTGGCAGGCCACATATCCCTGGAACATTATCAAGTCACTGATATGTGAGGTTTTGGGTCAAGAATATAGAACCCAATGATCAACCGAAGTAAAAAACCTAGTCAAGCTAAATTTGGGATCGGCAGAAGCAGATCTATTTAGTCTAGATACTAAAATGAAAGATTTTCACTTTAAAATTGTAACATACATGCCTGTTATGTATCAGACAAAGTCACAATGTCCTTAATCTATAGAACTCTATTAGTTTTTACAGAGATTCATTTTTGTACTTAACCTCCTTATTGCTGTTTTGTTTCTGCAAGGCACCCGGTCTTAAACATTGGTCCGACTCATCTTTATATACTGGTGACTGGAAGTATGGTACCAAGTCTCCCTCAACAATTGAAAAAATGCTGCTGCATGACAAAGTCCTAGCTAGAGCTGCATTACTCAAAAGAGAGTTGTTGTCGACTTGACATTGAAATTCAGAATCAATGACTTGTGTGAGCAAATATGCAACAGAAACTATAGAGTGTTAAAACTGTCTTTTAACACAGAAATCAAGATAGAGATGGCCAAAATCTTCATTTGCTCACGACTAGAGCCAAAGTTATTCCATTCATGTATCAACCACTTGCTTTTGTATAGTTAGTATTGGGCTACAAACAGACAGATTCGTGAATTACAGGTTGAACAGTGCTGCAGACAAGATAACAATTTTTCTGGGCCGAGGTAAGGTCATAGGTCCACCTTATGCTGCAAGCCTTAAATACTGTAGAGGACAAGGACTCTTAGGCAAGATAGATCTTAAGCTGGCCAGGTGAGATGTAGTCCTTGGAATATTGAAGGATGGGGAATACTTTCTGACATCAATAAGGGGCTATCTTCAGCTATGATTTGCATAGATTCAAACCACTAAGGGCTGCATTATAAAACCCTGATAGTTCCCAGGGGAGAGAGAAAGGACAGAATTAACAATAGCAGTTGGTATCATCCCACAAGAGAATGAGGATTACAAGTTATTTTGTCCGGAATAGGGAATAATATGCAAAAACTGGAATAACGCAAATATTCTCTGGAGTAGGACTTCATAGGTTGCCCGCTGAGATGGGTACTATTGGCTTCTGCTGATTGGCTGCATACTTGATCTGTAAGGTTACATCACGCAGTGATTGTAAGTGTGCATGTTCCCAACTGCATGGCCTTTAGAATGTAAGCTGCCCTGCAGCCCACTGTTTATATTTTGGACTTGTACTTGCCCTGATCCTGTTCATGTGGTGGAACCTGAATATGGAGCCATTGTGTGGCTTACTTCCTTCTGGTGATAACTAAGGGCCTGATGTTTATCTTTGTGGATCAGGTCCAGCCCTCGCTTTTTTGGCAGTCTTCCCACAAGCTGACTTGGCGGTCCTCCTGCCCTATTTAGATGTTGGCTATTGCATACACTAAAGACTGCTGTGGTTCTGCTGTCACTGCCAAAAAATCTTGACCACATTGACGGAGGCATAGGCAGAAGCTGCAGTTGGAGGGAGGACCAGCAGTTTCTCCACCTAGCCAATCACAATGTGTCTTTCACCTATGCAACTGTGGTGGGGAAACCACCACACCTTAATTTGGGGAATGGAACAATATAAGGCACAAACTCACCTTTACTCACCTTCTCACTTCCTGTATCTCCATGGATCCGATCTCACACATGCTGCTTCTGCTGCTATTGGCTGATCACAGTGCAAATCAAAACATCATCGCTGGAACCGAAGGTAAACTCCCCCATTACCTGTTACCTGTTTTTTCGCTTGGCTGTTCACATGTTCAGGACTCGTATTAAATTATTCACATGAGCAATAGCATCCCAATACGCAATACATATATCTCTAATGTTGATGTTTAAGAAATGTAAAGTAACACACTTGTAAAACCACATTGTGTTCATAAATTAGGTGCCAGATGCCTTAAAAAAAAGGACACTTGCTTAAAAAAGGATATCAATTCAGTAATCAGGAACTCACCATACAGGTGTGTAAAAATAAAGTACAAAAATTGTCCCAATAAAAAAATATGAATCACACATCAGTGGGATAAGCGCAATGTAACCTCATGTAGAAATTGCACTAGGCAAGCTGTAACCCTCAACTCATATATTACCTGGAATATCAATGGCAGTCCCAGATTTGACGCACTCTACATATTTATCCATGTAACATTTCCCCTTGTCTACTGCAAGTCCTGTATTGCATACAAGTTAAATTTGCACATATTACAAGGTGAATGCATATGTGTACATACTTGTCAGAAATGGGGTGACTAGTTGGCAGTGGGTTACACACTGTTTAAGTCGGAACCCTTACTCTAGTCCGGGTAAGGGGATTGCACCGCTAAGACTACCCCTGCTCACACCCTTGGAAGCTTGGAATGAGCAGTCAGGCTTATAACAGAGGCAATACGTAAAACATTTGTACATACACACACAGTAACACAGTGACAACTATACAAAAAGGGGTCAACACTAGTTTAGAAAGATAGCCAATATTTATCTGAATAAAACAAGACCAAAATAACACAAATCCAACATACACGAGTAAAGATATCACTTTTCAAATGTTAGCTTCCTAGGAGCTTGCTCCCAGCCTTCCTTAACCAAACTGAAAGATACTCTCTCAGGGTGCTCAATCAAAAAGTTCAAAAGGGCTGAAGCCATCCCCCTTCTGCGGTACCTCCCTTTAAGCAAACAGAAGGCATGGCAAGAGGACCTCTCACTTACTTCTCTTGGGTTCCGCCAGTCCCCCAATCATGCCCTTCAGGGTTTGGTTGAAACTTTCAGCCAACCTATTACTCTGGAAGTGGTAAAGGGTGGTAAATTTGTAGTTCACTCCACACTCCTTATGCACGGCATCCATGTACAACGGCATGAAGTTGGTACCCCGGTCGGGTACCACCACCTTGGGGAAGCCCATGAAGGTAAGGTTCCCCATCAGTGCCCAGGCCACGACGATCGCTGTTGCCGTCCTCAGAGGGATAGCTTGTGGGTACCGTGTGGCATGGTCAACCAAGACCTGTTGCTCATGGCTGGCTTGGGATCCACAATGTTAATGCCTACCCTCTCAAAAGGGGTGCTTATGCCAGGAAGTTGTTGCAGGGTAGCCTTACATCTCGCTCACTCTTGCCACTCACTTGGTAAGTATGACAGGACCTACAGAAAGCATCTGAGTTTTGTCTAATTTGGGGCCAGTAAACGTGGGTGACAATCTTGTCAAAGGTCTGCCTTGCCCCAAATGTCCCGCCAGAAGAACATCTTGCACTGGGGTACCACCAGCACACAGGCTGTCCCAGGCTCAGAAACCTGAGGCTCATTATAGAGGAGATCATTCTCACAATAGATCAGGTAAGATATAGACTCTTTGGCAGCTACCTGGTCCTCAGCCTGCTGCCGAAGACCCACAAGAGTAGGATACACTTTCTGCATTGCACAGAATTCCTCCTGTTAAGACCCCCTTCCTCCTGCCAGTGGGTCAGCCCAGGTAGGCTCCCCAGTTTCACCACTTCTTCCCTAGTAAGATCTGGGGGGTCCCCCTCAGGTTCAGCCTCCTTCCAGAGCGTGAAAGTTTTTTGAGTGGGTTTCACCACCCCTTGCCCCTCTTCTTTCTGTCAGACACCTAGGCCACTCTTTCAGGCTCCAGGCCCTTCTGATCACCCTGGGCTGCCATGGACTGTGTTGTCAGGCATGCCCACTCAGGCAATCCCAATATCTCCATGTGGGACTTGGATTGCACCTCCCTCCAGGCGGTGTGTTTCTCGTCGTTTCCCAGTAGACACACCACAGGCATGGATGGGCTCACAACTCCCCTTAAAAGACCTGAAACCCCTCACCCCCACTCAAAGTGAACCTGATACACTTTACAAAAGCACTCGCTGTTGTCTACTGCAACTACTTGGTGAAGCACTCCATGGACCACTTACTCTGCAGACACCAGGTGACAGTTGACAGTAGTCACACTGTCTCCTGTGTCTCCCAGAGCCTCTACCCTCTGTCCATTGATGGTTACCCACTGCCTGTATTTTTTAGTGTTATCAGTCATGAGGGTTCTCTGGATCCTCTCACTGTCCCCTAGTGAGACAAGGGTCATCTTAGCTGGTTCCCCATACCCATCTCGGACAAAAACCTCCCCAAGTGCTACACTGGCCATCCCCAGTGTCTGCCCATTGGTGGCGGCTTGTGCCCACTTGGGACTCCCTCTAAAGTGCCCTGGCTGGCCACAGTCACAGCATGTCAGGGGTCCTTTCCCTACAGGCTTTCTTGGTGGAACTGGTGGGACAAAACTCTTCTTCTTCTCCACAGGGGCTGGGAATCCTTAACCAGGGAATTTTTGGGGGGCCCTTTAAAGAACTCACCATTTTTTCCCTTGTTTCCCCTTTCTGCTGTGGTTGTAAGTGTGCATGTTCCCAACTGCATGGCCTTTAGAATGTAAGCTGCCCTGCAGCCCACTGTTTATATTTTGGACTTGTACTTGCCCTGATCCTGTTCATGTGGTGGAACCTGAATACGGAGCCATTGTGTGGCCTACTTCCTTCTGGTGATAACTAAGGGCCTGATGTTTATCTTTGTTGATCAGGTCCAGCCCTCGCTTATTTGGCAGTCTTCCCACCCGCTGACTTGCCGGTCCTCCTGCCCTATTTAGATGCTGGGGTCCCTGTCCACAAGTGCTGGCGCAGCTCTGGAAAACATTGACTAGACATGTGCTCCCCCACATTCTTATTGTACAGCCTATGATAATCTGTTACCTCACTGCCCTTCACCCAATCATGTAGTGCTCTGCAAAATGAATCTACACATTCAAGACATGTTTGGAAATCCAGTTTCTTGCTCTGCAAAAACTGATTACTGTGCTTACCTGGGGTAAGACCATTCCGGGTGAGGAGGGCGTCCACCAATTCAGTGTAAGGGAGGTCATGTCCCTTACCTAAGACCGTAGTCAAGAAAGAGAAATCCCCTTTACGGCACTGTTTGACACATATCAAACCCATTCAATCACCAGAACAAGACACCAACAGCCTCAATAGGCCAAGTGTTACAATTTAGAAATATTTATTTTAATTAAAAAAGTAATTTCATTTCAATTAATCATCTACAATTAGAAATTGTATGATTATTCAGAAGATAAAAACTATGATCAAATGTTAAAAAAGCAATGAAAGGTTAAAAAACAACAGTTCCACATTAAATGCACATGTTATAAGCTGGGGAAATTACATGCAAGAAAGATATTTTCTTGTCAATAGAAAATGCAAAGACATTAGATCCAGAACAGTCGTTCTCCTTGAAATAGTTATTCTAGATACTTGATTTGTTCAAATGACAAATGTCTCCACAATCTAGTCTGCCTTCTTAATCTTGTGTCAACGCCTTTTTCTGAAATTGACTGATTAAAAACCACCTTCATCAGGACAAAAATTAACTCCTCCCATATACAATATTTTCAATCTATATCAGACAGTAAAATGATCAATAAAAACAAACAGTTAGCCAATCAGGAATATCAATCTCTTTGTACACAGTTATATAACTTTACGTAACTCTAATATCTCAATAACATAGCAATACACAAGACAGTTAACCCATCATCGGTGTCTAGAGACCATGCAGAGGGTGAATAGAATGGATAACGGTATTTATATCCTGGTGACTCATCCAACCTCTCATTCAAGCCAATACATAACCATTCATCACTCCATCTGTACCTGTATCCGTGATGCAGTGCAACATCAAATAAGATGCAGGTAGGGGTCCTTGCAAAAGTCTTGTCAGGGGACGAATGTCTCTCCCTTGAGCCGTGCATTAACACTGGCCTCTAAATCTATAAAGAATGAACCACTTGTTATACAGGGGCCTAATATGCAATTGACCCAAATGTAAATGTACGGGCTCAAAATAGAGAATATCACAATGTTTACCTGCCAACCATAATTCGAGAACTTCTCTGGGACAGGATAGTTAAAATTATGTATATCTCTCTGCAATTAATTTGATGAAATTATTTAGTGGTTTGACGATTTTTATAATTCTAAAATCATTTCTCGTGTAAACAGGGATGTGGTATTTACCTTAAATTCGATAGAGCACAAAGCTTCTAAGGTAAATATTTCCCGGTCCCAATGTTAAAAACTCATTTCTTGAATGGGCAGTTTCTTTAATTGCTGGAAAGACAAGTAGGGAATTTCTATATAAGCGAATACCTCCATAGATGTCCTCACTCTTAGTGCAGACAGATATATTTGGCCCAACTATGACCCTCAGTGTACCCTAATTCTACATAAGGACCACTAGAACAAAGGGTAGCCTCGCTATTTTTGACAAAATCTTTCATGCCCAGAAAAAAATATACTTCTTAACCGTACGAGCTCAATCCCCCACCAAGTATCAATTGGTTGCTGGAAACTTAATAAAATCCTCTATAAGGATGTGTTAACACAAAACCCGCTCTATTGAGACCAGAGGCACACATACTTCCTCTGACCTGGTTCGCTATCCCTGCATCACCCTGACTATCTATTGGTTATTGCCCAAACCCAGGATCTCCTAACTGCTGTTACCTACTCAGCTGAAGCGGCATTCAAAACAGCGTGAACCGTGCTAAGACGATAAAACACTTTTGTTTTAAGGCGGGCGAGGACACACGGGAATATGCCGCTCCTTGCCTCAAATACGGGCTTTTTCCAGCTTCATGTCGGGTAACAGCTCCATGGCAAAAAGATTCTATGCCTCACAGAGACCTCCATCTTTATATCTTCCAAGTACCTGATTGATTAGTGTGATGCAGTACAGCTGAGCTTACTTGCAAGGAGCCTCCGGGTTTGCTGATTACATGGCTGCCCTCTTAACCTCCCTAACCATGGTGAAGAACCTCGCAATCCGATATTGGAAACCATGCTGTTACTAATCGTACATTCATAACACCACTAGAAATCATATCAACTAACTTGATTAACCAATGCGAGAATTATTTCCACATAATTCGGTATTTCGAGTCCCTCATCTCTGTCAAGGGCAATGTATCCGATCTTAATATGAGCCCACATATTTCAGCCATATTTAAACCTAATTCATATAAAGACATCCATACACTTTCTGGTTGACAGGTAGCTTGATACCATATGCGCAACTTACTTAAAGTCTCTTATTCTACCAAGGCAGCCATCTTAGCATGCCAACGAGATGACAGTAGATATAGGTAATGTATTCTCTATGCTTGCAACTACACTACTACCAAAGATTGGAAGCAACTAAAATGAAGTGACAATGCTACAAAGAGCGTGCATGGTTCACACCACGTGAAACATTATTAGAGAAAAGAATAAAACTATCATTAGACAGATTGGTATGTGTCTCAACATTTGGGTCAGACACAAACAAATTTAAACTGATTGTGCTACGAAATTGGCATTTATTAGAAAATCTAGAATTCCTATTCATCCGGCCTTTATTCGTGATGAAGAAAAACAGAAGTATTGGCCAAGAGATTGTCAGGTCAGACATTTTTTCAAAAGAAATCAAAAAGGATTTACGAAGTCAGTGGGGCATGAAACCTGTGGAGGGCCACCATAAGTGCGGTAATTGTGTCACTTGTGAATCCACGATAGAGGGAACTGAGTTTGTACATAGAGCAATGAAATGGAAACACACAATGTTTACTAATTGTAAGTCTAAAAACATTGTGTATGCTATAGTATGCCCTTGTGCCAAATTGTACATAGGCAAGGCAAATCAACAGATTAACCAGAGGTTAACACAACACAGATCCAGAATTAAAAAGAAGGTGATCACTGCCCCTATGGTGGATCACTTTATGAAGGCTGGGCATTCAGATTGTGATTTCAAATGGACCGTGTTGATCACACTTAATTTATCTAAGAAAATGGCAGATGTGGAGTCTCTATTGTTGGCAAAAGAGGCATACCTGATTATGAGATTTAATAGTGTACATTCAGGATTGAACGAAATGTCAGAAGTATCAAGAATATAATACCCAAATTGCAAATTTAAGATCTGCATGCAAACGGATTATTTGTTCGACAAAGTAAAACTGTTCATAATTACAGATCATGCCCTGATGTGTGTAGTACGAAATTAGATGGCCAAAGAGTAATGGATGTTTACCACCTACATCTAAGGATAAATCTATAGAATTGTATTCACTGTAATTTAAGTGTGATCACACTGTTTTTTAGAGAAACTGCAACTCCCATAATGCTTGGAATAATGTGAGGCGCAACTGGGAGAATCCAAAGGTTAAGCGTAATTCATTGATTCATGAATAATTTGAGATATTGTTGTCTGTAATTTGGAGGAGTAACTTTGCCATGCGTGAAATATGTGGAAAGATTTGATCAGTAAAGGTCTTGTCAGTCTCATGATACGGGTGAAATTATGAAAATGACTACAATACCCAGGAGCCCTAGTATGATGAGATTAATACAGGAAGACCACAGCAGAAAGTGACTTCCGTTTTCAAATTCACTGTGGAGCATGGGGAGACACGGCAACTTGTTTGGAAAAGGAGAAAAGTTGAGGACTAGGGGTATCGATGGGTAATGATGAAATTAGTACAGATATTCACGTGCGGGTTTAACAAGCTCCTCTATGTGATTTATTTGAATAGAATGCGAGTAAATGAGTGAAGAGCAGATGTTCATGAATAACTCTTTGGAAACGGTCCGCCAGTTCAGTAATACGAAGGTATGTTTCGCTCCCAACAAATTCCCGCTATGATGCATATGTATATAGCAAACAAGAAATAAGCTATAATTTGATAAAAGGGTGTTGATTCCCTCAACAGAGACGTATTCGAGTTACACCTAAAGCTAAGCAAATCTGCCAGAATTAGTGAATCGGTACCCTAAGGACACAAGAAAGGTAGCTTGTTTTTTTTCAGAAAAACAGTGGGATAGGGTAAAAATTAAGGGCCCTATTAGGATGGCGGACGGACCTGAGTCCGTCCGCCACCCCAGAGGAGGAGAGACCATCCGCAGGGGCAGCGGCGGTCCCTCGGTGTAAATTAGGATGTGACCGCCACCCTGGCGGTAACATCCTGTATGTTAAACATTGCGGCGGGTGCTGCTTGAAGCAGCAACCGCCGCAATGTTAAAACTGCATGCTTCGCATTTGCATGCACAAAGCGGCAGGTGCCTGCCGCTTTGTGGTGCAAATGCAGGGGGGTACCATAGGTACCCCCCATGTGCTACCCCCACCCCCTGTGGGGCCGCAACGGGCCCCCAAAGAAATCACCGTATGCCTTTCCACGGCGGAGAAGCCGCCGCGGAAAGGCATCTGTTCACCCCCATCCTAATATGGCTGGCAGTGTCTGTTAGACACCGCCTCCATATTAGAGCTTTACCACCGCGGTCAGGGGCAGATTGCGCATTTCCCACGTGCCAGGAGGCGCATAAAGATTTGCCTGTTGCAGAGTCCCTTGGTGTTAAGTATGGGCGGAAAATCCGTTACGCTCGCGGATTTTGCGGATTTTTGGGAAATTCGCAATCCGCGAGATTTGCGAATTTCCCGCAAAATCCGCAAATTCCCACGCAGCGGATTTTTTTGGCGGCGCGCGGCGTTGGTGATACAATTTTTGCGGCGCGCGGCGTTTATCATCGTTTGCCGAGTTGTTTTTTTCGATAGTTTGCGAGTGCTGCGCCATTTTGGATCTTGCTGTGTGATCCCGCGGGAATTGGCGAGCGCGATTACGTCATCGCGGCTTGCCAGCGATAGTTTGTCAACGCGAGTACGGCGAGATCACGTCTCGCGGTACTTCGCAATTGCGAGATTTGAGATGCGGCGAGCGAAAATATAAATTTGCAATTCTGCACAAGAAATCCACCAGCAAGCAGCATAAACCTTCTAGAAATGATGATTTTTATCTGAATAACTCCTTAGTTTGACATTTGCCTGCACTTTTTTAGCGAGGAGTCCATTTTGGGGAGGGGGGCAGGGGGGTGGGAGGAAGGAAGTGCCCCACAGTCTTCAACTTCCTGTTCCTGTTCAGCAGGCTCCTCCCAGTGCTTTGTCCATCTCCTGGTCACTTTTCATTTGGGTCTGGAGCTGGAAGGATTACTTTTTGTGGATGCTGCTGGATATTTGGATTTGAGGCCTTTTTGACTTTCTTTGGATCACTGTTGGATTAGAAATTTTACAAGTAAGTTTGTTTGGGGCATTACAGTTGCTGCAATTAAAATTTTGGAATTTTCGATTTTTGGGCTGTTTTGGGGCCTTTTGCCCAGGGGTACTCAGTGGTGGGTGGACTGAGTCTTTCTGTGGGTTGTCTTGAACTTAAACATCATGGAGGCCATGGATGAATTGGGATTGTGCTGATTTTTCTGTGTTTTTCGATTTTTGACCTGTTGTTGGGGCCTTGACCAGGGGTAGTGAGTGGTGCATGGGCCTAGTCTTTCTGTGGGCTGTCTTGAACTTAAACATCATGGAGGGCATGGATGGAATGGGATTGTGCTGATTTTTCTGTGTTTTTCGATTTTTGACCTGTTGTTGGGGCCTTGACCAGGGGTAGTGAGTGGTGCATGGGCCTAGTCTTTCTGTGGGGTGTCTTGAATTTAAACATCATGGAGGGCATGGATGGAATGGGATTGTGCTGATTTTGCAGTGTTTTTCGATTTTTGGGGGTGTTCATGGGGACAGGCCATGTGGGTGGGGGCCATTTTGAGTGCTGGTACAGGCAGGCCCTGGCCATGTGCTAGGAGGCAAGTGGCCATTTTGAATGCAGGCTTTGTTGTTAGGCCTCCAACCATTTTGCCTACTTTTCAACCTTTATTTATGCCCAGGGGTAGTGAGTCTTGCATGGGCCTAGTCTTTCTGTGGGTTGTCTTGAATTTAAACATCATGGAGGCCATGGATGGAATGGGATTGTGCTGATTTTGCAGTGTTTTTCGATTTTTGGGGGTGTTCATGGGGAGGGACATGCCATGTGGCTGGTGGCCATTTTGAGTGCAGCTACAGGCACTGGCCATGTGCTGGCAGGCAAGTGGCCATTTTGAATGCAGGCTTTGTTGTTAGGCCTCCAACCATTTTGCCTACTTTTCAACCTTTATTTATGCCCAGGGGTAGTGAGTCTTGCATGGGCCTAGTCTTTCTGTGGGTTGTCTTGAATTTAAACATCATGGAGGCCATGGATGGAATGGGATTGTGCTGATTTTGCAGTGTTTTTCGATTTTTGGGGGTGTTCATGGGGAGGGACATGCCATGTGGCTGGTGGCCATTTTGAGTGCAGCTACAGGCACTGGCCATGTGCTGGCAGGCAAGTGGCCATTTTGAATGCAGGCTTTGTTGTTAGGCCTCCAACCATTTTGCCTACTTTTCAACCTTTATTTATGCCCAGGGGTAGTGAGTCTTGCATGGGCCTAGTCTTTCTGTGGGTTGTCTTGAATTTAAACATCATGGAGGCCATGGATGGAATGGGATTGTGCTGATTTTGCAGTGTTTTTCGATTTTTGGGGGTGTTCATGGGGAGGGACATGCCATGTGGCTGGTGGCCATTTTGAGTGCAGCTACAGGCACTGGCCATGTGCTGGCAGGCAAGTGGCCATTTTGAATGCAGGCTTTGTTGTTAGGCCTCCAACCATTTTGCCTACTTTTCAACCTTTATTTATGCCCAGGGGTAGTGAGTCTTGCATGGGCCTAGTCTTTCTGTGGGTTGTCTTGAATTTAAACATCATGGAGGCCATGGATGGAATGGGATTGTGCAGATTTTTCAGTGATTTTCGTTTTTGGGGCCTGTACTTGTGGCCTTTTCACCAGGGGTATTTGAGTCTGGCATGGGCCTAGTCTTTCTGTGGGCTGTCTTGAACTTAAACATCATGGAGGGCATGGATGGAATGGGATTGTGCTGATTTTTCTGTGTTTTTCGATTTTTGACCTGTTGTTGGGGCCTTGACCAGGGGTAGTGAGTGGTGCATGGGCCTAGTCTTTCTGTGGGGTGTCTTGAATTTAAACATCATGGAGGGCATGGATGGAATGGGATTGTGCTGATTTTGCAGTGTTTTTCGATTTTTGGGGGTGTTCATGGGGACAGGCCATGTGGGTGGGGGCCATTTTGGGTGCTGGTACAGGCAGGCCCTGGCCATGTGCTAGGAGGCAAGTGGCCATTTTGAATGCAGGCTTTGTTGTTAGGCCTCCAACCATTTTGCCTACTTTTCAACCTTTATTTATGCCCAGGGGTAGTGAGTCTTGCATGGGCCTAGTCTTTCTGTGGGTTGTCTTGAATTTAAACATCATGGAGGCCATGGATGGAATGGGATTGTGCTGATTTTGCAGTGTTTTTCGATTTTTGGGGGTGTTCATGGGGAGGGACATGCCATGTGGCTGGTGGCCATTTTGAGTGCAGCTACAGGCACTGGCCATGTGCTGGCAGGCAAGTGGCCATTTTGAATGCAGGCTTTGTTGTTAGGCCTCCAACCATTTTGCCTACTTTTCAACCTTTATTTATGCCCAGGGGTAGTGAGTCTTGCATGGGCCTAGTCTTTCTGTGGGTTGTCTTGAATTTAAACATCATGGAGGCCATGGATGGAATGGGATTGTGCAGATTTTTCAGTGATTTTCGTTTTTTGGGCCTGTACTTGTGGCCTTTTCACCAGGGGTATTTGAGTCTGGCATGGGCCTAATCTTTCTGTGGGCTGTCTTGAACTTAAACATCATGGAGGGCATGGATGGAATGGGATTGTGCTAATTTTTCTGTGTTTTTCGATTTTTGACCTGTTGTTGGGGCCTTGACCAGGGGTAGTGAATGGTGCATGGGCCTAGTCTTTCTGTGGGGTGTCTTGAATTTAAACATCATGGAGGGCATGGATGGAATGGGATTGTGCTGATTTTGCAGTGTTTTTCGATTTTTGGGGGTGTTCATGGGGACAGGCCATGTGGGTGGGGGCCATTTTGAGTGCTGGTACAGGCAGGCCCTGGCCATGTGCTAGGAGGCAAGTGGCCATTTTGAATGCAGGCTTTGTTGTTAGGCCTCCAACCATTTTGCCTACTTTTCAACCTTTATTTATGCCCAGGGGTAGTGAGTCTTGCATGGGCCTAGTCTTTCTGTGGGTTGTCTTGAATTTAAACATCATGGAGGCCATGGATGGAATGGGATTGTGCTGATTTTGCAGTGTTTTTCGATTTTTTTGTGCTCTATAACTGAACTGATGTTCCTCTGTCTTCCATTTTTTTAGGTGCACAAGACTCAAGAGAACCACCAGTGCCAGGAAGAAGTCCTGCAGCGGTGTGTGTGTGCAGCATAACGTCACGCGACGTCACGTCTGGCCTCAGACAACTCTACAATTCGTGCAACTGCGGCCTGCTGTCTGACCTGCTCTGAAGAAGATGGCCCCAAAGAAAGTTCTCCGTAGCTCCTCTAGCAAGAAAGTTGCTAGTAAGGAGCAGAAGAAGCAAGTTACCAAGGAGGCTGGTGTGCCACCCGCCACGTTTTTTGGGAGAAAAAAAAAAAGTACGCCTGCAGCAGCAGGATCTGCTGGGGACCAAGCTGGGAGCAGCACCCCTGCTCCATTGGGTTCAGTGCCTCCACCACCACGCCAACTTAAGTCAAAGCCCTTGAGTGCTTCAGAGCCAGTCAGTGTACTTCTCCAATCACCATCGACCAGTGATGTTGGCTCATCGCAAGAAAGTAGCAGCAATGTCCCTGAATCAACACAGGTTGTTATAACTCATCTGACAAGTGTTGAACAACCACAGCCGCAACAACAACACCATGTGCAAGTACACGCCCAAGTACATGTGGAAGGAGAGGCAGCAAAAGGAGATGCGCAAGCAAAGGTGCATGGAGGTTCACAAGTGCCCACAATAGTTGTTCCTCCCGAAGTAGGGGCACATCAGGAAATCGACTATGAACCCGAGGTATCATTGGAAGCCACTCCTCCTGATGATCATTCATTGTCTTCCACATCCCTAGCAAGGAAAAGATCAAGGGGGGTGTCTACATCTTCTTCAAGCCCACCTCGTTCTGATGCAAGTGATCTGTCTTGGGAACCACAACTGCGGTCTGACAGTGAGGCACACCATGATCTGACACCGGTACCTAAGCGTAAAAGGAAGGTCGTCCAAAAACTCAAACCTATGGAGTGTGATGAGGCTCAACAAGAAGTGACAGATACTGCTGGTGATGAAGCCTCTCACGATGACGACGAGCCAGTCATCACAAAGGTCACTGCAGCCCCACCGGGCATGCAGCAAAGAGACATTTTGACCCTATCCCGAGAAGCTGCTGAGCGTGATGATGATGTCGGCGAGGAGGCAATGGAAATGGAATCATTAGATTTGGAGTTAAGTAGTACACCAAAACCTACCGCTTCCATATTTCTTCCTCGCAAGAAGGTACCCACCTCGTCCTCGACCTCAATTCGTGGTGGTGAAAGTGCAAAACGTACTGAAGTTCGGCAATCCACATCCTCCACTTCATCTGACATTAGCAGCAGGACCACCACCACCACCAGTATCGCCGCCTCCTCCGGCCCCCGAAGACATTTCAAGTCTCCAGTTTGGGACTTCTTTAGTGTTTGCCCAAAAAAGGAAAACGTAGCCATTTGTAGCATTTGTAAGCTTCGAGTTAGTCGTGGTAAGTTGGGTTCCAACTATGGTACCGGAGGCCAGAGAGGTCATCTTAGGAGAACGCACGATGTCCAATGGTTTGCGCACCTACACGCGATCAAGGAAGCCGGAATTGCACGCAATGAAAACGTTGTTTTTTCATCTGATGATGACGAGGGGGAAGAAGACGATTCAAACACTTCACTTACACCCAGTTCCCCTGTCAGCAGCACACCCCATGGGAGCCACACTAAGAGTGTGGGAGAGAGTGAGACATCAATGCGGAAAAGTTCATCAGCGAGCGTAACTGGGTCGAAGAGATCATCATCATCCCGTAAATCCTTGGTCCAGGGCAACATTAAAAAGATGTTGTTTACAGAAGCGCAATATGAACGCAACCACCCAATGACCCGTCTGTATAACACTAAGCTGGCTAAAATGCTAGCTCTGGACCTTCTCCCTTTTTCTTTTGTAGAAGGGGTTGGTTTTCTAGAATTAGTGACAGCGCTCTGCCCTAAATGGAAGGTTCCTAGCCGGTTCTATTTTGCCCGAGTTGCGGTTCCAGCACTACATGAAGATGTTCTGAAGGTGATTGGGGCAGCTTTGCAGAAGAGTGCTGTTCACACTATACATCTGACAACAGACATGTGGACCAGTGGCGCAGGCGCTGATTACATGTGCATCACTGCACACTGGGTCTCTTTTTCAGGGGCTAAATCAAAGCTAAACGCAGGTGTTGACACGAACATTGTTTTTAAAGGTGCTCGGAAACATGCAACACTAGCCATGTTTGGTTTGGAGAAACGTCACACAGCAGAAAACATTTTGGATGTCTTTAACACAAAGGTCCTTAACTGGCTGTCCCCACTAAAATGCAAGGTTGGTTATGTTTCCACGGACAATGGCGCCAATATAGTTAAGGCCATGAGGGACGGTTACTATTTCAGAGTGCCGTGTTTGGCGCACTGTATAAACCTGGTTGTCCAAAAATTCTTGGGTAATAAAGGCAGTGCAGCGTACAGTGTATTGGAGACCTGCCGAAAAATGTGCAAGCATTTCAGGCATTCTTTTAAGGCCCGGAGTCAGCTGAGGAGCCTGCTATATCAACGTCAAATGCCAGTGAAAGCACTCATCCAGGAGGTGGTAACACGTTGGAACTCAACCTTCTACATGCTTGAGCGTCTGTATGAGCAGTATACGGAACTCGATCAATATTTCCTTAAAGAGGGTACAGAGGAGCTGAGGATGGGTGGGCCGCAATGGAACATAGTTGAAAGCCTGACACGCATGCTTCGTCCTTTTGAGTTCTTCACGCGTGCAGTCAGCAAGGAGGACTCTAATTTGGGAAAAGCTATCCCATTGTTGTACATGCTGGAGGACCAACTGAAGGAGGTGTGTTCTGTGTTTGGAAAAGATGACAAAAACCAAGACTCTTTGCTTCTGGCTGAGCAATTATTAGAGCTCCTACAAGGTGATGAACGTCTTAAAAAGATCCACTCAGAACAGCATTACATTTGTGCTACTATTCTGGAACCACGCTACAAAAAGGCGCTGGCAGGCCAAGCATTCTTTCCTTTTGATGATGAACATGTTCCAAAGAACAAACGTTGGCTAGCCTTGTCAGCCAAGAAGTTTGAAACAGAACGGCTGGAAATTGAAGGAAATGGCAGTACATCAGCAGGCCATCCCCAGTCAAAACAATCCACTTCTGCACCTCTGGCTGTGGCACAAGTGACCTCTCAGCCGTTAAAGACACCGGCAACCGGATCATCTGCACGAAAGACAACAGAAACATTGGAGGCTGAAGAGGATTGGCTAGCTCTGCGTGGGTTTGGTTCTCAAAAGGTCAGAGGCACAGCAAGAGCTAAGCAAAGTGGAGGAACCTTGGATGAGGACCTTGAGTCGATGGTGAAGGACTATCTGAATGACTCAACAGAGGTCTATGTTAATTCTGACCCATTGGCGTATTGGCATGGGAAAAAAGAATTGTGGCCACAGCTCACCAACCTGGCTTTAAACTACTTGTCTTGCCCACTCGCAAGCGTGTCTTCTGAACGGGTTTTCAGTGCGGCTGGTGGGATTGTAACTCCCAAACGGAGCCGCCTCTCGCCCAAAAATGTGGAGAGGTTAACAATGATCAAGATGAATCAGCACCTCATACCACCAGATTTCAGAGTACGAGAGAGCATGCCGGATGAAGAGGAGGTGGCCAGCAACATAGATGAGGGAATTTCTACTCTGTCAGGTGACACTGAGCTCACCCTGCCTGAATTCGCAGAGTATGATGACAAAGCCTTATTCTTATTCCTGGACCGTGATACCGAGCCCTGAAAATCAGACAACGAATCAATAACTTTCTTTTTCATCCTTATTCACTTTTATTCCTGTGTGTCTGTCTTTCTTTGTTGTGCACAGTTAATATAATTCAAACTTTAATCAGATAATCACAAAAACAAGCCCATCAGCAGAACTGTCTTCACTTGTTTGCGAATTGATTTGAAGGTGCCGCAGTCTGCATTCCTCAGGTTCAGAAGTTCCGAAGAACATGCTCCTCTATCCTCCTCCTCCAGACTCCTATTTCCATCAAAGCAGAGGGCTGGTTTACGCCCAATGAAGAAAGACTCAGCACTTGTGGGGGTGTTGTTCTACCTCTTTGCAGGTGAGTTGACGGGTCTCTGGGGCCATTTCTGGGAAGCACTAAAAGTGGTTTGGACCAAATCCGAGGCGGAAAATTTTTTGTGTTTTTGATGACTTGCTTGCCTTTGAGGTGCTCTTAGGGGGGGTTCCGTCTGTTTGTGGGTGAGTTTCGTGGTCTGGGAGCATTGCTGGGACACTCTAATCTTGATTGCATTTGCTTTTCAGGAAATCCGTTGTGCCAACCCCGACTTATGGCCTAGCTACGCAGCGCGTTTGGACCGAAGGCCCAGAAATATTGCAAGTATGAGATTTTGCTTTTGGCCTGTTTGGGGGTGTTATGCTTCCTGGCGGGTGGGTTGGCGGGTCTTGGGGCATTCCTGGGAAGGTCTAATACCGGGTAGAAGTGGTTGGGACAAAATCCAGGCCGATTTTTTTTTGGCTATTTCTGACATTTTGCTCTATGTAGCGTTTTCGGGGGCCTGTTTGGGGGGCTTCCTGGTGTTTGTGGGTGAGTTTCGTGGTCTGGGAGCACTGCTGGCTATATATACTTTACTTTGCAAGAGGTTTGAAGCAAATCCATGGTGGCAGAGGGGAGTTAGGGCCTAGCTGCAGAGCGCGCGCGGAGTGATTTGGGAAATTTGTGAAAAATTGACTAAGTCCCCATTTTTGTACTTTTGCTCTTTGGCTGTTTGGGGGTCTTCTACTCGTTTTCTCCTGGGTTGACGGCTCTGGGGCCATTGCTGGGAAGCTCTAATACCGGATAAAAGTGTTTTGGACCAAATCCCAGGCGGAAATTTTTTTGTGTTTTTGATGACTTGCTTGCCTTTGAGGTGCTCTTAGGGGGGCTTCCTGGTGTTTGTTGGTGAGTTTCGTGGTCTGGGAGCACTGCTGGGACACTCTAATCTTGATTGCATTTGCTTTTCAGGAAATCCGTCGTGGCAACCCCGACTTATGGCCTAGCTACGCAGTGCGTTTGGACCGAAGGCCGAGAAATATTGCAAGTATGAGATTATGCTTTTGGCCTGTTTGGGGGTGTTATGCTTCTTGGCGGGTGGGTTGGCGTGTCTTGGGGCATTCCTGGGAAGGTCTAATACCAGGTAGAAGTGGTTGGGACAAAATCCAGGCCGATTTTCTTTTGGGCTATTTCTGACATTTTGCTCTATGTAGCGTTTTCGGGGCCTGTTTGGGGGGCTTCCTGGTGTTTGTGGGTGAGTTTCGTGGTCTGGGAGCACTGCTGGCTATATATACTTTACTTTGCAAGAGGTTTGAAGCAAATCCATGGTGGCAGAGGGGAGTTAGGGCCTAGCTGCAGAGCGCGCGCGGAGTGATTTGGGAAATTTGTGAAAAATTGACTAAGTCCCCATTTTTGTACTTTTGCTCTTTGGCTGTTTGGGGGTCTTCTACTCGTTTTCTCCTGGGTTGACGGCTCTGGGGCCATTGCTGGGAAGCTCTAATACCGGATAAAAGTGTTTTGGACCAAATCCCAGGCGGGAAATTTTTTGTGTTTTTGATGACTTGCTTGCCTTTGAGGTGCTCTTAGGGGGGCTTCCTGGTGTTTGTGGGTGAGTTTCGTGGTCTGGGAGCACTGCTGGGACACTCTAATCTTGATTGCATTTGCTTTTCAGGAAATCCGTCGTGGCAACCCCGACTTATGGCCTAGCTACGCAGTGCGTTTGGACCGAAGGCCGAGAAATATTGCAAGTATGAGATTATGCTTTTGGCCTGTTTGGGGGTGTTATGCTTCTTGGCGGGTGGGTTGGCGGGTCTTGGGGCATTCCTGGGAAGGTCTAATACCGGGTAGAAGTGGTTGGGACAAAATCCAGGCCGATTTTTTTTGGGCTATTTCTGACATTTTGCTCTATGTAGCGTTTTCGGGGGCCTGTTTGGGGGGCTTCCTGGTGTTTGTGGGTGGGTTTCGTGGTCTGGGAGCACTGCTGGCTATATATACTTTACTTTGCAAGAGGTTTGAAGCAAATCCATGGTGGCAGAGGGGAGTTAGGGCCTAGCTGCAGAGCGCGCGCGGAGTGATTTGGGAAATTTGTGAAAAATTGACTAAGTCCCCATTTTTGTACTTTTGCTCTTTGGCTGTTTGGGGGTCTTCTACTCGTTTTCTCCTGGGTTGACAGCTCTGGGGCCATTGCTGGGAAGCTCTAATACCGGATAAAAGTGTTTTGGACCAAATCCCAGGCGGAAATTTTTTTGTGTTTTTGATGACTTGCTTGCCTTTGAGGTGCTCTTAGGGGGGCTTCCTGGTGTTTGTGGGTGAGTTTCGTGGTCTGGGAGCACTGCTGGGACACTCTAATCTTGATTGCATTTGCTTTTCAGGAAATCCCTCGTGGCAACCCCGACTTATGGCCTAGCTACGCAGTGCGTTTGGACCGAAGGCCGAGAAATATTGCAAGTATGAGATTATGCTTTTGGCCTGTTTGGGGGTGTTATGCTTCTTGGCGGGTGGGTTGGCGGGTCTTGGGGCATTCCTGGGAAGGTCTAATACCGGGTAGAAGTGGTTGGGACAAAATCCTCGCGGAAAAGCCTTTTGGCACTTTTTGTAACTTAGGGTTCGTTAGGGTTAGCCCTAGCAGCAGGATTGCATGTGTTTCGGGGTGTTCTAGATTTTTCCAACTGAGTTCTGGGGTCTTAGAGCACTCGTGAGAATGTGTAATTTTGGTTGCAAGTCATTTGAAGAAAATCCATGGTGGGAAAGGGGGGATTTGGCATAGTTAAAGAAAGCCTTTGCCACTATTCTTAACTTAGGGTTCGTTAGGGTTAGCAGTATTTCTATTGCATGTGTTTGAGTGGGGGGGATTTCGAGTCTTGGAGCGATGCTGGCTATGGCTACTTTTGCTTGGTTGCTTGCAAGTGGTTTGAATGCAATCCACGGTGGGTAAGGGGTAATTAGGAAGGGGGTACTTCGGCCTACTTTTACTTTCAAAGTAAGTTTTGTCACCAGTTTTCTGCTAGGCCTCGTTTTTTGAGATTTGATTGGGGGTCTTCTACATTTTTGCGACTGGCTTTAGTAAGGGTCTGGGTGGGAGCACTGCTAGGAAGATCTAATTTTGTTCTAAAACACAGTTTACAGTACACCTAGCTTGAGGGGCAAGATCCGCTACATTAATTTGCCCATACTTATTTATCCTTCAAAAGGTGACTCAGAGTACGCACTTTCAAAAATATTGTACTGTCTACTAGGAAGATCAAATTGTGACTTTTTGCACTCCACAGCCTACATACCTTATATTTATTTATCAGTGGTGTTGTAATATTATATCACTTCCTGTTTTTCGTTGAATAATTACAGGCCGGGTTTCAGTCTCTGCAATGGGGAAAAAAGGATGGAGTCAGGCTTCACAGTAGCGAGCCACAATTCAGCATCAGGCAGGCAGTGGACAGGGTGTCTTCTGGTGACCAACATCGATGGACGAAGCGTCGGCTGCAATGGAGGAGTGCCGCTAATAGGAGGATTTTTTTTCTGCAGGCAACTTACTTACCACTTCCAACAGGACCACTACAACCACATAGATACAGTATCCCTTGCCTTTTTCTCTGACTGTGACTGCATTTCTTGGATCTCTCTCTGCTTCTAAATTGATCCCTTAACACATCACTTAGTCCACTCCACTATCACATCTGCACCACACATAGTCATTTGTAAGTGCTTCTACGTAATTCGCAAGTCGCAGCACGCCCCAGGCCGTAGAGGACTGGGATGGCCCCAATGATGAAGCATGTCACCAAGGGGCAACCCTGGTGAGTGAGGGGACACCTAGAAAACAAGCAATTTCTCCTTTTCTATCTACTATACCTTCCAGACCAACCCCACTGAGTGTTGTTGTGAATGGATTTATAGTGACCAGCAAGGCTCTCGGGTATCTGGCTAAGTACAGAGACCTTATGTTGAATATCGTTATCAATAATTCCACACAGGCCCTGTACTGTCGCATTCTTTCTTCCACAGTTGTCGAATGTACTACTTACTTTTCACTGACATGCATGCAGTAGTGCATGCACTTTCAAAGATTGATGGATAGGTTTGTACCCAAAGAATTGTTTATGTTCCATTGTTTGTCTATGCTGTGCTTTTTTTTACAGGGTGTCTTCTGGTGACCAACATCGATGGACGAAGCGTTGGCTGCAATGGAGGAGTGCCGCTAAAAGGAGGATTTTTTTTCTGCAGGCAACTTACTTACCACTTCCAACAGGACCACTACAACCACATAGATACAGTATCCCTTGCCTTTTTCCCTGACTGTGACTGCATTTCTTGGATCCCTCTCTGCTTCTAAATTGATCCCTTAACACATCACTTAGTCCACTCCACTATCACATCTGCACCACACATAGTCATTTGTAAGTGCTCCTACGTAATTCGCAAGTCGCAGCACGCCCCAGCCCGTAGAGGACTGGGATGGCCCCAATGATGAAGCATGTCACCAAGGGGCAACCCTGGTGAGTGAGGGGACACCTAGAAAAAAAGCAATTTCTCCTTTTCTATCTACTATACCTTCCAGACCAACCCCATTGAGTGTTGTTGTGAATGGATTTATAGTGACCAGCAAGGCTCTCAGGTATCTGGCTACAGAGACCTTATGTTGAATATAGTTATCAATATTTCCACCCACGCCCTGTACTGTCGCATTCTTTCTTCCACAGTTGTCGAAAGTACTACTTACTTTTAACTGACATGCATGCAGTAGTGTATGCACTTTCAAAGATTGATGGATAGGTTTGTACCCAAAGATTTGTTTATGTTCACAATTGTTCGTCCATGCTGTGCTACTTTTTCTTGTCTCCCAAAACCTTTCCCAAAAACCCCCGTACCCATCCATTTTTCAAACCCTAACCCTCTTCCCCCCGGGCTGTGTGGTTTTGATTGATGTGTGACTAAATTACAGCAATAAATCCACACACTTGCTGGGGAGGATAAGGGGATAGCAACAGGCTGGTGAAGAAATCCGAGGATATATTCTTACTCTGCTTGACAAAGACCCATGGCTAATGTCAAAGAACTTCAACCGAATTAGTTATACTTTAACATTTGTTAGGCTACAACGTGGCACTGTTCTAGTGTACTTCTGTCACCTGCTATATTCTGTATTGTACCTTTGTATTGCTCAGGAGGACAAACCAGATTTCATTTTCTTTTTTTTCATAGGCAAGCAACTGCCACTGTGTCACACCACTAGTACCACCGCTATGAGGAAATTTTATCCGCCCAGGATTGCCAACCTTATTTGCTGTTTCCCGTGGAGCCAGCCCTGGGCCTAGCCCTACTTGCAAACAGAAATTACAGGTAAGATAGGCGTTTGGTTGGAGGTAGTATAATGGAGTATTAGGAGAGACGAGAGATTTGATTGACGGTAGTACTACTAAAGTCCTAGGACTATTCAGGAAAACAAACTTACTGTTATGTTAAACCCCCACCCACCAGACTCAAAAGCAGTAAAAAACAGGTATTGTCAGATAAAGTTTCAAAAAGTATATTTTTATAGCCCTAACAAAAGAATCTCCCGCAAGACCCTCCCTAACCCCAACGATTGTCCTTCAAAAGTCCCTAAAAATCACAACTCCCAATTCCCACCCCCCAAAAGTCTCTAAAAAAGGGGCAAGGGACACTATGGCAGGGTGCTGTTGGAATTAGCAGCCAGGGCATCATGCTCCTTGCGGAGGGTGGCAAGTTCGAAGCGGAGGCCCTCCACCACGTTCTTATAATTATGGACCTCCTGCTCCAGGTAGGACAGTCTGAGGGATAAGCGGCGCCGGTGTGCCTTGCAAATCCTGTGAGGGGCAGCTGCTTTCTTTGCTGCTGGGCGGTGGCGTTTGGCTTTGGTAGCCCGGCTCCGTACCGCTGGAGCACTGCGCTGGCTGGCAGCCCGCACAGAGGAGGATGCAGCTGTCCCAGTGGACGTTGTTGTTGTACCAGACTGCGTCTCCTCCTCCTCCTCCAGGGCCAACAGCCGCCGATATTCAGCAACAGTGGCATCCAGCCTCCGTTGCCGGGCCATTCGAGCCAGCTCCTTCCTCCTTGATGGTGTCTTGGATTTGGAAGGAGCAACTACATGAAAAAAGAAAGACATAGTCTGTAACCAATGCTCCTTAAGATTAACACAAAATGATTGAGCAGAAAGTTGTCACAGTACAAGTAGCAAATTGAAAGCACAGTGCATGACTATTGAGGACAGTATCTATGTAACCTCCGACTTCTTCATCCTTGTTCTAACATTAGTGGGAGTTTGAGGAACAAATTCTACGAGCACTATGGACTTCTATTACAGTCGACTATGACAGTACACCACTCTTATTCTTCTTCTTCTCTCTTGTTTAGGAAAATTGGTACGTTATCTTATGCAAGCCGGCATAATGCCAGCGCAGTGAACTTGCACCCGAGAAAAACAGACGCACACCATGGTGAGTGAGACAGACTTGCGTTACTGTACCGGTCCAGTACATGCAGGTGGTGAAGCTCTTACTTTTCTATTACGGGTGGCACTGAGAATACTCTGTTAAAAGGGCTACTGCTTAATTAATTTAGCTTTCACCCTACAGTGCAAATGAGTATTAGAAAAGGAAAATGAAGAAGCTAAATTATCTGATTATCTATCACTTCACATGGGATGTATTTGATGACATATGGGATGACTTTAGGTGCTTTGCTTATTATTGAGTGAACAGTGATACCCCCACACATGAATGACGTACTACTACTAAACTAAAGTTATTAAGGGAGGTAGGGAGTGTCCACCGTAATAACTGGATATATGCTGTGCTTGCAGTTGCAATACAAACTACTGCTACTATTCATGGTAGTCTTTGGACAACGTTACAACTTCTTTTCCTTGCCTTTCCTACACTGGAACGGACGTGCGGGTGCGGTGTTACATGCTCTTCAAAGTAACACTTAGTTCATCCAGTGACCGTCTACTCTCTCTAGATTCACATATGCTATCTAAGAGTCAGATAGTACCATGAATGATCCAGGCATCCATCCATTCAAAGTATATTGCACACATACAGTTTCTGTCTCACCCACCCAGGCTGTTCTCCTTCCACCCATCCTTGCTTCATCATTCACCCAGCCATGCACCATACCATTTTCTTACCTTCCTAGCCACCTCGGGGACCAAGCAAACACATATCATTCTTCTTTGCCAGTCATCATTACTTTTCTCGTGCTTCCACACTTACTTACACCCTTCTTTCGCTTTTCGTTCATCCCATCCATCAAGTTCACCTCAGATCTGATTGGGATTCTTCTCGCCAAAAACTTCACAGCTAAGTCGAAGTACATTTAGAGGAGGCTACTACTTGCTTTTTTTATAATACACCCGTGCAGAAAGCACACTCTGCAGTCTTCAATCTCAATGACTAAGGAATGTATAGCTTACCTCTGCCCGCCACCACCGTGTGAACCCTCACAGGCATGTCCTTTTCCGGCACTTGCACCGCCTCCTCCCCAGAGTTGTCCTCCTCGTCCAATGCCACCACCACCTCCGCGCTGGCCCCGTCTCCAGATGTTCCACCTACAAAGTACATTTAATAATGTTAGAATACACCACTCACTACTATATAATATTTGGTCTAGGAGGAAGAAAGAAATGTGAAAAAAAGTGTACAATTTAATAATTTTTGACTGTGTACTCTAGAGTAAAAATGTCCCTTTTTCCAGGGAAGGCTGTTGTCTTGCTGCACTTTTTGGCACAACTGATGAATGTTTGCTTTTTACTTTTTAACACGCACCACTTTTTCTCCTAACAGACAGAACCTTGACTTCTAAGAACACGAGCAGGATCAAGTTCAAACCAGGTGAGAGCTCGGCTCGACCACAAGAAATGTGTCCAATTAATCGTCAGCACTAAGCACTTTTCCATTTTCAGTTACACGTACACTTTTATGACAAACTTGAATTTAATAAATGTGTTTACTTTTAATAAAGCTTTTAAACTTAAATAGACTCTGTGGTTTTTGGTCCTCCAGACTAGAGTGGATGAGCTAAAGGTTTTTGAATTTTTGCAAGCATGAGTCCGTGCCTCTGCCATCGGTGACTTTGGGAGCTAAATGACTCTGCCACACTATCTAGTCAGTAAGGAGATTGGGGGTTCAACTACAAAGTCTGTTATCACTGAGGTATGTGGAAAGTCTAACAGTTACAGCACCTATTATAATTGATAAGCTAAGCGATGCATTATTTAGTGTCCATAGTTCTGTTTGTGCAGATTTGTCCCTGCAACAGTAGTAGAATGGATTGTCCTCCTATCCAAACCAAAAGTAAAGTAGTATCTTATTATTTCTTGGTGGTGGTCATTCACCTTTTTATTGTTGGCAATGGTCAAAGCATAAACATTTAGAATACTTGAAAAGACATTATGGACAATCCCAGAGGACTACACTCAGTGCATAGAGCTATTGCTGACTAGAATGGGAGTCCAATGGAAATGCCAAATGTGCAATCTTAGTTAGCTACACAGACAGACTGATAAGAATAATCTAGTAATACCACACGGAGTCATAGTCGAGGCAGGATAAGAATTTAGATCCTGTCTACAAGAAGATCAAAGACGATTTAGAAAAAATCGAATGAGGAACGCTAGGAAAAAATAAGTACTCTATATTAAAATTAAAACTTACTGGGGCCAGCAAAGGAGCCCTCGACTGCCCGGTCCTGGCCTGCATCGACAACAGCACCCTCCTCCTTCTCCTCCTGTGTCCTCCTCTTGCCCCTGGGGGAAGCTGATGTACAACATGAAAGAAAGAAAAACAGAAAACATGGATGATATTTCTCAACCAAATCAAACATTTAAAAAAGAACTAACAAAGTAACAAAATATTTTTGCGAAATAGCAAATAGGGAACGACTCCACGGGATATATTATTGACCAATCTCATGTGGTCGACTACGTCATTACTTTAGTATTGCTTGATTTGCGGACCGTCGAATTGGAAACTACCCTATGTAACTCACTAAACAAAGTACTAAAAAGGTTTGCCTAGGATTGGCAGGCAGCAGTCCGCAGCACGCAAAGTGACAGCCAAAGTCCATCGTGATTGAAGATCAGCGACAACACTAAAGTTTCCTACTATATTCACCAGTCATTAAAATACTCAAACTATTAATCCACCACCACTATTTCTTCTTATCGCCATGTGTACAAAGGAAGGACTGGACTTGAGTCTGTAGGGGCTGATTTAGAAGGCCCTTGCGGCTCTTTTGCTCCATTGTTGCGTGACTTTTGTGATGCAACGACAGCACAAAAGAGGCGCAATGGTGCGGCGTATATTAACAACGTGACGCATCTGGGAGATGCATCACGTTGTAAAGCCCTGCGTCAATAGGGGTGTTCCGGCGCAAGGGAGGGCGTTCCTGCGCAGGAACGCATCCTAAAAGTGGCTGAGGGAAATCTACAAGATTTCAATCAGTCACTTTGAGGACAATGATGCGTGACTCAAACCCTGCGCCTGCTTGAAGCAGACGTACGGCTTGACGCAGCATTGGGGAGATAGGGCACCCCAGATCATTGATGGAGCTGCACCATCGTTGCGACGCAACTCCAGCAATGCGCCGCCTTTACGGCACAGATGCGTAACGCTTTGGTGACGCTTTGGGCCCATGGCGCGCCGCATTGTAAATACGGCGCACCATGGGTGATGGTGGCGTGACGCATAATTACTGGCGCATCCCTGCAACTTTGCAGGGATGCGCCGGTAATTAAAAATCTGAACCTTAGTGTGTAGCATTACGCAGTTCTTCCAACTACACTCATACATAATTTCACAGGCCAATGAAATGAACACAAAATCTAAAACAAATAAGCATAGTAGCAACACTACTGAGAAGAAGGAGAGCAGTGTACCTGAAATGCACAGAAGATTTTGAAATAAAATTTACCTACAATGTAATGAGCAGCATTATTGCTCTTGGTAAAAAACAAAAATTTGCAATATAATAACACAGCAGGAGAAAACATAGTAGTAAAGACATAGCTACTACTACTCACCAAGCCTGGGGATCTCAAGGCCAAGGAGGTCGAGCAGATCTCGCTCACGGGTCAGGACATCCGTCCAGCGGTGGGTGGCCTGGTTGTAGGTGCGCCAGACCCGAGAGTGGTGGTAAATGGCCTGGCACACCTTCTCCCACCGCTTCCGGCGCTCCCGGGCCCCGTACCCGGCACTGATCTCGCCGCCTCCCATGATGGTCCTGGGGAGGCGGCGCTGAACATAAAAAATGAGTTGGGCCACCTCCTCCGGGGTAAAGATCTCCCGTGGCATCACTAGCTCCCCCCTCAAACGCCCGCACGGGAGCCGGACACGGGGTGCGGGACCCTTCCCCTTCTCGGGATGCTTCCCGGCTCCCTTCACCATGGTCTGGGCGGAAAGGAATAAAGAAAATAGAATAGGGAAGAGAAGAAAAGAAAAGAGTTTACAAAAGTAGTTTAAAATTAACCAAAAGTAGCAGTAAACACAAAAATATAGGGCTAGAAAAATAGAGGGATAGATAATAAGTAAAATAGATCAAAAAAAACTTCAAACAAGCAAAGGATGGCAGAGATTGACAGAGGATACAAAGACCATGCCCAGAACCATAGCAATGAATGAGAAACAAGATGGCCGCGCCCGTTCACGACCGCGCGGGTAAGTTCGCGCGAGATTTTCCTTGCGAACACGCGCGAGACTGTACTGGCAAGCCGCGGACTTTGCGAGATTACACTTCGCGCCCGGAAACGGAAATACGTCAGGCAAACAAGATGGCTGCGCCCTTGAACGACCGCGAGGGTAACTTCGCGTCTTGCGCTATGAGCGGCTCGCAAAAACGCACAAAACCTTGCCAACTAACACGCCGCAAAAAAAACAAATTGCATATTCGCACGAATTTGCGGCTTCCGAATCCGATCTCGCGCGTGTTCGCACCCCGCGAACCCCGCAAAATTGCAGAAAAACGAGTTTTTCAAAACTGAAAGCACTCGGCAGGGGCAAGAGTTCAAACTCATCATTAGTAACAATTCCCGGTAGTGCTTCCTGACTGGGGCCCCTCCAGAATTCAGTTGCTAGTTGCAACAATTGTATGACCCTGCTCTGACCCTCACAGCAGGCTCATACAATAGCTACAAGTAGGCCACAAAGAAGGTCCTGGGGAAAAAAAATGCACTGCAACAGAAAGCAAAATTACAGATAAGGAAGCAGGTGCCAGACTGGAATTTTAAAACAGTGACAAATTAATAAACTAACCCCAAATTAATTCATCTCAGTTGAAGCAGGGCTGGTGTGCTTGCTTTTCCCCCCCATAATCTACAGTACTGATGAACCAGAGGGTTGCATTGATGTAACAGAGGGTTGCAGTGGTGAAACAGAGGGTGCTGGGAACCTGTTTTGATGAACCAGACGTAGAAACAACATAATTCGCGACCGTTGCGCGACGAAATGTAAGTTCGCAATTGCGAACTGGTACGAAACTCTCGCAAACCGGCAGAAATCCTTGCGAACACAAAAAAAAAAAAAATCCGCAAATTCGCAAGAATTCGCGGATTTTGCAGATTGCGAGTTCGCAAATCCGCAAAATTCGCGAACGCGAGATTCGCAAAATTCGCCCATGCTTACTTGGTGTTCGTTGCTGTGTTGTTTCCTTCCCTCGCTGCCGGGCTTAGCTCCGCCCCCCGCCTTTACCGACCGGCCGGGCTTCGCTCTGCCGGTCCAGCGCCCCGGATCACATTGCCTGACTGCAAGCCCCAGGAGCCACAGGGGCAGATTGCGCATTTCCCACGCGCCAGGAGGCGCATAAAGACTCGCCTGTTGCAGAGTCCCTTGGTGTTCGTTGCTGTGCTGTTTCCTTCCCTCGCGGCCGGGCTTAGCTCTGCCCCCCGCCCTCACCGACCGGCCGGGCTTCGCTCCGCCGGTCTAGTGCCCCGGATCACATTGCCTGACTGCAAGCCCCAGGAGCCACAGGGGCAGATTGCGCATTTCCCAGGCGCCAGGAGGCGCATAAAGACTCGCCTGTTGCAGAGTCCCTTGGTGTTCGTTGCTTGTCCAAAATACTACTGGAATCGAAAGCCAAATTTGTCCAGAAATTGTCAACAGATGGAATGTTTGACACACACTTGAGAAAATTATTGAGAACATTTCTTGCTGGTGGTGGAAGAGGTCTTGCCATCCTCACCTCCTGGGAAAAAATGTGGACGTCCCCTTCTATGGGTGGTGGGGTCCACAGTTGCAGGGGCTGGGGTGGGGGAAGTTGGTTCTTCTGTTGGCAAGGCCTCCCTTCCAGTGGTGTTGGCAGATTTAGATGTCCCAATTGTTGTAGGAACACAGGGAGGAGTAGCTGGTGCTGGGAAAAGCCTGCACATATGGATGTAAGAGCCCTGCAGCACTTCAATCAGGGAGCCCATATTTGAGTTGTAAGCCTTCACTTAATGGTTGAGCTCCCTCTGAAACTGCTTCATCTCCTGAGCTCGGTGTGTACCACTACCTGGCCCTTTATGTCTTTGGACTGATGGTAGGTTTCCACAGCATAGACAATGGTGTTCTGAGTAATGGTGACCCCAGTGGCCACACTGACCTAGCCAACAAAGGCCCCACCCATGACCCCTAGCCCCACTACCCTGTGCCCTTGGCCCAATGTACCTCATTGAACTGGTTCCTGGATGAGCTGGAGCTGGTGTGCTCTTCCCATCACCCAGAACTGGGAGGGCACACAATCAGTGTCATAGTGGTAGGAACACAGGAAGTGGTGTCTTTGGTATGCTGAGGTGTTACAGCTAGAGTGGGAGGTGTTGATGTGAGCGTAGCCAGTGTCATTAGCTTTCTGCCCATACTGACCAGATGGGCAACATGCTCCATGTTCCCAGGAGTGTTGTTGTTACTGAAGACTTAATCCTGGGCTGGGGTGGAGGTCACTGCAGTGGCAGATTGCTAGCCTCGCACTCTGCCAGTTGGACTTGTTGAGAAATTGAGAACATGTTTATTATTAATAGTGTGTATTGAATATTCAAATCTTTCAAGACAAAAATATAGATACATAGGAGTCAAAATAGGCAGTGATTACTGTGATGATAGCTTACAGTGGTATTGCACATATTATCATAACCTTTAGCAATTTTCAAACAGTACAATTTGAAATAAGCAGTTAATGAGATGCCCTGAAATGTTCATGAAGTGATTAGGAAGTAGACCTAACATCCCCCAAACATTCAGCTAAACACAGTGCAGAGATAAAATGTGTAATTGACAATTCCAAGGCCTAGTTGACTACACAACAGACATTTCCAGAACTAGAATGAATGTTTGTCATTAGTCATTATGTGAACAGCGCAGAGTCAATGTTTGCGAACATAACTTATATCCAGCATAGCAAATTCCATAACTTAAAATTTTTGTGTCAACAAAGTTTGATTTGTGAAAATCATGACATAAATGTAATTGTTTGAGAAGAACAGGACAACATTTAGCAAACAACACAAGCCATTTTCATATGAGAGCATTTAATAGGGATGCATCACTACATGACACTTTACCTTATTTTGAAACCTGTTAGACAAGAGAGAATGAGCAATAGGGGATAGCAATATTCTTTTGAGAGACGGAAACAGAGCATCAATGTAGTTGTAGTCATTTCAAAGACAACCTACCAACACTTATAAAATGGTTAGTGGAACTTAACTGTGAAAAATATGAATTGGAAATGGGCCAGATACCTACAATCAGACACAGATATGGGTAATGGGTTATTTGGTGTTGTAACACTTATAGTCACCATAATGTGACATGTAATAGATATTGACATCTGTACTTTTAGGTGCAATACAATACATTCACACAAACAATCTAAATTATGTGATACTGATAGTTTGAGGTTTCTATGTAATGAATATATGTGCAGAATATATTGACAATAGCTGAGTTGAGAACAAACAGTGTGAGAAAGACGTCCTTTGGTGTGGAAAATCGCACTTCACTAACAGTAGTAATAACAAATCATTGAATCAACATTTTGGCCAATTCATTGTTTATTCTTGTTTATGTTTTCATTGACTTTTTCTTCATATTTTATGAACTGTAATGTTAACTTCACATTACTCTGGGCAAACATCTGGACTTAGTTATCACAACAAACCCCGATGCATTTCGGACTGTCTGCCATTGGATGTGATGTCCGCTTGAAGAGCCCATCGGGTGCCCCACCTCAGCTGACTGACTGATGAATACCGGGAGCCCCCACCAACCGCTGATGCTTATGCCGAGTCTCCATTCGTCTGGCATTGACTCTGGCCTGGGCTGTTGGTGTTCGTTGCTGCCAACTCATCGCCTTGGGCCCGCGTGCCTGCAGACCGCAGGGGGCTGACCACCTGAGCTACGAGACAGGATTCCTGGGAGCGGGAACCACGAACATAGATCCGGGAACCAACAACCAAGACTCTGGTGAGACCCCCGATCGCTGCCCACTTAACTCCTTGGGATCCCATGCCTGCTGCCCGCAGAGGGGCAACTCCTGGAAAAGGCTGTGGTGCTGGGCGCTTGCTGGGTCCCTGAGCCGCTGTTGACCCTATTAAGGGTAGGCTTGCTTCACAGTAGCGATCGTGCTCCCCTCACCGGGGGTGTCAGCTGATCCAATGGAGGAGAGTCCTTCCATCCAACCCAGGAGTGCCTGTGCATTTCTAGCCTTTGTACGTGAGAATCAAGCTTCCAGCCACTGGGGGCAGCAGCCCACTGTCTGCCTGATGGTCTATATTTGCCTTTTTGGTCACTGGTCGTCCCACTGAATGTGGAGAGCGCACTGTTCGGGTGGAGCCTAATTCCATACCGTGTGCTCAATCAGCAGGCACAGTCCAGCACTTGCCCCAGGAAGGCATGCGATTGAGTTGCCTCCGAGTGTCTCTTGTGGTAGGGACATGAACAGGATCAAGAAGAACACTGGCCGCTAAACAGTCAGACTGCGGTCATTTGCGTCTGCTGACATGGACACTTTATTTTTAATTTTTTCTTTTATATTGTGTTTCTGGTCACTATCTGCAGCTCTGAAGCTGTGGGGGAATTCATCTATTTTGATTCCCACCGCCGTAGCACGGAGTTGAAAACCAACTGCCTGTCAATACAAAATGGTAGCTTATTGTTCAT
Organism: Lissotriton vulgaris; assembly: GCF_964263255.1. Lineage (NCBI taxonomy): Eukaryota > Metazoa > Chordata > Amphibia > Caudata > Salamandridae > Lissotriton > Lissotriton vulgaris. The sequence continues at coordinate 730,259,085 of NC_141687.1, forward strand.
CCCCGAGGGGCAGACCACCTAGGGAGGGTCCCTTGAAAAATCAAAACCATGCAATTCACCTTTAGGACTCTGTTGGGGACTTGGCACTGAAAAAGGACTACAACTACCAGAGGAGGCAGTCTCGACCCAGTGGAGGCCATCTTGGAATGGCTTTTTTTCCATATATAGTTTCCAATGAAAGAACTGAAGGCTCGGGATTAGTACAGGGATCTACATATTAATTACACGCCCTAGCAACTTTTAACAATGATTCCCTTATGAAGGTACTGTTCAAATGGTCACAGACATGTAAATATTGGTGGATAGTTAAGCCAACAACTGTGACTACAGCAATGTTCGTAGATTGTATTATAAAAGATATGCTCCAACCCTAACACTTGGCGGCCATCTTGGTGCAGTCGTCCTACATGTACCCCTATCTCACACACTGGGGCGCTATGTCCTCCATATATCTTTTGGGCATGCTATACTCTACAAGATTTCCCTCATACAAATAGGAGAAGCACACCCTCATACGAATTACATGCAGGTGGAGTCCTTCTTCTCATATTCCGTATTATTACTAACATGCCGTCTCTATGACTGGCCAGAATTGACCCTTACCCCACGTCTCCTCGCATTGTGCCCTCCCCCCACGATGGCTGCTTCTATCATCAGCCCGATTGAAGGCTCAGTCTTTCAAGTGGGCTTCAATGCCTTTAAGATTACTTATCCCCATAACCTTACTAAGAATGCGGATAAAAAATTCAAACACAACTTAATAAAAAGACACCCGGAAATACGTATATCGGATACTAATTTCTGTACGTCTAATGGCAACATCCTGAATGACCTAATCTTCTTCACGAACAGAAGAGCCCAATGGAAAAACCCTCATATCCTTTTTTCAGGACAAACAGATAAGGAAAACACCTTATGGATTTAGTCTTTTGGTTACTTCCTCTCCTATCTTCAAAGTCGAGCTCACCATTACCATTTACAACAATGGGATCGTTCTCATTCAAGCATCCAAACGAAACCTAGAGCAGTTCGACAAACTCTTTGTGAATATCAAAACTCTGTAACTAACAATACAACCCCTTTGTAACAAGAGCTATCACTGGTCACCTGAAGGGTACCCCAAAGCAATGCTCCCAGTTCCTCCTCAGTTTCACCTCCCTCCTCACCCACCACCCGTCCTTCATTCCTGCTGGGTGTTGAATTAACCAATCCGCACATTTCATGGCCAGTAACCATCTCACCTTTACCAACCTCCTTGTGAACGCATCATGGAACACAGCAAGTACTTAGTGACCAAACTCCCCCTCTGGAACCTCCTATTACCGCCTCTGACCCCTCCTCTCCAGATATCCCCACTCAACTTCCACCCCTTTCCCACCAGACTTGGTGGCATGCCTGGACAATATATCCCTCAAGCTGCACCTTCTCACCCTCGAACTCCATGATTTGAAAGCCCTCTCACTTGTGTATCTCCCCTTATTAAGCTTCCTCCTCTCTCGTCTGAATCTGCCCAGAGCCCCTGCTAGCGCCAGTGCAAGAGCTCGCATTGACCAACTCTCTCACCCCACTATCTCTAAAACCGCACCCCTACCTAACGCACCCTCTGGCCCTAGAAAGTCGACGACCTGTGTTGTGCCCAAAGAAATCAATGACCTTCTCAAGTCTTACTCATCTAGCACAGACACCAACAAGATCCCGAAGGGAATAATTCAAGCCATTCACCCTAACCTGAACAGAGAATCCCCCCCACAAGTTAAGAGTCTTAAAACAATGACAACCTCACAAGAGTGAATATCACTCAGACTCCTGCCCCCATACACCGGCACAATTTAAATGCGTACTACTCAATCGCAGGTTAGCCAACAAACACACCTCAGATATCTTTGACCTCATCCAACACAATGAGATAGACATCATCATGCTCACGGAAACTTGGCTCAATCCCTCGTCCACTCATATCCTAGACCTCCTGGTTCCCCCTACCCATAACATAATTCGTCCAGACAGAGCTAAGAAGAGGGGAGGTGGCCTAGCTTGTATACATCGGAGAATGCTCTTGGTCTACCGCTCAGAGTGCACTATGCCATCAACATGCGAATACCTTTGTCTCAACATCTCTAGTAACAATCACCTGGTGTGCAAACTACACACATTCTATCACCCCCCTGGGGACAACCTTCCCTTCATCGAACAATTAATGGAAATCATCTCTGGCAATGTGGATTTCGCGCTGTCCCATATCTACCTTGGTGATTTCAACCTTCACTGGTTGATCTCTAATGACCAAGCAGTGACGCCTCAATTCTTTCTTGAGTGATCACGAGATGATTCAACATTGTGACCAGCCAACCCATATTAAAGGGGAATGTCTGGACCTCCTCATCTCCAAAGAACATACCATCACAATGGATTTCATCATCCCCTGCGATTGGTCTGCCCATCACAGCATTTTCTCCCATTTCAACATGGAGGTGTCTCTGAGGAAGGCTCAACCAACAAAACTGAAGATTTGAAAAAGGGACCTCAGAGATATCAACACAGCCGATCTAGCAACCCGCTGTAAATTTGCCCTTTCTTCCCAAGTGGACATGTACGAGGTCCATGCACTCACAGACTTTTACAACTCTTCTATCTCTAGCATCATGGATTCCATGGCTCCACTCCAACTACAAAATGCACCTACAAAAATATCAAAACCATGGTTCAACAGCAACCTAAACTCGAAAAGTCGCAACCTAAGGGCAATCATACGTTCCCGGAGATCCACTCCATTTCGCGGACCAATCAAGATACGCCCGTCCGCGCCTGGACCGCGCCCCGTGCCAGGACCCCTGGCCCTCGAGGACCCCGACCGTCCCGCCTGACGTACACCGCCGCCACCCTCACCGCACTCAACACCGGCCGAGTCCCGGGATGCTGCAGAGCCACCCCACGACGCATCCACGGACCTTTCAGCTGCAACACCTGCAAGTTCACCTGCATCCGGACCCGCCCGACACCAGCACCTGCCAAACCGAACACCAGCAGCAACCACCTCAAGTGCATCCTGCTCAACACCCGCTCCGTCCACAGACACGCCATCGAACTCTGGAACCTCCTCGACACCACAGCCCCTGACGTTGCCTTCATCACGGAGACCTGGATGAACGCATCCTCAGCGCCCGACATCGCCATCACCATCCCAGAAGGATACAAGATCACCCGGAAGGACCGCAACGCCAACCAGGTGGGAGGAGGCATCGCCATCATCCACAAGAACACCATCCGCATCACGACCAGCACCGACAACACCCCACCCTCCGCCGAACACCTGCACTTCCAGATCCACACCGACCCGAAGACCACCCTCAGAGGCACCCTGATCTACCGACCTCTGGGACCACGCACTCAATTCAGCGAGGACATCGCCGACTTCGTCAGCCCGCACGCCCTCCCCTCCGCTGACTACATCCTCCTGGGGGACTTCAACTTCCACCTGGAGAACAACAACGACTGCAACACCAGCACCCTGCTCGACAACCTCGCCAACTTTGGACTCAAGCAGCTGGTGTCCACCCCCACCCACCTCGCCGGACACACACTCGACGCCATCTTCTCATCCAGCAAAGACATCGCCTTCAGCCACGCCACAGAACTCCACTGGACAGATCACAGATGCATCCACTTCACCTTCAGAAGAACTACGACCCACCACCACCAGCAACAGGTTGCCCGAAGAAGCTGGAACAAGATCACAGCCGACCAGCTCGCCGCCTCCCTGAGCCAGCACCCTCCGGCCAGCTCAGCGAACCCCAGCCAGGCCGCCGACAACCTCACGAAGTGGATCAGCAACTGCGCGGACGAACTCGCCCCACTAAGGACCCCGCCCAGCAGACCCGGCAGTAAGAGAGCCCCATGGTTCACCGACGAACTCAAGAGCTCCAAGAAGAACTGCCGAACCCTCGAGAAAGCCTGGAGAAGGGAACCCACGCCGGACAACGGGACCGCCCTCAAGCTCGCCACCCGGAAACACCACCAACTGATCCGCAGCGCCAAGAAAACGGCTTTCAAAAACCGACTGGACAACAACGCACACAACTGCAAGGAACTCTTCAACATCGTGAAAGAGCTCTCCAACCCCAACGCCGGAAACAACGACATCACCCCATCGCAAGAACTCTGCAACTCCCTCGCTTCCTACTTCCACAACAAGATCGCGGACATACACGACAGCTTCAGCACTCAACCGACGCACGCCACGACCGCAGGACCTCCACCCACCACCACCCTCCGCGCCTGGACCCTGGTCAACACCGAAGACACCGTCCACACGATGAACTCCGTCCACTCCGGATCTCCAACCGACCCCTGCCCTCACCACGTCTTCAACAAAGCCAACGCTGTCATCGCACCCCACCTGCGGGACATCATCAACACCTCATTCGACACCGCCACCTTCCCCGAGAGCTGGAAGCACGCCGAACTCAGCGCTCTACTGAAGAAACCTACAGCAGACCCCACCGAACTCAAAAATTACCGCCCCATCTCGCTACTCCCGTTTCCAGCCAAAGTCATCGAGAAGACCGTCAACAAACAGCTGGCCACCTTCCTCGAGACGAATGGATCCCTCGACCCATCGCAGTCCGGATTCCGTGCCAACCACAGCACTGAGACCGCCCTCATCGCCGCCACCGACGACATCCGAGCCCTGATGGACAACGGGGAAACAGCGGCCCTCATCCTCCTAGACCTCTCCGCGGCTTTCGACACGGTCTGCCACCGCACCCTAGTGCAGCGCCTCAGCAACGTCGGAATCCAGGAGAAGGCGCAGGAATGGATCGTCTCCTTTCTCGACGGAAGAACACAAAGAGTCCGCCTACCACCGTACAAGTCAGAGGCCACCAAAGTCATCTGCGGCGTCCCTCAAGGATCCTCGCTGAGCCCGACTCTCTTCAACGTCTACATGAGCCCCCTCGCGGCCATCGCACGCCAACACAACCTCAACATAATCTCCTACGCCGACGACACCCAGCTGATCCTCTCCCTGACCAACGACCCCGCCGCCGCCAGAGCCAATCTGCACGAAGGGATGAGAGAGGTAGCCGAGTGGATGACGACGAGCTGCCTGAAGCTGAACACAGATAAGACGGAGGTCCTCATCCTGGGCTCCTCGCCCTCCGTCTGGGACGACTCCTGGTGGCCCCCCGCCCTGGGCACCGCACCCAAACCGACGGACCACGCACGCAACCTGGGTTTCATCCTGGACTCCTCCCTCTCCATGACGAGGCAAGTCAACGCCGTCTCCTCGTCGTGCTTCAACATCCTGCGCATGCTTCGGAAGATCTTCTGGTGGATCCCCACAGAGACCAGGAAGACCGTCACCCATGCCCTCGTCTCCAGCCGACTGGACTACGGCAACGCACTCTACGCCGGAACCACCGCCAAGATCCAGAAGAGACTCCAGCGCATCCGGAACGCCTCATCCAGACTCATCCTCGACATCCCACGACACAGCCACATCTCCGGACACCTAAGAGACCTACACTGGCTCCCGGTCAACAAGAGAATCACCTTCCGCCTCCTCACCCACGCACACAAAGCTCTCCACGACCAAGGCCCGAGCTACCTCAACAACCGAATCAACTTCTACGCTCCCAAACGCCACCTCCGATCCGCCAGCCACGCCCTCGCCGCCGTCCCACGCATCCGCAGAGCCACTACAGGAGGAAGGTCCTTCTCCTACCTGGCCGCCAAGACCTGGAACTCCCTCCCGGCCGACCTGCGCCTGACCCAAGACCACCTCTCCTTCAGGAAGAAGCTTAAGACCTGGCTGTTCGAGCAGTAGCGGAACCCCCCCCCCCCCCAAAGCGCCTCGAGACCCTACGGGTAGGTAGTGCGCTCTATAAATGTCTTTGATTGATTGATTGATAGCTAAGGCGGACTATTTCAGATCCCAACTTAACTTAGCTGCAAACCACCCCAAGAACCTTTTTGTACTGGTTAAACAACAATCATGAAGCCCCTAACTGATCTGACTCTGACGTCAGCCCTCCCTCATGTGATGATCTGGCTGCTTTCTTTACAGGAAAATCAAGACTCATCAACATGGACCTGGAAACCAGGCAGGCTCTACTGACAAGTTCGAACCGAGTAGCCGGGGTATCAAGAACAGTGCATCCTGGGACACCTTTACCGCCCTCAATGAAAGTGACATTAAAAAGGTTCTTTGGAGTATCAACCCATCTAATAACTTCAGCTACCCGTCGCCACCTTCCATCTTCAAAGAAATTAAGGATGACATCTCTCCCATCTGGACAAAGATCATCTATGCATCTTTGTCACAAGGCACGATCCTAAAAGTGGCTCAGGTAACACCAATACTAAAAAAACCTACCGCAGACAGCGCTGATCTTAACAACTTCCACCCTAGCTCTAGCATCCCCACACTAGCCAAACTCCTAGAAAAATGCGTCCAGTCGCAACTCTGTGCGCACATTGAAAATTTCCAACTCCTAGATCAATACCAATCTGGCTTTCGTAGTGGGCACAGCTTGAATCGGCTCTCACTCACGTGATAGATGACATTTTAATAATGCTAGACCAAAATTAATCTTGCCTCCTTATACTCTTTGACCTTTCCTCTGCTTTTGTCACTTTCAATCATGACAACTTCCTAGCCATTCTGGAGCACAGGATGGACCTTTTTGGTCAGGTGCTGCAATGGTTCTCATCCTTCCTCCAGCACAGATCCCAAAGAGTGAAGGCGAACCACTCTCTCTCCCAGCCATCAAAAGTTTCCACGGGGGTTCCCAAGGGTCCACACTATCTCCCATACTCTTCAACATGTTTCTGGAACCATTAGCTAATGAACTAAAATCTATGGACATTCTCTTCCAAATGTATGCAGATGACACCCAACTCTATCTGAAAATCTCCTCCCCGGATAACATCACTTCACTCAACTCCACCCTATTGACTACTAAAAACTTCTAACTGAGAACCATCTCCTGCTAAACACCTCCAAAATAGAATTCCTCCTCATTTCTCCCCCGAAACACACTCCTAAAATCGATCTCTGGATCAACCAACTCATCGCCTTCAACTGCCCCCCGCATTATTGACTCAGCTAAATCTCTAGGAATAACCCCGGACAAGCACTTGAACATGAAGACTCATATCAGCAATGTGTGCAAGGGAGCTAACCACCTTCTGAGGATACTCAGGAACCTCAAACCTTTCCTACCACAAGCTGATTTCATGCAAGTGGTCCAAGCACTTGTTTTGCCGAGGCTTGACTATGGCAGTACTAGGCTCTGTGGCCTCCCCAAATATACCTTGCCCCCACTAAGGGCAGCATTGAATGCGGCGGCCAGATTGGTTACATGCACCAAGCTAAATGCACACATCTTGATAGTTTTAAAATCCCTAAACTGGCTGCCCTATGACGCAAGAATACAGCTAAAAAATGCCTGCCTGTTTCACAAAACCCTCCTGTTCAAAACCCCCAACCATCTAGTGCAAAAGCTAGAAGTATCCGGAGGGGGTAGATCGTCTAGGAGTGCTAACTCTCTCCTCCTGAAACCTCAGATCTTTCACAAAAAGAGAACATGCCAACGAGCTTTCTCCGGCTCTGCACCGAAAATCTGGAACTCTTTTCCACCGGAAATTCTTAGAATCTCTTCCAAGGTTGCTTTCAAATTGGAAGTTAAAAGATTCCTCATGAATAAGTTCTTACCTTAATTAGATGCGCGATTGTCTGCTCTAATGTATTGGATAGTCTCCCTGTAGCCCAGAGCTGGATGATAATATTGTATTTTTTGTCTTTTCCTTTCTTCCTCTCTTGTTGAACCATTTGCTCCCCTCCTATGTCGCTATGTATCAGTTACTAGCCCATTTGTTTCTGACCCCCAGGATATGTAACTGGCCTTGGTATGTGAGCCCCATTTGATTCACTGTCTGTTTTATATTCCCATTTGACTCATTTACTTAACTGTTACTTTCCTTTCCCTCAAATTGTAAAGCGCTCTGATATCCCTCGGGATCAAGTTTGCGCTATATAAAACTTTATAAATAAATAAACAAATCTGCTCAGCAGGAACCCACAGCTCTGATGTCAACGGAGTAGTATTAACCAGCATTGGAGTCCGCTGAGTGGACAGCGAGGAAGCCTGTGAAAAAAGTTGACTCACCGGCATACTAGGAACTGCCGCTGCGGCAGGATGCCGGTAAGATCGCCAAGATCTGCATTGAGTCCTTAGCCTTCATCCCCTGATGAAGCTTTTCTGGCCTGCCCTCCTCATGGTGTAGAAGCTTCAAAGATCATTTTTGTTCAATAAACTCTGTGACATTCTCCCCTCCTTTTCAGCTACAAAATCAGGTTACTGTTATGTGTTATTTGTACTATTTATATATTTTTAATCCGTAGACTTCCAAACCGTAAACCCATAAAATTGCACCATAATAATTATTTTTGCAGGGTTTTGTGATCTCCTTTTGTTTCTTCATCTCGTGTTGCTATGATCTTTATTGACAGTAGCTATTTGCAAACCCTCTGTATCACCAAGTTTCGTGAACATTAGAGCTTTGCACCTATGACACAAAGAGTGCTTGGAAAGGGGCTTTGATTTCATTGCTGTGTAGCCATCACCATCTGCTTGACATGAATATTGGTTTCTACATAAAATTACCCCTTCCATTATGAGACTAATGGCTTCACCGTGTGATCAGCATGCAATAACCATGAACTATGTTATTTATGCTTTTTTATTTTCGAAGTGTTGTTTATACTATAAAGAAATGTATTTTAATGTTAGGGTTGTGAAACAAACCAACTAAGTTGGCCCTTAATACAATATTCGAATTGTGAAATTTGTGTTGTACTGTACCGAGCATTGACTCCCGCAATCTCCAATACCTGCTTTCTCATATCAAGCTGGAGAGACACAGAAGTCTACTTTTTGCTACCGAAATAGTTCTTGAAATACCGTTTGCGTGTTAAGTGGACCTTGCTGTGTGCGCTGTGGGGCCTTGATAGAGACATTGCACATTTGTTGTTGAGATGTGAAGGAAATTAATAAATACATTTACATAATTGGTAGGGTTACAAATACTTCTGGTACCGCTCTTTAGAATTTAGCAGGAATTACCCGAAACAAATTATGCATTTTCTTCTAATAAACAGGTGTTTTCTGAATACAAGGTACTGTGCATATCACGCTATTCAAATGTTTCCTTGTTATAGGGAACAGATATATATTGTCTATACCTCCAGGTGGCCTTGTTGCCAGGCACTATTCCGAACAATTGTAAATATATTTATTGGGCATGTAAATTCGCATCAGCCTGACAGCAATACTGTTATTGTGGAAGCTAGCTAACCTTCTCCATAAAAATGAAATCCGCGGGATTGAATGGCCATGGATAGAACGGGTATTTATCTAAGTGCTGACATTGAAACATTCTGAATAACTCTTTGTGCTTTTATGGATAGAAAATGTAATTATTGTAATCAGCCTCGAGTCTGAGGGCCATGTTAAAAAAAACAAATCTGTGCAACGAAAATGAACCTTGATAATGGAACAGCCTTGAATTCCACTTCATTTATCACACTAATGGATGTCATGATGACCTCAATCAAACATTTTTGTTTTCCAGTTTCCAGCAAAAGGAAAAATGCCTTATTATTTCAAAACAAACATTGTTTTTAAATTGTTTCTTTCCAAAAATGATTCTAGTAATTACATTAAAGCAAAAGGACAATAAAGGCCATACAAAGTCGTACCTATCACCTATTTGACAAACCGCCCAATGGGTATGAACTGATATGCTATATGCTTAGAAAGGGTACTAATGCCAATGACGCAATCCCTGGAGGATGACCTGCTACTTTAAGTATTTTAATGCAACATGTATATATCGTAGTACTGGAATCGATGCCTGGTCATAAATTAGCTTGTACTGTATTATAGCATTTATCTTCACAACTAAAGGATAAATAGTAAACATTTGAAATAAAGTTTCAATTACATTTACTTCGAGCTGTAAATGTTACTCTGGTAAAGTTTATCAAAGTAATTTACGCATGTGCTTTATTAAACGTGTTTCTCAGTGCTATTTGCAAAACTCTTTGTTGAATCTTATTGAGACATCCTGTGTAGACAACTTAAGTTCAAAGGGTGTTTCGAAACCACTCATACAATAGCCCCAGTTTATGTTGACTTCATAAAATATAATGTTTTGACAGTTTTAATTTACATTTTGCCTGGGGTTAGCTAATGTTTCTCGTAAAAGCTGTAGCTGACGTACAGCCTCATAAGTATGGTCTCGATGGAGTTCCTTCCATATTACCGCCCAATACCACCCCATTATGCCAGTAATTGAAGGGTTGTCTTTTCTTAACGTTCTGTTCTCTTCCCTCTATGATTAGGTGATATGTATTGTCCTTTCTCCTTTCTCTCCTGGTTATGATAGGAGTAATTAGGGGGTGTACTAGGGTCCCCCTAGAACTCCATGAAGTACACTGGTGAAAAAGAAAAGGGAAAACAGGGAGAAAAAAAAGAAGGGGCAACATACACGGAATAACCTTTATACAAACAGTATTGGACACGATATAAGATGGGATCAGATTTTAAAAAGGGCAATTAAATGGTTTACACTGTACCTGTTAATAATATCACTGAGACATCCACCAGGGGTTTAGGGGGTAATTATTTGGACACTGTTAGGTATAAACTAAGCCACCACTTGAGAGGAACACCTCCATCCATCCATCACAGACCGGATCAGGTCTGTTTTTCCTCGGGATAGGAATGGGGAAGGGCAGGTTTGGGCAGGGTGGAGGGTGCGGACGGTCAGAGGGCGGGTGAGAAGGAAAGGGGGCAGGGTGTGGGGAGGGGCAAACAAGCCAGAAAAGTTGAGTGTTAATTGTAAAATGTGGAAGAAGATAGGAAAATGTGCTTACATTGCTAAACAGAATGATAATCAATGTGGAAGCCCAAATGACGGTAACAATGGGTAGGTTAACTTTTTTATCAGTAAATGTCGGGGCTTAAATGATAGGGGTAAGAGAGGCAGGGTAAGCGAGGCATTAAGATTTCTGGGGGTAAATGTACTCTGCCAACAAGAAACTCATATTCCATGGCGAAAGAGAGGGCTAAACATAATTCCTTGTTACACACAGGTAGCATGTTCTTCCCAGGCCACTTTGACAAGAGGGGTTGCGATCCATGTGTCTAATCGACTGCCACTTGTAATCCGAATGCTCTCAAGTAAACGGGGTTGCTGGGCAATAATATTATTATCATGTAGGCTAGCTGTGGGTATGGTTGACCGGTCGAATCCGAGATCCTAGAGGAACTAGAGCTTGAGCTAGCCCTCTGACCCTCTCCTCTCATTATGTGTGGGGACTTTAATAGCCATCTGGATGCACAGGGTCCATTTTTGAATGAATATCAAGGGAGGAAGCCAGAGGTGTTCAGGGCGCTTGATGCCCTGATCACTAGCCATGGCCTAATTGATATGTGGTCCTTGAGGAAGCCAAGAGACTCAGGGTACACATATTTATCGTGTCCTCATAGGAAATGTGTTAGGCTGGGTTACTTTTTTGCCTCAGCATCCCTACGGGAGGGAGCGGACATCAGGAAGTTACCCAAAATTCTGTCAAATCACAACCCTCTGATCCTGGAAGTAAGAATTCAGGGACACGAGCAACCACAAGCGAAGTGGACCTTTTGACAAGAAACTTCTTGGTAAGGAGGGGTTTATAGAACATGTCAGGAGGTGGACCTGGCAATTTTTTGATGCAAATAGGTTTAGTGCCTCCAGAGAAACAGTGTGGGACACATTTAGGGCAGGGTTAAGAGGGGAGATTGCTAGCTTTGTGGGTCTCTGGAGAAAGAGGCAGAGAGAGGAACTGCTTAAATTAACTGCCCAATTGGCAAATTGTGCGGAGGAACATACAGTGGCTATCGCCCAAAAACAGGTGGAACGTCAAACTCTGTTAGAGCTAGAGGGTATAAGGAAATGAATGGACTTTACAGTAAGCCAGTTGCGGAAGCCTTTCAAACTTACACCAGGGATAACTACGAGTATTGGGAGGCTACAGGTAAACATCTAGCACTACGGCTAAGACAAAGGGCTGCAGCAAATAATATCACAAGCCTGAAAAGAAAAAATGGGTCCCTATTCTCAGAAACTCAAGAAATTCTAAGGGTATTTTCTGAATTTTATAAAGACCTTTATCAGTCTAGGGATGAGCTCCCAGTGGTCACTGGCCCAGGAATTACAGGGAATGTCTCTATATGCCAGGAATTGCAGGCGGATATTACTATTACTGAAGCTACAGAGGTTATCCAGGTGATCACTTCAGGTAAGGAAGCAGGACCTGATAGGATTCCGCTAGAAGTCTATAAAACTCTCCAGTCAGAACTAATTCCTCTCCTTTTAGACTTGTTCCTGGCTGAACAGCACAAGGGTGTTGTATGGCGTTTTAGATTCTGAATTAGTTTTCCTGATTCATGCCCTTATATAGGTACAATCCACGTTGCCCTTATATAGGCATAGAAATCAAGCCCTTTTTTAGGCTTAGCTCATGCTACCCAAATACAGGCATGGCTACTTCCATCTGTTCATCAACGTCACAACGATTTCTCTGAAAACCAGACTCTTAAGCAGAAGGGACTTCCCCAAGCCTGGATATTGATTTCTTCAAGAAACTCATTACAATGCATGAACAACTATTCCTTAGGGGTTCATCCATGATGTTCATATGCCCGACTTTACGTCAAAGCTGGCATTCCTAAACACCTTCAAGGTATAAGTATACCTTTACTTGCTGTAGCAAAGTACGGTGGTTCGGTGCAGTTCGAAGACCTACTTGCCCGACGCAACTCGCTACAGCAAGTGCCAAAGGAAGCCGACTCTCCAAGCTGACGCACTGATCAGGAAGCTGCCCTTCTCTGCCGAGAAATCCAGCTCCAGTGTTTCTGAGTCCCCTTGCGGGGTGTTGGGAAATTGAGTTCCGAGACAGAGATACCAGACCTCCTTCATTCTAAGGTATGGAGCTGATTAGAACGTACAGAAACCTTTGGCAATTCTTGGCAGAACTAAAACTTATGCTAAACAATACTTACTTCTTCCCTCGTACTACACCTAGGTTAGGTACATTGGATTAGGCATATTTTAGAAGCACCAGTTGAGTATTTTAGCCTATGTTATTTAAGTATGTATTTTTATATGGCTTAGAAACCATCCAACGCCATTACAGTATTATTTTATAATACTATTCTCGCTGTACGCATAATACTTTGCATTCTGTCTAACGATTGTAGTAGTTCACCTCTCTTGCATGAGAAAGAAGACTGTTCAATAAACCTTCTATTGAAAACGCCTGTCTCACTATTTCTCTGCAACTCTGTAGAAACGAAGCATGCACGATTGACTGAGTAAAATAGTTATCTATTGTTTCTACGACTCTGAAGATATTTTCCAGTCCTAGGGAAACAAAGTTGTCATGTTTATGCGGTTGTCAGAAACGAATCCCTTATTGTGTAAGTTTCAAGTGACCTCTGAGCTAGCTGGCACTCACAATTACATTTAGTATATTCAATAGAGACCTACTGACCTAAGTCCTACTTCATATCTATAGGATATATTATTCCAATGCTCAGAGCCTATTGGGAATATAGGAACTACACTACAAGGGGATTCCACCCCAATCCTGGTAAGAAACTAACATTATTGTATTTCTGATAAAGAGGAAGGTGGCTGAAGATCCAGCTTCCTACCGCTCAATTTCCCTGATTAATGCTGATGAGAAATTGTGTTCAAAGATTATTGCGCTCCAATTGGGTAAAATCCTCCTCTCCCTGGTGAGCCCATGGCAACATGGTTTTATACCAGGGAGAGGGACCATGGATCAGGTATGCCCTGTAATCTCCCTATTTGACATAGCAGATGTCTCTGATACTCCTCGATGCTCTAAAGGTTTTGACCAGGTTGAGTGGGCATATTTATGGAACAATGTAAGATTAAATGGGTTTGGGCCACACATTTTAAGGGACATAAAAGCAATGTATACACAGCCATATGCTAGGATCCAATTGATGAATAGGGAGTCCGAGAGGATTTTAGTAATTCGAGGTAAAAAACAGGGCTGTTCCTGTTCACCAATTCTCTTTGCATTATACATAGACCCACTCATTAGATTAATGTTGCAAGATCAGTTAATTAAACCAATAGATTGGCAGGAATCACTAGGATTGGCGATGTTATTAATATGAATGGAATCATTCCCTTTGCAGAGCTTCAGGAGCGGTTCAATCTAGAGGACGTATCGTTTCTAAAGTTCCTCCAAATTAGGGAAACGAGTAGACTGGTTGTATCTCAAATTATCAGCACGGACCGGATGCCGCTGCTAGAAAGTATCCTTTATAAACAACCTCAAATAAAGGATATATATATTCCATTTTGATAAACGCCAATCAAGATGACCTAGTGAAAACAGACCGCTTGGGCTGCCAAGTTAGAGAATCAAGATGGTGACTTAAGTAGGTCCATGATACCCTTCAAGAAGGTCTTTCTGCCAATTTAAAGGCCCAACACTTTAAAAACAGTGTATAACCTGTATTGTACTCCGGCAAAATTGCTTACTTGGGGGAAGAGGGAGAATGATCATTGCCCAAGGTGTGGCCAGTGTTCAGCATACCTGGTCCATATGTTTTGGGATTGTAGTAAGCAGGGCTTTAAGTGGAGTTCAGAGGACCCCCCAGTTTTTTTGGGGGGGCCTCGAAAGGGGTCTCTAGGGGACTCTATTTTCGGACCTCAAAGGTCAAAGGTAGGGTGACCAGACATCCCGATTTTTGTTTGGTGTTTTGGGTGAGCATGTGCGCACACTGCTTAAGGCGTGACGTCATTGTAGCACAAAGGAAATCCTTTGGAGAGAGACACTTTCTCTCAGGATTTCCCTTCTCTTCGAACACACAGCGCCACCTACGTCATCGTGCCAGCCATCGGCACAACAACAGCTGGTTAGAACCGGCACAACCCTGCTTTTACGGCCTGCAGCAAGATTTCTCCAGTAACTAGTGTGACCCTGCTCTGCCCTAAAGCAAGCGAGGGACAAGGGTCTACAACAGAATCCAGCAGCAGTGAAAAGGAAACTTATCTTCGTGACACCTCCCCAGCCCTACCAACACCGTCGGGACCCTGCCTCCGCATCAGAGCTGCCTCAGCCAGGATCCTTCTGAAGCCACACAAGACTTGCACTCCCGACCTGCAATCCTGCAACATGAGTATTTTAATGGCCCTAGACAACTGGTATAAGTGGATATGAGGAGAGCGGTTGCTTTTAAATAAAGACTACGAGGCGCGATAGGGAAATTAAAGGACCCTGTAGATGTTGGCAGTGGTGTCGCGTTCGGTGAAAATATCAATTGTGAAAAAGAAGAAGCACCCTCTACAGGGTTTTATATATATATATATATATATTACAGTTTAATATAGCTCTGTCTCGACCCAAACGTATTGGAGCGCTTTACGTGAGCTACATGAGCACTAGGTACATTACACAAGATCATGTACATTTTTGGGGAGACTAGGGGGCACAGTGAGATTAAGACTTAATCTCACTGTGCCCCCTCCAGTCCTCTCAAAAATGTATAAGATCTTGTGTAATGTAATTTGTGGCTGCATTGAAAATGTTTAGGCGCAAATCAGAAGTAAGTTGATATCTCAAGTCATTAGTAAAGCCCACCCAGGCGGACCCCTCTGAGTTTAATTTTCATCTACTTTCACATTGCTCTGCTCTTCCTGAGAAAGAATTTATAGCCAGCGTTAGTGTGCTAGATGCAGGCAACTTGCCTTCTGGTGATGAATGCATTCTTTATGGTAAAACAGATATCCAGAAATTGTGTTCAGAGTTTCAGCTGCCAGCAAGGGATACTATCCAAGCTTTTAGACTTTTCAAAGATTTTGGTGGAAAGAAAACCCCTGAAGCATTAAAAAAGTTAGTAGTTTGCATGGAAACCCTGCCAGCTAGTAATGCGGATTGCGAGAGATGTTTCAGCGCAATGAACTTAATTGCTTGCCCAACAAGGGCCTCTCTTCTTGTAGAGAACATTTCTTCATGCTTATTGGTAAAACTCAATGGTCCTCCATTTGAAACATTTGACGCAAAGCTGTATGTAAAGAGTTGGCTGGCAAAAGGTAGATCTGCTGAAGAAAATTGTTGTGAGAAACCCCAGCAAAATAGACACAGTGAATATCTTCAAGGGTTTTGGGAAATCCTGCAATAGATTTCTAAGTACTGTAAATAATTTTTACATGCAAGCGCGACGCAGCTCCAGCAAGGCTTGGGGTGCCCTATCTGTCCAATGCTGCGTCAAGCCTTACGCCTGCTTCAAGCAGGCGCAGGGTTTTGATGCAGCATTGGCCTAAAAGTGACTGAATGAAATCTTGTAGATTTCACTCAGCCACTTTTAGGAGGCGTTCCTGCACAGGAACGCCCCGCCCTGCGCCGGAACGCCTCCTTATGGCGCAGGGCTTTACAACGTGACGCATCTCCCAGATGCGTCACGTTGTAAATACACCGCACCATGGCACATCTTTTGCGCCGCCGCTGCGTCACAAAAGTGATGCAACGGCGGCATAAAAGAGGTGCAAGGGGTTTGTAAATCTGCCCCCTTGACGCTAGCGGGAGAAAAGTGACAAAAGGGCCGTTAGTGGCAAAAAAACGGATATTAGTCAGCCCAAACGTGACGTTTTTGCCTCTGGAGGCAGAAATAGCCTGTAAGTCCACCTCCAATGGAAAATAGGAAATAAAACCAATGGAATGCACGATGGGGCAGCCAGGGCCAAGTGCAGCACAAATCAATAAACCCCCTAAACCCACCAACAGCCAGGATGACCAGCCACAGTCCCAGGGGAAGAGGAATTGCAGGTTCAGGGGATACAGTTATGATTGCATCGCTGGGAAAACCAGTCATGCATAATTTTTTTCATAGCGCCCTCCTTGCAACACCCTGGCAGCAAAAACCTTGACAGCGTGGACAGTCCTCTGGGCCCAGTCTGTGACCCGGAGTTGGAGGCAGAGGTGCTGTGGAGTTGCTGGGCCGTGGCGTTAGACATTGAGGTGTCAGCAATCGCCCTTACCTGGTGGTGAAGTCTGGCATGGAGACACGTTGCTGACCTGTGTGAGAAGACCGCCTGGTGTACCTTAGAGCTGTGAACGGTAGAGGCGCCTCTGCGCACTGACATAGGGATGTCTGCACCGCATACCAGGCACCACCACCACACCGGGATGCACAAAGATTACCAATGGTGGGCCGTATCTCTCCACATCACAGGACGGAGGATGTTGCGCTGGTCGGACACTGTGGAGGGTGAGGCCCCTGAGCTGGGCCTAACTTGTGTGTCAGGAGCACTGCAACTTCATGCCTAAAGAGGCCCTGTTGCATCGCTCCTATCTGGAGTTCCCCAGCGGGCTTGACGGTGACTGCTGTACCCAAGCTTGTGAAATCCCATTGGCTGAGGCTCCTGCTGGCTGAGTCACAGATTTGGAGAGAGTGCAGCGCATTGAGCCCCGATGTACATGTCCAGGTGAGGCGAAGGTGGGATACATAGTAGAGGGGGCCCGGGGACGAGTTGGGCCCAGGCCCTTGTGTATGCAGCTTGATCCGCCGTTACTCGCTTGGGAACTGGGTAACATGGAATCTGGTCGCCAATGTTAGATCAGGAGAGGCAACTAGCTGGTGCTGTCTTTCCTTGCCCCCTTTTAGTTTGCTTTTGGGTGTATGGGAGACTAATCCTCAGTGGACTCCCTTGTCCCTCAGCGCTGTGCAGTCTGATTGCTGCTGTCTCCATCTGCTGCTGCTGGTTCCTCTGACCCGGCTGTCAGATGTTCGAGTCCCTCTTCCACCCGCAGGCTACTGCCTCATCCCTGGTGGTCCAGTGGTAGAGCATCACTGCTCTGCAGCTTGACTGCCCTCCTGTCCCTCTTTTCTGCTGTTGCTGTTCATCTTTCTGCTCTTCCCTGTTGCTTTTGTACCCTTGTCTTTTTTTAATCTTTGTTTGGCTTAGTTTTTCCTGTGCTTTTTTGCAGTTCCTTTTTCCCTATCCTCTCCCTCGTTGCCGCTGCAATCCCCATGTCCCCGCCTTCTCCAGTGTCCTTTCCTGCGTTTCCCACCTGCCAGCAGTCCAGCCCACCTGAAGCACTATTTAATGGTGGCACACCCGCTGCCACTGCTGTGCCGATGGCAAGCCAAAGGCAAGCCTGTCTACATCTATCCACCCCTGCACTCGGACCAAAACCAGGAACTCTGCATCTTGGACATTCCACTGCTACGACAGCAGCACCCTCCTTGCCCTCAACCCTGGACGCCATGTCATCTGCTATCTAGCATCACCAAAGAATACCCTTGCACCCTGCGCCTGACGAAACTGCAAACACACCTCCTGCCACATCAGCACACAAGCCCCTCTTGCCGCACAGCTGACCAACAGCGCACCCGACCGACTTAACTGTGTCATCCTCAACGCGCGTTCCCGCCACAAATATGCCACAGAAATCTCGAACCTCCTCGACGCCACCTCTTCAGACATTGCCTTCTTCATATAAATCTGGACCAAACTCTGCTCAGGACAAGACATCACCATCGGCATCCCCAATCCTACAAATTCACCCGCAAGGGCCACACCGAGTGTTCAGAAGGAGGCATTGCCATTGTTTTAAAAAGCACACTCTAATTGACCACTCACTCTAATGACCCGATGGCTACCATGGACCACCCCCACTTCTAGATCTGGGTCAACCCAACCCCACCCTTTATGGCACCCCTGTCTAAAGGCCCTCCAGCCTATGAGCCCCCTTTCAACAATGCCACTGTAGACCTCATCCCACCCCAGCCTCTCCCATCCACTGACTACTCAGAGACCTCAACTTCCTCCTGGACAACCGTAGTGACCAGAACACCACCACCCTCCTGGTGAATCTTGCCAACATCGGATTCAAGCAGCTAGTCACTGCACCAATCCGCATAGCCAGACACACGCTTGACCCTGTCTTCTCCGAAAGTGGGAACTTCAACTACAGCCACACCACTGAACTCTCCTGGACTGACTACCATAGTATACATCACGTCTTAACCAAGCCCACCGTACACCACCGCCATCTTCAACCCCCCAGCCACAACTGGATCAAGGCCAGCAAAGAACTCATTGGCAACCCCCACAGCACCACCACTCCGACAACACTTACAGATGCCAAAACCGCAGCGCCCAGACTCCACTGATGGAGCTCCAACAGCGCCAACACCTTGGCAGCTCCTCTGTGTCAGTGGACCGAGCATCTGGGGTTCACTGGCCGCCGGGGAAGGTGAAAGCAGACACCCTGGATGCCAAACTAGACTCTGTTGAAAGTGATGCATCTAGGCATATGCGTGACCTTCTGAACCCCTATGCCACATTATGGAAGGTGGGCATTCCCATGCAATAAAGCTACATAGCAGTGGCGCAGTGAATTCTATGAGATTTCACTTCTACAGTTCTAGGACGCCACTGCATCAAAACCTTACACCTGCCTCATGGCGGGCATAAGGGTTATGCAGTGCCATAGGGATAGACCTGTCCCATGCATTGTTGGAGTTGCATCATGCTTTTCACAAAACTGCAGCAATGTGTGACTTTAGCGCCGACATATACATCAGGAATACTGACATATCTGTAAATACTTGCGACATGAAGCACCGTACATTAAATACGGCACATCCATGGTGTTGTAAGGAGGGCGTAGTGAAAAGTGTGCTAACGCTGTTTTGTTGCAGCGATGCAACACTTTTCATGAATGAGGCCCAGGACTGTGCCCTATCTTTATTGTGGGGCGCATTCCTGAGCTTTTGTTTTGGCACAGCGCAGCACAGCAATATTCTTTGCTGTGCTGTCCAAACCCAAAACCTCTCCAATTTTAAGACCAGCAATTTTCTGTTCTTAAAAAACTGCCTCTAACTGAACATAGCGGCAGTTTTTTGGGTGTTGCACCACACAAGGAATTCTTTGTAAATATCGCAAAGTGTGGTTAGCAGCCGTTTTTTCACAGGAACGCCCACCTTACATCTCATTTTTGATAACTCTTGCTAACAGAAGTGGTGATCTTTAAAATGTACGTTTTCGCCGGAAAAGTGCATTTAACTCCAGTTAGCGCAACTTGTAAATAAGGCGATAAAAAAATATCTGACTGAACGTAAAAAAATTGGCTCTAAGGTGGCGATAACTCCTAGTACATATGCCCCTGTGTGTTGAGGGGTGCAGAGCAATGTGAATGTGAGGTTAAAACTAGCACCATTGTATGCAAAAGACTTTATTAGGGTGTCCTGAACAAGGATTAAAAACCAAGCTAGAAGAGGAGGCAATAATACCTGCCATAGAGTGAAAATTAGGTTGACATGTTTCAGCCTAATACCCTCAAAAGAGGTGTGGTGGCCTTCTTCAGTACCGTATGGAAGCTTCTGCTAGATTATGTGTAAAAAAAAGTGTGTGAATAAGGTAATGGAAAACAATTTGCTATCAGCAGAACCAGTAGCCGAAGTGGGAGTCGACTTTCTCTGGGATCCACTCAATAGTGTACCTGAAAAAAATAACATGTTTAAAATTACATAATTTTAAATTTGTGGGACATAATGTAGCACTCTTTCCGGCCTATATAGGTTACAGGATAGGTCCTGGAACTGAATTAGGGCTACCATGACTATCAGTTACCAAAACCTCAACACAACATTATGCTTATCAAACAATGAGGGGAAAAAAGAGAATGTGAATCAGCTTACCCGCAGACATCAGCTATTGTGCCTCACCTTTACCTCAGTGCAAAACTCAAGGTGAGATCAAGTCCTATAACAATGAAAGGACACGTGCAAATCAATTTGTCAAGGGACAAAAAGATTGGTGAATCAAGTTGCACGTTTGTAAACCACATCAATATCCGAAATACATGAATATAATAGTGAAAAAAACGAATCTATGCTTATCTAATTCTTAGAACGGATGAGCCTATAATGAGTAAAATCATAAAGACCAACTGTCGAACAGTTAAAGGCAAGTTATTGAAAGTGTCCTTGAGAGTCTTGGGTCAAAGTTATGCATTATCAATAAGTGTCTCTACATGACCCAGATACAGCATCAAATGCAATATTCTCAAGCACAGTGTCAGGATAAAAAGGGATTTTATGAAATGATGCCTGCATTATGTGCATCAATGTGATGAGGTCACACTCGCTCAAAAATATGGTAAAGTGGTCTAGACTCTACACACTCTTACTTGCTCGCAAAAGTGTTAAAGAGGTCTAGACTCTATTGTGTTTAAGGTCACTCCGGTGGAATGGAGCAATACAGTAGTCAAAAGTATACTGCAGATTAGGTTGTGTTAAGTAGAGTGCATATAGTGAGGCAGCAAGTTACCAAATGTAGTTTTGCCCACGGAAGGCATGCCTTGTGGCGATCGGCCGGATACAACATATACACAAATAAACCAGCTGCGTTTGAAAGACGTGACCACATGTTATGTGCCGCTTTACTTTTTAGCCTATCACAAGGCATGTCGAGGACTACAGAGCCGATGGTAATTGTAGTTTGTGTAATGTCATAATGGAGCCTCTGAAGAACTACCAGAATGCTGGAATATGTGAAACCATTAGCGCATGTAAACAAAGTAGGCTGCATGTTTAGGTCTCTGATGCTGTAGGGATATATCGGAGCCAGTGACTATCACTGGCTCCAGTGTGGAAACAGTATGGAGACAGTTAACAAGTTGTAGTGTATAGTTGGTTATAGTGTATATAGTGTAGTGTATAGTTAGCTATGTATCAAGTCCCTTGGTAATTATAAAAACAGAAACTTATAAAGACAAGGATTTATACTAATGAGAGGATGTATGATGGGAGTGGTACACACAATGTTGGAGTATAACTTAGAGTCCATGTGATATACCTCTCTATGAAATAGCAGACCACAAGATGTCTTAATTCAGACCCTGTTTGTCACTTCAAAGTCTGAAAACCCATCTTTGCTGTCTCTTGAACAAGTACTTTGTCACATTGGAGACAAACTGTGGGATAATAGTTTTGTCGAGAACAGTCCATGGCAGATCGTCTTCCTGATGGCACTTCTCTAGGCAGTGTGCGGTTAATTTGGTAGCTTGCTTGCTGCACCTAATGGTACTTTTATTTTCCAATATCCATGCTTGAATTTTGCGTGTCGTCATCCCATCTTACTTCAATCCACAAGGACATGCGACCATATAGATCACTCATTTACTATTACAGTTTTAATGTTGTCTCAGTTCTCAGTGCCAATATCAATATAGGTTGAAAGAGATGTCGGAGCATGTACTCCACATGAGCCACAAGGAAAATGTCAGTTTACGGGTGGTAGGCTCCAAATAGTGTTTTGTTTGTTCACATTGATGGTCCTTGGTCTGGTATGCAGTAACTTGCCTTCCAAGTTACCACTCCATTTCAATGCGAAGAGTGGTTTTGGCAAGGACTTGGTCCCTTTATTCAGAATATGCCACTTCTTGTTGATAGATTTCTTAATCAGGCCTGATGAACTGCAAAAAGTATTATTGAAGACCAGTCGCTCTGTGGGCTATTTGGGTGGACATATTTCTATAAGAGCCTCAAGGTTATTGTTTTTTGCTCTTTTGGCTAATTTGTGTACCAGTGATGGTGGGTATTGGTGATCCAAAAGTTGGGAAGATAAGTTAGCTTCATGAGTTATGTATCTCTGGATGTTTGAATAATTCTGCCATAAGAATAGGAACTGTCCAAATGGAAGATTTTCTCTTAGAGACCTAGGGTGGTAGGTAGTGTATAAAAGCAGGACATTCCTGGACATAGCTTTTTTATACAGTTCTTTCTGCAAGGTTCCAGAGGACGGATAGATCCATAGGTCTAGAAATGGAATGTGCTCCTGGTTATATTCACAGGTGAATTTCAAGAATGGATTGCGCGAGTTCAGCCAACGATGACAAGCAGTGATAGAGACAGCATCAATAGGCCAACCTAGTAAATTGTCATCGATACAGCGCTTTCATTGTACGATGTTGGAATGGTAGGGATTCTCAGGCACCATAACTTGTCCCATCCAAAAAAGTGAATGTAGATGTTCGCTGGACTGGGGTCGAATATAGTGCCCATTGAAGTTCCAGAGATTTGTCGGTATAAGCCATCCTCAAATTGAAAGAAGTTCTTTTTCATAGCTAGTTTTGCACACTGCATGATGAAGGAAACTGGTGTTAGAGTGTCCAGGTCCCTTGACCTTAGCAAAGTTTCTCTAGTGGCCAATTGTTTGATCTTCCGAAATGCAGTTGTAGAGCGACTCGACCTCAAAGAATATGCGAATGTCGGTTTCAGTGTGGAACTGAATCTCAGTTAGGAGCAGGAGCACCTCATTGGTTTCCTGTAGAAGGCAGGCATTTCTTCGACCGGAGGTCTTTGGAAAAATCCACTAGTGGGGAGTGATTATAGAAGGGACCCAATGGCAGATCTGATCGGTCGGCTAAGAAGTGACCGTTGGGGTTTGTGGATTTTTGGTAGTATATAAAAATACAGAATGATCAGGGGCCAGATGTAGGTGTCAAAATACCGGTAGGAAACGGCCGAAAATACCGATTTTCGGCCGTTTCCGACCGGTATTTGGACATTGGTATGTAGGGGTTTGAAAAACTTACAGATTCGGTAATTTTACTGAATCGGTAATTTTACCGAATCGGTAAAATTACAGAATCGGTAAATTTACCGATTCTGTAAATTTTACCTATTCAGTAAAATTATAGTTTGGTAAAAATACCGAATCTGTAATTTGCTAAGTAGGTAGTACTGTTAACAGTGCTACAGGCCATTCAGGATTCGGTATTTACCATGTAATACTATTACATGGTAAATAACGAATTCCTGTGTACATGCACATCTGTGCATGTACACCTGTGCCATGTGGCACACAGACATGCCCTAAGGGCATGTATGTGTGTCACATGGCACACAAGCCTGAAACAGGGGTGCAACAGGGTGTCAAAGTGACACCCTGTTCCCCCTGTCAATTCGGTAAATTTACCGATCCGGTAATTACCGAATCGGTATTTGCTATTGATTCCTATGGGCTTTAAGGCCCATAGGAATCAATGGCAAATACCGATTCGGTAATTACCGATTCGGTAAATTCTGAATCTTACCGAATCGGTATTTTTTACCGATTTTTTACCTACATAGGTTTATTCAAATCAAATCAAATCAATTATCTTTATTTAGATATAACACATATATCTTTAAAAGAAGGTTACAGAATTCACATTGTGTATCAATAAATAAGATTAAAAAATCTTGAAGAATAAAAACATGGTCAGTTAACAGTCATTATAAAAACGGAAATTGTCTTCTCTTAAGCCTCTTTAAATAAAATAGAGTAGCTTGAAGCATGGTGTATAGGGAAAAAAGTCGTCTCTTCCTCCCTTTTATATTATACTCGGCATCAATGGTGTCCTACTTTTAGGAAGCAGCCGACATTCCTGAGGTTACTGGTCATTTTATTTTAACCTCCCTAAGAGTTGGAAAGTGGGAGGGGCACTTTAGCAGGGCCTCTTTTGATTGAAATTACGGTATGCTTGCAGAATGAAGTTTATGAGTCTTATGTTTAGGGATGTTATTTCCGGATTTAAAGCTACCATGATAGCTTGCCTGCAAGTCCTGGCACCCAGCCTATTCCATTCTGGTTTTAGTCTCCGCCTGCATTCTGAATTAAAAGCTGGGCAGAGGCAGATCACATGCGACATAGTTTCAGCTGTTTTGCCACACCCTCTACAAGTTAAATCTTCAGCGGTGCGTCGCCAGGAGGGTAAATCTTTCAGGAATCGCCAGTCGCCCATTCTAATGGCGATAAGGCTGCGTTTTAGGTGGAGTGAATATGTACAGGCCAGATAGGAGGCGGGGGCTAGCCGTCTATAAGAGTTTACAAGAGCCCAGGCGTGACTGCGTTTCAAAAAGAGTGCTTTATCGATGATACTTGATCTCATTCTCACACCCTTTTTGATCCCTATTTTAAATGCTGTCTGACTAGGATTCAGGGCCCACAAATCACTTGCTGACATTTGCTGAATGGCGTCTTTAAAGAGACAGCCGTATGTTCCACCTGGATTTTTCTGGGTTATTTCTTCCCAGACTAGGGATTCTAATGTATTGGGGTCCGCTTGTCTTAGTTTGTGACAGAGATTAAGATATGCCCCGATGTTGGAGGCATCGTAGTTTATCAGTCCCATCTCCAGTCTTATCTGTGCAGCAGATGCGGATTTTGGCAGCTGGAGAACCTTTTTATAAATTGTGGTTGTGTGTTGGTTCAAGGCTGTATTCATTTTCCCCCCAAATAACTCTATGCCATACGATAGAGTAGGGCCAATTTTTGCTGTCATCACCTCCAAAAGAGGCGATAGGGTTGGGCCTGAGAGATTTTTTGCAAGCTTGCCTAGTGATACCGCAAGGGTTATTGCTTTGACTGCGATCTCGTTACGCTGCTTTCTAAAATTGTATTTAGAATCCAGGTGGACGCCTAGATATTTATATGACTGGCCTGTTACGAGGCTTATGTTGTTGAATGACCAACCACCACCTGTGTGTCGTTTCTTACCAAAAGGAACGACTTGCGTTTTTTTTAAGTTGACCTCTAATTGGTTAATAGTCGTATAGTCATGCAGTTTATCAAGGAGCCTTTGTAGGCCAACCCTGGTGAGGATAAAAAGGACAAGGTCATCGGCGTACAAAAGGTTGCTTAGACCCAAGCCACCGACTTTTGGAGAATGGCTGTTGGTATCGTCCAGGGTCGCCGACAGATCTGCTATAAACAGGTTAAAGAGAAGGGGGGCCAACACACATCCCTGCTTCACGCCCCTAGTTGTCATTATTTTCCGCGAGAGATGTGTGCCGGACCCGAGCTTCACTCGAACCCATGTACGCGAGTGGAGTTCGATAATTGCCTGTAATAGATTCTCTGGAATCCCCCACTTTCTTAATTTTACCCATAGAGCCTCCCTAGGGACTCTATCAAATGCTGCTTTGAAGTCGACGAAGCAACAAAACACTAACCTAGATGTGTTTAGTGCCTTATCGACTATAGTTGAAATTGCTAGCAAATTAGTGCTGTTTCCTGAGTTTGCAACAAACCCTGTTTGATTCATTGGCAACAGTTTATAGTCCTTTGCCCATAACCTTAGATCCTCCAGTAGGAGGCCTGCATAATGCTTGGCTTCAATATCCAGGAGGGCAATGAGTCTGTAATTGCTCGGTTGGGCACGTGATCCTGATTTGTAAATTGGGTGGATTATGGCGCCCCGCCATGAGTCCGGGATTGTTGCTGTTCTCAGAGCGTAATTGAAGAGATTAGTTAGTGTTCCGGACCAGAAGGCAATGTCAGATTTAAACAGGCTCTGTGGCAGGCCATTTGGGCCTGGAGCCCCATCAGATCTTGCTTTTGTCATTGCTGTGGCTACTCTTTCTTGTGTCACCTCAAGGTCCATGTTGGCGGGGTGTAAGCAGTCGGCGGGTAGACTCCGTGTGGTGGCAGGCCCATGGTTAATCTCATTTACAGAGCTGCTTCCTTTGGAATCTGGGTATTCTGGAGACTTGAAGTGGTCAGATAGGCATCTTACCCAGTCTGATTCCTGGATGTTTGCAGATCCAAAGCTCGATGTGCTAGGATTAGTGTGGTTAATAAGAGCCCAAAATTTTCTAGAGTTTTTTTGCTTACTCTCCCACACCAGTTTGCACCAAAATTGGTTTTCGTGAGACCATTTATCTTTTTTGATCGCCAGCTTGAAGGATCTTTGAGTAGTTTGATAGTGAATTGTACGTTCACTGTTCCCCGGAGATTTAGCCAGTGCCCGCAGGGCTGCGTTTCTTGCTTTCTTAAGTGACTTGGTATGCTGTGAGATTGTAAATGGACGTGTCTGAATTACCCTTTCGGCCTGATACTTTGCTGGAAAAAGGTGAGTCAGGTGGGAACAGAGCATTGTCCAGGTTAAAGTCGGGATTGCCTCTTGCTCCGTTCCTATTCTTATGATGTCCACACTTGCTTGGAGGATATTCGGGCTAATTTCTTCAGTCCACTTAAGGCGCTTTAGGTTTTCGGTATGTATTCCCCGGCATGCTGATGGTGCAGTTTTGTGTTTCACAGGGTTTATATTAAAGGAAATAACCTGAGGCCTGTGGTCGCTTTCGGTTCTTGGATAAATTTGGAAGTTGGTTAAACAGTGAAGCAGGGCGGCATTGCAGATGGTATAATCCAAGTAGGATTGCTTGGTGCCGTTTGTCCAGGACCAGTTTGGCGGGGTGTCACCTACTGTTCTGCCGTTGATGACAAGGTAACCTGCACTGTAAAATTTCATCACACAAAGCTCGCCCAGTCCACTTTGATTTTGGATGGGTGGTTTGGTTTGATTTATAGCCTCGGTGATTGGAAGTAGGAAGGGCCCATCAATGTCTGCTACGTTCCCTTGAAATAAGTAGGTATTAAAATCCCCCGTAACAATACAGTCTGAGTTCCAGTGTTCCGCGGCTATATCGTTCATGATTTCCGTTAAGCGTGTCAGATGCTCTTTTTTTGTACGAGTGCTGGGGTTGATGTATACGTTTAAAAGGAGCAGTGGACGATGTTTCCGCCAAGCATTGATTTTAACCCCAAGTAGCCAATCTTCGTCAAGGGGCAGTCGTGAGATTGGACCTTTTAAGGTGTTTGAAATATATATTGACAGGCCAGATTTGGGGTGACCAAAGCGGCTGTCCCTAAGTGCTGGATTCCTTAACTCAATGTACCCGATGACTGGGCACCCTTGTGTGGCCCAAGTTTCCTGCAGGGCTATTACTGAATGTTCACACAGGAAAGAAAAGGTATTCGATTCTTAAATACCGAATCAGTAAAATTTGGTATTTAAGAATAGGTAAAACCTATTTACCTACATTTAGCCCCAGATCCCTATTGATTAGAAATGCAGCCTCTATTGAGGTTAGCCAACCATTGTCTATCGCATCCTCTACCATTGAGATGATCACAGCTAAAAGCCTCTTAATGGGGTCTGTTTTCGAAGAGTGGCAGGTTCTACTTATTCCTAGCTGTCTTAGACATTCAGCCCAGTAAAAGGAGGTGTCTAATATCACTGTGGCGCCACCCTTGTCTGCTGGTATGATCGTAATGGAATCGTCCGTACTCAAAGTCTTCAAAGCCTGTTGTTCTTTGTCTAGACTGGTTGTAGAAGGGTTGTTTGATGAGTGTTGTACTAGATTCAAGGTACCTTAATACTGCCTTTTGTTCAAATTATTCTTAAAATGTAAATGTTAAGCGCTCTGATACCCAAGGGTCAAGTCCCCGCTATATAAAACTCTATAAATAAATAAATAAGAGGTCAATTGAGGCAACTGCAGCTTTGATCGCCAAACCCCGGACTGGAAGGCATACGTGCTCTCACTGTGAACAACTCAACTACCTTGCCAAGCTGTGCCAGAGCAAAAGAAAAAGGCCCGGGATGTCATTTAAAGGCAAGATGAGGGTGGCCCTGCAACAGTGACATAGCTCTAAAGAGGAGCCCGAGGGCCAGGCGTCAGAGGACAAACTGATGCTCTATCCTGATATCGATGATGATAAAGATAGCGTGGTGTTCACCATCTCCTTTACGAGCAAAGAAGGCAACCACAAACACCTGCCACCTATGTGCACCATGGAGATAAAGGGACGTTTGTGGCAGCTCTGATAGTCACCGGAGTCCCGGTCAACATCATGAACACCACCCAGCTTAACAGGATAATGCCTCGCCCCAACCTGGCTCCCACCAAAGCAAGGGTATACACTTCTGGAGGCACAGAACTGCTATCGCTGATAGGTGTAGTGGAAGTGGTGGTGGCGAGTGAAGGAAGGTCAACACAGCTCCGCTTCCATGTCACTGAAGGTGACACTGGAACTCTCTTGAGCTGTCATATGGCGGAGGACCTGGGGCTCGTCTTCTTCAAGTGGCAGATCCAAAAATAACATGCTGCTGCCATCATGCGGATCAAGAGCTCTATGAAGGTCTAGGGTGGCTGAAGAACACCAGTGTGCAGCAGCACATTGAAGGCACGATGATGCCTGATGCTCTTGATGCTCTGACAATAGAGGGTGACCTTCCACCTGCGTCCATTAATGGAGAAGGAACTGTGCAACCTGGAGCAACAAGGGGTATTTGAGAAGGTTACCTACTCCATGTCCTGGGTTTTGCTCCTGGTGATTGTGCCAAAGCCCAAGCAACCTGAGGCTATTCAGCTCTATGTGGACATGTGACTTCTAAATAAGGCCATTTGATGTTAACGGCATATTACCCCGACTATAGATCACATTATGGCGGAGCTGAACAAAGGACAGTGGTTCTCTAAACTTGACCTCATTGCTGGCTATGACCAGCTGTAACTGTAACTGGCTAGTCACTACATAACAACATTTTCGACCCACATTGGCCTTCGGAGGTACTAGAGGTTAAACTTTGGCATACCCCGGCAGAAGAGGTCTTTCAAAACATCCTTCATAAAACCTTCTATGGCCTAGTATGAGTGTCAAACATCAGTGATGACATCCTGATCTTCTATGACATTCTCAAGGACCATCACATGAGGATCCGGACAATTCTCAAGTGTTTAACAGGCTGTAGATTGATGCTACACAAGCAGAAATGTTTGTTCTATGAGTACTTAATCAATTGTTTTGGGTATGTTTTCTCGAGGGAAGGGCCACTTGTGGACCCAAGAAAAGTAGAAGCAATATAGAAGGCATTAGTTCCCCCGTAATGCCACAGAGGTGAGGAGCTTCCTGGGAATTCCTATATACTGTGGATGATTCAGTCCAAAGTTGGCCCCCTGCCTGATCCACTGAGATCCTTGACAAGGACCGACCCCACTTGAGAGTGGATTCCATGCACTGCAATGGCATTTTGCCAATGGAAAGAAGCTCTGCTGGCAGACACCATCGTGGCCTACTTCAACCTGAGATGCAAGACAGAATATGTGGTGGATGCGGTATACACCCGTTACAACGCATCTTTTACTCCGCACTACCATTACAACGCGACTTTTACAACGCATACCATTACAACGCATTGCGCTGGGGGGCGCTCTAGGATAGGGAATAAGTATAATTTACTATCCAACACCTTCCCTAGGGTCCACGGGGACTGGAGTTAGAATAGTAAATTATACTTACCACTATCCAGCACCTCAAAGCGCTATGCGTTGTAATGGTATGCGTTGTAATGGTCGCGTTGTAACGGTAGGTAGTTGTAATAGTATGCGTTGTAACATGGTACATCCGGTGGATGCTAGCCCTGTAGAACTCGTCAGTTCTCTTGCAAGAGAAGAGTGAGGAATCATGGGTCCCGATAATATTTGCCAGCAGAGTGTTGTCAGACACTGAGTGTCAGTATGCTTGTTACGCTCAGATAAAAAGAGAGGCACTGGCAATCAGATGGGCTTGCTGACACTCTCATCTTTATTTGTGCGGGAAACAATTCAAGGTCATCACTCTCACAGGAACATCTCGACATGCTCATCCCTGCATTGAGGGTTGGGGGTGCAATTACAGCCCTATTCATTTGAGGGGGTACACCACCCTGAAGTGAACAAATTGGTGAAGGGTCAAGTCCCCGCTATATAAAACTCTATAAATAAATAAATAGGAGGTCATTTGAGGCAACTGCGGCTTTGATCGCCAAACCCTGGACTGGAAGGCATACGTGTTCTCACTGTGAACAACTCAACTACCTTTCCAAGCTGTGCCAGAGCAAAAGAAAAAGGTCAGGGATGTCATTCAAAGGCAAGATGAGGGTGGCCCTGCAACAGCGACATAGCTCTAAAGAGGATCCTGAGGGCCAGGCGCCAGAGGACAAACTGATGCTCAATCCTGAGATCGATGATGATAAAGATAGCGTGGTGTTCACCATCTCCTTTATGAGCAAAGAAGGCAACCACAAACACCTGCCACCTATGTGCACCATGGAGATAAAGGGACGTTTGTGGCAGCTCTGACAGTCACCGGAGTCCCGGTCAACATCATGAACACCACCCAGCTTAACAGGATAATGCCTCGCCCCAACCTGGCTCCCACCAAAGCAAGGGTATACACTTCTGGAGGCACAGAACTGCTATCGCTGATAGGTGTAGTGGAAGTGGTGGTGGCGAGTGAAGGAAGGTCAACACAGGCCCGCTTCCATGTCACTGAAGGTGACACTGGAACTCTCTTGAGCTGTCATATGGCGGAGGACCTGGGGCTCGTCTTCTTCAAGTGGCAGATCCAAAAATAACATGCTGCTGCCATCATGCGGATCAAGAGCTCTATGAAGGTCTAGGGTGGCTGAAGAACACCAGTGTGCAGCAGCACATTGAAGGCACGATGATGCCTGATGCTCTTGATGCTCTGACAATAGAGGGTGACCTTCCACCTGCGTCCATTAATGGAGAAGGAACTGTGCAACCTGGAGCAACAAGGGGTATTTGAGAAGGTTACCTACTCCATGTCCTGGGTTTTGCTCCTGGTGATTGTGCCAAAGCCCAAGCAACCTGAGGCTATTAAGCTCTTTGTGGACATGCGACTTCCAAATAAGGCCATTTGATGTTAACAGCATATTACCCCGGCTATAGATCAAATTATGGCGGAGCTGAACAAAGCACAGTGGTTCCCTCAACTTGACCTCATTGCTGGCTATGACCAGCTGGAACTGGAACTGGCTAGTCACTACATAACAACATTTTCGACCCACATTGGCCTTCGGAGGTACTAGAGGTAAACTTTGGCATATCCCAGCAGCAGAGGTGTTTCAAAACATCCTTCATAAAACCTTCTATGGCCTAGTATGAGTGTCAAACATCAGTGATGACATCCTGCTCTTCTCTGACATTCTCAAGGACCATCACATGAGGCTCCGGACAATTCTCAAGTGTTTAACAGGCTGTAGATTGATGCTACACAAGCAGAAATGTTTGTTCTATGAGAACTTAATCAAATTTTTTGGGTATGTTTTCTCGAGGGAAGGGCTACTTGTGGACCCAAGAAAAGTAGAAGCAATATAGAAGGCATTAGTTCCCCCGAAATGCCACAGAGGTGAGGAGCTTCCTGGGAATTCCTATATACTGTGGCTGATTCAGTCCAAAGTTGGCCCCCTGCCTGATCCACTGAGATCCTTGACAAGGACCAACCCCACTTGAGAGTGGACCCTTGTCAGCATGCACTTTGGGAGCTTTCCAGGTGGGGGGTTTACAGCGTTGATTGTGGACAGTATCCTATATTTGAGCTGGTGCATTTCATTGCTTTCTCTAAGATGAAGTCAGTCCTGGAAAAAACTTTGCCCAGCTTGGGCTCACTGAAGAGATAAAAACCGACAAAGGACTCCCTTTCCAAGGATAGCACTTCCAAGAGTGTCTGTCGTCACTCAACATCAAGCACCAAAAAGTAGATTTACAGTGGCCTCGAGCCAATGGGAAGGTGGAGTGGTGTATACGCATGTTGCATGAGCCCCTTGCATGGGAGTGGAGCAGGGTGAGGATGCTGAGTGCTGCCTCCACTGATTCCTGCAAGCATATCGGCAAACTGCATATCACCACGAATCTGCTTCTTTGGTGGCTTACCAGAAACAGCATCCCAGCAGGGCCCAACTGTCACACCGAAACCTTTGACGTGCAAGCATCTCTGGAGAAATGAAGGAACATGAATAACCGTGTTAGACAGGACTGGCCAGCCATGTGGTATGAGAGGATAAATAAAGTCAGAGTTGCCACTCGAGATGTGGTAAGAGAGGATAAATAAAGGTCAGATTTGCCACTCGAGAGCACTCAGATTACACCAGCAGTGTCTACTCGTTCCACTGCCAAACAGAGCCATACCTGCACCCTACCTGCATGCCCGAGTCGGAGCGGGCATCACTGTCAGTGCATAGTACCCTGCAATGGCAGGCCAGTTAGTAGCACCCCGCCCAGGGCCTTACCCACAGACCCAAACTCCAAAGGGCAGCAGTCCATGCCCTGCCAATTGCCACTCTCCTGCAGCTCAGCGTCAAGGGGAACGACTCCTGCAAAGTCTGGTTAAGCGCCAAAGAAACACCACAGATTCCATGCCACTCCTGGGGGATCTGATGAGATGTATGGCATAGACCTGGCACCCGCAGTAAAGGATTATTACAGGAAGATGCAGGGGATCGCAAAGAGCTTAACTAAATCCGTCCACTGTGGCTGCCAGCTTGGCCATGCCCCAAGTGCAAAGTTAACTTAAGGCCATTCTGTGTAGTGCCTTATGGAGCCACCCCAAGGAGCCATACAAGAGAGCTCTATTATCAAAAAACTGACTAATAAAGACCTAGGGCCTCATTTATGAAGGCCTTGCGCCACTGGTACGTCACTTTTTCCCATTTTAAAAGTGACGCACCAGCGGCGCAAGACCTTCATAAATAAGGCCCCTAGTTTCTAAGGAAGTGGGAGCAACCAAATGGCAAAAAATGTATTTAGCCTGAGACTAGAAAACACTTTCACTGCAGCTGACCATCCAGATATCAGGATATCAACAATGCCTTGATTTGACCTTGTATTAAGTAACTACTCAGTAATACGCAAGGTCTATGAGGAAAATAATCCTCAATGCACATTTTGTTTTTCGATTTATACTGTTTGATTGAGTTTGACTTTTAGCCTATGAGGTACACTGATTTACAAAATTAAACCGAACTGCAAACGACGCTAATCCGCATATTTAGTGATGTAGTAATAATTCTCAGTTGTTGTCCATGGTATAGGGAAGCATGGACATGACCTTTGTAGCACTGCAAGATGTCCAAGGTCTGATATTACATACAAATGCTGGATAAATTCAGTAATTTACCTTCATACTCTTTTCAGTCGATGCTGTATCACCAGATTATATCATAGAAATCAGCACAGCCCACTGGCCTCTGTCAACCAAGCATGAAAAAATAGAATACACCGTGGTGCAGCAGTACTGTATCCAGCGAGAAGATGTAGCCACTATGCGGTATTTCCTCATTATTAGCGCCTACCTCGAGGTAAGCACGTCAGAGTCTGGTTCCATCTCTCACTTGCTTTCTTAAAATGCGGATCCTGCAATGACTGAGACAGTTAATTTGTATTGGGTTGAGAAAAGACAAAAGGCCCAGAAAGGGGGATTAAGTGTGTCAGTTTAAATAGGAGAGTAATATGAATCCTGGGTGGAAAATAATGCAATCCCTCTGTATTAAATAGCAAAGGTGTGTTTTAATAGCTGATGCATTGATAGCCAGCTAAACCCTGAAGAAACAGATCTCTGCACAATCCCATATAAAGCCTGCTTTTTATTTCGAAATTGAAATGCACTGTACCCGAAGAGATCAATCTGCCGGCTCTGTAAAGCTATTAACAGATAAACCTGTAAACATTATTTCAGACAGAATTGAAAATGCTTTCTTTTTTTTCTCCATTTCTCTCCTAACTTCATTTCTCCCCGTCCTTGTCTCCTTCCCTCTCTGCCAAAGCTTGCTGGCAGCGGCAAAGATTCAATTATACACATTGCAAAAAATAATTAAAAAAAATAATGGCACTTGAAAAAAATCGCCTCTCCAGAAATTGTGCGGAACAATAAATCCGTTAATTAGCTAATTAATATTCAATTGGGGTCAGTGGGCTTAACAGAACCTTATTCGGCAACCTAAGAAATTTGAAACTCACAATGTTAAGTCTGCCCACTCGCATTATCATCTAAGGACAGCCAGCTCTTATCTTACAGCCAGATGCCTCGGAACAATACTGTGCTATTATCGCCCTGCTGCAGCGGCTCAGAATACCACGCTCTGTGCTGCAGACTGTGATGTAAAAATGCTGAAGCATTTACCGTAATTGATATGTGGTTTCTGCTGTATTGTTTAAGGCTGTTTGTTTGCTCTGCTGGTATTTAAGGCAGTAGCACACCAGAAGATTGATTTTCATTGGCGGCCATCTTTCCCTCGGGGCATGACAACTTGTCAATTGCAGAATCCTGACCGGCAGCATCCGTTAAACGCCGCGAGAGCAGGCGATGCCTTTGCCGTTTAGGTTTTGACTTTTGCTTCTTTACAAAGTTTAGCACCGAGTTGTCTCAAGCAGCAGGAGGGTAAAGAAAGCCGGAAGAACAATCCTCGGCTTACATCCTGGGTCAGACTGGCCTTTTGGGCAACCAGGCAGTGCCCAAATGGCTGGTCTGACAGGTCAGTGAGTGGGCCATGTTTTTTGGCTGTTTGTGGGCTCGTTTTGTGGTCTGGTGTGCCAGTTTTTACTGTTGATTTCCATGATATTACCACAAACATTGCCTCCAGAAAGCACAAATGCATGCAGTCTTCTGTATTTTGCAAAACACATACCACATATGGGTCAATTTTATTTTAACCAATTTTCTGTCACAGTCCGATTCTACTTACAACCTATGAATTGCAAACAACTCAACTAGCAAAGGCTTTCATTAAGCAGGTAAGCAAAAATGAGCTGACCTATGGGTTGCCACAACATTACATAGGTATGTACCATATATAACTGTTATGGCCCTCAATATTACCAAAACTATAATACCCAGCGGTAGCAAAAGCTAAACATAACCAAATGAACAGGCATGGAATAACGGAAGAGATTTCTAACACATTACTGGACAGTTTGGGATAATTTTAATATAGTCCCTTCAGTGCTGTCAGATCTATACATTCTGACAGCTTGTTTATATGTCACAAAGGCACTCAGATATGAGATGATTCTCAAAATATCCAGCCCTTTACATCTATCCACTTTTTTCTCCCTCCAACCATGCCAGTTCAGGACTACAATTATACACAAATTCGGCGATTGGACAATCCAGTGAAATAACCATATAAGCAGACTATATCATATGAAATATCATAAGGGGACCTGCAGAGCTGTTCAATAGTCACAGCATATGGAAAACCATAAAAATGTGTGTCTGTTTTTTACTCTTCACCATCCAACACACTGCTACGCACTGCATCTCATAACACAATAACTGCACCTCAGTGATCATCATGCATGTCATGGAAACACTTCCCACATAAGATCAAATTAAAAACAACATCCTTTCAAATATGTGGTGTAGCAAGATACCTATGTAGGCAAGTGCTTCACGGACATACATAGGGGGTGGTAAGCACTAAATACATGTGGCACTACAGTACAGAAATGGGCCCCTCTTGTTAAATAGTGAGTAGGGCAAGACTGGAAACCAAAAGCTGCCCAACAAGTTTTTTCAAACAAGCCCCTACACTGCATGTAGCGAGCAGG
The DNA here is from genome assembly GCF_964263255.1 of Lissotriton vulgaris. Lineage (NCBI taxonomy): Eukaryota > Metazoa > Chordata > Amphibia > Caudata > Salamandridae > Lissotriton > Lissotriton vulgaris. Next base: position 730,295,402 of record NC_141687.1, read on the forward strand.
TCTGACTACTGCTGGGGAAGATTGGGAGATCAGGCATGGAGAAGGTCTCCTTCAAGAAATGTTTGAAATAAATAGCAAATATGGTGTGTTTTTACAACCCAGTTTTCATTATCAAACCTTGTTCAATCAAAGGATGGATGGAGATTGGCAACAGGGCTGCATGGCTCAATGAATGAATAGTTGGAAGGTGAGGATTGGGTGTATGAATGTATTCAATAATGGATGACAATGAATGAAGACGTTCAGCTAAGTGGAAAAAATGGCCTCAATGGACTGACCAAGGCTGGGTGCTCTGGTTTTCATTTTAGTTTCTGCATTAAAACATCAACCTCCCCAAACACACCCACCACCAATCCCTGTGAAACATGTATAGCCCAGGTGTACTTAGCACAATGCACAGATTTAGTTCTTCAAATAATTAGATACAACGCATTGAACTTTGATATGACCCCCTAAGCATTAGAAGTGTCAAAAAAGCATCTGTGGGAGAGGCAAATGCACTTTCATCACAAAGATCCCTGCGAAGCAGTTAGGAATCTAAGTAAGGCGTGCAGTTCTTTGACAAGAGAGCATAGACAAGGACATCTGTTGACCGAGTGGCTGGTGGGATACTTTAAAAAGGCCTAAATGAGGCCCTGAGAGTTTGTAGAAAAGCTTTATTTCAATGGAGCCACAAGTTGTAGTGCATCACTACCCACACCTTTAACATATATGTTTATTTTACATAAATCTTTACATCCACATTTTAAATTGAATTTGCAATCATACATATTCACTTTTGTGACACTGACCCAGTATTCACTGAGAAGAATGGCAAGGGATTTGGGTAGATCATATTACAGCTAGTCAATGTCATTGTGCAATGCACTTATTGCTTCTCTCAATGAACTTCTGGGTTTGAGAATACTGTATTGTAGAGACAGGTAAGATCAGTGTGAAAAACAGCAGCAATAAAATGTGAGGGCTCAGTCAGCAGGTGAAACAAGTGAGAGAGAGACATCTACAGTACAATTTGAATATACAAAGAGTGATTAAGATGCAGTTACGCGCACAACAGACAGAATGACACTGCAAATGACATGTCAGGTTACAACGTGAGCAGCATCTGCAATGCTTTGAGAGCCCTGCTTCAGAAAACTCTGGGGTATATCTACAAGAACGAGTGATAACTACCGCAAGAGTAGCATAACAAAACTTTCAATATCGCAGCCCATCGTGGGAAAATAACCTTGTGGCAACGTGGAATTCACAACAAGGCAGAAGCATGCGATAGTCACCAGATGATGCGTCAAATGTCAGCGTGAAAATCAACACCATGCTGCAAAAATGCGAAACGTGAATGCAAACAAACATGTGAAGAGGCAAATCGCGGTACAAAAATCTGAGAAAAACAGCCACAGACCCGCAAATCCCACGCGTCTGGCAGGAACCAGCACTATAAAAGTAAAAAAAGAAAAGGCAATTCAAACTGCGCTGCAACATGGATGCACCCGGACCGAGTGCAGAGGACAAGCCAAACCCCACAAGCCCCATGGAGGTACTGCCAGGAACCCGTGTTGGGGGAAGGGCAAGGACAAGAGGAAGATGGGGTTCAGTCCGCAGGATGACGGATCATCATCACATAGGTGATAGAATACCATCAACAACCGTTCAGCACCTCCACTGCAGCACTGGCAACCCAAACGGCAATATGTCAGGCAATCGTCAATGCAGTTTTCGTATCGAGGAGGTCACTGGAGGAGGTCAAGAGGTGCTGGCATGAAGTGCACAGCCAAACCAAGGAGAAGCTCTCAGCCAACAGGAAGGCAGCAAGGGCGACTGGAGGTGGGAGTCCTGCGACGCAGGAGGAGATTGATGATCTGAAGAAAATGGTGGCCACAGTCAGGAGTGTAAAGACGGTGGCAGGAATTGGGGGCCTGGACACAGTACGATACGACCGGACCCAACAGCAACAGGGTGAGTAATGACCAGGGAAGGGAAATGGGAGAAATGGGCACAATGGCACGTATGCACAATTATGTGTAGCACACTGCACACCCACAATGATCGTGGAACATGTCACTGATAGCTTTGGCACACTGCAGCACACATAGAAACGCCAAGCAGGCCCCCATCCACAATGTGCACAAAAGGGGCCCCTCCATATCATCAATATTACAACCAACCCATGCATGTGTGCTGAATCCACCAAAGCAGCGGCTCTGTGACCCACACTGACTATGCAAGTAGCACTGCATGCCCGATAGAAAGGAAGCAGCCCAAAAACATGAGATGGCCTACAAATCGACAAGGAGGTAGCCCAGTGCATATCACAGTCATAAAGCAGGTCACACTCTGACATGCCCATGTGCACACACAACCCATGCCGTATCATACATGCAGCCGACGAACAGTGCACAAGGCCACAAAATCGGTCCGAGAGCACATATGACCCAAGTCAAAAACAAATCAGGGCCCGAAAAGCACACAATTCAAAGGCACTCTGCCTCAAAGGGAGAAGGCTACACAAACCCAGAGCTGCAGGGGCAACTCACCCACAATGCAGCACACGCACATAGCAATCACAGAACATCAGCAATGACGGCAATGAATGAATGAATGAATGAAGTGAGATTTATGACCTCGCAACTTAGCCCAGTGGGCGTCAAGGCGCCTAGCTCAATATCCAGCTGAATCCAGCAAGTGACAGAAGCTTACTGGTAGGCCTTAATGAAACACCAGGTTTTGAGGGCTTTCCTAAAGAGATCCAATGAGGGCTGAGATTTGATCTCCAGAGGAAGTGTGTTCCATAATTGGGGTGCCAAGATGGAAAAAGCCCTACTCCCCCATCTAACCTTCCTAGAGCGAGGGACTACCAGTTGGTTCAGCTCTAGAGAGCGTAGACATCTGCTAGGAACATACCGGGTGAGCAAAGACCCAAGAGCATCGGACGGGCCAGCCATGAGGGCACTGTAAGTAACGCAGAGGAGTTTAAAGGACACTCTGGAGGTAATAGGGAGCCAGTGGAGGCTCTTCCTTGCCATGGTAGCGAATGCAAGCCATGGCAGGGCCAACACAAATCCCGCTGCGGCATTCTGCACAAACTGTAAACGCTGCAGAAGACCCTTATTGGCCCCGGCATAGAGTGAGTTACAATAATCAAGCCTTGAGCCTACAAGAGCAGTCACGATCTGCTTGCGTGCCTGGGGGGAGAGGTAGTGAAGGATTCTTTTAAGGGTCCTGATGACACCCCAACAGGTGGCCACAGTCCTGTTGACCTGAAGCTCCATAGAGAGCGAGGTGTCGAAGATGACGCCGAGATTCCTAGCAGATTGTGTGGGAGTGGGGCAGGTGCCTAAAGATGAGGGCCACCACTCACCCGACCACATGTCCTGGTCCTTTCCAAAGACCAGGACCTCTGTTTTGTCGCCGTTCAACTTTAGGGAGTTAACAATCATCCACTCTGCAACGAGTTGCATGCAGGACCTAAAGTTGGACGCGGAAATACTCACAGAGTGGGTCAGGGACACCATAATCTGCGTGTCGTCGGCGTACGACACCACCTCCATCCCCTGAGATCTTACTAGTCTCGCAAGGGGGGCCACGTAGATGTTGAACAGGGTCGGACTCAATGCCGACCCCTATGGCACCCCACATTGCAGAGATTTAGCAGGGGAGAGGAAATCTCCAAGCATCACACGCTGTTCTCTCTGCTGTAGAAAAGAGTTCAGGAGACTCAGGGCCGGCCCTGTTACCCCTGCCTCCCTTAACCGAGATGTTAAAGTAGAGGGAGACAGGGTGTCAAATGCCGCCGTGAGGTCCAACAGCACTAGCACGGTGGTTTGGCCCAGATCTACTTTTCGGCGAATGTTATCTAAAACCTTAGTCAAAGCAGACTCCGTGCTGTGGAATTTCCTAAAACCCTGTTGGGACCCGTCCAAGAACCCAGAAGAATCCAGGAAGTTGGATAAGTGAAAGTTCAAATGAGCTTCCAACATCTTAGCAGGGGCCGGCAGAAGAGATATTGGCCTGAAATTCTTAAGGAGACCAGGATCCAAAGTGGCTTTTTAAGAAGAGGTTTCACTATGGCATTCTTCCATGCCGTAGGAAAGGTGCCCTGTTCCATAGCTCCATTCATTATTTCTAGCAAGGAAGGTAGAATGATGTCCCTACATTCCTTTAGTACTTTCAAAGGTACAGGGTCCAGAGGAGAGGCTGGTTTAGTTCTATCTGGAAGTCGATTAAGACCATCCAAGGAAAGCGCTGGGAAGTGGGTAAGGGTTTGGGTATGATCACCAGTCCAGGATTCAAAATGCTTAATTCGAGAGGAATCATTGTCATTCAGGACATTCCTCTGGGATTGTAAAGCAAGATAAATATCATCTATTTTTTTTTAGAAGAAGTCCGAGATGTTATTGCATAGCTCCTGTGAGCCTACCACAGGGTCAGGAGCCTGAAGGGAGCAGAGGGAGTCCACGATCTTGAAAAGCTATTTGGATGATTTAAGAGAACTAGTCAGGTTGGTGAAATATTCCTGTTTCTCCTTGATAACTCTGCTTTTATATTCTCACAGCAGGCGCCTGTATACCTCCCGTTCTGTAGGATCCCAAGATTTGCGCCAGCCTCTCTCCTTCCTTCTACATTTTTGTCTGAGGAGCCTCAATGATTCCGAAAAACAGGGGGCTGTAGGTTTCTGTCGCGCCACATATCTGAGTGAGGTAGGGGCTAACTCACCGGCTGCTTTAGTGATAGAGTCGGCAAGCTCCTGTGCCGCCTCATCCACTGCCCTCTGGGAAGAAATACTGGTGGTTTGGATATAGGGGGCCAGAGTCTCGTTGGTGAAATTTCTAAAGCTTCTTTTAAGACATTTATTGGTGGCGGCAGAGTTACCCTCGATACAGGGAGTGTTTAAGTCCAGGGGTACTGCTAGATGATCTGACCATATCAGCGGTAAAGACGCACCAATTGTTAGTCTCAGATCATTAAAAAAACACCCCGTCCAGGGTATGGCCAGCCCTGTGAGTCGGGCAGTGTACCATTTGGACAAAGTCACACGCTTCCAGTGCATTAACCAGAGTAGATGTGTCTTTAGCTTCCAGATCGTCTAAATGAAAGTTTAAATCACCAAGAATGGTGAAATGTGATCTCCCAAAATAAGGCTCCAAGATTCTAAAGAGCTCAGGGCAGAAGTTGGTTCTTGGTCCTGGAGGTCTATATACAAGAATTCCAGTGAAGAAGATCGAAGAGGAACAAACAATACAGAAATATAAGGCCTCAAAGGGATCCGAAGGAACCAATAGGGACTTCACAGTACAGGAGAGTGTGGCCTTAAAGAGGATTGCCAATCCACCTCCTCTGCGTCGCACTCTATCCTGCTGATGAAGCGCATATCCTTCAGGTATAGCCAAGAGAAGATCATGACCAGAGGACTCAGAGGCCCATGTCTTGGTCACAAACAATGAGGGACAATGAGGTACAAAGTGCAACACCAACACCATAGGACACGGCTCACAACAGTTCCCACACGTGGAGAGTAACTGTCCACTCACATCTGGCATTGCCTAACACTGTGTGATGATAATGTATGGGTACTAACACACATTCGTCATGTAGTTGTAACACACACTGACTGCCATCAAATAGCCAACTCCACCAAAACAGTGACAATGTACATTGGCATGCAGTCTGAATGTTAACTTCTGCAAATCTTCAACATACATGTGTAACTCTGTTGACCTGCATCTCCCCTTTCACATTGCATTGGGACAAACAGCACCTCCTGCAGGGCACATCACACTTCACATCATTGATGATGAAGAGGACAACCTGCACATATCTCAAGACATCCTCCAATGGATAATGGACAGCCTCCGCACACTATCCCCAGGAGCAGGGCAGGCCAGCTGCCCCGAGGTGAGGCCACCACCTGCACAGACCACACAGCAGGAAACATAAACCACCAAGTCTGTCTCCCAGCACCCCCGACCAATACATGGAGTTCCTACAAAGTGTGTGGGCTTGCCAGGTGGAGTTGGCTGAACAGCTGCGGGTGGGTTTCAAACTCATGGCAGCCAAACTTGATGACATACGTGGGTGTTTGAGTCCTATCAGGGACCACATACAGTCCCTATCGGAGACATCCTGTACACCCCATGCTCCACCACAGACCTTGGCTGACCTCGCTGGGGCCATGAATCGAATCCAAGAACTGTCTGCTCAGACAGGCACCATCGATTACAGCACAGAGGTGGCACAGATGCGGAGATCAATGGAGACATGGAGCAGATGCAGGCTGGAAGTATGTATTCCACGGCTGGACACCAGCAAGTAGTATCTGGGAACTTCAATGCCCTGCAGTACTTCATCTTGCCATTGCTGCCACTGAGCCGCTCCCAGATGACTGCAGCGGGAACATCAACACACACAGCTCCTGCCCATGATATGTCCGTGGCACACAGTGATGCAGCCATCGCCCCATGACAAAGACCCGGACACACGGACACAGAACCTGTATCATGGGTGTAAGAAGGGGATGGGAATTGCTGTGTGAGGAAGGAGGCAGTAGCATCCACACCGCCATATGCCCTGTCCCTGCTTGGTGATGCCCTATGCATCATGTCATGGGAAATACCTCCTACTGACCCCCGGAACACTCAGCGACATTCACCCGGACCCCGACAAGGAATCCCATTTCATCACTGCTGGCCAATCACACAGCAATCTAGCTGTGTACTGCACTCTCCCACGTCCTAAGCACTTCTCAATCCCCAAAGGACTCTGGTTGGCCCACCACTGGGCTTCCATGTGATGGGAGCTTGCATGGCCATGTACAGCTCCAGCTCCATCAATCACCTGAATGTGAATAAAACATTCTAAATCACACAGATGTGTCATTACTATGTTCACTCAAGTATGGAAGTATGGATGGAGGTAAGGACAATGATTGCACCTGAAGGTACACCCTGGTAACTGACATCTATGCGCATGTATATCCCTGAGACACATGGCAAATTGGATGACTGGGAAGGTGAGTACTAGCTGTGTCGCCCATTGCACATCAACAACAATCTTAATGATGTAGAGGGCCTCAGCCAGACCCCCTAGTGCAAGGGGTTCGCCCTTCTCAGCACAAGTCCTCAGACCTTTAGGAAGAAGTTGGCACGGAAACTAGAATACAAAAGTAATGTTTATTAGACCTCATGAGGTGGTGCTACGATTCAAACAGCACCCTTCGGCATTGCAAGAAGTAGCATGACGAGCTAAGAAAGCGTGGTTTATTTATACCCGCACAGGGGCTCAAAAGAAGTTGGTACAAACACAATAGCACAGTTTATGTACATATAAGGTAATATCGAGAGGCACAATCGATCAGTGGGAGGAGCTATTGTTTTGGAGACTAATACACAAGAGCTCCTTTGTGGAGCTTATCACTAACAGATGTAGACCCCTCAGGATACGTGCAGAAGCGGGAGATGCTAAATATAACTTGTTGCCGGGCATATTTCAAGCGTCGTGCACAAGAAGATAGGACAAAGCACATGGTCGACACGAGGCAGCGTGCAGCAAACAAAATGGCTGCCGGGAATACAAAATGGAGTCCGCTAAATGTCAAGTTAACAGCTAAAACTAAGATGTCTTCTGCTAATGCTTAATCTAGTTGCTTTCAAATTACTTCATTAAGACCCCCCAAGTAGGCACACGTCAATGTGTTTACTAGGGCTGTGTGTAAGTGTGACCAGATCGGTAGCAGGACAGGAGTGATGTCCTACATCACATGTCTCAACAGAACTTCATGACACATACCTACCTACACACATTTGTGTGGACACATTCTGTAATGATGTATGTATGACATTGCTCCACATGGTCAGAGGTTGGACGCCATACTCACATTGCTGAAGTCACACATCTGCACATGTCGGCCTGCACCTATCCCAAAACAATGTCTGGCTCACAGGGGTTGAGTCAGTACCTCCCTGTTTAAGGACGATGCTCATTGTGGCACTCGAGTGGACAATGAAATCAACACACCTCACAGTTAAGACACCAGTGGGGTGGCCTAGACTTTATTGGCATGTGTGTGACAGTACCGACAAGGCAACGGCCACAACAGGCAGGGACATGCTTCAGAAACTTTACACCGCAGCATGGGTACAAGTCGAGGTTTAGAAACTGTTGGCGCAAACATGGAAAACAATCATCATGGATGGCAGCGCTCCCAGCCCACCTTGCCTTGCTAGATGAGTCATGTGTTGTTTAGTGTCTGCCCATTGCCCCGTGTGAGGGGGCAAGTCTCACTGCCCATGGGATCTGCATAGTGCTCTGTCACTGGAGTGCGCCGATTGTCTGCTCTGCTGACAGTGGTCAGGTGAAAGGGTCAGACAGGTTCACATGTCGTGCTAGGTTGCCATGTGTGTGCTCTCCCCCAGCAATATGTCCGAATTGGCAACGTTGCCACATGACGCTGTGTTGTTCTGACCATGGACCTGCATAACCTTGCACAGGTGTGTGTACACACACGTGGCTCCACGCACATGCATCCAGAGTCCGACCGATGGCAGACGCGTCCACTGTTGTGGTGGGATATGTGAGCAATCCCCATGATGCAACAAGTTGTTGGGACCTGTGCTGTGGGTCCCAATCGGATGTGGCTGCAGGAACGTAGTTACTCGTCCATGAATGCCTGCGCAGCTTCATGTGCAAGGTGTTCCAATAGTACGTCGTTGTCGTGTTCAAGGAACACCAGGGTGAGCCAATCCATTAACAGGTCCAGGCAGATGTGCTCAGCCCATGCTGTTTCATCAATCCGCAACACAGCCCAATAGGGGAGCGCCTCGATGTGGTAACTGCACACAAGGAATTGTGCAATCTCTCATGCACAACTGCCAATACATACACAGTATGTCAAGGCATCCCATGGACGGCTATCTCAGTGACACTCCTGTTCATGTTCCAACAGGGGGCACAAATACAAGTCATAGTCCAATTAATCTACGGTTGTGTTGGATAGGCAGACATCCATCGGACAGTTGAATGTGCATGTTAGGCAGCGGAACCAGGGCTGGACGCAGGTGATGTAGGCAATGCGGAAATCGAGCCGGTAACTGATCCGCAGCACTTCCAGTTGCACTGTGCCCAGTAAATGCAGCATACATGCATGGTAGTGTTTCAGGTGATGGGGGTTGTGCATGTGCCTTGTATGACCTGCCATTGCCTTGGTGCGTCATATGGAACCGGCCCTCTTCTGTCTTGCGGCAGTTGTGTGGAGGATATGCCACAGCTCTGGGCAATGATTTGAATGAGTGTGCAACGTAGGGCTGAATGGATTGGTGTTTCTGTGAGTGTCAGGGGCATCCCATGCAGGGGTACCTCAGGCAGGGGCTTCTGTGTATGGGTTGTGGATAAGTTGGATAGTTCATTTGTGCAATGCATGGTGTGGGAGTCATCCTCATCTGCCATGGCATCTCTCTCAGAGTGCTCCAGGCATGTTCTGGACCAAGGTCAGAGGTGCAGGTGTCCTTCGAACAATGGAGCTTTCATCCCTGATGTTTGTCTGACCACTACTTGCATTTTCGGAATGTGATGTGGCTTTGTCACTGAGATTGGGACTTGGCCTTGGGCTCATGGTGTACAGATGGCAATACAGACACACATGTTGGCATGTGGTGCCAGGTACCCTGCAAGGACTTGCGCTGCTTGTGCAATCTCACTTTGTCTCTCTCCCTAGCTCTCTCCCTCTCTTTTCTTTGTTGGGCGCATGGTACACCTTCTTCTGTTGGATTTAGTCTTCCAGGCTGTCTCCTACGGATTGTCCAGTGAGGACCATTTAGGACTCATCCGAATAGTTGGTTTGGCTTTTGTTTGTATGGTGTTTTGTGTTGATGATTGCATTGCTGTATGACTGATTCTCCATTTTCTGGCCACGCATGTATGTTGATTTTCCTGCGTGTTTGACATCAGGCAAAATATTTCTTTTGGGATTCGTGGTGTCGGTGTGCAGTTTCTTAGTCCAGGGTTGGGGGTGGGCCCGGGGGGGGGGGGGGGGGGGAGGGTTGGTTTGCAGGCCTTGGTGTGGTGTCGGTGGGTGTTGTGGCCCTCTTGGGTGTCTGTGCTGTATGTTCAGTTGCTCAGGGGCATCTGTTGTTTTTCATGTGTTGCTCTGGGCTGTGCTGTGCTTCCTTTTGTGGTGCAGACTGTGGTCCGACTTTATACCAGGTCAGAGCAGGTGTTAATTTCCTGCTGCTAACACGCCCTATCACATGTTTTGTGTTCTTATGGCTGATCTGGCTGGTCGTTTTGAATGTTGAGGTGTTGTGTTGTCGCTGGTTTTGGCAGGGGAACGCCTACTCTGCATCTCATAAGCGATAAATGCGGGGTCCTCTGTGGCGATGTTTTTTGTGGCTGCTATCGCTGGAAAACTGATGCTGTGGGCTGTTAGCACCAGCTTGTGAATTGGGGGGGTACATTTATCACAACTTTAGCTGCAATGAAGTGCAGTTAATTCAGCGATAGCTCATTGTGAATATGCCCTCTGAGTTCATACTGAGAATGCGTGACAGGGTGAAGGGTTCAACTGAGAAACCCATTGAACTGTAACCACCTTGTAAGTTCAGACGTTGCTGCTAAATGCCTGTGAGATCTAGAAATGTCCTGGGTTGATGGCAGCCATTTTGATTTGATACATATAAATACCATGTGCAAGGTTGAAAACTCTGCTTTTCAACTCTCTGGTTATTCAGTGATACAGTGCTGTTGTTCCCCTCTTGAATGCAGAACGTGAAGGAAAGGATTCAACAACCTGACATAAGCTTCCATTAGGAAAGTGTAGTGTGGTTTTTTTTTTTTCCGAGACGAGCATTTAAAAACCGCACCCTGAATGTGACACTCAAAACAATGGTATTAACTCATGAGCAAGAGTGTGATTCTTAAAGAGCATTTGGTTAAAAGTCTTAAGAGTAAAGAAGGACACAAGCACTGTTAAGAGTTTACTCAAAAGAAGGCTCTGCAAACAGGGAAAGTAAGAACATTAAAGATAAGAAAGACAACGAACATCCAAGACTGCATTGTGCTATAGAGTAACAGCCTGCGTCCCTGTCATGTGTACTGCAGCCACTGTTCTCATCTTGTAATTGACTATCCAGACATGACATCACAATTGCATAGCCTACATTTCAACCAAACACAAATAGAGCATTTTACTGCATACCTTGTTTCAACTGTTGTTTACTGTAAACAAATATTTACAAGTGTGCTAATTCCATTGAAGGTTGCACAAAGGTAGAAAGAGACTAGATTTTTTACGTTCAGTCCTGTCCCTTCCCCAATTTTTTACGTTCAGTCCTGTCCCTTCCCCAATCCTCCCCGGTTTTTTCCATTCATTCAGAACTTGGTATGGATTATATCCAGGACAAACTGAGACTGGCTCCACTAACATACTGGCTTAAGACCTGGTTAAACCCTGAATTATCGTTAAACCACATGATCATGAGGGATGTGATGAGTTTGGAATACAGCCACACGATACCATGGCTGGCGTATTTGCACAAATGTTTTAATGAACTAGGACGCCCAGATTTATTCACCTCTCCCTCGTGTATCACAAAGCAGGATGTGTGTTTCATAAAAAAACAGTTTATGTCTAGGGCATACATGTTGCGAGAAGAAGTTGAATTATCTAAACCCTCTGTCCGAACGCACTACTTAACTCTCCAGTCACTTGCAATTGAGCCTTATTTATGTTTTGTCACAAACCCCTTCCACAGATTTTTGTTAACAAGATTCAGATTCAACATCATTTATTTTTATTTGGGCAATTTTAACAAATGGACGAAACCTGAGTTAGCACCACCTTGCACCTGTGACAATTTTTCTGTTCAAGACAGTTTACATTTTGTTATGTTTTGTGATTTCTTCTCCGCCCAAAGAAAAAAATACCTGCTACCAGTCCTAAGAGAAGCTGGCTTCTCCCAGGTGAGACCAGCAATGCTATATTTACAATCATTGGGCAACATTTGTATTACTTTTGCCATGGCCAATTTCCTGGTGGCAGCAACCAGAGCCAGAAGGAGCATGAATTTGGAAAACTGATGTACATAACGGGTCTTTTAAATATTTTAAACGCATTTATTCAACCAAATTAACTTGCTGATAAATGAAATTGTTTAATTCTTTTTTAACTGTAAATAATACTGTTTTTATGTACTTTGTATGATTTTATCAAATCGAATAAAGTTAATTTGACTGACTGACTGACTGACTAGATTCCAAAGTTGCAGGAATCTGAAGCCTTGAAAACATTGCTATGAACCAATGTCTATTTAAGGCAGCTGGTGGACTGGAGAAGTTCAAAACCTTGTGCAGGCAGGCACTTCTTCAGAGAAAATCTTTCTACATAGGGAACTTGTAGACAAGTATATTTGCTGAAGGTCTCACTCTGGAATTAGGCACGAAGAGAAATTGACCAGTTGGAAGCACTGAAACGCTAAGCATATGTGTTGGGTGTCAGCTGAAGGGAGGCAATGTGGTCTTGCTCCTGAGCTGCCGGCTTTGGAGCTGGGAAATCTGGTTCGAGTCTGAGCGTAGGCTCAGCAGCCTGGCATTCTGGGCCAATCACTTAATCTCCCCATGCCTACCAAAAAATGAATGTGTCCTTGTGTAGTGTAAAATAACTGCTGCTCATGTAAAGCGCTCCAATACCTTCGGTCGAGTTTGTGCTATATAAATCTGCAAAAAAAAATGGGGCAGGCACCAATGGGTTTTGTTTTCAGCCTACCCATTTGAGTGATCCACAATAGTTGATTCTAAAAGAGGAAGTAAAGCGTGACAACCTCATATATCTTCTCAGAGTATGTAAATAATAAATTAAAGTCATATGCAACTCTCCACACAGTATTGTTATGGTACTGCATGCATCATTTGCCAGCCTCAGATTCTATCAGTGTTAGAGAAGGAACAATTGTGCATCACACAGATGGGTAGGCTGATAAGAGCTGTGGCCTAACTGCCAGAATTGCAGACTTTGGAACTGTTAACCCCTTCGCTGCGGCGGCGATTCCGCCGCAGCGCTGGGGGGGGGAGCGGCGCTCGCATGCTCGTGACGGAGCCGCTCCGTCACGAGCCGTGGTTGCGCTGTGCTCATGACGGAGCGGTTCCGTCATGGCCCCTCCCGCTCAATCGAGCGCGCCGCGCAGGCGCGGCGGCAGGGCCATGACGGAATCGCTCCGTCATGAGCACAGCGCAACCACGCCTCATGACGGAGCGGCTCCGTCATTAGCATGCAACGGGTTAAATCTCATATTGATGAAGGCTATAGGTTGGTCATTCAGCTGTGAAAGCACTGCCCCTGCGCCATGCACTAAAACATCATTTTGGCAATGAATTCCTTGGAACAGTCAGGGGCCCGAGTACAAGGGCTGTACATATCGCCTATTTGAGGCAGTCAAAGGCTTTCTGACAGGCCTCTGTCCAGATCATCTTTTTGGGCTGCTTCTTCAAAGTCAGGTCAGTCAGGGGGGCAACAATGGTGCCACACCCCTGAATAAACCTCATGTAATATCCAGTGAGTTCAGTGGGACTCACTTCTCTTTGGGTTTTGAGGACTCCTAGGCCAGGATGGACTCTATTCTGGCCTGGAGGTACTGCACCTTTCTCTGCCCTGCCCAGAAGTTGCCCTCAGTACACCTCAGAACCCTGCACTATCTTGTATCTGCTGGCCTTGATAGTCATGCCAGCCTATTGCAGAGTCTAAAACACTTCCTGGAGGTAAAACAGATGGTCCTCTCAATTGCTACTGAAGACAGATCTGACATCCAGGTAAGCACCACAGAAGGCTTCCATCTCTGCCAGGACATGATTCAACATCTGCTGGAATGTGGCAGGGACATTCTTGAGTCCAAAGGGCAGTATCTTCATTTTAAAATGGCCCTCTGGGGTAGGGAATTCTGACCGCTCTTTGCCCCCCTCAGCGCAATCTGCCAGTATCCTGAAGTGATGCCTAAAGAACTCAGTAACTGTGCAACTCTAAACCGGCCCATGAGCTCATCAGATTTGGGGATAGGGTGTGCAACAGTATTTGTGACTGAGTTGAGCCCCCTGTAGTCTACCCAGAACTGGAGTTCTGGGGTGGTGCATGGTGGGGCGGCCTTGGGACAAGCACCACAGGGTTGAACCAGGAACTACTGAAGTGCTCAATCACTTCCAACTCCAGCAGCAACTTCTTACTTGATGGTCACCCTCACCTTGTCTGTCAGTCTGTAGATCTTGTTTTTGACAGGTGTGTAAGCCCAGGACTGAGGGAGAAAAGTGAGGAGGACTGTTCCAACAATTGGTGACAGTCCCTTTGCTGTTCTGGGGTCAGGGTAGGACTCACCTTCCTTCCTCTGACCCGTCTTTTGATATGGATGACTGCAGGTCAGGTAGAGTTTCACTCTCCTCTTGCACTCCATCATCCATCGCCAGCAGCATGGTGACCTCAGACTTCTCATAGTGTGGTTTGAGGCAATATGGAGCACCCTTAGGGGGCTCCTGGGAATATTGAAGCTACCCAGTAGGTGGACTTTCCCTTTCTCTTTCACCTCATAAGGACCTGGCCAATGGTATTGGAGGACCCGGGGATCTACCAGCATCAATACCCACTCCTTCTGGCCAGGTTAAAACTGTGCTAGAGTGGCCTTCTACTTGTACCACAGTTTCATGACCTCCTGGCTGGCTTCTAGATTCTCAGAAGCCTTCCTCCAGAAGTTTTACATCTTGTTACAGAAGGCTAGCATGCAACTAACCCCATACTGTGGAGGAGGGGCATCGTGGGAACCTGCTTCCACTCCCTCTTAACGAGACTGAGAGTTTCCCCAACAGGGGGCCAATAGAGGAGTCTAAATGGGCTGATTCAAACTACTTTCTGTATTACATCCCTGCAGGCAAAGAGCAGGCATGGTAAGAGGACATCTCCCTTCTACCTTATGGGCTCTGGTAGACCCATAATCATGCCTTTCAGGGTCTTGTTAAACCTTTCAACAAAGCACATTGGTTTGAGGATAGAAAGTCATGGAGAATGTGTAGGTTACCCCACACTTTTGCCACATAGACTTTATGTAGGCTGACATGAAGTTGGTGCTCCTGTCAGATGCCACGTCCTTGCGTGAACCCACTCGAGTGAAATTACCTATCAGGGCCCTAGCCACTGCTGGTGCATTCACGGTCCTCAGCTGTACGGCCTTCAGGATACACTTGTTTTAGCGTCTAAGGGGCATATTATCAAGGGCAGGCGATACATTATCGCCGCTTTTATCGGCAGGAAACTGCCGATAAAGCGGCGATAATGGCCTTAATAATAGGCTCTATGAATTCCAATCGAAGCCCATGTTATAAGTGAACACATCTAACATGGGCTTCGATTGGAATTCATAGAGCCTATTATCAAGGCCATTATTGCCGCTTTATCGGCAGTTTCCTGCCGATAAAAGCGGCGATAATGTATCGCCTGCCCTTGATAATATGCCCCTAAGTGTCCAACAATGTTGATGCCCACCCTTTCAAAGGGGGTTCCAATGACAAGTAAGGGGTTCAGGGGAGCCTTTAGCTTGCTCCCTGAATCCCCACTGGCCTGCTAGGTGGGACATGTCCTGTAGAAAATATCTAAGGAAGTCTTTATCTTGGGCCAATAATAGTGGGATACAAGCTGTGCAAAGGTCCTGTCCTGCACCAGCTGTCCTGCCAGGGGTGTCTTGTGAGCTAGGCCCAGTAGGAAGGCCTGTAACTCTGGGAGAACACCAACACGTGTTTCCCCATGTATAAGTGCCTTAGACTCACTGTAAAGGAGGTCCTTCTACCAGTAAATGAGTAAGTCTTCAGAGGTTTTAGCAGCTGTCTGGGTTTCAGCCTGCAGCTCATACGTTCTAGGGTTGGGCACTCCTTCTGCCCCTTGAGGAGTTCCACCCTGGAGGATCTACCCTCAACTAGCCATCCAGGAGCTACGTTTCCTGCGCAGGCAACATCCTCCATAGTAGGCTCTGGGGCAGCTTCCTTTGTCACCCATTCCACCTATAGCGCTGATGTTTCAGAGGTTGGTTTCCCACTCCCACTCCCCCTGCCCTTCCCTTCCCTTTCTTGATAGCTGCCTGGGCCTTTCTCACAGGCTCTAGAGTTCCTTGACTCCCCTCCTGGGCAGCCATGAAACCATGTCATCATACAGACCCACTCAGGTAACCTCAACATCTCCAGGTGTGACCTGGGTTCTACTTCCTTCCAGTCTGCTCTTGGTCATTTCCTTGCAAACAATCCACATGCATGTTAGGGCTCACAACTACCTTAAGAGAACCTGATTCCCTACCCCACTCATAGGGAACCAGAGCCATAGGGCAGTTGCTCTCAGGATTGTCTGCCACTACAACTATCCCTGAGCTTAAAACTCCACTTTGCTCGCGGAGTGTGCAGAGTTTTGGCAACTCCAAGTTCCGTGTAGAACGCAGAGTTGCCAAAAAACTCCGCACTCCACAACCGAGTGGAGTTTTTTCTTCTGTTTGTGCGCCCAAAATGTGTTTTTGTGCACAAAGGAGCGACTTACTGGGTGCCTGTGATCAAGGACAAGATTTCCCTAGCCGTTCGCTAGCACCACAAGATGTGCTAAGTGGCCGCCTGGTCCCCTGAAGTTTGCGATCGCGAACACGTCATTCAGATGCGCCATCAGACTTCCAGTGGAAATGATGTGAAAAACGCAATCCCGAACATGCAGAATTTGCAATCTGGAGAAGGTTCTCTCCTGAGCAGCATTAAAACCTTCTTGAAATGATGATTTGGATAAAAAAACTATTCAGATTGACATTTGGCTGTACATTTTTGTGCAAGTAGTCCTTTTTTAGGTCTCGCCTGTCGATGCGCATGCGCATCGAGCTTGCGAGACTATGGGGCCTTAACCACTCTTTACCTAACTTGCAAGGAATCGTGGCGATTCCTTGCAGTGCCCGTGACTTTTAAGCTCAATGCGCATGCGCATTGAGCCTAAAAGCGCGTGCACATGCCCCCAGCCGTATTTTCCCTCAAGGCGCACTCCTCCCACACCCCCGCTCCGCCCCCTCCCCTGCCCGCCGTGTCGCATTTCTCCTCCCCCTCCGCTTCTCTGCCTTCCCTCCGTCTTGTCTCTTCACTTCGCCGTGCCTCCCCTCCTCCTCCTACTCTCCTCCCCCTCCTCCTCCTACTCTCCTCCCCACTCTCTCTCTCCCAGCACAACCTTTAAAATTCATTATTTTGGTTCGTCACGCTGATACCAAGGAACTTGCTATTTGCGAGGGTCCTTTTTTTTTTTTTTTTGTGGAGGTTCATGAAGATAACTTTTAAGTGGCCCCTCGCGTGCATACCACTCCTGGGCCAAATTATATGGGTAGGCGACTGAAGAATATTACTTCCTTTTTATATACGCATTTTGTGCTTATTGGAAATTGTGGGAAATTAACTTTTGGCATGTTCCTTGGTGTTGACTGCTCTAGAAGTAGGACCTGGGACTGATATGCTTGTAATAGCTTTGCACAGTAAATTCGTTTAAATCCATTAATTAAAGGCACACCGTACCAGAAAATGTATTGATTCAAACCATGAATGAGTTTTGTTTTGGATTATGCAATTCATCTATTTGGAAGCATTCGTTTTGTATTCATTTAGGTTTGTGCGTTGCATGGGTACCTTTTGTATGGGTCTCGATCACTAGTGTACGAAAGCCAGTACTTCCCTCTCTGTAGCACTCCTCTCCCCGCTCCGCCCCCTCCCCTGCCCGCCGTGTCGTATTTCTCTTCCCCCTTCCCCTTCTCTGCCTTCCCCCTCCGTCTTGTTTACCATGGGCGCCCGCTTCACGGCCGCCATGCACATCAGCACAACCTTTAAAATTCATTATTTTGGTTCGTCACGCTGATACCAAGGAACTTGCTATTTTTTGTGGAGGTTCATGAAGATAACTTTTAAGTGGCCCCTCGCGTGCTTACCACTCCTGGGCCGAATTATATGGGTAGGCGACTGAAGAATATTACTTCCTTTTTATATACGCATTTTGTGCTTATTGGAAATTGTGGGAAATTAACTTTTGGCATGTTCCTTGGTGTTGACTGCTCTAGAATTAGGACCTGGGACTGATATGCTTGTAATAGCTTTGCACATTAAATTAGTTTAAATCCATTAATTAAAGGCACACCGTACCAGAAAATGTATTGATTCAAACCATGAATGAGTTTTCTTTTGGATTATGCAATTCATCTATTTGGAAGCATTCGTTTTGTATTCATTTAGGTTTGTGCGTTGCATGGGTACCTTTTGTATGGGTCTCGATCACTAGTGTACGAAAGCCAGTACTTCCCTCTCTGTAGCACTCCTCTCCCCGCTCCGCCCCCTCCCCTGCCCGCCGTGTCGCATTCCTCCTCCCCCTTCCCCTTCTCTGCTTTCCCCCTCCGTCTTCCCCCTCCGTCTTGTTTACCATGGGCGCACGCTTCACGGCCGCCATGCACATAAGGGAAACATAGAGGGGCACCATTTTAGTGCGCCCCCTGCGTTTATCATTTAAAAAGAATTTACAGCCATGGCACCCATTGCCACCTGGTAGGTCACGCAGTGTGACATGCATCAGGGGCCCAGTGTAGCCCAAATAGCAGATACTCGCCGTTCATCTGCTCCGTTCTACGATGGTGCTTTGGCCCTGAATGTAGCAACGGAAGCATGAGGCTCGGGCAGAGCTGCTCTCCTCGGCCACTACCATCAACGGGCACAACAGTCACCCGAAAGCAGCAGCATAAGCAGAAGGATTGACCCTGCTTTGGTCAACATACATTTGTTTGATATAACCACAACACCCGTTTTACTCAGGCCCGGTGCTGCAGCGCGACATATATCAGGGGCCCAGCGTAGCCCATAGCTTCTGCACGCTGTTAATGTGCTCCTTTTGGTGATGATGCTTTGGACCTGAAAGCAGCAATAGAAGTGGGAGGCTCGGGCGGAGCTGCTCTCCTCTGCCCTCGCCATCAAAGGGCACAGCAGTCACCCGAAAGCAGAAGCAGAAGGCTTGGACGGAGCTGTTATCTGTAGCAACTGCCATTGATGATCAGAGCAGTCACCCAAAGGGCCGTGTCCAGAGCAGGTAAGGGACCCATGGCTTCGGGGAGCCATCCTGAGTGTTTGTCTGTACCTAACCCTTGCACCATCTCACCCTCACACCATCTCACCCTCACTCACCCTCACATCCTCTCACACCCTCACCCCATCACCCTCACACCTCCTCACCCTCACACCTCCTCACCCTCATCCCCCTCAATCCCACACACCCTCACCCACACTCACACACCCTCACTCATCCTCACCCCCTCATCCTCACACACCCTCACTCACCCTCACACCCCCTCACAACCCTCTCACCCTCACTCAGCCTCACACCCCCTCACCCTCAAACACCCTCACCCACCCTCACCCTCGCACCCTCTCACCATCACCCCCTCTCCCTCACACACCCTTACCCTCATCCCCTTACCCTCACACACACTCAGTCACCCTCTCACCCTCACACCCCCTAACCCTCACCCTCACCACCTCACACACCCTCACTCACCCTCACACACCCTCACCCTCACACACCCTCACCCTCACTCGCCCTCACACCTTCACACACCCACTCACCCTCACACCACTCAGTGCTACAACACATATTGTGTTGCAATAGGTGTCACATTTGCGAAAGATAAAACTATTGGCATTGTAAATAACAAAGCTATTAATTTCGCAATTTTCAAAACAAGCACATAAATGAAAAATGTGTCCTTTACAATACCAATAGCTCAAACTTTCCTAATGCGAGACCTATTGCATTGCTGTGCTTCTCTCCCCTGCTGCACTCTCCTGCTCTCTAGAGATGTGCCCTAACGACCACAGCTGCCATCTATGTCACGTAAATACAAAACATGTTGCATTCCAAATGCTATAGGTGTCACATTCGCGAAAGTTATAACTATTGGCGTTGTAAATGACAAAGCTATCAATTTAGCTATTTCAAAAACCACCAAATAAATAAAATATTTGTCATTTACAAGACCAATAAGGGACCATCTCTCAGGGAAGCCAGGAAGGGTTTCGCAGCGGTCGAAGCGCCTTGGGACCCTACGGGTAAGTAGTGCGCTATATAAATGCCAATACATACATACATACATACATACCAATAGCTCCAACTTTTCTAATGCGAGACCTATTGCATTTCCAATGCTTGTCTTTGTTTTTTAGGAGGAAGGAAGTGCCTCAGAGTATCTAACTTCTTGTTTCTGTCCAGCAGGCTCCTCCCAGTGCTTTGTCCATCTCTTTTTCCCTTTTCATTTGGATTTGGAGCTGGAAGGATCATTCTTTGTGTCTGCTGTATCATATTTCATTGGATTTGAGGACTTTTGAATTTGAGATTTCACAGGTAAGTTGGAAAATTTGTGTTGCTTGTTTGATTGGGGCTATCCACCTAGATTTTTGTACTTTGCATAGTTTCTTTTACATTTATTATGGTGGGTTGCCTGCAGTTTCAGTAGGAGCCTAGTTGTTTCTTTGTAAGTATTTTTTCTTGTTTTTATAAAGGAAACATGTTACACAGTTCACAACATTTTCTCCAACTTTTGAAATCAATGTGCAAAATGTATTTAATTCACTATGTGGCTCAGTAGTCTGCCAATAGGTTTTTCAGCCAGCAGGCCCAGAGCGACTTATGGGTGCACAAAAAAACTGTTTCTATGATGTCTGTCTGTTGAATTTAAACATCATTTAGGGCATGGATGGCATTGGATTGAAATGCAAAATGTGTTTTTAGGCGGATTTCACTTTTTTCCATGTGCCTTTGTTGGATATGTGTGGTTATAAATTGCAAACCATTTTTTAGCCCTGTGGATATTTGGTATTGGCATTGTTGCGTTAAAGCTGTGTGGTTTAGCATGCCTCCTTTGTCTGCCCTGTGTATGAGTACGTTTGTTTGTAACAGTGGGCCTTCATTTGCCTTGGCTGAGCCTACCCATGTGGCCAGGGGCCATTTTGTACAGTCTGTGTCCATTGCTTATTGTTGTGGCCTGGCCATGTAACTGGTAGCCATTTTGTGAACGCAGTCAGTGTTCTTTTGCCATAGGGCTGCATTGTCTGTGTTCCCTTTCTTGTTGTTGTGACCTGGCCATGTGGCTGGTGGCCATTTTGTGAAGGTAGCCAGTGTCCTTTTGCCATCGGCCTGTATTGTCTGTCTTCCCTTTCGTGTTGTTGTGGCCTGTCCATGTCGCTGGTGGCCATTTTGTGAAGGGGCAGCCAGTGTGCTTCTGCATTAGGCCTGCAACCCTTCTTTGTGATGGCAATTCCTTCTTGCTGGTTGTTGCTTTGCATGCAATTTTTTTCTTTTACCAGCAAAAAATGTAGCACAGTTCACTACTTTTTCAAATAAATAAGGTATATTGAACTTAAAGTAT
Source organism: Lissotriton vulgaris (assembly GCF_964263255.1). Taxonomy (NCBI): domain Eukaryota; kingdom Metazoa; phylum Chordata; class Amphibia; order Caudata; family Salamandridae; genus Lissotriton; species Lissotriton vulgaris. The sequence goes on from NC_141687.1 coordinate 730,316,824, forward strand.
CTCATTTACCATCTAAAGAGAACTAAGCTATTTCTACCTTTTTTAAAGTGCAATATTGTGGATTTTTGTCGTTTGTGGTCTTGTGTTAAGTCTATATAAAAATGCTTATTTTTATACTACAACTTGTGTGGTGTCCATCTGTAGTGTTGTCACTGGGTTACTGTATGTGTTCACAAATGCTTTAAACACTGACTCTGAGATAAGCCTGTCTGCTCACGCCAAGCTACCAAGGGGGTGAGCAGGGGTTATTTTAGGAGTGTACCCCCTTACCCTGACTAGACGCAAGGGTGGTCAAAGGTACCTACCTCTGCCAACTAGAGACACCCAAATCTAACAGGCTCCCTATACATTTATCCTTTCAGGGCATAGAGGGACTGCCCCAGAAGAACAGGTAAACGATGGCATGCATTGCATGATGAGTGATTGATGTTTGTTATGAATGTCTACTAGTATTCTACACACAAAAAAGTGAATCAAGTCAATCTTTCCCTGCTTGTTGTTCAATCACAAAATTGTGTGCTACTGCAGGTGGATCCATTCAATTTTGAGTCTGGACGAGTCTGGACTCACTCTGAACACTTTTGGTACCGAGTTGGACAGCATGACCATACAATACTTGCAGTCAGAGTCTGTAGGATCGGAGTTGATTGATGAAATAACTTGGGGCGTGAAATGGCCTAAAAGGTAACAACACCAGGTCTACATTTTTGTGTAGTGGGGGAGGCGAGTGTGGTGGTGTGACTGACAGCGGTGCATTGATTTTGTTACCTAGTTTGGAAAATGCTATGTTGCTGTGTGTGCATGGGCTCAAGGCTATCTGGCTCAAATTCAAAGGTAAGTAGTGGTTGGGTGGGGTAGCCTGCTCCTGTTGTTGAAGGTAACTGCTGAAACCAGACATGATTTACCCTTGCCGCCTCTGAAAGTCTTCTTGTTGCACTCCTCCTTAATTATGCAGTTTAACTTTTCTTCTTGATTTTTCAATAACCTTTCGGTTTTTCCATCTACAGGCCGGCCTTTACCCTGCGCTATACTGGAAAAAACAACTCACACTTACCTTACCAAATCGCATCCGCCCCAAGATTGACGGACGGACAGTCCAAGGAAGGGCCCAGAGGAAAGCGGAGATGCAAATCCCAATTTTGCAATATTTATAGTATAATTTCATTTGATTTATTTTTTCTCTTCAATCATTGTGACTGTGTGTGTTATTTATGCTTCCTTATATTTGATTCCTAAAGATATTTTTAAATTGTATTTGCTATCTTTCAAAGGAAGCCCGATACAACAGGACATCAAATGTATGTAACTTGAGTCTCTCTGGGGCCAGACAGGCAAGGCAATTGCATAATTAATAATATACTGCCCTGCACTAGTCTAATAATACTCATCAAGTCTTCATGCATGCTTTTCCTATTTCTCCCTTAACAGATTTATGACGGTTGGCACGGCTGCCAAGATGAATATGTGTTGTTCAAATGTAGTGTTTGTCTTTGTCAAACCTTTCCCTCAAATCCCACTTCCCAACCATTCAGCAAACCTTAACCCTCTCCCCCGGGCTGTGTGATATATACTGAGGTGTAACTAAATAAAATTTATACCAACAATTGATCACACACTTGCTGGGGTGGATGTGGTGAAAGCAACACTAACTCAAGGCAGGGCAAGGATCTTGTTCTGCTTTAAGTATATATTCTACAGCCCGCACTGGCAATATAGTTTAGATTGCCTACCCATGTAAGTTTTTCCAGAGGTACATAATCCATCATCAATTCATCATCCTAGTTCCAGCACTAAAGGTTACGCAGTTGCTTGTCCACTTCATAGCTTGAGTCGCCTTTAGCTTGTAACTTGCATTAGGCTAGCCCGCCATTCTGGTATATTTTACTTGAGTATTTCTTATCATCATGGTTTCTTGCTTGGCAGTCTTCTTCTTCTGTACTGTACTTCTTCTGCCCATTCCCTAGTCTTGCACAAGTGACTGACTGTCTCATTTTCTTTTTTTGCAAATGCTACTGTTAGTGTCTACTACTACCACCACCATGGCACCTTGGCAAACCAAACCATCACCATGCAGCCATCACTTTGCCTATAAAGTACCAACATCAATCACAGTCAAGAGAAGAAGTGTGGGGAGGCATAATGTATATACAATGGAAATAATTAATTCACACATCCAAACTCTTCAGAGTCCATTGGGGTTTTAGTTGCGGACTGCATAGACTAGGGGGAGAGAATGACAGTACTAATAGGACAAGTGAGCGTACCACTTCTATCTGTTGGTGCGTTACTCAATCAGCAGATTTCAATCAAAAACTGGCTGCGGCACTGCAGCAAAAGAAAAGGTGTGAAGTGAAAGAGTAATCCCTCACAAAAGATTTACATCATATCCTATGCAAAATATAAATAATTTATTCCCCTAACAAATAAACTAGAATAAAAAAACACCTGATCCACCCTCTCCGTAACCTCTACCAATGTCCAGCAGTAAGTCCAATTGTCCACCATAAATTAAAAAATCTAAATATCCATAAAAAATTCCACGTTTCCCCCAAAGCCCAATTCCCACCCACACAAAACAATATTAAAAAGGGGCAAGATGCAAGACGTAGTCTAGCGGTGGGCTCAACAGATCTTCCTCTCCATGGTGTTAAATCGCTCCTTGATCCTGGCCTCTAGGCGCCCCATCCAGAGGAGCATGCACCGCTGAAATTGTTTGCATGAACAACAGGGTTGGGCAGCAGTGTTTGAAGTGAAGCTGGCAGCTGCAAGACCACAGCGCTGTACCACTAGAGGCCCTAGGGGGCCTGGTGGGGGCCTGTGGAATTGGAGGAGGCTGCAGCTGCTACCCCCTCCTCCTCCTCCTCTGCCAGAACCACCAACCACCGATATTCGCCCTGGATGGCCTCCAGCGTCCGTTGCAGGGCCATGGCTGCTAACTCCTGCCTATTGGGTTGTTGTTGTGGTTAGAAAGGAGTAGCTTTATCAAGAAAGAAAAAAGACAATTGTAACCAATACTCTTAGAAAAACAGTAACACAAAATTATACACATACGATTTTAGTGGCACAGTAGCACTAGCAAGCACAGTACATAACATTTGTAGTATCCTCCCACTTCCTTGGCCCCTAACATTTGTGGTATTAGAGTTTCAGGCATTACTGGGCACTATGGAGTAGACAAGTCTTCTCTCTCATGTACAGCTAAAATAACCTTGTAGGCAGTCAGCATGCACCCTAGACAGACATACTCATGTCGCATTTGCAGATTCACATTACTTTAATACTGTCTGCAGGTGGGGCAGATGTACTACACAATTAACTACTTTTCTACTATGGCCATACTCTGTTAAATCATTGGCAACTGCTCAATTTCACTTTCACCCTTACTACTACAACAAAGCAGATGATATCTTATAACTAATATGAATGCTGATATACGTGACAACGTGATTTCCTAAAAAAGTTTGATTGTGTAACCAACCATGCATCCGATAGGCCACCCATAGCAGACACGGTCCAAAAGGCATAGGTAGGGAGCGGGAGTGGGCCTCGGAGTCGGGGGGAGGTGATTGATAAATTTGGGTGGGTACATACATACACAATATATATGTTAAGCATTCCAAACTTCTGTTTTTCAAGGGAGTATTCTGAAATACAACTTTGAATCAAAAACCATGACAAAAAACAGTCCTTGTTTCTTCCCAGCGTTTTTTTATTTTATCATCACATTTCTCTTCTAGAATTATTTTTTTATTCTAATCTTCACCCTTGGCTTTGCTACTCTGACACAGTTTCTTTTACTTTTACATTCTCTTCATACCGTCTCCACCTATGCTATGATTGAATACCATCCATGCATCCATCCATTCAAGGTAAACAATACATGGCTATTATTCTTAATCTCAAGTCACTCTCAACAAACCTTTCACCAACAACATACATTTGTCATTTGAACCACCACCCATGCATCCTTGCTTTACCCACCTAGGCAGGCATCCTTTCTTTCACTTTTCACACATCCTTCAACCACACATGCATCCTATCAGCCGCCTTTGCATCCCGGGCCCCCTTCCTTCACCCACACATTATTCTCTGCCAGTCATATATTACATGTTACCTGTCCTTCTTCCTTCCATCCTTCTTTCCCTTTTCCATCAACCCAACCATCAAGGTAATCTGACTCTTAGTCTTCTTCATAAAACTTTCCCATCTAAGTTGAAGTCAGATAGAAGAATCCATTTGTTCCTCAACTCCTGCGGCTATTGCTAATGCTCATTAAAGGGTATCTTCTTCAACGGTTGTTCATAACAACTTAGTCTCTCTCAACAGTACAGTGTACACCCTTGTAGTGAGTGTATTGTCAATAAGTAAGGAATATAACTTACCACTACCCACCACTGCTGCTGGCTCACCCCCTGAAGCTGCTGCATCTTTGGCTCCCTCCTTACTGGCATCGCCTTCTGGTGGCAGGTACGCATAGAATTTTTTTAAACATTTGTTAGATGCCATATACGCCTCCCCCTAATAATTTATTTTCACTGGCAAGATTGAAAATATAAGACATACACATACCACACACATCACGGGTACCAGAGTGGAGTACACAGTGTGAGAAGTTGGCCTGGTATATGATGCTCACTAGTTCTAGTGATCACCTTGTACCATGCCAAGCAACCCTTATGATGATTGGTTGTAAGTCAACCTTATAGACCAGCTATCCTAGTGCTAGCGTGGACAAAGCAGTCTTAGGCTAAACTCTGAAAGGCATGTGAAGCAAGCTGTTTTACCACATACAACCCCCTTGAATACCAATGAAAAGACACCACACAGATATATATTGAAAATATATATATATTTATTAACTACAAAAATCCCCTATACTCTTTATGAGCACAGAAGCAAAAGCGTTAAAACAAAATACAGTTAAAATACACAAAAGTTGCACAATATGGATGAGCCCAGGGGCCACCTAAACCATATACTAAGAAAGTGGTATAAGAGATACCAATCGAAAAGGAAATAGGCCTAGGGCCTTGGGAATCGCTAGAGCTGATCGGGACTAGCAGTGACTAAGTCGGGAAAGGCCCGCGGGACTCGGGTGCAGTGTTTAAAATGCACGCACTCACCAATGCATTGTCTATGGTGCGTAAAAGTTACAAAGTTAGTTATTTAGGAACCTTCCGAGTGACCTAGAGGAGTGAAACTTAAGACACAGGCACTAGAGGTGTGTACCAGTGTGGGAACACTGGCGTTGTTGAGTTACCTCACCCGCAGGAAGCGGGTGCACAGGTGCAAAGTAGTGTCGGGTTTCGTCACGCAGGTCGATGGTGCTTGGAGCTGAAGATGCTGCAGGCGGCTCGATGTGAAGAGTTCCGGTGGATCCAAGGGTGGATCCGAAGTGGTGAAGACCTGAAAGCAGAGGGGACAAGGTTCAAAGTCACTAGCCAGTGACTACCGTGGAACCAGATTGGAACCAGGCGATGTTGGGTGCAAACAGGTGATGAGGTGTAGCTTCTCTCTGCAGCCACGTGCACATGAAGAGGTCAAGTACGTCCAGAAGTCAATCACGAGCTGTCCCACGCAGGCTTCTCACTGTTGGCGGTGTCGGCAACTTGATTGGAGCAAACAGGCCTTGGCTAATGCAAGCCATGCAGGAATCGAAAAAGGCTTATCACTCAAACCAGCAAGGTCAGAGCGGGTGCTCCCTTTTACAGGAGCGAGGGCATGTCTGGAGCAACCAGACCCGCAGTGTAGTTTGTAGGTTTCATCGACCAGATGGCCGCTGACCATGTGGCAAGTGGCCGGAATGGTGCATCGAGTGACACAATGCAAAAGGGCCCCACGCAGATCGTGGAGATGCTGGGGGGCTGATCTTCGGTGCAAGGGCTGCTCGGTAGTGGGGCTTCTCAGTCCCCAAAGCACAACGTCGAGGGTGCCTTGGATGCTACGCAGTCAGCTTCTCGGGAGTCTTTCAAGACGTCCGGTCCCACGTCTCTTGGTGCCTCCATGGGTCCCTTCTTTGCAGGGACTGTGGATCGGGCTGTGTGAAGTCTGGGAGTCTGGGTCTTGTCAGGCTCTGGGCTCGGGCTTCGGCGGAAGGCGGAAGCAAAGCAGATGTCGAGTTGCCGGATGGTGCCTGTGTTCACAGGGTGGCCACTCCTAGGCCACAAGGGAGATGCTCTTCAGTCTTTTGTGCAGCAGAATGTCGAAGTCCAGTCGTCTTCTTAGTTTCAAGTTGATTCAGGATGATCTGAGGTGCTATGGCACTGCTCCCACTCTTATTCCCAATCTGAGGGGTGGATCACCTGCTAGGTCCCTCCTCTGGGTGGGACCAGGAAGGGGGGCGGTTACACCCCCTTTCCTTTGTCCAGCTCCTCGCCAGGCCTGGGTCTGGAAAGTCCCAGGACCGGTTTGGACTGGCTTATGCATGGGGACACCTTGTGTGCCCCGGGCATGTCTGATTCTATTCAGCCCTGTCCTACCCAATACACAAAATCCTGTCTGGGGTGGTGCTCGCACCTCCCAAGGCAGGAAACCCTTTGTCCAAGCCTCCCTCGCTGGAAGGACTCCCAGCAGCAGGAGGTCAGACTTGTGTCTGTGGTAGCAGCATCCATTTTGTGATGCTGAGGCTCTGGTTAACTTTAACCGGGGTTAAGGCTATGTACATGTCGTGTCCCTCTAGAAGGGTGGAATGCTATCCCTGTCGACAGAACTGTCGAGGGGATAGTATTCCAAATCGTATGACACCTTACTCGACATGTTTTGATAAAGCCAAACCAAAGTTAGCATATAACCGCGAGGATTATAATGCACTCAAGAGTATATGGTATGACAATATCCCAGAACAGCTAAGGGAGTTGTTCCCGACAGCTGCAGACAGGCTCAGCTCATGCTAGAGCACCATCTCACATGTAACCACACACTCTGCCCCCAGGATTGCAGGGGCCTTCCATAGGAATGGCTTATAGGTTAACATGTGTCCAGTTAAGGTTAGATATAGGGATACTATATCTAAGCAAGAGGTGATTACACCAACTTACCTCAGCTGAGTGATCAGCCAGTTGTGTCAATTATGGAGGCCAAGCCAGGGGTGGCACAATACATGCTGCAGCCCCGGTAGGCCTTGGATGCACCTATGCCCTGGGTACCTATGGTACACTGTTACAGGGGCCTATAAGGTGAACCCGTTCCAATTGTGTATGCACCTAAGGTACATGGAGTCCAATTTGAGGAGAGAGCAATCAGCCTGGGGCCCTGAATAGCAGAATCCCAGGCCAACTATGTCAAAAACCAGCTAAACACCAGGCAAAAAGTTTGGGGGTAACCATAGTCAGATATCCACCTTCCTACACAACCCCCCCCCCCAAACGAAAGGAGATAAGGCTATCCTTGACCAGGTAAGCCTATATTGCCTAAGTGGCCATATAAGGAAGTACCAGCTCTTGCTTGGTTACCCCCTGTCTCATGGTCCACTAAGCAATCCCTCACCCTAGGGGTATCTAAGGGTCTCCACCATAGGGAATCTCTACCTGTGGTGTGTCTTTGCAAAGTTCAAGGCTGGTGTTGGGATGGAGTACTGAAGTGAGATTCCTCTGTAGGACTCAGCTTACCCCAATCACTCTCCACCATGTGTGCCTTTCTTTCCTTGACTGAGTTGCACTGTGCTCTCAGGGTCAACCTCTGGCTACCTAAAGCTGGAGGCTGGGTCCCTCTTGTTGGCGTACTGGAGGGACAGTTCAGGTTTGGGCCCTTGGGGTCCCAGGTTTGGCTGTGCCCAACAGTATCCATCTGTGGGAGGTCCCTAACTACTTTTAAGGGGGCTCCCTCAGGAGTTATTAAAATTTTCACCTCACTAGGGCTTCTAATTTCGGTGCCCCTAATCTGTTGATGGGGGTGCTTTATTTGACAGGCGGCCCTTTGGGGCTCACTGTACTTCTTGTCCTCTGCAGCCCTGGGCTGAGTAAGGCAAGGTAGAGAGGGGCAGGTTACCTGCTCTAGACTGGGTCCCACCTGAGAAGGGTCCACTGCCATCAGGGGCTCTGTCAGGCCAGGCCTAACAACCTCTGGGACAGTTCCTTCATCAGGGGTAATATCAGTTCCCTGAGGAGGCTGATCCTGTCCTAATGTCTGGTGAGGGGGAGATTTCTCTTCCTCCTCCATGCTCTCAGTTTGGGTGGAGTGATCCATCATTTCAGGGTTCACAACACACATATCTGTTTGAGTTTGGGCTGTGGCTATCACAGCCCCACCAACCTTTTCAGGAGGAGACTCAGTTTGGGTATGAGCTGTTATCATAACAGCTCTGCTAATCTTTTCAGGAGGGAAGTTAGCTAAAGATGGGGCTGAGGTTTGCTCAGCCCTCCCAACCTTTTCAGGAAGGACATCTTGGATTGGGGCTGTAGCCATTACAGCCCCACTAACCTTTCCATGGAGATTTACCATTCTAGAATGGGTTTGCTGTTCAACCTCAGCCCAGGCTGAGATTGCCAAATCATTACCAAGTAGGCAATCTACAGGCAAGTTTGCTGACACTGCCACTCCCTTTGGGCCAGTGACACCTCCCCAGCTAAGATTGACTACTGCCATGGGATGTTTGGTTTCTATTCCATCAATGTCTGTCACCTGATATGTGGCATCAGGTAAAAGTTGCCTTGAGGGGACTAGACATTCAGCCACCATGGTGATGCTAGCCCCTGTGTCTCTGAAGGCCTCAACTTTCAAGCCATTGATGAGGGGCTCCTGTCTATACTTGCTCAAAGTGTTTGGGCAAGCAGTGAAATTGGCAAACCCCATGCCAGTTTCATAAACAAGACTATCTGAGGTAGGGGACCTGGTTAGGCCAGAATCCACCTGATTTCCAAAAGTAAACCCACCCAAATTCTTGGGGGTGCTCCCACCACCTGGGGGACCACTGCTAACAGTGACAGGAGGTGTTGGAGCTTTACCTGGAGGTGTATTTTCCTTGTTACCATTCTTTGGACAACAGCTGTCTGATTTCCAATGTCCAACCTGTTTACAGGCATGGCGGTAAGGCTTTTTCTCTGTAGAGGAAGTGTTGGGGGGCCCACCCTTTCCATTGGAGTTTTGGGGCCCTGGGCAAGTCTTCTCTTTGGATTTATCTCCACCCTTCTCTTGAGGCTTGGTAGTCTCTTTCTTTTGGTCACCACCCTGGTTCTTAGGCCTGATCCTGGTTCTGACCCATTTGTCTGCCCCCTTACCCAATTCTTGTGGAGAGGTCAGATCAGAGTCAACCAGGTGCTGATGTAGAAGCTGATTTTGACAATTACTTAAGATCTGCTCTCTCATAATTAAATTATACAATCCTGTATAGTCAGTAGCCTTACTTCCCAGCAACCAGCCCTCCAGAGCCTTAGTGGCACATTCAACAAATTCAGACCAGTCCTGAGTCTGTGTCTTCTGGGTGTCTCTGAACATTAACCTGTACTGTTCAGTGGTTAAGCCAACCCATCAATCAGAGCACTCTTCAGGACCAGGTAGTTTCTAGAATCCCCATCACTAACTGTGAGGAGTCTGTCTCGGCCTCTACCTTCAAATGAGAGCCACAAGATTGCTGCCCACTGCTCCTGAGGGATCTGCTGTACTTTGCAGGCTCTCTCAAGTGTAGTCATCCATTTGTGGATATCATCCCGAGCTTTGTAGGGGGGCACAATCTTACTTAGGTTTCTGTTATCAAAAGACCTGTCTTTATCCTTGTGGATAATGCTGCCACCAGTGGGTTCTATTACCCCACTCTCTCTAGGCTGTCTTGCTCTAGCAAGTTTCTCTTGGGCCAGGGCAACTTCTAATTCTTGTCTCTAGATCCTAAGCTCAGCCTCTCTCATTTTGGACTCATGTTCCCTTCTCTGAGGGCTAGTCATCTCCCTTCTGGAGTGACCAAGAGAACCTCTAGAAGCCTGGGAGGTATTGGAGTCACCTGAGTGATTCCTCCTCCTCCTACGCTCCTGGTTAAGTCCACCTGAGTGTCTGGGCAAGGCCATCCTTGCTTCAGTCCCAAATACACTTAAGTTAGTCTGGTTAAGCCTGCTGACTAGCACCTGACTATTTCTGCCACCATCAGAATCACTGCTCCCCCCTTCTGTCTCCTCTTCTTCTTCCTCCTCCTCATCTACCTGAGGAGCTCCAGTGACTTGGTCATCCTCATCTACCTGGACTATGGGGACAGGGGTATCAGTATTGTCATCTTCAGTGGGAGAGCCTCCATCAGCATTCCATGTGGGGTCTGCTTTAGAGGTCTTTAGAGCCTCAGACTGGTCTAAGAGCTCTCTAAGGTGGTCTGTAGTAGGGGATGGCCCTGTCTTCAGACCTCTTAAGGGACAAAGCTGCCTTAGTTCCTTAAAGGAGAATATAGCAAATCTGGATGGTGCCTTTGGAGGGTCACTCTCAACAGAGACATTCCCAGTGGAACCCTCAGCTCCAGACATTGCTCTAGTGTGAGTGGATATGTTGCAATCTACCTACACTGGTGTTTACCTACTAAACCTATCTAGTAGTTGTAGTCAGGGTGTGCTACTCCCTATCCTCTACAACAACTAAGTTCAGTAGAACTTAAGTATACTACTCTTGTTTTATATGTACCTAGCAGGTACCTGTATGATCTTTAAAATGATACTCTCAAAGATTGTAATGGTAAAACAAACAGCAAGCTCAGATCCCAATCCGCTGCTCACCAATGTGAGAAGTTGGCCTGGTATATGATGCTCACTAGGTCTAGTGATCACCTTGTACCATGCCAAGCAACCCTTATGATGATTGGTTGTAAGTCAACCTTATAGACCAGCTATCCTAGTGGTAGTGTGGACAAAGCAGTCTTAGGCTAAACTCTGAAAGGCATGTGAAGCAAGCTGTTTTACCATATACAACCCCCTTGAATACCAATGAAAGGACACCACACAGATATATATTGAAAATATATATATATATATATATATATATATATATATATATATATATATATATATATATATATATATATATATATATATATATATATATATATATATATATATATATTTATTAACTACAAATATCCCCTATACTCTTTATGAGCACAGAAGCACAAGCGTTAAAACAAAACACAGTTAAAATACACAAAAGTTGCACAATATGGATGAGCCCTAGGGGCCACCTAAACCATATACTAAGAAAGTGGTATAAGAGATACCAATCGAAAAGGAAATAGGCCTAGGGCCTTGGGAATCAAATTCAATTCAAATTGACTTTATTTCGGATATATTGCAATCCATAAAAGTACAATACATTATACATTTCATTTAAAACCATCACAAAATTACAAAGTCAGTATAAAACAAGTACATAAGACATATAAATTTCTTAGCAGAGTGAGTAGACAAGGTCGGTACAAAAAAAGTGCAAGTGCAAGTCGAGCCCATATACAAAAAAGTGCAAAAAGTACTTCAGGCAGAAATTCACAGTTATTCATCTAGGCATTTTCTTATTCTCACAGATAATTTTAAATATTCTAGCACCTGGAGAACACAATCAGAATGCAATAGCTGTAAATATACAAGAGCGGGTCTGATTTGTTTAGAATTTAATTTCCTTAAAAGAGTGACAAGATACAGCCTACGGGGATACTCATAAAATGTACATAAAAATATAAAATGCAGCATGTCCTGTGGAGACTTCGCGTCGCAGCCACAGGGTGCTGCAGGTTTTTTAAAAATGTCCAACTTTGGTCTGATTAAAATGTGATGAAAGATGTTGAATCTAAATCGAGTCAGCAAAAACTTGTCATGGGAAGTAAAGGAGCCTGTTAGGTACGTTTCCATAGTGTCACATGTTCTTAACATGATATACTTTCTAACATTTGGTTTCAAAAGCTCAACTTCATCTCTTAGGGCACTACGGTTCATAAAAAAGGCCCTCTTAATTGCTGCAACATCACCCTTGACTATATCCCCCGGATTTTCAAACATGTTTAGGCGCCCAAGCTTCAGAAATTGGGACTTCAAATATTTGAGCCAGGGTACACACATGGCATAATCCATTGAAACAAGATCTTCCAGTATCTGGTGGGTTAAGGGAATATCCTGGCTTAGCCATAATTTTGTCCAGCATAACAGTGGTTTCAAGCCAACAATATCTGAAACATACTGACAGCCAAGCTCTTCATGTGCAGCTAAATTTGGTGTACTACCTGGGACACACAACAAGCGCTTTAAAAAATTATTTTCGGCTATTTGTAATTGTTCACCATTTATGTAGCCCCATATCTCGCTGCCATAAACTGCGGTGGATATGGATTTAGCACTATATAGTTGCATCATGGCCACCATCGGCTTTTTCCCAATTTTACTGGCAAAATTAAAAATCGAGGCATTCACTCTGGCATTTCACCCTTCTTTCTGGCCAGATGCGGAGCCCAGCTGATCTTAGTGTCAAATAAAACACCCAAATATGAGAATGTATTAGTAACAGGGATCACAACATCATTTAATTTAAAAACGAACTTCTTTTTTGGTTGACGGCCAACATGCATTATGTAGGATTTCGAATTATTGACCATAAGGTCCCTATCAAACATAAAATTGTTAAAAGCATTCAGCAGTGCTTGGAGACCCTTCTCTGTTCGTGATATTAAAACCGCGTCATCCGCGTATAAAAGTAAGGGAATGTCCCTCGCTCCAGCTCTAGGACAATCTGATTTTATCTCTTGCAATTCAGACTCTAGGTCATTTATATAAAAGTTAAAAAGAAATGGGGCCAAGATACACCCCTGCCATACTCCTTTATTAATACTAAACTTGCCTGTGGTTTCCCCATTCGCTGAGAACCTCACATTGGCTCTTGTATCATTATGTAGGTCCACAAGGAAATCCACAATCCCCCTGTCAACGCCTTTGTCCCACATGGTCTGCCACAGCCTCCCCCTGTTGACACAGTCGAAGGCTGACGACAGATCCATGAAGGCTAAGTGAATTGCTCCTTTTTGTACAACAGTGTATTTATTCAGAATAAGAAACAAATTAAGGCACTGAGTTATGGTAGAGCGGCCTTCACAGAAACCATATCGGCAAGCCGACATAATATTGTTATTGGTCGCCCAGCTTACTAAACGTTGAAGTAAGACTCTCCCCATAATTTTAACCATTGAATCGATCAAGGATATTGGTCGATAACAAAGAGGACTTCCCCTGTCACCTTTCTTAAAAACAGGGACTATGGTTGATAAACCCCACATTCCCGGACAACCCACTCTGGCCGCAGCATTGAATACAGCAGCCAGAATTGGAGCCCAGAAAACTGGATCATATTTGTAAAGGTCCGGCGGAATTCCATCAGGACCAGGCGCTTTATTTGCAGTAAGGCCCATAATGGCAACCAGAACCTCGCTTATTTCAAATGTTATATTACTGCTCCCAACAAGGGGAACAGCAGCACTGGTTCCAACACCCTCTGAGAAGTACAGGCTTTTAAAGTGGCTTTCCCATTCTTCTTTTGTTATGCAGCAAGCAAGTCCATCGCACAAGTCCTCGGTCAAAAAAGGTTTTTTAACCAGTGCCCAGAACTTGGTGCTGCTCTTCAGGGTGGAGGGATCAAGTAGTTCCTGCCAGGCCTCCTTCCTGAGGAACTCCTTACGGGCGACAGTAATAGCCTTATATTCTTTTCTACAAGCTTTTACCTCCTCCTGGTTCCTCGGTGAAGCTGACAAAGCGACCCTTAAATTGCGAGCAGCTTTGGTACAGTCATGGCTAAACCATTTCGGGCCTATTTTAGCCTGATTTTTGTTAGGGACAGTAAGAAGCGCTGACACCTTCTCCGACACATTTTGATAGGATTCTAACACTGACCTGGGGTCGCCCCCCTCAATCATGCAAACTTTGATGTCCTCTGTACAGCTTTCAACAATATTTTTGTAGAGGATATCTGCAGACTCCAATGACCATTTTAACCTCCTCCTCCCATCAGTTGTTCCCAAGCTGCCTTGACTAATGGTCTTAATTCCCTTCTTTACCCAGGGACATTTCAAGCAGATTGTTAAAGGATTATGGTCACTGAATTCGCTCGAGACAATGCAGAAAGAGTCTAAAAAAATTTGCATCGTCCGAGAGACCAGTATATGGTCTATAAAGGTACCCCTACCATGTCCCTTAAAGGTTGGGATATCAAAACAATACAAAGGGTCTTTAAGAGACATCGCCAGTGAAAGGTCAAGATCATCCATTAGATTGTTGCACAATTCCCCCTCCTTAGTGTGTTCCATATGGAGATAACATGCACGTTCACAAGACATTTCTGGTAAGCGTTTATGTAATGGATCTATACAGGGATGCAAATTAAAATCCCCCATAATCAACAAATTATGACCTAGGTCCTTCATATTATTGGAAACAAAAGAATGTAAAATAAAGATGTCATTCCTGGCCTCACTGTCATAAATAGCATTGTAAAAATTCAGCAGACCCACACGGACATTCCCTCCAGATAAGACCAAGCCCAATACACCTGTGTGCTTGGCTTCAACTCTACGTACTCCGCAGGGTAATAATATAGAAATAAAAGTTACAAGGCCCCCCTTCGGCCTACCCCTTAAAAATGGCAAAGCTGGTACATAAAAAGCCTTGTAGCCTTCCAAGAAAAGGTTACAGCCCACCTCCCAGGTTTCTTGTAAACAGATGATCGAAAACTGTTTAATATAAGTCACCCAATTTTCATCACACATTTTCGCCGCAAGACCTGCAATATTCCAGGAAACAACCTGGCACCCTGGGTTAGTAACCTCCGGGATATCTGAATTTATATTTGTAAGTTCACCTGTAGCCACAGTATCCTGAGCCGCAGGTGCCATCCGTCAGTCGCACATCTCAAGGCCAGATAATGCTTCATACCTGTTCTGTGTAATTAGATCCGTGCCATAACGATAAGGACCAACACTAGTACTTCTGTTATAGACATCAATGGGTCCGTCTGACCTACAAGGATTCATGATGTTATAGAAGACTTGAGAATCTTGAACAGGGGTATATGGTTCAAACGCCCGCCTGGTTAAACTCTGTTGTGGTGTGGGTTTACAGAGATGCGCATAAAAGTAGCCTAGCGGGCGTACACAGATACTATTTTCATTATAGACCAGTGAAGAAGCTCTCAAGAGAACAGTTGCCACATGCTGAGGGTGTTTGAAATTGATGACTATACAGTCTCCAGAGCTAGATTTTTTAGAAGGTCCCACCCAGTTTACGCGCCTAACTACCATTATCTGGTCAGAATATGCTATGGGAAAACCACAATTTTTATTGAGCCACGCCACAGTCTTATTTTTCAGGGAATTGTGGGATTCATCATAAGGAGATCCAGGATGTGTGCCGCAAGGAGGGACATTAGTCAGCACTGCCACATAAGGAGCACAGTCAGGTGGTAAGTTTAGATAACGATTGTGCCTTGGGTGTGTGGGGGTTCTACTGTTTTGAGGTGTTATAGATGGTTGTGACTGCGGGGCTGATACCACTGGGGCATCCAATATATTAGGTCTATCAGGCTCTGCTGCTGCCACTACAACAGTATTCCCCCTATCCTTATTCCGTGTGTCGTTGGCTTCAGCAGTTTCTTTCCTTTTCCCCCCACAGTGAACTGTACCACCAAATGTTGCAGTCCTCTGTGATGATAACAGACCACCCAGCCTTGTAACTTCCTTTGCTAAGTTATCAATCTTATTAGTTAAAGGTTTGATAAGCTCTTCAATTTTTGATGTTAAAGAAGCTTCAAGATTTTTTATAAAAGAGGCGAGTAAGTCAGGGTTTAAATGTCCCCCATTACCATTAATGCCTGTAAAGACAAAAGGGGTTATAGCAGCAGGGCCACTAGTCGTCTTACCATCCTTTTTTTAGCCTTAGAGTTATTAGGTTTACCATTATCTTTTTGAGATACTGTTCGACAGGTTCTCATGGGCCTGGTTTCAGGTTGGGTCTCATTCAATACATCGGTACCATCAGTTAGCTGCACCAGTGAGTCAGAGTGGACCTCAACACTCACTGTAATGGGCACTGGGGGGACAATAGAGATGATATCATGAGTATTAGCTTCAGAGTCTATGGGCAGAGTAATATCAGGGGGTGTTTCTAGTAAGTCCCCTGTCACAGAAGCCTTCCCCAACGATGCACGTCTATCATTGTTAATCTGGTTTACTTTCCTAACAAGGAAGTTATCCATAGACGCTGTGCCTACCATCACCTTATCAGTTTTGGGTTTAGACATCATGAGCAATGAGGCTAACAACTTACAAACAAATATGCTCTAGTGTACTCACTCACAGTCAAATATTATGAAAGTGGTATAAGAGATACCAATCGAAAAGGAAATAGGCCTAGGGCCTTGGGAATCGCTGGAGCTGATCGGGACTAGCAGTGACTAAGTCGGGAAAGGCCCGCGGGACTCGGGTGCAGTGTTTAAAGTGCACGCACTCACCAATGCATTGTCTATGGTGCATAAAAGTTACAAAGTTAGTTATTTAGGAACCTTCCGAGTGACCTAGAGAAGTGAAACTTAGGACACAGGCACTAGAGGTGTGTACCAGTGTGGGAACACCGGCGTTGTTGAGTTACCTCACCCACAGGAAGCAGGTGCACAGGTGCAAAGTAGTGTCGGGTTTCGTCACGCAACTCGATTGTGCTTGGAGCTGAAGATGCTGCAGGCGGCTCGATGTGAAGAGTTCCGGTGGATCCAAGGGTGGATCTGAAGTGGTGAAGACCTGAAAGCAGAGGGGACTATGTTCAAAGTCACTAGCCAGTGACTACCGTGGACCCAGATTGGAACCAGGTGATGTCGGGTGCAAACAGGTGATGAGGTGTAGCTTCTCTCTGCAGCCACGTGGACACAAAGAGGTCGAGGACGTCCAGGAGTCAATCACAAGCTGTCCCACGCAGGCTTCTCGCTGTTGGCGGTGTCGGCAACTTGATTGTCAGCAAACAGGCCTTGGCCAATGCAAGCCACGCAGGAATCAAAAAAGGCTTATCACTCGGACCAGCAAGGTCAGAGCGGGTGCTCCCTTTTACAGGAGCGAGGGCAGGTCTGGAGCAACCAGAGCCGCAGTGTAGTTTGTAGGTTTCGTCGCCAAGATGGCTGCTGACCACGTGGCAAGTGGCCGGGATGGCGCGTTGAGTGGCACAATGCAAAAGGGCCCCACGCAGATCGTGGAGATGCTGGGGGGCTGATCTTCAGTGCAAGGGCTGCTCGCTGGTAGGGCCTCTCAGCCCCCAAAGCACAACATCGAGGGTGCCTTGGATGCTGCACAGTCGGCTTCTCGGGAGTCTTTCAAGAGGTCCGGTCCCACGTCTCTCGGTACCTTCACGGGTCCCTTCTTTGCAGGGACTGTGATCAGGCTGTTGAAAGTCCGGGAGTCTAGGTCTTGTCAGGCTCTGGGCTCGGGCTCCAGCGGGAGGTGGTGGCAAAGCAGATGTTGAGTTGCTGGATGGTGCCTGTGTTCACAGGGTGGCCACTCCTAGGCCACAAGTGAGATGCTCTTCAGTCTTCTGTGCAGCAGAATGTCGAAGTCCAGTCGTCTTCTTAGTTTCAAGTTGATTCAGGATGATCTGAGGTGCTATGGCACTGCTCCCACTCTTATTCCCAATCTGAGGGGTGGATCACTTGCTAGGTCCCTCCTCTGGGTGGGACCAGGAAGGGGGGCGGTTGCACCCCCTTTCCTTTGTCCAGCTCCTCGCCAGGCCTGGGTCTGGAAAGTCCCAGGACCGGTTTGGACTGGCTTATGCACGGGGACACCTTGTGTGCCCCGGGCATGTCTGATTCTATTCAGCCCTGTCCTACCCAATACACAAAATCCTGTCTGGGGTGGTGCTCGCACCTCCCAAGGCAGGAAACCCTTTGTCCAAGCCTCCCTCGCTGGAAGGACTCCCAGCAGCAGGAGGTCAGACTTGTGTCTGTGATGGCAGTATCCATTTTGTGATGCTGAGGCTCTGGTGAACTTTAACCGGGGTTAAGGCTATGTACATGTCATGTCCCTCTAGAAGGGTGGAATGCTATCCCGCCGACAGAACTGTTGAGGGGATAGTATTCCAAATCATATGACACCTTACTCGACATGTTTTGATAAAGCCAAACCAAAGTTAGCTTATAACCGCGAGGATTATAATGCACTTAAGAGTATATGGTATGGCAATATCCCGGAACAGCAAAGGGAGTTGTTCCCAACAGCTGCAGACAGGCTCAGCTCATGCTAGAGCACCATCTCACATGTAACCACTCACTCTGCCCCCAGGATTGCATGGGCCTTCCATAGGAATCACTTATAGGTTAACATGTGTCCAGTTAAGGTTAGATATAGGGATACTATATCCAAGCAAGAGGTGATTACACCAACTTACCCCAGCTGAGTGATCATGCAGTTGTGTCAATTATGGAGGCCAGGCCAGGGGTGGCACAATACTTGCTGCAGCCCCTGGTAGGCCTTGGATGCACCTATGCCCGGTGTACCTATGGTACACTGTTACAGGGGCCTATAAGGTGAACCAGTTCCAATTGTGTATGCACCTAAGGTACATGGAGTCCATTTTAAGGAGAGAGCAATCAGCCTGGGGCCCTGAAGAGCAGGATCCCAGGCCAACGATGTCAAAAACCAGCTAAACACCAGGCAAAATGTTTGGGGGTAACCATAGTCAGATATCCACCTTCCTACAGACAGTATGTCCTATCCTATCAAAAATAATAAAATATCTGGTTGGGCAGCCAAAGTGGACAACCCAAAGGAATGGTCCCAGTGGCTAGAACTACTGGCGAATCTGAGTTTTTAAAAAGAAAGAGTGGTCAACTGAGCAGACAATCAGACATGAGGGCTCTCTTGGTTGCAAAATATAATGGTGTCCTCCTCCTCATACTTCCTTCAAGCCGTGGGGAACCGTAATCAGTTGTTCAATGTTCACCATCAGCTGCTGCTAATAAAAATAGTACTATTCCCAGATGAGAAAAAGTAATATATACCACTTTGGGGTGTCCAACGTGACCATCATTTTATTTACCGATTTGGCATGAGAAAGAAAGTAAAAGAAAGCCTTTTTTTAATCTCAACAGAAGAATACCTTAGTTGGGCATGCAATCTGCACAGCAGAGTAGTAGAACTAGTAGTAGTAAGGACCAATGTGTTCTCTGAGTCTTACAATAGTACCACCACTAGGAAGCCCACAAAATATAAGGGGAGTGGGAACGCTGACTGAAAAGCCAGAAAAAAGGAAGCTATGGACAGACTAATAGTACAGAGTCAGAGGCAGTTGGATATTATGTAAAAAAAAAAACAGACAATAGAAATTTAAATAAGTTGGTAGGAAACACAGGGAGAACAAAAATTTTGAAAAAGATAGCTTGAAGAAGATTTGGTAAAAAAATAAAATTGGGAAAAGGAAATAATACTTAAAAATAATAAAGTGTGGTACAAGTTAGGAAAAAATATATTTTAATATTAACAACAGAAGGACTTACTGGGGCCAGCAGAGCCATATGCAGAGAAGCGATCCTGGGAGGTACTTCCAGCTCCTGCTTCGACAGACCCTGTCGTCTTTTTGCCCCTAGTTGCTGATCATGTAAGATATATAATAAGGAGACAAAAATTGATTGGTGTGAAATAAATATAAAAAAATTGCTCCAAAAAGTTTTTGGGGCAGGAAACGGCAATTGCAATAAAATTGACCTGTCTAATCAGATCGATTAGTAGTAGTCGCGGACCGTTGTATCTTTATTATTCCACAGTTCCATTCCAATTCAGAATCCTAAACCTAAGTACCACTTAGCCTGTCTATCTCTAAGACTTTGGAATGAATTGCCAAAAAAGTATGTTTGCTTCTTCTAAGTTCCGATCTCATTCGCAATCATCAAGCCCCTTTGACGGGCCAATACACTAATTCAGCAGTTATTTTTGTCCTCAAAAAGACATAGATAGACGCATGCATTATTCACTCACTAACAAACTACAAAAGGTTCTACTAAGGAGTCAGCACAGCACATGAGAGGAGGACGCGTCAAGCGGACAGCTAAAAAATTGCCAACTAGTACTAAGTAACTAACTAAGTAACTACCTGCCACTATCTTTGTGGCAGTACAAAGGAAAGGAGTCCCTCTAGACTGCATTACCTAACTTAAGTTCTTTAACCTCTCTTACATATTCAGCCCAAGCCAGGGCAAAGATGCAAACAAGTAAGGTTAGTAGCGCCGAGCACCTGTCTAAAAGAATAACAATCCCATAATATAACCTTTTTAAACGTAACTTACCTGCATGGAAGCAGCAGCAGCATTATTGCTATTTAGGAAAACATTTATATCCACCATAACACAGAACAGAACAATCAATAGTAATATAATTAGCCACTCACCAAGCCCCAAGACCTCAACACCTAGCAGGTCCAGAAGTTTGTGCTCCCGGTCCAGGATGTCTGACCACCGGTGTGTCAGTTGGTTTTGAGTGAGCCGGACCTCAGAGCAGCGAAACACTGCTCGGCACACCCTCACCCACAGTCGGTGACGCTTTTGGATCCCGTTCCTGGAACCAGACCTGCCACCGGCTGCCAGGGTTAAAGGGAGATGGCGCTGCACAAAAAAACTAGTGCAGCCACCTCCACCTCAGAGAATGAGGCCCGAGGCTGCACACCTTCTGGGCACCGCCTTCTGCAAGGAAGAAGACTCCTCCTGTTTTCCCTGGAACTGGAGGAACCACTCTTCTTATTCTTGCCCATGGTTCTGGGGAGCGGGAGTCGGAAAAAAAATGTAGGAGTAAAAAATTAAGAAAGAAAAAAATGGGAAGTAAAAAAAATCTAATATTAGAAAAACAGTACAAAATGCAGTAAAACACACAAAAACTAGAAACAAATGCGAAATATATACTTGGGAAGAGAGAGGGATTGATATTAAATAAAAAAGATCAGAAAAAAGTTTTGGGGACAAAGGATTGGAAAGATTTAGGGAGGATTGAAAAACAGGCCCCAGAACCATAACCAGACAAGAAAAACAAGATGGCCACTCCCATGTGCGACATTGTGGTGAAGTTTGCACAATATTTCTCCCAAACATGCAATCCATGTTGCTGAACATCAGAAACGTATCGCGAGCATGCAGAACAAGCATGTACTCCGCATACCGCTGCCGAGTTTTTTTTACCACTTTGCAGAGTTCTGCAAAGCGCGGCTTTTGGAAATCCACCCGGGCTGCTGGAATGTATTGGCTATCACCTCTTCTGAGAATACCAGATGACACCTAACCATCGTCATGCTCACTCCTATGTCCCTCAGAGCAACCACCCTTTGCCCATTAATGGTGACTCACTGCCTGCACTTGGAAAAATTGGAAGGCATGTTGACTTTTGGCGCCTTCTCCTTTTTGCTCAGGGATACTAATGGAACCTCAGTTGCCCCTCACATACTAACTGGGCCCATCTCATCCCCAAGTGCTACACTGGTCAATCCCTGGATGCCCACCAGTGGGATACACTTTCCAGAGTTCTAGTCAACAAATCCATTCTTCTTGTGGCAAGGTTGGACCCCTTTCCCTGAGAACTATGTTGAGGGACTTAAGAGAACTCCTTCTTATTTTAATCTCTCCTCTCTATCTTCTGGTGAGAGCCCTGACCCCTCTTTTGGGAGTTCTTCTTGTGGACCCTGGTTCTGAGCAAGCGGTCCATCTCCTTAGCAAGAAACCTGTGGTTAGAGAGTTTACTATCAACAAGGTGTTGGTGCAGCTCAGTAAAATAAAGGCTGAACATGTGCTCCCTGGCAATCAAATTGTACAGTCCCCATTAATCATTGACATAGGTGCCCTTTACCCAACCATCTGTTGCCGTGCAAAAGTGGTCCACATAATCTACACTGGACAGTTCAGGCATTGCCTGGCTGTCCCTAAACTTCTGCCTGCACTTCTCTGGGTCAAACCCTTACTTTCTCGTAAGTGTGTCCTCCATGAGGGATACTTGATCCTGCAGCCATTGTCTAGAGCTGACATGGCATCCCTCCCTTCACTGGCATTGTGCCTCGAGAGACTGGCCTTCCAATCCTCCTCAGGGATTTGTTATGTTTCATATAGGTACCCTAATATAGGCCCAGGTGACATCATGCCCCTTCACCTAGATAACCTCCCCTACACTACACTGTAACAAACCTTTGTATGATTGAACCTTTTGCCTAGTTCTAGTCCTGGGTGCAGAAGGAGGATTTCTACTAAACAATAGAGTCCTATAACTCCATAAGTAGACTTACACAGTATACATGAATAGTCATAGGAGTTCCGGCTGGGGCTACACCACTTTCCTCTCCATATCTACGTGCATGGTTAATCCCATCATCAAATCCAACGATGGCTAATCCAAGCAACAAGGGACAAATGTGCCCTAGATACTTTCTGTATAAATATGGCACCTCTTGCTAGTGTTAGTTAGAGGGAACCAGGACTTCCAGGCCGACAAACTGACCAGAGATGCTGAGGCGCCCCTAATATAGGCCCAGGTAACATCATGCCCCTTCACCTATATAACCTCCCTTACACTACACTGTAACAAACCTTTGTATGATTGAACCTTTTGCCTAGTTCTAGTCCTGGGTGCAGAAGGAGGATTTCTACTAAACAATAGAGTCCTATAACTCCATAAGTAGACTTACACAGTATACATGAATAGTCATAGGAGTTCCGGCTGGGGCTACACCACTTTCCTCTCCATATCTACGTACATGGTTAATCCCATCATCAAATCCAACAATGGCTAATACAAGCAACTAGGGACAAATGAGCCCTAGATACTTTCTGTATAAATATGGCACCTCTTGCTAGTGTTAGTTAGAGGGAACCAGGACTTCCAGGCCGACAAACTGACCAGAGATGCTGAGGCGCCTGTATGCAGACCCTCCAGCTGACAGTGGTCTGAACATTGTTCGCGGGTTGTCCAACTCAAGACCAAGAAGGGCTTCTACATTCTCATACTTCAGGTCTAAGTCCTAGAGGTATTCTTGGCTTTACACCTACACACATGCTAGGTACACTTAGGTACATCTAGATAGGTATCGTAGCAGTGCGCCCAATTTTATCATGCATTTAATATTCATGTATTAATTAATGCTTACTGCAAGATGGTAGAACTGTACTACCCTTTTATATTCACTGTACTGCTAATCATATATCTCTGCTACTGTCTAATGGTTGTTACAACTCATATATTTTACACGAGAATAACAACTGTTCAATAAACCCTTATTAAAACGTTCAGACTGTTTATTCTGTGTATATCTGAGATAAACTAAAAGAGCACGAGTGACTGAGCGAAAAGTAGTACATTGTTTCCACAATCTTGAGGGATCAGGGTTGTCATGTTCTAAGGTTGCCAGAAACAAATCTCTCCCCTATAAGAGGAGACACTAGGGCACTGTGAGCTAGCTAAATGCAAATAGGCTAACATTTCTCGGTGGGGGTGTACGGAACCAGTCTGCCACCATTCTCACAGTTTGTTACCCAAATGCGCAGGTCCATGATGGGTACTATAGGAACTACATGACATGGCACCACCAACGTTCGTTGGGTACTTATTTAACAGTAGAATCTGAGTAGATCCTTTGTGCTAATTCTGAGAGACCCCTACTCACAAACGCCAGAGACTTCTAGAGTCGGTGGGCACAACCTCCGCCACAGCAGAGTAGGCAAAATATCCTATTTATTGGCTGCTGGTTAATCAAGCTTGAAGGACATAGGGGCACATGCATCAATCTAGGATTTTGCATTTCCTAAATAGCGAAAATTAAGGAATCGCTATTTAGGAATTGCAAAATCCTATGCATCAAGAAATCCTACATTTTTTTAGGATTTCTTAAATTTCGGAATTTGCGATTCCTTAATTGCGAATCGCAATGAAGGAATGGCATTACATTGATTCCTATGGGCCTAGAGGCCCATAGGAATCAATGCCGTTTTGCATTTCTTTTTTTAGGAAATCGCAATTTGTTGATGCATTGCAAGGGTGCAGAGGGGGGTCCAAAGGACCCGCCCCCTGCACCCCTGAAATGTATTTTAAAGTGCATGTTTCACACACACATGTCCTAAAGACATGTGTGTCTGTAACATGACACTTTCAAAAATG
The DNA here is from genome assembly GCF_964263255.1 of Lissotriton vulgaris. Classification (NCBI taxonomy): domain Eukaryota; kingdom Metazoa; phylum Chordata; class Amphibia; order Caudata; family Salamandridae; genus Lissotriton; species Lissotriton vulgaris. Next base: position 730,340,909 of record NC_141687.1, read on the forward strand.
CATGTTTGTGCTTTTTTAAAGAATTTCGCAAATTAACACGAGGGTCAACCTCGTGTTAATTTGCACTTCTTATTTCAAAATTCACATTTTTAAAAAAAATGATGCATTGCATTTAAGGAATCGCACAAATGCGATTCCTTAATTGCATTTGCATTTTTAGGAAATGCAAAAAAATGCGAATTTTGAAACATTGTTTCATGCATCCCAAAAAGGTATTTAGGAAGTGCAAACGGCCGAATTTACCGATTCGCACCGTTTGCACTTCCTAAATAGGTTGATGCATGTGCCCCTTAGTGTTCCTAAATTGTGAAAAACACCTTATCTTAGTTCCCTTGAACAAACGTCTTCATTTCAAAATGACTGAGGCTGAAAATAACGCCGTATTGGAGCAACGCCTCTTAGCAGCAGATGAGGACGTGGATGGAATTCTGATTCCACCTAAATTCAGATGCACTGTCACCCTGAAACTACTCGAACATGGCTTATCAGCAAGGGGTGGTTTAAAAGCCTCTATGATTGAGGCACACACATCAAACAAAACAGAGGTATTCCATTCATGGGTACATTCCCAGAAGCAGATGCTAGAACACACACCTTTCACTCTTACACAAAGAGAGATGCACCAGGGGAATATGGTCCTTGCGAGGACATAGCAGTTCCACTCATGTACCATTTTTACTGGTTTAAAGTCACCCTACCCCACTTAAGACCCAGAGTAAGATTAGGCCCTCTCCGAGGAGACGGGGCAACATTGCCAATATCAGCAGCCTACACACCACAATCTGACATTGATAGAATGCCACAACCAGAATTAGTCATACAACACAAGATTTAATTAGAATCTACAGAAACCCGACACAATTCATAATGAGGACTTAAGGAATCCAACCAACAACAGTTGCAACAAAGGGAACAAAATCTCAGGGTACAGCAACCAAAAACTCTCCACAGACATTACACGCAATAATGGGCAAAATGCCCACGAAACATGAATAAATACTATGCTGGGTAACTCAGAAAATAACTCAGTTTGAAGCAGTATTCCCAAATACTACCACGTTTGAAAAACACAGAATGTTAACAATCTGCTTGCCCATGGGGATGACACCACAGTTAGAGGATTGTACCACTTAGGGTACTGTCTTTGCTGCCATATATAGCAGAACACATGGTATTCCTTCATTAGCAGTGATACCCGCTGTATTGGGACAAATACAAAATGAGTAAGGAACAGAGCCTGCTCTGAACTTAGGGATGAAGTTAATGAATAACTACGACCAGGTATCAGCCATATTACTAGCTAATATTAAAGGGGAAGCAGCGTCAGTGGCAATCCGCCAACGCCTAAGGGAGTTTAGTCCATTAGACCAACCACTCAAACTACCCAAAATAATTGAAACTGCGTATGCAGAATTAGGCAGGGATAGTTTGGGTGGGAAAGATGTAAAACCACAACTGATGGGCAATCCTGAAAAGAACACTTCTAAGCAGACATCTAGGATAATAAAAAACAACAAAACTCAATCCTGAGGTAAATCTCCTACACAGGAGCACTATGAAAAGAGGTATAATCTCAGGAATAGGGATAATATTATGAAACCTGACAGGGATCAGGTTACTGATACATGTTCCCTTCGTTCCTTTCAGGGCTAGATGAAAACCTCAGAGAAAGAAGGACGCTCAGAATACAAAGAAGAGCGTACAAAGTCCAGAGACAAGCAGCACACTCAAGACTATACTTCCAAAAAAGAAGACAAGTCAAAATCAAAACCTCAATTTAAGAAAAAGAAAGTTGCAGGTCTAAAGATCAGATATGCCCAGAATTCTGAGGACGCAGCTTCTGTATGGGGAATGGGCTCAGACGATGCTAGACAGTGCAGCAGAAGTAACAATAGCTCACCATAACCTGAAGGAATTGCCGGTGACAGTGGACTTGAATGCTTACATCACGGTGGAAACACCAGACACAAGGTGAGCATCCCACATAAGTTACACAAGATAACACTCCAAATGGAGGGGAACAAACCCAGAAAAGTTAAGGGTCTCTTTTGGGCAAATCTGTCATCTGGGTATGAAATCCTATTAGCAGAACAAGATTGGCTGCCAGTTTAGATATGGAGTACCCTAGAGGGGAAAACTTAATGTTTCCAGCATTTTCCGTCCTCATTACCATACATCTTACACATGCATATGCACAGGACTGGGCAGTAGCCCTAGTTCCAGTATTGTATAAAAATCATGCAGGGTGGGATGAGGAGTCAACCTACCAGTTAAAAGTTTTACCAAATGCTCAGAGGCAATACCCTATAAAGCAAGAAGCTAAAAAAGAAGTCAGAGAGATCTTAGATCAACTCGAATATCAGGGGGTGATTGAAAATTACACCTCACCAATGAACAATCCTTTGATTCCCATATCAAAAGCAGATAATTCATATTGTCTAGTTTTAGATTACAAACATTTAAACACATGCACAAAGGCATTTGCTGTCCAAAAAGCACACAGTGCTCCATTAATGAATAACATTGTGCGCAAAAAATACAAAACGACACTTGATATCTCAAATGGATAATTCTGTCAAAATATGGTGCCTCAAAGCAGGTATTTGACCACATTCTTGGCCTTAGGCTCACAGCGTCAATTTTGTCATCTCCCCCAGGGGTATAGGAACAGCTAGGGGGTGTTCTCAGCAAGAGTAACTGAGTTAATCCAATATTTTGATGAGGAAGCATTGTCCTATGTGGATGATATTTATCTGAAGGAAGATGGCTTAAAGAGGCACTTGACCAGGGTGAGCACCATTATTATATGATTCGCCTCTGAAGGCTACAAATTTAACTTAAAAAAAAAATCAAAAATAGCCCACTTTAGTTTTCTATTTCTAGGATACGAGCTTTCAAGTGAAGGAAAAAGCCTGGCAGCTAACTTTTTATAAAAGTGTGCGCTGCTTCAACCTCCAAAAACATTAAAGAAAATTTACAATCAATACTGGGATTGCTAAATTTCGGCAAACCACACCTTTTGGATTACGCAGAAAGAGTAAAACCTTTCTGCGACTTAATTAAACCTGATTTATCAGTTAGACATTGGACACAGAAACATTCCAATATCCTACGTTCATTACAAGAAGACATCATTGCTTCCAAAAACGTACTGACACGCGTAAATGTATGCAACTTGGTGAGCGGTATACTAGCGGGTCAATAAGGGTACACTTACTTAACCTTCAATGAAGGCGAAACGGTACCAATCGCATACAAATCACACCTGTACACAAATGCAGAAATGCGTTTCACTTCAACAGAAAAAATACTGACAGCAGTTCAGACCACTGTAGCAAGGGAAAGAGCACTGGCTCAGGAAAAATGCATAATTGTTGTAATTCCGGTACCGACTTTAGAAGCGGTTACAAAAGCAAGCATTCCAAATGCAAAAGCTTTACACCCGAGATGGATACAATGGGCTAATTCTCTTACTGCAACGGACGTTGAATACAGATTTGATCCAAGTCTAAAAACACAAGCTTTTCTGCAATACGAACAAGAATATCCTCTACCAAATGAAATCTTGCCTCTACATCAGTATGAATATATAATTTACACTGACGGATCTGCTCAACTGGCAATAGGGAGTAAGTAACAATACAGCGCAGCATGTGCTATTGTTAGAGGTTGCATGCAGGATGGAAAGTTCTATCTAAGTTGCACTAAAACGCAATCTCTTGGAGATTGCACGGCCCAGTTGGCAGAACTAAAAACACTGATACTGGCACTCGTAAATACGGATCTTAAATTCCCCACACTCATTGTTTGTGATTCCTTTTACTGTTTATAGTCGTACAATGAGTACTTACATAATTGGGAATTAAATGGGTTTAAAGATGCAAAAGGTGGCACAATTAAACATAAAATGCTGTGGGAACAGATAGTAGAGTTGAAAAATGAACTACCATGGGCTCATGTGATACACACATTGATTCATCAGCAAAATGGCATTGACATTGAAGGGAATTTATTGGCTGATGAAGCCGCAAAGGGGGCTGTACGCAAGGCTTCCGTAGCTGCAATCACTCGCTTTAAAACGAGAATAGACGGTGATATAATGGTGGCTGTCATTGCTGCACGCAAGGGCAGCTCAGCAGTACGTAAAACAATTTCCACTCAAGTTAGATGCACACAACATTCCATTTTCTCAAATTCCGGGAGTCGGGGATAGAGTATTGCTAAGGGTGGGCGTAGTTGACACAGTACCACTACATGGAATTCTGCAAAATTGATTAAAAGCTCCGCAACTCCGTTCCGTCTCACCCCAATTAATAAAACAGAAACCTCACATACCCTTGATAAAACAACAAGTAACTATCATTACATGCAAAAATGCATATAGTCATCTCACAAAAGAGAAAATGAAAATATAGCAAGCAATGTGAGAGGTGATGATTTTGGTGTCTTCACTAACCTAGGAAGAAAACCAAGCAGATGCCTTGAACACAAAGAGCACATCGTGCTGCACGATTGGTGGTGGTTCCATTCTCCTAGGACCACCCCAAGCACAGTTAAGGGCATAAAAACAATCCCAACCAAAGGCCCTGCAAAGTATTATGGGATGAGATTCTAGAGTGCAGTGAATATTATAGTATCCAATATCAAAACATTCCTCAAGGGGCATGCTCTCCAGTCTCAGCTGATAGCTAATACCATAATATTCACTAAACTCTAGAATCCTGCCCAATAACACTTTGCTGGGCCTTTGGTTGCCATTGTATTTTTGCCCGTAACTTTGCTTGGGGTGATATGTTCTTTATGGTCAAGGTATCTGCTTGCCCTCCCCCTAGGATAGGGGTGACCCCAAAAGTATCACCTCTCTCATTGCCTGGTATTTTTCAAAGTTCATTTTTGTGAATTGGTTATATGCTTTTTCGCATGTAAAGGTAAACTTGTTTTGTCAAAGGGTTGTGGGTACAGTAGCTAAATCTACTAAATAGAGGAGTTGCGAATATTGCATGAATTCCGTGCTTTCAATGAAATGCGCTGTTACCAAATATCCGCAACCTCCACTAGTGGAGCGGAGTTCATTGCCATGGTTAAGTAATACCAAATATGGATCGTAGGAAAGGTTTAATACTAGCAGCACACAAGGGTTTGGGATCTGCACACACAGGTGTTACAGCAACTATTTCTTTATTGAAACAGCGCTATTGACACAGCGCTATTGGTGGCCAGGACTAACAAAATAAACTAAAGACTACGTCTTGAAATGTGACATTTGACAGCAGATGAAGGGGTCCACCATAACATGTCTGGCACACACACTATTGTTAAAATCAGACAAACCAATTGCTTGTGTTTATTTGGATCACTGCGGTCCCTTACAATATGATGGGGCTAAAAAGTATATCATGGTTGCAGTGGATTCATTCTCAAGTTTCGTATGGGTATGGCCACAGCGCTCGGCTGACGCTCAAACTGTTAATATAGATAGGGACATACTCAGTTGGCACATTCCATTGTGACTGTGGCCCGGTGTTTAGCTCTTGGGCTTACAAGGAGGCCATGGAAAGTATAGGCGTAGCACTGCGGTACTCCTCTCCATACCATCCTGAGGGAAATTTAGTTGTGGAGATGAAAAACTGGGACTCTTTAACAGCTAGGGTATTAGGCAAGGGCAGGAGTTGGGTCAATCACCTATATGGGGTACGGAGAGCCCTCAATAACGAGCCAAGAAGTCCTCTAAGGGGTGTCACTCCATATGAGGTCCTATTTGGGATAAGAATGTGGGTACCAGATCTTGATTGTGAAGGTGCAGTGGTGGATGGGAAACCATTTGACATCCATGATCGTTTGCCTGTTTTACAGGATCTAAATGAATCCAGGACAAGACAAAGTAACGTCCTCAAAAAACATACCATCACTGGGGAAGTCAAGGCAGTCACTGCACGACCTGTCTGGAGTTCAAAAGTTGGGGATCTAGGTCAGAGACAAAATAATCGACAAGAAAGAATTTGGGCCATCCTACAGAAAACCTGTATCGGTCCTAGCAGTACAAGAAACAAGAACTGTACTTTTGCTGCTTCTTGTCGGGAAAAATGAGAAAAGATGTATCTCAATTGTCTTAATCAAACCACAGTATGTGGCTAATACTAAACAATAAGCCTCGAGATGCCCTCCTCTCACTACAATCCAAAAAGTTCAAATAGAAAGACTCATCATGTTTGAAGAGCCTCCTGTACGGAATGATGGACTATGCAACAATGTTATGGAACTCATTCCTCTTGAACCCGAAGTTCAACTTCAAAATCCAGCTCAAAGCAACTCAAAGTTGCAATTAGACCAAATACAGATGTCTACATCAACATGCCTCGATGAGAGCAAAATACAATGTCAGCAAATCCCGATGCAATCACAACAAATGATTGAACTGCTTCTGGGTGCTTCATGAACTTTGGTATGTTTACTTTGGATCCAAGTGAACCAGAAACAACGCCAGCCAAACAATCACTCAAGCAACAAATCAAGAACTTTTTCCACTTTCTTCAAAAGACATACCTCTTATCGCCTTGGGTAGAACTCTAGCTCTGGGATACTGTTTTGTTTCTTTTCTGGCTAGGCTTAGTTATAACATTTAGCATGCTTATTAATGGACGATATCTTTAGCAAAGCTCTACAGCCCAAAAGGTCAACTTAATTTTAAAACCACATTAATCATCTCATCGTGAACAAAGAGGATTGTCATCAGTGAACATTACAGCCGTTCCTATACCGGATGGTATAGTGTGAGACAAGGTTGATTTCAATATAATATCATGTTTTCATTTATTTATAAGTTCATTAAGTGATATCATTACCTCCAGTACATTTTCTGATGATTGGGACACTGAGACTGTTAATAACATGTTGTCTGATCTAGAAAAAACTGCTACATTTCCGAATACTAAAATGTTAGACAGTAATTCAGAATATGACACTTTGTACTACACAAATCTATTTCATCTAGAAATATTTTGGAATACCATCAGTGGGAACATTGCCCTACACCGCCAAAAAATCGTTTGCACACATTTGCACAGAAATTTGTATATTTTTCAGGGTTTAACACTACTGACTCAACCTCATATTAATATAAGGTTACACCGACATAGGCACTGAAAATTATGCTAACACCAAATAGATATACTCTGCTTCCTTTTTTGCCCAATTGTCTGAACAGGGTTTGACCAATGGAAGGACACAATAGACTTAAATTCAGTCTGGGGTTCTATAGACTGGCAAGTCCAGGGAACAGAAGCGCTATTTAGAGCATGCCTCATTCCACAGCAGATGATATTTCTAAACGAAACTGTGCAACAGACATCCTGTCTTGGATTAGCCAAGATAAATGACCTTACTACACCTCGGTTTCCAACACCATCACAGGTGTGGCAATATTCAACTACAAAGGAAGGGGCAGCAGAAAATGACATTTTACAGTGCAATAGAACAGACCCTAATTAGAAAGAATAAGTAGTTTGACCTTTAGACACGAGCGTATGTCATGAGAGATTCTTGGGTATTACCGAAGGGTACAGTATCCACAGGCCGGACCGACGCTATGTACAAAGAGAACACCCTGGGGTAGTGACATCCTACAGTGATGGGAAGTTGTGCCTTGATTTGCTAGAAACCTCAACACTCACAGAAGTGAAACAACACTTATCTTTACTCTCACCAGACATGGATCTTTGGGATTTTTTACTAGGTCTCAGGAAACACCGTCAGAAAGGTTTCATATATGCTGGTATTTATGCTGCGTATAGCAAAATTTGGAAAATATCCCAACAAGAGACTGCAGACAGAATACGGGAAATAGACCATATTAACTTAGAAAAATCATTAGCTGTTGTAGACAATGGGTTAACAATTTTGTCCTCCAGAACATATTCTTTAGGCAACATTGTGTCTTCTGCGATAGACATCCTAGAACAAGATTTTGCCATACTACAACATGTGCAATCTCAATTACGTTTTAGCATGTTGTTGAGGTGGACGATGCAATCATTGCGTGCAGGCTTTGTGCCCAGGCGTTTTATAAACAGTACATCTCTGTTTTCTAAATATAATCTGACAGATGAGCAGGTTGAAATGGCACAAAGGGGAGCTAAATATACAATGTGCATATTGAAAAACTGGACTGACTACCATTTAAAGTAGCGGAGGTTCCGTCTACTGAATGGCTTATCCATGGGCACATAACTCTACCGGTCACTACATTTCAGTTTCAGCAGTGCCCTGAATAGAGGCAGGCGGGCATAAAAAATTTGTAATTAATACATTAAGACATCTCGGGATGTATCATAGAGATTGCATCGCTGGAGTGGGGTTCGAGAAGTGTTTCTAAGTGGTACAAACTGCAAGAATGCTTTGAGCAGTTATCTCATGTGCAAGGACATTTCATTGCACGGGGCTTGTAATGGGTCGGTAGCAAACTTGTCCTGCCACATGAAAGGGACTCATGATTAAACAGGTACTCGAGCTGCTCTCAAAAAGAAGTTGCTTGATTCTAAACGATCAAGGTTGCTGTGCTATGCTTCCAGGCATTGCCTATCACTTCAGGGTTACTTGCTGTATGCAGGTATTGTTTCCCCCAACAAGTACAGTCAGGGAGGCACCGTTATGGCCTTCGTTGAATGTTTGTTCTATACAATTTGATACTTTGAGAAACTGAAAGCCATGCTTTTACAGCAAACGGTACCCTTAGCCTCCGCTCAAAGCCCTTTGATCTTCAAATCGCAAGGTCCTCGACTGAGATACAGGCACTTATATGTACACACTGCTCCATTGATTTTGCAGAAATGGTGGGTCGTATCTTAAATATGTCTGATATGAGTGGTCTTATAAACCTATTTAAGATCATAGGGTCAGGATTTCTTAGAACCTTTCAGAAAATCCTCAGAGTTATTCCAGACTTTATACACTCCGTATTTGGAAGAATTTTTAGAGGTCTACCTCAAATTCTGCTCTCATTAGCAGGAATCCTGATTGTCATTTACCTGCTTCGCAATGGACAGCCCAATCACCAACGAGATGGCAAAAGCGCTCCTGCAGTGGAAATACCGTGGGCGCATCGTACAGCATCTAGACACACCTCACCTACGGAAACGGACCGCCTCTTGGTTCCTATCATTTAGACCAGTCTGCATGGACTGCATCGTACCTGTTCTTTGATATCTGTTTTGCGGTGACGAATGCGTGTTGGACCTCTGTCTGACACTCGCAACGGACACGCCTATGGACTTGAATACCAGGCTGAAACCCTTGAGGTCTCATGCTCGGCAATGTCCCCAGTGTATTCCTATACTAATGACTGCATTCCCTGAGAATCCACATGTGCCTTTTACAACTGGGGTGAGCTTCACCTCCATCACTAGCACCAGTAGTACCCAGGTATCAATTACAGCATTGGCTGCCTCCACATCAGTTATTGGCAGTACTAAATATCATCTGTACCTCATTGACGTACTCTGCAAGGTGTTACAAGGACGGTTCCCTGCAGCAGCAAGCAGCGATGATGTTGCGTCTCCCAGCCAGGACATTTAATCTATAATTGGATCATAGTGTGCTGGGAAAGAATTTGGGTTTTCCTTTCTTCTAAACTTAACTACATTTGGAACATTTCCTAAAAATTAACACTTTCTCGCTGAAAAGCATGGCCTTTTGACGCTTGTAGGAATTCAACTTATATCAATGAATTCAATTAAGACTGTGGCTTAAGGGCCAATTCAAGCAAACTAATTTCATAGAAAAAACTTTTTATTCCCCCTTTTTCTTTTTAAGCTGTTTTTTAACATGATTTGAAAACATTGTTTTCAGCTGCTAATTGAAAAATGTTTTATGCACTACTATCTTGTACAGAGAATAGTTCACTAGCATTTGTTTTTAGCATTGTTGACTGTTTGGAAGAGGAGTGAGTGTTATGTTTCAGATAGGTACCTTAATATAGGCCAAGGTAACATCATACCCATTCGCCTACATTATCTTCCTTACACTACACTGTAATGAGCCTTTTTACGATTGAACCTTTTACCTAGTTCTAGTCCTGGATGCAGAAGGAGGGTTTCTCCTAAACAATAGAGTCCAATTACTCCATCAATAGACTCACACAGTATGAATGAATATTCATAAGAGTTCCCAGAAACCACGCTGGGCTACACCACCTTCCCCCCCATATCTACATACACGGTTCATCCAATACATCATCCTCAAATCCAACAATGACTAATACAAGCAACAAGGGACAAAGGGGCCCTAGATACTTTCTGTATAAATATAGCACCTCTTGCTAGTGTTACTTAGAGGGAACCGAGACTTCCAGGCCAACACAATGACCAGAGACGTTGAGGCTCCTGCAAGCAGATGCTCCAGCTGACAGTGGTCTGAACATCTCTTGTGGGATGTCACACTCGAGACCAAGAAGGGCTTCTCACACTTCAGGTATTAGGGTTCGACTAAATCCTAGAGGGACTCTTGGCTTTACACCTACTCACATGCCACATTGGTTCTATTGCTGTTGCTATGTTTGCACAGCGTGATTCCGCCTTAATCCAAATGGAAGTTTCCCGTGGGTGGACGCATTGCTCCTAGCTTAAGCGGGAATCTCATCCTGTAGTTCAGGCTCTATGGCTGTGCCATCCTCCTTCTCCAAGTCCACTTCACCCTCCTCAGGATTGTCATCCTCTTGTTCCTCTGATGTGAACTGCTTCCTCTTTACTTTCTCATAGGCATGGAGGGCTATATAAAGGTTCAACTTTGTGGCCCTCTTGTCTGTATTCAACCCTCTCTACTTGCAAAGCCTCAGCAGCTCAGTTGTGCTAAAGTTATCAACGATGAGCAGATCCATCTCCATGGTATACAAAACGGAAATGCGAAACACTTTAATTTGGATGGGAAAAAAATTGGCAATCATAAATTAAGGAGAATTTAAAAAAAGATGAACTTTGGTGTCAAGTTAATTATCCGGTTTCAATGTTACACCATCACAAAAGGGCGCTGCAGAAACATAAGTACTCAATCCCTCCACTTAACACCAATGTGAGAAATTGGTTTGTTGGTTGAGTTGGTTGGTTGGGTATGATCCCTTCTCAAGCAACAACCCTGTGAGGGTGAAACACTAGCAAACCTTCAATTGACCCCCTGGCAGCTTGGCACAAAAGCGGTCAGTGAAAGAAAAATGCCAAACCAATTTAGAAAAATAGAGCACATTTTAATTAATGCCACATGAGTAAAATCCAATAAGTTTATCTTGAGGTGTGTAATTTTAAATGTTTTGTAGAAATCAAGTGCTAAGAGGCAAAAATCGCCAACCATGGTTATCTGGTCGCAGATGTGAAGTCCTTGCGCCGCAGGCATCAGCCAACGAGGAGCTGTGATGTGAGGTCTGGTGTTGAGATGCATCATGCAGCCATGGAGTCGATGGCCGTTAAAGAGGAGCTGCGATGCAAGTTCTTGTGTCAACGCCGAGGAGGCTAACATTGGCATTGGGCTGCATCAGCGTTGAAGAAGACGCCCCTTCTTGCGAGAACTTGCACTGAAATGAGCCAGGGTTGAGGACCAGCTGTGTTACGCTGTGCCAGAGTCAATGATGGGCTGGGTAGCGCTGCATCAATGTGCACGGAGATGCGTGAACGTCAAAGATAAATGTTATTATGTCCCTGTGGCTTTGAACTGGGGAAAAGCCAAATGACCCTAGGAAATATATAGGAGTTCTGGGACCACATAGGCAGGTTGGATTCAGCAGGGCAGACCACTTCAACAAAAGGGATCATTTGCAGCAACAGCAGCCCTTGGCAGCAAAGCGGTCCTTGGTCAGCAAGCAGGTCCGTAGGGAAAACATCACAGCTGGGCAGTCCTTCTTACTGACGGGGTCCAAATGTCCAGAAGCGATCTGAAGGGTTGTTTTTGAGGGTCCAATATTTATACTTGGTGCTAACTTTGAAATAGGAGAAACTTACAGAGGTTTCGACCCCAGACGTGTTTGCATTTTCCTGCCTTCCTGATCTGACCCCAGATTGGCTGGGAGCACAAAAGACTGGTGTTAAGCTCTTTATAAGTGTGCTGAGGCAGAGTAAATGTGATGTACAAGTGTGGTAGGTGACAACTATGCCACTCTTTCATGTCAGAGATAGCCCATCCTGTCAACACCTATTTCCCTTTTGGCTTACTGTCTGGGAGCAATAAACAAAGACCAACTGCCAGATACAACTAGTCATGTGACCCAGGATACAGGCTGTAGGCACAAATGGTCGGGACAAAATGGAAAAACTTTCTAAATGTTGCATTTTCAGAATTGTTACATAAAATCTGACTTTACCATTAAAGAGTGTTTTAAATGACTCTTTTTTAGATACCAAACTCGACATTCATACATGCTTCCTATTGAAAGTTATCACTTATTAAATATAATTAGGCAGCCCAATGGTATTATATAGCAGAGGTGGGCGTTACAGTAGTGAAAAATGAACTTAAGAGCTTTTCCCTAACAGGAAATGTAAAATCTAAAGATACATGTCCACCTTTTTAAATGCCTTATGGACTATTTTGGGCCTGCGCTAGGGGTGACTTATGCATTCTAGAAAGGAATGTTTGGACCTTGCGAAAGGTATGTTTTGCCCGGCCAAAATGGAAGTTTAAGATTGCATACACAGGTTGTAATGACACACCTGAGACATGTTTAAAGGTCTACTTAAGTGCTGGCACAATGAGCGTTGCAGCTCTATTAGTAACATATAATTTTAAGCACTGGGTATATGTAGTACCACTTTACTAGGGACTTAAAAGTAAATTAAATGTGCCAATTGGGTGTAAGAAAATGGCACCATGTTTATAGTAGAGAGCACAAGCACTTTAGCACTGGCTAGAAGTACTAAAATACAAAGAGTCATAAAGCCAGCAAAAATGAATAGAGAAAAAACAGGAGAAGGCAAAATGTTTGGAGGAAGGCCACACTAAGGTTGACAGGTCTAACACAAATGTTATAGGTCCAGGTCTAAGACAGCTGAGCTATCCTGTGGGGTATAGAACTGTTATGTGCTCAGGTGTCTGACAGCAAAATAATTATTCAGCTGTCCCAGACTTCACAGGCTGAAGCGTAGGACACACGCCTATCCTCTGGGTTATGGAGATCCTAGAGGCTCCCCCTAGTGTGGCACAGCTCTTACACAACTAAACCTCTTGTAGCGGAGCTATCACTCAGCTTAGAAAAAACATAATTGCTCATACTTTAGGCAGCAGAGCTTTTTTGCAGGTCACAAAATCTGCCAGGCTACTGTCCCTGAACGCAAAGCTATCTCTTAGGTTACAAAGATCTTACAGATTGATTGACTGATTGCAGTTTGTAAAGCTTTTGATTAGCCAGGTTTAAGGTGCTCTGGTATTGTAATTTGGACAAAAAATCTACCCCAATTGACATAAAGTCTAAGGGATTGGGGCCATATGTACAAAGCATTTTTGCGGTTGGAAATAACCTTATTGGGCTGTGTCCGACTGCAAAAATGTGTTTACATATCTTCAAAGCACAAATTGCAATTTGATAACACATTGCTGAATCACAATTTGTGTTTGCGATTTGGTATTTGGAAGGGACGTACTTTGGATGTCTCTTCCGAAAACTGAATCTGAAAGGGAATTATTAATGGTTTGCATACAAATTCTGGTTGCAAAACAATAATAATTTGCCAACTGATTGAAGGAGGTGGTTACCCATTCTCAAATGGGACGTGGTCCCTATAGGACGCTTTCCCCTTTGATAATGAAAAAATATATACTTTTTAAGAGCAGGCAGGGGTCCCAAAGACCCCTGCCTGCTCTTAAAAAATGAAACATCAAAGTTGAATCTCCTTTCTTTTTTAATAAATCCTGTTTTCCTTAAAAAATATCTTTATTAAAAAGCAATTAGAGACATGGTGGTCTGCAGACCTCAGCAGGTTACCATCTGTGTAATGGCTATCATTCCTAATGGATTGAAAACTGCAACCTACATCATTAATGGAGGTAGGTCAATTTGTGACCCAGTAGGATTCTCTATCTAATATTTGTAACTTTACTTGCATTAGAAATTGTGATTTCGTAAAAGAGATTTCTTAAAAAGCACAATTAGGTAATCGCAATTTCTAAATCTTGTACATGTGGCCCTGGTATTTAGCAAAAATAATGTATGTTGCACATACCTTCTAATATCAACACCTGATAATAAAACAGTTCTAAGGGCCTGCCAGCATATCCCTCCACCATTAAAAGTATTCTTCAAGGTACATTGATATTACAGGCAAACAGATCAAACCTCTAGGTTAGTGAGCTGAGAAAATATGTTGTCCCTTAGGAAATTGCACTATGACCAATTGCACTTATTGCAATTGGGAGTTACCATCTAACACCATAGGGGGATACCCCACTCATAGCACATGGAGGATGTTCCTCCTCAACTGTAGATCATTGCCCAAACATCATACCGAGCTAGCCCTTCTAATCTTCTAATAGAAGTACACAAGTCCGGAAAGTGACCACGATCCAGCCCAGGGCGAATCTAGGGGGGGGGGGGGGTAGGAGAACTGTACAGAGGAAGAAAAGGACCCACCATGGTGCGTCAGGACTAGTATGGGATTACTCTCCAGCACCAGCCCTTAATTCTCAGGATCATGCTTCCATATCTCATCCTGAGTCTTCCGTCTCTTTATACCAGCAAACTGCTACATTGACTACTGTAATGGATACAGTTCTCCAGGCCATTGCCTCCCATCGGGAGCAGACCTCGAGGGATGGTCGTGGGGCACAACTAGCGCTACACAAGGTACAGGGTGTAGTCCGAAAACTCTCAAAATCTGTTGCGGCTTCTAATGTAAGAATGACGGAGATGGAAGATCGTATAGTGAATAACGAAGCAGAAGCCACAGTCACTCAGGAGCGAGTGGAAACCCATGAGGAGGAACTAATGGATGTTAGATGGAAGTTGGAGGACATGGAAAATCGCCTTCGATGCAATAATCTCTGCGTCCTCGGAATTCCTGAAAAAAGTAAGGGCCAGGATATACGTACTTTCATTATTCAGCTATTTAAAGACACACTCCCTGAGCTTGCCTCTTGGAATTGGGATATGGAAGTGCAACGAGTTCATAGAGTTCCATTTACCTTGAAGGCCTCTTCGCCGCAGGGGAGGTACCCGCGTGCAGTCTTGGTATATTTCGGAAACTTTCTTCTCCGCCAGGCCATTGCTGACAAAGTGAAACCCGAAGCTCGGCGTACCAGGGACTCTATTTTTTACTTTGTCAGGCCTGATTTTTGCCATACTACCATGGAGAGGAGATGGCGCCTTCGCCAGCTGATCAAACCCTTTCTGGAAAAAAAGGCTCAGGTGTATCTCAACAACCCTGCTAAGCTGAAGGTTATTTATAATGGCCAAGTTAAATTCTTCACTTCAGAGATAAAAGCTAAGGAATTTTTAGATAGTCTCACCTGAGCTTTGACATCTTGATAACTGTCGAGTAATTGAATATGTAGAACATGTTGGGACTGAGCAGGGATGAAGTGGTCACAGTGAACTAGGGATGGCTATATGTTAGCAGAGAGTCCGCCTGTAGTATCTCATAGGCTAACATTCTCTTTGTTTTGGCTGGCTATTTGGCTATTTTGTAGTTATCTATCCGGCATATGTTTTTGTAGAAGAGGAGCCTTGGTCATGGAAGAAGTATAAGAGACATACAGATATAATCTCGATAATCATGATAATAGGTCTGTTGATGCTAAAATAGTCATCTCGCTTTGTTATTTATCTTCTTTTGTGGCATCTAATTTCTCGTGGGTCCTTCTCTTCTGTGTATGCATTATATTCTCTTTCTTCCGAATTTTTCTTCGATTTCTTTCTCTATTCCATCTCTGATTTATTACTCTTGCACTTCCTCGTTTCTATGGGTTTTTGAGCATATAAGTTCATTGTTAGTGGTACTGGTCAGGGAACGTCTCACCATCACCACAGACTCTATTAGAGTCTAAATGCCTTGGTGGTTGGTGTGTGGGGGGAGGGGGGTGGTTGGTAGGGGGAGAGGAAAATTTACAAAAATGAGCAATTTCACTCAAATAAGACAATGTCAAGCGTTTTTTTGTATATTGGATCAAACGATGGTAATAAGGAGAAATCAGATTATGAACCTATGGCTTGCTATCTGTTGTTATATGCTTTACTGTTTTTTTAAGGCTAGGCTTGGGACCTACCATCCTAGATGGGGAGAGTAAAACTCTGCAGATGGAATATCGCAGGTCTTAACGATAGAAATAAAAGGGCGCAATTATATCAATTACTGCGACAAGATCCTGTTGATATTCTATGCTCACAGGAGACCCATATCACAGAATGTGACAAGGAATTGCTAAAGATCCCGGGGTACAATGTGATCATAGCCACCTCTCAAACATCTAAAATAAGGGGAGTTGCTATTTTAGCAAAACCTGCAATTGGTGATCCTAGACGCACACTGGCCGACAAACATGGCAGATGGGCTATAGCTCAATTAAAATCAGGTCTTACTATTTGCACAATATACGGATCAAATTTGGATGATCCCTTAGTGTTTAGTGATCTAGAAATAGAGCTGGACTCTTGGCCTGGTCCCCTTATCCTATGTGGAGATTTTAACATTGCTTTAGGAACCTTTATAGATAACCAAATACCTCGGAAATATAATGGACGTAAGCCTAAGGTATATAGGGCTTTACGCCAAATGGTTGATAGCCACAATCTACTTGATGTTTGGGACTTGAGGAAAAAAAACGATTCCGGATTTACGTTTTTTCATATCCACACAACAAATATGTCCGAATTGACTATATTATGACATCTTTAGCGGACTCTGATCTGTTGGATGTAATCAAGTCTCCAAAAACAATTTCTGATCACAATGCACTTACCCTTATTTTTGGTTTGTCCAGTTTTATTAGACCTAAGCCTCAATGGTCCTTTGATAGAAAGCTTCTTGTTAACTTGGAATATATAACCCATATAACATCTTGGGCTCAGGGGTTCTTTGACTGCAATCAATATAGTGCACCCAGATTGATTGTCTGGGACTGTTTTAGAGCAGCATTAAGGGGCGAAACTATATCATTTGCGGCTAAGTGTAAAAAGATAGAGGATAACATTAACCTGAAGCTTAAGCGGGAATTATCTAATCTTGAGGCTTATCATGCAAATCAGATCCACCAAGGAGATTTATCCTCTGACACTCTTCAAAAAATATTAGTCCTGAAGACTGAAATTAATAGCGCTTTAATCCGGAAAGCTGCGGAAACCTACCAAGCAAACAAAAGCAGCGTATATGAATCCAGAGAAAATGTAGGTAGGCAGCTAGCCCTCCGAACGCGCCAAAAACAATCTTATAATAATATAAAGCTGATTGAGCATGAGGGCCAGCAATACACCTCCTCACAGGATATTGTAGAGGCTTTCCGGAAGTATTATCAAAAGCTATACCAAAGTGAAGACCTACATTCCGGTAGAGATATAAAAACTTTCCTTAACAACTGGATGTCAGACCTAGACCCCAATCTCCTGATTGAGGAATCAGTCAAAGAAGATCTTGAAAGAGAAATTTCAATCACGGAGCTGGAGCTTACATTGTCTGATCTCGCAAATGGTAAAGCCGCAGGTCCTGATAAAATCCCCTTGGACCTGTAAAAGGTTCTGGGTAAACAAATACTTCCCTATTTACTGGATCTGTTTCTAGGGGTTCAATATCATGCAACACCGCCTGAGTCATGGAAACACACCAATATAGCGATATTCTCTAAAAAAGGCAAGCCGCCCCAGCTTCCATCCTCATATAGGCCCATATCTCTTATAAACTCTGACTCAAAACTATACGCTAAGGTACTAGCTAATCGGATGAGTCGGGTTGTCGAGCGTCTTGTCTCCCCGTGGCAGCATGGCTTTATTCCCGGGAAGGGTACCACGGATCATACCCGGAGAGTCATTACCCTTTTTGACATCATGGGTGCCACGGGGGACGAGATGTCGATGATCCTTCTCGACGCCGAGAAGGCATTTGACCGTGTCTCTTGGCAATTTTTGTGGAACATCTTGGAACCTAATAATTTTGGGCACAAATTCATCAAAGCCATAAAGGCCTTATATGTAGATCCAAAGGCAAAACTTTCCATCTGTGGTTCTGAGTCGGAGTTTATTGAGATACAAAGAGGTACGAGGCAGGGTTGCCCCTGCTCCCCGATTTTATTTGCCCTTTATATCAATCCCCTAATTTTAAAGTTGCTTTCCTCACCCATTATTCAACCTGTTAAGGTGGGTCTGTTTTCAACGAAAATTTTGGCGTATGCTGATGACGTGGCTGTTTTAACTACTAATCCAACTGACGCAATCCAGGAAATTGAGCTAGCCACCCATATTTTTGGCTCTTACTCTGGTTATTCCCTTAACAGAGATAAAACAATGGTCCTGTGTATATATAACACTATATTTGAGAGTCCCTATAAAGTGAAACAGGCTACTTATTTAGGTGTTTGTATGTCCTCTGATGTGAATGAAATCCACCATCTTAATAACACTCCCTTGATTAATAAAATAAAAGATGATCTTAGGAGAGTGGATAATTTACATCTTTCTATAATCGGAAGGGCCAACTATCTAAAAATGACTATCTTTCCAAGGATTCTTTACTTGTTTCGAGCAATTCCGCTATTGGCTGGAGGTAGTTTTATTAAGACTCTTGACTCCTCCATGTCTAAGTTCATCTGGAGCTTTGGAAAGATTAGAAGAGCCCTACCACTTCTGACTCTACCTTTAGATAGGGGGGGGTTAGCTATCCATAGCCTAACTTTATATCTATGGGCAACACTCATTCAACATATGGGTCCTCTGCTAAATTGTAAAGTACCCACCTCAACTACTAGGGCATTTTATATCCCTTCCATTTATGAGTTGAGTCTTGGGGACAAATGCCAAGGGCTATTTTTAAGGCAGGTTGAACCATCGTACTTTAAAAAAATTAAGATAAAGGTAGTTACAGATGCGTGGAAGGTTTGGAAATCTGTATCCAAACAACTAGCTATTCCAAAATTTACAAAATGCACCCCCTTATGGTGTAGCTCGATTCTTCCGGCCTGCCTTAATGATAGTACCTCTCGGAGGTGGGAAATTCTAGGCATTAACACAGTTGCAGATTTTCTTGGCCAAGAAACTTCTTCCTCCTTTGAGTGGTTACAGCAGAAGTATACTATTCCAGCTACTGATTTTCTCAAATACTTCCAGGTGCTTACAAGTATTCGCAACTGTGTCCCCAGAATCGAATTAGATAATATTAATCTTTTTTCAATCATTGGGAAACGCTCTACTAGCATTGGTAGCTTATATCGAATACTGACTGAAAATGCTGTGGATGACTTAGAGCGGGTTGAGCAAGCTTGGGCTGTAAGGTTGGGTAATCCAAATATCGATATTGATTTCTCTCTGGCCCTCACATCAAAATTGTTCATCGCCTCTAATCTTAAAGCCCAATACTATAGAGTCATATACAACCTTTATTTTACACCTGCAAAATTGTTCTCTTGGGGTTTACGGGCCGATGACAACTGCCCAAGATGTAGACAACCTCAAGTGAATCTAATTCATATGTACGCTGAATGCCCCAAATTGGACTTATTAAAGGCAATGATGATGGGATTCTGGGCCCAGGTATTTGGACGGAATATACGAGACTCAGTAACCCTTTATTTGATGGGTCATGACGATTCCCTCGGTCATAATATTGAGGACCAAAGGTCCATTTTCTTAGCTACTGCAATCTTCCGCATTATTCTTGCTGCCCGATGGAAGGACCCTGAGCCACCTACATTTCAGATGTGGCTTTGTCGATTTTTGGCCACCTATAAACAGGAGATCTCAATTTATGGTACTAGAGGCAAAAAAGCTAGGCTTCTTGGAGCCCAGATTTGAGCTCCAATTTCTAGCTGGTATTCTAATGTGAGGCCTCCTGCTCTCCCTGTTTCGATTTGATTTGATCGATTTTCCGTTGCTTAATTTATTTAATATACGATTTATTTAATTCTGTTTTCTTCTTCTCTCTATGCAATCTTATTTCTCTCTGGGTGATACGGCTATGAATATGTTTACCTTCTCTTTTTGATGTCTTATTATGACTGTATTATCTTTTATACATTTAATGAATATGTATTATTGAATCCTTTGACTAAATTTTGCTCAATAAAAAAAAAAAAAAAAGAAATTGTGATTTCGTAAAAGAGATTTCTTAAAAAGCACAATTAATTCATCGCAATTTCTAAATCTTGTACATGTGGCCCTGGTATTTAGCAAAAATAATGTATGTTGCACATACCTTCTAATATCAACACCTGATAATAAAACAGTTCTAAGGGCCTGCCAGCATATCCCTCCACCATTAAAAGTATTCTTCAAGGTACATTGATATTACAGGCAAACAGATCAAATCTCTAGGTTAGTGAGCTGAGAAAATATGTTGTCCCTTAGGAAATTGCACTATGACCAATTGCACTTATTGCAATTGGGAGTTACCATCTAACACCTTAGGGAGATACCCCACTTATAGCACATGGAGGATGTTCCTCCTCAACTGTAGATCATTGCCCAAACATCATACCGAGCTAGCCCTTCTAATAGAAGAACACAAGTCCGATGTACTCTTCCTAACGGAGACTTGGCTCCAATTGGAAGCCGATCCAGCCACCGTATGGGCAACCCCACAAGGCTATACTATAAAGAGATCTGACCGCAATATGGGCAGAGGAGGTGGTCTAGCCATCAATTATAGAGAACGGTATAAATGTCGTATTACCCCCACCACAACGTCAGTCTGTGAAAGCATGTTGTTTTTGCTAGAACTATCCCAGACAAACACTTTTACAGGTCTCCTGGTTTATCGACCACCAGGAACGCTAGGTCAGTTTATTTCGAACATGGCTGACCTAGCCGCTAATTTGGCGCTCACCTTGGCGAATTTTACAGTGCTGGGTGATCGAAATCTGCATTTAGATGATCCACTTGATTCTGCAGCCTACAGTCTTCGGCTGAGCTTTCAAGTGATTGATCTGGCTCAAAAGGATTTTCCTCCCGACACATAATAAGGGCCATCTTTTAGATCATGTGTATAGTAATCTTAACGCCCTGATCACTGAAACGCCTCTGCCACTACCCTGGACTGACCACTATTTAATACCTCTTACTTGGGTAACGAGGAGCCCCTCTCCTGCCCAAGAACCCAAAAACACTGGGGTAGAAAGTGGTCTAAACTTTCTTCCACCAAATGGAAATCTACGCTTGTCGAACTTAAACCTCTGAAGGCTTCTAATCCTGACACGGCCAGTAGTAATTTCGACAACTGGATCCATAACTCCCTTGATTTAGTCCTCCCGAAGGAATCCTTGCATTGTATAAAGAGGCAAAAAGTAGCCCCCTGGTATACCCCTAGACTAAGGGACATGAAACAATCATGTCATAAGCTAGAATGGATCTGGAGACAAGATCGTTTACAGCACAGGAAGGCAGATTATAGAGCCGCAATTAGGCTTTATAAAACCAAAATCAAGGCGGCTCAAGCCCGGTTTTATGAAACAAAAATCAATCTAGCTGCAAACGCTCCTAAGGAAATTTTCTTGATAGCCAAGTCACTGATTTCCCCTCCCCCAGAGCAAGCACCATTAGATGGGGCACTTGCTCGTTGTAACAATTTAGCAACTTTTTTTTAAACAGAAGATTCTGACCATCTACGCATCTTTTGCCTCTGATAAAATTGCACCTGACGCTGCTACAACAGTGAGCTCCAGCACACTGGCCACCTGTATGCTGGAAAAATTTACCCTCCTAGACTCTGTCTCCTTGGATAAAATAATTCCCAATGTCACCTCAGGATCCCCTAGGGTCCCAGCACCGCCACAGTTCCTTACCTCGGTCATTGATTTAATTCGTCCAGTCATTATCGATGTTCTTAACACCTCAATCATCTTGAGCAGAGTTCCTACATCTTGGAAATGTGCAATGGTCAGGACTCTCTTAAAAAAGCCCAATTTGGACCAAAGCAATTTATATAATTTTTGCCCTATTTCCCTGTTGCCCTGGATGAGCAAACTGGTTGAGAAGCACATTAACAACATCCTAGTGGAATACTTAGAATCCAACGATCTGCTGTCAATCAATCAATCAGGAGTTTGTTAAAGCGCAACTACTCACCCGTAAGGGTCTCAAGGCGCTAGGGGTGGGGGGGGTGCAGGTTCCATTCCATCAAGAAGGTGGTCTGTCGAAGAGCCAGGTTTTGAGGTTTCTTGTGAAGATGGGGAGCGATGTTGTCTGTCTGAGGTGGAGTGGAAGGGCGTTCAATGCTTTGGCCGCGAGGAAGGAGAAGGAGCGGCCTCCCGATCTGGTCTTTCTGGTGCGGGAGACCTCAGCGTAGGAGAGCTGGGCTGATCGTAGGGTCCTTTGGGGTGCGTGGGTTCAGGTATGCTGGTCCGGTGCCGTGGAGGGCCTTGTGTGCGTGGGTGAGCATCTTAAAGGTGATTCTCGCCTCGACTGGGAGCCAGTGGAGTGTGCGCAGGTGCTGGAAGATGTGGCAGTGTTTTGGCAGGTTGAGGACCAGTCTTGCGGCGGCGTTCTGGATGTTCTGTAGCTTGCGGATGAGGTTTTTTTTTATTCCGGCGTAGTGTGCGTTGCCGTAGTCGAGTCTGCTGGTGACCAGGGCGTGAGTGACTGTCTTTCGGTGTTCGAGGGGGATCCATTTGAAGGTCTTACAAAGGAGGTGGAGGGTGTGGAAGCAGGAAGATGAGACAGAGTTAATCTGGCTGTCCATTTTGAGCTCGGAGTCCAGGATGATTCCCAGGTTGCGTGCGTGGTCTGTGGGGGTTAGCGGGTTTCCGAGGGCGGTGGGCCACCAGGTGTCGCTCCAGGTGTCGGGGTTTGGGCCCATGATGAGTACTTCTGTTTTGTTGGTGTTTAGTTGTAGGCAGCTTTTTTTCATCCATTTGGGGACGGCTTCCATGCCTTCTCGAAAGTTGCGTCTGGCGGTGTTGGGCTCGTTGGATAGGGAGAGGATGAGCTGGGTGTCGTCTGCGTATGACACGATGTTGAGTCCGTAGGTTCTGACGATGGGGGCAAGTGGAGCCATGTAGATGTTGAAGAGCGTCGGGCTGAGGGAGGAGCCCTGGGGGACTCTGCAGGTGGTAGGTGTGGGGTCTGAGAGGAAAGGGGGGAGTCTGACCCCTTGCCGGAGAGGAAGGAGCAGATCCAGTCGAGGGCCTTGTCCTGGATTCCTGCGTCGTAGAGTCTGCGTAGTAGGGTGCGGTGGGAGACTGTGTCGAATGCCGCTGATAGGTCTAGGAGGATGAGGGATACTGTTTCTCCTTTGTCCAGTAGGGTGCGGATGTCGTCTGTTGCGGCGAGGAGGGCAGTTTCCGTACTGTGGTTTTTTCTGAAGCCGGATTGGGAGGCGTCGAGTATGTTGTGTTCTTCAATGAATGTGGCGAGTTGGCTGTTGATGGCTTTCTCGTTGACTTTCGCTGGGAAAGGGAGCAGGGAGATTGGTCTGTAGTTTTTGAGGTCGGTGGGGTCCGCTGAGGGTTTTTTCAGGAGGGGGTTGACCTCGGCGTGTTTCCAGTCGTCGGGGAACGAGGCGGTCGCCAGGGAGCGGTTGATGGTGTGGCAGAGCATGTATGCGATGGTGTCAGCTGCTCTGTTGAAGATGTGGTAGGGGCAGGGGTCCGTGGGGGCCCCTGAGTGGATTGACTTCATTGTCTTCAGTGTGTCTTTGGTGGTGAGGGCTGTCCAGTCATCAATCGCTGGTTTCCGGGTGTCGGGGTGGTTGGTGAGGGTTCAGTGTGTTGGTTGTCTTCGTCGAAGTTGTCGTAGATGCTCTTGATTTTGTGGTGGAAATAGGTGCTGAGTTTGTCGCAGAGGTCTTGTGAGGGAGGGATGTCGGTAGACTCACTGGTGGTTTGGGCGAACTCCTTGATGATGCTGAAGAGTTCTTTGCTGTTGTGTGCGTGGGTGGAGATTCTGTCTTCAATCGCTTTTTTCCTCGTTTCTCTGATAAGTTGATGGTGAGTGAGGTGGTGGCTCTGAAGTTGTTGTGGGCTTCTGTGGATTTGGTGTTTCTCCAGGCCTTTTCGAGGCGGCGGCATGTGCGCCTGGACTCTCGAAGTTCGGTGGTAAACCATCTGGCTTTTTTGGCACGGGTATTGTTGTTTTTCTTGAGGGGGGCTATGGTGTTGGTGCTGTCCGAGATCCATCTATGCAGGGTTCGGGCTGCGGTGTTGGGGTCGTTGTTTTCTGCGATGGTTGGGGTGGAGTTGTTGAGTGAGGAGATGAGCTGGTCGTCGTGATTTTGGTCCAGTTTCTTTGTGGAAGCAGGTGCTGGTGTCTGTGGATGGTGGGTGTTCTGAAGGTGAAGTGGACGCAACGATGGTTGGTCCATGGGAGTTCGGTGGTGTGGCTGAAGGTGATGGAGTTTCCTGTAGTGAAGAGGGGGTCGAGGGTGTGTCCTGCTGAGTGCGTGGGCTCGGTCACGATCTGGCAGAGTCCAATGTTGTGGAGGTTGTCCAGGAGGCATGTGGTGTTGGGGTCCAGTTGATTGTTGAGGTGGAAGTTGAGGTCTCCCAGCGGGGTGTAGTTGGTGGATGCGATGGCCTACGGGGAGATAATGTCCGTGATGTATTTGGCGAAGGGTCCGCGGGGTCCAGGGGGTCAGTAGATGAGGGCGGCAGTGGGGGTGGCCAGTATCTTGAATTGAAGGTGTTCCATTAGTTCTGTGGACTCGTCAGGGTGTGTGCTCAGGCAGAGTCTGGATTTGTGGACGATGGCGATTCCTCCTCCTGGGTGGGTGGGGCGGTCCTTCCTGTAGATCTTGTATCCTTGGGGGATGGCGATGGCGATGTCCGGTCCTGAGGTGGCATTGGTCCAGGTTTCGGTGGCGTGTTTGTGGAGGGATCTGACGTTGAGGAGGATGGTGCTGTCGAAGAGGTCCCAGATTTCTGTGGCGTGTTTGTGGAGGGATCGGACGTTGAGGAGGATGCATTGCAGGGTCTTCGGTTCGGTTGTGTTCTTGTGGACGGGTTGTGCTGGATCCGTGTTCTTGACGGTGCTGCAGGTGTGCTGGCAACGGTGACAGCTGAAGGGTCCATGGGTGTCGGCTGGTGATGCTAGCTTGCAGTTGTTGTTGCAGCCTGGGTTGAGTGCTTGGAGTGCTGCTGGGTTGTAGCGTTGGCGGGCGGAGGTCCAGGGTTCCTGGTGCTGGTCGCTGATGGGTCGCGGAGGGGTGCAGACGTGCTTGACTTTGACACACCTTCGGTGCACCAGCGGTGCGCCGGCAGCCCGCGGCCGCTGCCTCCCAGACAGAATTTTGTCTCCAAGATGTGACCGAGACAGCCCTGCTGGCAGTGACTGAGGAAACAAGAATTGTGCTGGACCGGGGAGGAAAGGCAACCATTATACTGTTAGATCTCAGCGCCACGTTCGACACGGTTAACCATGCCACTTTATTACATCGACTTAACGGCATGGGAGTGTCGGGCGCGGCTCTGACATGGCTCACCTCCTTCCTGGACGAGCGCTTCTTTCAGGTCTTTGAAGGAGAGGCTGTATCCACCAAGCAGCCACTCAGTTGTGGGGTCCCCCAGGGCTCTGCGGTGAACCCCACACTTTTTAATGTTTACATGAGGCCCCTGGCGGAGGGGTCGTCTAGCACTCTGAGCCCTTGTTCAGAGGCAGTAGCCAGATGGATGGAACTCTCCTGCCTCAGACTAAATGGGGAAAAAAACGGAAATCATGTTATTGGGCAATCCTTCACCCACCATCCAGGCCCCCATTTGGCCTATGTGCCTAGGATCCCCCCCTTCTCCCAAACCACAGATAAAAAGCTTGGGAGAATGGCTGGATAGTTCACTTGATTTCACATTCCAGGCCACCAAAACCTCATCTACCTGCCATGGTCTGATGAGAATGCTCCGGAAGGTTCTTCCTTTGATTCCGTTCCAGGCGAGAAGAATCATGTTTCAGGCTCTGATACTTTCCCGCCTGGATTACGGTAATGCTCTTTACCTGGGAGCTCCGGTGGCTGCGATCAGCAAAATCCCGATCACCCAAAACTGTGCGGCCCGACTGCTTTTTCAAATTCCACGCTGGCAGTCGGCCAAACCTGCGTTGAGGAAGCTGCACTGGCTTCCCGTGGCAGCTAGGATACAGTTTAAAGCCATGTGTCTGTCCCAGAAAGGTATACGCAGAACAGGCCCAGCCATAATGCACCCTCTAGTCACCCCCTACCTCCCCCATGGAGCTCTTCACTCTAGCTCATTACACCTGGCCACCACTACTAAGATAAACAAGGCCCGCTGGGGCGTCCGCTCATTCTCACACAATGCTGCGAGAGAACAAAAATCTGCTGGCATTTAGAAAGCTTTTAAAAACTCATTTGTTTGGGATAACCTGTTAGCGCCCTGTCCTGTCGCCTTTCTGATTCTAGCCAAAGCGCTGCGAGGCCTCAGGGTAGATTATGCGCTATATAAATATAATTTTCATTTCATTTCATAATATTTGAGATGACTGCCTTGAGTGTGGCTTGTAGAGCACCATTTTGGATAGCAAGCAGTGCCCAATGCTGCAATGCAGCAGACTCACTGACAAAACAAATAATCAGTATCCACGTCATTTCTATTAGTTTTTATGACGTGTAAGCATGGCTGGTATCGAACAATTTCAACTTTAGGGGAAGACCAGACATTTTCTATTTTAAAAGAAGACACTGCAACCTCAAAGTTGACATTTTAGTGGACTTTTGACATCTTGCACACTCATGAGGTGTTAGCCGCGCAAGCTTTCTTAACACAGAACATTCACATGCACAGGAAACGAATATGCAAACAAAGAACACTCACAGAAAAAATAAATGACAGAGAGCAGCAGGAGCACGGTGTTATAGAAATGTGTGTTGTCAGTGCTGCCCCCTCAGCTGGCTCATTTTCTTAGTCTGGTCAGACGCAAGAACCCGGATTGTGTTTGCCACAGTTGCTTACATCACACATATCGTTCCTGCTGACTGATGCATGCACTAAAGAAAAGCACGTATGGCTGGGCTGCGCAAACACACTTTCAGACGTCTAATGAGCATACCCAGCCCAAGCTGACTTTCACTATCATCTTGTTGCTTTAACTCTCAAAATCCTAACAAATCTTGCAAGGCTGAGCGATGATGTTTCACAAAAATTCCACCCAGAAAACAGTTTCTGATGGCACGATAGGGATATCATGTTTGCTTGTCTATGGAGGAGGCTTAGAAAGTGGGACAATGGGCAGTTGGCCACTGTGCCCAGGGCTCAAAAAGCATCTATTCCAAATACGTTTTTTTACAGAACGAGATTTTTTAATTTTATAAATGCAGCAGCATGGTCGCAGAAGTTAACAGATCCCAAATTCACTGTCAAAAGAAAAAGAGTGCCGGCCACCAAGGCCTTCATGATGGAACTGTTCACTTCCATAAAAGAAGACATCTATGACCTTTGCTCTCAGCTGGCCTCGGACCTTCGTGAGGTGCGACGCAATGTCGATGAGATCGGCGAGAGGGTGGCCACACTGGAGGAACATGATGTTGACACGGCAGGCGACATCCATCGCCTTCAACAGGATGTGATTAGACTCACTAAACAAAACCTGGACCTCCAGGCACATGCTGAGGACCTAGAGAACAGATCCCTCAGAAATAACATTCGCATTAGGGCGGTGCCATGGAAGGGTGAGGGATCTGATCTGCGAGAATATGTGGAGGCACTTTTCAGACAAGTGCTGAACGAAGAAGACCTTGTGGGCATTAAAATGGACAGGGTACACCGTGTGGGCCTCCCGAGAGGTCCGAAACACCACCTCCTGACATCCTGGTGTGCGTGCACGACTTCCAGCTGAAAGAGCGCATACTGCGGAAGGCTCGCACTATCAATCCCCTCCGATTCAGAGAGCACCATCCCCTGCTCTTTAAGCAGGGGATTCAAACCAGTAACTACGCACTTGAGGGAGCAGAATATCCCCTATTCCTGGGGTCACCCCTTCAGGTTGATATTCAGATTCGGCGGAAAGCTGGTGCAGGCCCGCTCGCTTGCTTCGACCATGGATCTTCTGGGCCTGTTGGACACTGATGCCTGGTGGGGTGGCAACGCATCGGCAAGCCGGTAAATGTGGCGAAACCTGATGTTTCAACGAGCCGCCTTGAACGAGGAGCAGTGGTCGCCTCGGTGGCTATGGTGACGTCTGGGGACGCCTGAGGCGCTGACTTCGCCACGGCACTAATGGACCTTTACGATGGCGCCGGAGGGAGCGACCCTTGTGATTTATTGGAACTTTCCACATGTCCTCGGCGAGTGTTGGACTCTATATTGGACCTCTTCGGATGGACAAGATGATCCCATGTCCCCCAGTTACTGGGTCATGTTGTTTCTGTCACCTTTTTTTCTCTTTCTGTTGGTTTTGGGGTTCTCTTGGTTGGGGAGGGTGGGGAGGTCCTGGGAGGGGGAAGAAGGTGGGGGGTTTCATGGTGGCGGGGGGGAGGAATCATGGTGGCGGCTTTCTACCGTTAGGATGTTATTTGGTGTTGCTCTGCGGTGCCTGGCTGCCGCAGTGTTTATTTTATCTGGGTCGGTTGGACCTGGCGCCTGCGTCTTCTTTGCATCCGCTGCGCAGCGCAGCAAGCTCCCACTACTACTATGGCTCCTGTCATGTTAGCCACCTGGAACGTTAAAGGCCTCCTGTTGAGGCCATCTGATGCCTGCCAGCCTTTCTAAGCCCTTCCCAATGGCGTGCGGAGAGTCAACGGGTGGACTTGCCATTCAGCGGGACGCGATACCCCTTTCTACTTCTGCTCTTCCTTGTGGGGGCTCCCCCGAGGTTGTTTAACTTGACTGCTATAATGGGGTCTGAGGACTCTCCCGTCTCAATGTCAGCTACATGTAACTCTTGACCGGCTCCTCTACTTGCTTGTTAATGTCTGCTGATTTGTTTACTCCCCTGCGTGGGTTTGCTGGCACTTGAAATGGATTTCCCTGCATTTTTTTCTGTAGGTAAAACTTCAATAAAGATATTTTTGACAAAAAAAAATATTGTGAACAAGAATAGACTATGTAGATTATGAACTGGGATGTGCAAGAGACCAGAAGGCACTAGCGGCAGCAACGCATAAGTGATTCTAGACAGCAAGGAACACCAGGTTTGGTGTCAGCTCAACACCACCTGCTCTTTTTCACATGTTCTTGCATCTCCACTATGTGGGAATTTGTATTAATAATTTTGGAGGAGGTACTGAATCTATTTAATTATCAATATCTTGTAAGATCAAAGCATAATTAAAAGATAAATCATTGCTCAACCCCTGGTTGGTATGGTAAAAGCAGCAGGTCAACATGAGTAAGAGCCAAGCAGTAGCCAAGCAGTAGCCAAGCAGTACCAACCAACATTTGCAAACCAATTTAGAAAAATTAATAAAAATTTGAATAAGCACAAAGATACAAAACAAGTCAATATTGGAATAAGGGAACTGGAAATATCAATTTTGAAAACATCTATTCTAAAGGCACCGAGAACATAAAATGTGCTTCTTGCAGTCAATTATTTAGTTCACTGAGACCTAGAGGGATTCCAGGTGAACCATAATGGAGCGGGGTAGTCTTAACCTTAGTGGCGTCTCATAATTTTGACCTTTGCATTTAGAATTTCCAGCATAGCAATGCAAGAGGATGTAGCGGAAGAGGGCGCCATGAGCTTGGAAGCTTAATCTCAGTGGTCCTGCAATAGTCTCATATTTTACTTGTAAAAGGACTAAATTGGTAAATCCTGGCCACCAAAGCATCATCTTAATGCAGAAGCCTTGGGCCTTGTGTGGTTTTCCGGAGTTCAAACAACTTTATGTCTCATCCTCCTGGAGGTGCTCAACGCCAACATTCTCTAACGGCTGATAGAGACTCTTAAGGTACAGGCCACAATTTATTAGTGGAAGGCTTGCTCAAAAACTGATTTTAGGAAAGGCTTCCTGAAGGTACAGTGAAGCCCAGTCTCATCTCCTCCGCTGGTTCTTCCTTCTTGGGGAGTAGTTATTCAAATGTTTAATTCCCTGCAGCTATGGAGACCATCTAAAAGCACTTCTACAGCCTTGTTTGTAGGGAGAGGCAGGCCTAGGCCTCTGCCCTTATGTAGGCATAGAGCAGACATGAGCAGATGTCTGCATTTGCTTTTTGACATCTCTTTCAACGTCCAGTTGTTAATGTTTCATTTTTTTGAGTGCCCTCATACCTTAAAGTGTCTTGGCCCTAGTGTCCCAGAACCGAAGGCACTGTAAAACTGTCAGAGATAGTGATAACCTGGAAAAGATAGCCAAGACCTCTGAAGAGAAAAAGGAATTAGGATGCAGATTGTAAAAGCCAAATGGTTAAATCTTTCCTGAATATCAGTTGATTGGATTGAAATTCTAGATGGTTAGGTAACAAATTCCACCATTTTGTAGCAGAGTAGGTAAAACTTCTCTCACCCCAGTGGGATATTTTTATTCTGGGAACCTGTACTTTGCTAGCGGTACTAGACTAAAGTTCCATAATAGAGCTGGAGACCAAACAGAACTCGTGAAGATTCAGCAGGACTCTGGCTGTCGCAATTTGAAGAGTCTGAAGTTTGTTGAGAAAAGGTGTTTGAGAGCCTACAAATTGAATGTTGCAGTGATCAATTTTTGAGATAACAAGTGCTACGATCACTGCTTTTCTTTGCTCAAGTGGCAGAAATAGTAGGATTTTTTAAATAAATTTCAACGTGAAAAAACAGGAAGGGGTCACCTCATTTGAATGTTGCATGTAAGTTAATCTGCTGTCAAAAATGACACCCAAATTTCTTGCCTTCTGTACTGGAGTAGTTAGAGATTCCAAATACGATGGCCACTAAGTGGTATCCCAGAAGGCGTTGTTGTTGCCAAACAATTACACCTCTGTTTTATCTGAGTTAAGCTTTAGAAATTTCAGTTGCATCTATTGAGCATTATTGTTCTTGCATGCACTGAACTGTAGGGCTACTTATTCTGGGTTAGATTTAACAGATATTACTAACTATGTGTCATCAGCGTCGGAACAGCCTGAGTTGGGTGCTGATGAGTTTGTGGTGAAAGGCCACCCTTTTTTATGTAAATGAGCTAGTGATTCATGACAAGTCCTGAGCCAGTCAACACAATTTCCACAGCTCAACTATCCCACTTGTGCAGCATTTCCTGTGTATCTTACTGCAATCTATCCCAACAGCCTTTGTTAAAAATGGCAACATCTTTACTTGAGAGCATTGAGCTCACAAATTCAAGCAGATCCTGTCTTATTGAACTCAGGATCCACAAGTCAGAAACCATCCTGATTGATTTTTGAAAACAGGCTCCCAACTTGGAGTAGAGACAGGAAGTCATGGAAGGACTCATGAACAAATGCATCTCGCATGCTAACCTCCTGTTTATGATATATGTCTTTCAAACGTCCAGGCCTCAATTTGACCCTTTATCATACCATCTCTTCCTATCCACTCACAAAACCATCACCCTAAGTGAAGTGGCCACTAATTACTTAAACTAGCCTTCCTGCTCAGAGATCCACTAAATTGTTCTTTGACAAGAAGCCCATTTCTAACCTATTGAGTATGCATAAATATTATTGGTATACATTCATCATTTTATACTTAAGAAAAATCTAGCTTCACCACTCAACTAGATTTGTGTTCATTATTAATGATAACCTTGGGGTGAAATGTATGGTATTTATTTACCTGATTAGTGAAAAGTTACTTTATTTAGAAGTAGGCATTTCCATAGGACATTTAGTAGCTGTTCACTGCATGGACATACTTTTCTTCATATGCAGCAAGTCCCACTGCTGTATATTGGGCACCCAGTCTTGTTTGTCACAAGGCACACTTAGCCCTTGACAACTAAAGTTCAAAAGATGTTTTCTGCATGACAAAAACTGTTTATTTGATATATATTGCTGTAGAGTTATAGGTTGCTTGTATCCAAGCTAAAGTTTAGCAAGAAAGTTCCAATTCTGATAAAACATATGAAAGCACACACATATGGGGCAAGTCACAAAGGTAACTTACACTTGTGAGTAAATTTACATGTATACATTACTTGTACAAAACATTTTATTGACATGTATAGATAACAGAGCAATGCAACCAACAAACAAAAATAATAATATCAATACCAAATATATTAGAAAATATTAATAAAAATAAAAGAATAACTGATAAATAAAAATAATGAAGAAAACCTCTAAGCTACTAAGTCATGAGGAAAAATACATTATTCTCAAGAGAACATTATACAATATTGTTCTAAATTACATATTTTTGATATATATATATAACAATCAAGACATTTCCAAAAAAGGTAATGTTGCAAAGTTCGAGTGGGATTAATAGTGGACAGTCAATCACCCAATTATGACCAGGGCAGTCGAGCTGCCCTGGGACTATTGCAACCGCTAGGAATAAGAGATCCCCGGTGGTGACTCTGCAGTCTTGAGGCCGCTAAGTGCTTGGCAGGGACACTGCAGCCTGCCAAGTATATTACAAGTTTCCTCACTGCCACACTTTTGGGTGGCAGTGAGGAAACAAAGGGGGCCTTACAGGGTCCTCTTGTGCCTCTCTGCCATGTGGATGCACACAGGGGGGCACAATATGTGCCCCTCTCTGTGCATGCACCCCAGTTCCTGCACAACATGGACTGCAGCAGTCCATGAAGACCAAGGACAGATTTTGATGTTCCCATTGAGGTGTCTATTTTATAGGCAAAGCCGTGGGAACACTAAAGAACTGCCCGCCAGCTAGGAGAACACTCTTAATCTGGCAGGTGGTTCAAACATGGGTTTGATGGTGTGGGAATGTGGTTGTGCCGCTCCTGCATCGCCAAACTCCTACTAAGACCCATAGTGATGTGGCATCATTCCAATTATAATTTATGGATTTAATTGCTGATGAAATTAGGAAGTCAAATAGTTCCAAGTAACATGAGATAGAGTTGAAGTAAGTACAAGTGGCTTTTAAGTAACAATGGAATATGAAATGTATTCAGTAATATGAAAATTGTTACATATGAAATTCCAAAATTCTGACCAAAATTTAGTAATATTTGTCAAGTAGAAGCTGTTGTAAGGAAGATGGCAATGCCAGTATAAATCATTAGCAAGTAATGTGGCTTTAAATAATTTGTCAGGTGACCATAAAA
Organism: Lissotriton vulgaris; assembly: GCF_964263255.1. Classification (NCBI taxonomy): domain Eukaryota; kingdom Metazoa; phylum Chordata; class Amphibia; order Caudata; family Salamandridae; genus Lissotriton; species Lissotriton vulgaris. The sequence goes on from NC_141687.1 coordinate 730,374,178, forward strand.
CATTATATAGTAGAAAAAAATAGAGTGATACAAAGATGCAGATAGCCATCTAGATATACTAGAAAGTATTATTTGCTGACAGTCTTAGAGGGAAATGTAACTGATAATTGTTCATGCCAAACTTTTCAAATTTTCTGGTACATTCATTAAGAGTCAATTTTTCCAGATTTAGTAAATATGTTTAAACAAATTTCCATTTCTGTAAACTTGGCTACTTGCAAAGTATCAGTAAAAAAGATAAGTATTGCATTACATAGGAGTTCATAGTTAGCCTATTCTGAGGATGGTAAGGCAAATTTTTTTGAATATTGCTAAAGGATATAAAGGTACCTCCAAGGGATAGATAACCAAAAAAAATGCCAGATTCCATCCACAATTTCCAAAATGTAACATTATGATTTAATTGAATATTTAGGTTTTTCCAGAGTGAAAGTCTTTTAGAGCATGCAATATTTGCAAAATATAAATCATCAAAAAGAGACAAAGGTTTTTTTGTAGCACTGAGGAGTGGAGAATTGTTGACTACAGATTGACTATGAGATGGCCAGGAGCACAACTACTGGAAAAGGAAAATGTTAAGCCAATTGTTGTTCAAACCTAATTGATGTAAATACAGGAACAGTTAAAATTCTGTAAACCATATAGATCTTTGATGTATCAGAAAGGCTGTATAATAATTGTAGAAATTTGGAAATCTCAAATCACCATTGTACATATTATGTTAAAATTTTGAATAACTTATTCTGGTGTTTTAGTGCTTTAGGCTCATTTAGATGCTAATGTCTGCAATTTGTGGTAACACAACATAGGAAAGAATAAGGGGAGGATAGATAGTAAATAGTGTATCTGTGGAACCACAACCATTTTAAATGATTGAATTATTCTGCACAAGCTTAAATAAAGAGCATGTCACTTTCAATTGTTGTCTTGAGTTTGCTGATAAGAACTGTACTATTGAACTCTAATGTATGTTGTAGAGAATTTCCAAAAAGAAAACCTAGATATTTAATTTTGCCAGGACGCTGGATTATGTCAACGTTTTTAATCTTATCAGATGCACAATGAAAGTTTTAAGAGCAAAAAATTATTCTTACTTATATATATTTTTTAAATTCTGTTTACAATTAACATTTCAAAGACAATAGCAATCTTACATAAAGATGAGATCATTCAAAAATGACATAATATCAAGTGGTGCACTGGACTTACACAGTGCTTCGGTGTGAAATAGAACATCATCACGAGATTCAGTACAGACAACTGAAAATGGATATTGTATGAGGGACATAGACAAATTCTTCCAGACAGTCAAATAGATGGTACATCACTACATAAAGGAGAGGTAATACATTTCAAAACAGGTCACAGGTATAATTTCCAGGGTCATCAATAACTACAGTCTAAGCGCATCAGTTATAAATGCTGGCAGAGGTCAGCCACTGCTCATAAGGTGTCCAGATGTCTTTAGGCCTGGATTTGGCCGGCATAAGTTCCCAATAATTGGAGAGCTGTGTCTTGCAATATGTCGCGTTTGTTACCCATTCCAGTATCGTGGGGGATCTACTTGCCCCCCAGTGTATAGCTACATGTCATTTTGCAAGTACTAATAGTATTCCTGGCAACTTGCGTGTCTTGGGCTGGACAGTGTGAAGCACTCCAAGGAGCACCACCAAAGGTGTGCAGGGCACCACTACCCCCGTGATGTTGTGTATGTGACTCAAGACCTTCAGCCAAAAATTTGCTATCGTCCTGCACTTCTTGGCCACGTGTAAGAATAAACTTCCTCTTGAGCTTAGGCAATGTCCAGAACATCTAAATTTTAGAAAAAAACTTAAAACATTCTTATTACAGACTTAGTCTATGTACCTATGTCCGTACTGAACTGAACTATATGCTAAACAGATGCTGCTAGTCTTTTTTCTTTCTCTCCCTCTTTTTTCTTCTGGGCGCAGAGATACTCTGTATAGAGTCGATTCTAGCGCGTTACAAACCTATAAATAAATAAATAAATAAATAAAATAAATAAGAATGTAGCCCCGGGAGTACCGCAGTGCCAACAATGGTCATTCTCCCTGAGCCCCATTCTGTGGAGTTGAATAGGCTCACGGTAGAAGAGATGCAGGTACTTGAAATGTATTAATCTGAGCCGGTAATTTGATGTTGAACACTCCAATTGTCTACATCCCAATGACCACTGCATGTCAGTGATGGGCTCCCCCAGGACGGCCTCCCACGCCCCCGCGAGGCCGGGACTATGACTGGAGATGTTTTTGTGTAATTTTGTATATGCAGGAAATTAGCTTGCGACCCAACTCCACCGACAGGAGGCTTTCCAGTGCCGGTAGCAATGGCGGCGGGCCAGGGAACAAATCAAATCTGCCCCTGCAGGAAGCCTGTTTCTGATAATAGGGAAGGGTATCGAGAGCAGAGGGAGGGTCTGGGTCAAAAACTTGTTGTAGGGTAATAAAAAAGTGTCTGCAGGGAAAAGGTCTCCTCCTACCCTAATGTTATGTGCCACAGTGCGCTCTCTTGCCTTCCTTTCCATGAGAGGTGGACTGGGTGGATTCTGGGGTAGGGACATCGACCGTGCGTATAATAAATCAAGCCGTACCCTTTTGCGGAGTCCCTCCCACGCCCATCTCATAGCCTTCACCGTGTCTATTTCGTCCAGTGGACTTTTGTATGCCTGGAACAGGGTAGTGAAAAGCGGGAGTGGCGCGACCCTGTCCACCTCAATGGCCACATGTGGTTGTTAGGGAGTAGGGTGAACCCAAATGTTAGAACTGGGATTTCTGGATGGCCAAGTCTTGCGCCAAAGCCAGGCAAAAACCACCACTCTAGTCAAGGCAAGGGAGTTACACGCCAAAGATAACCCCTGCTCATCCCCTTGGTAGCTTGGCACGAGCAGACAGGCTTATCCCGGAGGCAATGTGTAAAGCATTTGCGCACGCACACAGCAACAACATCCCAGGCACACTACAACAGGAACTCCACACAAGGTTATATAAAAATAACTTTTTTATTGTAAAAACACATCAGATAGTAATCACACAATATACATTGTGCAAACTGGCACGGGCAATATTCACAAGGGAATATTTACACTGGACAGGGCCACGTGGCCCACTGTCAGGATAAACACTTAGCAGAAATAGCACTTCTAGAACATAGAATAAGTGTAGCACAAAATAACAATTGTAGAACACAACCAGTAATTTTATTTATTATTTATTTATTTATTGGATTTGTACAGCGCAACAGCTACCTGTAGGTTTCCCGGCGCTTGGGATCACTAAAAAACTGAGTGGCAAAGAGCAAAAAGAAAGAAGTGAAAAGTTATTGATTGAACAACCATGTTTTTACTTCCTTCCAGAATTTGAGAAAATATTGCTCAGTGCGCAAATGATATGGAAGCGAATTCCAGATCGAAAGAGCCAGACAAAAAAAGGAATGTCCACCCATTCTCACTCGTCTAACCCTGGGAACTTCAAAAAGATGCTGATTGGATGACCGGAGCGTGCGATATGGGCGATATTGATGGACAAAAGCCTTTAAATACTGAGGTGCATTGCCCGACTTAATCTTGTGCATATAGCACAAAGCTTTGAACTTCACACGATTATCAATCCGAAGCCAGTGAAGATCACGTAGCGAGGCTGAAATCGGGGTTCTGTATGGGAGTTTGCAAAGTAAACGGGCAGCAGAATTTTGTACAACCTGTAGCCTATGTAATACTGCCTTACTTGCCCCCAGTAATAATACATTACCATGGTCCAGCCTAGATGATATAAGGGCGTAAACTACAGTTTTCTGGGTAGGCAGAGGAAGCATCCATAGGATTTTTCGTAGCCACTTAAGAATCACAAAACAAGTGGAAGCTACTTTAACAGCTTGTTGCTTCATCGTCAGCTAATCGTCAACAATGACGCCCAGATTACGGGCCAATTGCACTGGAATAGGGGGTGGTCCCATCTTAGTGGGCCAATGTTGAGGGCCCCAGAGGGATTTGGTGTTGCCGAAAAGAAGTAACCACTGGTAGAAGGTAGGTACACACTACCCAATACTAATAACCATAGGCACAGATCACGCAGGGACTCATAACCCACTAGTATAAACTATACTAGGCAAAACAAACAAGCATGAAAACACATGTAGCGGTATCACAGGCATAAAGGCATTGCACATTACGCATAAATCACATTAGGCCTAACCAGTATAAATACGGTAGGCAATATCCTCCCTAGTCTAAACACATTAGACCCTACCCTCTAAGCATAACTCACATTTAGGGGCGTAAATCATAGTGAAGCACAATCTCACTGACACAAACCTCCACAGGTAAAACCATCTCTAGAGGTATCAACACAGGGTGCGTAAAACATACTAGATGCATTACATTTCCTAGCATCACATTTAAAGCACATAAATCACATTAGAGCCTTGCGCCCTATACATCTACCAACCGCCCCCTGGCCAACTGGCCATCCAAGAAGGGGCTTAAATGCCCTGTGTCCAGAATGTCAGGGCACGCTGGTGCAAACATAAACCGTGCAGGTGAGAACAAGAACAGGGCCTAAACGCTGCAGCAGGCGCCAAGTGCTGCGCAGCTGTGGAGGCTAATGTGGGCGCGAAGGGAGTGCGACTCACTCCTAGGTTCACCAAGAACCGGCCCCCTGATAGAAAAGCCTAAACGGAGCAGCTGCCCACTACTTGCTGGGCAGCTGTGAAATCAAAACTGCGACATGGGCCCTCACTGGCCCTAGGAACTAAGACTGCGCCAAATGCTGGAGCCACGGGGCTCTGAAAATAAACAGGTCCCCTGGAGCACACTGGCTCCCCAAAGAATTACAGATGCCCCTAAGATAGGAGAAGCTTGCCCCCACACACACTATGGGGCGCACTGTCGCTGTCGCCATGAACATGGCTGCAACGTTGGAGCCCTCTGGCTTCTGACACCAACTATGCCCTTCTGGAGCCATCTGGCTCTGAAATCAACTGTGCCCCATTGGAGCCATATGGCTCTGAATAAAAATACTGTGGCCAAATGCTGGAGCCACACAGGCTCTAAAAATAATTGGCCCCATGACGTTGCAGCTGATCCCTGCAAAAGTGGGGCCGCTGGAGAACAATGCCCATCCCGGCCGGCATGGGCCCCTAGGCCCACTCAGATAAAGAAATTCTCCAATCATTGGAGCCCTCGGAGGCTCGGGGAAATCATAAAAAAAATGTTGGGGCAGCCCACTGCCATCCGGGGCCACCCTAAATGCACCCCTGACGCTGTGCCTTACACAGGCACCAACACACGCAAGGAGCTTCCCCGTCTTCAGCCTTTAAACACTCACCGGGCTTCTAATGGGGTTCCTCTTCACTCGCGGCGGGGGCAGACCTCCGCCTTCTGTCACCCACTGCTGGCGCCTGCGGGGCTCTCCCACAGTTCCGGGAGCCCCGCACAGGCAGGCGCCATCCCTCTCTCACCGGCAGCTTCACGCGATCCCCAGAGGCTGCCGGGCGTGTACTGGACTTCCTACCGGATAGCAGGCCCCTCCCCCATCCTGGGCAAAGGCGCCTGACTTCAGTTTTTTCCTGCCTGGCTGCGGCGGTGATTTTCTTTGTGTAAAATGAGGGGTGGGCAACATTGAGATCAAAAATACTAATCGGGGCAAAGTCGTGGGGTGGGAAACAATTAGACCAGCGGGGTACCACCCACAATAATTATGCAATAATGAAGACACAGGGTGGGCACCTGCGCATCGGCCATCAAAGACACGGGTAACATGCAGGGTAGGCACCTGCTTTGTCAATATCAAAAATAAGCGGGGTGGGCACCCACGCTGCCATCAACAAATGCAGCAATGAGCGGTAGGCTCCCTCAATAACAGGGCAAATTAAGATATAGCGCTTCCCAGGTGCTAGGGCAAGTAAAAGGTCCCTAAGATAAAGAAGAGATCCTGGGGCAAGGAAAAATCCCCCAGTCATTCCAGACAAGGCAGAGGGGTCCCCAAGTAGTCTTCCAGGCCATCCAAGGGCTGGGCAGGGCCCAGGGAGGCAAGCCTTCCCCTGGGCCCCAGCAGCAGCACGCCCCTGGTAGATTCAAGTCAGGAACAAGAAAATTTTCATGGGGTCACAGCTCCTCTTTTATACACAAAATCCCTTGTCTCAGGATGCAGGGCAGGGGGAGAACCAGTTACAACTGGTTCTTGAGCACTTTGTATGCTCAGCCCCTCTCACTATTCACAGGACAGGCTGGGGTCATCAGTCGCACCACGGTGGCGCCAGCATTGTGCAGGGAAGGCCCAGCCCTATTCAAGTCCCAGGTGCACCCTTCCCTGATATCAACATGCAGATCTCTCCATTCACCACCGGGGCAGACCCATCCTGACTCCTGGAGCCAGGCACACCAGCCAGCTCCAGCCAATCACAAGCCAGACAGCCAATTCACATTCACTGCACAGAGATGCCAACTTCTAGAAGTGGCACTTCCACACCAGACACAATACATCCGCACACATCATTGCGCAGCATTTAATCACACGAGTTTGCACATACCAAACTCGACCCTTTGCTCCCCACACATCAGGAACAACCATGGTCACACATATTCCCCATGCATTCCTTTGGGAGGACAAGCCACTCTCACCACACATACACAGAGAGCGCATGCACTTTACACTGGACCACAGGGAAAAGTGTGCAGAGGCCTAAAATCACCAACACCAGGTTACAGAGACAGGCTAGGCAAATGCAAAAAGTCTCGGGGTGAACCTGCCAAAAGGGCCAAGTCCAACACAAAAAATGCAGGAATTGTGCCTGTGCACTTAGGGAATATCATACAAAATCAGGAGCCGCCATGCCCTGCTGCTCCTGTGGCAAGGTCAGAATCTCCCAAGCAATCCTTGGCTGTCTAACAGCCCATACAAATTTGATCATGAGCAAGCGAATACGGCCATGGAAATGCAGTGGAAGAGGCATTGGGATGTTAACGAACAGATAAAGCAACTTTGGTTGGATGATCATCTTTGTCACTGCTATGCGTCCTGCCAACAAGAGCAGGAGGGATTCCATCTACCAACCCTGTCCCCTATCACGCAATGGTCTTGCCATCATTTTCGGTCCATATTTCCTGCCTGATGGTGCTAAACCAAACGCCCAGGAAACAAACGCCCAAATAAATGGATATTCGGTTTCAAAAGCCTGGGTACCAGATGTGAGTGGATGGAGTACAGATTTACTCCAGTTAATATTAACGCCCGATAGGCCTCTGTATCGCACCACCTCGCGTATCATTGGCGATAGATTCTCCTTAGGGTCAACCATATATAGCGTAATGTTGTCTGCATATAGGGAAACAGTGTGCCCTTGTCGTAAAGCCAATTGCTCTGTTGGTGTAGTGTTGGCGCAGGTGGGCATCCAACAGGTCAGTAGCGATCACGAACAGCAGAAGTGAGAGTGGGCAACCCTGCCGGGTGCCCCTAGTGATCCGTATTGGGTCCTATATGAGCCAGTTTACTCTTATTCGTGCCGTGGGGGGTGTAAATAAAAGTTTTATTTGCTGTATGAAGAGCGGACTTAGACCCATCTTCATAAGGAGCGGGAACAAAAAAAAACCCACTATATGAGTCAAATGCCTTGGAGGTGTCTAGTAGCGCGGCCAGTGCGGGCTCATGGGGCAAGGTAGTGTATAAGACCAAAGAGTGTTCTAAGATTGTGAGATTTAGATCCGCCGGGTATAAAGCCCGATTGATCAGGCATGACAATGATTGGTAATAGGGGTTGCAGTCTGTTGGAAAGTAACTTGGCAAAAATCTTCGCGTCTAGGTTTATTAATGATAGTGGTCTATACGAAGAGGAGGATCTTTGTGAGGTTTCAGGAGCTTGATGATAATGGAGGCCGGGAGTACCCCTTCCTGCATCGCTCCCTGATATACAACTAGGAGTTGTGGGGCAAGAATGTCCGAGTACTCTTTGTAGAATTGTGCGGTCAGGCCATTCACCCACGGCGTCTTGTCTGCCTTCATACTACCTTTAACTTGCCGTAGGTCCTCAACTGTAAACGGGATGTCTAGATATTCCCTGTGAACCCTACCAAACCAGACAAGGGCAATAGATTTAAAGTATTCATCTAGTTTTGAAGCAGATGGAGTAATTTGTGATGTGTAAAGTTGCGCATAGAAATGTCTCATGATGTGGAGGTTGTCAGGTGGTGAGTGGACTAGGCCAGAATCGAGTGTCTGAAGCGTTGTTATGTAGGTTGAGCCCCTGGGAGGTCGCAGGATGCAGGCAAGTGTCTTCCTGGGCTTGTCCACCTCCCCATATCTCCCCGCTATTGAGTGTTTGTGTAGAAACGTAATCTCCCTGCCTGCCTCCTCTTGGTATTCGGTCAGTGTCTTGCGGATAGCCCCAAAAAATGTCAATAGAGGCAGTTTCGCAATATTGTCATTCTAGATCATGGAGTTGGGTCTCAAGCCTGTGTAAAGTCCCTCGTATGTCCCGGAGTACCCTGGCCTGCCCAGCAAATCAGTGTCCACGCATAACTGCCTTAAATGCATCCCATAGCATGCCCTCAGTCTCGATCAAGCCAGTATTTTGTGTAAAATGTTCTTCTATATGTGTGTGGATCTCCTCGCGAAAAGATACGTCCATCAGAGCATTGTGAGGCAACCTCCAGGAGAATGGCTGCCAGTAGGGGCGTGGTATCTGCAGGGATAGGGCAATCAGGGCGTGGGTGCGCAGTGAGATATCGCAATGACCCAAGTGTACATGATTGGGGACAATAGCCAAAGGTCCAAGCGGGACCAGGCTCCATGATGGTGTGAGATACAGGTACCCACCGTGTCATCTGGATATAGGGCCCTCCACGTGTCAACCAGTTTGTAATCTGCCATCAGTCCCCGCAGAACTCCAGCTGCCTGTGGGTGATGTGTACAAGAGGCACCCACCCTGTCGCTCTCTAGTGAGAGGACCGTGTTGTAATCCCCTCCCCATATTATCGCCTAGAGACCTAACATGTCGCCACACTGTCTGAAAGAAAGCGGGATCATCTGCATTTGGGCCATACACATTTATGAGTATGGTTGCACGACTGTATAATGTGCCCAGTACCAATAAATAGCGACAATCAATGTCACTGACCACTTTTATTGTCTGCCACTGAAGAACCGGGGTTTAACCCAGCGGCGTCAGGGGCACGCCTAAGATCTTCGAGTTCACCTGTCTTGGTATACACAGACCAAGTTTATTAGCTGCAGCTAGTAACAGTGATCCTAAAAATACATCACGGTGTAAATTCTCAGGAGACTGCTCAGTTTACTAAGGCGAGACGTCTCCTTTTATACCTAATATTCACATTATAAATGTACACCCACTGTACAAAATTCTAGCCAATAAGGTACATTTTCAAAACAAAGTATCACATAACAAAAACTCAATTTACAGTATCCCAAACCAAAAGTTAATTATTAGGAATGTCCCAAATTCAATCTCCACAAGCCGGACAAACCTATAATTTAAAGCATAACCCATGTAATGAAGAAACATGAAAAAAGAAACAGTAACAGATGCTGAACAAGATAAGGCATGTACAAGGAAACTAAAGTTAACGATGTCCTGAACATTGATTGGCAATCTCAGACAAAGATCGATCAGGGAAATTGGCTTTGCGAGGTCAGTTTCAGGTGAAGAGGTCAGTTTCTTACAGTTCATTTCAGAGTCAAAAAGAAACCTAGTTAATGTCAACAGCAGCAAGGAATCAGAACCACATTTAAAGGAAACAAAACATAAACTAATCATTGTCACTTAGCTGACTCTGAGGCGAGCCTGCTCTATCCTGTGTCTTCTCCCGTTGTTGTCTGGAATGTTGCTTGGGAAATTTCATCGCGGTACCTGCCTCTGTAAAGATCAGGGGCCTGCCTTGCACATGAACCAAGAGCTTGGCAGGGTAAACCATGGCCGATTTGGTCCCTGTTTTTTGTAATATTTTCTTCGCTGGGAGAATCTCACGCCGCGCCGTTTGTAACGCCTGGGTAAAGTCAGGGAACAGAGATATCACATTATTTTGATATTTCAACTCGTCGCGCTCCTGGGCAAGTCTCAGCATTGTGTCTCTGTCCCTATAGCTTAGTAGTCACGCCAGAATTGGGCGCCACGGGGTCCCTACCTGCAGGGGAGGGCCCAGAGTGTGGTGCGCACGCTCAACCAGGAACATAGCAGATAGATCAGTGCCAAATATTTTCTGCAGCAGTCCCTCCACATACTTCTCCATATTGGGGATATTTGTAGACTCCGGCACACCAATAATTTGCACATTGTTCCGCCTGGAGCGAGCTTCCAAGTCCTCGTTCTTGGCCTTGATGACTTTCAGAACTTTATCCAGCCGAAGAAGATGTTCCTGTGTTTCCACATGTCTGTCATCAGCATCAGGTACTCTGGTTTCCAGGGTGGTCAGTCTGGATTCATGCTTGTCGACCCTGTGCGACACGTGATCCATGCGCCCCACCGGGCATACATTTTAGAGTCGATCTCCTTAAGACAAGATTTCACGTCTTTGAGGTTGGTCTTGATGTCCTCGTCTGGCTCTGACTCAAACTGCGTCTCCGGGACCACCGTCTGCAATGCCATGTCTCCCTCCGTCTGGCTGGTTGAGTGTTTATCAAATGTTAGTTTGGGCTGCCTATTATCTGATTTTCCCATAGACACTTTTAAAGTTTGATATACCCTAATACGTATATTGGTCAACCTCACTTTGCACTTTTTAACAATACCAGCCGAGGACATAATAAATAATTATTTCCTACGAGCCAGGTATTTTTAATTAACCTTCACTTTTTCACCTCACCTCACTACTCACACTCCTTCCCTAAAAAACACACACCTACACATAGTTCACTATTAAGTGCTCCTACGTATCCGTGAGTCGTAGCACGCAGCATCCCGTAGAGGGGTGGGAAGGCCCCGATGATGAAGCATGACACCAAGGGGCCTGTTGGTGTGTGAGGGGCATTTAAACAACACTGTGTGCTCCCCATCACTTTAGGGATCACCACCACTTTCTGAGTGGATTCTACTTTGTTTAAACGTATTACCAGGGGAGACCAAATCCACTTGTCTCTCTCCCTCCCTCCTTTTGTTATATTTATGCTTTTGTGCAATCCACAGGATGGGAAGAGAGGCCCCACCACAACCCCCCTCAGAGCCACTCAGTGAGGACAAGTCCCGACGATTGTACTGTCATGGGCAGCACACCTAGGGCGTTCTTCTCTCCATCGCATTACTCTGATCACTGTCTAAGCATCCAATTACTCAGCTAGGGGTAACTCCAGCAGTCCGATCCCGACCCACACAGTCACATGCCACCACCTGCCCAGTCACGAGGGTCAGCACCGAGGGAGGGAAGCAAGGGTAGAGGTCTGGGGCATGCGTGAATCATGCAATTGCCTGCAAGCCGCTGCCTGCGGTTGTTGCTGCCACCAGCTGTTTCAGGCAGGAGCGATGGCCAGGTAATTTATTTCCCCCTTCCGCCTCACCACACACCGGCGGATCTCACATGGCAGGCAGTCAGGCAGGCAGGCTGTAGCAAAAAATAAAGGCTGCGGGGAGCCGGGCGTCCAAAGTGCACCGACGATTGGAGTGTTCAGGCCCCCACAGCGCAAACAGACAGGCCGCCACACAATCCAGTCTCTCAGCTACCCACCCCGCCACAATCTCAGGGGGCAGAGGGGGCACCAATGTCCAGTGCAGTCAGGGATTGGATGAGGGAGGGTATGCGGGGGCCCCCTCACCGTCTTTCAAGTTTCAGGAGATCAGAAGGACAGGCCCCATGATGTGTGAAGACCCGCCTACGGCCCCCGGCCCACCACCAGGCAAAGCGCTGAGCCCAGCATTAGGACGGCCATGCAGCTCCCCCCGCTCCAGCTACAGCTCAATGTACCCCCACCGCCTCCTGGGGGGTATTTCGCTCTTCGGATCCTGACGCCAGGCCCCAAGGCGGCGGTCTCGTTCCCAGCAGCGTGGGTCCAGCTTTATCCGGCGGTGGTCTCTGTCCCGGAACTCCAGCCCACGGGACGATTATATTATCAAATCATGCTCCGACTCCTGGAGCACCGATTCCTCGAGATTGGAGGCGTAATGTGGCGATAAACGACGGATGTATGCAGGATGATGGTCTTGGCCGGCTGAGCCTCCCTACAGAGTGGCCATCTTCCTGCTCAGCTCGGCCACGCCCCCCACCCCCATTCTTACTTATATTTAATGTGTAACCAGAAACTTTGAAGTGGTCTTTAATTATATTTAAAATTACCGGTATAGAATTGATCGAATCTGATATATATGTTAGAACGTCATCAGCATAGGCAGAATTATTGACATTAATATTGCCTATAGTGAAGTCTGTATAGTCTGGTGAACATCTGAGAAGAGTAAGGTGAGTTTTAAAAGGCAAAAGTGAAAGAAAGGGAGGCATGAGACTTCCCAGTTTAGTACCTCCAAAAAGGTTAAACCTATTAGAGGGAAGACCATTAATAAAAAGCTTGGCTGAAGGTTGTACATAAAGAACTTGACCATGTTAATGAAAGGTTGACCAAAATGATTCCTTAATAGAAAATACAAATTGCCAATGTACTTTGTGAAATGCTTTTCCTGCATCAAAGGCTAAGTAACCAGAAGCCATTGTGGTTTTAGGAATAGGTGATAAAACAAGACGAATGTCATTGGTGTTATATGTAGCTAGTCTTCCTGTCATAAAGCCAACTTTATCTGGAAGAGTTTGTTTATGCAAAACTTTAGGGAGCGTATTTGTAAGAATCTTAGCATAAGTTTAGTTGTATTGGTTACTTAGAGAAATTGGTCTGTAATTAGAAATGGGAGTGGAATCTTCGTCTTGTTTCGGAAAAGCAACAAGTGTGTCAATAAAAGTGATCCTGTAACTGTAGCTTTGTTGGTCAATTTTGTGAAAACAGCAGCTGAGATATTGAGTTAATTGAGTATTGAACACTTTATAAAACTTGGCAGGGGTACCACCACATCCTTGGGCTTTCCCACAGTTGAGTGTAGCTATAAAAAGTTGTATTTCATTAAGCGAAATTGGGGAATCGAAGAGTGACTTGTCCTCTTTAGACAAATCTGACATATTATATGATGACAGGAAATCATGACTTAATTGAGGATCAATCTAGTCAGGTTTTTTTTATATAATTGTGAACAAAATAAAATAATTAATTTATTAGATTTTTAGGAGAGGTTAACACATGACCAAAAGTTAAGTGAATAGTATGAATTTGTGTTTATTATTCTTAAGGCGTGAATAATTAGCAAGCATTCTACAATATCTATTGGTCTGATAATATACTTTAGCTTTAGTATGTCACGCTTGTAAGCCAGCTTTCTTACTGAGCAAAGAATTATATTCATATCTAAGTTTTTTTGCAATTACATTTTATAATCTATAGTGTTTGAGGTAATAAGAAGCTGTTCATATCTAGATATATCTTTTTCCAGAGCAGATAATTTGGAGTTAAGTCTTTTGTTTTCATGGGCCATTATGAAAATGGCAGTACCTCTAATAGTACTATTACATGCATTCCATCTAACAATATTAAAAGCATCTGTCTCTTTATTATGCGTAAATAGTTGTGCAATTGATTGTAATATTTTAGTTCTTTTGTGTACCTGAAGTAGAATATCTGTATTCATTTGCCAAAAAGAGAGAGGGGTCAGAAAACCATCTAGGGTGAGAAAAAAGAAACCATGGAAGAATCTGAGATGTCAATCTGGTGAATTTGAGGAGAAGATATTAATTGGTATACATTCCTGAATGACAATAAATAATCAACTCTGGAGTATGATGAATGGGGATTTTAGAAGGAAATACATTATTTATAGGTAGGAAAGTGATGTCACCAAATATCTAATAGCATAGTAAGCTTGAAAAATGACTGATAGCTAGAAAAAGCTTTAGGGGGTTCTGAACGTTGTTAGAGATAGTCTGTCTAATACTGTATCTCTATTAAGAATAAAATCTCCACCAACTATTTGGAGAAAATTATCCAGTTTAATATTTTCTGCAGTATTATCATTCCAGAAAGCTGTATAATCAATTGTAGGACCATATATTTTAACAATATGTAGAATGGGTTTATCCATTTGAAGTTTCACATATGCAATCCGACCATCATTGTTACAATGTTTCTGTATACTTTCAAAAGGAAGATCTTAGGGAGAAAAAAATGGCTGCTCCATTCTCTTTGCCTTCGAAGGGGATGAAGCATAGTTACCAACCCATCCCTTAAACATAGAAAATAGATTATTATCATAAATATGTGTTTCATGAAGTAGTCAAACAATGCCTATTCCTAGAGAGGTATTCCTTTATTTTCTTACGTTTAACATAAGTCTAACTCCTTTAACATTTAATGTAACAATTTTGAGGGGATATTCAAGAGACATTAATGAAGTTATATAATGAGGTTGAAAGAAAAGAGAGAAAAAGTAAGAATATGAAATAGCTTAGTAATAAAACAAAACAAACAACACAAAAGACAGACATGAATTGAACACTCAAAAATAGTGAAAACCAGTGGGGCAAACATAAGACAAAAGATAATCACAGCATCAAGACTGGCCTCAACAAGATCACAATATAAAAGACCACATCAAGATAGATAATAGATGTTGAGATTTTTCTTTGTCTTGCTCCTCCATTGTGATAGGATGATGCTGGTCAAGAAAAACCATTATGTCCTTATGCGAATGTCAGAATTTTGTTATGCCATCTTTCTATAATCTTATAATTAATGGGTCATATAAGCCATAATTGTAACATCAATCTTTAAGCCTAGGTTGAAGTGAAGTGTTTGTGTGTAACTACTGTTTCCTTTGCAAAATCCTGGTAAATGTAAGTTTTATTAAATTCTTCCCATAGTGATGGTATTTCACAAACCACTTTCCTGATCACGGAAACCTGATCAGATCCTTCTTCTGAGCCAGATCTACTATTGGCTTTATCTGCAGGCTTCAGGATAGTAAGACATGACCATCTATTTAAGAAGGGTGGAAGCCTTGCAATTATATTCAGAGATCATTTCAAAAGTATTTTTAATGTTCTTCCTAATGAGCGACTTTGCAAAGCCTGACTTTTTAAAATTGAACTTACCAACCACTATTCCTTCAATGGCCTTCTCATTTATCAACCACCAGGTTCTAGAACAGCTCCCTCCCAATCCATTGGTAACCTGATATAACTTAAAGTTACTGTACTTGGTGACTTTAATTACCATATGGACAACTTGCTTGATCGAGACTCCATGAATTTACTGGATCAGATGGCTAGCCCTTGTCTTACACAAATTGTCCAGGGCTCCTCACACGCAGCCGGTTATTTTCTTGATGACATTTTTACGGATAATCCACAGCTCCATTGGGTAGCCTCTCACCCTTTGGCATGGTCCAACCATAGGCAATTATGTTTGAGATAAATGGCCCATTCAAAGCAGCAAATCCCTACCCACATACTAGTAATATCACTTGTCGCCTATGGAACACTATAGATGCTAGTCAGCTTAATGCATCTCTTATGGAATCAACCCTACTGGTCTGCCCTGACTTAGATACTGCCGCTCATAATTACCATCAATGGTTAGATGCACCACTAACTCCACTAGCTCCATCAAAAAAATCCAACAGCCATTAGGTTTTTTTTTCTCATATGAACTCTGTAGCTACTGCCGCCTCTCGACCTGTCCTGCCACTGGCGCAAATAGCTTTTGGTGGATACTTAGTCTCAGCTGATATATTCTGAATAGGGAATGCCCGTTTATACTCAACTTGAGCTGACCCAGAGGTGTTAATCATTGGAAGATGTCCTAGATCCAGATGTAACCAATGGTAATCCATAATCTATAATCTACACTCTACTCAGGGAGGGGGGGGATCATCCAACCAATTCCAGAACAGCCCGACATCAGTCCTGCCCCTGGAAACATTAACCCTGTAGTCTATGGCTCGATAATATTTAACAGAATTCCACCAAGCATTCCAACTAGGGGGCATTTCCTGTTGCCACAACAGGCAAATCTCCCTCCTTGCCAACAACATCAAATAAAACACCAATTTATATTGGGACTCAGACTGAGGTCGTATCCCACCCGGCATAGCAACCACACCAAAAAAAATAGGAGTTGGGCTTACCTCCATATCTACACCCAGGACCCTGGAGATGGTCTTACCCACATCCAGCCAAAATTTGTGTCTTCTGGGACAGGACATAAATATATGGACATCATCCTCACTCTGAAAACCGCACCTCCAGCAGTTTGCTGCGCCTCCACCCTTCAGTTTGGAGACCTTAAGAGGAGTCCAGTATATCCTATGCAATGTGAAAAAAAAGATTTCTTCTGAGTGGAGCAGATTTAATCACTGAATAAAGCATGTCAATGGATACTTGCCATAACTCCTTCCATTCTTCGCCTGGCAAGTAATTCTCCCAGATCTGGTACGGCTTATCCATTCTTCTTTCTGCTGCAGCCAGAAGATAAGTATAGCAAAGGGCAACGTCTTTCTTCCTCTGGATTGATTTTGCAGATTGTTCTCCATATCATCATCCAGACTGCATGACCAACTTTGAGATTTACACCATGACAAAAGCTGATAGTACTTAAATCTGGACAGAGTTCCAGCTGTGGTTTGATTCCAGGACTACGAAGGGAGACATTTGCTGTCCACTACCAGACCCCCCCTCATACTAAGACTCCTGCGGCTTTTAGTGGGTAAGCTAGGGCGTCTGAAAGGCACTCCGGCATTCCAGGAGAATCCCACACCAGAGCCCATTCGCTGTAGTAAGGAAGCCATAGTCAAACTTGAGAATCTGACCAAAGCTTGGCCGATATCATCAGTGTTTTCAGACGAACCTTTTTGTAAAATTTGGGAGAGACAAATTTATACATAAAACCAGAGTCTCCAGAGAATCATCCGGGGTATGCAATAACATCCAAGCATAAGCCCAACAGTAAAGCTGAAAGTCAGGTAGAGCCAAGCCTCCCTGTGTGAGTTTGTGCCTGAGTTTTTTCCAGGACAGTCTAATCCCTTTTCCAGCCCAAATAAAAGAGCAAAGCCTACCCTGGATTTTAAGGATCTCAGCTTTTGGACATTCCAACGGTATATTATTAAAAAGATAAGTATACTTTGGGAGAACACACATCTTAATCAGATTAACTCGACCGTATTGCGATAGTTGTATGTTCTGCCATCTTTTTAAGAGAATCTCAACTTCCCTTGATACTCTATCTAGATTCACCTTTAGAATTTTCCTGGGGTCTTGAGTTATTGTAATTCCAAGGTATCTAAGTTCTGTCTCGTATACTTTCCCCTGATTAGCAATGTTCCAGGCCATAACCTTTGTTTTATCTTTATCTTTATTTATCTCATATCCTGAGAACTTCTCGAAAGTATCAGATTCATTTACAAGCTCACGCAAGGTTGTATCTACACAAGCTGAGAACAGAACTAGATCATCTGCATAAATAGCCAATTTTCTAACAAACCCAACCACTTTAAACGGGACAATCTTTTCATTTAACCTTAAACTCTGAGAGAAAGTCTCCAGATAGATATCAAATAAAATGGGAGACAATGGACATCCCTGCCTTGTTATACGTTCTATATTAACCGGCGGGGATAGGCTACCATTAACTAAGATGCGAGCACGTGTTGAACTATAAACATTTTTAATTACCTCTCTAAAACCCGAGTTAAAGCCCATATCATTCAAGGTCCTCCCTAGAAAATGCGAGTTTACACGGTCAAAAGCTTTGGCCGCATCAACTGTGATTATTGACAAAGGGCGACCCATTGATGTTGCCATGTCCTTTGAACCAATCAGAGTATAAACCAAATCTGACATTTGCCTACCCGGAAGGAAACCCTTATATAATTTTACAAAGCCGTTTGTTCAAGATCCCTGCAAAAACCTTATAGTCCACGTTTAGTAATGAGATTGGGCGGTATGATTGACACTCCAAAGGGTCCTTATCAGGCTTCAAGATCAAAGTAATAACTGCGTCAGACCATGAGTCAGGTAATGGACAAGAGCCGATTAATATTTCATTAAACAACTTCATCCAGACCGGGATAATTTTATCTTGCAACATGTTATAGTCTTCAATTGGAATTGTATCTGGGCCTGCAGCGTTCCGCTTTTTAGCCAGGTTTAACACTTCCAATATCTGTCTGCCTGATATATCTCGAGAGAGAAATTCTTGACTTGCCTAAACTGAGGGAATAGTTTCTCCTTGAGCCAGCTATCTGTGAGCTCGTCCACCCCATGGAGATCTTCATGATATAGATCTTGAAAGAACCCTGTAAAAACCTGTTCTATTTTGTCTTTTTCCCCAGTCAATTGTGTACCCATCTTGATCTTACTGATATACATATTGGCTCTATCATACCTTGACTTCATGGCCAGAAGCTTACCACAGTTCTTCCCTTGATCGACCACCCTCATTTTGCTTAACTCCAATTTTTGGTGCAAAATTTCTTCAGTTTTAAGTTCCTCTTTCTTTACCCACTGCTCTGTCCCCTGATCTTCGGGGGTCTCGCCCTTAACTCAGCTTCAGCCCTCACTATCTGCAGTTCTAAGTTGGCCGATTCTTCCCTCTCTAACCTAGCCCACGCTTAGACTGCCCCTTTTATTATCCATCTCAACCACGGCCTGAAGGCATCCCAAACAATATACAATAGGGCAGACCCAAGATTATTCTGAAAGAATATTTCAGATTCAGACTTCAAAAAGCTTGGCGTAGAAGATAGCAGGAGAAACCTCATATTCAGTGTCCACCTTCTTAAAGAGAAATTCGGAGGAAAATCTCATATAAAAACCATAGCACCATGATCCGATAGGTGAATGGGCATGTATTTGATTAAAAGGACCCTATGCATGCCCACATGCTCCATAAATACATAATCTAATCTGGAATAATGAGAGTTCTTTTTACCATAAAATGAATACTCCTTAACCTCACCATGTTTTTTTCTCCATACATCACATATGTTGAAATTTTTTGAGATGTTCAGGAGATGCGCTTTTACACTGGAGGCTGCTATCTGAGTGCGAGGGGAGGACCTGTCTAACCTATTATCTAAGAGTAGAATAAAATCTCCGGCCAGGATCAGAGGGGCTTCAAAGTCGGCAAGGGCCAAACAGAGAGTTTTCAGAGGGGAGATATCATCCTCATTAGGCCCATAGAAGCTAACCAGGGTCTTTTTAACCTCCCTAAACTTAATCTCGCCAATGACCCAACATCCTCTGCAATCTACCTGGGACTTAGTTACCTCCACTCCAGAGTTTCTTTTTTGAATTATCGCCGTCCCTTTAGAACAACATTGCTGATCCGAAGCTACAATTATGTCCACCCACTTATATTTACTGAATAGAACCTTGCACTCTGCTTGCATGAGGTGAATCTCCTGAAGCAAAAGGATCGAAGGGAACATGGCGGCCAGCTAGAGGCCGGTCGCGAGTCATGAGCCCAGATAGCCTCCACCGCTGGGATGCAGCACTGATTTGTATATGGACAATGCTCTAAAGTTTATCACCTCCTTTTAAGCTGATGTATCCAGACAGTCTCTCTTGGTGAATTTACCTCTCTGCCTTGAGGGGTCCCTCAGGGCTCGTCACTGAGCCCCACTCTTGTTAATCTTTATGTCACCCCACGTGCAGCTCTGATAAGATCATTTGGTTTTTCTTTGGTTTGTACGTGGATGACACGTAAATTGTCGTATCTGTCACCGACAATCCCGAAGCCATGGCAGCCCAGTTTCATGACTGTATGTCTCACATTCGGAAATGTATGAGCAGTAACTGCCTAAAACTAAACTCCTTGAAGACTGAGGTCCTGTTCTTTGGCAATAATATTTTTTTAGGTTGGTCAACTGGTGGCCCTAGGAATTGGGGAATCTACTGATCCCCAGTGATTGAGCCAAAAAATCTTGGAGTAACCATTGACAGAAAACTATCCTTAGAATTACAGATAAATCATATCACCTCAGCATGTTTTTTTATTTTAAAAAAGCTAAGGAAAGTGTTGCCTTTCATTCCATCCAGTCTGCAGAACAATTTTTACATAAGCTACAAACAGTGCAGAATGCAGCACACGGTTATTGTTGGGCATTCCAAAACATAAATCCACATCTCAAGCACTGATCCAATTACACTGGCTTCCTATACATAAACAAATTCAGTTTAAGGCACTCAGCATTGCCTTCAGAGCACAACAAGTCACTGGCCCTGAGTATCTGATACAGCGTTTTCAGCTCTATACCCCGGCATACTCCCTGCGTTCATCCACCAGCGGAAATCTTGATATCCCTAGATTTAGGAAAACCAACTGGGGAGGGAGAGGATTCATTCTATGTACATCAAGGCTGTGGAACTAACTTCCAATAGAACTAAAATCTAAGACAAACCTATTGGAATTCAGGACGACTTGGCTCCGGAGCCTTCATCCTGTCCGTTCTGCTCAGCACCTATATAGCCCCGGGTCATTGTCGCACTTTAGAAATTCTATTTGATTCATTCTTTAATAACAAGATGATGATGGCACAAACCTTTAAATATAACTTGTCTGGGTTTGGTTTGTTCAGCTTTTTTGTGTGATGAACTTCAGTGAGCCTTATAAATCTCGAATCACTTACTAAATGTGAGGCATAAACCTTGAGGTAAAATAATTAGACACAACAATTTTGACCATCAACATTCTCGGGAAGGTTAAAGATTCTTAAATTGTATTGTCTATTCTAGTTTTTTAAATCCAAAATCATTTTAGAGAGAGCAGGAATTATTTAGACTGATGGTGTCATTTTTTTAATTTTTATTTGGGTATCTCTAATTTAAAATCATTATCAGAGACTGTCATATATAAATTAGCAATATCTTTTTGAATGTGTTTAATAATTTGGCTGATAGTATCAGTGTAATTGGGTACTGCTCTGATTTCTTCCAGTATTTTATTGAGAGATGGTTCTTCAGGTTCAGAAATGTTAGCTTCTGTAGGTGGAGGTGAGTTCACCTGCTTCCGTTCATTATTACTGAGCACAGGTATATTTCCCATTTAAAACAATTATAGGCAAATATATATGAGTAACTGTTAGTAAATATGCATTAAATTGTTAAAATATAACTTAGTCGGTAAAAGAAAGCAGTTACACCTTTAATGAATAGTAATTAAGTGAAAAATAATGAAGCAGGTTATTTGTTTTGTCAAGCATTTATGCTGTCTTCAGGAGAAAGAAAGGGCTGGGCCCGCCACGTCATAGCCACAACCTTTCCTAATGACGACGTCACCTTCCTGACAGGAAAAGTATGTGAAAAAAAGTGTTTCACCAAAGAGCAAGCAATGAAGAAGATCGGCCCAATACTATAGCACACGAATGCAGAAAGCAGTTCAGCCAGCGCTGAAGACACTCCCCACATGCCAGCAAACAGAAGAATGAAGAAAAAGTCAGTTCATCAGCAAAACAATTGTCGTTAGTAGGCCATCAGATAAGAGCCTACAGTACTGTACTCATCTTGGAGAGTGCACACACCGCATGACCACATTCTACATCTGGTGGATTCGCAGCATACTGTGCCAAAACTCTGCTCACAGGGTGGAAACCTCCACATGGCAGTGAACAGCAAACAATTTGACGAACACACTATCAAGAATCCTTCTCACTTGTTTTAGAATTCAAACCAGAAATGCCACTATGTATTTTGCCTTGCCCTTAAATAACAAACTTTGATGATTATTATCGCTTATTTTTGTATCCAAAAAAGAAATGCCCATCCACATGTAACTCATAGAAGCTGAAGTGTGACAGAGAAGTAGGCATGTGTCTGTCTAGTTGTTATGGAAGGAGGGAATCCTTAATCAGCAAGGATGGACTCTTTGGGCAAGTCTACCTCCTGTTCTAGGGTCAAGACCATATTTTGGGGCCTCTGGGAACTGAAACTATAGGGTTTGTATCATGATGTTGTTTGGTGCACTGCACCGCGGAAGAAGGGGTCTGTGCACCTCTCTTTGGTGTCTTGAGTGCATACATTAACTCAAAATATCTCTAAGTAATTCCTATTTTTCTTGCAGCAGAGCTTGGAATCACAAGGAGGCGATTACTGCTCTGCGTAGAAAATAGCATCATGATGATGTCCCATATGCAAACAGATTATAGGCATTCAGCCACTGAGAAATGTGTAGCAGTCATTTAATAAATAAGGCACTAATTATTCTATTCATACACTAGGCCAACACTCAGAGGAATCTTTGGGGTCGCAGCCTCCTCTAATTTTCATGCAATATTATAATGATCATGGTGACAACAACAATGATAATTATATTAAAAATTAAGAAGAACTAGTGATAAGTAAATTGGATCTATAGGAACAACAGTGACTGCTTGATACAGTCAATTGGGTCTGATTGGAAAGAATTTACTGTTGGGATAAGTGTCAGGCAAATATTTGTGGAGATTTGGCACCTATTGCCAGTGCTTGATTGGTAAAAGAATAATAGCCAACTTGGACCAGAGTTTTGGGCAGAAGCCCAACTCGAAGGTCAGTGTGCTGAACACCAAGGCTTTGAGTCTTGGTTCCACCTCATGGCTCTTTAATTCACCAGCAGACCATCCCTGCTTCTTTATCTGACACTCGCAGGTTTTTTAATCCCTGATTTCTCCTCTTGTCACTGTTTTTCCATCTTTCTCTTCAGCCTTATTTCCCCCTTTCGTGTTTTTCTCTCTTTTGCTCTGGATTGAGTCTTTTCAGAAAAAAAGAATCGTCAGTGCCTTACAACGAGTATTGGTGGGCCATACCTCCAACCACTCACTCATATCAAGGCCTGTATACTCCTAGACTTCAATGGCCATGTTTAAATATTCAATGGGAAGGCACATAAATGTCTCGGTTGACAATCTAATGTATTTTCTTGTTATACATAGTGTAGTCGGAAGTCTCGCATTATTTACGAATGTTTTTTAAACCGTGAAACCTATGGGGAAAATTGTAATCTAAAAATGCAACCGCGATGCCAATAATGATGAAAACATAGCGACTACCCACACTAAAAATACTATAACAAATATTAATATTCGTAATGTTTTTATAAAAATGATTATAAGGTGGAACTCAAAGCACGTGAAGAAGAGCATCCGTGATACTTATACACGCTGTACGTTTTTTCGGTTTAAAATGTAAACTGCAAGGTGACAGTTAGGCTCGCACTCATGTAGAAGAATGGGTCTGGAACATTCTGGAAGCAAACAGTCAGATTGGAGAAGGCGTGTGCATTATGGTCGGCTTTACGCGAACATCAGTCTTAGAGGAGGTTACAGACATCTTGCTTTAATGCTAAACCAGCGGCACGCGTCTAATGCTGCCATGACCTGCAGCAGCAGCCAGTCAAACGAATTCTGCAGTTTGGAGATACTTCGACTTTAAAGTACTAATTACAGAAGACCAGTGGGCGTAATTTTGGCACACCATTACTTTTACCATTCCATGAATAATTTGCATACAAAATGCTTTATTTTGGCAATCTATTAAAGAGCTACAGAGTGTTTGTGGCTTATCACATTCATGCAGGAAGTTGAATCCTAGGCCATCTCGTTAAATTCTGTTGATGCATAACAATTTAAAGTATGGCACAGGCTGGTATGACATTTAAAGATTCCTTCGTTTAATTATGTTGCACAAATATCGGGTTGTTTATCCCTGGGAATATAGTCTTTTGAAGTCAAAGTTGGCATGTACACAACAAAAAGAACGTCTTCACTGAACCCTCAAGTGAGCATCCTGGCTGCAAATTGGGGTTCTCACATTTTTTATAATTGTTTGTGATAAGAAACATTACAATTTCGAATACATTCTTTGGAATAATTTTCTGTCTCTGTGATGGAAAACGTGCTTCTGAACATTATTTAGAATATAAAAGCTTTGAAAAGGGAGCTAGGAGAGGCATACGGTACTATTTCATTCGTTCTGATATTTCATTTCCCTTTGAGGCTGAAACTGAATATTTTTTTGTTGGAGAAATACTATAAATAGCCATAAAATCTTTCTACTGTAAAAATTTTTCTAAAACAAAAGAACTCACATTCAAGTAGGAGAATCGCTGCTACTTTTATCCAGAAGGACAATTAGCTGAAATAAAATCAAACTGTTTACTTTTTTCCCATATGGTAGAAAATTAAAAACATAAAAAAGAAATATGAAATGCAATATTGACTTGAAGCTCTGTAAGAATACTCTAAAACGTACTACGCTTTCATGTCTTACGGTGTGCTGGAATTGCTACAAGGCCTGATGCTGCAGACCAAAGGCAGATTAAGGGAAAACGTTTATAAATATGCAAAATTCTCTAGGTGAGGAAATGACATAGTATTCCTTTTGGTGATGGAGAAGGTACTTCATCATAGGGGAATTTATTTACACTGCAGCTCAAAGAAAAACGCTTTGCATGGCATCCTTACACAAACTGCCTGGACAAAAGCATGATTGAGAACAGAAAGCAATGGACGTCCATTCACCAAAATGCCATGAGTATCGCGAGCGATGACACAAACCCTTTAGCCTCCAATAGTATCACAGGGTTGACCCTTTATCCTATCCTTCCCCTATCAGCAGCACCATTTTTGCACTGACAGTTAGAGGATGGGTTAAGAGTATACAATACTGAAAGTAAACTGCCTCAAGATCCCTGTTTACTTTCAAGCCATGACACTGACTTCCTGACCTCTTACACCAGGGTTAATAGGGGTACTGCCAGGGACCCCGAGCTTCTAGCCGGGGGTAGCAGGTGCTAGCCCTGACTACACCTCAGTGATGATCAATCATGCCAAAAACAAGTATGTGATGGAGAGGCCACTCGACCGAATCGAAGGCCTTTTCCATTTCAAGGAAGACCGCTACTGCAGGTACCTCAGGCCGTGTGTGTTGAAAGGCTGCAAATACTGTTCTAAGATTATACGTAAGGTTACGAGTGGGAACGAATCCGGCCTGCTCTGGAGCCAATAATGAGGCAACCATAAGGCTAATGCAATTGGAGATCAATTTGGCGAATATCTTCGCGTCGACATTCAATAGTGACAGGGGGCGGTACGAAGCGCAGTCGCTCGGATCCTTGCCTGGTTTACGAATCGCAACAATAATCGCTTCTCTCATTGTACTTGGCATAGTGCCTGTGTTCACCATGTCGTCAAAAAGGGTGAGTAAGTGGGGTAGCAGGAGATCTGCGTACACCTTGTAAATGGCGGCGATGAGGCCATCGCTTCACGGCGCGCTCCCGGCCTTCATTCCTTGGCAGTTCGGGCTGGACTGTTCCCATGAGGCACAGGGTCAGACTGATTTGCATACAGCCATGTCTGAACTGGGGTGGCAGAGTGGGCTAAAGAACGGTGGTGGATTTAGCCCAGATCTTTTGACTGGGTGTGTGTGTTTGATTGATTCAGATGCTCCGTCCATCACCACCCCCTTTTGTACCGCTTTTGGTCGCCATAAGTGTGGCAGGGTATGCTCAGACGTGAGACCCTTACTCACTTTGCCACTGGATTCAAGCAAGCTGGGCGGAAGACGGCTGGAATGCCAGAAACCGGTCCTCGGAAGCTTGTTTCCGGTCCAGGGAAGACAAGAATTGGCAGTTCGGGCTGGACTGTTCCCATGAGGCACAGGGTCAGACTGACATGCATATAGCCATGTCTGAACTGGGGTGGCAGAGTGGGATAAAGAACGGTGGTGGATTTAGCCCAGATCTTTTGACTGGGTGTGAGTGTTTGATTGATTCAGATGCTCCGTCCATCACCACCTTCTTTTGTACCGCTTTTGGCCGCCATAAGTGTGGCAGGGTATGCTCAGACGTGAGTCCCTTGCTCACTTTGCCACTAGATTCAAGCAAGCCGGGCTGAAGACAGCTGGAATGCCAGAAACCGGTCCTCGGAAGCTTGTTGCCGGTCCAGGGAAGACATGGCTTGGCAGTTCGGGCTGGACTGTTCCCATGAGGCACAGGGTCAGACTGATTTGCATATAGCCATGTCTGAACTGGGGTGGCAGAGTGAGCTAAAGAACGGTGGTGGATTTAGCCCAGATCTTTTGACTGGGTGTGAGTGTTTGATTGATTCAGATGCTCTGTCCATCACCACCCCCTTTTGTACCGTTCATTGTCGACAGAGCCAACACAATTTCGTCCCGTTCAAACGGGCGCACTAGAAACTCTCGGTGTAGATCAAGGAGCCAGGGCAGCTCTATATGTGAGAGGTAATACAGAATGCGTTCCTCTGGGATTGGGCCACGCAAAGCATACAATGCAGTGTAATACTCACGAAAGCGCTCCGCAACCTACGCATTCGAGAGGGGCTCGTCCGTCGTTGCAGACCTCAGCGCTGGTATACTCATTCTCTCCCTGCATCTTTCAGCTATGCGTTCCAGCACCGCACCTGGTCGCTCTCCCTCTCAGCATGATTGGGCCGTTGCATATTTACCTAAGTGTTCTTTCAACAGTAGTGCCTGATCTAACCGTACTCCGAGGTTTTTTACAGACTGTTTCGGGTTAGGTGTAGGTCCGAGATCCGAGGGCCACCATTCTGGAGACCACAGGAGAGTGGCCTCTCCGAACAGCATGACCTCAGTCTTGCCTACTTTGCACTGGAGGCAATTTGAGGCCATCCAGTCCGACACTGCCCTCATGCCGTCCGCAAAAGATTTTTGTAATGTGGGGGTGAGGGTCTGAAAAGGGAACAGGAGTTGGGTGTCATCAGCGTAGGAAATCGGGGTGAACCCGTATGCTCTTACAATGTCTGCCAAGGGGGCCACGTACACAGTGAATAGTGTTGGGCTTAGGCATGAGCCCTGTGGCACTCCCTTGGTGAGCTCCCTTGAGATGGAATAGTGGGAGACCAATCTGACACCTTGCAGGCGACCTGAGAGAAAACTCTCCAACCAGGACAGAGCCATGCCTCCTATGCCCACCTCTCTCAAACGCCCGAGAAGTATCTCATGTGGCACCGTGTCGAAGGCAGCGGATAGGTCTAATCGATTTCAGGACCCCCGAGTGTTTGGATATGGTGACGCCTTTGATATACAGCTTGAATGCCTCCCAAACACTCTGGAACGAGTCAACAGAGCCCACATTGGTATCTAAAAAGAGCATCTAAAAAAGAGTATGGGGGGAAGCGCCATGCAAATGGTGGAATGCGTCGCGTTGGTGTAGCCATCAACAGAAATATCGGTGAGTGGTCCGAGTATGTACATGGGAGTATAGTGCAGGTCTGGATGCTGGAGATAAATTAAGATGCGACAAACCAATAGTCTATTCTGATGTGTATATTATATGGGGCCTAGTAGTGTGTGTAGCCTCCTGGTGTTGGGTGTCTATGCCTCCAAACGTCACATAAGTCCAGACGAGTAAGCAGCGTCTCTAGTACTCTAGCAGGGGCCGATGGGCGGCGGTCAGGGCTGTCTGACCTGTCAACGCGTGGTTGTCTTGTCATGTTAAAATCGCCTCCCCAAAGGACCACCCCCTCCGAGTCTGTCAGGATCTTAGCTGCTAACTCTGTGTAAAAATCTGGGTGGTCGTAGTTAGGTTCATAAGTTTTCACTACACACAGATCCATGCCCTTATCGCTGCATCTAGTGACCGCGTATCTCCCTTCCCTGTCCGTCACTAGCGGTGTCATCGTCAGTGAGGCTTGTGGGTTGACCCAAGTGAGGACGCCTCTTGCATGTGCTGTGAACCCAGCCGCATGGATATTGCCCATGAGGCCCCAGTATCGTAATATATGACTCTCTGGGGGAAGGTGCGTCTCCTGTAACGAGGCTATATCCACACCATGTCTAACTAAATATTGTAAAATCTTTTGAACCTTCCTGTGGTCGTTTAGGCCGCGTACATTCCAGGTCACCAATGTCAGCGTATCTAAGGCTTCTCCCCCCGAGTCATCCCGTCTGCAGCAGACTGTATGGTTCTCCTACCAATAGTGCCCAGACACACCTCATACCAAAGTATTCTGCGAGTGCCACATATAAAATCTCATGAAACATTCCCTTAAAATGTAAACTCTCCCCGCTCCACTCCTTCCAGGCGTAGCAACACCTGCCCACCTCCCTTCCCTCGCCCACCCACACCTGCCCATCCCCAACTTTGCCACAATCTCACCTCTCCCACAGAACTCACCCATAATGTCCCACCCAACCCAGAGTCAACCAAACCCATAATAGAACAACAGAACCCCCCACACCCGCCTGTATCCAAACTCAGTGGGTTTCACGCAAGGGCAAAGGTAGCTCGCAATGTGCAAGCTCAGTCAAGAAATTCTTTACAGTGCCACCCGCTCCTCCCCATCCCAGGTCTAAAATATTATGCGTGTAACCATCAGCTCTAACCAGCTGTCTCTTGGCAAATAAACAACAATCAGCTAAACCATGTGTGATGAAAGAGCAAGTACTGCAAAACATTGTACTATCTATCCCCTGTTCTCATGTCATTACAACAGCACTACCCCTCTAGATGGGAGTAAGGGTGAGCTATAATATATATCATTACAGTGCATAACTTTATATTTCGAGCTGCCGATGGACGACCACCTGTATTCAATTAGTGTCAATTATCAGCTATTACCACTTGTTACAGCCAACCCCCAATTTGTGTCGCATAAATCATACAAGTATAATGGGGTACCGCTTAGAGCTTATGCCACCCCTCCCTCAAGTCCCCCCTTACCTGCCACACCCTGCTACCTCATGCATTCTAATTTGTGCGGCTTATCAGGACCCAGCTCAGTCAGTCCTGCTCGTCCATGGAGCCGCCAGCTGCACCAGCCACTTCACTCGGGGTGGATCGATTCTCCTTCCGCCATTCCTTAAGGGCTTTCTGTAGAGCTTTAGGGTCCGTGAAGATCATAGATTTCTCCTGCCTGTTGATCTGCAATTTCGCTGGGTATAGCATCACGTAGTCCGCGCCCATTTCTCGTAGCTGTCGTTTCATCGGTGCAAACTGTTTCCGTGCCTCCTGCACCCTAGTGGTGAAGTCCCGAAATAGTGAGAGAACCGAGCCCTCGTACTGGAGTGGTTGTTTGTCCCTCGCCAGCTTCAGTGCCACATCACGATCTCTGTAATTAAGCAGTTTAGCGATTATGGGCCTTGGCGGCGCCTTGGACCCAAAGATCGGTGGGCCCTCTCCACAACAAACATCGCTGAGAAGACTTCTTAAGTAGGTTCTCCATGAATATCTCCATATTACGTATTTCAGTGTTCTTGGGCAGGCCCGTGATGCGGAGGTTGCACTGTCGAGAGCGAGCCTCTAAATCCTCAGTCTTATCTAGCAGTGACTGCATGGCCTGGCTCATCTGTTTATTTTCAGTATCTAGAGAGGTCTGTGCTTCTTCTACCTCAGTGAGGCGGCGCTCTGACATGTCTATACTTTCAGCTTGCTTGTCTAGTCTTTCTACCATACGATCCATATGGTAAGTAAGCGCATCTACCTTGGTCCCCAATGCAGTCATCCCCTCCTGTAGACTCTTTTCGCTGGCATTTAGTAACCCATGCAAATCCTGCTGCTGGGTGTCTTCCCCCATATCTCCTTCCCCTATCTCAGTCCCTCCTGTGGCGTCACCAGTCTTAGACCCCCTAGGGCCAAATGATAATTTTGGTTGAGTTCCATCCGTACGCCCCATTCTGGCTGCCCAAGTGCTCCCACCCAGCAGGGTGCCGCCCGGGATGCACAGTTCACCACCGACCAGGCCCCCTCCTCAGAGCACCGAGTGTGGCAGTCATGCCCCGCGGCGTCCCAATGATGTAGGCGTGCATTGACGTATCAAGGGCCTGAGCAATCAGTATCAGTCACTGCACGGCATGTAAAAATCTCCAGCTCAGGGGTAGCTGGCATGGGACCCTCCTGACGTACCGTCCTCTCATGGGTTCCAAGAGCTAGCCAACAGGGGGAGAGTGAAGCAACAACCTGCGGGCGAAGGCAGATAGCTCCACGGCACTGCGAAGGCGAGGGAGATGGCGCAAAGAGATCCCTGCTGTATCACAGTGGGTCCCAGGGGGAGAGTCAGGCCACTCCCAAGGTGGCCTCTATCTTGATCCTACCTCTGCTAGCAACACCATCCACGGGCTGTCGCCACCGCAATCGTAGAGCACCGCCTACAGTGCCGGCCCGCACGCACCACCTCGGGGGGATTGAAAATCGTCAAGTGTCTCCTCACTCCAGCACGGCACACCAGCTTTGGCCCCGGAGGCTCCCTCATGCGCTCAGTCCCCAAACACTGCCAGGCTCAGAGCGGTCCAAGTCAGTCCTCAGGTGACCACCCCTCAGCTTCTGGTGCAGGCGGTTAAATTTAGCCCAGGGTCGGGTGGTGCAGTTCAGCGGCCCTAACACCCTCCGGCTGCAAAGAGGATGAAATCAGCCCCGTCCGATGGGGCAGCGATCATTTGCAGTGGGTCCCCGCTCCAGTCCGGGAGGCCACGGCTGCTGTGATCTGCACCGCCGGTTGTAGGGATCAGGCGAACGTGCGCAGCGAAACTCGTTGCAGGGCCCAGCTTCAGTCGGTACTTTCACTTCCAGTCCCGCAGTCACCTCCTTCCGTAGTGCCAACGCCCTCCAGGCCTCCTTAAATTCTGCGATGGCCAGTAACTCCTGGCCCCTCTCGCCGAGCGTAGGGATGCACTCCTCCGCGGCCAAGCTGCGAGCTCAGCGACCGGGTCTCCGTCTCCGCCCCCCTGCGGCCAGCGCGGTCCCGCCGCCCGCGGCTCCACTGGCATGCTTCCAGGCTGCAGAGTCCGTTAGTGGGGCCGCCGGCAATCACTGCGGCCAAATTCATGGCAGCAAGGTTCAGCAAGTGGTGAGCAACACGGATGCCAGCCGGTGGCCGTCGCTTTACGGTAGGAACGCAGAATTATTTAAGGATATGCAGTGAGACGGGGAGCTCTCGGCTCAGGCAGCCATCTCGGATGCGAGCTAGCTCCGCCTGCATATGCTTTTACCATGCATCAATCACAGCGCAAAATCTGGGGGCAGTAAGGGTCATTATGGGCATAGAATGGTAAGAGTTTTTTAGGGTGTGGGGTTGGTAAGGGTATTTTGTAGTAAGTGTGTTTTTAGAGTTCAGCGGTTGGTATGGGTATAGGGTGGTAGGGGAAGCTTAGGGTTTAGAGGTGGACAGGGGAAAGAGGTGGTAAGGGTAATTTAGAGTTTAGAGGCGGGTAGGGGTATAGGATGGTAAGGGTATTTTTAGGGTTTAGGGGAGGGAAAGGTCATGGGATGATAAGGTTTTTTTTGGGCTTAGTGGTAGATAGGAATATAGGGTGGTAAGGGTATTTTAATGATTGGGGTTGGGTATGGGTGTGTTATGTTATTGGAGCTTATAACGCACATAGATTGTCCAAGGAGTGTCCCGGCGCGAGCCTAGAGAGGGGAAAAGGGGCATATTTAAACAAAGAGACGCGTCTTTGGTCTTTTTTTGAAGAGATAGACATACTGGGTGCTGCGAAGAGCCAGAGGAAGCGAGTTCCATGCCGTAGTAGCCATGAAACCATGGGAACTGCCCCCAGTCTCGTAAGCTGGAAGCGAGGGATGTGTAAAACAGGAAACGCTTCCTTACGTAGATAGGGCCGAAGGCATGTAGGGCACGATGGGCCAGGGTCAGGGCTTTAAACTTGACTTGTTCGACCACAGGCAGCCAATGAAGTGAATGGAGATGCTGGCTAATGCTGCTTCTTATTGGTATATTAAAAAGAAACCTCACCACAGCATTGTAGACAACCTGCAGTCAATTGAGTCAGTAACCCAGAAGGCCAACATATAAGGCGTAAGCATAATTGATCCACGAGAGGCGGGTTAGCAGCAGAGAATGGGGAACAGTGTAAAATGCTGCCGAGGGGTCTCACAAAATTAGAGCTGCCCTACCACCCGAGTCCAGGCACTCCCGAATGGCTTCAGAGACTTCCACCAGGGCCGAATCAGTACTATAAGAGGCTCTGCACCTTGATTGGGCTGTATGGAGTAGGCCGGAACCCTCAACGAAGTCAGTAAGTTGTTTGTTTACAACATTTTCACAAACTTTCACCACACTTGGAAGAAGGGAGATGGGGTGATAACTAACTGGGTACAGCAGATCCAGTGACATTTTTTTTTAAAGTGGCAAAATCTTGGCCTGTTTCCATGCTAAAGGAACACAAGCCTCCTGGAGGGACACATTGTTGAGTCTATTAACTTTGGGGTTCACTATCTCTGTGACCGAAGCCAAAAACCTGGCTGAACAGAGATCAGATGGGGAGCCTGATTTCAAGGCCATAAGTACCTTTAGTGACTCAGGCAGATCGATGGGTGAGAAGAACATCAGGGAAGGAGAGTCGACATGCGACACCTCAGGGGGCAAGAACCTGATCATAGAGTGGTTGCCTAGAGTGAAAGACGCTTGGATAGAACGAATTTTATCAATAACTAGCAGCCCGTCCCGACGTTGTCTGGGAGAAAAAGGCTGCTTCTGGGCCCCCGCCCGCCCCGACGTTAAGGCTGCTTCAGGGCCCCCTGCAATACTGACACCCGTCACAGTTTTTATTTCGTGCAGCAATTGTGCCTGCTAGAAAATTATGCCATAACAAACTAAGCAGCGGGGACAGGACCACCTTAAATAACGCAGCGTCGCACCTCCGTCTTGCTTTTAAATGAAAAGGGGCTTGGCAAAACTACTCCCCAAAAAATCATTTAAAAAAATGGAGCCCATTTGCTGCCTGGAAACAATCACCACGCTCACACGGCATTGCGTCTTTGAATGTGCTGCCAGGCCGCGTTGCTATGAATGAACACCAGCAAAAAACAGGAACGGCTTCAGTGACCGTCCTTCCATTATGTATACTTTTTTCTGTATCGGGGCCCATAGCAAAGGAAACAGCTCCCAACTCGAGAGTTTCAACGGTTGCACTGCACCTGAAGAGGGTATTGGATGCATTGGCATTTTTTATCACCATTCTATGCAAAAACACTTATTTAAGGTGCAAAGTGAGGAATTATGTAAATTTAACAAATTGTCTGCTCCTTTCCGCGCTCCAGGAAGTCCCTTACCTCGCGTCCCCACTGTCGCCGCCGCTAGGTGCAAAGTGAGGAATTATCAAAATTTAACAAATTGTCTGCTCCTTTCCGCACTCCAGGAAGTCCCTTACCTCGCGTCCCCACTGTCGCCGCTGCTGTCTTCCATGCTCCTCCCGCCGAACGCCACATTAGTTTTCCTCGCCACGGCTCCCCACATTTCAGTGAACCGGATGTCGGTTCCGCGCCGTCTTTACTTTTCCTCCCCACGGCTGTACTCCTCGCGCTCCTGATGATGTCAGCACGTTCGTGCACACGGCCGGTGCTACTTCCAAGGGACTACTTTTTTTGTAAGGTGTATTTTTTAAAGAACGTATATTTTTAGGAGGTATATAGCCTATGTCACTCTGCAGACCCTGCCAATTCCAATGATGTATTGGGTATTTGGATTGGCGCTATGGTTCCCGAGTTTACCCGCCTCAAAGGTTCCCAGTTCTTACTTTATAATAGTAGTATAGATAACATTTAAGAGTCCTTGTACCAAGCGTTCGAAGGAAGTGTGATGGAATCAGCTCTAGGGGCCTTAAAGATCTGGACAATGGAAAAAATTTCTTTGGAGTTGTTCTTGGCTAGATCAATGCGATTCGCATAGTAAAGGCTTTTGGCCTGGGCTATAGAGGTATAATACATCTTCTAGGCTTTCCTACGAGTCAGCTTCACCGAGGGGCAATAGTCCTGCTCAGGCGAGAACCACTGCTTAGAAGGAGAATCCCTGAACCGTTTAAGGAGGGACGTAGGAGAGAGGAGATCCACCACCTGCCTGATCCAGCTAGAGAAGCTTTCAAAAGGTCCTTCCACATCATCTGAGGGGACTGGCCTTGACTCAGCCAGAACATGGCTGAAGTCAGCAGGTCAATTTTGGCAGTGGCCGGCCCTTCTAGGCCCGGCCTTAAAAGATGTTGCCGTTCGAAGTCCAGTAAAAGTAGGACAAGAAATGGTCGGACCATGGCACCCGAAGAGTATCCTCAACCATAATGGGGAAGTTGGAGAAAATAGGATCAAGGATATTGCCACCTGAAGGATTTGGTGCCCTGACCCATTGAGTAAACTGGGCAAGGCTTAGTAAATCTAAGAATTTCCAGGTATCCCCTACATCTGCCTGGTCCAATTGAATATTAAGATTGACCAGGAAGAGATAGTGTGTAAAACGTAGAGCGCAGGGAATAATAACATCCTCCAAATTTTTGAGAAAGGTAAGAGTATTTTTAGGGTTTGGGGCAGCGGGTCGTAAGTTTTTTTTTAGTGTTTAGAGTTGGGTAGGGGCAAGGGTGGTAAGGGTATTACAGTGTTTAGGGGCTGGTAGGGGTATAGGATGGTAAGTGGATTTCTAGGGGTGGGTATGGGGCTCAGGTAGTAAGGGTATTTCAGGGTTTATGGGTGGTAAGGGTATAGGGTGGTAAGGGTATTATTGGGGTTATGGGGAGGGCAGTGGCAAGCAGGGGATAGGCATTTTTAGGGTGTAGAAGTGAGAGGGAGATTGGGTTTTAAAGGTGTTTTAGGGTTTATGGGTTGGTAGGGGTGTCGGTTGCTAAGAATATTTTAGGAATTAGGGGTAGGTAAAGGCATAGGGTAATAATGAATGAATTTGTATTGTTTAGGGATGGGTAGGGGCATGGGTTGGTAGGGATAATTAATAAAGTGGGGTCTGGGGTGGTGTCTCCAGTATAAAAAGACATCGAATTTATTTATTGTAAAAAAAAAAGTGGCAGGGGTTGGGGTGTCTTCCCCCCAAAAGTATATATATATATATATATATATATATATATATATATATATATATATATATATATATATATATATATATATATATATATATATATATATTCACTTAAAAAAAACATAGGTTTCAGGCATTATATAGTTAGGAATTAGCATTTAAAAAACCATTGAAATTGCTCCTATATAGTTAGTTGTACTAACTATATTTCGCGTACATGCAATCCACTGCTGATGATGTCACATATTACATCATTCATGACATGGTCAATGACATCACTGATGACATCACTGATGACATCTCAAATGACATCACTGATGACATCAATGATGATATCTCATTGGACATCACTGATGACATCAATGATGACATCATCCAGTGACTGTGTGTTTCTGTAAAGTTTAAATATGTTTTACAGAGTGGATGTATAATTGTCTGGATGAAGGATTTAGTAGGTGTGTGACTGACTGTATGAGTGAGTGATTAAATGTGTCTTACTAAATGCATGGGTTAGTGACTAAACTGTCTGAATGTGTGCATCAGTATGTCTGTTGTTGTGTAAGCTGCTGCATGTGTTTATCAGTAGCTATATGCGTGGCTATATGGGTTATTGATTGGTTGCCCAAGTGTTTGAATGGGAGACTGAGTGTGTGTGTGGGTGGCTGGGAGGTTTGTGACTCTGTGCATAGATGTGTGAGCTGTTGATTCACTAGGTGTATGAGTTCAAGAGTGCATGTGGAAACAGCTATATGGGCGGTTGACAGTGTGCATGGGTGTGTTGGTGAGTGAATGGATATCTCAGTGCTACATGTCCAAGTAAGTACATATGTAAAACACTGTTCATGTGAGAGTTGGCATATATAAATGACTATACATGAGAGCCAGTGAATGTGCCAGTGGCTGTATGGATCATTGTGTATTTGTATCAGTGATTGTATAAGAGAGTAAGTATGTGTTAGTATATGTTTGAATAAGTAAGGTGTTGTGTGTATAACTGTATAGTTGAGGAAATGGAAGTGTGATTGATTCTTTGCATGACTGACTAGGTGTGTGAGTAACTCCATGGATGAGTGGCAGTGTGTGAGCGTCTGTATAGGTGTATGAGTGCATATGATAGTGTTGTATTGATAAGTGACTGTATGTATGAGTGATTCTATGGGTGAATGAGTGAATGTGTGTGTAGACCTAGGAATCAGTGAGTGCATATGTAGTAACTGGTATTGGTGTGTCAATGGTTTCAAGAATGGTAGTCTGGATTTAACACTGGGTGTATCAAAGGTTATATTAGAGTGTGAGGAGGTGCATCGTATTATCACATGAATGATATCATCAGTGATGTGATCAGTGATGTCAAATGAGATGTCATCAGTGATGTCATTTGAGATGTCATCAGTGATGTCATCAGTGATGTCACTGAGCATGTCATGAATGACGTAATATGTGACATCATCAGCAGTGGATTGCGGGTGCGCGAAATATAGTTAGTGCAACTAACTAAATAGGAGCAATTTCAATGGTTTTTTAAATGCTGATTCCTAACTATATAAGGCCTGAAACCTATGTTTTTTTTAATGAATTTGAAAGGTTTTTAAAATGCGAATTCCTAACTATATAAGGCCTGAAACCTATGTTTTTTTAAGTGAATTTGCAAGGTTTTTTTAAATGCTAATTCCTAACTATATAAGGCCTGAAACCTATGGTTTTTTAAGTGAATTTGCAAGTTTTTTTAAATGCTAATTCCTAACTATATAAGGCTTGAAACCTATGTTTTTTTCAGTGAATTTGCAAGGTTTTTTAAATGGTAATTCCTAACTATATCAGGCGTGAAACCTATATTTTTTTTCAATAAATTTCAAAGGTTTTGTAAATGCTAATTCTATTAGCGGATAACGTTTATTTATGTTATTATCCTTCTGGGACCACCTGCGCAGCCATCTTGAATTCTCAGGAGAAGTGAGGCACAAGAGAGCACAAAACAAGAGTGGAAAACGCAAAAAGGGGGCAGGATGGAGACCCCCTGACCCCCTAGCCCTTCTCAGAGGGTCCCAGAAGGACCACCAAGTGCAAAAATTGTTTTTATTTTTTTTAAATCGCGGGGTACGCGCACGGTACGCGTACTGTACGCGTACGGTGCGCGTACCACGGGATTTGTTTGAATTTTGGGGTTTTTTTTGCCCTTGGAGGTCCTTTTGGGACCCCCTGAGAAGGGCTAGAGGGTTGGGGGGTCTCTACCCTGCCCCCTTTTTGTGTTTTCCACTCTTGTTTTGGGCTCTCTTGTGCCTCAGTTCTCCTGAAAAACAAGATGGTGGCCAACACTTCATGGTTTGGACAGTTTGGAATGTTGACAGTCGACTGCCAGCCAATCAGAAACTCGCTCGCGCACGTAAGGGTACGCGCAGGTACGCGTACGGTACGCTTACCATACGCGTACGGTGCGCGTACGGTGAGCGCATATAGATATATAACTTGCTCAAATTCAATTTTCTCAACAACTACTGGAGGGATTTACACCAAACATACAAAAGGCACTGCTGCATACCAGTCCCTACCTTTTTGCCAAATCTGGTGTAATTCCGTTCAGCCGTTCGAGCTGTAGCCTTGTCAGAATGTCCCTATAGAAATTAACATGGGGAAGGGGCGGAGAGCAGCGAGGCAAATTTAAGGAAAATTGCAGGCAGATCCCTCAATCGGCCCCAAAGTTATTCCCAATAGAATGTTCGGAATTTCCTATGGTAACTAGGTCCTAACTATATATACCTACTGGCGACTGCCAGTAGGTAATATATTATGTAGAAAATACATGAAATACATGATGTTATACAGTGGCAAAAATTACGCCCTGAATAATATACATACATATATATATATATATATATATATATATATATATATATATATATATATATATATATATATATATATATATATCCAACGTAGTTTTGGCAAGAAAACAAGCCACAGTTCACGGCGGGCAACACGGCTGGGAATGCCACTCCCACAGATACCAACGTAATCCAGATTATGGATGAATGAATGAATCCACTGGAGCCATGGCCACAAGTAATAAACGGTCTCTTTATTTTGGCTTCGGGTAGACCCGACGTGTTTCGCAGTTACCTCACTGCTTTGTCAAGGGTGGTTCAATAAAGTGCAGTACACACATTTAAAGGTGCAGGGTTCCACTTAATAAACATAGTAAAAATACTTCAGTTTTTTCAGCAGAGTAAACACAAATAATTTTCACATTGCCCTTAAACGCATTTAAGCCATTCATAATTCATTAATTGCTTTTTGAATACAGCCCCAGTGGGCTAGGCATGAATTAAATCACCATCTCATATATTCTTATTTTTATAACAATTAGGCTTGGCAAATTTCTTTGTGATGTAGCTCAAGTGAGCAATAATCCCCTCCTCTGGGCAAAGCATCTTTGGAAGTTACATCTTCTATCTGCAAAGAAAACAAACGGAAAAGCTGACTTTAAAAACTAGTGTGAACCCTGAGTGTCCAAGAAAATTAACTAAAGACTTAAAATTAAACAAAGATATGCAGTAAGCGGAGATTAGGGTACAGAACATGATTCATCTTAGGTGTATAGAAATTTCATTGTCCATATTTAAACCATAAGGAATCACGGTGTTATATTTTATAATTAGCTTTGATTCCAATTTCCTTAATTCTAGTGTGCGGTTCCCACCTCTCTCTCTCAGGGGTATTGTGTCAAGCACACAGAATTTAAGCAGACTTGGGTTTTGGTTGTGATTTACAGAAAAGTGTCGAGCAACTGGGTACTGCTTGTCATTTTTACTGATTGCCCGCAGATGCTCTAAGATGCGCAATTTGGCTTTTTTGATCGTGCTGCCTATATAATACAGATCACACGGGCATCTTAAGGCATATATGGCAAATTCTGTGTCACAGGATAGGTGTTTTAATATTTGAAATGTTGCTACATCTTTATTCAGTTTAACTGTTTTACAGTTATTGCTGTAGCAGCAGGCTTTGCATTTAGAACAGGTAAAGAAACCTTGGACTGGGTTTTTCTTTTTAGTCTCTTTGATCTCACTTGTCATGAGTATATCCTTTAAAGATTTGTTGCGTCTAAATGTTATCAATGGCTCCACTGACAAGTCTTCTTTCAGATCTTCATCAGTTCTCAGAACCTCCCAGAACTTCCTTAGACTCCTACGTACCTCCCATGCCTGGTTGTGGTACGTGGTGATGAATCTTGTCTTATTGTCCACAGATATTTCTTTCTCTTTGGGGTTAAGTAAGTCCTCTCTCTTCACTAGGCCAACTTTGTCGACTGCTGTCTGGATAGTCGAGCAGCTGTATCCCCTCTCTTTAAATCTAGATACCATCACTTGCTGTTCCAATTCAAAATCCTCAGGCAAGCTGCAGTTGCGTTTGGCACGCAGCAATTCCCCATAGGGAATACTGTTAATGAGGTTTCTTGGATGACAGCTCTGAGCTAGCAATAAACTATTGCCAGCTGTCTTTATATGTATATGTATATGTATATGTGTATATATATATATATATATAGATATATATATATATATATATATATATATATATATATATATATATCTATATATATATATATATATATATATACAACAGCCGGTAACTCTACTCTTCACGCTACCAGCTCTCACATTAAGCACCTCATAAATAGCATTCCCTATGGCGAGATGCTACGCCTTAAAAGGATACACAGCAGGCAAACAGATCTAGATTTGGCACAAAGGGATAGCAAAATAAGATTCTTAGCCAGGGGGTATTCGCCCAAAATCATAGATGCCGCAATCTTGAAAGCTAATCAGAAAGACAGATCTCTACTATTGGCTGGTAACTCATCTTTAACAACAGCTCTTGAGGATACTGCCATTACAAATTGTGAATTCAGATTCATTGTACAGTACAACTCCCAACACAAGGAGATAGCGAAAATCATCAGTAAGAACTGGCCATTGGTCCTGAGTCACCCAGTGATAGGGAGGGATCTCCCTAAGAGGCCCAGCATAACTTACAGCAGAGGGCAGTCGATGAGGGATGAACTGGTCAAAACCAGCCCTGAGGTACTGGAAGCATCAACCTGGTACTTAACCCATGCAGGCTTTTACAATTGCAAAGTCTGCAAAGCATGCCAACAAGCTATCAACAAAAAGAGCTACCATTCCCCTTTTGATAGCAGGGAACACAAAATCACCAAATTATTGACATGTAAGACGGAATTTGCCGTCTACGTGTTAATATGTCCCTGCAATCTGCTGTACGTTGGGAGCACCAAGCTCCCAGTACACAAAAGAATTCTGCAGCACCTTCGGGCAATTGGGAACCAGGATAATACTTATCCTGTAGCGAGGCATTTTAAGTCAAAACACAACTCCAGAAGCAGTGACCTCAGATACTATGTGATTGATTGTGTACAGGCCAGTAGGAGAGGAGGCAACAGAGAAGACAAACTACGCCGCCTCGAGACACAATATATCATTGAGC
The DNA here is from genome assembly GCF_964263255.1 of Lissotriton vulgaris. Taxonomy (NCBI): domain Eukaryota; kingdom Metazoa; phylum Chordata; class Amphibia; order Caudata; family Salamandridae; genus Lissotriton; species Lissotriton vulgaris. Next base: position 730,414,492 of record NC_141687.1, read on the forward strand.
TTAACACCAAGCATCCCTCAGGCTTAAATATTACAGAGGATTTATACACCTGCCTATAACAAAATTTATTCAAGTGCTGTATGGGCCTCCTCAACATAGAGAAATATTTTAGATTATTTATGTCCTTTTGTACTTTTTTACCATACCTATCAATTAGTATTTATATGAAGATTTTTAGATATGTGACTCATATTCATTTATTCTAGCCTTTTATATATAAAAAAACAACCATTCTAAGGTTTTTTATAGGTTCATTTATGAATTATGAATGGTTTTATGTCTTTTAAATCCCTGGGCTACTTTTGGTATAATGTACAAATGGTCTTACATGAATGGTTTTTATACTTTCTCTAGTACTGTACACAATGATAATGTTATTACTGGTAGGACGATATGCACTTGGATAACAACATGTATTTTACAGAGATTATTTTTCTATACCTATTGTGCAATATCGTTTCAATTAATTGAGAATATGTCCTCAGACACCTGGAAGCTTTTCCAGTTATTTTGCATTTGCACTTTACAAACACTCTCCATGACTTTTCAGTCTGTATTTATCACTTGACAATGTATGAACATGTGGGGCGCCACATGGGTATTTGTCATAATAGCATGGTTCCTATGATAACAGTATTTCACCGATATTATCACTAGAACTTGAACATCAAAGAATGTCGCACTTCAACCGACAATGAATTTTAATTGCTTTTTTTGTCTTAAATCACAAACACTTTTTGGTTTAACTCACTTTTAATTTATTATCACCAAGCACTTATTTCGCACGTTTTATCATGTCTGCAGTTGGTCATTTAAACATTAATGTTGAAATATATTCCATCAAGCTACAATTTTTGAATGCATTAGCAGATATTAGAGCAAAAAGAGAGTAGTCCTTAGGGAACTAACTCTTCTATTTCCATTGTATTTGTAGTCTGACCTGCATTGGTAGAATGTATTTAAACGTGTTTCAGGTGATTACTTGTGTCATGTGATCAAGCGCTCTGTGAAGCGCGAAACGCGTCGTGATGACTAGGGGAATACCACTGGCTGAATAAATCATCTTTGCACTGAATTTTGGGTTCGAGTCCGTTTTTGGCAGCTGGCTGAGAGCTCTGCGCTACACCGGATTATTCCTGGAATATATATATATGTGTATATATTATTCAGGGCGTAATTTTTGCCACTGTATAACATCATGTATTTTCTACATAATTTCAGCTGCATTTGGATAGTATCTATATGGATAGGACTGTTGTTTTATGGTATTAAGCATACTTATATGCCTGTACTGATGAATTGTACACCACGCCAAGATGGTGTTGCTATGTTTTTTTCTGAAAAGTCCTTCCTCTATGATCATAAATATGATGAATGTATTTAATAAAATGTCAGTTTCCGCCGCACCTGATACATACAAAGGCGACTGCTAAAACACGTTTGTTTACTGCATGGAACCACGGAGTGACTATCTACTACATGGGTACACCCCCGTGGAAGAACCCCTCGGCTGCAGGTGCACTTTACTACTACTAAATGCCTTCTGTGAATACCAAAAGTAGTAGGATTAGGATTTCATCCCAGTTTAGTAGTAGTAAAGTTAGGACTCATAACTTTACTACTACTAAATGCCTTCTGTGAGGTTTTCTATCTCAGATTAGTTCTGTTGTGAGTCACCCCCTGAGTGTTTGGAGGAGTGCATGAGTGACGTCAGGGTAATTGCATGACTTCAGGGGTAATCCCTCAGTGATTGTATGAGTGCGGGTATAATGGCTGGGTGATTTTATAAGTGCATGGGTATTGCCTGAGTGATTGACGGTGTGCATAGGTAATACCAATGTGATTACATGAATGCAGGGGTAATGTCTTGTTGTATAGCATTTTAGGACCCTAGTGTAATTTTCCCGATTCATGCCCTCATATAGGTATATATCACTATATCCTTATTTAGGCATATAAATAATAACCATATTTAGACACAGCCCATTCAGACCATTCAGACCAAATACGGCATGGCTACTTCCACTAGTTCCGAAAATCCACAACGATTTCTTGGAAAACTCGGCTTCAGCAGTTAGGGACTTCCCCTTGCTTGAAATTTGATTTGCCCAAGAACTCATGGAGTTTTCAAAGGACTGAGACTCTTTGATGACTTTATTATGTCTACCTTTACGTCAAACGAGGCACCTTCAAGGTATAAATTTGCCCACACTTGCCCAAGCAAACACACAGTGGTTTGGAGCAGTTCGACTATCTACTTGCCCAACGCATCTAGCTACAGCAAGTGCAGAAGGAAGCCGATCCTCCAGGAGATGCATTGAGAGAGACGCTGTCTTTTCTCTTGCAGAGTAATCCAGCTCCAGTGTTTCCTAGCTCCCCTTGCGGGGTGCTGGGAAATCCTGAGACCGAGAGATACCAGACCTCCTTCATTCTAAACCAAGGTACAGAGCTGATTTGACCCTAAGAGAAATCTTGGATAGATTCTTGGCAAAACAATACTAAATTTATGCTACACCTCACTTACTTCTTCCCTCGTACTAGACTCAGGTTAGGTACATCGGGGTAGGTGTATTTTAGAAGCACCAGTTGAGTACTTTTAGTCTTTATTTATTTATGAAAGACTTTTATGGCTTAGAAACCATACCATGCTTTTACAGTATTATTTTATAATACTATTCTTGCTGTACGCATTATACTTTATAGCCAGTATTACGATTGTAGCAGTTCATTTCTTCTACATGAGAAAGAAAACTGTTCAATAAATACTTTTATTGAAAAAGCCCCTTTGTCTATTTCTCTGCTCCTCTGGTGAAATGAAGCACTAATGACTGAGTAAAATATCTATCTATTGTTTCCACAACTCTGAAGATCAGTTTTATCTTGGGGAAACAAAGTTGTAATTTTTATGCGGTTGTCAGAAACTAATCCCTTCTTGTTATTCGATGAGTGCATAGCTAGTGCCTGGGTGATTGCATGAGTGCAAGAGTAATGTCTGGGCGGTTGCAATAGTATAATGGTATTTCCTGTGTGATTGCATCAGTGCATAAGTAGTGCCTGAGGTGATGCATGAGTGCATAGGTAGTGCCTGGATGATTTTATAAGTACATTGGTACTGCCTGAGTGATTCAAGAACCACATGGGTAATTCCTAAGTGATTGCATGAGTGGAGGGGTAATGTCTGGGTTATTAGAGGAATATTTAGGTAATGCATAAGTGAATGCGTGAGTGCAGGGGTAATGTTTACATAATTAGAGGAGTGCATGGCTAATGCCCAAGTGAATACTTGAGTGCATGGGTAATGTCTGGGAGATTAGAGGAGTGCATAGTTAATGCCTGGGTAATTGCATGAGTGTAGGTATAATGTCTACCTAACTGCATGAGTGTAGAGGTACTGCCTGGGTTATTTTATAAGTACATGGGTATTTCCTGGATAATTCTATAAGTACAACAGTAGTGCCTGAGTTATTGGAGGAGTGCAAGAGTAGTGCCTGACTGTTTGAAGGAGTACATGGATACAGCAGGGGCTGATTGGAGGAGTGCATGGGTAATTCCGAGGTGCATCGAGGAGTGCATCAGTAGTGCCTGTGTGATTGCATGAGTGCATAGGTAGTTTCTGGATGTTTTTATAAGTTGATTGGTATTGCCTGAATGATTGAAGGATTGCATGGGTAATAGCTAGGTGATTGCATGAGTGCAGGGGTAATGCCTGTGTCCTTGGAGAAGTGCTTGGGTAATGCCTAAGTGATTGCAGGTGTGAAGGGGTAATGTGTAGATAATCGGAAGAGTGCATTGGTAATGCCTGGATGATTGCATGAATATATTGGGTCATTGCATGAGTGCAGTGGTAGTGGCTGGGTGATTCAAAAAGTGTATATGCCTGGGTGATTTTTTAAGTGTACGGGTACTGACTAGATGATTGGGGAGTGCATGGATAGTACCTGGATGATTGCAGTAGTGCAAGAGTAGTGCCTGGGTGTCGTAATTTGACGGTGATCGAGTTAGCGTTAAGCTTTGCTACACAAATTCCCCTTATCTTGACTATGGTTGTCGGAAGCCATTTTGAACATGCCGGCGGCCATTTTATATGAATGCGTCACCTCGTGGCCAGCATACCCTTTTGTCCTTTCTCTGTACCACTGACCACTTGAGTTTGCCCAGCAACAGGCTATTTTTAGTATTGGTCAAGCTCGCACATGCGCAGTCAAGCCCTTTGTACTAGCGGACAGTCATCACTTAGGAATGTCCCTCCAAACTGACCAGTGGTGTTGTAACTCCTCCCATGAGTTGGCTGTGTTCCAAAAATGACCATATATGTACCTAAAACTCTGTAAATGTGTTACGCCTACATTTTTATTACTGTAAAACTGTATAAAAGAGGTCTCACACCGATGTTCGGTGTGATACTCCTTGCATTGCCGAAGGGTGCTGTAGGAATGTACCACCACCCCATGGGGTCTTAATAAACTTGTCTTTTGCATTTTCCAGTTTCCGTGCCAACATCTTTTATGGTGTAGGGGGTTTTTGCGGAGTATGTAGGCCTGGAGAACCCAATACCACAAATTAGCGACCACGAAGGGACTCATCGGCGACTCGGATGCCCGAAGGAGAGGTCGTGACGAAAGATTGGAAACTCGCCATGGACGCGTACGCTGCCACTGAGTGACCTGAGTCTTGGCACCCACGGTGTTTTCTTCCTTTCCTTCTGATCTGACCTTCCTGGTGGCGCCGGTCCTCGACTGAGATCCTGCTCGTTCGAGTTGTCGTACAGTACCGATTTGGCTGATTCGATTAAAGTCCTTGGCAGTTGGAACCTGGATATCTGAGAATTTGGTAAGCTTGTGATTGGTAAGATAGTCTACGGACGCTTACTGTGGCCTTTGAATATGTTTTGAGTTAGCTAACATTTGATTCTATGATTTGAATTATATGTGCAGTGCACTTCACATAGGCGGGCATGTAGAGATATTTCTCTAAAATTTGTCTTTGTTTGAACGGCACATTTGTGTGGAGTATATTAAGTGCCATTTTTGTGATATCGCGTTTTCGTGATATTTTTGACATGCCTGTTTTAAGCACAATTATCGATTAAATGAATCTCAGCCGGCTCCCCCAGAGGGGACTCCCAATCGGGAAATGTATGTAAAATTTGGCCTTCCCCCTATATTATAAAGTAAATTATGGAACAAGTATACGAAATCTGATCCCGAGTTGCAATGGCCACTACATGGGTCGTTTGATTTACGAAAGGTTCAATATGTTGAGCAATGTTTGTTTCAGCGTAGGTCTAGACAGGATATGTTTGATTGTGTGCGAATGTGGGAGAAAGCAGTGCGTGAACGAATGAAGCGTGAAATAGCCTTGGCGGACAAGGAGCAGCGGAAGGCTGCTCGGGATAAGGCTTTTCAGCTGGAGGAGAAGGAGTTACATGAGAAGAAAGAGAGGGAGGCACGGGAACGTAATTTGCAAACGAATGGTCAATTCCCTATTCGACGTCCTCTTTATCCTGTCCTTACTAATGAAGTTGATGATTTTTCATTATTAGATCGGTGCCCGCCTCCGTATGTTCTGCCTATGGCCCCAGACGAGGAATCGGACAAAGATGATCAAGGGAGTAGTCGTGTCAGGCTAAGTGCTAGTGTGACTGCGGAGTTGCGCAGTTTTGCCCGTAAACTTAATTTGAGTAAAATAACTATGTCAGAGATTAATGATGAAATGAGTAAGTGGTCCGAACGAGAACAATTGTATTTTTGGAGTCAGTTTGGAGATGAAGTTGTAGACCGATTTAGGAAACATTCGACTGATCTAGAGCCTAAGGATATATCAGTTCATCGTGAGAATATGCGTAAAGGTTTATTTGGTATTGCAGATGCGGATGACTTTTCCGACGGTTGGTCCAGCTACGGGATGAGGCGTCAAGATTATGGGAAGCACGAAAAGCATCAGACGTGCCTGCGCCGGGGTCTACAGAGATATCCAAAGAGTGTTCTATCTTTGGAGCAGATAAGCGTTCTACAGTTCATGTTATGCCTATGCGTGAAGCTGCACCTTTGTATGTCCCTCCTAAAGGGCAAGGTACAAGTGACGATAAATTGTCTGGGGATGCCAAGGGTAATTTCGTATATAATTGGGTTTATACACCTTGGAATAGAGCAGATGTTATGGCACTAAAAAATGCTTTGCCCGACCCCCGTAAAAATCCAGCAGCTTTCTATGAAGGAGTGGAAGGGGCTATTTCTTCATGTGTTATGACGTTAGTTGATATTGATCTTTTCTTTGGTTAATATTGCCCCCTGATATGTGGAGAGTGATTCGTAAGTTTGACGATCAAGCGACCTTGGGAGTGGATTGGAAAACTCTAGGCCAAGCTGATTTAGATAGGGAGCCTGCATGTAAGCCGTGTCAATTAATTTTAGATCTTCCAACAGCTATCTTGAACAAATTAAAAACGCTTGTCCCCCCTAAAAAGATTGATTGGACTATGTTAGCCTCTTGCAAACAGAAACAGGATGAGTCGGTGTCTGACTTCTTCTCACGTTTTGAAGAAGCGTTTCATGATTACAGAGGGCAATTATTAACAGATGGCACGGGTAGGCATTTGTTTGTCGATAAGTACGTGGCTAATCTCCGGCCAGAGATTGCAAAGCGTTTGAAAACTAGTGAAAGTTCTTGGACCACGGCGACCCCTGCGTCCTTATTGACAATGGCTCAGTATTATGAGCGGCAGGAATTAGAGGCTAAGGAAAGTACTGATAAGAAAGCAAAGGAATTAAAGACGAAAGTGATGTTGGCTCAGGTTCGTGCTACACAGCAGAGAGGGAACGATAGAGGCAGGCGTGGAACGTATGGTGTGTCTTCTGGTCGTACTGACATTGCTGAAGATCAATGTGCATATTGCAAAGAGTTTGGACATTGGGCTTCAGATTGTCCGGAGCTTCGTGAACAACGTAATCAGCGTGGTCGAGGAGGTGGAAGGACACGGAATAGTTATTCGGGAGCGAGGGGTGGAGCAAGTGATCGTGGTAGGTTTGAGGCGAGGGGTCGTGGTCAGGATGATCATAATACTTTTGATCGACGAAATCAGTATCAGATATCGGAGGGTGAGAATGTGGAGCCTCAGGATTATGTGCATGCATAGGATTGCGTAGGATGGGGTGTGGAATCGGTTGAAGTACCAGTAGATCAAAGAGGTCCATATGTATCAGCGGGCGTTTTGGGTTCTACTGATCAGTTCCTGGTTGATACAGGAGCTACTCGTAGTGCTCTGTCTAAAAACTTGGTTCCAAGGGCTCCCCTGTCTGGCGAAACGATTACATCTATAGGGTTCGATGGAACACCCTCTCTTAGCCCATTGTCACAGCCCCTTACGTTTTACATTGACAGATTCTTTGGTCCGTGCCCATTTTTATTGTTGCCAAATACTCCAGACAACATCATGGGCATAGATTTGCTTAAATACTTTCGAGCGACCATACGCTGCGCTCCTGAAGGAGTGTGGGTTATTTTGAATGACAATTATCCAGATGTAGGGAGACTGTGTACTATGCAAGAAATTGAAGCGCTAGCCTCTCTCCCACAAATGTTATGGGCTACTTCGGACACGGATGTGGGACAGATGCTTATTCCCCCTATTCGAATAACTGTTAAGGAGGGTGTGTCTCTGCCACGTGTACCACAATACAAAATCTCTAGGGAAGGTGAAATTGCCTTAACACATATTGTACATGATTTGATTATTGCAGGAGTAGTGGAGGAAGTTCCCTATAATGTCTGTAACAGCCCGATTCTTCCGATCTTAAAGAAAGACACTGATGACAAAGTCTATCGATTTATTATTGACTTGAGGGAAATTAACAAGATTGTAGTGCCCCAGTACCCGGTGGTGTCTGATATTACCACCTTACTTACTTTGATTCCGCCCACTGCTACCACGTTTACTGTGATAGATCTCAAAAACGCCTTCTTTTCCATTCCCATCCATCCCGATAGCAGATATCTATTTGGCTTCACATTAAATAATAAATTGTATAGATTTTGTCGAGTTCCTCAATGCTATACAGAAAGTCCTAGCATCTATAGCCAGGCCTTAAAAAGACAGCTCGATTCTTTTGCTTTGCAGTCTGGAGTAGCCCTTATCCAGTATGTCGATGATATTCTACTTGCTGCAGACACGCATGCACAGTGTGAAGAGAGTACTTTGGCTTTGCTCTCCTTTCTTGCTCAGAATAACCTTAAGGTATCTAGAAAGAAACTACAATATTGTAGACCAAAGGTGACCTACCTCGGTCATCTTTTGTCCAAGGAGGGGCGTGCAATAACATCTGATCGAATTCAAGCAATTTTAGATACACCAGTCCCCCGCACTCAGAGAGATGTGCGTGCTTTTATAGGTTTAACGTCTTTTTGCAGGCAGTGGATCATGGGGTTTTCACACATTAGAAAACCCTTGTTAGCGTTACTGTCCAAAACTACACCAATGCCCCTTGAATGGACAGATGAATGTCAGAATGCTTTTGAACAATTGAGACAAGCTCTTTGCTCTGCACCAGTGTTAGGTACACCAGACTACACGAAGATTTTCACGTTGTATGTACACGAGAAAGATGGGTGTGCACTATCAGTCTTAGAGCAGAGGCCCTGTGCGTACTTTTCGGCAATACTTGACCCTGTAGCACGAGGATTACCTGGGTGCTTTCGAGCAGTTTAAGCAACAGCAGTGGCTATACGGCAGAGTGAGGGAATAGTTTTGTCACACAAATTGTTGGTGTTAGTTCCCCATGCGGTAGATGCTCTGTTAAACCAAACAAAGACCCAGTATCTCACTAGTGCACGTTTAACAGGATATGAGCTCACACTGTTGGCGCCACATATCACACTGAAGAGATGTGCTACTCTGAACCCTGCTACTTTATTGCTGTATCCAGTTGCCGAGGGCCAGGAGGAAGAACACCATGATTGTGTTTTCCTGACTGAAGAACAAACAAAGGGTCGTGTCGACTAACAGGATACGCCACTTCCAGATGTGGATGGGGAACTGTGGGTGAATGGATCGTGTTTGAGGCTGCCAGATGGTACAACTTCTGCAGCATATGCGATCACGACACTTAAGACAGTGGTAGAAGCAGCACGAATACCACAGAAATCGGCCCAGGCAGCAGAACTGATAGCCTTAACAAGAGCATGTGAATTAGGCGCTGGCTTGATTGTAAACATCTACACTGATAGCCGGTACGCCTTTGGAGTAGCGCATGATTTTGGCCTACTCTGGAGAGAGCGAGGGTTTTTGACTTCACATGGGGTGGGTGCATATCATGCACGGAGAACTAGTGCGTGATCTCTTGAATGCGTTACTTTGTCCAAAGAAAGTGGCGATAATCAAATGCAGTGCACATAAGAAAGTCACTGACAAAGTGGGACAAGGAAACGCCTTTGCAGACAGCATAGCGAGGGAAACTGCTATGTTACGAAATGCCTCGCCAATGTATGTAGTGAAATCACAGGCTGAGCGATGGCATGATGCTAGAGAGGAGATACTAGACATTGAGAAATCAGCGTCTGAAGCAGAACTCGCAACCTGGGCAGCAGAGGGTGTGCTGGATGATGAGGGTTGTTGGCGAAGCAAAGATATGGAAAGATGGAAATTGCCTGCAGCTTACTTGCAAGCGATGGTCCAAATGACACATGGATTGGCACATGTTGGAGCTCTTGCAATTACTCGATTGCTAATGCGAGTTTGGGAGCATCCTGAGATTGCCAATACGGCCAAAAGAGTAGTGCAGACCTGTCTGATATGTTTGCAGCACAATCCTGCAAAAGGGACGCATACTCCGAAAGGAGGGTTTGTTCCACCTACTGCACCGTTCGAAGTACTACAAATGGATTATATTCAGCTTGAGCATTGCAATAACCTTAAGTATGTCTTAGTGGGGGGGTGTGCTTTCAGTAAGTGGATTGAGGCCTTCCCCACGAAGGATATTACAGCGCTGACAACAGCTAAGGTTTTGCTCAAGGAGTACTTCCCTCGCTACGGTGTTTGTAAATTTTTGTGGAGCGATAACGGTCCTCATTTTGTTGGGAAAATTGTGGAATATGTCATGAAGGGATTGGGAATTCAGCAGAAATTTCATGCTGTATTTCATCCGCAGTCAGCAGATCTCGTGGAAAGATATAATGCTACTCTGAAATTAAAGCTAGCAAAGATCGTGGCATCCACGTCTTTGAAATGGCCGGATGCTCTGCCTCTGGCATTGCTATCTATCAGATCAGTGCCCCATTCCCGAACTGGCCTCAGACCTTATGAAGTGGTGTTCGGAAGGCCTATGAATATATGGGGAGTTCCTAAGCCTCGATTGTTACATGATGTGCCTTGTATAATGATGAACGATTATTTGGCACGATTAACAAATGATTTACTTTCCATTCATCAACAGGTTCGAGAAGCGCTCCCTGACAATTCCATTGGAGAGGCTCACAATCTTCGTCCTGGGGACCATGGGATGGTCCGATCCTTCGAGAGAACAAGCAGCTTGGAGCCGAGGTGGCGTGGCCCCGAGCAAGTGCTTCTTGCAACTCGTACGGCTGTGCGAGTTACCAACAGGAAGCGGTGGGTGCACTCCACTCACTGCCGCCTTGTTTCTCCGGATCTGGTGAACCCAACTGTGTTGTCTGATTATCGAGACATCTTGGACGAGGAGAAGAGCCCAGCTGTTGCGTTTACTGAATCGGAGGGAGCCTTCCAGGACGACACTGTTTCTGGAAGAGAGAGATACAATCTATGACCACGACAAGCAGTTGTTTTGTGCGAGACTGGTTGAGTTACCGCTCCAGGTTTGTGAAACGGAAGCCGGGAATATCAAGGGGGGGGGGATCTGTTCTGCCAAGTGTAGCAACACCCGTCTTGAATCTCGGAGAAGAAACCAACGGCCACCTCGGAGCTCAGCACTCATATTTTTATTTTTTAGTTGTTTTTGAGACATTTTGAACTTTTGAACAATGGCATCTTCTACAATGCGAAATAAGAGAATTCTTGGTGCAGTACTATTTGTTATGACAATTGTGGTGATAGCTGTGATAGCTTGGGTAGTAGAACTCCTGGTGCCGGCAAGAGAACATTTATTGCCAACTACCCCAATTCCGTCTGAACATTTTCATTTTACTCTGCCTTATCATGAAGAACGACACAGACAGACTTATTTGAATAACAGCTTCATCCAGATTCTGCATCATACCCATAATATGACAAATACTTCGAACTGTTGGGTATGTGGGATGTTGCCTGGACATCAAAAGAAAGGAGGCACACCACTTATTCCACTCCCGTTTTCCCATAATGGTTCCTGTAACGCTTGGTATACACTTTTGTTTACTTTGCGATGGCCAACGAAAGGTGGACTACTTTTCCGACTCAACAAAGTCTGCTTCAATGATCGCGATGGTTAACCACGAGCTGAAGGAACTAAGTTCGAATGGAAAGAATACCGTCCCGACAATGTATCTTCACCATGCATTTATAGCAATCAAAGAAATGTAAATATGTCTAATCTGCACGTGATTACTGTTATTGATACGAAGGCCGATCTATGTGTTCGTAATAAAGGTACAATCCCAGTAGTAAGAAGTGAATGCAACACCACTCTCACCTTTGACACTCCAAATGGTATTACATTTGTGGCCTCACTAAACACGTACTTTATATGTGGAAATAAAGGTTATCACCGTCTCCCTATAGGATGTTTAGGAACATGTTATATATCCTTTGTATTACCCCCTGTGTTTATAGCCCCGCCTATGTATCATAATGATTACGTGTTGTACCACAAATTTATTTTGAATAGGGTGAAGAGAACATTAGTTCTCGATGAGATCGACCAAACTGACACTGCTTTGCAACAATATGTTGATTTTAATTTAGGTCTCTTTTCATTTGTTGGAGCTGCTTTAAATAGTCGAAAAATAAGACGGCTGACACGTGTTGTAGAAGCTGTTGCTAATGAGACAGTCTTCGCCTTAGGAAACTTAACAGAGGAACTTCAGATTACTAGAATTGTAACGCTCCAGAATCGTATGGTGTTAGATGTAATATTAGCCAATCGTGGAGGTGCATGTCGCATTATCGGAAGTAGTTGTTGTGTTTACGTGCCAGATAATTCACCTTCTGTATATGATGCAATATCCAAATTACATAAGATTGCTGCTGAGATACATCCTGATAATGGCACTTGGACATTTTCGGGGTGGTTTTGGACATTACTTCGTACGTGGGGTTGAAAGTTGCTGACAATCCTATGTGTAATAATTGGGATATTATTCTTCCTATGTCTCTGTATTCAATGTGGCCCTATGTTATGTTCTATGTGCCTTTCTGCTTGCATTCCATCCAAACGAGCTATTGCCAAGAATGAACAAATGATTCATAGAGAAGTAGCGCAAATTGAGCATTATTTAAAACAAGTATAACTATCAGTTTACCTATCTACAATCTCTAAATTACATTCTTCAACCACATTAAGGCCACCATTAGGATATCGGGTGGAAAATCACCCCGACCGCCATGGAGGTGGAAAACAACCGTCCGCCAGGACCGCAGATAAACCGGCGGCCAAATTAGGATCAACTGCCACAAAAGACCGACCGTGGCGGTAGCGGGCATACCAAAACCGCCCGACGCGGGTGTTGACGGCAAAAAAACGACTGCGGCAGTAAGAAAAGCAGCGGTAAAGCAACAGCCTGCCGCAAGGAAAGCGGAGACACCGCATGGGAAATTAGGATATCCCCGAATGTCCGACCGCCGCGGTGGAACACAGGAGTGAATGGGAGAGATAGCGGAAGAGCGACAGCATAGCCACCGCAGCGGAAGGAACATGAAAAACATGGCGGACAATTCCAAAACACCGCAGTGATGCCAAACATTGCACACATCAAAGTAGCCATGCCCCCCAATAAAATAAAACACATACAAATAAAAATAAATAATGCAAATAAAAATATAAAAGCACAGGACTACTCCCACAACACACCTGACAGCCAAATTCCACTTGGACACACCCACACAGCTGATTATAAAACCACCACCTTCACTGACCACAATCCTTTGCAATACTCCAGAAGAGAAGGCCATACACCACATCTGACAGGAGAGGCAAAAGAGCACGGCACACACACACATCCACCACCACCATCACTACTGCCATCCACACACCTGCACCCACAGACACTTCAACCACCACACACCATGACATCACAGAAAATGTCCAAATTCACAGAGAGTGAGTTGACAGTCATGGTCCATGGGATAGTGAGTGTAGAGCCACAACTGTTTTGTAGCCTGGTCCAATAGACACCATTAGCCACGGGGACACAAGTGTGGGAAAGGATAGTCCAAAGGGTCAATGCAGTAGGGACCATCCCAAGATCCAAGAAGGAGATCATGAACCGGTGGAATGATCTCAAGAGGGTTGTCAAAGAGAAGAGGAGCAAGAACAGGCAGCTGGCGAACGTGATCGGCAGTGGCCCTCCCATCCTACAGAAAACCTTCACACCATGGGAGGAGAAGGTGCCTGCTATACTGCATCCTGAGAGTCTCACAGGAGTAGCCTGGGGGGAACGGAGGCTGATAAGTACAAACAAATGGCAACCAACACACTGAGAAGTACTTCCTTGCACAACCCAAACCCCATTACACTGTCCACCCTCAGCCAACAGGTAGCTAGCCATCTTGTTTAGGAGGCCTCTATGGGGGAGGGAGGTCTGTACAACAACTCACACCATACCCCATCTACCACAGCCTACCAAGATGTATCCCCCCCAACACCACCCAGAAGCATGTGTCAGCCATTGCACTGTTGACCCTCACCTAGCAGGTAGGTAGCTATCTTGCTTATGAGACTGTCTGTTGGAGGGAGGCCTGCACTACCACTCTCAGCATGCCCCTTGTCCCACACTCCATCAGCATGGAGGCCTCCCCCACCCAGGAGCATGTGTCAGCCATTGCACTGTTCAACAAACAGACTTACAGATAGGTAGCCATCTTATATTGGAGCACTGTTTGGGGGTGGGAGGCCAGTATCACTACTCCCAGCATGCCCCCTGTCCCACACTCTAGCAGCATGGAGGCCTCCCCCACCCAGGAGCATGTGTCAGCCATTGTACTGTTCAACAGACAGACTTATAGTTAGGTAACCATCTTAACTCTTCCTGATGTGTGTGTGTGTGTGAGACATGCATCCCTACACACAGCTACAAATGCATGCAATGCATTGACACCTGACATGTATGAGTAAATGATGTCCCTCTGCACTATGAAATTACACACAGTGTTGCCATCAATAATACTAGTGGAGACTTCATAATTGTGTAGTGTACAGACAGTCAATGAAACGCAGATGATACAATACTTGCACAGTGCACAACACTGACCATTCCCCATCTAATCCACAGGTGATGAAGAACTCACTGTTGAGGACCATGACAACGAACAGCAGAGCCAGTCTCCACCCCCGGTACATGGACTCTCAGATGTTGACTCCCAAGACAGTTTGGACGATGAGCTCCAGGTCAGCCCATCTGGTGTGCCACAGACCCAGAGGTACCAAGACCCCATCCTCCCCACCACCACGTCTGCTGCAACAACAACAGCACAGCAGACCCCTGAAGTCATGGCCTGTGCCTCCACCACCGCCACTACTGCCAACACCACCACCACCAGTACCACCAGTACCACCAGTATGACCTGCGGTACCCTCCCTGTCCCAAGGGATGACCAGGCCACACCAGCAACTGTGGAGGGCAGGGAGAGTGTGCGTGGACCCACAGTGGCGAGGCAAGAGGTCCGTGGCAGTAGGGCTGGTGGGAGGGCCAGGGTCACCACCAGACCACCATCCCTTAATCACTTCACCAGAGTTGTAGAGGCTTACCAAGAGGTCCAGGGACAAAGTGGCTGGTCTGATGAACTATTAAGGGAGCTCATCCTGCTGATGAGGTCCATCGACAACTGCCTTGGACAGATGGTGGACCTCATGGGCCAGCAAGTGGCGTTGCAGAGGGACAGGCCTGTGTCACAAACAACACCTCTGCCCCCTCCTGTTGTGCCGCAGGATGACAGCCCTCTTCCCCAGTGCATTGACTGTTTGGACTGTCTTTCCCCACATTTGCTTGGCAATGGCACTTGTCTGTTGGACTTGGTCACCACATCTGTCTCCTCTTGCATCTCATCGACCATGACTGTCAACTCACTGCTCATTCCCCACCTTCATGTAAATATTCACGCACAAATCACATGTCCACTTTACTAATGACATACCTGACGCACCAGATGTTGTGCAGTATTGTTTTTATTACAACATTTACAGTGCTGACAATGTCCATGATGTGTCCAAATGATGTACTGTATGTAGGGCAGGATTCTTCTGAAGCACTTAGGGAGACACAACAGAACCACAGTCACTGGTGTCATGGTGGCATCACAGACAGAACACTACACAAAACATACACAAGACACTACAGGCATACAAGACAATGGGCTGCAGGTGATAACAAATAGAGGCCAGAATACATCCCCATATGGAACGTCAATGTCACATTAACCATGCACAGGTGACTGTACGTGTGCCTGTCTGTTACATCTACGAATAGCCCTTCACAACAACAGCAACCACACCAGACAATGTACAGGTCGTATGTCGTCACCCACCTTCAAGTGAAGTAGCGGTCGATGAGCTGTTGGCGCAGGTCAACTCCTTCCTCCTCTCCACTGTCCTCATCACTGGACTGAGGACCTTGAGAAGGTGGTGGCCTTGGTTCCTCACCATCATCCAGGAGAATGGGGGATCCCCTTGTGGATTGCCAGGTTGTGCAGCATACAGCATGCCACAACGATCTTGCATACCTTCCCAGGCGAGTATGAAAGTGCACCTCCTGTCCTGTCAAAGCAGCGGAATCTTTACTTCAGCATGCCAAAAGTCATCTCAATTACACGTTGGGTCCTGCCATGGGCCTCATTGTACCGCATGTCAGCCGGGGTCCTGGAATTCCTTAGTGGGCTCAACATCCATGGCCTACTGGGATATGCAGAGTCACCTGTGAATGACAAACACCCATTGCAATGTTTTACAGCCAGAGTGCAGCAGGTAACATACAGCACGCCATATCAGTAGGCATACTCACCCACAATCCAAGCACGCTCGGGATGCAGATTTTCCATCATCCGTGGCACCATGCTGTTCCTCATGATGTACGAATCATGTGCAGAGCCAGGAAATCTCGCACACACATGGGAAATGGTCATGTCTGCAAGACACACCGCCTGCACATTGATAGAATGATAATGTTTACGGTTTCTATAAAATTGCTCTGTTGCCTGTGGTGGCACCAGACCTACATGGGTGCAATTGATGGCACCAACAACATGTGGGATAGACGTCACCCTTCACACCGGCCAATTCTGCTCCCGCAGGGATATGAATGTAGCGATTCCTATAGAGCATTATGGCTGTAAGAACATCCCTCAGCACCTGGCTGAACATGTGCTGTGACGGTGAGGCTGCAGGAGGGGCTTCAAAAGATCACACAGGATCTTCAGTGTTGGTCCGTCCAGGTGGAATTTCCGAATGAATGCAACATTCTCCATGTCCTCCAGCACTGTCAGGTGACGTTTGAGATTTGGCCTCCTCCTAGCTGAGATGTAAATTTGAAAATGTCAGTGACAACCATAATGAGATGGCCACAGCCCATACCATCAACGATGTCATGGAAAAACCAAGACTGCATGAGAGATGCATGGAACACAAGGTTACATGGGTGGCCTTTTGATACACACAGAGGGCACACCTCTCCACTAACAATACACAAGTTCCACAAACACATTGGTGAATGTGAATGCACACATACTGAACCACACATGCCACACGTGCACGCCAGGTGCTGTAACATCTGCAAATTTGTCTGAAACTACCATGACTGTATCATACCCATATGCTGTACCTGTCACACCTCAATGCATCATGTAAAGTCTGCACACATCCATCCACACATTCATCACAGTAGCAGGAAAATTTTCAGTTGTGTGCATGAGCTGATGTGAAAGCACTAGTCTGGTACGATACCATACAGTGACACAAGCCTTGTCAAGGTCAGCACTGACCCACAACACATTGATTTCGTCAACATCATTGACACCAGCTCAAGAGTGTCAAGCATCATTAACCATCAAATGCATATCTAACATGGCAGGGACCACAGACCGAAGTGTGTCACACAGAACGTGCGTCCACCTGTAGATGACATGGAAGAATGGTATTGTGTGTACAATGATGTGCCCTTCACCGTGTTGCTGCTGGATACTGATACAGTGTTCACGATGGACATAGCCATTTAATGATACAAAAATGGCGATACCTACCGCCTGGCCCCGGCGGTGTGAAACCAGCACTACCCCCTTCACAAGTGCGGTACCCATTGGCATATGGACATGTGTAGATGGTGGTGGGCATGCTCCGCCACCGCGGAGGCGGTCATTGGATATTTTTGAATGATGCACCATCGCGGTAGAGCACCCTGGGCACCCGCGGTACGTCACCGCCATGAAGCATTGCCTACAGCCAATGGGGGCGATGATCGCGGTGGCATGATGCAGATTTGAAAATCGTGGAAGCTGTGCCATCGCGGAGGAGGTCATTGTATTCTTTTGAAAGAGGCAGACCTGGACAACCAATTATTGCTGCTTTGCAGCTTCCAAACAACCCTAGGGGGCTATAAATCTGTGGGAGTGAGCCTCACATTTCCACTGCTCAGAGAGCCTGCTGTCTGGGACCCTCGACTGCTGCTGCCTGAAGAACCTGCTGCCTGGGACCCTCTCCTGCTGCTGCCTTGGACCCTATCCTGCTGCTGCCTGGGACCCTCTCCTGCTGCTGCCTGAAGAGCCTGCTGCCTCGGACCCTCTCCTGCTGCTGCCTGGGACCCTCTCTTGCTGCTGCCTGAAGAGCCTGCTGCCTGGGACCCTCTCCTGCTGCTGCCTTGGACCCTCTCCTGCTGCTGCCTGGGACCCTCTCCTGCTGCTGCCTGAAGAGCCTGCTGCCTGGGACCCTCTCCTGCTGCTGCCTGGGACCCTCTCCTGCTGTTGCCTGGGACCCCTCACCACTCACTTCCACCACAGGTGTTCCATGTCCACAGGGATGACAAGGACAGAGATGATCCGTGCTAGTCCATTCACAAGTGAGGAGCTGGGGATCCTTGTGGATGAGGTGCTGGCATAGTACCCAAGCTGTTTGGTGGTGCCAATGTAGTGGTAAGTCTCTATGAAAGTAGCTGTAGGGCAGGGGGGTGTCAGAAGTGTAGTTGTGCAGCTGCAGTATATGCCTGAGGGTGTGGGGTTGTGTAAGACACCGACAGACAAGCTGTCTCCAGGGCGAGGGAGTGTGTGTGTCCCAATGTCACTCTTTTCTATGCCTGTACTTGTATGTGTGAGTAAGGTGTGTTACATTGTCAGCCATACAGAGGCAACGGATGTTAGCCATGTTGGTGCCAGGACAGTAATTGCTTGTGTGAATAATTCAGTGTGCCCCTGTAGTCTGAGTCAGTGTGACCTACAGAGTAGGTTCAGTGCCTGCCCACCCAAACGATAAAACATCACCATACTTACATGCTCCTGTTCCTTCACACTGAATAGTAGATATGCCCCATCTGTGCCCTGTATAATTTCAGACTTACACACTTCTCTCGATGTATATTGTGTTGAGGCATACTGCATTTGTGAGATTATCATGGAGCCTATACGCCCCAATGTGTGCATGAAATCACAAATGTTGGGGCATCCAGAGTGCCCTTGTAAGGGGTCCCCCAGTTTTGGAGGGAGGGAGGTTACAATGAGTCCTGAATCTGTGTCTTGCTACTGTACTGATAGATGTTGTTATCTGACATTGTGTAACTGTTCGTTTACCCTTCTTTTCTGCAGCTCAAGGTACACCAGCGTAAGGCCCTGTGGAGGGCCATTGCAGAAAAAGTGCGAGCCCTGGGGGTTTCCAACAGACGATGCACCCACTGTCACAAGAGGTGGGACGACATCAGCCGGCTGGCAAAGCAAGTGGCAGAGATGACCTTGGGGATGCTATCACGCACAAGGCGTTTGGCATGGCACAGCATGACTCCACTGATGGGCCGCATCTTGGCAGTGACTCATCCAGACCTGGATGCACGTCTGAAGGAGCATCGGCAGCAAGGCAGGGGTGGTGAGTATCTGGGGAGGGTGGCTTTAGCTGGGAGTGGATCCATGTGTACAGGGCCTGTGGCAGCAGTGACCCGTGTGATGTGCGTGTGTTGCTATGCTGTGCTATGTGCTGTGATTGGCTGCTGTGATGTGTGCTTGTATCAGGCTTTGGGCCACTCTGGCCTTACTAAGCTGTTCCTCCCTGCTGTACTTTTGCATTGCCAGATGTGTTAGGCTTCACATGGTCATTCATTATTGGGATAGTGTGACCTACTTTACATGCATCATGATCGTTGAGGCCCACAATGTGACACAGATTACCACATGGTGCTTGCTATGGCCTACTTGGCATTGTGGCATGTAATGGCATAATAGGTGTATGTGTTGTACCATCCTGTTCCCTGAAGGTCTGTCAGTGGTAATAAGTATTGTACCCACATCATGCCCCTTGGGCAGGTCAAGTTGGGGGGGGGGCACTCCATCTACGGGCAGGGTGTAGTGCTGTGTGACATCAACATGCCTTACTCCTGGCAGTTATTCTGCATTACAGGCACTGTTGTGGTCTA
This sequence comes from Lissotriton vulgaris, assembly GCF_964263255.1. Lineage (NCBI taxonomy): Eukaryota > Metazoa > Chordata > Amphibia > Caudata > Salamandridae > Lissotriton > Lissotriton vulgaris. Next base: position 730,434,253 of record NC_141687.1, read on the forward strand.
TGTAGTGTGTTGCTGCACAGTGATTGCAGGGTGTGGTGGTTACCATGTTGGTTTGGGGCTCTCCTGTACTACATTGATTTGAAATTGTGTGACCAGATGATGACACTTACACAACACTGCATCTCTCTCTAATGCAGATTTGCAAGAGACCACGGAGGAACATGAGCCAGAAACCAGTGGTGGCGAGAGTAGCACCACAGCTGCAGCGGAGGTAAGTGATACAGAGCCCACCAGCGCAGCTGAGGGGGACAGAAGTATGCAGGAAGAATCCGTGGCTGAGACACAGAGTACCACATCATCTGATGCCAGCGGGGATGCATCCATGTTGGCAGGCACAGGGGACGGGGAGTCTGCATCATCATCTACCAACCATCGGCCAGTGCCCAGCCTCCCATCCATTTCCTCTGGGTCTGCCCGTATCCGTGTCACTAAGAGGGGACGAGTCACATTCACACCTGGAACCGCTGCCCCTGCACCTGTCCCCCCTCGTGCACTCAGTGCAGAGTGTGTAGAGCTCCTGCGCCAGTTTTGTGTGGGCCAGACTGCCCTGCTCAATGCCTTCAGTGACCATGACAAGAAATTAGCCAGGTGATTGCATACATGGAGGGCATACACTCTGACATGGGTGGGCTACACCGTACAGTCCAGGCGTTGTCATCCACAGTCACGTCAGCCCTTCAACAGGCACATGCTCCCATTGCAGCTCAGGTTCTTTTGTTCACCCCCCCAGTCAGTGGCCACATCAGATGACAGTGACCACGGTTCGTCTGCGTCAATGAAAAGGTACAGCACAAGGAGCACACAACAGACACAAGCCAAACACTCCCGCCCACAGACACCATCCCCACTGAAGAGCATGTCCACTCCAGAATGCACAGGGAAGAGCAAGGTCAGAAGAGCAATCAGGTAGACATCAGGCTCACATGCCGCAGAGGCCTCACCAGCAATAGACTCTCCTGTCACTAAAACATCACACAAACCTACCCATGTAGTGTCTGTGCCCACTGAGGAGGTGTTGCATATCAGGGGTACACCTAGGAAGAGCACAGGGACTCATCCACCCACCACATCTACCCCAATTCCACGACCATTGCTGCAAGTGGAGGAAAGCACTGTAGAGACCACCCCTGGCAAGAAATCAAAGGAGGGCACTGTAGGCGGTACACCTGGAAAGAAGGCAAAGGAGGGCACTGTAGGGGATACACGAGGCAAGAAGGCAAAGGAGGGCACTGTAGTGACCAGCCCTGGCAATAAGGCAAAGGAGGGCACTGTAGCAGGTACACCTGGCAAGAAGGCAAAGGAGGGCACTGTAGGGGATACACCTGGCAAAAAGGCAAAGGAGGGCACAGTAGTGGCCAGCCCTGGCAAGAGGTCGAAGGAGGGCACTGTAGGGAGTACACCTGGCAAAGAGGTGAAGGTGGTCCAGAGACGTAGCCAGACCAAGCGTTCCACAGGACCCAGCACATCTCCAGAGGTGGTGCTTGTGTCAGCACCTGATGTGGGACAGTTGGGTTGTGTGCCAGTTGTGTCATCACCACTTCCCATCAACCCCAAAACAGGGAAGCAATTTCATATTCCCAAAACATGGAAGGGCACCCCTCCAACCTCTCCAACCTCTCCAACCCACACTGTGTCAGAGGTCTGCATGACTCCACCTCCACGTGCCTCTATGCCACCTGGTCCACACAGCCTTCCAGCTTGCCAAGACACTGTTAGCACCACATCACCTGGGGCTCTGTCAACACAGTCAAGTGGGCCTGCTGTCCCCGACACACAGCCAGGTACAAGTCTGCATGACAGCCAGGAGTTAGTTGACATCCCCCTCATACGCCTGTGCCTCATACAGGTGTGCTAGTCCTGAACATTGTTTAGAATATGGGTGTGGTGCTGGCCCTGTTTCTCTGCTGTACTGTACTCTCCCCTGTGCAGCCTCTCATGTACTTGCTGTCTCACCTGCCATGAACACTGGCCCTGTTGCTCTGCTGTGTTGGCCTCTCACCTGCCATGGACACTGGCCCTGTTGCTCTGCTGTGCTGTACTCTCCCCTGTGCAGCCTCTCATTATCTTGCTAGCTCACCTGCCATGCACCCTAGCCCTGTTGCTCTGCTGTGCTGTACTCTCCCCTGTGCAGCCTCTCATGTACTTGCTAGCCCACCTGCCATGGAAACTGGCCCTGTTGCTCTGCTGTGTTAGCCTATCACCTGCCATGGACACTGGCCCTGTTGCTCTGCTGTGTTGGCCTCTCACCTGTGCTATGGATACTGGCATTCCTGTTTGTGTTTCACCTGTGCATAGTATCTTGCATTTGTACATCATTTTGTGCCTTGCTGTTGTCTACTATTGTTCTACTGCTAAATCTGTGCAATATGTGAATAAATACAGTTACTTCTGTTGTGTGTTTTGTCAGTGTCCTTGCTGATTAAAGTTCTTTTTCTGTGTGCATTTGATTGGCTGTGCCCCATGCTCCATGCATCACTTCAACATTGCAAGGCTGTTTGCAGGCATCAGATTTTTAGACAGGGGTGACAGGTTCTTCAGTCCATTCTGACCCTGATAATAGTATAATCTGTGATGGCTATTTTACCTGCCATGCAGTTATCTTCTTAGTGATTTGCTACTGTTGCATACACTGTTCACATGTTTGGTTGTGGGACACTGCCAGCACAGGGTGTGATGCTGTGCAAAGGTTTTGAAGCAGGCTGGGATATGTCCTGATGTATGTGTGTGTGGATTCCTTTATGTGTACCCAGCGGTGTATGTGTATGGTCATCTTGTGTTGGCCCTTAGTCCTGGTACCATGGCCTACATGAGATGCGTGGTCTTGGCTGTAGCAGCGGTGTGCAGTGTGAAGGGTGTAAGTTTGTAGTGGATGTTTGTGTGCCCTGTATTGTGAGAAACACACATGTGTCACCCAGGAGTTATATGCCTGTTGTTTGTTTTGTCTTGCCCTGTGTAGAAGATTGTATGCACTTGTGTGAGCTGTTTGTAGTGTACTGTGCTGTGTGTTGGTGTGTCCATGCTGTTGTGTGTGACTCCTCTTTGTTGTGTTTGTAAGTTTGTAGTGTGCAAAGTGTGTGTTGCACATCAGTGTTGTGTTTGATTGATCCTCAATGTGTCTTGGGTGTGTTTGTGTAGACTGTGTGGCCCTGCTGCTCCACACTGGCATTGTGTTTGTGTTTGTGATGCATTGCAGGCACATGGTGTTTTTTCCCTCCTGTATGGCATGGTGTGCGTGGTGTTACGCCATCCTCTATGTGTGCCACTTGTGCCTTGCCATTGTGGGACTTCCCTCCCTCTATTTGTGTGTGGTACACCCATTACATGTCTGCTACTGACATGCAGGGTATTCCACTTTGATGTCAGCTGTTCCCTTGGTTTCCATGTGTGTGTGCCTCCCCATCAGTTTGTTTGTGAGCTTGTGCTTTGTGGTGCAGTTCTTGGGCCATAAGTGTTGTTCCACTCTGGACATTGCCACAATGGTTTATGCGTGCTGTCATTGTGCTATTAGTCATTATGTAGTGGTCATGTGCACTTCAGCTGTGTGTGCTGCCCAGTGCTCTGGTGGAGATGGCTTAGCTCTTGTGTCCCAGAGTGAAGCATGTGTAGTTGTTGTGTTGGATGTGTTGGTGTTGGCTGTGGTATTGCTTCAGTTCCTGGGTGTGCTGTTGTATTTGTGCAATTCTGATTTGTGGTGTGTGTGATGTGGTTGTGTTAATCATGTGTGTGTGTGGCTGTTGTGCATGTTATGCACACACTGCTTGTTGAGCATGCAGTGCTGTGTGTATGTGGCCTTGGCATTGCCTGATGTGCATCCCCTGATACCTTGTGGTGTTTGTTGATTAGGGTTTCATGTGCATCTGTGGTCGTTTTGATGTGGCAGTGTGTGTTTGTCCAGATGCACTTCTTGTGTGATTTGTGTTATGGTGTGTGTGTTTTGTTCCTGAGTGATGATGTTGTGTACTCCTGGTGTGTCTGTGCTCCCATTGTATTTCCCCAGTTGGGCGTACAGGGTATGTCTGTTTCTGTTGGAGTTCAGTATATGTTCCTGTAGTGTTTGTGTGTTGTTCTTGTGCAGGCATTTGTTGAGGCATCCCTGTGTGTGTGTTGTGTTTGTGGCTACACCCAGGTTGTGTGTTTGTTTGTGTGTGTATGTGCTGGCAAGGATTGTGAGCCTTCATCGTGTGTGGCACTGGTATTGTGTGTTCCTTGTCAGCCACTCCTGCAGTGGCTGTCTTCCTGGTTGTGTGTAGTGTGGTACAGAGAGTGTGTATTGTGCTTATTGTGGCAGTGCTTGTTGGTGTGCATGGGAGTGCACGGGATGGGCACCTGGCCTGTGACTTGATGGGGTGTGTTGATGTGTGGTTGGGGGTGGTGTTTCCATATGCTGTTTGTGCCCTGCACATGCCTTGGAGTGGCCCTCGCCTTTTGCATAGTGCGCATGTGTTGACCGTGGCGGTGACGTGACCGGGACCGGGACGTTGCTGCTGGTTGGCGGACGATGAGTGTCCCGGATGCTGAGGGGTGCCATGTTGTCAGGTGGGTGATGTGTGGGTGCCCTTGTGGATGTGTTGTGACTCCCAGCAGGGTGTCTGTGTGGTGATTGGACACTGTGTCAGCCTGTGTATTGTGTGTTGCATTTGTGTAGTTGCGTACCTGCGGCGGCATCCGCTGTGGCCCATCTGACGATAGTGTTGTAGGAGGAACATCACCGGATGCATATGGACGGCTGGGTTCATGGTGTTCAGGACCGGGTCTCGGCTATCTTGCTCCGCTGTCGAGTTTCCGCCAGCTCAGACTGGGCGGTGTCTCCGCTGCGGTGCGTCGACTTGTTTGGGCCATCCTAATTTGTGGAGCGGTGCGGACGTCATTCTGCACAGCGGTGAGTCTCGATTGGCTCCCACCGCCACGGTGGCGGGCGCACTTTGATGGCGGTGCGTGGTGCTCTGCGGCAGACGGGAAATTACCTATGTTTTGCTATACTAATATGGCGGTCGTGAGTTCCGCTGCTCGCCGGCGGAAAAAGACGTATTTCCGCCCCACCAGCACCGCAGTGATGCCAGCGCCCGACATCCTAATAGGCCCCTTTGTCTTTTATTTCTGTCAACTACATTTTGTAAAATATACGTTCTCATTTACATTGCGACTAATATAAAGATCTAAAATAAATAAACTACTTCTTTCAAAAACTATTTTCCAAATGCTATATCCATTAACACAAACAATAATCCAAACAGTAATTGTTCACATCCTCCCAATAGGCCGAATAATGTTTCCAAATCCATTTGCATTGAAAATATCCATTTGCTCTACAACATTGTAGCATTAAAATGACATACTTTCTATATCTTTCTATAATAATGTTGACAACATTTCTGATTTACAATGAGAACATTTCATATTTTGATTAGCTGTTTTAACTACTTTGTTAAAAGACATTGTTTTGCAATCTGGTATCGTCAAATATATGAATCGTACAGTGTCTATTTCAGTGGTAGAAGAAAATGAACACTCTTCACATTTATGATCCCATTTGTAACTTAGTCCAAACATATTTTCAATTTCTATTCCTTCATCTTCCAATACTGCAAGCCTAAACATAGGAAATTCTTGTGCATTTTGTTGTATATTAAGTGTAAACTGAGAACCAGTGCATACATCCAAAAGATGCCGTATGCCAGAAGCAGTATGGATTTTAGTTCTATCAGTTACCAATTTTTGAAAAATATAATGTAATAAAGAACACAATCTTTTTTCTCATTTTTCAATAATTTCATGATGAAGATCCTCTAGATAAAACACAACATTCACAATAAAATTAGTATAGCAGTTGATACTTAAACTATTTTCTAACTGGTATCCTATAATATCATCAACTGTGTCCATTTTCATTTTTTTTGTAGTTTCATCATTCTCTTGAATTGTTTTCTTTTTTGAATCTCGTTGAAATATTTGTCATATTTCTGTTTTGGACGTACTCTATGTTTCTCATATACGGGAAAATAACCTAAGTTAGGAGCATAAAGTCTTTTTAACCGATTGTACTCTCTTACACAATTTGCATCAGCATTAATCTTTTTCTCATCAAAATCAATCAAATACAAACCAGATAATGTTCTTACTTGAAACAATGCATAGTATGCCATGACTTCTTTAAAGACTCTACTTCCAATATTTACCAAAGCACTGTCTATACTTAACCCTTGAAATTTATGAATGGTTACTGCATATGCTAAAGAAAGAGGAAACTGTTTTCTACGAACATACAAGTCTTTTACAAGCAAAAAACAAACAGCACAATGTCCAATCTCTTTTACTTCTTCAATCTGATCAAATGTAATCATCAAAAATTCAATTCTATCTCTGTTCTGATAATTAACAAAATCAACAACTTTTCCCATTACTCCATTTACTAAACCTTTTTCTACAGCCAAATTACGCCGTAAAATGACCCGAGATTTTACATATACATATAAAGTCTTTTCTAAACCAGCAGTCTTAGATACAGACTTTTCCAAAGGATCCAATTTTGACTGTAATTTCTCTGAGAGAAGAATAATAACTCCTTTGTGTTCCATTTTATCAATGCCTTCCATTTTCAATATTGGTTGTTTTTTCCAATTTCAAACGTTCTTAACTGAATGTAGAACAGTCTTGCAGTGTTGGCAGTAGGAAAACTATAGACTTCTTTTCTGCAATTTTTTGTATATTATTTTAGGTGCTACACTTTCATTTGGAAACAAAATAATTAAAAACTGACTTTGTAAAGCTTCTTTTCCATGTTTTGTTAAAACACCAATCTCTTGAAGAATGTTTCCATAATGTTCATCACTTGCTAGTCGCAAATTCTTAATAAGTTCTTTATATTCAAAATAAGACCAAATATTGACATTTCCAATACTTCCCAAAGATTTCTTAGTGTCTTCATGGAAAAGTGTTTCAAAAACAGGTTGTCCTTTTACAGGAGTAAGTTTTAGTAGATTGCCGAATAGAATTACATATTTTCCTCCAAATAGAACATCATAATCCGTTTTAAAAATCTGTTGCATTCTTAAATGTACAAAGGTATGCATTAAGTTTGAGGCCATGCTCATCTCATCAAGGATTAGCCTCTTCGACGCGGCGCAAATTCCACAGCGGTGCAGCAGAATTTGATATGTGCGCAGTTCGGACGGCCCCACGAGCACCGAAGGGGTTAGAAGTTTCATTTTCTTGAGTACTCTTGAAACTTCATAACAAGCTTCTCCAGATAGCTTGTGATAGTCCAACTTACTTTCATTTTCATCTGGTAGCATGAGTAATCATTGTAATGTAATCCCTTTAATGCTGTGTGCTGCTAACCAAGTTGGAGCAGTTATAGCACAAGATAAATGTGATTCCGTGGTTTTGTGTAGATGACTGGTCAAATCTTTAATTAAGAAACATTTTCCTGTTCCAGCTTGCCCACTGATGTACATTCAAATATGTTTAAGCAATGTGCATTGGGATTCTTTTTTTATGTAGTAAACCATGCTGTATCTGTTGTGTCACTTGCTCATATATTTCTTTTTGTTCAATATTTAGTTTTTCTTCTAAGTTTCCCAACTCAATAATATCCTGTTGTGCTTGTTACATTGTTATTTCTACTTCATTCATGGCTATTGCTGCTTCCTTTTCTTTTTTGTCCTCATCTCACCCATAAGCTTCTGCAGATCTTAAAGAGTCATCCGTCTACAACTAGGCACCCTATGGCTTACTGCACTTGCTTAGGTCGTCCAGCCGGTCCTGAGTTTTTGAGGCTGGGTGTAATCATAGGACCGTAGGGGGAGCCTACGAAGATTATACAAGTCCCAAGTCTCCACCCCAACTTGAGAGGGGCTGCCAGATGTTTTTTGAGCTATCATCGGTTCCATCTAGATGAGCCATAGAGAATGCTGCTTTAGGCCAGTCCACTCTCTTCGGATGATGGGGATCTTTCCACTTCATGCATATTTCTCTCCGGGCCAGTAGTATCATATGTAGGAGCAATCCATTTTGAATCTGGGAAAGGTTAAGACTAGTATATCTGCATTAAAGATGCCACGGAGAGTATCCCACACCCCCTTCCAAAAAGCTCTTAATTAGAGGCACGTGTAGAATATATAGATGTCATTAGCGTTGGTGTTTGACACCTAGGACAAGTTGGGGTGGGCAGCGGGGCGAACTTGGCTATTTTAGCTGGTGTATAGTAGAGTCGATTAGTTACAAATAAATTGTTTTTCTTTAGGTTTGCTGGTTTAATGAATTTATATAATAATTTTAGAGAGGGCTTGGGTAAATCTCTAATGTTGGGTTCAAAGGGGGATTGGTTCCAGACCGAGGATTGTGGTGGAAGATCCAAATATTCTGCATCTACTGACTTATTATACCAGATAGAGATTTCCTGCTTCATACCAGGATTTAAGCTGTAAATACTTAAACTTGGAGAACCCATGCCCTATCTTGGCTCCTAATAAATCTTAAGGCAGAATACCCTCTGCGTCTGCGAAGTCAGACCAGACAGTTATGCCTTTTCTCCTAATGGGTACAGCCAGACAATCTTGGAGGCAGAGTGGTGTCCCAGGGGAATTCAATATAGGTACAAATTGTGAATAGTAACTAATTCCTCACCTTCTTCTCACTTTATACCATGTTTCCAGGGCAGCCCTAAGTACCTTCAAACACACTCGTTTAAAGAACCTTGGGTCCTGAAACTTGTATAGAAAACCTTCTCGGTCTCCTCCACCCTCCATCATAGCCATTTCACCCAACAGCCTCCCCCACAATTAATCTATCAGTTCAGAAAGTAGCATCCGAATACATTTAGACTGGAATGCCATGAAGCACCATCTAATGTCCGGGAGTGCCAACCCTCCTTTAATGAGCCTATGCCTCAACTTCTTCCAGGAAGCCTTACTCCTTTATCTCCCCAAATAAAGCTCCAGATTCTACTTTGAATCTTAGAGATACATGAGCTGGGGAAGACCAAGGGGACTGCATTGAACAGATAAGTCAATTTAGGGAGGATGACCGTCTTTCCCAGATTGACCTTCCCACAGATTTTCAAGGGAAGGTTCCTCCATCTATTAGAGACGATCAATTTCTTTCGTGATTTTATTCAAATTTATCTGAAGGATTTTATCTAATTCTTTTACTGTATAAATACCCAAATATTTTATCTCTTTACTAATGGGGCCCTCCCATTGTTCGATGTTCCATCACATCACCTCCGTTTTGGAAGAATTAGCTTAGTAACCGGAAAAGGAGCTTCAACCCTCGAGGTGGTCGCCTCCGGGTTGCTGGTGTGTAATATTGCGTCATCCACATAAAGGGCTAACTTACAATGATTGTTCTGGGATATAAAGGGATAAATTGACTCATCCAGTCTGATGGCTTGCGCCAGTGCCTCTATATAGATATTAAATACCAGGGGTGAGATTGGACACCCGTGTCTTCTTCCCCTCTGGATATTGAAGCTAGAGGTTAGCTTGCCATTTAATAGAATCCTTGTGGAAGCTCCCTGATAGTATTTTCTCAGGGTCTGAATACAAATGGGGCCAAAACCCATAGTATTAAGAACCTCCCAGAGATACACCCAGCAGACCCTGTCAAATGCCTTGGCCGCATCCTAGGCCACTACTGCCAAGGGATCTGATCTTAGTATGGCCAGGTCAATATTGCCTATCAGCAGCTGTGTTTGCTCCTGTATGTATCTCCCAGCCACAAAGCCCTTCTGGTCAATATTGATCAGATTAAGGACCAATTTAGCCAATCTCCTTGCTAAAATACCTATAAAAATCTTGTAATCTGCATTCAGCAGGGAGATCGGGCGGTAAGAATCTGGTTTTAATGGGTCCTTACCGGATTTAAGTAATAGTACTATGGTTGCTTCCTTCCAGGATGCAGGGATCTGGCCTTCTGGGCAATATACAGAGTTAAAATGGGTATCCAATACCGGTACTAGTTCTTCTGATAGAAGTTTATTAACTTCATTCGGCAATGCATCTCTTCCTGATGCTGCGTTGTTTTTGGATTCCTTTATTTGATTTGTAATCTCTTCCAGAGTTAAAGGAACATCTAAAAGATTGCAACTTGCTTCTGTTAGTACTGGCAAAGATTTACCTTTTGACCATGATTGTATTTGGTCTCGTGAAGGAGACAGGTCTACATGTCCTCTACTTGATTTTTCCATGTTGTTGTTTATTATGAACTCATTAATGTTGTTCTTTGATTGATTAGTTCTTGCTTTCCAGACCAACAAAGCCCTAGCCATCTCCTTATACTCATAATTTTACATAATCTTAGTGAGCCATTGTGCCCTGCATTTCTGGTCCAATTTCCCCCTGTACTCCTGCCTATCCCCCTCTAAGTCTCTCTAAACATTTACTAACCTTTCAGGGCTCCCCTGGCTTCCCTGGCTAAGTCGATTCCTTTCAGTTTCTAATTGCTGGATTCTCCCTTCCATATTAATTAACTCCTGGGTTTCAGCCAGATTCTTGGAACAGATAATATCATGCAATATTCCCCTCAAGCTAGCCTTAAAGGCATCCCAAACAATATAGTCATTGAGTTAATATTAAAGGCAAAGTATTCTATAGAAGATAATTTAGTAGTCTGATTAATTTCAGGGTCTTACAGATTTGCTCTGTTGAGTGTCCATCTTGTTTGTAGCGTGTTACTCTTCCTAAGATGAAAAAAGATAGTGGGGTGATCTGAGTGGTGGCTAGGCTGTACTGAGACTCCCTTCAAACCGCCCAGGGCCTGCCTGTTTGGTAGAATATAGTCTATCCTGGAAGAGTGACAATATATTTTGCTGTAAAAAGTAAACCCTTTGAGATCTCCCCTCTTTGCCCTCCAGACATTCACCAGATCCAAATTGTGCAATAGATTTTTCATTGCTCGACGAATCCGTGGGGCCCCGATGAAGTGGCTCTGATTTGACCTGTCTTTTGGAGGGTCGAGGAGGACATTGAAATCGCCTACAATTACCATTGGTGGGGTTGCCATAATTAGTTTAGATTGTAGCTTACATACATAGGTTGGGTCATCAACATTTGGTCCATAAAGAGACACAGACTAATTCTGACCCACCAAAATCCAATTGTGCCACGATCCACCTCCCTGACCGATCCTGCCATCAACTTACAGTCCCCTGGTACTGGCTAACCAAGAACCTCCTAAGCTTCAGGTGAGACAAGGTATATTTTTTTAATTTTATCCAATGCTCCCCACCCAGTGCTTTACCTAACCCTCCACTCCTCCAACCCCCTTGCCCTGTGACCCCTTCTCCCATGAGGAACCCTCCCTTCCAATAGGATGAGCCTATTCAATCACCACTCCCTCTGGCTTCCTAAAAATCGACCCGAAGGCCAATACTTAGTACAGGGGGACCTTGATGTCCAAAACCTCCTCTTTTCGCAAATGGTCTCCCTCGCTTCCCTTCCCCTACGTTTTAATTCTGTCTATGAATGCATCTACCTCTGTCATGTGGAACAGGTGCATCCGGCTATTACATATCACGTGTAATGAAGCAGGAAACCTCAACTGAGCTATTGCCCCCAAACTCTTTAAGTCCTCAAGCTTCTTCCCTAGCTCCCACTGTATTGTTGCAGTGATGTGTGAGACGTCTGATCTTATTGTAAAGGAGAATGGAGGCTGTCCCATGGATGTAGAAGTAAAAGTCCCCTCCTTGAGGGCAGAGGTTAGAATTAGCTCCTTAACAGAGTATGACAGAAAATTCACCAATATCTTCCTTGGTCTTTGTCTGCCGGGGTTCCTCTTAAAAGGATCGCAATGTACTTTTTGGATCTCATGTGAGAGGTCAATACTAGGCGAGTTTTTTTAAACTGTTCGAATTAACAGAGAAATCACATACCCCTTTATATCTGATCCTTCAAGGGCTTCCGGGATATTTAAAAGCCTCAGATTATTTTTCCTGGAATGATTTTCGAGGCGCTCCAGATCGTCTTTAAGTTCCTTATTTTGGGTTGTTAATTTTATCACATCCACAGAGTTGGCATATATAGCTTCCTTAAGTTTAGGGATCTCGGTCTCTATTGCCTCCGTCCTTGCAGTGACTTCTTCCAGCTTCTGGGTCAGCACCTCACATGATAGTTGGATAGCTGCCTGGTTGGCTTCTGAAACCAAAACCTGCTAGCCATCTCAGCCTGGTTTGCTTCCGAGACCGTAAACCTCTCCAGCCATCTCCTCTTTCACAGATAGTAATAAATCCGCCAATGAGTGGGTTGCAGTATCTAAGACAGCATTATGTGATGTAGTGACATTGCTTTTAGAATTTATAGCCTTCGGCTGGTTTTTCGTGCTGTTTTCCATACTGTCTTCGATTCCCAAAATGGAATACCTATTAGAGAGGCTCACTGTGGGATGGGTGGCCGATGCGCTTTTGCTCTTATTCGGAGAGGGCGTCCTTCCTAGATTGCTCGGCTGGATGGGATACACATCCTATGAGGCTTCACTCCGCTGATCGGAGGGGTTACTTACATCCACCTCTTTAAGGAGCTGTGACCTAGGACCATACTCCTGGGAGGTAACCTGGTCTACACTCTTCATGCACGCTCCAGTTAATGCTGTAGCGGTAGACATAACTTTGTAATAAGTTTTTAATGATGGCGTGACTTTCACTGTTAGGGGCAGTATTTTCTTCCCCCATCCCCTTTCCTTACCCTTGCCAACCTTCCTCTCATCGACGGCAAGTCCACAGTCCATTGTATCCTTTTACTGCTTCCGTTGCCTTCCTGATATCTTAACTTCTGAAACAGAAGGAGAGACTCTGGGGGTTAAGATAGGCTGAATAATGTCTGTATTGAGGGAGGAGTGGGCCCTCTTGCCCGTAGAGTGTATCTGTTAATTTTGGGTGGAGAGGAGTCCGCTTTTGCCACTTCACATGTCTCCACACAGCAATAGGGCACCTTACCCAGTGCCAAAATGCCACCTGACCTCATTCCAGGAGATAGATAGGCGCTACAGAAACAAATGTTAAAGGAGCTATCTAAAATTAATATTTGCTCCTTCTTACCTCCACTCAACACAATGGCACTTGCTTCCTTTCAGTTCCAATGCCCTAACTGAAAGCCAGCCACACATCCAACCTCCTGCCTCCTGGAATTCGCCTGCAGCTAGATACTTCCACTGAAACCTGCACAATAGCCAGCACTTGTACTGCCGCTTCCTCCGATGATCAAAAGCAGGAAGCGCGCTGCACCCTGGCGTCTCCACTCCTGCACCGCTACTCTCGACCTCCAGCGCGCATCTCCTCGCGGGCTATGGCAGGGGTCCAGAAGAACACAAACACCCGGACCAGGAGAGACAGAAAAGAAAATCTTGCAGTGCATCACTGCCCCTAGGTATGTGAGAGAGGGAAAAGAAACAAAAATTCAAATCAGGGCTCCGACATTAAAGACCCCCAACAGGGAGGCAGAGGGAGCGTGATCGCGGCCGTTTAGCTGGCAGCTGTCATGTTCCTCGCTACTTCATTTTCAATAATTGGTTGTCCTAGTGGATCTTGACTTAGTGGAACCGAACTTTGACTATCTTGAGAACTGTCTCTAGCTATTTCAGCTGCAATAGTAGTTTCTTGTTCATCTCTTCATTTAACATTTGTAGATAAGAAGGGAAAATTGTGCCTTTACTGTTATCTTTAAATGCATTAAAAGAATCTTCATAGCTATCAAAATCTCCAAGTAATTCCATTACATTACGCCAAGGCTTGAAGAGTTGCAAAAGTGCTAAGTAGAAAAAAAACTTTTATCAGGAGTTTTGCAACTGAATTTTCTGTGGTTAATAAGATTTCCTTTGTCATGTTTTACCAAGCATATATCACATCCAATTACTGCATATTTTTCTTCATTTATATTTTCTGTAACATTTCTCTCAAAGCTGTAAAGTTACAGTACTTCATAGAGACATAGGTTTTCCAGATGTGGACTCCATTTGGGATAGTATGCATCTAACATATTAGTTTTATCAATATCTGTACTTTCTGGTTCATTCAATGCTAAGTATTCAATTTCTTGTAGAGATTTCAATACTCTATTTTGTGTGGCTGCAAGACCTAGGCTTGCCCAAATGATTCCTTTTGACTTTGAATATAAACTGGCAGAGCTAAACCGATCTGAACATTCATAGGATCCAATATCTCGATGGGAAAGCATTTTCAAACTAAATCTGCACAATTTGTTACTAAGACTCTTCTCTTGTGAAATTTCTTCCCACATTTATTTCAACTCTGTCTTTTCAGATTTGGTTATATATGACGTAACGTAGCGAGCAACAGCAATTGAATTATCTGCAACATACTGGATATCCATGTATGCATTCCATATGACCAAAATCACTGGATTGTAGTTATTAATAGAATCTTCAGTTCTTCTTATCTTGTATACATTCTTCTGAGATGTTCATGTTATAGTATGTCTTACTGCTGACATAAAACTATTGACTCTTCCTTTTGAAATTACTGGACGTGGAAATCCAAAATGACATTTTGTGTAAAAGCTTCCCTTTTACTTGTATTTTTGTCAACAATTTTTTCCACATTGATGACTTTGAAATGTAAAACTTGTTCTCTTTAGCTCTCTTCTCCTCCTTTTTTTTGGAATGCCACAGGTAACATACTAGTTGATAAAAGACAAAACAGTTTCATCAGAATTGGTTCCAAATGTAGGTGCATCCTTGTTCCATAATAACTTGTGTATGTGAGGAGCACCTCTAGCTTGGTACTCCTTTCTCCAAAAGAAATCAGTAACTTCTCCAAAAGGTGGAATATTTGTATTGCAGATAAAAAACATCATAGCTTGAAAACTATGATTAAAATATCTGCAAACATTCATGGGATACAAAGAACACCATTTTTCTGCTGTCTTCAATTCAATATTCTTAACATTCGAAGCTGTTTGTCAAAGAAATTCAAGTAATTCATTCCAAGCATATTCAGCACAGTGTTAGAAACCATGTAGGAGTACCTAAGTCTCTTAACATGCAATTAGGCTTGCTATGATGATGATACCAATATGATGATACCTTGTTGACAGCCGATCAAGTTAATTATCTGAGATTTTAAAGGATAGTCTCTGTGTTGAACTTTGTCCAAAAATTCTTTTGCAGAAACATGTGTAAGATGAACTCTTGTTTTTAATATGTGATTCACTGCATATGAAAGTCCAGACATGTCAATTTCTAATAGAAGATGAAATATATATGGAATGCACTGTCGAAATCTTGGTTCCTCTCAGTACAATCTTGTTGTCCGGTATTCTGAAGCTGTAATCTATACTGCTCGCCTATCAGATCGTCCACCTTCTCCAGTGGGGAACAGCTGTGGAAAACAACAAGCTTCTAAATGTTTTTCCCATACACTCATGGGAGTTCCCTTTGCTTTCTTCATTTGAAATAATTCCATACTATTTCCAATGAACTCCTTTGAATGTGAAGGATGTATACTTTAATGTATGTAAATCTCTACACTCCTGCTCTTATCCAATTTTTCTATTTGGCCACTTCTAATTTCTGTAACTTCTTCTAAACATATTCCCTGTTCTTCCACATTTACAATTTTATAATAAATATTATTTTAATAAAGATATAATGTAGCCTTTTGAAGTTTGGTGACATCTTCTAACTCTTGCCATATTTTCCGACTCCTTGTTGGTACACCATTAACTAGAATAAGTACAGGCTCACTTTCCTCTCTCTCTAAGCCAACAGTTTCAATATAAAAAAAAAAATCTAAAGGTAGGTACATAACTCTTCTTTTCAGACCTCTTTGTAAATCTGTTGTAGGCAGCTTATCTGCTTTAGGCTCCATACGAACTACGGCCTGAAACGGGTACACAGATTGTATAAGAATGGACTCATATGTATTTAAATCTTCCAGTTCCGGGGGGTGCTAGAGAGCGCACGAGCAGAATGGCCTCCTTGTGGTGAGGCTCCTGCTACCTGGAATGCTTATCCGTAATTTATCCTGATCAACTGGACTGAAAAGTTACTGCTGCGGCACCTGCGTGCAGCTGAGCCCAATACCCGACCTCGGTGAAATTTTGGTGGCGATCGGAGGTTATGCGGCTGAGAAACACAGAGTCGACCTTCCCCCCAAAGGACTGCAGTGGAACTACGGAACTTATTGTGAGTGGCTGCTGGTGGCAGGCGGAGCCGGGGATCGCCACGCGGGAAGTAGGCCGCAGTGGAAGGAAGCAGACTCCGGAGGGGCTGCACCCGACAGCTCTGTCCGGTAAAAGTGACTGGGCTCCTCGCAGGACGGGAGAAGGTGAGGCGTGCGCATGAGAACCAGGGGCCTCATTTATGAAAAGTGACGCATCGCTGCGTGAAAACAGTGATGCGTCACTTTTCACTGCGCACTCCTTGCGACACCAATGATGCGTCATATTTAATGTATGACGCATCATGTCACAAGGACTTACAGATACGTCAGTATTTCTGACGTATCTGTAAGCGCAAAAGTGACGCATTGCTGGAGTGTGTCACAAAAGTGACGCAACTCCAGCAATGCGTCCTTTCACATGGGGAAAGCCCCATGTGTAAGGGCTTGTGTCAGTCTTACGCCTGCTGTGAGGCAGGCGCAAGATTTTGACGCAACAGCATCCTAAAAGTGACGCAGTGAAATCTCATAGATTTCACTGCATCACTATTACGAGGCTTTTTGCGGGGAAACGCCCCCTCTGCATACATTATACCTGACGCAGGTATAATGTGGCGCAGGGGTTTAAATAGTGACGCATCTACCTAGATGCGTCACTTTTTAAATATGGCGCAACAAGGCGCATATTTTACGCCGCTGGTGCGTCACAAAAAGTGACGCACCGGCGCCGCAAAACTGACTCAAGGCCTCATAAATAAGGGCCCAGCTGCCTAAATTGAAACCCCCACTAGTCTGACGGACACCACGGGAGCCCATATCCTCAGCGGTGAGACACGGCCCTGAACTTCCCCCGCCTTCGGGAAGTGAGTGGTGGCGCCCGTATATAGCGCTGGGAGTTGCGGTGTAAAACTAGGCGCCCTGCTTGCTGCTGCAGAGACTGTGATCGGCGCATTTAATAGCAACGCGACCTGACTTGGCACGGGGGTCTGGTGCACCTCCTGTGTAAAGACTCTGGCAATATTCTGCCATTTAGCACCGCGGAGGGCTGCTATTAGTGGAGAGGGATGTCGCAGTGAACTGTCAGAAGGCGCACAGAGCAGCGCACGCCAGTGACGAGGAAACTCTATTTACAAGGCCACATATCAGCAGGGAATATACCCGAAAGGGTGGAAAGACGTGGTTAGTGATTCCGCTACATGCTGGCCTGCACAACAGGGGGTGCTGCAGATAAGACAAAGTAGTGCGAAGTAGCCCACGGACAGTGCTCAATACTCATATACTGCATTTGAGGCAGGTTCTGTCATTCTTGCCGTGTTCCCGGGACGCTGGGGACAGTCAGTGAGATACCTGCAGAAGCTGGGCCCGTGTGCCGCCAGCTGGCTCGCGAAGTTCTAGTGCCAACGGCAATATGGGGACACCGGACACCCGTCAAACAAAATTGAACTTTGAGGCTGCATAAAAAGGGCCTAAGCCGCACTCAGAGGATGCTGCCTTGGACAATACAGATATACCGGGCAGCAGCGCTGCATCTCCGGACCTAGACATGACACATATTTTGCAAGAAATGCAACAAGGTTTCGCCACTGTCGTTGACAAAGTGTACCACATGTCCTTCAGAATGGATGCCATTGTACATAAGGTGGACCAACATGAGGAACGGATCAAGGTGGCAGAGAGGAAAATATCGGACAATGATGATACCACTGCTAGCCATACAGCACAATTGGCAAGAATGGACAAGCTCTTGCGTGTCATTGCCGCAAAGAATGAGGATTTGGAGGCCCGTGGCAGATGCAACAACATTCGCGTGATGGGCATTCCGGGGTCCACGGACACTGGGCGAATGGAAGACTACATCGAAAAACTGCTGCTGACCACCATTGGCTATGAAGCATTTTCCGTGCAGTTCATCGTGGAACGAGCGCATCGTTCTCTCGGGCCTAGACTGAAACCTGGAAATCCTCCGAGATCTAATTTTGCACGCCTATTAAACTACTGGGACCGTGATGTGGCCCTACGGGCTGCACGCACCAAACAAACTCTGGGGTATAACGGGGTGTCATTCTCGATCTTTCCAGACTTTACTCCAATGGTGCAGGAAGAAAGGTGCAAATTCATAGAGGTCAAAAGGAAATTGCGTACAGCACAGATTGATTATGCCCTGCTGTATCCTGCGCGCCTCCACGTGACGCACCAGGGGAAGCAACGCTTTTTTACAAACCCGCAGCAAGTGGAGGATTACCTACGGTCACTGAAGCGGACGCAACGAGGAGGGAATGTACGTGATGCAGGACAACAAGGACATGAGCAAGGCACAGACACCGCCAACAAAGCTTGAACTGTGGCAGCAGCCGTTGAACATTACTCATTGGACAATTCTGATGGTATCAAGAGGTCCTGATGGTGAACTGTGCCTAAGATTGCTACATGGATGTGGATCCGAAGAAGTTTGCAGTGGTTCCAGTGGTAACGTATTCCAGGACCCGCTGTCCTCCCTCGGATAGAACCTAGTGGTTGTACAGGTCCTGAGGCTGGAGGAAAGGAGAGCGGCTGTGATGCTCTCTAGAATGCCCCCCTTCGGGTATTCCCCTAAGTTGGATTATGCTTTTTGGGGAGGGACTATGTCATTGTTGGGGATCATGGGGGATGGGTGGGGAGGTTATTCTGGCAAGTTGGGGCTGCTTCAGTGGGAGGGGGGTTTGTTGAGTGGTGGGTGGACGGCGGTGGGAGCAGTTGTTAGTTATGGTTTGGGTAGCACAGATGCACGTGATGAAGCTGCAGAGGCTTATGGTGAATGTGGAGTGGTGAAAGCGCCACAGACCTTGTTGAATTGGATTCCATATACTGTTTCTACTCATGACTGGCGAACCGCCTAATGAGTCGCTAACGGTAATATCCTGGAGTGTCAGAGGCCTTAACGATGCACAAAAATGTAGACAGGTCCTATCTTATCTGGATCGGCACCGGGCACACATGATATTGTTACAGGAAACACACATTCCCCCACAGAACAACCCCTTCTTTGCAAGCAGGTGGGCTGGCGGCAGGTATCTCTTCCTCTTCCTCTTACGCCAGGGGTGTTGCTATACTTATTAAGCGGTCCGTTCCATTCATGCTCCTTGGTCAAATGGTTGACAATGCCGGGCGATATGTGATCGTATGGGGGAGATTGGGAGATGAAACGGTCACAGTTGTAAATTGCTATGCCCCCAACACTGATACGCCGGAATTTTTCATACTGTTATGGGGCAAGATACTGGATATAGGTTCTACACATGTGATTTGGGGAGGTGATTTCAATGTGGCATTGAGACCTGCACTGGGCAAGGCAGATGGCTTGGCACACTATCATACTAAAGCAAGAGAAGCCATGCAGGGTATAGTGGAGGAGGGGCTGTTGCTTGATAGCTGGAGACATTTACATCTCATGACACTGGAGGGCACACACTTCACTTCTTATACAGGAACGAAGGCACGATTGGATTACTGTTTTCAGTCACGGGGTCTGGCGGGTAGTATAACTGCTGTGAAACACTTGGTCCAAACATTTTCTGACCATTGTCCTGTGCTGGTTACACTGAAGGTGCCTGGGTTTGAATGCCCTAGACCTAGCTGGCGACTACAACCCATGGCTTTACTGGATACAATATTTAGAGAAGAACTGCGGGGAGACATACTTTATTTCTTCCCGCATAATAGGGGTACTGTTGACAGCATTTCAATTGTATGGGAGGCCTTTAAGGTCACCGTTCGAGGTTGGTGCTTAGAGAAAGGATTTGGAGTACAAGGTGACATTCAGCGCACGATACGTAAGCTGGAGGGTGACTTGAAAGACTTGGAGCGCAGGATTCAAAGGGATGATAGGGCCGCAGCGCAAGAAGAATTCAGAACTAAGCTGTCAGAGTATGAAGGGGAGGCAGATCGAGAGTCCAAATTCCGTACCAAATATTGGATTGCTATTAAATACGGGGAAGGAGAGAGGCCGTGGAAAGCTCTATATACGATCATACGGAATGCCCGAGGTACTAATACCATCCTGGAACTCACTGATCACAATGAGGAGGCATGTAAGTATAATGCCCATATCATGGATGTCCTCACTAAACATTATGAGCACCGATACACCACGCAAGTCTCAGGTACTATGGATTTTGACACCTTTCTATGGGAAGTGGCCTTGTGTTGGCTGAGCGATGTTCACAGGAAATTTCTAAGTGCCCCTCTGGAATTGGATGAAATTAAGAAAGCGATCATGTCCCTGAAAAACGGGACGGCGCCGGGATTAGATGGTATACCGGCAGAGTTCTATAAATGCTATATAGATATAATGGCGCCGGTATAACGCGAAGTGTTTGCAGATTCTGTGGAGGTGGGTATTTTACCGCAATCCATGTGCAAAGTAGTGATCACATCTCTCCTGAAACCTGGCAAAGACTCCACAGCATGCGATTCGTGCCATCCCCTGTCACTCATTAACTGTGACGTGAAGATCTTGGCCAAAGTACTGGCCACACGGCTGTCACTACTCATGACTCAAATAGTGCCCCCAGATCAGTCGGGTTTTGTCCCGTCCAGAGCAACAAGTCATAACCTCTGTACTCTTTTTTCCCTTATACAAACTGTGGCACCGGAATTCCCGCTTTCTGCTGTATTTTTGGATGCCTCCAAGGCATTCGACTCAATAGAATGGTGCTACCTTTTTACGGTATTGCAAAGGATGGGCTTCCCCCCTGTCTTTCTAGCGTGGGTGCAATTACTGTATAATAAGCCTACCGCGAAGGTTCTTGTAAATGGTCGTCTCTCACCTGCTATATCCATCATTCATCATAGTATGGTTTGTCCTGTTCCCATCATGCACTGGGACAGGAACAGACTAATTTGCATACAGTCAGGTTCTGAAACTGGGATGGTGCAGTGAGCTAAAAAACGGTGTTGGATCTAGCCCTGATCTTTTGACTGGGTGAGAGCTTTCTGTTTAATTCAGAGACTCTGTCCCTCACCACCCCTTTTTGTAAATATTTTTGTCCACCCTAAGCGTGGAAGGGTATTCTCAGATGTGAGACCCTTGCTCATTGCACCATCAGGATTCAAGCAAACCGGGCCGAAGACGGCTGTAATGCCAGAAACCGGTCCCCGGGAGCTTGTTTCCTTCCCAGTGTAAGAATTGGCTTCTGTAGTTTGGTTTGTCCTGTTCCCATCATGCACTGGGACAGGAACAGACTAATTTGCATACAGTCAGGTTCTGAAACTGGGATGGTGCAGTGAGCTAAAAAACGGTGTTGGATCTAGCCCTGATCTTTTGACTGGGTGAGAGCTTTCTGTTTAATTCAGAGACTCTGTCCCTCACCACCCCTTTTTGTAAATATTTTTGTCCACCCTAAGCGTGGAAGGGTATTCTCAGATGTGAGACCCTTGCTCATTGCACCATCAGGATTCAAGCAAACCGGGCCGAAGACGGCTGTAATGCCAGAAACCGGTCCCCGGGAGCTTGTTTCCTTCCCAGTGTAAGAATTGGCTTCTGTAGTTTGGTTTGTCCTGTTCCCATCATGCACTGGGACAGGAACAGACTAATTTGCATACAGTCAGGTTCTGAAACTGGGATGGTGCAGTGAGCTAAAAAACGGTGTTGGATCTAGCCCTGATCTTTTGACTGGGTGAGAGCTTTCTGTTTAATTCAGAGACTCTGTCCCTCACCACCCCTTTTTGTAAATATATCCATCACCAGGGGCACCCAGCTGGATGCCAAATATCTCCCCTGCTTTTTGCCATTGCAATAGAACCACTGGCATGCTGGCTGCGGTACCTGCATCAGGACAGTGTGTTCCGCTGCCTCCAGCGACAGATATCTGTGTCGCTCTACGCGGAAGATGTGACGTTGTATGTCACGGACCCTCAGAACAGACTTAATACCCTACTACGGGAATTTCTGGTTTTTGGCGGACTATCGGGCGTAAATATCAATTGGGGCAAGTCTAAATTTTTCCCACTGACGCCTGCGGTAATTGAATTTTCTCTGGATTATCCTGTTGAATGGTGCCACTCCGACCTAAAGTACCTGGGGGTTCAGGTCTCAAGAGATAGGGAGGAAACATTGCGGATGAATTATGGAACAGCTATGATGAACTTAAAAGATACTATCACGCGCTGGATAGCACTGCCCTTGTCGATTGTGGGACGGGCCTTGCTAATTAAAATGATCATACTACCATGCCTCCTATACTTTTTCCTTAATATTCCTTACCATCCTGGAGCTTTTTTTTAAAAACCTTGAAATCAGAACTGATTAGGCTAGTATGGGGGTGGTGACAGCCGAGGCTTCAATGGAGCGTTATGGCACAGCCATACAGCAAGGGGGGCTTTGACATTCCAGATTTTGAAGCATACTATCTCAGTGCTCAGGTGCACTTTCTGTACCACTGGATTAAACCCACACGATACATGCCGCAAATAGCTGTGGAGGTCTGGATCGCACAACCTCTGCCCCTGAGTGGCATTGTCCAAGGACCGTCTAATGTCCTGGAGACACCACCAACAATAGTGTCCTGCACTATTGATGCATGGCATAGAATACTGCGCAGGTTGCGGCTTCCTCTGCTTTACGCACCGAGCATGCCCCAGACCTATTACCCAAAACTGACTGTGCTACATGAAACTGGTTTTGAAAACAGGTGCAAGCGCCTTCACAAGACAATATGGGGGGGGATCTGTTTCTTAATGGAGAGTTCTGCACTAAGGAGCAGTTTTTTGGCGAAACTATCCCTAACCCCCTTGAAATTTTCTATTATATACGACTACGGGAGGGAATGAAAAGTCTCATCTCCGAATACCCACGTGAACTGGACGCTGTCCCTCCCTTGAATGTTCTGCTGAGCAGCACTGATGGCACACACTTCGTTTCCAGCATATACAGTAGCATCCGAGCACACACCCCAGAGAGGGGGAACAGCCAGGAGTCATTGGAACACTGACTTAGTGAGAGAGATCACTGATGAGCAGTGGGAATACTGTTGTGATGTCACAGTGCGTATCACCTCAAGTTGTAGATTTAAGATTATCCATTATAAATTCCTGTATAGAGTTTATTACACGCCTGCCAGGAAATATAGATTTAAATTAACTGATACTGACTGCTGTGAAAGATGTAGGCAACCGGGGGCTGGCTTCTTCCATCTGGCATGGGCATGCCCAGAGGTCTGGTTATACTGGGAAGAGATCCATGGCGCGTTAGAGCGTATGCTGACTTTAAACTTTGATGTGGATCCCGTGACTTTCATTCTCGGGCACACGGCACATGTACCTAAAGGTAGAAGAAAATTCATGGATACTGCTCTGTTGCTGGCTAAACGGAGACTTGCATGTCAATGAGGGAGGGGGAGAGCACCGAAGTTTAAGAAATGGTTGCAGGATATGATATATCGTCAAGACCAGAGCGGTATATATGCCGAGACGCAACCCATGGCTTCTAGGCCCAAGGACATATGGGGGCCACTGCAGGCCTATGTGTTGCAACAGAGAGTGTCTGATGTGGAGGATGAGGGACAGACAGAACTTGGGGCGGGAGAGGTTGGGGAAGCAACCAATTGTTTCTAACAATGCCATGCTAAATAACTGATGTCGTATGGAAAGTTCGGATGCAGATGCCGTTAGATGTAGTACTCGGGAAGTATTTGTATGATAAGAAATTGCTATATGCTGTATATATCATCAATGTGCCTTATTTTGTTTATCATATGCATATATGTAATCATACGATGCCTCTATATGATTTTCATTCATTTGTGGGAATTTACTCCTCTATTCACTGTATGAAAGCCAAGATTGTTTGCTTGTGAACATGTCATGTTCGTGCTACGTGGGCTGCCCATTTGAAATGGACTTGAAAATATCAAAAATAAAAGTTTAAAAAAAATCTTCCTGTTCCAGAGGAATAGCTACCAACTCTAAGTTGTTATGTACTGCCTTGCTGGTATTTTGTTCTCTTCTAATTTGTTGTACAATATTTACAAATACATTGATCAGTACCCAACTCAAAACGACCTTCCACCAACAAATCCAATTGTGCCACGATCCACCTCCCTGACTGATCCGTCTGCACTGATTTAATAGGACAGGCAGCCCCTTGTTTTATCAGGATTGCTACCCCCTGCTAGTAATCGTTTGTTGTGACACACAAAAACCTTTTATCCAGGGAATTCTAGAGAATATTGAATAACATTCTACAAAACTCAGATGGGTCTCTTGTAAAAGACAAACCTGAGCTAAAGAGAGCTCTAAATACTTCAAGATCAGCCTTTGCCTATGTGGACATCTTAGTACATTTATATTCCAAGAAATAAAATTAACTTTACTGTCTTTTATGGGTATTCCTGCTATCAACTTACAGCCCCCTGGTACTAGCTAACCAAGAACCTCCTAAGCTTCAGGTGAGACAAGGTATATTTTTTTATTTTATCCACTACTCTCACCCAGTGCTTTACCTAACCCTCCACTCCTCCAACCCCCTTGCCCTGTGACCCCTACTCCCATGAGGAACCCTCCCTTCCAATAGGATGAGCCTATTGAATCACCACTCCCTCGGGCTTCCTAAAAATCGACCCGAAGGCCAATACTTAGTACAGGGGCACCGTGATGTCCAAAACCTCCTCTTTTCGCGAATGGTCTCCCTCGCTTCTCTTCCCCTACGTTTTTATTCTGTCTATGAATGCATCTACCTCTGTCATGTGGAACAGGTGCATCCAGCTATTACACATCACGTGAAATGAAGCAGGAAACCTCAACTGAGCTATTGCCCCCAAACTCTTTAAGTCCTCAAGCTTCTACCCTAGCTCCCACTGTCTTGTTGCAGTGATGTGTGAGACATCTGATCTTATTGTAAAGGAGAATTGGGGTTGTCCCATGGATGTAGAAGTAAAAGTCCCCTCCATGAGGGCAGAGGTTAGAATTAGCTCCTTAACAGAGTATGACAGAAAATTGACCAATATCTTCCTTGGTCTTTGTCTGCCTTGGTTCCTCTTAAAAGGATCGCAATGTACTCTTTGGATCTCATGTGAGAGATCAATACTAGGTGAGTTTTTTAAAACTGTTTGAATTAACAGAGAAATCACATACCCCTTTATATCTGATCCTTCAAGGGCTTCGGGGATATTTAAAAGCCTCAGATTATTTTTCCTGGAATGATTTTCGAGGCGCTCCAGATCGTCTTTAAGTTCCTTATTTTGGGTTGTTAATTTTATCACATCCACAGAGTTGGCATATATAGCTTCCTTAAGTTTAGGGATCTCGGTCTCAATTGCCTCCGTCCTTGCAGTGACTTCTTCCAGCTTCTGGGTCAGCACCTCACATGATAGTTGGATAGCTGTCTGGTTGCCTTCTGAAACCAAAACCTGCTAGCCATCTCAGCCTGGTTTGCTTCCGAGACCGTAAACCTCTTCAGCAATCTCTTCTTTCACAGATAGTAATAAATCCGCCAATGAGTGGGTTGCAGAATCTAAGACAGCATTATGTGGTGTAGTGACATCGCTTTTAGAATTTATAGCCTTCAGCTGGTTTTTCGTGCTGTTTTCCATACTGTCTTCGATTCCCAAAAGGGAATACCTATTAGAGAGACTCACTGTGGGATGGGTGGCCGATGCGCTTTTGCTCTTATTCAGAGAGGGCGTCCTTCCTAGATTGCTCGGCTAGATGGGATACACATCCTTTGAGGCTTCACTCCGCTGATCGGAGGGGTTACTTACATCCACCTCTTTAAGGCGCTGTGACCTAGGACCATACTCCTGGGAGGTAACCTGGTGTACACTCTTCATGCACGCTCCAGTGATTGCTGTTGTGGTAGAGATAACTTTGTAAACTGTTTTCAATGATGGCGTGACTTTCACCTTTAGGGGCAGTATTTTCTTCCCCCATCCCCTTTCCTTACCCTAGCCAACCTCCCTCTCATTGACGGCAAGTCCACAGTCCATTGTATCCTTTTACTGCTTCCGTTGCCTTCCTGATACCTTAACTTCTGAAACAGGAGGAAAGAGTCTGGGGGTTAAGATAGGCTGAATAATGCCTGTATTGAGGGAGGAGTGGGCCCTCTTGCCCGTAGAGTGTATCTGTTAATTTTGGGTGGAGAGGAGTCCGCTTTTGCCACTTCACCTGTCTCCACACAGGAATAGGGCACCTTACCCGGTGCCAAAATGCCACCTGACCTCATTCCAGGAGATAGATAGGCGCTACAGAAACAAATGTTAAAGGAGCTATCTAAAAGTAGTATCTGCTCCTTCTTACCTCCACTCAACACAATGGCACTTGCTTCCTTTCAGTTCCAATGCCCTACCTGAAAGCCAGCCACACATCCAACCTCCTGCCTCCTGGAATTCGCCTGCAGCTCGATACCTCCACTGAAACCTGCGCAATAGCCAGCACTTGTACTGCCCCTTCCTCCGATGATCAAAAGCAGGAAGCGCGCTGCACCCTGGCGTCTCTACTCCTGCACCGCTACTCTCCACCTCCAGCGCGCATCTCCTGGCAGGCTATGGCAGGGGTTCAGAAGAACACAAACACCCGGACCAGGAGAGACAGAAAATAAAAGCTTGCAGTGCCTCACTGCCCCCTAGGTATGTGAGAGAGGGAAAAGAAAACATAAATTGAAATCAGGGCTCTGACATTAAACACCCCCAACAGAGAGGCAGAGGGAGCGTGATCGCGGCCGTTTAGCTGGCGGCCGCCATGTTCCTCGCTACTTCATTTTCAATAATTGGTTGTCCTAGTGGATCTTGACTTAGTGGAACCGAACTTTGACTATCTTGAGAACTGTCTCTAGCTATTTTAGCTGCAATAGTAGTTTCTTGTTCAATATCTTCATTTAACATTTGTAGATAAGAAGGGAAAATTGTGCCTTTACTGTTATCTTTATAGGCATTAAAAGAATCTTCATAGCAATCAAAATCTCCAAGTAATTCCATTTCACTACGCCAAGGCTTGAAGAGTTGCAAAAGTGCTAAGTAGAAAAAAAACTTTTATCAGGAGTTTTGCAACTGAGTTTTCTGTGGTTAATAAGATTTCCTTTGTCATGTTATACCAAACATCCATCACATCCAATTACTGCATATTTTTCTTCATTGATATTTTCTGTGAGATTTCTCTCAAAGCTGTAAAGTTACCGTACTTCATAGAGACATAGGTTTTTCAGATGTGGACTCCATTTGGGATAGTATGTATCCAACATATTAGTTTTATCAATATCTGTACTTTCTGGTTCATTCAATGCTAAGTATTCAATTTCTTGTGGAGATTTTAATACTCTATTTTGTGTGGCTGCAAGACCTAGGCTTGCCCAAATGATTCCTTTTGACTTTGAATATAAACTGGCAGAGCTAAACCGATCTGAACATTCATAGGATCCAATTTCTCGATGGAAAAGCATTTTCAAACTAAATCTGCACAATTTGTTACTAAGACTCTTCTCTTGTGAAATTTCTTCCCACATTTCTTTCAACTCTGTCTTTTCAGATTTGGTTATATATACGACGTAACATAGCGGGCAACAGCAATTGAAATGAATGCTTTCCATATGATCAAAATCACTGGATTGTAGTCATTAATAGAATCTTCAGTTCTTCTTATGTTGCATACATTCTTCTGAGATGTTCATGTTATATTATGTCTTACTGCTGACATAAAACTATTGACTCTTCCTTTTGAAATTACTGGACGTGGAAATCCAAAATGACATTTTGTGTAAAAGCTTCCCTTTTACTTGTATTTTTGTCAACAATTTTTTCCACATTGATGACTTTGAAACGTAAAACTTGTTCTCTTTAGCTCTCTTCGCCTCCTTTTTTTTGGAATGCCACAGGTAACATACTAGTTGATAAAAGACAAAACAGTTTCATCAGAATTGGTTCCAAATGTAGGTGCATCCTTGTTCCATATGTGTATGTGAGGAGCACCTCTAGCTTGGTACACCTTTCTCCAAAAGAAATCAGTAACTTCTCCAAGAGGTGGAATATTTGTATTGCAGATAAAAGACATCATAGCTTGAAAACTATGATTAAAATATCTGCATACATTCACAGGATCCAAAGAACACAATTTTTCAGCTGTCTTCATTTCAATATTCTTAACATTTGAATCTGCTTGTCGAAGAAATTCAAGTAAATCATTCCAAGCATATTCAGCACAGTGTTAGAAACCATGTAGGAGTACCTAAGTTTCTCAACATACAATTAGGCTTGCTATGGCGATGATACCAATATGATGATACCTTGTTGACACGCGATCAAGTTAATTATCTGAGATTCTAAAGGATTGTCTCTTTGTTGAACTTTGTCCAAAAATTCCTTTGCAGAAACATGTGTAAGATGAACTCCTGTTTTTAACATGTGATTCACTACATATGAAAGTCCAGATATGTCACTTTCTAATAGAAGGTGAAATATATATATGGAATGCACTGTCGAAATCTTGGCTCCTCTTAGTACAAACTTGTTGTCCGGTATTTTGAAGCTGGAATCTATACTGCTCGCTTATCAGATCGTCCACCTTCTCCAGTGGGAAACAGCTGTGGAAAACAACAAGCTTCTAAATGTTTTTCCCATACACTCATGGGAGCTCCCTTTGCTTTCTTCATTTGAAATAATTCCATACTATTTCCAATGAACTCCTTTGAATGTAAAGGATGTATACTTTAATGTGCGTAAATCTCTTCACTCCTGCTCTTATCCACTTTTTCTATTTGGCCGCTTCTAATTTCTGTAACTTCTTCTAAACATAGTCCCTGTTCTTCCACATTTACAATTTTATAATAAATATTATTTTATTAAAGATATAATGTAGCCTTTTGAAGTTTTGTGACATCTACTAACTCTTGCCATATTTTCCGACTCCTTGTTGGTACACCATTAACTAGAATAACTACAGGCTCACTTTCCTCTCTCTCTAAACCAACAGTTTCAATATTTTTAAAAAAAATCTAAAGGTAAGTACATAACTCTTCTTTTCAGACCTCTTTGTAAATCTGATGTAGGCAGCTTATCTGCTTTAGGCTCCATACGAACTACAGCCTGAAACGGGTACACAGATTGTATAAGAATGGACTCATATGTATTTAAATCTTCCAGTTCCGGGGGGCGCTAGAGAACGCATGAGCAGAATGGCCGCCTTGTGGTGAGGCTCCTGCTACCTGGAATGCTTATCCGTAATTTATCCTGATCAACCGGACTGAAAAGTTACCGCCGCTGCACCTGCGTGCAGCTGAGCCCAATACCCGACCTCGGTGAAATTTTGGTGGCGATCGGAGGTTCTGCAGCTGAGAAACACGGAGTCGACCTTCCTTCGAGGACTGCAGTGGAACTACGGGACTCACTGTGAGCGGCTGCTGGTGGCAGGCAGGGCCGGGGATCGCCACGCGGGAAGTAGGCCGCGGAGGAAAGGAAGCAGACTCCGGAGGGGCTGCGCCCGACAGCTCTGTCCGGTAAAAGTGACTGGGCTCCTCGCAGGACGGGAGAAGTTGAGGCGTGCGCATGAAAACCAACTGCCTAAATTGAAACCCCCACTGGTCTGATGGACACCACGGGAGCCCATATCCTCAGTGGTGAGACACGGCCATGAACTTCCCCCGCCTTCGGGCAGTGAGTGGTGGCAGACATATATAGCGCTGGGAGTTGCGGTGTAAAACTAGGCGCCCTACTTGCTGCTGCAGAGACTGTGATTGGCGCATTTAATGGCAACGCGACCTGACTTGGCATGGGGGCCTGGTGCACCTCCTGTGTAAAGACTCTGGCAATATTCTGCCATTTAGCACCTCGGAGGGCTGCTATTAGTGGAGAGGGAAGTCGCAGTGAACTGTCGGACGGCATACAGAGCAGCGCACGCCAGTGACGAGGAAATGCTATTTACAAGGCCACATATCAGCAGTGAATCTACCCGAAAGGGCGGAAAGACGCGGATATTGATTCCGCTACAGGCTGGCCTGCACAACAGGGGGTGCTGCAGATAAGTTCACGTAGTGCGAAGTAGCCCACGGACAGTGCTCAATACTCATATACTGCATTTGAGGCAGGTTCTGTCGTTCTTGCCGTGTTCCCGGGACGCTGGGGACAGTCAGTGAGATACCTACAAGAAGCTGGGCCTGTGTGCCGCCAGCTGGCTAGGGAAGTTCTAGTGCCAACTGCAATATGGGGACACCGGACACCCTTCAACCAAAATTGAACTTTGAGGCTGCAAAAAAAGGGCCTTAGCCTCACTCAGAGGATGCTGCCTTGGACAATACAGATATACCAGGCAGCAGCGCTGCATCTCCGGACCTAGACATGACACATATTTTGCAAGAAATGCAACAAGGTTTCGCCACTGTCGTTGACAAAGTGGACCACATGTCCTTCAGAATGGATGCCATTGTACATAAGGTGGGTCAACATGAGGAACGGATCAAGGAGGCCGAGAGGAGAATATCGGACAATGATGATACCACTGCTAGCCATACAGCACAATTGGCAAGAATGGACAAGCTCTTGCGTGTCATTGCCGCAAAGAATGAGGATTTGGAGGCCCGTGGCAGATGCAACAACATTCCCGTGATGGGCATTCCGGGGTGCACGGACACTGGGTGAATGGAATGAAGTGAACAAAGAAGGGGGTTCCCCGTGGGTAGCTTAAGGATATGGCAGGAAATAGGGGGGAAGAAACCATTGAAAAGAAAAGGAGAGTACCCTGCCTCAAGATATAAAGGCCCTAGTTAGAGGGTCCAGGAGATATACATAAAGGGGTGATTAACCTAGGGATTGACACTGAACATCACAATCACATGGTCAAATCAAATAGACTAAACAGTTCATATTGAAAAATATATATTTTTTATTTTTTGTTTTCTGATCACACAGATATAAAAAGTTTCTTCTTGGAGTATAGAAATATATTTTTTAGTATATCAATAGTGCATATATATCATAAATAAAACAAACATATATATAGAGACAAAAACAAAGGGGAAATTTGTCCTACCCATTAACGGCCAATACTTAACACACACCATATCATTCACACTCAATCCTTCCTCACTCTAACTAGTCTAGTACCATACATCATTCATTCTACCAATCAATTTTCTACTCCTTGCAGGTATAGCACAACGATGGTTCATGTGCTGGATATGTCAAGGTGTTAATCCAGATAGGTGGTTTTAACTACGGGTCCTGATGTAGTGTGGACAACAACCGTATTCCTGGAGACATACGCCGACGCGCGTTTCGGTGACAAGCCAATAAGGCTGCACCTTCGTCAGGGCAAGGGGCAGTATACTGGGGCGGACACAATGATAAAATTCTGATTTTAGCTTTGTTATTCAAGAATTTCAAGCATCAGTCGACTTCTTAGCAGGTATAGGGGCGCCGATGCCGCTGGTGATATCTAAAGCCCGGCTTCAGGCTGTTCAGATTCAGAATCGGTCGGCACCTTAGCGTGTTGTTTTTGTTCCCCTTTCCTTTTCAGGCAGTCCTATAAGGTCTGAATGATAATAGACAACAATGGAGCCGGGGAAGTTGGCTCGTAGGGCTGGAGTTCTCCTTTTTAATATTAAAACCGGCACTGAATGGCACATTAGCCTCTGGCGTTCCTTTCATAAAAAGAATTCTTTTTGTTCTTAACAGGGGGTTCCAGTAGTGCTGTACTCTGTCGTTTTCCTAGTATAGGTATACGAAGTAGTCCCAGAAGGATAGAGCTGCCTCAGTGATTTAATGGCTGCTGCTGTACCTTCGTCTCGCGGGCAGTTTTCCTTCAGATGGGGTTCCGCCGACCCGGTCTGTCGGCCGATGGACGGAGATTCTGGGTGAATGGAAGACTACATTGAAAAACTGCTGCTGACCACCATTGGCTCTGAAGCATTTTCCGCGCAGTTCATCGTGGAACGAGCGCATCGTTCTCTCGGGCCTAGACTGAAACCTGGCAATCGTCCGAGACCTATTATTGCACGCCTATTAAACTACTGGGACCGTGATGTGGCCCTACGGGCTGAACACACCAAACAAACTCTGGTGTATAACGGTGTGTCATTCTCGATCTTTCCAGACTTTACTCCAATGGTGCAGGAAGAAAGACGCAAATTCATAGAGGTCAAAAGGAAATTGCGTACAGCACAGATTGATTATGCCCTGCTGTATCCTGCGCGCCTCCGCGTGACGCACCAGGGGAAGCAGCACTTTTTTACAAACCCGCAGCAAATGGAGGATTACCTACGGTCACTGAAGCGGACGCACCGAGGAGGGAATTTACGTGATGCAGGACAACGAGGACATGAGCAAGGCACAGACACCGCCAACAAAGCTTGAACTGTGACAGCAGCCGTTGAACATTACTCATTGGACAATTCTGATGGTATTAATAGGTCCTGATGGTGAACTGTGCCTAAGATTGCTACATGGATGTGGAACCGAAGAAGTTTGCAGTGGTTCCAGTGGTAACGTATTCCAGGACCCGATGTCCTCCCTCAGATAGAGCCTAGTGATTGTACAGGTCCTGAGGCTGGAGGAAAGGAGAGCGGCTGTGATGCTCTCTAGAATGCCCCCCTTCGGGTATTCCCCTAAGTTGGACTATGCTATTTGGGGAGGGACTATGTCATTGTTGGGGATCATGGGGGATGGCTGGGCAGATTATTCTGGCAAGTTGGGGCTGCTTCAGTGGGAAGGGGTTTGTTGAGTGGTGGGTAAAGGGTTGTGGGAGTAGTTGTTAGCTATGGTTTGGGCAGCACAGATGCAGGTGATGATGCTGCAGAGGCTTATGGTGAATGTGGAGTGGTGAAAGCGCCACAGACCTTGTTGAATTGGATTCCATATACTGTTTCTACTCATGACTTGCGAACCACTTAATGAGTCGCTAACTGTAATATCCTGGAATGTCAGAGGCCTTAACGATGCACAAAAAAGTAGACAGGTCCTATCTTATCTGGATCGGCACCGGGCACACATGATATTGTTACAGGAAACACACATTCCCCCACAGAACAACCCCTCCTTTGCAAGCAGGTGTGCTGGTGGCAGGTACTTCTCTTCCTATTCCTCTTACGCCAGGGGTGTTGCTATACTTATTAAGCGGTCTGTTCCATTCATGCTCCTTGGTCAAATGGTTGACAATGCCGGGCGATATGTGATCGTATGGGGGAGATTGGGAGATGAAACGGTCACAGTTGTTAATTGCTATGCCCCAAACACTAATACGCCGGAAATTTTCATACTGTTATGGGACAAGATACTGGATATAGGTTCTAAACATGTGGTTTGGGGGGGTGATTTCAATGTGGCATTGAGGCCTGCAATGGACAGGGCAGATGGCTTGGCACACTATCATACTAAAGCAAGAAAGGCCATGCAGGGTATAGTGGAGGAGGGGCTGTTTATTGATGGCTGGGGACATTTACATACCATGACATTGGAGGGCACACACGTCACTTCTTATACAGGAACGTGGGCACGATTGGATTACTGTTTTCTGTCACGGGGTCTGGCGGGTAGTATAACTGCTGTGAAACACTTGGCCCAAACATTTTCTGACCATTGTCCTGTGCTGGTTACAATGAAGGTGCCTGGGTTTGAATGCCCTAGACCTAGCTGGCGACTACAACCCACGGCTTTACTGGATACAGTATTTAGAGAAGAACTGCGGGGAGACATACTTGATTTCTTCCAGCATAATAGGGGTACTGTTGACAGCGTTTCAATAGTTTGTGAGGCCTTTAAGGTCACCGTTCGAGGTTGGTGCATAGCGAAAGGATTTGGAGTACTGCGTGACATTCAGCGCACGATACGTAAGCTGGAGGGTGACTTGAAAGACTTGGAGCGTAGGATTCAAAGGGGTGAAAGGGCCGCAGCGCAAGAAGAATTCAGAACTAAGCTGTCAGAGTATGAAGGGGAGGCAGATCGAGAGTCCAAATTCCGTACCAAATATCGGATTGCTAGGAAATACGGGGCGGGAGAGAGGCCGTGGAAAGCTCTATATACGATCATACGGAATGCCCGAGGTACTAATACCATCCTGGAACTCACTGATCTCAATGGGGAGGCATGTAAGGATAATGCCCATATCATGGATGTCCTCACTATACATTATGAGCGCCGATACACCACGCAAGTCTCAGGTACTATGGATTTTGACGCCATTCTATGGGAAGTGGGCTTGTGTTGGCTGATCGATGTTCACAGGAAATTTCTAAGTGCCCCTCTGGAATTGGATGAAATTAAGGAAGCGATCATGTCCCTGAAAAACGGGAAGGCGCCGGGATTAGAGGGTATACCGGCAGAGTTCTATAAATGCTATATAGATATAATGGTTCCGGTATTTGTGTTTGCAGATTCTCTTGGAGGTGGGTATTTTACCACAATCCATGTGCAAAGTAGTGATCACATCTCTCCTGAAACCTGGCAAAGACTCCACAGCATGCGATTCGTACCGTCCCCTGTCACTCATTACCTGTGACGCGAAGATCTTGGCCAAAGTACTGGCCACACTGCTGTCACTACTCATGACTACTACTAGTGCCCCCAGATCACTCGGGTTTTGTCCCGTCCAGAGCAACAAGTCATAACCTCCATACTCTTTTTTCCCTTATACAAACGGTGGGACCGGAATTCCCGCTTTCTGCTGTATTTTTGGATGCCACCAAGGCATTCGACTCAATAGAATGGTGCTACCTTTTTACGGTATTGCAAAGGATGGGCTTCCACCCTGTCTTTCTAGCGTGGGTGCAATTACTGTATAATAAGCCTACTGCGAAGGTACTTGTGAATGGTCGTCTCTCACCTGCTATATCCATCACCAGGGGCACCCGGCTGGATGCCAAATATATCCCCTCCTTTTTGCCATTGCAATAGAACCACTGGCATGACGGCTGCGGCAGCTAAATCAGGACAGTGTGTTCTGCTGCTTCCAGCGACAGATATCTGTGTCGCTCTACGCGGACGATGTGACATTGTACATCACAGACCCTCAGAACAGACTTAATACCCTACTACGGGAATTTTTGCTTTTTGGCGGACTATCGGGCGTAAATATCAATTGGGGCAAGTCTCAATTTTTCCCACTGACGCCTGCGGTAACTGAATTTTCTCTGGATTATCCTGTTGAATGGTGCCACTCCGACCTAAAGTACCTGGGGGTTCAGGTCTCAAGAGATAGGGAGGAAACATTGCGGATGAATTGTGGTACAGCTATGATGAACTTAAAAGATACTATCACGCGCTGGATAGCACTGCCCTTGTCGATGGCGGGACGGGCCTCGCTAATTAAAATGATCATACTACTATGCCTCCTATACTTTTTCCTTAATATTCCTTACCATCCGGGAGCCTTTTTTTAAAAACCTTGAAATCAGAACTGATTAGGCTAGTATGGGGGGTGGCGACAGCCGAGGCTTCAATGGAGCGTTATAGCACAGCCATACAGCAAGGGGGGCTTTGACATTCCAGATTTTAAGGCATACTATCTCAGTGCACAGGAGCACTTTCTGTACCACTGGATTAAACCCACACGATACATGCCGCAAATAGCTGTGGAGGACTGGATCGCACAACCTCTGCCCCTGAGTGGCATTGTCCAAGGACCGTCTAATGTCCAGGAAACACCACCAACAACGGTGTCCTGCACTATTGATGCATGGCATAGAATACTGCGCAGGTTGCGGCTTCCTCTGCTTTACACACCGAGCATGCCCCAGACCTATCACCCAAAACTGACTGTGCTACATGAAACTGGTTTTCAAACATGTGCAAGTGCCGTCACAAGACAATATGGGGGGGGATCTGTTTCTTAATGGAGAGTTCTGCACTAAGGAGCAATTTTTTGGCGAAACTATACCTAGCCCCCTTGAAATTTTCTATTATATACGACTACGGGAGGGAATGAAAAGTCTCATCTCCGAATACCCACTTGAACCGGACGCTGTCCCTCCCTTGAATATTCTGCTGAGCAGCACTGATGGCACACATTTAGTTTCCAGCATATACAGTAGCATCCAAGCAAACACCCCAGAGGTGGGGGGAACTTGGGGGGAACAGCCAGGAGTCATTGGAACACTGACTTAGGGAGAGAGATAACTGATGAGCAGTGGGAATACTGTTGTGATGTCACAGGGCGTATCACCTCAAGTTGTAGATTTAAGATTATCCATTATAAATTCCTGCATAGAGTTTATTACACGCCTGCCAGGAAATATAGATTTACATTAACTAATACTGACTGCTGTGAAAGATGTAGGCAACTGGGGGCTGGCTTCTTCCATCTGGCATGGGCATGCCCACAGGTCTGGTTATACTGGGAACAGATCCATGGCAAGTTAGAGCGTATGCTGACTTTAATCTTTGATGTGGATCCCGTGACTTTCATTCTCGGGCACACGGCACATTTACCTAAAGGTAGAAGAAAATTCATGGATACTGCTCTGTTGCTGGCTAAACGGAGACTTGCATGTCAATGGGGGAGGGGGAGAGCACCGAAGTTTAAGAAATGGTTGCAGGATATGATATATAGTGAAGACCAGAGCAGTATATATTCCGATACGCAACCCATGGCTTCTAGGCCCAAGGACATATGGGGCCACTGCAGGCCTATGTGTTGCTATAGAGAGTGTCTGATGTGGAGGATGAGGGACAGACAGAAGTTGGGGCGGGAGAGTTTGGGGAAGCAACCAATTGTTTCTAACAATGCTATGCTAAATAACTGATGTCGTATGGAAAGTTCAGATGCAGATGCCGTTAGATGTAGTACTCGTGAAGTATTTGAATGATAAGAAATTGCTATATGCTTTATATATCATCAATGTGCCTTATTTTTGTTTATCATATGCATATGTGTAATCATACGATACCTCTATATGATTTTCATTCATTTGTGGGAATTTACTCCTCTATTCACTGTATGAAAGCCAAGATTGTTTGCTTGTGAACATGTCATTTTCTTGCTACGTGGGCTGCCCATTTGAACTGTACTTTAAAATGTCAAAATTAAAAGTAAAAAAAAAATCTTCCAGTGCCGGAGGAATAGCTACCAACTCTAAGTTGTTATGTACTGCCTTGCTGGTATTTGTTCTCTTCTAATTTGTTGTACAGTATTTACAAATACGTTGATCAGTACCCAACTCAAAACGACCTTCCACCAACAAATAAGCACCAAATTGCTCCCACCTATCATTATTTTCTGTTTTCACTTTTTAAATACACATCAGCATTCCTAGTTTGACTTCTATAGTGAATACATCGCCAACAAATACAAACATAGGCATAGATGCATCAAGCGATATTGCGATTGCAATCGCTGCGAAACAGCGATTGTGATTGCAATTTCCGCTCCCACAACGCATCAAGTACAAAAACAGTAAATAGCAAATTCGCAAAACAAAGAATCGCAAAACCATTTGGTAACCCCCATTGCGATTCCTTAACAGCGATTACCCACACATTTAGCGAAATCAATAGCGAATTCACAAACAAATTGCGAATTCGTTAATAAATCGCTATTCCCATTCATCATCAATCGCAAATTGCAAAAATACCATAAATCGCTAAATACGAGTCGCAATTTAAGGAGAAGCAAAACCAGGTGGTAACCGTGAAGTCCAATTTGTGAAAAAGAAATGGCAAACATGAAACAGGTGTTGGGTAAATCAAACACACTTAAGGAGACTCAGTAGGAGCATGAGGAAAGTCACAATGCCAGGTCTCTACATCTTGGCAAGGCGGCTGAGGCTCCAGGCTGCAGCCCAGAACCAACGCAGGATCCAGAAGTGCATCTTCCGGCTGCGGATTACAACGCTTGGTCATACTGAAGAGGAGGTCTACTCCAAATACAGGCTCAATGGGGCAATGATAAAGAAGTTAATCAGAGACCTTGACCCCCTGATGCAGCACCCAACACGGAGGATCAATGCCATGCCCTCCCATGTCAGGTCCTGTGCTGCCTGCAACTCCTGGCCTTCGGTAGCTTCCAGGGGATAGTTGCATATGCAGGGGGTATATCACAGAGTACACTGTCACGCTGCCTACAGACTTTCCTGGACGCCATCCTGAGCCGGATACACCACTACATCACCTTCCCAACAACCCAACAGGACTTAATGCACACAAAACTTGACTTCTATCACACCGCCCATTTCCCCCATGTAATTGGCTGCATCAACTGCACCCACATTCACATCTGTCCACCGCAGAGACCAAATACATGTACCGGAACCGCAAGTCATACCACTCCCTCAACATCCAGATGGTCTGAAATGCGAAATCCATCATAACACACATTGTGGCACAATACCCTGGGAGCACGCATGATTTATTCATCTTCCGGCACAGCGACATACACACCCGCTTGGCCAGGGGTGAATTTGGCGAGGGACATCTCCTAGGTAAGTACACATGCCCACATACACTATGTTAAGACCATGTTGCTGCGCTTAACAGGCACTGACCCTCTGCTCCTCCATTCAGGTGACAGCGCCTACGGCCTCCGTGAATACCTCCTCACACCATACCTCAATGCCACAGGCACAGCAGTACAATGCTGCGCATATACACACCAGAAATGTGATAGAGCGGACATTTGGCATGTTAAAGAGTTGATTCCGCATCCTCCACAAGACTGGCAGGGCCATCAAATACCGGCCTGAGGTCTGCTGCCGCATCAAGGCCGTGTGCGTCATACTCCACAATATTGCCACCAAGAGGAGGATACCTTTGGAGGTGTCAGGTAGTGAGTCGGAGGGGGACAACCTGTCACCAGCACATGTGCATCATGCACACGGGGAGAATCCTGCTGAAGGACACAGGCACCGCGCCAACCTCACACTGAACTATTTCTAGTGCACCCATACCCATACCCCATACACAACACTGCACTCATGCATGCCACATGAATGACTGAGCTCTCGATGAGCTTTAAATCTGCAAACATTTGTGCTACTGTATTGAGACATACAGGCTCTTGTATCCTGAGCAGGCGTGCGCGGTTACCTCACCATGGCACGGCCGGAAATGTACAGTCACTGGTGCCTCCTGCCAGACGCACCCTGTCGTATCTCAACCTCCACGTTGGGAGTGTTCTGCCGTGATGCAGCATTGGGCCGGGAACTGCAGCGCCTTTCTGGTTGCACCGGCACAGACAGGCTGCTGAGGCTAGATGTCCCCTCAGTGGCATCAACCCCTCCCCCCTTGCATGGCGATGGCCGGCCGCCTGTTGGTTCTCCACAGCGGTGGTGACCTGCTGCAGGGCCCTTGCAACATCTGCGCAGCATTGTACCATCTGTATCTGCATGGCCAGTGACTTGCGCGACAGCTGGAAAGTGGCGTTCCCAATCAGGTGGTTTGAGCGTTTGTAGGCTGATAGCCGTGTCAGCAGCTGCCTGTGGTGTCTACGTGTGATGTCCTGCTGCGCCACCATCCGTTGGTTGCTCTCCTTCACGGCTGCGGTTAGCTCCTGCACACTCTCAGTGAGTTGAATAATGTTTCGTGCAGTTTTGTAGAGCTGCAGCTGCATTGCTGCCATGTTCTGTGCCTGCTTACGGGGCACAGCCAGCTTCCGAGCCTCAATACCAAGGCCTAGGTTATGTGCATGTTGCTCCATGTCTGCTGGCGTGGCCACAGAGCGCTGCTGCCTCAGCCTGCTGCTTGCTTGGGACCTCACAGTTGCTGTGCGTCGTGGCTGCCTCTTGGGTGGGGGTGGGATCTGCTCCACTGACATGCCGACTGGTGAGGTTGTGCTCCCCCTATGGCTGCAGGCGTGGCCCTGTGTCTTTGGGAAGGTGCTGGTCCAGGTGCTCCCTGACTGCTGACTGGCTTTAGGGGTATGTTTCACTTGACTATTCTGACTGTGTGTGGCTATCAGGGCACATAGTTACACTACAGGTCCCACAATGCATTTGGGCATTTGGGAGGGGCAGGAACTGGATTACTGGGGTTACAAATATGGCTTGCTCTGGGGGAATGGGCATTGTTAGGGGACAGGGTCGCAGTTGCATGGCTCTTACCTTGTGATTGGTGTGTGGCGCAGGAGGTATCCAGTTGCATGACCCCCACACACGCTGCAGGGTTGATCGTGTCCTGCACTAGGTCCTCTATTGGTGTGTTCTCGGGGACTGTGGAGTCTCCTCCTCCCTTGGCCAATCTCTCCCCCAGACTCTCCGCAATGCGCTCCTTGGCACGGCCTCTGAGATCGTACCACCTCTTTTTAAGGTCATCAATGGACCAGTGCTTGACTCCCACCGCGTTGACCTTGACCTTGATGAGCAGCCAGATGCGCCTCTTGTTAGCCTCGGGCACCTTCCTGGACAGCTTCCCAAACAGCTGGTCATGGTCCCTGCTGACTCCCTCTATTAAGTACTCCAGTTCTTTTTCAGAGAACTTGATTTTGTGCTTCCTGGCTGTTTCACTTGATCCTGCAGCTTCCTGGGACATTGTGATATTAATATGTATCCTGTCTTGGGACTGCAGGTTGTGTCTCTTGGAGCTCAGTGCTCTGTCTCCTCTTCTATCCAGCTCTGTGATCCAAATGAAGCATGGAGCAGGCTACTTCCTGGTAGTGATGTCATCATTGTGCTCAAAATGCGACTTCCCGTTTTTGCAATCTCGCAATTTGGGATTGGGAAACAGCTGATTCTGCGATTTAATAGTGATTTTAACAAATTCGCATATGGCGATTGCGGCCGGTTGCGATTCGCAAATATTTACCGATTTTGGTGACGCATCCCATTCTGCAAATTCTGAATAGCGATTCAGTATTTTTCGCTATCTTGGATTCGCAGAGTGGGAGCTTCATGCATCTGGGGGATAGTTTGGTTTTTCACATGAAAGTATATTAAACTTTGTAATTTCTTCTTCAAACTTCACAGTACTAATATCTTCTTACCGTTGTTCAACACCTACACTTATCAAGCTCTCACTTTCTCTACACTTCTCTTATGAATTAAAGAAATGAAACTGTATATCATGACAAACTTATTTTACATCCGATACTGATCCATTCAAAAGAGCTGTGTCCATTTCACTTAAAGATATACAGGACTTTTGTACGTATTGCACTCTCCTTACTAACTTCGGTATTTCTGTGTGATATACCGCTAACATTCTTAAATGATGAAAAGTACTTTTACACACTTTCCTAGAAAGCCAGAGAAAGACCCTGCAACTTAGTATATTTTCTTACTTTACATGGATCTAGTCCTTGCAACATCTTAATCTTCTGTTTAACACTTTCTTTATAGCATATTGGCGCAAGAAAACCTGTAATACATCAATAGATTCCTGTTCAATCAATCAATCAATCAATCAATCAGGGAATTGTAAATGTGCTACTCACCGGTGAGGGTCTCAAGCTGCTGGGGGGTCTGCAGATCTGTTTAGCCGAAGAGCCAGGTCTTGAGGGTCTTCCTGTAGGTGTTCAGGGAAGAAGCGCATCTGATGTTTGCGAGTAGCTCGTTCCAGGTTTTGGCTGCAATGTGAGAGAAGCATCTTCCACCTGCTCTGGCTCTGTGAATGTGCAGGTTTCGGCCAGTGCGAGGTTGGAAGATCTGAGGCTTCTTTTGGGTACGTGGAAGTTGATTCTGTCATTGAGGTATTTGGGCTAGTTGTTGTGTAGGCATTTATAGGCGTGAGTGAGGATTTTTAAAGTGACTATTTTCTCCACGGGGAGCCAGTGGAAACTTCATAGGTGTTGACTGATGTGTTCATGTGGGGGATGCCGAGGACAAGTCTGGCGGCGGGTTCTGTATTGTCTGGAGTTTGAGGAGTAGGGACTTGTTGATAATGGCGTAAATGGCATTTCCATGGTCCAGTCGGCTGGAGATGAGTGCATGGGTGACTGTCTCCCTTGACTCAGGGGGGATCCACTTGAAGGTCTTGCGGAGGATGCGGACGGTGTTGAAGCAGCTGGAGGTGGCAGCGTTGACCTGTCGGTTCATGGTGAATAGTGAGTAGAGTACAATGCAGAGGTTCTTAGCGTGGTCTGAGGGGGTAGGTGGGCTTCCGAGGGTGGTCGGCCATCAGGTGCTGTCCCATGCAGAAGGGGTGGTACCAAGGATGAGGACTTCTGTCTTCTCAGCATTGAGTTCAGGCAGCTGTTGGTCATCGAGACTGCAACGTCTTGCATTCCATTCTAGCAGTTGAGTTTGGCCATGATGGGGGCTTTGGTGAGGTAGAGGATGAGCTGAGTGTCATCGGCGTAGGATACGATGTTGAGGCAGTGTAGTCCGACGATGGTTGCGAGGGTGGCCATGTAGATGTTGAAGAGGGTGGGGCTCAGGGATGAAACCTTTGGGACTCTGCAGGTGATTGTTGTGGGGTCGGAGAGGAAGGGTGGTAGTCTTATGCTTTGGCTTCTTCCAGTGAGGAATGATCTGATACAGTCCCGGGCTGTTCCTTGTATGCCTGCATTATGTAGTCAATGTGTGTTGAAAACTACAAATACTAATACAATCCCACTTATACACTGGAGCATGTGCACATCTCCCTTGAACTTCTTCCTCTACTACTTCTTCCACATTTCTAGGAACCATCTTTTTTTTTCTCAATTGGACAACCATCCTTTACCTCATAACAACGACCACAGGTATCAACTGTGTAAACTAATGTATTTTGTTGAAAATACCTTTCTGCTTCCATTCACCAGAAAAAGCTTTGCAAAAGTTACTTCTGTTCCCAGTCTTTTTCTTTTTCTTTTCTCTTTTATAAAGTGCATTGTTTTATTCAATGTTTTCATTCTCTTCGATACCAATATAAATATCGTCTGTTTCAATTCAAAAGCAATATCTACTACACTTTCAATCTGTTGCTTCTTCTTATATGCGGCAGATCTTTTTTTATACGTTTTACAATGTTTTATTATATTTTGAAACACTCTATTACGAAACATACGTACATGTATGTTCTTAAATTGTTTCTGTCTTTTTGTTACATGTGCTTCTTTTCCATTGTGTTTCTTTATTTGCTTCTCCTTTGTTCGAAAAATGTCTTTCCTCTAGGGGTGGGTGAAATTTGCGAAGTCGCACTACGCAAAGCTCAGCGAAAAGGTAATAAATTCCTGTGAGAACGTAAAAGTACTGCAAACACTCTGAATTGCTTGTTACGCCCGTTTGCAATGCTTTTTTCCTGTTCACGAACACTGTTTGCGGGCTCTGGGAGAAATATCTTGCAAACACGCATTTTGAAAGCACGAACAAGCAAAAAATTCAGTGAAGCCACGGATCGCGGAATTTTGGGCAATTCTGCGTTCTCAGCAGAATGCGAAATTACCCAAATTCCACAAGTGGAACGGAATTTACCGCCCAGGCCTATTTCCCTCCTTTGATTAGCATTTTGATCGTTCAAACTCTCCACAACTTTTTTAATAAATTGTTTAGTTCTCTTACCAGAAGCCACTTTATCCTCAGCATCTTTTTGGGGTTTTTCTACTCCACTCGTTTTAGTTTTCATTAAAGTACTTCTGTTTCCTTTGTTCTCTCCTCGTTTTGTGTTTTTTTGCCATCTTTTATTTCTAATACGAATAAAATATCTTTCTAAAAACAAATATTAGTTTAATTATTTTAGTACATGAATTGAACTGTCAAAATTAATAATATTTCAATTTTGAAAATAACAACTAAGCACAACATTGCAATTAAATTTCCATCTCATTCATCTCATTCATATCTCATAAGAAGAGAAAAGCATAAAAATTAGCCAAACATCTGCAAAAGCACAAGAATAGGTGTTCACACAGTCAAAAAGAGAAAGATAAAAAACAAAAGGTTTACAAATAGCAAAATGAAATACTCAAACTACTGAAAAATATAAGAAATGCAGAAAGAAGCAACAGATGTGCAAAAGGAAAAAGACAGGTTCTGAA
This sequence comes from Lissotriton vulgaris, assembly GCF_964263255.1. NCBI lineage: Eukaryota > Metazoa > Chordata > Amphibia > Caudata > Salamandridae > Lissotriton > Lissotriton vulgaris. Next base: position 730,478,192 of record NC_141687.1, read on the forward strand.
ACAGAAAAAAGAAGCGCAGAAAGAGGAAACAGTTGTAGAAAAATGCAAATAAGGTACAGAAACAAATAAAAGGGGTGCTGAAAGAGACAAAATGAGTTGAAAAAGAAATAAGATACGTGCAGAGAGAAGGAAGAGAAGGTCAGAAAAAAGCAACAGGGGTGCAGAAAAACACAAAAAAGTTCCCAAAGCAGCAAAGACATACAGAAAAAGACACCAGAGGTGCGTAACGGACAAGAGAGGTGCACAAACAAGGAAGACTAATGCCGAAAGAGGCAACAGGGGAGCAAAAAGAAGCGAGAGAGGAGCAGAAAGAAGCAAGAGAAGTGCTGAAAGAAGCAACGGAGATAAAGAAATAGACAACATACTTGCAGAAAGATGCAAGAGAACTCCAAAACAAACAAGAAAAATGAAGAAACAGGCAAGAGAAGTGCAGAAAAAGTCAAGAGAATTGTAGAAAGAAACAAGAGATGTGCAGAAAAAGGCAAGACAGGTGCAGAAAGAGGCAAGAGAACTACAGAAAGTGGGAACAGAGATGTAGAAAGAGGGAAGAGAAGTGCACAAACAGGGAAGAGGGGTTTCAGAAACAAGCAAGATAGGTGCAAAAGAGACAAGAGGGTTCGGAAAAAAGCAAATTAAATGCAGAAAGAAGCAAAAAACTGCAAAAAGAAGCAACAAACATGCACAATGAGACTAAAGTGGTGCAGAAAGAGAGGTGCAAATAGATGCAAGAGAGTTGCAGAAACAGGCAAAAGAGGTACAGAAAGAGAGAAAAGTGATACCGAAAGAAGCAAGAGAAGTGTATAAAAAGTGAACAAGGGTACAGAAAGAGGCAAGAGAAGTGCACAAAGAAATAATAGAAATGGAAAAAGAGGCAAGAGAACTGCACAAAGAGGCAAGATAATTGTAGAAATAGGCAACTGAGGTACAGAAAGACAGATGAGGGGTGCAGAAAGAGGCAACAGAAGTACAGACTGAAGGAAGAGAGGTGTAGAAAAAGCCAACAGGAATGCAGAAAGAATCAAGTGAGGTGCAGAAATAGGCAACAGAGGTGCAGAAAGAGCAAGATAGTTGAAAAACAACTAGGAGAACTGCACTAAGAGATTAGAGAGATGCTGAAAGAGGGAAGAGGAGTACTATAGGTAGTGTGTCCTTAACTGTATGACTGCATGGTAGTGCCTAAGTAAAAGGATGAACATAAGAGTAATGGTAGGATCATTGGATGAATTCATATGCAGTGCATAACAAAATGTATCACTAAATGGCTACTACCTAAGTCAATAGTTCAGTGATGAAGTAGAGCCTCAATAATAGAATGAGTACACCAATACTGCCAGGGTAATTGCATCAATGCATAAAAAATACCTGACAGAAACTATCAATACAAGCCTAAAGCATGGTTTATTGCATAACTGTATGGGTAGAGCTTGAGTGCATATTTACTAGCTGAGTAAATGTTTGACTGGATTAGTAGTGTCTAGCTGACTACATTCCTAAAAACAAGCATGCATATGTATGTACCTTTTCCTAGTGGCATCATATGTAAAAGAAACATACAAATACATATATACCAGTGTTTTATAGCTCTACCATCTCTATAGAATAAACACATGTGAGAATATATGTGCAAGCTGACACATACTTGAGACATAACACTACAAAGTCCATTAACCTTGACAGACTGCACTCTCCATTTTAAAGAGACACCTAAAATTATACGGTATACTTGAAGTATGCATTTCCATTTACCGATACAAACTAACCTAATCACTAATTCTTCTATCAAAAAGTCTTAAACTTCACTTTCAGGCTGCAGCTCCACTAGTCAGCAACTACTCTATGGGCCTAGCCAACTACAAAACAGCAACTTTTTCAATGGGTCTATTGAAAAGTCTCATCATATTCCAGAGAGCATGCATGCATGTGTCTGTACCTTTTCAAAGTGGCATCATATACCAAAGATACATGCAAATAGATGGGTAGTATGTAGTGCCTTCGAGAATGGATGACTGGTTGAATAGCGCCTCACTGAACATTTCAGTGCAAAAGTACTGCCTGGATGATTTCATGAGGACATCAGTACTGAATGAGTGATTAGATCAGTGTGGGGGAAATACCTTAGACAAACCATGAGTGCAAAGCTAACGCATGGTTGAAGATAAGAGTGTATGAGTAGTGCTTGAAAGAATAAAAAAGTGCAAGGGTACTGCCTGAGTGATTCTATGACTGCAGTGGTAGTAACTAGATGATTGTATGACTCTATGAGAGAAAATATGAGTGTAAGGGTAATGCTTGGGACATTCTATCAGTGCACCAGTAATACCTGAGTGAGTAGATGAGAGCATGGGTAGTGCCTGACTTAATCTTTGAATGGGATAGTAGTGGCTACATGATTGCACAAATCTATGGTTAATGTCTGGGGTTTTACACAGCATGCATGTGTCTGTGCCCTTTCCTGGTGGCATCATATGTAAAAGAGACATATGTACCAGAGTTTTCACCTCTACCATATGTTTGACAGAACCCATCAGAGAATATATATGCACACAGACACATACCTCACTCATAAGACTAAAAGGTCCCTTAAACATGAAAGACTGAACTTCTCATTTTACAGACACCTAACATTATGCTGCATACTTGAAGTGTAGATCTGAATAGACCAATACAAGCTAACCTAATCACTAATCCCTCTGCCAACATATTTTAAACCACACTTTTGAGCTGCACCTTCACTATTCAGCAACTACTCAGAGTCTTGGGACTAGCCAAATACAAAGTAGCAACTTTTTCAATGTGTCTATTAAGAGTCTCACCATATTCCAGAGAGCATGAATGCATGTGTCTGTACCTTTTAAAAGTGGCATCATATAGCAAAGAGACATACAGATACATGTATAGCAAAGTTTTATACTTCTACCATATGTTAGACATAACACATGAGAGAATACATGTGCACACAGACACATACCTCACTCGTAAGACTAAAAAGTCCCTTAAACTTGACAGACTACACTTCCTCTTTCAGACTACACTTCCCATTTTAAAGAGATACCTAAAATTATGCGGCATACTTGAAGTGTACATCTCCATAAACTTATACAAGCTAACCTAACTACTAATGCCTCTGCCAACATGTCTAAAATCTCACTTTTGGGCTGCACCTTTACTATTTAGTAACTACAAAAAATATTGGACCTAAGCAAATACAAAGCAGCAACCTTTTGAATATATCTGTTAACTGTCTCACAATATTCCAGGAAGCACACATGCATGTGTCTGTATCAGTTAATAGAGCAATCATATATCAAAGAAACATACACATAGATGGGTAGTGATTAGTGCTTGAGAGAATGAATGACTGTATGAGTAGCACCACACTGAATAGTTCAGTACAACATTACTGCCTGGGTGACAGCATGAGAGCAGCAGTACTGAATGGGTGATTAGAACAGTGCAGGGAAAATACATTAGACAAACCATGCGTGCACAAATAATGCATAGTTGAAGACAGGAGTGTATGAGTAGTGCTTGAAAGAATAAAAACATGCATAGGTACTGCCTGAGTATTTCTATGACTTTGGTGGTAGTAGCTTGATCATTGTATGAGTATATGGAAAGTACCTGAAAGAAAATATTAGTGTAAGGGTAATGATTGGTTTATTCTTTGACTGCATCAGTAGTATCAGAGTCAGAAGATTAGAGCATGGGTAGTGTCTGACTGAATGTTTGAGTGGGATAGTAGTGCCTGGATTAATGTACAAATCTATGGTAAATAAACTGAGGGATTACATAGTATTGTAGTGGAGAAGTGTGGCTCAATGGTTAGAGCGGCAGACCCTGATGCAGAGGTCTGGCCCGGGACCAGGGTTCAATTCCCCACCTCGGCGGGTCTTGGGCTCAAAAATTCCACGGACCTGATAATTCTCGCCTCGGTGCCTATTCCAATCATGGGGTCCCACTCTGCAACTCTGTGCAATAGCTTGCTTAATCTCCACAACAGCCCTCACAACGCTAAGGATGCCTGGCCTCCACCTTGGGGGTGCCCAGGAGTGGACGCCTCACAGGGAAAGCCTGGATGGGTTCCACAGCGGTATTCGTACAAGCGCCTTGAGACCCTTGCAGGTGAGTAGTGCGCTATACAAGTAACAATTTACATTTAGTATGCATGTGTCTGTGCCTTTTCCTAGTGGCATCATATATAAAAGAAACATACAGATACATGTATATTAGAGTTTCATACCTCTATCATATATTAAGTCATAACAGATGAGAGGACTAGATGTGCAAACAGATACATACTTCTGTCATAAGACTAAAAAGTACATTAAACTTAAAAGAGTGCACTTCCCATTTTAAAAAGACACCTAAAATTATGCACAATATTTCAAATATACATCTCCACAGACCAATACAAGCTAAGCTAATCACTAATCCCTCTGCGAACATGCCTTAAGCCTCACTTTTGGAATGCAGCTACACTATTCAACAACTTCTCAAAGTGTTTGCCTAAGCAAATGCAAAGCAGCAACCTTTTCAATCTATCTGTTAAAAGTCTCACAATATTCCAGAAAGCACGCATGTATGTGTCTGTACCTTTTAAATGTGGCACCATGTATCAAAGAAACATACACAATTGGATTTTTGTAAGTAAAAATATCATTAGAAACAAAAAAAAACAGTGCTGAATAATATATAATACAACTTACAAATTAGTTATTCATGTTTGAGGTAGTTTTGCAGAGTACTAAATATCAGAAACTCTTCTTTATTTATTTCGACTTATATAGCGCATTATCACCCCGGGGTCTCTAAGCGCTTTGTCGGGTACACACCAGAATTCATACAGCCAATCATCAGATTACAACACACCCCATGCTTGCTGGAAAAGCACTGTTTTTAGTTTTTTACGAAAAGGCAGCAAGTTGGATTCTTTGAGCAGTTCGATTGGTAGGCGATTCCAGACATCTTAAAAGGTGTTTTTTTCCACACTAGAAATGTAATGCACCTCTCTCAGGAAAGTGAATCCAGAAATGGCAAACTTTCCCTCTCTTTTTGCACTCAAATAAATATAAGTTTCAAATCACATTGCTTCCATCATTACTTCAAATTCTAAAACACATTTCTATTGGTTAGACATATTAACCCTTTCTAACTGTCTTCAAATGGTGCCCAAACTACTTCTATAATTTTCTGGAGTCATGATTCCACCACGTTGGAACCGCAAATCCGCACACGAATTACAAAACCTATTTTTAATAATACTAGTATAGTTTTTCACAAACACACTACTTTTACATATACTACTGTGAGAGAAAATCTTAATTTACAAAATTTTCACTTACATATAAGTTCCATTTCATATTTTAATTCCACAGTTAAGTTTCAACCCTTCCCCATTCTACTTAAAGCCAGTTTCCATAGTAACAGTTTATGTAATATTCAACTGTACTAGCAGGGCACAAGTTCACCATAGTTTCAAGTTCAGCATACAAGCTTACTAATGCATACAGCAGGTGTGGTTGACTTTTGCTAAATATTACCTTATAGTATCAAATGTACCTTTCAAACATTTTCTAGCAACAAATCACAAATATGATACCGCAGCAAAGTAACATGCATCCTATTTTTGAGTCCACAATCTTGATGAACAGCCAATCACTTATCAACTTTTTTTAAAACAACATGTTCTCCAACATTTTAGATAGCTCTCATGCTACCAACTGACTACCTGAGCTACATACATCTTTTGATTACTTACAGACATTCCGTCAAGATGCTCACAGTGTGGATTGTAGGGTACAAAAGGTATGCTGAATGCAGAGGTATTACCAAAGACCTAGGTTTGGAAAATGTGGACATTAAATGGATTGTACACAGAGGGGTAAAGTGGCACAAATTGTTGCCTTTGGTTGAACCCTTTTTGCATCTCCAACCCTCTGACCTCATGATTGTGCACTGTGGTGGCAATGACCTAGGCACATTGACTGGGGTAGGTCTGGAAATTATAATGAAGGATACCTTTGCACAATTGATGTTGCAAACTGTCTTTGTATACTCTAACATATCCCAAAGACAGAAATGGAAATAGTCAAATCAATTCTGTCCACAGTATGAGAAAGCTAGGAAGAATGTCAATAAAGCTGTTTCTGCATATCTCTGAGATCATAGAATGAGGTCCAACTACAACAACAATCTACCGTTTGAGGGGGGCGGAGCTTGCTGGCGTCCATGCAAGACGTGTGAGCGCTGAGCTCCTCGCCTGAGCCCCTTTAATATTCGTCAAATCGATCCTTTTTGGCGCCTCACTATCCCCAGCGAGGGCGGAATTCGCTTCTACGACCCCTGGAGCTGCTGGGGGCACCTTTCCTGACCGAAATCGGTGGAGGTGTCGATCACCGGACCCGCGGAGTTTGGAGTCGCGGACCAGGCCGCAAGCCGCGGACTATCCTTGGGGGCTGTCCGCCCTACGTAACTCTACGTGCGGCGTAAGGTTCCTGTGTGGCCCTGCTCTTCCGGACAGCCTACTGCCTGGTGCTGATTCTGGACCGGTCCTCGCCAGTGCGGGTTCATTGTGGCCCCTCTGCCTCGGGAGTGTTTGCTGCGACCCCTTTGGTGGAGACCTGGGGCTACCTGGAGTGACCCACGGATCGGACCGCGGGAAGTGGCGCCCTACGACCGCCGGTTGGCGGGCTTCGCCGATACTCTGTTCGGCCTGTGGACTGGAAAGACACTGGTATTGTGCTGCGTGCTTTGGTGTGTACTGGCGCTTCTCGGCACCCAGTGGTGTGGCCTGCAACGTGGCGTGAAGCCAGAGTTTGGATTTCTCCCCCTGGACTAGTCTATGCCACGAGGCCCGCGGCCGCCATCTTTGACCGCCATTCCTGGCTGCGCTTTGGACTGCTTCGCGTAGTTTGCTCCCCAAGCTCTCCTCCCACGTCGAGCCGCCTCTTGCTCCTTGCTTGGCGCATCTCTGTGGCCCCTGCCATGGGGAAAGGGGACAGAAATCAGCCGAAGCTCACGTTCGAGCAACGGAAGCCGAAGGGCGCGGAGAGCGCTCCTCCGGAGACATCAACTCAGGCGGCGGAAGGCTCGCTCTGTGCGGACATTCGTGAGATGCTCGGCGCCATGGAGAAAGGCCTGCAGGACAGTATGTCTGCGATCGGCTCGAAAATCGACGCCTTATCATTCCGTATGGACAGGATGTCGGAAAGGGTGGACAAACATGCGGAACGTTTGGACATGGCGGAGCGTAGGCTGACGGAAGCGGAGGAGGCCCAGACGGAGTGGGACAAAGATCGCAAGCAATTCAGCCGCCTTCTCCAGGTCATACAGGACAAAACGGAGGATTTGGAAGCGCGTTCTCGGCGTTCCAACATCCGCATCACGGGGGTTGCGGAATCCACCAACACCGGAAAGATGGAACTGTTTGTCGAGAAGCTGCTTCATAAGCTCCTGGGGGAGGACGTCTTCTCCCCCATGTTTATTGTTGAGAGGGCCCATCGCACTCTCGGTCCCAAGCCGCAGCCTGGCCTCCCACCGAGACAAATCATTGCTAAACTTCTGAACTACAGGGACCGCGACCTGGCCCTCCGTCTGGCACGGGAGAAGGGGGACTTGCAGTTTGAAGGAATGAACATCTCCCTCTATCCTGACTTCACAGCTAGGGTGCAGGAGGAGCGGAAACGATTCGCCCCCTACAAGAAGCAGATGAGAGACATGGGGCTCGACTACGCCATGCTATACCCGGCGAGACTCCGGATAAATAAACAAGGTCATTCGCATTTTTTCACCGACCCGGCTGATCTGAAAAAATCGCTTAAGGAATGGGCCAAAGAACAGCGCAACAGCCAGAGAGGTCAGGGTGCGGAGGATGAGGACGCTGTATCTTCGGAGGGCCAGGGCTGAACTGTCCCACACTGCGTAGCTTGGCCTGGCTGCTTCACTGTGACTGTATGTATTGTATTCCAGTTTTCGGTATGACTCTCCTTTGCCTCCATAACACTTTGGTTTGTGACCCTTAAAATGCCTGGTGGGTGGTGGTGACGCGAAATGGAGCTCGAACTTTTGTTGCCCTGATTGTTCGCCACTCTGCTTGTTCTGCTGCTGGGGATTAGTTGGGGTGCCGATCGCAATGGGGGTGGGGCTGGGAGCGACGACTGTATCTGGCCCTTGTTGGAGAGTGTTGTAGTCTGGCCAGAACCTCTGCCCCTGCGCTTTCGGCTTTTCGACCCTCTAGAGGGTCCTGGGTTTGTAGTGGGGTGTTTCGGGTGGGTTCAGGGTGGGTAGTGCCATGCTCTGTCTGACCGGGTTGGGGTTGGTCGGCTGTGGGTGGGTGGTTGCTGGTAATGCCCGAGTATTGTTGCTGCTATGCTGTTTGGGGTTCAGGGTTTGTTGGGTGGGGGGTTTGTTTTTGCCGACTACTACACTGTGTCTGTCACTCCATATGCTCTGCGACATCTTCCTTTCTAAACTGCCATGTCCACTGCTGAGTCACTGAGTGCGGAGCGCTCCCTGGGCTCTCTGAGGTTACTATCCTGGAACGTAAGGGGGCTCAACGACTTTCGCAAACTCAGGAAGGTCTTAGCCTATTTGCAACGCCATCACATTGACCTTGCTTTACTGCAGGAAACACATTTGCCGCTCTCCAGCCCTATGCTGCAGGTGCGGGGCCTTGGCTCCGCTTGTGTCGCTGCGGGGTTCACAACGCATGCTAGGGGGGTGCTCATATGGGCTAATCCCAAATCCCGATTGTCGCTGACCCGAGTGGCTGTAGACCCGGAAGGGAGATTTGTGGTTGTGCGCTGTGTTGGACAGGGTCATGATCTTTTGCTGGTGAATGTGTATGGCCCCAATTACGACTCCCCGGAGTTCTATGCTTCGCTTGCTGACAGCTGCAGGCAGTTTGCGGGCTCTAGAATGCTGTGGGGGGGGGATTTTAATTTGGTGCTGAACCCGGACCTTGACAGATCGGCGGGCCCCCCTAGGTCCCCTGCAGCTTCCGCGTCCCTCCTTTTGTCTGAATGCGTGAAACTTGATTTACTTGATGTGTGGCGGCATAAGCACTCGGGGCGGGGTGGGTTCACGCACTACTCGGCCTATCACAACATTCATACACGCATAGATTATTGGTTTGTTTCCCGCTCTTTGCTAGATATGGTTAAGGGTTGCACGGTTCTCCCACGCACGCTGTCTGACCACTCGCCCTTGCTCTTGCTGCTGGTGGCTCCTCCCAGGATGATCCCCCCCTTCACGTGGAGGTTCCCCCCGTACTCCCTCTTGGACGAGGTTTTCAGAGGGGAACTCGCCGAGGACATAGAGACCTATTTCGCAACCAATGTGGGCTCGGTGGATAGCGTTCAAGTTCTCTGGGACGCATTTAAGGTCTACGTCAGAGGGATGACTATGGCGAAGCATTCAGGGGTGCTCAAAGCCATCAGGCGGCGCCTGCAATTGCTCGAGACTCAACTTGCTGCCCTGGATAGTCGGGCAGTGGACTCGGGGGACGCGGCTGATACGAGCGAGCTTAAGTCCTTGTTGGATGAATTTCAGGAGGAGGCGGACAGGGAAATTAAGCATATGGGTAAATACGCGACGGCGCGGGTGTATGGGGAGCGGGAGCGGCCAGGTGCACTCCTAGCTAAACTAATGCGCAACAGTAGGCCCCCACTGGTTATCGAGGAGCTGGTGACAGCTACTGGGGCGGTGGTTACCGAGGAGCAGGACATCTTGGCGGAATTTCACGCCTACTACACTGCCCTCTACTCCTCTAGGGACGCACATCTCGAGGACGAAATCGACGATTATTTGAGCTACATCCGAATGCCCTTCCTTGCTGACTGGCAGAGGGAGTTCCTTATGGCCCTCATACAGAAGGAGGAGATAACGGAAGCGCTGGAAGGCATGAAATCTGGTAGCGCTCCTGGTGCGGATGGTCTCACGGTGTCCTTCTACAAGGCCTTTCAAGAGCAGCTGGTCCCGTACTTGATGCTTTTGTTTGATGACATTTGCCAGCAGGGCAGCATGTCGAAATCCATGAGAGAGGCGTTGCTTATTACCATCCCGAAACCTGGTAAGCCCCCAAATCAGTGTGGCTCCTACCGGCCGCTATCGCTGATAAATGTGGATGCGAAGCTGTACGCTAAGGTTCTTGCGACTCGTTTGGTGCTGCTGGTTCCGGAGCTGGTTGCCCCGGAGCAGGCTGGGTTTGTTCCCTCACGCAATCTCACTTATAATATTCGCACGGTCCTAGGCACGATCCAACATGTCAAACACGAAAACAAAGCTGTGGCCATCTTCTTGGATATGGAGAAGGCCTTTGATTCTGTGGAGTGGTCGTTTATGCTGAGGGTCCTTCGTAAGTTTGGCCTAGGGGAGCCGTTTCTGCAAATGTTGGGAGCCCTATATTACAAACCTACTGCGAGGCTGAAAATAGGTAACCTGGTCACTGCTCCCATCGAAATTGGAAGGGGCACACGTCAGGGTTGCCCCCTCTCTCCATTGCTGTATGCCTTGGTGGCGGAACCACTCGCCTGCGCTATACGAGAATATCACCTATTTGAGGGGATCAACTTCCCGACGTACCAGATCGGTATCTCCACATACGCGGATGACACTCTGCTATATGTTCGGGACCCGGAGGTTAACCTCTCTGCGGTGCTGCGGGAAGTGGTGAGGTTCGGGGCTCTTTCGGGCCTCCGCGTCAACTGGAATAAATCGGTGGCGTTGCCCCTCACCCCGGTGACGCTCCCTTTCGACTCGGAGTACCCCTTGCAATGGACCACGGACTCTATCCGCTATTTGGGGATACGCATACATACGGATCCGGAGGTCCTGGTACGCGAGAATTATGGAGTGGCCTACTCCAAACTGGTGGATGATGTAGAAGTGTGGTCCAGGCTCCCGCTTTCGCTCATGGGCAGGATTGCGCTCATGAAGATGGTGGTGCTCCCCAGGTTCCTTTTCCTGTTCGTGAACATACCAGTTGTCCTTTCCAAAGCTTTTTTCCGGCAACTTACCCAGACACTTGTCCGCCTGGCGTGGGGGGGCAAACAGCCGCGGGTGCAGTGGCAAACACTCACCCTTCCATACGACCAAGGGGGCCTTGGGGCTCCGGACCTGGAGCGCTATTACAGGCTTGCTCAGGGTGCAAGGAGGGTCGGCAATCTGGACTCTATAGCTGCCACGAATCATGCTTGGCATGCACTGATTGGCTCCCGCGAGTGCACGCTACTGTATTCACCTTTGCTCCGTGTAGAATGGGCGGCCTGGTTGGCTCCACTGACGGAGAAGGGCGTCCTGAAGGCGCTACGTGACCTGGGCATTCTTACCATGGGTGACCTCTTCTCGAATGGTACTCTGAAAACGCTACAGCAGGTCCTTCACTCCTGTCCCGGGGCAACGCTACTTCACAGTTTTCAATATCACAGGGTTCGTAGAGCGGCCCTTTCCGTTTTAGGCCCGGACTTGGCTGAACCGCCGGAAGTGCCGGAGCTCACCTATATCATCAAGACCCCCTCAGCTCGCAAATTGATCACTGCTCTTCGGTCCCTGGGTGATAGACAACGGCTGTATCCCCCCTCCAAGGCCCGTTTGGCCTGGCAGGCCGACCTCCAATCTCCCATCTCGGACGACATGTGGCGTTATTGTGCGACTAATACCAGGAAAATCTCGCTCAACGGTAGGCATCGCCTGGTACATTTTAAATTCCTACAGCGTGTCTACTACACGCCCGAGAGGTTGCATAGGTATGGCCTTAGAGAATCAGCGGAGTGCGAGCGTTGTCATTTTCACACAGCAGACCTCCTCCATATGGCCTGGACTTGTCCTGCCATACATAAGTACTGGGTGGAGGTCTTTGCGGACCTCAGCGCTATCCTTGGTGAAGTGATCGTGCCTAACCCGGCGCTCGCCTTACTTGGTTTCTCAAAACCTCTTCCTGTGGCTATGCGGCGCCTTGCGGACATGGCATTACTGACGGCGAAGCGGCTTATAGCACTGTGCTGGATGCGGGGACCAGTCCCTACTAGAAAACGGTGGGAAACAGACTTGCTTTACTGTTGCACGCAATCGGAGGTGTATAGTGAACTCCTGCCTCCAAAGAGTAGACCCAAAAACTTTTGGGGTTTGTTTCGAGCGTTTCAAAGTGCGAAAGAGGATGGTGAGTCGGACCCGGAGAGTGTGGAGCTGGATGTGCTGCAGGAGGAGGGGGCTGCGTCAGCAGTGGATGAGGAGTGTGCCGGCTGAATGCTTCAAAGTTATGACAGTGTGGTGAGTCACGCCTGCCTTTTGAGAGGTTTTGAGTTGTAAGTTGCTGGGGACGGCTGTTCGGGCTCATGGCGACCACAGTCCCCTTCCCAGAGCGTCATCCTGCACTGGTGGGCATTTGCTTATCTCCCTTAGCCTGGCTGAGGGGTTCATGGTTGGGGAGCAGAGTAGGAGGTGGGTGGTGGGCACGGGTTTAGGTAGTCTGGCTTGTTCTTCTTTTGGGGTGGGTGGGTTTGCTATTGGCTGGGAGGTTCTTTTTTCCCCCTTTATACACCTTTCCCTGGGTCCCCGTTTGTCTTGCCCTTGACTCCGGGTTTATACGCAGTTCTTCCCAGGTGGCTATTTCGGTCCTGCCAATCTACCACGCCATGCTGCCCCTGGGTCTGACATTGTTGGCGTTGTGGGGTGTGCATCCTGCTTATATGCTATGATCATCCAACGGTAGATACTACGATCTGTTGCTCCTGCACACTTGTTCCACTCCTGCAGTTTCGCCGCCAGGCCCTAGAGCTGGTGGTCCTTATGGCTGTGTAACTTACCTGTACCCAGGGATTGGAGGGTGTTTCTCCACCCTTTTTTGATGCCGCCGGCCTCCGGGTTGTAGGCGATGTCGGCTGTGTATGTAACTTGTGAATGCAATAAAGTATAAATTTAACAACAACAATCTACCGTTTGATATAGATGACATCTGCAGAAGTGAGGGAGTACACTTCGCAGATGAAAGAAACAGAGTCTCCCTCTACTACCTTAAACTGTTTGTCTGCATTTACATGTAGCCGCAACACAGACAGAATGAAAACAAGGGCTCTTTTTAGAGCCACCCTATAACCCAACAGTGTATCTTATTTTTTTTAAACATACATATTCTTTTTTTACATTTTGCTTGGAGTCATGAACCCATCGTGGTTACACAGTGGGGTGATGCTGAGAGCTGCAATAGAGTCGTGACTCCAAGCAGGCGAGAAAAATAAAAAATGCCCCTCATTCTTAAAACTCAAAGTCTGCCTCAGGGACCCCATCCCCGAGGCCAGCAATTTCATACCATAAAAAAACAACTACCCCGACCTTCCTATGGGCTTTTACTGCCCGTGGATCCCTTGTTTAAAAAAAACCAAACTTTTTCCCCAATGTAGGGGCCATATGGCCCCCCTCCCCTTGGCCACTTTTTGCCCCGGGGATCCTATCCTCACATTGGGATCCGCGGGGCAGCTCCAATGCCGCCTCCTGGGGAGCTGGCATTGCTTTTTTTTGTCCTCATTTGCTCTCTCCTCGCCCCTGCTTTCGCAACTCATCTTATATGAAGGGGTTTTTTAGCTCTTAGGAGGAAGTGTATCACCTTGACCGGTCTTCCTCGGGGCTTATACCCGCCGAGATTTGGGAAGGCTTAATCATAGGACTTCACACACCTTTACCCTAATTTCCCAACCCTTCACCCAAAGTGGGACAGAAAAGGAGTCCAAAATCTATATCCTTTCTTTTGCCGATCCACAATTTCCAGCTTAGCAATAACACTCATTGCTCTTAACCATTTCAGTTCTGTCGGAGGGTCTGGCGACATCCAGTTTCTACTTATCTCTCTTCAGGCCAACAGTATAGCATAAAAAACAAATTTCGCTTTATCGTCCACGCCCTTACCTTGTAGATCCAATCTCCCAGACATAACAAGTTCAGGGCTTACCTCAATCTGCTGGCCCAGTACCACTGACAAACGTGTACACACAGCGTCCCAGAATATCTTTATCACCGGACACGTGACAAACATGTGTAGATCGTTTTCATTGAAGCTGTTACATTTGGGACACGCCACCATTCCGCCAGCCTTAAGCGTTGAAAGTTTTCTGGGGGACCAGTATGCGCTGTGGAGGGTGAACAAGTGATTTCTCCTTAGGTTTGCCGGTTTTACCACTTTGTATAAAATAAACATAGTTACTTGCCATTGGTCTTCTGAAGCGATCTTCGGCAAGCACTCTCCCCACAAGGTCTCCGGCAGTGTAAATGATCCATCCTCAAGCTCCACTATTGACCAGTACCACAGCGCGACTTCTATTTTTATTGGCCTCTCCATCCCCAGCTTCTCTTCAAAAACATTGTGCTGACCGATTAAATTAACCATACCGGCGCCCAACTTTGGATCTGTAGATATTTAAACCTTGTGAATTTGTGGCCCCACTCCTGTTCGCAATATCCCCAAGGTGCTAAGTCCCCCTCTATAAACTACTCTCCCCACCTCTGGGTTGCATCTGTTTTCAGTGCCGTTGCCAACGCTTCCATAGACCAAAGAGGAGCACCTGGTGTGTCCCAGATCCAATGGGGTGTGAGCGGAGGCCATTCTTCCTGCACGAACTCCGAACTTACCACGGGCAGTCTTGAGAACCTGTAACGAAGCAACAGGTTCCTGATTACCCAGATTCGTCTACGGGGGCACTGGTAGGCATAAGTTCAGCAGCCACCTGGTACAATATATGGAGAATCAATACGTGCAGAGATAGCGCAGACCCAAAACCCTGATGAAATATATAAATTATAACTAGACAATGAAACATGTTGGTATTTAGTAGAGTGGGCACACAGCATGGAATAAAATTAGTTTAGCTAGTGTTGCCTAGCTCTTTTTAAATGGTGGTGGGACTTCCAAGAAGCAAAACAGAGTTTGCAATGACAGGACGGGAGCTCCGGCCCTGCCATTCCAAACTGCAAAATCCTGGGGTTGGGCACCCCAGGACATTGCCAGAGCCAGGCCCTGGGAGTTGGTGGTCCCCAGGGTCTGGGGTCCGCAACGGACCCCGGCATTATAATAATTAGAGCCCATGTGAGGTGGCAGTTCACGGGGCTTGGGGGGGCCCACGAGTTCCCCAATAATTAAATAAAGCCCTGAAGAGGTACGGTCCCTAAGGCTGCGTGGCTCCCGCGGGCCCCCCAATGAAAATCAATCACTGCCTCCCTGGACCTGGCCCACCCAGGGGCTCATTAAAACAAAACGTGGCATACTGCGTTTCGTTTATTTTTTATTTTTTAGGCAGGATCCGTGCACCCAGCGTAAATTCCCCTAATTTTATTTTTTGTAATTCTTTTTTTGGGCCCTGGGGATCCCTGTGGAACCCCCAGACCAAGCCTAGGGGGTCAGGGTGCTGCTACCTTGCTCCATTTTCTTTTTTTTATCATTTATTATCCTTTATACCACGTAGCTGCAACAAAGTCAGAATGAAAACAAGGGCTCTTTTTAGAGCCACCCTAACCCAACAGTTAATCTTACTTTTTGAAAAACATACATACTCTTTTTTAATTTTGCTTGGAGTCGCAAACCCATCGCCGTTACACAGGGTGGCATGCTGAGAGCCGGAATGGAGTCGAGACTCCAAGCACGCGAGAAGAAAATTACCCCCATTCTTATAACTCAATTTCTGCTTCGGGGACCCCATCCCCAGAGGAACAGCCATTTCATCCTATTAAAAAAAACTCCCCCCCCACCTCCCTAAGGGCTTTTACTGCCCATCCCCTGGGGCATTCCCTCATTAAAAAAAAAAAAATCCCCAGAGGGTGACCATGTAGCCCCCTCCCCATGGCCACTTTTGGCCACGGGGACCCTATTCCCCAGGGCTGGCCCTCACGTTAAGAACCACATGGGGATGTCCGATGCGCTCATGGCCCCTGCCACCTCCCCGCCTCCTGGGAAGCCGGCATTGCTTTTGCACAAAGGTACTGCTGACATGCAGCTCCCCTTGTGCAAAAGCAATACTGCTTTAATTCACTGAAGTGAGAGCAGGTTTCCTGCTCTCGCTCCCATGAAGCAAAGCAGAGTTTGCAATGACAGGGCAGGAGCCCCATCATTGCAAACTGCAATATCCCAGGCATGGGCACACCGGGACATTGCCGGAGCCGGCCTTGGAGGGTGGCGGTCCCCTGGGCCATAGAGGGCTCCAGTAGGGGGTCTGTGTGGCCTCCCTCCCTTTCTGAAAATAGTCCCGGGAAGGTGGTGGTCCCCGGGAGTCCACAAAAAATAATCATTGCCCCTGGGATAAGGCCCACCAAGGGGCTCATTAAAACAACGCGTGGTATACCACGCTTCATTTTTAAAAAAATTAAAAATTCATGAACCCAGTTCCCTATGGAACCCGCCTGAACAGGCCTAGGGGGTCAGGGTGTTTCTACCCTACCCCCTTTTCTTTATTTTATCATTTAATACCCTTTTTTCCAAGAGCTCCCTCTCCGCCAAATTTGGTGTAACTCTGTTCAGCAGTTCAGGATGTAGCCGCAACAAAGGTTCCTATGGTAATTAACATTAGGAAAACGTGTTTTGAGACCCCTTTTTTCTCGGCCTCGCTTGACGAAGCACCCAAAACTTTCAAGTCGAGAGCTGACTGGAGCGGGTGTTTTGAAAATTGCGGAAAGATTTGTCAAACAGCGCCAAAGATATTGGCATATCAAAAAATGCTTTTCCTATGGAAACTAGGTCCTAACTATAACTACCTATATCAATATATATATATCAAAATATCAATATATATATATATATATATATATTTTTTTTTCTTTGAAAGCCGCGAGGCGAAACGCGTCAGTCGATATGGAGAAGAGAGGACTTTAAGCACCAAATATAGCATTTCCAGCTTTATAATCAACTCCGTGTTATATATGATATAGATGTATGTATCTGAAAAAAGCAAAGGTTACAGGAACATTATAGTTTGGCTCAGCTGTCCCTCGTACAAAACCTATGAAATTTTGCAGTTATAGTTATATGAGCTAACTATAACTTCCGCCCCGGCAATGCACTGCTGATGTCCTCACACACTTCATCACTCATGGCATGGTCAGTAACATCACTGATGACATCAATGATGACATCTCAAATGACATCACTGATGACATCATCAAGTGAGTTTAAGTATTTTTAAGAGTTTAGGGTTGTTAAACATATATAGTAACCTATTACAAAAGTTAGGTACACTTCTACTAAGTGATACTATTTCTAACATATATTGTATGACTATATCATTGTGTATATGGGTTTGTAAGTGGCTGTATGGGTTTATACGTGTATGTGTGAGCAGATGTGTGGGGGAGTGAGATGCTGCGTGAGTGGCTGTATTGGTGAATGAGTGGGTGTCTCAATGGCTGTATGGGTGAGTGAGTTGGTGTCTGAATGGTGGTTTGAATGAGGGACTTGGTGTGTAATTGGCTGTATGAGTTTGTGAGTAGCTGTTAAATTGGGTGTTTGGTTAGGTGAGTTGGTGTGTGAGTGGCTGTATTGTAGAGTAGGTGTCTGTGTTAATGGCTGTACGGGTGAGTGAGTGGATGTGTGAGTGCTTATATGGATGTGTGAATGAGTATGTAAGCGGTTGGATGGGTGTTTGAGTGGGAATATGAGAGATTGTATAGGGCTGTAAGTGAGTGTGTGAGTGGTTTTGTGGATGATGAGATCAATTATGTAATTTGGGATGTCATCAGTGATGTCACTACCCATGTCATAAGTGATGTAATATGTTAGGTCTTAAGCAGTGCATTGCGGGGGCGTATCTTATAGTTAGCTCAGGTAACTATAATTGCTTAATTTTGCTGGTTTTGTACAAGGGAAATCTGCGCCTAATTACTATGTCCCTGTAACCTTTGTTTTTTCAGTGAATTTCTAAGGTTTTATTAATTCTATTTCCTAACTATAACATCCCTGTAACCTTTGGTTTTGTTCAGTGAATTTCTAAGGTTTTTCAAAATCTATTTCCTAACTAAAACGTCCCTACAACATTTGATTTGTTAAGTGAACTTCTACACTTTTTTAACTGGTATCTGGGATTTACTGGAGGTAGCAGGAGGGCTTCTTGGTGCCCAAAGGCGCTCAGCATTCAAGATGACTTGATATAACACCCAGAAAAGCACTAGGCTTGGTTGCAGCGTGATGGGAAAGGGGGCGTGGCCCAAAGACCTCTCAGCAATCCCTCTGTGTGGGACTTACTGGAGGTAACATGAGGGGTTCTTGGCCCCTAAAGACACTCAGCAGCCAAGGAGACTTTTACCCCCAACCAGTAGTGTACTAGGTGGCGAACTTGCAGATTGGTCAGGAAAGGGCGGGGTGGCCTCCGATGATCTCTTAGCAATCCTGCTGTGTGGGACTTACTGGAGGTAACAGGAGGGTTTTCTTGCCCCCCCCAGGACCATCAGCATGCAGAGGGACTTCATCTCCCAAATAGTACTGCGCCAAGAGGCGGGTTTGCGGAGTGACGGTAAAAGAGGGAGGAGCCTCTGGCGACTTGCCAGCCTGGCTTTTAATAAAAGAGTATTATGATTTCATCCTTGGGGACCGCATCCTCTAGGGCCCGATATTTTTATTTAATTTCTTTAATGGAGTAGGGTGGAAACATAGCTCCCCTCCTGGGTCGATTTTGGCCCCAGTGACCCCATTACCTAGGGCACAGCCTCTCTTCTAGTTGCCTTGGTAGTGAATTTCATTGGGAACCACAGGGATGCCTGAATGACCCTGTGGTCCCTGCAGCTCCCTGCTCTTGCAGAAAGCAGCATTGCTTTTAGACATAGGGAGCTGCTAAATATGCAGCTTCCTCTGTCGAAAGTAATTCTGTTCCACCTCCAGAAAGCAGAGCATTACCGTTTGCATTTGGCTTGGTGGAAGCAGTAAAGCTCCCGCCAAGCCACAGCAAACAGCTATTTCCCAGGGTTCACTCTGGGATGAGGTAGAAGCAGGCCCTGGGAGTTGCGGTTCACAGGGCCATCTATGGCTCCATGAGGGTGCTGAGCGGCCTCTCACCTTTCTAATTTGTGTGGCCTGCCCAGGAGAAGTAGCTGCCCCCTTTCCAAATTTTGTAAAAGATGGCCCCATGGAGGTGAAGATCCCTGGGGCCCTGGGGTCTGAGGTGGGTCCCTGAGGACCCACAATTAAACAAATTGATCATGTCCTCAGGGAGGGTTGGAAAGGCTCCCCCATAACCATGCGTTAGCCCCAGGGAGGTAGTGATCCCTGGGGCATGGGGGATCCAAGAGGCCCCACATTTTGATTTTGGCATGTAGACCAGAGTATGTGGTGGTTCCCGGAGCCCAAGGGGTCCAAGTGGCCCTTCCACTCATAAATAAATAAGCCCCGGGCAGGTGATAGTCTCCAGGGCAATAATACGACCCAGGAGGGGCAAGCGTGCTCCCTCCTTCCTTTATTATAAAAATGCTTCTGGGACCTGGCCCACTCAGGGCTGATTACTAATGAATAGTTTTGTTATAAAAATAATTCTGCTGGAGCCACAGATCCAACGCGACACCCATAATTTGTTAAAAGTATTTTCAAGAACATGACTCATGCTGAGTCCCACGATGGCTGCACACAATTCCTGGTTTGAAAGGTTGGCAGCCAATCAGATTTGAGCACAGGGACTGCCAGATACTCTGAGGATCCACATCCCTATATGGACAAATTGGAATTTTCCTTATCATTTCCAAAACTACTGAACAGATTTACGTCAGTTTACAAAAAACAGGCTTTCTAGACCAACAGCTACGTTTCTGCTAAATTTGGTGTATTCCCTATTCAGCAGTTTGGACTGTAGGTGTGTCTAAAGTTCCTGTGGGGATTAACATGGGAAACGCATGTTTTTTGATACCCCCCCTTTTTTTGGCCCTGGCTTGACAGATCACTCAGCTTCTGGGACAAACTCCAACACTCCACAGGATGGCTATTTTCAAAATCTATTTATTTTCATTGTTACCACACAAACGCCTTTCAGCTGGCTCCCCTTTTTTGCCTTGGCTATAACTTTGGCTTTGTTTGAATAATCTTCATGAAATTTTCCCAAAAAAGTGTCATAATGGGTTCAATTGTTATGGGAAGTTTGAAGATAATACGTGCAGTGGTGACCGAGAATTTGGGTGTGAAATAAGGTTGCATTTGTAATGTTAATTCACATAGGAACCTTTAGCCACACCTACAGCCTGAACTGCAGAACTGTCTTACACCAAATTCGGCAGGGAGGTAGATATCGATTCAAGCAAGTGCCTTTTGCTTATTTGGTGTAAATCTGTTCAGTAGTTGTTCAGAAAGGTAAGTTTAAAATTATAGTGATATTTCTGGCCATGTTTATTTCGCAGTGGTTTCGCGATAAATCACAAATGCACACGCCAAAAGGAATGCTCTGATTGGCTGGATGCAACCTGAACAGAAAGTTTGTGGTCCAGTACTCTGACCCCCATATTTCACAAATGACGGTGTTATTGATACATGTCATGTTTCCAAAATTGATTTTTTAATTGCGCGCCATGTTTGAGGTGCCGCCGCGATTGCCATCATGGCTCCCCATGTACCCCCCATTGGGGGACATCGCGACTATCAACGTCATCACGGATATTAGTAAAAATAGAAAAAATATATATCAATGAATCATTAATATGCTTTGCTATAGAGATATTGAGATTCTGTTTGTATAGAGTTATTCATAAAGTGAGTTATCTACAGCGATGGTTAGAATGAATTATTTAGTTATAATTTTTTCATGTGATGGTGGCTTTTGAATTCCTGCTTTTGCTTTCCTCTTTCGAGTCGTTACCACGGGGTTCATGATGACCAACATCATTACAATCTCCGGTCTAACCATGTAAATGGAAAATAGGTTTTAGAGATGGTTTTCTAGAAATACACTAGCAAAACTTGAGTTTGAAGTGTACAGTAATAAACCCCTAGTGTGTATAATAATATAACATTTGTGCATATATTTGCTTTCACTTTATGCAAAAGGCATGACAGCTGTGGTTAACATCAATGGTTCAAAGTCCTAAATAACCAAAAAAACTGAAAATAAGGTCTGAAAGATGGTTTTTAAAGACACTTAGTACAAAAACATGAATTTAAAAATGCTTTGAAAGAAATATGCATATAGTAATATGTGTAGGGCAATGTTCAGAATGCATTTTTTACATAATATTTTTGGATGTGTTGGTGGTCATTGAATGTCTATGTTTTCGTAGCATGTCCATGGGGATCGCTAAGTCTTTCACATATCCAGTTACTCACCAATATACCACTGACACATTAATTCACTTACTGACACACTCAGTCACCTATACAGCCCCTCACTGACACGCTCACTAACCCATACAGCCACTGACTCACCCACTCATTCATCCATGCAGGCAGTCATACACCCTCTCACCCAGCCACACAAACATTTATGCACCCGTACAGATACTCAGACACCCACCCAGTCATCCATGCAGCCACTCACGTACCCACTCAGCAACCCATACAGCCACTTAGACACCATCTGACTGACTGATTCTGACATCCTCAAAACCTAGTCATTCACCCATACATTCACTGAGACACCTAAATAGTCACTTCTACAGTCAGTCATGCACCCACTGAATCATCCACACTGGCACTCATACAGCCACTGATTCATCAATACACCTTGTTATATATATTTAACACCCATAAACATTTTGAAAACACACACAGCCACTGGATGATGTCATGAATGATATCATCAGTGATGTCATTTAAGATGTCATCAGTGATGTCAATTACCATGTCATGAGTGATGTAATATGTGAGGTCATAAGCAGTACATTGCGGGGGCGTGAGTTATAGTTAGCTCAGCTAACTATAACTACTGAGTTTGCCTGATTTTGTGCTAGTGAAATGTCAAGCTAACTCTAAAGTCCCGGTAACCTATGTATGTATATATACATTATATAGGATGTTGGGGGTGCCTTAACTTACTTATACATGCTTGTATTGTAAAGGCATATGCATGGTAAAGTGAAATCCAAGGTGAAGGGTGTGGATATTTCAGTCTGATGATTCTTCATTATAGATGTGTCTCCCACCAAACGTTTGAACGTGGCCATGCATAGGTTAAAGAGGGTGAGTGAGGCCAGTCATTGCAGTCTTGAGACTACTAGTGTTGGAAGAAATTATAGGGTATCCCCACACATGGAATAGATGTAGTAAAGGCAGGTCTCTACAATAGCCATGGCCATATGAATCTTGTAAGCAAAGTTTAAGAAGCGAAGGATCCTATACATAAGGAATAGATAAAAGAAAGAGATTTGGAAGATGCATTTATTTGGGGTGCAATGGACATTTGTGAATGGGTCCAAAAGATGCACACCTTCCCGATCTCTGAAGTTGAGAGCACCAATGATGACAAACAGTTGCATTGCAAAATCATGGGGTTCTACTGGACCAAATGCAGACTATGTGAGTTTTAATACTCTCGATAATGCATAAGATAAAGAATTGGTGAGCTGAGTATAAAGGAACTTTAAAAACAAAATTATATTATCAGAAGAGTGATATCAAATTATTATTGTGGTATACCTCTAAATGTCAACAAGTCCCATGAGAGGGCTGCCAGTATCATTACCTAAGAACATTAGTTTCTGTGTGTGGTCCAAACTCTTCAAACACTTGATAGTTTGGTGGCAGTAGAATCCTAATACCTAAACTTTAATAACAGTAGATTCCAATGGGATAAGTACAAAAAGAGAAAAGAAGTTTAGAGCTCACCCCTGGAACTGAAGTCTCACACTGCAACCAGTGCAAATGGTCCTTTGTCTTTATCAGAAGTTCGGTTATAAATTTTGGAACGGATGGCACCTCTCAACTTAATAAACACAGTCTAGTCAGGCCAAAACACAGTACCCAGAGATTCTCTATTCTCTGCTTTGGTAGCTATGGCATAAGCACCAGGAACCCCCTTAGAGAAGTATGTGTTATTTGTAATCAGTACCACCATTTTTGTGAAGGAAACAAGAGTAAAAGGACAACAAAATCATTAAAATTGGGTAAAGGGACCAGAGATATGACTTTTAAAGTTGTATGGCATAAAGCACCTAGAACAAAAAAATCGTGACTGAAAACAATAATTTGTTGTTGACTGTGAGCTAGACATGATATCCATCCAACTGCGATGAAACAGAAGCCCGATACACAAGGTAGATCACCCATGTCAGAGTTTTTGGTTCCTAACATCCTACAGTGGGGAATGTTGCCCTGACCAGAGCTTCAGAAGTCCTTCACTGTGAAAACCAACTGAACCCATTTTCAGTGCAGCAAAAACCTCTAAGTATTGCGACAGCTGGTTTTTATGCCTGATTAGGATGCAACCTCTCTGGGCACATCTAAATACTTTGTCTTAGGGCTCTGGATGTAAAAAAGGTTCTATTGGATGGAAAGTTACTTTTGGTCAGTCCTGGAGTCTCTGAGTCCTCTGGGTTGGCTTCTAGGTATAATTTCTCTCTTCTGACAGACCTCCTCTCAGGAGGCTCCAGTCCTCTGTGGACAGTTGGGCCTTGCTGGATTCAGGAATCTTTGGGCCTGTTGTATGCACTACAACAGGCAAATAAGAGATCAGCCACTTGATCCTTGAGAGCAGTTACCGTCCCTGAGTCCCAAGCTAAAGTCATGAGTCATGAGCGTCTTTCTTCCCACACAAACTTCTTCTTCAGGTGTATTTAAGATTTTTAGATTAAGTTAAAGAAAGCCTAGGTTCTATTAAAGACATGGTGAGTATTATGCTTCTCCGCATCTTTACTACTCACCAGCAGCAAAGAATAGCACAGTAAACGTTCTTTCAAAAGAAACTACATCTCCCATGAATATGCAGTACAAATAAATGAAATACATTTACTAATCAGAGGCCCTTGAGCCACTGGTGACCAGGGTGCAAGCGCAGGGATGTGTTTAGGGAATTCCACTGAGTGACCAAATTCATGTCAACTCATTATGTGTTGACAACTTGCTCCTTCTTGTTCAGGATTTCCAGGTAGACCTGTTCCTGTTACCATTCACAGTGGAGAACTTTGGTAGAATATGTGGGGTCAAGGTCATCCATACTAAATCTGTCATTTTTCTTTTTTGTAAGACCCTGGCAGAATGGGATATATCAAAGGGAGGAGGCTCCCTTTTATGTGCCCAATAACATTTAAAATATATGAGTATGCACATTTATCATGACGCAGATGATCCCTTGGAGGGAAGCCTGGCCAGAACTGTCTCCTCACAGCTCTCCTAGGGCTCTTGTTGGACTGCACTTCTGTTATCCATGGCAGGTCATGTGGCCCTATCCAAGGTGGTGATGCTGCCATGCCTACTCTACTATTTCGCCAGTCTATCAGTGATTATCCCTCCTTTACGTTTTCCACGATTTGGAAACTCTTCTTATTGAATTATTATGGGGAGGAATGGGAGGAAGGTGGCACTGTCTAGTATGAGGCTTCCACCCAGTAGGGACTGAATAGGTGCCCCCCAACTTCCTTCAATACTATCCGGCAGCACCGCTACAGTGGGTTGCCCTGTGTATGCCTGTCAACCCTGTGAGAAGACATGGGTGACTATAAGAAGGCTATCTACATAGCTCACACTTCCCAGCATGGACATTAAGGGGCATAAGTTGCCCCTATTCTGGACAACCCTGTAATGCATGAGAAGGGGGTCCCCACAATCAGTGACGCCATGACCTTACACCCCAGTCTAACCGCTCATAGGTGTTCTGGCTGGCGAAGGTTTCCTCTTGAGGAGGACCTCGGCAGCCTGGGAGGATGCCGGAATATTGACACTTGGAGATCTCTTTCTTGAGGTTACCCTTATGGACTTTCTGGATTTCTAGGTACATTAAGAACTGCAGGCGGGAAACCTCTCTGATGTATGGGGTACTTAGGCAGGCATTGGTAAAAAGCTGGGGTGTTAATGGCCCGGAACCTACTACTGACCTTGAGCAGAGTTCATCCTTACTAGAGCAGTCCTCTAGTCTCTGACCCACAGTTACATGCACTATAGACCGTCGGACTTGGTAGACGCTTGATTAGATGGTTGTACAGGGCATTAGGGCACGATCTCCTGTTGGTCCTGAGACACCTTTGAGGTAAATGTAAGGGTGTCCTGGGGCAAGCATTTTATGACACAAAGTGGCTTTCCACCCTGGACTACCCACAGATGGTGCCCAGGAATGCCCGTTTTGTAAGTATTTTATTTTACATCCTCCATATGGCATATTTAACTCCTGCTTGCATACACCTCATACACCCAACAGCAGCCAACACATGCCAGCGATATAAATCTCACCCACAGACATGCTCCACATGTTTTGGCCCTGCAGGATACTGCAGTGCTTTTAGAGGGATGTGCTCCCGGATATTGTACACTGCCCAGACTGCTTGTAACTAACTATCCATGGTGCAGCATGTCTCCTGGGTCTAGTTCTACAGTCCATAGCCAAAAGGCCTCAACAAGATTTATGGACTTAGCATTACTGTTGACCAAGAGGGTGGTGTTGATGCAGTGGGAGTTGCACGCAGTCCCCTCAGTCGAGCGATGGAGGGCAGAGTTGCACAGGTGGGTACAGGTAGAATGTGCAGATCTTCACAGAGAGAAGTGGCAGGGCCTGGGGGGCGCCCCATGTAATCCTGTTAGAATGTGGTTCTTCAAGCATTTACAGATCATGCCAAGGATAACACTCACCCACCATAGACATATTTTACTCTGGTGCCATACGAACAGGGTCATATTCGACAGAATCCATACACTGATCCTGCTGCACCTTCAGTTGTGTCATCGCATTACTGCTATTTCAGGGGTTTATCTCTCCCACTGCCTTCAGCAGAATGGGCGAAGTGAGAAGCAATAGCATTAGAGCATCCACTGACACCTAAAGAAGGTCTGACTATTACACCTGCCAAGGTCACTGTAAGAAAATGCTTCTTTTTCAATAATCACCCCATTTGTGTTTGGACTGATGCTGCTGTGTTTATAACTCTGTGCACTAGACTCTGCAAACCAGGCACCAGTATATGTTCTCTGACCCCAAAGAAATGTTCAAATTGGCTATACTCCTAATTGACCTATTTAACCTATCTATGACTCCCTAGTATTGGGTGTAAAGTGCTCCCAGGGAGTGTAAGTTAAATGTCACCATTGGACTGCAGCACCCATTGTGCTACCCACTACAGTAACAGTGCAAATATGACTACAGCCCTACCACTGTAGCCTTTCTGTGATGTTTTAAAACTGTAAATTCAAACTGTCAAAAAACCTTTCTACGGGCCCGATTCACAGAATGAACTTAGGACTCAATCCTAAACTGACTACTATTTTGGTAGTCACAGAATGCATTTACTACTTTTGGCATTCACAGAATGAACTTACTACTTTTGGTATTCACAGAAGTTAGGATTTTGTCCTAATTTTGTCTTAAGACAAACTTAAGAAAGACTTAAGACAAACTTAAGACAGATTTAAGACAGACTTAAGACAGACTTAAGACAAAATCCTAACTTAAGTCTGTCTTAAAATCTTCCTTAAGTCTGCTTTAAATTTGTCTTAAGACAAACTTAAGACAAAATCCTACCTTCTGTGAATACCAAAAGTAGTAAGTTCATTCTGTGAATACCAAAAGTAGCAAGTGCATTCTGTGAATACCAAAATAGTAGTAAGTTTAGGATTGAGTCTTGAGTTCATTCTGTGAATCAGGCCCTACAAGCCTAAACCTTCCTTTTAAATATTAATGTCACCCGTAAGTATGCCCTAATGCCCACAAGGCAGGACGCATGATATTTGAAAGTAAGGCATGTCAAAGTTTAATGTTAAACATGTCTTAACAGTGACAAGGCCTCCAAGGCAATTTTCACAGTGGCAGGGTTAGCTGTTCAATAGGAAAGCATTAGGATACAATATTAACATTTTAAATATTTTCTCTGCCAGGAAACAGTTACAAAGTTCATTCTTGGATGTCTTGAAATATTTATTACAAGTCCAATTCATTGCTAAGTCATACTAGTAATATTTTAGAAAAGGTACTTCTAAAATGTTACTTGGCCCCTGCTAAAAGTCTCTAGACTCCTGTTTGCATGAGCTTCTAACTGTCACCCAAGAGCTCAATAGGCCACTTGATTAGGCATGAACTTGCTCATTGGGTGTTGTGGGGGTCTTCTGTTCCTATGACAAATTGATCATCTGGATTAAGCGCAGGAACTTAAGTAACTTCAAGGAGGACTACCCAATCACAGACAGATGTAGCTAACACCGAGGCCTGCCTCCTCCTTTGTTCCTCTTCTCAACCAGGAACCACTCCTAGTGTAGCGGAGCCGCTCCCAGAGCCAGTTGTGAGTGACAGAGAAGGAGTTGCTTATTTCCCTTGCCATACATCTAGGGTGGAACAGGAGTTCTGCACAGGGGAAGAAAAATTCTGCCATAATGGGATTGTTTGGAGTAGGGCACACAGGAACTGCTGTAAAAGTGGGTATGGGTATGCTTTGGAACCTTTGTCGTATTAGTTAGGGAGGGACCAGGAGTCACCCCACCCACAGGCTAGTGCCAGGATTAAATGTGGCACCTCTGGGTACCCTCTTAAAAATTCTGCTGTGCCTGTGGAAGACAGAAGAAAGACTATACCCACTGTTAGGAGCTGTGAAGAGGTTTGAAAGGCTGGACCTGGTACCACCTATATCCAGGACAAAGATGTGTACTCCAACAGAGACATAATAAGCTGCTAGATGGCCCTTTCCTGAAGAGCCCAGCTAACCAGTTCCAATAGGACTGCACTGTACCCTGCTGGTAGCTTCTGTGGGGTGAGTTGACCCCCCACCATGTGCTGTTCCTGAAATCCTGGGACCCTATGCCTTGTGAAAGTGAACTCCTCCTATCATCATGAAATAACTAATAATTAGAATCTTTTTGACTCCAAAGTCCTCTAAAGGGCTGGGACAAACCTGTCAAATCAATCTAATGAATGTGCATTGCTACTGGCCCCAAGACTCAGGTTTCTCCTGCTTGGAACATTTCTGCACCAACGAATCTATGTCAGTGTGATGTTGCCAAGAGGGTATCTGACCTTGTGGAGCCCTGTTCGGCTACAACTTGTAGCGTTGCCCCAATAGAGCCAAACGAGCTTTAATAAGTGACTAAGGAGCCGATTTATATCTTGGTTGTATGGATACTATGTCTCAATAGTGACTGAGTGTACTTACCATCAATGTAATAGTCAGCCCACCCGATTTATATGCAGGCAGACCATTGGTGTAACCAAGGCAGAGACAACTCTGTCTCTGCCATGGTTATAGCCCTCTGATGGTCCAACAGAGTAAGGGTCTTCAGAAAATCGATTACATGAAAATTCTCCCTGTTAGGATGAGTGGACATATAGCCATTCTTTTACTTTCTATCATAGTCAGGCAGGCACTAGTGGGGATAGACAATGAAAAAGAAATAATGCCCCCTTGACATGGGAGATAACTCCCTTGGTAAAGGGTAC
Organism: Lissotriton vulgaris; assembly: GCF_964263255.1. Classification (NCBI taxonomy): domain Eukaryota; kingdom Metazoa; phylum Chordata; class Amphibia; order Caudata; family Salamandridae; genus Lissotriton; species Lissotriton vulgaris. Next base: position 730,506,694 of record NC_141687.1, read on the forward strand.
ATTATCTTTTTTATTTTCAAAAAGAAAATCCAGTGTCAGGGTTTCCTTTCTGACGAAAAAAAAGAAAACTATTTGGTGATCATGTTAAAGGAGCCCTGCACCAAAGAGTGAAAGGCATTGACAGGAACCACTGTGACAGTGGTTCCTACTAATGCTTTATAAATGACTGCTAGGTTGGCGGTCATTTATAAATCTGCCAGTTGGGACCTCCACCAGGGCGACTGAGGAATTTGCTCCATCACCCTGGTGGACCAATGGCCCAACCACCAATAAATAAAGTGCCCCCTAAGTCTGTATTTACAAATCTTTACCGGGAGAAACACCAAAAGTATCTAGCCAAAAATCAAGTGTTCTACCAGGAACTCATCCAATGGAGACCTTCTAGGTCTTAGCCTGTTGCCTTGGTCACTGAGGATTTTTGAATTTCAGCAGGTAAAACGTCCAACCAGGACAGATCATATTTCTATATCTGGCCCTTGCTCCATCACGGTCAGTTTTAAACTGTGAATAGGTACTGGTCAAGCGCAACCAGATGACCGCAGTTGGTGCGTAACATTTTTCACTGCTAAATTTACTTCAAAACTGCAAATTCATATCTCCAGTTCCCGAACACTGGAGAGGTAACTCTAGAGAAGGGGGAAGCTGACTCCTGGGTTCATGAAGGATGCATTTAAGCAGACGTTTGGGCTCACACCTTAAGAGTACCAGAAGGAGTTTCGGGACACACCGGTGTACGTTTCTCAATAACAGCACTGTAGGGCTCAGTGAAAGGAATTGCAGTCACTTCCTTATGATGGGCTACATAATCTAACCAGGAAGGAGTACTTCCTGAATAATTGCCATTCCGAGTTACACCAGCATCTAGTGTATTCCAAGTTGTCTGACTCAAGCAGCTCAGTAAGGCAGCTGACATGTGAGTGTACACTAGGCTGTCTAAAAAGTCCTAGAGGGGGGATACCAAGAAAGGGAGTGAGCCCCCATATAGGATACAAAATAACAACCAGGATAAAAACAAAGGTTTCACAGGGACCTCAAAACTCTACTTAAGAGGGGAAGTCCCGTGCCTTTCTCAGACCCAAATGCGAAGGTACAAGGAGAAGAAACAATTTTCCCCTCTGAAGCCTGGGGAATGCAGGCACTGTCACAAGCCAAGTAATAAAAGGTGGGACTCATTCTGTTCCAAAACAGGTATTTTGCCCTAAGGGATTGCCAGTCTAGGAACTGGTCTGGTGTTTGCCATGGACAAACCAGGGATTGGAATGAACTCACAGCAGTCTCCATGCATGGGGTGGATGTTGATATTTAAAAAGGGCGATCGTTTGTCGCCTAAGTGTTACCGCCCCATATCATGTATTGATAATACGATCAAAATTATCTGCAGAGTCATCTACGACCATCTAGTAAACTGTGAGGCAGATAAAGGTATTCTCTTTCTTTCCCAATTTGAATCCAACTAGAAAATAGGCAAAAAACTAACAGTGCTTGAACCTGGCTTTAACAATTTCTAAGTACACCAATGCCAAGCAATCCCCTATCTACATTCCCTTTATGGATCTATCCCCTGCTTTTGCTTCAGTGGACAGAACCAAGCTGTGGACAATGTTGCTAGACCAAGAAGTGGACACATCTCATACATTTTTTATTCTCATTACACTCAGATCTATCGGCTAGATTACGCTTAAACTCCTATGGCAAGCTTTCTGCTGCTTTTCCCCTGAGGAGTTGAGTGCGGCAGGGAGATACATATTGGCCCCTCTATTATTCATTTTATATATTAATGGCCTAACTGCTCATTTAACTTCCCGTCCCTCAGATATTCCTAGAATAGCAGGCTCTCCAGTCCCCACGCTACTCTATGCTGATGTTGCAGTGCTGTTTGCCCTTACTCCAAATGCACTGAGGCACCAGGTGGAGATCTTGGCCTCTTTCAGATCAAACCTGAATCTGAAAACCAACTACACTAAGTTGTATATCATGTCCTGTGGACCAGGGAAAATAAGGTTGAATAAAACCAGCCTCAATAGGCAAAAACCTACACCGTGGATAACTTCTGCTACTTAGACCTAACGTTTAGCTCATCAGGGTCTTGGAATCCCCACCTGGCGCTGGCCAGCCAAAAGTTTTGCAGAACTGCAGGGACTGTCTGCAATTTGTCAACAGCAGACTCTAAAGGGACTGTTCTTCCTCCTTTGCAAGTACATATTTTCAGTGCATTAGTGCAGCCACTTGTGGAGTAGATTTTTGGGTTTTGACAAATGCACTGGTCCGAGGAAAACCTCTATCTTCGTTGGTTGCTGACTTTACTTCCTGCTACTCCCAGCTTCGTTATACACTCAGAATTAAATCAGGCCTATATATCAGACAAAGTACGGGTGGCGCCACTCCAACTGTGGCTCAGCATTTGGACAAACCCAGCGGCGAAACTATGTAGGGATATTATAATCGACTGCCTTACACACGAAAAGGTCCTCTCTATCCCATGGCTAACTTAGATTTCGAACACCTTAGGAACCCTGGGTTTATCGCCTGGTTCTCTGAACCCAACAATATTCTTAAAACTGCAGAGGCAGAGGTGAACCAACATAGATGGAGAATACCAAAGATCTAAAAACGAAAACCGAGTTGGTAAAATCTTCAGTTTTAACTTTCTACAGATCCTTATTACCAGGCCTACCTCTTGTGTATCTGTCTCTAGACCTCACAATATCGGTGAGATCTCTTCTCTTTTGTTTCAGGGCAGGATCCATTTTTTGGTTACAGTCTTTTAAAAAATACCCTGATTCCGCTGATAACACAGACCTGATCTGCCCCCGTGATAATCAATTAGCACAATCACTTTTGCACTTTATGTTTTTCGGTAAATTGTACAGTCTAACGGGTAAGCACCTTTATCCAGCCTTTGCTACTCAAGCTTGGTTTTCAACAGTGAAGAGTAGCCTTGCTCCACTTACAGTTTTTAAGCTCATACAACATTTTTTATTTTGTGACTGCTTTTCAGAAAGCAGCCATTTGGGCTAGAAAAACTATGAATGGCGAACTTGCTTGCATTAAACCTTCCCCTTCTGTTGGACGGTGTTCATTTGAGATGTTTTCTCTTCTATTTCTAGTATTAGCTATGAGCACATGGCAGACCCTACTCCTATCTTGCTTGATAATTGTGTATTTGTGATTTGTGTCTATGTTGGGGTCTTTTTTAACCTGGTTATATGATGAACTCAGAGACCTAAAATGCACTGATGTAACGACACTTTGATACATTTTAAAACAAATGGAAATCTGGATCAATACTTTTGTTACACTTGGGACTTGTATTATGTGCTTTTATGGTCTATTTTATTTGGCCCGAATAAAGAATTTAAAAAAAAGAAAAGAAAGAAAAGACCACAGTAGCGTACTGGCAGGTTTCCCCAGAGCACATTACCACAAATACTCTCCATCAATACTGACAATAAGGTGAAATTTCATCACATGGCAGTGGTTTCCATTGAGTAAGAAGGGGTCACTGGCCTAAAGAAGATAGTTGGGAACCTTTCCATCCCAAAGCAGGGTCTGTTGGGTTACAACCTAGACACTCTACTTGAACAAAGGTAGCAAGTTAGACTAATGTTGAAATGTTGGGTCTGCATAGTGGGTGTGTACAGTTACAAGGGCTCAGGCATCCTGTCAGGGAAGTCAAGGGAGGCTGGCACCCGAAACAATTTCCAGGTTTCCACAACCCAAAGAAAGGGCAAGAGGTGTGGGAAAGAAACCAGCTTAACACTTTCCATTGCCAAGAAGGAATCTGACTGCCTGGGGGAGGATCTGGATCCTAAAGGTCAAGAGACAAGCCAGAACTCTCTGAGCTGCATGGGTCAGGAGGACCCTCCAAGGAGAAATTCTGCCAAGTGCAGTGCAGTGTCCGACTTTTGAAGATCTTTGGTGCTAGGCTGAAGTCCAGGAGCAGGGGAACACCAGGGGATCCCACCTGATCTACTGGGAAAAGTGTTTCTCATACAAAATGCTGGGGACCCAAAACTCAGAGAACAAGAAGACTAGTGGTTCCCTAGCAGTATAGGGAATTCCACTTGAACGTACTCCATGACATCCACTTGACTGGACTTTTGGGGCAGACCAAAACCTGGGACGTGTTTGTCAACTACTTTTACTGGCCCTAGATGTCTGAGAAGGTGAAGAGGCTCTGTTGCTCCTGCACAATGGGTAAAGCAGGTATATGACAATAGAGCAATCCAAGGCTCTCCTGAACCCACAACCTGTGGTGGGACACCTTTTGAGAGGGTGAGGATTAACATTGTTGGGTACCGTCCTAAACTTAAAATAGCTTCAGGGAACTGATTCATCTTGGTGGACCATGCTACTAGATACCCTGAAGGAAGTCAGGTACTGGGGGTATGTTTACCAGAATAGGGTTCCCCGAAGAGGTAATAACAGACAGGGGGTCAAATGTCATCTATGATTCCTTGAAGGCTGTGGAGATGAGTGGGTGGTGACTAATAAGTTCACCACCCCTGATCATCCCCAAGCCACTGGGCTTGTGGTGAGGTTAACCGTCACCCTAAAAGGCATGATAATGTGGTTGCAATTCTGGAAAGACAGGCCTGTAAGAAAATTGTGGTTTTACAGGAATAAATGTCCAAAGAAGTCCTTAGTATCTTTGATTGATTTAGAACATCAGTATAAGAGTTTGATGTGATAAAAAACAGCTGACAGGTGTTTTGCTCCAAATGTGGCTGGCATGCCTAGGGCTTTCTCAAGGCACGGTATCAGAAGAGTGCAGCGTTTCAATCATGTTAGCCGCATTAGTCTCAAAAAGAGTGATAATGGGGTTGTCTGAGAAACTCAATAAGAAGTGGGATGTCCTAATAAGTGTAAGGGTGAAGTGTGTGAGTCTACCTTAGGGAATTAGTTGAAGAGCTTTGTATTTAGTTTCTTACAGAATTAATGGTGTGAGAAGGTTTTAATATAAATCAGGAGGTTGTTCCAAGTTTTGGGTGTGATGTAGGAGAATGCTAAACCTGTTATGATTTTGTGAATACGGGGTGTTTGTATGAGTGAGAATAAAGCTGAGACAGGCGCCTGGTGGGTTGGTGGAAGTGGAGTCAGTAATTAAGGTATGTATGTCTTATGTTGTTTAGTGCCTTGTTTGAATATCTGAGGAGTTGCAGTTGGTACCATTTATGTATAGGGATCCAGTGGAGTGCTCTGATATGTGCTGCGAGGTGGGTGTGCCATTGGATGTTAAGGATTAGCTTTTCTGTGGTGCTCTGGATGGTCTGGAGTTGGTGGAGGAAGTGGTTGGAGATTCCGGCATAGAGTGCGTTGCCGTAGTCTAGTCTACTTCTGATGAGGACTTCTGAGCGTCTGGCATTCCGGTATATCCATTAGACCATCTTGGGAAGCATATAAAACCAGTCATGTTGAGTTTGTCATCATGGATGATTCCTAGGTTTCTTGTGTGTTTGGTTGGTGTGGGTCCAAGTCCTGGTGGCCACCAGTGGAATCCCAGGGGGAGTTTTTGTTCCAAAAGATGAAAAGTGTAGTCTTATCTGTGTTGAGTTTCAGGCAGTTGGTTTTCATCCACTCAACTACGATGATCATGCAGTCAGAGAAGTTGGTTCTTGTGGTTGTGGACTTATTGGACAGTGATAGGGTGAGTTGGGTGTCATTGGCATATGAAATGTGATTTGATGATGTTGGTGATCTGACTTCTCGGTAGTGGTAGGTTGGCCTGACTGGGGGAGCTAAGGAGAGATTTGTATTCCCCACTCCTAAATCCCACTTCCAATTTAAGGTAATTCCCTTTGGATTGAAGAATGTTCCTGTCACCTTCCAGGGGCTGGTGAACATAGTGCTGTCTCGGCTAGAGACCTTTACTGCAAGATATCAGATGATATTGCTGTCTTTATCTCCACCTAGCAGGAACACCTGACCCACCTCAATCAAGTGCTTCAGACCCTGCAACTGGCAGGACTGACTATCGAGGGCAGCAAGTGCCAGCTAGAGCAGGGTTTGTTAGTGCACTTGGGCCACCAAGTTGCAGTTTCTCCAATTCGAGATCCAGACTTTCGAGGTCAGAGCTTTCCTGGGTCTGACAGGTTACTACAGAAAGTTTGTCAAGAGGTGTGGCAACATTGGAACCTTTCCCAACAGAGCTGACTTCAAAGAAGAAGCCTAAGAAGGTCATATGGAGTAAGAAATGTTAATAGGCATTTGAAGCCCTGAAAGAGGCGATGTGTATAACACCTGTACTCAAGAAACCTGATTGAAATCATGTTCAAACAAATGTTTCAGTACAAGTGGTGGAGCAATGCAATCACAGATTCATTAAGATGATCAGGATCACCTAGTTGCCTTTATTAGTAGGCAGCATCTCCCCAGAGAGCAGTTTTTGAGTACTGTAGAGAGGAAAGCCTTTGCTTTAGTTTGGGTACTGAAGAAGCTGAGACCCTACCTGTGTGGGACTCACTTCCAGGTTCAAACTGACCACAGGCCTCTCAGATGGCTCTTGCAAGTTAGAAGGGAAACACTTCAAACTGCTGAGGTGTTCCTTCTTTTCTGCCGGTTATGGACTCAACAGATGGGCGTAACTCATATATTTTTGGTGAGGATAATAACACAAAATGACAGCAAATTATGCAAGAGCACACCGCAGAATCAGGTGAGAAGCATTACCAAGCATTTGGCACTATTTTCTTAATGCAAAATTAGCCCTTGTGCCCAATTTAGACCTGAGAATGTATTTTGCGCCAATCAAAGAGTACTAACAGCAGTAGAATGCAAACAGAACATGAACCCAAAGAGCAGCAGCCAGCAGCTCTACACACTTGGTATGTTTGTTGTTGCTATGCTCCTGCAGATGGAGTTTGGTGCCACATTGCTCATAATTATGTGAACGTGCATATTCACATAAAAGAGCAATGCATAATTACCAAAATCACTTCAATTACTTTGGCATGATAAAAATTTTACCCAGCCTTCCTAAACTGTGGAGCACAGAGTTTAGGATGGCCATACCAAAATACAGATAACCATTCCAAAATACAGATAACCATTCTATGTTCTCTGCTTGGATGATAAGAGCTGTCAAAGGAATGGCTGAGTTGCACCTCACATTACATCTGGAGGGTGGCCAAGTAGGAAATTCCTTTTTTGCATATTCACCCCCATTTTTTAAATCGTGATGCTGACTTTTTGACTCCATGTACTGGGACTCTGCTAACCAGGTCCAAATGCATAAACTATGACCCCTAAAACGTGTTGAAAATGGCTACACTCTTAATTGACATATTTAACTTACCTATAAATCCCTGGTATATGTCAAAAATGTACCAAGGGCCTGAAAGTTAAATATCACTAGTAGACTGCAGCATCCATTCTGCCACTCACTACACTAAAAGTGCAAGCAGGTCTACAGGCCAACCAGTGTAGCCTGTCTTTGAAGTTTGAAAAATTCAACCTGTCAAAATAACTCCTTTTAAGAGCCCTAAACACTCCTTTTTAATATTAGTAAGTCACCCCTAACAGACTTTAATGCTTTCAAGGCAAATGTATATTATTTAAAAGCAGGACATGTAAATATTTAATGTTAAACATGTCCTTACAGTGGCAAAGCCTCCAAGGCTATGTTCATTGTAGCAGGGTTAAATATTCATTGGGATACAATATCAAAATTCATTTATTAGGTTATGGCTGCAAAGTGCATTCTTGGACCTTTTAACAAGCCCAATTCATTGGTAAAGTAGGACTTTTAAAGCATATTGTATACAAGTTACTTATAAAATTAGCCTGGTTCTTGCCTATAACATCTAGAAGCCAACTTGCTTGAGCTACCATTGGTCACACAGGATCTCATAGGCCATTTGGTGAGGTGTGAACTTTCTCTTAGAGCTATGAAAAAGGCTTTGGGTGTGGGGATCTTAATTAACTCCAAAGAGGCTTACCCTATCGAAGGCAGATGTAGCTAACACCTGGGACTACCCCTCCCCTTTGGCCCTCTAGTCAGCCAGGCTTCAATCCCAGTGGGAGAGAAGCTGCCCCAAGAACTTATTTTGAGGGACCATATAGGAAGGGTTGCACATTTCCTTGGACACACTTTTAGGATGGGCACAGCTTCTCTACACAGGGAAAGAAAGGTTCCACCATTTGGGTTTTGGTAGAGAAGGACAAGCTGGGAGTGGTTGCAGTAGGGCACACTGGAACTGCTACAAACGTAAATAGGGTTACCTCTGGTGAATGTTCCCTATTTGTTAGAGAGGAGCAAGGATTCACCCAAACCCACAGGCAGGTGCCAGACATAAATGTGAAACACATAGCGGGCACCCTCTTCAGAACACTACTGGACCTGTGGAAGGCAGAAGAAAGACTACACTTGCTGTTGAGACTGTGAAGAGACCTGAAATGCTGGACCTGCTCTGACTTGTACCCAGGACAAAGAAGTGGAGTCCAAGGGTTGTTGGTCGACCTCCTGTTTACAAACTGCTAGAAGCCCCTTTCTGAAGGGTCCAGCTGACCAATATCAACTGGACCTGCCTTAGACCTTGCTGGTGGCTTCTGATGAGGTGAGTCTTGACCCCCAAAGTGCTGTTTCTGAGGTCCTAGACCTTTTGTTGCGCCAAAGTGTATTCTTCCTACCATCCTCAAAAAACTGAAACTTAGAAACTTCTTGACTCCAAAGACCTATGAAGGTCTGGGGCAAACAAGACTATTTAATCTGATTTTGTTGTGTTGCTGCTGTGTCCAAGATTCAAGTTGCTCCTGCTCTGAAGTCAGTAGCAGCAAATCTGTTTCAGCAGAAATTTGGGGAGAGGTTAGCTAGTCTTGTGGGACCATGTACTGTTGAAGGTTCCAACCTTGCCCTGTTTGAGTAATCTGAGCTCCAAAAAAGTTACTAATCCCAAACATAGAAATCTTCACCTGGAGAAGGTACCAAAAGCATCCGATCAATAAAGAAACCTAATTGTGTGCACATTTCTAATTTCTCGGCTCTGGACGTTTCTTGCAAAAGTCAAAGTTTACCCTGGGACCGCGTCCAACAGCTATCCCATCTCCGCAGCAGACTTTTGCCTTGACCCACTAAGGTTTTTTTGACTTCCATTTCAGAGACTAAGGGCCTTATTTAAATGTAGACAGTAAGCATATGTGCCTCTCCCCAACATGATGGATCGCCTTTCAATTTGAAAGTGGGTGAACAATAGTTTTGACCACATTAGATACTGCACCATCTCTTTTATGTCCAAACTTCTCTGCAGGTCTAACAGTTTAAGGGCCATTGGAGATTTAGCTATCTGTCTTTCCGTCCAATTAGGATGGATGGACATATAGCCGTTTTTTACTGCCTGTCGTTGCCAGGCAAACCCTGACTGTATGGGGTGGTAAAAAACAACCGCCAGGCAAGGGGAAATTGTTTTTTTATTCTCAAACACAAAAACCCACTTTGAGTTTTTGTATTTGAAAGTAAAAAACCTTGGAACATTTTCCGTATGGCTCCATCATGTTGGACGGAGCCGTAGAGCAGACTTACAATGCCTTCACATAAATCACCTTGATGGTGGTTACTGTGAATGCTAGAAATGCCCTTCGGCCCGATGGACATATCAAAATTTGGCAGTCAGGAGCTTAACTAGGGCAAAAGAGAATAGTTGCCCTAGTGTTAAATGGCTTGACCGCGAAGAAATAAATTGGGCTCTAAGTCACAAGGTAAAACTTCTGATGGGATGAACCAGGTTCCTGCATGATGGCCAGCCTTAATTTACGCCTAAGTACCGGTCAAGTGCAACCAGATGACTGTGATTGGCCCTTAACTCTTTTTGCATTATTTTTATGTACAACTTTAAAAATTCATATCTCTGGTTCTTCTTTTTTAACTTATTTTATTATTATTGTCCTTTGGTCATTACATTATTCTCAATTTGTATAAATGAGAGTGTGATTTTTGTTGTGTTGTTGTTTTTGACTTTTTACCTGTTTTATGCTTTACACATTTTCTTAAGTTAAGCATGTCTGCTCTGTGCCATAGCTACCAGAGGTTAATCTCACATTTAAATTTCAATTTCAATTCATGAAGCTTTATTCGGTGCATAAAGCACAAAACAGAATATAACAATCCATTAAAAACACACATACATTTCCTAATTCATGAGCTAATTCTACAATTAATATTAACAATCAAAATGCATTAAAAATACATACTTTTCCTGGAGTTGATGCATTGGTTTAAAAACATTGCAGTATAAAAACAGATGTCTGCCGATTGCAAGTTAAAAATTAAAGTCATAGCATGTTTAACTGTACGTACACCATATTTGACAAACATGGGTTTCAAAAAAGTAATACGAAAATTTGTGTACAGTTTACAAAACAGCAGAAAGTGCAAAGTGCTCTGAATGGATACACCATCACACATACATGGCCCAATTGGATGTTTCTTGATATTTGGGTGGGCCACTAAATATTGTGCCATACCAAATCTAAGTCTGGTTAGCACAAATGTATGTGAATGCCTAGTTACCATGGTTAAGTATGAAGGAAAACCTTCCACTGAGCTTTATCTGTTGTAAAACATGACAGTGGACATAGATCCAGTGGCAAAAGCCTGCTTCCTCCCCGCATATGCCAAGAATATACTTTTCATTTCAGCTTTAGGTATCCTTGATGCTGCACTGGGATCAATTAAAATGTTCAAGTTAAAAATGTCTGAAAAACAGGCAACGACATATTTAACCCAAAGTATCTCTAGATATTTATCCAATTATAAACAGTCCTCAATAATTGATCTGTTAAAGGACTTCTCATCCTTCAGCCAAATTGATCGCCAAATCATCAATGGCCTAAGGGATAATACATCATTTAAATAATTGGTGGCTAGTTCTCGATGACTCAATTCAGTTGGAGCTGAAGTGGGCAAAAATAGGAGCTTTTTTAGAAAGAAATTTTCCTCCAGCTGTAAATTATGGACGCAGCTGTGGCGCTATAGTAACACATCTAGCCTGGTAAATCTTGAGCATATCCCTCGTACGACGATCCCCAACCTTCGCAGCAAATGTATAGATACCATGGGCATTTTTTGCCATTTTGTTCCGAATGTTGTTAAATTCATTAGTCCATTTCCTGTCTTTAGAGAAGGTAATACCTAGGTAACAAAATTTGTCAAACTGCTGCAACCTTTCACTGTCTATAAAAAAGCCATTTGACAATTTACTTTTGGCCCCACAGGTCATAATGTGTGTTTTCCCTTCAATAATTACTAATTTTCTGCCTTTAATAAAGGAAGAAAAACTGTCCATTAATCGCTGTAATCCCACAGGGGTTCTAGAGAATAAAACAACATCAGCGGCGTATAATAACACCGGTACAGGGACACCTTTAATCTGGGGGGCATCTGCATTACCCTTTTTTAAAATAGCATCAATTCCATTAATAAATAAGATAAATTGGAGGGGGGCCAGTACGTAGCCCTGCCTAATTCCTCTTTCAACACTGAATTTTGGAGTGCATTCTCCTTTAGTTCCAAAGCGCACACTAGTTTGCAGTTTCTCGTACAGCCTAGCAAGAAAGAAAATTATACCATCAGGTGCCCCTAACTTCAACAAGGTTGGCCATAAGATAGAATGGTCTACCATGTCGAATGCACTTCTCAGGTCTGCAAAGCAGAGGTACAGGGAGCCCGGTTTTGCTTCTGTATATTTCCCGATCAGTAAATCAAGGTTGATGCACTGATCGAGTGTACCCCGACCCTTCCTGAATCCATACTGGCTGTCAGCCAGAATGCCATCCTGCTCCACCCATTCCTCTAATCTCACCAGCATGACTCTACTCATGATCTTAACTGAGGAGTCAAGGAGAGAAATGGGGCGATAATTTTTAGCGTCAGACCTACTTCCCTTTTTGTAAATGGGCACTATAATCGAGTCTCCTCAGGTTGCAGGGGCCTCAGTACACACGGCTGCATTAAAAACCGTGGTCAAAAGAGGTCCCCAAACCTCTGGTGCAGCTTTGTAAACGTCTATAGGCACGCCGTCCAGGCCCTGGGCTTTCCCTCCCTTGCTAGCACATTTAAATTGCTGAAACCATTCCTGTATCTAGCAGGAGAAGTAACATTATTCCTTCTGGTGAACTACCATCCATCCCAACTAATTATTCACTTACAGTCACCAGGGAGTATTCGGAATAAGGTCAGCCAACTACCTTCAGATTTGTCCCACTATCCTTGCGATCAAATTGAATGGCGGAAATACATAATACAAAAGACATCCACAAGTCTGCAAAAGAACATGTATTCCTAGCCCACCGGTATCAGGTGTCAAAAATGAAATATTTCTCCACTTGAAAATTCAGTCAGGTGGTAAACAAACCTACTTGCCATGGCCTCAATATTGCTGGAACCGGTAATCTATTCCCGGTTTTAGTTTACAGCTTAAATCCTTTCAATGGTGTGATTTGCAGTCTGTCACTTGAACAGACCAGGAGGTATTCTGCCCTCACTGAAATGTGAAAACCGTCTCATGATCTGGCAGCATATTTAACTGTGTACTCTCTAGTTGGTTGATATAGCATACTGCCAAAAGGTTCTCCATCCAAAAGAGAATGCAACTTTGTGTTTGCAACAGGTTTTCACTTCAAAGTAGCCTGCTAAAAGCTCCAAGCAATTAAGGCGCAGTTTTGTTTCTTGCTATGACTATGGACCTCCTGTTTTCATGTCCACACAATATTCCTGAAGGTAAACTAGAACATTTAGTCTAAACTTAGACTAAATGTCTAGCCCTGTAACATCCACCCTGAGTGTGAACATGAAGATTGTACTCGTAAATGCCCTTTGTGAATTGCCAAAGATGGGAACTTAGAAGTCCTGCTGGCCACCAGTGGAGTCCCAGGGGGAGTTTTTGTTCCCAAAGATGAAAAGTGTAGTCTTATCTGTGTTGAGTTTCAGGCAGTTGGTTTTCATCCACTCAACTACGATGATCATGCAGTCAGAGAAGTTGGTTCTTGTGGTTGTGGACTTATTGGACAGTGATAGGGTGAGTTGGGTGTCATTGGCATATAAAATGTGATTTGATGATGTTGGTGATCTGACTTCTCGGTAGTGGTAGGTTGGCCTGACTGGGGGAGCTAAGGAGAGATTTGTATTCCCCACTCCTAAGTCCCACTTCCAATTTAAGGTAATTCCCTTTGGATTGAAGAATGTTCCTGTCACCTTCCAGGGGCTGGTGAACATAGTGCTGTCTCGGCTAGAGACCTTTACTGCAAGATATCTGATGATATTGCTGTCTTTATCTCCACCTAGCAGGAACACCTGACCCACCTCAATCAAGTGCTTCAGACCCTGCAACTGGCAGGACTGACTATCGAGGGCAGCAAGTGCCAGCTAGAGCAGGGTTTGTTAGTGCACTTGGGCCACCAAGTTGCAGTTTCTCCAATTCGAGATCCAGACTTTCGAGGTCAGAGCTTTCCTGGGTCTGACAGGTTACTACAGAAAGTTTGTCAAGAGGTGTGGCAACATTGGAACCTTTCCCAACAGAGCTGACTTCAAAGAAGAAGCCTAAGAAGGTCATATGGAGTAAGAAATGTTAATAGGCATTTGAAGCCCTGAAAGAGGCGATGTGTATAACACCTGTACTCAAGACACCTGATTGAAATCATGTTCAAACAAATGTTTCAGTACAAGTGGTGGAGCAATGCAATCACAGATTCATTAAGATGATCAGGATCACCTAGTTGCCTTTATTAGTAGGCAGCATCTCCCCAGAGAGCAGTTTTTGAGTACTGTAGAGAGGAAAGCCTTTGCTTTAGTTTGGGTACTGAAGAAGCTGAGACCCTACCTGTGTGGGACTGCCTTCCAGGTTCAAACTGACCACAGGCCTCTCAGATGGCTCTTGCAAGTTAGAAGGGAAACACTTCAAACTGCTGAGGTGTTCCTTCTTTTCTGCCGGTTATGGACTTAACAGATGGGCGTAACTCATATATTTTTGGTGAGGATAATAACACAAAATGACAGCAAATTATGCAAGAGCACACCGCAGAATCAGGTGAGAAGCATTACCAAGCATTTGGCACTATTTTCTTAATGCAAAATTAGTCCTTGTGCCCAATTTAGACCTGAGAATGTATTTTGCGCCAATCAAATAGTACTAACAGCAGTAGAATGCAAACAGAACATGAACCCAAAGAGCAGCAGCCAGCAGCTCTACACACTTGGTATGTTTGTTGTTGCTATGCTCCTGCAGATGGAGTTTGGTGCCACATTGCTCATAATTATGTGAACGTGCATATTCACATAAAAGAGCAATGCATAATTACCAAAATCACTTCAATTACTTTGGCATGATAAAAATTTTACCCAGCCTTCCTAAACGGTGGAGCACAGAGTTTAGGATGGCCATACCAAAATACAGATAACCATTCCAAAATACAGATAACCATTCTATGTTCTCTGCTTGGATGATAAGAGCTGTCAAAGGAATGGCTGAGTTGCACCTCACATTACATCTGGAGGGTGGCCAAGTAGGAAATTCCTTTTTTGCATATTCACCCCCATTTTTTAAATCGTGATGCTGACTTTTTGACTCCATGTACTGGGACTCTGCTAACCAGGTCCAAATGCATAAACTATGAACCCTAAAACGTGTTGAAAATGGCTACACTCTTAATTGACATATTTAACTTACCTATAAATCCCTGGTATATGGTCCAAAATGTACCAAGGGCCTGAAAGTTAAATATCACTAGTAGACTGCAGCATCCATTCTGCCACTCACTACACTAAAAGTGCAAACAGGTCTACAGGCCTACCAGTGTAGCCTGTCTTTGAAGTTTGAAAAATTCAACCTCTCAAAATAACTACTTTTAAGAGCCCTAAACACTCCTTTTTAATATTAGTAAGTCACCCCTAACAGACTTTAATGCTTTCAAGGCAAATGTATATTATTTTAAAGCAGGACATGTAAATATTTAATGTTAAACATGTCCTTACAGTGGCAAAGCCTCCAAGGCTATGTTCATTGTAGCAGGGTTAAATATTCATTGGGATACAATATCAAAATTCATTTATTAGGTTATGGCTGCAAAGTGCATTCTTGGACCTTTTAACAAGCCCAATTCATTGGTAAAGTAGGATTTTTAAAACATATTGTATACAAGTTACTTATAAAATTAGCCTGGTTCTTGACTATAACATCTAGAAGCCAACTTGCTTGAGCTACCATTGGTCACACAGGATCTCATAGGCCATTTGGTGAGGTGTGAACTTTCTCTTAGAGCTATGAAAAAGGCTTTGGGTGTGGGGAGCTTAATTAACTCCAAAGAGGCTTACCCTATCGAAGGCAGATGTAGCTAACACCTGGGACTACCCCTCCCCTTTGGCCCTCTAGTCAGCCAGGCTTCAATCCCAGTGGGAGAGAAGCTGCCCCAAGAACTTATTTTGAGGGACCATATAGGAAGGGTTGCACATTTCCTTGGACACACTTTTAGGATGGGAACAGCTTCTCTACACAGGGAAAGAAAGGTTCCACCATTTGGGTTTTGGTAGAGAAGGACAAGCTGGGAGTGGTTGCAGTAGGGCACACTGGAACTGCTACAAATGTAAATAGGGTTACCTCTGGTGAATGTTCCCTATTTGTTAGAGAGGAGCAAGGATTCACCCAAACCCACAGGCAGGTGCCAGACATAAATGTGAAACACATAGCGGGCATCCTCTTCAGAACACTACTGGACTTGTGGAAGGCAGAAGAAAGACTACACTTGCTGTTGAGACTGTGAAGAGACCTGAAATGCTGGACCTGCTCCGACTTGTACCCAGGACAAAGAAGTGGAGTCCAAGGGTTGTTGGTCGACCTCCTGTTTACAAACTGCTAGAAGCCCCTTTCTGAAGGGTCCAGCTGACTAATATCAACTGGACCTGCCTTAGACCTTGCTGGTGGCTTCTGTTGAGGTGAGTCTTGACCCCAAAGTGCTGTTTCTGAGGTCCTAGACCTTTTGTTGCGCCAAAGTGTATTCTTCCTACCATCCTCAAAAAACTGAAACTTAGAAACGTCTTGACTCCAAAGACCTATGAAGGTCTGGGACAAACAAGACAATTTAATCTGATTTTGTTGTGTTGCTGCTGTGTCCAAGATTCAAGTTGCTCCTGCTCTGAAGTCAGTAGCAGCAAATCTGTTTCAGCAGAAATTTGGGGAGAGGTTAGCTAGTCTTGTGGGACCATGTACAATTGAAGGTTCCAACCTTGCCCTGTTTGAGTAATCTGAGCTCCAAAAAAGTGACTAATCCCAAACATAGAAATCTTCACCTGGAGAAGGTACCAAAAGCATCCGATCAATAAAGAAACCTAATTGAGTGCACATTTCTAATTTCTCGGCTCTGGACGTTTCTTGCAAAAGTCAAAGTTTACCCTGGGACCGCGTCCAACAGCTATCCCATCTCATAGATCCCATCTCCGCAGCAGACTTTTGCCTTGACCCACTAAGGTTTTTTTGACTTCCATTTCAGAGACTAAGGGCCTGATTTAAATGTAGACAGTAAGCATATGTGCCTCTCCCCAACATGATGGATCGCCTTTCAATTTGAAAGTGGGTGAACAATAGTTTTGACCACATTAGATACTGCACCATCTCTTTTATGTCCAAACTTCTCTGCAGGTCTAACAGTTTAAGGGCCATTGGAGATTTAGCTATCTGTCTTTCCGTCCAATTAGGATGGATGGACATATAGCCGTTTTTTACTGCCTGTCGTTGCCAGGCAAACCCTGACTGTATGGGGTGGTAAAAAACAACCGCCAGGCAAGGGGAAATTGTTTTTGTATTCTCAAACACAAAAACCCACTTTGAGTTTTTGTATTTGAAAGTAAAAAACCTTGGAACATTTTCCGTATGGCTCCATCATGTTGGACGGAGCCGTAGAGCAGACTTACAATGCCTTCACATAAATCACCTTGATGGTGTTTACTGTGAATGCTAGAAATGCCCTTCGGCCCGATGGACATATCAAAATTTGGCAGTCAGGAGCTTAACTAGGGCAAAAGAGAATAGTTGCCCTAGTGTTAAATGGCTTGACCGCGAAGAAATAAATTGGGCTCTAAGTCACAAGGTAAAACTTCTGATGGGATGAACCAGGTTCCTGCATCATGGCCAGCCTTAATTTACGCCTAAGTACCGGTCAAGTGCAACCAGATGACTGTGATTGGCCCTTAACTCTTTTTTGCATTATTTTTATGTACAACTTTAAAAATTCATATCTCTGGTTCTTCTTTTTTAACTTATTTTATTATTATTGTCCTTTGTTCATTACATTATTCTCAATTTGTATAAATGAGAGTGTGATTTTTGTTGTGTTGTTGTTTTTGACTTTTTACCTGTTTTATGCTTTACACATTTTCTTAAGTTAAGCATGTCTGCTCTGTGCCATAGCTACCAGAGGTTAATCTCACATTTAAATTTCAATTTCAATTCATGAAGCTTTATTCGGTGCATAAAGCACAAAACAGAATATAACAATCCATTAAAAACACACATACATTTCCTAATTCATGAGCTAATTCTACAATTAATATTAACAATCAAAATGCATTAAAAATACATACTTTTCCTGGAGTTGATGCATTGGTTTAAAAACATTGCAGTATAAAAACAGATGTCTGCCGATTGCAAGTTAAAAATTAAAGTCATAGCATGTTTAACTGTACGTACACCATATTTGACAAACATGGGTTTCAAAAAAGTAATACGAAAATTTGTGTACAGTTTACAAAACAGCAGAAAGTGCAAAGTGCTCTGAATGGATACACCATCACACATACATGGCCCAATTGGATGTTTCTTGATATTTGGGTGGGCCACTAAATATTGTGCCATACCAAATCTAAGTCTGGTTAGCACAAATGTATGTGAATGCCTAGTTACCATGGTTAAGTACGAAGGAAAACCTTCCACTGAGCTTTATCTGTTGTAAAACATGACAGTGGACATAGATCCAGTGGCAAAAGCCTGCTTCCTCCCCGCATATGCCAAGAATATACTTTTCATTTCAGCTTTAGGTATCCTTGATGCTGCACTGGGATCAATTAAAATGTTCAAGTTAAAAATGTCTGAAAAACAGGCAACGACATATTTAACCCAAAGTATCTCTAGATATTTATCCAATTGTAAACAGTCCTCAATAATTGATCTGTTAAAGGACTTCTCATCCTTCAGCCAAATTGATCGCCAAATCATCAATGGCCTAAGGGATAATACATCAGTTAAATAATTGGTGGCTAGTTCTCGATGACTCAATTCAGTTGGAGCTGAAGTGGGCAAAAATAGGAGCTTTTTTAGAAAGAAATTTTCCTCCAGCTGTAAATTATGGACGCAGCTGTGGCGCTATAGTAACACATCTAGCCTGGTAAATCTTGAGCATATCCCTTGTACGACGATCCCCAACCTTCGCAGCAAATGTATAGATACCATGGGCATTTTTTGCCATTTTGTTCCGAATGTTGTTAAATTCATTAGTCCATTTCCTGTATTTGGAGAAGGTAATACCTAGGTAACAAAATTTGTCAACCTGCTGCACCTTTTCACTGTCTATAAAAAAGCCATTTGACAATTTACTTTTGGCCCCACAGGTCATAATGTGTGTTTTCCCTTTAATAATTACTAATTTTCTGCCTTTAATAAAGGAAGAAAAACTGTCCATTAATCGCTGTAATCCCACAGGGGTTCTAGAGAATAAAACAACATCATCGGCGTATAATAACACCGGTACAGGGACACCTTTAATCTGGGGGGCATCTGCATTAGCCTTTTTTAAAATAGCATCAATTCCATTAATAAATAAGATAAATTGGAGGGGGGCCAGTACGCAGCCCTGCCTAATTCCTCTTTCAACACTGAATTTTGGAGTGCATTCTCCTTTAGTTCCAAAGCGCACACTAGTTTGCAGTTTCTCGTACAGCCTAGCAAGAAAGAAAATTATACCATCAGGTACCCCTAACTTCAACAAGGTTGGCCATAAGATAGAATGGTCTACCATGTCGAATGCACTTCTCAGGTCTGCAAAGCAGAGGTACAGGGAGCCCGGTTTTGCTTCTGTATATTTCCCGATCAGTAAATCAAGGTTGATGCACTGATCGAGTGTACCCCGACCCTTCCTGAATCCATACTGGCTGTCAGCCAGAATGCCATCCTGCTCCACCCATTCCTCTAATCTCACCAGCATGACTCTACTCATGATCTTAACTGAGGAGTCAAGGAGAGAAATGGGGCGATAATTTTTAGCGTCAGACCTACTTCCCTTTTTGTAAATGGGCACTATAATCGAGTCTCCTCAGGTTGCAGGGGGCTCAGTACACACGGCTGCATTAAAAACCGTGGTCAAAAGAGGTCCCCAAACCTCTGGTGCAGCTTTGTAAACGTCTATAGGCACGCCGTCCAGGCCCTGGGCTTTCCCTCCCTTGCTAGCACATTTAAATTGCTGAAACCATTCCTGTATCTAGCAGGACTAGTAACATTATTCCTTCTGGTGAACTACCATCCATCCCAACTAATTATTCACTTACAGTCACCAGGGAGTATTCGGAATAAGGTCAGCCAACTACCTTCAGATTTGTCCCACTATCCTTGCGATCAAATTGAATGGCGGAAATACATAATACAAAAGACATCCACAAGTCTGCAAAAGAACATGTATTCCTAGCCCACCGGTATCAGGTGTCAAAAATGAAATATTTCTCCACTTGAAAATTCAGTCAGGTGGTAAACAAACCTACTTGCCATGGCCTCAATATTGCTGGAACCGATAATCTATTCCCGGTTTCAGTTTACAGCTTAAATCCTTTCAATGGTGTGATTTGCAGTCTGTCACTTAAACAGACCAGGAGGTATTCTGCCCTCACTGAAATGTGAAAACCGTCTTCAGATCTGGCAGCATATTTAACTGTGTACTCTCTAGATGGTTGATATAGCATACTGCCAAAAGGTTCTCCATCCAAAAGAGAATGCAACTTTGTGTTTGCAACAGGTTTTCACTTCAAAGTAGCCTGCTAAAAGCTCCAAGCAATTAAGGCGCAGTTTTGTTTCTTGCTATGACTATGGACCTCCTGTTTTCATGTCCACACAATATTCCTGATTCACAAAGGTAAACTAGAACATTTAGTCTAAACTTAGACTAAATGTCTAGCCCTGTAACATCCACCCTGAGTGTGAACATGAAGATTGTACTCGTA
This sequence comes from Lissotriton vulgaris, assembly GCF_964263255.1. Classification (NCBI taxonomy): domain Eukaryota; kingdom Metazoa; phylum Chordata; class Amphibia; order Caudata; family Salamandridae; genus Lissotriton; species Lissotriton vulgaris. The sequence goes on from NC_141687.1 coordinate 730,526,879, forward strand.
AATTCCCTTTGTGAATTGCCAAAGATGGGAACTTAGATGTCTGGGCTAAGTTTAGACTAAACATATGAGTTTACCTTTGTGAATCAGGCTCAAAGTGTTCCCAGCACAACTGGCTGCGATCTGCATCTATCACTGTATCCGACCTTACCTCAAAGATGGCACATCCCTTTCAGGCTTCCAATGGACTAATCTGTTACTGCAACTCCACCTTGGCCTCATACGAACAGAGTGCTCTGTCCACAAATAAAAAGCCCTTCCGTACATACAGTATCTTAATTCTCGGCTGGGCACGATAATGAAGGAGCCCCAGAATCTGTGGTTAGGCCAACTGTTTTATTATTTCCTTGTGGGGTAACTCAATATTTTGCATGGGAAGTCTCAAGACTGCTTGAACTGAGTGTATTTTGAAACCCAGAAATTCCATCTCCTCTCCCAGAGTTAGAATGACTTCTGATCACAGACCTCAAATCATGTAAATTTGCATTTGCTGTCTCAACTTCCTGTCAAAGTACTCTCTTATCCACTGCAATGTAAGTAATATGTCATCCAGATATAGGATCATTCTTTTTCATCTGGATCTCAGAATATATGTCACAAGTTTACTACAACCACAGAGCGAAATACAAACCAAATTATAGGCAGGGAAACCACCAGACATGGGTTCTTTAGATCCGGACATGCCATCCAGTCTTCCTGAGGTAAGGTGTGTCTCAAGAGGTAAATTCCATCCAATTTGAAGTTGAAGATTCTCTGTCTTCCCCACTATGGTTAGCGCTGACCACTTCTCTCTCTTGAAGAGGAAAAGGGGAAAGTGCATCTCCTGTCCTGCCATAGTTTGCCATACATGTTCTCTTGGTTAAGACCTGTCTGATCTTTGAGGTGTGGAGTTCCCCCCCATAACTGCAGGGTCTCCAAATGTGTAAGTTTACTTTCGTGAATCAGGCCCTCAGAATTGATTTACATATGCAACTTGCACCCAGATGCTCAACAAATTGTGCGTTTATTATAACTGAGTTTTAAGAGGGGAATAAGTCAGAAATGAAAGGACCCGTGCTAATGAACCAATAAATGTTATTGAAAAAGTTCATGTGAAAACAGCATATTGAGCCCAAGCTACAGGAATTCCTTGCTACTGCAATGAATTATTTAGAACAAAGACAATTTGAAACATTAAATAATGAACATGCTGAACATTTTTAAAACATCTTTAAAATACAGCAGTGAAAGCAGAAAATGGCTTTCTTTACATGTACATCTACATGTAGAAATAGGTGAAAAGCTAAATAATGACATCTATTTAAATAGCACACAAAGTAATCACATTCATATGAAGATTATAAGACCTCCAGACAGCTGTTCATCCTCAGATGACAATGAGATAGCAAAACATCTGTTTATTTGTATCCTGTATAAAATAGACCCATGCCTTAATTTCATTGAATAATTTCACAACCATGGAGTAGGAGCTCAAGGTACTTCAAATGCCTCAACCTCCAAATTAGAGGTTCAGCATATTATCAAAAACATACCAAATTAAAGGCAATTGGACCGCATATAAGTGTTTATAAAATTGTATAAACTTATCTGCAAGGTTTTGTTTGAAGAGCATGCATGAACTATTTCATAGTTTTCTGAAGGAGGCTAAAAGCCTTTCATTTTGACCAGGAGCCAATAATAACATTATTGACAAAAAATATTAAAGATCAGGCATTCTGTTCCTCTCTTTGGTCATGAGTTTAGCTAAAAAGGCTGAGCTGATAGATACCTGTTCAGTATCAAGGCAAAAATAACTTTGCAAATAATAAAAGTGTAGTATATTTATTATTTTGTTTGTCACTGACCACAGAATTTCCTATTCCCTTCTTCTTGCCACGGTAGTCATGTATGTAGGATATTTGTTCAACAGTATCACTCGAGAATGAATAATAGCTAATTCAGTTGATGAAACTGCCAAATGTAGTGTCGTCTGATACCAGATACCTACAGCAAATATGACCAGCAATTGAATAGTGTTGGAATTATTTCTGAGACACCCATCAAGGAAATCCATTGTCTGCCTACTATTCAGGATGAAAAAATGTATTGTCCATATTCCTTCTTCTATGCAAGTAGTACAGGTTTTAAAATAGCTCTTATCCAGAGGACAGCTCTTATCCAGTTGCAAACATCCTTGTCTTTTTAGCTACTATTTTTTCAATCCTAAAAGAAATGAAAGTATGATTTACTTTTAATTGGAGTCCCCACATGTTTCAAACAATTAAATTAAACATGTATGTTAAAGTCAGTAGCGGCTGCTACCGGACCCTGCAGGGCGTTCAATGGGGTAGGAGAGGGGTAGTGGACTGTAACAAAAAAAGAAACCAAAAGAAAAAAAAGCCACTTACCTTGCTTCGCCCGGCCGCATCTCTACTCTGTCTTCTTCTTCCTGGCACGGGACGGCAGCAGGAAACAGCAGGAAGCTCCTAGGCTCCCCTGAGCCAATCACAATGCTGCAATGCAGCATTGTAATTGGTTTGAGCACCGTGGCTCGGCGCTCAGATGGGAACTTGGAGGCTTTGCATGTTCCTCACCAGGCTGTGTAATGCAGCCTGGTGGGGAATATGCAAAGTATGTATGATTGGCAGTCTTGCACACTTAAGGAATCCTTAGGTTTCCTATTGAGCAGTAGGGCGACGCTCCTCACCTTTAGCGGAGGAACCACCACTGGTTAGAGTTTTATGCTATGTAAATACACTACATTTCTAAAGCCCAAAAAATCTCGGAACAATATTTTATTAGCAGTTTCTGATCAATTCATTCTACTCTAGGTCCAAAGACCTTCACAGCGTTTTTAATTAGTACAGACATCTAATGTAATAAGGTTTTTATTTTATATAATATAATGTTATTGGCATTTCAGAACATAAACGCTATACAGAGCAAACAAATAAAGCAACTAAAAACAAGCTCCTGAGATGACTGGAGGAAAGCCCCCCTTGTAAAGGTATACAGAATAAGGATCAAGTAAGACCACAAATTAGATAACGTAGCTCCACAGAACAAAAGCATTGTCTCAGCTGCATGATGCACCCTACATGCCCGACTCTGCATCACAAGCCCTCGTTGAGAAGATCCTCGACAATGACGCAAGACCCCACATGGCAACTTTGCAGATCCTCAGAACTGATGCATTGCCTCGGCTGCGTAATGAATCCTCAGCACGAGACCTCTCAATTTTTTTAGGCATGAGCGGGAAATCCGTTACGCCCGCGGATTTGGCTGATTTTTGGGAAATCCGCAATCCGCGAATTTTGCGGATTTCCCGCAAAATCCGCAAAAAAAAATCAGCGGACATAACGGGTTCAAAAGTTGAACCCCCACTCATGTAACTATTTTACAATGGCGCCAGCAAGCTGCCAACGCCGTTGTAAAATAGTTACAAAGTTAGCTTTCACAGGAACCACTACATAAAACGAAGCAGGTGCTGCTTTATTTTACCTGTGCAAGCTAACTTTGTAACTATTTTACAACGGCGCTGGCAGCTTGCTGGCGCCATTGTAAAATAGTTACATCATACATGCCTAAATTTCATAAGAGCAAAGTGGGAGATTTAAAAAAAAAAAATCGGGAGAATGGGGCCTTGAATCGGGTTACTGGCATGTAAGGGCTTTGGAAGTGTGTTGTGTGCAGGATCGGACATTGAAACTCCAATGCGCGCAATGGCAGGCAGAGAGAGGGTGATGCAAGTGCTGTGCACCCCCCACCCGTGGGCTTTCCAGGGCGCACACACAGCCGGCATGTCTGTTACATGAGTAGGCTGGGCACATTGTGTTCGCACGGGTTTCTGCAAGTTCGCGAGGGTTTTGTACAATTTCGCAATTTGCGAAATTGTACAAAACCCTTGCGAACTTGCAGAAACCCGTGAGAACACAAAAAAAAAAATCCGCAAAATCCGCGAGAATTCGCGGATTTTGCGGATTTTCGCAATCCGCAAATTCGCAAATCCGCAAATTCGCGGATTGCCAATCTGCAAAATCCGCCCATGCTTTAATTTTTTGCAACCAGGAATTATGGTACACTTGTTCAGCAGGCCTAGCTGGGTCCCTGTAGCAGGCCTGTGCTCCATCGTGGTCGGCCAGAACATGTGACTTCATTCTGGTTTAGTGCAACCAGATATCCCACAGCTGACAATTTGTGCTTTTTGGTGCAATATTCACTGAAATCTTTAAAATTGCATTACTCTGCTTCTACTGATTTGAGTTTTGTTGTTTTGGTCTTGTTTTGTTTATTAAATATTAATCTTTGTTTCGAAATCTGGGGTAGGATCCTTTTGTGGTGTATTTTCACTGTGTTACTCTTTGAAGTGTTGCACACATATTTTACACATTGCCTATAATTTAACCCTGGCTGCTCTGTGCCAAGCTACCAGGGAGTTGAGCAAATGTTAATTTTGGGTTGCTTGTGACTTCACCACGACATGGATTGCGATTTCTGCAGGAGTAGGAAGCAGCAACCGAATTTCTTACACTTGCAAAGTTCCTATCAAACCATCATTCTGGCTTCTTTACTTTGAGCAGAAAACAACTTACTAAGGTATGGTACCAAACATAGCACAACATAAAGATTATGTTCTAAATATCATTAACAAAAATATTGCCCCATTGAAGTTAATAATAGAAAATGTACACCCAATGGGATGATATTTTTATATACAATATTCAGGAAAAAATATTTCTGTGACAGGATACTTTTGTGTTACATGTTGGCAAACGTTGTTCTGTGCTGGCATGCGCTGTTTCATCTAAGCGTGCCTTAGTGGGTTCTATGTTATTTTCATCTTTTAAACTTTGCATTCCACAAATGGCATTCCATGTTATGCAGTTCCTGTTGCTGAATCAGTCGTTTACCAACACCATTCAGTAATGAACTGCAAGGATGGAGGCCGTTTGAGGATGGGCTCATCGACTGAATTTCTTTCAAGTGGAATCAAGTATATCTAAAAACCTACCTGACTTCTTGTGGATTATATACATCACTGAAACATTCTTTTGGTGACATTATACTTGCACCCTTTTCCTGCTTATTTGGAGTCCACGTCAGCGGACGCGCTTCCGCCTCACACGCTCCTTAGAGTACGGCCACCCGGCTTGCTTGGTTTTGGGCGGGCCGCTGAAGCTCAGCAAGCAATCATCTTTGTCGGGGTAGTGCTGCCATTCGTCAATTTGCCTCAGTGGGTGGAGCGTTCCTTCAGGCTCTTCTCTTGATTGGAGGCAGAGACGACCTCCTACCTATCATGTGTTCCATCGCACCCAGCACTGCCACATGTCGTTTCCTTTTTGGAGGCTGGAGAAACCTCCGATTAAATGCGCGGATGCTGGGCAAACCTTCCATCATACATGTGCGCTGTTGATTTGGTTAACAGCTTCCCGTACACGCTGGGAGCTTGTTTTAAGCCTCCTTTCTTACTTATTATTTCCATTTCTCATTTCACTAATGTCTGGAGGAAATAATTCACATCAACAACCTCCAAAATATCTAGACAGTCCTGGGAACCCAAAACTGTTATGGAAACATTGGTTTAAAGTGTTCAAGAATTACTTAGAGGTCATTGATGGCGTGGAATACAGTTCTGCCTGGAAACAACTATACTATATGGCTGTTTGGGCACTGAAGGGCAAAACTTTTTGACAATCTACCTGCAATTGCTGCTCCCTGGGGAGAGGCTGGTGATACATGAAATGTTTTCATTGAGGCTGAGAAAAGACAGATTTTTTTTTACTGCTGAACCGAATATTGTTTTAGAGCGTTTAAAATGTTATTGCAGGAAACACTGTTCTGAAGAGAGCATTGAACAATATGTAGCCAGTCTTCATATTCTAGCCAGTACTTGTTGTTTCGAGAATGCTCGCAATCAATGCCTAAGGGATCAAATTGTCCATAATTGTTTTTCCAAAAAAGCACAGGAACATTTACAGTGTGCACCAATCCTACCCTGGAACAAATGGTTAAAATTGCTCAAGGCATAAGACGCTCTGTTACTTCTGTTAAGGCACTAACTAATGCATCTTCAGTACCTAATAATTTAAACAGCACAGAGATGAATGCTGCAGAGTGTTAGGATTATTAAATTTAGCAAACCAAATGCTTGTTACAGATGTGGTTCATACAATCACCTAGGTATATGGCCGGGATGCCCGCCACCCCCTCCCAACACCAATTCCCAATGGGAGATGACAGACACAAGTTTGAACTTTTGGAAGGCGGGGGGGAGTTACCCCCCCGGCCGTATTTATTAAAATATGAAACAAAATTTAAAACATTAAATAAAAGTTTCATGAATTATGTACAATTTTACATTTATTACATTTCGATGAAGACATGTTCTTTGGCTAACCTTAACAGATCTCTAATACAAAGGTTTCCTACCCGAGTCTAGCATCCTGAAAATGCATACATTCTAAATTAAAATTGTACATACTATGCATTAAGGGCCAACGGCAAGGTCTTAACCGGTGTCAGATCCCTACTACCAAAATCCCGCCCTCACGGTGTGAGTGGCGCATGCGCAGAGGACTTTACCCTCATTGCCAACTGTAACTTCCCTTGTCATGGGGGCCCCCTTTTCACTTGACGCCATCTTAAAGGTCGTCCGAGTCTCTGGCAGCACAGTTCTGGGTGCGTTGGAGCTTCTGTAGGGTATAATCCGGGGCTCCCAAGTATAGGGCGTTATTAAAGTCCAAACGAGATTGGATAAGGCCCTGTATAATAATCTGTTTGGCCTCGAAGCAGAGGAGGGGGAGGACTTTCTTGATCACTCTAAGGAGGCCAAAACAGGTGGCTGAGATCTTAGTGGCCTGTGTGTTAAGGCTCAGAGACTTGTCAAGCCAAACACCTAAGCTTTTGATGTTGTCTCTGGGGGGTGGGGCCACTCCCATGCTTGGTGGCCAGATCGGCTCTATGGAGATGGGGGAAGCTGTGCCCAGGATCATCAGCTCAGTTTTATCGTCGTTTAACTTCAGGCATGAGCTCATCATCCACTTCTTTACGTCCTCCAGACAGGCCGCTAGGTCTGGTGGCGCCTGGAGGCAGTGTCTGTACGGTTTCCAGTGTTATCAGGGGAAAGGACTCCAAGCACTTGGTTGAGTTTGAAGTCAGGTGCGGGTTTTGGCCAGGGGAGTCAGTGGAAGGATTGGGAAAGGAGAGATAAATTTTATTGATTTTTTGGAAGAAGAATTCCGCCAGATCATTGCATTTAGTCGGTGAATTGTTGTTATCTGTGATCGGAGGCGGGGGTTTGATCAGGGAGTTGACTATGCAGTAGATTTCTTTGGATTTGGATTTTGCCGTAGTTATTTTAAGATTGTAGAAGGCAGCTTGCGAAGATTTGATAGCCAATTTATAGTTCCTGATCATTTCCCTGTAGGTGGCTTTTTCTTCAGGGTTGTATGAAGTGCGCCACTTTCTCTCCTGTCTTTTACAGAGACGTTTATGGTTCCTAAGCTCTTCTGTGTACCAGGGAGCTGTTTTGCTGTGTCTCTTAGATTTTGGTGCGTGTTCTGGGAGGACCTGGTCCAGAGAGGTGGTTATCCATTCTTCGTATTTTTTATTGTTGGAGGTTGGTTCTTGGGAGAGGGAGGGTCTCGTGGTACATAGAGCTTGTGCCCAGTTGTCAATGGGGAGTTTAGACCAGTTACGAGTTTTTCTTATAGTAAATAAGGAGGAGGGTGGTTTACTCGTGGTCCAGTTGAAGGCTATTAAAAAGTGGTCTGACCAAGGAAGTCTGGTTATGTTACCCACTTTAAGCTGGTCGCAGTTGCTGAAGATTGGGTCCAGCAGATGTCCCTTTTCGTGTGTGGCTGATGGAACTCGTTGCTCGAGTTGACATGCGGCCAGGCTTGACTGGGTCTCTTGTGCCGACGGGTCTAGTGGGTTGTCGAAGTGAATGTTGAAGTCTCCGAGTAGGGAGAAGTTGGAGGTCAAAATTGCCGCTTGTTCCGTCGAGGGCTCACGAGCAACGAGTTGGTGCAGCCTTCAGAGCACAGGAACAAGAGGACGCTTCTTCGGATTCCCGCTCTATTTATCTGTCTGCGGGAGGGCGGGGACCCTCCTCCGGTACGCCTACTGGGCGTGGTCTTCCGTGCGGGTGTCTAGGACAACTCCTCTTGGGCGGGAAAGGGCGCGCCCCGGCTACGCCACTTCGGGCATACCAGCCGAGCCACGCCTCCCGCCCAAAATGGTTACCCGGGGGGATTGGGGCACCCAACCATACGTTCTGGGGGACCGAGTGGTCACCCCTTTCCATATGGCCGGGATGCCCGCCACCCCCTCCCAACACCAATTCCCAATGGGAGATGACAGACACAGGTTTGACCTTTTGGAAGGCGGGGGGGAGTTACCCCCCCGGCCGTATTTATTAAAATATGAAACAAAATTTAAAACATTACATAAAAGTTTCATGAATTATGTACAATTTTACATTTATTACATTTCGATGAAGACATGTTCTTTGGCTAACCTTAACAGATCTCTAATACAAAGGTTTCCTAGCCGAGTCTAGCATCCTGAAAATGCATACATTCTAAATTAAAATTGTACATCCTAGCATTAAGGGCCAACGGCAAGGTCTTAACCGGTGTCAGATCCCTACTACCAAAATCCCGCCCTCACGGTGTGAGTGGCGCATGCGCAGAGGACTTTACCCTCATTGCCAACTGTAACTTCCCTTGTCGTGGGGGCCCCCTTTTCACTCGACGCCATCTTAAAGGTCGTCCGAGTTCCCGTGTAAGGTATCTGTAGGAAGGACAGCGTGGACTCCCCCCCATCCCCACACTCTCTATCCGCCGTCGCAGATATCCGGCCCCCGGGAAATTCGTAGGAGGGGCATCTAGCCGCCTCCCCCCTGGGAAGGGCCTATGGCCGTCTCCCCCTAGGCGACCCATCCTTAGTGGGTGCCGCCTCCCCGTGGAAGGGGCCAATGGCCGCCTCCCCCCGGGCGCTCCCATCCATTCTGGGTGGCGCCCCCCTCTAGGGACCTTGAAATTACTGCTCACCGATCATGACCTTACCGCCACAGGCCGGATAGTTGACCGACTATCCGCCCCCCCCACTCCTCCTAAAGGTCATGCTTCCTCAAACCCCTTAGCCATGCTATGAAGTCTCCTATGAGTAAATCATTCCCCTCCCTGGACAGGTGAACCCCATCATTCAGATACATGTGATCACCCCGAATACACCAGTGAGGAATGCTATGCAACTGCGCGGAGCGAAACAATTTCCCAATTTTATTGTTAACCCTTTTCACTGAGTGGTTCAACGCTGACACTGAAAGCCCCCCCCCCCCAAATCCTCTTGGGGATCATGTGGGACCAGGCAATCGTGCACCCCGGGACCTTTTTAGCCAACCAGCTAACTACCGACGGGATGTGTTCTAATAACACTCGTCTTCCCAGTTTCACCAAGTCATTGCCCCCCAGGTGTACTATGACTACAGATGGCGGTGACCTTTGCCGCCCTAAAAGACCCTCAAAAAATGATTGAAATTGGTCAAAACAGAGCCCGCCCTTCCCATGGAAGGTCACTCTGTACCCGTATTCCCCAGATGCGTGAGTCGCGTCACCTGCCTTGAATACGTCCCCGGCACGCCTCACATATGAGTGGCCCACGACCCATACCACTCTCTCTCCAGTCGGTGATCCTTGACCGCTGGTCTCCCGATGTTGGGTCGACTTCCAATTCCGCCCCGCGTGACAGGCTCGTGAAACTGTAATTCAAACAAAAGACAAGAAGCGTGAGTGCATGTCAATTGATCTTTACAACATGTGCAATCGCACATACCTTTTGAAGCAATTCGAGGACCAACGGCCTAGCTGTTTTACTTCCTCCGCACTCTGACCCCGGGCTGTAGCCTCAGTAGCAGCCCCTATCCTAAATGAGTGGGTCCCAAAATCGCACGGGTCCATGCCCGCGGCAGCGATCGACAGTGCTAGCACCCTGTGAAACTGAAATCTCGTCAGTGGGGTGCCATCATTGTGCCTAAGCAAGCCCCCCCCCCATGTAGCCGTCCTCACTGCCAAGTATTCCTCTATTTAACAACAAGGGGTGGTGATGGACAGAGTTTCTGAATTAAGCAGAATACTCTTACCCAGTCAAGAGATCAGGGCTAGATCCAACACCGTTTTTTAGCTCACTGCACCATCCCAGCTCAGAACCTGGCTATATGCAAATTAGTCTGTTCCTGTCCCAGTGCATGATGGGAACAGGGCAAACCAAACTACCAAGCCAATTCTTACACTGGGAAGGAAACAAGCTTCCGGGGACCGGTTGCTGGCATTTCAGCCGTCGTCGGCCCGGCTTGCTTGAATCCTGATGGTGCAATGAGCAAGGGACTTACATCTGAGTATACCCTTCCACGCTTAGGGTGGACAAAATATTTAACAACAAGGGGTGGTGAATGACAGAGTTTCTGAATTAAGCAGAATACTCTTACCCAGTCAAGAGATCAGGGCTAGATCCAACACCGTTTTTTAGCTCACTGCACCATCCCAGCTCAGAACCTGGCTATATGCAAATTAGTCTGTTCCTGTCCCAGTGCATGATGGGAACAGGGCAAACCAAACTACCAAGCCAATTCTTACACTGGGAAGGAAACAAGCTTCCGGGGACCGGTTTCTGGCATTTCAGCCGTCGTCGGCCCGGCTTGCTTGAATCCTGATGGTGCAATGAGCAAGGGACTCACATCTGAGTATACCCTTCCACGCTTAGGGTGGACAAAATATTTAACAACAAGGGGTGGTGATGGACAGAGTTTCTGAATTAAGCAGAATACTCTTACCCAGTCAAGAGATCAGGGCTAGATCCAACACCGTTTTTTAGCTCACTGCACCATCCCAGCTCAGAACCTGGCTATATGCAAATTAGTCTGTTCCTGTCCCAGTGCATGATGGGAACAGGGCAAACCAAACTACCAAGCCAATTCTTACACTGGAAGGAAACAAGCTTCCGGGGACCGGTTCCTGGCATTTCAGCCGTCGTCGGCCCGGCTTGCTTGAATCCTGATGGTGCAATGAGCAAGGGACTCACATCTGAGTATACCTTCCACGCTTAGGGTGGACAAAATATTTAACAACAAGGGGTGGTGATGGACAGAGTTTCTAAATTAAGCAGAATACTCTTACCCAGACAAGAGATCAGGGCTAGATCCAACACCGTTTTTTAGCTCACTGCACCATCCCAGCTCAGAACCTGGCTATATGCAAATTAGTCTGTTCCTGTCCCAGTGCATGATGGGAACAGGGCAAACCAAACTACCAAGCCAATTCTTACACTGGGAAGGAAACAAGCTTCCGGGGACCGGTTTCTGGCATTTCAGCCGTCGTCGGCCCGGCTTGCTTGAATCCTGATGGTGCAATGAGCAAGGGACTCACATCTGAGTATACCCTTCCACGCTTAGGGTGGACAAAATATTTAACAACAAGGGGTGGTGATGGACAGAGTTTCTGAATTAAGCAGAATACTCTTACCCAGTCAAGAGATCATGGCTAGATCCAACACCGTTTTTTAGCTCACTGCACCATCGCAGCTCAGAACCTGGCTATATGCAAATTAGTCTGTTCCTGTCCCAGTGCATGATGGGAACAGGGCAAACCAAACTACCAAGCCAATTCTTACACTGGGAAGGAAACAAGCTTCCGGGGACCGGTTTCTGGCATTTCAGCCGTCGTCGGCCCGGCTTGCTTGAATCCTGATGGTGCAATGAGCAAGGGACTCACATCTGAGTATACCCTTCCACGCTTAGGGTGGACAAAATATTTAACAACAAGGGGTGGTGATGGACAGAGTTTCTGAATTAAGCAGAATACTCTTACCCAGTCAAGAGATCAGGGCTAGATCCAACACCGTTTTTAGCTCACTGCACCATCCCAGCTCAGTACCTGGCTATATGCAAATGAGTCTGTTCCTGTCCCAGTGCATGATGGGAACAGGGCAAACCAAACTACCAAGCCAATTCTTACACTGGGAAGGAAACAAGCTTCCGGGGACCGGTTTCTGGCATTTCAGCCGTCGTCGGCCCGGCTTGCTTGAATCTTGATGGTGCAATGAGCAAGGGACTCACATCTGAGTATACCCTTCCACGCTTAGGGTGGACAAAATATTTAACAACAAGGGGTGGTGATGGACAGAGTTTCTGAATTAAGCAGAATACTCTTACCCAGTCAAGAGATCAGGGCTAGATCCAACACCGTTTTTTAGCTCACTGCACCATCCCAGCTCAGAACCTGGCTATATGCAAATTAGTCAGTTCCTGTCCCAGTGCATGATGGGAACAGGGCAAACCAAACTACCAAGCCAATTCTTACACTGGGAAGGAAACAAGCTTCCGGGGACCGGTTTCTGGCATTTCAGCCGTCGTCGGCCCGGCTTGCTTGAATCCTGATGGTGCAATGAGCAAGGGACTCACATCTGAGTATACCCTTCCACGCTTAGGGTGGACAAAATATTTAACAACAAGGGGTGGTGATGGACAGAGTTTCTGAATTAAGCAGAATACTCTTACCCAGTCAAGAGATCAGGGCTAGATCCAACACCGTTTTTTAGCTCACTGCACCATCCCAGCTCAGAACCTGGCTATAAGCAAATTAGTCTGTTCCTGTCCCAGTGCATGATGGGAACAGGGCAAACCAAACTACCAAGCCAATTCTTACACTGGGAAGGAAACAAGCTTCCGGGGACCGGTTTCTGGCATTTCAGCCGTCGTCGGCCCGGCTTTCTTGAATCCTGATGGTGCAATGAGCAAGGGACTCACATCTGAGTATACCCTTCCACGCTTAGGGTGGACAAAATATTTAACAACAAGGGGTGGTGATGGACAGAGTTTCTGAATTAAGCAGAATACTCTTACCCAGTCAAGAGATCAGGGCTAGATCCAACACCGTTTTTTAGCTCACTGCACCATCCCAGCTTGTCTCCTTTCTGGTGAAGAATTGGCTTGGTAGTTTAGTCTGCTCTGTTCCCATGATGCACTGGGCCAGAGACAGACTGATTTGCATATAGCCAGGTTCTGAGCTGGGATGGTGCAGTGAGATAAATAACGGTGATGGATCAAGCCCTGATCTTTGGACTGGGTAAGAGTGGTCTGCTTAATTCAGACACTCTGTTCATCACCACCCCCTTTTCTGAATCGTTTTTGGCCACTACAGGTGTGGCAGGGTATACTCAGACATGAGTCCCTTTCTCACTGCACCATCAGGACTCAAGCAACCCGGGCCGAAGACGGCTGAAATGCCAGAAACTGGTCCCCGGTAGCTTGTCTCCTTTCTGGTGAAGAATTGGCTTGATAGTTTAGTCTGCCCTGTTCCCATGATGCACTGGGCCAGGGACAGACTGATTTGCATATAGCCAGGTTCTGAGCTGGGATGGTGCAGTGAGATAAATAACGGTGATGGATCAAGCCCTGATCTTTGGACTGGGTAAGAGTGGTCTGCTTAATTCAGACACTCTGTTCATCACCACCCCCTTTTCTGAATCGTTTTTGGCCACTATAGGTGTGGCAGGGTATACTCAGACATGAGTCCCTTTCTCACTGCACCATCAGGACTCAAGCAAGCCGGGCCGAAGACTGCTGAAATGCCAGAAACCGGTCCCCGGTAGCTTGTCTCCTTTCTGGTGAAGAATTGGCTTGGTAGTTTAGTCTGCCCTGTTCCCATGATGCACTGGGCCAGGGACAGACTGATTTGCATATAGCCAGGTTCTGAGCTGGGATGGTGCAGTGAGATAAGTAACGGTGATGGATCAAGCCCTGATCTTTGGACTGGGTAAGAGTGGTCTGCTTAATTCAGACACTCTGTTCATCACCACCCCCTTTTCTGAATCGTTTTTGGCCACTATAGGTGTGGCAGGGTATACTCAGACATGAGTCCCTTTCTCACTGCACCATCAGGACTCAAGCAAGCCGGGCCGAAGACGGCTGAAATGCTAGAAACCGGTCCCCGGTAGCTTGTCTCCTTTCTGGTGAAGAATTGGCTTGGTAGTTTAGTCTGCCCTGTTCCCATGATGCACTGGGCCAGGGACAGACTGATTTGCATATAGCCAGGTTCTGAGCTGGGATGGTGCAGTGAGATAAATAACGGTGATGGATCAAGCCCTGATCTTTGGACTGAGTAAGAGTGGTCTGCTTAATTTAGACACTCTGTTCATCACCACCCCTTTTTCTGAATCGTTTTTGGCCACTATAGGTGTGGCAGGGTACACTCAGACATGAGTCCCTTTCTCACTGCACCATCAGGACTCAAGCAAGCCTTGCCGAAGACGGCTGAAATGCCAGAAACCGGTCCCCGGTAGCTTGTCTCCTTTCTGGTGAAGAATTGGCTTGGTAGTTTAGTCTGCCCTGTTCCCATGATGCACTGGGCAAGGGACAGACTGATTTGCATATAGCCAGGTTCTGAGCTGGGATGGTGCAGTGAGATAAATAACGGTGATGGATCAAGCCCTGATCTTTGGACTGGGTAAGAGTGGTCTGCTTAATTCAGACACTCTGTTCATCATCACCCCCTTTTCTGAAAAGTATTCCTTTAAACACTTTATCGGACAAGTGGGGGACCCTCGTGCGCGCTGCACGACAACACTATCTCCCATAGCTCCCTGGTCAGTCTTGGACCTAGCTATTGAGATTACCATTGAATCACCCCTTATTTGTAAGTGATCCCTGCACAGGCCTCCCTCCACATCCTTCTGGTTCCTTGCGACGAGTTCACTCACCCGCATAGCCCCATGGAATGCCAAGGCGAAAGCTGCCCGGAACAGAACTGCTTCAAAAGGGGAGGAGCACGTCTCATCCAGCTTTGCTAAAAGTAGCGACAATCTGTCTAAACCAATCGGGCGCCTCGTATCCTGCTTGCGACCCTCGAGGCGTTGCCAGCCGTGGAGTGCCTTCTTAACTAAAAAGGAACCCGTCGGGTCTCTAATGCCATGCAGCTGTGCCATGAACGAAATGGCCGCCCTATGTCTATTGTCCGTTGCCGCTGATCGGCCTTCTCTGTGCAGCGCTACCAGGAACCCCAGGAAGGATTCCTCCTGACCCCTGCTCTGTCTCCCTGTTGGACCCAAAAATGTGCAGTAGGAACGAAACGCTCCTTCGTATGCCTTCCTTGTCCTGGGAGCTAAGCTGGCTGCCACGAGGTCTTGTAATCCGGGGCACCGATTAGCCATAGTGCCTCGGGGAACGGTGCCGCCTCTAGGTCTGCTGTGGGTAGATAGCCCCTGAAAGCCTGCATGTGTGAACGAGAGAGTGCATCAGCTGCATAATTCAGTACGCCTGGCACATGTTTTGCCCTGAACTGCACATTCAATCTCATGCAACGTAATACAATTTCTTTCAACAATCTCAAGATCCACTTGCAGCGGGCTGCCTGCTGGTTAATGCACTCTACCACAGTCATATTGTCTGACCAAAACACCACCGAGCGGTCCCTGAAGTCGTTTGGCCATGCCATCAGAGCAACCCAGATGGGGAATAGCTCCAAGAACCCAATGTTACCTGTCAGACCACTGGAGTGCCACCACGTCGGCCATACTTGCGCCGACCATCAGTTACCAAAGATGGTGCCAAATCCCACGCTCCCAGCTGAGTCAGTCCACAAACCTAGTTCATCCGAAGATGCTGGTGGCTTGTTCCACACAACTTGACCTTTGAAGTCCGCCAGAAATGCCAACCAAATGCGCATATCCTGGCTAACCTCTGCCGACAGTCTCGTACACTGGTGTCCTTCCTTGAGACCAACCATAGCTTGTGCAATAGAGCGTGAGAAGGGGCGGGCCATTGGTATCACCCTTAGGGCAAAGTTAAGCTGACCCACTGTCTGCTGTAACTGGTGCAGGGTCACTTTCTCCTTGCCCAGGCATTGCATCAAGGAAGCCCTAAACTTGGCCACCTTTTCCAAAGGTAAATGGAAACATCCTTCCACAGAATCGAGCTCAATTCCCAGAAACTCCAGTGAAGTAGATGGTCCAACCGTCTTATCTGGTGCCAATGGGACTCCGAACTCCCGCATGAGGATGCAGAAGTCCTGTAGCGCCTGCGCACATTTCGTATCGCCGACTGCTCCCAAGAACAGGAAGTCATCCAGATAGTGCATAACGTGCCTATGCCCTGTGGCCTTGGTGAATGCCCACTCTAAAAAACAGCTAAACATTTCAAAATAAGCACAAGAAATGGAGCAACCCATAGGCATGCATTTATCCATGTAATAATTCCCCTGAAACGCAAAACCTAGCAAGCGCTGATCTCGCGGGTGTACTGGGAGCAACCGGAATGCCGATTCGATGTCCGATTTCGCCATCAGCGCTCCGGGGCCCAGGTGGTTTAACATGGCAACGGCATCGTCGAACGATGCGTACCGCACCGAACAAATATCTGGGTCAATGGCTTCGTTCACCGAAGAACCCCTTGGGGCAGACAAGTTGTGAATGAGTCTAAACTCCCCTGGGTCTTTCTTTGGGAGCACCCCTAGTGGGGAACACACGAAATACGCCACCGGCGGGCAATGAAAAGACCCCGCCACCCGCCCCAAGCTGACTTCTTTGGAAATTTTTCTTGCAGCTACGCTTGAGTTATGTTGGACAGATAGCTGATTTTTACACAAGGAGTCCCCCCGAAAATCCCCCGCCGGAATGTTGAAGCCATATAGGAATCCATTCCTCAACACCCCGGCGGATACATGATCAGGGTATTTGTTCAACCAAGGAGTCAGAGCCATGATATCGACAGGTGTAGGTAATCAGTTACAAAGCATCATCTCACTCTTGCTTAGACCCCCCTTTTCCTCCAGTCCCGCTGTTTTTAGATCTACAGCTACTCTCCGGGTGTGAGGAGTTCCCACAGCCTGCACACGCATGCCGGAACCTACATGTTCCCTGGGGCCTGCTACAGTTGCCTCTATTGAAGCCCCAACAAACCCCCCGCTTGCCGCCATTCCCGCCGGTCTTGGGCTGATATTCCCCACCGGCGCCCGCCCGAAAGGGCATCGCGGGATTTTGGCGAACTGACCCCGACCCGCTCCCGCCCGGTGAGGATGTACCTACCGCCCCAGGCAAGAGCTGCTTGTGCCATGACACCGAGTCGAGGCAATCCCAGGTCAAAGTTGCATCAAACTCTTTCGCTTTCCGAAATTTCATATCGTATCCTTTGCACTCGTCCCCCTCATACATGGTATAAAAATCCATAATTCTATTCTGATAACAGGTCAATTCGGTCATGACTTCAGGCTTTCGTTCCCCCATGACTGCCGTAAATATCGAAAAGGCCTTTACCCAATTTGCTACAGTCTCATCGACCCTAAATTCCAGCTCCGGGGGCATCTCCTCATCATTAACAGGGGTAATCACAACCGGGATTGGTAAACCTATATCTGGGCTGTCCGCCGGTGTGATGGGGGCGACTGGGGGTACCTCAGGAACCGGATCATCCCCAGAAACCGCCCTCCTCTTAACACGCTTCCCCCTACCCTCAGGGACGACTCCCGGCAAGGCCGGGCCTATTACCTTCTTAGGACAGCCTGAGCTGTTCTGGGCCCCTAACTGTTTTTTGACTTCGGCCAAACCCCGACTGATCGAGTCAACTTTACCGAATTTTCGGTCCATGATCGCCATTCGGTTCGACAAGGTGCGCAGTACCTTCTCCAACTCGGAGCACTTTCCTGCTTTCTTGCCGGCCATAGCTACGTGTACTCTGCTCTAGTTAGTCAACGAGGTCCTGGATCCTTTGTACTCCAAATAACTGAAAGAGAAACAACAAGATTACAAGTTCTCAAAATTGCCGCTTGTTCCGTCGAGGGCTCACGAGCAACGAGTTGGTGCAGCCTTCAGAGCACAGGTACAAGAGGACGCTTCTTCGGATTCCCGCTCAATTTATCCGTCTGCGGGAGGGCGGGGACCCTCCTCCGGTACGCCTACTGGGCGTGGTCTTCCGTGCGGGTGTCTAGGACAACCCCTCTTGGGCGGGAAAGGGCGCGCCCCAGCTACGCCACTTCGGGCATACCAGCCGAGCCACGCCTCCCGCCCAAAATGGTTTCCCGGGGGGATCGGGGCACCCAACCATACGTTCGGGGGGACCGAGTGGTCGCCCCTTTCCAATAGTTTGAGTTGGAAAAGATGTAATAAATGCAGAAAAATAGGTTATTTTATGAAAGTATGCAGAAGTTCTGCTTCCAATGCAGTTAGAGTAAATTGTGTACCTAACGTCAGTCAGCATATAACCTATGAAAATTATGAAAGTGTTAACAAAGTTACAATTTTAAACTTAAAAGCAAAATGTTCTGACAAAACTACTTCTTTGGTTGAGTATAATGCTGGAAGAATTGCAAGGAAGAATGAACCATTTTGCAAAATCCAATTAGGCACGGTGGATTTACAGATTAAAGTGGATTCGGGTTCACCAGTATCTAGGCTTTCTGAGGAAATGTTTGGATTACTTTGGAGTAACACAACACTAGAAACTCCTAATATTAAAACTGTAGCCTATGGGGAATCTGAAATTCTTACCAGAGGGTATTTTGTGGATGTTCAGGAGTTTTGTGGGAGATCCATTTCAATTAAAATTTACGTGGCTGTGAATGGACGTGATATCATGAATTGGATAGACCAAGGGAGGCTTGGCATAGTTTTAAGGCCTGGTGCTACCGTGCCAGTCATGATTGCAGAGAGTAATTCCTCCGAAATTGATAATATCTTGCAAAAGTATCCTGGGGTGTTTTCCGACTCTATTAGCATAGTTAAGGATTTTGAGCATGAAATAGTTTTGAAGCCAGGTGCTGTACCAGTTAAACACAAAGTCAGAGATGTTCCCCTTTCTATTAGAGATGATCTGAGACTACATTTGGATCAGGTATGTGCTGAAAAAATAATTGACCATGTCAATGCTGCGGAGTGGCTAAGTGCAGTCGTTATTGCTAAAAACAAAAATGGAAGAAAAAAAACATTTGTGTGCGGATTTACCCTGTGTGAACAAAAACATTCTAGTTGATTGCTATCCCCTGCCAAAGATAAATGATTTAATTTCCACTTTGTGTGGGCCTATCGTTTTCAGCAACATTCACCTAAGAGCTGCGTATCATCAAGTCATGCTTAAGAAAGAATCTCAAGCTCTTTGCACTTACATCACACCCTTTGGAGCTTTTAAATATTTACGGTTGACGTACGGTCTTGCATCAGCGGCAAGCGTGTTCCAAAAGTTATTGTTCACCTTGTTTAAGGGTGTACACAGCCTTTTAGCTTTCCAGGATGACATCCTTATTTTTGCCAAAGGTATTTGTGAACACAACTGCATCTTGGACAAAGTTTTAAAACATTTGTCTAATCATGACATGACTGTGTCAAAGAACAAGTGTAAATCTTTGACTGAAAATCAACTGTTATAGGTATGTCTGAAACTACTGTCGCTTTCACCTCCAGAGTTCTAACCTCAACAGAGAGGAAGTATAGCACTATTGCAAGAGAAGCACTTGCTTGCGAGTGGGCCATTTCAAAATTTAAAACCTATGTTTGGGGTACATCTTTTCCTTTGTGCACAGATCACAAACCTCTTATGTATTTACTAGGGGATAAAGGAACTTCTTGTGCCTCCTCCAGACTTATCAGAATTTTGTCCAAATTACAGGAATATAACTTTGATCTCATGTATGTACCTGGAGTTACAAACTCTAGAGCTGATTGTCTATCCAGGTTACCTACTCCACTGGAAGGAACTCCAGATATAGACTTGTGTTAGAATGAATGCATTGTAGCAAACATGGATGTTGTACAGCTGTGCAAAAGTAACATCTCTGAAACAGAGTGGCTCACAGCTTGCCATTCGGATGCTATTTTGAAAGAAGTAAAGTGTTTCGTTCAACAGGGTTGGCCCCATGATAGAAATCTCAAAGGTGACTTATTTGTGTTTTGGCAGCTAGCTGATCAGTTTACTGTAGAAAATGACATTCTTATGAGAGCTGAGAAAATTGTGGTTTCCAGTCAACTTTGAGCTAAAATTCTAGAGTTAAGCCATTAAGGTCATTTAGGGGCTACTTCTACAAAGAAAACCCTAAGATGTTATTTCTGGTGGCTTTAAATTGACTGAAAAATGTGTAAGCAATTGTGAAGAGGGCATTCTACCCAATAAACATTGAAGGGCTCAGGATACTTTGGTAACAATGCCCTTACCTCAAGGTCCCTGGCGTAAGATAGCACTTGACTTAGCCGGTCCCGTTGGGTCTTTGCCCTTTGATAACAAGTATGTGATTGTTGTCATAGATTATTTCTTGAAGTGTATATATTATGACTTTGTGTAAGAAACATCCACCCAAGAAGTCATTAGATTCTTGAACAAAATCTTTGCTCTGGAGAGGTATCTGGAGGAACTCATTACAAATAATGGTGTATATATAAACTGTGAAGCATGGCTAGGTTACACCTTGCGCAAGCCAATATTCAAGTAACAAAATAATCAAATTTCATAACAGATTGCTCCAGGGAACAAAAAGGCAATGGCCACCCACGTCCCAAAAAAATCCTCTGTGTAAAACACAGTGAATAAGCAATAAACAAGTTATTGTTCCCAAGCAAAAGACAGATAAGAAGTTAGAATAGATCAATTCATAAATAAACAGTCCAAACGTGTATCCAAATTTTGGAGATTCAAAAAATAAATTCTCTTTTTTCTTTTGTTCGCATTACAATTGCAGAGATTTCAAACAATGATTCTTGTTGATGAGTTGATTTAAAAAAAAAATTATTTATTAAAGAGTGCATAGTAAAATCGCAGCATTTACATATTATAATAACATGTGTACATCAGATGAAGCAATCAGTGTGGCGTTGCTGCTGTACATTTCAAAAGGATACAATTTTTAGTTTTTACATAACTAACCAGAAAACAGGTAAACGTCAGTATAGTTATAAATCAAATCCGACATTACAGCATTTGAGTATCAAAAGTATGATGGGTAAACATACTCCATGGAGTCAATAGGCAGCATCCAGACCAAACTTTTACTTCTATATACAAAGACAAGTGTGCGACTATATCGTCCTGTATCTGTTACACGCTGGGGCGGGGAGCAAAGCACTCCTGGGCCCTCTGCATCTTATCATCTACACATTTATGGAAATGCGTCATATTCATGCAAACAAATTTAAGGCAATCACATAACATCAGTTCGGGATTACGCAGTCGGGTTTGCAGGCATAGCCATGGGGGAGACCATCCTGTCACGTGACCACTGCAACATTGGCTACCAAATGTCTCTAGGACGTGAGGTAGTTGGCATCTGGTCCCAATAGGCTCCCAGTTGCGTTTGACCATATGTAACATCTGCCAGCCAGTCATTAAATATAGGCTTGGTTTTACGCCCCCAGTTCATGGCCACTCGCCTCTTGGCATACAGTAACAATAGTGCATGTAGCTTCCGACATTTGGGCTCAGTGTTTTCTACCCAGCCCAGAATGGCTAAGAGTGGAGATGGGTCATCTTCTCTATTCAGGATTTGATTGATTGCAACAAAAATTTCAGACCAGTAATCAAATAAAGCCGGGCAGTGCCAAGCCACATGTAAAAAAGAAGCACCCTCCTCTCCACATTTCCAACATCTGTCATCATCCCAAATGCCCATGCGATGGAGAGCTAGCGGGGTGCGGTAGAATCTATGGAGGAACTTGAAGTGTATAAGTCGGAGTTTGTAATTTGGGGAGAGTTCCAATAGCTGCCTACAGCAGAACGACCATTGTTCATCAGTCAGGGGCGTCTCCAGTTCATTGCTCCATAGTTGCTGTGACTTGGGGACCACTATGGGGGATTGTTCTTGCATGGAGTTATATAGAAGACACACGTTTCTTCCGGGACGCCCTAGCTAATATGCTTTGTAGAGCCTGTAGGTGTGGCAGCTCCTCAGGGAACCGGTCCCACATCGCCTTGCATGCAGATTTGAGCTTGTGGTGTGTGAATCTGTCTCTAAATGACAGTGGGTTTTCTTCGTCTGCAGCCGGCAGATCCAGAAATGTGCCTTCAGGGTATATGTCCGCAAATGTGCTCAATGTGGAACCAGGAATGGCTACCTCGCCTCCACCGTCTCCCAGGCATGGAAACATAGGATTTTGTTTAAGGGGTATCGCAGGCGGATATAACAGAGATAGGGCAGCTCGTTTTAACAGTTCGTGCCAGGTCCAGCGGAGCATATTGTCTGAGTCCATGTCTTGCGACGGCCTAGGAGTTTTGCGGTAGAGGGCCACACTCAGGGGGAGCGGAGCAACCATGTCAATCTCCACTGCCACATGGGGTTGGTAAGGTGTAGGGTAAGCCCAAAAGTGTAGGTATTGGGCTTGTGCGCAAAGTGCGTACAAGTGCATGTCTGGAGCTCCCATGCCACCCTGTCTAAGTGGAAGTGTTAGAAATGCCCATGACAGTCTAGCCTGACTCCCAGCCCAAACCAGCGCCAACAAATGTGAGCGCAGACATGTGAAGAAGTGTTATGTCAGTGGAATCGGTATGTTTGTGAATAGATAGAGGAATTTAGGCAGCACAATCATTTTTATTAGTGCAATTCTACCTGCTAAAGAGAGGGGGAGTTTCGCCCATATCGCCACCTTGCTCTCCAGCCAGGCCACCACTCTGCCAAAATACAGATTCCAGATCTCTTGGATGTTTCGGCTAATCCATATACCCAGGTATTTTACCTCGTCTGTTTCCCATCTTAGAGGGTAGTCAGAATGCACCTTGCAGGTGCTGTCAGTTAGAGGGAATATAACTGACTTGGACCAATTTATGGAAACGCCAGACAGCCCCTGAAACCTAACAAATTCTCGCAATAATGGGTTTAGGTTTTCAGTTGGGTTATTCACATACAGAGTGACATTGTCGGCGTATAAGGAGATAAGCAAACTCCGAGTACTGAATCCAATACCCCTAGCAGTATGGTGTTGCCTAATTCTGGCAGCTAGTGGCTCCATGGCAAAGGTGAACAATAGCGGGGACAGTGGTCACCTCTGTCTAGTGCCTCTGGAGATTGGAAACGGGTCAGACATCATGCCATTAATTCTAACCCTGGCTCTAGGGGCAGTGTAGAGTAAGCGGATCAAATTTACGAATAACGGTCTAAACTCCATACGCTCTAAAATAGTGAATAGATACGACCACTCAAGTGAATCGAATGATTTCGTTGCATCGAGAAACACCACTGCCACCTGTGTATCAGAGTGTAGATAATGCAGTGTCGAAAAAAACGTTCTTAGGTTATGAGTGGTAGCACAGCCAGGTATGAACCCTGATTGGTCCGGGAGGGCCACAACTGGGAGCAAGGGTTGGAGGCGGTCAGCTATTATTTTTGCGTAGATTTTGACATCCACGTTAATCAATGAGAGGGGCCTATAAGAGTCCATATTCTGGCCACCTTTACCAGGTTTCAGCAATGTATTGATAAGGGCCTCTCTCATCGAATCTGGCAACACCCCCACCTCCTGCGCCTCAGCGAAAACAGCATGCAATCTCGGAGTGAACTCCTCCACATACGTCTTGTAAAAGGCTGCCGTGAGGCCATCAGGTCCCGGAGCTTTATTAAGCGGAAGGGCCTTTATAGTAGTGGCAATTTCCTGCTCTGTCACGGGTCAATCCATATACTGCCTGTGTGTATTGTTAAACCATACAAGTGCTATGGAGTCTAAAAAGGACTCAAGGGCATCCTTCGATTTAGCGTGTGTGGACTCATATAATTCAGAATAGTAAGTGGTGAAGGACTGCAATATTTCTTGTTGGCCTGTTGTCATTTCCCCTGCAGCGTCTATGATCGTGTGCACATGTGTAGGTGGAGGCGTGGTGTTGATCATCCTGGCCAGTGTGCGACTGGGTCTGTCTCCCTCCCCGTATCTGCGAGCTTCAGCCTGTTTACCAAGGAATTTCAGTTCACGTTGTGCTTCCTCGGCAAAGTCTAGCAGTTTTTTTTTCTTTTTTAATCTGGGATGCCAAGTCAGGCGTAGGATCTACACAGAATAATTGTTCAAGAGCCTTAAGTGCCTTCTCAGTCTCCGCCAAGGAGTTTTTTATGGCTTTCAGAACCCCTGCCTTACGTTCTATGCATTGCCCACGTATAACAACCTTAAGGGCGTCCCAGAGAACTGCCTCAGTGGTAACCGAGCCTGTGTTGGTGTCGAAGTAATCTACAATGTCCCGTCTAATTTCCACCGTAAAGGCAGCATCTTGGAGCGCATCAGGCGGAAGATGCCAGGTGAAGGCCCTAGTAGGGACTCCCGGAATGTCCAGTTCTAAGAGACAGGGAGCATGATCTGACAGGGATCGGGCCAAAATGTCAACTTTAACAGTCCAGGTGGCCACATCCTGAGATACCAACCAGTAGTCCAATCTGGACCAGGCCGCATGATGTGCAGATGTGCATGTGCCCACTCTAGCCCCTGCATTACGGGACGTCCATATATCTATAAGTGAGCCCTCATTCATTATGTCTCTTAGAGCCTGGCTGGCATGTGGAAGTAATTGCCTGGATGTTCCCTTTCTGTCTAAGGAGTCTTCCATGACCACGTTGAAGTCTCCGCCCCATATAACTGTGGAACAGTCTAGAATAGTGACCCGAGCCCATACCTCCCTGAAAAACTCTGGGTCGTCAGTGTTTGGTCCATACACAGCCACCAGTATCACGCTTTTGCCGAGCAGGGCACCATGTAATACAACATATCTGCCTTCAGCATCACTAAACGCAGAGTGCTCCTTCCAATCCATACCCCGGTGCAAAAGGATAGTTACACCTCTTGCGTAGTTTGAATATATAGCCGAGTATACGGATCCCCACCTTGAGTGCTTAAGTTTGGGCGAGCATGTGGAATTAATGTGCGTTTCTTGCAAGAAACAAATATCTATGCTATGCCTGAGCAAGTAGCTGTGCATAAGTCTTGACTTGCTGTTGTTGTTTAGGCCCCTTATATTCCATGTTAAAACTTCAGTCACACCCATTGTCTGTGTTGTTCTCCAGTGCGTCCGTACTCCGCCCGACTCCCACCGAGCATATGTAAATCACAAAAAACATGCAGATTCATATATAGTTGACGATATCCCAAACATCCCATTACCCAAATCCACCCCCGCCCACGCCAACAGGTTGTGTCAGTAACCCCCCTACTACGCCAAAGGCGCAAAAACTATAGAACAGTTTAATTGTGGGAGACACCCCTCGGAAGCATGGCTTCTCAAGCGTACACCCCTGCTCGCACACAGTGGCTGCATTAGTTCAGGCTATTTCTCTAATGGATAAAGTGAGGATAAAAGTAAAACACAACCTAACGACCAGACATCTTTGGCATCTTATAGTACCATAAAAGGAGCATAGTGGCATTTACGGAATTACAAGGACAATGACATCATTGACATTATATGCAAGCCCTACGATATGGCAGCAATAGGGTATTTGGTGTTCAGTCATTGTCAGTCATTTGGCTTTCAGCTTCGGCCCCAGTTTGAGTCCTCCTCCTGGATCTGGGTTTACATATGTGCTTCGCAAATTTCAAAGCGGACCCTGCATCAAGAAAATGGTGCATTGTGCCATTGTGCACGACCCTTAGTTTAGCAAGGTACATAAGAGAGTATGGGACTTCCGCCTGGAGCAGCAGTTTTTTGGCAGGCAAGAACTCCTTGCGCCCAGCCTGCACCAGCGACGTGAAGTCTGGATAGAAGGATATGTTGTTCCCTTTGTGTGTTATCCTCCCTTTCGCCCGTGCCAAACGTAGTATTAGGTCTCTGTCCTGGTAATTGAGTAGTTTAGCTAGGATCGGTCTTGGCGGAGTACCCAAGGGCGGCTTTTTCCCCAGTGTTCTGTGTGCCCGCTCCACAGTAAAGACTGGAGAGAGGTTGGGGTCGAAAATTTCGTGCAACAGTTCAGTTACAAAAACCTTCATTTTCCCCATCGCTGTGGTCTCTGTAATGCCTGTGATTCGAATGTTGCATCTCCTAGAGCGCGCTTCCAGGTCATCAGCCTTGGCGCAGAGCGCCTCGATTTTCTTTTCCATGTTGGTGAAGTGCGCCTTTGTGTTTTGCTGAAACTCACAGCATTCTGTGTGTCTGTTTTCTAGGCTATCTATGCGTGTTTCATGTGTGGCCACCTGGGATTGCACATTGTCGAGCTGGGCCGTCATGGTATCCAGTTTTGCATCAATACTTTTCAGGCTAGAGTGCACCTCAAGCATTAGTGCAGTTACATCAATGTCTTGGGAGATCTCCTGCAATGTCCCCCCCCGCAGCCCCGGAGTCTTGCTCAGCCTGTTTGGACAATCTTTTTTGCTCAAACGTGAGCTTCGGCTGGCGAGGGTCGCCCTTCCCCATGGTCAAGTGCCTGAGGTCAGCTCCTACTGCAGTATAGAGCGTTCCAGTTGGCTATATCTAAGATGAACTTATTTCACAGGTAGCACCATACAGGGCAATGTAAATCGCGGGAAAGTGAGTCAATCAGGCGATGCCTCTACACTCCTGTCAGCGGTCACCCAGACCCTAAGGATATCCAGACAAGGGGCCCTGTCCGCACAGCACCACAGCGATAGGATGGGTCCAGTATCACCAGGGCCCCGGAGCTCAAAGATCAATGTCCCAGCAAACAGGTCTCACAAGGATCGGTGCAATCAGAATGCAGTAGACCAAATGGGCATAACTGGCACTGAGATTAGGCAAACCAGAGCAAGAGCAAAGCAGTGTGTTCCCGCATCAATTCTGTAGGCCTCCACACCCAGCCGGCACACCACCATAGTCAGCACCCTCACCCGCCACGTGCGTGGCACATCAAGCTAGGACACTCCTCAGTATGTGGCCGAAGCACCAGTCAATCGTTACCTTAATGTGGCAGCGGTCAGCGGGTATTCCGATATTCCTGCTCGGAGCTCAGAACCAGTAGGAACAGTCCCGCATATGGAGCCAAACGCGATGACCCAGCCCAATCCAAAATGGCGGCAGCACACATCGCCAATTTTAAAATCTAATTCCGCGGCGGCCCAGAGGTTCGGTGGGCTCACATAGAGGTTTATTGCATACTAGACACTCTCTGCTTATCCGGAGCCTTACCCCACCTCCACATGTATGTGTCCAGGGCCGCCACACAGTGCGACGCTTCTCACACAATCAGGCCTGTGGGGCCTCGACCTACATTAGCTCTCCACGCCAGCGCAGGCCTCCAGCGTCGCCGGGTCTTAACACAGGTCACAGTTGGCCAAAGGTTCCGGGTCTGCTCCAAGAGGTTCTAGGTGACCCACGGTGCTGGTTTTGCGGTTGATTGTGCCACAGGACATCCACTGATGATATGTACTGGTTCAGCGTATATCCGATCGGGAATAGCCAGGATTATGAAAGGATTTCTCTTACAGCCGGCGGAGCTCGCTGGTTAAGCGGCCATCTCGCTGCTCGTCCGGCCACGCCCCCTGTTGATGAGTTGATTAACATCAACCGGTGTAAAGTGTAATGGCAACTTGTTGTCCGTGATTGGTATGTCTGCCTTACTAGTAAAGTCCCTAGTAAAGTGCACTATGTGTGCCAGGGCTGGTAATGCAAATGCTACTAGTGGGGCTGCAGCACTAATTATGCTGCCCACACATGTAGCTATAAAGAGAAAACTCAGGCCTGCCACTGCAGTGCCTGCACGCAGTTTGTTAAACTGCCTTGTTGTCCTGACAAGTCACTCACTTGCCAGGTCATCCCCTTCCCTTTTTATGCATATAAAACACCCCTATGGTAGGGCCAAGGTACCCCCCTTGGCAGGGTGCAGTGTATGTGAAAGATAGGACATGTACTAAGGTGTGTACCATGTCCTGGCAGCGAAAAACTGCCACATTTGTTTTTCACTGTTGCAAGGCCATCTTGCCCGTAGGAAAGAATAGAGAAGGTTGTGTAATATGTTTCCAGCCTATCTTCCCATAGTTTTAAGATAGAGAGGTGAAGTTTAGTGTGCCTCAACTCACAATTTAATAACACAAGAGTCTCTCCTTTTCTTTCCAGATCACGAATCTTGCTGGCACCTGCTTTGGCCTTCTCAAGATGTTAAGAAAATTCTTTCCTCTCCTTCCTCATCCTGTTTGGGCTGGACTATGCTAACTCACTTTACATTGGCATTCCTGGCTATCTGATAAAAAATCTGCAGGTTGTCCAGAACTCAGCAGCCAGACTTCTGCTGGGCATCTCCTCCAGACATAGCGTTCGGTACCACGCGCGCTCGCTCCATTGGCTTCCCGTAGCCAAACGGGTAAATTTCAAATCGCTGGTTCTGGCCCACCGAGCCCTTCATGCCACTGGGCCATCCTATCTGCTAAAACATTTTACCTTCTACGTGCCATCAAGACCGTTAAGATGGGCATCCCTCCGACTAGCAATGGTTCCCCGATTTCAGTTCCAGAGGTTGGGAGGCAGGTCTCTGACTCGGAGGGCTGCGGCAGCATGGAATACACTTCCCTTGGCTCTGCGCAGCATTGAAGATCTGTCTGCGTTCAAGAAAAATCTCAAACTGTATATTTTCATCTGCAAGTTTCCTACTCCCCTCCAGTCATCGCCCAGGGACACTCATGAGTAGCCGTGCTTGTTACAAATTCAATTAACATAACATAACATCTTTTTGTGAAGGTGGTTTTTGCATTGTGTGTTTAGAAATCACGCTTTTATAAGTGGCTGCTTTTTTATCTAACAATTCTGTGTGTCTCTGCCTGGTTGTGGATTGACTGTCTGGATTTGAATGTGATAGGATCTGGGGAATGTCTTGTCCCAGGGGATGAGGGGAGACAGCCATGGGCAGACCTGCATCTAGAGTTTAGGGGAGGAGGAGTAGCCCTTGGAGGTGAAGAGGTCTGGGCTGCTGCCATGAAACAATAGCTCCATCTCCTGCTGAGTGATTGAGGATCCAGAGGTATCACTGTCAAGGAGACAACCAGAACTGGTTTGGACAGGGGCCAGTGCCCTCTGAATACAAAGACTTCAAAGACATTTAGGGGTATACCTATGAGAGCTAAAACCCCTGAATGTTGGACTGATCAAGACGGAAAAGGATTGAAAACTACTTTGTGATCAAGAGGAACCTCTGCCAAAGAAAGAACAGCTGAAGAGACTGAAGAGAAGGAATGACTCTTGCTGTGTGTTCTGGGGCTGGCCTGCAGTTTGCTGATCTAACTAAAGAGAGGCTAAGGGACTTTGCTATGTGCTGTGTTCCCCTGCTTGAAAGGACTTTGCTGTGCGCTGTGTCCTGAAGTAACTTGTCCCCAAGGGCCCGAGAAAAGCTGGCTCCCTGTTGTGTAAACTCAGGAACATAAAAGTTTCCAAGTTTGTCTCAGCGACACTGTGTGCATGTGCTTTTTGCAGCCTGAGACCTTCATAAGGATTGCCCTGTGATTGTGTGCACATGGAGTCCAAGTAAGACTCAGCAACACTGTGTGTGTGTGTTGTGCAGCCTGAGACCTTCGTGATGATTGCCTTCTGATCGTGTGCACCCCGAGCTCAAGTGAGTTTCAGCGCCGCTGTGTGCGTGTGCCCTTTGGCAGCCTGAGACCTTCTGGAGAATTTGTCCTGTGACTGTGTGTCCCGGAGCAGTCTTGTTCTCTTCTTCGATCGACAGCATGTTCAGAAGTGCTGCGATCATCATTGCCATTGGTCCAGACCGGCATCCCCAGAGGAGCTGTGGGAATTCACTGCCACCGGCCGAGCCTGCCTTTGCCAAAGAGAGACCACTGCCCAAGATCAACAAAGTTGCATCGGAGGCCCAAGCTGTGAGGAGAGGAGAGGAGAGTGAGACCGTACCCTCCAGGTAACGCTCAGTAAGGGTGTGTGTGTCGCCGCCTGGGGCAGGGTGCGGAATTGAGAGAAACGCTCTCGGCCTTTCTCCTCTTTGCAGAGCGAGACCCTGCTCAAGTCCATATCGTAGCCCATACTTGCCGAGGAGTGGCAGTACCACAACCAGAGTGTGGAGCTGCACTTTGTCTTCCATCATAACAGTTTTGGGGGCATATTTTGGCAGTAGCTGACTGCGAGTGAGTAAGAGTGGCATAGAAACCGTCCAGAGCACCGCGATCAAGGCTGCAGTACATTATTTTGAGCATTACGAACTGCCTGATTGTTGTATTATGAATTGCATTACTTTTGCATTACAAAATGCCTGATTGTTGAATTACAAAATTGCAGTATTTTTGCATTACGAACTTCCTTATTGTTGCATTACAAATTGCATTATTTTTACATTATGACCGAACTGCCTGATTGCTGCATTACGAATTGAATTTTTTTTGCATTACGAACTGCCTGATTGTTGCATTATGAATTGCATTATTTTTGCATTACAAGCTGCCTGATTGTTGCATTACGCATTGCATTATTTTGTCATTACGAACTGCCTGATTGTTGCATTATGAACTGCATTATTTTTATATTACGAAGTGCCTGATTTTTGCATTAAGAACTGCATAGCATTGCAATAGGACTGCAATGGATCATTGAAAATTGCTCACTAATACTGCAGAACCTACAAGGGCTTGCTGGCCTAGTAACCGGCAAGGTGAAATATTACAAATACTCATATGTTGGATTTTTATTGTGTGGTCTCATCGTATATCTATTTTTTATAAACATATCATTGTTTTTTTGTGAATCTCGTGTGGAGTCCATTTGTGATGTCATTACTGGGTTACTGAGAGCGTGGTTGCAAATACTTTACAGATTTGCCTTGGAGATAGACCTGGCTGCTCGTGCCAAGTTACGGAGGGCGTAAGCAGGGACTATCTGAGAAAGTGTCCTGACTTAGAAGCATGGGTCTCTATTTGGACTAAGGTACCTACCTCAGCGATCTAGAGACCCCCAGTTCTAACACCCCTGCCGACCTGATCCGTCTTGGAATGCCACAGCTAAATCCCTATCTGTCCCTGCTCCAAATATATCACCATGTAGCACAAAATGTAATACTCTCCCTTCAATTGCACTGTGATCCTGTATCAACACATTCTGAGGGTGTCCCTTAAGCTCCCCAAACCTGTTCCATGGTAGACAGTAGCTCCTCCTGGTAGAATCAGCTAAAGACTTCTCAACTAGACCAATGACTCTCACTCCCCCACACTCAAATGTCTGCAGGCAATGGTGTCTTGTTGTCCTCTACTCCAGGTGACACTCTGCGGTGCAATTGCGAACAAGATAATGAATGTGCTATTTCACTGTTTATACCCAGCACATGCTTAGCCTTGAAAACAATGTTCAAACACAAGCAACAAAGCATAAGCTGTCTCAGCAGATGCAAAACTCTAAAGTCTCTCACCCTCTGTCTTTTCAGCAACTCCACCACTGTCATTTGTTCATGTTAAACATCACTGTTCTCTTAACCAGTTCATCGCTCCACACGGGCAACTAATAATGGGAAACAATTCCAGTATGGCAATGACCCGCTCCTGTTGCAACCAGTGTTGTGGCCACACCACCATCCATCCCAAAACAGACCAAACCCATGGACCCCCACTGCATCCGAAAAAAATCTGTATCTTCCAAACTGTGCTCTCCACTAGAAACATCATAGAAACTCCACTGAACTCATCTAAGAAGGTCTTCAAATACAAAGGTTAGCCCTTACTTCCAAAAACAAACCTCACCCTGTGATGAGACAACACATACCCTGTCATTGCCATGCCCATACGCCTGCAAAAAATCAATCCCCCTCTCACCTCTCTCCATGCAAAATTCAAGAAACCCAACAATTTCTGCAACCTCCTCAACTCATCCGTCCAAAGAACAAACTTAGGAGCTCATTAGGATTGCGGTTAATCCGCATTCTCTGGGCCGGCGGAAGCCACCGCAGTCCCGGAGGATGCGGATTACCCGCTGCGGACTGAAAAAAGCCCCCCCCGCCAGATTAGGATGGCTGGGGGATCTTTTTTCCGTCTGCCGCTTTTACGCCGCGGTCGCCTTCCGACCGCGGTGAAAAAGCTCTAACATGGCTGGCGGTGTCTATCAGACACCGCCAGCCATATTAGGATGTCAGCGGTCCTATGGTTTCCACGGCTGCATTTCCGCTGTGAAAAGGCATACAGACTTTTCTTTGGGGGCCCATTACGGCCCTCCAGGGGTGAAGGGGGTGTGGGGGGTGCACAAGGGGGGTACCTATGGTACCCCCCTGCCTTTGTGTGCACGAAGCGGCAGGCACCATGCGGTGCCTGCAGCTTTGTGCACGCAAAGGAAAACATGTTTTTTTAACATTGCAGCGGGTGCTGCTTCAAGCAGCACACGCTGCAATGTTAAATATACAGGATGTGACCGCCAGGGTGGCGGTCATATCCTAATTAGCACTGAGGGACCGCCACTGCACCTGCGAACGGTCCCTCCTCCTCTGGGGTGGCGGACGGACGCATGTCCGTCCGCCATCCTAATAGGCCCCTCGGTTTCTTAAACAAAGCACACGAAATGGAGCAGCCCCTGGACAACACCCTGTCCATGTAAATGGCACCCCAAATTGCATGCCCTATAACGGGAAGTCCTCTATATGTATTGCATGAGCCAGAAAGCAGGCTTAATGTCACATTTCATGAACTCCGTACACTGCCCATACTGCCTCACCAACCGGAAAGCATCATCCACTGAGGTATATACTACTTTAATGTCCTCAGCTGCAATTAAATCATTGACTGAAACTTCCTCAGCTCACGACAAATTATGTATCATTATGAACTCACCTACTCCTTTCTTGGGCACTGCCCCTAGTGATTATGTAATCAAGTAATCCAGAGGCCAATCATAAAACGGACCTGGGGTTGTCCGTTCCTCAATTTCCTTCTGCAACTTCGCAGCCACCACCCTCAGGATTTCCTTAGCTGATTGTAAGTTGTCTGCCCACTTACGATGCTTAGGACCCTGATAACCCACATGAAAACCCTCTTTGGACCCTCTTAGGACCCGCACTCCAATTTCAACACTGCCTCCCTCTCTGTGTATACCACTAGCCACAAGAGCATACTTTCCACTTTACTGGTTGTAGGAGCCCTTTGGCCAGTCTGGGTCCTACTGTCCCTTTCTTTTGATTGTCCTGCATTGCTCTGCAGGACTGGCCAGTGTGAAACATTGCATCGTAGGGTGTCTCCCCCGCATTGTAAACACTTATGCTAAAACCTACAGGAGTGTCTTGAGCAGAAATACTTATTGAAGTTCAAACAAGCCCTGACAGTGGGTCCTGATGGCTGTTGGCTTTGGCACATATCCCGTCCATTGATAAGCTGGATGGGGCTGTAAGGACAGGTATGTAATACGAAGGCTGCTCGTCATATGTGTAGACACCGTGGACTGTACAGATGATATCCATTGCATTCACTCCAAGTTAACCTCACTCCATGGCTTATCCGCTCACACTTGCCCTGAACTCCTCATTATAGCCAAGCCATGCCTACCCCCAAGTGCATCTGCACTATCCTAATGATATCCACATACTTGCAAATTGCAATGGCCGTGTCCACATGTTTTTCACAATATATGCTGGCATAGATAAAAAATGTGGACGTCCAATATTCCATATTTATGGGCATCCTCAGTCTTCTTGTTAGCCTCCACTTTACTTCCTTGGATCCATCCTTAGCCTGAATATATCTTTGTAGTAATTTAAAAACATCCACATGCTCATGCTTCCAAATCCTGTTTTCAGTTTTATCAGAAATGTGGGACCCCAGGGGCATTTTTAGACCCATGTAAGGTTGCCTCTTCTAATGTGTCTCCTTCACTTTGACCACATAGCCCACCCTTATTCTGCATCCCCTTGTTTGTCATCTGACTGCTAACTTTTCCCTTCTTTAACCTTGTCAATGCCCGCCTCCTTGGGCATTGACTGCACTTTTGTTTCCCGCTTTCCTTTTACCCCACTCCGACAATGACACAATCCCTAACCCCCACCGATTGCAAGCCTTTTTCCCATACTCTGCCTCCTTTGCATTCGAAACTGGCCCCCAGTCCCCTTTAACTGAAGGTACATCACCAACATTTCTTTGGTCTTTGGACGTCCGCTGCTCACCGATCCTTTTTTCCTGTGATGCTTCCCTTGTCTGCAAATGACCTCTGAAAGACACCTACTGCACTTTCTGTTACCTCATTTCGTCCAGTGTTCGCACCTCCATCTCCCCTACATCTTCATCATCACGCAGCTCACCTTGCTCCCACTCACCACTGCCCCATCATCATCCAACTTCAATTCATCCTATCACCCTCCTTACACACAGCTCGACACACCACATCACTACTCTTTTTCACAGGTACGCTGCTCCCCAGCACAGCACTCCACTCCCAACTGGTGCCACATGACCAAGTCCTTAGCATAGGGATGGCTGCCACAGACCCACCATCCTGGGCACCTGCTTCAACACACCAGTCCCGAGCAAGTTTTTGGCCCTGCAGCAAAGACGGTGCGCAGGGCAGCCCTCACTTCATTATTCTGTGCCTCCACCATACCTCCGCTCCCGGCCTGCCTGCAACCTTTTCATAAAATAAAACTCCCTCCCCGGTGGTGCTCAAGAGTCACGAAGAGACTGAACAAGCCTCTCCTGGTTCCTTTATAACTAAACTAAAACCCACCCCTTCCCCCAAACCTACCTCTCCCCTGCCTGGCTTGCTCCTGCACAAATCTTCCTGGGATAAGACTAGTCTGAGACTGACTCTTCCCTTCGGGGCCCTTCATTCTAATCCAGGTAACAGCTGCTTTCCCATGAAGGGAGGCAAAGGTGATACTTCATATTTACTCTCCTCTAAACACATACTTGGAAACAAATAAATCAGATTGTCATAAAGCCGTGGCATCTCCATATGTCATATCATGTAAATAATTATCTTTCTTTGCAACATCATGATTTTGTGCAAGTCTGTCTCATGACTATGTGAGTGTTTGCACATAATTGGTTTTGTATGCAATACTTTACAGTTGTCTTCTGTTCATGTTTCCTGTGGTGGGTCATCTTGGATAGGTTCCGTCAGTCACAGACATATTCTTGCAGTGCTTCATTATTTCTGATATCTATTAATCTATTTCAAAATAATCAGATCTGCATCAATCGTTATGGCTCTTAAATTTCTGAAACTCTGAGCTAAAAAGCAGGCAGCACTAGGAAGCCTGCGGCATTATCTCTGCATGATAAATCTGACGAAAACCAGTGTTCTACATGCTTCGACTAGTGCAGAAGCTGCAGCTTTATTGCTCAATTTATCACACTAGTTTTCTGCCTATGAGGCCCACAGAGGGCAAACAAAGTTTTGATAAATTGAGCAATAACATTGTGATATTCATTTGAAGTCGCCCATGGAGTATACAAGGTTCTTAAGTTTTGTTTTCAAATTTCTGTATGAAAAATATGGTGCAAAAAAGAATTCATGTTTGTATTGCATGATATACCAGTAAATTTCACACCAAGCTCTTTGTACACTCCATTGGTAATGTAGGAGGTAATTAAAGCTGTGCCTATCATTAGTGCAGCAGGTACAGTTTTACTGCGGTCCATGGTTCTGAGCTGCATACATAATTGAAAATAGGATTTAATTTTGTAATTCATTTTATAACAGTTTAATTTAAGGTGGGAATTGTGGGGATTATAGGGGCAAAGTGTGGGAAGTTAATACATTTTTATGAGTTTTAATTTGTTTTCTAATGTATAATATTTCTTTAATTGGTAAATCATTATGGTAAGTATGGAAGTACATTTTTTTAATGTAGATGTGGCTTGTGAATTGTACGGTGTTATAGGGTAGGAAAAAAAAAGTAAATTAAAGTAATAATTAATATTTTTGTTTCTTAATACATTTTAATTAAAAATATGTGTATTTTTTATTTCCTTTATTTTATGTAATATAATATTTTGTACATATTTGTCATATGTTTTTGACAATATTTTTTTTTTAATGATTAAATATATTTGTATATAAATGTTTAACATATTTTTTTATTTATTTTGTTTCTGAAATATTGTTGTTGTTAATATTTTGTTTGCTTTTAATTTTGTACTGACTGTAGTGAGAATATTAACACTTTCCCTACTGTTGCACTCATTGGAATTGGAATAGTGAAATGTATCCATCCGCAATCCAACACTCTCCATACTGTTGCACTTGTTGGAGTGGGAATAGTAATTTTTACACCTCATGCAGTGGGAATAGTAGTTTTTACAGCTCTGCTATCCAACACTATCCCTACTGTTGCAGTGCAGTCATTGGAGTGAGAATAGTAACTTTTACGCCTCCGCAATCCAACAATTTCTCTACTATTGCACTGACTGGAGTGGGAATATTAATTTTTACCCCTCCACCATCCAACAGTTTCCCTAATGTTACACTGATTGGAGTGGGACTAGCAAATTGTATCCGGTCACTATCTAACACTTTTCCTACTGGAGTGGGAATAGTAATTTTTACACTTCCACTATCAACACTTTCCCTTCTGTGGTACTCACTGAAGTGGGAATAGTAATGTTTACCCCTCTGCTATCTAATACTTTCCCTACAGTTAAAATTGTAAATTGATACTTGTATAGCGCACTACTCACCCGCAAGGGTCTCAACGCGCTTGTACGAATACCGCTGTGGAACCAATCCTGGCTTTCCCTGTGAGGCGTCCACTCCTGGGCACCCCCAAGGTGGAGGCCAGGCATCCTTAGCGTTGTGGGGGCCGTTGTGGAGATTAAGCAAGCTATTGCCCAGAGTTGCAGAGTGGGACCCATGATTAGAATAGGCACCGAGGCGAGAATTATCAGGTCCGTGGGATTTTGAGGCCAAGACCCGGGGAATTGAACCCTGGTCCCGGGCCAGACCTCTGCATCAGGGTCTGCCGCTCTAACCATTGAGCCACACTTCTCCACTGTTACACTCAGTGGAGAGGGAATAGTAATTTTTATCTCTTTGCGATCCAATACTTTCCCTACTGTTGCACCCTTGGAGTGGGAACAGTAATTGTTACCCCTTTGCAATCCAACCCCTTCCCTACTATTGCAGGAGTGGGAAATTTAAGTTTGAAGATTTTTAAATCGTTTAATATTTTACTTTATAATAAAATGTTTTTTTATTAGATTTTATGTTATTGGTATATATACAGATATTTATTTGTAAATTAAAAAATAAATTAAAATGATAACTATATTTAAATTAATTGTTTTAAAGTAAATATATATATATATTATTTATTAGGTATGTGTTTAACTTTTTTTTATTATCATGTATTTGTTATATTTGTTAAAATGTATATTATATCTGCTTAATTTTTTTATATTAATGTTATTATTTAACATTTATTATTTTATTATATGTATATATATATATATATATATATATATATATATATATATATATATATATATATATATATATATATATATATATATATATATATATATATATATATATACACAAAGTTGTGGCTGAACCCTTGCCTCGATCTCGGCGGGCTCACGGCAGGGGTAGCCACCCCCTTACAAATCAACACGTTTCACCCGCGTCTTCTCACTCCCGGATTAGGAAAGAACGACACAGGAGCCGTGGCCTCAATTAATGCTGCAGTTTTAATGTTGATACACCGTCCGACGCGTTTCGGAGTAAGCCTACTCCTTCATCACGGGCAAACTTTGTGAATCACAATTAGAATAATAAAGTAAAAAAACATGTCATGTGATGATAAACATAAACAAAATACTTTGCAATTGTACAATTTTCAAATTGTGTTTGTACCCTTAATTTCAAATGACTGTGGATTTCATCATTTAAACTTGGCAATTCCCCAAAATTTGAATTTGAAGGTGGATGCACCATTCATAAAATAAAATATAAATGCATGATGTTCAGTATTGTCCACGGACTCACGCGCAAGTTAAATCACGGGTCCCTGTCTCTTAAACATGAAAAGCTAGTCAAGCAAATCAGTTACTGCCATCTGGCGCTAGTTGGTTACATGCAAAACTTAATATAACCAAAATGTCAAAATAGTTGTCAACATAAACATATTTCAGCGCGGCATGTGGCGCGGGGTGGAATCGAACCCATACCCTCAAAACGGGAAAATATACAAGCAGTCGCTCGAACCTCCAGGCTACGCTGGTGAATGCAGGACCGAGGCTGATTTAAAAGTGATATCTAAACACTGACAAAGAAGCTGGTGCAGCTATAGTCATATATTGCCCAAGTGGGCTGTCAAATACAAGTCAAAAAGAGACAAGAAGGACAAAACAAGATTAGGCCCTAGTGGGCTAAATCAAAAGTTTAAATCATGCCTGACAGACAATCCAAGTTATGGTCGGATCTGAAGATCAATCAAATGAAAAGGCAGTCTCTGTATAAAGCCCCAGTGGGCTGGTGCACTGTAGGAAGCCAAGGCTGAATTCTCATCAGTCAATGTTGAATGAGTACTTGCAACACCTAAGACAATGATAAATGCAAAGTCCCATTAAAATCCTCACAAAAGAGGAAACTTCACTTATTTATGAAAACACACAAAATTTCTAAAACACAAGGCAGAAGTTATAAGGGCAAAAAACAGTATGAAAATAGTTCGACATTTAGTGTAGGTGTACTGACAGTTCTTCGTCCATGTTCAAACCTTGGGGCCCCAAGGTTTGAACATGGACGAATAACTGCTTATATATTTTCCCGTTTTGAGGGTATGGGTTCGATTCCACCCCGCGCCACATGCCGCGCTGAAATATGTTTATGTTGACAACTATTTTGACATTTTGGTTATATTAAGTTTTGCATGTAACCAACTAGCGCCAGATGGCAGTAACTGATTTGCTTGACTAGCTTTTCATGTTTAAGAGACAGGGACCCGTGATTTAACTTGCGCGTGAGTCCGTGGACAATACTGAACATCATGCATTTATATTTTATTTTATGAATGGTGCATCCAACTTCAAATTCAAATTTTGGGGAATTGCCAAGTTTAAATGATGAAATCCACAGTCATTTGAAATTAAGGGTACAAACACAATTTGAAAATTGTACAATTGCAAAGTATTTTGTTTATGTTTATCATCACATGACATGTTTTTTTACTTTATTATTCTAATTGTGATTCACAAAGTTTGCCCGTGATGAAGGAGTAGGCTTACTCCGAAACGCGTCGGACGGTGTATCAACATTAAAACTGCACCATTAATTGAGGCCACGGCTCCTGTGTCGTTCTTTCCTAATCCGGGAGTGAGAAGACGCGGGTGAAGCGTGTTGATATATATATATATATATATATCGATATTGTGTACAACTATACTTTTTTACATCGATATTTATATTTCAATATTTTTGTACTTTCCATTATAAATATTGGATGCCGATATTTTTGACAGCAATATTTAAAACTCGATATTGTGGTATGGGGATGTTTTAGGTGTCAATAATATGTCAGTAAACCCCTACCACCACCATCATAATACGGCGGGTGAACCCGCTGTGGTGGTCAGATAGCCACTGCGAGCACGGCGGTCCTATGACCGCTGTACTCGTAGTAAGGCCCCAAGAAAGCATCGAGTGATGGAATACCTTATCAAAGTTTGCACCACTTATGCAGCTGTGTCCTCTGCTCACATTGTTAAGGAGCCGCTTACACAACCTACAGAGGGCATTAGCAACTGTTAATATGTAATCTGTAAAATTGGGTGAAAATCATAACGGAATTAATTAGCAGCTGTTACTGCTTAACTGCTGATACGCAAAAAATATATATATATATATTCACTGAAAAAACCATAGGTTATAGACCATATATAGTTAGGAATTAGCATTTACAAAACCTTATTTTACTCACACAAAACCATTGAAATTCGCATATATAGTTAGTTGCACTAACTATATATCGCGCACCCGCAATCCACTGCTGATCATGTCACATTTTACATCATTCATGACATGGTCAATGACATCACTGATGACATCACTGATGACATCTCAAATGACATCACTGATGACATCACTAATGAACAACATCCAGTGACTGTATGTTTCTGTAAAGTTAAAATATGTCTTACATATTGAAGAATGAGTGGATGTATAAGTGTCTGGATGAAGTATTTAGTAGGTGCATGACTGACTGTATGAGTGAGTGATTAAATGTGTCTCACTGAGTGCATGGGTTAGTGACTAAACTGTCTTAATTTGTGCATCATTATGTCTGTTGTTCTGTAAACTGCTGCATGTGTTGATCAGTAGCTATATGAGTAACTATATGGGTTATTGATTGGTTGCCCAAGTATTTGTATGGGAGACTGAGTGTGTGTGTGGGTGGCTGGGAGGTGTATGACTCTGTGCATTGATGTGTGAGCAGTTGATTCACTAGATGTATGGGTTCAAAAGTGCATGTGGAAACAGCTGTATGGGCGGTTGACTGTGTGCATGCGTATATTGGTGAGTGAATGGATATCTCAGTGATACATGTCAAAGTAAGTACATATGTAAAACACAGTACATGTGAGAGTTGACATATATAAATAACTGTGCATAAGAGCCAGTGAATGTGTGAGTGGCTGTATGGATCATTGTGAACTTGTATCAGGGATTGTGTAAGAGAGTAAATATGTGTTAGTATATGTTTGAATAAGTAAGGTGTGTATAACTGTATAGTTGAGGAAATGGAGGTGTGATTGATTCTTTGCATGACTGACTAGGTATGTGAGTAACTCCATGGATGAGTGACAGTCCATGAGTGTCTGTTTACACTGAGTGTATCTAAGGTTATATTAGAGTCTGAAGAGGTTCATCGTATAATCACATGAATGATGTCATCAGTGATGTGATCAGTAATGTCATTTGAGATGTCATCAGTGATGTCATCAGTGATGTCACTGACCATGTTATGAATGATGTAATATGTGACATGATCAGCAGTGGATTGCGGGTGCGCGATATATAGTTAGTGCAACTAACTATATATGTGAATTTCAATGGTTTTGTGTGAGTAAAATAAGGTTTTGTAAATGCTAATTCCTAACTATATTTGGTCTATAACCTATGTTTTTTTCAGTGAATTTTCAAGGTTTTGTAAATGCTAATTCCTAACTATATATGGTCTATAACCTATGGTTTTTTCAGTGAATATATATATATATATATATATATATATATATATATATATATATATATATATATATAATATATACATATATACATATATATATATATAATACCTACTGGCGGTCGCCAGTAGGTAGTTATAGTTAGAATTTTTTTCAATGTTAAATCTTAAAATTCTATTTGGAATAACTTTGGTGCCGGTTGACGAATCTGCCTGAAAATTTCCGCAAAATGGCCTCATGGCGCCCCGGTCTTTCCCTGAAGGGGGATTTGTCAAGCGGGGGCCGAGATAAAAGGGGGGTCCCAAAACGTGTTTTCCCCATGTTAATTTCCATAGGGCGGTCGACCTCACTTTTAGCCCGAACGGCTGAATGGATTTACACCAAACTTGGCAAAATTGTAGGGACTGGTAGCCCGATGTGCCTCTGCTATGTCTCAAGATATGTGCTCCAGTGGATTTTGAGTAATTTAGGTTAAAAAAAATATATATATCTGTGACAGCGCCCCGGTACGCGCACCGGGGAGCGCTCCGGGCGCGCCACGCGACTTGCGCGCAGAAACCTGATTGGTTCTTGGGTGTCTGTAAACATTCGAAACAGTCCGGAGCGGCCGCCATCTTGTTGCTCGGAAGGATCGAGACACAAGAGGTGGCCAAAACAAAGGGGGAAATGACCATAAGGGGGCAGGGTAGACCCCCCTGACCCGCTAGGTTTGATGTGGGGGCTATAAAAGGGTCCCGCAGGGCAAAAAAAAAAATTGGGGGGGGGATTTTCGCGGGGAGCGCACTGGGGAGAAAAGAGAATGGCAGAGTTTAAAAATGTAAGTCATTTTATATAAATGGGAGGTAGTTCTGAAAAGAACTTTTTTTTCACAATTTTTTGTTGTTTTATATATATTTTTTTGTGAACATTTTTTACTTTTTTTTGTTTTTCAAAACAATTTTATATTTTTTTTGTTTTTTTAGTACTTCAAAAAAAACAGAAGGATTTGAAAATCACTCAACAGGAGCAAAAAAAAAACAATAAAGAATCATTGCTTTCGTTTGTGAGAGCACTTGTGGTTTTCTTTTGCTCTGTTAATTAAGGTGATACTTTTTTCACCATAAGTAATAGTAGCCCCAAAATAAATACAAACTATTTTGAAGTTTGAGAATTTGCATTGGATGTTGGGCACCATTTGACGCCCTTCAGGTGCTGCAAAAGATAATTCCGCACTTGAGGTGCTAGGCTGAGGGGTCTGTGGGTTTTCAGCCATAGCTCTCACCTGTGCTTGGGCCAAATTATTTGGGTGCCACCTCTCCATGTGGCGAATCATGGTGTGGTTGCCAAAACTATATTTTTTAGCAGGATTGCCACGTGAAAGGATGTTCTTGCAAATTAGACATGTTACTTTAGGGGTATTAACTTTCTTCAGTCCTGCAGGAATTGCCAAATGTAGTGCTCCTTTACACGAGATGGGTGGGGTTCCTCTGGTAGGAACTGTTTCTCCTGCTCCTCCTGCTCCTCTTCCTCCTCTTCGTCCTGCTCACCACCAAAAAGCACAGGTGGTGGTGGTCCTTTTGGTGGTGGTGGTGGTTTTGGAGCACCAGCAGCAGCAAGTAGAGTAGCCATTATTGGTCTCTCACAAAGAAATAGCCCTTGCTCTCTCAAAGAAAAAAGTAAGAATGAGGAATAAAGTTGGGGGCTTTCCTCATTTGGAAAAAAAAAAATTAGGAACCAATGAAAAGTGTTATTTTCAAGTCACATGACCCGATGCGCTAACGTCACGCGCTCCGGCGCGCTTACGTTACGCGCTTTGGGCCGTGCCGCGGAGCGTTTCCGGGTGCGTTTACGCAGCGTGTCATAAGACACATCGTGCGGCTACGCGATACGTCAGGCTTACGCGACGCGTCACAATTTTGTTTTCGATCGGGACATTGGCGCTAACGGGACGCTTCCCGGTTCGCGCACTGGGGCGCTTCAAAATACTACGCTTTCCGGGGCGCTCACCGGGGCTCGCACCGGGAGCGCTCCAGGGCAAAAAAAAAAAAATACAAAAAACAAATTGAAAAATTGTAAGGACTGGTAGCCCGATGTGCGTTTGCTATGTCTCAAGATATATGCTCCAGTTCTTTTTAAGAAAATTAACTTTTAAAAATATATATTGGGCTACATCGGGCTATATATATGTTAGAGCCCAAATGTAGCCCAATGTAGCCCAATGTAGCCCAATGTAGCCCAAAGATGGCCACCAGAGACAAAAAACATACAAATGTAGCCCAAATATCAGCCAGATGTAGCGCAACTATAGCCCAATGATAGTATGTACCAGAGT
Source organism: Lissotriton vulgaris (assembly GCF_964263255.1). NCBI lineage: Eukaryota > Metazoa > Chordata > Amphibia > Caudata > Salamandridae > Lissotriton > Lissotriton vulgaris. The sequence goes on from NC_141687.1 coordinate 730,570,194, forward strand.
GTTCTAAAGAACAGCTAGAGCGCTAACAGTCTTACTTATAAAGTGAGACTTTTAGTTAGGAATTAGCATTAAAAAAATCTTTGAAATTCACTGAAAAAACCATAGGTTTCACACCAGTTATAGTTAGGAATTAGCATTTAAAAAACCTATTAAATTCACAGAAAAAACCATAGGTTTCACACCAGTTATAGTTACCTGGAAATTTTACTGACATAAAACCATTGAAATTCCCACATTGTAGTTAGTTGATCTCACCATAACTTGCGCGTGTAATGCACTGCTGATGACATCACATATTACATCACTCATGACATGGTCAGTGACATCACTCATGACATCACTGATGACACCATCCAGTGAATGTGTGTCTTTCTGAAAAATAAACATGTTTTATATATGTATATGTAAAGGTCGATGGAAGAATAAATGTTTCAATAAGTGTCTTAATGGATGTTTTTTTTTAAAAAATTGATTGGTTAACTGGCTTATTAAGTGTATCATAGTGAATACATATATTAGCGAGTATTGTTTAAATATTTAAATGTTTGTATCAGTGTTTCACTTTGTGTATAAGTGGCTGCATGGGTTGGTGAGTAGCTACATGTGTGTGTATATGGGTTATTATATATTTTTTAGTATCTTTATAATTGTCTGTTTGATTTGGTGGGGGTGTTACTTAGCACATAGATGCATCAATGACTGATTTGCTGATTGTATGTGTTTTGAAGACAGCATATGTGCCGGACTGTATGGGTGAATGAGTGTGTATATGTATGTGTTAGTAAGTGAATGACTGTCTTACTAGTGTCTTTATCAGTAACTACATATATTTTAATCTAGTATATGTGAGAATTGATGTATATAAGTGAGTATATGTGAGAGTGAGAGATTGAAAGAGTTCTTGTTTTATTAAGTATGTGTTTCTATAAGTGATTGTTTAAGAGAGTAAGTTTGTGTAAGTTTCCTTAGAAGTAAGGTGGTAGTGTGTGTATAGCTGTATATGCAAAAAAAATGGATGTTCAATAGTTTATTTGCATGTGTGAGTATGTGTGTGAGCAACTTTTGGAAGACTGTCGGTGTGTTAACGGATGTATAGGTGTCTCACTACATATAATGAGTGAGTATATGTATGAATACCTATATAGAACTGTTGGTGAATGAGTGGATGTGTATATAAATGGTGGAATTACTGAATTGGTTGTTGTAACTGGTATAGGTATCTCCACTTTTTTGAAAATGTTAGTTTCTATTTTTGAATATGTGTTTCAAGGGTTACTTTACAGTGAAAGGAGGTCAGTCACTCTGTCACATGGATGGTGTCATCAGTGATGTCATGAGTGATGTCACTGACCATGTCATGAGTGATATAATATGTGATGTCATCAGCAGTGCATTACACGCGCAAGTTATAGTGAGTCCAACTAACTATAACGTGGGAATTTCAATAGTTTTATGTCAGTAAAATTTCCAGGTAACTATAACTGGTGTGAAACCTATGTTTTTTTCAGTGAATTTAATAGGTTTTTTAAATGCTAATTCCTTACTATAACTGGTGTGAAACCTATGTTTTTTTCAGTGAATATATATATATATATATTCACTGAAAAAAACATAGGTTTCACACCAGTTATAGTTAGCTGGTCATTTTACTCATACAAACCCTATGAAATTCCCCTTTTACGGTTAGTTCAGCTAACTATAACTTGCGCGCCCGCAATGCACTGCTGATGACGTCACATATTACATCACTCATGACATGGTCAGTGACATCACTCATGACATCACTGATGACATCCCAAATGACATCCCTGATGACATCATCCAGTGAATGTGTCTCTTTCTGAAAAATAAATAAACATTTTTTATATATGTATATCTAAAGGTCTATGGAAGATTGAATGGGTAAATAAGTCTCTAAATGGATGTTTATTTTTGTAAAATTGATTGTATAACTGACTTATTAAGTATATCTTAGTGAATAGGTGTATTAGCGAGTAATCTTTAAATATTTTAATATCTGTATCAGTGTCTCACTTTGTTTATAAGTGGCTGCATAGGGTGGTGAGTAGCTACATGAGTGTGTATATGGGTTATTAGTTATTTTTTTAAGTATCAGAATGAGTGTCTGTATGGTTTGGTGGGGAGTATTACTTAGCGCACAGATGCATGAATGACTGACTCACTGTTTGTATGTGTTTTGAAGACAGCATGTAGCAGGACTTTATAGGTGGATGAGTGTGTGTATGGATGTGTTAATTAGTGTGTTAGTGAGTGAATGACTGTCTCCAAAGTATTTTTATGAGTAACTACATATTTTTTAAACTAGTATAGGTGAGTATTGATGTATATAATTGAGTATATATGAGAGCGAGAGATTGTAAGAGTTCCTGTATAAATAAGTAGGTGTTTCTATAAGTGATTGTTTTGGAGAGTAAGTATGTGTACGATTCTGTAGAAATTAGTGTAGTGGTGGGTGTATAGCTGTATATGCAAGTAAATGGATGTTTATTTGCATGTGTGAGTAACTCAATAGATGAGTGTCAGTGTGTAATAAGATGTATAGGTGTATGAGTACATATAATGAGTGAGTACATGTATGAGTGCCTATATAGAACTGTTTGTGAATGACTGGATATGTATGTAGATGTTTGAAATACTGAATAGGTTGTTCTAACTGGAATTGGTATCTCCATTTTTTTGAAAATGTTACTTTCTATTTTTGATCGTGTGTATCAAAGGAGAGGAGGACTGCCCCAAGGATGATGTCATCAGTGATGTCTTTTGAGATGTCATCAGTGATGTCATGAGTGATGTCACTGACCATGTCATGAGTGATGTAATATGTGACGTCATCAGCAGTGCATTGCGGCGTGTGTGTTATAGTTAGCTGAACTAACTATAACAGGGGGATTTCATAGGTTTTGTATGAGTAAAATGACCAGCTAACTATAACTGGTGTGAAACCTATGGTTTTTTTCAGTGAATTTGCAAGGTTTTTAAAATGCTAATTCCTAACTATAACGTGGCTGTAACCTATGGTTTTTTAAGTGAATTTCAAATGTTTTTTAAATGGTAATTCCTAACTATAACGTGGCTGAAACCTATGGTTTTTCAGTGAATTTCAATGGTTTTGTAAATGATAATTTTTAAATGTAATAATTGTTATATTCTTTATACTGATTAAGGGGGTTATTAGGATTGCGGATTTTACGCATCCTCTGGGCCGGCGGAAGTCACCGCCGACCCGGAGGAGGCGGAAAATCCGCCGCGGACCCACCAAAGACCCACCGCCACATTAGGATGGCTGGTGGGTCCTGGTTTCCGTCCGCCGCTTTTCCGCTGCGGTTGGCTTACAACCGCGGCGGAAAAGCTCTAATCTGGTGACGGTGTCTCTCAGACACCGTCAGCCAGATTAGGAAGGGATGTGAAACATGCTTTTCCGCGGCGGCTTTTCCGCCATGGAAAAGCATGTGTAACTTCACTGTGGGGGCCCGTTGCGGGCCCCCTAGGTGAAGGGGGGTGGGGGTGCACATGGGGGGTACCTATGGTACCCCCCTGCATTTGTATGCGGAAAGCGGCAGGCACCGCACGGTGCCTGCCTCTTTCTGCATCCAAATGCAACACCTGCATTTTTAACATTGCCGCGGGTGCAGCTTGAAGCCGCACCCGTCGCAATGTTAAAAATAGAGGATGTGACCGCCAGGGTGGCGGTCAAATCCTAATTGCACAGGAGGGAACTGCGCATGCCATACGGAGGTTCCCTCCTGCTCGGTTTACTACATTATTATAAATGTTTTATTTTTAGATATATTATTTTTTATTTTATATTACATATTTTTAATATAAATTGAAAAAAAATGTTTATACACCTCTCTGCAGCGCAGCCCCCTGGCGTGTTTGCAGAGGGGGAACTAATTCCCCTTGCATACATGGAGTCCCTGGGGGCCAACTAGCCCACCAGGAACCTCCAGTATTCCCCAGGGGGCAGCATTGCAGAAAGGTGTAATGAGGCCACACCCTATTTTACACCTCTCTGCAACGCAGCCCATGGGCGCGTTTGCAGAGGGGGAACTAATTCCCCTTGCATACTGGGGGTCCCTGGGGGCCAACTAGCCCACCTGGTACCTCCAGTATGCGCCAGGGGGCTGCATTGCAGTGAGGTGTAATGAGGCTATGCCCCTTTTTACACCTCTCTGCAACGCAGCCCCCTAGCGTGTTTGCAGAAGGGAAACTAATTCCCCTTGCATACTGGGGGTCCCTGGGGGCCAACTAGCCCATCTGGAACCTCTAGTATGCGCCAGGGGGCTGCATTGCAGAGAGGTGTAATGAGGCCACACCCTTTTTTACACCTCTCAGCAATTCACCCCCCGGGCGCGTTTGCCGATGGAGAGCTAATTCCCCTTGCATACTGGGGGTCCCTGGTGGCCAACTAGCCCACCTGGAACCTCCAGTAAGCGCCAGGGGGCTGCATTGCAGAGAGGTGTAATGAGGCTATGCCCCTTTTTACACCTCTCTGCAACGCTGCCCCCTGGTGCGTTTGCAGAGGGGGAACTAATTACATCACTGATGACACCATCCTTGTGACATAGTGACAGACCTCCTTTCACTGTAATGTAATCCTTGAAACACATATTCAAAAATAGAAACTGAAATTTAAAAAAAAATGCAGATACCCATATCAGTTACAACAAGTAATTCAGTAATTCCACCATCTATATACACATCCACTCATACATATACTCACTCATCATATGAAATGATACACCTATACATCCTGTTACACACCGACAATCATCGAAAAGTTACTCACAGACATACTCACACGTGCAAATAAACTATTGAACATCCATTTATTTGAATATAGAGTTATACACACACTTCCACCTTACTTCTATTGAAAATTACACATATTTATTCTCTTAAACAATCACTTATAGAAACACATACTTATTTAAACAGGAACTCTTTCAATCTCTTACTCTCACATATACTCACTTATATACATCAATATTCACATATACTAGATTAAAACATGTCGTTACTGATAAAGACACTAGTGAGACAGTCATTCACTCACTAACAAACACATATACACACTCATCCACCCATACAGTCCTGCACATATGCTGTCTTCAAAACACATACAAACAGAGAGTCAGTCACTCATGCATCTATGTGCTAAGTAATACCCCCACCAAACCATATAGACACTCATACTGATACTAAGTGAAACATCTAATAACCCATATACATACGCATGTAGCTACTTACCAACACATGTAGCCACTTATACACAAAGTGAAACACTAATATATATATTTAAATATTTAAACATTACTCACTAATATTTATTTTTCAGAAAGACACATATTCACTGGATGGTGTCATCAGTGATGTCATGAGTGATGTCATGAGTGATGTCACTGACCATGTCATGAGTGATGTAATATGTGACGTCATCAGCAGTGCATTGCACGCGCAAGTTATAGTGAGTCCAACTAACTATAACGTGGAATTTCATTGGTTTTATGTCAGTAAAATTTCCAGCTAACTATAACATGTGTCAAACCTATGGTTTTTTCAGTGAATTTCATAGGTTTTTTAAATGCTACTTCCTAACTATAACGTGTGTAAAACCTATGGTTTTTTTCTGTGAATTTCATTGGTTTTTAAAATGCTAATTCAGAAAAATGTCGTGTATGCAACCTATACTTTTGGCAATAAAGTTCTGGCAATATTTTTTTCGAAAACAAGCCGTTTTCTTCACTGTTCAAATTCCATAGAGACTCCTTGTAAAGCAATACAGAATTCGAAAGTCTGTACCTTGCCTTTTTTTAAACACATTAAAATTTGTCTGTAAATAAAAATAGCCTTACTAAACTTTCGTGCGCGACCCGGTGTGCGCACTCTCGGCAACAGTTGTCAATAAAATGGATATCGCATTTCCAGGCTTTCGTGCGCGACCGAGTGCGCGCACAGGCCTATATATTTCGTAAAAACGTTGCGATTTGAACTTATTGAAATTCTTCATACACCCCTCAAAGAACTTATAGTACGTCAAAGAGACTGTACCTTAATTTTTTTTTTATTCTTATGAAACTTTTCAGTAAATGGAGCCGAATGTCTTTTTAAACTTTCGTGCGTTACCGGATGTACACACCTTGGTATTTTTTTTAGAAATATAAAACGTTTCATACTTTAACAATTGTGTGCTTAAATCCAGCTCAGAAGATATACAAAATCAGGATGGTAGTTGGTTCAACCCGGACCGTTTATTAGAGGTAGATCGTCCGACTCCACCGGAAGACACCCCTAATAAAAAGGACATATATATAAAATGCGGACTAGCCGCTGTATCGTGCTAGCAAACTATAACATATAAATCGTTAGAAAAAACAAAAGGAATCGAGCAAAATCAGTAGGCCACTGATGAGATCTTTTTTGACGTCGCTAAAATAGAAAAATTAGGAACAACCCCTCATGAGAAATATGAAACTAGTGAGAGAAACCGAGCTCGACGCCATGATGGCTGCAAGACAGCTCGGCTCCGCCGTCCACCCCACCCAAAATAACGACAAATATTATAAAGATACACAACACACCAGCAAAGTAACAGGGTAAAAAGTTTTATTAAATTACTATTTACATGGCAGCCTACTGCAACATGAAAACAACACTTTCAATTGGTTCTTAATAGTTTAAATTCTGGAATTTACACGCAGCACTCCACCCACTTCCCTCACTATCTTTTCTACTCTCAAGAGACAACAACGTCCTACATCTTTTGGAAGACTTTGGTGAAATGGCTACCGTATCTCATTCATCTTCCGAATCTGACCAAAATGATCGGCTACCTTTAATAAGAAAAAATAAATCTTTCATCTGGCAATTTTTCACTTATCCTGAAGATCAAAAGAAAGTGAATGCACCAAAAGTAACCTGCACGATATGTGACTTGGTTCTCTTAAGAAGAAATCCAGCAAAAAAATATTTCTTTTCCATACATACCATGGTGCGGCATGTCAAACAAGTGCACCCTCTGCAATTTGCAGAGGCAACGACAAGAGCCCTGGCCACGCTATTACCATTAGAGGTGGCCAGCACATCTTCTGATCGACGACCTGTATCTCCATGCAGTGCAGAGATGGACTTCAGATATTTAACTATATATGGTCTATAACCTATGGTTTTTTCAGTGTTTTTCTTTGTTTTTTAATAGCAAATATCAAAAGCTTTTTTGTGGAAAATGACTACAATTAGGTATACATAAGCGGCGTTCATTTATGTTCACCACAGCCATTGTTAAAAGTAAAGTGAAAGTCGCGAAACAGTGGCCACGCCATCTAATCCCTTTTAGGCCCCATCATGCACGTAAGTAACAGCCATTTTCTGTGTCATGGCCTCTCTGCCCACTGCCAATAGCCTATGATTGTTCAAAATTGGTTCTCTTTGGGTCATTCTCTGTTCACAAATAAGCATAAAGTCGCAATACTCTATTTAGTTTTTGCAGATAGTGAAGGATAGGTAGTGCACACTTTTGTCCCCTTTGTAACCCGTCATGCCTATCTCTGCCCCGTTTGTTGCTAGTTGGTTCAACCCGGACCGTTTATTAGAGGTAGATCGTCCAACTCCACCGGAGGACCCCCCTAATAAAAAGGACATATATATAAAATGCGGACTATCCGCTGTATATTGCTAGCAAACTATAACATATAAATCGTTAGAAAAAACATGAATCTAGAGAGAGGAACCGAGCTCGACGCCATGATGGCTGCAAGACAGCTCGGCTCCGCCACCCACCCCGCCCAAAATAACGACAAACACTATGCAAATATTATAAATATATACAACACACCAGCAAAGTAACAGGATAAAACGTTGTATTAAATAACAATTTACATGGAACCTACTGCAACATGAAAACAACACTTCTAATTGCTTCTTAGTAGTTTCAATTCTGAAATTGAACACCCAGTACATCCAGAGGTCATGTCCGACAAGTTGTGTGGGGGGATACCTTGCTAATGCCGCCACCCCCACCACCTTCTGTAGGAAGGACTCTGGATATCCCTGCCTTGCACAAATGTCATAAGTTCTGGATGTTGAGAGCCATACTTCAGGGTCCGACAAGTTGTGTGGGGGGATGCCTTGCTAATGCCGCCACCCCCACCACCTTCTGTAGGAAGGACTCTGGATATACTTGGTCGCTGAGAGGCTTCAATGTCCCTGCCTTGCACAAATGTCATAAGTTCTGAATGTTGAGTGCGATACTTCAGGGTCCAAGAAACGCGGACTCGGAGGGGGCGCTTGGCTCCTGCCCCCTCCCCAAGTCTTGTTCCCCTGGTATGGCCTGAGATCGCCCACGACATAGGCGGCCGGCTCCCGGGGTCAGGCGGAACTTCTTGCCTTTTGATGCCTCTTCCATTCTGGACCTTGTCCCACAATCCGTTTGACCTGAAGACACGTCCTGCGGTGCCCTGGTCCAACCATCACATTTACACAGTCTCACCCGCCATCCGGCTGAATTGCACCCACTCTTCCGATACAGCGACAGGCGGCTGCCACGGAGCTCGGGAAATGGCGGTCGGCTCCACAGACTTGTGCCTGGCCTGCAAGGATGGCTCTGGGCAACCCTGGAACTCGGACGCTTGACTGCTAGGGCATGAGCCCCATTCCCAAAAGCGTCCCGTCAGCCTTGAAGATTCTACAAGAGTCACCGAGGCCCCCGACTCCTGCAGACTTCCGGTGGGGAGCGACTGCCATGATTGCTCGCGGAATGGCCATGACGTAGCCACGAGGTGCTCTCATGCTGACGCCAGCTTCAGTCTGAAACATCCAGAAACACTGTAGACTACCAATTCGATCAGTTCCGGTGGAGCCCCAACGACGTATCGCGTTCTTGCGTAATCCGTCATATGACGCGCCGCGTTAGCGCACCCAGAAGTGCTCCGGTGCGCGAGGCGCGAAGCGCAGCTTCCCGGAAGCAATGCGGAGCGCGTAACGTAAGCAATTACATTTCAGTTGGTTCTCCCTCACAATATTTTCAATGTCACATAAAACTCACCCATCACCCACTGCCATCTCTGGCTGTTTCCATGGTAACACCTCATTCTGCACCTGGCTGAAGGCACAGGTCAAAAGTTCATATCTCAACGTTCTACAGCAAAGTAACAACACTGTTTTCCCTCCAGAAACACCTGCCAATCGACAGCTCTGTTACATGTCTTTTTTTTTCACACCCAATAGTACTTTTCGTTTAACATAAACATTAACATGCAACGTACTGTTCAATCTCCACTTCTTACAATCAACCAATCATTTTTATTTTTTAAACCACACCCAGCCTCTTTCTTTTTCTTTATTTAGAATTTCAACTTCTAACTACCATTCCACTTCCAGAACCGATCGGAGGACGACTACAAATCCCTTGAAAATGAAGGTCTGGCTAATAGGACACAGTTATATTCACTGGAGTGAAAAATATGCAGTAAGCAGACAAATTTGCAACCTCAGCTTACCAAATGTACACATAACATGGATTTCCAAAAGAGGATTGAAATGTCACCAATTAATTCCATTGGTGAAAACTTTTATACATCTCCCAGAACCAGACCTTATAATTGTGCACTGTGGTGGAAACGATCTAGGCACAATCACTGGGGTAGGTCTGGAAATGCTTCTAAAAGACACCTTTCGACAATTGATGACACTTTTTCCTCGATCTGCCTTGGTATATTCCAATATATGCCAAAGACAGAAATGGAATTGGTCCAATCACCATTGTGCACAATTTGAGAAAGCAAGGAGACATGTAAATAAATCTGTTTCTGCGTTCCTCAGAGATTATAGCATGGGTTCTATTTACCACAACAACTTGCGATACCACATGCAAGACGTCTATAGGAGAGACGGTGTTCATTTCACGAATGAGGGAAACAGAATCTTCCTCTGCAACATCAGGCTCTGCATCGGTACTTACTTATAAATGCAGAAAACACTCAATTAACACAATGGCTCTTTTCAGAGCCACCTTATATCTAAGCACTCAAACTTCTGATTTATCTCCATTTTCACACTCTTGTAAAAAGGTGTGCGCGACCGAGTGCGCGCACCACGCAACTTAAAAAAAAAAAATATATATATATATATATATTCGCCTTTAAGGGCCTTACTGCACACCCTGAGAAAACCTACGCAGCAAAACAATCTCTACCTTCTCCCCTTTCCATATTCCAACGCTTTGAAATCAACAATATATTTACTCGCAATGACAAAATGGCGGTCAACACTTCCTGATTTCCTTCTAATCGAACGTTAACAGACGTCACGCAACAAAATTCCGCTTGCGCGCGCAGCCGTTTGGGTGCGCGCACGTGTGCGCGCGTATAGATATATAATTGACTTTAACTTTAATTTCCTCAGCAACTACTGAACGGATTTACACCATTCCAAAAAAAGCGTAATCTGCGAGCCGGACTGTACAGTTTTGCCAAATTTCTTATAAATCCATTCACCTGTTCGACCTGTAGCCGAGTCTAAAGGTCCTATGGAAAATAACATGGAGAAAACACGTTTTGGGACCCCCCTTTTATCTCAGCCCCCACTTGACCAATCCCCCCCAAACTTTCAGGGAAGGAGCGCAGCGGACCGAGCCATCTTCTTGAGAAATTTGCTAAGATTCTTCAACCAGGGCCAAAGTTATTCCAAATAGAATGTTGAGGATTTCCTATGGAAACTAGGTCCTAACTATAACTACCTACTGGCGACCACCAGTAGGTAATATATATATATATATATATATATATATATATATATATATATATATATATATATATATATATATATATATATATATATATATATATATATATATATATTCACTGAAAAACACATACGTTTCAGGCACGTCATAGTTAGGAATTAGCATTTAAAAAAACCTTAGAAATTCACTGAAAAAAACATAGGTTTTAGGGGCGTTATAGTTAGCTGGACAGTTCACTGGTACAAAACCATAGAAAATCCCCCGTTATAGTTAATTCAGCTATCTATAACTCAGGCGCCCGCAATGCACTGCTGATGACGTCACATATAACATCACTCATGACATGGTCAGTGACATCACTCATGACATCACTGATGACATCTCAAATGTCATTGATATTGGCAACACTGATGACATCATCCAGTGAATGTGTGTTTTTCTGAAAATTAAATATGTTTTGGTGGGCCCCCAGAGTGAAGAAGAAGTGGGGGCTGCACTTACAAAGTGGCAATTACAAAGTGGCAGGCACCGTGCGGTGCCTGCCGCTTCATTTACGCAAATGCATTAATGCATTTATTATTATATAAAATTTGTAACGCGCGCAGTTACCCAGGGGCATCCCGGCGCTGCATTGTGGTGCAGAGAGCACGCCCACCACAATGCTATAAATGCAGGATGTGCCCGCCACTGTGGCGGGCACATCCTAATACCCCCACGGGACCCCTACCCTAATGGCGGGCGGTCCCGAATTCCGTCAGGATGGCAGGCGGACAAAGTCCGCCCGTCATCCTAATGAGCCCCTTTGTGTGTAAGTGGCTGCATGGGTTGGTGAGTAGCTACATGAGTGTCTATATGGACAATTAGTTGTTTTTTTGAGTTTTAGTATGAGTGTCTGAGTGTCTGTATGGTTCAGTGGGGGGTATTACTTAGCGCATACATCCATGAATGAGTGAGTCATGGTTTCTTTTTGCTGTGCAAAAGAATTATGATTCCCCTTCTTATATTATTTGTGCAATTGATTTAACCCATTTGCTTCAATGGCAATGCATTGAGTTGATAAAATGTATTAATGTTTATTAACATTTAAATCATTCCAAAATGGCGTTTAAATTGTACATATTATGTGTATAGTTAAAAGAAATCGGTCTGTCATTTATGTTTACACTGTCTTTCACTGTGAGGGCGTGCACTTTAGTTTATTTGTCCTACCATTATGTTTACTATATAATGTTCCATTTCCCTGAGCGTGGTATGTGATCAAGCTCCCTAGAGGAGTGAAACGCATTGTCGGATGGACATTTGTCCTTGAACACAAATAAAATCTCTTCTCTGCCACCTATTTGAGGCTTTGGATTTGCTTCTGTTCTAACTTTTTCGCTGCTGGTACGAGGTCTGGAGGTCTGCACCTGGTGTTCCCGTCACCCATTGACGAGAGCAGGAACATTTTCTTCATTTGTCTGCCAGGATTTGCTGCTTCCGGCTTGTGGACCTTCCTGCCATCAAGAGGCACAGTGTTGGCGCAGCTGCCTACGTTTCTATGCACTCAAAATTGGATTTCACAAATCTGCTTCGTATTGTGCCCCCGCAGTAACAAGGACGCTAACAGGCTACGTTGCGCGTTGTGGAGGACGGGTCGAGTCTGACGGCGTGGTAACTGAGGGGCTAACCGGTCGGCCGACTGGCGGGCAGCCCAGCACCGATTCCAGTAAGACACTCCCCTTCCATTTCATATACTTGCCTGAGCTTAAGCTTCATAAACTGCGGGTTGCGGGATACACCTCTAATATTTGTTTGCAGCAAACGTTTTGATTTACATTGAGCAGAGCTTTGGTGACAACTTTTAAAGTCTAAACTTAAATACCGAAGTAAGAGACTTTTAATATGATATCCAGCGACGCGCTCAGGAACAGAGAGGCTACTGCAGAGGCACGTTTTGACAGCCTTCCAGCCTTGACTCCTAATCAAAGTAATGCAGCTACTACTGTTATAAACAATTACGCAAAAACACTGTTGAAAACGTTGGAAAAGCTGCTTCGCAGCGAACTTTCTAAACGGTGGGAGAAAAAATCTCTTGAAAAGTACAGAGACGCTAACAGAGTTCCACGTGGGCTGCGGGTACTAATTGTGCCCACATATGAGAATCCTAATCCCCAAATGCTTCAGGAATGGGCGGAAAACAATTTAAAGAGCTCAATGAACATGATTCATATACTTATTAAGTATGCTGAATCCGACCGGGAAGCACTATTGGTGGAAATCGACCGTATTAATAATTTCCTGGAAGCGACCGGTGAAACTGATTTCATCGCAAAAAGCAAGGCAGATATTGATATTCGTATAAAAAAACTAGAAGAAACTATCTTTGAAAGGAAAATTACAAAGTTTGCACAGGATAAAAATGATTATGCCACGGGCAGAATCTTCACTTTCTCCCGCAAGTGTGACAACTTAAAACGCAAAGCTCTGTCCAATAACAGCAAAATGACAATTGACCAAACTACAGGATTCAATGATGCGTCTTAAATACCTGCTGACAACACTGATGTTTTATCTCTAAATTCACTAACTTCCAATAGTGATGATGATGTTGCACCAGAAAGGTCTATACCAGGCCCAAGTGGTTGTGAAAACTTTTCCTTAATTGAGGAACTGAATTTTGTGAGCGAGGACCGACGTTACTCCCTGCACTCTCGGAATCCTCAAACAAAGCAAGGAAATCAATCAGCCAACGTAGGTGCGCAGGGAAGCGGATCTGCAAACAGAAAAATCACTCAAGGCAGAACAAAAAAGAGTTGGAAATAGTAACAAGCACAATAGAAAATACAGTCATTAATCTCACTGATCTTGTCTTATCAAAAGCTGAAGAACAACTGCTTTCATTAGGACTTTCTTATTGTCCGCCAAACAGGTTTTCTTACAATCAGACAAGAATAGATGTTTTCAAGTTTATTTTTGCAAAATCAAACTTATTAAACACTTTCAACTTGAAACTAAACGCATTAAAACAACTGATACCATCTCAGCTACAGATTCAGCTACTAGTCTTCAAGTACAGGACATCACTGGTTTACAAAACCTGTACGATTTGGCCTACATGGATGACTCACAAACCACTCCTACTGTGAGTCAAACCATCAATGTTAATTGTCCAGTTACCAGTCCTTTTCGTCCGAAATCGACATTTCTACCGATAATGCCAAGAGATGCGGTGGATGTTTTTAGTGACAGAGTGACTACAGAATTGAAAGCTTTGAATAGACAAGTCATGACCAAAAAGAAACAATATGACTATAACAACAGCCAATACCTTCTGCTTGTAAAAAAACTACAGAACAACAACAATGTGATAATAAAAAATGCTGAGAAGGGAGGAAATACAGTTTTGTGGCAAGTAAAGGACGATGTGATTGAAGCAGAAAGGCATCTATCTGACACTACTTGTTATGCAATATCCACTCAATTCACAATGTCTCAGAGCCACTACAAGACCCGGAAACAGATAGGTATTTGGAAAAGACTTGGCTACTGTCCAAGGATGAATCTAAATTTCTCAACAACGAGCATCCAATAACACTGAGTTTGTATTTTCTCCCTAAAATACATAAACAAGTCACACCTACTCCCGACCGTCCAATTATCTCTGCCATTGGGAGTATGAATGAAAACATTTCCAAATATGTAGACTTTTGTCTGCAACCCCACATGATCAATCTAACGTCTTACCTGAAAGACACCACTGACTTTTTGACCAAAATCATGGATTTGAAATGGTGTGATGATTACCTGTTTCTGGTAATGGACATAGAATCACTTTATACATCAATTAATCATCATGATGGTATCAATGCTTGTGAATTTTACTTAAACAAACGAGACATATGTTTTCGGGAGCATAATGCAATGTTGATGAATATGATTAGAATCTGTCTCACTTCTAACTTCTTCCAATTCCAGGGTCACATCTACCAGCAGCTTCGTGGCGTGGCGATGGGCTCGTGCTTTTCCCCCAGTTACTCATGTCTACATGTGGGCTGGTGGGAGGAGCACAAGCTCAGGACCACGCACCGACGTTGGTTGCCTAGTATTGTCAACTATTGGTGCTTTATCGACGATGTGTGTATAATTTGGAGGGGGACGGTGGAGGAGGCATCAACATTTGTATCTGAGTTGAACACAAACACTCTCAATTTGAAATTCACAGCTACTATAACCTCAGATAAGGCAGAATTCCTTGATGTAGAAATGTTTATAAAAGATAACAAACTTGAGAATCGTTTACATCGCAAATCCACAGCGGGCAATTCGATTCTTCATGCCCATAGTGCCCATCCTTCCCATACCATTAAAAGTATCCCCTATGGGGAGTTTATACGCATCTGTAAAATTTGCAGCGATATACCATCTCGAGAGCAATGTCTAACCGAATCCAAACAACGCTTCTTGAATAGGGGTTATTCAGAATACATTCTAAAACAAGCTTTAACTAAAGCGATATCACTTGACCGTAAATCCCTACTTGCACCTAAAAATTCTGGTAATAGTAGTTCAGAATGTTCAGTCAGACTCATTACCACTTTTGGTGCACAAGAGCGTAAAATTAGACGTAGCATCTGCAGTGAATGGCCTATTGTATTAATTGATGTCATTCTAGGCCCTATACTACCTGTCACACCTAATATAACATTCAGGAGGGGTCCTTCAACGCGAGATGCATTGGATAAACCATCACCGGAAGTACCCCCAAAAAAACCATGGTATCAAAAATGAGGTTTTTTAAATGCACATCCTGTCGCACATGCACTTTTGCAAAAAACAGTACCCACTATATGACAGCTTTTAGTGAGGTTCCTGTACCTATCCGTGAACATCTGACGTGTAGGTCCGAGTTTGTAGTCTAGAAAATAAAATGTACCTGCAATCTCGAATACATTGGGAGTACTAAACTCCCAGTGCATAAGCGCATATTACAGCATATAAGAGCTATTGTCAACAATGATGAAAATTCCCCTGTGGCAAGGCACTTTCGGTCAGTGCACAACAAACTTCTGAGAGATTTTGAATACACTGTACTGTGCTTGTTACCCCAGCCCGGACGGGGTGGCAACCGAGAAAAACACTCAGGCAAAAAGAATCTCATTTTATTTTAGCCCTAGATACCAAGGCTCCTAATGGTTTGAATTTAACGGAAGATTTGAATAACTTCTTGTAAAGTCAATTTAAACAATTAGTTCTTTCAGGCAACTCAAATGTTGTTTTAGATATTTCCATCTTCTTATACATCAGACTGCATTACATTGAATTGATTATAATCAAAATATTGATGTTTTCAATTAAAAATTTAATTGAAATAATTTCTAGACATTAAGTCGGGACTATATAAAACTGTCAGAATTGTACACTCGGCTGTGTCAGACACTTATTTCTTTATATTATCTGTGGGTTACAATAATCATGATTCATGTTTTGATTTTGCACTGTTTAAAGCACTTTTTTTTGACAACCGATAACAAAATCCAATTTTTAAACGTACAACAATCACTCATATGCATACCTGATATAATCTTGTGATAAATATAGCAATTTGATGAATTGTGGGAATAATAATATGAATTTTGTATATTCATTTCACTATTGACACTTACATTTATTTGCTATGCAAACACCTTACCATGACACTATGTCATTATTAGGTTTCTTTTTGCTGTGCAAAAGAATTATGATTCCCCTTCTTATATTATTTGTGCTATTCATTTAACCCATTTGAGTTGATAAAATGAATTAATGTGTATTAACATTTAAATCATTCCAAAATAGCGTTTAAATTGTACATATTATGTGTATAGTTAAAAGAAATTGGTTTGTCATTTATGTTTACACTGTCTTTCACTGTGAGGGCGTGCACTTAATTTGTCCTACCATTATGTTTACTATATAATGTTCCATTTCCCTGAGCGTGGTATGTGATCAAGCTCCCTAGAGCAGTGAAACGCGTTGTCGGATGGGCATTTGTCCTTGAACACGAATACAATCTCCATCTGCCACCTATTTGAGGCTTTGGATCTGCTTCTGTTCTAACTTTTTCGCTGCTGGTATGAGGTCTGGACGTCTGCACCAGGTGCTCCCATCACCCATTGATGAGAGCAGGAACATTTTCATCTTTATATATATATATATATATATATATATATATATATATATATATATATATATATATATATATATATATATATACACTGAAAAAACCATACGTTTCAGGCACGTCATAGTTAGGAATTAGCATTTTAAAAAACCTTAGAAATTCACTGAAAAAAACAGGTTTTAGGGGCGTTATAGTTAGCTGGACATTTCACTCGTACAAAACCATAGAAATTCCCCCGTTATAGTTAATTCAGCTATCTATAACTCAGGCGCCCGCAATGCACTGCAGATGACGTCACATATAACATCACTCATGACATGGTCAGTGACATCACTCATGACATTACTGATGACATCTCAAATGTCATCAGTATTGGCAACACTGATGACATCATCCAGTGAATGTGTGTTTTTCTGAAAATTAAATATGTTTTATATAGGTATATCTCAAGTTCGATGGAAGAATAAATGGGTATATAAGTGTCTAAATGGATTGATTATATAACTGACTGATTAACTGTATCTTAGTGAATACATGGGTTAGTGAGTAATATTTAAATATGTAAATATCTGTATCAGTCTCTCACTTTGGGTCCCATTAGGTTGTCGGGCGGATTGCCCCAGCCAGGCTGGTGGTGGCTACCGCCAGCCTGGCGGGGACAATCTGCCCGACATCCGCATTCGAATTCCTCCCGCCATATTAGTATGGTGGGGGGGACCTCGGCGGATGGAAAGACCATCTGCTGATTTTCCCCCCCGGTCGCCTTGCGGCCAGGGCAGAAAAGGATTAATATGGTGGCGTTTTCTATTAGACACCGCCAGCCATATTACAATGGGCTTAGAGAGATGCCTTTCCTTGGCGGCGATGCTGCCACAGAAAGGCATGCGGTCTTCACTCTGGGGGCCCCCTGCAGGCCCCCAGAGTGAAGGAGAGGTGGGGGCTGCACACAGGGGGGTACCTGTGGTACCCCCCTTCATTTGCATAAACAAAGCGGCAATGCATTAATGCATTTATAGCATTGTGGCAGGCGGTGCAGAGAGCATGCCCACCACAATGCTATAAATGCAGGATGTGCCCGCCACTGTGGCGGGCACATCCTAATACCCCCACGGGACCCCCGCCCTAATGGCGGGCGGTCCCGAATTCCATCAGGATGTCATACTAATGAGCCCCTTTGTGTATAAGTGGCTGCATGGGTTGGTGAGTAGCTACATGAGTGTCTATATGGGCAATTCGTTGTTTTTTTTAGTATCAGTATGAGTGTCTGAGTGTCTGTTTGGTTCAGTGGGGGTATATTACTTAGTGCATACATCCATGAATGAGTGAGTCACTATTTGTATGTGTTGAAGACAGTATGTGTGCAGGACTGTATGGGTGGATGAATGTATGAATGGGTGTGTTAGTGAGTGAATGACTGTCTCAATAGTGTCTTCATGAGTAACTACATATGTTTTAAACTAGTATATTGTGTATATAAGTGAGTATATGTGAGAGATTGGAAGAGTTCCTGTATGAATAAGAATGTGTTTCTATAAATGATTGTTCAAAAGAGTAAGTATGAGTAAGTAATGTAATGTAATGTAATGTAAGGTCTTGTAAAGCGCATGTATCACCCCGCCATGGGGTATCTCAGCGCTGTGGACCGCTGGGGAACCTGTCCTGGCTTTCCCTGTGAGATGGTCCCTGCTAGGTATCTCCAAGGTGAAACCAGGCATCCCCGGCATATGTGGGGGGCCGTTGTGGAGATGAGGCAAGCTAATGCCCAGAGTTGCCGAGTGTGATCCCTGGTTAGAGTAGGCACCGAGGCGAGAATTATCGAGTCCGCTGACCCTGGTCCACGACCCTGCCGCGTCGGGAATTGAACCCTGGTCCCGTGCCGTCCTCTGCTTCCGGGTCTGCCACCTCTAACCAGTGAGCCACACCACTCCACAAGTTTACTGGAGGTACCTGGCCCGCTTTGTTTGGGGTGGGTACCCCGGGACACTGCAGGAGGTGGTGGTCCCCAGGGCCAACAAGGGCTCCAGGAGGGGGCCAAAAGGCCCCCCTCCCAAAATTTTCAAAGCCCCAGGGGGTGGTGGTCCTCGGGGCTTGGGGGTCCATAACGGACCCCCAAATTAAAAGACTTAGTGCCCCGGGGAGGTGGAGGTCCCTGGGGCTTGTGGGCGGGGCTCAAGCCACCCACACAGGTTTATTTCATTAGAAAAAAGCCCTGGGGTGCTGGTCCCGGGGCAGCGGGGGCCGTGTGCCCCCCCACTACACAATAATTTATTTTAAGCCCTGGGGGGTGGTGGTTGAGGGGGCTTGAATGCCCCCCCATATTAAACTTTAAAGCCCTGGGGTGGCAGTTCCCGGGACTTGGGGGGGGCCTTTGAGCCCCCACCCATGTATTTAGAAGCCCTGGGGGTGGCGGTCCCGGGGCTGGGGGGACTGATAGCCCCATAATTCAGAAAAGACCCTGGGCTGGTGGTTCCTGGGGCGCCCTCTGGGCCCCCCAATACATTAAACACATAATTAGCAACGAAGCATGGGAGCCCGGGCTTCATATTCTTTTTTCGCGGCGGGATGCGCGGATCCTACGCGCATCCCATGATTTATTTTTAAAAACATTTTTTGGGGCCCTGGCGGTCCTTGTGGGACCCCCTAAGCAGGCCTAGGTGGTCAGGGTGTTTCTACCCTGCCCCATTTTTACGTTATGCGCACTTTTTGGAGTGATTTCTTGTGCCTCGGTTCTGAGGCACAAGATGGTTGCCAACACTTCCTGGTTTGGAGTATTGAAAGCCAATTAGCATAAAGCTCGTGCTCGGGAGGGTCCACGGATCCACCATGGCCATAGATATCACTATCTTTATTTCTTGATTTCTCAAAAACTACTGAATGGATTCACACCATTTTTAAAAAGGTCGCTTTCTGAGCCAAGCAAAACCTTATTCCCAAATTTGGTGTAATTCCATTCAGGAGTTTTTGCTATAACACTGTCTAAAATTTCCTATAGGAAAAATATTTTTTCACCACTATTATTTCAATTTCTCAGGAACTACTGAGCGGATTTACACCATTTGAACAAAAGGGCGCTTTTTGCACCAAGAGCTACCCTTTTGATAAATTTGTTGTAATTCCATTCAGCAGTTCAGGCTGTAGCCGTAACATTGGGAAAACAAGTTTTGGGACCCCCCTTTTTTCTTGGCCGCCTCTTGACGAGTCACCCCCAAACTTTCACGATAGGAGCAGACCAGAGCGCCCCACGAATTTTGAAAAGTTTGCGAAGATCGTCAATCGGCGCCAAAGACATTGGGAATAGAATGTTGCAGATTTCCTATGAAAAATAGGTCCTAATTATAACTACCTGATATATATATATATATATATATATATATATATATATATATATATATATATATATATATATATATATATATATATATATATGAAGAATCCTCGTTCTCCCGCTTCTATCGTCAAACAAATGAGCATGGACCCAAGTAAGTGCTTAATTTTAGTTTATTGCATTTGTAAGCACTCCTCCATGACGCGTTTCGGCAGCTCCTTCTGCCTTGATCACATGACAGCGTTAACTTTGTGACTCACCAAATTTAAAGTGCAAAGGCCCGGTCACATGTTATGAGAAACATTGAAGAAATACTTCTGTACATATATTTGTTAATACATAGTAAACTTGTTCATTCAAATAAATACCAGTACAAAGTTTAATTTAATAAAGGCATAAATGCAAAACCAAATGAATATTTGTTTTTAAAAGAAGAAAAAAATGGTTTTCTATTGGAATTCATTGACTTGCTCAATTAAAGCATAAATGCATACTCAAATTACTAAAACTCCTTTCTCACACCTACTGGCTTAAATGCATGTTAAAAATCAATATTTTATGTAACACTATAAGCCACTACTATCTCCGTATCCTTGTACTGGCCTATGATTGACAGTTCATCCACTATAAAATGCATAAATGCAAAACGAAATCCTACTATAAATATATAATCATAACATTAAATTGGGCACTTAAATAAAACTAGACCATACTATTCCCTATGAGTGGAAAAAGTGTGTTAAAAAAGATTATAAAGTGCATGTGCAGACCTATTTTAAAAAAAAGAAATTTTATCTTTTTTAAATATTGCTCAAAAAGTTTACTACTACTGGGGAACCACATAATCAAAATCATGGGCATTTGTGATGTTCCCCAGAAAAAAGCAATGTTTTAAAGATCAAATACCTATTACCATCAAGGCTACTGGGATAAAATCGTAATTATATATACATTTTATCTGTTAGAAGGTTGGGCTTAAAAGGATAGTTAATTCCCGCTAATGTATAAAATTGGATACAGGCATATAAATATATAAATATATAAATACATACTGATTGTCAATAAATACATTTCAACTCCTAAAAGCACAACCTAAAACTGTCTAAAATATATTTATATCCTATTTCATAATACATCTGTAAAAAGATTTTTAAAATCATTCATTGCATGTATTAAGAAAAGGTGGTACTTAGGTCAGGATAACTATAACTGGAGAGGTAAAACTATTATCTAGAGGGGCCCATTTATCCATTAATCCAGATAGGTATAAAGATCTTCACTTGTGTTGAGCCCCCCTGGATATTTGGTGTCAAGCTCTAGAATATATCTTGTTTCCAAGCGCCTTAATTTTAAATCTCGATTACCCCCTCTTTTTTGGGGCGGGATTGCATCTATGACAAAGTATTGCAAATGTTGCAGACAGTTGTCATGATGGATTTTAAAATGTCTCGCCACGGGATAACTAGGGTCGCTGTTGTTAATGACCCTAATATGTTGTAATATGCACTTGTGGACAACGAGTTTAGTGCTGCCTATATAAAATAGATTACAGCTGCAATGTAAAACATAAACAGCATAATCAGTACGACATGACAAATGCTACTTTTTGTCCTGAGCCCTATCATTAAAAGCAGACTGGTATGTGGTTCGATTGGAGCCATGTTGACAAGATTTGCAGCTAGAGCATTTAAAGAAACCTTTTCTGGCTGCCAGCCAACCGGTTTTCTCTTGATCTTTTGGATTCTTTTTAACCAAAGCATTGGCCATAGATGCTGCTCTTTTATATGTAATAGATGGCTGTTTGGGTAATAGAGCCCCAATAACCTGGTCATCATTTACAATTGGCCAGTTTTTTCTCATGAAAACATGGTTCAGATAACCTGGGAAATATCTGGAGAAAAAGTGGATCAGAATTCCTTCATCCCAGAACAAATGCAGGCCTTTACTGAAACAATACCAGTGATTATAAATCAGACGACATGGCCTCTTAGGTTGACATAGGTTATGACATAGCAACATTGCTGGTAGCCAAAGATGCATACTTTGTGTATTACAGTGTGGTGTTTGAAATGTAATATTTGTGCTCACTCACAGAAAACAAATTCAGGATGTTTCTATAGACTGTAAATTTTAAACCTTTTCTGCCAATGCCATCCACAGCATGGTATTGACTGATTTGGCCTGATGTCCTCACAAGATATGCTAAAGAATATGCACAAATGTTGCAGAAACAAAAGTTTAAAATGATTGCTAATGCATGTTCGTATTTAACATGAGTTTTTTGTGTTCTCATTAGATACCCTATTGAAAGACGTTCAAGCTACAAGTATTCATCTTCTCCACTTGGCTTTTGAAAATTTGCTTGCAGTATGATGCCCATGAAGGGGAAATTCTTCCTAAACAATTGTCTTATTGTGTGGCACATACCTGCTTTTGCAATGCATTGCGTCATAAATATGAAATCAATATTCGTCATATTTTATCTTGTTAGATTGGATTGGACACAAATTGCTACCATGTGGTCTTGCCTTTTGTGAAGATATTTTGCATGTGCTTTTAAGTAAGATAACAAAAACAGCTCAAAGTCCAATCTCAAACACCAATTAACATGGTCATTTGAAACATGTAGTGTGTCTGCTGAACTGCTGAATTGTTTTAGCAGATTTAGTTTATGAGCAGTTAAAGCAGAATATCTAAAAGTATCTATTGTCAAGATGAAAATGACTGAAAGAAACTAGGTTCATGTTCACACAAAGTGGTCGATTCCGATTCGGGAAACGAATCCGGATGACGATTCGTATTCGTAGGCGTTTCCATACGAATTGTACAAATCCATCTGAATCGCATAGTACGATCCGTTCCGAGAAAATACGTCTGAATCATTGCAAACCGCATGAAAATGAAGGGTAAATACGTATGAGATCGACCGGGACAGTGAACCATACGATTCGTAAAAATGTGTACGATCCGGACCGGGGAATGAGTACATGATTCATACGGTAAACGTTGCGTATGAGCATTTCGTACGGAGGGCAACACTATCACATAGGCACCGTACCCCTAAAATCAAGGGGTGTACGCACGGGTGAACGCACCGTACACCTACGACACTGGGGTGTACAAACCGTACCCCTATGGTCCGTACAACTACGATCATGGGGTGTATGCATGGGGACATATGCACCGTACCCCTGAAATACAGGAGTGTACGCACCGTACCCCGATGCACCGTACTCCTGCAACCATGGAGTGTACGCACCGTACCCGGGGTCCGTTTCGTATGCATTTTGAGGCGAAATCTGCTTTTAGGGACGTTTTAAGCTCCTGTTGAAAAAGAGTCGTACAGAGTGTTGTTGATATGATTCGTACTTGCTGGGTAGGAAAATGCAGCTTTGATCCGTACGGACATCTCGTACTGCGCGTTCCAAATGCGATTCGTACGGATTAGTGAGTTGTACTGTCTTCGGTACGATTCGTATGGAGAACTGCTTTGGGTACACATCGTACATACGGGTACGCTTCTGCATACAATTTGTACGGGAAAAACACTCCGTACGGCTATTCGGAGGGTATTTTACCAAATCGGAATCGCCCCCTAAATGTTGGTAGGAAATTAATAATTAGAGAACCACATTATGGACATTTTGCAGATGATCCTGATTCAGCACACTGTGAAGATGGGTGGAGATAAATATGATCATTGTAAAAACAGAGTTCTCTGTTGTCCC
Source organism: Lissotriton vulgaris (assembly GCF_964263255.1). Lineage (NCBI taxonomy): Eukaryota > Metazoa > Chordata > Amphibia > Caudata > Salamandridae > Lissotriton > Lissotriton vulgaris. Next base: position 730,594,148 of record NC_141687.1, read on the forward strand.
TTTGATGATGTATATCTTGAGAGAGCTGAACTTGTTCTATGCTACTGTGGATTATACAATAGCTTTCAAGGTAAATATGACCTCATGCACAAAGGTGCTCTGCAGCTGCAAATCCTGTGCTTGCAATTGCAAAACACCTTTTTACAATGTATCATAGCCCTCTTACAAGTCAGAAAAGTCTTTCCAACCTGTACAAAGGCTTTTGCAACCCATTATAAATTGAAAACAAAAGGGCACTTGAAAGTGGTATCCCCCTCTTCTTTTGGAGTCACAAAGGAATGAATGAATGCTACGCAACTATATTGCAGGACCACATCTTTGATCAGATACTAACACCTCAAAGATAGTAGAATTTGATTATAAAAACGGAAGCTGTTTTTGTGGTGGAACAGCTTCTAATTTGGGAATCATGTCAGCTGGCATCAGGTGGAGCAGCTTTGATGTAATGGGCCACCTTCTGCACTCCCCCCACACCCACCCTCCCACATGTTTCCAATTTATTTTAATTTTTTTATAGCAGCACTTTCTAATTTAATGGATAAGATCTCCTGTAAAATAAAGATTTGCCCTTCGGAAAAGCAAATGCAAGGATAGTGGTTCTACTGATCTTTGCAGGCCACCAATATTACAATAAAAGCCATTTTAAAAGCAGTCGCAAATTGTGACCTCTCTCCTTTATATTCTTGAGGTAGGTCATTGTGTGACTTTTTTTGAATGGGCATTTTATGATGTGACTTATTAATGCATTGGTTGCCTCACAAAATAAGTGGCAGGTCTCAAAAAATTAGTGCACAATATTCCTGCCTATATATAGGGCTCCTGCATTCTTCCCTACTCTCCAACAGATAAGAATATCTTTGTTTTATTCATAACTTTGTATTACATTTTGTGACTAAATGGGTCACAATTAAAGGTGCAAATATTCCATTAAAGTCAGAGTCACATGTAAGAAATGGTTACATTTAATATTGTTGGAAATTTTGATCGTTATTGATATACGATTAATGTATTTTCTAACTACATAAACTAGAAGAGAATAAATATTTATGAAACTTGAAATTTGCAATGTCAATATTATCAATATTTAATATGACTTTTTGGTCGATTTCTATAATGGCTAGTTACTGTTACGTCTGAATGCTCCATTTATTACTTATGCACTTTGGAAAAGGTCAGGACAGGTAAGCAATGTTGCAACCAGTAAAAGCAAGATAGGTATTATTTCTGGTTTTCAATACATATCAGATTTCGTTGCAAAGAAGGCACTATGGGCTGATTAGCCATAATGAGTTTCGCCTCCCAGTGTTCTTTTGTGAAAATGTTGCCTTAGCCAAGGTGTTTTTCAGGACTACTACATCTGATGCCTCATATTATTGATGTCTGCAATGCTCACGTGCCCTTTAGACACAAGATGGTTGGAGATTGTCTTAGATGACACACTAGACTACCCTTTAAGTTGTCCTTCCACAGCTGTGTCCCTTGCACAGCTACATCATGGGGATACCAGAGACAATTGCAGTTCCTTCTCAGTCACCATATAAATGCTGGGCTGAGCCACATACAAATGTATATCAATTTGATAAGACACTTTCGGAGATAAACGCACACTCGACCTTGTATCCAGAGGAAAATACCTCACCAGATATCTTCTGACTGTTTAGAAACACAAGGCCTTTTGTTAAACCTTGGGCATTCCAAGATATTATTAACCGGAAAAAGATTATTGTAAAACTTCCAAAATCACTTTCAAAAGTCCCTTGGTGAAAAGTGCAAAATACTGACAGTGTTTGTGTCCTGAACAAGTATGTTTACCAATGATATAATGTGACTTTTCTTTGATTGTACCTCATAAATATATGTCTGAGCCTGAGGTTGTTAGTTTACTGAATTTCTCATTGTACTAATTTGGCATGTTTCTTGAACTTAAAGTGGGTAGACACCATTACTCAAACTACTCATTCCTAATCAACCTGTGCTGACCGGCTGGCAATATGTCGTCTGTGGAGTACTAAGGGTTTCAAGAGAGCTTTTTAATGGATATGTGTCTCTCTTCTTCGCTCTTAGTCATTTTAGTAATATATCAAAATTCAACAGCTGGACTTAAAATTGGGTAAACCTGGGCCCAATTAGAATGGCGGGCAGATATAAGTCACTCTATCGTAAACGGGACTGACCGACTAGCCTTCGGCGGTCCCTTCAGAGAGATTGTGATACGACCGCCTGCAAGGCGGTTGCACTGCGTATTCTTTGCATTGCGGTGGGTGCTGCAGGCTGCAGCACCCGCTGCAATGCAAAAAATGCACCCTTTACATATCCTTGCACTACGTGGCAGGCCCCATACGGTGCCTGCCACATGGTGAAGGGATATATATAGGGTGTCACCATAGGTGCCCACTAACGACCAAAATCAAGGGCCAGGGGGGAACATGGGCCCGCTACGGGCCCCCAGTGTCCCTTTCCACCAGCCTCTTCATGGTGGATGAACCTCCAGGAAACGGCCTGTGAGGAGGGACATCATATTCTCTCCAGCGGTTCCAGGTAGGCACTACCACCATTGTAGGAATTATGGCAACCTCCGACGAACGGCGGGCTCAAGGAGCCTGTCGGATGCATGGCGGTTGGTCTTCCCGATTGCCAACACACTGCCTGCCATTGTAATATGACGAGCAGGAAACTTGAGTACAATGGCGGTGAGACCGCCACCGACGTGCTGTCTGTGGCAGTCTCATCGCCATCGTAATCGGCCCCCTAGTTGTCAATTATATGCAAATTGTCTTTGTTTTTTGATGGGCCTACTTTTAATGTAAGCCTCATATCTCTTGCTCCCTATTCTCATTAGAATGAAAATAATCGCGCTATTTAAGAGAAGCACTGAGAGATTGAGAAAATGTGGTCTACTGAAGACAGTGCTAAAATTCATGTAGGAGGGTCAGATGCTGAAAATAGAGAATGTGCAAGAGTGGGGTGGACAGCTATCTTGCCTGTTTTGTACAGTCTCAGCCCCAAAAAAAACCAGGGCTAATCCTAACCATTACATTGAGTTATTTTACTACAATTTAAATTAAGGGAATAATCAACCCTTACTTAACTCCGACACTAGCACTACGGCTTAATGTAAACTTATTTAGATACTATTGAATTCAACAAATGTAGTAATCGCTCTTAAACTAAACTTATGCTAACCATAATTATTTATTTTAAAAAAATACAATTGAATAGCAGTAAACACACATTATTAATTCATCTCTTATGCCAACCCTAACCCTTAAATAAAGATGAATATTTTAAATTAAATTAAATATTTATATTTTACCTAGGCTTACTGTTAATTAATTGGCATTCCATTACCTAGCCAAAATACAAACACGACATCTAAATAATAATTATTTGAGATAAAATTAAATAAATAGTTACCCTCATCTAAACCTATTAATAACCGAACCCTTTTATTCTTGAATAATTTGTAAGAAAATAAATGTATGTAAATGAATTTCTTAGACCTAAAATTAGCCAAACCCTTAGATGACTAAATCTAGTCTTTTTAATTTCATTAATTGTCATAAACCTATCTGTAGCACTAAACATACTCTTAATTTAAGCAGTGTTAATAAAATAAAATAAATAACCTTTTTTCTTTTTTAAATATAATAAAGAATAAATGAATAAGAATAATGGAGAATTTCAAGCAACTCTTCCACATAATTAAATTAACTTGCTTTCCTCATCAATGCAGTGTCAAACTTTGTAGTGTTGACCTTTGTAGTTGCTACATCTATTTAATGGTGTCAATTTAGTATCCCTTGGAAATAGGGAACATACCATTAAGATTAAAGTAACATTTAATCTGGAACAACAAAAATAAACAAGGTAAACAAATTATGTTTAAAAAAACAATACAAAACCTTATCTGGAACATTCTGGTGATCCTCCACAACTATGCACCATCATTGAATTTCAAGAAATTGCCTGAAGTTGTGAATGTTTTGTACATTTTCTAAAATATCTTTCACTGACATTGAGGGTCAGATTTATCAAAGTGTAGTGCTGCCCTTGCATCACGCAAGTTAACACAAGGGAATTGCCACACTATAGCCACATTTACCCAGTAGCGGCCAGCAGAGGTAAGAGTGGTGGGTGGGCCGGGGCTCTGCAGGGGTCGGGTAAGTTGACATACGATGGGAGAAATAAAAATTAAATAAAAAAATAAATAAAACCACTTCACATGCGCTCACCACACCATCGACTCAGGATACGGTGAGCGCAAGGTAAGTGGTTTTATTTATTTTCTAATTTAACTTTACTTCTTCTGTCATATGTGAACTTACCAGCCCCACCACTGTTAGCTGTGCAGACCACCACTGCAGTTACCAAGCCATGCAAGGTCATCTGTTTGTGCATGGCCCTGCGGTGCGTGTTACATCTGGAATATGCAAGTAATTGCATTAGATTACTTTCCTCATTAATGCAGTGTCAAACTTTGTAGTGTTGACCTTTGTAGTCACTACCTCTATTTAAGGGTGTCAATTTAGTATCCCTTGGAACTAGGGAACATACCATTAACATTAAAGTAACATTTAATCTAGAACAACAAAGATAAACAAGGTAAACACATTATGTTAAAAAAAATACAAAACCTTATCTGGAACATTCTGGAGATCCTGCACCACTATGCACCATCATTGAATTTCAAAAAATTGCCTGACGTTGTGAATGTTTTGTAAATTTTCTAAAATATCGTTCACTGACATTGAGGGTCATGAGGGTGATGAATTTGGGAATACATCAAAATGCTGCACCTTCCCCAGGGAGGCATAAGAAGGAGAAATATATTTTTTTCCCTTGTTTTTCCTCTTTTTACGTGTGCTGCATTCTCGGAGGCCTCAGAGGGTTGTTTTTGTTAAGGATGGTGTCCCCTACTGATCAAAACAATCCTGACTGCAAAGCAGGCACCTTTGCACTATGATGCAAGAGTGCCTGGGCTGACTCTAGGCAGGCAAATGAGCGCCAGCACAAGGAGGAAGAGAACAGAAATGCACCACATAATGTTAAATATAGCAAATTCATGCCCTCCCACTTTCACCAGGAGCAGCAAAGTGTCTTGCTGCGGTGATTGAAAAAAAACAAATGTGGGCGTTTTTGCCTGGGGTGCGCAAGGATGGTCAAAATCAAAGTTTTCTCCCAATTATTCCCCAATTTTTACAGTACACTTCCAAATTCAGTGGTTAAGGATATCACTTATGATAATGCTATATAGCCATTTTCGCCATGATTACGGGGCATGATATAAATCAGGCCCAATGGACCTAATGTACCTAAAAATCTTCCTGGGTATATTTATGTATATATTAATCTGGAAGCTTATAATAAACCCATAACTTTCGAATAATCTGAAAATCTTACTAAGCCATGCACATTATCAAGACAATACCATTGGATGTGAATGGGAGGCTTCCAGCTCTGCGAACACTGTTCACAGTTTTTTTATAATCAGGATGTAAATTTGCTATAGTCTTCAATACCTCAGCCCTTTCTTTGTAAGCGCTTTTTGATACCCATAGGGAGGAATAATGATACATTTTCATTTTTTCAATCGTTTAACACACACCAGATTTTACGGTCACCAGAGACATACTATGAAATTCAACCTCCAAAAGGAAGGCCCAGAAATATCCACTTTGCACATCCATGTTGTCTTTTTTAGAAAGGACGATACATCCAGGAACCAATAGAATTTAAAGGCATGCGGAAATCCCCAACGGAAATGCACTCTCTAGTTCTCCTTTGAGGGAAATCATGTATCCATTTTCCATTAATTTGTTCTGGAGTGTTTGCGTTCATGTGGGTAGTAAAATGGGTCCGGTAGACCACAATTGAAAGCAAAGTGTATGAAATTACAAGGGTCGTTCACTAGCGTTCCAGTTCTAATGCACAATGGAAAATTGCATACTGAGTGCAATTAAATGACTAATTAATGCTACAGATTACACTGATATGCGAGAATAACCTTTATGATTCATATGAACCTTATTAGCATATTATATATATATATTCATAGGCACGATGATGGACAAGTATTTGATATAATGCATAGCCACGACGTCTGAACATAATGAAACTGAGAAATAGTAAATGAATTACGGAAATCGACGTTTCTAATTATAATTGGAGAAATAACGTCACGTTGGACACTATGGGGGCAGATTTATGAGGCCCCTGCGCCACGTTTACGCCGCTGTTGCGTCACGCAAGGCGGTGTAAACGTGGCGGATCCCTACGAACGATTTACAACGTGACGCATCTAGGCAGATGCAACACGTTGTAAAGCCCTGCGCCGCTTGCAGGCTTTCCGGCGCAGGGTGGGCGTTCCGGGGCAGGTGCGCCTCGCAAAAGTGGCTGAGTGAAATCTACTCACTTTCATCTAGTCACTTTTAAGCCAATGCTGCGTCAAAAGCCTGCGCCTGCTTGAAGCAGGCGTAGGTCTTGACGCAGCATTGTGTAGATGGGGCACCCCCGAGCATTGCTGGAGCTGCGTCGCGCTTGCGACGCAACTCCAGCAATGCGCCACATTTCCGGCACAGATGCGTCACGCATCTGTGCCGTTTTTGCACCATGGCTGGCGGAGCTGTGGCGCACTGTGGCGCATGTTAACTGGCGCATCCCTGGGGATGCGCCAGTTAACATAAATCTGCCCCTAAGAACGGTGCTGAAGCGTACTGTTACTGCATTTTTGAGTTTTTTTGTTAAATCCAGGGCGCTATGCCCTATTTCTTTGTTAATAATAATATCAAATGAGGTGATGTGCACTTTAAAATGGTCTTGTTTGGAATCAGAACAACAGGTATTGTTGATTGTTTCAAATGTCAGACTATTATGCCAAACAATCAAGGAAGGATCAAAGATCAAAATGGAAAGGGGCGACCAATCGGTCCCCCCGAACGTATGGTGGAGTACCCCGATCCCCCCGGGAAGCCATTTTGGGCGGGAGGCGCGTCTCGGCTGGTATGCCCGAAGCAGCGTAGCCGGGGCGCGCTTTTTCCCGCCCAAGAGTGGGTTGTCCTAGACACCGAAGCCATCCGCCACGCCCAGGGAGGTGGAAGGGGGCGGGTTCACGCCCGCCCCGAGAAGAATAAAAGGAGCCACAAGCCAAGAAAGCATCCTCTTGTTCCTGTGCTCTGAAGCTGCACCTCCTCGCTGCACGTGAGCTCGAGACGGAACGAAGAGCCATTTTTGAAATTTGTAATTTCTCTCTTTTCTCTTCTAGTGCTGCAAATCATGCCGGGCAAGAGAGTCGCGAAGAAGGTCAGCACCGACCAGATGCTCCGTATGTTGGTGAAGGACATGGCAGAGATGAAAAGGAAAATGGCGGCCAGGGACGGTGCGGGAAGGCCAAAAAGACCCAACCCGACGGAGGCCCCGGCCGGCAGAAGGAAGAGGGCCAGGAACGGGTCAAACGAGGACGAGGTCCCAGTTCCGGAGGCTCCCCCGATGAGCCCTCCTAGACCAGCGGAGATTCCCGCGCCGGCTCCTGCCGAGGGTCAGCAGATCCCCGTTGTGGTTACCCCAGTGGACGAAGGGGACATGCCCCCGGAATTGGCTGCCCAGTTGGCGGCATGGCTGGGTAATAGCAGCGGGCGTCCCGTGGCTCCGGGGGACACGGCTGAGGAAGCCAAGTAATTAATGAGGCAGCTGCGGCAGTCTCGAGAGGCCGCGAAACCTACTTGTCCGTTTATTTCCCCGCAGGCCCCAGTAGAGCAACCCGCAGCGGGCACGAGTTCGGCAGCAACGGCGGTTACAGCTTCTAGCTCAGGTAAGCAGCTAATGCCGATTGCGGGGAAGGGGTCGGTACCCTCGAGAAGGGAGAGATTGGCTCAGCATATCCCGATGGAGGTCAAAGAACGGATATGGGCTGAGAAATACGTAAACATGTTCTCCTTACTAACCGACCATTATGAGATCGAGCATGTGAAAGTTCAGAAGGAACTCATGCATCCGAGTGTTTGGCGCGCAAAAATGGCCGCCTTTAGAGTCGATGAGACGATAGGTAACTGGGGTAGAGCATTTAGCATATTCACTTCAATTATGGGGGAACGGAGACCCGATTTATTGACCGAGTTACCTGTGTACCAGTCACGTATTATGGAATATTCGCAGACATATAGTGGCAATGAGTGGTTTTGTTATGATAATATTTTTCGTAAGGCCAAAGAGTTCGATGCGTCTCTGACGTGGGATTGTTATGACTCCATTTCTTGGCAAAAGATGGAACAATCAGGCATGTTGAAGGCGCCACTGGTGGGGGGGGGCGGGGGGGAACTTTCCCGCCAACCATCCGGGGCGCCCTTTCGGACAGGAGCAAGTAACGAGCATCACCCAAAGCCGAACGGCAATACAGGTAAAAAAGGGGTATGCTGGAACTTTAACAGGGGAAAGTGTACGAGGCCCCACGGGTCATGCAAGTTTAGACATGAATGTGGGGGGTGTGGACAGTCTTCGCATCCCGAGACCATGTGCAGAGCCAAAACGGGTGATAACGGCAGTAGGGGCAGCGCCAAACAGGTCTGACATAGTCCAAGGGGCGGCTTTACCTACACCGGTTGATACCATGGCAATGATTCCTTGGCTCAGCGAATACCCTGATCATGTCTCCGCTGGGGTGCTGCGAGATGGGTTTTCTTATGGTTTCCGCATCCCGGTGGGGAATTTTCAGGGGAAAGCACAGTGTAGGAACCAACTCTCGGTCCTGCATAATACGGCAGTGGTGCAAGCAAAGATTGCGAAAGAAGTAGCCCGGGGTCGGGTGGCAGGACCATTCAACACGCCACCAGTTCCTAATTTCGTTTGTTCACCTTTGGGAGTGGTCCCCAAGAAGGACCGGGGTGAGTTCAGACTGATACATAATTTGTCAGCACCGAAGGATTTGTCAGTTAATGATGCAATAGACCCAGGGCTTTGTTCGGGGAGGTACGCATCCTTCGATGATGCAGTCGCCATGTTGAATCGCCTGGGGCCCGGAGCGCTGATGGCCAAATCCGACATCGAGTCCGCTTTCCGGTTGCTCCCGGTACACCCGGACGATCAGCGTCTCCTGGGCTTTATGTTTCAGGGGCGCTATTACATGGATAAATGTATGCCAATGGGCTGTTCCATATCGTGTGCTTATTTTGAAAAATTCTGTTGTTTTCTGCAATGGGATTACGGGGTTTCAGCATGTCATGCATTATCTGGACGATTTTCTGTTTCTGGGGGCAGCCGGGGACACAGAATGTGCACAGGCTCTAGATGAATTTTGTGATTTGATGAGACAGTTTGGTGTGCCATTGGCACCAGGTAAGACTGTGGGGCCCTCAACTTCGCTCGAGTTTCTTGGAATAGAGCTCGATTCCAAAGAAGGTTGCTTCCGCTTGCCAGAAGAAAAAGTGCGGAAATTCAGGGCTTCCCTTGAAGCATGTATTAGAAAAACTAAGGTGAACTTGCATCAATTGCAGCAGACTGTGGGACAGTTGAATTTCGCCCTTAGAGTGATGCCAATGGCCCGCCCTTTTTCCCGTTCGATTGCACAAGCCATGGTCGGTCTTAAAGAGGGGCATCACCGCACGAGGCTCTCGGCCGAGATTCGCCAGGACATGCGCATTTGGTTGGCATTCCTGGCGGACTTCAATGGTCGGGTTGTATGGACGAAGCCGGCGGTGTCCTCCGAAGAGTTGGGGCTGTGGACAGATTCGGCGGGGAGTATAGGCTTTGGCGCCATCTTTGGCAATCACTGGTCGGCTCAAACGTGGCCGTCATGGTGGCACGAGTGTGGACTTACAAGTAACATTGCTTTTCGTGAACTGTTCCCTATTCTGGTGGCTTTGAAGACATGGCCTGAGGGGTTTAGGGATCACTCTGTGGTGTTCTGGTCTGATAACATGACCGTTGTTGAGTGTATCAATAGTCAGGCAGCACGATGCAAGTGGATCCTGAGGTTGCTCAAGGAAATTGTTTTACTATGTATGCAATTGAACGTGCTCTTTAGAGCGAGGCATGTGCCAAGGGTACTGAATCAGGCGGCTGATGCGCTTTCTCGTTTCCGTATGCAGGCCTTCTGGGGTTTTCTGCCCACAGCGGACCCGGTGGCGGCACCATTTCCCGAAGCTCTCTGGTCTCTCGGTGCCCCGAACTACAAAACCTCGTGGGAGAGAGTTTAGCACCCAGGACAAGGAAGGCATATGAAGGGGCGTTCCGTTCCTATTGGTCCTTTTTGGGTTCAGCTAGGGGAGAGCTTTGGGGTCAGGAAGAATTTGTCATAAAGTTTTTACTGTCTCTACGCAGGGCAGGAAAATCGGTGGCCACGGCCCAGAGGCATCGGGCTGCCATTTCCTTCATGGCGCGGGCTCATGGTATCCAGGACCCTACAGCGTCTTTTGTGGTACAGAAAGCGCTGCGTGGGTGGCAACGCCTTGAGGGTCGCAGAGTAGATGAAAGGCACCCGATAGGTCTGGATAGGTTGGCCCTATTACTGTCCGTACTCCCTGCTACTTGTTCATCCCAGGCGGAAACAGTGTTATTCCGGGCCGCTTTTGCATTAGCATTTCATGGGGCTATGCGGGTAAGCAAACTGGTGGCAAAGAATAAGCAGGATACGGGGGGTGGACTGTGCCGAGAGCACATTCACGTAAAGGGGGAGACGATGATTGTCTCATTTGTCAGGTTCAAGACCGATCAAGGCGCGATCGGGGATAGTGTAGTAGTCCAGCGGATCCCCGGATCTCCCATGTGCCCGGTTGCATGCGTCGAGGAATATTTGGCGCAGAGGGCGGCATCATGGGGAGGGACCTTGCTGAGGCATGCAGATGCCACCCCACTGACGAAGTTTCAGTTCCAGCGGATAGGGGCTGCTACAGAGGCTACAGCCAGGGGTCTGAGTGTTGATAAAGTGAAACAGTTGGGGCGTTGGTCCTCGAATTGTTACAAAAGGTATGTGCGGTTGCACATGTTGTGAAGCTGATATCATGTACTCACGCTTCTTGTTTTTGTTTGGTTACAGTTTCGCAAACCTACAAGGCGGGGCGGACTGTGCAGTCGGCCCGACACCTGGGAACCAGCGGTCAAAGATCACCGGCTGATGAAAGAGTGGTGTGGGTCGTGGCCCACTCATACGTGAGGCGTGCCGGGGACGTATTCAAAGCAGGTGACATGATTCACACAGCTGGGGAATACGGGTACAGGGTGACCTTCTACGGAAGGGGCGGGCTCTGTATTGACCAGTTTCAACCTTTTCTTGAGGGTTTGTTAGGGCGGACAAGGTCACCGCCAGCTATAATCATAGTACTTCTTGGGGGCAATGATTTGGTGACCACTGGTAGACGACTACTTCTCGAGGCGATACTATCCACAGTAAGTTGGTTGGCGAGGAGGGTTCCAGGGTGCACAATTGCATGGTCCCATATGATTCCACGAAAGGTGTGGCGGGGGGCTAATTCAGTGTCTGCTATAAATCATTCTGTGAAAAAGATTAACAACAAGCTTGGTAGACTGTTCCGTACAAGTACTTTGCATTCGATTCCTCATGGTTGTATCAGGGGGGACAATATGTATCTAGAGGATGGGGTCCATTTGTCCCGGGTGGGGAATTCTTTACTAATAGGAGACCTCGTAGCATGGTTAAGGAGTTTGCAACATGACCTTTAGGTAGGAGTTTTTTGTGGGGGGTCCGGATAGCCGGTCAACTATCCGGCCTGTGGCGGTAAGGTCATGATCGGTGAGCAGTCATTGGAAGATCCCTAGGGGGGGGCGTCACCCATTACGGATGGGAGCGCCCGGGGGGAGGTGGCCATTGGCCCCTCAACGGGGAGGCGGTCCCTGGAGTTCTGGACTTTTTGGTTCCGTCCAGAGGTGTCAGGGAACAACACCCAAAGACCCCGGAGTTCCACCTGCCTTGGTGCGCAAATGAACAGAAACACGGGCTTCTCGATGGTGGCGTCAAAGACCAAAAGTTTATTACTGCAGGGACACAGAAGTCACAGAAACTATGCATGGGCAGTAACTAGGAGCCTGTTCAAATTGTACAAAGAGGGTTGCTCCTTATATACTAAATTTTGGCCTTCAGGCGAATTCTTCACATGTTGGTACATTCCCAAAACCTTTGTGTCATAAACAATAAATATTTGGCGTACACAGGAACCGTTGATAAAATCTGATACAAAACATCTACGAAGAGGGGTTCCCACTAGTTCATCACAATCCCTTGTCAATATTGTATTCAAGAGCCGGACCGCCTCATCGTAAATTTCGTTACCTCCCCCTAATAAAGATTTGGAAAGAAAGGAACGGAGCCAGGTGTGGAAGATAGAAAAGCGGGATAAGAGATGTTTGTGGGTTGTAAATGGGCACGGCTACTGGCTTCGGCCGCCTAATCATGATCGGGACAATGGACACGAGAACCAGTTCAGTTGGGCTGGCCTCGGGCAGAGGAGGCAGCCTTTGTCGAGTCATGTAGCTACAGCATGATCTAGTTTAAGGTGCACGTGTCATGAAAGAGGTGAATCTCCGGCTTAAGGCTATGTGTCCTTAATCGAAATGAAGTGATCAGAGGTTATTGCGTATGTGAGGGCAAGAAACACAAAATGGCTGCCATGATCTAAGATGGATGCCGTGAGAGAATCAGAAATGTGTTCATAACAGGAGTGCTCTTGCTCGTATCGTAGCGAAAACACCAGGATATGCTAAATGGATCATTTGCGGTTCGCTGATACCAATATTATGTATTTCCGACAACATTGAAAACACGGGTTCAAATCGTCACGGAACCTCAGACCCTCCTTTTGCCCTTACATAGGCAATTACTCAGTCTATGTCAGAATCTAATTCTATGCTCATCAGGTCAGAGACATGTTGTTGTATCATCATCCTTTCTCGTGCCTTTTCTCCAAACGCAGGTGGTTTCCTAAAACAGGTTGCAGCACAAAGACTACACAGAGCAGGACCACACTGGATAATCAAGCAACATGAGAATAGGAATACTAAGATGACACCAATGACCATTAGAACCTTCCATCCCCACGCTGAGATCAGAGTCCAAAACCACTCCATGAAGGACCAGTTTCCCTTGTCTACGTGTATAGAGTCGGAAATCTTGTGTAGCTTAGAGATCGCCTCATAGACTGTTGGAGCATTATTAGGAATAAAGACACAGCAGCTCGATTGGATCATTCTGCATACCCCACCTCGATCTGCAAGTATAACATCTAGAACCATACGGTTCTGCAACGTCATGAGTCTATCCGCCTGAAGCTCAGCGGTCAAATTGCTAAGGGCACCAGCAGTTTCGGTAATAGTAGATTCAACTACCCGTGTTAGCTGACGTATGTTTCTACTATTGGCCATAGGCCCCCAGAACGGAAGGAAGCCTTTGAAAAAGTCTCCAGCTTCCTGACCAGCGGTATCTTCCTTGCTGAAGACACCTCTCGCTACTCTGGTTCTGTGGTAGTCAGATGAAGCAGTGTATGTTGGAGGCAACAATCGAGCAATATAACATGAACCTGAAAAGTCGGCAGGCAACCATGTATACGCTCTGTCTCGACAGATGAAGTAGGTACCCCTAGCAGTAAGGAAGGCAGGGGAAGAGTTAGCCGGAAACACATAAGTTTCTACGCACTCACTCCTCCCTAGCTGAGCTCTCGGATTTTTCCCATTACCTTGCAAACAGACCTGACCTCGGTGAGGTACGACCCAGACTGGAGTTGAGCTTTTACGCTTGCTTTCTCCCAAACTAAGGCGATACTCTGAAGAATTCCAACTTAAATATACTCGCAATTCGTCTCTAGGGTATGATGGAGTATTATTGACATCCTTGATCATGTCAATAATTCCCTGGACTAAGGCTTTGTTGGCAGAGTTATATTTAGTGGAACGTGGGGGGCGCGGAGGATAGGTTTCAAGGGCATAAGCAAAGATGGTTTGAAGGGCCTGAAATTATCCATTGTAGCTGAAAGGCAAAACCAGATAGGGAATGCCTTTATCCATAGTGTGGGGTATCAAGCCACACACCCAGCAGTCTGTAGTGTTAACTACTAGTTGGTGTTGGTGCAAGAGCTGTACAAAAGTGTTGTTAATGAATTCTGAGCGTCGGGCTTGCTCATGTTCAGGAAACGAATGAAAAGAGTGTATAGAGGAAACAGTAGAAGTAACAGGATTAAGGGGAGGTACTGTAGTTACTGGCACATAAATCAAACTTATACCAAAAACGATTCCACCCACCAACGTTATCAAAACAATTAGAAATGTAATGGCACATTGCGTCAAAAAGCATTTGCTATGAAGAATTCTGTAAAGTCTGTTTCTGCGAACATAAATCACATTTTCTCGTTGCAGCGCAGGAAGCTCCATCTTCTACAATCCGCTCGCGACCACTGATGATGTGTACGTAGATGAAAATGCCTCTATCAGCCCTGGGAGTTCCCAGAACTAACAGAAAGATCGACCTTGTGTCAGACCCCCGCAGATTCAACTAGGCACACAGCCACGACCCTACGGCTATCCAGACGGCAAGGCAATTTTAAAAACAATAAAACAATAGCAAACTTCCTGGCTGAAGGCAAAAGTTCAATATTTCAAGATTTACAATATGCAGTTGCCTGCTTTATTTGTCCATTTTACGGTTTCGTAAATTATATCTTTGCTTCGCAGGTACTGTTTGATCGGCAAATAGCGTATCACTGGTAGCTGTTGCAGTGTTCAAGTTCGCAGATGGCAGAGTTTCTTCTGATGCAGGAGACAAATGTTCAGAGTTCAAAGGAGTCTTTTCAGGAGGAGAGTCAGATTTCGGAGTGTCAGTAATCAATTCGGCATCGCTGAAAGGGATGAACTTTGGCGTGCGTTCAGACTCGGAGGCACCAATTCCCTTCTTCACCCAGTCGTCGTAAGGAAGTGGCAAAGGGACACGCTTAACATGGGACGCGTGCACCCAGTGCTTGCGTCCAGCTACGCGAACTGCTGTCCTCGTTGCAAGCAGGACCTGGAAGGGACCGATGTATCTGGGCTGAAGATTCTTCGTCCTCGCGAAGTTCCTGATAACCACTTGATCTCCGGGTTTCAGCTGATGCCCTAGACTCTCCGGAGGCTTTGGTAAAGCATCGAAAACCTGTTGGTGAATAAGACTCAATTTAGCAGTCAAGTTGTAAAGGTAGTCTATTAACATAGGATATTCTAGAGAACAAAACTCCTTAGGCCTTGGCACACCCCAAATATTTGCCGGGCGGCCAAACACTATCTCATAAGGGCTAAGCCCCACTCTAGAATGTACAGTTGCTCTCGTTGATAACAAAGCCAAAGGAAGTGCGTCTGGCCAGGCTAAACCTGTGGATGCTTGTATCTTAGCTAATTTCAGTTTGAGGGTGCCATTGTAACCCTCCACTAAACCAGCAGACTGGGGATGGTTCGCACTGTGGAACTTTTGTTTCAGACCTAGGCCGGCACACACACTCTGCATAACTTTCCCTATAAACTCACTTCCGTTATCTGACCATACAATCCGTGGCATACCAAATCTAGGGAAATATTCTTTGAGAAGAATTTTGGCAGTTGATAGGGCAGTATTGTCCTTTAGTGGGTATGCTTCGATCCATCTGGAAAAAGCACAGACTACCACCAGGACATATTTCAAATTATTACAGCGATCCATGTGAATGAAGTCTAACTGAATCACTTCAAAGGGGCAAGAAGGAGGAGCGAAGTGACCAGCAGGAGTTGGAGTTCCCTTGCCAGGGTTATGCATCAGGCATACCATACAATTTTTCACCACTCTCTCTGCACACTTACTGATCCCATCATTCTTCCAGACCGGAGCCAACATCTTACAGATTCCTTTAGAACTGATATGTGCTACTCCATGCGCCATTGTCACCACTGCAAGCACATACGCATTAGGCAACATCCAACGCTGCTGTTCTGTCAAATCAATCCAACACCCATTCGAATCCAACTTGCCCGTACTCTCTCTCCATACACGTTTCTCTTCCTCAGTTGCTTCTTTCTGAATCTCTTTCACACTTTCCATTGTATCCTCACACATTCCAGATTCAGCAATCCACCTTGCAGACGTAGCAACATACATTCTACTCATCATGTCTCTAGCTGTCTGTTTAGCGATTTCATCAGCAAAAGCATTTCCATGACCAACATCATCCGTGATTGCTTTATGAGCACTGCACTTCACAATCGCAACTTCAGTCGGCAAGGTTAGGGATTCCAACAAATCGTTAACTAGCTGACCATGTTGAATCTTCGTCCCATGGGACGTAATGAAACCTCTTTCTCTCCACAAACGGCCAAAACTATGGGCCACGCCAAATGCGTACTGGCTGTCTGTAAAAACATTCACTCTCTTTCCCTTGGCTAAAACACACGCTCTGGTTAAAGCTATTAATTCTGCAGCTTGGGCAGAATTCTGATTCACTCTTGCAGTCTCCACAATCGTCTTTAAAGTCGTTACTGCGTAAGCGGCAGTCACATCGCCATTCTCCAATTTAAAACATGACCCATCCACATACAATGTGCCATCTGGATCTGATAATGGAGTATCCTTTAAGTCAATACGTCCTTTTGTCTCTTCCTCCGTTCTAAAGCAACAATCATGTGGTTCAGAATCACTCGACTCTTGATTAGCCGGCAACAATGTTGCTGGATTCAATACATTACATCTTTTGATCTGAATATGACTCGCTAGTAATGTCAGCTCGTAACCAGATAGTCTCGCACTAGTAAGGTGTTGTGTCTTCGTTCGATTCATGAGTGTATCCACCGCATGAGGAACCATGACCTCTAGCATGTTGTTCATCACCAAACCAGCAGATTGTCGAATGGAAGCCGCAGCTGCCGCTGTAGCTCTCAAACAACTAGGTAACGCTCTCGCTACCGGATCCAATGTTGATGAGAAATACGCACAGGGGCGTTGTTTATCACCAAACTTCTGTGTCAGAACACTCAACGCGCAACCTTCTCTCTCGTGAACGTAGAGCGTGAATGGCTTACTGTAGTCAGGTGTACCCAATACAGGAGCTGAACACAATGCTTTTCGTAACTCAGAAAAACTCTCTTGACATTCATCAGACCATGGCACCGGACTCGGAACATTTTTCCCAGTCAAAGCTACCAACGGTTTCGCTAAAAGAGAAAAATTTGGGATCCACTGCCTACAGTAAGAGGTAATACCTAAAAAGGCACGTACTTCTCTCTGTGTGCGCGGAACACTCATTTGCGTAATTGCTTTTATTCTCTCTGGGGTCAACTTCCTTCCCTCCTTTGACAAGAGATGACCTAGGTAGGTCACTTCTTGGCAGCAGTTTTGCATCTTTGAAGGTGATACCTTGTGATTCAAAGTAGACAAGTGATGCAATAACGAAACCGTAGCTGCTTTGCAAGTTTCCTTGTCATCGGCAGCCACTAGAAGATCATCTACATACTGCACTAGAGCAGAATCTGGAGGAAGGACAAAGGAGTCTAATTGACTCTTTAATGCTTGACTGTAAATAGATGGGCTCTCACAGTAGCCCTGTGCAGCGCGTTTAAATCTGAAACTGCGACCTCCTAGACAGAAGCCGAAAATATCTCTGCTTTCCTCGGCTATCGGAATGCTGAAAAAGGCATTTTTCAAGTCGATAACTGAAAACCAAGTGGCTGTAGCAGGAATTAATGTTAACAAGGCAGTAATGTCTGGAACCACAGGAAACTGTGGGACCACTATCTTATTGACTTCTCTGAGGTCGATGACAAACCTATACACCGGAGGCTTTGTAGGATCAGTTCGTTTCAAAATCGGTAATACAGGACTATTACAAACATTTCCTCTAGTTTCTTCAACTACACCTTTCTTAATCAAATCTTGCACAATTAATAAAAGTGCACGCTCACCTTCACTAGATATTTTGTATTGCGGAATTCTTGGAAACTTCACATTTGCTTTCAAAGTTACTACATATGGTGGTATTTCTAAAAGGCCTACATCATTAGGACCAGTCGCCCAAAGAGAATCAGGGAGTGAACGCAGCTCTGGTGGGAGTGCATCCATTGACAAGTACATCGGAGAGGTGATTCTTTTACCCAATGTAAGCTGTACTCCTTCCGGAGAACAGTACAATGTCGCATATAGTCGTTTTAACAAGTCTAAACCAAGCAGATTTTCATTACAACCTGTCGTCAAAATCAGGGGTGCTTTCAATTGACACGGTCCAACAGAAATAGACAAAGGACCAGATATAGGGTTGTAAACAGGGGCGCCTGAAAAACCTACAGAAACATTTGTTGAGCCGGACAAAGGTGCGCCAGGGAGTTTCGCATGAATGATAGAACTTTTTGCGGCACCAGTATCCAACAGAAACGGTTCGACTACACCTGATGTTGCTACTGCGACATAAGGCCCACTCTGATCCACTGGAACTGATACTACTCCCTCTCTCTGTCCATGGCTGTCCTAGTACCCATTTTGCTGAAATCCTTCATCCACTTCACAATAGTCTTCAACAAGATATTGTTGAGATCTATTTTGCTGAGTAGACTGTCCATTTCGCTGATCAAAGTGATTGGAAGGACGATCATTCGTCTGTGGAGGCATAGCACCTCGTCCTCGTCCTCTAGAATTTTGCACAAAACCACCACGACCTCTCTGAGCTGCTGCTGCATTATTTTGCGCTAAGATCGGACATTCATTCTTGTAGTGACCCTCTTTCTTACAATACGCACACTGGTTCCATTGATATTGAGGCCTCGTTGAACTATAATCTGTCCTTTGATACGAATTCTGTTGCATATTAGTCTGATTTGTGCGAGGCGGATACGCCTGTTGCAGAAGAACTTTAGTCTTTAAATCTTTCGTTTTCTTGTCTGATTTCTCTTTTTCCTCTTTATCCCTATTTTCGTAATATTGTGCAGTTGCAAGTATTTGCGCAGTTGTAGAAACAGCCCACGCACTCTCTGAATCCTTTAATTTATTGCATAACTCAGGTAACAAATTATGCACAAATTTATCGACAAACAGTCTCTGTCCTCCTTCAGTGCTCATATCTTGACCACTATGGTCTACAAAAGTCTCTTCGAACCTCGTGAAAAAGTCGGAGACACTTTCGTCTTTCTTTTGCCTGCATGCGGATAACTTGTCCCAATTAACACGTAATGCGGGCATCAGAGTCTTCATTAAGTCGATTATCCTACCCGGAAGATTAGCAATTAGGGGTTCAGGTTTTGCACCACCCGTTTGCTGACCATCCGCTGTAGTGATAGCTGCCCAATCACCACCTAAGGCTACTTGATGATCCTCCCTACGAATTTTAGCCCACACTGGTTGCGGAACTACATTTCCAAATAACATATCAATGTCTGCTAAGTTCATTATACAAGCCTCAACTGTCTGCGTTAATTCCTTGTAATATCCAGCAGGATTCTTACGCGGGTCTGGTAAGGCCTGTTTCACTGCTAGCACTTCGGCTCGCTTCCACGGAATATGTATCCATACTCTCTGGAATTGCGCCGGAGCGGCTACAATACCATTAGGAGCATCAGCTTGCACAGCTTCGCGCCAAATCGGAGGAACCTCCCTCATTGGATATTGGCGACTCAGCTTCGTCTTACCTTTCTCTAAATCTCTCGGTGAACGAAGAGATGGATCATTCCTAAAACTTAAGATCAGTTCCATCGCTTCTTCTATATTTTCACCTACTATCATACCAGCAGCAAACTCTTTCTGAACCTTAATTAAGTCTTCTAAATCCGATTCAACATCATCTTCCTCTATCTCCTCACGTAGCAGCGAGCACATCTCATCAAAGACATACCGTTGCGTTGGTTCCTTCCACTGCATAAATGTATCTAGCACATCTTTCGTACTATATCTCCTACTCTTCGATATCCATCTGAGAGCCTTGGAATCTAAAATTCCCCGTTCCTCAGTGCTTGGATGCTGGCTACGTCTTTGAACAGAGTCGGAAGTAGGAGTCTTGATTAAAGTTTTATAGAAAGGAGACAGCATATTAGACACAGAATCAGTGATTCTTCGACGAACAGAAAGTGGAGTCAACACACTCGCAGACGTAGAAAACACAGTGGAAGTAGGAACAGATAGCGGAACAGTAGGAGTATCGAGAAAAATAGTTTGTGGAGCAGTAGGTGTAAGCGAGACAGATACAGGTATAGAAGTCGGCAATCCAGGAAGAGGAGGAGCTGTAGGAACATTCACATTAGCTACAGGAGGTACAGGAGCTTGATTCTGAGGGGCAGGAGCAGGAATACCAGGTTGTCCAGCAACCGGCAATTGAACATTTGGTACAAGTGGAGCCGTAGCACCTTGTGCATACGGTGGAGGTGACCGTAACAGATAAGACAACAGAGGATCGTTTTCGGGGTCCTCTAGTATCTTAGCTGTTTTCGATGGCAAGGCAGGATAGCACTTGTCGATCGCTAAATTATGCTCTCTAATGGCCACCTCTATGGCCTTCTCACACTCGTTATCTTGCAATTGTTTAGCCGCTTGCTCTAGAGTCAACTCTTCTTTCTCTTTCTGTTCTTTCTTTAATCTCTTCATTTCTCTCTGTTTGGATTCTTTTCGCCAGTAACGGAAAGAATCAAACATTGCCGGCCGGGCTTTCTTCCTAAACAATTTCGCTTCTAAATTGTCAAGAATTTCGGGTTCAAAACTACCATGCAGTGGCCAACTAAGGACACCGTCTTTCTCAGTGTAGCGGACCCACACCTCATTATAAGATATAGGACCCACACCATGTTTACAATATAAGTCATATAGGGGAGTCCCAATCGGAGGAACCAGACATGAGTCCTCCAATCGTGAGTCACTGGTGCAACCGAAACAAGACAACATACAATTTCTCCGACTTACCATTTTTCAGTCCGGAACACAAAACAAACAAAACACAAAACAGATATGTGCACTTGAACCAAGAACTTTAAGGCCTACCAAAACGAACTGATGTATCGATACCCAAACTAAACCAAATAGATTATCGTAACCAGAACAACCAATGATAATCTTACGAAACCGAACCAAACCAAGAACCAAAAAGGATTTTAACAACCCTTTCAAAGTAACCAACTAGCAACCACTAAATACTTAACTGAGGCACTGAAGACGTCACCAAGGAGAAACCCGTCACGTTTCGCTGTACTAAGGACTGCACCTCGGGTCCAAGACAGGGCGACGGTCAAGGCAACGGCCCACTGCAGCCGTCCTGAACGGGAACCCTCGTGGAAGAGAACTTCGGGCCACTTTTGCGATATGCCGGGATCGATGAAGTGGGGCGCCTCCCTCAGGAATCTTCACACGAAGCTTCTCGAACTCTTCAGGCTTTTGGACCGGTACCGAATGACGTCGCGCCACGTTGGGCGCCAATTGGAGTTCTGGACTTTTTGGTTCCGTCCAGAGGTGTCAGGGAACAACACCCAAAGTCCCCGGAGTTCCACCTGCCTTGGTGCGCAAATGAACAGAAACACGGGCTTCTCGATGGTGGCGTCAAAGACCAAAAGTTTATTACTGCAGGGACACAGAAGTCACAGAAACTACGCATGGGCAGTAACTAGGAGCCTGTTCAAATTGTACAAAGAGGGTTGCTCCTTATATACTAAATTTTGGCCTTCAGGCGAATTCTTCACATGTTGGTACATTCCCAAAACCTTTGTGTCATAAACAATAAATATTTGGCGTACACAGGAACCGTTGATAAAATCTGATACAAAACATCTACGAAGAGGGGTTCCCACTAGTTCATCACAATCCCTTGTCAATATTGTATTCAAGAGCCGGACCGCCTCATCGTAAATTTCGTTACCTCCCCCTAATAAAGATTTGGAAAGAAAGGAACGGAGCCAGGTGTGGAAGATAGAAAAGCGGGATAAGAGATGTTTGTGGGTTGTAAATGGGCACGGCTACTGGCTTCGGCCGCCTAATCATGATCGGGACAATGGACACGAGAACCAGTTCAGTTGGGCTGGCCTCGGGCAGAGGAGGCAGCCTTTGTCGAGTCATGTAGCTACAGCGTGATCTAGTTTAAGGTGCACGTGTCATGAAAGAGGTGAATCTCCGGCTTAAGGCTATGTGTCCTTAATCGAAATGAAGTGATCAGAGGTTATTGCGTATGTGAGGGCAAGAAACACAAAATGGCTGCCATGATCTAAGATGGATGCCGTGAGAGAATCAGAAATGTGTTCATAACAGGAGTGCTCTTGCTCGTATCGTAGCGAAAACACCAGGATATGCTAAATGGATCATTTGCGGTTCGCTGATACCAATATTATGTATTTCCGACAACATTGAAAACACGGGTTCAAATCGTCACGGAACCTCATCCCTTCTAAAGACGGGACGCCTAAAGGAAAGGGAAGGCGGTCAAGGCCCCTCCCTGGATAGGAGGGGCTACGGGCCCCTCCTGGGAATTTCCCGGGGCCAGGACATCTGCGACGGCAGATGTGGTAAGTTGTGTAGGGTGGGGAGGGGGGTCTACGCTACCTTCTAGACACCTCACACGAGTCCTCGGACGACCACGTACATGGCGTCGAGTTAACAGGGGCCCCCGTCAAGACAAGGGAAATTGGTATGGCACACGAGGTGAAGTCCTCTGTGCGACCGCCCCTCACAAGTGAGGGGGGAGTTCTGGTTTAGGGATCTGACACCGGTTACGACCTTGCCGTTGGCCCTTAACGTTAGGATGTACAATTTCAATTTGAAATGCAATTTTTGTAAGGATGTTAGTATCGGCTAAGAGAACCTTTGTATTAGATATATGTTAAGGTTAGCCAAACATCGGAATGTGGATATGAAATTGTACATGATATGAAACTGTTATTTTAATGTTTTGTTTCATATTTTAATAAATACGGCCGGGAAGGGTAACTCCCTTCCCGCCTTCCAAAAGTTCAAGAACTGTTTCCGGTTTCCCAATTCTTGGGGATTGTGTTGAGAGGGGGTGGCGGGTATCTCAGCCATATGGAAAGGGGCGACCAATCGGTCCCCCCGAACGTATGGTGGAGTACCCCGATCCCCCCGGGAAGCCATTTTGGGCGGGAGGCGCATCTCGGCTAGTATGCCCGAAGCGGCGTAGCGGGGGCGCGCTTTTTCCCGCCCAAGAGTGGGTTGTCCTAGACACCGAAGCCATCCGCCATGCCCAGGGAGGCGGAAGGGGGCGGGTTCACGCCCGCCCCGAGAAGAATAAAAGGAGCCACAAGCCAAGAAAGCATCCTCTTGTTCCTGTGCTCTGAAGCTGCACCTCCTCGCTGCACGTGAGCTCGAGACGGAACGAAGAGCCATTTTTGAACCCACCCACCATCCCCTGAAGACAGCAAGTTGTTGTGGTATAAAGTTCGTTTTTTCATAGTTGGTTTTTTCTTGCAGGTTGTTTCTGAATAAAGTTTATGATTCGGTTGCAATAAAGTGGATAATTCTGTGCGTATACTTTATTAAAGACATTCATCAGAGTGATTAGCAATGTTTAGATGTTTTAGGTAGAGATGTGATCCGTTTTAATTAGGTATGTCTCTTGTTTTTTAGTCATTGATCTTGTCGTATTTATTGTTTGGTCGGGCGGTAAGGTCATGATCGGTGAGCAGTCATTGGAAGATCCCTAGGGGGGGGCGTCACCCATTACGGATGGGAGCGCCCGGGGGGAGGTGGCCATTGGCCCCTCAACGGGGAGGCGGTCCCTTCTAAAGACGGGACGCCTAAAGGAAAGGGAAGGCGGTCAAGGTCCCTCCCTGGATAGGAGGGGCTACGGGCCCCTCCTGGGAATTTCCCGGGGCCAGGACATCTGCGACGGCAGATGTGGTAAGTTGTGTAGGGTGGGGAGGGGGGTCTACGCTACCTTCTAGACACCTCACACGAGTCCTCGGACGACCACGTACATGGCGTCGAGTTAACAGGGGCCCCCGTCAAGACAAGGGAAATTGGTATGGCACACGAGGTGAAGTCCTCTGTGCGACCGCCTCTCACAAGTGAGGGGGGAGTTCTGGTTTAGGGATCTGACACCGGTTACGACCTTGCCGTTGGCCCTTAACGTTAGGATGTACAATTTCAATTTGAAATGCAATTTTTGTAAGGATGTTAGTATCGGCTAGGAGAACCTTTGTATTAGATATATGTTAAGGTTAGCCAAACATCGGAATGTGGATATGAAATTGTACATGATATGAAACTGTTATTTTAATGTTTTGATTTTGTTTCATATTTTAATAAATACGGCCGGGAAGGGTAACTCCCTTCCCGCCTTCCAAAAGTTCAAGAACTGTTTCCGGTTTCCCAAATCTTGGGGATTGTGTTGAGAGGGGGTGGCGGGTATCTCAGCCATATAAGCTTTATTCGATATTTCAAAGAATATCATACAAGCATTCATAGCAAATAAAAATATACAACAATACATTTAGACAATTCATTAATTCCATTAAAATAGATTAAAATTTGAGAATTATAAAAGAAATGATACTATTTAAAAAAGGTTAGGGGAACCAAACTTTTCACAAAAAAGTATTATACAAAATTATAAAAACAAGCAGCTTTTTTACGTTGGCCATTGTAGCGATTTCCGGAATTTAATCAACAATTTTAAATACTGTTCCATGACACATATAACTTCTCTATCCTCTAACATTTGTAAGCGCTCAAAAGCGTCCTTACAGGTCCTCAGACCCCATCTCTTTAGTAGAGGTCTCAATAGTGTTTTCCTGGGGATCACATAATAAGTGCAAAATAAAATGGTATGGATGTTTGATTGCACAGAAATGTCATCACACGGACAAGGACTCAGATTCCGGGACCAGTCATTGCATGATGGAAAAGTTATGAGACGGAAAAATGAGCCCAGTCTAAATCTGGCGAGCAGCATTCTGGTATAACAGGAAAAGTCAGTGGACAGATATACTTGAAGCCCCTTATGCTGCGTCACCCTTTGGTATGCCTGGAGTGTTGTATTTAATTTTTGGTGATTCCATCTTTTAGTCTCTAGGTAATCCAATAGGGTCTTTCTCAGATTTTTCCTTGAGATAAAATCCAAGGTCGAAGGATCAGTAAAGTACTCTGGGCGACCAATGTCCACAAAAAAGTTTTTGATGTAAGCCAGCCATTTCATATGTTTTGCCCCCTCCTGTTTGAGAATATCTAGTATTACTTCTCGGTTCAGGTTAGTTTCAGGGGGGGTACAGATTTTATGCCACAAAAGAGGGGGCTCCACTTTGATTAAGTCTGAAATGAATGGTAGGTCTAGCTCGATATGCATCATATAAACAGATGTTGATTTAGGTGTTGCCAGTAGGTACCGTACGAAATTATTTTCCACTATTTGAATGGAGGAAATGTTTTTATCGATGCCCCAAAGGCCGGCCCCATAAATTGCTGTTGAAACACATTTCGCTTTGTAAAGAACAATGAGCTGTTTAACAGGCCTCCCTTCTATTTTTCCGGCAAAGTCTCTGAGCCCACCAACAGCTCTAACAAGGGCGAGTTTCCTCATTTTGACTGCCGACTGCCAGGATACTTGTCGGTTCACAGAA
Source organism: Lissotriton vulgaris (assembly GCF_964263255.1). Lineage (NCBI taxonomy): Eukaryota > Metazoa > Chordata > Amphibia > Caudata > Salamandridae > Lissotriton > Lissotriton vulgaris. The sequence continues at coordinate 730,619,663 of NC_141687.1, forward strand.
ATACCCAAGTACGTGAAGTTGTCCACTGTCTCTAATCTTTGATCTTCAATATAAATGGGACATGGTCTTTTATTTATCTTCTTACTACAAACCATTGAGTAAGTTTTCCCAATGTTCACTTTCAGGCCCTTGTCGTGCATAAAGGCTCTGAATGCCGTGACTGCCCTTTGCAACCCCACTCTAGTTTGTGAAAGTATTGCCGAGTCGTCGGCATATAACAGGATAGGGATTGCTTGCCCTCCCACTTTCGGATAATCACATTCAATGCTTTTTAAGTGTTCTCCTATGGCATTTATATAGAGCGAGAAGAGCATGGGGGCTAATATGCACCCTGTTAGACCTGGCACCTTGGCGTGAGTTTCCCTTCCACTTTTTGCTGGTGTGCCTCCGATGTTTTGCTGGTTTTCCGATACTCAGGGCACTGCGCCACGGCCGACCCGTGCCGCAGTGCAAGTGCTCCCTACTGTAAATTGTACATGTGATTGATATCCATGATTGGTGCATTGGATTTACTGTTAGTCCCTAGTAAAGCGCAATAGGAGTGTCAGGGCTTGTGAATGCCAATACTGCTAGTGGGCCTGCAGCGCTGGTTGCGCCACCCACAGAAGCAGCCTTAAGATGTGTCTGGGGTCCGCCATTGCAGACCCCACGTGCAGTCTCGTACTGTCACGCTGGCTGGGCAAGTGCACCCACTTGCCAGCCCCTGAACCTTCCCTTGACTTCATATTAGTCACCCCTATGGTAGGCCTGAGGGCAGGGTGCATTGTAAGTGTAAGATAGGACAAGCCCTGATGTGTGTGGCATGTCCTAGTAGTGACTTACAACTAAATTCGTATTTCACTATTGTAAGGCTACCTGCTTCCGTAGGCCAGAATGGGCTGCTGGAATTATTACACTCTATAATCCCAGCAGGCTCAGGGAGCATGGTAGAGAGTCGTGTTTAGTATGCCTGAACTCAGGATGGTAAAATATTTCTTTTAGTAAAGTTTATTTTAATATCCTGTGTTTGCAAATGCTACTTTTAGAAAGTTAGCATTTGCTTGCCTAACCATTTCAGCCCGCCTCTGCTGGTATGTGTATCTGACTGTCTGGGATGTGTGAGTGACAGGGCTGGGGGATGACAGGTGGTGAATGCGCAGATTACACCTTAGTGGGAGGTAGGAGTGGCTCTTGACTCTGAATCTTGCTGTGCTCTGCCACCACAATGCTGGCTCCACCCGCCTGGGGAGCGACTGATGACTCAGCCGACACCTGGCCCAGGAAGGGCGAAGCCCCATCAACAAGGAACTCTGGCTGCCCCTGTCCGCACAATGCTGGCTCCACCTCCTGTGGGGCGTCTGATGCGCCTGCCCCTCACACTGAAAGCAGAAGCCGGATTACACCCACCAGAGTACTCAAGGACTGAAAGTGGCTATGCAAAGGCCCCCCTGGCCTGCGAGAACAAAAGAAATGCAGTATAAAGGAAGGAGCCTTGCTCCTTGTAAATTAGATCCTGTTTGGGCTACAGAAGGAACTCTACCCGACGAGAAGGACCGGGAAGGACAAGGAAGAGTGCTGTCTCTTGCCTGTGTCTGGTGCCTTGCTGCAGAAGGAGAGGAAAAGAAAAGACTACAAGAAGACTTTTGCTTTATGAAACTTTGTGCCAAACTCTGCTGAAAGATCTCCAAGGGCTTGCTGCTGAACTTGCCCCCTGACCAGCGCCCCAGGACCAGTGGGCGCTACATCCTGAAGAAAGCGACTGTGTGTGCTGCTTATCGCTGCAGTACTGACAGAGGGGTCTGGGAGCGCTGGGCAAGTCTGCCACGCTCCCCGTAATCCAAGGCATCGACATCCCCCCAAGCACCGTGACCGGGGCCCAAAGCAACAGCGAGAGCAACGTGAGGTCCAGCCGCCGCTGGCCTGAACACCGTGACCGCATCTGCACCGGGAGCCCGAGAGCAAAGTGAAGGAGGACCCGTCCGGTCCAAGCTCCCGAATTGACTGCGCTTCAAGCCGTCAATCCACCTGCGAAGACGGACAGCCGCCCTGTGATAACCCCCCTCTGGTCGGTAACCTGCCCGACAGCTCAGCTGTAAGCGCACAGCTGCAACCGGCACTTTGGCTGGGTACGTCCTGCACTTGGGGACCGTACTGCCACTTGCCACCACCACACAGCCGCCGCCTCCAGGGTCGGAGCGAACGACGAAGGAAGGACCCTGCCGCCACTGAACACCGCCGCCCCTGATGACCCGTGACCCGCTCGGCTGAGAGCCGCAGCGAACAGCGACCCCGGAAAAGCAACGCGACGTGGGACAGCTCCCCTGGAAGCCGCCCGCTCCACAAGAATTTGAAAGGTACTGTGTTGTATCCTCACGGTGCGAGCGTCCTGCAACTCGAGCTCGCACCGCGCTATCTGCTCCCAACGCGAGCCGCCTCTGAAACCGAGGCTCGCACAGCTCCTGGTCCTCGAGGCCCGATCTCCTCTCCGGAGCGAGCGGAGACAGCGGAAAGCGCATTGAGGCGCTACAAGACACTGAACCTTGCTGAACCTGGGCAGAAGGCCCAAAAGATTGCTTATTGCTAAGAAAGAACTGTGGCAACCTGAACTTGAGTAAACTGGAACCGCTATTGAAAGTTTGACAACTGTATTTACAAGCCTGCTTGAAATTTATATAAAGATATATATTTTTACAAATACAGTTTGGTGTCATTGTGTGGTGGGTTGGTTGTGATGGTGTAATATTGCAAATGTTTAACCCTATGTGCCCCAAAGATTAGCCTAAGACTGCTTAAGCCACACTACCTAGAGGGTAAGCAGAGGTTGTCTGGAAGGTAACCCTCAGCCCTGACGAGGAAGAGGGAGTCCCTGCTTGTCGCTAGTGCTACACTGCGCCAACTAGAGCCTCCCCCTTCCTACATTGGTGGCAGCTGTGGGATTTTCGAATTTACATTTGCAATGTCTATACCTTAACTTCTGACCATTGCACAGTGATTTCAGTCCAGTTACTTGGCCACAGGTTTTGTTGTAATTTTGCCGAGAGAAGATCCCTAGCGAAGAAACCATGCCGGGCACGAAGAGCCTGGATGGAGCGGAGTCCACGACCTCCGAGATGTTGGAGGTGGAATGGGATGCAGCCAAGCTGGACAAATACTCAAAGAATGAACTGAAGTTTTTTTGCAAGAAACTCAAGGTTCCGCACGCCGGTTGCAAGAACAAGCCAGAGCTCTACAAGGCCCTGAAAGCCTGCATAGAGTCCAGAAAGGCCCCGGAGGATCAAGATGCCCTCGCGGAGCAAGATGCAACTGAGGAGCAGAATGCACCTGTGGATCTGGTGGATCTCGAAAGGCAAGACAGCGTGCACAGCTTTGGTAAAGGCCTGTCGCCAGAGGAGCTGGCAGACAGGAAGGAAACGAGGGATCATGAAAGAAAGCTGGCAGAATTAAAAATCCAACTGGAGCTTGAAACCAAAAGAATGGCGCTGGAAGAGCGAAAGCACCAAATGGATTACGAATTGAAAATGAGGGAGATGAGTCTAAAGGAGAGAAACTTGGATCATCCTCCCTCTGGTGGCAGCACAACGCCGGTGCAGGTAGAGTCAAGAGTGCACATCCCCAAAGATGTAGTTAAAGAGTTCTTTAAGGGGGATGACATAGGACAGTGGTTTAGGGCATACGAGGTAGCCATGTCCTCCCACCGGGTCCCTGACAAGGATTGGGGAGCGGGGTTGTGGGGAAGGTTCCTTAGCGAAGGGCGAGATACCCTGCTAGATTTGCCCGTTGAAAACCAGAGATCCTATTCCCACATGAAAGAAGCTTTAATGAACAGGTACGGGCTTACCCCTGAAATGTATAGACAGAAGTTTAGGGGATGTACTAAGCGGCCTGGGAATACGTATGTGGAGTATGTGACTTATTTTTGCAGAGCACTGGTTGGTTGGGTGAAGGGTAGCAAAGTGAATGATTTTCAAGGTCTCTTTGATTTAATTGCATGGGAGCACTTGTCTGATCACTGTTTTCCTGAGTTACGCCAACACCTGATCGATAGCAAGCTGTCCAACCCGAGGAAGCTTGCTGAGGAGGCGGACCGCTGGCTCAGCACCAGGGTCCACAAGGGTCCAGAGGGAGACTCCGCCAAGAGTGGGCAGGGTCCCCAGCAGAAGAGTGTGGGGGACAAGGGAAAACAGAAAGGGTTCCAAAAAGGCCCCCAAAGTAATCCCCAAGGGGACCAGCAGAAAGGTTCTCAGCCTCCCCCACCCCCAAAGCAGAATGGGGCCCCGACAGGTAAACCTGTTCCAAAGGGGCCCTTCAATTGTTTCAAATGTGGTGAGCCGGGGCACATCTCCAGTGACCCCAAGTGTCGCCTGTTTGGGAAACCCGCACCCACTGGTGCTCCGCCCCGTCAAGTGACTAGTGTTCACTTAGGAGAAGAAGTGATGGTCCCGGGGGGTGGAGATCCCGTTCACATGACCCTAGTCTCACTAGGAGACAGTGAGATGATCCCTACAAACTACCTGCCCTCTAACACTAAGAAATATGGGCAGGTGGTGATCATCAATGGTAAGGAAGCTGAGGCTCTTAGAGATACAGGAGCCAGTGTGACTGCAGTGAGGCAGCACCTGGTGTCTCAAGAGCAGGTTGTACCCCATGCCTACTGTAGGGTTATCAATGCTGATAATTCAGAGTGTCAGTGTCCGATGGCTCAAGTTCCCTTCGAGTGGGGGGGTCTCTGGTACTCTGCAGGTCTGTGTGAGGAAAACCATGCCTGTTGACTGTTTGCTAGGGAATGACTTGGAGCACGCCCCTTGGGAAAAGGTGGAGAAGACGACTCACCTACGGATGGTGGGTCTGCCTGACTGGGCGTGCGTGACCACCCGGTCGATGGCAGCCAGTAGGGGTGATCAAGAGGTCCTGGGGCCTGAAGGAGAGGCCCAGGAACCGGCCTTAGGGAGAAGGCGCAGGGGACGCGGGAAACCGGCCCCTGAAGTTCTCACGGTCCAGGAGGAAGCAGACCTTGAGGGGGATGCCCTGGAGCCTACAGGGGAACAGATTGCCGAACTGGGGGACCTGCCTGAGCTGACCCATTGGCAGCAAGAAGGAGGACCCTCCAGGGAGGAATTCTGCAAGGAGCAGAAAGAATGCCCTTCTCTCGTGGGTATGCGGCAGCAGGCTGCAGACCAGGCCAATGGTGTTCAGGCCAAAACAGATTATGTGTACTGGGAGAACGACCTCCTGTATTCAGAGCCTAAGGCTGCTGAACCTGGGTCAGCCCGTGTGCTGGTGGTACCCCAGAAGTTCAGAGCCTTCCTACTGGGTCTGGCTCACGACGTGCCTTTAGCAGGACATTTGGGGATGGACAAGACCTATGACAGGCTTGTCACCCACTTTTACTGGCCCCAAATGCACAAGAGCTCAGATGCTCATTGTAGAACCTGTCCGACTTGCCAGGCAAGTGGGAAGAGCGGAGGGAAGAACAAGGCTCCCCTCCAACCCTTCCCTGTGGTCGGTACGCCATTCCAGCGAGTGGGTATTGACATTGTTGGGCCTCTGGACCCCAAGACAGCCATGGGCAACAGGTTCATCCTGGTCTTGGTGGATCATGCCACCCGGTACCCTGAAGCCATCCCTCTGAGGACAGTGACGGCCCCCGTGGTGGGACGTGCACTGATGGGAATTTTCTCACGAGTAGGATTCCCTCTAGAGGTGGTGAGCGACAGGGGGACCAACTTCATATCCAAGTATATGAAGTCCCTTTGGCAAGAGTGTGGTGTAACGTACAAGTTCACCACGCCTTACCATCCCCAAGGAAACGGGTTGGTTGAAAGATTCAACCGAACCCTGAAGGGCATGATCATGGGCCTGGAAGGTCCAATGAGGCGTAAGTGGGACGTCCTCTTACCATGCCTGCTCTTTGCATATCGCGAGGTACCACAGAAGTCCCTAGGGTTCAGCCCCTTTGAACTGCTGTACGGTCACCCCGTGAGAGGACCACTGAGTTTGGTAAAGGAAGGCTGGGAGCAATCTCCCAGGAAACCTCCCCAGAATGTATATAGCTACATGCTGGCCTTCAGAAACCAAACCAGGCGCTTCAGACAACTTGCCGAGGCAAATCTGGAAGCAAGCCAGGAGGAAATGAAGCGGTGGTACGACCAGAATGCCACTCTGGTCGAGCTTCAGCCTGGACAAGAGGTGTATGTCCTGGCCCCAGTGGAACCCTGTGCCCTTCAGGATAAGTGGACAGGTCCATTTGAGGTTGTGGAGCGCAAGAGCCCAGTGACATACTTGGTGGACATGAAGACGCCCAGGAACCCTTTAAGGGTCCTACATGTCAACCGCCTCAAGCCCCACTTAAGAAGGTCCGAAGTGGGCATGTTGTTGGCAACTGATGATGGAATGGAGGAGGAGTCGGAGCCTCTTCCTGACCTCTTAGTGGCCTGTGAGAAAGACGGGTCAGTGGATGGAGTTAACCTCTCACCCACCCTGACCCCCAAACAACAGGAAGACTGCCGCCAGTTGCTGGGGCAGTTTCCAGATCTGTTCTCCCTGGTTCCGAGTGTCACAGATTGGTGCGTCCATGATGTGGACACTGGAGACAGCTTACCTGTGAAGCATAAGGCTTACAGAGTGACTGACAGGGTCCGGGCCTGCATCAAGGAGGAGGTCTCCAAGATGCTTGCCCTTGGGGTGGTTGAGTCTTCCAGCAGTCCTTGGTCTAGCCCCGTGGTCTTGGTCCCAAAGGCTGCTGCGCCGGGAGCCACACCCGAACTCCGGTTCTGTGTGGACTACAGAGGACTCAATTCAGTCACGAAGACTGACGCGCACCCCATCCCCAGAGCTGATGAGCTCATTGATCGGCTAGGGGCTGCCCGGTTCCTCAGCACGTTTGATTTAACGTCTGGGTACTGGCAGATCGCCTTGACCGATGGGGCAAGAGAGAGGTCAGCATTCTCTACACCAGATGGGCATTTCCAGTTCCGGGTTATGCCATTTGGAATGAAGAATGCCCCTGCCACCTTTCAGAGATTGGTCAACCAGGTGTTGGCTGGGCTGGATGAGTTCAGTGCCGCCTACCTGGATGACATCGCGGTGTTCAGTGGCACCTGGCCAGAACACCTGCGACACCTCTGGGAAGTGTTGATGGCCCTGCGCAGAGCAGGCCTCACAATCAAGGCAAGCAAGTGCCAGATTGGGCAGGGTTCCGAGGTGTACTTGGGACACCAGGTGGGGAGTGGCAAGGTGGCACCCTTGCAACCCAAAATCGAGACCATCCTGGCTTGGGAACCCCCCAAGACCCAGACTGCAGTGAGAGCCTTCCTGGGGCTCACTGGGTATTACAGGAGGTTTGTCAAGGGCTATGGCACGATTGTGACCCCCTTGACAGAGCTGACTTCGAAGAAGCAGCCCAGGAATGTGATTTGGACTGACACCTGTCAGAAGGCTTTTGACACCCTGAAGACTGCCATGTGCACGGCGCCCGTGCTCCTGGCTCCTGATTTCTCCAAGGAATTCATAGTGCAAACAGACGCTTCAGAGCATGGTGTAGGGGCTGTTCTTTCACAGATGACTGAGGAAGGCTTTGACCAACCCGTAGCCTTCATCAGTAGGAGGTTACTTCCACGGGAAAGTAGGTGAAGTGCAATAGAGCGTGAAGCATTTGCTGTGGCCTGGGCGCTGAAGAAGCTAAGACCCTACTTGTTTGGGTCTCACTTCCGAGTTCAGACGGACCACAGGCTCCTCAGATGGTTGATGCAAATGAGGGGTGAGAACCCAAAACTGTTGAGGTGGTCCATTTCTCTACAGAGTATGGACTTTACGGTGGAACACCGCCCTGGCACCGATCACGCCAACGCTGACGGTCTGTCCAGATTTTTCCGCCTTAGTGATGTAGAACTCCCTGGGGAAGGGTAGTTCCCCCCACATTTCAGCTGGAGGGGACACATGTTAGACCTGGCACCTTGGCGTGAGTTTTCCTTCCACTTTTTGCTGGTGTGCCTCCGATGTTTTGCTGGTTTTCCGATACTCAGGGCACTGCGCCACGGCCGACCCGTGCCGCAGTGCAAGTGCTCCCTACTGTAAATTGTACATGTGATTGATATCCATGATTGGTGCATTGGATTTACTGTTAGTCCCTAGTAAAGCGCACTAGGAGTGCCAGGGCTTGTGAATGCCAATACTGCTAGTGGGCCTGCAGCGCTGGTTGCGCCACCCACAGAAGCAGCCTTAAGATGTGTCTGGGGTCCGCCATTGCAGACCCCGCGTGCAGTCTCGTACTGTCACGCTGGCTGGGCAAGTGCACCCACTTGCCAGCCCCTGAACCTTCCCTTGACTTCATATTAGTCACCCCTATGGTAGGCCTGAGGGCAGGGTGCATTGTAAGTGTAAGGTAGGACAAGCCCTGATGTGTGTGGCATGTCCTAGTAGTGACTTATAACTAAATTCGTATTTCACTATTGTAAGGCTACCTGCTTCCGTAGGCCAGAATGGGCTGCTGGAATTATTACACTCTATAATCCCAGCAGGCTCAGGGAGCATGGTAGAGAGTCGTGTTTAGTATGCCTGAACTCAGGATGGTAAAATATTTCTTTTAGTAAAGTTTATTTTAATATCCTGTGTTTGCAAATGCTACTTTTAGAAAGTTAGCATTTGCTTGCCTAACCATTTCAGCCCGCCTCTGCTGGTATGTGTATCTGACTGTCTGGGATGTGTGAGTGGCAGGGCTGGGGGATGACAGGTGGTGAATGCGCAGATTACACCTTAGTGGGAGGTAGGAGTGGCTCTTGACTCTGAATATTGCTGTGCTCTGCCACCACAATGCTGGCTCCACCCGCCTGGGGAGCGACTGATGACTCAGCCGACACATGGCCCAGGAAGGGCGAAGCCCCATCAACAAGGTACTCTGGCTGCCCCTGTCTGCACAATGCTGGCTCCACCTCCTGTGGGGCGTCTGATGCGCCTGCCCCTCACACTGAAAGCAGAAGCCGGATTACACCCACCAGAGTACTCAAGGACTGAAAGTGGCTATGCAAAGGCCCCCCTGGCCTGCGAGAACAAAAGAAATGCAGTATAAAGGAAGGAGCCTTGCTCCTTGTAAATTAGATCCTGTTTGGGCTACAGAAGGAACTCTACCCGACGAGAAGGACCGGGAAGGACAAGGAAGAGTGCTGTCTCTTGCCTGTGTCTGGTGCCTTGCTGCAGAAGGAGAGGAAAAGAAAAGACTACAAGAAGACTTTTGCTTTATGAAACTTTGTGCCAAACTCTGCTGAAAGATCTCCAAGGGCTTGCTGCTGAACTTGCCCCCTGACCAGCGCCCCAGGACCAGTGGGCGCTACATCCTGAAGAAAGCGACTGTGTGTGCTGCTTATCGCTGCAGTACTGACAGAGGGGTGTGGGAGCGCTTGGCAAGTCTGCCACGCTCCCCGTAATCCAAGGCATCGACATCCCCCCAAGCACCGTGACCGGGGCCCAAAGCAACAGCGAGAGCAACGTGAGGTCCAGCCGCCGCTGGCCTGAACACCGTGACCGCATCTGCACCGGGAGCCCGAGAGCAAAGTGAAGGAGGACCCGTCCGGTCCAAGCTCCCGAATTGACTGCGCTTCAAGCCGTCAATCCACCTGCGAAGACGGACAGCCGCCCTGTGATAACCCCCCTCTGGTCGGTAACCTGCCCGACAGCTCAGCTGTAAGCGCACAGCTGCAACCGGCACTTTGGCTGGGTACGTCCTGCACTTGGGGACCGTACTGCCACTTGCCACCACCACACAGCCGCCGCCTCCAGGGTTGGAGCAAACGACGAAGGAAGGACCCTGCCGCCACTGAACACCGCCGCCCCGGATGACCCGTGACCTGCCCGGCTGAGAGCCGCAGCGAACAGCGACCCCGGAAAAGCAACGCGACGTGGGACAGCTCCCCTGGAAGCCACCCGCTCCACAAGAATTTGAAAGGTACTGTGTTGTATCCTCACGGTGCGAGCGTCCTGCAACTCGAGCTCGCACCGCGCTATCTGCTCCCAACGCGAGCCGCCTCTGAAACCGAGGCTCGCACAGCTCCTGGTGCTCGAGGCCCGATCTCCTCTCCGGAGCGAGCGGAGACAGCGGAAAGCGCATTGAGGCGCTACAAGACACTGAACCTTGCTGAACCTGGGCAGAAGGCCCAAAAGATTGTTTATTGCTAAGAAAGAACTGTGGCAACCTGAACTTGAGTAAACTGGAACCGCTATTGAAAGTTTGACAACTGTATTTACAAGCCTGCTTGAAATTTATATAAAGATATATATTTTTACAAATACAGTTTGGTGTCATTGTGTGGTGGGTTGGTTGTGATGGTGTAATATTGCAAATGTTTAACCCTATGTGCCCCAAAGATTAGCCTAAGACTGCTTAAGCCACACTACCTAGAGGGTAAGCAGAGGTTGTCTGGAAGGTAACCCTCAGCCCTGACGAGGAAGAGGGAGTCCCTGCTTGTCGCTAGTGCTACACTGCACCAACTAGAGCCTCCCCCTTCCTACACACCCCTGCCTCACCCCTCTGTTTATGGTGAACCTTGGCGAGCACTCTCCTTTTGGGCCAAATCTCACTCTAGCTCCCGCGTTTCTGTACAATTTCATAATGAATAGGAGTATTGATGGATCCATCCCTAGATGTTCAAGTATATCCCAAAGTTGTTCATGGAGCACACAGTCAAAAGCGGAGCTTAAGTCTACATATGTAACGTACAGATTTCCCTTTTTTGTGTCAACATATTTGGACATGATAAGATGTAAATTCAGGGTCTGCTCTACTGTGCCTCTTCCAGATCTGAAGCCGTACTGGAGTGTTGAAAGTATATTCTCCTCTGCCGTCCATGCTACCAGACGTTTCAGAATGATACGTCCCGCGATCTTCATTAAGGAATCAAGCAGGGAGATAGGCCTATAGCAAGATGGAGAGTGCCTATCTCCCTTTTTGTAAATGGGTATCACTATGGCCTCATCCCATGATGGAAAATGGCCCGAGGCGTTCGCAGAGTTCAGGGCAGAGGTCAATATTGGGGCCCAAAAGGATATTTCTGCCTTAAAAACATCTGTTGGGATGGCATCCGGGCCTGGTGCCTTTCCAGATGGACTCTCCCATATCGCCATCTCCACCTCCTCCCACGTGAAAACAATGTTGGAATAAGTTTCATCGAGAGAGTCTATGCGTGATGGAGTCTTTGGCTCAGGTGTAGGCAGTGTGGGATTACTATAAAGTTTTTGGAAATAGGCGGCCCACGTCTCCCCATCAATCGCAAGGTCCATATTCCTCTCCGGCATCTTTACCCATGGAAGCAGGGTGTTTATAAATTTCCAGAAGGCCGAAAGGTCTCGGTTTTCACACGTTGAGAGCAGTTTCTGCCATGCTTCTTCCTTCAATGCTTTTTTCCTATTTTTGATGGCCAGACAGTATCTAAGTCTGGCCTGACGTATCTCTGTGATTGGTTTTGGAGTTATATGCAATAAGCTCTTAAGTGTTCTTAAAGCCGTGGAACTATTTTTATCAAACCACCCTTTAAGGGTGATGGGCCCTGTCTTAAACTGTCGTGTGAGTAGTTGTTTAAGGCTAGTCTGTATTTTTAAGAATGCTTCTCGGATGGAATGGGGCTGTTCATTTAAGGAGAGGCAAATATGTATTTCCTCCCACCTCATCCTCAGTAGATCTTTCAAAAGACTAGCTGGATTAATTTGATCCCATTTGATAGTGTAACCATTGAGAGCCCCCAATATGATTGGTTGCTCATAATTGGTTTTAGGGTTATTATGTGTAAAAGTTTGAGAGGGCAACACGACAGATAAAGCTAGGGGATAATGATCCCCATATAGGTGGTCCAGAGTGTCCCAGGAAGATATTAGTGGGGCATGCATCTGTGAAAAAAGAGTGAAATCAATAGTGGAGTTTGTATCTCTACCGTGAAAGGTTGGTTTAAAAGGGCTTGGCGGGAGGGTTAAATCGTTTGCGAAATGTAAATTAAAAGAGGCCAAAAAGTTATTTAGTAGTTCCCCTCTCTTAGAATGTGTAAAATGATTATTAATATCCGTTTCCGTTGCTAGGGAAAGGTCTCACGTACCCTTTGAAACATTTGGGCAAATATGACAATTAAAGTCACCCATGAAAACTGTCGCACACTCGCCCCCACGTATTTCTTTAATTGTTACAACAGCGAGGTGTAACTCTTCTAAAACTTTTTCCAATTGCTCTGGGGGCATGTTATTATAAAAATTAATAATCAGGAATGTCATGGAGGAACCAACGTCCATGACGATTATTTGATAAGAGGCCCTTAGTACCTTTTTCAGAATCCAGTGTCCCACTGCGACGCTAATATAGGTGCACAGACCCCCCCTATGTCTACCCTGCTTACTTGCAATTGCTGGTGAATGGAAAGTTTGATAACCCAGTAAGTGTATCGGGGTAAGCACCCAGGTCTCTTGGAAACACAATATTGAGTATAAATTTACCACGTCCAACCAGGCAGGTAGTGTAATTTTTGAATTAATTCCTGCCAAATTCCAAGTGAGCATCTCTAGTTTGGCAGATGATTTCCTAGATTCTCTAGATTCCCCATTTGTAGACAGTATGTTCTGAATGTTTTTCCGGGCTATCTGAATCGTTGTTTTAGCTATGTCCCTTTTATCTATACTATTAACTTTTCGTTTTTCTGGGGATCTATCACCCAGAGAGCCCTTTATCGGGGGTTCTTTTGATGGTATGGCAGGTGCTTTCTCCCTGGATTGATGGTCAGCTTTCACAGGGGGGAGTCATTCTATGTCATCCAGACCATACAGTGGCTCATATTGATTATAGCAGGGGAAATTCCAAGAAGGAGTTAGGGGTGGAAAGCATTGACCGTATCCCGCAGAAACGTATCTAGGAGTCGGGGGACATTTAGTATCCCATAAATTGTCTCTATCATAATGGGGATTATGAGGTGGCAAAATATTTTCCCTAACTCCAAGTCTTAAGGGATTCTTGTAATGGGTTGGTCTTTTGTGCTGTTGGAATGAGAAATTATCAAAGTAAGCTTTGGGTTGGTATGGTTTTGGAGGCATTAAGGCTTCAGGATAGAAGTATGAAAGAGATTTTGGTGTAATCAGGCCACTGTTGAAGTCTGAGAACCAATCCCTGATGTGTGAGGTAACTCTGGGGTCTTTAAATGTAATAATAATAACATCACCCTCTATATCTTTGGAGCGTATACCCACCCACTTTGTTCTTCTCACCATAAAAATGTCTCCGTTTAGGTGGGGTGGTAATGGCCTCTTATTTTTAAGCCAGAATATCACCTTGTTTTTAAGACTGGCGTGATTTTCATAAACTCCTGTGGTTGGTAATGGAGGAACCCCAGTTAAAACAGTGACATTTTGTGAGGCAGCTGGGGGTAAGTCCACATTTCTTATGCGTTGCGGTCTTTTAGGTTTAGGATCACTCTTGTATTTATCCGAGTTGTTTTTTGTATTCCCCATCCTTGCCGAGTCCATGAGGGAATTTATTTGTGCAGACTGTGACAGTGTTTTCTGAGACACTTTAGGTTGAACCAAAGGAACCTTGATTGCTGGCTTCAATTTAACTGAGGGTGTTTGTTTAGTTAGAGTTTTTGTTTCCTTCGTGATTTTATTCTCTGAGGCTGTTTTTTCCATATTAGGCATTTTTCCACCATCTTTTACGCTCGGGCGTTTACTAATTCATTTTTGGTTGAAGTATTATGAGTGGAGCCTCCTATAAGATTTTCCAGTTGGATTCCAATTCTCTTCACTCTCTCTACTATTGGAGTTAGTAGTGCTTTTAAAAGGTGTTCCATTGCATCCACAAAGTCTTTGATGGATGGTGGAACATGGGAGGTCACTGTATTTCTGGTAACAATAGGTGCCCCTTCCACTATTTGAAGTAGTTCTTGCCTAAGTAGGTCCTTGGAAGGTTTTAGCTTATGTGTTGAGATATCTGTTTTAGCCGGGCCTCTTTTTCTACGCTTTTTTGGAGGCGATCTAATAATTGCCCGTTTCCTTTTAGATTGATTACATGGAGTCAAGGGTTTATCGAGGATAGATATAGGAGGCACTGAGTGGAACAGTATTGGCTGTTCGCTTTCGGCGGGTATTAATACTTCCGTGACACTTGAGCTAGCAACCTCAGAAACCTCTGGCAGGTTTGGAGTTACAAGGTCGATGATAGGATTATTAGAGAGGGGAAGTTGCTCAGATTGAAGTGAAGCTGATGTTGATGTACCATTTGTTGAAGATGGACTAGATTGAAATATTAAAGGGAAATTGTCCGTATTGAACAGATCAGCATCTGTGTTAGGCAGAGTATGATTTATGGACTGAGCCTCAGGAAATACTTTAGAGGAGGGTTCTAAAACAGTGTTTTTAAGTTGCTCAATAGATTGTCGACGAGCGACACGGCGCTCTGCCATTGCCAGGTCTCGGTCAAGATCGGCAGTAGTTCTGAAGAAAAATTTATCCAATGGACCCATGATGGAAGCTCCTGTTAAGGGAGTGAGGGCCTCAGTTGCCGACATAACCATGTGTTGCTAAGGTAATGGTAGAAATTTGTTTACCAAGATGGACAATCAGAAGCGGAGCTACTCACGTTAGAGGGGTGGCCGAGCCGAGCCTTGTGTGGCCTTGGAGGGCCGTAGAGGGCCCGCCCTTTGCCCGGGCTTAGCCCCGGGCGTCCCGCGACGCTGAGGGCTCGCTTGCTTTGAAGCCCCTCCTGGCGCGTCTAGCGCGTCAGGGAACGCGCCGCCGCAAAGGCTGCCGGGAAATGAAGTCCCGGAGCGGCCGCGCGACTGGTGGCGGCGGTATGCTGTGGGCGTTTGGCCGGTGCAGATCTTCAGGCTCCCGAAACCTCTTGTGCCTCGATCCTTATCCAATTGCAAACGCAGGTATGGTGCTCAGGACCCCCCGCTCCACCGAGGGCTCGCTTGCTTTGAAGCCCCTCCTGGCGCGTCTAGCGCGTCAGGGAACGCGCCGCCGCAAAGGCTGCCGGGAAATGAAGTCCCGGAGCGGCGGCGCGACTGGTGGCGGCGGTATGCTGTGGGCGTTTGGCCGGTGCAGATCTTCAGGCTCCCGAAACCTCTTGTGCCTCGATCCTTATCCAATTGCAAACGCAGGTATGGTGCTCAGGACCCCCCGCTCCACCGAGGGCTCGCTTGCTTTGAAGCCCCTCCTGGCGCGTCTAGCGCGTCAGGGAACGCGCCGCCGCAAAGGCTGCCGGGAAATGAAGTCCCGGAGCGGCGGCGCGACTGGTGGCGGCGGTATGCTGTGGGCGTTTGGCCGGTGCAGATCTTCAGGCTCCCGAAACCTCTTGTGCCTCGATCCTTATCCAATTGCAAACGCAGGTATGGCGCTCAGGACCCCCCGCTCCACCGAGGGCTCGCTTGCTTTGAAGCCCCTCCTGGCGCGTCTAGCGCGTCAGGGAACGCGGCGCCGCAAAGGCTGCTGGGAAATGAAGTCCCGGAGCGGCGGCGCGACTGGTGGCGGCGGTATGCTGTGGGCATTTGGCCGGTGCAGATCTTCAGGCTCCCGATACCTCTTGTGCCTCGATCCTTATCCAATTGCAAACGCAGGTATGGTGCTCAGGACCCCAAGCAAGGATAAACCATTCAAGCAAGGATAAACCATTCATGCACATGGTAAAACACACGTTAGTGACGCACATACAATAACATGTAAAAAAAAAAAAAGCAAAACTGAATATATAAACAATTATGCACAGTTTTAACAGTTTGTTAACATGATCAGAGAGGCCTTGCTATCATCTTTTCACTATGCACATTCAGATAAACTATGCATCTTTAGTTGCCTGGCGCCTGCTACAAAACTATTTGTTTCAACTCAAAATAGTTGGTCATAAGCAAAAAAATGAGCATACCATTTTATTTTTCAACATTCTCTTACTTAGAACTGCTGGCGCTAAAAAGTGTATACTTTGGTGCTAGTCCCTCATTCTTCTTGCCACACAAATTTAAATTCTGGCACAAATACAAGTTTGCACACCAAGATTTTCACCAGGGAACACATGCCAAGAAGTACCTACCAGGCTCTCTTTCCCAACTTGTGCCCCAGAACAGGCCAGGACAGTGTGTCCAATTACAGAAAAGAATCCTGTGTCCTCAGCGCAGGCTTACTTACGCTGGAGGACAGAGCATCAGTTAATTGGTAAGGATGGAGCCACGGTTTGAAATTGCATCTCTGTCGTTCACTTGAAGCGGACCTGGCCTCATTTTCAAGAGGGGGTAGGGATCCATTCACAGGCATGTGCAGTGTGTAATAAATAGCACCTGACTGCAATAGGTAAGTAACAAGCTTTATTTTGATATAGTTCAAATATCTTAAAAAGCATTACAAATTGATAAAAACAGTAAAAAGTTCAATGCATAAGTAAAAGCATACATTTCATAATAGGAAAAACAAAGGGATTGCACATGGGAACAAGCTAGAATAGATATTTATACAAGATACAAGAGCATAGAAGATCTAACTCGCCATGCCCTACCTAGAAATTTGGCCAGGCCACAAGCAAACAGGAGACGAGGGTCAGATCTTAAAATTCGTAGGGCCTCCTTATGCGATCTAGTACCAAGGCTCCTACAGAGTGGTTTCAGCCATTTGTGGCGTGGAGCTGCATAGGCTGCACATTCGAACAATAGATGAGGAACTGACTTAGGCCTGTTCGCACAGAAGGGGCAAAAAGGAGTTGTCTGTGCCGGGACCTTCCAGCTGCAGTCAATTTCCCCACTGGGAGTAAGCCCACCCTGAATTTAAAGTATAGTGCCCTGTCCCAGGTTTTTAAAATCATATCCAGATATGGTTCACAAAAGGGCACCTCCTTAACCATCAAAATTCTACAGTCGTTCTACAAAAGTTGGTCTTGCTATTTCTACCATCGGTCACCCAGGTCCAGTATAACTTCTTCAGAATGGACTTTGACGGGGCAGATCTATTAGACCAGGCATCTTCAAGGCCCAGGTCAAAAAGGAGGCGGTTAACTTCCTTTAGCCAATGAACCTTGGACCAACCAGGTGTTAAAAGAAGTTCCCTTAAGCCCTCTGCATAACTGGACAGTTCTGGGACCCTCCAAATGCGTGCCCACAAAAGAAGGGGGCGCAGCCTTGCCAGATCACTAATTGGCCGAGTACCCGCATCTAAAAGAAGTGGAAGAGATGGTGTACTATACGGGAGGCCCATAAGGTCTTTATGGAATTTATTTTCTGAGCGGGTCAAAAAATCTACATTCTGCACGCCCCATAGTTCTGCCCCATACAAAACTGCACTCACCCCTCTTGCCCTGTAGATGTCCAGTACAGGAGCAATAGGTTTAAGTGAAGAAGCACGTTGTTCCTTGAGGAGGGCCCCCACCACCCTCTTGTGGGTCAACAGCATCTTTTGGTGGTGGGATTTCCAGCTCATGGAATCACATAGGCGGATGCCTAAGTAGTCAAACTCCTTAACCCTCTCAAGTGGGACAGAGTCCAAAGAAGGTGGATTAACGGTCTTCCTCTGGGGGTTTAAGACCAAGAACTTGGTTTTCCCTACATTGATAGCAAGTCCCCTGAGATCACAAAAGGTCTTAAAACTAGTAAGGAGACATTGCAGGCCTACTGGGCTTTTTGAGATCAGGAGGGTGTCATCTGCAAATAGGAGGGTAAGAATTTTCCTACCAGCCAGGGAGGGTGCATCTGCTGGATGTTTTAATAAATGCTCCACCACTCCACCACTCCGTTAACATATAATGAGAACAGAGTGGGGGCTAGCACACATCCCTGGCGCACACCCCTATTTACAGGGATACGTGGTGTTTTTTTTCCCTGGTCACCCCACCTGATCTGCGCAAAGTTATCCTCATGAAACTTTATAAGCATATTAAGTAAATATGAAGGGATACCCAGTGCATCAAGAACACTCCAGAGTTGGCCACGTGGGACCAGGTCAAAGGCAGTCCGTAAGTTTATAAATGCAAGGTACAGACTGCCCTTGCCCAGTACAACCACTTTCCAGTAGATCATCAATAACCGGAATGTCTGTTCAATAGTCCCCATGCCAGTTCTAAAGCCAGCCTGGTAGTCTGAGAGAATTTGATTCTCCTCCACCCACTGTAAACTCTACCCAGGACTACCTTGCCAGCCACCTTCTGTGTGGAGTCTAACAGGCTAATAGGGCGATAATTAGCAGGGTCGTCCTGACTCCCTTTCTTAAAGATTGGGACGACCTCCGCGCCCTTCCATGAGTCCGGGAGAGACCCACCATACAAGCCAGCATTCAAAAGGGAAGCAATGAGTCTTCCCCACTCTTCTGGGTTAACCCAAAGTAAATCGCCTGGGATACCATCCGGACCGGCAGCCTTGTTTGAAACCAGGCACTTAATCGCCCCCTCTACTTCCTTGGGCAAGGAAAGGTTGTCCTCATTGTGGACGGTCCGTTGAATAAGGGGCTGTCCCATCAGGCTAGCAGTGGCACCCACAGACAGAGAATAGAGCTGGGAAAAGTGGTTATGCCACACCTCACCGGTTATGTTACATGTTAATAAAGAGTCTGCGGGTTTATCCCTTGCTCTCAACAGGTCCCAAAAACCCTTGGAATCTTTCCTAGAACTAGCCGCCTTTAAGTCGTTCCAAAACTGGGTCTCATGCTCAGCCCTTGCCTTAGCTAAAGCCCTTCTGTAATTTTTCCTAGCAAGGCTAATCTGGCCGCCATCCTTAGCTTTCACTGCTTTCATTAACTCCCGTTTAGAGGAGCGGCAGGCGGAGGAAAACCAACTCACACTGCACATAGGTCCACCTCTTGTCTTGCCCCTCATACCTGCTGGGCGAGCCGTGAACAATTCGCCTAGCGCGTTGATAGTTTCGGAAAACAGGGTTGGGACATCATACTTACTGAGTCCCAAAGAATCTAAACCCAACATCGCTTTAGACATTATGGATTTTGCTTCTAAGATCTTTCTCTCACTAACAGCAATTTTATTCCATTTCAGCCGCCTGCCACAGTTGGAAGGGCGAACTTCGTGCGTTGTTTTCCATGTATGTGAGGTTAGGGCTGGAGTCATACCCTTCCAGAGAGAAGACAGAGTCAAAGCTAGGGGATTGTGACCACTGTCAGTAGATGGCAAGACCACCATATCTATCAGATGAGCCCAGAGCCTTTAATTCAGGAGTATATAGTCAATCCGTGTGGAGTGGCCCACCCTGTTAAATGTGTGTGCCCCAAGGGAGTCGGACTTAGATCTGCCATTGGTTGCCCTAAGGCCAAATTCCAAGCAAAGAGCGTTAAGGTCTATGGCACTTTGGGTCCAGCTTCTAATGGCTGTAAGAGTGAGGGGGGGATGCCTCTCCTAACATCATCTTCCCTAGTGCCTAGTATGTTCTCACAGGCAAGTGGTTCGAATGAACAATTAAAGTCCCCAGCTAGTAAAACGAGGGAATCAGCATTACAAGATCCAAGTTCCTCCTCAATTCCTGTAAGTGGCAGCATGGATGCACCACCCCTTGTCCCTCTTACTTAAATGTTAAAAACTTCTAGCTTCCTCCCCCGAGAACCTTTAACTGATACTCTCTGCAGGTCAGGTGATTTCGTTGATATGGACCTGATATTTAAACCCAGGGAAATACTAGCCCAAATTAATAGGCCACCAGACGGGCGGCCTTTACCGCCAGGTGATTGTGCCGCGGGCACAAAGTAGGTGGAATAACCCACCTTGTGGCGCGGTTCCAAGCACCAGGTTTCCTGGAAATGGCAAATCTCGAAAGATTCAACAAATGAATTCCATTCTGGTATGTCGATGTTCCGTGCAAGGCACGCTACATTCCAGCTAAGCACCTTCAACGCTGCACCATCAACACCCCCCGACCCTGACATAGAGACAGACACAAGGGGGTCAGGAGTGAAGCTAGGATTCCTAACCATAAGCGGCGGCAGTAAGTCCGCCTCAGTTACCCCCGGGGAGGGCTGGGTAGTCTCCGCCCCTGAGGGTAGCATTAATGATGGATTAGAACCACTACCAAGGGTGTCTATATAACGGATTACTGCATTCAGTGGCAATGGTATCGGGGAAGTCTGGGCAAGCTGCATGGAGCATGGGCCACCCTTTGGGAGGGATTGCTCGGCACGCCCTGCTCAACTAGAGCCACCAAGGCTATTTTGTCAGTGGAATGTTTTGTGACTAGGTTAGGATCTAAAAAACTAGTCACTATCCTTCCTAGATCCGTTTCTGTTTTTGCAAGTGGAATACTCCTGCCTATGTTACACTTGATAGATTTGGTGTTCGTCAAAGGCGGTATGTCTTTGGAGCCAGTCGGGGGTGCCATTACCGTAGGGAGTCAATCTACCTCTTCTAGGCAGCCAAACCTATTAAAGGTTGGTGCCCCATTCCACCATCTATTGGTACCTTGCCAACCATCTCTTTCCCCTCCCCGAGCAGGGTGTAGGACCAGTGACCAATTTCCCGCGTGATTTAGACTAGGCCGTGGAGGGTAGAAAAAAGTGAGTGGTCTAACTACAATAGACGAGTTCTCACCACATGTGTTCCAAGAACATATGTGTTGTGCCGTATGTGGATCTTCAAATGAGACTACAATGCAATCACCTGGAATGGATTTGCATGACGGACCTATCCAAGGAACCCTTCGCAATATTAAAATTTTGCTTCTCAAGTGATTAGGTAGCGGTCTATTTACATTCAGCCAATGGATTACCTTATTTTTAAGAGACCAGAAATTTTCTTGATGATGGGTCTCGATTTCAGGTACTCCAGCTAACACCACCACATATGACCTTACATCTGAGGGAAGATCTATGTAGCCCCCACGAAAGTTTTCTATCATTTGTGGCCCCTGTAAGTTGGTTCGATGTGCCTTAGTTTCTTTCGTCCTCGGGGCAGCAACTTCTTTTTGTAATGGTATTAGTTGTGAAAGGAGTTGTTTCGGTATCTTCGATGGGGATTTAGAGTCTTTGTGATCATAGGCCTTCGTGCGTGGTTTGGTTATTGGTTTAGTTGGGGGCGGTGCTAGTGGAGCAACAGTGGGTGCCAGTGCAATTTTATCAGCTTCCGATGGAATATTAGATTTGTTTTCCTTAAGGCTAAGGCTACCTAATGTTAGAATACTCTGTTCTACCTCTAGAAGGTAATTTTCTATGCGCGAGAGCCTGAGTTCTAGCGGAGTTAGGAGCTTTTTTAAAGTCTCCCATACTATTTTTTAAAATTCCTCATCTCTTTCCTCTACCTCGCATGTGGGTACCCCGTTCTTCACAGCTACTTTATGTAGGTCATTCTCCCCCTCTATAATATCTAACTTGGTGGCATCTATGGTCGAGCAGTTCTCTTCGGCACTAAAAAGCGCCTGAGCTGAGACTTCATCCCCACCTACCCCACTTTCTACAATAGACTTTCCATCATTAAAATATTGTGCCCTAGCAACTTTGGCCTTCTTCCTCGAATAGGCAGATCTTGTGTTGCGTTTCCTTTTCTGTACTATGCCCTTATGGCTAACGCACAAGTTAATCCCATGCACCTCGTTAGTTGTAGGAATTCTTTCAGTAGGTGACACCAATTCTAAATCAAGTACATTCAAGGTGGGACTCTGATTGGTATGAGAATGTGCAAGCCCTGGAGTAGTAACTGGCGCAAGTGAGGTTGTGACTAAGGTATGATGGATATCCGCCTGTGTGGTAATTAGCCGTAGGCCAGACGAACGCTCAGGGGTTTTAGCAGTTGCAATGTGGCCCAGGGATGATTTCTTAGACATAGCAATATCCTGGGACAATCTTCTAGATGCGTCTAATTCTATAGAGACTCTCTTTTGCATGTTAGTGATTTCAATATCTATGGCTGAATTGGTCCTAGTTATAAAGTCATCAAGAGTCCCATTCAACATATTCCCTCCTTTAGCAGCCCTGCTACGGCTTACACGCGAACACATGGTTCCTAGGGGACCCGCCTGCAACTGGTGACAAAATAGCAATACCGATAAAGCAGGGTTGGCGACAAGGGTGAGGCCCAGTCCAGTCTCTCCTGTCCTCGAACGGCCTCAAACGGCCTGCCCTTTGCCCGGGCTTCGACCCGCGTGCGTCCCGCGAGCGCGGGCAATGGGCTACTTAAGTATAAGACCATGGTGGGCGTGGCTTCCGGGGAGAGCGGGCCAGGTGTGGAGAATTGGCCTTGCAGGGACTCCTGGTCACTGGAGTCCTTGCCGACGTGCTCGCAGCCCCGTTGAGCCTCCGCAGCCCCTGGTGCAGTCACAGTGAAGCAGGACCCGCGAAGCGGGTCCGGCGAACAGCTGCACGAAGCTAAAGGTGATCCAGTAGTCTGGAACAGTTCAGTGGCAAGGGACCTTGTCTTTCCGCAATCTCTCCGTGTAAGCGCTTGCAATCCCACTTGATGGAAGGAAGAGGGCCGGTTTTCAGGGTCCGATACACGGTGGGCGTGGCTTCCGGGGAGAGCGGGCCAGGTGTGGAGAATTGGCCTTGCAGGGACTCCTGGTCACTGGAGTCCCTGCCGACGTGCTCGCAGCCCCGTTGAGCCTCTGCAGCCCCTGGTGCAGTCACAGCGAAGTGGGACCCGCAAAGCGGGTCCGGCGAACAGATGCACGAAGCTAAAGGTGATCCGGTAGTCTGGAACAGTTCAGTGGCAAGGGACCTTGTCTTCCCGCAATCTCTCCGTGTAAGCGCTTGCAATCCCCTGCAATAGGAATCCAAAGGGGTACCTAGACCCCTGTGTCACACTTCCAAGAGCCACCCCATTGGGTGAGGGGTGAAACAGGCTCTGAAGCACCTGATATGTTGCAGAGTCAGTGCATCTTCAGCCACCTTCTTTACCTCCTGTTCTCACATCTGTAATAATGTGTAGGCCAAAGGCCAAGTTGTTCCTTAATTCGCATGTGTCCATGATACTATGCAAATGAGGAAATGCAGATCACAGACACATTATCGTGGAAAAGAATATTGTTAACCAAAATATGGTTTCAAAAATATCTTTTACCACAATATTGTGATCCTGTACTCAAAAATATGGGAAAAAAACGTTGACAATAATATCATCCAAAAGTATACGGAAGTATTGATTTTTTATTACAAATGGAGTTTAGAGTAGCAAATGTAAAATTTGTTACACAAATTGAATATAATGTAATTTAAATAAATTCCACTAATAGTTAATACTATATATAAAGATATGCTTATATAAACACACATGTATATATATATATATATATATATATATATATATATATATATATATATATATATATATATACACTGAAAAAAACACAGGTTTCAGGGATGTTATAGTTAGGAATTAACATTTAAAAAACCTTAGAAATTCACTGGAAGAAACACAGGTTTCAGGGACATTATAGTTAGGCTGACATTTCACTCTTACAAAACCAGAAAAATTCAGCCTTTATAGTTAGGTGAGCTAACGATAACTCACGCCTCCGCAATGTCCTGCTGATGACATCACATATTACATCACTCATGACATGGTCAGTGACATCACTGATGTCATCACTGATGATATCTCAAATTACATCACTGACAACATCATCCACTTAATTTCTGGTGCACCTCCTCACACCCTAATATAACCTTTCATTCACCCACTCTAAAATACAGACTACCATTCTCAAAACCACAGACACACCAATACCAGTTACTACATACCCACTCAATGATTCATAGGTCAACACCCACATCCACTCACTCACCCATACAGTCACTCATCAATACAGCCACTGATATATACATTCATACACCCATACAGACACTCACTCACCGCCACCCACCCATAGAGTTACTCAAGCACCTAGTCAGTGACCCAAAGAATCAATCACACTGCCATTTACTCACCTATACAGTTGTACACACACCACTTCACGTATTCATACAGATATTAACACAGATACTAACACATTCTACAATCACTTACACAAACACACACTAATCCATACAGCCACTCTCACAATCACTCACTTTAACATATAGTCACTTTTATAGTCCAACACTCTCATATACTGCCTTTCGCACATGTAGTTACTCACACATATACCACTGAAACATCCATTTATTTACCAAACCAGCCATATGCCCATACAGCCCCTCACAGTTGAACTCATGAACCCATACAACCAGGGATTTACCCAATCATACATCAATGCAGGGAGTCATGACTCAGACAACTAATCAATAACCCATATAGACACTCATGTACATACTCACCAGCCCATGCAGCCACTTACACACCATCTGACAGACTGATAATCATATTTAGACAGATTAGTCACTTACCCATACATTCACTAAGACACATTTTATTACTCACTTATTCAGTCAGGCAGTCACCCACTAAATCATCAATACAGACACTCATACATATACATCCATACATCCACTCATTTATTTATTTATTACACCTTGCCATATATATATATATATATATATATATATATATATATATATATATATATATATATTCAAAATGTAATTGCGGTGATGCTGCCAGATCGCTGGTGGTGCAAATTAAAAAGTGCTACCGCTAGCGCTTGAAATGTGAAGAAAATCCCCCACACCGTCTTCTGATTAAGGAGCCTGCACACGTAGTTGTGGGTATTTCTCCCGTTTTATTGCATCATTTGCATCAGACACATGGTGGAACAGAAGAGGATGCTTCTTTGTAAAGCCTCTATACAATGAAAATAAAAGACGTAATAATTGTCGAAGTGGAGTGTGTCTTTTATTTTCATTGTATAGAGGCTTTAAAAAGAAGCATCCAAAATGGCGCATATGAGGTCGAGAAAGGCAGCGTGACTGCCGAAACGCATCCCTCTTCTGTTCCACCATGTGTCTGATGCAAATAATGCAAGAAAAACAGGAGAAATACCAACAACTACGTGTGCAGGCGCCTTAATCAGAAGACGGTTTGGGGGATTTTCTTTACATATATATATATATATATATATATATATATATATATATATATATATATATATCCAACCATATCCAGGACCCAACATTGGACTGGCCACTCGGAAGCTGTTTGTCAGACATCATCTTTATTGCAGCATGCTGGTGAGGCTGGGAACAGAAAGACACTCTCAATGTGATATCAGTGCCAAACGCGTTTCGAGAGTCAAAGGCTCTCTTCATCAGTGGCTTGGTAAGTTTAAAATGAAGCAGCAGCATGATACATTTTCAAATAGTTAGCACCTGCCCTCCCTTGGGCGTTGCCTTCACGGCTTTCTGGGTGCTGTAGTTTCAAAGTTATTAAATCCAAGTGGATGCGCCCTTCAAAAACATTGTCCAAATATATACTTCCCAGTCTGGTGACAGTGACACATTCTGACCTTGACTCACCCTGCTTTGTTGTTGCAACAAGGTGCAGGAACGCACGCACGCCTGGATAGCGTTCGCTCCCCTTCCGCCTGTAGAGTGCTGTAGCCAATGTTCGTAACAGCCAGGTTGAAAAAATTCTCTCAAAGGGCCAAGTCCGTGACTATGGAGAGCCGCTAAAAATCCAACCATATCCAGGACCCAACATTGGACTGGCCACTCGGAAGCTGTTTGTCAGACATCATCTTTATTGCAGCATGCTGGTAAGGCTGGGAACAGAAAGACACTCTCAATGTGATATCAGTGCCAAACGCGTTTCGAGAGTCAAAGGCTCTCTTCATCAGTGGCTTAGTAAGTTTAAAATGAAGCAGCAGCATGATACATTTTCAAATAGTTAGCACCTGCCCTCCCTTGGGCGTTGCCTTCACGGCTTTCTGGGTGCTGTAGTTTCAAAGTTATTAAATCCAAGTGGATGCGCCCTTCAAAAACATTGTCCAAATATATACTTCCCAGTCTGGTGACAGTGACACATTCTGACCTTGACTCACCATGCTTTGTTGTTGCAACAAGGTGCGTGAACGCACGCACGCCTGGATAGCGTTCGCTCCCCTTCCGCCTGTAGAGTGCTGTAGCCAATGTTCGTAACAGCCAGGTTGAAAAAATTCTCTCAAAGGGCCAAGTCCGCGACTATGGAGAGCCGCTATAAATCCAACCATATCCAGGACCCAACATTGGACTGGCCACTCGGAAGCTGTTTGTCAGACATCATCTTTATTGCAGCATGCTGGTGAGGCTGGGAACAGAAAGACACTCTCAATGTGATATCAGTGCCAAACGCGTTTCGAGAGTCAAAGGCTCTCTTCATCAGTGGCTTGGTAAGTTTAAAGTGAAGCAGCAGCATGATACATTTTCAAATAGTTAGCACCTGCCCTCCCTTGGGCGTTGCCTTCACGGCTTTCTGGGTGCTGTAGTTTCAAAGTTATTAAATCCAAGTGGATGCGCCCTTCAAAAACATTGTCCAAATATATACTTCCCAGTCTGGTGACAGTGACACATTCTGACCTTGACTCACCCTGCTTTGTTGTTGCAACAAGGTGCGGGAACGCACGCACGCCTGGATAGCGTTCGCTCCCCTTCCGCCTGTAGAGTGCTGTAGCAAATGTTCGTAACAGCCAGGTTGAAAAAATTCTCTCAAAGGGCCAAGTCCGTGACTATGGAGAGCCGCTATAAATCCAACCATATCCAGGACCCAACATTGGACTGGCCACTCGGAAGCTGTTTGTCAGACATCATCTTTATTGCAGCATGCTGGTGAGGCTGGGAACAGAAAGACACTCTCAATGTGATATCAGTGCCAAACGCGTTTCGAGAGTCAAAGGCTCTCTTCATCAGTGGCTTGGTAAGTTTAAAATGAAGCAGCAGCATGATACATTTTCAAATAGTTAGCACCTGCCCTCCCTTGGGCGTTGCCTTCACGGCTTTCTGAGTGCTGTAGTTTCAAAGTTATTAAATCCAAGTGGATGCGCCCTTCAAAAACATTGTCCAAATATATACTTCCCAGTCTGGTGACAGTGACACATTCTGACCTTGACTCACCCTGCTTTGTTGTTGCAACAAGGTGCGGGAACGCACGCACGCCTGGATAGCGTTCGCTCCCCTTCCGCCTGTAGAGTGCTGTAGCCAATGTTCGTAACAGCCAGGTTGAAAAAATTCTCTCAAAGGGCCAAGTCCGCGACTATGGAGAGCCGCTATAAATCCAACCATATCCAGGACCCAACATTGGACTGGCCACTCGGAAGCTGTTTGTCAGACATCATCTTTATTGCAGCATGCTGGTGAGGCTGGGAACAGAAAGACACTCTCAATGTGATATCAGTGGCAAACGCGTTTCGAGAGTCAAAGGCTCTCTTCATCAGTGGCTTGGTAAGTTTAAAATGAAGCAGCAGCATGATAGATTTTCAAATAGTTAGCACCTGCCCTCCCTTGGGCATTGCCTTCACGGCTTTCTGGGTGCTGTTGTTTCAAAGTTATTAAATCCAAGTGGATGCGCCCTTCAAAAACATTGTCCAAATATATACTTCCCAGTCTGGTGACAGTGACACATTCTGACCTTGACTCACCCTGCTTTGTTGTTGCAACAAGGTGCGTGAACGCACGCACGCCTGGATAGCGTTCGCTCCCCTTCCGCCTGTAGAGTGCTGTAGCCAATGTTCGTAACAGCCAGGTTGAAAAAATTCTCTCAAAGGGCCAAGTCCGCGACTATGGAGAGCCGCTATAAATCCAACCATATCCAGGACCCAACATTGGACTGGCCACTCGGAAGCTGTTTGTCAGACATCATCTTTATTGCAGCATGCTGGTGAGGCTGGGAACAGAAAGACACTCTCAATGTGATATCAGTGCCAAACGCGTTTCGAGAGTCAAAGGCTCTCTTCATCAGTGGCTTAGTAAGTTTAAAATGAAGCAGCAGCATGATACATTTTCAAATAGTTAGCACCTGCCCTCCCTTGGGCGTTGCCTTCACGGCTTTCTGGGTGCTGTAGTTTCAAAGTTATTAAATCCAAGTGGATGCACCCTTCAAAAACATTGTCCAAATATATACTTCCCAGTCTGGTGACAGTGACACATTCTGACCTTGACTCACCATGCTTTGTTGTTGCAACAAGGTGCGTGAACGCACGCACGCCTGGATAGC
The DNA here is from genome assembly GCF_964263255.1 of Lissotriton vulgaris. Lineage (NCBI taxonomy): Eukaryota > Metazoa > Chordata > Amphibia > Caudata > Salamandridae > Lissotriton > Lissotriton vulgaris. Next base: position 730,647,657 of record NC_141687.1, read on the forward strand.
GTTCGCTCCCCTTCCGCCTGTAGAGTGCTGTAGCCAATGTTCGTAACAGCCAGGTTGAAAAAATTCTCTCAAAGGGCCAAGTCCGCGACGATGGAGAGCCGCTATAAATCCAACCATATCCAGGACCCAACATTGGACTGGCCACTCGGAAGCTGTTTGTCAGACATCATCTTTATTGCAGCATGCTGGTGAGGCTGGGAACAGAAAGACACTCTCAATGTGATATCAGTGCCAAACGCGTTTCGAGAGTCAAAGGCTCTCTTCATCAGTGGCTTGGTAAGTTTAAAATGAAGCAGCAGCATGATACATTTTCAAATAGTTAGCACCTGCCCTCCCTTGGGCGTTGCCTTCACGGCTTTCTGGGTGCTGTAGTTTCAAAGTTATTAAATCCAAGTGGATGCGCCCTTCAAAAACATTGTCCAAATATATACTTCCCAGTCTGGTGACAGTGACACATTCTGACCTTGACTCACCCTGCTTTGTTGTTGCAACAAGGTGCGGGAACGCACGCACGCCTGGATAGCGTTCGCTCCCCTTCCGCCTGTAGAGTGCTGTAGCAAATGTTCGTAACAGCCAGGTTGAAAAAATTCTCTCAAAGGGCCAAGTCCGTGACTATGGAGAGCCGCTATAAATCCAACCATATCCAGGACCCAACATTGGACTGGCCACTCGGAAGCTGTTTGTCAGACATCATCTTTATTGCAGCATGCTGGTGAGGCTGGGAACAGAAAGACACTCTCAATGTGATATCAGTGCCAAACGCGTTTCGAGAGTCAAAGGCTCCCTTCATCAGTGGCTTGGTAAGTTTAAAATGAAGCAGCAGCATGATACATTTTCAAATAGTTAGCACCTGCCCTCCCTTGGGCGTTGCCTTCACGGCTTTCTGAGTGCTGTAGTTTCAAAGTTATTAAATCCAAGTGGATGCGCCCTTCAAAAACATTGTCCAAATATATACTTCCCAGTCTGGTGACAGTGACACATTCTGACCTTGACTCACCCTGCTTTGTTGTTGCAACAAGGTGCGGGAACGCACGCACGCCTGGATAGCGTTCGCTCCCCTTCCGCCTGTAGAGTGCTGTAGCCAATGTTCATAACAGCCAGGTTGAAAAAATTCTCTCAAAGGGCCAAGTCCGCGACTATGGAGAGCCGCTATAAATCCAACCATATCCAGGACCCAACATTGGACTGGCCACTCGGAAGCTGTTTGTCAGACATCATCTTTATTGCAGCATGCTGGTGAGGCTGGGAACAGAAAGACACTCTCAATGTGATATCAGTGCCAAACGCGTTTCGAGAGTCAAAGGCTCTCTTCATCAGTGGCTTGGTAAGTTTAAAATGAAGCAGCAGCATGATACATTTTCAAATAGTTAGCACCTGCCCTCCCTTGGGCGTTGCCTTCACGGCTTTCTGGGTGCTGTAGTTTCAAAGTTATTAAATCCAAGTGGATGCGCCCTTCAAAAACATTGTCCAAATATATACTTCCCAGTCTGGTGACAGTGACACATTCTGACCTTGACTCACCCTGCTTTGTTGTTGCAACAAGGTGCGGGAACGCACGCACGCCTGGATAGCGTTCGCTCCCCTTCCGCCTGTAGAGTGCTGTAGCAAATGTTCGTAACAGCCAGGTTGAAAAAATTCTCTCAAAGGGCCAAGTCCTTGACTATGGAGAGCCGCTATAAATCCAACCATATCCAGGACCCAACATTGGACTGGCCACTCGGAAGCTGTTTGTCAGACATCATCTTTATTGCAGCATGCTGGTGAGGCTGGGAACAGAAAGACACTCTCAATGTGATATCAGTGCCAAACGCGTTTCGAGAGTCAAAGGCTCTCTTCATCAGTGGCTTGGTAAGTTTAAACTGAAGCAGCAGCATGATACAATTTCAAATAGTTAGCACCTGCCCTCCCTTGGGCGTTCCCTTCACGGCTTTCTGGGTGCTGTAGTTTCAAAGTTATTAAATCCAAGTGGATGCGCCCTTCAAAAACATTGTCCAAATATATACTTCCCAGTCTGGTGACAGTGACACATTCTGACCTTGACTCACCCTGCTTTGTTGTTGCAACAAGGTGCGGGAACGCACGCACGCCTGGATAGCGTTCGCTCCCCTTCCGCCTGTAGAGTGCTGTAGCCAATGTTCATAACAGCCAGGTTGAAAAAATTCTCTCAAAGGGCCAAGTCCGCGACTATGGAGAGCCGCTATAAATCCAACCATATCCAGGACCCAACATTGGACTGGCCACTCGGAAGCTGTTTGTCAGACATCATCTTTATTGCAGCATGCTGGTGAGGCTGGGAACAGAAAGACACTCTCAATGTGATATCAGTGCCAAACGCGTTTCGAGAGTCAAAGGCTCTCTTCATCAGTGGCTTGGTAAGTTTAAAATGAAGCAGCAGCATGATACATTTTCAAATAGTTAGCACCTGCCCTCCCTTGGGCGTTGCCTTCACGGCTTTCTGGGTGCTGTAGTTTCAAAGTTATTAAATCCAAGTGGATGCGCCCTTCAAAAACATTGTCCAAATATATACTTCCCAGTCTGGTGACAGTGACACATTCTGACCTTGACTCACCCTGCTTTGTTGTTGCAACAAGGTGCGGGAACGCACGCACGCCTGGATAGCGTTCGCTCCCCTTCCGCCTGTAGAGTGCTGTAGCAAATGTTCGTAACAGCCAGGTTGAAAAAATTCTCTCAAAGGGCCAAGTCCTTGACTATGGAGAGCCGCTATAAATCCAACCATATCCAGGACCCAACATTGGACTGGCCACTCGGAAGCTGTTTGTCAGACATCATCTTTATTGCAGCATGCTGGTGAGGCTGGGAACAGAAAGACACTCGCAATGTGATATCAGTGCCAAACGCGTTTCGAGAGTCAAAGGCTCTCTTCATCAGTGGCTTGGTAAGTTTAAACTGAAGCAGCAGCATGATACAATTTCAAATAGTTAGCACCTGCCCTCCCTTGGGCGTTCCCTTCACGGCTTTCTGGGTGCTGTAGTTTCAAAGTTATTAAATCCAAGTGGATGCGCCCTTCAAAAACATTGTCCAAATATATACTTCCCAGTCTGGTGACAGTGACACATTCTGACCTTGACTCACCCTGCTTTGTTGTTGCAACAAGGTGCGGGAACGCACGCACGCCTGGATAGCGTTCGCTCCCCTTCCGCCTGTAGAGTGCTGTAGCCAATGTTCATAACAGCCAGGTTGAAAAAATTCTCTCAAAGGGCCAAGTCCGCGACTATGGAGAGCCGCTATAAATCCAACCATATCCAGGACCCAACATTGGACTGGCCACTCGGAAGCTGTTTGTCAGACATCATCTTTATTGCAGCATGCTGGTGAGGCTGGGAACAGAAAGACACTCTCAATGTGATATCAGTGCCAAACGCGTTTCGAGAGTCAAAGGCTCTCTTCATCAGTGGCTTGGTAAGTTTAAAATGAAGCAGCAGCATGATACATTTTCAAATAGTTAGCACCTGCCCTCCCTTGGGCGTTGCCTTCACGGCTTTCTGGGTGCTGTAGTTTCAAAGTTATTAAATCCAAGTGGATGCGCCCTTCAAAAACATTGTCCAAATATATACTTCCCAGTCTGGTGACAGTGACACATTCTGACCTTGACTCACCCTGCTTTGTTGTTGCAACAAGGTGCGGGAACGCACGCACGCCTGGATAGCGTTCGCTCCCCTTCCGCCTGTAGAGTGCTGTAGCAAATGTTCGTAACAGCCAGGTTGAAAAAATTCTCTCAAAGGGCCAAGTCCTTGACTATGGAGAGCCGCTATAAATCCAACCATATCCAGGACCCAACATTGGACTGGCCACTCGGAAGCTGTTTGTCAGACATCATCTTTATTGCAGCATGCTGGTGAGGCTGGGAACAGAAAGACACTCTCAATGTGATATCAGTGCCAAACGCGTTTCGAGAGTCAAAGGCTCTCTTCATCAGTGGCTTGGTAAGTTTAAAATGAAGCAGCAGCATGATACATTTTCAAATAGTTAGCACCTGCCCTCCCTTGGGCGTTGCCTTCACGGCTTTCTGAGTGCTGTAGTTTCAAAGTTATTAAATCCAAGTGGATGCGCCCTTCAAAAACATTGTCCAAATATATACTTCCCAGTCTGGTGACAGTGACACATTCTGACCTTGACTCACCCTGCTTTGTTGTTGCAACAAGGTGCGGGAACGCACGCACGCCTGGATAGCGTTCGCTCCCCTTCCGCCTGTAGAGTGCTGTAGCCAATGTTCGTAACAGCCAGGTTGAAAAAATTCTCTCAAAGGGCCAGGTCCGCGACTATGGAGAGCCGCTATAAATCCAACCATATCCAGGACCCAACATTGGACTGGCCACTCGGAAGCTGTTTGTCAGACATCATCTTTATTGCAGCATGCTGGTGAGGCTGGGAACAGAAAGACACTCTCAATGTGATATCAGTGGCAAACGCGTTTCGAGAGTCAAAGGCTCTCTTCATCAGTGGCTTGGTAAGTTTAAAATGAAGCAGCAGCATGATAGATTTTCAAATAGTTAGCACCTGCCCTCCCTTGGGCATTGCCTTCACGGCTTTCTGGGTGCTGTTGTTTCAAAGTTATTAAATCCAAGTGGATGCGCCCTTCAAAAACATTGTCCAAATATATACTTCCCAGTCTGGTGACAGTGACACATTCTGACCTTGACTCACCCTGCTTTGTTGTTGCAACAAGGTGCGTGAACGCACGCACGCCTGGATAGCGTTCGCTCCCCTTCCGCCTGTAGAGTGCTGTAGCCAATGTTCGTAACAGCCAGGTTGAAAAAATTCTCTCAAAGGGCCAAGTCCGCGACTATGGAGAGCCGCTATAAATCCAACCATATCCAGGACCCAACATTGGACTGGCCACTCGGAAGCTGTTTGTCAGACATCATCTTTATTGCAGCATGCTGGTGAGGCTGGGAACAGAAAGACACTCTCAATGTGATATCAGTGCCAAACGCGTTTCGAGAGTCAAAGGCTCTCTTCATCAGTGGCTTAGTAAGTTTAAAATGAAGCAGCAGCATGATACATTTTCAAATAGTTAGCACCTGCCCTCCCTTGGGCGTTGCCTTCACGGCTTTCTGGGTGCTGTAGTTTCAAAGTTATTAAATCCAAGTGGATGCGCCCTTCAAAAACATTGTCCAAATATATACTTCCCAGTCTGGTGACAGTGACACATTCTGACCTTGACTCACCCTGCTTTGTTGTTGCAACAAGGTGCGGGAACGCACGCACGCCTGGATAGCGTTCGCTCCCCTTCCGCCTGTAGAGTGCTGTAGCCAATGTTCGTAACAGCCAGGTTGAAAAAATTCTCTCAAAGGGCCAAGTCCGTGACTATGGAGAGCCGCTATAAATCCAACCATATCCAGGACCCAACATTGGACTGGCCACTCGGAAGCTGTTTGTCAGACATCATCTTTATTGCAGCATGCTGGTGAGGCTGGGAACAGAAAGACACTCTCAATGTGATATCAGTGCCAAACGCGTTTCGAGAGTCAAAGGCTCCCTTCATCAGTGGCTTGGTAAGTTTAAAATGAAGCAGCAGCATGATACATTTTCAAATAGTTAGCACCTGCCCTCCCTTGGGCGTTGCCTTCACGGCTTTCTGAGTGCTGTAGTTTCAAAGTTATTAAATCCAAGTGGATGCGCCCTTCAAAAACATTGTCCAAATATATACTTCCCAGTCTGGTGACAGTGACACATTCTGACCTTGACTCACCCTGCTTTGTTGTTGCAACAAGGTGCGGGAACGCACGCACGCCTGGATAGCGTTCGCTCCCCTTCCGCCTGTAGAGTGCTGTAGCCAATGTTCATAACAGCCAGGTTGAAAAAATTCTCTCAAAGGGCCAAGTCCGCGACTATGGAGAGCCGCTATAAATCCAACCATATCCAGGACCCAACATTGGACTGGCCACTCGGAAGCTGTTTGTCAGACATCATCTTTATTGCAGCATGCTGGTGAGGCTGGGAACAGAAAGACACTCTCAATGTGATATCAGTGCCAAACGCGTTTCGAGAGTCAAAGGCTCTCTTCATCAGTGGCTTGGTAAGTTTAAACTGAAGCAGCAGCATGATACAATTTCAAATAGTTAGCACCTGCCCTCCCTTGGGCGTTCCCTTCACGGCTTTCTGGGTGCTGTAGTTTCAAAGTTATTAAATCCAAGTGGATGCGCCCTTCAAAAACATTGTCCAAATATATACTTCCCAGTCTGGTGACAGTGACACATTCTGACCTTGACTCACCCTGCTTTGTTGTTGCAACAAGGTGCGGGAACGCACGCACGCCTGGATAGCGTTCGCTCCCCTTCCGCCTGTAGAGTGCTGTAGCCAATGTTCATAACAGCCAGGTTGAAAAAATTCTCTCAAAGGGCCAAGTCCGCGACTATGGAGAGCCGCTATAAATCCAACCATATCCAGGACCCAACATTGGACTGGCCACTCGGAAGCTGTTTGTCAGACATCATCTTTATTGCAGCATGCTGGTGAGGCTGGGAACAGAAAGACACTCTCAATGTGATATCAGTGCCAAACGCGTTTCGAGAGTCAAAGGCTCTCTTCATCAGTGGCTTGGTAAGTTTGAAATGAAGCAGCAGCATGATACATTTTCAAATAGTTAGCACCTGCCCTCCCTTGGGCGTTGCCTTCACGGCTTTCTGGGTGCTGTAGTTTCAAAGTTATTAAATCCAAGTGGATGCGCCCTTCAAAAACATTGTCCAAATATATACTTCCCAGTCTGGTGACAGTGACACATTCTGACCTTGACTCACCCTGCTTTGTTGTTGCAACAAGGTGCGGGAACGCACGCACGCCTGGATAGCGTTCGCTCCCCTTCCGCCTGTAGAGTGCTGTAGCAAATGTTCGTAACAGCCAGGTTGAAAAAATTCTCTCAAAGGGCCAAGTCCTTGACTATGGAGAGCCGCTATAAATCCAACCATATCCAGGACCCAACATTGGACTGGCCACTCGGAAGCTGTTTGTCAGACATCATCTTTATTGCAGCATGCTGGTGAGGCTGGGAACAGAAAGACACTCTCAATGTGATATCAGTGGCAAACGCGTTTCGAGAGTCAAAGGCTCTCTTCATCAGTGGCTTGGTAAGTTTAAAATGAAGCAGCAGCATGATAGATTTTCAAATAGTTAGCACCTGCCCTCCCTTGGGCATTGCCTTCACGGCTTTCTGGGTGCTGTAGTTTCAAAGTTATTAAATCCAAGTGGATGCGCCCTTCAAAAACATTGTCCAAATATATACTTCCCAGTCTGGTGACAGTGACACATTCTGACCTTGACTCACCATGCTTTGTTGTTGCAACAAGGTGCGTGAACGCACGCACGCCTGGATAGCGTTCGCTCCCCTTCCGCCTGTAGAGTGCTGTAGCCAATGTTCGTAACAGCCAGGTTGAAAAAATTCTCTCAAAGGGCCAAGTCCGCGACTATGGAGAGCCGCTATAAATCCAACCATATCCAGGACCCAACATTGGACTGGCCACTCGGAAGCTGTTTGTCAGACATCATCTTTATTGCAGCATGCTGGTGAGGCTGGGAACAGAAAGACACTCTCAATGTGATATCAGTGCCAAACGCGTTTCGAGAGTCAAAGGCTCTCTTCATCAGTGGCTTGGTAAGTTTAAAATGAAGCAGCAGCATGATACATTTTCAAATAGTTAGCACCTGCCCTCCCTTGGGCGTTGCCTTCACGGCTTTCTGGGTGCTGTAGTTTCAAAGTTATTAAATCCAAGTGGATGCGCCCTTCAAAAACATTGTCCAAATATATACTTCCCAGTCTGGTGACAGTGACACATTCTGACCTTGACTCACCCTGCTTTGTTGTTGCAACAAGGTGCGGGAACGCACGCACGCCTGGATAGCGTTCGCTCCCCTTCCGCCTGTAGAGTGCTGTAGCAAATGTTCGCAACAGCCAGGTTGAAAAAATTCTCTCAAAGGGCCAAGTCCGTGACTATGGAGAGCCGCTATAAATCCAACCATATCCAGGACCCAACATTGGACTGGCCACTCGGAAGCTGTTTGTCAGACATCATCTTTATTGCAGCATGCTGGTGAGGCTGGGAACAGAAAGACACTCTCAATGTGATATCAGTGCCAAACGCGTTTCGAGAGTCAAAGGCTCCCTTCATCAGTGGCTTGGTAAGTTTAAAATGAAGCAGCAGCATGATACATTTTCAAATAGTTAGCACCTGCCCTCCCTTGGGCGTTGCCTTCACGGCTTTCTGAGTGCTGTAGTTTCAAAGTTATTAAATCCAAGTGGATGCGCCCTTCAAAAACATTGTCCAAATATATACTTCCCAGTCTGGTGACAGTGACACATTCTGACCTTGACTCACCCTGCTTTGTTGTTGCAACAAGGTGCGGGAACGCACGCACGCCTGGATAGCGTTCGCTCCCCTTCCGCCTGTAGAGTGCTGTAGCCAATGTTCATAACAGCCAGGTTGAAAAAATTCTCTCAAAGGGCCAAGTCCGCGACTATGGAGAGCCGCTATAAATCCAACCATATCCAGGACCCAACATTGGACTGGCCACTCGGAAGCTGTTTGTCAGACATCATCTTTATTGCAGCATGCTGGTGAGGCTGGGAACAGAAAGACACTCTCAATGTGATATCAGTGCCAAACGCGTTTCGAGAGTCAAAGGCTCTCTTCATCAGTGGCTTGGTAAGTTTAAAATGAAGCAGCAGCATGATACATTTTCAAATAGTTAGCACCTGCCCTCCCTTGGGCGTTGCCTTCACGGCTTTCTGGGTGCTGTAGTTTCAAAGTTATTAAATCCAAGTGGATGCGCCCTTCAAAAACATTGTCCAAATATATACTTCCCAGTCTGGTGACAGTGACACATTCTGACCTTGACTCACCCTGCTTTGTTGTTGCAACAAGGTGCGGGAACGCACGCACGCCTGGATAGCGTTCGCTCCCCTTCCGCCTGTAGAGTGCTGTAGCAAATGTTCGTAACAGCCAGGTTGAAAAAATTCTCTCAAAGGGCCAAGTCCTTGACTATGGAGAGCCGCTATAAATCCAACCATATCCAGGACCCAACATTGGACTGGCCACTCGGAAGCTGTTTGTCAGACATCATCTTTATTGCAGCATGCTGGTGAGGCTGGGAACAGAAAGACACTCTCAATGTGATATCAGTGCCAAACGCGTTTCGAGAGTCAAAGGCTCTCTTCATCAGTGGCTTGGTAAGTTTAAACTGAAGCAGCAGCATGATACAATTTCAAATAGTTAGCACCTGCCCTCCCTTGGGCGTTCCCTTCACGGCTTTCTGGGTGCTGTAGTTTCAAAGTTATTAAATCCAAGTGGATGCGCCCTTCAAAAACATTGTCCAAATATATACTTCCCAGTCTGGTGACAGTGACACATTCTGACCTTGACTCACCCTGCTTTGTTGTTGCAACAAGGTGCGGGAACGCACGCACGCCTGGATAGCGTTCGCTCCCCTTCCGCCTGTAGAGTGCTGTAGCCAATGTTCATAACAGCCAGGTTGAAAAAATTCTCTCAAAGGGCCAAGTCCGCGACTATGGAGAGCCGCTATAAATCCAACCATATCCAGGACCCAACATTGGACTGGCCACTCGGAAGCTGTTTGTCAGACATCATCTTTATTGCAGCATGCTGGTGAGGCTGGGAACAGAAAGACACTCTCAATGTGATATCAGTGCCAAACGCGTTTCGAGAGTCAAAGGCTCTCTTCATCAGTGGCTTGGTAAGTTTAAAATGAAGCAGCAGCATGATACATTTTCAAATAGTTAGCACCTGCCCTCCCTTGGGCGTTGCCTTCACGGCTTTCTGGGTGCTGTAGTTTCAAAGTTATTAAATCCAAGTGGATGCGCCCTTCAAAAACATTGTCCAAATATATACTTCCCAGTCTGGTGACAGTGACACATTCTGACCTTGACTCACCCTGCTTTGTTGTTGCAACAAGGTGCGGGAACGCACGCACGCCTGGATAGCGTTCGCTCCCCTTCCGCCTGTAGAGTGCTGTAGCAAATGTTCGTAACAGCCAGGTTGAAAAAATTCTCTCAAAGGGCCAAGTCCTTGACTATGGAGAGCCGCTATAAATCCAACCATATCCAGGACCCAACATTGGACTGGCCACTCGGAAGCTGTTTGTCAGACATCATCTTTATTGCAGCATGCTGGTGAGGCTGGGAACAGAAAGACACTCTCAATGTGATATCAGTGCCAAACGCGTTTCGAGAGTCAAAGGCTCTCTTCATCAGTGGCTTGGTAAGTTTAAAATGAAGCAGCAGCATGATACATTTTCAAATAGTTAGCACCTGCCCTCCCTTGGGCGTTGCCTTCACGGCTTTCTGAGTGCTGTAGTTTCAAAGTTATTAAATCCAAGTGGATGCGCCCTTCAAAAACATTGTCCAAATATATACTTCCCAGTCTGGTGACAGTGACACATTCTGACCTTGACTCACCCTGCTTTGTTGTTGCAACAAGGTGCGGGAACGCACGCACGCCTGGATAGCGTTCGCTCCCCTTCCGCCTGTAGAGTGCTGTAGCCAATGTTCGTAACAGCCAGGTTGAAAAAATTCTCTCAAAGGGCCAGGTCCGCGACTATGGAGAGCCGCTATAAATCCAACCATATCCAGGACCCAACATTGGACTGGCCACTCGGAAGCTGTTTGTCAGACATCATCTTTATTGCAGCATGCTGGTGAGGCTGGGAACAGAAAGACACTCTCAATGTGATATCAGTGGCAAACGCGTTTCGAGAGTCAAAGGCTCTCTTCATCAGTGGCTTGGTAAGTTTAAAATGAAGCAGCAGCATGATAGATTTTCAAATAGTTAGCACCTGCCCTCCCTTGGGCATTGCCTTCACGGCTTTCTGGGTGCTGTTGTTTCAAAGTTATTAAATCCAAGTGGATGCGCCCTTCAAAAACATTGTCCAAATATATACTTCCCAGTCTGGTGACAGTGACACATTCTGACCTTGACTCACCCTGCTTTGTTGTTGCAACAAGGTGCGTGAACGCACGCACGCCTGGATAGCGTTCGCTCCCCTTCCGCCTGTAGAGTGCTGTAGCCAATGTTCGTAACAGCCAGGTTGAAAAAATTCTCTCAAAGGGCCAAGTCCGCGACTATGGAGAGCCGCTATAAATCCAACCATATCCAGGACCCAACATTGGACTGGCCACTCGGAAGCTGTTTGTCAGACATCATCTTTATTGCAGCATGCTGGTGAGGCTGGGAACAGAAAGACACTCTCAATGTGATATCAGTGCCAAACGCGTTTCGAGAGTCAAAGGCTCTCTTCATCAGTGGCTTAGTAAGTTTAAAATGAAGCAGCAGCATGATACATTTTCAAATAGTTAGCACCTGCCCTCCCTTGGGCGTTGCCTTCACGGCTTTCTGGGTGCTGTAGTTTCAAAGTTATTAAATCCAAGTGGATGCGCCCTTCAAAAACATTGTCCAAATATATACTTCCCAGTCTGGTGACAGTGACACATTCTGACCTTGACTCACCATGCTTTGTTGTTGCAACAAGGTGCGTGAACGCACGCACGCCTGGATAGCGTTCGCTCCCCTTCCGCCTGTAGAGTGCTGTAGCCAATGTTCGTAACAGCCAGGTTGAAAAAATTCTCTCAAAGGGCCAAGTCCGCGACTATGGAGAGCCGCTATAAATCCAACCATATCCAGGACCCAACATTGGACTGGCCACTCGGAAGCTGTTTGTCAGACATCATCTTTATTGCAGCATGCTGGTGAGGCTGGGAACAGAAAGACACTCTCAATGTGATATCAGTGCCAAACGCGTTTCGAGAGTCAAAGGCTCTCTTCATCAGTGGCTTGGTAAGTTTAAAATGAAGCAGCAGCATGATACATTTTCAAATAGTTAGCACCTGCCCTCCCTTGGGCGTTGCCTTCACGGCTTTCTGGGTGCTGTAGTTTCAAAGTTATTAAATCCAAGTGGATGCGCCCTTCAAAAACATTGTCCAAATATATACTTCCCAGTCTGGTGACAGTGACACATTCTGACCTTGACTCACCCTGCTTTGTTGTTGCAACAAGGTGCGGGAACGCACGCACGCCTGGATAGCGTTCGCTCCCCTTCCGCCTGTAGAGTGCTGTAGCAAATGTTCGTAACAGCCAGGTTGAAAAAATTCTCTCAAAGGGCCAAGTCCGTGACTATGGAGAGCCGCTATAAATCCAACCATATCCAGGACCCAACATTGGACTGGCCACTCGGAAGCTGTTTGTCAGACATCATCTTTATTGCAGCATGCTGGTGAGGCTGGGAACAGAAAGACACTCTCAATGTGATATCAGTGCCAAACGCGTTTCGAGAGTCAAAGGCTCTCTTCATCAGTGGCTTGGTAAGTTTAAAATGAAGCAGCAGCATGATACATTTTCAAATAGTTAGCACCTGCCCTCCCTTGGGCGTTGCCTTCACGGCTTTCTGAGTGCTGTAGTTTCAAAGTTATTAAATCCAAGTGGATGCGCCCTTCGAAAACATTGTCCAAATATATACTTCCCAGTCTGGTGACAGTGACACATTCTGACCTTGACTCACCCTGCTTTGTTGTTGCAACAAGGTGCGGGAACGCACGCACGCCTGGATAGCGTTCGCTCCCCTTCCGCCTGTAGAGTGCTGTAGCCAATGTTCGTAACAGCCAGGTTGAAAAAATTCTCTCAAAGGGCCAAGTCCGCGACTATGGAGAGCCGCTATAAATCCAACCATATCCAGGACCCAACATTGGACTGGCCACTCGGAAGCTGTTTGTCAGACATCATCTTTATTGCAGCATGCTGGTGAGGCTGGGAACAGAAAGACACTCTCAATGTGATATCAGTGGCAAACGCGTTTCGAGAGTCAAAGGCTCTCTTCATCAGTGGCTTGGTAAGTTTAAAATGAAGCAGCAGCATGATAGATTTTCAAATAGTTAGCACCTGCCCTCCCTTGGGCATTGCCTTCACGGCTTTCTGGGTGCTGTTGTTTCAAAGTTATTAAATCCAAGTGGATGCGCCCTTCAAAAACATTGTCCAAATATATACTTCCCAGTCTGGTGACAGTGACACATTCTGACCTTGACTCACCCTGCTTTGTTGTTGCAACAAGGTGCGTGAACGCACGCACGCCTGGATAGCGTTCGCTCCCCTTCCGCCTGTAGAGTGCTGTAGCCAATGTTCGTAACAGCCAGGTTGAAAAAATTCTCTCAAAGGGCCAAGTCCGCGACTATGGAGAGCCGCTATAAATCCAACCATATCCAGGACCCAACATTGGACTGGCCACTCGGAAGCTGTTTGTCAGACATCATCTTTATTGCAGCATGCTGGTGAGGCTGGGAAAAGAAAGACACTCTCAATGTGATATCAGTGCCAAACGCGTTTCGAGAGTCAAAGGCTCTCTTCATCAGTGGCTTAGTAAGTTTAAAATGAAGCAGCAGCATGATACATTTTCAAATAGTTAGCACCTGCCCTCCCTTGGGCGTTGCCTTCACGGCTTTCTGGGTGCTGTAGTTTCAAAGTTATTAAATCCAAGTGGATGCGCCCTTCAAAAACATTGTCCAAATATATACTTCCCAGTCTGGTGACAGTGACACATTCTGACCTTGACTCACCATGCTTTGTTGTTGCAACAAGGTGCGTGAACGCACGCACGCCTGGATAGCGTTCGCTCCCCTTCCGCCTGTAGAGTGCTGTAGCCAATGTTCGTAACAGCCAGGTTGAAAAAATTCTCTCAAAGGGCCAAGTCCGCGACGATGGAGAGCCGCTATAAATCCAACCATATCCAGGACCCAACATTGGACTGGCCACTCGGAAGCTGTTTGTCAGACATCATCTTTATTGCAGCATGCTGGTGAGGCTGGGAACAGAAAGACACTCTCAATGTGATATCAGTGCCAAACGCGTTTCGAGAGTCAAAGGCTCTCTTCATCAGTGGCTTGGTAAGTTTAAAATGAAGCAGCAGCATGATACATTTTCAAATAGTTAGCACCTGCCCTCCCTTGGGCGTTGCCTTCACGGCTTTCTGGGTGCTGTAGTTTCAAAGTTATTAAATCCAAGTGGATGCGCCCTTCAAAAACATTGTCCAAATATATACTTCCCAGTCTGGTGACAGTGACACATTCTGACCTTGACTCACCCTGCTTTGTTGTTGCAACAAGGTGCGGGAACGCACGCACGCCTGGATAGCGTTCGCTCCCCTTCCGCCTGTAGAGTGCTGTAGCAAATGTTCGTAACAGCCAGGTTGAAAAAATTCTCTCAAAGGGCCAAGTCCGTGACTATGGAGAGCCGCTATAAATCCAACCATATCCAGGACCCAACATTGGACTGGCCACTCGGAAGCTGTTTGTCAGACATCATCTTTATTGCAGCATGCTGGTGAGGCTGGGAACAGAAAGACACTCTCAATGTGATATCAGTGCCAAACGCGTTTCGAGAGTCAAAGGCTCTCTTCATCAGTGGCTTGGTAAGTTTAAAATGAAGCAGCAGCATGATACATTTTCAAATAGTTAGCACCTGCCCTCCCTTGGGCGTTGCCTTCACGGCTTTCTGAGTGCTGTAGTTTCAAAGTTATTAAATCCAAGTGGATGCGCCCTTCAAAAACATTGTCCAAATATATACTTCCCAGTCTGGTGACAGTGACACATTCTGACCTTGACTCACCCTGCTTTGTTGTTGCAACAAGGTGCGGGAACGCACGCACGCCTGGATAGCGTTCGCTCCCCTTCCGCCTGTAGAGTGCTGTAGCCAATGTTCATAACAGCCAGGTTGAAAAAATTCTCTCAAAGGGCCAAGTCCGCGACTATGGAGAGCCGCTATAAATCCAACCATATCCAGGACCCAACATTGGACTGGCCACTCGGAAGCTGTTTGTCAGACATCATCTTTATTGCAGCATGCTGGTGAGGCTGGGAACAGAAAAACACTCTCAATGTGATATCAGTGCCAAACGCGTTTCGAGAGTCAAAGGCTCTCTTCATCAGTGGCTTGGTAAGTTTAAAATGAAGCAGCAGCATGATACATTTTCAAATAGTTAGCACCTGCCCTCCCTTGGGCGTTGCCTTCACGGCTTTCTGGGTGCTGTAGTTTCAAAGTTATTAAATCCAAGTGGATGCGCCCTTCAAAAACATTGTCCAAATATATACTTCCCAGTCTGGTGACAGTGACACATTCTGACCTTGACTCACCCTGCTTTGTTGTTGCAACAAGGTGCGGGAACGCACGCACGCCTGGATAGCGTTCGCTCCCCTTCCGCCTGTAGAGTGCTGTAGCAAATGTTCGTAACAGCCAGGTTGAAAAAATTCTCTCAAAGGGCCAAGTCCTTGACTATGGAGAGCCGCTATAAATCCAACCATATCCAGGACCCAACATTGGACTGGCCACTCGGAAGCTGTTTGTCAGACATCATCTTTATTGCAGCATGCTGGTGAGGCTGGGAACAGAAAGACACTCTCAATGTGATATCAGTGCCAAACGCGTTTCGAGAGTCAAAGGCTCTCTTCATCAGTGGCTTGGTAAGTTTAAAATGAAGCAGCAGCATGATACATTTTCAAATAGTTAGCACCTGCCCTCCCTTGGGCGTTGCCTTCACGGCTTTCTGAGTGCTGTAGTTTCAAAGTTATTAAATCCAAGTGGATGCGCCCTTCAAAAACATTGTCCAAATATATACTTCCCAGTCTGGTGACAGTGACACATTCTGACCTTGACTCACCCTGCTTTGTTGTTGCAACAAGGTGCGGGAACGCACGCACGCCTGGATAGCGTTCGCTCCCCTTCCGCCTGTAGAGTGCTGTAGCCAATGTTCGTAACAGCCAGGTTGAAAAAATTCTCTCAAAGGGCCAAGTCCGCGACTATGGAGAGCCGCTATAAATCCAACCATATCCAGGACCCAACATTGGACTGGCCACTCGGAAGCTGTTTGTCAGACATCATCTTTATTGCAGCATGCTGGTGAGGCTGGGAACAGAAAGACACTCTCAATGTGATATCAGTGGCAAACGCGTTTCGAGAGTCAAAGGCTCTCTTCATCAGTGGCTTGGTAAGTTTAAAATGAAGCAGCAGCATGATAGATTTTCAAATAGTTAGCACCTGCCCTCCCTTGGGCATTGCCTTCACGGCTTTCTGGGTGCTGTTGTTTCAAAGTTATTAAATCCAAGTGGATGCGCCCTTCAAAAACATTGTCCAAATATATACTTCCCAGTCTGGTGACAGTGACACATTCTGACCTTGACTCACCCTGCTTTGTTGTTGCAACAAGGTGCGTGAACGCACGCACGCCTGGATAGCGTTCGCTCCCCTTCCGCCTGTAGAGTGCTGTAGCCAATGTTCGTAACAGCCAGGTTGAAAAAATTCTCTCAAAGGGCCAAGTCCGCGACTATGGAGAGCCGCTATAAATCCAACCATATCCAGGACCCAACATTGGACTGGCCACTCGGAAGCTGTTTGTCAGACATCATCTTTATTGCAGCATGCTGGTGAGGCTGGGAACAGAAAGACACTCTCAATGTGATATCAGTGCCAAACGCGTTTCGAGAGTCAAAGGCTCTCTTCATCAGTGGCTTAGTAAGTTTAAAATGAAGCAGCAGCATGATACATTTTCAAATAGTTAGCACCTGCCCTCCCTTGGGCGTTGCCTTCACGGCTGTCTGGGTGCTGTAGTTTCAAAGTTATTAAATCCAAGTGGATGCGCCCTTCAAAAACATTGTCCAAATATATACTTCCCAGTCTGGTGACAGTGACACATTCTGACCTTGACTCACCATGCTTTGTTGTTGCAACAAGGTGCGTGAACGCACGCACGCCTGGATAGCGTTCGCTCCCCTTCCGCCTGTAGAGTGCTGTAGCCAATGTTCGTAACAGCCAGGTTGAAAAAATTCTCTCAAAGGGCCAAGTCCGCGACTATGGAGAGCCGCTATAAATCCAACCATATCCAGGACCCAACATTGGACTGGCCACTCGGAAGCTGTTTGTCAGACATCATCTTTATTGCAGCATGCTGGTGAGGCTGGGAACAGAAAGACACTCTCAATGTGATATCAGTGCCAAACGCGTTTCGAGAGTCAAAGGCTCTCTTCATCAGTGGCTTGGTAAGTTTAAAATGAAGCAGCAGCATGATACATTTTCAAATAGTTAGCACCTGCCCTCCCTTGGGCGTTGCCTTCACGGCTTTCTGGGTGCTGTAGTTTCAAAGTTATTAAATCCAAGTGGATGCGCCCTTCAAAAACATTGTCCAAATATATACTTCCCAGTCTGGTGACAGTGACACATTCTGACCTTGACTCACCCTGCTTTGTTGTTGCAACAAGGTGCGGGAACGCACGCACGCCTGGATAGCGTTCGCTCCCCTTCCGCCTGTAGAGTGCTGTAGCAAATGTTCGTAACAGCCAGGTTGAAAAAATTCTCTCAAAGGGCCAAGTCCGTGACTATGGAGAGCCGCTATAAATCCAACCATATCCAGGACCCAACATTGGACTGGCCACTCGGAAGCTGTTTGTCAGACATCATCTTTATTGCAGCATGCTGGTGAGGCTGGGAACAGAAAGACACTCTCAATGTGATATCAGTGCCAAACGCGTTTCGAGAGTCAAAGGCTCTCTTCATCAGTGGCTTGGTAAGTTTAAAATGAAGCAGCAGCATGATACATTTTCAAATAGTTAGCACCTGCCCTCCCTTGGGCGTTGCCTTCACGGCTTTCTGAGTGCTGTAGTTTCAAAGTTATTAAATCCAAGTGGATGCGCCCTTCAAAAACATTGTCCAAATATATACTTCCCAGTCTGGTGACAGTGACACATTCTGACCTTGACTCACCCTGCTTTGTTGTTGCAACAAGGTGCGGGAACGCACGCACGCCTGGATAGCGTTCGCTCCCCTTCCGCCTGTAGAGTGCTGTAGCCAATGTTCGTAACAGCCAGGTTGAAAAAATTCTCTCAAAGGGCCAAGTCCGCGACTATGGAGAGCCGCTATAAATCCAACCATATCCAGGACCCAACATTGGACTGGCCACTCGGAAGCTGTTTGTCAGACATCATCTTTATTGCAGCATGCTGGTGAGGCTGGGAACAGAAAGACACTCTCAATGTGATATCAGTGGCAAACGCGTTTCGAGAGTCAAAGGCTCTCTTCATCAGTGGCTTGGTAAGTTTAAAATGAAGCAGCAGCATGATAGATTTTCAAATAGTTAGCACCTGCCCTCCCTTGGGCATTGCCTTCACGGCTTTCTGGGTGCTGTTGTTTCAAAGTTATTAAATCCAAGTGGATGCGCCCTTCAAAAACATTGTCCAAATATATACTTCCCAGTCTGGTGACAGTGACACATTCTGACCTTGACTCACCCTGCTTTGTTGTTGCAACAAGGTGCTTGAACGCACGCACGCCTGGATAGCGTTCGCTCCCCTTCCGCCTGTAGAGTGCTGTAGCCAATGTTCGTAACAGCCAGGTTGAAAAAATTCTCTCAAAGGGCCAAGTCCGCGACTATGGAGAGCCACTATAAATCCAACCATATCCAGGACCCAACATTGGACTGGCCACTCAGAAGCTGTTTGTCAGACATCATCTTTATTGCAGCATGGTGGTGAGGCTGGGAACAGAAAGACACTCTTAATGTGATATCAGTGCCAAACACGTTTCGAGAGTCAAAGGCTCTCTTCATCAGTGGCTTGGTAAGTTTAAAATGAAGCAGCAGCATGATACATTTTCAAATAGTTAGCACCTGCCCTCCCTTGGGCGTTGCCTTCACGGCTTTCTGGGTGCTGTAGTTTCAAAGTTATTAAATCCAAGTGGATGCGCCCTTCAAAAACATTGTCCAAATATATACTTCCCAGTCTGGTGACAGTGACACATTCTGACCTTGACTCACCCTGCTTTGTTGTTGCAACAAGGTGCGGGAACGCACGCACGCCTGGATAGCGTTCGCTCCCCTTCCCTTTGAAACTACAGCTGTGAAGGCAACGCCCAAGGGAGGGCAGGTGCTAACTATTTGAAAATGTATCATGCTGCTGCTTCATTTTAAACTTACCAAGCCACTGATGAAGAGAGCCTTTGACTCTCGAAACGCGTTTGGCACTGATATCACATTGAGAGTGTCTTTCTGTTCCCAGCCTCACCAGCATGCTGCAATAAAGATGATGTCTGACAAACAGCTTCCGAGTGGCCAGTCCAATGTTGGGTCCTGGATATGGTTGGATTTATAGCGGCTCTCCATAGTCGCGGACTTGGCCCTTTGAGAGAATTTTTTCAACCTGGCTGTTACGAACATTGGCTACAGCATTCTACAGGCGGAAGGGGAGCGAACGCTATCCAGGAGTGCGTGCGTTCCCGCACCTTGTTGCAACAACAAAGCAGGGTGAGTCAAGGTCAGAATGTGTCACTGTCACCAGACTGGGAAGTATATATTTGGACAATGTTTTTGAAGGGCGCATCCACTTGGATTTAATAACTTTGAAACTACAGCACCCAGAAAGCCGTGAAGGCAATGCCCAAGGGAGGGCAGGTGCTAACTATTTGAAAATGTATCATGCTGCTGCTTCATTTTAAACTTACCAAGCCACTGATGAAGAGAGCCTTTGACTCTCGAAACGCGTTTGGCACTGATATCACATTGAGAGTGTCTTTCTGTTCCCAGTCTCACCAGCATGCTGCAATAAAGATGATGTCTGACAAACAGCTTCCGAGTGGCCAGTCCAATGTTGGGTCCTGGATATGGTTGGATATATATATATATATATATATCAAACACAGTGAGGGACCCTTTAAGGAAACTGCCACACACAAACTCCATAAGGAACTCTTTATTCTTCAAGAACCTGCCAGCAGGAATTCAAAGGAGACGATCTTCAAAATATGTCAGCTGCCAAATGCATTTCGAGAGACGGACTCTCTTCTTCAGTGGCATGTACGTCATTAGCCAGAACTCTCACCTGTTTGATAAGCAGTCCCCGCCTCCTGGGCGTTAGCAAACAGTGGCGATTCCTGGGATCTGTAGTCCGTGTCAGGTAGGGATTAGTTCTTGCGAAATGGATCCAAATTATTAACCAAGTGGAAAAGAAGGCACATCACGTTCGTTTTCCTGCCTTGCTTTTAGTTCTTGAATAGAGTGTTCAAAAGGGCAACCCCTGCAATTACCCTTGAGTGCGTTTGCGTCCACTTGTGCCCCCGTAGTGAAGAGGGCTGGCTCTGTTTCCACAGCGGGCAGTTTCCACGACCGGGCGGCCGTTTTAACATCAAACACAGTGAGGGACCCTTTAAGGAAACTGCCACACGCAAACTCCATAAGGAACTCTTTATTCTTCAAGAACCTGCCAGCAGGTATTCAAAGGAGACGATCTTCAAAATATGTCAGCTGCCAAATGCATTTCGAGAGACGGACTCTCTTCTTCAGTGGCATGTACGTCATTAGCCAGAACTCTCACCTGTTTGATAAGCAGTCCCCGCCTCCTGGGCGTTAGCAAACAGTGGCGATTCCTGGGATCTGTAGTCCGTGTCAGGTAGGGATTAGTTCTTGCGAAATGGATCCAAATTATTAACCAAGTGGAAAAGAAGGCACATCACGTTCGTTTTCCTGCCTTGCTTTTAGTTCTTGAATAGAGTGTTCAAAAGGGCAACCCCTGCAATTACCCTTGAGTGCGTTTGCGTCCACTTGTGCCCCCGTAGTGAAGAGGGCTGGCTCTGTTTCCACAGCGGGCAGTTTCCACGACCGGGCGGCCGTTTTAACATCAAACACAGTGAGGGACCCTTTAAGGAAACTGCCACACGCAAACTCCATAAGGAACTCTTTATTCTTCAAGAACCTGCCAGCAGGAATTCAAAGGAGACGATCTTCAAAATATGTCAGCTGCCAAATGCATTTCGAGAGACGGACTCTCTTCTTCAGTGGCATGTACGTCATTAGCCAGAACTCTCACCTGTTTGATAAGCAGTCCCCGCCTCCTGGGCGTTAGCAAACAGTGGCGATTCCTGGGATCTGTAGTCCGTGTCAGGTAGGGATTAGTTCTTGCGAAATGGATCCAAATTATTAACCAAGTGGAAAAGAAGGCACATCACGTTCGTTTTCCTGCCTTGCTTTTAGTTCTTGAATAGAGTGTTCAAAAGGGCAACCCCTGCAATTACCCTTGAGTGCGTTTGCGTCCACTTGTGCCCCAGTAGTGAAGAGGGCTGGCTCTGTTTCCACAGCGGGCAGTTTCCACGACCGGGCGGCCGTTTTAACATCAAACACAGTGAGGGACCCTTTAAGGAAACTGCCACACGCAAACTCCATAAGGAACTCTTTATTCTTCAAGAACCTGCCAGCAGGAATTCAAAGGAGACGATCTTCAAAATATGTCAGCTGCCAAATGAATTTCGAGAGACGGACTCTCTTCTTCAGTGGCATGTACGTCATTAGCCAGAACTCTCACCTGTTTGATAAGCAGTCCCCGCCTCCTGGGCGTTAGCAAACAGTGGCGATTCCTGGGATCTGTAGTCCGTGTCAGGTAGGGATTAGTTCTTGCGAAATGGATCCAAATTATTAACCAAGTGGAAAAGAAGGCACATCACGTTCGTTTTCCTGCCTTGCTTTTAGTTCTTGAATAGAGTGTTCAAAAGGGCAACCCCTGCAATTACCCTTGAGTGCGTTTGCGTCCACTTGTGCCCCCGTAGTGAAGAGGGCTGGCTCTGTTTCCACAGCGGGCAGTTTCCACGACCGGGCGGCTGTTTTAACATCAAACACAGTGAGGGACCCTTTAAGGAAACTGCCACACGCAAACTCCATAAGGAACTCTTTATTCTTCAAGAACCTGCCAGCAGGAATTCAAAGGAGACGATCTTCAAAATATGTCAGCTGCCAAATGCATTTCGAGAGACGGACTCTCTTCTTCAGTGGCATGTACGTCATTAGCCAGAACTCTCACCTGTTTGATAAGCAGTCCCCGCCTCCTGGGCGTTAGCAAACAGTGGCGATTCCTGGGATCTGTAGTCCGTGTCAGGTAGGGATTTGTTCTTGCGAAATGGATCCAAATTATTAACCAAGTGGAAAAGAAGGCACATCACGTTTGTTTTCCTGCCTTGCTTTTAGTTCTTGAATAGAGTGTTCAAAAGGGCAACCCCTGCAATTACCCTTGAGTGCGTTTGCGTCCACTTGTGCCCCCATAGTGAAGAGGGCTGGCTCTGTTTCCACAGTGGGCAGTTTCCACGACCGGGCGGCCGTTTTAACATCAAACACAGTGAGGGACCCTTTAAGGAAACTGCCACACGCAAACTCCATAAGGAACTCTTTATTCTTCAAGAACCTGCCAGCAGGAATTCAAAGGAGACGATCTTCAAAATATGTCAGCTGCCAAATGCATTTCGAGAGACGGACTCTCTTCTTCAGTGGCATGTACGTCATTAGCCAGAACTCTCACCTGTTTGATAAGCAGTCCCCGCCTCCTGGGCGTTAGCAAACAGTGGCGATTCCTGGGATCTGTAGTCCGTGTCAGGTAGGGATTAGTTCTTGTGAAATGGATCCAAATTATTAACCAAGTGGAAAAGAAGGCACATCACGTTCGTTTTCCTGCCTTGCTTTTAGTTCTTGAATAGAGTGTTCAAAAGGGCAACCCCTGCAATTACCCTTGAGTGCGTTTGCGTCCACTTGTGCCCCCGTAGTGAAGAGGGCTGGCTCTGTTTCCACAGCGGGCAGTTTCCACGACCGGGCGGCCGTTTTAACATCAAACACAGTGAGGGACCCTTTAAGGAAACTGCCACACGCAAATTCCATAAGGAACTCTTTATTCTTCAAGAACCTGCCAGCAGGAATTCAAAGGAGACGATCTTCAAAATATGTCAGCTGCCAAATGCATTTCGGGAGACGGACTCTCTTCTTCAGTGGCATGTACGTCATTAGCCAGAACTCTCACCTGTTTGATAAGCAGTCCCCGCCTCCTGGGCGTTAGCAAACAGTGGCGATTCCTGGGATCTGTAGTCCGTGTCAGGTAGGGATTAGTTCTTGCGAAATGGATCCAAATTATTAACCAAGTGGAAAAGAAGGCACATCACGTTCGTTTTCCTGCCTTGCTTTTAGTTCTTGAATAGAGTGTTCAAAAGGGCAACCCCTGCAATTACCCTTGACTGCGTTTGCGTCCACTTGTGCCCCCGTAGTGAAGAGGGCTGGCTCTGTTTCCACAGCGGGCAGTTTCCACGACTGGGCGGCCGTTTTAACATCAAACACAGTGAGGGACCCTTTAAGGAAACTGCCACACGCAAACTCCATAAGGAACTCTTTATTCTTCAAGAACCTGCCAGCAGGAATTCAAAGGAGACGATCTTCAAAATATGTCAGCTGCCAAATGCATTTCGAGAGACGGACTCTCTTCTTCAGTGACATGTACGTCATTAGCCAGAACTCTCACCTGTTTGATAAGCAGTCCCCGCCTCCTGGGCGTTAGCAAACAGTGGCGATTCCTGGGATCTGTAGTCCGTGTCAGGTAGGGATTAGTTCTTGCAAAATGGATCCAAATTATCGTGGAACAGGCCAATGAAGAAGGGATTTGGTTTGTCCTGAAACGCGTATGGCCACTAAGAAACTTTCTGAGAACTGAACCTTTTCATTGTTTGCTGGCAAGACATGAAATAAACCAAAGTGTAAGATTACTTCGAGTGGCTTCCTCCAAATGTGCTCACCTGTTTGATTTGCTATTTTCGTCTGGCTACGGTCGAGGAGGGAGGCCCGCCGCCGCTGTTGGTGGAACCGTGCAGGCGACAGTCTGTTGCTTGCAAATGCGGTGAGAAGAGCAGACATGGCGCTGTTCAGGTTGGTGCTATCTGCGGACACTCTTTCATGTTTGAAAAGCAAGGCACGCAGTGAAGGGAACAGTGCCTCGAATTCACTTGAATTTAATTTTTGGTTACGGAGGTAATGTAAAGCCGCCCCACTTGGGAAACAGTTGTTGCTGCGCTACAATGACCAGGTGTCCCTGCGAGACCGCGCCCACTGCGGCAGGTATTTAGAACTGCATTGAAGTGCGCCACGAAAATAGTGCTTTCAGAAACTCCGCCACATCGGCCACTGAAGAAGGGATTTGGTTTGTCCTGAAACGCGTATATGGCCACTAAGAAACTTTCTGAGAACTGAACCTTTTCATTGTTTGCTGGCAAGACATGAAATAAACCAAAGTGTAAGATTACTTCGAGTGGCTTCCTCCAAATGTGCTCACCTGTTTGATTTGATATATATATATGGAATCTCATTTTATTCTTGAGCTGGATAGCAGATCCCCAAATGGGCTTAACAACACGGAGGATCTACATGTATTTTTGTAATTCAGTTCTGCACTGGCCCCTTTTCTATTGCTTTGGTTAAGAGAGTCTCGGTAGGCTGCCGCCCATCCCCATATGACTAATTTTAAAATCTCCTTGTTGGGTTTATGCACGCAATTCTACTTTTTCATTATATCAATAATGATTCACGATGATTCACAAATTATGTGGGTTTATTATCTTTTCTGGGCTAACACTAATTCTTTGAGGACATAGACAATAGGCATTTTCTGTTTTTCCTGAAAAAATGTTTTTTACATAATCGGATATGTGACAATAGTAATTTTGTGGTATCTATACCAAACAGTCTCTGCCCCTCAAATATGCTGCTACAGTCATATGTTTACAAACAGCGCTGATTTGCACAAAAATATGCATAGATGCAATATGATGATGTTTACAATGTGGCATATTTTGCACAAATAACTGTTATTATTAATCTTTATTGCGTCTATTCGGACATTGATTTTTAATGATGCACTTTGCACTTTATTATGCATCTTTGCACTGCAACTTCGTTTTGTATGTTGGGGCTTTGATTGTAAATATTTGGTATCATGCATATAGGCATTTTATGCATTTATGTTTTTTGTACCATTTTTCATGTATTACATGGTTTAATAATGTTGCATTATTTTTGGATTTTAACCAGGAATTTAACTTTATTTCCGATTTTTTCTAATTTGAAATGTTTGGAAAACAGACTACTATATGCAGTACTGGTAGTTTGTCCTCTCTTTCTATAATCACGTGGTGTTTAGCAAAAAAACGAAAAAAATGCACTTTCACTGTTAAGCATTAAGTATTTAAATGTGGCCATTTCCAACACTGACTGTCTGTGAGCAAGGGCGGATGCCCGAAACGCGTCAGATTGTTTGGTTCAGCTCCCAATAAAACTTGTGCCTGAAGTAAGCTATTTGGATCTGCGTGATTTCCTGGGTCGCTGTGGTCGGAGCCTGGGAGGTTGCACTTGCTGGATATATATATATATATATATATATATATATATATATATATATATATATATATATATATATATATATATATATATATATATATATATATATATATATATATATATATATATATATTCACAGAAAAAACCATAGGTTATAGTGGATATATAGTTAGGAATTTGCATTTAGAAAACCTTGAAAATTCAATGAAAAAACCATTGGTTTTAGGCCATATATAGTTAGGAATTAGCATTTACAAAACCTTATTTTACTCGCATAAAACCATTGAAATTCCATATATAGTTAGAAGCGCTAACTATATATCGCGCACCCGCAATCCACTGCTGATGATGTCACATATTACATCATTCATGACATGGTCAGTGACATCACTGATGACATCACTGAT
The DNA here is from genome assembly GCF_964263255.1 of Lissotriton vulgaris. Taxonomy (NCBI): domain Eukaryota; kingdom Metazoa; phylum Chordata; class Amphibia; order Caudata; family Salamandridae; genus Lissotriton; species Lissotriton vulgaris. Next base: position 730,673,246 of record NC_141687.1, read on the forward strand.
GACATCTCAAATGACATCACTGATGACATCACTGATCACAACATCCAGTGATTGTATGTGTCTGTAAAGTTTAAATATGTTTCACATATTGAAGAATGAGTGGATGTATAAGTGTCTGGATGAAGAATTTAGTAGGTGCATGACTGACTGTATGAGTGAGTGATTAAATGTGTCTCACTGAGTGCATGGGTTAGTGACTAAACTGTCTTAATTTGTGCATCAGTATGTTTGTTGTTGTGTAAGCTGCTGCATGTGTTGATCAGTAGCTATAAGAGTGGCCATATGGGTTATTGATTGGTTGCCCAAGTATTTGAATGGGAGGCTGAGTGTGTGTGTGGGTGGCTGGGAGGTGCGTGACTCTGTGCATAGATGTGTAAGCAGTTGATTCACTAGGAGTATGAGTTCAAGAGTGCATGTGGAAACAGCTATATGGGCGGTTGACTATGCATGGGTGTGTTGGTAAGTGAATGGATTTCTCATTGCTACATGTGCAAGTAAGTACGTATGTAAAACACAATACATGTGAGAGTTGAGATATATAAATAACTGAACATAAGAGCCAGTGAATGTGTGAGTGGCTGTAACGATCACTGTGAGCTTGTATCAGGGATTATATAAGAGAATAAATATGTGTTATTATATGTTTGAATAAGTAAGATGTGTATAACTTTATAGTTGAGGAAATGGAGGTGTGATTGATTCTTTGCATGACTGACTAGGTGTGTGAGTAACTCCATGGATGAGTGACAGTCTGTGAGTGTCTGTTTATACTGAGTGTATGTAAGGTTATATTAGAGTCTGAAGAGGTTCATTGTATTATCACATAAGTGATGTGATCAGTGATGACAAATGAGATGTCATCAGTGATGTCATTTGAGTTGTCATCAGTGATGTCATTTGAGATGTCATCAGTGATGTCATTTGAGTTGTCATCAGTGATGTCATTTGAGATGTCATCAGTGATGTCATCAGTGATGTCACTGACCATGTCATGAATGATGTAATATGTGACATCATCAGCAGTGGATTGCGGGTGCGCGATATATAGTTAGCGCTTCTAACTATATATGGAATTTCAATGGTTTTATGCGAGTAAAATAAGGTTTTGTAAATGCTAATTCCTAACTATATATGGCCTAAAACCAATGGTTTTTTCATTGAATTTTCAAGGTTTTCTAAATGCAAATTCCTAACTATATATCCACTATAACCTATGGTTTTTTCTGTGAATTTCATTGGTTTTTTAATAGCAAATATGAAAAGCTTTAAAATGTCAAGTACGTGATAGATAAAAACATTTTCGTATTTATGCACGCTGATGTGCTTTGAACGCTGCACCCCCCCCCCTCCCCTCTTTTGTCTTAGTAGTACTCTCTCTTTGCAGATACTGAAGGGTAGTTAACGCAGGCCTTTACCACCGTTGTAATCCGTCGTGCCTCCTTGTCTCTCCATTTGATTGATTGTTGTCCAAGCATTTACTGTTTTAGAATTGGTTCTCTTTGGATCATTCTCTATTTACAAACAAGCACAAAGTCGCAATACTCTGTTTAGTCTTTGCAGATAGTGAAAAATCGTGTAAAAAAATAAAAGTAATCGAGCAAAATCAGTAGGCCACTAATTGGATCTCTTTTTGACCTCGCTAAAATAGAAATATTAGGAACAACCCTTCATGCGAAATACGAAAATAGTGAGATGAACTGAGCTCCACACCATGAGGGCTGCAAGACAGCTCGGCTCCATCACCCATCCCGCACAAAATAACGACAAACCCTATGCAAATATTAAAAATATAGACAACACACCAGCAAAGAAACAGGGTAAAACATTTTATTAAAAAACTATTTACATAACGTTGGTTTATAAGATGATGTCAGTAGTGGACCGATGTGTGAATAGATCGAAAACAGCACAAGGCTCCAAGATCCGGATGGCAAGCTCCTGGATGTTGGGTGCCATAGTTTAGAGTTCTGAATTTCAGCCTTTTTCAATGCCTGTGCTTTGTTGAATCAAAATGGCGGTTTGACACAAAGCTGACTCAAGCGTTGCTACTGATGCTATGCAGACCAAAACTGGTTTTCAGTTTGTACATTTTTCTAGATTTTTCAATCCAAGTTTGGTTGACTTTGTAGAACGATGGCTTCAGATTTTCAACATACGGTGTGGTGGCGCTGACTGGGAGGGGGCGCTTCGCTCCTGCCCCCTCCCCAAGTAAGATTTTCATACGTGAAAGTACGTTAATGGTTTTGGTCCCTGAGATGCTTCGATGTCACTACCATTCTCAAATAGCATAAGTTCTGGATGTTGGGTGCCATAGTTAAGAGTTCTGAGCAGTGCTTGTAACACTGTCTGAAGCTTATTTCCACCTACTGCAGCTTCACTATTCTCAAAGTAAGTGAGTGTCGTTTGTGGACCTGACTGCATTAGAAAACAATGTGATATGTTACCTTCCTAAACAGCTTGACGGAGGCCCCTGAGGGGCGGTGTGATGGCCATGGACTCGGAGAAGACGCTTGGCTCCGACACCCTCCCCAAGTCTTATAGCACTGGTGTAGCCTGAGATCGCCCCCGACATAGGCGGCCGGCTCCCGGGGTCCGGCGGAACTTTTTGCCTTTTGATGACTCTTCAATTCTGGACCTTGTCCCACAATCCGTTTGACCTGAAGACAAGCTGTAGTGGGGCGCCCCTTTATCGTTTTAGTTGCCATTCCGCCCACTTTTGCTACACTGTGCCTCTTCCGCCATTCAGCTGTTTACCGCCCGCTCTTGCGACTACAGCGTCTCGCTCACCATGTAGTTGAGATGCGCCCGCTCTTGCGCTGCAGCGATAGGCGGCTGCCACAGGACTCTCAAAATGGCGGCCGGCTCTTCGGTTTTGGGCCTGGTCCACTAAAATGGCCCTGGGACACCTTGGAACTCGGACGCTTGTCTGCTAGGGCTTGGGTCCCATTCTCGAAAAGCGTCCCCTCAGCCGTGAAGATTCTACAAAAGTCTTGGGGGCCTCCGACTCCCGCAGGCTTCTGGTGGGGAGCGGCTGCCATGATTGCTCGTGGAATGGCCACGACGGAGCTACGAGATGGTAGTGGTCTCATGCTGACGCCAGCTTTAGTCTGAAACATCCAGAAACACTATAGACTACCAATTCGATCAGTTCCGGTAGCGCCCCAACATGACCCGGAAGAGAAGAACTTGCCCTCCCCTCTTTGACTGATGGTTCTTGTTGCCTGTCCCCTCTGTTGTCATTTAACAGAACTTTTTGGACTGCTGAAAGGGGTTGTGTTCTGAACGCTGGTTGGTGGAGACATTTAGACTATATTGTTGACCTACGTTGTCGCGTAATGCGTTTTATGACACGCCGCGTTAGCGCACCCGGAAGTGATCCGAGGCGCGGCGCGCAGCGCGTAACGTAAGCATAACAGGTCATGTGACTTGTTAATAAAACTTTTCATTGGTTCATTTTACTTTTGTTAATTTAATGATGAAAAGCTTGGTCATATGACCTAAAAATTACGCTTTTTATTATTTTCGAACAATATTTTTTTTTCAAACATATGTTATAATATTCCAGGCTAATGTACTTTCCCGGAAAATTTACAACTGTCTTGCAAGAAAAAGGGCGTTTCTTCCTTCCATGACGGAGCCGTTGAGTAAAAGAGATTCGGCCTGCTGTCTTAGTCGCCGATACGCCTGATTATCAGATTCTTATCGATCACTTTATGTTGCAGACATGAAAAACACAACTGCCCTTGACCATTTATCTTTACTGCGTTCCTACATATTATACCTTTTATCCGTCATGTAATTGGACTGCTTTATTTCACTTGCCTTTTACTGATTCGAAAACAGTCACTAAAAGTAAAAACTTTACAAATGTAAATACTACTACCGTGTTTTGTTTTAAAAACCTTTATTGTGAAAATGTCAGTATACAAATACGGGCCTATAACCACGTGGGCCGGCCACGGAGCAAACTGAAATCGTATATGATGAGGAGACATTTACATTGTAGAAGAACGTAACGAGCGGGCCATTAGGTGACAAGAACAAAGGTGTCTAACAGTTGCGGAATCGGTGGACGTACATTTTGTAATTAAAATACGACAGGGCCACTTACAATAACATTTTCTAGATATACATTTGCGGGCAAGGAGTTACGAGTCCCATTTATACCGGCGCAATTTTGGGCGAGGCCGGGCAGGTCCAAGATGTAGTCAAAATGTCTCCACCAACCATCGGCCAGACCAGAACCCCTTTCGGCCCTTTATGCTACAAGATGGTGTCTTCCATTCAGAAAATATTGGTGGCAGCATTTTGAAAGGAAACAGAAACAGCCGTTCTCCTAGTGAGTTTCACATTGTTACATTTAGGAAGAATGTTGAAGAGTAGTATGTGGAAAATCTGAAGCCATTTTTCTACAAACTCTCAATCAGACTTGGATGGAAAAAAAAAACCTGAAGAATGTACAAACTGAAAACCAATTTTTGTCTGTATAGCATCAACAGCAACGCTTGAGTCAGCTTTGTGTCAAGCCGCCATTTTCATTCAATCAATAGCGTCCCCCTGCACACATTCAGGGACCTGGTCGTGTCTTCAGATGAAACGCATTGTAGGAAAAGAAGCAGAAAGGAAAAGGCAAAAAGTTCCGCCGGACCTAGTGAAGCTGCAGCAGGTGCAAATAAGCTTCAGACAGTCTTGCAAGCACTGCTCAGAACTCTCAACTGAGGCACTCAACATCCAGGACTTGCCATTCAGATCTTGGCGCCTTGTGCTGGTTCCGACCTATTCACACATCGGTCCACTACTGACATCACCTCATAAGCCAACGGGGCACCCCACGCCGACTTTCGGCGCAGCATTGTAGGATGGCCACACCAGTGCGGCAACTTGCTGGACACAACATCGGGGCCATCCAGATCTCGGCGCGTTCGACTCACTGTACCGCAAGAGTGACCGCAACTCAGCTGGACACGCCATCTTTCGGCGCAGCATTGTAGGATGGCCACACCAGTGCGGCAATTTGCTGGACACCACCTCGGTGCCATCCGGATCTCGGCGCGTTCGAGTCACTGTACCGCAACAGTGACCGCAACTCAGCTAACACGCCGTCTTTCGGCGCAGCATTGTAGGATGGCCACACCAGTGCGGCAATTTGCTGGACACCACCTCGGTGCCATCCGGATCTCGGCGCGTTCGAGTCACTGTACCGCAACAGTGACCGCAATTCAGCTGGACACGCCGTCTTTCGGTGCAGCATTGTAGGATGGCCACACCAGTGCGGCAATTTGCTGGACACCACCTCGGTGCCATCCGGATCTCGGCGCGTTCGAGTCACTGTACCGCAACAGTGACCGCAACTCAGCTGGACACGCCGTCTTTCGGCGCAGCATTGTAGGATGGCCACACCAGTGCGGCAATTTGCTGGACACCACCTCGGTACCATCCGGATCTCGGCCCGTTGTGCTGCCTTCGGCCTATTCGCACATCGGTCCGCTACTGACGCCGCCTCACGTGCCAACGGATTTTCTACGCTTTTTGTAGCCCTATGCCGCATAACAGGTCATGTGACTTGTTTATAAAACTTTTCATTGGTTCATTTTACTTTTGGTTTCCTAAAGATGGAAGGCTTGGTCATATGACCTAAAAATAACACTTTTCATTGGTTTAGAACATTTTTTTTTCCCAAACGATGAAAGCCCCACCTTGTTTCTGGATCATTCAGACTGAAGCTGGCGTCAGCATGAGAGCACCACCATCTCGTGGCTCCGTCGTGGTCATTCCGCGAGCAATCATGGCAGCCGCTCCCCACCGGAAGCCTGCGGGAGTCGGGGGCCCCCAAGACTTTTATACAATCTTCACGGCTGAGGGGACGCTTTTCGAGAATGGAGCCCAAGCCCTAGCAGGCAAGCGTCCGAGTTCCAAAGTGTCCCAGGACCATTTCAGTGGACCAGGCCTAAAACCGAGGAGCTGTCCGCCATTTTAAGAGCCATGTGGCAGCCGCCTATCGCTGCACTGCAAGAGTGGGAGCAACTCAACAACATGGTGAGCGAGACGCTGTGGCCGCAAGAGCGAGCGCAACTCAGCTAGATGGCCGCCACCTGGGGAGGCCCGTTCACGCCGGCTCCCCCACGCCCCCCCCCCGGGCCGCCGCACACCAATTTTCGGAGCAGCATTGTAGGATACCAAAACCAGTGCGGCAGTTTACTGGACATCACCTGGGTGCCTGTCGTACATGTTGTGTCAGCCATGTGACACTGGACACAGACCGCTACTGACGAGGCCTCCCCCCGCACCACCCGGGACGCCCCACGCTGTTTTTCTGTGCTGCATTGTAGGATCCCTAAACCAGTGCGGCACCCAGGCGACATCACCTGGGTGCCGTCCAGAACTCTGCACGTTGTGCTGCCTTGGGACTATTCGCACAACAGACCGCTACTGACGAGGCCTCCCCCCGCCCCACCCGGGACGCCCCACGCCAATTTTCGGAGCAGCATTGTAGGATCCCTAAACCAGTGCGGCACCCAGGCGACATCACCTGGGTGCCGTCCAGAACTCTGCACGTTGTGCTGCCTTGGGACTATTCGCACAAAAGACAGCTTCTAACCATTGTTGCTTTTTGTGTTGAGAAATGTTTAAATGTTTTTAGTTTTTGTTCCGTTCGTTAAAGTTAGTAGTTAATAAAGTTTTATAACCTTACTTTGTTGGAGTGTTATCTATTTTTTTTAAAACGGGTGAATGGGGCCTTGAATCGGGTTATTGTCATGTGTGGGCTTTGGAAGTGTGCTGCTGCAGGATCGGACATTTCAAACTCAAATGCACGTTCTTTTTCTTACCTTTCCGAAGCATGGAGCGCAATAGCAGGCAGAGAAAGGGTGATGCACGTGTTGAACACTACCTGACCTGGCAAGTTGCTGGCAGTGCCCCCCCGCCCGCTCCTGAAAGAGGGCACACACACACCGCCGCCCCGAGTACTTTACAAATCTTTAAAAGACCATGCGCTTGTTCATGAGGCTTAAATGGTTTATCACCTCTTCTAGAACCCCTGCATCGACCCTCTGACGTTTCATGGAAAAATTACCATGTAACACAATACCAAGCCCTGTCAGCTGAAACCCCCAAGGAATCGTGGGGCATATTATCAAGGGGGTTTATCTCCGCTTTTTTGGCTTTAAAAGCCATGAAAGCGGAGATAAAATTATTTCCCTATTACCAAGCTGTCGCTAACACCAGTTAGTGACAGCTAAAAGGAGATAGCGACCATCTTGGGCCCCGCTTTGCATGTCAGTGATACTTATCACTAATGACATGCAAAGTGGCGTGCCAAGATGTTAGCGACTGGAAACAGTCCCTAACATCGCTACCTTCTATTACCAACTTTTGGAGATATTCGCGCTAAGCGCGAATATCTCCAAAATCTAACACCTGCCCTGAGCAGTTCTTAGCCATGTTATCCAATGGGAGGTGGATAACATGGCTAAGAGCATTAGATCGATAATACATGAATATCGCTGACTTTTCACCTGCCCTGAGCAGTTCTTAGCCATGTTATCCAATGGGAGGTGGATAACATGGCTAAGAGCATTAGATCGATAATACATGAATATCGCTGACTTTTCTGCGATAATAGCAAGGTTTATCTGCGATAAAAATCGCCGATGTGCGGCGATAATTTTTGTCTCTAAACAAGTTAGAGACAAAAATTATCGCTAGTTGTTCGTAATATGCCCCCGGGTTTTTGCTTGCAGAAATCGGGAGGCGGGAGACTAGCACTGAAATCAGTACTCACACGCCTGAATCAGGAGGATTGGCATGTCTGAATTCTCTACAGCTGGGGCCATAAACTACATCCGCAGGGTTAGGTGATAGCCTGGGACCAGCCTGGCATCTAAAATGGCTGCCGTGCACGACAAAATTGTGGCATTCGAAAAAAGGCAAGATGGCGCAGCCGCTGGAAGAGATGTATCAACATATATCAGCCTCCTCAGCCACCCTCAGGAAACATAGGGGATTAGGATACGTCTCCCGCACCCCCTTATACCTAGTACTTTAATTAACGAAGCACAAAATGGCGAATTCCCGTTTCGCTACCAGTTTGCGGCCCAGTTCGCGGCCCGTGAAGCGCTTCTACCGTGAAAAATCATTTTTTTTTTATTTTCCCCACGGGACCCTTTAATAACCCCAACAACATTCCTAGGGGGTCAAGAGGGGGATACCTTGCCCCCTTTCATTAAATTCCCCCTTAGTTTTTCACCTTTTCTTCTCTCTCGATCCTACCGAGAGACAAGATGGCGGCCGCTCCGGACTGTCACGCAGCAAAAAAAAAAAAAAGCTCACGCACAGCCGCTGGAAGAGATGTATCAACATATATCAGCCTCCTCAGCCACCCTCAGGAAACATAGGGGATTAGGATACGTCTCCCGCACCCACTTATAACTAGTAATTTAATTAACGAAGCACAAAATGGCGAATTCCCGTTTCGCTACCAGTTCGCGGCCGCGCTTCTACCGTGAAAAATCATTTTTTTTTTTATTTTCCCCACGGGACCCTTTAATAACCCCAACAACATTCCTAGGGGGTCAAGAGGGGGATACCTTGCCCCCTTTCATTAAATTCCCCTTTCGTTTTCCACCTCTTCTTCTCTCTCGATCCTACCGAGAGACAAGATGGCGTCCGCTCCGGACTGTTTAGAATGTTGACAGACACCGGAGAGCCAATCAGCTTTCTGCGCGCAAAGTTCCGATAAGCGAAAAGTAAGCGGACCGGATCGCTGCCCAGAGCGCTGTTACAGATATATATCTTGGTTTGAACGTTAATTTCTCAAAAACTACTGGAGCACATATATTGAGACGTAGCAAAGGCACATCGGGCTAACAGTCCCTACAATTTTGCCAAGTTTCGTGCAAATCCATTCAGCCGTTCGAGCTAAAAGTGAGTCCAACCGCCCTATGGAAAAATGAATGGAAAAAACGCGTTTTGGGACCCCCCTTTTTTCTCAGCCCCCCCTTGACGAAACCCCCCTAAATTTTCAGGGGCTGCTCAGAATCAAAATGTGCCATTTTCCTGAAAATTTCAGCCGATTCCGTCCACAAACGCCAAAGTTATTAGACATAGAATTTTCAAAAGTCCCATAGAGAAAAAATTCTAACTATATATACCTACTGGCGATAGCCAGTAGGTAATATATATATATATATATATATATATATATATATATATATATATATATGCTGTGGTATATATATATATATATATGCTGTGGTATATATATATATATATATATATATATATATATATATATATATATATATATATATATATATATATATATATATATATATATATATGTGTATATATATATATATATATATATATATATATATATGCTGTGGTATATATATATATATATATATATATATGTATATATATATATATATATATATATATATATATATATATATATATATATATATATATATATATATATATATATATATATATATATACCACAGCAGAGCGATGCGAAGCAAAGCAGTAGCCTTACCCCAGCCTCCAATGACGGCAATCCACAGCGGGGAGCGGATCCCTGTATATACACTAGTGTAGTGTAGTTCCTATATTCCCAATAGGCTCTGCGCATTGGAACAATATATCCTGTAGTTTAGACGTAGGACTGAGGTCTACTAGGTCTCTACCGGCTATATTAGACTTAATTGTGAGTGCCAGCTAGCTCAGAGGTCACTCAAAACTTTCTCGAATAAACAAGAAGGGATTAGTTTCTGACAACCGCATAAAACATGACAACTTTGTTTCCCAAGAATAAGAAATCAAATCTCTAGAGTCGCAGAAACAATAGATAACTATTTCACTCAGTCAATCGTGCATGCTTAGTTTCACCAGAGTTGCTAGAGAAATAGAGAGATGGGCGTTTTCTATAAAAAGGTATTTAATGAACTGTCTTCTTTCTCAAGCATTGAAAATGAACTGCTACAATAGTAAAGCTTACTATGAAGTACAATGCACATAATAGGAACAGTTTCATAAAGTAGTACTGTAAAAGCATGATATAGTTTCTAAGCCATAAATTGCATAAAATGTATAAAATACATAAAATACATACAGTGATAAAAGGATGACTAAAATACTCAACTGGTGCTTCTAGAATACGCTTACCCCGGTGTACCGAACCTAAGTCTGGTAAGAGGGAGGGAGTATAAGAGGAGGAGTTTAAGTCTAGGAGTTCTCTGCCAGGAATCTGATTCCAATAATTCTCTAAGAGGTCTAATCAGCTCTGTACCTTTGTTCTAGAATGAAGGAGGTCTTGAATCTCGTTTTCTGGACTCGATTTCCCAGATACCTGCAAGGGTAGCCTGGAAAGACTGGAGCTGGATTGCTCGGCAGGAGAAATGACAGAGTCTCGCCGTGATTCTGCTGGAGGGTCAGCTTCCTTCGGCCCTTGCTGCTGCAGGGCGTCGGGCAAGGAGATAGTCAATCTGCTCCAAACCACAGTGTGTTTGTTTAGGCAAATCAAGGCATATTTATACTTTGAAGGTGCCGGGTTTGACGCATGTTTGGACTTAATACCATCACTCAAAGGCTCATTTCTTGGAAAACGCCGGGAGTTCTAAGAAAACTTAATATTCAAGCAGGGGGAAATCCCGAGCTGCTGAAGGCGGGTGTTTCCAAGAAAACGTTGCTAATTCTTGGAGCTTAGTGGAAGTATCCATGCCGTATTTGGGCTGTATGGTTTAGGCCAAATATGGTAATGATTTCTATGCCTATTTAAGGGAATGATAAAGTATACCTATATAAGGGCATGAATCGGGAAATTTATATTAGGGTCCGAGATTCATTTACAGCACCCACTCCACAGATATTAAGTTCAATAAAGCTAACCTAGCAAGCACTGAACATATCTATCACAATCCCACCACAATGCAAAGAATGCATTGGAACTGGGTAAGCAGAAAACATATTTTTACAGTACACAATATATTTAAGGGAAATATTTCCAAGCATACAGTCTTTTAGTCTAATTTATGCAATTTGAAAAGAATCATGAGATTACATTTATAAAAACGTCTCTTAAATACAGAAAAGTTGAGATAATTTCATAACATAACATGTCATAGCAATCTTTCTATTAATAGGGGTGAGGCCTAAATAGTTCTTTTAGTCAGTCTTCAAAAAATGACTTGTTCTCTAGGAATAGTTCTACTTTAAGCAGATTAGTCTGTGCCAAAAGTTTATTGTTTTGGAAAGAGAGAAAAACTACAATTTTGTTGTGAAAATAGAGTTCCAAATGTTAGAAGTCATTGTTTTGAAAAAATGAACGTCGAATTTCAGAGTTCAGAGAACACTGTGTGCATGACTCAAAAGTTATTCTCGGTGTCATGAGAAAACATCAAGTTGTCTAGGCTGGCAAAGAAATCGTCTACCACAGTAGGTGAAAGTGGAATCATTTGATCCAGCAGATCAAATGTGCATAGATGAGAAGCATTGCCGTCAGCGCTTTTTGCCGTGTTAGCAATGGTCATATCAGATGGTACCTGTGTGCCTGGTATTTCTCGTACCTCACCCTCAGTTATACTTACTGGTGAGATCTCAATGAATGCCGTCATCAGGATCTGTAGCCGTTGGGGGCAACACAATGCATGAGGCGTTACAAGGCCTATCAAGGCGTCGACATCAGATGGCAGGACTGATGGAAGTGTAAGACAAATGTCTAACACGCATTCCTCTCCGCAAAGCAGGCATCGTAGAACAGGTAAGATGCAATCTTGCCAGATTGGTCTGAACGATTGAAGCCATGTCGTATTCAGATCTCTTAAACGAGCCAAGCCGAGAATCTGTGTTATCCTCTCACGATACCTCTGGGCACGGACCGTCTGTTCCATGAGGTTCTGGGTATCGCCGGTTACTGGACTTGCCATATCGGAGCAGAAGAAATAAAAATAGTATTCCTGCTACGAGTCCAAAGATGAGAGGCAGGCCGCCGAACACAAAATGCAGGAAATTTGGGAAAATGCCGAGGACTGCTTCAAATGGTGCTAACAGTCCCAAAAAAAGTCTTAAATACATGTGCGATGCAACTGGTATCAGACATGTTTAAGATTTGACTTAATATTTCTGCGAAATGTACTGGGCAGTTTGTTGATAATAATGCATGTATCTCCGCAGATGTCCTTGCAACTTGCAGATCATATGTTTCTTTTGATGATGTCAGTGGCACAGATTTTTGCAAAAGAATAGACTTTAGTCTGCTTAAAGTATCAATTTGTATAGAAGAGATATTCAATGAAGGCCATATTGCCGTCTGACTGTGTAACTTGCGAGTTGGATACAATACTTGCATTCAACAAGTGACCATGGACGACACACTAACCAGATAAACATTTCCTGGCACCATTCTGCAGCAGCTGTGATCATTAAACATAATGTAACTGCCATTGGATAGCTGCCTGAAAACGGGTTCTATCCGTGTGGAGGGAGTACCGTGCAGGTGGCATGAAAGGTTATTCGCAGAACCGTTGCCAGCTCCGTGTAAATTAATACCCTGGCACAGAAGTGTACCACTTAGTGAATTTTTACAATATTTCCCACTAAGGAATACTTCTTTCCCCTTATTCCAACAACTGTGGGTATATGGTGAAGTCCATGTTCACTTCATGTATTCTTTACCCAACCTTTCATACAGGCCTTCTGGTATATGCTGTAGACAATACTAAAACTGGAAAATCGTTACTGTAATCATGATGGTGCCATGAATTATCCATTCTATTACAGGTTTTTCAGAAACTGTCAATGGTAATCTTTGCAGTTTTTCAATGCTCAGCACCGTATAGTCTGCTCCTCTTTGTGCCAAAGAGATTTGTTTGTCTGTAAGGTTAAACCCAGTAAACAATGCCGTTGTGTTGATAAGCCTCCATGGCACCTAGCCTGAACGCAGATTTTGCAACGTCCAGCCTAGCTGCAATATAGAACGTAATTGAGACTGGCCATGTTGTAACATTAGCAAGTCTTGTTCTATTACGTCAATTGCAGAGGATACAATGCAGTCCAATGAATATATTCTGGAGGACAGAGTAGTTAACCCATTGTCCACTACAGAGAGAGCTTTCTCCAAGTTAATACAATCAATTTCTCGTATTCTTTCTGCAGTTTCTAATTGTGTTATTTTCCAAGCCTCGTTGTACGCAGCATATATACCGGTGTATATGAAACATTTTTGCCATGGTTTGCGAGGTCCCAGTAAGAAATCTCGCAAATCATTGCTTTCTTTAAGTAAAGTCAAGTGTTGTTTAATTTCTGGCAGTGTAGAAGTTTTCAGCCATTCAAGGCATAGTTTCCCTACACTATATATTGTTACTATCCCTGGATGTTGTCTCTGGGAGTATCTTGGAAATGGACTGTTAAGAATTAAACCCTGTGTTTTATTCAGGAATCTATCTTGACAGTTATTGGTGTCTGTGGGCCAGATTAACAATTTTTTCCAATTAGGACTAGTTCTGTTAAATTTGAACACATATTGTACGTCTATCTTCCTTTCTGTAGTTGTGTTATTTTCAGGTATGGGCTTTGGTATAGACGGTTTATTTAACCACATCCGTGCGGTACGATTTACTGCACGGTGCTGAGCCCTAATTAAAATGGGCGTGGTCATGACGGAATGGTTCCGTCATGAGCACAGCTCAACCGATGCTCATGACGGAATCGTTCTGTCATGAGCATCGAAGGGGTTAAATCCTTTATTTTTGCTATGCCAAGACAAGAGGTCTGTTGCACAGTGTCATTTAAAAACATTATTTGTTCAGATATAATGCAGGCTCTGAATAACGCTTCTAGACCTTGCACCTTCCGTTCTTTTGTGCCCCAGACAGTTTTTGTCTCAATGTTGTCTTCCTAGAAGTTGTAACCCAATGTGGACAACTTAGCATAAAAGTTTGCAGAATAAATGTGTTTGGTGTTGGTCAACATTGTTTTCAATCCTGTTTTAGTTACATTTTTTTAAATAAAGCGTTTCTGGATCTGTAACATTAAACCCTGAGAAGTAAGGAAACATTTCATAAAATGTTTTAGAGCTGCCTTTTTGTGGTGTTGGACAATGTTCCCATTGATTATACATAAAAACATTTCTCGAGCTTGCAGATTTGTGCAAATAGTGATGACCAAAATGGTTAAAACAACACATTTGTTCATAGTCTGAAGAATCTTCTAAATATTCATGTTCAGTATATTTCGCAGACATTTCTAAATCTGACATCATATTATTAATTGTCTTAAAGTCCCAATCATGAGAGAATCTGCTGGGTGTTACAAAGTCTTTCAAAGAAACCTTGAACTGATGTGGAATCCTCAGCATCTCTACCGGGCCATAGATATCATAATCAGTTTCATCCCATACTATACCACCTGGTATAGGGATGCCTGGGATGTTTACTGATGACAGTTCTCTTTTCTCAACATGTGATATTTTGTGCTGTTTTAGGACCAAGTTGATTTTCTGACGTGCTGTGTCCATTGTACTGTATTTTCCATCTATCATTTGCCCCAGGCTTAAAACCAATATTAGCCAGAGGACGAGGAAAAATGCACCTAAACCAATCCAAAATTCAGTCCATGGTGAAACCAGACATATTTTTTCAAGTTCATGAAAAAGTTCTGTTGTTCTTTCTTTGAGAGATTTCTTTGTTGTTGTATCTTCAGGTTCACTTGGATCCTCAGAAAAGTTATCAAAGTTGATGAAATATCCAGATGCAGTTCTGTCAATTGTTTGAATGGCATTGGGGTTTGTTGAAATTGCTGGAACTGATTTCTCCTTTGTCATGTTAGTGTATTCAGGTGCTACATCATTGTAGACTGTTGTTTCTGATGGAACAGATATTTGGGTCTCAAGAGGCACGAGTTCCATTGCTTTGTGGCATAGTCCTTCTTTTCTTGCAGGTTAATCAAAGGTGATAAGTCTTTCAGTTTGAACCTCTTGGATTGTAGCAAGATTTGGCTGTCTGCTACATCTTGGGACTCCACTTGGCCTACTACTTATTATTGGCCCATGTGGTTTTACCAGGTCGATGAAAACGACTCTGTTCTCTTTTTTACCAGCAAGGGGCGGTAGTACTACTGATTTCGTTCCTTGGATGACTAAGACAGGTACTGCTTTTCTGTAAGAAGGCCCAAATTCCTTCTTTACTGCTATCTTTTCCCTAACTAGATCCCCAATCTTTGGAATCCAGACAGGTCTTGCTGGGACAGGTGGTTTATCTTCAGTGGCTGTTGACTTTTGTGTTGTGTTACTCAGGCTTCTTCTTGTTTAAGTCCTGTAAGACAGCCAAAGGATCTTTGACATCAAAGGGTTTTTGTTTTACCACTGAAATCTGACAATCGAGATACTCGATTATCATTCTAGTACCAAATAGTAGCTCATAAGGAGTGAATTCCCCAGAGAATTTCTTGGCAGGTTGTTAAGACTACGTTGGACACTTATTAAATGTTTGACCCACCCATCACCCGAACCTAATACCTTTGCTGTTATGGATTGCTTTATGTTATGGTTTTTTCTTTCCACTACCGCATTACCCTCAGGATGGAAGGGACTAGAGTACCGCAATGCAACACCCAAGCTGACCATTGCCTCCTTGTAAGCCCTAGAGCTAAATGCAGGACCCTGGTCAGAATGTAGCGTGCCTATTGCGTTTGTGCCGATAAAGACTCGCAAATCCTTTATAACAGTTCTGGCGTCAGCCGAGCGCTGGGGCCATAACCAAATAAATCTTGTGCAGGAATCCACTGCGACCATGATATATTTATAGTTGCCATCCCGTGTTAAGGGACCACAGTGGTCCTGATAAACAAACGCAAGTGGTTTATCTGAAATCAGAAGGGGCATTACTGCAGGACGTATCACCGAAGAGACTTTCATTTCCTGGCAGATTTCACGTTCCAGTACCTAGTCTCTAGTTTGTTTCCTCATGTGTGGCCACCAGTATCTCTGTTTTAATAATGATACCGTCGTGGAAACACCTGCGTGTGCAGAAGCAAGCCCTTCATGTACTGCAGCATTATTTGTCCTAACCTGTGTTCCATGTTTGGTATTGCCCTATCCCCCACTCCAGGGATTCGAGCAAAAGGAACATTGTTTGCATCAGTTATATATGAGTATTTTACTGGAAAGCCTTTTGGGAGTGTCTTACCGCTGTCTTTGATTGAAGCAGTGACGGCTTGCATTATTTTGCTGTCTATTTTTATTTTTGACCTGGTGATAGCAGCTACGGAAGCCGTTTGCACAGCAGGCTTCGCGGCTTCATCAGCCAATGAATTCCCTGCAATGTGATCGCCATCACGCTGATGACTCAGTGTATGTATCATGTGAGTCTTTTGTAGTTCTTTCTGCAAAAGAACTACTTGTTCCCAAAGCAACTTATGTTTGATTGAGCCACCTTTAGCGTCTTTGAATCTGTTTTGAACCCAGTTATGCAGATACTCATTGTAAGATTGGATGCAGTAATACGAATCGCACACTATAAGTGTGGGGAAATTTGCGATCAGTATTTTCAAGCGCCATCTTGAAAGCCTGTAGTTCAGCTCACTGAGCTGTACAGTCTCCGAGTGATTGAGTTTTTGTGTCCACAGGTCTAAATTTGCCTTCGCGCCAGCGACCTTTAACAATCGCGCACGCAGCACTATAGGCTTGTTTACCCCCAATTACGGGCTGTGCTGATCCATCTGTATATATTATACAGCCATAATGTTCAAGAGGAAGAATTTCGGTCGGCAGAGGACATTTGTGTTCATATTGGAGAAATTCTTGTGTCTTTAGACTAGGGTAAAAAAAGTATTGAACGTCTGTTGCAGCAAGAGAGTTAACCCATTGTATCCATCTCGGATATAGAGATTTTGAATTAGGAATGCTAGCTCTTGTCACTGCCTCTAAGGCAGGTACAAGGGTAATGATCATTATGCGTTTACCCTGCGCGAGAGCTCTCTCTTTTGCTACAGCAGTTTGAACCGCTTTCAGAATTTTCTCTGTAGAAGTGAACTTAATTTCTGCTTGTGTGTACAAATGTGATTTGTAAGCTATGGGTACCGTTTCTCCTTCATTAAAGGTTAGGTACGTAAATACGCATCTTCCTGGGATGATTCGGATTACAAGGTTACGCACATTTTCGCATGTGTCTAGTTTAGTTTTTGCTAACATGTCTGTTTGTGAACGCAAAATTCCTGTGTGTGTTCAAGTCCAATGTGCTGGTTTAAAATCAGGTTTGATTATTTCGTAGAGAGGTTTAACCCTCTCTGCGTAATTAAGAACGTAAGTTCTTCTAAAATTCAGGAAACCTAGAATTGATTGTAAGTTTTTCAGCGTTTTTGGTGGTTGGAGCAGCGCACATTTCTCTAGAAAGTTTGCTGCTAGGCTTTTGCCTTCACTTGACAATTCATATCCCAAGAATATGATATTGAGGTGGGAAATTCTTGATTTTTTAAAATTTAATTTATACCCCTCAGAAGCGAACCCAAGTATTATGGTGTTCACTCCAAGTCGTCATTCGTAAGATAGATGTCATCAACATAAGATAATGCCACATCATCGTATGTTTGGAGTAACTTTGTTACTCTTGCTGAAAATAACCCTGGGCTATTCTTGAATCCTGGGGGAGACGACAAAATTGTCGCTGTGTCCCCAAAATTGAGAAAGCGGTCAAATGCCTACTTTCTGGTGCAATATTTTGACAGAAAAATTCATTTGAAATATCTAGTGTCGTTTTATATTTTTTGCGCACGATGTTATTCATCAGTGCTGCACTGTGTGAGTTCTGTACTGCAAATGTTTTGCAAAAAGAGTTTAAGTGTCTGTAATCTAATACTAGGCAATACGAATTGTCTGGTTTGGATACAGGAAACAAAGGATTGTTCATAGAGGAGGTGCATGTTTCAATCACCCCTTGGTATTCAAGTTGATTTAAAATCTCCCTGACATATTTTTTAGCGTCTTGCTTAACTGGGTACTGCCTTTGTGCAGTGGGCTGGTTTTTTAACTGGATTTTATGGTGAGGAGAATCCTCATCCCATCCTGCGTGATTTTTATATAATGCTGGAGCTAGGGGTACTGCCCATTTTCTGGCATATGGATATTTTTTATGAATTGGAATGTGATTAGAGGAGGCTGGCAAAATTATATCTTCGCCATGTGGGCACTCCCTGACAAATTCAGGTGGCCAGTCTTGTTCAGCTAGAAGAATGTCATAGCCCTTAGAGAGTTTCTCCCAAGAGAGTGCTCTTATTTTTCTAGTTATGTCCCCCTCCATCCGGAGTGTTACTTCATATAACTTATGAGGTATACTAACCCTGGTGTCTGCAGTTTCAACCTGAATGCATTCATTCAAGTCCACTGTCTCCAGTGTAGTTCCTATATTCCCAATAGGCTCTGCGCATTGGAATAATATATCCTGTAGTTTAGACGTAGGACTGAGGTCTACTAGGTCTGTACCGGCTATATTAGACTTAATTGTGAGTGCCAGCTAGCTCAGAGGTCACTAGAAACTTTCTTGAATAAACAAAAAGGGATTAGTTTCTGAAAACCGCAACATGACAACTTTGTTTCCCAAGAATAAGAAATAAAATCTCTAGAGTCGCAGAAACAATAGATAACTATTGCAAGAGAAATAGAGAGACAGGTGTTTTCAATAAGAAGGTATTTATTGAACAGTTTTCTTTCTCAAGCATTGAAAATGAACTGCTACAATAGTAAAGCTTACTATGAAGTACAATGCATATAATACGAACAGTATTATAAAGTAGTACTGTAAAAGCATGATATGGTTTCTAAGCCATAAAGTGCATAAAATGTATAAAATACATAAAATACAAACTGTGATAAAAGGATGACTAAAATACTCAACTGGTGCTTCTAGAATATGCCTACCCCGGTGTACCTAACCTAAGTCTGGTAAGAGGGAGGGAGTATAAGAGGAGGAGTTTAAGTCTAGGAGTTATCTGCCAGGAATCTTATTCCAATAATTCTCTAAGAGGTCTAATCAGCTTCATACCTTTGTTCTAGAATCAAGGAGGTCTTGTATCTCGTTCTCGGGACTCGATTTCCCAGATACCCACACGGGTAGCCTGGAAACACTGGAGCTGGATTTCTCGGCAGGAGAAATGACAGAGTCTCGCAGTGATTCTGCTGGAGGGTCTGCTTCCTGCGGCACTTGCTGCTGCAGGGCATCGGGCAAGTAGGTAGTCGATCTGCTCCAAATCATCGTGTGTTTGTTTAGGCAAATCAAGGCATATTTATACTTTGAAGGTGCCGAGTTTGATGCATGTTTGGACTTAAAAGCATCACTCAAAGGCTCATTACTTGGAAAACGCCGGGAGTTCTAAGAGAACTTAATATTCAAGCACGGGTAAGTCCCGAGCTGCTGAAGGCGGGTTTTTCCAAGAAAACGTTGTTAATTCTTGGAGCTTAGGGGAAGTATCCATGACATATTTGGGCTGTATGGTTTAGGCCAAATATGGCAATGATTTCTATGCCTATATAAGGGAATGATAAAGTATACCTATATAAGGGCATGAATCGGGAAATTTAAACTAGGGTCCGAGATTCATTTACAACACTACAGCTGAATTCTTTCACACAAAATATTATGCCGTGGACATCAATTGTTTCAAAAGTGGTCTTTTAATCCAAAAGGCTTGACAAAACTCTACACTCTATCCGTTTCGGGGTAAGCCCCTTGTTCACGAGTATACGTGACAGTTTCGGAATTGTTTAAAAATACAAATAATGTGGTCTTCACTGGCTTCTGCTACTTTACTGTGTTCTCCGAGGGATTGGAGGGACCAGAGCCCACCTCTGCATTCAGGAGGAGATGTGGCGATGTTGAGGTTATTAACCTCACGCTGGGCAAGATGGATTGCCATTCCTGCCCCCGCCGAAAGTACTTCCGAACTTGGGGGTTGATGCTTGGGGACCTGAGGAGGCGCAGAAATTAAATTACAAACACAGGAGATTGGTGTTTTTAGCATCACAGATTGTCCTGCACAAGCCCACATAACCACATGGCATGACAAACACCCTGCACTACCTACCTGGATTTGAAATACCTCGTGACCTGTTTAGGTGAACCATCACATATGGGGTGGAGCGGGCTATGACCAATAAGCATTGTGGGGGACTTACATATAGTGTTGTTTCTTTAGTGCCTCCTGAACACATTTGGTGCTGACGAAGGCCGACTCGGCCGAAAATGCATTCGCCGTTGTAAAGCTTGAATAAATGTGCCTCCTTGGTTTTTCGCCTCTGCTCTTTCTTCTGGAGGAGTTTTCTGTCGATATATATATATATATAAATATATATTACCTACTGTCGGTCGCCAGTAGGTAGTTATAGTTAGGATTATTTTCAATAGGAAAATCGCAACATTCTATTGGGAATAACGTTGGCGCCGGTTGAGGAATCTGCCTGAAAATGTCTTCAAGTTTGCCTCACAGCGCTCCTGTCCTTCCCTGAAGGTTTGGGGGGTATTCGTCAAGCGGGGGCCGAGATAAAAGGGGGGTCCCAAAATGTGTTTTCCCCATGTTAATTTCCATAGGGCGGTCGACCTCACTTTTAGCCCGAACGGCTGAATGGATTTCCACCAAACTTGGCAAAATTGTAGGGACTGGTAGCCCGATGTGCCTTTGCCATGTCTCAAGATATGTGCTCCAGTGGATTTTGAGTAATTTAGGTTCAAATAAATATATATATCTATAAGCGCGCCCCGGTACGCGCACCGGGGCGCTAACCAGCACGGTAGGCGAGTTCACGCGCGGAAACCTGATTGGCTCTCGGGTATCTGTCAACATTCCAAACAGTCCAGGGCGGCCGCCATCTTGTGTCTCGGTAGGATCGAGACACAAGAGGTGGCAAAAACAAAGTAGGAAATGACCATAAGGGGCCAGAGTAGACCCCCCCTGACCCCCTAGGTTTGATGTGGGGGCCATTTGCGCGGGGGAGCTCCTGGTACGCGCACCGTGGAGCGTACCGGGGAGCGTACCATGGGGAAAAAGAATGATAGAGTTTTAAAAAAATTTAGCCTTTTTTATAATTTGGAGGTAGTTCTAAAAAGAACAGTTTTTTTTCTTCTTTTTGTTGTTTTATATTTTTTTAGTGTTTTTTTGAACATTTTGTACTTTTTTTGGCTTTTATGAACTATTTAATTTTTTTTTTATTTTTATGGGGAGAAACATAAAACAGGGAATTGAAAACGGCTCAACTGGAGCAAAAAAAAAACAGGAAAAAATTATGGATTTTTGGGGCATTTGTGGTTGTCACCAGCACGGTTGATGAGCGTTATGCTTTGCTCACCATAGGTGATGGTCTTACCACAAAAAATACAAGTGATCTTGTATTGCCCAAACTTTGGTTGAATGTTTGGGACCATCTCCCTTGTCTCTGGTCCCGATGGAGTGGGTTGCTTTCTTTTGGAGGTGCTGGGTGAAGATTGGTGAGGGTTACTGGCCAGTTCTATCACCTCTGTGGCAGCATAGTTGTTGGGATGCTTGCGCTGCATGTGCCGAATCATGGTGTTATTGCCAAAAGAATATTTCTTATTAGGGTTCCCCCTTGAAAGTTCAATGCCACAGATTTGGCAAGTCACCTTTGGCGCATTCACTTTCTTCTTGCCCTCTGGGATGGAAAAAAACTCCCATACAATGTGCTGCTTTGGCCTATTTGGGGTATTGTCTTCTGGCAGCCACCTCTTTCCCTCGTCCTCCTCCTCCTCCTCCTCTTCTTCTTGACCACCAATGTGATATTGTGGTGGTCCTCTTGGTGGTGGTGGTGCAGATGCTCCAGCTGCTGCTGCTACTGTAGCCATTTTAAAGTACAAAATATTACTCAAAGGTCTCCAAACATGTCTTCCTCAGTCAAAGGACAAAGTCAGAATAAGGAAAAAAGGTGGGGGCTTTCATCATTTGGAAAAAAAAAACTGTCCTGAGCCAATGAAAAGTGTTATTTTCAGGTCACATGACCCGGGCTTTCATCATTTGGAAACCAAAACTGTTCTGCACCAATAAAAAGTGTTACGTGACTCCAAGCAAAAAATAAGTAATATTTTTCAAATATACATCAAGCTTTTGTGTTTAGATCTTAGGTGGCTCTAAAAAAAGCCCTTGTGTTTATTGAGAGATTTTGGTACCTATAAGTAAGTACACCTATGCAGAGTCTAAAGTTGATGAGGAAGACTCTGTTACCCTCATCTGTAAAATGTACCCCATCTTTACCTGATTGCAGCCGAGTAGGGGCTGATTGGGGCCACCATTTTGGGTGAGGAAAGGGTGGAAGAGCTAGCATACTAGCGCTAAGCCCCTCATGCCCTCCCGCCCTTTACAAGATAAAATGGCACCCTCATACAGGAGGCGCAGTGGACGGGCGCAGCGGGGGCGCCAAAGGCGTGCCAAAGGCAAGCCCGTCTGCGCCCGTCCGCGACAGGCCGGGACCAGGGGCCACACCCCATGTCCAATTACCCACAGAAGATACTAGCCGCACTACCTCGTGCTCCAGCACTGAGCTTAGCAGTCTTAACAACTTAGGGGTAAGAAAGACCACACATTGTGCTCGATTGGGACCACATGATACTATGGGCCCTTTCTGTTGTCGGAATTGTCAATGGGGAAGTGACACAGGGACAGAAGTCTGCTTAACAAACACCCCAACTCCGGCCCTTAAATGCATTTACCTCAATGCCAGATCCCTACCCAAGCATGCGACAGAGCTGTGGGACCTATTGACTGAATCTAAACCAGACTTGGTTTTTATAACTGAGACCTGGCTTGATACCCATAGCACCCCAGATATCGCGACAGCCCTTCCAGCGGAATATAAAATACTCAATCTGAATAGAGCGAAGAAAAGAGGTGGAGGGGTAGCCCTGCTATTTAGGGAATCCCTCACCTGTAGACAAGAACCGATCACACAGTCCAACAGCCATGAAGCAATGGCATTCTCAGTATCTATAAACACCAACATTTTATTTGGGGAGTGATAGTTTATAACCCCCCTGCCAGCACATTAGACTTTAGTGCCCAACTCTTTACCCAAATTCTGCCGGTCTGTCTTAAGAACAAGAATATTTTAGTGATAGGGGATTTTAACATACACTTTGATAGCAGCAACAACCCATTAACCAAACAGCTAGTGGAGGACATGGATATTCTTCAGCTGACACAAATAATTAATCAGCCAACGCATAGTGCTGGACATATTTTAGATCTCATCTTTTCCAATATAGGAGCCTTTGACATTAATGTGATTAAACCAATTATATGGACTGACCACTCTATGATTGTGTTCACTATTAAAGTACCTACCAAACATTCTAAATCCTTGCCCCCAGCAGCAGCATCAGCTAGGAGCTGGAAAAAAATTTCTGTGGAAAAATTCCAGAATCATTTTACACATGTATCCATAGGAAACACCAATATTAATGATGAAATAGCAGAGCTCCAGAATAATATCAAGAGTGCGCTGGAACACTGCTCAGCTCCACTCTCTAAACATAAACGGAGAGGCACAGTCTCAGAGAAGTGGTATGGACCTGAATTAAAATCTTTAAAAAGGAAATGTACATCTTGCGAACACAATTGAAGGCTCAATAAAACCCTAGAAACGAAAGCCATATACAAAGAGGACCTTGCGCTTTATAATAAAGCTATTAGGAAAGCAAAGAAAGATTATTTCTCACGGAGGATAACAGAAAGCAAAAAATCATCGAAAGAACTATTTAAAATAGTCAAAGAGCCATGCAGCCCGGCTAATCTATCACTGGATCTTACTCCCTCGCAAGAAGGCTGTAACAAAATTAATGAATACTTCTGTGAAAAAATCGATACGATCTATGCCTCTTTTTCCAACACCCAATCAAAGCAACTACAACCCCGTGTAACATCTCCAGTTCTGGCTAGCTGTCCTAGATTCGGCCCTTTCTCAGAGGAGGAAGTGGGCAAACCTATGTTGGAAGTAAAATCAGGCTCCCCGCCGGACCCATGCCCACATCATATCTTCTCACGGCTAACACCAATAATTTGCCGAGTTGTAACCAAAGTCTTTAATCATTCATTGAATTCTAATGAATTCCCGAAGTCTTGGAAAAGCGCCATAGTTACTCACTTAGTAAAAAAGGTAGGGTCTGATATTCACCACCCGGCAAACTATCGGCCTATTTCCCAACTTCCTTATTTATCTAAGGTGATGGAGAAATTGGTCAACAGGCAGCTTTCCAATTTCTTAGAGACCAATGACTTATTAGACAGTTTCCAAACAGGGTTCCGGCCCAATAACTGCACCGAGACAACACTCTTGGCAGTGTCGGACAATATCAGAATTAAGGTAGATCAGGGAAAGACAGTCGCCTTGATTTTATTAGACCTCTCAGCGGCATTTGATACCGTCCCACACCACCGACTCCTGGAAATCCTTGTAGCCAAGGGTATCCGGGAAAAGGCATTAGGGTGGCTGCAGTCTTTCATGCAAGACAGAACACAGTCAGTACGGATGGGTGATTTTGTTTCCCCTCCCCGGAACATCAAGTATGGGGTCCCACAAGGGGCCTCATTGAGTCCAACCCTATTTAATGTGTTTGTCTCATCACTTGCCAAAATAGGGAGAAAGTGGGAATGGCGGACTATCTGTTCGCGAAACTACAAGTCGTACAGAACGCTGCAGCAAAGGCAATTTGCAATAAAAGAAAGTACGACCCTGCCAAAAGCTGCCTGCGTGAGCTTCGCTGGCTACCAATGAAACAGAGAGCTATCTTCAAGCTAATGTGCATAACGCATAGAGCATTGCACAATACAGGCCCTTGCATCCTAAAAAATAGAATCAGATTCTATGGATTCTATGCTCCTATGAGGAACCTGCGTTCCCGTACGGCTGCTAGAGCAAGTAACACCCGTGTGAAAACAGCTAGGATGGGTGGACGGGCGTTCTCCCACCTGGCTCCAAACAACTGGAACAAGCTGCCGCAGGAACTCAGACTAACAGACTGTTATTTGTCCTTTAGGAAGCAATTAAAACATTTCTTTTCCCCAAATCGGACTAAACTTAATCTTCACTCTGTTATCTGTCAACCACTCACTACTGTCAGGACAGGGCCATGATATCCCATTGGGGATGATTGTTTGCGCTTTATAAATACCATTGACATTGATATTGACATCTCTCCTATAGGTGCAATCCATACTTGAACGCAGATTGTTGTGGTAAATGGACCCCCATCCTATAATCTCGGAGATAAGCAGAAACAGCTTTATTGACATGTTTACTAGCTTTCTCAATCTGTGGACAAAATTGATTGGACCAGTTCCATTTCTGTCTTTGGCATATGTTAGAATAGACAAAGGCAGTTTGGGGGAAAAGTGACATAAATTCTCCAAAGGTGTCCTTCATAAGCATTTCCAGACCTACCCCAGTCAAAGTGCCTAGGTCATTGCCACCACAGCGCACAATCATGAGGTCAGGGTATTGGAGATGCAAAAAGAATTTAACCAGTGGCATCAATTGGGGCCACTTTAACCCTCTCTGTCCAATCCATTTAATGTCTACATTTGGCAAAGCGAGGTCTTTGTCAACCCCTCTGTTTTCTGCATACCTTTGGCTCCAGAAAATATATCTGTGTCCCAGAATGCACACCCTAAGCATCTTGAAGGGAGGTCTGGATGCACTCAGAGGGTGTCTGTATGTCAAATGGACAGTTTGAAAACTAGGATTTTTCTAAAATGGTGGATAAGATGCAGTTTAATAAAAAAGAGAAATGATTGGCTGTTTGAGAACTTTATAGACTGAAAAATAGGGTTCATGTTTCTGTGTTTTAAAAGCATGTTTCTTAGTGGTTAATGAAAACTGTTTGAAAGGAACATTACATAAGATAAACTGATATTTTGAAAAGTCAAGCACACTTGCTGTTTGGATTTGCAACAATGTGTGCTGAACTTGTGACCTGTGTGTTCAGTTGAGTGTTCCATGAACTGTCACTATGGTAACAGGCTTTGAGCAGAATGGGGGTAGGGTTGAAAGGTATGTATATTTGAAAGGGTTGTAATGAAAGACCTACATTTCCTGTTGTCAAGTTTTAGTAATATTAGAAGCCAGTCATTGCTTATGCATTTGCAGAATGAGTCAGGCATTCACACTAGAGTGCAGAAGTGAAATATGTAGAATGTATGCAGTCACCTTACTCCTTCCAGACTAGTGAGTCTGTTTCGCTAAAGTCCAAGGAATAGTGTTGCTTGTCTAGAATCGCACTGTGAGTCTGTGTGCATTTGGGCAACCATTGTGACAGAAGCAATTGATTACTTCATGTCTTTACTGACACATAACTGCTTAAAAACCAATCCCTCCCCTTGCATTTCTCTAGTGACCCATTTAGCACCATGTACTAATCCATTCACTGCGCCAAAACCCAACCACTTATAAATTCACCCATGCAATCTCCTTGCAGTACTCTAATCATTCAGTCGGTACCCAAGTTTTCATGCAGTAATCCAGGCCTTACAACATGGAGTGCTACAAACCTCTGTCCAGTGTGCATGCAATCCTTTTATCACCTATACACTTATCTTACACACCTTTGTTTCCCCATGTAGTATCCATACTCTCCTGCAAAGTCTTTATCACTCTCTTTGCACTCCTCCAGTGACCCATTCAGCACCATGTACTAATCCATTCACTGTGTCAAAACCCAACCGCTTATTAATTTATGTTGAACTCACTTTGCAGTACTCAAATTACTCTAGTTAAAAGACATATACTTAAGGATTGGCCAAGCCACTAACCCTAGTACAAGTCAATTTCTTTATATACTAAACACACAAACTTGCAAGAAGCTACAAAGTATTAAT
This sequence comes from Lissotriton vulgaris, assembly GCF_964263255.1. Taxonomy (NCBI): domain Eukaryota; kingdom Metazoa; phylum Chordata; class Amphibia; order Caudata; family Salamandridae; genus Lissotriton; species Lissotriton vulgaris. The sequence goes on from NC_141687.1 coordinate 730,700,105, forward strand.
ACACTCTTCAAAATACCCATTTAATACCTATGTAGTGTTGGAATCCCTCAGTCATAGGATCCCATGTGATCTGAAAAAAAAGATTGGATTGGTTCATAACACTGCCCACTGTCCCAATTGAAGGACTGTAAGCATTTCAATCATTCTTCTTTGAGCATCTTTGGAGAGATATCTTCGTGATTATTTCCTGTCACTCTCATGCAATTTTTCAATCAACTAGCAATATGTTCTTATTGTAACAGTCTGCTAATACCAAAGCTCTTATGGGGTAAATTTACAAGCATTGTGTACCAACAATATGTCACTTTTTGTAACATAGTGATGGCGCAAGACACTCTTTCATATTTACAAGGAGAGGAAAAGGCACTCTGTTTAGCTTTTCTTCTCCATGTAAATACAACCTCATCATACACACCACTTTGCTTCGAAGGGGCGTTCCATTGGTGTTGATGTGGGTGTTTGCACACAACACTCATAGAACAAGACACATTTCCAGGTTTATCACAAATCATAGATCTGGAGATGTGTGTGAATGCTGCATCATCCTCCAGTTGGTGCAGCAAGGCACAACAAGGAGAATTGTTTTCATTTTTCATTTTTCATCTTTCAATATATGCATACAGCATACATTGAAGGAAAAAAATGCCTTCTCTGATTGTTTTTATGCAGGAAGGTGTGTCTTCCTGCACAAAAACAAACTCTGCAAAACACAGATATCCTTGCACCATGGTGCAAGGGTGCATGTTTCACCGCATGGCTGCAGTTTAAGGAGCAGTGCAGAGGGAAGCAAAGACTTGCAACATATGTATGTACATATGTTACATCCCAGTACCACAGCATACTGCAGCTAAAGAGCTTACAGTGTTGTGTTTCTATCTAGTACCCTAAATCGATCTTCCCGATTCATGCCCTTATGTGGTTATAATTAATATTATCCTTATAGAGGCATAAGAATCATATCCATATTCAGTAATAGCCCATGCAGTCCAAAGCACAGCACGGCTACTCCCATCGACTCCTAGAAAGAACAACGCGTTCTTTAAACAAACCAAGCCTCCAGCAGCCCGGGAAAACCCCTGCTTTTGTTTTGATTTGAACAAGAACTCCTGGAGTCCAGAAAGAACTGTTAGTTCTTAGTGACGTCCTATGTCCAACCTTACGTCAAACCCGGCACCTTTCAGGTATAAATATACCAACAGTTGCCTTAAGCAGAAACGGTGGTTTGGAGCAGAGCGGCTATCTACTTGCCTGAGAGCCCAGCTGATGCGAGAGCCCACGGAAGCCGCCCCTCCCCCTTGACGCGCTGGAGAAGCTGCTTTTTCTCAGGCCGAGAAAATCCAGCCCCGGTGTTCCCGAGTCACCCTTGCGGGTTGCTGGTAGATCGAGTACTGAAGAAATTGACAGAACTGCATCTGGCTACTTCATCAATTTCGACGACTTTTCTGAAGATCCGAGCGAGAATGAAGAAACGCCTGAAACAAAAACTTTCAAAGACAAAGTAATTGAACTTTCTCTCCAACTAAAAGAAACATATCTGATTTCACCATTAATTGAATTTTGGATTGTGTTAGGTGTACTTACTCTCCTGCTTTGGCTCATCATTGTTCTATGTTTGGGAAAATTCATTAATGGAAAATATAGTACAATGGACACAGCAAGTCAGAACAACAACTTGGTCCTAAAGCCTGACACATCCTCCCACATCGAGAAAAGAGAACTGTCATCAGTAAACATCTCAGCCAATCCAATATCCGGTGGGGTAGCATGGGACAGAACTGATTATGACATTTTTGGCCCGGTTGAGCTCTTGAAATATCCACACCAGTTCAAGGTTTCATTAAGTGACTTTGTGACACCAAGTACTTTCTCTGATGATTGGGACTTTGAAAACATTAATAATATGATGTCAGATTTAGTAATGTCAGCCAAATTTACAGAACATTATTATTTACAGGGTTCATCGAATAATGAAGATTTATACTGTTATAATCATTTTGGTGATCACTATTTGCATTAAACTGCACAGCCTAGAAATGTTTTATCTTATAACCAATGAGAACACTGTCCTACACCGCCAAAAGGCAGCTCGAAAACATTTTATGAGAAATTCCAGTACTTCTCATGGTTTAACAACAGTGATCCAGAAACATTTTATTTTAAAATGTTAACTAGGACAGGAATGAAAACAATGTTGACAAACACTAAATTGATTAATTCTGAAACATTTTATGATAAAATGTCTACATTTGGTTTCAAATTTTGGAAAAACAACATTGAAACAAAAACAATCTGGGGTTCCAAAGATTGGCAAGTACAAGGCCTAGAAGCCTGCATGATCCCAGAACAAATGATATTCTTGAATGACACAATTCAACAAACTACTTGTCTTGGCCTAGCTAAGATAAAAGACTTAAATACACCGTCTATTCCGAAAGACATAACTGATAGTGATAGCACTACAGATATGGAGATAGAGGTATCCCATATTTTACACCAAAACAGAACACATCCTGATTGGAAAAAGTGGTTGATCTGGCCAACAGACACAAATACCTGTCAAGATAGATTCCTGAACAAAACACAGGGGTTCAAAATGACCAGGCCAGATCCAAGATACTCCCAGAGACAACATCCAGGGATAGTTACAACATACAGTGTAGGGAAACTATGCCTTGAGTGGCTGAAGAAATCCACACTGGCTGAAATTAAGCAACACTTGACTTTACTTAAAGACGGTGCTGACTTGCGTGATTTCTTACTGGGACCACACAAACAGCGTCAAAAATGTTTCATAGCGGCCGGTATATACACTGCATACAACGAAGCTTGGAAAGTAATGCAAATTGAAACAGCAGAAAAAATACGAGAAATTGATCGTATAAATTTGGAAAATTCACTTTCTGTGGTGGACAATGGGTTAACGACTCTGTCCTCCAGAATATATTCACTGGACAGCATTGTATCATCTGTTATTCATATAATAGAGCAGGACTTACTAATGTTACAACATGGTCAGTTTCAATTACGTTCTATTGTACAGCTTAGTTGGACGTTGCAAAATCTGCGTTCAGGCTACGTACCACGGCGTTTAATCAATACAACGTCATTTTTCGGTATCCCTAACCTTACTGATAAACAAATCAGTTTGGCACAAAAAGGAGCAGACTATACGATTCTGAGCATTGAAAAACTTGAGAGATTACCATTGACAATGTCAGAGAGACCTGCCATTGAATGGATAATACACGGAACAATTTCAATTCCGATAACAACTTTCCAGTTTAAATACTGCCAAGAGTATATACCTGCGGGCCAGTATGAAAGGTTGGGTAAAGAATACATCAAATCAACCTGGGATTTACCTTATACACACAGATGTTATAGTGAAGGGAAAAAGGAGGTATTCCTTAGTGGTAACAATTGTAAAAAATCACTAAGCGGTACAATTCTGTGTCAAGGTTTTAACTTGCATGGAGCCTGCGAAGTGTCTTCAAATAACCTTTCATGTCACCTGCATGGCACGCCTGCAAAACAGATAGAGCCATTTTTTAGACAACTTTGTAACAGGAGTTACGTTTTAATAAGTGACCACAGCTGTTGTGGAATGGTGCCAGGGAAAGCCTATCACGTGACCTTAACTTCCAGGGTCGTTTGCTGTATGCAAGTATTGTATCCACACATCAATCCAGATATGGGGGCTGCGTTATGGCCTTCTTTGAACATCTCTTCTATTCGAATTGATACTTTAAGCAGAATGAAGTCTATTCTGTTACAGACAACTGTGCCTTTAACGTCATCCAAAGAAACGTATGATCTGCAAGTGGCAAGGACATCGGCAGGGATACATTCTCTTTTATCGACAAATTGCCCCGTGCATTTCGTAGAAATGTTAAGCCAAATCTTAAACATGCCTGATACCAGTGGCATCGCACATGTATTTAAGACAGTTTTTTCGGGACTGTTAGCACCCTTTGAAACAGTTCTGGGCATCTTCCCGAATTTTGTCCATTCTGTCTTTAGCGGCCTACCCTTAATCTTGGGACTCGTGGCAGGAATTTTATTTTTGTTCCTTCTGCTCCGCTATGGCAAGCCAATCCACAGACAAGACTTCAGCAACGATGGAAGAAACGATCCTAGCAATACGATACCGAGACCGTATCACTAAGGTCCTCGGATTGGCACGGCTAAGAGATCTAAGTACAACCTGGTTTCTTTCATTCAGACCAATCTGGCAGGATTGCATCTTACCTGTGCTTCGATGTCTGCTATGTGGAGAAGAATGCGTGTTGGACGTCTGTCTTACACCACCATCAGCAGTACCAATGGATATCGATACTTTGCTAGGTCCTGTAACGACTCATGCATCATGTTGTCCCCAGCGGCTACCTATTCTGATGACGGCATTCGTTAAGACTTCACCACTACGAGTAGGTGGCGGTGAGGTACGAGAGGAAAGCAGCACCAAACAGGTACAACCTTCGGTGAGCATTGCTGATCCAAACATTGAAGATAGCAATCACGCACAGAATTGCACAGTTGCAGTATTTTCAAACTTGGTCGAACTTTCACCTGATGTTGTAGACCAATTTTTTGCGAGTCTGTCTGATGTGATGTTCTCTCCTAACAACGAGAATAACATTTAAAAACAATTATCACACAGCGTTCCCTGAACTCTGAATTCGGCCTTCAGTTTTGATAAACAAAGCTACTGAAAACATTTGGAACTATTTTTTCCCCTGAAAGCGAAATTATTTTTTCCATTTTTCCAAAATATTTACCTTTTTTTTTTGGCACATGGTACTCTGCTTAAAGTAGAACTATTCTTAGAGAACAGAGCTTCTATTTTTAGGATACTAGAAACAATATTTTACCTCAGCCTCTAGCACATATACAACATTTTGTATAAATTAACCCTGGGCGTAGCACTTCGCTACGCCCACGGAGTGGACGTAGTGTTGACTACTTCGCCATTTGTGAAGTAGGCGTAGCAGGCAACACTACGCCCACCCCGCTGGTGTAGCGAAGTTGCCCGCCAGTTGCCCGCCACCCGCCTCCCTCCCGCCCTCCCTAAATACTTAAATTGCATTTTATAAAATGATTAAAAACCACTTACCTTGTCCGCCGCGTCCCAGGGCTCCCTCTCGTCATCGCGCGATTTTCGCCTCCATCTTTGATAGTAATGCGCATGCACGGCTTCCCACGCATGCCCATTTCTCGCAAGAAATGCGCATGCGCGGGCGATGACGAGAGGGAGCCCCGGGGACGCAGCGGACAAGGTAAGTGGTTTTTAATCATTTTATAAAATGCAATTTAAGTATTTAGGGAGGGCGGGAGGGAGGTGGGTGGCGCGTAGTGGGGCTACGCGAAGTGGGTAGGTGGACGTAGTGTCTCGCACACTTTGCGTATTTTCGCGAAGCCCCACTACGCCCACTACACCCACCCTTAGTATAAATATGTGATGGAATGGTCTTGACCTTCTTTTCTGTATTCAGAGCCATTTCATGTATAATTTTCGCAGTTCATTCAGCTGATATATATATGCATTTAACTGAATGATGACACTGCTTGAAAAACGTACAGTACCAACACTCATTTTTTGTGTATTTACCATATACCATTTCAAATGCGAAGTATGTATTTTGGGGTGTATTGGAAAACACACATGCATCGTTATATGTTTACTATGGCTTAGTTTTTTAGTAATGATGGACATTAATCCGTGGAGAGGGAGTTGTGTTTCTATCTAGGACCTTAATTCGATATTCCCAATTCATGCCCTTATGTGGTTATAATTAATAATATGCTTATAGAGGCATAAGAATCATATCCATATTCAGTAATAGCCCGTGCAGTCAAAAACACAGCACGGCTACTCCCATCGACTCCTAGAAAGCACAACGCGTTCTTTGAACAAACCAACCCTCCAGCAGCCCGGGAAAACCCCTGCTTTTGTTTTGATTTTAACAAGAACTCCTGGAGTCCAGAAAGAACTGTTAGTTCTTAGTGACGTCTTATGTCCAACCTTACGTCAAACCCGGCACCTTTCAGGTATAAATATACCAACAGTTGCCTTAAGCAGACACGGTGGTTTGGAGCAGAGCGGCTTTCTACTTGCCCGAGAGCCCAGCTGATGTGAGAGTCCACGGAAGCCGCCCCTCCCCTTTGACGGGCTGGAGAAGCTGCTTTTTCTCACGCCGAGAAAATCCAGCTCCGGTGTTCCCGAGTCACCCTTGCGGGTTGCTGGGAGATCGAGTCCTGAAGAAAGAGATACCAGACCTCCCACATTCTATTACCAAGGTACGGAGCTGACTAAACCCTTAAGAGAATTCTTGATTCAGATTCTTGGCAAAACCAACTTAACCGCATCTCTGCGGCGGCTTTTCCCGCTGTGTGCTGCATTTTTAAAATTACCGCGTTTCATGACAAGCTCAGCTCATCATCAGCACACGGCAGGTAAGCCTCATGACGAGCTGAGCTCGTCATCAGCATCGAAGTGGTTAACCAACTTAACTTAAACTGCTACTTACTTACTCCTGCCCAAGTATTAGGCTTCGGTCAGGTACACCGGGGTAGGCGTAGTTAGAGGCACCAGTTGAGTATGTTAGTCAATGTTTTTATGTATGTATATATTTTATCCATTTTAAAGTATCATATGGCTAAGAAACCATATCAATGCTTTTACAGTATTATTTCATAATACTACTTTTACTGTACGCACTTTACTTTATGATAAGTATTGCAATTGTGGCAATTCATTTCTCTTGCATGAGAAAGAAGGCTTCTCAATAAATATCACCTTTTATTGAAAATGCCTGTCTCTCTATTTCTCTGCACTCTTGTAAAACTAAGTATGCACGGTTGACTGAGTGAAATAGCTGCCTATTGTTTTCACACGACTCTAGAGATACACTCTTTTCTTAGGGAGCAAAGTTGTCATGTTTGTATGGTTGTCAGAAGCTAATCCCTTCTTGTCTAAATCCGGAGAGTTAACTCTTTCCTGAACATTCAAGAAAGTTTCTAGTGACCTCTGAGCTATCTGGCAAAACTAATTAAGTCTAATATAGTCAGTAGAGACCTAGTCGACCTCAGTCCTACGTCTACACTGCTGTTTATATTATTCCAATGCGCAGAGCCTATTGGGAATATAGGAACTACACTACAACAGTGTCATGCTGCAGCACTTCTTTACAGTTCTGCACTTATACATTCACCATACACTACTTATGCATTCTTTCAGTCAATTATGCACTATGCAAACATTCAACCAAACTTTCACACACTATTATACAAATATAGCTCTTTTTTAAACAGCGAAGTTAGTTCTGAAAATAACTGTTTTTAGTTTTTAGTTTTTATATTTTTTTGTAGTTTTCTAAACGATTTTGTTATTTTTTTGGTCTTTTTTTAAAACAAAAAAAGAAAAAAGGACAAAAAAACAGGCACCTCCAGGAATTAACAGCCATTCCCAACAAACTAAAGAAAACAAAAGTCTAACAATGATGATTTTATTGTGCTGTACACACAAGGTCCACAGACTGCTCTCCATAGCACAGAAGCTGGTTGGACTTTATGCAGTGCATCTTCAGTTGTGAAAATTCTGGACGTATGTCCGGTCGTGCAGGTGATGTGGAGGTGCCAGATGTACTAGGTACTGCAGTTGGAGGGTTGTATTGTAAACTCCTGCACTCCTCCTGAGCCAGATTCACTGGGTGAAGAGCCTTCAAATGTTTGTACATAAAGGCAGTACTGCATGAATATTTCTGCTCAGCACTGCCTCTTGATAGGACTCGTTCACATATTTTACAGGTGACTTTGGTGGCATTCACCTTCTTCTGGCCTTCATGGAATGTAAAAAACTTCTAGATCACCAGCGCAGGTCTTTCATGACGTGGACGTTCTGGGACAAATTCTCCCTCTTAAGAATGGTCAGAATCTTGTGGTGGCTTCTGTCCTGAAGCCATTGTCTTCTGAATTTCCTAAAAGTACTACAAAAGAAATGATCCAATAAAGTTCTTCTCAGCTGAGAGATGTGCCTCCAAAGAAGCTCAAAGAAGAATGATTGAAATGGGTGGGGTCCTTAAATAGTTACAATGGGAAATGTTATGAACCAATCAAATCTTTTTTTTCAAGTCACATGGGTAAGTTTGTTACAAGTAGAAGTATATAATTTTTATTATTAGCTTAGATAACGTCTTGCCCTAATATTAGGGCTGGACTTAGTTTGCGAAGTAGCGCTATGCGCAGTTACGCAGAGTGCACCTCGCACTACGTGAGCTACGCGTAGCACTACGCGAACTGCGTAGTACCCTGTTCGCACTGTGCAAGATGCCGTTTTCAATGATTGTACAGTGCAGACAAGCATCCAGCACTGAGTAATCATTGAAAACGGCATTTTGCACAGTGCAAGCTGTAGTTTTCTGCCGCTCGAGTAGATTTTTACTCAAGCAGCAGCTTTCTCAACACGGACTGGTAGTTTCTCATCGCGAGCAGTCGCGAGCATATCCAAACACTCACAATGAGAAACCTGACCTCCCCGCGTTGAGAATCTCGCTGGGAGGTTTATTTTCTGAGCTCGCGATCGGCAACTTGATGTTGCTGATCGTGAATGAGGAAAAAGTCTCGCCGGGATGTAATTTTGCTTGCTAACGTTCGCCAACTTGACTTGGAGGACCGCGAGCAAGCAAAAAATCACGGCTGCACTACGCTACGCAATGCATGTTTGCACTGTGCTACATGCAGTTCGCGTAGTGTGAATTAGCGCAAACTTCGCAAACTAAATGAGCGTTGTGTAGTGCTTTGCTCAGGGTTACCTAATATGTATAATCAAGACATATCTATCATTTTAGACAATAAAAGATTTCACGGGAGTCGCCCACCCACCGCGTCCAACATGTATATGACGTCACGAGGAAGCGCGAGAGTGTCGCGTACAGTAATGCGCATGTGTCGCGAAATACCCGGGAGCAGTAGTTGCGTATTGGTCGCTTACTAATCGGGCACGAAAATATGCACCTGTCGCACACCCTACACGGATCCTTCACAACAGTCCTAAAATGTCACTGACCATGTCATGAATGATGTAATATGTGACATCACCAGCAGTGGATTGTGGGCGCGTGTGTTATAGTTAGTAGAACTAACTATAATGGAGGAATTTTAAGGGTTTTGAACGAGTGAAATGTCCAGCTAACTTTAACAGCCCTGAAACCTATGTTTTTTTTTCAAATACTAATTCCTAACTATAACATGTCTGAAACCTATGTTTTTTTCAGTGAATATATATATTTACATGTCTATACATATAACATTCTTAATCTTTTTAGAAACACTCAGTCACTTGATGATGTCATCAGTGATGTCATTTTAGATGTCATAAGCGATGTCCTCAGTGATGTCACTGACCATGCCATGAGTGATGTAATATGTGATGTCATCAGCAGTGCACTGCGGGGGGCCAGATATAGTTAGCTAAGCTAACTATAACGGCTGAATTTCTCAGGTTTTGTACGAGTGAAATGTTAGCTTAACTATATCATCCCTGAAACCTGTTTTCTTTTCATTGAATTTCTATGGTTTTCTAAATGCTAATTCCTAGCTATAACTTCCCTGAAACCTGTGTTTTTTTCAGTGAATTTAACTATGCCTAAATAGGTAGAACATGTACAGAAAGAGGAAGAAAGGAGCAGAAAGAAGCAAGAGAAATGGAGAAAGAAGAAAAAGAGGTGCAGCAGGAGGAAGAAAGGTGAAGAAAGAAGAAAGACAAATGCATAAAGAGGCAACAGAAGCCGTGAAAGAGGAAGAAAGGTGGAGAAAAAAGCAAGCGAAGTACAGAAAGAATCAACAGAGGTGCATAAAGGGGCAAGAGGGGTGGAGAAAGAGGCAAGAGAAGTCCAGAAAACAACCATGCAGTAAGAGACAAGAGAAGTGCCTTACCACCGACTCATACAAAGTAGCCTAATCACTAATACTACTCCCAAGATGTATTAAACCTCACTTTTCTCTTGAAGGCTCACTATTCAGCAACTGCTCAGAATGTTAGGCCTACCAAATGTAAAACAGCAACCCTAACTATATCACTGTTGTAAGTCTGACCAAGTTTGTGAAGGCATGCATGTATGTTTTTGTGCTTTTACCTAGTAAAATTGATACTTGTATAGCGCACTACTCACCCGCAAAGGTCTCAAGGCGCTTGTACGAATACCGCTGTGGAACCCATCCTGGCTTTCCCTGTGAGACGTCCACTCCTGGGCACCCCCAAGGTGGAGGCCAGGCATCCTTAGCGTTGTGGGGGCCGTTGTGGAGATTAAGCAAGCTATTGCCCAGAGTTGCAGAGTGGGACTCCATGATTGGAATAGGAACCGAGGCGAGAATTATCAGGCCCGTGGAATTTTGAGCCCAAGACCCGCCGAGGCGGGGAATTGAGCCCTGGTCCCGGGCTAGACCTCTGCATCAGGGTCTGCCGCTCTAATCATTGAGCCACACTTCTCCACTTGAGCCACACTTGTGACATGTTACATAAAAATAAACATGGAAGTAGTTGAATACCTGTGTTTCAAACAGCATACTCTGTAAATTTGCGTACAAAAAGGTGTATGTATTTCTTTCTGCTCATAATACAGGGGACATGGGTATCCCATCCTATATTTGGGGGGCTCTATAACACATATATACATAAAACATGTCTGCCTGTGCAACTGAATGATAGAGCAGAACACCTATTAGAGAAGCTACCTTCTTTTTAAACTACCATCTTCAGATGCATAACATATGAGAATACATGTACAAGTAGACATATACCTTAGTCACGAGAGCACGCAGACCTTTAACCTTGCATTTGCCATTGAATTTAGAAACAGGCAAGAAAAGTACAATAGATGCAAGAGAATTGCAGAAAAAAGAGAGGTGCAGAAAGAGCAAGAAATGTGAAGAAAGAGGCGCAATGTGCAGAAAGAGGCAAAAGAACTACAGAAAGAGGCAAGAGAACTGCAGAAAGAGGCAAGACTGTTATATAAATGAGCAAAGGAGGTACAGAAAGAGGGAACAGGAGTGTAGACAGAGGCAAGAGAGGTGCAGAAAGAGGCAAGAGGGGTACCGAAAGAGGCAAGCAAAGTGCAGAAATTTGCAAGAGAGGTGCAGAAAGAAACAAGAGCAGTTCAGAAATAACCAACGTAGGTGCAGAAAGAGGCAAGAGGGGTGCAGAAAGAGGCAAGAGGGGTGCAGACATAAGCAAGAGAGGAATAGAAAGAGGGATACAGAAAGAGTCAAAAGGGGTGCAGAAATGTACAAGAGAGGTACAGAAAGAGATAGAAGTGCAGAAGGAAGCAATAGGGGTGCAGAAATAGGCTAGAGAAGTGCAGAAAGAGGCAAGAGAAGTGCAGAAAGAGGAACGAGAAGTGTCGAAAGAGAAAAATAATTACAGAAATAGGCAACAGATTTGCAGAAAGAGGCTAAAGAGGTACAGATATGGGGAACAGGGGTGCAGACAGAGGCAAGAGAGGTGTAGAAAGAGGGGAAAGGTATGCATAAAGAGGTGATAAGGGTGCAGACAGAAGCTAGAGAGGAAGAGGGTAGAGGGATGCAGAAAGGGCAAGAGGGGTTCCACAATCTGCAAGAGAGGTTCAGAAAGAAGCAAGAGCACTACAGAAAGAAATAACAAAGATGCAGAAAGAGACAAGAGGGGTGCAGACAAAGGCAACGGAAATGCAGAAAGAAGCAAAAAAAGGCAAGAGGGGTGCAGACAGAGGAAAGAGAGGTGTAGAAAGAGGATAGAGGGAACCAGAAAGAGGCATGAGTGGTGCAAAAATTAGCAAGAGAGTTGCCAAAAGAAGCAAGAGAGGTACAGAAAGAAGCAAGAGAAGTGCAGATGCAAGCAAAAGAGGTGCAGAAAGAGGCAAGAGAACTGCATAAAGAGGCAAGAGAGGTGCAGAAAGAGGCAAGAGAGGTGCCGGAAAAAGGGAAGAATGGTACAGAAAGAGGTAAGAGGGGTGCAGAAAGAAGCAAGAGAGGAAGAGAATGAAGTAAGAGAAGTTCAGAAATAAGCAAAAAAGAGTTTCAGTGGAAGGATCACGCTCACGAGGGAACAGTGCGGCTAGCGAGCGAGCTGGTCGGGAGCTGCTCTCACACCCCTGACAATATGGATTGATCGCGAGTTTGGTTCTCCCCGCATGCATATGTTTTTTTGTCGCATAGGAGCCGACACCTTATCCGGACCTTGTTTAGTTGCTCCGTGAGGGTCTGTGAGGGTTAAGATTGTAGAGATGGTTTGCTGCGGCGTACAATGGTCTTCTGCAGTTTGCTCGGCGGTGGCGTCGGCGTCGGTTGCTATAGCCGCTGACCCTGCTCGCGGCGGGTCATCGCGTCCATCGTGTCCATCGCCTCCTCACTTCACTTCACCCAGGACTTCACCCCAAACTTCACCTTGGGCTGCAGCGGTCTGCAGCCTGCAGCCGGCAACATTTCTCTTATTGCCTCGCGGTGGGTCCGAGTTCAGTTGCTTATGGTTGCTTAAGGTGGGGGCTGGATGCAGATTGGCCCTGCAGTTCTTAGGGCAGCGGGTGCACTCAGCGAGTCCCGAGCTGCACTCTGCTTTTGCTCTTTATCTTTAAAACAGGAAAAAGCTGTTGGTACTAGTGGAATTTATGTTTGTGACTCCTAGGAGAGGGGTCAGAAAGGTCGGCACATAACCAACCGGGGCACTAGGTTGCAACCACAGCACTTACAGATGGGCAATCACGCAAGGCAGAATAAAAAGGTAAACTTGGGTTATCGCATGACAGCTTAAGGTTTACTTCATATGAGTAAGGAGTTAGATGAAAAAGGGGTGGAGCTAGGGAGTGAGTCCACAAGCCTGATTCTAGAAAAAGGCTTTGCGTAGGAAAAAGAGGGAAATATAGGCAAAGAAGTGGCTTGAGGAAGAAGATATAAACTGAGATCGAACTTCTTCCAGGGAAAGGTTGGGGACCCCAAGATGGAGCTACAAGCAGATCATTCCCTAATCCCCACACAAGGCAAAACCAGAAGCAAAAACTCTGCTACTAAAACAGGGAGGAATACATCTGCAAAAGAAAAAAAAAGAAGAAAGCTGTTCAGCCACCACCCACAGTGACACCCTCACTAAGGTCCTATTTTAAGTTAAACCCACAGGTCAACCCACAGAGCAGCATGGACCCGCCTACCCTTAAGGAGGTACAGACAAAGGAACAGACGGAGACCGTTTTATAAAACGTCAAAACTTTTACCTTACCCTCTTCAACACCAGCTTATACTATCTTGGTCCCAAACAAATACTTACCCCTGAGTGATACTAACTCTGCTATCAATGAGGTATCTGAAAATACTCTAAGTTCAAAGGAGACTGATCAGGCTGAGGATACATAACCTATACAACTTAAAGAGGGAGCTAAAGATCTGGATATGACAGGTTTAAATGCGGTAAAAGACTTACTGAGCCAGCTCTCTGCAGAGATTAAAGAGTGTTTTGTTACTTCAGAAAGTAACCAGAAAAAAAATCAAGATACGTGTAGTAGCTTGGAGGAGAATTTAGCAGTAATAACAAAACACACTGATAACAGCTTGGAACCTGAGTCCTATTGTGGGCCACTATCCGTGTGGATCTTGCGTAGTGTGCAAATTGACAAAGATCACCAAAGAACTACAACTATTGCCTGATTTTATCTGGACATTGCATCAACATACCAACTGCAACACATGATCACATGTCCTTGTCAAAGCAGATACATAGGTATGACTTGTCGGAAAGTGAAAGTGCGCATTGGTGAACACAAGAGTAACATTAATTGTAAAAGACCAACAACCAGGATGAGTAGACATTACAATGAAAAAGATCACTCGGCCGAGGATCTACAATGGGTAGTCCTAGAGACTTTGTACACCAAGGCCCATAACGCAGAACGTGTTCTATTTGAGAAGGAACAACGTTGGGTGCATCGCTTGAAGACAGACAGCGAGGGACTGAATGATACTATCCCATGGTACATGCTGTAAAAACATGACACGTGCTGTGAAAACATGTACAAGAGACATGACTACTACAGACTGTATTCAACTCGCTGTAGAGTCATGTACAAGATAAATAGGGCCATATGCATGAACACATTTCCCCATAGACACAGAAGGGGTAAAACCCTTTGATACATCTGGTGCATAGCTACTACAGATTGTACCCAACACGAAGACAAACATAAACCCTTTGATGACTAACACATCCCCTATTTACCAATATGTGGGAAGCTTCAACTGACATGCACAGTCACTCCCCACAAAATACATCAATGAAAGAATAACCTCATTCAGACCATTATTTAATGACACTTTAGTAGGTTAATTGCGTTTGTCTTTAACTATGAGAGCAGTCTTATTTGCTTAGAATAGGCATGTAATACAATATGCCAACCAAAGCTGCCGACCAACATGGGTGGATTAGTCCTTTTACCATTTTTACAGCCACCGCTATGTAAATTGTCGCTCTACGCGGCCCAGCGTCTACCGGGACGCCACACAGAGCCAGAACAAGTCAGTGACTTGTCGGTACTGGTAAGCTGTTGACTTACATCTTTTTGAAGTCTCCGACTGAGTTAAAAGATATGGTATTTTAAGTCTTTTCCATTTCAGAGCAAAGCCTTTTACCGCTCTGCGGCATCCTGAAGAATGGAGTAATTGCACATTACGAAGGTAATCGTTTGAACTCATTCATGACCGTTAACTCCCACAGTTAATTCTTTCTGTTATCTCTCTAATTGGTGCAATAAATCTGGCAGCGACGGCTAGAGCCCCACTAACAATATTAACACTGGACGCTGCAAAAGCCTTTGATCGTGTTAATTGGTGTTATTTGTCAAGTGTATTAAAGGCTTTTGGGTTTGATTACACCTTTAGAGACCTGTTGGGGAAAATATATAGTGAACCACGTGCCCAAACATTAGTAAATGGAAGCCTTTCAGTTCCAATATTAATAAGGCGGGGTACCAGACAGGGTTGCCCGTTGTCTCCTACACTCTTTGATTTATACATTGAGCCGTTTGCCCAAAGTTTAAGGCTAAATAATGAAATACGGCTCTTTTTAATGAATGGTTTTTCAAGGAAACTCGCCCTATATGCGTACGACTTAATCCTTTTTACATCTAATGCTAACCAAGCCCTACCAAGTTTATTAAAGGAAGTACAGGTCTTTGGCAAACTGTCGGGTTATGAGATCAATAATAGTAAACGGAGATCATGACATGGAACTCTGAAGTGCAGGGTTTCAGGGTGTCAAAGAAGATACGGTATTTGGGATTTACCATTACTCAAGAGCTGTCTGATCTTCCTAAAACAAATATAGCCCGAGTATCTAAAGAAGTTTATATACTGCTAAATAGATGGCAGAATGTACCGCTTACACACTACAGTAGGGTAAATCTTATTAAGATGTGTGTTCTGCCAAAGTTCACTTAATAATATCCCCTTGACTTTTGACAACATTTTCTTAAATAAATTCAGATCTCTTCTTTTGTTTGGGCTGGGAAGGGGATCAGACTCTCCTGGAAAAACCTTAGACGAAAGCTGGCAAACGGAGGTTTGAGTCTACCAGACCTACAGATTTATTGTTGGGCATACCAACTGAAAAACAACAGAATGCTCTTAAATAGGCCGGACGATCATCTGATAGGCCACATGATCAATGCAATGTTGCACGAGAGTTCAGCCGAGGGTTTCATGTACAAATTTGGCGCCCCTAAATTTTTTTAAACAGTTCGCCTGAAGGTTTTACTCGCTGCTGCTAAATTATGGTTTGACTGTCATAGTATTTTAGGCATTCCCTATTACAGTGAGTAGGCCCGGGTGGGGGACTCCCCAGGTACTCCGGAATGCTTAAACAACCTGTTATCTCAACCTTTGAAAGAGGCAGGGGTGAGTTAGTGGGGCAACAACGTTAAAGGAAACAGCTGTCTCTTGTGGGATGCTTGGCGCCATCTAACTAAAAACAGTTTATCCAGATTTAAATACTATCAAATATTTACATGGTGTGAACATCAAAACTGGACCTTCAGGACGTAAACTCAAGGAAGAAGGAAATCGCTCTTTGGTACAATTACTTACTGGAGTTGGCAGACAGGAAACTGGACCCCCCTTAAAAGGTCTGGGATGAGTGCTTGCCAGATGAAGAGTTCCAAATGTTATGGCAAGTATCTTTGGAAAATGTATACTGTTTAATTAAATCTGCTGCACTAAGAAAGAACCACTTCTTTACCATTAGTAGGATATATTGCTCTCCGCTCAAGATATCCAAAATAAGGGGAGGAGGAGAATCAAGCTGTATAAGATGTCATGCCCAAGAGGCAGACAACATCCATACATTCTTAACCTGTTCAGTGTTGAAGGATTATTGGAAGAATGTGGGTAAGACCTTGACTGAGATACTTGGTAAAGAAATAGAGGTAAGCCTTGTACTAATACTTTTTGGGATAGTACAGCCTTCAGGGGGAGGGGGAGGGGACATCACTGCTGAACAGAGTAAATTGTTTTTTTATTTGATTCTCTTGGTAAGGAGAGAAATCTGTAAAAGGTGGCGTCTGGCAGACCCCACCCTGGAGGGAATGGTGGAATGCAGTTAGATATTTTAAAGAATTAGATCAAAAGGTAAATGGTCTTAGAAACAGAAGAAAGCATGGTTCCTTTTGGGGATTACTAGACTAGGAGGAACGTGGAGGGTGGGCTGAATCAACCAACGAACAGTCCAATGATTACACCTCTCGGTCAGTCTACAATGTGCATTATGGGTTTGGCCCCATAGAACATCAGCTGAGATCAGACCCTCTAAGTTATAAGCATTTTATTTATTTATTTTATGCGTTTTTATATAGCGCGGAATTTACACGAAGGTGTCAGAGTGCTTCACAGTAGGAACAGAACTGATACATGAGGAGAAACAGTACAAAGTAACAAATTACAAAAGCAAACGTTAAGTTACATGAGGCAAAAATGACAATTGAGAGCAAACAAAATACAAGAGGTAGAAAACGGTGCATTACAGGAGGAAAAAGTGACATGTGTGCAGGTTATAAAAGCATACAAAGTACAAATAGCGGTATAATACTGCAATAAATGAAAGACACTCAAGCACAAGAACAAAAGTTATGTAGGCAATGGTGGCACTTGTACAAGTATCTAAAGCAAACAAAATGTAAGAGGTAGCAAACAGTGTGTTACAAGAGAAAAGTGACGTGTGCATGTTACAAACGAGTACCAAACACAGGTAGAAGTATAATACTGCAATAACTGGTAGAACACACTGTGAAGCCACTTCCATAGTCATGGAGAAAAGGATTCTCTATAATGGAGGGTCTTCCTTCAGATAATAGAGAGGGTGTGAATTACATTTGGAAGTGTCTTTGAAGGAGGAGAACTTTGATGTCAGTTTTGAAGGCCTGGGGGGAAGGTGGTGGCCCGGAGCTGAGGTGGAAGTGAGTTCCAGATTCTCACTGCGTTGCCTGAAAAGGATTGGGCCATTGATCTTTCCTTCTTGAAAGAGGGAAGGTAAAAGCAGTAAATTTTCCGCATTACGTGATGGTCTAGAGCCTCCAGAGAGTTTCAGTTTGTTCGCCAGGTAGCAAGGAGAGGAGGAGTGTCATGTCTGAACTGGGGTGCTGTGGAGTGCAAAAAATCGATGGATTTAGGCCCAGATCTCTGTACTGGGGTGAATGTATGACATTGTTCTGCATTCTGTCCATCAATTGTTGTTTTTGCATTTGTCACCCCGAGTGGGATGGGTATGCTCAGACGCGAGTCCCATGCTCTCCACACCACTGGAGTCAAGCTATCCTGGCTGAAGACGGCTGATAGCCAGAAAATGGTCCTAAGATGCTTGATTCCGGTCCAGGAAAGACATGGCTTGGCAGTTTGGGCCGGACTGTCCCCATAAGGCACAGGGTCAATGCTGATTTGCATATGGTCATGTCTGAACTGGGGTGGTGTGGAGTGCAAAAAACGATGGATTCAGGCCCAGATCTCTGTACTGGGGTGAATGTATGACATTGTTCTGCATTCTGTCCATCAATTGTTATTTTAGCATTTGTCACCCTGAGTGGGATGGGTATGTTCAGAAGTGAGTCCCGTGCTCTCCACACCACTGTAGTCAAGCTATCCTGGCTGAAGACGGCTGATAGCCAGAAACCCGTCCTAGGATGCTTGATTCCAGTCCAGAAAAGTCATGGCTTGGCAGTTCGGGCTGGACTGTTCCCATGAGGCACAGGGTCAAGGCTGATTTGCATATGACCATGTCTGAACTGGGGTGGTGTGGAGTGCAAACAAATGATGGATTTAGGCCCAGATCTCTGTACTGGGGTGAATGTATGACATTGTTCTGCATTCTGTCCATCAATTGTTGTTTTTGCATTTGTCACCCTGAGTGGGATGGGTATGCTCAGATGTGAGTCCCGAGCTCTCCACACCACTGGAGTCAAGCTATCCTGGCTGAAGACGGTTGATATCATATATCAACAAAGAGAGAGGTAGGGAGGGAGCAACACTCTTAATCCCCACTATGACTTGAAGAATAACAATGAAAGAGTGTTACTTGTTTAGAGAATACACAAGTATTAGAGCACAAGGGAGAAACAACACCTATTTGGTTTGTTTAGAAAACCCTCACTCACAGACCTGGTCAGTGACATGCTTCATCATCAGGGCCCACTGGGAGTAACCGAATGTCACCCCAGTGTGCTTCAACGCCAGATTTACTGCGGAGCGGGTAATGTGAAGATATGAGAGCTAAGAGATGGATTACGTGAAAAGAGTGACGTGGTGTGTTTAAAAATGCCTTGATTGTATCAAAAATTGATTTAATGGCTGATCAACAAGGACAAAATAAAAAATGTGTTGGTAAACACGACCAACTAAATTGAATGGTCTGTTTCCAATATCATTAAGTGATGGTCAACATGTTTCTGCCAATGTCGGTGTAATTAACCTGGCATTCGTCAGGACCTATGGTGAATTAAACCCCGGCGGTATGGACATGCTAAGGCCCACCCTACCAAGAGACGTGAAAGTTAAAAGTTGTCTGCAAAAGTGCAATTGGGGAGTGTTACGTTTTGGGCGGGATGCGGCGCAGAAGATATGGGCAAGAGTCGTGCTCGTGGTAACTGAGGTTTTATTGAAGCAAAGAGTTGGTCTGTACAGCTCTTTCGGTTAGGGTATCTCCGTGGGGACCTGCTTCGGCTCCTTCTACGATGGTGGACTTTCTCCTTCTTCCGGGTCCCTTCCGGTCCTCTGGATGGAGCTTCTTCCTCCTCGGAGTCCGTCCCGGCGTGCGGAGTAGCTCTCCAGCAATCCCCAAAGAGAAGAGAGGGAAAGTATCAGGTGTCTGTCCACTAAACAATCCGTACAGGGTAGGGAGTGAGGGAATCACCGGTGCTCTACTTATACTGTGCTCTAACGTGAGAGGGGGAGGGTACGTGCACAGGAAGGGTACCGGGGATGTTAGACGTCCCGTGGAGTTGTACCTAGTGTACGCTGATCTCCCACCCAGCCCCGTAACCGGTCACGCACCTGAATGAGCCACGCACCTCCCCTGGGTGAGTGGCTGGGCGGCTCACGGGAACGGTGGCCTCCTGGCTTAACTCCGTCCGTTGCAGGCGCCGAGTCTGCCTCGATCCGGTCTCTCGTTTCCTCTCCTGACGTCTGACACCGAACTCCTTCTCCCGCACTCCTAGTCCAGCTCTCGGATTCTCCGATGGCGTGTCCCGCTCTCTCCTCCTGAAGTACAATCCTCACGTCCTCAGCTTCCTCCTCTCGATGATCCGTTCTCCGCGCACTCTCTCCTTCCGACCTCCAGGTGAACAAGCACACCTGTGATCCGGCGGGTTCTCCTTTTGATGGGCAGGTCGGATAGGTTGGCTCCTCCCACTCGGCGTCCTCTCCTGAATTAAAGGGCCAGTCCAGGGCGTCCGCCTCGTTTAAGCTTGCACCCGGGTCCAGCTAAGCAGAGAGAGAGAGAGGGGGGGAGGGAACAAGCGTTAGGTCGAGCCTCCCCTCGGTCGGGCTTCTGGCTCGAGGGAGACCGGCACCTGGAGACTGTGAAGCCTGTGTGCCATCCGATGCCCTTCTGTACACCCCGTTACAGGGAGGGGGGCACATGAATCAAAAAACCGGTGGCAAGAACCCCTACTTGTCTCTGGATTAGAGGCTCCAAAAAATAAAATGCACTTGAAAGGTGAGAAAATATCACCACATAGACCGCGGGAGGGGGGTGATGGCGTATTTGGCACATCGCCCACGACGCCTGGCACCCGTTTGTGAACCTGCACGATCCCTCTAAACCGGGTCTCGACGGACCTGGCATCGTGGGCGATGTGCCAAATATGCCATCACCCCCCTCCCGCGGTCTATGTGGTGATATTTTCTCACCTTTTAAGTGCATTTTAGTTTTTGAAGTCTCTAATCCAGAGACAAGTAGGGGTTCTTGCCACCGGTTTTTTGATTTGTGTGGCCCCCTCCCCAATTGCACTTTTTCAAACGACTTTTAACTTTCACGCCCCTTAGTAGGGTGGGCCTTTGCGTGTCCATACCGCCGGGGTTTAATTCACCATAGGTCCTGACGAATGCCAGGTTAATTACACCGACATTGGCAGAAACATGTTGACCATCACTTAATGAAATTGGAAACAGACCATTCAATTTAGTTGGTCGTGTTTACCAACACATTTTTTATTATGTCTTTGTTGATCAGCCATTAAATCAATTTTTGATACAATCAAGGCATTTTTAAACCCACCACGTCACTCTTTTCACGTAATCCATCACTTAGCTATCACATCTTCACATTACCCGCACTGCAGTAAATCTGGCGTTGAAGCACACTGGGGTGACATTCGGTCACTCCAAGTGGGGCCCGATGATGAAGCATGTCACCGACCAGGTCGGTGAGTGAGGGCTTTCTAAACAAACCAAATAGGTGTTGTTTCTCCCTTGTGCTCTAATACTTGTGTATTCTCTAAACAAGTAACACTCTTTCATTGTGATTCTTGAAGATGGCTGATAGCCAGATAGCGGTCCTAGGATGCTTGATTCCGGTCCAGGAAAGACATGGCTTGGCAGTTCAGGCTGGACTGTTCCCATGAGACACAGGGTCAAGGCTGATTTGCATATGGCCATGCCTGATCTGAGGTGGTGTGGAGTGCAAAAAAGCAATGGATGTAGGCCCAGATCTCTGTACTGGGGTGAATGTATGACATTGTTCTGCATTCTGTCCATCAATTGTTGTTTTTGCATTTGTGGGTGATACAGGCAGTCTTGTAGATAGATTTTGCCTCGATGGGAAGCCAGCTGAGGGTGGATAGCATGGGTGTGATGTGGTCACTTCTTTTGGCCCCATAAATGAAGCGAGCTGCTGAATGGAGAATATATTTAAGGGGTGGGGCAGGTGGGATTTGGGGAGGCCAGTGAGAAGTGAATTACAGTTGTCCAGTCTGGAGAGGACCAGCGATTAGACCAGGGTTTTAAGGTCTTGATCTGGGAAGAAGCAACAAATTCCCCAAAGAAGGCGCAGCTGGTATCGAGCAGACTTTGCAATGGTGTTGATGTGGGAGATTAGGTTGAGTTTTTTGTCGAGTATGACACCCAGGGATTTTGCGCTGTCAACAATTATGGGTTTATTGTTAAGTAGATTCATCTGATCCATCCATGATTGAAACGGGGGAGGAGAGAGTGAGGAGGAGAGGAGAAGGAATTCAGTTTTGGAGGGATTCACAATCAGTTGATGTGTTGACATCCAGTTTTGAATGGAGTCCAGAGTAGAGCTTAGGATGGAGAGATCGTGAGTGGAGGCAACCTTGAGGTAGATTTGAGTGTCGTCTGCGTAGAGATGATAGTGGACCCCGGATTTACTTAGGAGATCTACCAGTGGTTCTAAATTGAGATTGAACAGAGTGGGTGCAAGTATAGAGCCTTGAGGAACACCTTGACCTACCGCAGACAGAGGTTAAAGACTGTTCGCTATTTTGGTCATGTGGGATCTATCAGAGAGGAAGGAAGCAAACCATTTAAGCACAGTGCCCTCCATGCCCATTCTCTGTTGAAGAGTGTTGAGGAGAGTGTTGTGACTGACAGTGTCAAAGGCTGCAGAAAGGTCAAGGAGAATTAGAAGACAAAACCCTCCCGAATTGAGTATTTGCAGCACATCATCAATCACTTGCAGCAGGGCTGTTTCAGTGCTGCAGTTTTGGATGAAGCTGGACTGAAAATTGTCAAGAAGATCATTGCCCTTGATATGACAAGAGAGTTGTTTCGCTACACATCTTTCTGTGATCTTCGCAAGAATGGGTAGGATAGTGATGGGGCGGAAGTTGTTGAGGTCATTCGCATCAGCAGTGGGTTTTTTAAGCAGAGGGGTGACCTGCCCAGTTTTGAAGGGGACAGTAAGGGAGCCTTGACAGAGAGAGAGGTTGTCTAGAGTGGTCCAATAGGGAAGAGAATGGGTATAGAAGTCAATGGCAATGGCACTAGGGATGGGGTCAAGAGAATGGTTGGAGGGATTTCTTTCACGGATGCAATTGAGGAGGGCATCTTCAGAGGTGGGTCAAAGTTCTGCCAATTGACTAGTGATTTGTGCTCCTCAGGAGGGATAGGATGAGCGACCTGATCCACCAGTGATTTCACTTTCTTTTTCATAAAAAAATACAGCGAAATACACTGCTTTCTTTGTAGAATCCTCCAGCTTGGAGATTGGGGGAAAGCAGTTAGTATTCTTGATGAGATCAAATAGTTTTTTGGGTCTATTTTTGGCTGAATCAAAGAGGGTTCTGAAGTGCGACGCTTTCCCAAGGAAGATGTGCTTGTGGTACTTGGATCTTGCCGAACAAAGCTTGGTCAAATTATCGGTGGAGGGCGTTTGCCTCTATTGTTTCTTCAGGAGTCTTAGGTGCGTCCTTTCTTCATAGAGGGATTTGTTGAACCAAAGTGCTGAGGGAATGGGTCTTTTCTTTTTGCTTTGGAGAGGAGCGACGGTATTGATTTCCACTGCAAGGACTGTGAGGCATTGGGAGGTGATATCTAGGTTCGGGTCTAGTCTTGGAAGTGACAGCAAAGCTGAGTCACAGAGGGAAACGGTGTCAATAGTTTTAGTGTCACGAAACCAGGAGGTAGTCCTTTTGGGTTGGCCAAGAGTTATAGAGTGTTCAAGGTGAAGAGAGAAATGGATGAGGAGGTGGTCAGACCAGTCTACATGAATCGGAGTAGCGATAGAAAGCATGCCTGCTTTAGAGATAACAAGGTCCAGGATTGAGCCCTTGGAGTGTGTTGATTCTGTGCAGTGTTGGATAAGATTGTTTGCAGAGAGGAAGGTGGCCAGCGAGTTCGCGGAAGAGTCTTGCGGTAAGCCCCAGTGGATATTAAAGTTACCCACGAAGGTCTGATTGTCACTTTGCGAGTATTGGTCGCTGATGAAGTTAGTGAGTTCCTCCATAAACGCAGGGCCGCTGCCAGGCAGGGGGTAAAGGGCATGGAATCTGAGGGGTGAGTGGTGGTGTAGTTGAAGCTCAAGAGATAGGCATTCAATAGTGCGGAAGGAGCTGATAGGAAAAGCCTTAAGTTGAACAGAGTTTATAAAGATGACTGCTACACCTCCCCCACCTTTTTCAGTACTGTCATTTCTAAAAATCGAATAGCCTGTGGGTAGTAGGAGATCAAACATAGAGTGAGAGGTATCGTTGAACCAGGTCTCTGTGAGGAAGAGCATGTCAATATTGTGAAAGGTGATGGTATCGGAGATTTCAAGGGTGTGTTTTCTTGCAGATCTGCAGTTGTGGAGCAGACAGTGCAGCTCTGACAAGACTGTTTTGGTTACGGGTGCACTTGGGCTATGAAGAGTGATAGGGATATTGTACTTAGAAGGGGTGCACAGACGGATTTGGGGAGATGCTTGGCTTTGACAGAGGAGATGGTCGGAATAGTGTAGATAGTTGGGTGACTCGGAGATGCAAGTTGAGGAAGGGTGGCGTTCAAGGGCTTGTGTGGATTAATGATGGTTGCAGACGACTGGATATGCTTGGCTATACTGGGGTGGGGGGGCGAGGTGCATCTTGTGGGAAGGAGAGAGTTTTCCAAAGGAGTAGAGGTGTAAAGGAAAGTGGAGATCTTGGAGCTTAAAAATTAAATGGTAGCTACAAGCTGGGAGATGGAGGTGATAAGATAGCCTAGCTTAATTTCCAGAGAGAGTAGGGCAGAGCAAGGAAGGTTGTGTGGCTCGAAAGAAAAAATGGGAGGGGGTGAAATTGGTGGTGAAGACAGTACAGGAGGAGAGTTGAGGTCTAGGGTTCATAGGAGGGCAAAAGTGGAGATTGAGAGCGGGAGTTGGTGTATCAGAGGTGCAGGGCGGGTTGTCATAGTTGGCGTTGCAAGAAGGAAAGGAATTAAGGACAAATTTAGGGGGAGATGGGTGCGGCTCAAGGCGGTGGGGTAGAAGGACAGGGGAGGACTGTGTGGAATCATAGGGAAGTAGGATGTTAGGGTGGAAAGGAGGGGAGGTGGGTGGAGAGGTCCTGTCAGCTCGGATAGGTGGCTGTGAGGGACCGGGCATTTGGCAGAGTGAGGGAAGTTGGGAGAAAGGGAAATTGAATAAAGGAAATGGTTCTGCTGGGCCAGAGGGAGGGAAATGGGAAGGGTTCCCAAAGGGGGAGAGGAGGTAGCATAGCAATTCTGGAGGAGTGGGGGTAAGGAGAGAGATGCAATGGGTTTGTGGAGAAACTGGGGTAAATAGCGAGGGGAGGAGCGGGTAGAGAATAGGGGAGAGGGAGGAATAAGGGGAGTGAAAGGAAAGTTAACTGGGGGGAGGTTGGAGGAGCGGTGGACTTAAAAAGGGGGTGGCAGGTAGGAATAGGTGGGAGGAGATGCGATTGGAGTACCGGGACGGTGCAGATTGAACGAGGAGCGAATTAGCTAGAGGTAAGACTGAAGTGATAAAGGGGGGGTGTACTGTGGGGGGAATGTGAGAGGAGGGCACAGGAGAGTTGGAGGGTTGATGGCCGACCTGTGCTTCTCGGGGGTGCAGCCTATTAGAGTGTGGGGGGGTCAGGGGAGGAGAAAGGGAGAAATGGGTGGGGCTAGATGAAGAGTCATGGGATGACCCAGTCACAGAAGAGGGGAGTAGGAACGGGAAGAGGTGGTCAAAGAGAAAGAGAAAGGTGTCTTAGCCTTGGATCATGACAATACCGTTGTTATAGAGCGAGATAGTAAGGGAGCCGTTGAAACACGCAGAGGGACATTTTTTGTTGTTTCCCATGAGGGATAGAGGAGGAGGAGGTGACGTTAAGGGAATTATATAAGCTGGTGGTCCAAGAGGGGGTGTTGTGAGAGAAGAAAATGAGATCGTTTTTGAGCCTCCCAAACCAACCGTTGTAAAATTGATCAACAAAAAGGGAATCAGGGAAACGTTCAATAGTGTTATGCTTCAATCGTTTTACTGAAGCTTTCGTCTGGTTGTGAGGATAAATGATTTTGTAGCAGTTACTTCAAGCCTTAACTCGAGTGGTAGCCATATTGGGACAATGAGGAGGAGGAGAGTGGGGGGATAAGAGAAGGGTGCTACTAGGAAAGCTGTTGTGAGGAGAAATAAAAGGACGTAGAGGGGGCACTTATTCCAGTCGTCGGGTGAAGATAGCTGAACTAATGTGCCATCCGGGAGGTGAGGTGATTAGGCACAGATCGCTAGCAGAAGAAGATGGGGGGCTTGGAAGTCTCTGTGGTTCCGCTGGTGTTTGTTAGGTCCTTCTTCTAGGTATACATGATGCTACTTGGTACTAGATGATATTTACAAAGGGAATTGTTTACATATGACAGGGCCAACTGGACCACTGTCAGAACCATCACAAAGCAAATTTAGTAAAAATAAAATAAAACAGATCATAGACGAACACCCAGTATTCACTGCTGTTCCCTTTACTTAGCGTCCGCCTGTAGCAAAAATCACATTCGGCACCAACCGCATCGTACGCCCATAATCTCAACAGATTAATATTGGACCCTAATCCCCTGAGAATAACTAACATTAGGGGCATAAAGCACGGGGTGGAACAAAATCTCACTAGCATAACCAAATTATGCTAGTGAGAAAGGTGGTTTCATGATGATGAGGTTGCACGACAACCTCATCATCATGAAACCACCTTTAGAGGTACTCAGAACAGGGTGCGTAAATCATATTACTTGAAAAAACATTTCATACTACATGAAAAACATTTTCTAGCACCACAAAATCGTAATAGGGCCTGAAGCCTTGTAACCAGAATGTCAGCTAGCACTAAGTGCTGCACAGCTGTGAGGGAATGGGGCGAAGTAGGGCATCTCACTGCTAACTCAGTCAGAACTGACCCCACATATAGAGTGGTCTAAATGGTGCAGCTGGCACTACTTGCTGCACAGATGTTAATGGTTGAAACGGTGCACCTGGCACTACTTGCTGCGCAGCTGTAAAAAGGCCTAAACGGTGCAGCTAGCATTACTTGCTATGCAGCTGTCAATGAGGGAGAGGCCGCCAGGGCACTCAAAGTGTCCATTAAGTAGATAGGAAGAAGCGTTGCAGCTGCCCGGGCTGTTGCTTCACTTGGACTATTGTCCGATGGTAATGGTTTATCAGTAGCACAAGGGCAATGTTAAGAGGAGAGTTCCTGAACCAGATCTGTAGTGCCTGTGTGCTACATATTTAAAGTGGGGCAATGACATCCGTTACACAACCGTTACGAACCTGCATGCGTTAGCTTTGCAAAGATCTGAAGATACTATGCCACTCTGTGGCATACTGCTAAAACCGCTCCGATCCCTTAATTCGGTCAGTATTCCAAATAGAAATATCTGACAGATGCAAGTCTGGGACAAAGGAAAAGACAGCCGGGAGAATTATGCCGCCATTTTGACATCAGGCAAATAGACGCTTAGAGGGTTTAACGATTCTCTGGGCCAAATTAGCAAATAAACACCACCCCGGGGCTCAGATGATGATCCCCGGATGAAACGCCACCCTTCAGCAAGACACAGCGAGTCCTTGTAGCACCTCCCCCGTTCGCATCGCACCGTCGGCTTCATCTGCCATTTTTAGCCACCATGCGCTCTCGGGACAGAACCTCTCCCATAAGTCAGGGAAAGGCCCATTTTGACCTCAAGTACATATATCCATCGGCTCCACAGGAGTTCTGATCCTAAATTTCATGCTCCACAGTCACCCAGAGTGACAGCAGGGGAAGCTGTGCGGGCTCTGCATTAATCTCAGCCACCTGCTTCCAGACAAAACAGCCTTTATCCAGCACCCCGGTCCTACTGTGGTGCCTCCAATTACCTGAGAACCAGCTCTGCTGCGCAGCATGCCACGCCTGCCCGGGTGCCGTCTCTTCCGGACTTCTCAGCCGCGCTTTCTGGTGCTATAAAGTGGTGGCAGTGGCAGCAGCTTGTTTCGTTATCGTCCCATGTCTAACTAACCGTGTTGCCCATGTCTGGGGTCCATGAGCCACGGCGGCATTGTGCCTTCTTCTCGCTAGGTCCATCGGTGCACACACACATGGGCTTCACCTCTCCGCACCTTTATCGCTCCTTTCCCGCACACGGTCCTCCACACCACGCTACTCCCTCTCGCTTACTGGTGCTGGCTGGGGGGTGGTGGATGTCGGGGCGCGATTATCCTCTGTTGAGGTTCTGTTGAGCAAGAGACGTGCAGAAACAAGCAAAAGAGGTGCAGAAAGGGGCAAGAGAACTGCAAAAAAAGACAAGAGAGGTGCAGAAAGAGGCAATAGAGGTGCCGGAAAAAGGGAAAAAGGGTGCAGGAAGAGGTAAGAGGGGTGCAGAAAGAAGCACGAGAGGTAGAGAAAGAAGTAAGAGAAGTTCAGAAATAAGCAAAAAGAGGTCCAGAAAAAGAAGGGTGCAGAAAGAGGCAAGAGAGTTGCATTAACAGGCAGTAGAAGTGCAGAAACAGGCAGGAGAGGTCAGAAATAGGGGAGGGATAAAGAAAGAGGTAAGAAAGGTGCAGAAAGAGGCAAGAAAGGTGCAGAAAGAAGGAAGAAGGATATCAAAAGAGGCAAGAGGGATACAAAAAGAAGCAGTGGAAGTACAGAAAGTGGGCAAGAGAAGTGCTGAAAGAAGCAACTGAGGTGTAGAAAGAAGAAAGAGAAGTGATGAAAGAAACAAGAGAGTTGCAGAAAGAAACAAGAGACATGCAGTAAAAAGCAAATTATGTGAGGAAAGAGGCATATGAGGTGCAGAAAGAGGCAAGAGGGGTGCAGAAAGAGTTGAGCGGTGCCGATTGAATTAACAGGGGTTCAGAAAGAGGCAAGAAGGGTGCAGAAAGAGGCAAATTAAGTACAGAAAGAGGCCAAATAAGTGCAGAAAGAGGCAAGAGCGATGCAGTAACAGGCAAAAGAGGTGCAGAAAGAGGGAACAGGGGTGCAGACAGAGGCAAGAGAGGTACAGAAAGAGGGAAAAGGAGTGCAGAAAGAGGCTTTAGGGGTGCAGACAGAGGCAAGGGCGGTGCAGAAAGAAGGTAGAGGGATGCAGAAATTTGCAAGAGGTACAGAAAAAGCAAGAGCAGTGCAGAAATAACCAACAGAGGTGCATAAAGAGGCAAGAGGGATACAGACTGAGGAAAGAGAGGTACAGTATGAGGGTAGAAGGATGCAGAAAGAAGCAAGGGGGTGCAGAATTGTGCAAGAGAAGTGCAAAAGGAAACACAAGCAGTGCAGAAAGAAGCAAAAGAGGTACAAAAATAGGCAATAGAACTACAGAAAGAGGCAACAGAGGTGCATAAAGAGGCAAGAGAGATGCAGGAAAAGGGAATAGGAGTACAGAAAGAGGCAAGAGGGGTGCAAAAAGAAGCAAGAAAGGTACAGAAAGAAGCAAGAGAAGTTCAGAAGTAAGAAAAAAGAGGTACAAAAAAAGCAAGAGGGGGCAACAAGAGTCTAGAGAGGTGCAGATAGAGGCAATGGGGTGTAGAAAGGGGCAATAGAGGTTCAGTAATAGGCAGATGACGTGCAAAAACAGGTAGGAGAGGTGCAGAAAGAGGGGACAGGGGTTCAGAAAGAGGTAAAAGAGGTGCAGAAAGGTATAAGAGAGGTGCAGAAAGGGAAGAAGTATGCTAAAAGAGGCAAGAGGGGTACAAAAACCAGCTAGTGAGTTGTAGAAAGAGGCAACAGATGTGAAGAAACAGGCAAAAAAGGTGCAGAAACTAACGAAAGAGGTGCCAAAAAGGCAAGAGAAGTACAGAAAGAGGCAAGAGATGTGCAGAAAAAGGTAAGAGAGGTACATAAAGAAGCAATGGTGGTGCTGAAAGAGGTTATAGGGGTGCAGAAAGAGACAAGGAAAGTGCAGAAAGATCAAGAGAGGTACAGAAAGAGGGAAGGGGTGCAGAAGTTGGCAAGAGTGGGGCAAAAAGAGGAAAGGGAGGTGCAGAAAGTGGGAAAAATGGGTGCAGAAAGAAACAAGAGGGGTGCAGAAAGAAGCAAAGTGAGGCGCAGAAAGAGACAACAAATGTACAGAATCCGGCAAGAGAGGACCCAAAAGAGAAGTGCTGAGAGAAACAACAGAGGTGTTTAAAGAAGAAAGAGAAGTGATGAAAGAGACAAGAGTGTTGCAGAAAGAAACAAGAGAAATGCCAAAAAAGTGCTGCAGAAACATAAGTTACAGAAAGAGGCAAGACAGGTGCAGAAAGAAGAATGAAGGGTGCAGAAAGAGGCAAGAGGGGTGCAGAAATAGGCAACAGAGTTGCAGAACCAGGCAACAGAGGTGCAGATCAGGCAAAAGAAGTGCCAAAACAGGAAAGAGAAGTGCAGAAATAGGCAAGAGAAGTGCTGAAAGAAGCAACTGAGGAGTAGAAAGAAGAAAGAGAAGTGATGAAAGAGGCAAGAGAGTTGCAGAAAGAAACAAGAGACATTGAGAAAAAAATGTGCAGACAGGCACATGAGGTGCAGAAAGAGGCAAGAGAGGTACATAAAGATGCAAGAGGTACAGATTGGAGCAATAGGGGTACAGAAAGAGGCTAGAGGGGTACAGAAAGAGGCAAGAGAAGTGCAGAAATAAGCAAAAAGAGGTCCAGAAAAAGAAGGGTGCAGAAAGAGGCAAGAGAGCTGCATTAACAGGCAGTAGAAGTGCAGAAAAAGGCAGGAGAGGTCAGAAAGAGGGGAGGGAACCAGAAAGAGGTAAGAAAGGTGCAGAAAGAGGCAAGAAAGGTGCAGAAAGAAGGAAGAAGGATATCAAAAGAGGCAAGAGGGATACAAAAAGAAGCAGCAGAAGTACAGAAAGTGGGCAAGAGAAGTGCTGAAAGAAGCAACTGAGGTGTAGAAAGAAGAAAGAGAAGTGATGAAAGAAACAAGAGAGTTGCAGAAAGAAACAAGAGACATGCAGTAAAAAGCAAATTATGTGAGGAAAGAGGCATATGAGGTGCAGAAAGAGGCAAGAGGGGTGCAGAAAGAGTTGAGCGGTGCAGATTGAATCAACAGGGGTTCAGAAAGAGGCAAGAAGGGTGAAGAAAGAAGCAAATTAAGTACAGAAAGAGGCCAATTAAGTGCAGAAAGAGGCAAGAGCGATGCAGTAACAGGCAAAAGAGGTACAGAAAGAGGGAACAGGGGTGCAGACAGAGGCAAGAGAGGTACAGAAAGAGGGAAAAGGAGTGCAGAAAGAGGCTTTAGGGGTGCAGACAGAGGCAAGGTCGGTGCAGAAAGAAGGTAGAGGGGTGCAGAAATTTGCAAGAGGTACAGAAAAAGCAAGAGCAGTGCAGAAATAACCAACAGAGGTGCATAAAGAGGCAAGAGGGATACAGACTGAGGAAAGAGAGGTACAGTATGAGGGTAGAAGGATGCAGAAAGAAGCAAGGGGTGAAGAATTGTGCAAGAGAAGTGCAAAAGGAAACACAAGCAGTGCAGAAAGAAGCAAAAGAGGTACAAAAATAGGCAATAGAACTACAGAAAGAGGCAACAGAGGTGCAGAAAGAGGCAAGAGAGATGCAGGAAAAGGGAATAAGAGTACAGAAAGAGGCAAGAGGGGTGCAAAAAGAAGCAAGAAAGGTACAGAAAGAAGCAAGAGAAGTTCAGAAGTAAGAAAAAAGAGGTACAAAAAAAGCAAGAGGGGGCAACAAGAGTCTAGAGAGGTGCAGATAGAGGCAATGGGGTGTAGAAAGGGGCAATAGAGGTTCAGTAATAGGCAGATGACGTGCAAAAACAGGTAGGAGAGGTGCAGAAAGAGGGGACAGGGGTTCAGAAAGAGGTAAAAGAGGTGCAGAAAGGTATAGGAGAGGTGCAGAAAGGGAAGAAGTATGCTAAAAGAGGCAAGAGGGGTACAAAAACCAGCTAGTGAGTTGTAGAAAGAGGCAACAAATGTGCAGAAACAGGCAAAAAAGGTGCAGAAACTAACAAAAGATGTGCCAAAAAGGCAAGAGAAGTACAGAAAGAGGCAAGAGATGTGCAGAAAAAGGTAAGAGAGGTACATAAAGAAGCAATGGTGGTGCTGAAAGAGGTTATAGGGGTGCAGAAAGAGACAAGGAAAGTGCAGAAAGAGGCAAGAGAGGTACAGAAAGAGGGAAGGGGGTGTAGAAGTTGGCAAGAGTGGGGCAAAAAGAGGAAAGGGAGGTGCAGAAAGTAGGAAAAATGGGTGCAGAAAGAAACAAGAGGGGTGCAGAAAGAAGCAAAGTGAGGCGCAGAAAGAGACAACAAATGTACAGAAACCGGCAAGAGAGGACCCAAAAGAGAAGTGCTGAGAGAAACAACAGAGGTGTTTAAAGAAGAAAGAGAAGTGATGAAAGAGACAAGAGTGTTGCAGAAAGAAACAAGAGAAATGGCAAAAAAAAGTGCTGCAGAAACATAAGTTACAGAAAGAGGCAAGACAGGTGCAGAAAGAAAAATGAAGGGTGCAGAAAGAGGCAAGAGAGGTGCAGAAATAGGCAACAGAGTTGCAGAACCAGGCAACAGAGGTGCAGATCAGGCAAAAGAAGTGCCAAAACAGGAAAGAGAAGTGCAGAAATAGGCAAGAGAAGTGCTGAAAGAAGCAACTGAGGAGTAGAAAGAAGAAAGAGAAGTGATGAAAGAGGCAAGAGAGTTGCAGAAAGAAACAAGAGACATTGAGAAAAAAATGTGCAGACAGGCACATGAGGTGCAGAAAGAGGCAAGAGAGGTACATAAAGATGCAAGAGGTACAGATTGGAGCAATAGGGGTACAGAAAGAGGCTAGAGTGGTACAGAAAGAGGCAAGAGAAGTGCAGAAAGAGGCAAAATAAGTACAGAAAGAGACAGGTGAGTTGCGGACAGAACCAAGAGACATGCAGAAAAAAGCAAAAGACGTGTATAAAGAGGCCCATGAGATGTAGAGAGAGGCAAGAGAGGTGCAGAAAGAGGCAATAGGTGCAGATTGAAGCAAAAGGGGTGCTGAAAGAGGCTGGAGGGATGTATAAACACGCAAGAGGGGTGAATAAAGAGGCAAAATAAGTGCAGAAAGAGACAAGAGAGTTGCAAGAAGAAACAAGATACATGCAGAAAAATGCAAAAGATGTGTAGAAAGACGCACATGAGTTGTTGAAAGCGGAAAGAGAGGTACAGAAAGATGCAAGAGGTGTAGATTGGAGCAATAGGAGTGCAGAAAGAGGCAACAGGGGTGCACAGAGAGGCAACAGAGGTGTAGAAATGGTGAAGGGGTGGTGCCTAAAAAGGCAATAGGGGTGCAGAAATATGCAAGAAAAGTGCAGAAATAAGCAAGAGCAGTGCAGAAAGAACCATAGAGGTGCAGAAATAGGCAAAAGGGGTGCAGAAAGAAGCAGAAAATCTGCAGAAAGAAGCAACAGAGGTGCAGAAAGAGGCAAGAGGGGTGACAAAAGAGGCAAGTGAAGTGTAGAAAAAGCAACCGGCGTGCAGAAAGAGGCAAGAGAAGTACAGAAAGAAGCAAGAGAGGTGCAACAACAGACAGGAGAGGTTCAGAAAGAGGGACAAAGTGTGCAGAAAGAAGCAAAAGAGAGGTGCAGAAAGAAGCATGTGAGATACAGAAAGGGCAACAGAAGTGTTGAAACATGCAAGAAATGTACAGAAACAGGCAACAGAAGGGCAGAAAGAGGCAAGAGAAGTGCTGAAAGATGCAACAGAGGTATAGAAAGAATCAAGAGAAGTGATGAAAGAGACAAAAGAGTTGCATAAAGAAACAAGAGAGGTGCAGAATAAACCAAGAGAAGTTCAGAAAGAGGCAAATGAGGTGCAGGAAGAGGCAAGGGAGGTGCAGAAATATGCAAGAGAGGTGCAGAAAGAGGCAAGAGGTGGCAGAAAGAACCAATAAGAGTGCAGAAAGATGCTAGAGAGGTACAGAAAGAAGCAAGAGAGGTGCAGCAACAGGCAGGAGAGGTGCAGAAATAGCTAAGAGAGGTACAGAAATAGCTAAGAGAGGTACAGAAACAGGCAAGAGAGGTGTAAAAAGAGGCAAGAGAGGTGCTTCTAGAGGGAAAGGGGTGGCAAAAGAGGGAAGAGGGGTGCAAATAGAAGCAAGTGAGATGCAGAAAGAGGCAACAGAGGTGCAGAAACAGGTAAGAGGTGCATAAACAAGCAAGAGAGGTGCCGAAACAAGCAATATAAGTGCATAAAGAGGTAAGAGAAGTACATGTGAGGCAAGTGAGTTGCAGAAAGAAACAAGAGACATGTAGAAAAAAGCAAAAGAGCTGCAGAAAGAAGCATATGATGTACAGAAAGAGGCAGGACAGGTGCAGAAATAAGCATGAGAGGTACGAAAAGAGGAAAGAAGGTTGCAGAAAGAGGCAAGAGGGGTACAGAAAGAAGCAAGTGAGATACAGAAAGAGGCAACAGAGGGGCAGAAATAGGCAGCAGAGGTGCAGATCAGGCAAGAGGGGTGCAGAAACAGGAAAGAGAAGTACAGATCAAGGCTAGAGAAGTGCTGAAAGAAGCAACTGAGGTGTAGAAGGAAGAAAGAGAAGTGATGAAAGAGACAAGAGAGTTGCAGAAAGAAACACGAGACATGCAGAAAAAAAGCAAAAGATTTGCAGAAAGAGGGACAGGAGGTGCAGAAAGAGGCAAGAGAGGTGCAGAAAGAGGCTAAAGAGGTGCAGAAAGAAGCAATTGGGGAGCAGAAAGAGGCTGCAGGGGTGAAGAAAGAGGCTAGAGTAGTGCAGAAAGAGGCAAGAATAGTGCAGAAAGAGGAAAAAGAATTACAGAAAGTGGCAACAGAGTTGCATAAGCGGGCAAAAGAGGTGAAGAAAGAGGGAACAAGGATGCAGACAGAGGCAAGAGAGGTACAGAAAGAGGGTAAAGGGTAGGAGTGGGTAGAATTTACGTAGTCGTGTTACGAAAAGCTCTGCAAAACGGTAAAAAATCTCAGCGAGCATGCAAAAGTTCTGCGAACGAGCGGAATTGCTTGTTCGGTGTGTTCACGATACTTTTTACCTGTTCGCGAGAGCTATTTGCATGCTCGGAGAGAAATATCCTGCGAATACGCATTTTGAAAGCGCAAACAAGCAAAAAATTCTGCAAAGCCGCGGATCGTTGAATTTTTGGCAATTCGCGTTCTCCGCGGAACTCGAAATTACCCAAATTCTGCAAATTCCATGAGCGGAATGGAATTTACTGCCCAGGCCTAGAAAAGGGGTACAGAAAGAGTTGATTGGATGAAAAATGTATTGCTTAATTAATTAAAACCTTACAATATATATGCAATAATTCTTGACTATAAAATCAGTTATAAAAAACATTTGGACTTCAAGTTTGTGACACTATTTACATATTATGTAAATCCTACATTACATTCTTTCAGTTTTTGGTGTTCGAACTTAACTCTCAGTCGTATTAGGAACCTTACAATAGCTGAGTTTAAAATTAAATCGCCAGTTTGGAGGCATCTTATCAGAGCTTGTCTGCAATTCCTTATTCCACAAACATTAAAATGTCTCTTAAGAATGGATATTCTTTCAACTTTCAATTCTGGACAAACACAAATGAGGTGCATAATATTCTCTTCACCAAGTTTGCATAAGTTTCAAGTAATTGGTACCTCTGTACTTAACCGTGGCATTAGATGACATGTGATCGGAAATGCTCCAAAGCGAGCTTTTATAAATATTTGTTTGAATTTCACAGAGCAAGGAATTTCGAGGTACGGTTGCACTTTTACCTTGGTATTGCCATTCAATAGAGGCCACGCAGGTTTTCTTTTTTAGAAGGTATCTTCATCCAAGAGTATTGATAAATGCTTTGTTGTACCATTAATGACTTTTTTAAAAGAGTTCAAAGTAATTGGCATTTCCCAGACCGTGTTTACTGAATATTTCTCTAATGATGTAACTAGATATTTCCATGCCTGGACTTTCCACTTTAAGTTTATTTCCTGCCACTATATTTTGGACACTTGATTTGCAGTATCCATTTTTATCCTTTTCCACACTTTAATAAATGGACCTTTTCGTGCAAGTGCCTGATTAGTCATCCCAAATTTCATTTGTATCTGTGCGGGTGATGCATTATGTGGAATTAAGAAGAGGGCTTTATAGATTTTCATGACTGCATTGTTGATTATGACTGAATCTTTTCCACACAATGCTTCACTTCCATATTTCAAAGTTGGTAAAGTTTTGCTGATAATACTTTTAACAATGGTCCAAAACTCTGCTCTCTTATGGATTTCTGTATGTCTGAATGCCACTAGCAATATTTTAGCTCTCCGTTGTATATCAATCTTGTAATGGTTAAAATGATCCTCAATCATCCAATAGTACTCCTAAATATCTATATGTATTCACTAGTTGTGAGTTATCCAGAAACCATTTATACTTATGTTTTGAGTATTTTTTAATCTCCATAATTTCTGTCTTTGATTTATCACCATTCTATTTTCTTTAGAGTAGGTATATATCCTATTTAACAGGCGTTGTAGTCCAACCCTTGTTTGACTAAGTAGGATAACATAATCTGAATATAGCAGGTCTGATATCGGAGTATTGGCTAATTTAGGTGGGCAAGCATTCAGCTCATCCAGGGCTTGATTTAGATCTGCTAAAAATACATTAAAAAGCGACAGGCCAGTACACATCCTTATTTCAAACCTAATGCTGTTGATATTTTTTCTGATACAGTTAGGCCATCTCCTATCCGGACCCTGACCCATGTGTGAGTGTAAAGAAGTTGGATTAATTTTAAAAGGGAGAGAGGTATACCTTGATCTATTAATTTCTGCCACAAAAGATCTCTATGCACATAGTCAAAAGCCGCCTTAAAATCTACAAAGCACAAGTACAGTGATTGTTTCTTAGTAATGTATTTATCCCTTAGAACAGATAACACAAGGATCTTTGTTGTAGTGCCTAAGCCTTGTGTAATCCAGTTTGATTAGGAGGTATTATCTGCTTTTCTCTTACCCATTCTGTTAGGTTAGATAACAGTACACCTGCAAATAATTTAGCAATGGTATCCTGGAGCCTAATAAGTCAGTAATTTTCCTGCAAAGACCAATCTCCTTTTTAGGTCCCGCCTATGCAGCGAGCATGCGCTGCATCGGAAAGACCTTTAGCCGTCAGTTCCCTTTTTCGCCCAAAAACTTACATGCGTTCCATTGCCTTCAATGGTAATGCATGCATTTTTGGCGATTCCCTTGTGGGAGCGAGCAGCTGGCGCAATGTGTTATCAATTATCGTGGCTTGATGCTCACTCCCACAAGGGAATCCTTTGGAGTAGCCGTTGCGCTATAAAAGTCCCATTTTAACATAACATAACATAACATCACGCAGGCCACCTTCCCTATACCCTCCCCTGCTTCCATGCAAGGCACGCGCATGCTTGTGCCTGTTATGTGGTCTTCCTGACTGTGAGATTGTGTACTTGATGGGGATTCTCGCTGCACGAGCAGTCTTGGGTGTTGTTGGTGAGGGCCGGGTTCTCCTGGAGCTTGCTTGTCTGGGCAGACGGCACCCCTCATGCCACCTTAAGGCAGCTCACGGCACAGGTGATCACCGCATGCCAAATTAGCCAGAAAGCAACAAAGTGGTGTCTGCCATGTCCTCCATGAAGCAGATGGAGATTTCTCGGGCCAATGGTGCAGCCCACCATGAGGACTACAATGGCAACCTGGAGCGAGTGGAGGCTGCCTTCCTAGGGCCGCGGGACACTGTAGGGCTGGCGGTGATCGACTTGTGCACCAACGCCAAGGGCATGTGCAAAGAAGACGTCCTGCTGGAGAACGGCAGCCAGAACAAAGAGAGCGATGACCTCAGCACGGACCCTAGTCCCAGTGAACCTCTGAAAGAGACTTCCTTCTCCATTGGCCTGCAAGTGCACTTTCCTTTCCTGCTGGCCGGGTTCCAGACTGTGGCTGCTGGCATGGTACTGGCTGGATATAGGCCAGGTAAGTTATCTTAACCTCCCTGGCCTGCAAGTGCTCTTTCCTGCTGGCCAGGTTCGGGACTGTGGCTGCTGGCATTGTACTGGATATAGTGCAGGTAAGTTACTTTAACCTCCCTGGCCTGCAAGTGCTTTTTCCTTTCCTGCTGACCGTGTTCGGGACTGTGGCGGCCGGCATGGTATTGGATAAAGTGCAGGTAAGCTACTTTAACCTCTCTGGCCTGCAAGTGCTTTTTCCTTTCCTGCTGGCCGGGTTCGGGACTGTGGCTGCCGGCCTGGGACTGGGTGTAGTGTATGTAAATTACCTTAACAATGCTGCTGTGGGATACTCGTTTCCTCTTTGTATATCATCATAGCAGATGTGTATGAATTTGAGGCCACATCCTCGACCGGTTTCACAAATAATCCAATTTTTTGAAATGTTTGGAGTCTGTTTCATTAGAGTGGAATAGTTTGTTTTTGACTGTCGGAGGTAGGTGTGTGTGTCTAGTATATTTATTTATGTATATTTATTTATAGGTTATGTGGCAAACTACATCCATGGGAAGGGGCTTGGATTGCAACAACATCGTATAAGTGAAACATTGGAGGTCGAAAACAGTTCTGAGGGTCGCCCTTTGAGGAGGATGGGCCCCTGGAGACATTTTTTTAGTTCTGGCTGTGCACTGTAGTCTGCTGAACAGCTGCTCCCATTTGTGTTTTGTAAATTTAGTGTCCCTCTTCAGAAAAGTTGTTAGAAATGTGAGTTAAAGAAAGTTGTAGACCTTTTGTATCTGTGCACCGTTGTGCTCCCCAGTCAGTTCTTTGGAAGTTATTTACACTCTCATTTCCTACATGTGGATGTTTTACACCGAAGGTATGACCTGGTTGGCTGGTGCCTAACTTAGCATAGAAATGAGTTTCCTTTTTATTCGGTGAAATCATGTATTTTGATTTCAACATTGTTACATAACCCTATTAATGAGGGATATAGTGATGGTGAGAGTCCTCACGTAGTCTGAGAGAAAACCGGCATACACAGAGGAAGTTTGTAAATTGTAGGTTTTGCTCAAGTACACCCACATTTTTTTTTATTCGGTTACAAGGGACAGCGATTGTTATGCAAGAACAAGGTTAACGTCCCAAGAAATCATCTCACCTTTGTCACATTGTAGTATGTTCACAATGGAAACAAGCATTGTCAAAACCTATAGGTCTCACCTTTTGGACCTAATGGCTTTGCCATTGCTTTTTGGCAATGCTGTACTGCATCCGCAAAAATATTTTTTTACACCTGCTGCTCAGCATGATCAAAAGGAAAACAAGTACTGGCATAGCCAATAGGTCTCGCCTTTGGGATCTTATCAGTGTTTAGCTATGCCACAGTTGATGTTGCACCAAGGATATTGTGCTGCATAATTAAATACTTCTAAGGTCCCAAAGGCAAGATCTATTGGCCTATGTCAATGCTTGTTTATACATAGGAGCTATCAGCGATCCCTTCCAAGTTTCAGGTATCAATGATGACCTTACAATTTCCTCAAAAACCTTTGTCAGGTATCCTGATAATAGACTGGGGTCATTCTCATAAAGTTCAAACGGAATACCATTTGGGCCTGGTGCACAATTTCTTTGTTTCTGGATTAATTACATATTTCTTTATTCGTTATATGAAGTTCTTGTATCATGTCCTTCCATGCTGGTTTAATCATATTGGCCCTAGGTTCCCAAGATTTTTCTCGGCTCCTTCTGTTTTACACCATTAGCATCCTGTATGGCTTCTACTTTCCTAACCACTACTTTCTGCCTTAACCGCTTGGCTAATAATCGCCCTGAGTTTTCCCCAACCTCATACATGTCAGCACGATGGATTGCAATTGCAAAACATTCATATATTTTCATTCTTTGAACTGCTAGGTCTCGCAGGTTCATCTCGTATTTTTGATGAGAGTTAATGGTTCGCATCAAAGCCAGTTCTAACGCACGTAGTTTGACCAATTCAAGGTCTTGTTTAGTCCTGATGCGAGGCTGTTTGTTTATAGAAAAGCTTAGGGTCTCCCCCCGAACACCAGCTTTAAAAGCGTCCCAAACAATGTCCACCAGGGTGGATCCTACATTGAACTTAAAGAAGTCTGGTATCCATTTGATCATGTGCTGCAGATACGCCTGGTCAAACGTCCATGAACTCCTGATAGTATAAAATGGAATATCAACTGCTAGTTCAAGAAGGACTGGATTATGATCGGATATAATTTTGGGGAAAATCTCAATCTTGGCATTAGTTAAGAATTCTAAAAGGGCAAAGAAGTAATCAATACGAACATGCTTTTGGTGCGGGGCAGAAAAAAAAGTATAACCAGGAGTGTGAGAATTTTTAAGCCACCAAACATCTACTAAACTAAACTCATTGGTAATGCCTTTAGTGGCTTTGAAGACCTTGTGCTTTCTACCGGGGTAGCGGCCAGTATAGAGGATATCAAAGTCTCCCGGTAAATGGAGATTAAAGTCTCTACAAATTACAAGCGGGCGGGCCACATCGCAAGCTCTATACTAATCTCATTAAGCATTTCCGGGTCATCTGTATTTGGAGCATATATAGAACATACAGTAACAGTAAGAGTATTTAAGTGTAATTCAATAATGGCCCATCTTCCAAAAGGATCGGTTTAGCTCGTTTACACTCCCCCAGCCGTATTTTTTAGGATCGCTACCCCTCTTGTAGTCGATCCCTGTCTTGTACATACCAACACTTCGAGATCCAAATCTTTCAAGGAATCCCTGTTATCCCATGCAATGTGTGTATCCTGAACACAAAGAAGCAGTACCGCAATAATTTTCAAAATCAGTGCCATAATCCCCCTTTTTTTTAAGCCCACAAACGTTCCATGAACACAAAATTAGCCATTGTCAGAAAAAAACCAAATAAGCATTGCTGAAAATTTACTATCACAGGATTCTAATTGCATTCTCAAATCATGAAGTGCTATCTCAGCTCTCCAAAAAACCAAACCTCTGTACCTGTTGTACCTTTCCCCTCGACCTCCTCTGAGAACCCCCCCACCCCAGAGAACCCTCTACCCCGCAACTCCCCCCCTCCCACCTACACAGCAAACTCACCTCTGTGAGGCAAAGGGACTGTACAGTCCCTATATGTGATGGAAAAAAAGGTTTTAGACACTCTCCTGCAACCTCCAACCCACCCATGAAATAGCTATAAATCCTCCATTCAGCAAAAAATATTTTTTGAAAACGCAGAAGAGAAACCAAAAAAGATAGAATGGGGATTTAACAAAGACATAGAGCCCACAAAACCCCCTTTTTAATATACCAAGTATCTCCCTATACAGTCAGAACTGAAAAGAAGATCCGAAGATAATTAGCAGGTTGCAAAAGAAAGAGGCAAAAAGCTCAAAGTTAAAGGGTATCAAGAACCTCCTTTGCCTTGATCTCCGAAGTAAAAAATATTGTTTTATCTTTGGAGATAACCTTCAGCTTAGCAGGGTTTAACAGAAAAGCCTGTGCCCCTTACTTTGGAAATTCGAGGTAAGTTGGCAGAGGTGCCATCTTTCCTGGACCGTCGCCTGGCAGTAGTCAGGGCGAACAAAAAATGTGCAGCCTTTTGCCCTGCGCTTGCGGTCAGGGCGAGCCAAATCATATAATTGCTCCCTTAGTAAATAATTATTAAGGCAAATAAGGATTACTCGGCACCGCTCGGGCCTGCCCGGATCTGAAAAGGAAATCTATGAACTCTTTGAAGCTCCCTCTCCCAATCCCACTCCTTTAACTCAAGAAAGGCTTCTGTACAAAGTTCTATAACATATTGACGAATATTTTGGCCTTCAGCCCCTTCAGGAATTCCCAAAATACGGAGATTGTTTCTCCTTGCCCTATTTTCCATATCGCTGAGCTTCCAGTTAATGTCATCTCGCAATGAGTGCAAGGCTGAAACCTCTGCTATGCAGGAAGAAAAGTCATCCTCTATTGTGGAAATTCTATTTTCAGCCTCGGCAACTCTAGTGGAAAGTTCGAAATTTGTTTTTGCAATGCGTCGGACTGAGTTCTGTAGTTTCCGTACTGCGAAATGAATGCGCAGACTCTCCGCCTTTGTCTCCTCCTGATGTGTCATAATCGTCTGGTAGATTATGGAGAGGTATGGGCAATACTGCTCTCTGAATCATCAGAGGAGGGTCCTTGACTCACACCAGCAGAATTCATATCATCAGAGGCCTGAGGTGGTAATATACCACTAGTTTCTGGAACAGTTAGAACAGTATTCTCCCCCCCAGGCGAAGTTAGGGAATATTCGTCTTCCTCTTCCTCCACGCGGCTAGACCAGTCCAAGCTACGATCGTCTTCCCAATCTAAGTCTATCTCCGCACCTACACCCTCGAACTCGCCCTCTGACACTTCCGACACATCCGACATTGAATAGAACTTCCCTCCGGAATCGCAAGAATCTAAATCATTCAAAATTTCCTTTTCAAGAGGAGGGTCCTCAGTTGTCGGCAAAGTTCTAGAGTCAATGACAATAGGAGAAGAAAGGGCGAGGTCAAGGCTAAGTAAGTCAGGGGCAATACACGAGGAATGAAGAGAATTCACCTCTGGTATTATTATAGCCCCCACATTACTATCCTTGGAAATATCCTTGGAAATAGACTGTTCCACTGTTGGTGTGTTTTAACTTCCCTTTGCTGGAGCCTTTTCTTATTTTTATTAAAAATAGAGGGAATTATTAACTTAGGTCCATGTGTAGACTCATTGGGCAGACTAGGCTCATTAGTGGGGGGTGCTGGTGCTGAGAGAGACTCACCCAAAAGAGAGGAAGCCAACGGATTAGTTAGATGTTGAGGGCAGTTAGCAACATTATCGCCATTACCAGAGTTGCTGTTCTTTACCTTGTCTGTTCTATTCTCAGCTCTAGAATGCACATCCACGCTCTCAATGCTCTCAGCAACAGGTACTGGCTTCCCCGATGAATTAGCAGCTGCAGTCGCCCTGGTAGTTGCTCCTTTAGGCACGGAGCTAGCCGCTGTGTTCTTTGGCCGCATTGAGAAAAATGAAATAGTCCGCTCCGGATTTTGCAAGGAGTAGCCCAGGTGCACTCTGGTCCAGGAAGCTGCTCCCTTACAAGTTGCCCTTTTAATTTTAAGTAAGTGACCAGGTTTAATGCAATAAAAAACAGAGGAGTAGCTGATTAGTTTCTCATCCCCCAGAGTCTTCATGGCATTATAGACCACACGCTCACCGTAGCTGACAGACGGGGGAAAGCTGGAGAGAAAGAGCAGAGGTCCCAGAGTACAGAGCTGCTGACGTTTCAAAAGATCAAGCCCAAACAGCAGGAGTAGGCTCTGCATAGCCTCATTCCAATACCTGCCGCGGCACGCTGCTAAGCGGAGACCACCCAGAGCCGGTCCTCAGTGTTAGCCGTCCGCCGAGAGTGAAACGCTGCTGAATAGATAAGGAGCGGGGAACGAGCACAGCCCCCCGGCCGGCGGCACAAATCTCTAAAACGGCAGCCTGTAATCTGAGCAGTGGAGAAAAAACGGGATATCTTCATGGTAGACACACAGATCAGGTTGGAGGTAAGTCAGGAGAGCATCGGGAACCTGCCTTACACGGACATATGAGTGTCCGCCATCTTGCCCGAGAAAAATCTTGGAAACTTTCAGAGAATTCTTTAGTAATCTCTATATAATCAAGGATTCCCTCAGTACGGTAGAGGAGGTAAACGAGTTTCTTGATGATCAGAACTTTCCTGTTCTTACTAATATCCAGTATGAAGTGCTAGAGTCGGATTTCACGGAACAGGAACTTGAAGGTCCTATTCGCTCTTTAGCCGTGGGAAAAGCAGTCGGCTTAGATGGGATTACTCTGGAATTCTTCCGAACCTTTTTCTCTCTGCTTAAGTATCACCTCCTTGAAGTTTTTCTTATGGAACAAAGAGGTATACCTCCTGCCTCCTAGCAGAAATCAATAATTACAGTATTTTTAAAGAAAGATAAACCCCCTTTACTGCCAGCCTCATACAGACCAATATCTATTATCAATGCTTATAGTAAGCTTTATTCTAAAATTTTGGCCACCGGACTTTCTTCTATGATTTCTTCCTTAGTATCCCATCTACAACACGGGTTTATCCCCGGTCGTGATACTACAGATCACATACGACGAGTTATTGCCCTAATGGATTGGGCAGAAGTGACAAAAAGAACTATAGGCGTGATCCTGTTGGATGCCGAGAAGGCATTCGACAGGGTCGCTTGGCCCTACCTCGGGGAAGTGCTTCGCCTGAAGGGGTTCGGGCCACGAATCCTTCAGGCAATCAAGACCATGTACCTTGTCCCTAAAGCATCTATACGCTTAGCTGGAATAGAATCAGATCTTTTTCCGATTTTAAGAGGTACTCGGCAAGGTTGCCGGTCTTCCCCTTTATTATTTGCATTATGTATTGATTTCTTTTTGGTTAAATTATCTGAGTGCAATCATATTAAATCTGTTAGTGTAGGTGATGTGGAATATAGTGCACTAGCTTATGCGGATGATATCGTGGTAATAACCACCGACTTGCAGCCTGCTTTAACAGCCGTTGAAGCCTTGGCAAAGCAATTCGAACACTTCTCGGGATATAAGCTGAACATAAACATTCTATATGCCGGGGATAACTCCCCAAGAGGTGTAACTGTCGTACCAGAGGCTACGTATCTTGGCATGAAAATTACTTCGCCAGTCAGCAAGACCCCAGAAATTAACTTCAATCCAGTCCTAAATAAAGTTAAATCTACGCTAGAACGTCTTCACAATCTTCACCTTTTACTACATGAAAGAGCAAATGTCTTGAAAATGATTGTACTTCCGAAATTTCTTTATTTATTTAAATATGTCCCATTAGAATT
This sequence comes from Lissotriton vulgaris, assembly GCF_964263255.1. Taxonomy (NCBI): domain Eukaryota; kingdom Metazoa; phylum Chordata; class Amphibia; order Caudata; family Salamandridae; genus Lissotriton; species Lissotriton vulgaris. The sequence goes on from NC_141687.1 coordinate 730,744,317, forward strand.
TTGTTACTTGTTTTAAAAGACTCGAAAATATTTCCACAAGATTTCTATGGGGTTATAAAAGGAATAGAAGGGCTTATAAAAAGATGGTACTTCCCAGATCTAGGGGGGTGGGGAATTCCATATTTTTTATTTTATTACTGGGCTTCCGTTCTGCAATTTATCTTTCCCTTAGTTGTAGGCGAAAAATGTAAGTTATTACCAGGTCATGATCCCTCAATTTATAAATTTGCTATAGGAGAAGAGGTTAATGGTTGTTTTCTGAAGATACTCGAATGTAGCTATTACAAAAAGAACAAATGTAAGGTTCTTATTGCTGCGTTCTCAATCTGGAAACATATTAAGCGGTTTCTAGGGCTACCTCCAATAAATCGACATACTCCTTTTCAGGCAGCAAGAATTTTTCCTAATATTTTTGAGACACTATAGCCAGAAACTGGTATCAGCTTGGAATTAATAATTTAGGAGATATGTTTTATGACCTTCAACCACTCTCCTTTATTGAGTTACAACAGAAATTTGATGTACAGAAGAAAGACTTCTTTAAGGTTTTGCAAATTCTAAGCTTCTATTGTCACTTGGGTCAATATAATGTACGTTTTAAGGTATTTCCTTTGATAGAGGGGATGGGAAATGGTTTGCCAATTGGTTACTTTTATGCTCAATTAATTTCGCTTCTTCAAGATGATTTGGACCAACTTCAGGAGAAATGGAGAAGTAAATTAAATGTATTGACAATGGATCTTTACTCCTCGATTCTTTTAGCCAACGATGTTTTGATTTCCGGCAGAATGAGAGCACAACACTATATGGTTTTGTATGATATGTATTACTCCCCTAAGATAGTCTCCAAATGGAGCTCTGGTGCCGGAACCAGCTGCAGTAGATGTGGCTGTTATGCTGCCGATACGCAACACATGTTTTTTACATGCCCTAAGTTGGCTGATTTATTAGGGTCGATTCAACAGTTTTTGAGAGAAATATTCGACCCCTAAATCTCAATCTCTGGGGCGCTGGTTCTGTTTGGCACTGACTCTAAAGTGCTGCCCACATCGGAGGAACGTTCTGCCTTTTTATTTATTACCATGGCCTGGGCCTGCTACCATGTATTCTATACCTCCCTCACTGGCTGAGATCGAAAGCTGGAACATTATGCAGGTTATGTGGCATTGGGGCTGAAGACATGATGCACTTGCTATGCACGTGTGAAGAATTATAAGAAGAAAGAAAGCTCCTGCTGAAACGCCACTTTATTTCACAGGGGGTACGCACACGAAGGAGTGCAGTGCTAACCTGCTTCTCAGCACAGGATCCTCAGCTCAGTTGCAGTTTTGTGAAATTTTTAAAAGCAGTGGAAAAAAAACTACCAAAAATTGACACAAGAACCATCTACAAACAGGACATATGATTTAATTTACGAATTGTCTGGAAACAGTAAAGAAATTTGTGGAAAAAACATGAATAGTCTAACAGGCTACAAAGTGGATGAGAAGTACAGAAGGCCTAACGTGGGCGGCCAGCAAACAAAATCAACTTGTATGCTGAACTGTTTGTTTTCTGCAATATAGAATAGAATCGATCTCAAACGCATGTTTTTATGAGTATTTTAACTTTGCTATTTGTGTACTGTATCGCATTGGTTTTCATTAACTGTGCAATAAACATAAACTTCCATGGCAGTGCTGCGTGCCTGCATCACTAAAGATTGGATATCGCCAGATCCTCCGTTATTTACCTCTTGGAGGGCTCAGTTGATATCCATGTATAATCTTGAAGTTGCCATATTTAAAACTAAGAGTATTCGTAACCGGGGCAGTGGGTTAAAAATTTGAACTCCAATAACTGATTGGATCTAAATTAATTGTCCTTACTTTATTTTTTTTAAATGGGCTTGTCTCCTTTTTCCCCTCTTTTTTCTTTGCTATTTCATGGTGCTTTCATGCTGCCCTAACATAATTATCTATGTTTCAACTGCGTGATGCTGTCTTCGTGATAATAATTGCATTTGATTGTACTGCATATATATTGTTTTTAATGGGTTTTGACTTGTTAATTCTTTTTCTCTTTCGCTTTTATATATCCATTGTGCATCTCTGCATATTGTTTGTTCCTTGCATAAAATAAAAAAAATTAAAAAAAAATTGGCCCTAAGTTTCAACTGCATTTTATCCCCACCAGGATTTACATGTATAAACAGGAACCTGATCCACTCATTCTCGGTTAAGGAAGAAGTTACAGCTGATCTATTTGATCGTGCTAAGCCATTTAGCAACGTCCAGAATTCTCTGGAGTTTCATTGTTTACTGCAAAAGAGTACTTAGCCCAAAGATCTTTTTTTTATTTTTTTCGTCCCACAATAACTATAATACAGAAGGAGTTGAACGTGGTGCATACAGAGGCAAGAGAGGTGCAGACAGAGGATAGAGGGATGCAGAAAGGGGCAAGAGGGGTGCAGAAATTTACAAGTGAGGTGCAGAAAGAAGCAAGAGCAGCACAGAAAGAACCAACAGAGGTGCAAAAAGAGGTAAGAGGAGTGCAGAAAGAGGTAAGAGAAATGTAAAAAGAAGCAAAAGAGGTGCAGAAAGAGGCAAGAGGAGTGTAGACAGAGGCACCAGAGGTGCAGAAATAGGGTAGAGGGATGCAGAAAGAGGCAAGAGTAGTGCAGAAATTTGCAAGAAGTGCAGAAAGAAGCAAGAGACGTGCAGACAGAAGCAAGAGAAGTACAGAAAGAACCAATGGATGCACAAAAAGAAGCAAGAGAAGTTCAGAAATAAGCAAAAAGAGGTGCAGAAAAAAGCAAGAGGGGTGCAGCAAGAGTCAAAAGAGGTGCAGAAAGAGGCAGGAGCGGTGCGGTAACAGGCAGGAGAGATGCAGAAACAGGCATGAGAGGTGCAGAAAGAGGGAACAGGGTGCAGAAAAAGGTGAGACGTACAGAAAGAGGCAAGAGAGGTGTAGAAAGAGGGAAGAAGGGTGCAGAAACAAGCAAGAGAGGTGCTGAAACAGGCATGAGAAGTACAAAAAGAGGCAAGAGAAGTGCAGAAAGAGGTAAGAGAGTTCCAGAAAGAGGCAAGAGAGGTGCAGGAAAAGGGAAGAAGGGTACATAAAGAGGTAAGAGGGGTACAGAAATAAGCATGAGCAGTGCAGAAAGAACCAACAGAGGTGCAGAAAGAGGCAAAAGGGGTGCACCCTGCATAACAATTATGCATTGCCCCAGGACCTGGCCCATCCTGGGGCTTAAAAGAAATGAAGAGTAGGAGACCGCACTTCATTCTTTTTTACAATTTTAGTTAGGATTCGCACAACCTCCATGAATCCCACTGGAAAATAAATATGCTTTTTTGGCCCTGGGGGTGCCTCCTTTTCTTTTCTTTACCTTTTTTCTTTGACTCGGTTCAACTGATGTCGGATCGGTCCACTGATGCAGCTATTTCCAAAAGTTGTTCCAAACTTCGGTAACTTTATCCTGAAATTCCTCTTGAGAGTTTAAAGTGTCCAAAACACAAATATAAGTGTTGTGAAGCCTTGAGATGATCCTTGGAAGATTGAAACTACAATTCCCACCATGCACCTAGCTAAAACCATAAAAGTCTACTGGATGTACTCCAGGCTAAGTACATGTTGAGGGAGATGGTGCAGGGAAGCTCTATCAACCTGTTGCTTTCAGGGAGTCCACTCCTTAATCCTTTTAAAGCAAAAATAAGTCCTCAGGGCACAATTCCAAGTGTGATATGGGAGCAGTCCTCCAAGGAGCAATCCTTTGTGGTGCAGACAAGGGTTCCAGCAGCGCAGTCCTTCTTCTTGTAGTTCCAGGCAGCAAATCCGAGTTGATCAAGAATCTAGGGTGACAAGCAGGGGAGCACCCCTGTCTTATGAGGTGCAGGGTACCACCCAAAAGCAGGACAGCTTCCTCCAAAGTGTGGCATACTTTTGTCACACAAAGCACTGTATTTTAAAACTCAAGATGGAGATTTTCTTTACTTTGGAGTAAGAGCTGGCAAAACCAACCTACTAGTGTGGCTCATTTCTGTTAACACTCCCCCTTCAGCCCTTCTGAAAATTCCTATCCCGGGCCTGCCATCGACTGGGGGTACAGGGCAATGGGGTGGGCCTGGCTGGCATTCCTTGAAGTCCTGCTCTCTTTGATGCCAAGTTTGATTTACCCAGCCCCCTACTTGGTCTGTTCTCTGCAGAGCTTGCCTAATCAGATAACCTCTGCACTTTGCAGGCCACTTATCACCTCATCAAAAATGCTTGGATAAGCCTTTTATGGCTGACCAATGAGGAAAGGCTGCTAGAAGGATGGATTATGTCTCACAGAAAAGAAAGCCCTATCACACACTTTCTGTACTAGCTATGATAAATTGAACATGGCACGTTGTTTAATTTATCATTGCCAATCTTTTAAGTCCTTGAACCACATCATTTTCAGCTCCTTCCTAGCAATATTTATACTTAAATAATCTATTCCAAAATTAGCCTACGGAGCTAATTATCTACAATGGGGAAAGCAAAATTGTCTGCTTTTCCATTATCATTGCATATAAAACATCTTTTATAATGCTCCTGCTTATCGGTACATGGCACCCCATCCCTGGGGCACCTATGGGAGGTCTTGGGGTGATTCATATGTAACAATATGGTAATTTACCTTATTACCACTTTGGCGGTACCTTTAATTCCAAAGTCTAATTGGAACATAATTTACTTTCAAAGACTGTCTGCTAGGCAGGGCTGCATTTAAAAATTACAGCAGACAGCATTATAGTGCACACTCCAGTCCTGGAAACCTGCTGGGCCTCTCAATCCCCCTGACCTTCTATATACTAGGGATTTACAGGGGTCTGGCATTGTCAATTGTAATAACTAATTACTATATACCTTTTTCATCAGAGCACTGGCCCTAGGCCTGGTTAGCAGAGCCCAGGGCACAGTCAGTTACCACCAGTATCAATCAAAGAATGGTGGTGAACAGGGCAAAAAGGTTGACTATCTCACAAGCACCATGTTTTTACATGCTGCCAAAAATCCCCCAGACAGGCCAAATATTTCGGCCAATCACAGTTTATTGAAATATTCATTGTTATATCTATGCCTTGCAGACTACTGGACCTCTCGGCCGCCTTCGACTCCGTCTGCCACCACACCCTGCACACACGCCTCCACAATGCAGGGGTCTGAGACAAAGCCCTGAACTGGATCACCTCCTTCCTCACCGACAGAATCCAGAGAGTCTGCCTCCCTCCATTCCGATCGGAATGCCACCAAGATTACCTGCGGCGTACCACAACTTCCACACAGGGATGAAGGCCGTCACCGGATTGATGAAGAGCAGTCGCCTGAAACTGAACTTGGTCCTCATCCTCTGCTCCACCCCATCTGCCTGGGATGACTCCTGATGGCCAGCCATGCAGGGAACGGTGCCATCACCCACCGACCATGCCCACAACCTGGGGTTCATCCCGGACTCTTCTCTGTCAGTGACCCAACAAGTGAACGCCGTCTCCTCCTCCTGCTTTAACACCCTCCGTAGGCTTCACAAGATCTACAGATGGATCTCCACTGAAACCAGAAGGACTGTCACCCAGGCCCTCATCACCAGCAGGTTGGACTACAGCAACGCCCTCAATGCAGGAACCACCGCCAAACTCCAGAAGAGACTCCAACGCATGCAAAACGCATCCGCATGCCTCATCCTAGACATCTCACGCCACAGCCACATCACTGCCCACCTGAAGGACCTGCATTGGCTTCCTGTCAACAAGAGGATCACCTTCAAGCTCCTCACCCACGCTCAAAAAGCACTCCGTGACTCTGGACCAGCATACCTCAACAAGCAACTCACCTTCTACACCCCCAGCCACCAGCTCTGCTCCGCTGGCCTCGCCCTCGTCACCATTCCACGCATCCACCAAACAGCCTCCAGTGGCAGATCCTTCTCCCACCTCACTGCCAAGGCATGGAACACCCATCCCATCCATCTACGACAGACCCAAGACCTGCTGACATTCAGGAGACTCCTCAAGACCTGGCTGTTTGATCAGTAGCTGCTCCCCCCTCCCCAGCGCCTTCGAGACCCTCATGGGTGAGTAGTTCGCTCTACAAATGTTATGATTGATTGATTGATTGATTCTTGCTATCCTTTGTTTTTTGTATGCCACCATATTGGAGGGACATCACAGATTTTATTTGTATTCCTCAACATCCCAGGCAGATCATATTACACTATGATAACCATAGATATAGTTTCATTATTCACATGCATAGACCATGAGCTAGGCATCCTGGCTTGTGGATATTTTTTCAGGGATAAGCCATTATTCTTGTATGGTCATTGCATGATGGCATTAGGCAAGCTTCAATTCAGAACAACTGCTTTATATTCAAGGATCAGTGGTACAGGCTGGAGGAATAGTATTTTGCAAGCCAGCAGCCATCACCCCAGTACTCCCAAATGAAGCATCCCCTCTAGGGAAAATCTAAGAGTGAAGCACACCTGAAGCACCCCTGAATTTTTCAGAGCAGAACAGGAGAAAATGATACACAGATTTGTCTTGAGAGGGTATCCCAAAAAAGTGCTGAGAACAGCAGGTAAGAAGGCCCGGGATAGACCTAGCTAGAGTATCTTACAAAAAAGAGCAAACCTCAGAATCAGCATACAGTGAGACTCATCATGACATTTAACAGTGAGTCAGCCAGAATAAACTCATGCTGGAAAAACATCATTGGAATCTAATAAGAGCAGCCCCAGTTATTGGCAATTGGGTGTGCCTGCATACCATGGTACCTTACAGGAGGAACAAATCCTTGAGTGATTTGTTGGTACACAGTAACAATGCACCACAGAGTAGAACAGAGTCCTGGTTAAAGGAACAACAGGTATTCTTTAAATGCGGTAAATGCAAAGCTTGTCGACACAGTGTGACCAGTGAAGGTACTTCTAAAAAGAACTGTTTTTTTTGTTTTGTATTTTTTTGTGTTTTCTCAACAAATTCCAAGTGGAACAAAAGAATGAAAAAAGAACAACTAATGTCGAGGGCAGTAATGACTTTCATCAAAAGGGAGGGAAGAGGAATTGTAGTCCATTCAGTTCCCCTTAGGAAGTCATTAATTAATCAACAGTGGGAATGGACACTAGTCTCTACAATAACCATTGGTTATTCTTTGACAACCCTCATAGACGCTGACACAATCGGTTGTTGAAAACGTGCGGTATATCTTTATGTCCGCCCCTTAGTCAAGCGTCAGGGCATAGTCATTGGGTTGTCAAAATAACGTGCTGTATGCCTGCCTCACCCGAGGCAACCTCCAGTTAGTGTAGAAGTGTCCAGAGATAGGGGGAGAGATCTCAGGAGGTGATGAATAAGACAAGGGGGGGGTTTGAGGAGTTGTAAAAAACGGTAGTTCCCCGTAACAATAATATTTATTCAAAGAAGGTGAGTACCGTTAGATAAAAAAGTAATGGTTATATTAAGTAATCGAGTTACCGGATTACCATATAACTCTTAAAGACAGGTCGACATGTTTCAGCTCACCTAGGGCCAGAAGGTCTATGGAGCTTTCGTCAGGACAAAACACAAAAAAAGGACATAGAAAGTACTCACACTATTAGTGTAGTTTTCAAAGGTTTGTACGAAGTTCTCAATTTGAGATTCCTGTAATAGTAAAACAAACAAGGTATTGCTAATAAGCATTAATTAAAGGATAATGGCACCTAGCACGCAAGCGTGGCTCAAAGTTTTGAGCTGGATACGAACAACATTAGTTCTTCAATGAAAGCGCACCTAATTACGGGCACCTATTGGGGAGGAGGGTCTGAATAGGAGGAAGTTCAGGAGGTTCGCTATACTGGAATTATTTACAATTGTATCGGTCAGTTGGATTTTGTAAACAGTGATGAAATTATCTAAAATTAACAAAAAGGAAGAGAGTCACAGGATTTCCATATGTCTAAAACAGCGTGTAACGTGGCAACATTGTGAGGGTTTTTACACAACATACCTTCGTAAGTGGTTCAAAGTTCCACATCAGGTTGCAAAAGAGTCGCTAGTAACGCGGTCTTTGCTGAAAGGTGGTATTTAACAGAAGTGACTCAATAAGAGTAATGTCATAACTAGGAAATCACAAGGTACATAGAGGAAGTCCTAACCGCCATTCTTACCCGCGTGTTCAGAAGCATGTGCTGCTTGTGCTGACTCTGCCCCTGGAAGAGGAGGCCTTAGTTCAGTTTCCTGTTTATAGTGGAAAAAGTAGAAATAAACAAGGGACTACCAGGTCTAAGCGCTTACTTCAAGATGGTGGCTCTGCTCAAAATTCACTCGCAAATGAATCGCAAAAATAGACATCAGTGGAGCCTGTGATGGTAGAACAATTTTTGTCAAAAGAAATTATACATCTGTATATTACATAATCTTTTTGGGAAAATTCAAAAAACGAACGTTCTTTTTTGGGAAAATGCCAGGGAATATTATCATTCAATCCCGATACATGGGTTTTAAGGCGATTTACCCATCGCTGTTCCTTTTCAAAAAGGATCTGTTCAGCATTTTGATTCTTATCATGGAGCATCTCGAGTATTGTCCAGCTCAGTTCGTCGCATGTGTGCCCAGCTTCCAAAAAGTGTGTGTGGTATTTTTCTTCAGTCTCACATTACTTCTGTGTTCACCTATGCGGATTTTAGCTTTTCTGCAGGTCATGCCAATATATTTGAGATGGCAAGGGCATGTGACCATATACACCACCTGGGTGGAGTTGCAATTCGTGTGGGATCTTTGGGTCCAAATTAAGTCATCAGTCAACTGTAATATTTTGGTGGTTTTAGTGAATTTGCACACGCCACAGGTACCACAGGGGAAATGCCCTATGACTGGAGCCATGTTGTTGTTCCTGATGGTAGCTAGCCAGACCAGTATTGATTTCCTCGATCTGACCATCTTCGCAGATAATGGGAAACTTGAGACAAAAACTTATACTAAACCTACGGCCAAGAATAGCCTTTTGTCTTATTATAGCTACCATCCTCGCCCACTCAGAGACAACCTTCCATATAGCCAATTCCTCCGGCATAAGCGCAATTGTAGTAAAGAACATGATTACAAAGAACAAGCTACAGTCCTGAGTAAAAAGGTACGAGCAAGAGACTACACGCCCCAAGTGATTGCAAAATGTAAAAAGAGAGCAAAGAATCAACCTCGGGAATGCCTACTCCAACTGCATGAAAAGGAACCAATAAAAGACCTGGTTACTTGTGTCACCACCTATTGCTTTACCAGCTATGAAGTACAAAAGTTGATAAGAAAAAACTGGAAAATAATAACGTCAGGCGTGTATGATTGGCCAAAACCAAGATTCGCCAACAAAAGAACAAAGAATCTGAAAGATGTCTTGGTGCACACTCGACCAAAGAAGAAAAACTTCACGACACCTACTATCAGGAACATCAACATGGCTCCAGTCACAGGGCATTTCCCCTGTGGTACCTGTGGCGTGTGCAAATTCACTAAAACCACCAAAATATTACAGTTGACTGATGACTTAATTTGGACCCAAAGATCCCACACGAATGGCAACTCCACCCATGTGGTGTATATGGTCACATGCCCTTGCCATCTCAAATATATTGGCATGACCTGCAGAAAAGCTAAAATCCGCATAGGTGAACACAGAAGTAATGTGAGACTGAAGAAAAATACCACCAAACTCAGCACACACTTTTTGGAAGCTGGGCACACATGCGACGAACTGAGCTGGACAATACTCGAGATGCTCCATGATAAGAATCAAAATGCTGAACAGATCCTTTTTGAAAAGGAACAGCGATGGGTAAATCGCCTTAAAACCCATGTATCAGGATTGAATGATAATATTCCCTGGCATCAGTTTTCTTAATCTGTTCTCAAAAAACAATGACATTTTCCCAAAAAAGAACGTTCGTTTTTTTGAATTTTCCCAAAAAGATTATGTAATATACAGATGTATAATTTCTTTTGACAAAAATTGTTCTACCATCACAGGCTCCACTGATGTCTATTTTTGCGATTCATTTGCGAGTGAATTTTGAGCAGAGCCACCATCTTGAAGTAAGCGCTTTGACCTGGTAGTCCCTTGTTTATTTCTACTTTTTCCACTATAAACAGGAAACTGAACTAAGGCCTCCTCTTCCAGGGGCAGAGTCAGCACAAGCAGCACATGCTTCTGAACACGCGGGTAAGAATGGCGGTTAGGACTTCCTCTATGTACCTTGTGATTTCCTAGTTATGACATTACTCTTATTGAGTCACTTCTGTTAAATACCACCTCTGCTCTCTAACCTTTCAGCAAAGACCGCGTTACTAGCGACTCTTTTGCAACCTGATGTGGAACTTTGAACCACTTACGAAGGTATGTTGTGTAAAAACCCTCACAATGTTGCCACGTTACACGCTGTTTTAGACATATGGAAATCCTGTGACTCTCTTCCTTTTTGTTAATTTTAGATAATTTCATCACTGTTTACAAAATCCAACTGACCGATACAATTGTAAATAATTCCAGTATAGCGAACCTCCTGAACTTCCTCCTATTCAGACCCTCCTCCCCAATAGGTGCCCGTAATTAGGTGCGCTTTCATTGAAGAACTAATGTTGTTCGTATCCAGCTCAAAACTTTGAGCCACGCTTGCGTGCTAGGTGCCATTATCCTTTAATTAATGCTTATTAGCAATACCTTGTTTGTTTTACTATTACAGGAATCTCAAATTGAGAACTTCATACAAACCTTTGAAAACTACACTAATAGTGTGAGTACTTTCTATGTCCTTTTTTTGTGTTTTGTCCTGACGAAAGCTCCATAGACCTTATGGCCCTAGGTGAGCTGAAACATGTCGACCTGTCTTTAAGAGTTATATGGTAATCCGGTAACTCAATTACTTAATATAACCATTACTTTTTTATCTAACGGTACTCACCTTCTTTGAATAAATATTATTGTTACGGGGAACTACTGTTTTTTACAACTCCTCAAACCCCCCCCTTGTCTTATTCATCACCTCCTGAGATCTGTCCCCCTATCTCCGGACACTTCTACACTAACTGGAGGTTGCCTCGGGTGAGGCAGGCATACAGCACGTTATTTTGACAACCCAATGACTATGCCCTGACGCTTGACTAAGGGGCGGACGAAAAGATATACCGCACGTTTTCAACAACCGATTGTGTCAGCGTCTATGAGGGTTGTCAAAGAATAACCAATGGTTATTGTAGAGACTAGTGTCCATTCCCACTGTTGATTAATTGAGGACAGTAATGATCCTGTATTCTGCGTTTTATCAGGTCGATAGACTGTTCCCCATAACACAAAAGTTTATCGCAATAAATGCAAAGAAATTTAACTTTAGCAAAGTCAGAATCAATATGTGGATGTGGACTGCTTGGTGAAAATGCTGCCGCAGTTGATGTGCTTGGTGTCGCAGCAGGTGGGTTCTCGTGCAACCTCCGTCTTTCAGCTCAAACAAAGTTCTTGGGGTTCAAGTTCTTCACGTGGCGCACCATATTTGCTGTGCCAAAGGAATATTTTTTACATGGATCACTCCTTGAAAGAGTTGTTTTGCAAATTTTACAGGTTACTTTTGGAGCATTAACCTTTTTTTGACCTTCTGGAAAAGTGAAAAACGTCCAAATTAGAGCTTCTTTCCTCTTCTTTGGAGCTTCTTCAGGAATTAAATCTCCCTCTGAAGAACTTCTGGAAGATGACTCTATTGCTCTTATTATGGTGATCTTCCTTCTATTTGAGAAGATTCTCAGAACAAATGCTTCTTCTTAATAAGTCAAAGTCGAATAATCATAATGGGACGGAACTTTCAACACTCGCAATAGGAAAAGTTACGAACCAATTAAATCTCTACTTTTAAAGTCACATGGCTTTGCGTACGCTTATGATGCGCTTGTGCAGCTCTTTCAATACGAGTACGCATGATGTTCTAACGCGATTTGTGTAATTCTTTTTAAAAGTAATATATGATTATTACAAGTATTAAAAAAAGTCATACTTATCCCAAATGTCGGCCCTTAGTATGTACATTAAATACATACATGTTTTAAACCAAGTAGAAACATTGACCGCATACAGAACGCCGTACATGATGTCACACCGAAGCTTTAATGCGACACGCAACATCAAAGCATATTCGTACCATATGCACGGGTACACGCTGAGTATGATAAGCAGTACAAACTATGGTACTATCACCCTCTAAGTGACAAATCAGAGCTCAGGGCGGACTAAGAAGAATGATTAGAAGTGCTGACTCTGGGCCTGCCTCTGCGTACATTATAACACTGCCCCCATCTCTCTCTGTTTTTAATTGTTGGTGCACACACTCATACTTGCACATGCGCGGTGCACGCCCGCCCACACTACCCACATGCCACCACCTAGCATGATTGCTATCATTTAGCCTGGAAACCAATACATTAGCCAATGTGATGTCCCCCAGGGCCATCATTCTTATAGACCGCAAAAACGCTACCAATGACGGCCCTGGGCTGGATGTATGAAGGTACAACGCGTGGTATTACCACGCATACCGTTACAATGCAGGTTTTACAACGCAAGTCGTTACAACGACTTGCGTTGGGGGGAGCTGGACAGTGAATAGTTTAATTTACTATTCCAACTCCAGTCCACGTGGATAGTAGGGAAGGTGCTGGATAGTAAATTAAACTATTCCCTATCCTAGAGCGGCCTCCAGCGAAAGTCGTTGTAACAACTTTAGTTGTTAAACCTGCGTTGTAATGCTACAGCGTTGTAAGGGTTTCGTTGTAAAGGATGTTCCCCCCTTGGGCTTGGTTTGGTCAGCCCCAGCGGTTCCCATATAATGCGGTCACTGATGTGAGCACGCTCTCTTTTGCCTGCCTCTGCTACGATGACAGACAGACTGTCGAAAACACCCCAGACTCAGCGAAACCACAGCCTTTCAAGACACGACAAAAGATGACAGAAACAAAGGTAAGAGAAGACGTCACAACATCAGCCTCCACTGTAAATTGTATATGCATAATACTAGTTTTTTATCCTTCATATGGCTTTCCTACCCCTCAATGGTTTTAAATTGTACTTACATAATTGAAATATTTCTTTATAAGTCAGGAGGTCCTATACACCTCTAATTTTAAAAATTGTGTGTGCATAAATTTCTGTGTCGTATTTCTGTACTACGCCACGTGCTTAGGCTTCTATTATTATTAATTGTGCGTCCATGATAGTATTTTTTTTTCTGCATCACAACGCCGTCCCAGGCCTTTTTTAACTTATTGATCTTCCTTTGTTTGCTGGAGATGCAACAGTCTTAACTAGAGAATATTAAGAACCCACATTAAAATTCACTTTTGATAATAGTTACGCAACTCAGTTTCAAAGACTAATCAAAAGATCCTTTTGTTTCCTTCACCAAACATCGTTCAGAAGCAACCAAGGCTAATCGAGCAACAGCAATGGAATTCTCTGCAACTTATTGAATATACTTTGACGTATAGAAGCAGAGTTCAAGTCGAGTGGTGAACTCCGGTGGCCACACTCTTTATACAAGGTAAGCACAGCAGCCTAGATCTACAAAGCCTTCATAGGAATGCATTAGAAATAGGTCGGTATAACGGGCATCAGTAATGCAGTAGGCACTTCCATATAGACACCACTTGAACGCTGCACTATAACAAGTAAAATGTACCAGGTGCACTGCACTCGTAAAACTGTAGTGTTAGCTTTATTTGTGAAATGAGAGAGGGCCATATTATCAACCCTTGGCGACAAAATTATCCCCACTTTATCGGCAGCAAACTGCCGCTAAAGTGGCCATAATAGGTTTGATAATATGCTCTATGGAATTCCAATCGAAGCTCATGTTAGATATGAAGGACATCTGACATGAGCTTCTATTGGAATTCCATAGAGCATATTATCAAACCCATTATCGCCACTTTAGCAACACTTTCCTGCCGATAAATGGGCAATATTGTTTGTCGCCCAGGCTAGATATTATGGCCCAGAGTGCGTAGTGTACAGCAGCTTCTCTGTAAAATGTATAATTACCTCCGAGCAGTGACAACAGATAGGTTACAACAGTCTGACAAACAGATCATCAACCTTATAACGCCACTTTTGAGTCACTTTTAACATGGGTAAAGTGATGCAAAGAGCTAGTAAACCTACGTCTGGTTCAACAAAAATTCTCAACTCCAGACTCTGCGACACAGTTTTAATGTTGTTTTCTCTCTCTCTCTCACTCTCAGTGACATAATTTCTCTTTCTCTCTTAAACTTAGACTCTGCTGTCTACTTGGACGTGTAAAAGATCAGCCCACCTGAAGTTGTCCATCCCAGTGGCTGCAGTGTTTGCCCACAAGCTTTATACCACGGTAAGCACAGCAGCCTAGATCTACAAATCCTTCATAGGAATGCATTAGAAATAAGTCGCCATAACGGGCGTCAGTAACGCAATAGGCACTTCCACATAGACACCACTTTAACGTGGCACTATGACAGAACAGAAATATACGAGTCACACTGCACACGTAAAACTGTAGAGTTACCACAACTTGTAATGCTTCAGCTCATTTACTCACATCTACATAATTCTAAACTCTAATTTTCTTTTTTCTTTTGCAGATTACCAATCGGACACCTTTTGGAATCCATTTCACAATTTCTTTATAACATTGTTTAACTTATTTTACCAGTTCTAATATAGTTATAATTGAGTTTCGTTTATATTTATTGTTTAATAAAAGTTAATTAAAAAAACTACATACTTCTTTTATTTTGTGGGGGAGGGGTATGACGGTCCTCAATAAAAATAATGTTGAAATACTATAGTAAGATATTCAAGACTAGGATTGAAAACGTCTGAGTTCTAACTAACTGATATAATAAATACAACGGTGAGAAACTACTAAAATGGTGGTAGACGGAGTATGTAATCAACGTTTGGCGCCTCGGCACTACCTTACAAATAAATATATAAAAAATATGACTATTAACACTGTAAAAAAGTACAGCACCGGATGAATCAAATGAACCGGGAAAAGAAAGCGACAGATTTACTAACTGATATAAAGAAAGGTTTGCTTGTTGAACTTGAAGAAAAAAACGTAAACTTCGAAACAACGCTGAGCATGCAAAGAGAGTACAACTGCTACACCAAAAAAACGGAAAGCTTTACATACAAAAGGCGATACATTATCGCCGCTTTTATCGACAGGAAACTGCGGCGATAATGTGCTTGATAATAGGCCCTTGTAACTTCCCATAGCAGCCCAGGTTCTGATCCTAACCTAGGCTGCTATGGTTATTCACAAGTACATATTATCAAGCCCATTATCTCTGCATTATCGGCAGTTTCCTGTCAATAAATGCGACGATAATGTATCGCCTTTTGTTGATAATATGGACCATTGCTCTTTTTTTACCAGTAAACCTAGGTGTATATTATCAAGGACCGGTGTTAAAATTCAGCACCGGATGAATCACACGAACCGGAAACAGAAAGCAACAGATTTACTAACTGATATAAAGAAAGGTTTGCTTATTGAACTTGAAAAAAAAACGTGAATTTCGAAATGACGCTGAGCATGCGAAGAGAGTACAACTGCTCCACCAAAAAAAATGAAAGCTTTACATACAAAAGGCGATACATTATCCTCCCTTTTATCGACAGGAAACTGCTGATAAGGCGGCGATAATGTGCTTGATAATAGGCCCTTGTAACTTCCCATAGCAGCCCAGGTTCTGATCCTAACGTAGGCTGCTATGGTTATTCACAAGCACATATGATCAAGCCCATTATCTCCGCTTTATCGGCAGTTTCCTGCCAATAAATGCGACGATAATGTATTGCCTTTTGTTGATAATATGGACCATTGCTCTTTTTTTTTACCAGTAAACTTAGGTGCATAGTATCAAGGACTGGTGTTAAAATTCAGCACCGGATGAATCACACGAACCGGGAAAAGAAAGCGACAGATTTACTGACTGATATAAATAAAGGTTTGCTTGTTGAACTTGATGAAAAAAACCTGAACTTCGAAAAGATGCTGAGCATGCGAAGAGAGTACAACTGCTACACCAAAAAAAAGGAAAGCTTTACATACAAAAGGTGATACATTATTGTCGCATTTATTGACAGAAAACTGCTGATAAAGCAGCCATAATGTGCTTGATAATAGGCCTTTGTAACTTCCCATAGCAGCCCAGGTTCTGATCCTAACCTAGGCTGCTATGACATTCACAACTACATATTATCAAGCCCATTATCTCAGCTTTATCTGCAGTTTCCTGCCAATAAATGCGACGATAATGTATCGCCTTTTGTTGATAATTTGCACCATTGCTCTTTTTTTGTCCAGTAAACTTAGGTGCATACTATCGAGGACCAGTGTTAAAATTATCTCCATTTTATTGGCAAGAAACTGCTGATAAAACGGAGATAATGAGCTTCATAATATGGCCTTGTTATTTCCCATAGCACCCCATGATAGCACCAGAACATAGTCTTTTATGGGACTTAACAAGGACGTATTATCAAGCCCACCCTCTCAGCATTATTAGAAAACTCCAGACAATGCAGATACCCAGAGCTGGAAGGTCATTTTACATATCACTGCCCCGGAAATGTGGCGTTCCCCGCAACGTGTACGGGGACACAGTGAGAGAGCTCAAAACATTTTTTTTTTTTAAAAAGACCCGAGGGGTGCCGCTCTCTGAGACTGCGGGGAGTAGGACCGTAACCCCCGCATACTTCAAAATAAAACCAGATGGGTGCCGTTCCCCAGTGCTCGGGGCATCTTACAAGCCCTCATTATGCAGAAAAATTGCCCCCGTAATTTACCCCCCCCGGGACCTAATGAATAAAATGTACTTCCAAGTTTTTTTTTTTACCTTTTCCACCGCGTACAAGTACTGCACGAGTGCCAAGAGGTGTAAAAAGGGGCGTGGCCTCATTACACCTCTCTGCAATGCAGCCCCCTGGTGCATACTGGAGGTTCCTAGTGGGCTAGTTGGCCCCCAGGGACCCCCAGTATGCAAGGGGAATTAGTTCCCCCTCTGCAAATGCACCAGGGGGCTTCGTTGTAGAGAGGTGTAAAAAGGGGCATGTCCTTATTACACATCTCTGCAACTCAGCCCCCTGGCGCATACTGGAGGATGCTGGTGGGCTAGTTGGCCCCCAGGGACCCCCAGTATGCAAGGGGACTTAATCGCCCAACTTAGAACACACTACAGGGTGCGTTTGCACAGTGGTGAAGGTAGGGGGCGAGGCTTGAGGTGATGTAAGTGCAAACATGCCCTGTGGCAAGTTTTAAGTTGGGGAATTAATTCCTGTTCAATCCAGAGGTCCCCTAGGGGGCAACTAGTCCAACAGGTATCTCCAGTAAGCGCCACGGAGCTGTGTTGCAGAGTGTTGTAAAAAGGGGGCGTGCCCTCTCTGCAACATACCTGCCTTGCGCATACTGGATGTACCGGATGGGCTAGTTGGCTCAGAGGGGACCACAGGATTGAAGCAGAATGAATTCCCCAATCTAAAACCCGCCACAGGGTGTGTTTGCACACATGTTACCTCAAGCCCCGCCCCCTACCTTCACCACTGTGCAAACGCACCCTATAGTGTGTTCTAAGTTGGGGGATTAAGTCCCCTTGCATACTAGGGGTCCCTGGGGGCCAACTAGCCCACCAGCAACCTCCTGCTGGACATTTCCCTCACACAAAACCATTAACATTCCCCCGTTGTAGTTAGTTCAGCTAACTATAACTCGCAAGCCCGCAAAGCACTGCTGATGACGTCACATATTACATCACTCATGACATGGTCAGTGACATCACTCATTACATCACTGATGACATCTTAAATGACATCACTGATGACATCATCCTTGTGAAAGAGTGGCAGACCTCCTCTCAGCGTAATATAACCCTTGATACACACATTCAAAAATAGAAACTAAAATTTTTGAAAAAATGGAGATACCAATACCAGTTAGAACAACCAATTCAGTAATTCCAAAATCTACATACACATCCACTCATTCACCAACAGTTCTATATAGGCACTCATACATGTACTCACTCATCATATGTACTCATACACCTATACATCTTATTACACACCGAAACTCATCTATAGAGTTACTCACACACATACTCCATCCATTTACTTGCATATACAGCTATACACCCACCACTACACTTACTTCTACTGAATCGTACACATACTTACTCTCTTAAACTATCACTTATAGAAACACATACTTATTTTTACAGGAACTCTTACAATCTCTTGCTCTCACATATACTCACTTATATACATTAAGTATGGGTGAAATGTGCAAATTCGCATTCCACGAATTCGCGCGAAAGCGAACTCGCAATTTGCAAAATCTGCGAATTTGGGCGAATTTGGTTTTTTTGCGTGTTTGCAAGGGTTTTTGTCAGTTCGCGAGGGTTTTTTACAAGTTCGGGAACGCAAACTTACTTGTGTGGTCGCAACAGTCGCGACCATGTTGTTTCTATGTGTCCAGCCTGTTTGCGACCCTGTGGTTCATCGCGGCCACCGTCCGGTTCATCACTGCCACCCTCTGGTTCACCACTGCCACCCTCTGGTTCATCACTATCACCCTCTGGTTCACCACTGGCACCCTCTGGTTCATCACAGTACCCTTTGGTTCACCACTGCCACTCTCTGGTTCACCACTGTCACTCTCTGTTTCACCACTGTCACCCTCTTGTTCACCACTACCACCCTCTGGTTCACCACTGCTACCCTCTGGTTCATCACAGCACCCTCTGGTTCACCACTGCCACCCTCTGGTTCAAGACTGCCACCCTCTGGTTCTTCACTGCTATCCTCTGGTTCATCACCCTCTGGTTCATCACTGCCACCCTCTGGTTCATCACAGCACCCTCTGGTTCATCACTGCCACCCTCTGGTACAAGACTGCCACCCTCTGGTTCATCACTGCTATCCTCTGGTTCATCACACTCTGGTTCACCACTTCCACCCTCTGGTTCATCACTGCCACCCTCAGGTTCATTACTGCCACCCTCTGGTTCACCACTGCCACCCTCTGGATCATCACTGCCACCCTCTGGTTCATCACTGCCACCCTCTGGTTTGCCACTGCCACCCTCTGGATTATCACTGTCCCCCTCTGGTTCATCACAGCACCCTCTGGTTCACCAGTGCCACCCTCTGGTTCACCAGTGCCACCCTCTGGTTCATCACTGCCACCCTCTGGTTGATCACTGCCACCCTCTGGTTCATCACTGCCATCCTCTTGGTCATCGCAGCACCCTCTGGTTCACCACTGCCACCCTCTGGTTCATCCCTGCCACTCTCTGGTTCATCCCTGCCACCCTCTGGTTCATCACTGCCACCCTCTGCTTCATCACTGCCACCCTCTGGTTCATCACAGCACCCTCTGATTCACCACTGCCACCCTCTGGTTCAAGACTGGCACCCTCTGGTTCATCACTGCTATCCTCTGGTTCATCACAGTCACGTTCACCACTGCCACCCTCTGGTTCATCACTGCCTCCCTCTGGTTCATTACTGCCACCCTCTGGTTCGCCACTGCCACCCTCTGGATCATCACTGCCACCCTCAGGTTCATCACTGCCACCCTCTGGATTGCCACTGCCACCCTCTGGATTATCACTGTCCCCCTCTGGTTCATCACAGCACCCTCTGGTTCACCAGTGCCACCCTCTGGTTCATCACTGCCACCCTCTAGTTAATCATTGCCACCCTCTGGTTCACCACTGCCACCCTCTGGGTCATCACTGCCAACCTCTGGTTCATCATTGCCACCCTCTGGTTCATCACTTCCACCCTCTGGTTCACAACTGCCACCCTCTAGTTCATCACAGCACCCTCTGATTCACCACTGCCACCCTCTGGCTCAAGACTGCCACCCTCTGGTTCATCACTGCTATCCTCTGGTTCATCACCCTCTGGTTCACCCCTGCCACCATCTGGTTCATCACTGCCACCCTCTGGTTCACCACTGCCACCCTCTGGTTCAAGACTGCCACCCTCTGGTTCAAGACTGCCACCCTCTGGTTCATCACTGCTATCCTCTGGTTCTTCACCCTCTGGTTCACCACTGCTACCCTCTGGTTCACCACTGCCACCCTCTGGATCATCACTGCCACCCTCTGGTTCATCACTGCCATCCTCTGGTTTGCCACTGCCACCCTCTGGATCATTACTGTTCCCCTCTGGTTCATCACAGCACCCTCTGGTTCACCAGTGCCACCCTCTGGTTTATCACTGTCACCCTCTGGTTCATCACCGCCACCCTCTGGTTCACCACTGCCACCCTCTGGTTCATCACTGCCACCCTCTGGTTCAGCACTGCGACCCTCTAGTTCACCACTGCCACCCTCTGGTTCATCACAGCACCCTCTGGGTCACCACTGCCACCCTCTGGTTCAAGACTGCCACCCTCTGGTTCATCACTGCTATCCTCTGGTTCATCCCCCTCTGGTTCACCACTTCCACCCTCTGGTTCATCACTGCCACCCTGTGGTTCATTACTGCCACCCTCTGGTTCGCCACTGCCACCCTCTGGATCATCACTGCCACCCTCTGGTTCATCACTGCCACCCTATGGTTTGCCACTGCCACCCTCTGGATTATCACTGTCCCCCTCTGGTTCATCACAGCACCCTCTGGTTCACCAGTGCCACCCTCTGGTTTATCACTGTCACCCTCTGGTTCATCACCGCCACCCTCTGGTTCACCACTGCCACCCTCTGGTTCATCACTGCCACCCTCTGGTTCAGCACTGACACCCTCTAGTTCACCACTGCCACCCTCTGGTTCATCACAGCACCCTCTGGTTCACCACTGCCACCCTCTGGTTCAAGACTGCCACCCTCTGGTTCATCACTGCTATCCTCTGGTTCATCCCCCTCTGGTTCACCACTTCCACCCTCTGGTTCATCACTGCCACCCTGTGGTTCATTACTGCCACCCTCTGGTTCGCCACTGCCACCCTCTGGATCATCACTGCCACCCTCTGGTTAATCACTGCCACCCTATGGTTTGCCACTGCCACCCTCTGGATTATCACTGTCCCCCTCTGGTTCATCACAGCACCCTCTGGTTCATCACAGCACCCTCTGGTTCACCAGTGTCACCCTCTGGTTCATCACTGCCACCCTCTGGTTGATCACTGTCACCCTCTGGTTCAAGACTGCCACCCTCTGGGTGATCACTGTCATCCTCTGGTTCATCACAGCACCCTCTGGTTCACCATTGCCACCCTCTGGTTCATCCCTGCCACCCTCTGGTTCATCCCTGCCACCCTCTGGTTCATCACTGCCACCCTCTGGTTCAGCATTGACACCCTCTGGTTCATCACAGCACCCTCTGGTTCACCACTGTAGATTATGGAGGGAAAGCTCACCTGCCCAGCCTCAACTGAGATGAATTAATTTGGGGCTGGTTAATGTGTCACTGAATTTGAGCTTCAAGTCTGGCACCTGCTTCCTTAGCTGTAAGAGCTTCCTGTTGCAGTTTAATTTTTTTACAGGAGCATTGTGCCATACTTGTAACTATTCTCTGAACCTGCTTTGAGGGTCAGCGCAGGGTCAGAGAATAGTTGCCAGTAGGCAACTGAACTCTGGAGGGGCCCCTCAAGAAGCACTACAGGGAATGTTTACAAATTAGCTTGAACGTGTGCATCTGCTAAGTGCTTTCAGTTGTGCAAAATTCGTTATTCTGCAATTTCGCAAGATTAGCAGGGCGCGAATTCGCGCGAAATCGAACTTGCAATCCGCAAATTCGTGCAAATTTGGGGATTGTTGTTTTTTTTACGTGTTTGCGGGGTTTTTTGCGTCTTCGCGGGCCGCTTGCAGCGCAACAACCACAAAGTTACACATGCGGTCATACATGGGCCTGGCCATCTTGTGCGCGTTGCGTATTTCCGTTTCCGGGCGCTATTGGCAATCTCGCGTTGTGTGCGCTGCGGTATTACAAGTTCACCTGTGTTTTTGCATACTCACGAGGAAAATATCGCGCAAACGTACCCACGCGGTCCTCAATGGGCGCGGCCATCTTGTTTTTCATTCATTGCTATGGTTCTGGGCATGCTTTTCCTAGCCTGCTTCAATCTTTGCCATCCTTTGTTTGTTTGAAGTTTTTTTTAAAATCTTTTTTACTTATTATCTATACCTCTATTTTTCTAGATCTATTTTTTGTGTTTTCTTCTACTTTTGGTTACTTTAAAACACATTTTTTTGCCTCTTCTTTTATTTACTTTTTCCCTATTCTCTTTCCTATTTATTATTTCCATTCCTTTCCAGGACCATGGCAAAGGGAGCCGGGAAGGAGAAGGGGAAGGGTCCCACACCCCGTACCCGGCTCCCATGCGGGCGATTGCGGGTGGTGCTAGACACAGCCCGGGAGATCTTCAGCGCGGAGGAGGTGGCCGCACTGGTTTACTATGTGCAGCGCTGCCTCCCCAAGACCATTGCGGCAGGCGGCAGGATCGCTAGCGGGTACGGGCTCCGGGAGCATCGGAAGCTGTGGGAGAAGGTGTGCGGGCCATGTATAAACGCTCTCGGGTCCAGCGCACCTACAACCAGGCCACACACCGGTGGTCCGACCTCCTGTACCATGAACACGACCTGCTCGACCTGCTAGGCGTCGAGATCCCCGGGCTTGCTGAGTAGTAGTAGCTATTTAATCACTACTCTGTTTTCTCCTGCTCTATGTGTTATCATATTGCAAATTTTTGTTTTTTCCGAAGAGCAATAATGCTGCCGATTCGATTGTAGGTAAATTATGTTTCAAAATGTTCTGTGATTGCATTTCAGGTGCACTGCTCTCCTGCTCAGTGGCTGTGCTACTATGCTTATTTGTTTTTGATTTTTTTTGCTCCTTTCATTGGCCTGAGTAATTATGCATGAGTGTACTTTACAGAACTGCGTAATGCTAGACATTAAGGGGCAGATTTACAATTACTGGTGCATCACTGCAAATTAGCAGGGATGCACCAGTAATTATGCACCACGCCTCCACCACCCATGGTGCGCAGCATTTACAATGCGGCGCACCATGGGGCAAAAACAACACAGAAGCGTCACGCATCTGTGCCCTAAAGGCAGCGCATTGCTGGAGTTGCGTCGCAACCACGACGCAGCTTTAGCAATGCTCTGGGGTGCCCTATCTCCCCAATGTTGCGTCAAGCCGTACGTCTGCTTCAAGCAGGCACAGGGTTTTGAGTGACGCAGCATTGGCCTAAAAGTGACTGAATGAAATCTTGTAGATTTCACTCAGCCACTTTTAGGATGCGTTCCTGCGCAGGAACGCACTCCCTTGCACCGGAACGCCTCCTGATCGTGCAGGGCTTTACAACGTGATGCATCTCCCAGATGGGTCACGTTGTTAAAATACCCCGCACAATGGCACCTCTTTAGCGCTGCCGCTGCGTCACAAAAGTCACGCCACGTCGGAGCAAAGGAGCCGTAAGGGACTTGTAAATCTGCCCCTAGAGACTCAAGTCAAGTCCTTCCTTTGTACACCTGCCACTAAGAAGAGATAGTGGTGGTGGATTGATAGTTTGAGTATTTTAATGACTGGTTATGTAGTAGGAAACTTACTGTTTAGTGTTCTCACTGGTCTGCAATCACGATGGACTTTGTCTGTCACTTCGGGTGCTGCGTAGTGCTGCCTGCCACTCCTAGCCGAACCTTTTTGTAGTTGGTTTAGTGAGTTACATAACTTTCCAAGTCGACGGTCCACGAATCCAGCAATACTAATATCCTAGTAGACTACATCAGATAGGTCAATAAATGTAGTGCAATTGTTGTCTATTTGCTATTTCCCCGAAAAAAAATTGTTATTGTTCTTTTGAAATGTTTGACTTGGTTGACAACAATAATCCATGTTTGGGTCTTTCTTTCATGTTGTACAAGAGGACAGAGGAGGAGGTAGCGGCTCAGGCGGACAAGGACCAGGAAGGCCAGGATCGGTCCGGCGAGGGCTCCTCTGCTGGCCCCAGTAAGTTTTCATGTTAATATTAATAATTATACTTCTCTATCTTTTAGAGTACCTATTTTTTACTATCGTTCCTCATTCGATTTTTCCTACATCGTCTTTGATCTTCTTGTAGACTGTTTCTAAATTCTTATCCTGCCTCTACTATGACTCTCGGTGGTACTACTAGATTATTATTATTAGTCTGTCTGTGTAGCTAACTAAGCTTGCACTGTTGGCAAAAGGTGTTAAACGAAACTCTAATTCTATTCAGCAATAGCTCTATGCACTGAGTGCAGTCCTCTGGGTTGTCCATAATGTCTTTTGAAGTCTTCTAAATGTTTATGCTTTGACAATTCCCAACAATAAACTGTCAATGACCACCAAGAAAGAATATGATACTAGTTTACTTTTTGATTGGATAGGAGGACAATCCATACTATTATTGTTGCAGGGACAATTCTGCACAAACAGAACTATGGACACTAAATAGTGCATTGTTTATCAATTATAATAGGCGCAGTTCGACTTTCCAACAACCTCAGTCATAACAGAATTTGAACCCCCAATCTCCTTACTGACTAGCTAGTGTGACAGAGTCATTTAGCTCCCTAATTCACTGATGATTGATCCCCAATGATGAATATCCAACCCAGGACATGAGACTATGGAGTCAGAGTCCAGAACTGTCAGAACAATGGACTCATGCTTGCAAATTGCAAACCCTTTCGCTCACTCACTCATGACTAAAAACCACAGAGTCTATGTACATTTTAAAGCTTTATTAAAAGTAAAAACATTTATTAAAATCAAGTTCATCATACAACATAAACGGTGGATTGAAAATGGAAAAGTGCTTAGTGATCTCACACATTAATTGTGGGCGAGCCCTCACCTGATTGGAACTTCAAATCTTCTTTGTGGTGCTGAATCGTTGCTGACTCCGTCCTAGTGATGATGATCTCATACTGATCTTGTTCTTAAAAGGGGAAGCTTCTGTCTATTATGAGAAAAACGGTGCATGTTAAAAAGCAAGCATTCATCAGTTGTGCCAAAAAGTGTATCAAGAGAACACCCTTCCCTGAAAAAAAGTGCAATTTTTGTTTTTAGTTTTGACTAGACAGTCACAAATTATTACATTGTTTGTGTAGTCGTAGTGACATTTTTTCATTCCTTGACAAAATACTAGGGAGTGGTGTATATTGCATCTAAGAATCTGAAATGTATTTTCTAGGCGGAACATCAGCACAACTATCCACCGGTGTAGGGGCCAGCGTGGAGGTGGGCACTCCTGGGGCGGAGGCGGTGCAACAGCCAGCAGATGCTGCTGTGGGGAATGCCACTGTAGTGGCGGACAGTGGTAAGCTATTAAATTCCTTACTTATTGAGTAAGACTCAATAAGTAAGTGCAGACTGCAGAGTGTGCTCTCTGCATAGGTGTATATGTTGTACAGTACAAGTATACTATACTGTTAAGAAGACTTACAAATTTAGAACTAAGTTTTTATTAACCAGGTAGTAGCCTCCTCTAAATTGACTTCAACTCAGCTGTGAAAGTTTGTTCGAGAATCCAAGTCAGATCAGAGATGAACTTAATGGATGGATGAACGAAAAGGGAAAGAAGGGTGTAAGTAAGTGTGGAAGGACGAGCGAGTTAAAAGTAATGATGACTGCCAAAGAATGATACGTGTTTTTGAATGCTGCCCAAGGTGGCTGGGAATATGATGCATGTTAAGCATGGGCGAATTTTGCAAATTTGCTATCCGCAAATTTGCAGATTTGCGAATTCGCAATCCGCAAAATTCGCAAAATTCGCGCAAATTTGTGGATTTTTTATTTTTACGTGTTTGCGGGTGTTCGCGGGGAACTTTGCGTATTCGCGGGGTGCTTTGCATGTTCGCAGGTTTTTTTTTGCCTGGTTCATCACTGTCACCCTCTCGTTTTTTATGCCCTTCTGCCCTCTGTACCACTTGTTTTTGTGCCTTTCTGCCCTCTGCCCCACTCTTGTTTGTGCCCTTTTGCCCTCTGCCCCACTGATTTCTGTGCCCTTCTGCCCTCTGCCTAACTCATGCCCTCTGTCCCACTTTGTGCCCTTCTGCCCTCAGCCATAAGTCAACTTCAACAGGAAGCACTAATAGATAAAGTATAGCAGGTGCTTGAGTTGAAGGTCAAATTAAGTTACACAGTCATTAATCACCCCAAGTTTGGGGTGATTAATGATTGTGTAACTGAATTTGAGCTTCACCACCTGCATGTACTG
The DNA here is from genome assembly GCF_964263255.1 of Lissotriton vulgaris. Lineage (NCBI taxonomy): Eukaryota > Metazoa > Chordata > Amphibia > Caudata > Salamandridae > Lissotriton > Lissotriton vulgaris. The sequence goes on from NC_141687.1 coordinate 730,770,577, forward strand.
GACTGGTACAGTAACGCAAGCCTGTGTCATCAAGGTGTGTGTCTGTTTTTCTCGGGTGCAAGTTGACTGCGCTGGCATTATGCCGGCTTCCAGAAGTTTACGTACCAATTTCGCTAAACAAGAGAGAAGAAGAAGAATGAGACTGGTGTACTGTCATAGTCGACTCTAATGTAGTGAGTCCATAGTGCTCATAGAATTGATTCCTGAAACTCCCACTAATGTTAGAGCAAGGCTGAAGAAGTGGGAGGTTAGATAGATACAGGCCACAAATGTTATGTACTGTGCTTGCAAGTTGCTAGTTCTACTATGACACAACTTTCTGCTGAATTATTTTGTGTTAATCTTAAAGAGCATTGGTTACAGACTATGTTTTCTTTCTTCATATAGATGCTCTTTCCAAACTGTCACGGAAGGAGCTGGCTAGACGGGCCCGGCAACGCAAACTGGAGGTAACTGTCGCCGAATATCGGCAGCTGGTGGCCCAGGAGGAGGAGGACACGCAGTCGCAGACCACCACAACATCCACAGGGACAGCTGCATCCTCCTCCGCGTTCCCTGGGTCAGCCAGTCAGCGCAGCCCTCCAGCGGTACAGAGCCGTGGTACCGCAGCCACCCGCCACCGCCAAGCAGCCAAAAAATCAGCTGCCCCCCACAGCAGGTGCAAGGCACGTGTGCACCGCCTAACCCTTAGGGGGTCCTACCTTGAGCAGGAGCAGAAGAAACTGAGAATCCTGCTCAAGAACCTCCGCAAGGAGCATGACCACCTGGCCCAAAAAGTACACCACCAGCGGCATTAGAGGAGGAGAGACTGTCCCTTTCCCCTTTTTTAAAGACTTTTGGGGGGTGGGAATTGGGAGTTGGGTTTTTTGGACTTTGGGCACTTTTTATTTCAGGGACATTCTTTGGGGTTAGGTAGGGGGGTAGGTCGGGTCTTGTGGGATAGTTTATTTTTGTTAGGGATATAAATATTTATTACTTTCAACTTAAACATAGCATACGTGTTTTTACTGCAGTTGAGGCTGGAGGGGGGGTTAACTGTAAGTTTGTTTTCCTGAAACTTAAGTGGCTTCTTGATTCAAATTGTGTAAGTAATTGCCCAAATGTTTACAAAAGTAAGTGCCTCTCACAGAGTTAGTGAATTCAATTGTCCTAGGATTTTACTAGTACTACCGCCAGTCTCTCGTCTCTCATACTACTCCATTATTCTTCCTTCCCCCAAACACTTATCTTACCTGCAATTCGTGTTTGAAAATAGGGCTAGGCACAGGGCTGGCTGCATGGCAAATGGCGATTAAGGTTGGCAATCCTGGGCGGTTGAAATGGCATCACTGCGGTGGTACTAGTGGTGGTACACAGTGGCAGTTGCAGCATATGAAAAAAAAGAAATTGAAACCTTGATTGGCCTGAGTGGAGCATTAGAACGGTACGATAGATACTATAGCATGTGACAGTACACTAGAACAGTGCCAAAATGTAGCCTTACAAATGCTAAAGTATTGAAAGTATAACTACTACTTGCGTGGAATTTGACATTGGCTACTACTACAAGAAATAGTACTGAAGGTGAAGGACACAGCAGCGTAATCATTTGCCACGTGTAGGAGGAGGATGTTCTTCCTGATCAATCCAGTTGATGGCACCCATGAAAATCTGCTTTGATTTCACAATAGTCAGGGCAGCAGTGATTATGCGTTTTCACTTGCCTATATCTGCACTCAGAGAAACACTTTGTTCATTAAATTAGTTTGAAAAATAGCAAAGTAAAACTATACAATGGCTGGAGGGATGAATTTAGAAGCAGAGAGCAAAGAAATGCAGAGTCATACTCATAGAAGTTGACAGCAATAACATTACTTAAAAGATAAGTAGAAATGAATGGATACTGTTACTGTATGTTGTTGTACTTGTCCTGTTGAATTTGGGAAGTTGCATGCATCAAGCCATTCCTATTATTTGCGGTACTCCTCCGTTCCATCTGACGCTCCGTCGATCAATGTTGGTGACCAGAAGACACCCTGTCCACTGCCTGCCTGGCGGATGCTGAATTGCGGTCGCTAATGTGAAGCCTGAATTCATCCTTTTTTCCATTGCACAGGGTGAAAGCCGCCCTGTAACTGTTGATGGAAAAAAAGGAAGTGATATTAAAACACCACTGAGAAAAAAATATAAGGTACGTAGGCTTTGTAGTGCAAAAAGTCACACTTGAAGTTTCAGAATCGACAGTACAATAGTTTCGAAAGGGCGTACTCTGAGTCTCCTTTTCAAGGATAAATAAGTATGGGCAAATATTGCGGATCTTTCCCCTCAAGCTAGGTGTAGTGTAAACTACGATTTTAGAACAAAATAAGACCTTCCCAGCAGTGCTCCCAGACCCTTAAACACAGACGCTAAAATGTAAAATACCCCCAATCAGACCCCAAAAAACGTGCAATACTGCTACCTGTCTGAGGCCTAGTGGAAAATGGTGACAAAACGTAAAAGTAAAGTAGGCCCAAATCCCCCCTTTCCCACCATGGATACTCTTCAAACCACTTGCAACCAAAATTAGACATTTCTCGACAAGTGCTCCAAGAGTAGACGCCAGAACCCAGTTGCCAAAATCTCCAACACCCCCAAACACATGCAATACTGCTAACCCTAACGAGCACTAAGTTAAAAATAGTGTCAAACGCTTTCTTCAACTAGGCCCTAACTCCCCTTTGCCACCATTAATTTTCTCCAAACCACTTGCAATCAAAAGTATCCATACCCGTGTTGCTCCAAGACCCCCCAACCCCCCGCAAACACCAGGACCCCCCCCCCTCAAACAGGCACCCGAAAACACGAAAGTGAGCGAAAAGTCTGAAAAGTTAAAAACTTTCCCACCATGGATTTTCTCCAAACCACTTTTATCCGGTATTAGACCTTCACAGCAATGCCCCCCGGACCCGTCAACCCAGGCGGAAACAAGTTTAACACCCCAAACAGCCAAAAAGCAAAACCGCAAAAAGTGAGAATTAGCAAATTTCGGCCCTACCTGGAATTCAGTCCAAATGCGCTGTGCAACTAGGCCCTAACTCCCCATTTCCACCATGAATTTCCTGAAAAATAAATGCAATCAATATTAAACTCCCAGACCCCAAAACCCACCCACAAAAACCTAGAAGCTCCCCTAAGAGCCCCCCAAAGACAGGCAAGTGAGCAAAAATGCAAAAACTGTTTCACCTCCGGTTTTCTCCAAACCACTTTTATCCGGTATTAGACCTTCACAGCAATGCCCCCAGACTCGTCAACCAAGGCAGAAACAAGTTTAACACCCCCAAACAGCCAAAAAGCGAAAAATGGGGACTTTAACAAATATCTGCATAGTTCCCAGATCACTCCATGCGCGCTCTGCAGCTTGGCCCTAACTCCCTTTGCCACCATGGATTTTCTTCAAACCTCTTGCAATCAAAAGTATCCATACCCAGCGTTGCTCCAAGACCCCAAAACCCCCCCACAAACACCAGGAACCCCCCAAGCAGGCCCCCTAAAACACGAAAGTGAGCGAAAACTCTGAAAAGTTAAAAACTTTTCAGCATGGATTTTATCCAAAACACTTTTATCCGGTATTAGACCTTCATAGCAATGCCCCCAGACCCGTGAAACCAGGCGAAAACAAGTTTAACCCCCCAAACAGCCAAAAAGCAAAAATGCAAAAATGGGGACTTTGACAAATTTCTGAATAGTTCCCAGATCACTCCGTGCACACTCTGCAGCTAGGCCCTAACTCCCCTTTGCCACCATGGATTTTCTTCAAACCTCTTGCAATCAAAAGTATCCATACCCAGCGTTGCTCCAAGACCCCAAACCCCCCCCACAAACACCAGAAACCCCCCCCCCCCAAGCAGGCCCCCGAAAACAGGAAAGTGAGCGAAAACTCTGAAAAGTTAAAAACTTTTTCACCATGGATTTTATCCAAAACACTTTTGTCCGGTTTTAGACCTTCATAGCAATGCCCCCAGACCAGTCAACCCCGGCGAAAACAAGTTTAACCCCCCCAATCAGCCAAAAAGCAAAACCGCAAAAAGTGAGACTCAGCAAATTTCGGGCCTACCTGGAATTCAGTCCAAATGCGCTGTGCAACTAGGCCCTAACTCCCCTTTTCCACCATGAATTTCCTGAAAAATAAATGCAATCAATATTAAACTCCCAGACCCCAAATCCCACCCACAAAAACCTAGAAGCTCCCCTAAGAGTCCCCCAAAGACAGGCAAGTGAGCAAAAATGCAAAAACTGTTTCACCTCCGGTTATCTCCAAACCACTTTTATCCGGTATTAGACCTTCACAGCAATGCCCCCAGACTCGTCAACCAAGGCAGAAACAAGATTAACACCCCCAAACAGCCAAAAAGCAAATCCGCAAAAAGTGACACAGATTAATTTAGCCCACAATCCCAAATCACTCCGTGCTCGCTCCGCAGCTAGGCCCTAACTCTCCTTTGCCAACATGGATTTTCGTCAAACCTCTTGAAATCAAAAATATCCATACTCAGCGTTGCTCCAAGACCCCAAACCCCCCCACAACCACCAGAAAATCCCCCAAGCAGGCCCCCGAAAACAGGAAAGTGAGCGAAAACTCTGAAAAGGTAAAAACTTTTTCACCATGGATTTTATCCAAAACACTTTTATCCGGTATTAGACCTTCCTAGCAATGCCCCCAGACCTGTCAACCCAGGCGAAAACAAGTTTAACCCCCCAAACAGCCAAAAAGCAAAAATGGAAAAATGGGGACTTTGACAAATGTCTGCATAGTTCCCAGATCACTCCGTGCGCGCTCTGCAGCTAGGCCCTAACTCCCCTTTGCCACCATGGATTTTCTTCAAACCTCTTGCAATCAAAAGTATCCATACCCAGCATTGCTCCAAGACCCCAAATCCCCCCCCCCCACAAACACCAGGAACCCCCCCCAAGCAGGCCCCCGAAAACACGAAAGTGAGCGAAAACTCTGAAAAGTTAAAATCTTTTTCACCATGAATTTTATCCAAAACACTTTTATCCGGTATTAGACCTTCATAGCAAAGCCCCCAGACCAGTCAACCCCGGCGAAAACAAGTTTAACCCCCCAATCAGCCAAAAAGCAAAAATTGAAAAATGGGGACTTTAACAAATATCTGCATAGTTCCCAGATCACTCCATGCGCTCTCTGCAGCTTGGCCCTAACTCCCTTTGCCACCATGGATTTTCTTCAAACCTCTTGCAATCAAAAGTATCCATACCCAGCGTTGCTCCAAGACCCCAAACCCCCCCCACAAAACCCAGGAACCCCCCAAGCAGGCCCCCTAAAACACGAAAGTGAGCGTAAACTCTGAAAAGTTAAAAACTTTTCAGCATGGATTTTATCCAAAACACTTTTATCCGGTATTAGACCTTCATAGCAATGCCCCCAGACCTGTGAACCCAGGCGAAAACCAGTTTAACCCCCCAAACAGCCAAAAAGCAAAAATGCAAAAATGGGGACTTTGACAAATTTCTGAATAGTTCCCAGATCACTCCGTGCACACTCTGCAGCTAGGCCCTAACTCCCCTTTGCCACCATGGATTTTCTTCAAACCTCTTGCAATCAAAAGTATCCATACCCAGCATTGCTCCAAGACCCCAAACCCCCCCACAAACACCAGAAAGCCCCCCCCAAGCAGGCCCCCGAAAACAGGAAAGTGAGCGAAAACTCTGAAAAGTTAAAAACTTTTTCACCATGGATTTTATCCAAAACACTTTTGTCCGGTATTAGACCTTCCTAGCAATGCCCCCAGACCTGTCAACCCAGGCGAAAACAAGTTTAACACCCCAAACAGCCAAAAAGCAAAAATGGAAAAATGGGGACTTTGACAAATGTCTGCATAGTTCCCAGATCACTCCGTGCGCGCTCTGCAGCTAGGCCCTAACTCCCCTTTGCCACCATGGATTTTCTTCAAACCTCTTGCAATCAAAAGTATCCATACCCAGCGTTGCTCCAAGACCCCAAACCCCCCCTCCCACAAACACCAGGAACCCCCCCAAGCAGGCCCCTGAAAACACGAAAGTGAGCGAAAACTCTGAAAGTTAAAAACTTTTTCACCATGAATTTTATCCAAAACACTTTTATCCGGTATTAGACCTTTATAGCAATGCCCCCAGACCAGTCAACCCCGGCGAAAACAAGTTTAACCCCCCCAATCAGCCAAAAAGCAAAACCGCAAAAAGTAAGACTTAGCAAATTTCGGGCCTACCTGGAATTCAGTCCAAATGCGCTGTGCAACTAGGCCCTAACTCCCCTTTTCCACCATGAATTTCCTGAAAAATAAATGCAATCAATATTAAACTCCCAGACCCCAAATCCCACCCACAAAAACCGAGAAGCTCCCCTAGGAGCCCCCCAAAGACAGGCAAGTGAGCAAAAATGCAAAAACTGTTTCACCTCCGGTTTTCTCCAAACCACTTTTATCCGGTATTAGACCTTCACAGCAATGCCCCCAGACTCGTCAACCAAGGCAGAAACAAGTTTAACACCCCCAAACAGCCAAAAATCAAATCCGCAAAAAGTGACACAGATTAATTTAGCCCACAATCCCAAATCACTCCGTGCTCGCTCAGCAGCTAGGCCCTAACTCTCCTTTGCCAACATGGATTTTCGTCAAACCTCTTGAAATCAAAAATATCCATACTCAGTGTTGTTCCAAGACCCCAAACCCCCCCCACAAACACCAGAAACCCCCCAAGCAGGCCCCCGAAAACAGGAAAGTGAGCGAAAACTCTGAAAAGGTAAAAACTTTTTCACCATGGATTTTATCCAAAACACTTTTATCCGGTATTAGACCTTCCTAGCAATGCCCCCAGACCTGTCAACCCAGGCGAAAACAAGTTTAACCCCCCAAACAGCCAAAAAGCAAAAATGGAAAAATGGGGACTTTGACAAATGTCTGCATAGTTCCCAGATCACTCCGCGCGCGCTCTGCAGCTAGGCCCTAACTCCCCTTTGCCACCATGGATTTTCTTCAAACCTCTTGCAATCAAAAGTATCCATACCCAGCATTGCTCCAAGACCCCAAACCCCCCCCACAAACACCAGGAACCCCCCCAAGCAGGCCCCCGAAAACACGAAAGTGAGCGAAAACTCTGAAAAGTTAAAATCTTTTTCACCATGAATTTTATCCAAAACACTTTTATCCGGTATTAGACCTTCATAGCAAAGCCCCCAGACCAGTCAACCCATGACGAAAACAAGTTTAACCCCCCCAATCAGCCAAAAAGCAAAAATTGAAAAATGGGGACTTTAACAAATATCTGCATAGTTCCCAGATCACTCCATGCGCGCTCTGCAGCTTGGCCCTAACTCCCTTTGCCACCATGGATTTTCTTCAAACCTCTTGCAATCAAAAGTATCCATACCCAGCGTTGCTCCAAGACCCCAAACCCCCCCCCCACAAACACCAGAAACCCCCCCCAAGCAGGCCCCCGAAAACAGGAAAGTGAGCGAAAACTCTGAAAAGTTAAAAACTTTTTCAACATGGATTTTATCCAAAACACTTTTGTCCGGTTTTAGACCTTCATAGCAATGCCCCCAGACCAGTCAACCCCGGCGAAAACAAGTTTAACCCCCCCAATCAGCCAAAAAGCAAAACCGCAAAAAGTGAGACTCAGCAAATTTCGGGCCTACCTGGAATTCAGTCCAAATGCGCTGTGCAACTAGGCCCTAACTCCCCTTTTCCACCATGAATTTCCTGAAAAATAAATGCAATCAATATTAAACTCCCAGACCCCAAATCCCACCCACAAAAACCTAGAAGCTCCCCTAAGAGTCCCCCTAAGACAGGCAAGTGAGCAAAAATGCAAAAACTGTTTCACCTCCGGTTATCTCCAAACCACTTTTATCCGGTATTAGACCTTCACAGCAATGCCCCCAGACTCGTCAACCAAGGCAGAAACAAGTTTAACACCCCCAAACAGCCAAAAAGCAAATCCGCAAAAAGTGACACAGATTAATTTAGCCCACAATCCCAAATCACTCCGTGCTCGCTCCGCAGCTAGGCCCTAACTCTCCTTTGCCAACATGGATTTTCGTCAAACCTCTTGAAATCAAAAATATCCATACTCAGCGTTGCTCCAAGACCCCAAACCCCCCCACAAACACCAGAAAATCCCCCAAGCAGGCCCCCAAAAACAGGAAAGTGAGCGAAAACTCTGAAAAGGTAAAAACTTTTTCACCATGGATTTTATCCAAAACACTTTTATCCGGTATTAGACCTTCCTAGCAATGCCCCCAGACCTGTCAACCCAGGCGAAAACAAGTTTAACCCCCCAAACAGCCAAAAAGCAAAAATGGAAAAATGGGGACTTTGACAAATGTCTGCATAGTTCCCAGATCACTCCGTGCGCGCTCTGCAGCTAGGCCCTAACTCCCCTTTGCCACCATGGATTTTCTTCAAACCTCTTGCAATCAAAAGTATCCATACCCAGCATTGCTCCAAGACCCCAAACCCCCCCCCCACAAACACCAGGAACCCCCCCCCAAGCAGGCCCCCGAAAACACGAAAGTGAGCGAAAACTCTGAAAAGTTAAAATCTTTTTCACCATGAATTTTATCCAAAACACTTTTATCCGGTATTAGACCTTCATAGCAAAGCCCCCAGACCAGTCAACCCCGGCGAAAACAAGTTTAACCCCCCAATCAGCCAAAAAGCAAAAATTGAAAAATGGGGACTTTAACAAATATCTGCATAGTTCCCAGATCACTCCATGCACTCTCTGCAGCTTGGCCCTAACTCCCTTTGCCACCATGGATTTTCTTCAAACCTCTTGCAATCAAAAGTATCCATACCCAGCGTTGCTCCAAGACCCCAAAACCCCCCCACAAAACCCAGGAACCCCCCAAGCAGGCCCCCTAAAACACGAAAGTGAGCGTAAACTCTGAAAAGTTAAAAACTTTTCAGCATGGATTTTATCCAAAACACTTTTATCCGGTATTAGACCTTCATAGCAATGCCCCCAGACCCGTGAACCCAGGCGAAAACCAGCTTAACCCCCCAAACAGCCAAAAAGCAAAAATGCAAAAATGGGGACTTTGACAAATTTCTGAATAGTTCCCAGATCACTCCGGGCACACTCTGCAGCTAGGCCCTAACTCCCCTTTGCCACCATGGATTTTCTTCAAACCTCTTGCAATCAAAAGTATCCATACCCAGCATTGCTCCAAGACCCCAAACCCCCCCACAAACACCAGAAAGCCCCCCCCAAGCAGGCCCCCAAAAACAGGAAAGTGAGCGAAAACTCTGAAAAGTTAAAAACTTTTTCACCATGGATTTTATCCAAAACACTTTTGTCCGGTATTAGACCTTCCTAGCAATGCCCCCAGACCTGTCAACCCAGGCGAAAACAAGTTTAACCCCCCAAACAGCCAAAAAGCAAAAATGGAAAAATGGGGACTTTGACAAATTTCTGCATAGTTCCCAGATCACTCCGTGCGCGCTCTGCAGCTAGGCCCTAACTCCCCTTTGCCACCATGGATTTTCTTCAAACCTCTTGCAATCAAAAGTATCCATACCCAGCGTTGCTCCAAGACCCCAAACCCCCCCCCACAAACACCAGGAACCCCCCCAAGCAGGCCCCCGAAAACACGAAAGTGAGCGAAAACTCTGAAAGTTAAAAAATTTTTCACCATGAATTTTATCCAAAACACTTTTATCCGGTATTAGACCTTTATAGCAATGCCCCCAGACCAGTCAACCCCGGCGAAAACAAGTTTAACCCCCCCAATCAGCCAAAAAGCAAAACCGCAAAAAGTGAGACTTAGCAAATTTCGGGCCTACCTGGAATTCAGTCCAAATGCGCTGTGCAACTAGGCCCTAACTCCCCTTTTCCACCATGAATTTCCTGAAAAATAAATGCAATCAATATTAAACTCCCAGACCCCAAATCCCACCCACAAAAACCTAGAAGCTCCCCTAAGAGCCCCCCAAAGACAGGCAAGTGAGCAAAAATGCAAAAACTGTTTCACCTCCGGTTTTCTCCAAACCACTTTTATCCGGTATTAGACCTTCACAGCAATGCCCCCAGACTCGTCAACCAAGGCAGAAACAAGTTTAACACCCCCAAACAGCCAAAAAGCAAATCCGCAAAAAGTGACAGATTAATTTAGCCCACAATCCCAAATCACTCCGTGCTCGCTCAGCAGCTAGGCCCTAACTCTCCTTTGCCAACATGGATTTTCGTCAAACCTCTTGAAATCAAAAATATCCATACTCATCATTGCTCCAAGACCCCAAACCCCCCCCCACAAACACCAGAAACCCCCCCAAGCAGGCCCCCGAAAACAGGAAAGTGAGCGAAAACTCTGAAAAGGTAAAAACTTTTTCACCATGGATTTTATCCAAAACACTTTTATCCGGTATTAGACCTTCCTAGCAATGCCCCCAGACCTGTCAACCCAGGCGAAAACAAGTTTAACCCCCCAAACAGCCAAAAAGCAAAAATGGAAAAATGGGGACTTTGACAAATGTCTGCATAGTTCCCAGATCACTCCGCGCGCGCTCTGCAGCTAGGCCCTAACTCCCCTTTGCCACCATGGATTTTCTTCAAACCTCTTGCAATCAAAAGTATCCATACCCAGCATTGCTCCAAGACCCCAAACACCCCCCACAAACACCAGGAACCCCCCCAAGCAGGCCCCCGAAAACACGAAAGTGAGCGAAAACTCTGAAAAGTTAAAATCTTTTTCACCATGAATTTTATCCAAAACACTTTTATCCGGTATTAGACCTTCATAGCAAAGCCCCCAGACCAGTCAACCCATGGTGAAAACAAGTTTAACCCCCCCAATCAGCCAAAAAGCAAAAATTGAAAAATGGGGACTTTAACAAATTTCTGCATAGTTCCCAGATCACTCCATGCGCGCTCTGCAGCTTGGCCCTAACTCCCTTTGCCACCATGGATTTTCTTCAAACCTCTTGCAATCAAAAGTATCCATACCCAGCGTTGCTCCAAGACCCCAAAACCCCCCCACAAACACCAGGAACCCCCCAAGCAGGCCCCCTAAAACACGAAAGTGAGCGAAAACTCTGAAAAGTTAAAAACTTTTCAGCATGGATTTTATCCAAAACACTTTTATCCGGTATTAGACCTTCATAGCAATGCCCCCAGACCCGTGAACCCAGGTGAAAACAAGTTTAACCCCCCAAACAGCCAAAAAGCAAAAATGCAAAAATGGGGACTTTGACAAATTTCTGAATAGTTCCCAGATCACTCTGTGCACACTCTGCAGCTAGGCCCTAACTCCCCTTTGCCACAATGGATTTTCTTCAAACCTCTTGCAATCAAAAGTATCCATACCCAGCGTTGCTCCAAGACCCCAAACCCCCCCCCAAACACCAGAACCCCCCCCCAAGCAGGCCCCTGAAAACAGGAAAGTGAGCGAAAACTCTGAAAAGTTAAAAACTTTTTCACCATGGATTTTATCCAAAACACTTTTATCCGGTATTAGACCTTCATAGCAATGCCCCCAGACCTGTCAACCCAGGCGAAAACAAGTTTAACCCCCCAAACAGCCAAAAAGCAAAAATGCAAAAATGGGGACTTTGACAAATTTCTGCATAGTTCCCAGATCACTCCGTGCACACTCTGCAGCTAGGCCCTAACTCCCCTTTGCCACCATGGATTTTCTTCAAACCTCTTGCAATCAAAAGTATCCATACCCAGCATTGCTCCAAGACCCCAAACACCCCCCACAAACACCAGGAACCCCCCCAAGCAGGCCCCCGAAAACACGAAAGTGAGCGAAAACTCTGAAAAGTTAAAATCTTTTTCACCATGAATTTTATCCAAAACACTTTTATCCGGTATTAGACCTTCATAGCAAAGCCCCCAGACCAGTCAACCCATGGTGAAAACAAGTTTAACCCCCCCAATCAGCCAAAAAGCAAAAATTGAAAAATGGGGACTTTAACAAATTTCTGCATAGTTCCCAGATCACTCAATGCGCGCTCTGCAGCTTGGCCCTAACTCCCTTTGCCACCATGGATTTTCTTCAAACCTCTTGCAATCAAAAGTATCCATACCCAGCGTTGCTCCAAGACCCCAAAACCCCCCCACAAACACCAGGAACCCCCCAAGCAGGCCCCCTAAAACACGAAAGTGAGCGAAAACTCTGAAAAGTTAAAAACTTTTCAGCATGGATTTTATCCAAAACACTTTTATCCGGTATTAGACCTTCATAGCAATGCCCCCAGACCCGTGAACCCAGGTGAAAACAAGTTTAACCCCCCAAACAGCCAAAAAGCAAAAATGCAAAAATGGGGACTTTGACAAATTTCTGAATAGTTCCCAGATCACTCTGTGCACACTCTGCAGCTAGGCCCTAACTCCCCTTTGCCACAATGGATTTTCTTCAAACCTCTTGCAATCAAAAGTATCCATACCCAGCGTTGCTCCAAGACCCCAAACCCCCCCCCAAACACCAGAACCCCCCCCCAAGCAGGCCCCTGAAAACAGGAAAGTGAGCGAAAACTCTGAAAAGTTAAAAACTTTTTCACCATGGATTTTATCCAAAACACTTTTATCCGGTATTAGACCTTCATAGCAATGCCCCCAGACCTGTCAACCCAGGCGAAAACAAGTTTAACCCCCCAAACAGCCAAAAAGCAAAAATGCAAAAATGGGGACTTTGACAAATTTCTGCATAGTTCCCAGATCACTCCGTGCACACTCTGCAGCTAGGCCCTAACTCCCCTTTGCCACCATGGATTTTCTTCAAACCTCTTGCAATCAAAAGTATCCATACCCAGCGTTGCTCCAAGACCCCAAAACCCCTCCACAAACACCAGGAACCCCCCCCTAAGCAGGACCCCTAAAACACGAAAGGGAGCGAAAACCCTGAAAAGTTAAAAACTTTTTCAGCATGGATTTTAACCAAAACATTTTTATCCGGTATTAGACCTTCCTAGCAATGCCCCCAGACCCATCAACCCAGGCGAAAACAAGTTTAACCCCCCAAACAGCCAAAAAGCAAAACCGCAAAAAGTGAGACTTAGCAAAGTTCGGGCCTACCTGGAATTCAGTCCAAATGCACTGTGCAGCTAGGCCCTAACTCCCATTTTCCACCATGGATTTCCTGAAAAACAAATGCAATCAACATTAGACTGTGCCAGCAGTGCTCCCAGACCCCAGAACCCACCCACAAAAACCTAGAAGCCCCCCAAACAGCACCCCAAAGACAGGCACGTGACCAAAAACGCAAAAACCTTTTCACCATGGATTTGGTCCAAAACACTTGATTCCGATATTAGTCCTTCGGAGCTATGCCCCCAGACCCCTGCAGCCACCCGCCAAAAAGCAGAACACCCCCAAACAGGCAAAAAGCAAAAATGGGCCTACCTTCAATTCAGTCCAAATACGCTCTGCAGCTAGGTCCTAACTCTCCTTTTCCACCATGGATATTCTGAAAAAAAAAATGAAATAAAAATTAGACTGTGCCAGCAGGGCTCCCAGACCCCAAAACCCACCCCCAATAACCTAGAAGCCGCCCAAACAGCACCCCAAAAACAGGCAAGTGAGAAAAAACTGAAAACATTTTTCACCATGGATTTGGTACAAAACTTTTGAGTCCGATATTAGACCTTTCGAGCTATGCCCCCAGACCCCTGCAGCCACCTGCAAAAAAGCAGAACACCCCTAACAGGCAAAAAGCAAAAATGCAAAAACTCATACTTAGAAAATTTTCAGCCAACCAGTCAACATCAGTCCAAGCGCGCTCTGCAGCTAGGCCCTAACTCCTCTTCCCCACCATGGATTTTCTTCAAATCACTTCCAATAAAAATTATGCTATCCCAGCAGTGCTCCCCGACCCCCACACCCTCCCCCACAAATCTAGAACACCCCCAAACAGCCCCCCAAAAACATGCAATACTGGTATATTCAGAACATGGCAAATTGCGGTGTTCACAAAACATTGCTGTTTTCAGCGCTTCCACTACTTCGATCCTCTTGAAACTCACTTGGACAGTCACTTGTTCCAGCGATTCACAAGAATCTCAGCAAGGCAGAACAAAATCGAACCACTGCACTCTTTGAAGAAGAAGAAGAAGAAAAAGAAGGTCTACGACTAGTTTTTACTTAGTTTTCACCCAAACACACGCGCCCGCAAAACACCCAAAAAGGCCAAAATTCTGCCAAATCTGGACCAAAGAACACCAAACCCCCCTAAAACATTTCCAACATCATTATGAACGAGCCTGCATTGGGCCCCGAACCCTAGAATCAGTGTGAACCATACCAACTTAAACCCAAAAACCCTAGTAAATCGCACTGAACCCTAAAATGTAGATATGCTTTGTCTGTCTGTGTCAAAGAGCCTAGGTATGCTACATCAGGAGGATGCTTCACTCATTGGTGCCTGCCTTGACCGTCTGCATGGCCCTGCTGCAAGCAAGGGACAAAAATCCGTTCCGCTCAAGAATTTGCGATTTTTCGGTACTTTCGCGAGATTTGGGAAATACCGAAAAACAGCAAATTTTGCAAACATAACGGATGTTTGGCCCAAGCTTGAGGCAGTGCCATGCAGAGGGTCAAGGGAGGCACCACTGAGTGAAGCAACCTGATGTAGCATAGGCTCTTTTCAGAAAGACAAAGCATATCTAATTGTATGCAGCAAGCCACATTTGATTTGATTTGATTTGATTATGGATTTGTAGAGCGCAAAGCTACCCAAGGGCGTCCCAGTGCTATAGTATCAGCATGAAGTACACCTTGGGGGAAATTATTGGGGGAAGAGCCAGGTCTTCAGTAGCCTGCGGAATGGCAGCAGGTTGGTTTTTTTACGGATGCTGAGGGGGAGGCTATTCCAGAGCTTTGGGGCGTTGTATGCGAAGCGGCGCCCACCCGTGCGTGCTCTTCTTATTCTGGGGATGCTAGCAAGGAAAAGGGAGTCTGACCTAAGCTGTCTAGTGGATTTGTGGGGTTTGAGGAGTGGTTTTAGTATGGGAGGGCCTTTACCCTGTAGGATTTTATGAGAGATGCACAGGGTTTTAAAGGCGATGCGCTCCTGAATGGGGAGCCAGAGAAGAGATTTAAGGGAGGGTTTAGCTGAGCATCTGGGTTTCGTCCCTGTGAGGAGTCTTGCTGCGGCATTCTGAGCGTGCTGACGTTTTTTGATGACAGCTACTGGTGCGCCCAGGTACAGGGCGTTTCCGTAGTCCAATCTAGCGATAATAAGACCCTGGATAAGAATTTTTCTAGACTGGGGGGGGGGATAAGAGGGAGGATCTTCCGGGCAGTTTGCATGAGCCCAAAGCATGTGCCGGCTGTCTTTCTCGCTTGGGATCTAAAGCTAAGATCCCGGTCGAGCCAGAAGCCTAAGCTCTTGATTTCATCTTTTGATGTAGGGGGGGAGCCCATGCTGGGTGGCCAGGCAAGGGACTTGGGGAGTTTGTGCGGGTCGCCTAGGAGCATAATCTCCGATTTCTCACTGTTGAGTTTTAGTCTGGAGTCGCCCATCCATTTGGATATGCTCTGTAGGCAGGAGACCAGGTTCTCCATGGACTAGTCGGACTGATTGATGGAGACGGCTGGTTGGGTGTCGTCGGCGTACATGACCACCTTTTAGCCGTATGGTGAGGCTAAGTCATCTAGAGGGGCCATGTAAACGTTAAAAAGTGTGGGGCTCAGGGAAGATCCCTGGGGATCCCCACATTGAAGGGGAAGAGCTTGGGAATGACCGTGACTATTGGCCACTTGGAAGGTCCTATGCTATAGAAACGATTTTAACCAGGCCAGGGCAGTCCCAGTGATTATGGTTTTGTAGAGATGGTGGAGGAGGAGGGTATGGTCCACCGTGTTAAAGGCGGCGCTCAGGTCCAGGAGGATCACTGCCACTGATCCCCCTGGGTCCAAGATGGATCTAGTCTCCTCTGTCATGGCCAGGAGGGCAGTGTCGTTCCCCAGTCCTGGTCTGAACCCTGTCTGGGAGAGGCGAAGGAGGTTGTGGGTCTCTAAAAAGGTAGATAGCTGTCGTTCACAATTTTTTCTGCCACTTTGCTGAGGCCTGGAAGGAGGGAGATAGGTCTAAAGTTTGAGGGATCCGTGGGGTCTAGGTGGTTTTTTTTGAGGAGTGCGCGTACTATCGCACTTTCCAGTTGGCGGGAACTATCCCTCGGGAGAGGGAGGCATTTATCAGCCTGGTTAGGAGGGGGAATATTGTGGGAGCAACTAATTTCAGTTTGCTCATGGGCGCTGGATCGGCCGGGGACCCGCTCTTCATTTGATTGAGGGTGGCCACCAACATCTCAATGGAAATGGGGAGGAAGGCATCCAGGAAGGGAGCGTCTTGGTCGATGGGCCAGGCTGGTGGATCTGTCGGGGGGTGGAGCTGAGGGAAGATCTTTAGGATTTTGAGAATTTTAGAGGAAAAGAACTCAGCAAGTTGGGTGCATCTGGGGCCGGTAGGGTCAGCGACAGGCTGAGGTTCAGGGACTTTCATAAGTGATCGTACTATACGGTAGGTCTCCTTGGAAGAGTTGGCTGCAGATAGAATTTTCCCTTCAAAATAGGCAGCTTGTGTATTTTTTATATAAGGATTTTATACTGTTTCATGGATAATTTATAAGTTTCTTTACTGTTTGATGCCCAATCTTTCCTCCAGAGACGTTCTAGTTTTTTGCATTTTTTCCGCAGTTCG
The DNA here is from genome assembly GCF_964263255.1 of Lissotriton vulgaris. Lineage (NCBI taxonomy): Eukaryota > Metazoa > Chordata > Amphibia > Caudata > Salamandridae > Lissotriton > Lissotriton vulgaris. The sequence continues at coordinate 730,787,237 of NC_141687.1, forward strand.
CGCAGATCAGGAGTAATCCATGGTGACTTGAAGGAGCCCCTCTTACTGGGGAGGTGTTTATAGGGGGGGACCGAGTCTAGGGATGTTTCTATCCAGGTTCGAATTTGGGAGTCTGCTAGCGAGGGGTCCAAATCCAAGGTGGGAGTAGAGGCTGTCAGCTGGCTGGTCCATGCATCCGTGTCTAGTTTGTGCCGCAGGCGAGAGGGTGCCTGAGGTGGAAGGCTGTGAGTGGGTTCGGAGGTGATCGGGTGTTTAAAAAAGATCAGGTGGCGATCTGTCCAGGGGATGGGGAGGGGTATTGATGTGGTGAGTTCCGGGATATTAGAGAAGATAGGGTCCAAGAGATGGCCCTTAATGTGGGTGGGGTGAAGGTTTCTCAAGGAGAGGCTGAGTGCGGCTAGATCTTCTTTGAGGTCTACAGCTATTTTGTTCTCTGGGTCATCAAAGTAAATGTTAAGATCTCCTAACACTGTGAAGTTAGAGGAGAGACAGGCTAGAGAGGTAGCTTTATCCACCAGTGAATTACGGAACTTTCTAAGCGGGCCCGGGGGTCGATAGACCAACAGACCCGACAGAGTTTTCTCCGGGGAAAGGTGTATAGAGAAGTGGATGTTTTCACAGTCGAGGATTGGGCTGTCCTTGAACTGGCAGGAGAGGTGGGCTTTGGTGATAATTGCTATTCCACCTCCTGGCCCTAGAGGTCTGTCTAGGTGTTTGATTAGGTAACCCGGGGGTAAAGCGTGGACTATGTCTGGGTCTGATGCTGAGTTGATCCAGGTTTCCGTAAGGAACAGCACTTCGATATCGTTGTCCAGTATGAGAAGGTTGATCTCGGTACTGTGTTTGGGGGGGGGATCTGCAGTTGAGCAGGGCCATTTTGATTGTGCTGGTTTTGGGGGAGGCGTAAGGGGTGAGTCTGTATGAGCAGTGATTGCATTTGTTATGACGCTCCTCGGGTGACATTGTATGGAGGCAGAGGTCAGGGGTACTAATCCTGAGTTGTCGAAGTGTGCCTGCAGAGTAGCTGAAGGGTGTCAAGTTGAAGGGGACAGGGGGGCTGGGCCCATGGCCTGTCCTGGCGTGGACGGATGCAGACGGGCTTACAGTTGGCGTGCCGTTGGTGCGCCCGCAGCGCGCGTCCGCTGCGCGTCCGGCCTAGGCACATTGTTTTTTGGGGGAGGGGGGCGTGGCCTCGGGGCAGTGGGCGTGGCCAGGCTTCTTGGGTAATGGCGGCGAATGAGTTCTCTGACCCGCGGCAGCGTTTAGATCGGCTGCGCGGGGAGAACTTGAGCAAGTATTAAGGAGGGGGAGTGTCCAGGAGAATGTGCAACACACAGGTAAAACAATCAATTTGGTTTCAATTTGTTAAAAGGACGAGCGTTCCTCCCGGCTTCTGCCTCAGGAGATGTGTTTCAATGCTAATGCGGGCTTTTTCCAGCGCGGCTTATGTAGCTGTCAAAAGGGCCGGGCCTCTGGGCAGTGGCCATGGCCATGGGCAGGCTTCCCAGGTAATGGCGGCGAATGAGTTCTCTGACCCGTGGCAGCGTTTAGATCGGCTGCACGGGGAGAACTTGAGCAAGTATTAAGGAGGGGGAGTGCCCAGGAGAATGTGCAACACACAGGCAAAACAATCAATTTGGTTTCAATTTGTTAAAAAAGACAAGCGTTCCTCCCGGCTTCCGCCTCAGGAGATGTGTTTCAATGCCAATGCGGGCTTTTTCCAGCGCGTCTTATGTAGCGGTCAAAGGGGGCGTGGCCTCGGGGCAGTGGGCGTAGCCAGGCATCCCGGGTAATGGCGGTGAATGAGTTCTCTGACCTGCGGCAGCGTTTAGATCGGCTGCGTGGGGAGAACTTGAGCAAGTATTAAGGAGGGGGAGTGTCCAGGAGAATGTGCAACACCCAGGTAAAACCATCAATTTGGTTTCAATTTGTTAAAAAAGACGAGCGTTCCTCCCGGCTTCCGCCTCAGAAGATGTGTTTCAATGCACATAGCCCCAATTTTACATGAACTGCTGTCTGGAGTGGACTCTGCCTGGCATAACAACAACAGTACACTGCTTCGCCCTCGACCAATACATACCACGAATAGACAGACATGTAGTCCTGCTGTAGTAGTTGTTGTAAACTGGTTTACCTGTTTGCCACTCACGAATTGCCCATAGTTCTTCCGTAAACCGATGCTGATGATCCATCCATCCCAGTGAGTGACTGTAAAGGAAAAAGATATATTATTTCATCAATCATCATGGTATATCGGCAAGTGAGTCCGCTCCAAGGACATTTTGCATATTTTGTGAAATGCAATATAGTGGCCCCTGAATTTGAAGTACAATTTTAAGTAAACAAGGTAAAAAAACAGAGTTGTTGACATGAGTTACAATTACTGTGTGAAAGATTAAATAATAGCTAAGACAAGACATATGAATCATCATTTCATGACCAAAAAACAAACAGCAATTGGTTTCATCAGAGCCAGACAGCCATTGCTGTCCACTGCATTCCATCTGCTCAAATATTCATTACCTGTTCTACTTTTTGTCTGCATCTTCTTTGGAAAGTGAGGGCCCACAGGGCAGCCTCTCCTGTCGATATCAGAAGTAACTCTGTTGGCAATCACAAACAAGCATGTAGCCAGTCAATAATTTCAGTCCCACTTGAGGGGACTCGTCGTAATCCATCCATCTGCCTTGAGGGAAATAGATTGGGGGAGTCTGGAGGAGGAGTATAAAGGAGCATGATTGAGTTGTGAACTTGTGAACCTCAGGAATGCAGACTGCCGCACCTTCAAATCAATAAGGAATATAAGATGAAGACAGTGCTGCTGAAGGACTTGTTGTGATTAGGTGATTAGAGTTTTGTTGTGGTAAAAGTTTCAAAACAAAGAAAGACACACAGGAATAAAAGTGAATAAGGACGAAAAAAAGGAAGTCATTTTCAAGGCTCGGTGTCAGGGAAGTAGAGCTTGTCCTCAAACTCCATGAATTGAGACGGGAGTAGGTCAGGTAACAGAGAAGAACTTCCGTCACCTAAGTCGGTGTCCTCTTCTTCCTGCGTGCATTCACGTACTTTGTAATCTGGTGGTATCAAGTGCTGATTCATTTTGATCAGTGTTAACCTCTCCACATTTTTGGCCGAGAGGCGGGTCCTTTTTGAAGTTACAATGGCACCAGCAGCACTGAAAACACGTTCAGAAGACACGCTTGCGAGTGGGCAAGACAAATAATTTATAGCCAGATTGGTGATCAGTGGCCATAGAGCCATTTTCCTGTACCAATACAACAATGGGTTTGTATTAACAAAGACCTGTGTTGGGTCATCCAGATCGGCCTGCACCATCAACTCAAGGTTCTCCACGGTTGCTCCACTTTGGGTACCATCTGTGGCCTTCTCAGCACTGGAACGAGCAAACCTTTGATGAGTTAGCCAATCCGCTTCCGACAATATTATGGCTGGGCCTGGTGCAGGTGAGGATGATGATGCAGTTGCTGCTGGTGTCGTTAACGGCTGTGAGGGAAAGTGACTCCCTTCGGCCACAGATTCAGAAGTGGAACTTGACGCTGGATCACCTGCTGATTCAGTTGGACTTCTGATGGCTCCTTGAATTTTCTGCCGATCTTTTTCGAACCGACTGGCTGACACAGGTAGCCAATGTTTGTACTTTGAAATATCTGCTTCATCAAAAGGAATGAATGCTTTGCTGGCCACTGCCTTTTTGTACCGTGGATCCTGAATAGTGGCACAAATGTAATGTTGTTCTGTTTGTATGTTTTAAAGCCTTTCATTGGCAACTAGGCAGCTTAATAAGTTCTCCGCCAACAGATATGCATCTTGCTTTCCAACATCATATCTGAACGTTGAAGACACCGCCTTCAGTTGGTGCTCTAGCATGACCAACAATGGGATAGCTTTGCTCAAAGAACAGTCCTCCCTGCTGACTTCACGCGTGAAGACCTCAAAAGGACGAATCATGTCTGTCAGGCTTTTAACTAGCTGCCATTCCTCCATCTCTAGCCTCATGTCTTTCACAGCAGAACCTAGTGAAAAGATATAGGCATTGATTACCATGCACTGCTCAAACAGACGCTCAAGCATGTAAAAGGTTGAGGTCAAACGTGTTGCCACCTCCTGCATGAGTCCTTTGACTGGCACTTTACGTTCATGTTGAATGCTCCTCAGCTCCTTCCGGGCTTTAAAAGAATGGCTGAAATGTGTGCAGATTCTTCGGCAGGTGGTCAGTAACTTCTTGACTTGGTTTCCATTTTTTAAGAAATCTTGAACAACCAGGTTTATACAGTGCGCCAAACACGGCACTCTGAAAAAATTCACCTTCATGCATGGCCTTAACTATATTACTGCCATTATCCGTGGAAACATAACCAACTATGCAATTTCTTGGTTGCAGCCATTCAGAGACCTTACTGTTAAAGTCCTCCAAAATGTTTTTTGCAGTATGAGTTTTTTCCATATCAAACATGGCTAATGTTGCATGTTTCCGAGTAGCTTGAAAAACTGTGTCCAGGTCAACAACTGCACTTGACTTGCCTCTAACCCCTGCAAAATACCCTGCAAAAGAGACCCAGTGTGCAGTGATGCACATGTAATCAAGGGCTTGGCAACTGGTCCACATGTCTGTTGTCAAGTGGATAGTGTGAACAGCACTCTTCTGGAAAGCTGCCCCAATCACCTCCAGCACATCTTGATGTAGTGCTCGAACTGCAACTCTGGCAAAATAGGACCGGCTAGGAACCTTCCATTTAGGGCAGACTGTTGCCACTAATTCTAGAAACCCCACCCCTTCCATGAAAGAAAAAGGGAGAAGGTCCAGCGCTAGCATTTTAGCCAGCTTTGCGTTATACAGACGTACCGTTGGGTGGTTGCGTTCAAATGGCGCCTCCGACCACAACATTCCACGAATGGTGGGCTGGATCATTTTACGTGATGATGATGATGATGATGTCTTCAAACCAGTTAGGCCCGGTGATGTAGTTTTTCGCATTGGTGTCTCTCCAACACTCTTAGTGTGCCTCATAGATGTTGCAGGGGTAGAGGGTGTGGGCAATACCACTGCAGTGCCGCTGCCAGCAGAACTGGGTGTACCAGAAAAAATGTCTGTCACTTCTTCACTTCCCCCCTGCACGATCAGCCTCTCGTCATCATCAGATGCAATATCAAGGGATACATTTGGATTTGTTTTTCTCTTGCCTTCCTCAATCTTCCTCATGTGTGCTTCCCAAATGATAGTGGAGATGATGTGGAGAAGTGTGTCTCACTGGTTAGAGCAGGCAGACCCTGAAGCAGAGGTCAGACCGGGACCAGGGTTAAATTCCCGACGCGGCAGGGTCTTGAGCTCAAATGTCCATGGACTCGATAATTCTCGCTTCGGTGCCTGACCTAATCATGGGTTGACACACTGCAACTCTGGGCATTAAGCTTGCTTAATCTCCACAACGGCCCCCCAGCGGCGGGATGACTGGCTTTCACCTTGGGGATGCCCTGTAGGGGCTATCTCACAGGGAAAAGCCAGGACGGGTTCCCAAGGCAAGCGCAGAGATACCCCTTTGGGGGTCGATTCAGGCGCTATATAAGAAACATAATAATAATAATAATAATAAAAATAATAATAATAGTGTGGTGTTGCTTGAGATGACCTCTCTGGCCACCGGTACCATAGTTGGTACCAAGCTTAACCCGACTAACGCATGCTTTACAAATGGAACAAACAACCATGTTTTCTGCCTTTGCGCTAACAGCAAAGAAGTCCCAAACAGGGGACTGGTGATGTCTGCTGAAGGTGGAGGTGCTACTTTGACTTTCAATGCCAGATGAAGTGGAGGATGGGCGTGGCTGAATTCATTTCTGTTGTTCACTTACAGCACCACTACTTGAGGTCGAGCTGGAACCTGTAGGTCGTGTTGGTGTTGTAGTTAACGGTGGTGGTACCAGTGCCACGCCGCCCATATCACGCTCAGCAGCCATTCGGGATAGGGTCAAAATGTGCGTATGCTGCATGCCCGCTGGGGCTGGAGTGACGACTGTGATGACAGGGTCGTCGTCAGATTGTTCCTCAGCAGCAGAGGACACCACTTCTTGTTGGTCGTCATCACCCATAAGTCGAAGCTTTGCGGGAGCCTTCGTTTTAGGCTTAGCTACCTTTTTCGGCTCGTGGCGTGACTCACTCTCAGACTACATGGCTGGGTTTTAATCATGGTCATCAGAATGAAGGGGGCTTGAAGAAGAACTTGTAGTAGTAGTAGTATCCCTCCTTGACCTTTTTCTTGCTGGGGATCTGGAAGACAATGGATAATCATCATCAGGAGGAGTGACTTCCTCGGATGATACCTCCTCTTGAATATCAATTTCCTGATGTGCCCCTACTTCTGGAGGAACAAGCGTTGTAGCCAGTTGTGCCGCTCCATGAACCTCTATTTGCACCTCTCCATGCACCTGTTCATGCGCCTCTCCTTGCGGCTCTACTTGCACCTCTCCTTGCAGCTCTACTTGCGCCTCTCCTTGACCATGTGCTTGCGATTGTACTAGTTGCACCTGTGTTTGTGGCTGTGGTTGTTGAACACTCGTCAGCTGAGTTACACCCGGTGTTGATTGGATGGTACTTTCTTGTGATGAGCCAGGATCGCTGGTCGATGGTGATTGAACAACCAAAGTGGCTGCCGCAGCAGCACTCATGTTCTTGCACCTAAGCTGGCGTGGTGGCACTGAGCCCAATGAAGCGGAGGTGTTGCTTTCAGCTTGGTCCCCGGCGGACACCGCTGCTGCTGCAGGTGTAGTTTTTTTTTCCCCAAAAAGGTGTCGGTGGGCACACCAGTCTCCTTGGTAGGTGGGGCCACTTGCTTCTTCTGCTCCTTCTTACTGGCAGTGGCACTGGCAACTTTTCTTGCTGAGGCACTACGGCCAACTTTTTTTGGGGCCATCTTCTTGAGATGTCAGAACAGGAGGCCGCAGTTGCACGAGTTGCAGAGTTGTCTTGTCTGTGGCCACACGTGACGTCACGTGACGTTGTGCTGCACACACCGCTGCAGGACTTCTTCCTGGCACTGGTGGTTCTCTTGAGCACCTAAAAGAAATGGAAGCCAGAGGAACATCAGTTATACACCCCAAAAAGTCGAAAAACACTCAAAAATCACCAAAATCCCATGCCATCCCTGCCCTTAATGATGTTTAAATTCAAGACACCCCACAGAAAGACTAGGCCCATGCACCACTGAGTACACCTGAGCATAATGGTTGAAAGCAAGGCAAACTCAGTGGTGCCTGAGCACACTGCCTGGCTTCAAAATAGCCCCTTGACCCCCACCACATAGCCAGGCCCTGCCTGTACCAGGCATCAAAATGGCCCCACCCACATGGCCAGGCCACAACAACACCCCAGAAAGTCAAAAACACTCACAATTCTTCATAATCCCATGCCATCCATGCCCTCAATGATGTTTAAATTTAAGACACCCCACGGAAAGACTAGGCCCATGCACCACTGAGTACCCCTGGGCATAATGGTTGAAAGCAAGGCAAATTGGTGCAGGCCTGAGCACACTGCCTGGCTTCAAAATGACCCCTTAACCCCCACCACATGGCCAGGCCCTGCCTGTACCAGACCTCAAAATGGCCCCCACCCACATGGCCAGGCCCCAACAGCACCCCAAAAAGTCGAAAAACACTCACAAATCACCACAATCCCATGCCATCCATGTCCTCAATGATGTTTAAATTCAAGACACCACACAGAAAGACTAGGCCCATGCACCACTCACTACACCTGGGCCTACTGGCTAGAGAGGCTTTACAGGCACCCCAACATTTAAAAAAAAAATCAACATATAACAGTGAGCTAAAATTCCATGACATAAATGAGAATTAAGTTTAAAAAAATCACAGAAACAGTTGTATCATGCACCCATGACTAACCCTGGGCCTACTGGATACTGTGGCTACCCACCACAATATATATTTTGTTAAAGTTGTGAAAAAAGTTTTAGAAATGTAGTTGCCTCACCTGCAATGCCCCAAACAAACAACACCAACTTACTTGTAAAATCTCAAGTCCAAAAGTGATCCAAAGTCCAAAAAGTCCTCAAATACAAATATCCAGCAGCAGTCACAAAAAGTAATCCTTCCAGCTCCACAGCCAAATGAAAAGTGACCAGGACATGGACAAAGCACTGGGAGGAGCCTGCTGGACAGGAACAGGAAGTTGGAGACTCTGGGGCACTTCCTTCCTCCCACCCCGCCCAAAAAAATGGACTCCTGCACCAAAAAGTGCAGCCAAATGTCAATCTGAGGAGTTATTCTGATCAAAATCATCTTTTTCACAAGGTTTATGCTTCCTGCGGTGGATCTCTTATGCAGAATTGCAATTTTAGCAATTTCGGGAACGCGAGCTATTCAAATCTCCCGCCGGAAGTCAGCTGCGCGCCGCATCTACGTGTTCGGCATTGTTTACTCCAGCAATGCGTGATCGCGGGCCTTTATGACGTACTCGCCTTGTCAAACTCTTGCTGTGCACGATGGCAAGCCTCGATAACGTAATTGCGTTCGAAAAACTCTTGCGCGATCACGCAGCAAGATCGAAAATGGCGCAGCACACACAAGACCGGGAGAAAAATAACTCAGCGGACTCAGAATCACAGTAATTCAACTACCCTGGATCCTTACAAACCTAGCAGTCCGCAACTAAAAAACAAGTGAAACAAATAAATGAATATTCCATAAACTGCATAATTAAAAATCATTTAAGTAATTATCTAGCAATTAATCCTTAATTTCCCAAACCTACACCCCTACAAAGCCAACAACCCACTACAACACTGTATATCACTATTAATAATTAAATACAAAATGTAAATTGCTTAAAATTACAAGCTAAATGTTAAAACAAGAATAACATTTATACAACCAATAGTAAGATCAAATTAATGTCAACTAAAACAAATTAAAATAATTAGAAAGTGTATTTCTAATAATTATATTACTAAAAACAACATTGAAAACATCACTATATTTAAAATGATATTACGCACCTCACAAACAGTATTCTGGTCCATGAAATCGGCATATGACTGTATTTTTGTGTCAGTATATTTAATTTCTGAAATGTATGTATTAATATTTTAAATGTGATATTTTGTCTACATACTGGGAATGCTCCCTGAAGAGATCACATGGTGAAAATGTACAATAACACACTCCATATTATTGAATGGCCAGCACAAGTGTAATACTAAAGTGCCCAAGTGACTTGGTGGTCTAATCAAGTAACATCTGGTTAGAGGCGGGGCATTCATGGAGTCCTAGAGCCTTTAATCAGATCATGGCATATTGTCCTCCATATAGTCAGGCCAGTGGAAGATATACTCTGCTTCCCTAGTATACTATAGCCCATACATTTATAGATATATGCTTAACTGTGGACTGTAACTCTCAGGGGAGCCACCATGACTCCTGAAGGCACTATTGGTTTACTGTGCAGGCACTATGTTCTATGAGCTTGCAGGAGTTTGTTTTTATAAAACAAAAAACACAAATAGTCCTGATATGCTGAGAGATTTCCCAAAGTATGGGGTGCCTTTTGTGTTTTCCTACTGGTCCAAAAACAGGGAGAATGTACATCTAAATGTCTGCCCTAAATAGGGTGGGCATTCTGAGGTACTTAGATCAACTGCTCAATGTCTGAGGGGTTGTCAGTATAAGGTTTCTGCACACAGCCAGAGAAGTCTCAACCAACAGGGAGATGATAACTCACCTTTAGAGTCAATCTCTAAAAAAGATGCTTGGTCTCCATCGAAAGTATGAGTAATAAATGTAAAGACATATGATTGTTTTAATCCCTTCAAGATAGAACTATGAATTAGTTTAACAACTCGTATTTTCATATAGCACCAGGGCAGTCAAAAAATTAAAAATAAGAGTCTGTGTTTTACATGGATAAGAAAAATATCAGCGAGGGAGATGGTATTTAGGGAAAAGTGGGGAGTGTGTGATTTTATGTTAAAACACATGAATGGGCTATATCTGGCCATGTATGACTTTGCTAACCAAAATAAGTTATACTATAGAATATCAAACCATTTATAACCTTTTAATGTTATATGTCGACGCGTAAGTGTGTGCCTTGACATTTAATACTCCACATAAGTGCATTGTGTGCTATTGAGGAAAATTAGGCTATACTTTGTCTTGAGAGGGTACAACTTGATGTATGTGCCTATTCAAGCATGTATGAATCTTTATGTAGCATAAGTGGCCACTCTTGTGCTTACAAGACTATATTTAACACGTAGATTACTGGCATATTATGCCCAACTGTACAATATCCATCTATCTTGGCATGTGAGTCTTCAACAGGGCATGTAGAACATACCAGAGCATAGGAAGTTCTATCTATGTCAGATACATAGATTCTTCAATATGAAGAATTATAGGGTCTATGGTACTTTTTTAAGTTGACATTTTTTTTATTGAAATACGAACACATGATAAAGAACAAATGCCAGTGAACCTACAATAAAGAAAATAGATAATAAATGAAATAGACTACATAGTAGTGTGGTGCATAGGAAATCAATATATATAGCACAATGGCATAAGAACAATCCAAAATTATGCAAAGAACATTACTCCTAAACATATAATATCAATAAATAGACATATAAAGACAGAAAGTGTTGATAAACAAGGAGAAAAATATTAAAGAGAAAATAGAAAGAAAGAGGGAAAGAGAAGAAACAATAAGTACAAATTAGCATAATCAAATAGAGAAAAAAAGGCAATAGCCTAAACTTCTTGGCTAATAAACAAAATGCCATTGTTGTGGGATTGGGACCGGCGAACAAGTAGTCAGCGGTCCCACTCAACAGATTAGGATTCAACCGCCATGTAGGTAGTCAGAAACATCCCTTTTTTAGATGTGGCTTGTGCTCCAGCCCGAAAAAGGGCCTCAGCACAAGCCACAATTGAAAAAGGGATGTTTTTAAACATCCATGCACCGTGTGCCAAGCACCAACACATGTGCCCCCCTGGGCACATAGCAGAGGCCATGGGGAAATGGGGGCCCTGCTAGCTGCCCCCAAAGTCACTTTCCAGCTGCCTGTTCAAGGCAGTCAGAAAGGAATATCCTAATCCCAATGGTGGTGCCTGCACAGGCATCGTCCCCATTGTAGGGACTGGGAATCCAACCTGCATGACAATGGGATCTTTGATCCTGTTGGTGGTGGTCCCTCACCCCTCCTCCGCAGTCGACCAGCTGCATTGTAAGGCAGTGGCCAGACCGATGCCCTAGATGGTGCGCGGACTGCCACCAACAGCATGTCATGGTGGTTCGCCCACCATCGGAAAGAGGGCCTAAGTGACCACACATAGAACTGAGCGGTAAGTCAATAATAAATTCGAAAGCATCATATACAACCAAATGTGGTACATAAATAAATTGGGAAGCTTTCAAAAAAAATCTTCATGACATCACTTGATGTGAATTCATTGGTGCCAAAGATCTAAATTAAGGGTCATAAGATACTACTTCCTGAGATTTAATTTGCAGGGGCATAGCTTGGTCAATATGACTGGGTGGTGTGAGCTTCAGAACTCACAGCAATCATCTTGCATATCTTATTAACATACAATATCTGAGAAACTGGGCAATAAAGAGGCTGAGGGGAAAGTGGAAAGGAAAAGTGGGAAAAGAGAGCAGCGCGGATTGTTAGCCTTACTAAAAACAAAATATTTTGTAAAATAACCAACATTTTTTAAGAACTTTGAAGCAGAGAGGAGAGAGTTGTATTAGTCTGTGTGTGCACGTAAAAATCCTTGGTGAAATCGATAAATGAAAGAAGAAACTTGTAGAGAACAACAAATACTGCGAGGCACCTGGGCACACACCTCACCCATCGGACAAAAAGCACCTGTTCCCAACTATTTACTGCAGAATACATTTATTAGGGGTATGTAGCACCCAAAACACCGACCCTAAAGTTATGCCCCTGATCATTTATTCCAAAGATCTTGTGTTGTTATGGTTTGATGTGATCTCGTTCGTAAGGTATAAAAAGAGGGTGAAGTAAATTCTGCTAACCATGAACTTTTCCTGAACTGATTTCACGTGATCCTTCATAACTGTGTTGTGCAAATCTATGATTCCTTTAAAGCACTCTTCAAAATTTGGAGTCCATGAACTGAATGACAACATTCCAGCTGCTTTCAGTCCATCAACATATCCCTTTCAACATCCTTTCCTGTCGATGTGATGGAAGGCAATGGACACCTAGCTATTGTGGTAATGATCGTGTTTGCATGGAGAGCTTTCAACTCCAGTATGATTTCATTACAGGGATGGGGTGTAATTTGCTACTGAAAAGTCCTCATTTTGCTCAGGGTCTACTTCAGAAAGAAATGGAAGAATTGATTTACTGTATTCTCTTCTAGATAATTGTTCCAGTCCAATCGTTGTATGTCTTGGAATAACTCTGCTGCATTACCAGGACAGCTCCCATGCCAGCAATACAACTACATCAGAGAATCCCAGAGCTGTAGCTATGGGAGGTGTGGCAGGAAGGTCTTGGGGGGACCCAGCCAGTCCTCATATTTCGATTTCTGGTAAACCCGAAATGCAAGCATTTTTGTACTAGTGCATTCATCCAGCCTTCCCTTTCTCTAACTTTCTTTTGAGGCTAATATCACGATCTGGGTGATTATGAGCTACTGATTCTCAAGAGAGATGAAAAATGCCCGTAGGTAGGCCCCTGATATTGAAAACTGGGGGGCGGGGCGAATTTTGTGAATATTAGGTGGAACTGGAGAGAAAATGGTGTTACTTGAAGGAAAAAAAGGCGCATATGAGGAGATTATGGTGGCTGCAGCAAGAAGAGCTGCCTGGTGCATGGACAAGAATTAAGTTGAAAAAGTGATTCGTTTCCTTTCATCCAAGTCAGCGTGCAGAGGTGAAATTGTCTCCCTAAAGCTCAGCCCTGTGCTTGGAGATGTGGTAGCAAGGTCTGTAGTAAGGCTGAGAGTGATGGGAGGCCGTGTTTCTGACTTTCCAGTACTGACTGGAATGTGTTTGTGTAATATGCTACAGTTATGTACAAGCACTTTTGAACCCACCCATTACATGACGGTGTAGGGATTGTACATTATTCGTGACTATACTAAAGGTAAGCACTTCAAGGCACATAGTCCACCCTCTATCCAAACTGAGGTAAATGCCTCTTCATCACCACTAGTGTTGTAGCAGGGGTTAGTATCAGGCCATGTTCCTGCACAGGTGCTTCAGTTTGGATTGTGAGTAGGACAGGATAGTAAAACCAAGTACATGGCTTTATTTGAAGCTCCTGACCATTTTATCCAGGCTATATGATATACCGTTGGTTGTATTTAAGATTGATTTATGAATGATTGTATTACTATGAAACTTTTATGGCCTTTGGCCGAAATAAAGTATTGCAATGAATTGAGTAGGATATACTCCTGCACTCCCAGGTGCTGCAACTGGGAACGAATGCAGGCTGTAACAATTTGGATTGGGAATAGGATCCGCTAGTAAAACCAAGCACATGACTATACACCCACATAAGGGCTTTAAAAACAACTTCACATTGAGTAACCAGAGAATAGAACAGGCCACTAATTTTACCAATCAGGGCGTACTATTAGACTCCAAATTAGCATGGAAACTACAAGTCAATCACCCGGTATTACAGTTAGCCCAAGGGACAGGGGCAATCCTTAAGAAGTACAGTTTGTCCCCAAGAAAATCTGTGACACCAGCGCTCGGGCTATACAAATGTACGGCACAGCCATACCTAACAAGAACTTTGAACCTAAAGTTAAGGCACAATATCTTACAGATTAAGAGCCATACTGCAAAATGGGGGGGGAAGAGGGAGGGGAGGCAAGAAAGAAGGTTCTTGCACTCTATGCAATTTAGGGTCTACATAAAACATGGCACATATTTGGTTTTTCTGCCCGGTGTATGATAGAGCAAGGAGGAAATGGAGCCGACCACTATGTACTATTAGTTATTGCACATCATGAGAGAGTAAGAAATAGTGTTAGGGGTCTTTCCTTGCTTGGTCTCACATTTAGGAATGATCTTCTACAGAGGATCAAATCGATTATATCCCACCTATCTTTCAGAAAGGCTTTAAAATCATTCCTATTCTGTTAATTGCATATTCGCATTGTTGTGTTATGAATATGAAGGATGTGTTGTTCTTAGCATCAAGATGCATATGTTGGTGAATGTGAACCTTTTCAAATGTATTCCATTCCAATCCACATAGAGGCCATGCAAAGTATGTAAGAAAGTCAATTATTAGTTAGGATGGTTAGAAGTCCATCACAAGTAATAAAGTCACAAACCTGTTAGGTCAAGGCAAATGTGTCAACAATTTCAACCTTAGCTCAATGAGTGGTTGCTATAGCACAGAGCAGACAGGCTTAGCTTGGAAAAATGTGTAAATCATGTATAAGTAAAAAAACTATTACAAAGTAAAGTACACTACACAATAAAAGTTGAACTTCAATTTATAAAACCAGAGAACATTTTAGTAAGCAAATTGCTGCAGCAAAGAAGCACTATGCGGGACAAACTGTTTCTTCAGCCCACTGAAGTTAAGCCTTGACCCATTTGGCTTGGGTGGTTGGTCCTGATCCTCAAGCAGCTGGAAGTCAGAATTTTTCTAAGACTCACAGCTTTTCAGAGATGACAGTATAAGTCCAGGTAGACACAAGCAATGGTCAGAGAAGCTCAGGGATAGTGTTTAGGGGTCTGGACTCCCTCCAGCAGAGGCCCCCAATAAGGTCTGGTCTAACTCCAGTTGCAACTGGTCAAGGGGCACTTCAAGAAAAAGTCGTTTTTAGCTTGCTGTTATTGTTATTGTTATTGTTAACTACAGCTTATATAGCGCCAAATCACCTACAGGTCTCAAGGCGCTTTTTTTGACTGAAGGAAGCTAAGCTAACACAACAAAAGCATAAAAACTAGACCCCTAGGTGGAGATTAAAGCTTCTCTGAACAGGAATGTTTTCAAGGATTTCCTGAAATGCAACAGGTTAGATTCTTTACGAAGAGATTCGGGAAGTTTGTTCCAAACCTGTGGGACAACCACCGAAAAAGATCTACCACCCTTTGTAGCTAGTTTATAGCGAGGGCAGGACAGTAGTTGAGAATCTGAAGACCTTAGTGATCGTGTCGGTTTATATATTCTGAGTCGTTCTTTAATGTAAGCCGGAGCTTGACCATAAATTGCCTTATGGGCAATGCACAGACTTTTAAACTCCACCCGTTGTTTTATGGGGAGCCAATGCAACTTACACAGCAATGGTGATGCATGAGTGCGTCTAGGTAGCCGAAAGATCAGCCTAGCTGCATCGTTCAGGACCACCTGCAGTCTCTTTATCAGGGTTTGGGGAAGGCCCAAATACAGGGCATTCACATAGTCAAGTCTCGAAATGATTGTAGCCGAGACAATTGTCTGAAGTGTAGAGGGGGAAAGCAACGGGACTAACTTGAGTAGCTGTCTAATTAAGTTAGTGCAGGTTCCAACCACTGAGGAGATCTGGCTGACCATTGACAGCTCATGGTCAATCTTAATACCAAGACTTTAAATGTTGGCACAGGGTTTAGGGGTCGGGCCAAGATCTTGCGGCCAAAACAGATCACCCCATGGGGATACTTCTGATGAAACCATCAGGACCTCCGTTTTTTCGGGATTGATCTTCAACGAGTTTGCTGTCATCCAATTCACCGTATGACTAAGTATTCTTTGAGCATGGGTCTGCACCGATGCAGTGTTATCGATACTGAATAACAACTGAGTATCATCCGCGTAATTATAGGTTTTGCAGCCCATGCGTACTAAAGAGTCAACTAGAGGCTACAGGTAAAGAGTAAAAAGGAGTGGGGACAGGGCAGATCCCTGGGGAACCCCACATCTCAAAGTACCAAGGTTTGAAGTACAATCCTCCAATTGAATCCTCTGAGATCTTTCAGAGAGGAAGAATTTGAGCCATTCGTAGGCTACATCTTGTATCCCAAACGCGGACAATCTGTCCAAGAGCAGGGTATGGCTGACAGTATCGAATGCCGCTGACAGATCTAATAATATCAGGGCACTCGGTTTTTTACTGTCAGCCATACCTCTAAGCTCATCAAGCATAGAAAGCATCACTAATTCAGTGCTGTGATGCGCACGAAAACCAGCTTGACGTTCGTGGAGAAGATGGTGTGACTCCAGAAAAGATGACAAAGACAACAAAACATGTTGTTCCAAAATCTTGGACAAAAAAGGAAGTTGAGATATCGGCCTGTAATTCTTTAGGTTAGTAGGGTCAGCTCCCAGCTTCTTTATTAGGGGCCTGACTCGAGCTTCTTTAAAGCTGGATGGAAGCCGGACGGAATCTAGTGAATTATTTAGTAAGGAAACAAAACAACTTCCCAAAGCAGGAAGTGCCAACTGAAAGATACTGGGAGGACAAGGATCTGCAGGGGAGCCGGATTTTGTACGATTCATAAGCTGTCCCAAGACCTTAGGATCAATCGGGGGAAATTTAGAGATGGTATATATTGGTGGAGGGAGTGGGGGATGTGGAAGACAGGGGTACTTGCTCGAGGTATTCTGAATGTCAGTCAGGATAGTTTGTACTTTGTCAAGAAAGTAGTGTTGGAAGGTATTACAATCAATGGGAGATTCTGATCTTTCTACTTTCTTACTCAACTCAGATAAGATTCTAAAAGTTTACTTCTGAACATTGTCTGCATTCTTAATTCGAGTTTCATAGTATTCTGCTTTGGTTGATTGAATATAGTTCTTGTACAATTTGAGAAACGATTTATAGTGGTCCTTATCGATGAGATCGTTTGATTTCCTCCAACGTCTCTCTAACAGGCGTAATTTGATTTTATGTTCCCTCAAGGCGGAATTGAACCATGGGGCTCCCTTTACTGCTCTATTTATTTTTTGATTTCTTTCAGGTGCTATTTGATCGATAGCCAGACCAAGATTTTGCATAAGATAGAGATATTCCTGATCGAGGTCCCCATGTGCATTGTGAAACTGTAAGTTTTTAAGAAGGGTATCCAACAGAGTTTCTGAGTCAATTTTCTTCCGTTGTCTGACTTTTTTAAATTTAAGAAATGAAGGTTGGGACAAAAAAACGTCCACTGGAATGTCACAGTTTATCATATAGTGATCTGACCATATGCAGGGTATAATGTCTGTCAGTGCTACAGACGGGTCAGAAGTCAAGGCAAGATCCAGCTTGTGACCTTTGATATGAGTGGGAGTCTCTACTAGTTGTTTAAATCCAAGTGAGGTCATAGTATTTTCCAACAGACGCGTTGCCCCGTCTTTACATGAGTTGTCCCAGTGGACATTAAAATCTCCAGTTATAAGAACCCTTTGATAGCGTATGCAAATGTCTGAAACAATTGGGGTCAATAAATCATTAAACAATGTAGTAGATTTTGGTGGGCGATAGACTGTAAGAATGACCAAACAGGTATTTTTCAATGAAATCTTGACACTGAGTATGTCCGCTAACTCTATTGTCCCTGTAGCCACACAGAAGGTCAGTCAACTGACCCTTTGAGTTCGGTTCTTTGTCCTGAGTGCAAATGGCAGTGGCCCCGCCCTTACGGTCTCCTGGCCGGTTTTAAACAGCAGTCTTTTTTCTGTTCTTCAATAGGTCCAGAATCTGATCTGCAGAGGGTGCCTTTGGGTGCCACATTTGTAGCTGGTGTGTGGGGGTGACTCCTGGATCCTGCCTAATCAATAGGGTAAACATTCCCAATGCAACCCTACCCGGTTGCAGCAGTTTCTGTTTGCCTTACTGTAAACAAGCTCACAGTGCACCTGTGAGAACTGGGATTCCCTAGTTGGCTGAGGTAGGTACCTTAGGTAAAGTAGGAACCCTCGGTTCCACATCAGGGAAAGGAATGTCACCTTCTTAGATAATCCCTGCTCACCTCCTTGGTAGCTTTGCACGAGCAGCCATGCTTATCTTCAAGACAATTAAGAAAAATATTTGCAACCACACTTCCAGTGACCCAATGGTGACACCAAAAAAGAAATCAACACAAGTTGCATATAAAAACAAGCATAAGTTTATATGATAAGATATACGATGAGACCACACGATAAAAAATCCAACATATGTGTATTTGTAAAATACTTCCTGGCCAGTTATTAGGTCAGCCAGCACTTGTAAGTTCTTGCGGTACTAATAAGCAATTCTAGGTGGTCCTATGCAGTCCTAATACAAGGCTATGCAGTTTCCTAATGCAAGAATCAGACACTTTGCAATGTAGGAATAATGCAGTTTGAAATGCAAACTAATGCAATGTGTAATACAACAATCAGGCAGTTCATTAAGCAGAAATAATGCAATTCGTTATGCAACAATCAAGTAGTTCGTTCTGCAAACTAATGCAATGTGTAATACAACTAACAGGTAGCTCGAAATGCAGAATTAATGCAATGCCTAATTCACTCCAGCACCAATCATGGAGCTTCAGACGGTCTCTCTACCCCTCGTACTGACTCGCGGTCAGTTTCCGTCACCATATGCCTCCAACACCGATCTGGTGTAAACCACAGTGCAGCTCTGGTAATGCCACTCCTTGGCACTTACGGGCCACAATACGAGCTGGAACCGAGGCTCATGAGAGCAGAAGGGGATAGGCCGAGAGCGTCTCTTTCCAAGCCCGCACCCTGCCCCAGACACCGACACACGTTACCTGCGGGGTGCGACCTCGCTCTCCTCTCCGCCTCTCGTGACTTGGGCCTCCGATGCGACTTGGTTGATTCCGGGTTGATGACGATAACAACGATCTCAGGCTGCAACAGGGCACGTGCACACAGCGTTGCTAAGACTCACTTGGACTCCTGGTGCCCCCGATCATAGGGCAATTCTTCGGAGGGTCTCAGGCTGCCAAAAAGCACATGCACACAGCGTCGCTGAGGGACACTTGAACTTATGGTGCCAACTATCACAGAGCAATTCTTCTGAGGGCCTCAGGCTGCAAAAAGCACACTCACACAGCGTCGCTGGGACACACTTGAACTTCTGGTGCCCACGATCACAGGACAATCCTCATGAAGGGCTCAGGCTGTAAAAAGCACACTCACACAGCATCGTTGAGACTCGCTTGGGGTCCAGACACCCACGATCACAGGGCACGGCTTACGAAGGCCTCAGGCTGCAAAAAGCACACGCACACATTGTCTCTAAGACACTTCCGGAAACTTTTGTGTTCCTGAGTTTCCACAACAGGGAGCCAGCTTACCTCAGGTCATTGGGGTTAGGTTACTGCAGAACACAGTACAGCAAGGTTCTTACAAGCAGGGGGACACAGCACACAGCAAAGTCCCTTTAGCCTCTTCCTTGGTTAAAACGGCAAACTGCAGGCCAGCCCCAGAACACACAACAAGGGTCAGTCCTTTCCTCAGTCTCTTCAGCTGTTTCTTCCTTGCAAAGGTTCCTCTACACCACAAAGTAGTTTCAATCCTTTTCAGTCTTGAACAATCCAATTCCTGTTCAATCTTGATCCGATCCATTCCAACTTTCATGGGGTTCAGCTGTCATAGTCATACCCCTAAATGTCTTTGAAGTCTTTTTGTTCAGGTGAGCACTGACCCCTGTCCAAACCATTTCTGAGTGTCCACCTGCCAGCGACACCTTCTTCCTTTGATAGTGGGGATCTGGATCCTTAATCACTCAGCAGGGGATGGAGCCATTGTTTTATGGCTGCAGACCGGGCATATTCACCTCTAGGGGCTACTCCTACCCCCTACACTCCAGATGAAGGCCAGCCTGTTGCTGTCGAACTTCATCCCCTGGCTCAAGACATTCCCCAGATCCTATCACTTTCAGATCCAGACAATCAATCCATAACCAGGCAGAGTCACACAGTAATGTTAGATCACAAAAACCCATCCATTTCTAAAAAAGTGGTTTCTAAATACGCAATGCAAAAACCACCTTCACAAAAAGGTGTGTTATTGAATTGTGACTTCAGGCATACTAAACTTTACCTCTCCATCTTAAGCCTTTGGGAAGATAGGCTGGAAACATATTAAACAGCCTCGCCATTCTGTCCTATGGGCAAGATGGCCTTTCAACTGTGAAAAACGACATGGTAGACACCTAAGTACATGTCCTACCTTTCATATGCACTGCACCCTGCCCACGGGGTGCCTTGGGCATACCATAGAGGTGTCTGATGTGCATAAAAAGGGAAGGGTAAGGCCGGACAAGTGGGTGCACTTGTGAGGACAACATGCCAGTTTAACAAACTGCGCACCTGCACTGCAGTGGCAGGCCTGGGTTCTCGTTTAAAGGCTACTTGTGTGGGTGGCACAATTAGTGCTGCAGGCCCACAAGTGCATTTGCATTAACAGCCCTGGCACACATGGTGCACTTTACTAGTAAGGCAAACATACCTATCATGGACAACCAATTACCATTACGTATTATACAGGGAGCCTTTGCACTTTGACACTGATCAGCAGTGGCAAAGTGCCCAAAGCATCTAATTTGGTAACACCATGTCAGAAAAAAAGGTCTAGGGGGAAAGCTAAAAGTTTGGGGAACTTTAGCCAAAAAGGGCCAAGTTCAACAGCACCTCACTCCCAAAATCAAGAAAGGGGAACCCTCTCTACCTTGTGCAGAACCTGTGTGCCCACCCAGTGGTGTGGCCGGGGGAATGAGCAGTCCACTACACTGTGGTCACTCAAAACTGATTCTGAGGTAGCTCCCTTTCACTGGGTTTACAGCCAACCTGGCAGGGGGAGCAAAGGTTTACCTTCTCTAGCTCTCATCTTACATTTACTTGTGAAAGGGCAGCTCCTTTACAGGTTAATAAAGTCCATGCATCCTCCTTAACTGGTTTTCATGCAAGGGGACGAAAACCACACCTCTCACACCCAGGTCATTCTCCCTGCCCTGGAAGCAGTATTACCACCACATTAAGGTCAAGCACTAGCTGGTCTTCAGGATGGAAAAAGGCAACTTCTAAAATTTACTTTTAATAAATCCATGCCATTACGGAGATAGAAAATGCAAATGAAGATCAGTCTTGGTCCCATCCAAGAAGCAGAAGAGCAGCCAGTATGTTACGGACCCTGGTGCAAGAAGGAAATTTGCCCCTCTGGCTGCTGTTTAAATTAAAAAATAAAGCAATATTTAGAGTTTAGTGGGACACTCAGGCATTTGGGCACCAGAGGCACTGCACCTGCTGCACTAAGAGAAGCTACACCACTGCCAGACCATACTGCCAGACCACATCCTCTTTCAATGGAAACACAACCAGTCGCTGGCTGCTGTTTTGCCTCATTGGGCTTCATCAGCGAGGTGCAGCCATTGGGAACAGAAAGCTTCAAAATCGAGGTGTGGGCTTCAGTACTAAATTTGAGGTGGTGGTTTCTGGTGGCCAGCACCTGCACTTATTTGTCAACACTGGCACTTATTAGAGTCTGCCACACGGTGGCACAGTTTGTCTAAATTCGAGGTGAACATGTCAACTATTCAATACGCATTACAAATTACTAATACCTGCTGCCCAAACCCTTCTTATAGCTTTGGGGAGCCTCGAAAAGTTGAAATTGTCACACCTGTAGGGTGTGAAGGTTAGTACTTGTGCTGGTGGATCTGGCAAGTGCAACGGGTGGTGCAAACTGCAGTGGCCTCCTGATGAGGACCCTGACTCCTACGTTTTTTTTAAATTAAGCATTGGGTGCATACCATTGTGAAGGCCTGGTCATTGGTGCAACTACGTCACAAAACAACACCACGACGGTGCAGAAGCAAATTAATTTGTGGCTTCAGTAAAGACTAATGCAGCTGTAATCAGACCACAGCCACTCCCAAACTAAACAATATTTGTGTGCTATTAAAATTCACTATATTTTATTATTTCAAAAATATGTAATTCTGGAATTAAAAGCCCAAACTATCTGTTTTTTGTTGACCTCACTGGGGGCCATGGTCCATAAAATATACACACCTCGCAGCGAGCCTGAAGGAAGTCATTTTTTTAGACACGCCTCGTGAACATCTAAGAGATGTGGGATTTTTTTTTTTAAGCACTGTTCAGGTTTGATTATTTTGATGCCAATTAGCCTCACTTTCTTCTGATTGGTATGCAAATAACTGAAAACTGACAAGCTCCTACTAGCTTTTAAACTAATGGACGAATCCAAAATGCAGATAACTGAGCAGTGCTTTGGAATAAGCAGTTTGCCTCCCACTGTCTGCTGAGCCATACCGCTCAACATGAAAGTGATCTAATGATCAGTTCATAGCGCTCTGAAGTGACCAAGTTGGTAACTATAGCTATATAAAACTCCAACTTAAAAAATTGAGAGGCAGATTTACAAGCCCCTTGCACCGCCATTGTGCCACTTTTTTTGATGCAACAGCGGCACAAAGAATGCGGCCAATTTACAACGTGACGCATCTAGGGAGATGCGTCCGTTGTAACGCCCTGCATCACATTATACTTGCCCAGTGATAATGTATGCAGGGTGGGCGATTCCACAGGGCTTTTTGTATGGGACTATCTGTTGTGGCACATTGCTGAAGTTGCGTCACTTTCATGAGCAACTCCAGGAACGAGTCACTTTTGTGCTAACACATGCTTCAGTATTTCTGACACATCTGTTAATCTTGCGCCAAGGAGCACCTTATTATAAATACAGCACATCCATGGACCACATGTGGCACATGGGCATTTGGCACTGTCGCAAGGAAACTGACGTCAGTTCCTTGTCAATCTGCCAATAGTGCTCTTGCCTTGGCATTGAAATGAGCGCAGTTAGGACACCACGCAGGCATCATACGCCAGGAAGCTTGGTAATGCGACATTTTTAAGCGGAGGTTTAGCTTCTCCCTTTAAAATGTCCTTCCTGTCCTGCAGAGGACAGGTGAAAGCAAATGAACGGGAATTTGAACAGTTCGAGATTTAGGGCTCGGGAAGGAAGACACCAAACACCATGTTAAATACCACAGAAGTGCCCTAGTAACTTATGTGCTCGTCTGAACACTTTGAGGAGTGTCCTCTTTTGTTACAGTCCCTCACAAAAAGAAAGTGTCAACTCAATGGAACAGTGAGTGGGAATACATTTTCTTTCGTTCTTGGTTGCCGTATTTAATTACAGTTTATAGTGGAAGGAAATGAGTTCCTGGAAAGGATACTTGTATTGTATTAGATTTCCGCTTTCCGTTCACATGAATTAATGCTGACAATTATCCAGTAAGAAAGTACTCTCACACGTTAGAGATAATATGACCGTTATACTTATTTCTTTTGACAGTTATTGAAATGTGATCATCTGATCACGGCTCTTTAAAAACAAATCCATGCCTTGCTCAGTAGTTACATTTGTCTTTTTATCATCCTGCAAATTATAAAACAATATACTTTAATAGTCGCAGCGATTAGTTTCATTGTTCGATCTGCTACTGTCATCTAGTGGTAGTCTTGTGTAATTGCATCCGACGGGAAAAGCAGGCTTTATTTTCAACAAGTCAATTCGAAGAAGACAAGCTAAATCTCTAAACTATAGCCTGTTTGATTCGCGCAAGCATTGATTGCAATTAAATTCACCTAAAAAAACAGTGTTAGAATACTGCATGTTTTACAGGGCTTGCTGCTCTTATGGTAGCAGGCATCAGTCTATGAATTTCATATCGCTGGTAATATGTTGGACTGCCAATTAAGTAATCATTATGTCACAATAATTAAAGCAGTTATTTTCCCTCATACCATAGTCATAGTCATAATTATTGTACAATTAAAAAAACCTTTACACTTAAGCAAAAGCTTAAAAATATCAAATACTGTTAAAAAAGCCTTTGCAAGTTCAAGTGGCAATAAAATGCTAAAAGCTACTAGAAATTGTCCCTAGTGAGGTTTGTTACAGCCGGGCTCTTTGCAGCAGTTAGTGTCCTGAAGTGTTGCAGTCTTGAAAAAATATTGCACAATTAAGTCGGACATCTGGTTGGAAGGTTCAGGTAGTCCATGTCTAAAATGCAAGGGGCAGATTTACAAGCCCCTTGCGCCGCTTTTACGCCGCCATTGCATCACTTTTGTGATGCAGAGGCAGTGCAAAAGATGCACCGTGGTGCGGGGTATTTACAACGTGACGCATCTCCCAGATGCGTCACGTTGTAAAACCCCTCGCCAGAAGAGGTGTACCATCGCAGGGGGAGGCGTTCCAGCACAGGAACTCCTCTCAAAAGTGACTAAGTGAAATCTCCAAGATTTCACCTAGTCGCTTTTGGGTCCATGCTGCGTCAAAACCCTGCGCCAGCTTGAAGCAGGCGTAAGGATTGAGGCAGCATTGCGCACATAGGGCCCCCCTGATCATTGCCGGAGCTGCGTCGCGCTTGCGACGCAACTCCAGCAGTGTGCCTAGACTGATAAAGTTGGTGCGAAGTAGCAGTTTCCTTTGCAGTAAGAGCTGAGAGAAGATACATTGGACGTGTATTAAGGATTCCGAGACAATATAGCCGGCAGGTAGTATCTTGGACGGCAGAGCGTCACCAGGTCGGATGGTGGTCCAAGAAATTCACCTCCGCCATTCTAAGTGCCAACAGCCTGTGTTTAATCCAAATTTGATTTGTTGGTTATGTAGCTCTTTTTTTTACCGCATACGTTTTAATCTCTGGATACGCTGAAAACCTATTTTATTTACTACCTGGTACGATGACGATCGAAGTCATGCTATAAAGGCATTCTTTCTAAAAAAACAAAAAGAAAAAAAGGTGGTGTACGCATAGAGGATTGGCTGAAGTTAAGGAATGGTCAAAATAAAAACACATAGGCCTAGTCACAAAAGTAAACCATACACAATGAGTATACCTACATGTGTAATTTTTTTCCTTCACTTTTGAGTAACTTGCCTGCTTTTTACAATTCACCACTTAAAAGTGTAAAGTTACTCAAAAGTGTAAATTTACTAGTATGTCTCTACCACCCACAATCCCAAAACAGGAGTGTTGACAAATTTACGAGTGTAAAGCTACTACTGCTAAAAAGAAGAAGTAGTAAGTTTCGCACATCATGGCCAACCACTGATACTGCAACACACTCAAATTAAAAATAATGGTGGCAAGGATTTAAAATAGAACACCATAGGAAATCATCTTAAAGTGAACTCTCTTTACTTTTTCAACAGATAACTACAATTAATTTAATGTTAAAAATGCAATTATAATTAACAATAAATATTATTTTATGATAAAGTATTTTAATAACATTTAAATGTAAAAATAAATGCACCTTTAATTTATAAATCAAATATTTAAATACATTAAAAATAGTTCTACACAAAACATGTAAGTTTCAATTCATACATGTGTACATTTAAATGTATTACTTTAGGTGGGATTTTTATTGTTTTAATGCATCTAAAAATAATGTTCATTTAATGTATTATTTAAATTAGTTAGATATGTAATTTAAATTTAAGCTACTAATGCTGTGATATAGCATTTTTTCTACATTTAAAATAACTATATAAAATTAATTTACATTAATGTTGAACTTCAAAATATTTTACTATTATTGTCAAGTTTAACAAACCTGTTAAAATATTCCTATACTTTTCGAATAAGAGATATCCACATTCTGAGGGCCAGGAATCCTTTTCTTGACTCTACCGTTGGTTTGGAGTAGTCTTGGGTTAATACAATCTTGCTTCCTTCCCACCTCAGGTTCTGGTTTTTTCTAGCAAAGGCGAAGATGGCGTCTGTTTGGCTTAGTCTAAGCGGGTTGCAAATTATTGCCCTCGGCCCCTTGCCTGTTGTTGGCTTCCCTGCTGGTATTCTGTATGCCTTTTGCACCTCGAACCTTCTGTCAAATGTGATGCCGGTTAGTTTTGGAATCATCTCTTCTAGCATTGCTGCGCATGATCCCGCCTTGTCCTCTGTCCCCTCCGGTATTCCCAGGATCCTTACGTTACCTCTTCTTGCCCTGTCATCCTTCTCCGCTAACTGTTTTTGCATGGCTTTCGTGACTTTCTGCAGATCAGCTATGGCTTTGGTGTTCTCCCTTGTTTCATCTTCCACTGTGCTTATTCTGCCTTCTGTCACTTCAATTCTTGTATTTGTTTTGTGCAGGTCCGCTCTTATAGCCGCCATCTCAAGCTGCATGTTCTCCACCTTGAGTTTTGTATCTTTCCCCACCTCGATCCCTTCGTTTACTCTTCGTAGGATCGTTTCTAGGGTGGCTGTTTCGCCCTTATTGTTTTTCAGAGGGGATCCCTGGTTGTCTATCTTTGGCTTTTTTTGGTCCCCCACTGCCTTCCCTTCGTTGCCTGCCATTGTTCCAATGCCCCTCCTGGCTAGGATGTTGCCTAGCCGCCCTTCTGCTATGGTTGTCTTGGGTAGGGCTACTGCTTTCGACGCTGGAGCTGGAATACCTTGCTGTCTGTATCTGCTGGGTTCTCGGATGTGCCTCGTTCTGGTTTTTGCCTTGAGTCCTGCCAGCGTGTGCCTTGTCTCACTCGCCTTTTTTATTATTGCGTTGCTTCGCCCCTTGGTGCGTTGGGTGCCACTGCCCCTGATTTTGCCTATGCGTCTTCACGTGGCATGTTGGCCGGGATCTCTACGTTCCACCTAGGTGCTTGCTCCCTCTGATTGGGGAGTGGTGCGCGCTGTTCTTTCAGTGACCACAGGAGGGTGCTGGGAGTTCCAGTTGTGCATATAACTTTGCTTGCCTCGCTGGACTGGGCTTGCTAGCCCGTCTGGTGTTTACTCAGCCCCTTATGGCTGTTCTGATTCCTGCAGGGTTCTCATCCCAGTACCCGTTCCACCTGTTCAGCTTGTTAGCCCTTCTTGCAGCTTCCGCTACCTTGGCACCCTTACCCCACCCTCGTGTGGTTGACTTTGGCTGTGGCGTTAACTACTCGCACTTAATTCTTTCCTGAACTCGTCTACTGCTGCTTTACATCGCTGTGCCCTGTCACTGCTCCTTCCTTGCTTGATTGCACTCTCTCCGTCTGGCGTTGCTCCCCGTGCTCGCGGTAGCGCGGGTCCCCCAGGGGCACCTGGCAGGGGGAGAGCAGAGACGGCAGGTCAGGGCAGGCCAGGGGCTGGAGCACTTGCGGTGATCCCTCGGCGAGGTCAGGTCGCTTCTTCCCGGGCCCGGCGGTGATCGCGCTGACTCTTCGGTTTCCCCCGCTGACTTCGCCTGAGCAGCCAATCGCGTCGCGGCTCTCCAGGCGAGCCTCCGACAGCACCCGGGAGTCAGCCAATGGCAGTGCGGCTCCCGGGCAAGTAACCAGCGGCGCTCCGCGACTTCGGCGTTAGTGAGGGGGTCGGCTCTGGTGTTGGCTCTGGTGTTGGTGTTGCCGGGCACGCGCTGGGCTCGCGCCTTCACCGCTTCACCGCTTGCTCCCGCTTGGGTGTGGGCTCTTTGCTTTCTCCTCCGGTGCCGGTTCCCGTACGCTTCTCAGTCCGTGGGGAACTTCCGGTAGGACTGTTCTCGCTCTCACTTGTTCCAGCCCGGACCCCTGTTTCCGCTTCCGCCTTCAGGTTGGCAGAGACTTCCTGTGATGGCGCCCTCGCATGCAGCCACTTCCGGTTCGATGCTCCTTGCGATGGAAGCTCACCTCTTTTGCTTGCTTGGCGGGGGGTGCCGAGTCGCCGGATCTCCGGGCAGCCTCTTCTTTTTTTGCGGTGTGGTTCCACACTGCATGCACCTCAATCACCGGCACAGGAGCCCCGCTGCTTCCCGGATGGCAGGTATTTGGTGGCGCGTGTCTGGCTGCGTTTCCTTGTGTGGAGCACCGCTTGTGATTGTTGAGGGAGCACCGCTTGTGATTGTTGAGGGAGTGCGGTGTAGCGCCCGGTGCTTGGTGCCTCTTCTCTGCGTTCGCCTCTGCTGTTGTTACAGCCTCAGGGCGCCATCTTGCACTGCTTGTTGCTGTTGCCTTCGGAGGTGTGGGGGCCGTTTCTTCGTGTTAAGGCTTCTCTACCTTCTCGTTCCTTCCACAACTTTTCAGCGCCGATCTTCCCCTGCTCGTTTTGGTGCTTTGTGACGGGATCTGGCTAGTTTGGCTGGTAGTTTTCCCTCAGGGATACGGAGCTGAACGGACCTAGACGACCGTCCACATTGCCGTCCAAGCCACGCCCCTCAAGAAAAGGATTCCTGGCCCTCAGAGAGACACTGCGCAGGAGAGGCGCTACCTTCAGCTTCGTCGGCCCTGCCAGATTCAAAGTAATAGATAAGTGGAAAACAATGATTTTTGAATGCCCGGAGGAACTAAAGAGATACCTGCAAGGTCCTCCAGTGGAAGAGATGGAGGATAACAGAAACCCAGGAGCGGCGAAAAGAAGTGCCTCGCCGGATGAGAACGCACACTCTGAATAAGGGAACACTTACGGGAACAAGGGAAAAAAAATGCACAAGGAAACATATCTACCTCATTAAACCCATGACGGAATAAAATGAACTATAACCAGAATGAAGAACCCGACTAAAGATCCAGGACTATAGATCAAGGTCCCCAGCAGCTAGCAGTCGGCAGCGAAAATAACGAACCCAAGGTCAACCAAGGCACAATCTGAACGAGACAATCAGGCGGTGGTATAGTACGGTGCCTTGCTCTGCCCTTGGTCACATTCTCTCCCCAAATTAAGCTGCATCAGGGAAGAAAACTAACTCTACCTCAGGGAAAGACGCGGAGCGAAGGAACTTTGTCGTCGCACTCCCACTCAGCAAGTAAGGGAGGGGGTGAGGGGGGATGGACGGGTGGGGGAGAGGGGAGGAAGGAATCGAGGGGGAGCGGGGAGCACATACATGGGCCTACTTACTATCATCTATTTTCTCTATACTTTTTCCTTATCTTTCTCTACACACTCACATGGGGGAGCAGTACACGCAGGAGAAGGGAGATGGTCCCACACACAACTCAGAGACCAAAAAGATGCAGAGGAAGGCCACTGCAAATGCGGAAAACAGAGCAGTTTAAATGACAAACAGCAACCAGAGTAGCATAGCGTCTGACATTAGAATAGTGTCCCTAAACGTCAAGGGTATGAATAGCCCGGTGAAAAGAAGGAAAGTGCTCGAACACCTTAGGAAACTTAAGAGCGACGTATATGTGCTCCAAGAAACGAGACTACAAGCAGAAGACATCAGCCGCATAGGGGCCAATTGGATAGGTGAGGTGCAGGGCTCACCAGCACAGAACAAGAAGAATGGGGTAGTAACAATTGTAAGCAAAAACTCCAAAATAGAAATTGTAGACTCTCAAGCAGACAAGCAAGGGAGAATGCTTATAACGACACTCAGAAGAGTGGGGGAGACATTCCATGTAGCCAACATATATGGTCCCAACAGTGATGACAGATCATTCTGGGAGGGGGTGGGCGCACAACTGTATTCACTACCGCTAGGAGATCTGCTGATAGTTGCTGGAGATATGAACCAAGTCCTGGACCCAGCAATTGATAAGCATCCATATAGACCAAGCCAATCAACAAGCAATCCCCACATCCTTAAGAATCTCTGCACCAAACTAAGACTAAGAGACCCATGGCGCATGTGCAACCCGGATGCCAGGGAGTACACATTCTACTCCAACCCACACAACTCATATAGCCGAATAGATTACATCCTACTGTCAGAAACACATACCCACCTCATAGACCAAACAGAAATAGGACCCAGAACTGTATCAGACCACTCACACATAAGCCTAACACTATCGGGCAAGCACAACGACGAGCCGACCCGCAGATGGCGATTCGATGACAGTCTGCTCCAACACGCCCCAGCGAAAGCCGAGATAGAGGAGGCGATAAAAGAATACCTACTCTTGAACGACAAACCGAACACAAACAGGGAAGTCCTATGGGACGCCCTGAAGGCCACCATCCGGGGAACAGTCATGACAGTCAAGGGCAGGATGAACAAAGACAGGAATAAGAGAATTGCAGACCTAGAGAAAGAAATTAAAAAACTTGAGAACAGCCACATTGCCAGAATAGAGGACAAGAACACACTCACAAACCTGACTAAATTAAAGTATGAACTGAACAGAATACTGAGCGAGAGGGCGAGCACTTGGATCAATAAATACAAATCTATTAATCTTTGTACCGCAAATAAAGCGGGCAAAAACCTAGCATCCTACCTGAGAGGGAAGCAGAAACATCACACGATAGGAGCCATCAAAAACAAACACGGCATATCCCAGACCTCGAACAAGGACATCCTAGAAGTCTTCAGGGACTTCTACGAGGGACTGTACACCAAAGATGATACACTGCATGATGATGGGGGAAAAGAGTTACTAGCGAACATAACCACACCCACACTGTCGGACCAAGAACGAGACATCCTGGAAATGACCATAACGGGGGATGAGATAGAGAGAGCCACGCAAAGCCTCAAAGATAACAAGGCACCGGGGCCAGACGGTTTCACAGCTGGCTTCTATAAGCAGTACCTAAACATACTCAAACCCACAATGAAGGAGGTATTCACAGCATGCGCCCAGAACGGACACATGACACCCTCAATGGCTGAGGCAAATATAATAGTGATACCCAAGGAAGGGAAAGACACAACGGAGGCGAAGAACTTTAGACCGATCTCCCTCATTAACGTAGACTGCAAGATCTACGCAAAAATACTAGCCAATAGACTCAACGCATACCTTCCGAAACTCATACACAACTTGCAAGTAGGCTATCTTAAAAACCGTATGTCACACGACAACACGAGACTTCTATGCCACGTAATCAATCACTCCTCCCGTAGCGACAACGCAGCAGTAATGATAGCCCTAGACGCCGAGAAAGCCTTTGATAGAGTCTCATGGCCCTTCTTAGATCAGTGTATGGGGAAATTCGGACTAGGTCTAAACTATAGGAAGATGGTGATGGCCCTATATGAGGACCCCAAAGCAAGGGTGGTGGTCAACGGAGGCACATCAAACATACTCAACTTGGGAAGGGGAACTAGACAAGGTTGCCCCCTGTCACCAGCCCTATTCCTACTAGCCATAGAACCGCTCCTCACGATGATCAGAACTAATGCGGACATCGTAGGGATACCAATAGGGGGAGAGACTTTCAAGCTAGCGGCGTACGCGGATGACGTACTAATAGTCACAGAAGACCCAGAGAGATCCATAAAAGCACTGACTGACACCATTGACAACTACGCCCAGGTCTCGGGGTACGAACTCAACAGAGACAAATCTGAATGCAAACCTTTAAACATCCACGCAACAAGAACAGTATTAGGAACATCAGGACTAACATGGCAACCAAAACCTATAAAATATCTGGGTATCCTCTTCGAGAGAGACCTAAGAACGACACTGGAACACAACGAACACGCAACAATACAGAAAATCAAGGACAAAGTAGAAGGGTGGTCCCCCAAGTTCACAACATGGTGGGGAAGGATAGAAGCAATAAAAATGATGCTGACACCGATGGTCAACTATATGCTAACCATGCTCCCACTGACTAACACAGAGAGCTTCCACAAGACACTTGACAAGATACTGAACAGCTTCCTATGGAGGGGGAAAAAACCCAGAATAAGCCTACACAAGCTAAGGCTATCAAAAGAACAGGGCGGCCTAAACATAACGAATTTCAAGCGATTCCAGACGGCATGCATAGCTAGACAGGGACTACACTGGCTTGACCCAAGACAGGAATACACCCCAGCATGGCTATCATTTGAGCGCGGACTACTAAAAGGCATGAACCCTATAACCCTCCTGACAGCCACACGACACCCAGCAGTGAAGGATAACCCCGTCCTCAAGAACACAAAGACAGCTCTCCTGAGCGTCGACAAACTACTGTCAACAAGCATCAAGGGAGGCCAATTCGAATCCCTCTGGCATAACCCCATTTTAAAATACAGAGATAAGGTTCTAGACATGCCTGAGTGGTACAGACATGGCATATCCACGGCCCATGACCTTCAAAGACAGGGCGAGAACACAACTTTCGATACACTCAAGGAAGCGCACAACCTACAAAACATAGAACTGTACAACTTCCTGAAAATAAAAGTAGCAATTAGGAAGGCAAACCTTACAAGCCAGACACCTTCGCTCTTACAGCTTGCAGCCAATCTCAACATAACAGGACACCAAATAGCACACCTATACAGAGCCCTACGCCCCCAAAACACCAAACTCAATGATAAGGTCACAAACTTTTGGGGGACTTTAGCAGGGAAGGAACTAAGCGAGACCGAAAAGGCAGATTTATGGAGATCGACCACTAGGAAAAAGATAACTGCTTCACTAAATCAGACCAAATACTGGTTAGTGCACAAGGCATACTGGACACCGGCCCGCCTAGCCACCCTGGGGATCCGAGAGAGCGATACATGCTGGAATTGTGACAGTGGAAGGGGGGACTTGGAGCATCTTCTACTCAGCTGTCCTCAGATCAAGGATTTCTGGGAAAGAACGGGGAAGCTTATCAATGACATCACTGGAGTAGCCATACACATAGATTTCCCAAGTCTAGTCCTGGGCTTTGCATCCCCGTCCATCACAACAACAGAAGACCGTGACCTCATTGACCTACTGTTGATGGCTGCAGTCAAAATAATCCTAAGCAACTGGAAAGACACCACAAAAGCTACACCACAGGCGTGGCTCAACTGGGTCACTTTCCTAAGAGGGGCAGATAACATTACAGCGAAAAACTCACCGAAAACACACAGGGAATCAAACGTATGGAGGCCCCTAGACCTCTACCTTTCATCACACAAACCCCCCTAGGCGTAGGCACTAGACACTAGACAGACACTAGACAGCCATCAAGGGACACACTATAGGGACCCACACTCTACCAAAAGAAACTTGCGAGGAAGAACACTCTCCTATCTCCACTCCTACCTCTATCCCTCACTATCTTCTCTATCGTCCGGGGCGTTATACCCACCAGGCAGCGCAAAGGGGGGAAAGAAGACAACGCCAAGCAAGACTCGGAAACGGACTTCTTTTTTTTGGACTAGTCGAACTATCCGACCCCACGCACCATGGCAAGGAACGTACTATTGCAGGACAATATTGCTGTACCCCCCCCCCCGGCGCCTTCTTTTTCTTTTTTCTTTTTCTCCTCTTTCTTTCCGGTACTCATGTATGCTCCATGTAAATATATATTTTTTTATATACAATAAAAAATTACAGAAATCTAGAGATATCCACATTGACTCTTGTTACACTTTCAAACAGTAGTGTTGGAATTTCTAAATTCACCACCCGGGCTTGCACTCCATATAGGGAAGCTAATTTACCATGAGCGGGCAATTGGATGAACTCAACTCTAGATTGACATTTCTGGAGTTTAGCACATCATAATCTGCCATTTTGTACATAAATGAATTCCTTTTTTTAGAAAGATTCACTTGAACATCCTAAATAACTATTTTGGCAATAAAATCAGCCAGACTTTCCTATCTAAAATGTGAATTTTATATGACTCTCGAACATTGTGCAAATCTCCCTGTATTAGCTTGTCTGGAAAAGTAACTATTAGATGAAGAGAATGGATGCTCTGACTTCAATTTGGAAAAAAAAACTCAAGCCCTCATTATGACTGACCCCTGAAATATGGGCTAATTATCACACCTGTTAAAACCGATACCACAGGAATCAGAATTTATCAGGTGCAATAATTAACCACTATTAGATATTCTGCTCCTTTAAAATGGGACAAAACTCGTGGATTTTGAGAACCAACATCTGTATGGACTGGTTTTAGCTGACCATTTTCTTCCAAGAATTTATTGCGTTCAAATATTTTATTGTATTTGAATAAAAAGAAGTACAGTTTCAAAACTGCAGTGATACATAAATATCAGAAATTGATGCATGCAAGCAAGATGTTAAAAAGAGTTACATGACAAACAGTACCTGAACTGGGATGAAAAAGGTAAAAAGTTGACATATAAAAAATTATTATGTAAATATCTTGACAAATAGCAGGTACTTGAACTTCATTGAATAGTAAATATGACCCCAAAGAAGATGAGCCAGATAAAAGACCATCATATAGCGCAGTAAGGTCATGTATGGCAGAATGTGTATCGCTTGGTAAATAGAGTACATCAGCAAGAAAGAAGAAATTAGAAGGGAAGGAGTAAGAATAGCAGAGGAGGAGGAAAGACTATTAGGGTGGTGGAGGGTACAATTGGACATCTGCCAAATATATCATGGCAAAATCAAGAGAGGACCAAAAAGGATTTTGGGCTACCAAGCCCCGAGCAGACACATCCATATAGTTATCCAAAGAATGCCATACATTACTAGTGATTGGAGGTGCATATGGTTTCCTTTCAATAGTAGTATGAGCTCCTCGAAGATATCCACTGATAGTTTGTTTTCTTTAAACAAATGAAACATCTCATTATTAGGTCTGTGTTTTGATGCCAATTCCGCGGCCCTTTTGTTTCTGTAAGGCTAAGAATAGATAATGAAACTGCTGCGTGATCAGACACTACTATTGGGTGATCGTGACATTTGTTGTATTTTGTAGAAGGGAGGCATCAACAAGAAGATAGTTGATATGAGAGAAGCTTGAGTGGGGTGAGGAGAAGAACGTGAAAATGCTGCTCGCGGTATTATGGAGTCTCAAGGCATCCAGGAGCTGATGAGAAGAACACATACTAATCAATTGTTGTGTGCCCTGGGAGGTCTACATTTATATGCAAAGTGCTTGTCTAAAATAGGATTGAGTGGAAGATTAAAATCTCCTCCAACACTTTCTTGGGACTGTTTTGATAAAGAGGGTCAGTTTCCGTTGACGTACACCAAACGTCGACGTTTGAAAACACACACCGGGATATATCGTAGAGTAACCCTCATCGATGTATGTTAATCGGCCGCTCACAGGAATGATTCTTATGGTTGACACGGCAGCTTCCGCTTTTGATAATATTGGCTACAGCGCTTCACCAGCACTTTATTCTTTAAATCCAGCACAATCATGTTACAAAAAAGATTCTTACGGTTGACACGGCAGCCGCCGCTTTTGATCATTGTGGTTACAGCGCTTCACCAGCACGTTATTATTCAAATCCAGCACATCTTGTCTTATTTAGTCACTCGATGCACGTATTTTTCACCTTTTTCTTAAGATTAGTTTTGGTTATTCTTTAAGCGCAATACTGTGGACTGTATGATGAATAGTCTTCTGTTTCCATTTTATTTTTTTAGAGCTTTGTTTAATGACCCCCGATGAAGGGTCATCTTCCGCCCCAAAATGCATTGGGTTCTTGAATATACCATGGTTTGAAATTAATGGGTCACATGGATTGAATCGCATTTTCCTGATGTCCAAAATGTACATTAAAACTTTCAAAAGTGGGACCATGAACTTGCTTTAAGAGGGTTAATTTCTTGGAAACTCAGTTTGAACCGGTTGATAACATACTTTTGTTATTGGAATCGTGCTCTTGCCAGCAGGAATAGTGGGTCCACATGCACACCTGTTTGTATTTGTTACGTTGACACGAACAGACACGCCACACTGGCTAGTGAAGCACAATTGTGTGAAAAGTTTTGAAAAATTGTGATTTGATTCTACCGGTTTAACCCTTAGTGCACGTTGACAACATTTTTGTAAAGTCAGCATGACCTCATATGTCAGGCAGGACAAACATTACGACCTATATATTTCATTTGGACTCCTCTGGTTTTAACTACTGAAGAGACTTCAGAAGTAGGCAAGCCACTACAAATAATAATTAATAAAAACAGCTGGCTCCAGGATGGAGAACAAGAAACTGGAGATAAAACTAGCCAGAATGCTGGTTTAATATGACGTGTACATTTCAACATGCTGTAAATCGAGATCTTGTAAAAAAACATTGGGGCATATTATCAAGGGGGTTTATCTCCGCTTTTTTGGCTTTAAAAGCCAAGAAAGCGGAGATAAAATTATCTCCCCATTACCTAGCTGTTGCTAACACCAGTTAGCGACAGCTAGTAGGAGATAGCGACCATCTTGGGCCCCACTTTGCATGTCAGTGATATTTATCACTAATGACATGCAAATTGGGCGTGCCAAGATGTTAGCGACTGAAAACAGTCGCTAACATCGCTATCTCCTATTACCAACTTTCGGAGATATTCGCGCCAAGCGCGAATATCTCCAAAAGCTAACACCTGCCCTGAGCAGTTCTTAGCCATGTTATCCAATGGGAGGTGGATAACATGGCTAAGAGCATTAGCTCGGTAATGCATGAATATCGCTGACTTTTCAGCGATATTCCTGCATTGCAGCGATTTTTATCGCATTTGCGATAAACCTTGGTAATACCAAGGTTTATTTGCGGTAAAAATCGCCGCAGCTCAGCTGTACATTTTTCACGCTAACCAAGCAATAGCGATAATTATCGCGATTGCTTGCTAATATGCCCCATTGACTTCTGCTGCCAACACACTTCTTCTCACGTAAAATTTGCCAATTTATGGTAGCTGTTTAAACTGATTTTGTGAAAAGATGAACAATTGTTGTGATGTTCTGGGTTTAAAGAGATCTGCTCTACGTTAAAATGGAATGTAATGTAAAAGTTTGCACACCACAGTGTTCACTGGGAACAATAGATCACTTAAAGAGGCTACAGCTACCACAGCTGCAGAATTGACTATTTAAAGATCAACTTGGGGAAAACGAAGATTACAGCCTTTGGAAAGCCTGAGAAACAAATAAAGTGGGAAATCGATGGGGAAAGGGCTGAGTAAGGGACCACATACGGATACTTAGGACAAACAATACACTGTTATATCTGTTAGACTCAAAGATCAATGCAACAGTTACTATAAACTCAAGTTTCAAACCAACTGAATTTCCTCTTTAGCTCCTCCCACTCAGGGAGTTTTCTGTCCATCTTGGTATATACATTTTTATCCCGTGTCCATATGACCATTTCTTTTCTCATCCCACTGGTCTGAATATGGTCTTTTAGTGCACCAATAGACGTTACATCTGAAATATTATTTACTGAAGAAAAAAGAGAGTCACACTTTCAAGTATTTTAGTTTTTGAAAATGAACCTTTTGCTAATTGTTGCTAGAGCTTTTTCACCAATTCTTTTGAGCACAATACTGTAGAATGCACTGGGTTGCACTGTTATGCCCTCTGTTTTTCAAACTGTTCTCAGAAGGGGGATACCCCCCCCACACACACACACATTTGTTAAAACAGTTGGGCTTCCTTGCTTTGCTTACTCGCCATGTGAAACTCAAAAACAGGATTTCCTGCTGCACAACTTTTCACCTGCCACATTTGCATAAGGATTGTTTATTTTGGTGAGGACCCCCTTCACATACATAAGGAAGGAAACTAGGCACAACAACAAAGTGCTCATGTTAGAATCTAACACTGACTCCGTTCAATAAAAAATATTTAGGTTTTTTAAATGGTGACTGGCTTTCTGACTGCCAGCTTTAAAATCCATAAGTATGCTTTTCGAAATCCTTAGTCATGACTATAACTTAGCACAGTTTGGACCCATTGTGAGAAGTTGGCCTGGCATATGCTGTCCACTATTCTAGTGGGCACCTTGCACCAGTCCAAACGACCCTTATTGATGGTAGGTTTAAAGACTACCTTTAGAGAAAGCTATCCTAGTGGTAGCTGTGAAGAGCAGCGTTCAGGCTAAGTCTTGAAGGAATGTAAAGCAGCTTGTTTTACGAGTCTATAATCTCGTGAATGACCAAATGAAAGGAGAACCACACCAGGTTTATATATAAAATATATGTATTTAATCTAAACACATCCCTCTATTCTCTTTATGAGGCTAGAGGCAAAAGTACATACAGTAAAAATATTTAGCACACAGCAAATTAGCACAATATATGATTAGCCCTAGGGGCGTCACAAACCATATACTAAGTAAGTGGTATAAGAACCACAATAGGCATAGAGACAAGGCCTAGGGCCTGTAGAACCACTGGGGAAACCAGGAATCACCCAAGGAAGTGACGCAGGAGACCCAAGGGGACGCGTGCAGTGTCTAAACAAAGCCGCAAATCACCATTGACTTCTATGGAGGAAGTTGCGATTAAAATTTTAAAGATTAGGGACACTTAGGAGTGGACTTGGAGTAAACCGCTTTAGAACTATATAGTTAAAGAGTCAAGACCCACGGGAGCACTGGAGAACTCGTGTTACCTCACCCAGGGAAGCCGGGTGCATAGGTGTCTTTTCGTGTCGGGTTTCGTCGTCGTTTCTATGGCGAGATGTGAGAAAGTGCTGCAGGCGTCCAAGTGGAAAGTGTCCAGATGGATCCAAGGGTGGATCAGAGATCTGAAGAACCTGAAAGCAGAGGGGACAGAGTCTGGGTCACTAGCCAGTAACTAGGGAGGCGATGAGCAGATGCCCACCGATGTCGGTGATTTCAGGTGAAGAAGGTGAAGTTTGACTCTTCAGCCATGAGGACCAGGAGGTGTCGACAACAACCAGGATCTGGATTTGAGCTGTCCCACGTTGGATGTCGAGTGCTGCAGTGTTGCAGATTGGACCCAACAAGCCTTGGCAACAGCAACCCATGCAGAATGGAAAGATTGGCTACAGGGCAGGCCAGCAAGGTCTGAGGGACTCACCCTTTGGAGAGGAGTCAGGGCACATCTGGAGCAACCAGGGAAACCCAAGAAACAAAAGAGTTACCTTCATTGGGACCCCACAGTTGGCGGACCAGGGATTGCAAAGTGGCCTCAAGCAGAAATGGTAGAAGTTGGCCCACAGAACAATAATGGAATGTAGACACACAATCTTTGGTGCAGATGGTGCTCAGGGCTTGGACTTCGAGCCATCCAATGCACAACTTCAGGAAAGCTCGGGAAGTAGGTGTACTAGCAAATGTGCACAGTGTGCAGGAGTTCCGGTTCCACGTCTCTCGTGATGGCTGTGGGTCTCAGCTTTGCTGGGATCTCGGGTCAGCCTTGTAGATGTCTGGAAGTCTGTATCCTGTGTCACAAATCCTTTGGTATCTGTCGGGAACCATGGAAATGCAGACTGGCAAGATGCTTCTTTGTGCCTGTTTTAACCCAAGGGACATTCTTCCATCTTCTAGTTGAAATAGAATGTCGAAGTTCCAGGATATATGTTGCAGAGTTTCGTCCAGGTATAATCTGAAGTCTTAAGGACTGGGTTCCAATACTTATACTATGTTTAGGGGTTGGACTTATTCTATGGTCCCACCTATGGCAGGGCCCGGGGTGGGGGTGGTTACACCCCTTCCCCTTTGTCCAGTTTCACGCCAGAGCATGGGCTGAGTGCCCCTGCAACCGGTTTGAACTGGGGTATGCACAGGGACACCAAGTGTGCCCCCAGCACTGTCTGAAAAGTATTCTATGAATGCTCCCACCCAGCCCCCAATACACTAAAGCCTGTCTGGGAGGTGGTTAACACCTCCCTGTGACAGGAAACCTATTGTCCAGGCCTCCCCTGCTGGAGTTTCATCCAGTAGCAGGATATCAGACTCATGTCTGTGGCTGCAGCATCCATTTTGTGATGCTGGGGGTCTTTTAAACTATTACCGGTCAGGTAAGTGTGTACATGTCTTCTCCCTCTAAAAGGATGGAATTCTACCCCCGCCGCCAGAACTGGCGCGGGGAACAGGATTCCAAAGTGTTTGATGCCAAACACAACATGTTTCCATGCAGTCATTCCAAAGTTAGCATTTACCGCGAGGTTATAATGCACTTAAGAGTATATGGTCTAACTGCATCACAGAACAGCTTCAGAGAATAGATTCCGAAAGCTGCAGAGGGGCTCAGCTCATGCTTGAACACCCTCTCACACAAACCCAAGCACTCTGCCTTCAGGATTGATAACGATTCAGAAAAGGGGGTGGTGATGAACAGAGTGTCTGAATTAAGCAGACCACTCTTACCCAGTCCAAAGATCAGGGCTTAATCCATCACCGTTATTTATCTCACTGCATCATCCCAGCTCAGAACCTGGCTATATGCAAATCAGTCTGTCCCTGGCCCAGTGCATCATGGGAACAGGGCAGACTAAACTACCAAGCCAATTCTTCACCAGAAAGGAGACAAGCTACCGGGGACCGGTTTCTGGCATTTCAGCCGTCTTCGGCCCGACTTGCTTGAATCCTGATGGTGCAGTGAGAAAGGGACTCATGTTAAACGGTGATGGATCAAGCCCTGATCTTTGGACTGGGTAAGAGTGGTCTGCTTAATTCAGACACTCTGTTCATCACCACCCCCTTTTCTGAATCATTTTTGTCCACCATAAGCGTGGAAGGGTATACTCAGATGTGAGTCCCTAGCTCATTGCACCATCAGGATTCAAGCAAGCCGGGCCGAAGACGGCTGAAATGCCAGAAACCGGTCCCCGGTAGCTTGTTTCCTTCCCAGTATAAGAATTGGCTTGGTAGTTTGGTCTGCCCTGTTCCCATGATGCACTGGGCCAGGGTCAGACTAATTTGCATATAGCCAAGTTCTGAGCTGGGATGGTGCAGTGAGCTGAAAAACGGTGATGGATCAAGCCCTGATCTTTGGACTGGGTAAGAGTGGTCTGCTTAATTCAGACACTCTGTTCATCACCACCCCCTTTTCTGAATCATTTTTGTCCACCATAAGCGTGGAAGGGTATACTCAGATGTGAGTCCCTAGCTCATTGCACCATCAGGATTCAAGCAAGCCGGGCCGAAGACGGCTGAAATGCCAGAAACCGGTCCCCAGTAGCTTGTTT
The DNA here is from genome assembly GCF_964263255.1 of Lissotriton vulgaris. Classification (NCBI taxonomy): domain Eukaryota; kingdom Metazoa; phylum Chordata; class Amphibia; order Caudata; family Salamandridae; genus Lissotriton; species Lissotriton vulgaris. Next base: position 730,827,959 of record NC_141687.1, read on the forward strand.
CCTTCCCAGTATAAGAATTGACTTGGTAGTTTGGTCTGCCCTGTTCCCATGATGCACTGGGCCAGGGTCAGACTAATTTGCATATAGCCAAGTTCTGAGCTGGGATGGTGCAGTGAGCTGAAAAACGGTGATGGATCAAGCCCTGATCTTTGGACTGGGTAAGAGTGGTCTGCTTAATTCAGACACTCTGTTCATCACCACCCCCTTTTCTGAATCATTTTTGTCCACCATAAGCGTGGAAGGGTATACTCAGATGTGAGTCCCTAGCTCATTGCACCATCAGGATTCAAGCAAGCCGGGCCGAAGACGGCTGAAATGCCAGAAACCGGTCCCCGGTAGCTTGTTTCCTTCCCAGTATAAGAATTGGCTTGGTAGTTTGGTCTGCCCTGTTCCCATGATGCACTGGGCCAGGGTCAGACTAATTTGCATATAGCCAAGTTCTGAGCTGGGATGGTGCAGTGAGCTGAAAAACAGTGATGGATCAAGCCCTGATCTTTGGACTGGGTAAGAGTGGTCTGCTTAATTCAGACACTCTGTTCATCACCACCCCCTTTTCTGAATCATTTTTGTCCACCATAAGCGTGGAAGGGTATACTCAGATGTGAGTCCCTAGCTCATTGCACCATCAGGATTCAAGCAAGCCGGGCCGAAGACGGCTGAAATGCCAGAAACCGGTCCCCGGTAGCTTGTTTCCTTCCCAGTATAAGAATTGGCTTGGTAGTTTGGTCTGCCCTGTTCCCATGATGCACTGGGCCAGGGTCAGACTAATTTGCATATAGCCAAGTTCTGAGCTGGGATGGTGCAGTGAGCTGAAAAACGGTGATGGATCAAGCCCTGATCTTTGGACTGGGTAAGAGTGGTCTGCTTAATTCAGACACTCTGTTCATCACCACCCCCTTTTCTGAATCATTTCAGGATTGATAAGGCCTGCCATAGGAGTGACTTATAGGTTTATATGTGTCAGTGATTAAAGGTAGATATAGGTAACCTATATCTTGGTTAGGGGTTCATATACCACCTTACCCAGCCTGCAGTAGCAGACCTGTGGTGCCATTTTGGAAGGCTTCGAAGGGGTGGGAAAATACATGCTTCAGTCCGTGGTAGTCCTCTGGGGTACCTATGCCCTTGGTACCTAAGATACCATATACTAGGGACTCACAAGGCTATCCCAGTAACCAATCTAGAGTGTACCAAAAGTACATGCAATCAATTTAGAGAGGAAACAGCTAGACTGGGGCCCTGAACAGCAGAGCCCCAGCCAGTTTAAAGTAAAAAAAACAGTGAAACACCAGCAAAAAGTGGGGGTAACCATAGTAAGCAGATCCTACTCTCCTACACCCCCACCCCCCCGAAATGCAGGGACATTAAACTAACCATGACCAGTTGAGTCTTAATGTTCTAAGTGGAAAAATCTGGAGAGTCCATCTGCATTGGCATGGTTACTCCCATGTCTATGTTCCACTGTATGGTCCATACCCTGTAGGGAAATGGACCACCTCAAAAGTTTGGGGTTTACACCCATCATCTGTTTTAGCTAAAGAAGGGGATTATGGTCAGTCTGAACAGTGAAGTGAGTGCCAAACAAGTATGGCCTCAGCTTCTTCAGAGCCCAAACCACGGCACAGGCCTCCCTCTCAATAGCTGACCAACATTTCTCTCTAGGGGTCAGCCTTCTGCTATTAAAAGCTACTGGCTGGTCCAGACCTTCATCATTCAATTGTGACATCACATCCCCTACCCCCAATTCAGATGCATCTGTTTGGAAAATGAATTCTCTGGAGTAGTTAGGACGTTGCAGAATTAGTGCAGTGCACATGGCCTGCTTCAGGTCATCAAATGCCTTTTGGCAGCTTACTGTCCACTGAACTTTCTTAGGCATCCTTTTAGAAGTTAAGTCATTCAGGGGTGTCACAATAGATCCATACCCCTTGACAAATCTCCTGTAGTACCCAGTCAGACCCAAGAAAGCTATGACCTGAGTCTGGGTAGATGGAGCAACCTATTCATTATGGTTTGGATTTTGCTCTGCAATAGTTGAAACTGGCCTCCACCTACAAGGGGGCCCAAGTACACAACCTGACTCTGCCCTATCTGGCGCGCAGTAGCCTTGATACTTAGGCCTGCCTTTTGGAGGGCCTCCGAATCATTTCTCAGGTGGACCAGGTGATCCTCCCAGGTGAGGCTAAAGACAGCAATATCATCTAGATATGCTGCACTATAGTCTTCCATGCCTGTTAGGACTTTGTTCACCAACCTTTGAAAAGTGGCAGGTGCATTCTTCAGACCAAAGGGCATTACCACAAATTGATAGTGCCCACTAGGGGTTGAGAATGCTGTCTTTGGCTTTGCATCATCAGCTAATCTGATCTGCCAGTAGCCAGCTGTAAGATCAAATGTGCTCAGAAATTTGTCAGAAGCCAACATATCTATAAGCTCATCTGCTCTTGGAATTGGATGGTCATCAGTCCTAGTGACTGCATTGAGACTCCTGTAGCCAACACAACACCTCATCTCTCTCTTACCACCCTGGGTGTGAGGTTTGGGTACCAAGACTACTGGACTAGCCCAAGGGCTATCTGAGGGTTTAATAACTCCCAAATCCAACATTTTCTGGACTTTACTCCTGATACACCCCTGACATGATCATGTTGCCTGTAATTCTTATTTTTAACAGGCAGACTGTCCACAGTGTCCACTTCATGAGTGCACCAGGTGGTCTGACTTGGAGTCAGGTAAAACATATGTCTGAACTGATTAGGAACTTGTTTGCAATCATTTTGCTGCTGGTTAGTGAGGGTGCCTGCCAAGGCTACACCATCAACTGACCCATCATCAGGGTTCTGTGAGAGCAGGTCTGTGAGAGGGTCACTATCTTCCTCCTGTCCTTCATCGGTAGCCATGAACAAGCCCATGTCTGCCCTGTCAATATATGGTTTCAGTCTGTTGACATGAAGCACCCTATGGGGGCTCCTGGGAGTTCCAGGATCTACCAAATAGGTAACCTCTCCCTTCTGTTCAACAATAGTTTGGGGTCCACTCCACTTGTCTTGGAGAGCTGCTGGGGCCACAGGCTGCAAAACCAATACTTTCTGTCCTGGCTGGTAAACAGTTAGTACAGCAGTTTGGTCTTGTCAGGCTTTCTGTAATTCCTGGCTAGCCTCAAGGCTTTTAGTTGCCTTTTTCATGTACTCAGCCATCCTGGAGCAGAGACCAAGTACATAGTCCATTATGTCCTGTTTAGGGGGTTTGAGAGGTAACTCCCATCCCTCCTTCACCAGACATAATGGTCCTCTTACAGGATGCCCAAACAGAAGTTCAAAAGGGCTGCAGCCAATCCCCTTCTGAGGAACCTCCCTGTATGCAAACAAAAGGAGGGTAGCAGGATGTCCAATCTCCGCCTGAGCCTTTCTGGCAGACCCTTAATCATACCCTATAAGGTTTTGTTGAATCTTTCAACTAAACCATTGCACTGTGGATGTGGTGAATTTATAGTTCACTCCACACTCCTTCCACATTGCAGTCAAGTAACTGGACTTAAAGTTTGCATCTCTATCAGATACTATCTCCTTAGGGAAACCCACTCTTGAGAACACTCCCAAGAGGTCTCTTGCCACAACAGGTGCTGTAGTGGTCCTAAGGGGTATAGCTTCTTGGTACCTAATGGCATGGTCTACCACAACTAGGATAAACCTGTGCCCAGATGCTGTCTGAGGATCCATTGGTCCAACAATGTCAATCCCCACTCTTTCAAAGGGAACCCCCACCACAGGTAGTGGTATCAAAGGGTCCTTTGTGGTGCCACCTGCTTTGCCACTGGCTTGAAAGGTGACGCAGGAGCGAGCAAACTCCTTTGTGTCTTCAGATATGTGGGGCCGGTGAAAGTGAGGGACAATTCGGTCCCTAGTCTTGTTCTGGCCCAGTGGTCCTGCTAAAGGAATATCATGGGCTGGGGTCAATAGGAAGCCCCTGAACTTCAAAGGTATAACTAACCTCCTGGCTGTACCAGACTTGGGGTCTCTATTCTCTGAGTACAGAAGTCCATCCTCCCAATATATCTTATGGGTGCCACTAGCATTCCCAGAAGCCCCAGCAGCAGCTTGCTGTCTGAATGGTTCAAGAGAAGGGCAGCTCAGCTGCTCCTGACTAAGATCTGCCCTGGAATTGCCCCCTGTCCCCAAGAACACAACCTGATCAGGCCCAAGCTTCTCTGGGACAGATCCTTCTTCAGGAGCACAAGCATCTCCCTCAAGAGACTGATCATCACTCTGAGTCAGGGGGAAGGCACTGCCTTACCCTACTGCTCCTTTTCTTGGAAGGCACCTGGTACATTATTCCAGGGCCTGTTCAGTGTTAGACTGTTTTACCTGCGACCTAGCATAGCAAGTACATGTGCTGAGATCCATAACATTTCTGCATGGGTCCTAAACTCCATTTCAGACCAGGCTGAAGTCTCTAAATCATTGCCAAGCAAGCATTCAACAGGGAGGTCTGCGCATACCACAACCTTTTTGAGGCCAGTTACCCCTCCCCAGGAGAAATTAACAACTGCCAGGGCATGGTTGGCACTGACATTGCTGGCATTGGTCACTTGGTAAGGTTCACCAACTATGATCTGTCCAGGGTCCACAAGGTCTTGTGTCACCATAGTGACACTTGCTCCTGTGTCCCTGTAGGCCAAAGCCTCTTTCCCATTTATTAAAGTACTTTGTCTGTACTTGCCCAGGTTACTGGGACTCACAGAGGAGGACATATCCATACCTCCATCACAGACTAGCACAGCCTGAGTTGGAGCTCTGACTAGGCCTGAGCCCATCTCAATACCCAGGTTTAACCCTACAACACTCTTCTGCTGAGTACCACCACCTGAAGCTGAACTAGGGGGAACAGTTGCCTTAGGGGCAATGGTGGCTGGAGTTGCATCCTTCTTGGTGCAATCACTTGTCCAATGGCCATTCTGTTTACAGACTTTACACCATGGTTTCTTTTGGCCTTTTCTTTTCTTAGAAGATTGGGAATCCCCACCATTAGAAGCTGTTTGGGGCCTTGTGATGACTTCTGGTCTTTACCTTTCTCCATACCCTTATTATGATCTTGCTTCTTTTGGTCACCACCTTGGTTCTATACCTTCTGCTTTATCCTAGTTTTGACACATTTGTCTGCCTTCTTTCCCAATTCTTGCAGAGAGGTCAGATTAGAGTCTACCAGCTGCTGATGCAACAGCTGATTCTGACAGTTATCAAGGATCTGGTCCCTCATGATGAAGTTATACTATCCTGTGTAATCACAGACTTTATTGCCCAGCAACCAGCCTCCAGAGCCTTAGTAGCACAATCAACAAATTCAATCCAGTCCTGAGTCTGTGTCTTCTGGGTATCTCTGAACTGTATTCTATACTGCTCAGTGTCTAGACCAAACCCATCTATTAGAGCCAGGGCCGGACTGTCCATAGCGGGCACCGGGCAATCCCCCGGTGCACCGCATGGGTGAGTGCCATATTTGGGCCCCTGGGGGGCGTTTTTGTCACAGGGCTGTTTATGTAGCATAGCTGCAAAATCTGCCTTGTAACAAAATCGGCCGAAAACCGGCCCTGGCAAAGAGCTCGGCGGCACCCCCAACCCCTCGGGGGCAGGGGCCACCGAGCACTTTGCCAGGGCCGGTTTTGGTTCCCTGTCCAGCCCTGATTAGAGCACTATTCAGGACTTTGGAATCATCAGCATCCTCTTCTCTTACAATGAGGAGCTTGTCTCTACCTTTGTCTGCAAAGGAAAGCCACATGATTGCTGCCCACTGCTCCTGGGGGACCTTCTGTACTTTGCAGGCCCTTTCCAGTGCTGTTATCCATTTGTGGATGTCATCCCCACACTGGTAGGGAGGGACAATCTTGTATAAGCTTCTATGGTCATAAGACCTTTCCCTACCACTATGGAAGTTGCTGCCATCATGGGGCTCTAGCCCCATCTTTTTTTCTAGCTTTTGCAAGCTCTAGGGATCCCTTTCTAAGGCTACTTTCTGTCTCATTCTCAGTTGAGCTTCTTCAAGTCTCAGCTGTTTCTCTCTCTTCTCTGAGGAGGTGTCCCTCCTGTGAGAAGAGACAGAAGTCCCTACAGATGTGTCAGAATGATCAGATTCCACTGAAGGTGATCTGGGTCTTCTAGGCACACCCCCAACTCTTCCTGGTGGAACAAAGAGAGGGCCTCTTTGGCCTTCTTCATCTCCAGTAGGAGCTGAATTGTCTAGGTCTAGGTCATTGTCACCTTCCTGGACAGCATCAAAATCTAGGTCCTGTTGGTTTGAACCACTGGGCCCTTCTTCCTCTGCTGTCCCCACCCCACTGCCTACCCTTTCAGGCTCTGAGGCCTGTCTAAAGTCATCAAGCAGCAATGCCTCTATGAGGCATTTGGTGTTGGGATTTTGTCCTGGCTTCAATTTCCTCTCAGCACACAGAGCCCCTAACTCTTGAAAAGGGAATGTGTCATATTTGGATGTCTGTACTTGACTGACATCTGGCAGAGACCCACTAGGCCCTGCCATTGAAGTCATGACTAGTGAGGTGTGGTGTATGCAATACATACACTCAGGGGCTTAACAAATGCCCCCGCAGCCCTTGGGGTGCGGGCATGCCCCACTCTCTTCAGTAAATGAAGGGGGCCCCTCAGCTCTTCGGTGAGAGCTGTGAGAGAGGCTTGCACTAAAGCCAGCATCTCTCCCTCTAAAGCAGGTGCAGGCTGTCTGCAGCCTGCTCTGAGCCCCTCTTGCTGACTGAAGAGAAACAATGTGACAACTAACATTGTTTCTCTTCAGTCAGAGCCCGCCCGGAAAAAGGATGGGGGTCGAGGCCCAGAGACAGCATTCCCCACAGGGCTCTGCTCCTCTGAGAAGAGACAAGGACAAGAATGGGGTGGGGCCCCAGAGACAGCATGCTCCAGGGCAATGCTCATATGAGAAGGGATGAGGCAGCAAAATGGTGCCCTCAGGTAAGCACTCTTGTTAGAACATACCATGGGCGTCCGCAGGGGGAAAAAGGGGGGCACTTACCCCCCCTAGATCGCCAGTGCGTCTGGTGTGTGGACCTAGTCAGGGCCGACCCTAGTCCCTCATGCTTTTGAAATGATGCCATTGTTCCAGGTGGCAGCCCCCTCCATTGCTTGGGAAGGGTGCAAGGGGGTAGCCGAGAAGGGTGCAAGGCAGAGCAGAGGGGAGAAGGGTGTAAGGAAGAGAGGAGAAGGGTGCAAGGCAGAGAGGAGAAAGGTGCAAGGTGGAGGGGAGAAGGGTGCAATGCGGAGGGGAGAAGGATGCAAGGCTGAGGCGAGAAGGGTGCAAGGCGGAGGGGAGAAGGGTGCAAGGAGAAGGGGAGAAGGGTGCAAGGTGGAGAGGAAAAGGGTGCAAGGCAGAGATGAGAAGGGTGCAAGGTAGAGGGGAGAAGGGTGCAAGGCAGAGGGGAGAAGGGTACAAGGGAGAGAAGGATGCAAGGCAGAGGGGGAGAAGGGTGCAAGGCAAATGGGAGAAGGGCGTAAGGAAGAGAGGAGAAGGGTGCAAGGTAGAGAAGGGTGCAAGGCGGAGGGGAGAAGGATGCAAGGCAGAGGGGAAAAGGGTGCAAGGCAGAGAGGAGAAGGGTGCAATGCAGAGAGAAGAAGGGTGCAAAGTGGAGAGGAGAAGGGTGCAAGGCAGAGGGGAGAATGGTGCAACGGGGAGGGGGAGAAGGGTGCAAGGCAGAGGGGAGAAGGGTGCAAGGCGGAGGGGAGAAGGGTGCGATGGGGAGGGGAGAATGGTGCAAGGCAGAGAGGATAAGGGTGCAAGACAGAGGGGAGAAGGGTGCAAGGCAGAGGAGAGAATGGTGCAAGGCAGAGGGGAGAAGGGTGCCACGGGGAGGGGAGAAGGGTGCAAGGCAGAGCTGAGAAGGGTGCAAGGCAGAGGGGAGAAAGGTACAAGGCAGAGGGGAGAAGGGTGCAAGGCAGAGGGGAGAAGGTTGCAATGCAGATAGGAGAAGGGTGCAAGGTAGAGAAGGGTCAAGGCAGAGAGGAGAAGGGTGCAAGGTAGAGGGGAGAAGGGTGCAAGGCAGAGAGGAGATGGGTGCAATGCAGAGGGGAGAAGGGTGCAAGGCAGAGAGGAGAAGGGTGCAAGGCAGAGGGGAGAAGGGTGCAAGGCAAAGGAGAGAAGGGTGCAAGGCAGAGGGGAGAAGAGTGCAAGGTAGAGGGAAGAATGGTGCAAGGTAGAAAAGGGTGCAAAGCGGAGGTGGAGAAGGGTGCAGGGGGGAGGGCGAGAAGGGTGCAAGGCTGAGGGGAGAAGGGTGCAAGGGGGATGGTGATGAAGTAAAAAATGTCCCCCCCCCCCGGAATCATTTCCGTGGATGCCCATGGAACACATACTTCTTTGTGAGAGAGAGTGGAGAGAGAGAGAGTGGAGAGAGAAAGAGTGGAGAGAGAGAGAGTGTGGAGAGAGAGAGTGGAGAGAGAAAGAGTGGAGAGAGAGAGAGTAGAGAGAGAGGGTGGAGAGAGAGAGTGGAGAGAGAGACAGTGGAGAGAGAGCCGAGAGAGAGCCGAGAGAGAGAGTGGAGGGAGACAGTGGAGAGTGTAGAGAGAGAGAGAGAGTGGAGAGAGAGAGTAGAGAGAGAGTGGAGAGAGAGACAGTTGAGAGAGAGTGGTGAGAATGTGGAGAGAGAGTAGAGAGAGTGGAGGGAGACAGTGGAGAGAGAGTGGAGAGACAGTGGAGAGAGAGACAGTGGAGAGAGAGTAGAGAAAGTGGAGAAAGAGAGTGGAGAGAGAGTGGAGAGAGAGAGAGAGTGGAGAGAGGTATTGAGAGAGAGACAGAGTGGAGAGAGAGTGGAGATAGACAGTGGAGACTTGGAGAGGAGAAAGCGTGGAGAGACAGTGGAGAGAGTGAGCGAGAGAGAGTGGAGAGAGAGAGAGTGGAGAGAGAGAGAGAGAGAGAGAGTGGAGAGAGAGTGGAATGAGAGAGTGGAGAGATTGGAGAGAGAGAGAGTGGAGAGAGAGTAGAGAGAGATAAGAGAGAGAAAGTAGAGAGAGCGTGGAGGGAGACAGTGGAGAGAGAGAGTGGAGATAGTGGAGAGAGATAGTGGAGAGAGAGTGGAGGGAGAGAGAGTGGAGAGAGCAGAGAGAGGGTGGATAGAGAGTGCAGAGAGAGTGAGAGAGTGAATAGAGAGTAGAGTGAGAGTGGGGAGAGAGAGTGTGGAGAGAGAGTAGAGGGATACAGTGGAGAGAGAGAGAGAGAGAGAGAGAGAGAGTGGAGAGAGTAGAGAGAGAGAGAGAAGGGAGAGAGGGTGGAGAGAGAGAGAGTGGAGAGAGAGTAGAGAGAGAGTGGAGGGATACAGTGGAGGGAGACAGTAGAGAGCGAGTGGAGAGAGAGAAAGTGGAGAGAGAGACTGTGGAGAGACAGTGGGGAGAGACTGTGGAGAGAGAGACAGAGGAGATAGAGTAGAGACTGACTGACTGACCGAGATCCTGACTGGCTGAGAAACTGTCTGACTGAGAGAGTGACTGACTGACTGACAGAGAGAGAGAGACTGATTGAGAGTGAGACTGACTGACAGAGAGAGAGACTGACTGACCGAGACTGACTGACTGAGGTAGAGAGATACTGACTGACAGAGATAGACTGACTGACAGAGAGAGAGGCTGATTGACTGTGAGAGAGACTGACTGACTGAGAGAGACTGACTAAGAGAGAGAGAGACTGACTGAGAGAGACTAAAAGAGAGAGAGACTGACTGAGGTAGAGAGAGAATGACTGACTGAGAGAGACTGACTGGGAGAGAGAGAGACTGACTGACAGAGAGAGAGACGTAGAGAGAGAGAGAGACTAAGAGACTGACTGGCTGAGAGAGAGACTGACAGAGAGAGAGAGAGAGACTGACTGAGAGAGAGACTATTTGACAGAGACTGACATAGAGAGACTGTGAGACTGACAGAGAGAGACTGGGAGACTGACAGAGAAAGAGAGACTGAACGACAGAGAGAGAGACTGACTGACAGAGAGAGACTGACTGAGAGACAGAGACTCACAAAGAGAGACTAACTGACAGAGAGAGAGAGACTGACTGACAGAGAGGGAGACTGACAGAGAGAGTCACTGACTGAGAGAGAGAGACTGACTGAGAGAGACTGGCTGACTGAGAGAGAGAGAGAATGACTGACTGAGAGAGACTGACAGAGGGAGAGAGAGACTGTCTGGAAGCGAAAGAGACTGAGAGAGAGAGGCTGAGAGAGAGAGACTGACAGAGAGACTGACAGAGAGAGGGACTGACAGGGGAGAGAGACTGAATGAGGGAGAGAGAGACTGACAGAGAGAGGGACTGACAGAGAGAGAGACTGAGTAAAAGAGAGAGTGACTGACTAAGAGAGAGAGAGACTGACTGACCGAGAGAGACTGATTGAGAGAGAAACTGACAGAGAGAGAGAAAAAGCCTTGGACTCTGACAGAGAGAAAGACTCACTGACAGACAGAGAGACTGACTAAGAGAGATAGAGAGAATAAGAGAGAGAGTGAGACTGACAGAGAGAGACTGACTGACAGAGAGAGAGAGAGACTGGCTGACTGAGAGAGAGAGACTGGCTGACTGAGAGAAACTGACAATGAGAGACTGTGAGAGACTGAGTGACAGAAAGGGAGAGACAGACTGACAGAAAGAGAGAGACTGACTGAGAGAGAGACTGACTGAGAGAGACTGACAGAAAGCGAGAGATATAGAGACTGACAGAGAGAGAGAAACTGACAGACAGAGGGACTGACTGGGAGAGAGACTGACTGAGAGAGAGAGACTGAGAGAGAGACTGACAGACAGAGAGAGTGACTGACTGAGAGAGACTGATAGTGAGAGAGAGGTCGACTGACTGACAGACTGACAGAGAGAGCGAGAGAGAGACTGACTGACTGACAGACTGACTGACTGAGAGAGACTGAATGACAGAGAGAGATAGACTGACTGACTGAGAGAGAGAGACTGACTGACTGAAAGAGAGAGACTGACTGACTGGGAGAGAGGGAGAGAGACTGTGATGGAATTGGGGTCAAAGTGTGTATGAAGCTATGCAATGCCTCTTAAGATTGCTATTGTCTACTAATAAAAATGCATTATCAAAATGTGCTCTTTGTAGTTGCATCTGCTTTTGAAATACTGCAGTGTCGCAATGTCTAATGTTTTAAAACGGAAACGAGGAGGAGCAGTGGCTGCACTTTTGTCAAAACTGAACGATGAGTGGGCCCGATGTTGTATATCATGACAGGAGTCTGCATTAGGTAACCCACCTAAAATTAGGCAAACTTTCCCGGCCTACTGATGGCAGGGTCCTTGTAATGAATGGACCACCACCTATGATAATGGAGTTCTGGACTTTTTGGTTCCGTCCAGAGGTGTCAGGGATAACACCCGAAGACCCCGGAGTTCCACCTGTCTCGGTGCACGAATAAACAGAAACACGGGCTTCTCGATGGTGGCGTCAAAGACCAAAGGTTTATTACTGCAGGGACACAGAAATCACAGAATCTACACACGGGCAGAGTCTAGGAGACTGTTCGATTTGTACAAAGAGGGTTGCTCCTTATATACTAAAATTTAAGCTTTAGGCAAATTCTTTACATGTAATACATTCCCAAACCTTTGTGTCCTAAACAATAAATATTTGGCGTTGCACAGGAATCGTCGACAATATCTGATGTCAAAACATTACGAACGAGGGGTTCCCACTTTTCCATCATAATCTCATGTCAACTTTTCATTCAAGACCCGGACCGCCTCATCGTAAATTTCGTTACCTCCCCCTAATAAAGGCCCAGAAGGAAAGGAGCAGAGCCAGGTGCAGAAGATAGAAAAGCAGGATAAGGGATGTTTGTAGGTTGTAAATGGGCAAGGTTACCAGCCTCGGCCGCCTAATCGTGATCAGGCCAACGAACACAAGAACCAGTATAGCAGGACTGGCCTCGGGCAGAGGAGGCAGCCTTTGTCGAGTCATGCAGCTACAGCATGTTCTGTTCTAAGGTGCACGTGTCACTAGAGAGGTGAATCTCTGGCTAAGCCTACGTGTCCTTAATCGAAATGGAGAAATCAGAGGTTATTGCGTATGTGAGGGCAAGAAACACAAAATGGCTGCCATGTTCTAAGATGGATGCCATGGGTAGATCGGAAATGTGTTTGTAGCAGGAGTACTCTTGCTTGTAGCATAGCGAAAACACCAGGATATGCTAAATGGATCATTTGCGGTTCGCTGATACCAATATTATGTATTTCCGACAATATTGAAAACACGGGTTCAAATCGTCACGGAACCTTAGACCCTCCTTTTGCCCTTACATAGGCAATTTCTCAGTCTATGTCAGAATCTAGTTCTATGCTCATCAGGTCAGTGACATGCTGTTGTATCATCATCCTTTCTCGTGCCTTTTCTCCAAACGCAGGTGGTTTTCTAAAACAGGTTGCAGCACAGAGACTACACAAAGCGGGACCACACTGGATAATCAGGCAGCATGAGAATAGGAATACTAAGATGACACCAATGACCATCAGAACCTTCCATCCCCACGCTGATATCAGAGTCCAAAACCACTCCAAGAAGGACCAGTTTCCCTTGTCTACGTGTATAGAGTCGGAAATCTTGTGTAGCTTAGAGATCGCCTCATAAACTGTTGGAGCATTATTGGGAATAAAGACACAGCAGCTCGATTGGATCATTCTGCATACTCCACCTCGATCTGCAAGTATTACGTCTAGGACCATACGGTTCTGCAACGTCATGAGTCTATCCGCCTGAAGCTCAGCTGTCAAATTGCTAAGGGCACCAGCAGTTTCGGTAATAGTAGATTCAACTACCCGTGTTAGCTGACGTATATTTCTACTATTGGCCATAGGCCCCCAGAACGGAAGGAAACCTTTGAAGAAGTCTCCAGCTTCCTGACCAGCGGTGTCTTCCTTACTGAAAACACCCCTTGCTACTCTGGTCTTGTGATAATCAGATGAAGCAGTGTATGTCGGAGGCAACAATCGAGCAATATAACATGACCCTGAAAAGTCAGCAGGCAACCATGTATACGCTCTGTCTTGACAGATGAAGTAGGTACCCCTAGCAGTAAGAAAAGCGGGGGAAAAGTTAGACGGAAACACATAAGTCTCAATGCACTCACTCCTCCCTAGCTGAGCTCTCGGATTTCTCCCATTACCTTGCAAACAGACCTGACCTCGGTGAGGTACGACCCAGATTGGAGTGGAGCTTTTACGCTTGCTTTCTCCCAAACTAAGGCGATACTCTGAAGAATTCCAACTCAAATATACTCGTAATTCGTCTCTAGGGTAAGATGGAGTATTATTGACGTCCTTGATCATGTCAATAATTCCCTGGACTAAAGCTTTGTTGGCAGAGTTATATTTAGTGGAACGTGGTGGACGTGGAGGATAGGTTTCAAGGGCATAAGCAAAGATGGTTTGAAAAGCCTGAAATGATCCATTATAGCTAAAAGGCAAAACCAGATAGGGAATGCCTTTATCCATAGTGTGGGGTATCAAGCCACACACCCAGCAGTCTGTAGTGTTAACTACCAGTTGGTGTTGGTGCAAGAGCAGTACGAAAGTGTTATTGATAAATTCTGAGCGTCGAGCTTGCTCATGTTCAGGAAATGAGTGAAAAGAGTGTATAGAAGAAACAGTAGAGATAGCAGGATCAAGGGGAGGTACTGTAGTTACTGGCACAAAGATTAAATTTATACCAAAAACGATTCCAACCACCAACGTTATTAAAACAATTAAAAATGTAATAGCACATTGCATCAGAAAACATTTGCTGTGAAGAATTCTGTAAAGTCTGTTTCTGCGAACATAAATCACATTTTCCCGTTCCAGCGCAGGAAGCTCCATCTTCTACAATCCGCTCGCGACCACTGATGATGTGTACGTAGATGAAAATGCCTCTATCAGCCCTGGGAGTTCCCAGAACCAACAGAAAGATCGACCTTGTGTCTGATCCCTGCAGATTCAACTAGGCACACAGCCACGACCCTACGGCTACCCAGACGGCAAGGCAATTTTTAAAAAACAATAAAACAATAGCAAACTTCCTGGCTGATGGCAAAAGTTTCAAAATTCAAATATCACAATAGGCAGTTTCCTGCTTTATTTGTCCATATTACGAGATCGTAAGTTGTATCTTAGTTTTGCAGGAACTGTTTGATCAGGAAACAGTGTATCTTTAGTAGATATTGCAGTGTTCAGGTTCGCAGATGGCAAAGTTTCTTCTGATGCAGAGGTCAAATGTTCAGAGTTCAAAGGAGTAGTTTCAGGAGGAGAGTCAGAGTTCGAAGTGTCAGTTATCAATTCGGCATCGCTGAAAGGAACGAACTTGGGTGTTTGCTCGAATTCAGAGGCACCAATTCCCTTCTTCACCCAGTTGTCATAAGGAAGTGGCAAGGGCACACGTTTGACGTGTGTTGCGTGGATCCAATGCTTGCGACCAGCCACACGAACAGCAGTTCTCGTCGCCAATAACACCTGGAAGGGGCCAACAAATCTGGGCTGAAGGTTCTTCGTCCTCGCAAAATTACGTACCACAACGTGGTCACCTGGTTTCAGCTGATGCCCTGGACTCTCCGGAGGCTTTGGCAATGCATCGAAAACCTGTTGGTGAATAAGACTCAATTTAGCAGTCAAGTCGTAAAGGTAGTCAATCAACATTGGATATTCCAGAGAACAAAATTCCTTTGGCCTTGGCACTCCCCAAATATTAGCAGGACGGCCAAAGACAATTTCATATGGACTAAGCCCTACTCTAGAATGCACAGTCGCTCTCGTGGATAACAAAGCCAAGGGTAGTGCGTCTGGCCAGGATAAACCCGTGGATGCCTGTATTTTAGCCAGTTTTAGTTTGAGGGTGCCGTTGTAGCCCTCAACTAAACCAGCAGACTGGGGATGGTTTGCACTATGGAACTTTTGTTTTATGCCCAAACCGGCACACACACTCTGCATAACTTTCCCTATAAACTCACTTCCGTTATCTGACCATACAATCCGTGGCATTCCATATCTAGGGAAATATTCTTTGAGAAGAATTTTGGCAGTTGATAGGGCAGTATTGTCCTTCAGTGGATATGCTTCGATCCATCTGGAAAATGCACAGACTACCACCAGGACGTATTTTAGATTGTTACAACGATCCATGTGTATGAAATCCAGCTGAATTACTTCAAAGGGGCAGGAAGGAGGAGCGAAATGACCAGCAGGTGTAGGGGTTCCCTTGCCAGGATTATGCATCAGGCATACCATACAATTTTTCACCACTCTTTCTGCACATTTACTAATCCCATCATTCTTCCAGACTGGAGCTAACATTTTACAGATTCCTTTAGAACTTATGTGCGCTACTCCCCATGTGCCATTGTCACCACTGCAAGCACATACGCATCAGGCAACATCCAACGCTGTTGTGCCGACAAATTGATCCAACACCCACTCGAATCCAACTTGCCCGTACTTTCTTTCCATGCACGCTTTTCCTCTTCAGTTGCCTCTTTCTGAATTTCTTTCACACTTTCTACTGTATCCTCACACATTCCAGACTCGGAAATCCATCTAGCAGACGTAGCAACATACATTCTACTCATCATATCTCTAGCTGTCTGTTTAGCGGTCTCATCAGCAACAGCATTCCCACGACCAACATCATCCGTGATTGCTTTATGAGCACTGCATTTCACAATTGCAACTTCAGTCGGCAAGGTTAGAGATTCCAACAAGTCGTTAACTAGCTGACCATGTTGAATCTTAGTCCCATGGGACGTAATGAAACCTCTTTCTTTCCACAAAAGGCCAAAACTGTGGGCCACGCTGAACGCGTACTGACTATCTGTGAACACATTCACTCTCTTTCCCTTAGCTAAAACACACGCTCTTGTTAGAGCGATTAATTCTGCAGCTTGGGCAGAATTCTGACTCACTCTTGCAGTCTCCACAATCGTTCTCAAAGTCGTTACTGCATAAGCAGTGGTTACATCACCATTCTCCAGTTTAAAACATGACCCATCCACATACAACGTGCCATCTGGATCTGATAACGGAGTGTCTTTTAAATCAATTTGTCCTTTTGTCTCTTCCTCAGTTCTGAAACAACAATCATGGGGCTCGGAATCACTCGACTCTTGATTAGTCGGCAACAATGTTGCTGGATTCAATATATTGCATCTTTTGATTTGAATATGACTCGCTAGTAGTGTCAGCTCGTAGCCAGATAATCTAGCACTGGTAAGGTGTTGTGTCTTGGTTCTGTTCATGAGCGTATCCACAGCATGAGGAACCATGACTGCTGGTTTGGCATGTTATTCATCACCAAACCAGCAGATTGCCGAATGGAAGCTGCAGCTGCCGCTGTAGCTCTCAAACAACTAGGTAATGCTCTAGCTACCGGATCTAACGTTGATGAAAAATACGCACAAGGGCATTGTTTATCACCGAATTTCTGTGTCAGAACACTCAACGCGCAACCTTCTCTTTCGTGAACATAGAGCGTGAATGGCTTACTGTAATCGGGTGTACCCAATACAGGAGCTGAACACAATGCTTTTCGTAACTCAGAAAAACTCTCCTGACATTCAGCAGACCACGGCACCGGACTCGGAACATTTTTCCCTGTCAAAGCTACCAATGGTTTTGCTAAAAGAGAAAAATTTGGGATCCACTGCCTACAGTAAGAGGTAATACCTAGAAAGGCACGTACTTCTCTCTGAGTACGAGGAACACTCATCTGCGTAATTGCTTTTATTCTTTCTGGGGTCAACTTCCTTCCCTCCTTTGACAAGAGATGACCTAGGTAGGTCACTTCTTGGCAGCAGTATTGCATTTTCGAAGGTGACACCTTGTGATTCAAATTGGACAAATGATGCAATAACGAAATCGTAGCTGCTTTGCAACTTTCCTTGTCATCAGCAGCCACTAGAAGGTCATCTACATACTGCACTAGAGCAGAACCTGGAGGAAGTACAAAGGAATCTAGCTGACTTTTTAATGCCTGACTGTAAATGGATGGGCTCTCACAATAGCCTTGTGGAGCGCGTTTAAATCTGAAGCTTCGACCTCCTAAACAGAAGCCGAAAATATCTCTGCTTTCTTCGGCTATCGGAATGCTGAAAAAGGCATTCTTTAAGTCGATGACTGAAAACCATGTGGCTGTAGCAGGAATCAACGTTAACAAGGCAGTAATGTCTGGAACCACAGGAAACTGTGGAACCACAATCTTATTAACCTCTCTGAGATCAATAACAAATCTATATACTGGAGGCTTTGTAGGATCAGTTCGTTTCAAAATCGGTAATACAGGACTGTTACAGACATTTCCTCTAGTTTCTTCAACCACACCTTTCTTAATCAAATCTTGTACAATTAATAAAAGTGCACGTTCACCTTCACTAGAGATTTTTTATTGAGGAATTCGTGGAAATTTTACATTTGCTTTCAACGTGACTACATATGGTGGTATTTCCAAAAGGCCTACATCATTAGGACCAGTCGCCCAAAGAGTATCAGGGAGTGAACGCAGCTCCGGCGGGAGTGTATCCATTGACAAGTACATCGGAGAGGTGATTCTTTTACCCAACGTAAGCTGTACTCCTTCCGGAGAACAGTACAATGTCGCATATAGGCGTTTTAACAAGTCTAAACCAAGCAGATTTTCATTACAACCTGTCGTCGAAATCAAAGGTGCTTTCAATTGACACGGTCCAACAGAAATAGACAAAGGGCCAGATACAGGGTTGTAAACAGGGGCGCCTGAAAAACCTACAGAAACATTTGTTAAGCCGGACAAAGGTGCGCCAGGGAGTTTTGCATGAATGATAGAACTTTTTGCTGCACCAGTATCCAACAGAAACGGTTCGACTACACCTGATGTTGCTACTGCGACATAAGGCCCACTCTGATCCACTGGAACTGATACTACTCCCTCTCTCTGTCCATGGCTGTCCTAGTACTCATTTTGCTGAAATCCCCCATCTACTTCACAATAGTCCTCAACATGATACTGTTGAGATCTATTTTGTTGGGCAGACTGTCCATTCCGTTGATCAAAGTGATTGGAAGGGCGATCGTTCGTTTGTGGAGGCATAGTACCTCGTCCTCGACCTCTAGAATTTTGCACAAAACCACCACGACCTCTCTGAGCTGCGGCTGCGTTATTTTGCGCTAAGACTGGACACTCATTCTTATAGTGACCCTCTTTCTTACAGTACGCACACTGATTCCATTGATATTGTGGTCTCTGGGAACCATAATCTGTCCTTTGATACGACCCTTGCTGTGTATTAGTCTGAGTCATACGAGGCGGATATGCCTGTTGCAAAAGAACTTTAGTCTTTAAGTCTTTCGTTTTCTTATCTGATTTCTCTTTCTCCTCTTTATCCCTGTTTTCATAATACTGTGCAGTTGCAAGTATTTGCGCAGTTGTAGAGACAGCCCACGCACTCTCGGAATCTTTTAATTTGTTGCAGAGCTCTGGTAGCAAATTGTGTACAAATTTATCGACAAACAATCTCTGTCCTCCTTCTGTGCTCATATCCTGACCACTATGATCTACAAAAGTCTCTTCGAATCTTGTGAAGAAGTCGGAGACACTTTCGTCTTTCTTTTGCCTGCATGCGGACAACTTGTCCCAGTTAACACGCAATGCTGGCATCAAAGTCTTCATTAAGTCGATTATCCTACCTGGAAGATTAGCAATTAGAGGTTCGGGTTTGGAACCACCTATTTGCTGACCATCCGCTGCTATGATAGCTGCCCAATCACCACCTAGGGCAACTGGATGATTTTCTTTACGAATTTTTGCCCAAATTGGTTGCGGAACTACATTCCCAAATAACATGTCGATGTCCGCTAGATTCATTACACAAGCCTCAACTGTCTGTGCTAATTCCTTATAGTATCCGGCAGGATTTTTACGCGGATCTGGCAAGGCCTGTTTCACTGCTGACACTTCAGCTCGCTTCCACGGAATGTGTATCCATACTCTCTGGAATTGCGCCGGAGCGGCTGCAATACCATTAATAGCATCAGCTTGCACAGCTTCGCGCCAAATTGGAGGAACCTCCCTCATTGGATATTGGCGATTCAGCTTCGTACTTTGTTTCTCCAAATCTCTCGGTGAACGAAGAGATGGATCATTCCTATAGCTTAAGATCAGTTCCATCGCTTCTTTTATATCTTGACCCACTATCATACCTGCAGCAAACTCTTTTTGAACATTAATTAATTCTTCTAGGTTCGATTCAGAATCATCTTCTTCTAACTCATCACGCAACAGGGAGCACATCTCGTCAAAAACATATCGTTGCGTTGGTTCCTTCCACTGCATAAAAGTATCTAGTACATGTCTCGTACTATATCTTCTACTCTTCGAAATCCATCGGAGAGCCGTGGAATCTAAGATTCCCCGTTCCTCAGTACTTGGAAGCTGACTACGTCTCTGCACAGAGTCAGAGGCAGGAGTTTTAATTAAAGTTTTATAGAAAGGAGACAGAATATTAGAGACAGAATCAGTGATTCTTCGACGAACAGAAAGCGGAGTCATAATGCTGGCAGATGCGGAGAACACAGTAGCAGTTGGAACAGATAGCGGGACAGTAGGAGTATCGGGTAGGATAGCTTGTGAAACAGTAGGTGTAAGCGATACAGGTATAGGCAAAGAAGCCGGCAACCCAG
Organism: Lissotriton vulgaris; assembly: GCF_964263255.1. Classification (NCBI taxonomy): domain Eukaryota; kingdom Metazoa; phylum Chordata; class Amphibia; order Caudata; family Salamandridae; genus Lissotriton; species Lissotriton vulgaris. Next base: position 730,847,637 of record NC_141687.1, read on the forward strand.
GAAGAGGGGGTGCCGAAGGAATATTCACATTAATTACAGGGGGTACAGGACCTTGATTCTGAGGGGCAGGAGCAGGAATACCAGGTTGTCCAGCAACCGGCAATTGAACATTCGGTACAGGCAGAGCCGTAGCACCCTGTGCATACGGTGGAGGTGACCGTAACAAGTAAGACAACAGAGGATCGCTCTCGGGGTCCTCTACTATCTTAGTTGTGCTCGATGGCAAGGCAGGATAGCACTTGTCAATCGCTAAATTATGCTCTCTGGTAGCCACCTCTACTGCCTTCTCAGACTCGTTGACTTGCAGCTGCTTAACAGCCTGTTCTAAAGTCAACTCTTGTTCTTTTTGTTCTTTCTTCAACCTTTTAATTTCTCTCTGTTTAGATTCTTTTCGCCAGAAACGGAAAGAATCAAACATTGCCGTCCGGGCTTTCTTCTTAAACAATTTCGCTTCCAAATTATCAAGGATTTCGGGTTCAAAACTACCATGCAGTGGCCAACTAAGGACACCATCTTTGTCTGTATAGCGGACCCACACCTCATTATAAGATATAGGACCCACACCAAACTTACAATAAAGATCATATAAGGGAGTTCCGATCGGAGGAACAAAACATGAGTCCTCCAACCGGGAATCACTGTTGCAACCAAAACACGACAACATACAATTTTTCCGACTTACCATTTTGCAATCCGGAACACAGAACGAACAAAACAAGAAACAGATATGTGCACTTGAACTTGAACCAAGAACTTAGGCCTATCAAAAGCGAACTGATGTATCGATACCCAAACTAAACCAATAGATTATCGTAACCAGAACAACCAGTGATAATCTTACGAAACCAAACCAAACCAAGAACCAAAAAGGATTAACAACCCTCACGAAGTAACCAACGAGCAACCACTAAATACTTAACTGAGGCACTGAAGACGTCACCAAGGAGAAACCCGTCACGTTTCGCCGTACTAAGGACTGCACCTCGGGTCCAAGACAGGGCGACGGTCAAGGCAACGGCCCACTGCAGCCGTCTTGAATGGGAACCCTCGTGGAAGAGAACGTCGGGCCACTTTTGCGATATGCCGGGATCGATGAAGTGGGGCGCCTCCCTCAGGAATCTTCACACGAAGCTTCTCGAACTCTTCAGGCTTTTGGACCGGTACCGAATGACGTCGCCCCACGTGGGCGCCAATTGGAGTTCTGGACTTTTTGGTTCCGTCCAGAGGTGTCAGGGATAACACCCGAAGACCCCGGAGTTCCACCTGTCTCGGTGCACGAATAAACAGAAACACGGGCTTCTCGATGGTGGCGTCAAAGACCAAAGGTTTATTACTGCAGGGACACAGAAATCACAGAATCTACACCCGGGCAGAGTCTAGGAGACTGTTCAATTTGTACAAAGAGGGTTGCTCCTTATATACTAAAATTTAAGCTTGAGGCAAATTCTTTACATGTAATACATTCCCAAACCTTTGTGTCCTAAACAATAAATATTTGGCGTTGCACAGGAATCGTCGACAATATCTGATGTCAAAACATTACGAACGAGGGGTTCCCACTTTTCCATCATAATCTCATGTCAACTTTTCATTCAAGACCCGGACCGCCTCATCGTAAATTTCGTTACCTCCCCCTAATAAAGGCCCAGAAGGAAAGGAGCAGAGCCAGGTGCAGAAGATAGAAAAGCAGGATAAGGGATGTTTGTAGGTTGTAAATGGGCAAGGTTACCAGCCTCGGCCGCCTAATCGTGATCAGGCCAACGAACACAAGAACCAGTATAGCAGGACTGGCCTCGGGCAGAGGAGGCAGCCTTTGTCGAGTCATGCAGCTACAGCATGTTCTGTTCTAAGGTGCACGTGTCACTAGAGAGGTGAATCTCTGGCTAAGCCTACGTGTCCTTAATCGAAATGGAGAAATCAGAGGTTATTGCGTATGTGAGGGCAAGAAACACAAAATGGCTGCCATGTTCTAAGATGGATGCCATGGGTAGATCGGAAATGTGTTTGTAGCAGGAGTACTCTTGCTCGTAGCATAGCGAAAACACCAGGATATGCTAAATGGATCATTTGCGGTTCGCTGATACCAATATTATGTATTTCCGACAATATTGAAAACACGGGTTCAAATCGTCACGGAACCTCAATAACCTGCTGGCAGACTAATCCCAACCTTTAACTCCACCATCCAGTGTTACTTATAAAGGCTGCATTGGTGACAGTGGCGTAACAATAGACCCGCATACCCTGCAGTATGGTGGGTCGCTGGCCTGAGAGCTCTAGAATGGCACGACGGAGATGGGGGGGCCTCCATGTAGTTTGCAGGGGGGCCCCCTCAAGTTTCGTTACACCACTGCCTACACTACCTGTTTACCTACTAAACCTCTCTTGAGTTGTAGAAAGGGTGTGCTTAAGCCCTTGACACACAACTCTAAGTTCAGTAGAACTTACTGTATTTCAGCTTGTATTATATGTACCTCTGGAACCTTGAGTGGTTTTCAAATGATCACTCACTTGAGATTATCTGGTAAAACAATGGCAAGCTGGAATCCCACATGCTGCACACCAATGTGAGAAATTGGCCTGGCATATGCTGTCCACTATTCTAGTGGGCACCTTGCACCAGTCCAAACGACCCTTATTGATGGTAGGTTTAAAGACAACCTATATAGAAAGCTATCCTAGTGGTAGCTGTGGAGAGCAGCCTTCAGGCTAAGTCTTGAATGAATGTAAAGCAGCTTGTTTTACCAGTCTATAATCTTGTGAATGACCAAATGAAAGGAGAACCACACCAGGTATATATATAAAATATATGTATTTAATCTAAACACATGCCTCCAGTCTCTTTATGAGGCTAGAGGCAAAAGTATATACAGTAAAGTTATTTAGCACACAGCAAATTAGCACAATATATGATTAGCCCTAGAGGTGTCACAAACCATATACTAAGTAAGCGGTATAAGAACCACTACAGACATAGAGACAAGGCCTAGGGCCTGAAGAACCGCTGGGGCACCCAGGAACCGCCTGAGGTAGTGATGCAGGAGACCCACGGGGGACGCGTGCAGTGTCTAAAAACAGCCGCGAATCACCATTGACGTCTACAGAGAAAGTTGCGATTAGAATTTTAAAGATTAGGGACACTTAGGAGTGGACTTGGAGCAAAACCCTTTAGAACTAAACAGTTCAAGAGTCAAGACACACGGGAGCACTGGAGTATTCGGGTTACCTCACTCAGGGAAGCCGTGTGCATAGTTGTCTTTTTGTGTCGGGTTCCGTTGCAGTTTCCTATGGTGAGCTGCAAGAAAGTGCTGCAGGCGTCCAAGTGGAAAGTGTCTGGATGGATCCAAGGGTGGATCGGAGATCTGACGAACCTGAAAGCAGAGGGGACAGAGTCTGGGTCACTAGCCAGTGACCAGGGAGGTGATGAGGTGATGAGCAGATGCCCACTGATGTCGGGTGATTTCAGGTAAAGAAGATGAAGCTTGACTCTTCAGCCACGAGGACCAGGAAGCCTCGATGACAACGAGGAGCTGGATTCAAGCTGTCCTGTATCGGATGTCGAGTGCCGCGGTGTCGGTATTCGGATTGGACCCAACAAGCCTTGGCAACAGAAACTCATGCAGAATGCAAAGATTGGCTTCAGGGAAGACCAGGAAGGTCTGAGGGACTCACCCTTTGGAGGGAAGTCAGGGCGCATCTGGAGCAGCCAGGGAAGCTCAATAAACAAAATAATTACCTTTGTGGGGACCCACCAGTTGATGGATCAGGGATCGCAAAGGGGCCTCAAGCCGAAATGATAGACTCGTGGAGTGCCGGCCCACAATCTTTGGTGCAGATGGTGCTCAGGGCTTGGACTACAAGTAGCCCAATGCACAACTTCGGGAAAGCTCGGGAAGTAGGTGCATTAGCAAATGTGCATGGTGTCCAGGAGTTCCAGTTCCACGTCTCTCGTGATGGCTGCGGGTCTAAGATTTGCTGGGATCTCGGGTCGGCCTCAGAGATGTTTGGAAGTCCATGTCCTGTGTTGCAAATCCTTTGGGATCTGGCGGGAACCTTGGAAATGCAGACCAGCAAGAAGCTTCTTTGGTGCCTGTTTGAACAGGGGAGTCACTCCTTGACCCCAAGAGAGATTCTTCCGTCTTCTAGTCAAAATAGAATGTCAAAGTTCCATGATATATGATGCAGAGTTTCGTCCAGGTATAATCTGAAGTCTTAAAGACTGGGTTCCTATACTTATACTAAGTTTAGGGGTTGGACTTACTCTAGGGTCCCACCTATGGGAGGACCCGGGGTCGGGGTGGTTACACCCCTTCCCCTTTGTCCAGATTTGCACCAGAGCTGGGGCTGAGAGCCCCTGCAACCTGTTTGAACTTGGGTATGCACAGGAACAGCAAGTGTGCCCCCAGCACTGTCTGAAAAGCATTCTATGAATGCACCCACCCAGCCCCAATACACTAAAGACTGTCTGGGAGGTGGTTACACCTCCCTTTGATAAGAAACCTATTGTCCAGGCCTTTCCTGCTGGAGTTTCATCCAGCAGCACGCGGTCAGACTTATATCTGTGGCTGCAGCATGCATTTTGGGATGCTGGGGCTCTTTAAAACTATTACCGGTCAGGTAAGTGTGTACATGTCTTCTCCCTCTACAAGGGTGGAATCCTACCCCTGCCACCAGAACTGGTGGGGGGTAGGATTCCAAAGTGTTTGACACCAAACATGACATGTTTCCATGCAGCCATTCCAAAGTTAGCATTTACAAGGAGGTTATAATGCACTTAAGAGTATATGGTATAGCTGCATCACAGAACAGCTTCAGAGAATGGATTCTGAAAGCTGCAGAGGGGCTCATCTCATGCTTGGGTACCCTCTCACACAAAACCAAGCACTCTGCCTTCAGGATTGATAAGGCCTGCCAAAGGTTTATATGTTTCAGTGAAGAAAAGTAGATATAGTTAACCTATATCTTAGTAATGGGGTGCATACACCACCTTACCCAGGTTCAGTAGCAGACTTGTGGTGCCATTTTGGAAGGCTTCTTAGGGGTGGCATAAAACATGCTTCAGCCCCTGGTAGGCCTCTGGGGTACCTATTCCCTTGGAACCTAAGGTACCATATACTATGGACTCAAGGGTAACCCAGTATCCAATCTGGAGTGTACCTAATGTGCATGCAATCAATTTAGAAGGGAGCAGCTGTCTGGGGTCCTGAATAGAAGGGCCCCAGCCAGACTAAATTAAAAAAACCTCACAGTTTTTTTAATTTAGTCTGGCTGGGGCCCTTCTATTCAGGACTCCAGACAGCTGCTCCCTTCTAAATTGATTGCATGCACATTAGGTACACTCCAGATTGGATACTGGGTTACCCTTGAGTAAAAAGTGGGGTAACCATAGTATGGAGATCCTACACCCATTTGGATAGACGCCTCCTTTTTTGACTTCTATGGGCCCGATTCACAGAATGAACTTAAGACTCAATCCTAAACTTACTACTGTTTTGGTATTCACAGATTGCATTTACTACTTTTGGTATTCACAGAATGGACTTACTACTTTTGGCATTCACAGAATGCACTTACTACTTTTGGTATTCACAGAATGAACTTACTCATTTCGGTATTCACAGAAGTTAGGACTCCTAACTTTAGGACTCCTAAATGCCTTCTGTGAATACCGAAAGTCTTAAAATTTGGATTTTTCTCAATTTAGTAGTAGTAAAGTTAGGACTCCTAACTTTAGGACTCCTAAATGCCTTCTGTGAATACCGAAAGTCCTAAAATTACGATTTTTCTCAATTTAGTAGTAGTAAAGTTAGGACTACTAACTTTACTACTACTAAATTGTGAAAAATCCTAATTTTAAGGAATGAGTAAGTTCATTCTGTGAATAGGCCCCCGCATGTGTAATTTAAGTACATGGAATCAACACAAGAAGTTGACATGCAACTTAATTCTAAGCATGGGCGAATTTTGCCAATCTCGCGTTCGCGAATTTTGCGGATTTGCGAACTCGCAATCCGCAAAATCCGCGAATTCTCGCGAATTTGCGGATTTTTTTTGTGTGTTCGCGCGGGTTTCTGCCAGTTCGCGAGGGTTTTGTACAATTTCGCAAACGCGAACTTACCTGTCGGTCGCAAGTTTTGCGAACTTGTTGTTTCTACGTGTCCAGCCTGTTTGGGACACTCTTCTTCATCACTGCCACCCTCTGTCACCACTGCCACTCTCTGACTACTCATGCCACCCTCTAGCCCACCCATGCCACCCTCTGTTTCATCACAGCACCCTCTGGTTGTCCAGTGTACATTATTGTGGTAAAGCAAAGCACACCTTCCCTGCCTCAAGTGACCTGAATTAATTTGGGGCTGATTAATGTGTCACAGAATATTTTTTTAGCTGGCACCTGCTTCCTTAGTGCTTCCTGATTAGTGATCTTTTGCACTTGCTAAGTGCTTTCATTGTTGCAAAATTAGTTACAACACCTGCCCTGCCCCAACTGACAATAATGAATTAGGGGCTGATTAATGTGTCACTGGATTTGAACTTCCTGCCTGGCTCCTGCTTGTCTCCCTTAGCTGTAATTCAGGGCCTTTGTGGCATATGTGTAACTATTCTGAGGGTCAGAGCAGGGTCACATAATAGTTGCAAGTAGGCAACTGAACTCTGGAGGGGCCCCTTAGGAAGCACTACAGGAAATGGCTACTAATGATGAGCTTGAACTTTTGAACCTGGTAAGTAGTTTCAGTTTTGCTAAGATCGTATTTCTGCAATTTAGCGCTTATTCGCGGGGCGCGAAGTTGAACTGGGAAGCCGCGAACTCACGCGAACAGTACGAGCAAGCCATAAAATCCGCTGCTCGCGGATTTGCGGATTTTGTGGGAAATTCGCAAATCTTGCGGATTGCGAATTTACCGAAAATCCGCAAAATCCGCGAGCGGAACGGATTTTCCGCCCATACTTACTTAATTCCGTGTATATTCTTCGTATTGATTGTACCATTTATAGATTTTCTGAAATGTCACTATAATATTTTGATTGTTCTCGCTCCATTGAAATTCTTTTATTAGCTTGGAGTCTATTCTTACTGCCAACACTCATGAATGAATATGAATATATGAATATAAAATTTCTAGAGCGTGAACTTAGCCCAAGGGCATCAAGGCACTACCCGCAGAGCAATGTGCAGGCAGGAGAAGACACACTCTGACCGGTAAACAGACATAATATTGAATCAAAAATATAGAATAGCACTAATATCGAAGTTAAAACAAAATATCGAATGGACAGAATATAGTGGTGAAAAATATTGAATTGAAGGTAAGTAATATAATATAGATTTTTTAAATATAGAAAGTTAAAATATCAAAGTAGATATTATATAGGTATTAAAATATATCGAATTTTGAATAATATCGAATTTTTTAACGTTTTTTTATGGTATTTAATTTTTGCGTAATTTAATTCTGTAGCGAGTTGTGGGTTTATAGGGGCATAGGGTGGGAAGTAATTTTATTGTAATTAATTAAATATGTTAATTTATTCATTGGTATTTATTTTGAATTAATTGTTAATTCATTTTTAATTGGTAATTAATTAATTTTTAATTTGTTAATTAATTTTTAATTGGTAATTATATTTTTATAATTGATTAATTGATAATTATGTTAATTTTATTAATTTATTTTCCGTAGCTGATTCTGGGTTTATAGGGGAATAGGGTGGGAAGTCACTTAATTGTAATTAATTATATATGTTAATTTATTTATTGGTATTCATTTTGAATTAATTGTTAATTATTAATTGGTAATTAATTATTTTTTAATTGGTAATCAATTTTTATTAATTGATTAAATAATGATTATGTTAAATGTATTTTTTTTTTTCCATAGCGGGTTGTGGATTTATAGGGGAATAGGGTGGAAAGTAATTTAATTGTAATTAATTAAATATGTTAATTTATTTATTGGTATTCATTTTGAATTGAGTGTTAATTAATTATTAATTGGTTATGAATTATTTTTTATTGGTAACTAATTAATTTGTATTATTAGGTAATTAGTTTTAATACCTAATATTTATTTGTATTTTTAATTGATTAATGTTTACATAATATTAAATTGGTAATTTATTTTAATTAAATTTTTGCTTGGTATTGATATTAAATACATTTTTATTAATATATCAAATCTTTACTTTCCCTACTGTTGCACTCTCTGGAGTGGCAATAGTAATTTTTACCGCTACGCTATCCAACGCTTTCCCTAATGTTGCACTCTCTAGAGTCGGAATTGTAATTTTTACCTTTACGCTATCCAACGCTTTCCCTACTGTTGCACTCTCTGGAGTGGGAATAGTAATTTGTAACCCTACGCTATCCAACGCTTTCCCTACTGTTGCACTCTCTGGAGTGAGAATAGTAATTTTTACCCCTACGCTATCCAACACTTTCCCTACTGTTGCACGCTCTGGAGCGGGAATAGTAATTTTTACCCTCCAGCTATCCAACGCTTTCCCTACTGTTGCACTCTCCGGATTGGGAATAGTAATTTTTACCCCTACGCTATCCAACGGTTTCCCTACTGTTGCACTCACTGGAATGGGAATAGTAATTTTTACCCTCCCGCTATCCAACGCTTTCTCTACTGTTGCACTCACTGGAGTGGGAATAGTAATTTTTACCCCTACGCTATCCAAAGTTTACCCTACTGTTGCACTCACTGGAGTGGTAATACCCTCCCGCTATCCTACAGTAAAAATATGGTATATATTTTATTAATATTATGTTAATATATATATATATATATATATATATATGTGTTAAAAAAAATTGTATGTTTATTTTTTTAACTTTAATTATTTATTAATGTTAAGATTATCTAAGTATTTTTAAGTATGTTTTAGTCAATTATATGTATTATTTTTTCAATTTTCAATTACTTTTAAGATATTTTAAAAAATCGATATTTTGACTAACTATATTTTTTTAACGATATTTTTGATTCAATATTTTTGTACTTACCTGTTTGTAGATAGGACTTCGATATTTTTGCATTCAATATTTTGTCATCGATATTTTAGGTATTCTATATTTTTGTATTCGATATTTTGTCATTGATCCACTCCGACCAACATCTAAGGGAACAGCCAGGTCTTTAAAACATTTTGAAAGAGAGTGTGTGATTGCTGCACCGCAATTTCATCAGGGAGGCAATTCCACAGTTTAGCTGCAGCAAAAGAAAAGGCTCTCCTGCCCCCATCTCATCCTTTTGAACCTGGGAACGATAACAAGATGTTTGCTTGCTGACCTGAGTTTCCTAGTGGGAGCATAGTGTTGAAATAAAACTTTAATGCCCTCCGGACCCAGGTCATAGTAGGCATTGTGAGTGAGGTAGAGGGTTTTAAACATAATTCTGCCCTCCATGGGGAGCCAGCGCAGAGAGAGAAGAGAAGGCGAGATTGAGTGATATTTAGTCACGTCCATCACCAGCCTTGCAGCGACATTCTGCATTAGTTGAAGGCGACACAGCTGTCCTTTGTTAATGCCCAAATAAAGGGCATTACAATAGTCCAATCTGGACAGTATTAGTGCAAAAACAACTTGTTTGTGTGCAGCAAATGAAAGGAACTTTAAGATTTTCCTTATGAGCCTAATTAGCCCAAAGCAGGTAGCCACCATCCTTGAGACCTGCATCAGTGAAAACTGATGCATTTTCCCAAAGTTTCTGCAACACTTGCAGCGGAATATTCAGAAGAATACAGATGTGTAGGAAAGTTAAGAAATGTATTTAAACTTTTTTGAATCTCTGCATAGTTTTGCAAAGTAAGTCTCCACCACTTTTACATACGGCTTCATCATTCTTCTGAAAAACCCTTGGTGTGAACCTGGCCTGCCTCCTAGCTTAGAAAGGCATGCACCAGTGCATAATCTACACACATGCATGTTTCATGCCTTTTTAAGTGTTTCATTCTTTTCACTCATATAAAATGTACAACTTTTTCCTGACTTAAAACATATTTGTAAACTGAGCACTATAGGGCATATTCGCAAACAGGCTTTTATTGTACATTTAGTAGTACTACAGTAGTCCTACTAGCATACTTCAAAATGATATTCACAAACCTACAAGCCTCAGCCTCACCTATCTTTTTCTTTGCAATGATCTACGCCCTGGCAGCAGCGTCTCCACACATGTAAGTAGACATTTTAGTAGGAAATGTGGCAGGGACAGAGAGAAGAATTACTGGAAAATGGGGAATACATACTACTAAAAGGGAGAAGTTAACAGATGAGTAAAGAGAGGTTAAGGGAGGGTTAAGGAGGCATTTAGGGAGGGGTGTGCACACATCTACAAGAGCAAGCCCATTTCAATTCACAAACTGCATATCTAAAGTTAAAACAGCCAAAATGGATCCACAACAATCATAAATATAATATTAACTTGAGCGATAAAAATTTAACTTTTTTTATCTTGTTTTAACATAGTGTAATAAACTTTTTCAATTAAAAAAATAATCTAACTTACATTTTTATTAAAATAAAATTAGATCACTTTTACTTAATTCAATGGATCACTTTGAATAATTATTAATACATATTTTTTTAAAGATATGTTTTTTTACTTTTAGTAAGAATTTTACTTCAGAAGAACAAAGAAACACACAGAAGCATTAAAAACACAATCCTATAATTTGGCAACATGTCCCCATACAGAATCATGAAATTCTTCAGACACGTATTACAAGGTTTAGGTAAGCCTTCTAAGGTGTCATGGAATTTCTGTAGATATTGAACCTGGGTAAGTACACCTGAAAATGAGATGTACTTCTGCTAAACAATACAACACCCACTTATACAAGTTTGTGGTTAAAAGACAGCTGTCTCTTACACAATAATACATGCCTCTAATTATATTGCAGTGTCTGTGTGCATTCTTTTTTCCATACATATCAGTGTGTTCTAATGCTGAGGCAGGCGTGAATTGACAATACCTTACAACACATCAGACCTAGGCCAGGTGTAAGTAAAGTAAATAGTTTTATTGTTCAGTTAGTTTAAACCATAACAATCGTACATGTAAACATTCAGAAAATCTATAATTTACTCATGACGTAATTCATCAACCAATCACTATATAAAAGCCACATATTGTATTTTAAACAATTGAGATAAAAAAAGTCTTTCTGCTTAAAAAATACCTTATATTACAGCTCCTCTACATGTCCTTATTTCTCTGGCAATAAAGTATTTTCTTAATAAAGTGACCCGTACTGAGTGTAGATAGGACATATATAATTTAGGTGAAAAAATCCTCCTTTTTACTGCCTCGGTGTCTGCATACTGTGGGCCCCTTTTGTTCCAGTTCAGTTGGTCTGCTGTTGTCGAACTTTAAGAGATGAGAAACATTCTGCTTGTAGTAAAAGTCTTTGTAGAAAGACAATGTTTCCACAGAGGACCAATCGAAAAAGCACCTAAAACTTCAAGAATCCCAAGCAATATTAAGTCTCTTGTGCTGTTCACCTCCGAGACCTGCTGTGGTTGGGTTCCACTGGATTCCAAGAAGAACGTTTTTGAGACACGTGGAGGCAGCACCAAAGTCAAAGTAATTTGCCGAAGCGAAAGGTGGTATATAAAAAATGTTTTCTTTTTATTAGTTTTTTTTCTTTTTTCAAGGTGCACAAAACAGCCAACGCGTTTCGCTCCCCAGCCTTGGGAGCTTCGTCAGGGCAGGATCAAGTGAGCTGAAACCTGTATAGGTTTTAGGATCAGATAAAAGTTGCGCCGTCCATTATGGTATAGCTTGACAGGCGTTGTGCATGGATATATAGTTTAAACGAAATCCAGTAGAACAGAGATAGTGCTCAAAGAAAAATTATTATTTAGTATTTTGTAGAGCGCACAGCTACCTCCGACGGAGGTGTCCCGGCGGTGAAGACCTTATCTCAGAAGGGAAAAGGGGGAAAGGAGGAAAGGGGGAAGTTTAGATCTGGGAGAAGAACCAGGTCTTTAATTTTTTTCGGAAAAGGGGTTCTGAGGTGGTGAATCTTAACTCTGTGGGTAGCTGGTTCCAGAGTTTGGAGGTGACAACGGCAAAAGCCCTTCCACCCGTACGTGAGAGACGAAACCGGGGGGTTATGATTGAGCGTAGATTATTAGATCTGAGGTTACGCTGTGACTGAGAGAGCCTCAGTCTGCGCCGGAGGTATGCAGGGCCACGGTCATTGAGGGCTCTGAAAGCCAAGGTCAGGGCTTTGAATTGGATCCGCATTTTTATTGGGAGCCAGTGGAGTTTGATAAGGTGGGGTGAGATGGAGTGACGAAAAGGGATATTGTTGATTAACCTGTCCGCTGCATTCTGGACTCTCTGTAGCTGGTTGATGAGATAGGATGGGGCCCCTACATACAGGCTATTCGCGTAGTCTAGATGGGAGGTTATCAAGGCATGGACTACTGTGTTTCGGGAGTCAAGTGGTAGGTAGGGAATGATTTTTTATTAACATACGTAGCTTCCCAAAGCAAGCTGAGGTTACTTTGCTGATTTGGGTTTTACAGGAGAGAGAAGTGTCGAATTGAAATCCTAGGTTTCGGGCCGCTGGGACCGGCACTGGGGGGGGTTTAGTTTGCACGGCCACCAGATATTAGGGGGTAAAGGAGATTTTTGATTAAAAAATCAGACTTCAGTCTTATCAGTGTTGAGTTTTAAATTGTTCTCAAAACATCCATGAGGCGATCTTTAACATGCAGTGGAGGAAGTTGTCAAATGATTTTTCAGCGTGGTCTTTGAAGGAGAACACCAGTTGGGGGTCGTCGGCGTAGAAAGTCACCTTGACTCCACACGATTCGACAATCTTTGCTAATGGTTTAAGGTACACATTGAAGAGGAGAGGGCTTAAGGCGGAGCCCTGTGGGGCTCCCCAGGTCAGTGGTTTTTTGGCAGAGAGAAACGATCCCAGCATCACTTGTTGGGTTCTGTTTTTTAAATGTGATTTTACCCACAGGAGGGGAGGGCCGCCAATCCCTGTCTCTTGTAAGCGAGTCATTAGTATGTTGTGCGAGATGGTGTCGAATGCAGCGGACAGGTCGAGGAGGACCAACATGGCCTCCTCTCCCCTGTCCGTGCATTCTCTAATTGACTCAGAGACTTCAAGTAGTGCAGACTCGGTACTAAAGTCCGGTCTGAAACCAGACTGGGTGTCATGAAACAAGGAGTTAGATTCCAGATAGTCTGATAGTTGTAGTTGAACTGCCTTCTCTAGTACTTTGGCGGGTTTGGGCAAAAGTGAAATCGGACGGTAATTACTCAGACAAAGAGGGTCCATACCTACTTTTATTTGGATAGGGATAAGTAATGCGTGTTTCCAAGCTGCAGGGACAACACTGGTGGAAAGGGAGGAATTCCAGATTTCGAGTAGGGAGTCGATAATTAAAGGAGCAATATCATTAAGGATTAAGGCTGGGGCAGGGTCTAGAGGTGAGCCTGATTTGCAATCCAGAAATAGTTTCGTGGCTTGTTCCTTAGTAAGAGGTTGGAATGCTGTAAAGGCAAGATTATGATTCGTGTCAGGATCTTTAGTGTTGACCTTACCATTTTGATGGATAGTAGCTGCAATGTTGATAATTTTCTCTTCAAAAAAATTTGAGAGATTGTCGCATAATGTTTGCGACATGGGGATTTGGGCAGCAAGAGCATTAGGCTGAGTGAAGTCTTTGACTATATTGAAGAGGGTCTTGGTGGAATTCTTTGCTTTGGCAATTGTATCAGAGAAGTAGGTGCTCATGGAGTGGTGTTTAAGTTTACGAAACTCTTTAAGGCCTTGTCTATAAAGCGGGTTTACAACAAAATTGTTGTAGGAGTCGCTCAATAATCCACGTATGTGTCCAAGGACGTCAGGGGGGTCGTAAGTCACTAGAGTCAAAAGGTAATAATATGCAAAAACCTGTAAAGGTCACATGTACTAGATATTCATTTTGGCCAAAGTGGGTAACGTCAAAATGATATGCAGTCTTTGATAAGCTGCAATATATTTTAGGTCTCACAAAAGAATAACAGCCAAACAGTCCCCCGGGAAAGACGACTCAACTATTTGCCTCTGACTCACTGCCCCTGTGTGTGACTCCTCTGTGCCACTCGAGCGGATCAGGCTGCACTCCTGCTCTCCTGGCCCACTGTCAGTGAAGATGGGAGGGAAGGGAAAGAGTGCAACGTCCCTTCCACTTCAGCACTCCTAGGCTCCCTGGCTGCCAGGTTGCCGGGCCATTGCTTGCCCAGTGGAGAGGAAGTGGTGGAGGATGGGGCCAGAGTTGGGGGCAGTAGAAATCAGTCAACCAGGGGCCAAACGCGGACCAAGGACCCGGGGCTGGGCCTAAGTTAGCCCTCCTCTGCAGCCGGAACCCGCGCCACCGAGGGTTTCTGCTACCTCAACACACTTTTCTGACATGCTTTTCTGATCCTCTGGTCTCCTGGCCCTATGCTGCTTAAAAACTTTGTCACTGTGTTTCTGCGTCACTGCGTCACTTTTGTCCGCATCACACACGGAGACCCAGCTGTAATTTTAATCACGCTGGCATTATTTGTTCTATTCTCAGAAATTTCACTTTGTAAAAATGATATGTAATGCCAGCTATTATGCCTTTTATGCTGCCTCATGTAAATGAGACATCCCTTTGGAGAAAAATCCTCTCCTGACAGCATGAAAATAATGTGATCGTTGCATGGCAGAAATGCTAGTGGGGCAAGTCGAATTTCTTTAATGCTGGCACTGCTAACATAACTCAAAAAACATTATCACATTTACTTTCTAATCCCAGTGAACCAGTCAGCTACATATTAAGATTAAAATGCACTTTTTATTTTTATTCATGTTGGGTTACACAGAAGAAGTGCCGGAGAAAGTGAGGCATTTGTATAGACAGTTTCAAATTCCTCTTCCAGTCCTGAATGCTTCTCCCTGTTCTTTGTCCAGCCCTTGGTCATTTTGGATTTGGATTTTTCAAGAGAAAGCATCACTTGTCTGTTGTTTTCCATCTCAGTTGCATTATCTGCTTCTAGAAGTTAGAATCTATTCTTTTTGGAAAATCAAGTAAGTTCATGGCAGTTTTTTGCAAAATATTTCTGTTGGCAAGCACCACTATGTTTGTTTCTTTTTTTTCATTTTGTTTGTTTGTTGCTGATGGCTTGGATTTTAAGTTAAGGAGTGTGCAGGCAGGCACTTGTGAGGTAATGGGATAATGCACATTAACAGAAGAAGAATGCCTGGGGTTAATAACAAATAGCTTGTTTTTTAAGTTTTGTCCAGAATTGTCTTCAAATTGTGATGTGTTTTACTTTTTGCGGTATTGTTTGTTGTATGCCTTGCAAGTATTTTTTAATGCATATTTTTCACATTCTTACTGCATGTGTACTACAGATATTTTTTATTATTTAGGGGCTTGTGGGTGGTATTCACACCAAATGTAAGTTTTTTTTGTATGCATATTGCTGTTGGTGCCAAGGGTCCAGGCCCATGTGCCAGATGCTTTCCTTTATTCTTCCTCATGTGCTTGCGTGTGTGTGTGTGTGTGAGTGTCTGTGTGTTGGTGTGTGTGCAAGCATGAGTAGAAGCACTTAGCATAGAGGTCTTTTTGAACTCTGGTGTCAGCTAAGTCACAGAATCCGCTCCATCTCACTTAGTGAGTATCCTATCGTGCACCTGTAAACAATACAAAATGAGAAGGAAGAAAGTTTCTATCATTTCTAATATATGTAATACATGTCATAAATAATCACCATCATCGTCATAATATTATAATAAAAAATCAATCAAATTAGTATAAAAATACTAGGTATCCCTCTGTGTGTCAAGAATCTCCTATCAAAGATAGAGTTGGGGGATGGGAAAATTAAAATAAATGAATTAATAAATAGTTAGTGTCCCTCCAGGGCACATGGAGCCCCTGAGGGTGGTAGACAAAAATTGAATAACCCAATGAGGGTCCCATGGCTCCCATGAGATTCTCATCGGAGGCCGGGAGAGGCAGGCAAAAACTTGAAATGAATTAATTATTAAACACTTGGGGTCCCGATTACGATGCCAGCGGAGTTTCCTCTGCCCGACATCGTCTCAGTCATGGGACCGACCAACACCCGGTCAGCTGTCCTGACTGACTGATTAGGATGTGACCTAGCACAGTTCGGTCGCATGTCTCTACTTTACAATGGGTGTATGTATTGCGGCCAGAATACATGCTCCCATTGTAAAATAAGAGGTACAGGTGCCTGCCATTGGGTGCCGGGGTCAACCGGGGACACCATAGGTGCCCCCTCAGCCTACAACCAGAGGCCTTGCACCCATGGGGCCCTGCTGTGGGCCCCCTAAGTTGACTTCTAACAGCCTTCCTGTGTCGGAAAGGCCGGCACAGAAAGGATGTCAAAATCCAACATCGTAATCCCTCGGGCAGAAAGAGTTGCCCTTGGGAATACTGGTAGCATTTTGACTTCTGGACGAGCTCTCTGAACCTGTCCAAAGCCATTCCGAATAACCTGTCAGAGTCCTTTCCAACTGCCTCTATTGTAATGAGGCGGGTTGAAAGGAATCCGACCAGCACATTGCAATGCTGTCTGAAAGGCTTCAACCAATGGTCAGAGCCTTTTCCAACAGCATCGTAATCGGCCCCTTGGTGTCCCTCCAGGGTTGATGGGCCACTGTAGGAGCCAAGGGGAGGCAGGCAAATAAATTAATATAAAAATACCTAGTGTGCCCCAGGGCCTATGGGGCCCCTATGTCAGGCAGGAGCAAAGACAATGGTCCCAAAAAAGGAGGCTCCTGCAAAGAAAGTGGCCAGTGAGGAGAAGGAAAAGTCTGTTGCCAGTGCTACCACCGACATCAAGCCCTCATCCATTTTCCAGCAAATCTGCACACCTACTGAACCCTCCACTGGGTAGGTAAAAGCTAGAGGGAAGATCATTGCTGGATTTCATCTGCACCACGACCAAAACCAAAACAGATGTCTAACAGCACTGCAGGGACTGCATTCATGGCTTACAACAGTGAATCAGAAATTAAATTATCCCTGCAGCAAATTAAATTTTCACTGGACATTTAGCAGCAACCCACAGTCTTCTGCACCTGATCTTCCAGATGTAGGAGCACAGCAGGAAGTTAAACTTGCTGCTGAACAAGATGCTGTTGTGACTTATCTTAAATTGGGCACATCAGCATCATGATCTCCTGCAAGAAAAAGAAAGAGCACTTCAAAAGACGTATCCAATTCTGCTAAGTGAAGTACTGCCCTAGAGAAATACCAACAAAACCACCTAGTTTCACCTCAACAATTTCTCTAGGCATCGTCTCAATAAGACAGCTCTCCTCCCCAGTTTGTGAATTCTTTACACTCAGGCTGTATCAGGAGCACATAGCAGATTGCTCACTTTGCCACAGACCAGTGTGTCGTGGTAAGCCAGGCGGACATTGCAGTATTGTGACCAAATTGATGAACTCAAAAATCAACACGCAATCATATGGGAAATGCACCTCAAAAAGATAGCTTCTGGTTAGAGGGGAGAAAAAGTTAAACTGATAGATGGAGTTTGTGGCATGTAAAGCAGCCCTGTGACTGTCACTCATAGTGTGAAATCATCACCCGCTGAAACATTGGCAATAAACAGGGAAAAGAGAGACAAATTGTACTCAAAGCATTCTAGCAGCCTAGCTGCTTCTGTTAGGTCTCTCATTTAGGGATCCTTACAAAGAAACTAGTCCCAAATTCCCACTATCAAGTTTATGCTTAGCGAGGAGTCACAGTACCTACAAAACCCCTTGATAATGTTCATGTAACATTGAGAAGTTGGCCAAAATGTGAGCTTTTTCTTTGGTGGAAGGAGAGGGGTTTCTGGAATCTGGGGAGATCCTTTCTCCAAAATGGAACGTTCCACGTCAGAGCTATTTCTCCACTGCTGTTGTGCCAGCACTGCACTATCAAATTTTGGAGCTGGTTGGTAAAGCAATTAAGGAGAGCATTATTCAGTCAGTCCCACTCTTGACAAACATATGGACCAGTGGTCAAGCAACAACCCAAATACGCATCAATTTACACTGGGTCTCCTTGAAGAATCAAAGGATTCAGCAACATGCTATAGTTGCAGTGTTCTCCATGAGAAATCACATTCAGCTACCATCATCTTGCAAGATTTAATATTAAAGCTTATCACTTATTTCAACCCAGCATTGGATTTGTTGTCACTGGGAATGGCAGTAATATTGTAAAAGGCATGGCTGACAAAGGATACTTCTAAGTCCTATGTTTAGTGCATTGCATCAACCTAATTGTGCACCATACTAGTTCCCTTTTGCCAAATTTGAACCTTGCAATCATTGTTATTGGTAATGTTCTTTGATTAATGTACTTCTGCATGGACATCTCCTAGAGTTTTTGCTGCTTTAGCGAAACTATCCAAGTGCGCCCCTCAACCTTCTCTCTCCCTCGTGGGCACAGCCTACAGGAGCACATCAAATGCCATTTTCACATGTTGTAAATAACATTCATCTTTCCCACTGCTGAGCTCAGAACTCCCTGAAAGTGAATACATAATGC
Source organism: Lissotriton vulgaris (assembly GCF_964263255.1). Lineage (NCBI taxonomy): Eukaryota > Metazoa > Chordata > Amphibia > Caudata > Salamandridae > Lissotriton > Lissotriton vulgaris. The sequence continues at coordinate 730,866,196 of NC_141687.1, forward strand.
CAGTTCACTTTCATAAGCATATTTAAAATGTACACTTTTTTAGCAAGTAAATAAGATTCACATCTTTTAAAACTTTTGTGATTTTGAGTGGTAAAAGTGAGGACTGGCACAGTAACCTGTTGCCTCTAAGAGATAAGAGTAATGCTTTTTATTTACCTGGTATGGTGCTCCGAAGACCAAAGACCTGCTTCTGAGACGGACACGTGCCCAGTAAAAACCTTTCACCGTTCTGAGAAGCAGGCAGTGCAATAAAGAAGCCACACTTGTCCCTTCGATGACAGGATTAGCACCAAAAGCAGGTGCTTCGGAGTGCATTTTTCATAGGGCCGGACTGCGTACTGCTCCTTGGCCTCACCTTTGCATGTCAAATAATCTTACTGGCCTGCTACTCTCTCGAGCTCACAACCCACACCATGCCTGCATCGCCTAGTGTTTGTCCCACATTAATGGCAATTTAAAATAAATTGGCCTGTTTTATTCCCATAAAATTAAGCCCCCAGGACACCGACCACCCAGGGGATAAAATCAAAACAAGAGCGGGTGACTCTGCAGCAATTTTTTGTAAACATTTTTTTGCTTTGGCGGTGTCCCAAGATGGCTGGCAGCACTTCCTAGTTGAAGTGCTGACAGTCTATCCAATCTCACCATGAGGTCTGTACTTAGTATCCCCCAGATATATAAAGTTTCAGGGTGATCAGTCAAGAGGGTGCAGAGAAAAAGGGGGGAAAAGTGTGTTTCCCATGATAAATCCCATGGAGATTTTAGACATGACTACAACCTGAGCTGCTGAATGGAATGACACCAAATTAGACAGAAAGTTATCTCTTGGTCCAGAAAGAGCCCTTATTTGTAGTTTGGTGTAAATTCGTTCAGTAGTTTCTGAAATATTTTAGGAATAAGAAATGTGTCTAGGTGCAGCCTATGTACACATCTCATTGTGAGATCTGATTGGCTTTCAGCACTTCAACCAGGAAGTGCTGGCGCCTTGGGACCAATATACATGATAGAACCCCATTGAAATGCATTGTAGTAAATGGCAGGTTTTGAGGGTCACCAAAAGGAGAACGTATAAAGTGTTATAACAGATTTTAGTTACATTATGAATCATTTGTTGATGGTACCATACTCATTTTAGGGCTTGTGGTGTGTTCTAAAGTGATTTTACCCTGTGAAAAAGCCTTCTGCTGGGATTTCATGAATCATTTTTGAGAGTAAACTATTTTCTCATGATTTTCCCATAGAGGTTATGGAAGATGCTCCAAAAGCTAAAATGAGAGCATACTTTCTGTAAATTTACATTATCTTTCTCAACCAGTCCAACATTCTCAATAAAACATGTACATCCATTAAGAGCAGTGACTGTCAGTTGATTCCCTTGTGTTCTTCTGTGGCTTCCCATAGTGTTCTAAAGAACAACTAGAGTGCCAACAGTTTTACTTATGCAAAGGTATGGCACTCCGGAAGTCGTCTTAATTGGATTAAACACTTAGAACATTTCATTTAGAAAGGAACAAAATGAGGGGGTTCATTTTACAAAAGAAATTATGGTTAGTGCTACAGAAAGACGCCATCTTACCTGCGCTAACTATAACTTACATCCCTGCAATGCACTGATTATTACATTATTCATGACATGGTCAGTGACATCACTCATGACATCTCAAATTATGTGTGAATGGAATGGAACTATAATCGCTAGAACTCTGTTTAGGGTTTGATTATGGCTAATGTGTGTATATTAACACCCATTTTCCTTTCTTTTCTTTTCCTTTCTGCAAGAACCACTATAATACATAAATTGCCCAGTTCAATGCGGCCGACAGCCTTTCACTTTAAAGTAATATGTAGTTCATTGTTTATGTCGATGTTTGCAATTGTAAGTATGTTTATTATGAGTAAGTCACGTTGACAAACCTACAGGTACGGTAGTCACAGGGCAAGATATGCTGAAATGACAATGTGTGTATATTGTAAGAATTCCTGAATATTCGCATCATGACTAGGTAAATATGGCCAACAGCTTTTTGGTCAATGTTGGCAAATGGAGGCATTTGTACATTTAAATAAGGAAGCCACAATAACGGCTGGCATTGTAAGCAAGGTTCAGACGAGCCGAAATGTGTGGATTGGTACTTTACAGATTAAAAACTTCCAAACTACAACCTGAGCGCTGATTCCTTCCTTGTAAGAGTGAGAGGAGATGGATATATATATATATATATATATATATATGAGGTATGTAAAGCTCCGAAGGTCCGCAAGTACAGCAGGTGAAGCCACACAAACAAACAGGAACCAGCAAGACCCTGGATGGTGCAATATTTTTGTTTATTTAAGTTTCTAATCCCAGCACCAGTCCGCCATGACGCGTTTCGGCTAGAGATAGCCTTGATCACATGACGACGTCATGGGGGCTGACCACCCATTTAAAGTGCAATAGTGCCATCACGTGACATAGAAAGGGAAAAAATACTGTTTCCTATTTTTTCACAAAGTTGATAACTGCATAAATGCCGGTATTGCGCAGAGAATACAAATCGGTAATAGATGGTTAAAATATCTGTAAAATACATATTCCAAACCCGAATGTAAAACCTCAGTGACCAAATAATATTGTGTAAATTGATGGCAACACTATATAAATATACAGTTAAAACCTATAAAATGAGTATAAATGTTAAAACTTATAAATATTCACATATAAATATTGCCATTTAAAATCCATCAGATCAAAGCACCCTCCGTATGTCGAATAGGGCAACAGAGGATAAATGCAAAAGGATAACAAATAATCCTGATTGTCGCACATTCATGTCTGATCAAAGGAAAAAATGCCCAAGTGGGCTATACACTAGCACTGAGGTAAAAGGTGAAATTGAATCTGTTCAAATACGCGTAATTAGTGCAAGCATGTCATGATGGCAATAAAGTGCTACCAGAGAAAAGTGCAAAATTGTTAAATCAATAAAAATAAGAAAACAGTTACAAATAGGTCAGGAGGGGTCTATGATGCATGTTAGAGTTACATTTCCCTGGCCTAAACTCAAGTTTACAGGACAATCACAGTACTGATGAGAAAGTGCAATGTGCATGTCACAGAATGAGCAGATACTATAGATAGGTGTGGCAGTCCTCCCCAGTGTTGAGCCCTTGCGGTGTCTTGGTATCTAGTAATATAATGTAACAGGTCTCTAGCTTTCGCAACAGGGACTCTCTGTCACCTCCCCTCCGCTGGGGGGAACAGAATCTATCACAAAATACTTTAGCAGGGAAGCATCTTTCCCATGAATCTTCTCAAAATGCCTGGCTACAGGATATGAGGGATCTGCGTTGATGATCGCTCGCAGATGCTGTAGAATGCGTTTGTGGACTTGTGGCCTCGTACTGCCCACATATCTTAGCCCACAAGGGCATTCTAGAACATAAACTGCAAATTCAGATTTGCAGTTTACTTTTTGCTTGATTTTAATGGGAAACAGGGAAAGTGGCGAGCTCACCTCAGACTTGCTGGTGCCATTTTTGCATGCTTTACAAGTAAAAGATTTCAGGAAGCCCTTGCTTTCGTCTAACCAAGATCCCATAACCACCTCTGGGCTGCTAGAGACCAAGCTTTCTTGCATTGACCGGGCTTTCCGATAAGTTATACTAGGGCGTTTGGGCATGACAGGGCCAAAGACAGGATCACTAGAAATGAGGGACCAATTGTCCTTGATTATTTTATGAAAACGTGTGTGTTGATTACTGTATCCAATAATCAACCTTGTCTCCTCACAGGATCTATTAGCGGGAGACTCAACCTGTTTAACTCCTGAGCCCAGGAGTACTGTCCTGTCCATTTATTTATTTATTTATTTATTTATGGAATTTTTAATGCGCAGCTAATACCCGAGGGTGTCTAGGCGCAGTATGATGCTTTAGGAACCAGTAATCAGCACACAAACTTATTGGTTAAAGAGCCAAGTCTTTAAAGCCCTACGAAAACAAATAAGAGTGGGGGCAGTTTTGAGTTGGGAGTTGCTACCAAGAATCGTCTGTCTCCCCAGGTGGCGGTTCTTGTTCGGGGCACAGATAGTAAACAGCTAGCTGCTGATCTTAGGTTCCTTATAGGGGTGTATAGCTGAAATGCCTCTCTTAAAAACTTCGGGCCAGTATGATGAATGGCCTTATAGGCAATACATAAGGCCTTAAATTTGATCCTGCTCTCCACTCTTAGCCAATGAAGATGGCGTATAGCTGCCGAGATGGACTGGCGCCTTGGAATGTTGAGAAGGATTCTGGCTGCCATATTTTGAACAGATTGAAGCTTGTTCAAGATATATTTATGAGTGTTAAGAAAGAGGGCATTTCCGTAATCAAGCTTGGAAAACACCAAGGTGGTGATTAGGGTTTTTCCAGCTGATGATGGTAAGTACGGTAGCAGCTTTTTTATCTTTTTCAACGTAAAAAAGGCAGCTGAGACAACCCTATTTACATGGTGTTTGAAGGACAGATGTTTATCAAAGATCACTCCAAGATTCCTGACCTTTGGGACTGGGACCGGAGGAGGACCCATCTGAATAGGCCACCAAATCGGGGACCATTCTGGAGAGATGTTGCCAAAGGTCATAACCTCCGTTTTCTCCGCATTCAGTTTTAAACAATTACTGTGCATCCATGCTTGTACCTCCAGTATCCCCTCCTGGAAATTAGCTGCTACCACTGGGCCGTTCTTATGGACCGCCAACACAAGTTGGGTGTCATCGGCGTAAGTAGTTAGGCGCATCCCATGAGATTTTATGACCCTTGCCAAGTCTGCAACATTAATGTTGAAAAGCGCAGGGCTTAACGACGATCCTTGGGGGACCCCGCATGGCAGTTTAGAAGTCGGTGAATAATAATTGCCCAGTTTGACTGCCTGTTTGCGGTTAGCCAAAAAAGAGGCTATAAGATCTTTGGCCAAATTGTTAATCCCCAGGGCTGTGACACGGTCGACCAAGATAGCATGGTCGACCGTGTCAAAGGCCGCCGAGAGATCCAACAGAATGAGCACTGCTGCTCCTCCCGAATCCAAGATGTTTCTAATTTCATCGGAGGCCTTTATCAGCGCAGTTTCGGTTCCGTGTCCCCTCCGGAAACCGAACTGCGTATCATCCAGGAGTTCGTATTGTTCAATGAACTCTGAGAGCTGCTGGGTCATGATGGCCTCTACGATTTTAGCGGGAAAGGGAAGGCAAGCAATGGGTCTGTAATTGGCCGTAACGGTGGGGTCTAAGGAAGGCTTTTTGAGCAAAGGTTTGACGATGGCCTTCTTCCAGATCTCTGGGTAGACGCCTGTTTTAAAGATGGCATTACAAATGGTGGTAAGCGGCTGAGCGATGGTATTGTAGAGTTGATTCATTATATCAGGAGGGCATGGATCAAGCGGAGAACCCGATTTGATCTTGGCAGCTAATATGCTGAGCTGATCTTCTGTCACTAGCTTGAAACCAGAAAAAGAAGGATGGGTCACAGCCAAATGGGAGGATGGATCAGTCCTAATTTCCGCCGGTAGCTGTGGGAAAATGGAATAAATGTCCATTACCTTAGTGGTGAAAAAATTGGCCAGCGAGTTACAGAATTCCTGAGAATGCTCAGTTGCCGGGCCAGTGGGAGGAGTAGAGAGAGAGTTCACCACCTGGAATAGCATCCTCGCTGAGTTCTGGGCCTGTTCAATTTTACCAGTAAAGAATGTATTTTTTTGAGTAATGATAGCTTTCTTATAGATCGCCAGAGCATCTTTATAAATTTGCTTAGCAGAGGGACTATAGTGCTTTCTCCAGCGTCTTTCTAGACTTCTACAATACTGACGCTGGAGACGCAACTCCTCTGTGAACCACTGGGCCGATGGTGTAACTCTATTTGGGCAATAAGATTTCTCAGGTGCCACCTGATTGGCTGCCTTTAATAACCATCCCTGAAAGTTAGTGGACAAACTTTCAGGATCACAAGAACTTTCCGGGACCGAAGTCCTAAGGAGATTTGAGAGATGTGGAATATCGGCATTTTTCCAGGCTCGTGTTCCCAGTGATAACCGGGCTTTGGTCTGTGGGGGATTGGATTGTATTGCTCGAATTCTAAAGATGATGGCTTGGTGATCAGACCATACCAATGGTAGTACTGCTATCAGGTCAATGTCTGGATTATTTGTGAACAGACCATCCAGTGTATGCCCCACTTCATGCGTGGGACCCCTTACCAACTGTTGCATTCCTATTGCTTGCATGTCTGTAATAAGTTGGGCAGTGTCCTTAATTTCCATATCTTCCAGCGGAAAGTTAAAATCTCCAAGGATAGTATAATCCAAGGATCCTATGACCGCTTCAGTGATATCTGCGAGAGCAGCTAAGAATTTTGTTCGGGGACCCGGTGGCCTATAGACCAATGTCCCTCTAAAAGCTTGCTTCTGGGTGAGATTAATAACAAACGCGATAGCTTCGCAGTTTGGGGTTGGAATAAGCTCAAATTTTGTCCGATAAACATCTTTATGGATGATGGCCAAGCCACCACCTCGCCCAGAAGTTCTATCTTGTCTAGCGACACAATAGCCTTCGGGGGTGACCGAGACAAAATCAGGGCCAGAGGCCTCGTCACCCCAGGATTCGGTGATGAACAGAATGTCCAATTCCTGGTTAATGATACAGTCCCTAATAGATAGACTATGTTTGGGGAGGGAGCGAGAGTTGATAAGTGCTGCTCTGAAGTACTGAACAGTTCGAGAGTGAGCCTTGCTAATTGAAGGAAGATGTAAAGTGTGATTAGCTACAAGTACAGGCGGTGGGAGGGTATAATGACAGCCCATACAGGATGACACTATGGGAGTAAGGTCTTTAGGAGGCGTAAGCATAATGCAGGACCTACCTAACCCAGGGTTCATCCCTCTTAGTTGGCTGGAGGTATAGGTTAATGTTGGTATACTATCATGGATGGCAGCATGGACAGGGGGGGTGGCCCTGCGCCCGGATCTGGCTCGGACGGGCGCAGACAGGCTTGTCTTAGGCGCGTCTTCGGCGCGCGCCCGCTGCGCACGTCCGCTGCGCATCCTGATGAGAGAGGACTAAGTAGCTCCCTCCCGGAAGTGGAGAAGAGCTAGAACGCGTCCCGAGGCAGCCCCAAGATGGCGGGTGGTGCTCGAGGACGAGTCCGATTCGAAATGCCTATTCCCTCTGATGTGGAAGGGTGAGTAAAGTGCAAGTATGCGCAAAATCAATTCAACTGACTGCTGCAATTATTCCGTTTTAAAATACAACAATTTACATTAAAAACGTCAAGCAACCTAAAATGCCTAAACACAGGTCTAAACAGGTCTAAATTATTAAAAAGCTGGGCGATGTGAGAACACTTCGTGCTCAGTGCTGTGTCATAAAGTTATTCTGTTGGCTCTCTGTATGGCACTGTCTCTAGTTTCTGGTTTGTAACCCCTTTGGAGGAATCGGGCCCTACATTGGGATTGTGCCAGCCGGCATTGTTCCTCACTGCTGCAAATTCTCCTGACACGGAGCATCTCCCCATAGGGGATACTCCGTATCAGGTGTGCTGGATGGTGACTACCAGCGTGCAGTAGTGTGTTACCCGCTGTGGGCTTGCGGTACAACTTAGTATGGAGGCTACCATCCTGGACGAAGATTTCCACATCCAGGAACACAATGGATTGAGTGCTGACTCTGCTAGTGAACTGAATATTGAGATTGTTAACGTTCAGTTCTTTTATAAAATCCGTCACTTCAGTCTCGATGCCATCCCATATAAAAAACAGATCGCCAATGTACCTTAACCAGAGTTTCACTTTGGTGTTCATTGTGGCAGCATAATCAGTCATGAGGACCTGCTCCTCCCAGTACCTCATGTGTAGGCAGGCGTAACTGGGTGAGAAGCAGGCCCCCATTGCCACTCCCCTGGTCTGTAAAAATAGTTGCTTGGCAAACAAGAAGACATTATTCTCTAAGCATACAGAGATCATATCTAACAACATTTTCGAATGTTCCTGGAAGCATTCCTCTCTCTTCCCAAGAAAATGTTGAGTGGCTTTGAGTCCATCTTGATGGAATATACTGGTGTATAATGAGTTAACATCCATAGACACCAAGATGTAGTTTGAATTCCATCTAAAATCAATAAATCTCCTTAGTAAGTCACTTGTATCCAAAATAAAGGATGGCAGCCCTTTTACAAACTCTTGTAGAAAAAAGTTGATGTATTTACTCATGTTTTCCAACAGGCTGTTACAGGCTGAGATGATAGGCTTGCCCGGTGGCTGCTGGTAGTTTTTATGCACCTTTGGGATGAAATAGATTACCGGGGTGACTGGGTAATCCTTTTTCAGGAATCTGAACTCATCCATAGTCAGCAGGCCTTTGCTCCTCCAAGCTGAGAGTTTGGAGTAGATTTCATTCCGGGCCGTATGGGCATCCTGCATAGTAATACGCTTGTAACAGTCCCTGTCATTGAGCTGTTTAAGAGCTTCATCCAAATACATCTTACGCGGCCATAAGACCACGTTGCCACCTTTATCAGATTGTCTTACCACCAAAAGTTTGTTTGCTTTAAGCTTCTTCATAAGTTTATGGTACTCACTGTCCCTATAGTTGTAGCGCTTAATTGCATGAGCATTTTTGATCTGTAATTCCTTCAATTGTGTGGTTACTCGGTCGTGAAATATATCCACATTGTCCTTAATCATCAGGGGGCAGAATTTTGATTTGGGTTTGAAAGGTGTGGGACACAGTACAGGAAATGGTTCACCTCCAAGCGCTGCCTGATTATCTGTTTGAGAAGGGATCTCCTCCTCCTGAAGCTCCAAAAATTCTTGCGTCAGAGCTGCTCCCAGAATGGCCACTTCACTGATTTCACTGGATTCATTGTGGGCAATGGCAGCACCCAGAGTCCCACTAGATGTATTTGAGTTCATTGTTTTGCGTAAAGCATGGTATTTGCGCAGTTTTAATTTTCGCACATATTTGAACACATCTATCTTGGTTGTGGCATAGTCAAAATCGCCATGAGGACTGTATGTTAATCCTAACGCTAAAATAGATGTTTCCTTTGGAGTCAGAGCAATGTCAGTTAAATTGATAACTGCATGAGCATTGGCATTGGCATCGATGGTGACATTTACTCCTGTTGTTGCGCTTGTTGCGCCTTGTTCCGCTGCCATCTGGATCGTGGTTTCTTTTGTCTGCCTCCTGCGTTTACGGCGATTGCTGCTTTTCCGCCTCTCTGCACGTTTCCTGTTGGCGTGCTGCCGGCGGCTGCCTGGGTTCCTGAGCGCAGGGTTAACTTGTGATCCTGCTGGACCACCTCCAGCTCCTGGGCTAAAGTAAATTTTCGAAACCCCGACCGTTGTTGGCGCCTGGCTTCTGTGTCAGACTTACTTTCAGGTTGCGAGCTGTCCCCTGAAACCGAGGACACCTCAGTCTGCCCTGTGATCACTGTAGTGCCTGTAGTGTTTTTAACGGCGGTAATGTTTATGTTCTGGCGCTGTTTGATATTATCGTATCTCTTCACGAACGTAAAGATCTGGCCATTTTCGTAATCCAGTCTGTCGCGTTGAAACTTGTATGCCTTCCTTCTTTTGATGACATCCTCCTCACGCTTAAGGCGTGTATTCATTGCCTCTCTGTATTTTGTAAGTTCAGGAGAGGGAGGCAGTTTATCAATGTCAGCATTAATTGAGGGTATATCATCCAAAAGTTTAATCCTATCGCTCTCAGCATACCGAATGAGTATGCCCATTAGGCGCTTTGAACCATCAAGGTTACATTGCGCCCAGTCCGATAACATTTGTGGGTCGGGTTTTTCATATGAGGGGGCTAACATGATGCGCAGTCCACGCGGCACCCGCCCCACCTCTAGGTAGCCCGTTAGAGAGGTGTGCTCCCACCACTTGGATTGCTCACTTTTGCTGCATTTTTCAAGCCGCTTGAACAGGTCCTTAGCACCGCTGCTGTGTTCAGGCACGGTATTTGAGCTAGTATTGGGAACTGACTCCCCGCCCGGTGGGTCCGTAAACATGCCCCTGGACGCCTCCACACGCCCCCTTAACGTGTCTGCCGATATGGTGCGTGTCGATGGGCAAATGTCAAGTGCACAAAAAAGTCGATACTCCTACCAGGCAATGCTCCTCGGAGTCAACTCTGTTACTCCACACAGGGGATCTTGCAGTTAGTCCGTCACAGCATTGCAGGTACTTGCTCGGTGAGCCCAGGATTCCCGACCAGCTTCCGCCGACCCGATGCCCTGAACTACTTCCGGTCTTTCCGCTGCGTCGCCTGCAAACAATTCCGCTTTCCCTGGGGCGTTGGTGGCGTCTCCTACACGGAGGTTTCGAATGAGTCCCAAGGAACGATGCTTCTTGCCGCAACTTGCCCAGAACGTGGAGGGGTCTCACAAAATCCGGGGAAGCAGTCCCGGATACAAATATGAGGTATGTAAAGCTCCGAAGGTCCGCGAATACAGCAGGTGAAGCCACACAAACAAACAGGAACCAGCAAGACCCTGGATGGTGCAATATTTTTGTTTATTTAAGTTTCAAGCCCAGCACCAGTCCGCCATGACGCGTTTCGGCTAGAGATAGCCTTGATCACATGAAGACCTCATGGGGGCTGACCACCCATTTAAAGTGCAACAGTGCCATCACGTGACATAGAAAGGGAAAAAATACTGTTTCCTATTTTTTCACAAAGTTGATAAGTGCATAAATGGCAATGCCGGTATTGCACAGAGAATACAAATTGGTAATAGATATATATATATATATATACATATGTATATGTATATATATATTACCTACTGGCGGTCGCCAGTAGGTATATATAGTTAGGATTTTTTTGAATAGGGATTTCTGAAAATTCTATGTTGAATAACTTTGGCGTTGATGGACGGAATTGGCTGACATTTTCAGGAAAGTGGCACATTTTGTTTCTGAGCATCCCCCGAAAGTTTGGGGGGGTTTTGTCAAGCAGGGGCTGAGAAAAAAGGGGGGTCCCAAAACGTGTTTTTAACATTGAGTTTTCCATAGGGCGGTTGGACTCACATTTAGCTCGAACGGCGGAATGGATTTCCACAAAACTTGGCAAAATTGTAGAGACTGGTAGACCGATGTGCCTTTGCTATGTCTCAAGATATATACTCCAGTGGTTTTTACGAAAATTAACTTTGAAAAATATATATTGGGCTACATTGGGCTATATATACGTTAGAGCCCAAATGTAGCCCAATGTAGCCCAATGTAGCCCAAAGATGGCCACCAGAGACAAAAAAAACAAATGTAGCCCAAATATCAGCCAGATGTAGCCCAACTATAGCCCAGTGACAGAATGTCCCTGAGTGTTCTAAAGAACAACTAGAGCGCTAACAGTCTTACTTATGACAAAAGTATGGCACACCTGAAGTCATCTTGATTGGAATAAAGTGTTAACACTTAAAACATTTAATTTGCAAAGGAACAAAATGAGGGGGTTCATTTTGCCATAGAAATTATGATTAGTGCTGAAGAAAGAAAAATTAGGGCACATTTTGAGTGACTTCTCAAATCCTCTTATATTTCATTAAAAAAATTCTGATATGCAGTCTCCCAAGATGGCCACCAGAGACAAAAGAGCCCAAATGTGGCCCAAATATCAGCCAGATGTAGCCCAACTATAGCCCAATGACAGAATGTCCCAGAGTGTTCTAAAGAACAACTAGAACGCTAACAGTCTTACTTATGACAAAAGTATGGCACACCTGAAGTCATCTTGATTGGAATAAAGTGCTAACACTTAATACATTTAATTTGAAAAGGAACAAAATGAGGGGGTTCATTTTGCCATAGAAATTATGATTAGTGCTGAAGAAAGAAAAATTAGGGCACATTTTGAGTGACTTCTCAAATCCTCTTATATTTCATTAAAAAAAATTCTGATATGCAGTCTCCCAAGATGGCCACCAGAGACAAAAGAGCCCAAATGTAGCCCAAATATCAGCCAGATGTAGCCCAACTATAGCCCAATGACAGAATGTCCCAGAGTGTTCTAAAGAACAACTAGAACGCTAACAGTCTTACTTATGACAAAAGTATGGCACACCTGAAGTCATCTTGATTGGAATAAAGTGGTAACACTTAATACATTTAATTTGAAAAGGAACAAAATGAGGGGTTTCATTTTGACATAGAAATGTTATATATATATATATAATATATATATATATATATATATATATATATATATATATATATATATATATATATATATATATATATGTATATATGAATTCAGCTTTTCTCCTCACAGAGAAGTTTTTTCCTCGTGCACTCCCGTGTGACATTCAAATTAAACCACACTGGTTTTTAGTCGATTGTAAGGTTTATTTCCAGCAACCAGCAACACCTTGCTGGTGTTGCTGGTTGCTGGAAGTAAACCTTATAATCGACTAAAAACCAGTGTGGTTTAATTTGAATGTCACACGGGAGTGCACGAGGAAAAAACTTCTCTGTGAAGAGAAAAGCTGAATTCATTGTTTCGCGGCGGGTCCTGCCGTGCCTCGCGTGCACCGCTTCAGAGCACCCGAGAGCCTCCAACTTGGGCCTGATGGAATCAATATATGTATATATATATATATATATATATATATATATATATATATATATATATATATATATATATATATATATATATATATATATATATATATATATATATATGTATATATATATATTTATATATATATATATCTATATATATATATATATATATACATACATATATTACCTACTGGCGGTCGCCAGTAGGTATATATAGTTAGGATTTTTTTGAATAGGGATTTCTGAAAATTTTATGTTGAATAACTTTGGCGTTGATGGACGGAATTGGCTGAAATTTTCAGGAAAATGGCACATTTTGTTTCTGAGCGTCCCCTGAAAGTTTGGGGGGAGTTTCGTCAAGCGGGGGCCGAGAAAGGGGGAGTCCCAAAACGTGTTTTTAACATTGAGTTTTCCATAGGGCGGTTGGACTCACTTTTAGCTCGAACGGCTGCATGTATTTCTATGAAACTTGGCAAAATTGTAGAGACTGTTTGCCCGATGTGCCTTTGCTAGGTCTCAAGATATGTGCTCCAGTGGATTTTGAGAAATTAACGTTCAAAAAAATATATATATCTGTGACAGCGTCCCGGTTAGCGCCCCGGTTCGCGTACCAGACGCGTAACGGAACTTCGCGAGGAGAAGCGGATTGGCTCTCCGGTGACTCTCAACATTCTAAACAGTCCGGAGCGGCCGCCATCTTGTCTCTCTGTAGGATCGAGAGACAAGAGGTGGAAATAAACTAAGAGGGAAATGAATGAAAGGGGGCAAGGTAGACCCTCCTGACCCCCTAGGATTGATGTGGGGGCTATTAAAGGGCCCCGCGGGTCAAAAAAATAAAAAAAAAATGTTCGATTTTTCGCGGTCGAAGCGCTACTCGGTACGCGAACCGGGTAGCTCACCGGTAGCGTAACGGGAGTCCGCCATCTTGTGTTTCGGATGAATTTAGTCACAAGATGGAGGATAAACAATGTTGGGAATGGGTATAAGGGGGCACGGGAGACATATCCTGACCCCCTAGGTTTTCTGAGGGTGGCTGAGGAGGCCCATATATGTAAATAAAAACAACTTGTTTTTTTTCAAATTTTCGCACGGTTAGCGCCCGGTCCGCGCACCGGGTAGCGTTCCGTAAAGCGTAACAAGGGGAAAACCAAGGGAAATAGTAAAATAATATTTTAGAGTGCTTTGAGGTAGGGTAGCTCTGAACAGAGCTGTTGTGTTGTGTGGGTGATGTAAGTACCAACATGTAGGTACCAATGAAGAGTCTAAAATTCAATGTACACCGTCTCCTCTGCAGATATTTTGTATGTTCTAATATGGGTTATTTAAATGTAAATGTGTGGAAAAGCACTTCATGCTTTAAAGCAATTGTATTTTTGAACTGATTGTTCTTTCCTCTTAGTCCTCCTCTTTGGTTTTTTTTCCCCACACTCTTCTTCAGCATGATAGTTGATAACTTCGTTCCCTCAAAACATTTATATACATAAAAAAATTATATTAAATACATATAAAATGTATTTTTCCTTTAAAAGAAGAATACATTTTACAGCTTTTGATATTTGCTATTAAAAAAACATTGAAATTCACTGAAAAAACCATAGGTTATAGACCATATATAGTTAGGAATTAGCATTTACAAAACCTTGAAAATTCACTGAAAAAACCATATGTGACATGATCAGCAGTGGATTGCGGGTGCGCGATATATAGTTAGTGCAACTAACTATATATGTGAATTTCAATGGTTTTGTGTGAGTAAAATAAGGTTTTGGAAATGCTAATTCCTAACTATATATGGTCTATAACCTATGGGTTTTTCAGTGAATTTTCAAGGTTTTGTAAATGCTAATTCCTAACTATATATGGTCTATAACCTATGGTTTTTTCAGTGAATATATATATATATATATATATATATATATATATATATATATAGTAGATAGTTTTAGTTAGGACCTAGTTTCCCTAGCAAACTCGTTTATTCTTCCCCCAATAGCTTAACTTTGGCGCCGGTTCACGAATCTTCATGACATTTTTAAAACTAGTGGGGTGTTCTGGTCAGCTCCGATCCTGAAAGTTTTGGGGAGATTCAGCAAGCGGGAGCTGAGAAAAAAGGGGCATCCGAAAACATGTTTTTGCGATGGTTTTTTCCATAGGAAACTTTAGACACGGCTACAGCCTGAACTGCTGAACGGAATTACACCAAATTTGGCAAAAAGGTAGCCCTTGATTCAGAAAGAACTCTTTTTCTTAAATGGTCTAAATCCATTCAGTAGTTGCTGAGAAAATAAAAAAATAAAGGTTTTGATATATAGAGGCGCAGCGGATCCATGGACCCTCCCGACCACAAGCTTTATTCTATTAACTGTCAACACTCCAAACCAGGAAGTGTTGGCAGCCATCTTGTGACTCTGTAGAACCAAGTCAGAAGAAAACAGGGAAACAAATGTATAAAAAAGAAAAGGGGGCAGGGTAGAAACACCCTGACCCCCTAGGCCGGCTCACGAGGTCCCACAAGGACCCCCAGGGCCCAAAAAAGCTTCTTTTTCTTTTTTAAACAATGGAATGCACAATGGGAGGGCTTCCTCGCTATCTTAATTTTAAGCCCCAGGGTGGGCCAGGTCACGGAGGGGTTTGGAAATGTATAGCAGGGGTTCTCTTTTTTAAATTAAAATCACCTGTGTAGGGGGGGCTCGAGCCCCCCCACATGCCCCAGGGATGGGCACTAACATTTAAATGCGGGGTCCATTATGGAACTGTAAGCCCTCAGGGACCACCAGCTCTGGGGCTTTGGAAAAGTTTGGAGGGGGCCATACAGCCCCCCTCCTCGAGCCTTTGATGGCCTTGGGGACCACCACCCCCAGGGCCGGCTCCTGCAGTGTCCCGGGGTGCCCACCCCCGAGACACTGCTGTTTGCTTTGGTGCTCCTGCCCTACCATAGCAAACTCTGGCTTGGATTTTGGAAGAGAGAGCAGGGCAACCTGCTCTCGCTTCCAAAATCCAAAGCAGATGGCTTTTCCACACAGGGAGCTGCATGTCAGCAGCTCCCAATGTGAAAAAGCAGTGCCGGCTTCCTCAGGACGTGGGTAGCGGTGGGACCATGGGGAAATTGGGGCTCCCCCCACAGTCCCCAATAAAGTGGCAAGGCCCCTGGGGATGGGGTCCCCGGGGTGAATATAAATTACTTCTAGGAGCTGGATTTTTTCAGTTAAATTTGAAGTCACGACCCTAGCGTGGCACTCCCCCTGGTGTGAACATGAGGGGCGCACTACTCCCAGCATGGCCCCCTGGTTTGAACACGAGGGGTGCGTGGCTCCCAGCGAAGCACCCAGGTGTGAACGCGAGGGGTGCGCATCTCCCAGCACGACCCCCTGGTGTGAGCACAAGGAGTGCGCGACTCCCAGTCGCACTGGGTGCCTGGCTCCCAGCAAAAAAAAATGAAGGTTTGTTTATTATAAAACTAGGTTATATGTTCGGATCTTGGGTGGCTCTTAAAAGAGCCCTTGTGTTTATTTGGAGATTTTTATAGCTACATGTAAGTGCAGATGCAGAGTCTTAAGTTGTTGAGAAGGACTCTATTTCCCTTATATGTGAAGTGTACACCATCACTCCTGTAGATACCATCCATATCAATATGCAGATTGTTGTTGTGTAGGGACCCCATACTATGGTCTCTGAGATAAGCAGAAAAAGCTTAATTGACATTTTTTCTAGCTTTCTCAATCTGTGGACAGAATTGATTGGACCACTTCTATTTCAGTCTTTGTCATATGTTAGAGTACACAAAGGCAGTTTGGGGGAAAAGCAACATCAATTTTGTAAAGGTGTCCTTCATTAGCATTTCCAGACCTACCCCAGTCAATGAGCCAAGGTCATTGCCACTGCAGTGCACAATCATGAGGACAGGGAGTTGGAGATGCAGACAGGTTTTAACCAATGGCATCAATTGGTGCCTCTTTAATCCTCTCTGTTCAATCCATTCAATGTCTACATTTTGCAAAGCTAGGTCTTTGACAATACCTCTGCTTTCAGCATACTTTTTGCACCAAAAAACATAGATGTGCCCAATAAGCCACACTGAAAGCATCTTGAAGGGATCTCTGTAGGTAATCAGAAGATGTCTGTAGCTGAGGTAGGCAGGTGGTAGAATGAAATATATCTAAAAGGGTGGCCAAGATGCTGTTTGTAAGAAAGTAGAGATTTGAATGGCTGTTTAAGAACATTCTACATTCACATATAGGGTGCATTTTACTTTGCTTAGAAAGCATGTTTCTTATTGGTTAGTAACACATGTTGGAAAGGTACAGCAGGAAGGATAAGGGCATGCTTTGCAAAAGCAACCGTACTTGCTGTTGTAATTTGCTACATTCTGGGGTGAACTTTTGACCTGACAGTTAAGTTTAATGTTGCATGAGCTGTTGCTATGGAAACTGGCATTAAGCACAAGGGGTGAAGATGTCAGTTGAAAAGTGTTATTATCTTTGACAAATGGAAATCTGTTTTTCAATTTGAAAAACACTGGGAAGCATTGCCATTTGTGGCTTATTTGTATATGTATGGAAAAATTGAGGGAAACTTTGCCAATACTGATTTGACTTTGGAAAGTGTGCTGTTCTCTATAAACTGTGTGTTAAATAGAATCCTGTCTGAGTGTGTGAGATTTTTCAGTCAACAGATTTATTTAAAAAGGTGAGTTATATTTTTTGAGATTTATTTAAAATAGATTTGACATTTTTATGAAACTGTGTTATTTAAATTTAAATATTAAATGTACAGATGCATATTGGGATAATTTCTATTGTATTTGAAGTTTGTTTAAAAAATAGTATGTGCAGCGATATATATAGTATTAAGTGTGTTGAAAGGTATAGTTGAATGATGCCTCTTATTTATTAATAATTGGTTAAATATGCACTAAGAATGTGTATTTTCAAAAATGTTCATATAAGGTGCAGTTTATTAGGCATGATTATTTCTTCTTTGCAAAAAGGTATAGTTTAATAATATTGAATTCTGTTAATAGTTTGGTAAAATGAGGTAAGACTGTGCTGTTTGCAAGATGATCATATAAGGTGTTAATAATGATGAGTCTGTTATTAGTTTGTAGAGTTTGTATGGTTTTAGAAATCCTCATAAAAAAAGTATTCTTTATTACTCTTCTTCACTAAGTCTGTTGAGAAGTACAGTTTGATGATGTTGCATATTTCTGGATTTAATGGTCAATATGTAGCTCAAAAGACAACCAGTACATTTTATTCTTTCTGGTATGTAGTAGTTATCTACCTAAGTAGATAGTATGTCATGACTCATGTATTTGTTTAGATTGTTTTTATATAGTTGTATTTATATTCAAGGAATTAATGAGAGGTACCTGACAGATTAGAGGAGTGCAAAGGTAGTGAATATGTGATTTTATAAGTGCATGAGTAGTGATTTACTGGTTCTATATTATCTAACCTCATAGTTAGTATTTAAGTACTATCCATGCATTTATGGAATAAGTCATACAGTAACTTATGTAGTGGTAAAATCGGTAATACAATATATATGCAATCCAGCTATTCCTTTGTCACTCCCTGTAGACTATTTCAATCATTCTGCCATGTCTCTATTTAATCACTGTGCCAAAATGCAAGCAGTAATAAATTCACCATTATATTAACCATGTCCTTATCTAATAACTTTGCTGAAACACAAGCACTTATAAACTCACCCTGCTGTCAAGTACCAGCACTCTAACTATCCAGTCACTGTTCATGCATGTGATTCTCTCCTACAAAAATGCAGGTAGAAGCCATGCAGATCAGCAATCAGACTGTCACTCTCTGTCCACTCCTGCAATCATCCTAAAAGAACCAGGACATTTTCTAATCACTGGGCCGAATCACAAGCACTTATAAACTTGCCCTGCTGTCAACTACCAGCAATCTAACTATCCAGTCACTGTCCATGCACTTTTACAATGACTCAGGCATTAAGACACACGGTGCTACAGTTAAATGTGCACAATCTATGCAGTCCCCTAACCCCATGCAGACTACTGATTCACTCCTGGAAAAAATCCAGGTAGTAGCCATGCAGTTCTGCAATCAGACTGTCACTCTCTGTGCTCACCTGCAATCATCCTGACAGAACCATGTCCTTATCTAATCACTGTGCCAAAACACAAGCACTTATAAACTCACCCTGCTGTCAAGTACCAGCGCTCAAACTATCCAGTCACTGTTCATGCAATTGTACAATGCCTCGGGCATTAAGACATGCAGTGCTACAGTCAAATGTGCACAATCTATGCGGTCCCCTAACCCCCTGCAGACTATTGATTCACTTCTGCAGAAATCCATGTTGAAGCCATGCAATCTAGCAATCACTCTATCACTCTCTGTCTACTCCTGCAATCATCATGAGAGAATCATGACCTTTACTAATCACTGTCCCGAAACACAAGCACCTATAAACTCATACTGCTGTCAACTACCAGCACTCTAACTCTCCAGTCACTGTCCATGCACTTGTACAATGACTCAGGCATTAGGACACGTAGTGCTACAGTCAAATGTGCACAATCTATGCAGTCCCCTAACCCCCTGTAGGCTACTGATTCACTTCTGGAAAAATGCAGGTAGTAGACATGTAGTTTAACAATCACACTGTCAATCTATATCCACTCCTACAATCATCCTGACAGAACCATGGCCTTTTCTAATCACTGTGTTGAAACACAAGCACCTATAAACTTGGCCTGCTGTCAACTATCAGCACTCTAACTATCCAGTCAGTGTCCATGCACTTGTACAATGACTCAGGCATTAAGACCTGCAGTGCTACAGTCAAATGCGCATAATCCTTGCGGTCCTCAACCCCCCTGCAGGCTACTGATTCACTCCTGCAAACATCCAGGTAGAAGCCATGCAGTTCAGCAGTCACACTGTCACTCTCTGTCCACACCTGCAATCATCCTGACAGAACCATGTCCTTATCTAATCACTGTGCCAAAATACAAGCACTTATAAACTCACCCTGCTGTCAACTACCAGCACTCTAACTATCCAGTCACCGTCAATGCACTTTTACAATGACTCAGGCTTTAAGACAAGCAGTGCTACAGTGAAATGTGCACAATGTAAACAGTCCCCTAAACCCCTGCAGACTACTGATTCACTCCTGCAAAAATCCATGTAGTATTCATGCAATGCCCCAATCACACTGTCACTCTCTGTCCACTCCTGTATTCATCCTGACAGAACCACCTCCTTATCTAATCACTGTGCCAAAACACAAGCTCTTATACACTTACTGTGCTGTCAAGCATCTATGTACTTGTATAATTACACAGGTAGTGCCCATGAAGTGCAGTAATGGCACTGTCACTCTCTGTTCAGTCTTCCAATTATCCAGTCAGTACCATGTCCTTATCTAATCACTGTGCAAATACCAAGCGTTTAAAATTTCTCCATTCTCTTTTGATGCAGTACTCTAATCATTCAGTTAGTACCCATGTGCTTATGCAATGACCCAGGTACTAATACTTCCAGTATTAGAATCATCTATCCAGTATTGATGCAGTCCTCTGAACATGTAAACTCTACTTACAAACAACCACCAGTGCACATCCTTTTTAGTCACTGTTATCCAATGGGCATCCGGCCACGTCAATCCAAAATCTCAAGTCGCAATGGTGATGGAACTTATCAAGGCTCCAAGTAGCACGTCTAAACTTTGGAATTTAAAAAGGTGGATGGATCCTAGAATAAGGAACTACGCTCACAGCATTTTGACGTGTGAATAGTGAAAGGCTTGGAGGAACAATGCCCAAAGGTTTTTACTAGTTATCGATTCTTAGAACACATGCTGCTCACCTAAAAAGTACTTGCTTTGAAAAAGCCAGCGGAGGGCGAAACGCGCGTCGGCTGTGACAAGAAAATAATTAATAAAAGAACACTAAATATTAATGAACATTGTGCGTTTCTATTGTGGATCAAAAGAACACTTGAGATATTGGATTGACGTGGCCGGATGCCCATTGGATAACAGTGACTAAAAAGGATGTGCACTGGTGGTTGTTTGTAAATTGTATGTGACACTCTGCCTCACCTTGAGTGGGTAGGGGATCATAGATTGGTGCTAAAAGGTGGATGAGCACTACATCAGGTTTGCACTCCAATAGAGTGATATAATTGACATTGTCTAAATCCATAACAAGGGAGATATTCTATTCTATGATGTGCTGGTCGTGCTAAGCAAATCCACCACTTGTGTTTTGTCATGTAAACTCTACTTATTCAGTCCTACAATTATCCAGTTAGTACATGTGTTATGAAGTAACTTGATTGTGATTTCAAAGCAAAGTTTTCAAATGGTTTTCATGTAGAACATGTTTGTTTAGTAATACAATAGTACATTTTATAGATTTATTTTTAATAATATTATAGACATATATCTGTTTTAACAGATATTGTTCATCATCATTTAAAAAAAACTTACCATGGGTAGAAAAACAGAAAAGACGAAACAACCAAAAAAGGACTATTATTTGAAGAAAACACAACAGCAAGAATTAGATTAACTACAACATGTGGGGAAAAAGAAAAAGTCTTGTGCTCAGAGGACAAAAGAATTTATTAAAAAACTTTCAAAGGCTAGAAACAGTGTGCACAATGTGGAAAGTAGAAAGAATGTCCCAACAACAAAGAAGAATAAAAAGAAAAGAGGAGAAATAAATGGGAAATTACGTTTTCAAGAATCAATGTTTGGTAAAAGGAGAAAAAATCTGTTTGAAGAAATTAGACAGAGAATGTTGTACAACAGAGTTGTCTTTAATTTGTTGAAATATGTGAAGAAATATAAAAAAAATTAGCATTTTATGTAAAGAAGAAACAGATTGAAACTATTGCTGAGAATGCTTTTGAATTGAAAAGGAAATGATTCATTTTAGATTTAAACCGAATTCGATCATTAGATAAGCCAATACATTTTATGAAGGCAAAAAAGTAAGAAAAAGAGAGTAATTAACAGAACTAACATTTGTGATTTTTTTTGAGTGAATGGAAACACAGCTCAAGTTCAGAGCCCTTTTTTAATGAAGAGAGCCATTTTCAAACCAATACATTATTGCACGCAGTTGATACTAGTGGTTAAAAATAGTTGTCCAATTGAAAAAGAAAAGGTGGTTCCTAGAAATGTAGAAGAAGTGATAGCTGATGACATTCTAGGGAGACATACTAAAGCCCCAGTGTATACATGGAATTATAGTAGTATTTGCAGTATACAACAGGAATCTATTGTTATTTTACAGAATTTCTTACGAGAGTATAGTAAAAAAAAAGTGTTAAACAAAAGATTAAGATGCTGCAATGACTAGATCCTTGCAGAGTGAGAAAAGTACTGGTTTGCAAGGTAATTCTCTGGCTTTTCTTTCTAGAAAAGTATGTCAAAGTGTTTCTCATCATTTCAGAATTTTAGCAGTACATCATTCTCAAATGTGGAAGTTAGTCAGAAGATTGTATTACGCAAAAAGTCAAGCAATATTTTTAAATGATTTAAGCAGTGCTCTTTTGCATGGGTCAGTATCAGTAAAAAAAGTTAGTGATGAAATAGAGTTACGTTACTTTGGTCCTGAAGAAGAGAGTAGACAAAGTGAGACATTGATAGAAGTAGGTGTTGAAGAAAATAGGCAAAATAGTAGTACAGAGAAGTTTGATAAAGAAATTACAAAGTTTTAGGTAATTTTGTGTGAAAGGCCAATTTATACTTGTATTTGTTGTTGATGAACTCACTATAAAAATCAGACTATGGCTGTTGGTCTATATTTAAAAAGTGAAAGAGAAAATAATGATAAGTGGAAGGAAATTAATACTTATTTTCCAGTAGAGGATTACTTTGATTTGGGTACTGATCAGCGTATTTTTAAATATTGTTATAACAAATTAGAGGATAATAAAGTGCCAGCTACAGCTGTCAATATTAATCTAGTGTAGGTAGCTATTCCTCCAGAACTGATAGATTTAAATACGTATGAGTCTATTCTAATTCAATCTGTACACCCGTTTCAGGCTATTGTTCGTATGGAGCCGAAAAACAGTTAAATTGCCTCTTACAGAGTGGATTAAAAGGAAGAGTTGTATATTTACCTCTAGATTTAAAAACAATATTGAAACTATTGGTGTAGAGAAAGAAAAACGTGAACCACTAATTATTCTAGTTAATGGTGTTCCTACTAAGAGTAAGAAAATCTGGCAGGAATTAGTGGATGTCAGAAAAGTGCAAAAGGCAACATTGTATCTTATAAAAAACAATGATTACTACAAAAATGTGTATGTGGAAGAAGAAGAAATATTTTTAGGAGATGATAGTGAAATGTTAAGTGGTCAAATTGTGAGCGTGGACATCTCCAAAAGTGAAGAAATTTATGAACATTATAGTGTACATCCTTTACATTAGAAAGAAGTGATGTGGAATGCTATTGAATTATTCCAAATGTAGAAAGCGAAGGGGATTCCTATGACTGTTTGGGAAAAAAGTTTGGAAGCTCGTTGTTTTCCTCAACTGTTCCCAACTGGAAAAGGTGGACGATATGACAAACGATCAGTACAGATTCCTGCATCAGAATATCGGACAACAAGATTGTATGCAGAAGATCTAAGATTTAAACAATGTATCCCATATATATTTCATCTTTTGCTTGAGAGTGACTTGTCTGGACTTTCATATGCAGACAACCACATTTTAAAAACAGGAGTACATCTTCAAAATGTTTCTGCAAAGGAATTTATGGATAAAGTACATCAGAGTGATGATCATTTAGAATCTCAATTCGTTAATTTAATGGCATGTCAGCGTGATACTAATGAGTATTGGTATCGTCGTCATGGAGAACGTAAATGCATGCTAAGGAACTTAGGAACTCCTACGTGGTTTGTTACCCTAAGCTGTGCTGAATACTCATGGGATGACTTACTTCAATTTCTTCGAGAAGCAAATTCAAAAATTAAAAACATTGAATTCAGGACTCCTGGAGAATTGTGTTCTTTGGATCCTGTACATGTATGCCGATATTTTAATCATAGGTTTGAAGCTATGATGTCTTTTATCTGCAATAAAAAGACTCCTCCTCTTGGAGAAGTTATTTATTTCTTTTGGAGAAATGAGTATCCAGATAGAGGTGTTTCTCATATACATATGCTTTTATGGATCAACGATGCACTCAAATTTGGAACTGATTCGGATGAGACTGTTTTATCTTTTATTGAAGTTTATGTTGCATGTGCTATACCAAAAACAAGATAAGAAAACACCTTAAGACAACAAGTGTTACGGTTTCAAACTCATCAAGGTGGCAAATACTGTAGACGGAAATACAAGTCGAAGGAAAAGTTTTATACCAAATGTCGTTTTGGATTTCCACGTCCAGTAATATCCAAAGGAAGAGTAAACAGTTTCATGTCAGCAGTTAGACATACCATCAGTAGAAAATCCCATAAAATACTTACAATTTGAAAAGAAGTAAATAATTAAAATATATTAATGATTATAATCCAGTTATTCTGTTGATGTTGAATGCTAATATGGATATCCAGGATGTTGCAGACAATTCCATTGCTGTTGCCCAGTATGTAACATCATACATAACAAAATCAGAAAAGACGGAGTTGAAAGAAATGTGGAAAGAAATTTCCCACGAGAAGAGTCTTAGTAATAAATTGTACAGCTTTAGTTTGAAGATGCTCTCCCATTAAGAGATGGGAGCGTAGGAATGCTCAGATCGGTTGTCCCCCTCAAGTTTATATTCAAAGTAAAGAGGAATTATTTGGGTTAGTCTAGGTCTTCCTGCATCTCAAAACTGAGTACTTAAATCGCTACAAGAAATTGAATATTTAGCATTAAATGAACCAGAAGAAAGAGAAATTGTTAAAACAAAC
The DNA here is from genome assembly GCF_964263255.1 of Lissotriton vulgaris. Taxonomy (NCBI): domain Eukaryota; kingdom Metazoa; phylum Chordata; class Amphibia; order Caudata; family Salamandridae; genus Lissotriton; species Lissotriton vulgaris. Next base: position 730,890,688 of record NC_141687.1, read on the forward strand.
ATGTTGGATACATACTATCCAAATAGAAGTCCTCATCTTGAGAACATATGTCTCTATGAAGTGCTGCAATATTACAGTTTTGAGAGAAATACTACAGAGAACATAAATGAAGTTAAGTATGTAGTGATTGGTTCAGAAGAATGTTTGGTGAAACATAGTAAAGGAAATCTGATTAATCATAGGAAACTGAGTTGTGCACTTTTGCAACTCTTCAAGCCTTAGTGTACGGAACTGGAATTACTTGGAGATTTTCAGTGCTATGAAGATTCTTTCAATGAATTTAAGGATAGCATTGAATGCACAGTTTTTGCAAATCATCTCAAAATGTTGAATGAAGAAATCGATCAAGAAGCTACTATTGCAGCTGATATTGCTAGAGACAGTTCTCAAGACAATCAAAGTTCTGCTCCATTGAGTCAAGATCCACTAGGCCAACCAATTCTTGAAAATGAAGCAGCAATCGCTATGAGTGAAGTGGAAACAGCAATGCATCAAGCTCAAGAAGATATTATGTACTTAGGAAACTTGAAAGAACAACTAAATATTGAACAGAACTAAAAATATCAGCAAGTGAAACAGCAGATCGGCCATGGTTTTCTTCATGAAAAGAATGCACATCATTTCAACCTATCCAAATGTATGTCAATAGTGCGCCACATGGCACTTTGAAAAATGCAAAAAAGCGAATTTTTCAAAGAAATCGCAAATTACCACAACTTGAAGTTGGTGGTAATTTGCGATCCCTTAAGGGCAAATCGCACTTTTTCTGTGCTTTATACATTGCATTTAAGGAATTGCAATTTGCAATTCCTTAAATGCAATTGCAAATTAGAGAATCACAAATTTTGTGATTCTCTAATTTGCTATGCACTTTTGGGGTGATACATCCCAAAAGGCTTTTTCCCGTTCGCAAATGGGCCGAATCTGAGAATCGGCCCATTTGCGAATGGGAAAAGGGCTTGATACATATGCGCCATGATGTCTTATTTGGAGGAAAACGTGATTGTTTTTGGTGATCTACTACAACTTACTCCTGTAAAAATGCAACCAGGATTGGATGTGGAAAAAGGTTTGTTAAATGGAGCAATGCGAAAAGTTGTTGATTTTGTTAATTATCAACATAGAGATGGAATTACATTTTTGAAAATCAAAATGTTATCAGATTGAAGAAGTAAAAGAAATTGCTTGTTGTTCTGTTCATTTTCTGCTTGTTAAAGATTTGTATGTTCATAGAAAACAGTTTCCTCTTTCTTTGGCATATGCAGTGACTATTCATAACTCTCAAGGTTTAAGTGTAGACAGTGCTTTGGTAAACATTGGAAGTACCGTATTTAAAGAAGGTATGGCATATGTTGCTTTGTCCTGAGTCAGAACTTTATCTGGATTGTATTTCATTGATTTTGATGAGAGAAAGATTAGTGCAGATTCAAATTGTGTAAGAGAGTTTAATCGGTTAAGAAGACTGCATGCTCCCAATTTAGGTGAATATCCTGTATATGAAAAGCATGTAGTAGGTCGAAAACGAAGATATGAAAATATCTGTAGTGAAATTGAAAAGAAAAAAAATCAAGATAATGTTGAGATTCCAAACAAAAAGAAAAAGGACACTATTGAAGAGATTGTAGGATATCTGTTAGAAAATAGTTCAGATATCAACTGCTATGCTAATGTAGTGGTCAATGTTGTACTTTTTCTAGAAAATCTCCAACAGCAAATTATGGAGAATCGAGAAAAGGTTTTGTTCGTTGTTGCATTCTATTTTTGAAAAATTGAGAACTGATAAAAGTAAAAATCAAAGTGTTTCTAATATTCAAAATCTTCTGGATATATGTTCTGGTTCTTCTCAATTTACACTGAATGTGCAACAAGATGCTCAGGAATTTCTAATGTGTATGCTTGCAGTATTGGAAGATGAAGGAATAGAAATCGAAAATCTGTTTGGACTTTGTTATAGATGGGAACATGAATGTGAAAATTGTACATTTACTTCAACCACTAACATAGATACTGAAGGATTCATATATTTGAAAATACCAGATTGTAAAACAGTGTCTTTCAACAAATTAGTTAAAGCAGCTAATCCAAACAGGGAGTGTAGCCAATGCAAATCAGAAATGTTATCAACATTATTTATACAAAGATTTTGACAGTATATAATTTTAATGATACAACATTGTAGAGCAGATGGAAAAAAATTGGAAACTTTAATTAAAAGTTTTTAGCAAGTCAGCTATCAATATCAGGAAGAACTTTTGTAGCAGTAGCAATTATTTTCCAGAATGGACCTTCTACAACATCTGGACATTACACAATGAAGGATGGACATATTGTAATATGCTAATTTGGTTTTAGATGTCATTCGCCTAAGGAAATACCAAATTCATACTTAATATTTTTAAAGCCAAAGTTCTAAGAACATAATTCGGCCTATTGGGAATATGTTAATATGTATTAATTAGATTACTTTGGACAATTTCAGAATAAAGGAGTTCAGGAATATCATTTGGCCTGGAGGAAAGATATTAATACAAAAATGAGCAGTTTTTCTGGGATATTCTGCCACCAAATGTTTTAAATAACATCATTTAGAGTATATGGAAGTTATTAAGAATAGCTGATTGAATAATTGTTTCTGTTCTTTCATAGTGTAGTACCAAAATTCTCTTAGAAAGAAGCATTTTATCTATTTGATAGTTGTATTATATGCAATCTTATTGAGAATGTTGTTTTTTACGCAATGTGCACAGATAGTTGACTATCTTGACAATATTTTTGAGACAGATTTGTTTTTTTTTAAACAATCTTATAGATTGTTTTTTTTTGCTCGCTGTTATGTAATGAGTAACACTGAAATCCCTATTAATAGTGAAATTGAATATATTCCTAGAACAGCAAAAAAGACAAACAAAATATTTATATAATGATAAAATTATGTTTTGTTCTTAAAATTATTAACATCATATATTATAACTGTATTTTTCGTCTCTTTTACAGACCCTAATTCTAAAGTGCAAAAGTTTTTAAAATTTTAAATATAAAAAACACTTCCAAAAAGTTTTTTTTAATATTTGGATATCTACTACAGTAAAGATAAGATTAAGTAAATCAAACACTATCCAACCACTACTACATTCACCTGTGCACTATCCATGCAAAGCTTTAACCACCTACTCATGGCTCATTAATGTCAGTTAGTACCCATGCAGCCTAGGAATCCCCCTGTCAGTCCCATGCACTTCTCCAATCACCCAATCAGCACTATCTACTTATCCGATCACTCGGCCAATACTTAAGCACTTATCAGTTCAACATGCACTCTATTTACAGCACTGTAATTATTGCAGTTACTAGTCATGTATTTATGGAATGGCCTAGCCAGTAACACTACTACATCTTCAATATTCTGTGCACTACCCATGCAGAGCTCTAACCAGCTACAAACTATTGATACGCTTGTCTAAATACTCAGTTAGTACCCATACAGTCTAGCAATGCTCCAGTCTGTCCTAAACACTTGTCCTATCACGCATCCAGCACTATCTACTTATCATATCACTCCACCAATACCTAAGCACTTATAAATTCACTATACACTCTGTTTGCAGCACTGTAATCATTCTGGTTACTAGTTATGTACTCATGGAATGGCCTAGCCACTAACACAAGTAGAGCTACGACATTGTGTGAATTATGCTTGGAGACCTCTAAGCAGCTACATACTATTGGTACAATCTTGTAAATACCCAGTTAGTACCCATGGAGCCTAAGAATCCTCCTGTCAGTCCCATGCACTTCTCCAATCACCCATCCAGCACTATTTACTTATCCTATCACTCCACCAATACCTAAGGACTTATAAATGTAACATGCACTCTATGCGCAGAACTGTAATTTTTGCAGTTACTAGTCATGTACTTATGGAATGACCTAGCCAATAACACTAGTACAGCTACAATATTCTGTGCACTACCCATGCAGACCTCTAACCAGCTACATACTATTGATACACCCTTCTAAATACTCAGTTAGTACCCATACAGTCTGGCAATCCTCCTGTCTGTCGCAAACACTTGTCCTATCACTCATTCAGCCCTATCTACTTATCCTATCACTCTGCCAATAACTAAGCACTTATACATTCATTATATACTCTGTTTGCAGCACTGTAATTATTCTGGTTAGTGGTTATGTACTCATGGGCAGCTATTCCCATTTCCAGAGGCAGGACGAGGCAGCAGAGAGCAGAAACGCCAAGGGCCAAACGCCAAAACCCCATAGCGAGCTGCAGCAAGCCCCACGCCACGCGTCCAGTGGAGAGGAGATCAGCGGGAAAGCTGCGGGAGAGCTAATGCGGCATACCGTCTGACACTCAGCGGCTCCGGTTGCGGTGTGTGAGTAGGCAGGGGCAGGCACCTGAACTCGCACCTGACCTTGCTCCCGGTGCTCAGGGAGAGCCGCGGCTGGGCTCGCGGCGGCGGGCAGTCTGGCGAGGTGAAGCACCGCCGCGAGGGACCATCGGGGGAGATCAAGGGTACGGAAATCGGCCAGCGTCAGCAGTTGAACGACAGGGAGCCACTTGCTCCCACAGCCACAAATCGCCGTAAACAGCATGGAGTTCAGAGGCACTCAGCGGCGGCGTTTCACTGCAGCAGTCCCGCGATCCACGGCAGCGGTTTCAAAGCGGCTCTGGCACCGGCACGAAAGCACCCACACCCGCGATAGCCGGAGGCCACGCAAGCGGGCCGTGGGTGCTCCTTTCCTTCAGCGGGGAGAGTGCTCCATTTACAGCCCACGCATCTCCGGCGGCATCCCCGGCGGCAGACCCCCCCCTCCAGCCCACGAGGAGAGGAGAAGAGAGGGGAGGGGAGGAGAGCACAGCTGCCCGGTTGTAGCTGCCCCAGAGAGCAGAGCGGAGATTGGAGAGGACCACGGGAGCACAGTAAGAAGGTCGGTGTGTCTCTTTCTCCCGCCTTCCCGCGGTCCTGTCGCCCTGGTCCCTGACCCCAGGCCTCTAGCCCAGGTCCCCCAAGTTAAGCCAGCAAGTGAGTAAGAGGGCCCTGTCAGGGCCGCTTGGCAAGGAGTTTAAACGGGGCACTAATTATTCAGCACAAGTCCCAGAGCACAGAGTAAAGAACACAGAGCACAGACCACATAGCCCCACATATAGCCCTACACGTTTAACCACAACCACAACCACAACTACAAACTGCTAAAATCTCTGCGCAACGTGCAAAGTAAGGGAGGGGCTCCTTTTGGTCTTTCTCTATGCTGGACCTCGGACATTGGTGCACCGCTCAAGGCCTAGCACCCACCACCATCAAGCCGGCAAGCAGAAATCAGTCAAGCAATAAGCATAATAGCGGAGAATACAACACATAGACTGGACCAAGCTAACCCCGCCATAGGAACAAGAGTGACCTTCGTGCCCAAAACAAACCGTCTACAGCTCTAGTCCTTTACCACCAACGTGACTCGCATCTCCAGGTCTCAACACGACAAAGGATTGCATTCCCACTAGCGTCCCAAACTGAGACTCCACCGTCTTCACCTTGGTCACGTCTTCGCCTTGGCCACGTAGCGTCCTATCATGAGATCAGGGAAAATCAGAACAGAACCTATAGTGAAAATTACCAAGAACAAACAACCCCTACGTCGGAAAATGAGTGAAGAACTAACCCTATCATCTGACGAGGACCTAACAGCGGACAGGTTAGAGGTGAAAGAGGCAAAGGAGGTAAAAGATATTACGGCCGGGGTGTTTACTGACAAAACACCAATGAAGACCGCAGCCCTCAGGAATGCCAAGATCACAGACTTTCTAATCTCAACCACTCCGTTAGCTCAGCTAGCACAACAGCTACCAAACTTAACGACCGCATCCAACACCAAAAGAAGATCCCAATCGGCGACCTCAACAACAAAAGCCTTGCAGCTTCAAAATAACATCCTGAGAAACAATTCTCACGAAACAGCATATCATCTCTGGGACTATTCAGGAAAAAAACCGACCAAAAGGAAGAATCAATTGAAGGTGAAAGCCCAAATAAACACAGGGGAGGAAGATGGCGACCTCTACTCAAACGTTGCGCTTAGCAACGATCACATCAAGGGCTCAAAAGACACATTAACGTCGACCACCGGCATAGAGACACGGCGTTCTCTCAGCCTAGGCTCATACTTCACCCCAAGGGACCAAGACGATCATGGGGTTGATTTGCGCTTCGCTTTGAGAAAGGACAATAAGGGTCCATCAGACACACTGGACATCTCTGATACCCCCACTAAGGACCAGCCCCCCCTTGACATCATGGATTGGGACGAACAAACACTGCCAAAAGATGGTTCGTCAGATACCCCAGACAAGGTCATTATCGATACCGTCATCATGGCCCAGCCCGCACACGACAGGACAACCTCAAACGATCGCACACAGTCTGAAGACGGTTCGCCAGGCATTGAGGCTCAAGTAAATCATAACAACACAATTACCCCCGGCGTTGGGGTAGAATCGCAGGAGACACACAACCTGACCTACGCTTGTTCCGCAAATGCCGGCCAGATGACCAACAGGACAACAACAAACCGTTTGTCAGGGCTATTCCTGCTCCACTATAACCTCTCTACAACAAGCACCATAACTCCCCTTAAGGACACGGGGAAGGGCGGAGACCAACGAGACATACTAGACTTTCGTGAAATCCGAGCCTTGGGCGCAGCAAGGAATAAATCAAGGGACAATCCCGGAGTAGTCCCAAAGATCACAATCATTTTGTAGATAATAGCCTACCAGCGTATGCACTATTGTGGCCGCCGTTCATCAACATGATGGAAACCATCTCGACAGCCCTACTACAACACTCTGAAAAGTTGGATGCGCAGAGAGACATCTTGCAAATACTATCCAACCATGTTGGGGGCATATATAAAAAAGATCCTTGAGCTGAACTCCCTCATTGAACGGGTACAGAAAGACCCGCACACAATGTACCATGAATGTCAGTGCTACGAAACAATGAACCATCTAAAAGCTTTACCAGCAATCCTAACTGACATCCTGGAAGAGGTTCAAAATAAACCAAATAACGCTCATCACACCTCCGAATCTTTTGGGACCAGAGCTTCCCCAGAAAGCACGCTAATTTCAACTTCTAGCGCTCCATCAGATAACGAGGATATAAGGGTGGACAAAACAGAAGGCGGTCCATCGCCTCGCCTCATGGCTATCGAGGAAACAACCACCGAAGCATTAAGTGAGCATCAAAAAGGTACTACGAACCAACCCGGCATATGCACAGAATCTTCCGGGTCACCTAAAAAAAAAGGCATCCATCTCCACAGAAGCATGGCAGAGTTTGAAAATCTGAGGAGAGAAGAACCGGGATCAACATATAACAGGGAAACAAACCAAATCAATACATTGACAAAGCGCGAGCGTAAAAGACTGAGGAAATCAAGACAAAATAAACATCAAGGAAATAAAGACGCTAGAAGGTTCCCAACACCCAGCACTATCACAGGCATGACATTGCAAAGTCCACACCCTACAGACTGGGCGGACCAGGAAGAGCAAGTAGTCCGGAGTTCGAAATGTTCGCAAGCGACTCAGCCCCCCGAAGCTTCATCAACAGTCGCTGATAAGAACCAAAGCACCCAATCCGCTAACCATGAAGAGTCACCCAAGGCGGACCAGGAAGAACAAATGGACGGTAGGCTTTCACGCATTTCAGTGACCAAGCCCCCGGACGTAACAACAAAAGTTGCCATCGAGAATCCAAGCATTCCAACTGCAAAACAACCTCAACCAAAAACGCAATCGGCGGTTGGCTCTCCCGCGGCAAAACTCCACACAGAACAGAAAACTATCTCACACTATTTCTCGAAAACGGTGTCGGGTCTCAAAGTGAACCAATCTGCAACCGAGTATTACCAACCAAGACCTCATACCCTAGCCCTAACGGACCCAATAGAACAACAGGCGGTCCGTGACATCGAGAGGGTAAAGCAGCAGCTTGGCTTAAATCAGAGCAGCCCAGACAGACCATCCACACGAAACACCCAATTCCTCTCCTTATACCGGAATGGGAGGTCAGAAACTACCTATTCGGCGGGCTCAATAAAACATGAACTTACACCGCATTACACTTCAAGGGGGAACCACGACATCTTAAACCGGAGTGCAATTCTAAAACTCACCACCTCATTCGAGACGCTAAAACATGTGGATACAACTCACATACACAGCATCGAATTTAAAGCAATTCCCAACACAAATGGGAAAGAAATTACAGTGGTAACATGGCAGGACCCCAACATTGCCAATGAAGTATGGCGATACAGAGAAGAGTTCGCCAACTGGGGAATTGAATTAAAATCAGTGCCGCTGGAACGATACCCTGGCCCACTAGCTGCCCCTGTGGAAAAAAGATCTAAACCAGAAGGCGGAATTCTCCGGGGGCCGTTGGCGGTATGGCCACCAAAAAGGCGGAATGGGCCAATCTACGAATCATCCACTACGGCAAGACAGGGGGACTTAATGAATGTCGGAATATTCTGCCTCCAACACAAAATTTATTGGTGGCAGGGAGGAAAGAGGCATGAAAACCGAATTTAAAAGCCTGTTCTTGGAACGTAAATGGCCTGGGGGGCAAAACAAACGAAGCTGAACTAATGTCATTTCTAAAAACTTTTGACATCTTATTGTTACAAGAAACTTGGTTAATGGCTTCACAGCAAATAGATGGCTTCAATGAAACCCAACTATTATCAAACAAAAGTGGCCGATCGGGTAGGGCCGCGGGAGGTCTATCAATCTTCCTGTCTACCAGCATCGCCTGGTCATTTGTTAATATCGACACAGGCCAACAATGGATACAGTGCATCAAAATCGATCTGACGCAAGACCCTGACATAGCACACAGAGGGCTCAAGATCTCTCGCCAATGATAATTTTCAACATCTATATACATCCAGACTCCAAGAACAAAGTGGAAAAAATCCTGACCTTAAAAGACCTCATCAAATCCATGCAATCCATCGTCCCGCCGGCCGGGATAGTTGTCAGGTGACTTGAATATGTTCTTGCTACAAAAAGACTTACCGCCTGATTCATCAAGCTTTTTTGCGCTCACAAAGGGCCAGATTCTGAGAATCTGGCCCTTTGCGAGAGCGATTTTTGCATTTGGGATTCAGCATCCCAAATGTAAAAATCGGTAATTGCGATCTCGCAATTTTGCGAGGAATTACATTTAAGGAATCTCTATTTGAGATTCCTTAAATGCAATTCATCATCCTATTTTTTTTTTGCGAATTCGCAATTTCTAGGCGCAATTTACCGCGAGGTCAGACCTCGTGGTAAATTGCGAAGACTCAGAAAAATGCATTTAATTGCATTTTTCTGAGTTGCATGTTACACACCACACATGTCCTTTGGACATGTGTGGTGTGTAACATGCCTACCCAACGAGGAGCAAACGCCTATGATGAAGCATGACACTCGCAAGGGTGATCCAACAAAATGGATACCCAGGGTATACCTCTACTTTGAGCTATCCCCTTCTTCCCCTCCCAGTGGTGACCTCCCTCTATCCCTTTCCCAAAGGAACAGCACAGTCCCACTATTGTTGTTTAACATTGCAGGCAACACCATAGAGCAATCTGCCTCGTACAAATATCTGGGCTTAGTGGTCGACTCCAGATGGACTCTGAATGACCACCAATTGTACAGAAAGGCTCAGGCAAACAAATTACGTTTTGCACTAAACCTACTGAAAACAAAATTGAATTGCCCCTCCACTCGCACCTGTTGAAGGTAATAGCTGCCAAGTTTCTACCATCTTTAACTTACGGGTCGGAATTATACAGGTGTAAGGATGCAAACTTCTTGAACATGGAGGCGCTAGGGGGCGCACAGCGGAATGGCTGCCTAGCCGTGCAGCTCCGCCGGGCGAATCCCAATATCGCCGATAAAATGCACTAACTTGGATCGCCGTGAGGTCCCAGGCTCACCGGACAACGTGGGAGGAGATCGGAGGTGCGGTGAATGCCCAGTGAAGACCCTGGCCGTGGCGGATTCACCACACCCATGGACACAGAACAAGTTTACGAATTGCAACAGTAGTAACTTGATATATCTGATCAAATGTCCTTGCGAACTACGGTATGTCGGCATGACAACCAGAAAGGTACGCACACGTATCCAAGAACATAAAAGCACAGTGCGGTGCCGCAAACAAGCAACCAGACTGACCGCACATTTCTTGGAGAAGGGTCATGGTCCTGAAGATTTCTACTGGACAGTCCTCGAGCAACCGCACATTCCTGATTCATGTGCGGACACCAGCCGTTTTTTGTTCAAGATAGAACAGAAATGGGTTTACCGCCTTAACAGTGACAAAGAGGGCCTAAATGAGCCCATACCATGGATGTCCCTTTGAATGGTTGTGTGCATTATGTCCCTTCTTACACTGTCTATAAATATAAATATAAAAATTTCATCTATAAATACAAATACCTATTTGTAATTTAACACCCATTAGTGAACGTACACTACATGATTCACGCCACTGTGACCCTGTTTAACGATTTGTGTAAGAGACACACCATGACACAATCGTGAAATAAAGTCCCTTCTATTTAATAGAGGCAGCGCTAGGTAGCGAATTTCAACTCCCAGAATTATGTCCTTCTAATGGCGCATTGGCACTTGCCTATAAATATAAACATTTGTCTATAAATATTCATATGTAATTCATCACGCATCAGTGTACACACTACATGATTTATGCCACTGTGATCCTGTTCAAGGATGTGTGTAAGAAACACCATGGCAGAATCCTGTAACGAAGTCCCTTCTATCTAATAGAGTAACTGGGTAGCGAACTACTATTCCCAGAATTCTCACCGTCACGTGACTGCTCGCATTACGTCTTGTTTGTAGAGTATACAAAACACTACCTCATTCCGCGGTCGGCGCCCCCCCGAGCAGTACTGAAGACTGCCTGGAGACGCCGACGGAAAGGTGAGTGAACGCATAATGCGTGACTTCGTGTTGTTTCCCTCTGCGCGGATATGCCGCTAGAGGCCACCCCGCCATCAGAAACACGAAGCGTTTCTCGGAAGCGTTTCTCGAGTGCGGTTTTTAAACATAACTGAAACTGACACGGATCGGTTTTCATGCATTACTTGTCCCTACCGGGTGGTCATCGTTCTCGAGTCATGACAGATTACGGCGTTCACGCCTAGCCTGGGTACTATTTGACTATATAAGAGGTTTAGATCACCTCTCATCTCGAAGTATATTTTATTATTATTTTGGTTTAGTGTCATATCACTAGCCGCTCTGTAAACATTATGTGGTTATTCACAGAGCGGCGCTCCTTTTACCTGCGCTGCAGCCAGGTGGGGTGAAGCTCCTCAACCTACACGCAAGGGTGAGTGCATACTTGAAATAATGACCAGGTATGATTAAACATATTGCAATGTCATTATGAATACAAACAGAAATGATGTGAATAACTTGACGTGTTCTATTTGTTTCTTCGTGTGTTTGTTTGTTTGTTTTACATGTTGGACCCCTTACCATTTTGCACTGATAGTATACGGTTGAGCACGCCTGGATGTCCAGGTGATATCTTTATAATTTATTTATTTTTTACAAAGCAGTAGTGTATCCTGTATAGGTCCTGAGGAATGCATTGAGAAAATCTTATGAAATGCTGAAACATGTCGACCACCAATAAGTGCGGTTATTATTTAAAACCTGCACCCACACCTGCCTTTTAACCTTAGGGTTTGGGGGATACTAATAAAATTTCTTTTTTCCACCCATTCACCTAATTTTAGTACTACCCTTCACTTCTCCACTTTAATCACCATACACTGCTTTTGTCATTAGCCACTACTACACTCCTCTGTTCTGCTCTCATATCACATTTCGGTCACGGTAATGTTCACCGGCCGTCTTGTCTCCTGGGTAAGGAGATCCCACATGATGACAATAAGGGCGGTACAGTGTGGCTTCTGATGGGAACAATACATTTTTCTCCTTGTGCTCTTGAGCCTCGACTTGACCATTTACTAACTATCATTTCTCACTGATACTTTTCTGTGTGCATTTGGTATAGTGGTCCTCACTGTCAAACCCTTCTTTTTTCTGACCCCCAGATATTATTTGTTGTGATATGGATTCACCACACGACCCGTGAATCCAGACGGGCTCGGAGATTCAGCATGGCGATCGGCACCAGACGGCGCCGTCTGGGGACTGAGTGAGCCGGTGCCGTCCAGGGCGGCCCTCGGTCCTAGGGAGCGGGTCGGTGCTCGGAGCGCTGCCTCCGTGAGGATGCTGCCCACTCTGCATGCCGGACGAGACCTGCGGCACGAGTCTGACGGGGGGCGGCACTGATGAAGGTACAGCACCGCGGCGACATGGCGGAGCGCTGCCGGGCGTGAGGGTCGCAGAGAGCGCCTGTGTTAGTAACGCGCTGCCCCCTACGAAACCGCATGGGCGGTCAAGGCTCCTCTCAGCCTCTCCAGTAGCTCCATTGTTGTAATGCCCTCGCCGACGGCGGTTCCCCCCTAGAACTCTGTGTGACATTGATGAAGGCTCGGTGCGACACAAAATGGCGGCGCGAGGTCGTGCTTAAGACCGGACCACGCCAGGGTGCAGCCTAGATGCTGGGGGGCAGACACATAACGGAATCAGCGCCTGACGCCCCGATGCCTCCCAGGAGAACACAGGGGCCTTGAATACATCAACGCAGGGTGTTGGACCCCCGTGGGTGGAGTAGGGAACTTCTGGTGGTACCCTCGCAGATCATCACCGCCGGTGTGCCTTCATCTATGACTCGGAGGGGTGACTACGGATGCGACTGGGCGCTTGCTGTCCAGCTGAGCTACCGGAGGCACGCTTTCCCGGCGAGAAGTGGGGAGGCCGCAGGCCAGCGCTGTGCCCTGCTCCCGCTCCCTGCGTCACCATTGGCGACACCCTGGAGCCATGTTGAAACCTCCACACTGATCTGCCACGCACCTCTGCCATACACTTGCTATCGTTCATAGGGGAGCGGGACCTTGTTGCCTGCCTCTGATCCATGGCGCTGTACAGCACTCTTACACGGCATTCATCCTAGGGTCCAGCATCTCCTTTTGCCGCGCACCATGGGCAAACCGGACAAGCAACAGCCCAAACTGACGTTTGAAGCACGCAAGCCGCCAAAGACCCAGACCGGTGCAGCTGAAGATGTTCAGGACACTGACTCTCCAGATGGTACTGTCATGGAAAATATCTTAAAATCCATACAAGCTAACCTGCAAGACATAAACAGTAAACTGGATCATCTGATGGGCCACGTGGACAGCATGGCGGCCAACTCGATAAACAGGGCGAACGTCTGGATACAGCCGAAACCAGGATCTCTGCGGTCGAAGACGAATCACGCACTACGGTGGCCAAATGTACAGGAATGGAGAAGGTCCTGGATGTAATCAAGGCCAAAGCAGAGGAGTTAGAAGCCAGGTTGAGACGCAACAACGTGCGCATATCTGGTCTGCCAGAATCCACCAACACTGGCCGCATGGAGACCTATGTGGAACAACTTTGTAAAGACGTGTTTGGCCCTGAACATCTTTCACAGATTTTCATTATTGAGAGAGCGCACTGATCCCTGGCGCCAAAGCCGAAACCGGGGGCCGCGCCCAGACCGATTGTGGCGAGAGTCCTGAATTATCGCGACAGAGACACCATACTCCGGCTAGCGAGGGAAAAAGGCGAGATACACCATCAGGGCAATAGACTCGAGTTCTTCCCAGACTTCACGGTTGCAGTACAGCAGGCAAGCAAGGAATTCAGCAAGGTCAAAACCAAACTCCGAGATCTGCAGATCCCGTACGCCATGTTGTACCCGGCGCGCTTACGTGTCACATGGGAGGATAAACCGCTTCTCTTTTCGACACCGAAAGCTGCACTGACGTTCATCAAAACCACGGCTGCTAAAGGTAAAAGGTCCAATTGTAGAGAGAGGAACACTTAGTCGGACTGAAACGTAAGCCCTGCTAATCCCTGCTGCATTTGAACTTGCCCAAGTGACAACCATGGGGTTATGGGGGGAATGACTGGGCGCCATTGGAAGAAGGCTGCCCGCCAAGTGACTCCTTGGTATACAGACTATAATGTATGGTGAGACAATAGCGATTGGGAGCCTTCTCCTGTATCGTGGTGTGATTTGGGAACTGGAGGGAACTCACTGTGTGGTACGCTTGACAACGGACCATGACACTTCGCTGCAGTGCGAACTATGTTGTTATGCCGAACTATACCGGGTTTATGAACGGGGGGATAGCCTACGTTCTTTGTGAAATATGCAGGGACACTGTTCTGGATGCCTATTGCTCCACAATTGTACAATTAGACTGGTGTTGCCTAAGGGCCAAGGCGACCTAATCAAAATGCACGGATTCGCCCACATCCTTTCACTAGGATGGAGCACTGCGTCCTCGGCGGAACTCCACTAGGGCAGTCCCCGACTAGTTATGTTGACAATGTCAAGTCAAGTCAAGTCATAAAATTTGTATAGCGCACTACATACCCAGAGGGTTTCAAGGCGCTTAGGGAGGGGAGGAGGATTATTTGTCAAATATCCACGTTTTAAGCTGCTTTCTGAAAGCTAGGTGGTTCTGGGTGAGGCGAAGGTAAGCGGGGAGTGAGTTCCATGTTTTAGCAGCCAGGTATGAAAAGGATCTGCCTCCCATGGTGGTCTTGTTGATGCGAGGTACAGTGGCGAAGGCTTGGCTGGAAGAACGTAGTTGGCGGGAGGGGGTGTAGAAGGACAGTCGAGAGTTGAGGCAATCTGGTCCGATGTCGTAGAGTGACTTGTGTGCGTGGGTAAGCAGTCGGAAAGTGATCCTCTTATTGACGGGTAGCCAGTGGAGGTCTTTAAGGTGACCAGAGATGTGTTCATTGCGTGGGATGTCTAATATGAGCCTGGCTGAGGCGTTTTGGATTCGTTGGAGTTTCTTCTGGAGTTTAGCGGTGGTACCTGCGTAGAGGGTGTTTCCGTAGTCCAGTCGGCTCGTGACCAGAGCGTGGGTGACTGTTTTCCTTGTTTCGGAGGGGATCCAGCGAAATGTTTTTCTGAGCATGCGAAGAATGTTGAAGCAGGAAGAGGATACGGCGCTGACTTGTCTGTTCATTGAGAGTGATGAATCTAGGATGACGCCAAGGTTCCGTGCGTGGTCTGTCGGGATGGGTGCTTTTCCGAGGGCTTCCGGCCACCAGGAGTCGTCCCAAGCAGAGGGGGATGTACCTAAGATGAGGACTTCTGTTTTGTCTGAGTTCAGTTTCAGACGGCTTTGTTTCATCCATTCGGCGACTTCTTTCATTCCTTCGTGTAGGTTAGTTTTGGCGGTGCTGGGGTCATTGGTGAGAGAAAGGATCAGTTGAGTATCGTCCGCGTAAGAGATGATGTTGAGGTTGTGTTGGCGTGCGATGGCCGCGAGGGGGCTCATGTATACGTTGAAGAGGGTGGGACTGAGTGAGGATCCTTGAGGTACGCCGCAGATGACTTCAGAGGCCTCGGACTTGAATGGAGGAAGGCGGACTCTCTGGGTTCTTCCGGTGAGGAACGAGGTGATCCATTCAAGTGCTTTTCCTTGGATTCCGATGTTATTGAGGCGTTGTAGAAGGGTGCTGTGGCAGACTGTGTCGAAGGCTGCGGAAAGGTCGAGGAGGATGAGGGCGACTGTGTCTCCATTGTCCAGTAGGGTTCGAATGTCGTCTGTTGCTGCGATGAGGGCGGTCTCAGTGCTGTGTTTTGCTCGGAAGCCAGATTGTGAGGGGTCGAGGGATTTGTTGGCTTCGAGGAAGGCGGCGAGCTGGTTGTTGACGGCTTTCTCGGTGACTTTGGCCGGGAATGGAAGAAGCGAGATGGGGCGGTAATTTTTGAGTTCGGTGGGGTCCGCTGTGGGTTTTTTCAGAAGGGCGGTGAGTTCAGCGTGTTTCCAGCTTTCTGGAAAGGTGGCGGAGTTGAAGGAGCAGTTGATGACATCTCGGAGGTGCGGTGCTATGACGGAGTCTGCTTTGTTGAAGATGTGGTGAGGGCATGGGTCTGTGGGGGATCCAGAGTGGATGGAATTCATCAGGCGGATGGTGTCCTCAGTGGAGATTGGGTTCCAGGCGTTAAGGGTGTTCACGGGGGGAAGATGGTCAGTAGATGGTAGGGTGGGTTTCTTTCCGGGTTGGTTGTCAAAGCTGTTGTGGATGTCTGCAATCTTGTTGTGGAAAAAAGAGGCTAGGGAGTCGCAGAGGGTTTGAGAGGGGGTGATGTCGTTGGAGTTGGCCGAGGGGTTGGAAAATTCCTTGACGATGTTGAAAAGTTCCTTGCTGTTGTGGGCGTTGTTGTCAAGTCGATCCTTGAATGCTGTTTTCTTGGCTTTTCGGATCAGTTGGTGGTGAGTGCGGGTGGCGCTTTTGAAGGCGTCCTTGGTGCTGGTGGTTGGGTCTTTTTTCCAGGCCTTTTCAAGGGAGCGGCAGAGTTTCTTGGATTTCTTAAGATCATCGTTGAACCATGAGGCCTTCTTGATGCCAGGTTTGCTTTGGCGTTTTTCAGTGGTGCTAAGGTGTCGGCGGTGTTGGATAACCATAGGGTGAGGTTGGCGGCGGCTTCGTTGGCGTTAGAAGAGAGGGCTGGGGAGTTTCGAAGGAGCGATGCGGAGATTTGGTCCGTGGTGATTTTGTTCCAGTTTCTTTGTAGGGTAGGTTGGGAGTGGTTGATGGGTTTCGGCTTGTTGTAGGTGAAGTGAACGCAGCTGTGGTCGGTCCATAGGAGATCTGTAGTGTGGCTGAAGGAGACATGATTGCTGGATGTGAAGATGGGGTCGAGTGTGTGACCTGCGATGTGGGTGGGGGAAGTGACTAGTTGTTTAAGTCCGAGGTTGGCGAGGTTGTCCACGAGGGTGGCGGTGTTGTGGTCGTTTAACTTTTCAAGGTGAAAGTTGAGGTCTCCCAGAAGGATATAGTCTTTGGAGGGGAGCGCGTGTGGAGAGATGAAGTCCGTGATGTCTTCACTGAATTTTGCGCGGGGTCCTGGTGGTCTGTAGAGGAGAGTGCCTCTGAGTGTTGTTTTGGGGTCGATGTGGATCTGGAAGTGAAGGTGTTCGGAGTTGGCGAGGTTGGCGTCAGAGCTGGTTGAGATGCGGATAGATTTCTTATGGACGATAGCAATTCCTCCTCCTGTGTGGCTGGTACGGTCTTTGCGAGTGATCTTATAGTCTTCAGGGATGGCAATGGTGATGTCTGGTGCGGAGGAAGCATTCATCCATGTCTCCGTAAGGAAGGCGACGTCTGGAGAGAAGGTGTCTAGTAGGTTCCATAGGTCAATGGCGTGCCTGTGCACCGATCGGGTGTTGAGAAGGATGCAATGTAGGTGGTTGGGGTCGGGAATCTGTGGTGTAGTCGTAGCGGAGATGTTGTCGGTGCCGCTGAATTTGCAGGAGTAGCAGGAGAAAGGTCCATGGGTGCGTCCAGGAGCGGCTTGGACGCAGTTGGGGGCGCGACCGAGGTTAAGGGCTAGGAGGGTGGCGGCATCGTAGGTGATGCGGGGGGCTGGGCAGCGCGAGGGGCAGGGGCTCTGGCGCTGGGCGCGGTCTAGGCGTAGACGGGCTTACCTTTGGCGCACCTTCGGCGTGTCCGAAGCGCGTGGACGCTGCGCGTGGGACCATTGGCCATAAATGGATGGTGGAGGGGGCAGAGCGTGGGAGGGTCAGCAGCTGGGAGGCGGTGGCGGGAGGAGGGGCGGCAACAACAACAACAACGCAAAATGGAGGGTCAAAGGCGAGAGCCTTACACGCAGTAGCAGCTGAATAAAGTTTAAATGCAAAGTAACTGCCTCAGCGACGTCGCGTTAAAAATTAAATAAGAGCGACAGTGCGGCGCTGATTAAATGAGTCAAATACACAGAGCAGCACAAATAATGAAATAATTAAGTTAATCTCAACAGTGCAGCGCTATGAAGCGATCGTGTAGCGCTGTACAAATGAAAGGTTCTCTGAGACAATGCAGCGCTAGTATCTAGAAGGCAGGGGGTTAAACGATACCAGGCTGGAGCGTGGGGGAGCAACCGTGCTGAAGGAGGGTCCAGGCGGTCACAGTGATCTCGGGAGCGAGGAAGGGTTCTAATCGTGGGTGGGAGGGTCAGCAGCTGGGAGGCGGTGGCGGGAGGAGGGGCGGCAACAACAACAACAACGCAAAATGGAGGGTCAAAGGCGAGAGCCTTACACGCAGTAGCAGCTGAATAAAGTTTAAATGCAAAGTAACTGCCTCAGCGACGTCGCGTTAAAAATTAAATAAGAGCGACAGTGCGGCGCTGATTAAATGAGTCAAATACACAGAGCAGCACAAATAATGAAATAATTAAGTTAATCTCAACAGTGCAGCGCTATGAAGCGATCGTGTAGCGCTGTACAAATGAAAGGTTCTCTGAGACAATGCAGCGCTAGTATCTAGAAGGCAGGGGGTTAAACGATACCAGGCTGGAGCGTGGGGGAGCAACCGTGCTGAAGGAGGGTCCAGGCGGTCACAGTGATCTCGGGAGCGAGGAAGGGTTCTAATCGTGGGTGGGAGGGTCAGCAGCTGGGAGGCGGTGGCGGGAGGAGGGGCGGCAACAACAACAACAACGCAAAATGGAGGGTCAAAGGCGAGAGCCTTACACGCAGTAGCAGCTGAATAAAGTTTAAATGCAAAGTAACTGCCTCAGCGACGTCGCGTTAAAAATTAAATAAGAGCGACAGTGCGGCGCTGATTAAATGAGTCAAATACACAGAGCAGCACAAATAATGAAATAATTAAGTTAATCTCAACAGTGCAGCGCTATGAAGCGATCGTGTAGCGCTGTACAAATGAAAGGTTCTCTGAGACAATGCAGCGCTAGTATCTAGAAGGCAGGGGGTTAAACGATACCAGGCTGGAGCGTGGGGGAGCAACCGTGCTGAAGGAGGGTCCAGGCGGTCACAGTGATCTCGGGAGCGAGGAAGGGTTCTAATCGTGGGTGGGAGGGTCAGCAGCTGGGAGGCGGTGGCGGGAGGAGGGGTGGCAACAACAACAACAACGCAAAATGGAGGGTCAAAGGCGAGAGCCTTACACGCAGTAGCAGCTGAATAAAGTTTAAATGCAAAGTAACTGCCTCAGCGACGTCGCGTTAAAAATTAAATAAGAGCGACAGTGCGGCGCTGATTAAATGAGTCAAATACACAGAGCAGCACAAATAATGAAATAATTAAGTTAATCTCAACAGTGCAGCGCTATGAAGCGATCGATCAAAGTTCTGGGGATACAATGGCTTCGGCAGGATTGGGTTGCTGAAGTGGGTGGGCACAAGGGATGTTGGGGTTTGTTGTTAATTTTTTCTTGGAACTACCTGGGCGGTCAAAATGCACTGCTGTACGCCGAAGTGCAGATGTTGTTCACTGGTCGACAACCTACATCATGTTCCTGTGTGCTAATGAGCTGCGAAATGTGGGGAGGGTGGTTACGGGTGGTGCAAGCGAAATGCCTTGAGTTACATCATGTGTAGTACTAGCCTGAAACTCCTAACGTGGAATGTGCGAGGCCTCACCAATCCCAAAAAGGTCAGACAGGTATTTGCATGTCTGGATAGGCATCACATAGACATAGCATTGCTTCAAGAGACCCATGTAGACCCAAAGGTGCGTAGACCTATTGGCACTCGCTGGGCAGAATCGAACTACTCAGCAGCATACTCCTCCTATTCTAGGGGAGTTATGATACTGGTCAAAAAAGGCACTAACTACAAGATAACACGTACAATTGCAGACACGAACGGTAGATATGTAATTGTGTCGGGTATGCTGAGGGGACAACTTGTTACGATAGTAAATGTGTATGGTCCAAATGTTGATGCGCCAGAATTTTTTCAGGATATATGGGATCACTTGCTGGAATTTATTGACACAAGGATACTCTGGGGAGGGGATTTTAATGTGGCACTGCAGGACTCTATTGATCGTTCTACTGCCTCCCTAGAATCACACAGGAAGGCCAGGGACAAACTAGGGGACATTTTGGTAGACCTTGCACTCAAGGATATTTGAAGGATCCGACATCCGTCGACACCAGGTGCGACGCATGTGAACATGTCCCATTGCAGCTGGTCAAGAATTGATTACTGGTTGGGGACAGACAGCGTGGTCTTGTGGGCTACACAGATTAGGACTCTCCCCCGGACACTATCCGACCACAATCCGGGTGAACTTACACTACAGATACCTCACTACACACCACCCCCTTTCAGCTGGCGTTTCCGAACACAAGCACTGCTGGACCCATTATATGTAACCACTATAAAGAAGGCTATAAAGGAATATTTCCAGTTGAATGAGGGCTCCGTTGAAGACCCATGTATCCTATGGGAAGCTTTTAAGGCGACACTTAGAGGCACCTGTATTTGCACGACAGCTGGGATCCTTAAAGATATACGAACACAGATAGCCAGGCTTGAACGAGAGGTGTCAGAGCTGGAGAAAGAGTATGCACTTACCGGAAATGTGGCACTACAGGGTAAAATTAAACATATCCTCATAGACCATCAGACGTATGCGGAGGACGAATTGAAGTATGTGAACAAGCGGCCAATGGCCAGGCAATTTGGGGAGGGAGTAAGGCCAGGCAGGGTGCTAGCGAGGAAAATATGTGCGGGGAGGGACACTCAATTAATTACACAAGTACAGGACAAAGACGGCAACCCACACACACTTCCCGCAAGTATACTTGCTTGCTTTGTGCGAAACTATGCAGATTTGAACACTTCCCGCCAACCCGCGCCACCACAGGAAATGCGTGACTATCTACACGACATAGCAATAGCGTGGTTGTCCGACAACCAGCGTGAGTACCTGGCCCAACCGATCACAGTAGAAGAGGTCACCGCCATTATACAGGCATTACCAAACGGGAAAGCACCAGGGCCGGATGGCTATACATGTGAATTTTACAAAACCTTTGTTGACATTCTTGCCCCTTACATGGTCGAGATGTATGGCGCGGCCTTTGACCAGAAAGTATTACCGCCGTCTTTACGTGAGGCAGTGATTATCACTCTCCTAAAGCCTGGCAAACAACCGGACCTCTGCGAATCATACCGCCCCCTGTCCCTTTTGAACGTCGACTCTAAAATTTTAGCAAAACTCTTGGCTGACCGTCTGCAACCTTTAATGACAAACCTTATACTCCCAGATCAGGCAGGGTTCATCCCTACACGTGCCACGTCCCACAAAAAAAGAACTTTGTTCGCACTCTCACACTATCTCAACCCTAGGACGAGGGCAGTGGCCGTCATGCTTGACGCAGCCAAAGCCTTCGATTCCATCGAATGGTCCTACATACACACAGTATTGCAGAGAATGGGGTTCCCAGCTCGGTATATATCCTGGGTGTCTCTCCTATACACAAGGCCTGTGGCGAGAGTGAGGGTGAACGGTTATATATCGGCGCCTTTCCATATTGCTAGAGGGACAAGACAAGGTTGTCCGCTATCGCCCTTAATATTTGCATTGTCCCTAGAACCACTCGCGTGCATAATCAGACAGACACACAACCACTCTGCTTTACACTTCCCCGGGAGACCTCTGCATATCTCGTTGTATGCGGACGATATGCTTCTCTATGTACGGGACCTGGAACACAATCTTAGCCCACTATTGCGAGAGTATGTAAAATTCGGTCGCCATTCTGGGCTACAGATTAACTGGGAGAAATAACTAATCATTCCACTCACGGACTCCACCACGCCGTATTCCCCGGACTTTCCTCTCGCCTGGCAGACTGACCCCACACGCTACTTGGGAGTATGGTTTAGTAGGGACCCCGAAGAAGTGATCAGGACAAACTATGGGAGGGTACTTGCAGAACTGGAGGGTAAGGTGGATAGGTGGATTCAGTTGCCGCTCTCCTTGGCAGACAGAATTGCAATAGTCAAGATGAATATCCTTCCGAAATTTCTGTACTTATTCAATAATATACCAATTACACCACCCAAAGCTGTCTTCACACACATAACATCCCTGGTGCTTAAGCTTATATGGGCAGGTAAGCAGGCACGCATTGACTTACACACCTTAACACTACCCTATGAAAATGGAGGGTTCTGTGTGCCAGACTTCCGGCTCTACTATCTATGTGCTCAGGCCCAATACGCGGCGCACTGGTACCATCCCACCCCATATCTCACACACACGGCTGTGGAAGAGGGCGATGCCGCACCGATCCCGTTGAACGCGATAGTGTCACATAAACGACCGCCGTCACACTCAAAAGATATCAACACGATAGACACCACGGCTCACGCATGGAGAACACTAGGGAGGATGGCACACAAGTTACCGCTCTATGCCCCCGCGCTTCCATTGCACTTTCACCCACGCATATCCGTGACCAGCGAAAAGGTGGGAATGGACATACTGAAAAATATAGGTATTGATACCTTTGGGGATTTATATCATGAGGGGGTCTTCCGCACATCCGAAGACCTGACAGATGTCAGTAACCCGACTCTACTATTTAAGTTCACACACTACCGATTGCAGAGGGCGATTCAGGAATTGTATCCGTGCTACCCAGAGGAGCCGCCCGCTCTGCAATCATTACAATTTATAATCACCTCATCGAACACTTCCCATATGGTCTCTAGACTATACAAAGTGGCCCAAAGCGAGCTCCAGTATAATACTGACAAAGCCCTACAAAAATGGAATAACTTGCTCCCAGAAGCACTTACAGAGCGTGAATGGTCTACTGCTTGTACACTCCTCAAGCTCCTTACCTCGAATGGCAACCTGCGCATTACGCACCTTAAGTATTTACATCAAACATATCATACACCACATCGGTTACATAGATATGGGCTACGAGAAGATGCTAGATGTAGACGATGTGGATACGATGGGGCGGATTTTATTCATTTAGCCAGGTACTGTCAGCGGATACATACATTTTGGGGCACGATCGTGGCCACTTTGAGCGAAATGGTGGGGATCGAGGTGGAATGTACTGTGAAAAATTGTTTGCTGGGGCTGTTGCCGGGTGTTAAAGCAAGGAAGCGTAAGTTTTGTGCTGTTGCGATGTTACTGGCTAAGAGACAGATATCCAAATGCTGGGAAGGGAAAAAGGTCCCTGGTGTAAAAACATGGCTCACAGACCTGACTTATTGTAGGGACATGCTGCAGACGTACGAGGAGGAACTGCCCAAAAGATCCCGCTCAAAGAACTACTGGTGTTATCTGACAGACTATCTACTGACCTTAGGGGGGGTTGACGAGGAGATATAGGTTGGTTTAATCTTCTTTAGCTTACTACCTACCTCATTGGGTTTGGTATGCTCTCCGCATAGCTCAAAGACCTGGACCGGTATCTCACACACATACATCATGCTACATACGGAGGACGTCAGAGTGTGGAATTGCCCAAGGGTTCTTAGGTTGATGGTTATGACTGTTCAAAAAAAGGGGCTAAACACCCCCAAAAAATGAAGTTGCATGACTAGTAGCTGGCCGCTGGTCCCGCACGACTATGATTCATCACTGTTTGATTCCCATAGGTACGCCGCTGGACCCCCGGGTTGCCAGCTGTAAGGCTGTGTTGTTTATTGATGCTGTGATTCTGCACCTCGCGGCCGGCCCCAGGGTTGTAGGCCTAAGGCTGTGTCAATTTTGCCTAACACATGTCAATAAAGATATTGTTGAACTTCAAAAAAAAAAAAAAAAAAACTTCTTGAGCACGCAACAGTCAGAGCTGTTCAAACATATTTTCCACATCCCGAGGTTCGTATCCCAATCGCAGATCCGCCTGGAATTCGGCCTAACAAATCAGCACCAAGTCAGACAAGCGGCTATTTTAAAAACATGTTGGAAACTAAGAGCAGCTCAAGAAGACACGCTCATGGGTTTGTGTTGGACGGAGATGAAGCACCAGAGAAATTCAAAAAATGACTGGAACACAGTATGCGCGAATGCCCTGTCAGAACTCAATCTGGAAAAGGCATGGAATACAAACCAAACCTTCGCGGCTTTTAAAAAAGTGACCAACGGAGCCGCAAAGCAAAGATCATGGCTATTAGATAAAGCAGCAATAGCGAACAAAAAACACGGGTGGACGGTAATGGCCACGTATGGGAAAATGGAGCCTCAACCTTACTTAGTCAACCATATATACATGGCCGCCCAAAAGACTCTTCTAAATCTACGGCTGGGCACCTCCACCTTAAAAGAACATACACCAGCATGGAAGCAAACATGGTCGACCACTGACTGCAGACTATGTGGACAAAAGGAAGAATCATTGTTGCACATACTATGCATCTGCCCCTCTCTGAAAAATCTGAGACGCTACTTTCTCCTTCACTCATTCAGTTTTTTTAAAATCAGATCATGCCGCTCGGCTGTCATGCTAGCACTGAATAGCCAACAATTGCAGACAGCTTGTAGAGCCGCAAGATTCTGTCAAAAGTCACTGCAGCTAATACAAATTACTGAGAAACACAATACTAAAGCTCTGAAGCCGGATGCGTGAACTAAAATGAACTAATGCACATTGTGTGCACTATGCATGGAGACCTCTAAGCAGCTACGTACTATTGATACAGTCTTGTAAATACCCCGTTAGTACTCATGCCATTTAGGAGTCCTCGTGTCTGTCCCATGCACTTCTCCTATCAACCCTCCAGCACTATCTCCTTAACCTATCACTCCGCCAATAGCTACGCACCTATACATTCACCATGTACTCTGTTTACAGTACTGTAATCGTTCTAGTTACTAGTCATGTACTTATACAATGGCCTAGCCACTAACACAAGAACACCTACAATATTCTATGCACAATGCATGCAGAACTCTAACCAGGTACATACTATTGGTACACTCTTGTAAATATTCTGGTACTACCCATGCAGCCAAGGAATCCTCCTGTCAGTTCCATGCACTTCTCCAATCACTTATCCACCACTATCTACTTATCATATCACTCTGCCAATTCCTAAGCATTTATAAATTCACCAGGCACACTGTTTGCAGCACTATAATCATTCTAGTTAATAGTCATGTACTTATGCAATGGCCTAGGCACTAACATAAGACACCTACAATATTCTGTGCACAATGCATGCAGATCTCTAACCAGGTATATACTATTGGTACAGTCCTGTAAATACCCAGTTAGTACCCATGCAGCCTAGGAATTTCGGCTACTAGTCATATACTTATGGAATGACTTAGCCACTAACACAATCATCCATCCAGGACAATCTACTGATCCTATCAGTCCGCCAATACCTATGCACTTATAAATTCACCATGCACTCTGTTTGAAGCACAGTAATCATTCTAGTTACTAGGTGCGTACTTATTGAATAGTCTAGCCAGTAACACAAGTACAGGTACAATATTCTGTGCAGCATGCATGCACACCTCTAACCAGCTACATACTATTGGTAGACTCTTCTAAATACCCAGTTAGTACCCATGCAGTATAGGAATCCTCCTGTCTGTCCCATGCACTTCTCCAATCACGCCTCCAGCACTTTCTACTTATGCTATCACTCGGCCAATACCTAAGCACTTATAGACTCAACTTGCTCTCAACTTGCACCACTCTAAGGGCCCCATTAGGATGGTGGCAGATTGCCCCACCGTCCCGTCGGGGGCAATCTGCCCCATCCCTGTTGAAAAGACCCCCGCCATATTATTAATGCTGGGGGGTCTATGACGGACGGAAAGACCGTCCGCCACATTTCCGCCCCGGTCCACTTGCGACCGGATGGAAAAGGCTGCAATATGGTGGCGGTGTCTGTTTGACACCACCAGCCATATTACAATGTGCATTTAGGAATGCCTTTCCGTGGCACAAGGCATGCAGAGTCTTCTTGGGGGAACAGTTCCGGGCCCCCAAGGACTCTGGAGGGGGTAGGGGGTGCATAGTCCAATGCACAACATGGCAGGCACCGCGCGGTGCCTGACATGTTGAGCTTGGAAGTGCACAACATGCCTCCCTAACACTGTGGTGAGCGGCGCTGAGTGCACCTCCCGCCACAATGTTAGGGATACAGGATGCGCCCGCCACTGTGGCAGGCGCATCCTAATAGCGAAGGGAAGGAGTAGGAGGACGAGGCAGAATCACGAACGCGGAGCAAATAAGAATAAATCAAGTTGCCCAATGAAATAAGGTGGATATATGCCCGTCCAGAAACAGTTTTACCAATTTTTTAAGTGACATATACAGTCAGAGAGAAGGATTGGAAAATTACCCATAAATCTACAAAGAAGCGGAAAGTTCCTTTTACCTTCAGCAATTTATCAGCGAAGAGGAAGGATTTTTTAACCCAAATGAGAAGGCACGAAGTAGTGCAGTAGTTCAAAAAAATCCCCGGGGGTGAAATCTACCGACACCCATAGGGGAGGGTGTTAAATGATAATCCCTGATGCCGGTGACCCCAAAGAAACGGCAGTCCTGAAGAAGGTGCTACAATATCGAATGTCTATAGCACCGAAAAAACGCATCGACACATTCTTTTTTCTTTGTGCAGAATCCAAGTAGGGTCTGGAAAGCAATAGATACTAGATTATTCAGGGTACTATTGACTATACCACGTACAAACCAATTGAAGACCATTGGATCTAGTTATTCGAGTGGCAAAGAAATCTAAAGGCCACACTGTAGAGGGGGTTTTTCTGTGATACGGTCTAAATTTTATTGAACTGTCAAAAGTGTTTATTCAATAAGTACTAGATTAAAGTATGAGCAAAACTTACATAGGTCAAAGCCGTTGGAATTAATGGACTTGATTGGTCATTGTGCCTACACATAAAGTATGTGACATGGTCCAAAACTATTGCAATAATCATGAACGTTCTAAAAATCGGACAACCACTTGGTGCTAGTGGTTTTCATTAATATGCAATATTGTAATATGATATTGGGCCTAAAATGAGCATTGAAGGAAACTGTACTTAATAGACTTTTATTACTGTATTAAATATAATGTATGTTGTTCAACTATCGTTTCTGTATTGTTTCATTTTTTTGAATTAGTATCCACCCCTATCTTTGTATATGTGATTTATTAAATATGTAATGTTGTATAATGAATGTATTCTATTATATCATTTTTCCAGGTAATACGTGGCTATTCCTGAAGAAGGCGCTGGTTCGCCGAAACGCACGTCGATTTAATTAATGTGCCACTGGTTGTTTTCTTTTAATTTTGTGATTTTGTCTTATTAATATTGTGTGATTTGGTCTATATTGGATATGGATACAAGTCTTTTAATGAAACATGTATTTTATATGTAATTGTGTTAATAAAAATCAGAACCATAGTTGTTATTGTGATGCTTTTCCCAGTTGTCATTGTACAGACAAGATGATATAATTGCCTAGGTTGTTACTTTTCATATATGTTACCCAAGTACTAGCCATTCAGTCCAACAGTCGCACTGTCACTCTGCTTCCACTCCTTCAATCATCCTGACAGAACCATGTTCTTATCTCAGAACTGTGCCAAAACACAAACACTTATAAACTCACCCTGATCTCAACTTGCAGCACTGTAAGTATCCAGTCACTATCCATGTATTTGCACACTCAGTCAAACATTAAGACATGCAGTGCTGCAATCAAATGTGCACCATGTATGCAGTCCCCTAAGCACTTCCAATCTAATATCCTCCTCATGCTTTACAAATGAACTTGTGGCATCATGCAGGCGCTAGTGATGCATTCATATAATCACCATTCACGACGTTCTTGCACTTAATGCATTGCTGCTGCAGGAAGGCAAATTCAGGCCTAATGTCCAGAGGAGGTACAGATGTTGACGGTCCTAAAGTGGCTCCTGAAGTGCTTGGAACACCTGGTGCTGGATTCTGTGATGCTCATTTTAGCTCTTCACGAGCAAGGTTCCGGGGATAGATAGTGCGCAGATGTTTATTCATGCTTGCTGTGTATCATGAGAGGACCCTGTCACGAGCTTGCAAGTGACTTTCCTCGCATCGACTTTCTTCTCTCCAGCAGGAAAAGTAAAAAACGTCCAAACAACAGATTCAAGTCTCTGATTTGGTGGTGCCTCATTCAAGACTTCTTCATCAGAAGAAAGATGAACTTGCTGCTGCCCAGCTGCCATTGCTCCTGTAAAGTTTCTAAACAACACCAACAAGAACCCAAAGAAGTTCTGGTAGGAGAAGAGATATTTCTCATAAGCTGCTCCAACAAGAATGATTAAAATGAGTGTGGTCCTTCAACTGTTACAGTGGGAAATATTATGTACCAATCAAATCTTTTTTTTTAAGGTCACATGGAAGTCGAGCACCCAGCGCGCACGGAGAACGCACCCGACGTGACTCCGTGAAAATATATTTAACAGTAATATAAGTTTATTACAAGTAGAAATATAATATTTTTATGAGTAGTGTAGTTAATCTCTTGCCCTGATATGTACATTAAAGTTACATATATGTAGTTTTACAATATAAAAACTTTTATGGGAGTCGCGCACTCAGCGCGCCCCAGCACGTATGTGACGTCATGCAGGTCCCGCCACAGCACAGACGTTGTGTACCGTAATACGTACCAGACGCAAATATGCGGGAGCAGGAGTCGCGCACCTATTGCATACCAATGGCGCACATCATGTGATGTTATATGTATATGACGTAAGACGAAGCCACGCACCCGTCACACACCGTACGTGGATCGTTCACGACTTTTCCAATATGGTGGCTGGAACACGCTCACCCGCTGTGTTAGGTTTGCGTTGGGTGTGCAACTCCAATTTTTTGGGGAAAAAATTTTAATAAATTAAAAGACAAAGGAAATTACAAATAAACTCAAATAAAACAATAAAACAAAATATTTATAGAATATCACAGTTTAAAAAAAAATGTTTTAACAAAAATTGCAATTTTCAGAAAAGTATGTAATATTGTTTAATAAATATTATAATTACAAATGTACTAAATAACAATTAAAAACTCAAGAAATTCAATAAAAAAACATAGGTATATAAGGACCATTATACTTAAAAAGTAGCATTTAGAAAACCTTTGAAATTCACTGAAAAAACCATAGGTTTGAGGCACAATATAGTTAGAAATTAGCATTTAAATAAACATTGAAATTCACTGAAAAAAACCATAGGTTTCATGCCTGTTATAGTTAGAATTTAGCATTTAAAAAACCCTAGAAATTCACTGAAAAAAACATAGGTTTCAGAGACTTTATAGTTAGCTGGACATTTCACTCGTAAAAAACCATAGAAATTCCCCCATTATACCTAGTTGAACTAATTATAACTCGTGCCCCCGCCATGCACTGCTAATGACGTCACATATTACATCATTCATGACATGGTCAGTGACATCACTGATGACATCTCAAATGACAATACTGCCGATCTCGTGCTGACACCTGATTGACTGCCAACACTTCAAACCAAGAAGTACTGGCAGCCATCTTGTAACTCGGTTGAATCGAGTCACAGGAAGAAAACACTTAAGAAAAAGAAAAAGGGCTGGATAGAAACACCCTGATTACCTAGGCCTCTTGTGGGGCCCCCCTAGAGCACAAAACCTTTTTTTTTCAGCAGTAGTCGCGCTGGAACTGCTAAACCTGGCAACAATAAAAAACAAAGCACAGTCTCCAAAGATTCGCAAATTATAGGCCCCAGTGAGGTATTTATAGAAATGCGGGGCAAACATTTGTAGTTATGCAGAGAAACTAAATATGAAAACTGACACTGGCTGCTCTCAGTAAGAATTATCATTGTAAAGTGACAAGGAGAAGAAGAATACCAGTCAGCAAAGTGAATCACATGGCAGGCTTCCTTGCTGTAATCTTTCTAAAGCGGGGTAGGGCTGGTTCCTGGCATTCAGACATGGACATGGAGGGCATTACTTAATGCACCACAGAGCAGTTGCACTGCTAAAAACTCTCATTAGAACAGATGTGTGAGGATGCAGCGGCAGGGATTAAACAATGAGTTGGTACTGGGCAAAGGGCGACGACCCAGCACCAATCAACCCCCCGGGTACAGGTCGGAGGTTGGCACTGGGGGCTGAGTGGCCCCAAACCGTGCCATAGAAAAGTTATTCACGCGGGACCACTGAGTCCCCATGGGCGAGCTCCTTGTTGTTAACTGCACTCACAGGTCCTCCCATTGTCCTCTCCTCCCATGGGCACCCCTGCTCTTCTCCTCGTCTGGCCACACGTGGGTCTCCCTGCGCTGCCTCTTGTCCAGCTTCCATTCCCTCGGAGCTCCATGCCCTGGCCTGCACTGATGCCCTCCCTGCCAACCCTTCATGCTCAAAGTACAGGGGTCCAGCCCAGCTGGGACTATTCCAGGAGGTCTGGCGTTACTGCACACTGATTGGCTGCCTTCACATGAAGCTCCGTTGAACCCTTCGTTCCTTGATGCGCACCCACTGGCAACCTAAATGCCCTACCGGCGGGAAAGCAGGTACTCTGTCTAGAATAATGAGGAAATTATACACTACAATAACGGGGTGTCATTACCGGGTATGCCCCCTACCCCTCCTGTTACCTCGAGTAAGTCCCACACAGGTGGATTTGTAAGAGGTCTTTGGAGAAAATGTACTGTTTCTTCACCACTCTGAAAACGCAGCTTCTGGTGCAATAATGGTTGGGCAATAAAGTCCACTTGACTCCTGAGGGACCTTGGGGGCCAAAAAGCACTCCTGGTACCTCCTGCAAGTCCTACACAGCGGGATTCCTGAGTTCTGGTCGGAGGCTCCACCCCCTCTTTCCACCACTCTACAAATGCAACTATTCACTGAAAAAACTAAAGGTTACAGGTACTTTATAGTTAGGAATTAGCATTTAAATAACCTTAGAAATTCACTGAAAAAACAAAGGTTTCAAGAACATTATAGTTAGGAAATGAAATAATAAAAAAAAACTTAAACATTTACAAAATAAAATAAAAAGGTTAGAGAGACGTTATTGTTATGCTCATGTTTTACTCCTACAAAACCAGTGAAATTCATCTGTTAGCGCCAAATTCATTGAATTGATTGCGGTCTTATACTCCAACCCACCGTGAGGCTCCAGGTTAATGGAATTCTGTCTCCTCCATTCCCCGTGGAACGAGGCAGGGGTGTCCACCATCTCCCCTTCTTTTTGACATGGCCATGGAACTCCTACCGGCCCCCGTAAGGCAGCATCACATGTACCAGGGTCTGGACTTCACCCCACAGGTGATACATGTCTCTTTATATGCAGATGATGTTACATTATATGTAAATATGAGAACTTGGATCCTCTGATCAAAGAATTCATCAGGTTTGGGGGTCTATTGGGCATGCTCATCAACTGGGCGAAGTTGATTATCTTACTGCTAACAGAGGTCACAGAGCAGTTCCAATCGGGATCCCTGCCCTGTTGGGTAGAGGGCCCAGTGAAATATCTAGGAATTTGGAAAAGCCGTAATGTTGAAGAATTGTGGCGCTCCAACTATGGACGACTGATTGAATGGCTGGAAAGCCGACTGAAAAGGTGGATGGGATTGCCTTTGCCCATGGTGGGCGGGCGGGCTGGCTGGCTAAAGTCAAAATGGCCATTCTGCCCAAATAAGTCTCTATCGAGCTAGTGAGCTACCTCTAACTCATTCCCCCACAATTTCCTGCCTTTGACCTCACATATTATTTACATTACTCATGACATGGTCAGTGACATCACTGATGACATCTTAAATGACATCACTGATATCATCCACACAAGCTCTGATGCACCCACTCACACCCCATATAACCTTTCATACACCAACTTCAAATTCCACCCTACCATTCTCAAACCCATTCACATACCAGTACCAGTACTTACACAGCCATTCACTGACTCATAGATCAACACACACATTCACTCACCCATACAACCACTCATATATCCATACAGCCACTCACTCACCTCATCAGTCACCCATAGAGCTACTCACATACTACTCTCTGACCCATACAGTCAATCATATGGACACTTACTCACCCATACAGTTATACACACACACCCTTACTTACTCACACAGATACTAGCATGTATTCACTCAACTATACAGTCACTGATATAAACACTCGCTCATCCATACAGTCACTCATATACCCCATCATTCATCTATGTTGCCTTTCACATACCCAGCTACTCACCCATATACCACTGCACTGACACATCCACTCACTCAACCACACAGCCATACACACACACACTCACCCATACAGCCTCTCACACACATACTCATTAACCCATGCAGCCACTGACTTACCCACTCACTCATCCATGCAGGCAGTCACATACCCCCTCAATCACCAACACAGACACTCAGACACCCATACAGGTACTTAAACAACCAATCAACACCCATGCAGCCACTCACAAACCCACTCACACACGCATGCAGCCAATTATACATGAACTGACAGACTAATGCAGACATTCACACAACCAGTTACTCAGTCATACATTTACTGAGACATCTAATCACTGACTTATAAAGTCAGTCACGCACCCACTAAATGATCCAACCATGTACTCATACATGAATGATGTTATTTGAGATGTCATGAGTGATGTCACTGACCATGTCATGAGTGATGTAATATGTGAGTGTATAAGTAGTTCATTGCGGGGGCACAATTTATAGCAAGCTCACTAACTATCGCAGCAGAATTTCACTGGTTTTGTAAGGGTGAATCCTGAGCCTAGCTATAACGTCCCTGTAACCTTGTTTTTTTCAGTGAATCTACCTATCTGTCTGTCTGTCTATCTATCTATCTATCTATCTATCTATCTATCTATCTATCTATCTATCTATCTATCTATCTATCTATCTATCTATCTATCTATCTATCTATCTATATATATAGATATAAATATATATTTACAAATGCAAAAGCGACGAAAGGGACCCCAGCCTAGCGGGGCGGGGTTTGCAGGCAACCTCACCGCTAAAATATACAAAAAGAAAGTCACGCAATGTAGACAGCGTGAAAGCAAGCCCTCGAGCCAAACGTCAAATGAACGATTTTATTCCTCAGACAGACAAAGCATAACAGATTTCGACCCCATGCGGGTCTTAGTCATATGCAAATATGAGGGTTAGCTACACCTGGGTTACATATGTAAAGGTTATCAACACAAAGGAAGGACTACGAAATACAAGTCACTTTTCAACAGCGCAGGACTTGGATTTTTCAGCACATCAGACCTGGTAGCAGTTTTTATGTTCGGTACCCTTCAAAATATCATGCTAATGCGCTCTATCTCGACAATGTTCAGGTTTGGGAATTCTGGTCTGTAATCACTGTTAGTTACTTGGACTCCAATGTCCATAATGCTTTGTAGCTGAATTCAAAATCACAGTGACATCCTTTACTCTGAGCCATTTAATTATGCCTTGGTAAGTATAAATGAAACAAAAATGCCCCCTTCTTGCCTCAGAGGGATCTAATTCCATGTAGTGCTGGGTGGCAATATATCTCAATTTGCTTCCTCATGTCTTTGTTGTTCACGATCTCCATGCAACTGCCTGTCATTGTTTCAGTTTGGAAGTACAAGCGTTCAATAACCCTCGCAGACCCCAGGCTATCTCTAAAATGTTTGAGAAATTTCCAGCCAGCAGGCCTCCTCAGAAATACATGGCAGAGCCTCCTGTGTTTTCAAAGAGGCTCCATCTCAGAAAAATCTTTCTTTTCACATAAAGAGTAGCTGGTCGGCATCCCATGCTCAATATTTCCAAATGCAAATGCGACAAAAGGGAGCCCAGCCTAGCTTGTAGGCAACATCACTGCCAAAGTATACCATAAGAAAGTCACGCAATGTAGACAACATGAAAGCAAGCCTTCCAGCCAAACATCAAGTGAAAGACTGGAGGGCTTGCTTTTGTTCTGTCTACATTGCTTGACTTTCTTATGGTATCTCCTCCATTTGAGTGGCAGAGCATCACCTCACGAAGAAAAGCCCTAGGCCAGAGCTGAAAAATAAGATGGTAATAAAGTTTATTTATGAACATTTTGTTTTTCAGCAACTGACCAGTCCCAAACTGAGTGGCTGATTATGATGGCGGTCGTAGGCACATCCGCGGTGCTGGCAGAAAATGTCCTATTCCGCACTCCCTCGGTGGTCCTCGCGTCCACCGTATTACGATGGGCAAACATAACCCATTTTCCGTCCGCTGCGGTACGTGATCTGCCAGAAATTTCCTACTGCAACAGTGGCAGAGGGAGCCAATAGAGAAACACTGCTGTGTGGTATGATGTTCCGACCCCCGGACAAATCACAATGCCTCAAACCGCCAATCACACTGCTACGGAGAATCCAGCCACCTGGAGATGGCTGGAGCACTTCTGCGGAAAGCGAAACTACAATCCCGGTCACCACCACGCGATCCTGACCGCTATAGATCCAGCTCTTCAAGCACTTCCGTTGCTGTACCCCATCCACTACCAGACGTCGCTGCGGTCAACACCGCAGGTACGTAAAAACACAACTTTGCATACAACCACAACACACAACTGTGCTGAAATACTGCTCCTGTCCTCATCAGACACTCTGGTGGGGACAGGAATGTATCCCCCAGTATACTCACACATGTCCTGCCTGCTAGAAATCCACACGTCTGCATATGGGACACCCATCAACCCCAAAATCCCTGCAATGGCCCAGCAGCAGTGAAGATGAGAGAAAACATGCAAACAATGAATTAGGCAGGGCCCGTGCCAGGCATGGGCTGTCTGGCCAGATTCACAAGGCTCCACCTTCACCGTACCCACAGTACATTTCTCACACCCATTTGGGCACATGCTGTGTGCCCCTCCTGTGCCCCCCTGCACAATTTATCAGCCAGGTGTGGCTAGACCTCGCACCTCACACATCAATGGACAAGGTAGATTGACTGGGAAGATGGGGGTGAAGATGAACACTCTGCACAGATGGACAGGGGTTGGACAATACTCCTCCTCACACCTACCTTCCACTCAGGTGAATAAAACTGAGTATAATTAAGAACTAAAGACTCACACTGCTTATGAACAACCACTGAACTGTTCACACAGCTTGTCAAGTCCCTCAGAAAGATCCCACACTGACACTCTGCCACATACACATACCATTGGTCAGCAGCAATGGAGGACAATAAATGTGCTAGCCCAAAGTGAAGTGGACAGTGCTGGAAATCCATGGAGCAAGCCACATAGCATGTTAATATGAGTTAAATTAAACCACTGTGACCTCTGAGTTTGTGTATTGTGATACATTCTCCTATGCTTGGCCTGTCACTTGTTAGGTTTGTGCATGTGCAGGCTTGTAGTACACTATGGCACCATATTCACTTGATGACTGGTATGGTGTGTATGTGTGTGTTAGCTGATTAGTCCCCTTTATCTCCGTTATTGTTCATGATTTCTTTTTGAATAGGCAATTCTTGGTTGTGTTGGGGTATGGTGGCTGTGCATTGGTCCTGAGTGACAATGTTGTGTATTCCTGTTCTGTCTAGGGTCACATTGCCTTTCCACTGTTTGGCTGCACATGGCTGTTTTTTTGGACTTCTGTGGATGTTGTTTGTGAGATTTGTGTTTTGATATTATTTTTGGATCAGCATTGGTTCAGGAATCCCTGAGTGTGAGTCTGACATAGTAGTACACTTGCATTGGATAATCTCATAGAAATGTATACATGTATGATGATGGACACAGTACCTAGCCATCTCATACACATGCAGAGTGCCAGCACAGAAACCAATGTGGAAAAGGCCCTCATCTGTTATGTAGTATGTGAGTGAGCAATACACACAATACATTTGAAATGGTATGTAAGGGCAGACTCACTGTGTCCAACACTACACACCCCTCAATGTCCTTGGCCAGTGAATGGCTTCTTGTGTCATGGAGGTCACATTTAGGGCCATAAAATGACATTCTCACGCTCTTCTCCCAAGGTGTAGGCCTGTCTTGTGCAATCCTCAGGCCCAAGATAGCTCATTGAGAAATAGGGTGGCGGACAACATGTATGATTCACCCAGTCCATTTACTGATAGTTCCTTGCAACATTGGGCAGTTTATGTGCAGACCAGGGGCACTCACAATGAGGTTAAATCTGGGCCATCAGAAAATGCACATGCATGTACAATATGAGAGGGCAAACAGTGCCTGCACATGCGATACAGATCACATAATGAAAACAATGGAAGAATGATATCTACAAATTACATTTCTCTGATGTGTCCTAGGCAAATTACCATCAAGAGTGTTACACACAGGCATGTTACTCTTGTGCATAATGCACACATACCCATAGGGGCAATATGAAAACTGAACACACATTCTTCAGTTCCCTCTGGACGAAATACATTGGTAATGTCACAACTGAACATGTGAAACCCTCATGGACTATGATATCATATGCAATGTTTTTTCATTCTTCGACTGTTCAAACAAACGGTGTTACTGTATGGCTGCAAACACACTGCATGTCCCTCCCATCCTTCAATGCTGTCATGGAGCTGTAGAAAGAAGGCTACACATCCCTGTGACATGAAGTCAGCATGTTAGGCACTGTATCACACATTTACATTACCCAGTCTCAGACCAACGTTTGTATTTTTCTTCCTGAAGAAGGGCTGTAGAAAGGTTCATGATGCCATCCTCCTCAATTACTCAAGTGCAATTCTTAATGGGCCATGTATGGAGCATGGTATATGGAAAATAAGGATGCATGCACATTAACTTGCAATCACAGGCACATAGTACTGCCGAGCAATATCATGTGAGCTCTCTGAGCACTTTCAAACGTTCACTCTGTAACACTTACCCGTACATCTGGCGCACCATATAGCCTCCCATACTGTGAAAGCACCTCATGCACCAGGACCTCCAGCTCCTCTGTGGTGAAGGGACGGGCCCTGATGTTCTCAGTTCTCGTCATCACTGGGTCCAGGAGACAGGAACAGCAGCAGTTGGTGGTGGAGAATGTCAGGCAGCAGTGTCTGGATGGAACTGAAATGTGTGGCTCTCTCACAGACATATATAGCCCTCTGGGGTTGTTTCAGTGGTACTCAGCTGCTGCAATTGGTATTCCTGGTCTGCATGTTTCAAATCTAACCAATGACCGGGACCGCGGTGGTGGTGCACGCCTACCACGGGTTTCAAAATTGAATGGCACAACCACGATCGCAGTTCCGATTGGCTGCAATGGCATGGGTATTTGGGGTGTCACACCATGGGGGCCAGGCGGTTCTTAGTGCAATCATGCATCTTTCAATTGTACCCAATGACTGGGCCCGCCATAGCAGAGCAAGCCTATCGCAGGTTTCAAATGCGTTTTTCACGACTGCAATCGCTGTTCCCATTGGCTGTGAGGCATCGGCACTGACTATGTCACACCGCGGGACCCAGGAGTTCACTACCGCAATCGTGCATCTTTCAAATGTACCCAATGACCGGGGCCGCGGTAGCGGAGCACGCCTACTTCAAGTTTCAAATTTGTAATTTGCAACCGCGATCGCAGTTCCCATTGGCTGTGAGGCATGAGCATTGGCGGTGTCACACCACGGGGCCCAGGCGGTCGCTACCGCAATTGTGCATCTATCAATTGTACTCAATGACTGGGCCCGCCGTAACAGAGCACGTCTACCGCGGGTTTTTAATGTGTAATTCATGACCACGCTCGCGGTTCTCATTGGCTGTGAGGCATGGGCATTGGTGGTGTCACACTGCAGGGCCCAGGCGGTTGCTACCGTGAATTGCCATTTTTCAATTGTGTCTAACAACCGTGATTGTGGTGGCGGAGCACGCATACGGCACCTATGGACACATGCTGTAGCAGAAATTGCAATGGCCACTTCTCATCATGGAACACTAGACACTTACAACGAATTATGTGACCTCATAGCTAAATGCTTTGCTAGTGTGACAGACTAGAGAATTCCCTGCCTTTCCCGATCCATCAGGAAACCAACAACCTTGCGTTCCGTAGACAACTGAAGACATAGCTTTTTCCTTAAAAACTCCATCTGCTCCCTAACGCACGTCCGCAGCGCTGGGATACTTTCGGGTAGCCATGCTCTATACAAGAGCATATTCAATTTTATTCTATTCTAAGTAAGAAATCAACATACTGTGAGGTGTTTTCCAATTAGTCTACCTGGTGGGGACGTTGTGGAGTTGGGAAGAAAATACAGTATCGAAAGGTTTGGAAAGTTGTATTTGCATTTAAGAACAGGTATTCTTCCCACTCAAGTTGGCCTTGGTCCTTCCACTCAGTCAATTTATCGTAATAGATCTTGTTAGTCTTCAACACCTCTTTCTTATTAGACACATTATTTAGAGATGTGTCATTCAGTTGTCTGTGGCCTTCCCTTAAATGCATTTCAATAGGAAGTACAACTACATTGCCTGATTGCTTTATCACAATGTCATGTATTTTTTTTTAGTTCTTTGATTTCTTGACAGTGACGGCTTGCAGATTGCACCTGTTGGTAGTTGTTTTGTATCTTAGTTTCCTCAGTTCAGCCCTCCTTGCTCAAATATCTCAAAGGCATCGCCAAATACTGATTTGGGTTTGAAATCACTGGGATAACTCATGTCATACTCAAAATTCAAATTGATTCATTTATGCACAGGGTCTCCTAAGATGTCATCTCCTTCTTCTAAAGAGCTCAAAGTGTGTAGAAAATCAATGTCACTAATGTGCAGATTGGAAGGCTTAGGTGTAGTAACATTATGTTTTTATTTGTTATGTTGTACCTCAAACCATCTTTTCAGTTTGGGTTTCCTAGTGAAATTGGACAGGTCAATGCGACTTTATGTGCAGTCAAGATTCGTTGTAGGACAGAAGCTCAATCATAATGATAAGTTTTCTATCTGTGAGTTACTTAGAGTGTATTGAGATTGATTTACCATACTTCTCTTTAACTCTTTTATTTTGTTGCTGCCTCTTGCTCTCATTTTTATCGAGCCGCTGGTGCTTGCTGTTGTTTCCGTACCTCTTCTGTTTAGTCCTCTTCCTCCTTAACCTCATCTTTTTGAAGCTCCTCTTGTTGGTTGTACTTCCAAAATTACTAATGTGTAGAGTTGAAATTCTTTAAAAAATTGCTGTTTACTCCACCCATGTCTCAGGTTACTGAGGCATCACTTTGGTTGGAGTTGCTTCCTTCTTTCGTTTTGTTATGAACTATCTTATTGATGGGCTGTGTATAGTTGCCTGCAACTGCTCCACTTTTGTTAATCATGCTTTGAACATTTTGACTGATCTGCCCTTGTTGCTTTAGGTGTATTCTGCCATCTTTCTTACCAAAGGAGAGTATCTGGCCTGTTGATAATCCCTGCAATATCTATAGAATTTCCTTTGTTTTTATGCTTTGATTTCTTTTTCTTCTTCTTCTGCTTTGTCAGGTATTGTGTTTATCAAATTCCTGATTTGTGCACATGCTGGTCCGAAGTGCTGTTGTTCTCTCAATTTCTTCCAGCAGTTTATCCCTTTCTCTCCATGTATACTTACTAGAATCTTTAACATCACATTTGAAGATTGATGAGT
Organism: Lissotriton vulgaris; assembly: GCF_964263255.1. Lineage (NCBI taxonomy): Eukaryota > Metazoa > Chordata > Amphibia > Caudata > Salamandridae > Lissotriton > Lissotriton vulgaris. The sequence goes on from NC_141687.1 coordinate 730,930,277, forward strand.
GTTCACAGCCAAACCTCTAACATCTCGGAATCAGGGTCTTGGTAGGTGGGTATGATAAAAATCCTTAATCCCCTTGGGATTCTTTCACCTTCTATGCATTCTATGTATTTTTATGGCATATCAGCCTCCAACCATTTAGTCAAGTCAAGCTGTAAAATTCTGACTTTCTGTCTGGAACTGAATGGCCAATCCTTTGCTGCCCTTGGATGATAGTGAAGCAAAAATGACATGCCAACTTTGTCTATGTATGCCTGTATCAATCAAATCCTTCCAAATAGGAGGGCGTAAGGCATTGTTGCGCAGCCAGCAATTTACACGGAAATCTCAAAACTGTTCCTTTTGCATCAATTGCCCAAAAAGGTTTGCTATCACACCGGAGTCAGTAGTTATTCTTTTTTAAAGTGCTATAGTTAACGGGTTTCGGCCGTCATGTAACCTTTGTCCCAATGAAGGGCACCATTTTGGAAACGTATTTAAAGAGCATATGTGGAAAGTCATACTAAACATAAAAGCCAAACTTCTGAAAGTACTTCATGCTGTACAATCAACCTTCAAATTTACTACTAAGTATATATAATCGGTGTGGATTGCACTAGGTCATCCTAGGCTTAAATACTTTGCTGCAAAAAATTACAAAAGGCTTTACTACTTTTCTAGCTTGGTATGCATGGCGCTGTGGTAATCCTATGATAAAAATCTGCTGCAAAAACAAAACATTTGGCGAGAACAGATTTATGCTGTCAGTGGTGTTGTAGAGTTCTTATGTAAAGGTCTGCTTTCCATTGAGAAGTTCTGAATTACCCAGGGCTCTCTACTTTCTTTTTTGCATAATTTACACAACCCTTTAAGCTTAAAAGAGGAATGTTTTTGACTTGTAAATAAATATATAATATAAATTAGTTCTATATATATCTCCAATATCACAATCCTCTTGATCTTGAAGGAAAACTCAGACACTTCTGGGTGTGTGAACATTTGTTTATTGATTGTGAAGCCTTCCCGACTCATGAACAAGGCCATGGCTGAAACGCGTCAGGAAGGCTTCACTATTGGAAACCCAGCTCAGACCGCCACAACTAAAAGCCCCAGAACTCTGGAACTCATGTATTCACACACACACACATGTATATATTTGTGTGTATATGTTATATATCTATATCATATATATATAAATATTTATACACACATACACACATACATACATATATATTCACTTGAAAAACCAAAGGTTACAAGGATGTTAGAGTTAGGAAATAGAATTTTTAAAAAACCTGAGACATTCACTGAAAGAACCAAAGGTTATAGGGACGTTATAGTTAGGCTCAGATTTCCCTCATACAAATGCATAGAAATTCAGCATTTATACTTACCTGAGTTAACTATAACGTATGCCCCCACAATGCACTGCTTATGACCTCACATATTACATCACTCATGACATGGTCAGTGACATCACTGATAACATCACTGATGCCATTTCAAACTATAACATCCCTATAATCTTTGTGTTCAGTGAATTTCTAAGGTCTTTTATAATCTATTTTCCAACTATAGCCCCCCTGTAAACTTTAATTTTTTAAGTGAATTTCTATGGTTTTGTAACTAGTTGTTGCATTTGCAGAGTGGTGGAGGAAGGGGCGGGGGCCTTCGAACAGCTCTCAGCAATCCAGCTGTGTGGGACTTACTGAAGTTAAGAGGAGGGGTTCTAGGTCTTCAAAGACCCTCAGCATTCAAGTGGTCTTCATTCCCCAACCAGTAGTGCACCAGGAGGCATGTTTGCAGAGTGATAGAGAAAGAGGGTGGGACCTCCGACCGGCTCACAGCAATCCCACTGTATGGAACTTACTGGAGGGAACAGGAGGGATTCTTGGCTCCCAATGAGCCTCAGCATTCAAGGGGATTTCATTCCCCAACCAGTAGTGCGCCAGGAGGAGTGTTTGCAGAGTGGTGGAATAAGGGGGCATGGCCGTCGAAGACTTCTCAGCAATCCTGCTGTGTTGGACTTACTAGAGGTAACTGTTGGAAATGGCCCTCTTTGCAGGGTTATCCCCAAACTTTTTGCTTCTTCCTCGTTTATTTTTCCTGACCTGTGGTTGTTGGCTATAGGACTCTGGGCACTTTACCACTGCTGATCAGTACATAGTACATGCTCTACCTTTCACATGCACTGCACCCTGCCCAGGGTGTACCTTGGGCCTTCCATAGGGGTGTCCAATGTTTACAGAAAGGGAAGGGTTAGGCCAGGCCAGTGGGGACACTGGTCAGGTCTGAATGGCAGTTAGCAACTGCACACAGGCACTGAGGTGGCAGGCCTTAGACACCATTTTAGGGCTACTCATGTGGGTGGCACAATCAGTGCTGCAGGCCCACTAGTAGCATTTGAATCACCAGCCCTGGCACACTCAGTGCACTTTACTAGGGACCTAGTGGTAAAACAAATATGCCAATCATGAATAACCAATCATAATAACAATGTATACAGAGAGCATATGCACTTTAGCACTGACCAGCAGTGGTTAAGTGCCCAGAGTCCTATAGCCAACAACTGCAGGTCAGGAAAAATAAAGGAGGAAGAAGCAAAAAGTTTGGGGATAACCCTGCAAAGAGGGCCATTTCCAACAGTAACAGTTACTTATATATATTGCCACGGTATACTGTTGTAAGTTCATGGTGTACCGTGGTACATTCAAATGATAAGGCAGTGTGTGATTGGCTAATGGCTGTGTTTATCAAATGTAAAAAGCAGCCAGGTTTTTTTCAGTACATTTTGTCTGTATTCTGGGTTTCGCTGCATTCTAGGTTAAGGCCTTAGATCTAGGAAAGTACTAGGTTTTATTGCTGTTCCCTACCGATCCCCACTTTGTTGAAGTGTTAATTGGTAGAGAAATGTCTTTATTATTTTCTTTATATAACACACCGCTCTACACGTCTACACTGTACACTATTACACTCTACACCACTTCATTTTATAACACTCCAGTGTAGAAAATACACTGTACACCCTTCTACTCTGTGCTACTTCACTGTACGCTATTGCTGTGTGCAACTTCACTCTACAACATTACACTCTAAGCTATTCCACTCTATGCCACTCCCCTTTATGCCTCTTCAATGTGCACCACTGCACTGTGCACTATTCCTCTGAATGCAACTGCACTTTACGCCACTCCACTGTAAGTCAATCCATTATGTACACCACTCCACTCCACGACAATCCACTGTATGATATTACACTGTACATCAATCCATTCTACATTACTACACTCTACGCCACTCTACTCTATGCCAGTCCACTCTACCGTACTACACTCTACTCTTTTGAACTGTATTACACTACGGGCAGATGTACGACTGATTTCTGCATGCGCAAATGGGTTTTAGACCCATTTGCGCATTAACAAATCCTGTTGGCCATTTACTAACCCTATTTTGTGAGTCGCAAATAATTTGCAACAATAGTGTTTAGCGACACGCTATTAGGAAGGGACGTTCCCTTCCTACTAGCGACCCCAACAGCCATGTAAGAATGTTTTGCAACCGCAATTGCGGTTGTAAAACACTCGCAGTTTACCATTCTTCTAAGAAGCGTGGTAAAGCATTCACAGACGGGAAGGGGTCCCCAGCAGACCCCTTCCCCTATGGGAATGCATGCGCAAAAAACAATTTAAGGGTAGGCAGTGGAGCTTGTAAGCTGATGAGCTTCTGGAGATGCACCTGTGCAACTGTGAGAGGTACTGAGACCTGAAAGGATTGTGGCAGCCTGCTCAGCAACCCCAAATTGTATTTGTTTTTATCTGTACTGATGATGGATGATATCCAGAAACACATGTCTACAGATTTACAGCACTAACCTGCACCAACTTTGGTGTAATACTCCTGCAAAATTTGAAATAAGCATGTACCATGAACTGCATTGACCAGAATGCAATTGGGCGAACTGCGCTGGAAGGTGAAGCAGTGAGTGTGTTCCCACCCTTTCCTGTATGAAAAGGCTCCATTGAGCCACTGAGCTGACGAGCCTGTGGAGATGCACCTGTGCGCCTGTGAGAGGTACTGAGACCTGAAAGGATTGTGGCAGCCTGCTCAGCAACCCCAAATTAATTTCTTTTTCATCTGTACTGAGGATGGATGATATCCAGAAACACGTGTCTACAGATTTACAGCAATAACCTGCACCAACTTTGGTGCAATACTCCTACAAAATTTGAAGTAAGTATGTGACATGAACTGCATTGACCAGAATGCTATGGGGCGAACTGTACTGGGAGGTGAAGCAGTGTTCTCCCACCCCTTCCTGTTTGAAAAGTCTCCCTTGAGCCATTGAGCCGACGAGCCTGTGGAGATGCACCTGTGCCCTTGTGAGAGGCACTGAGACCTGAAAGGATTGTGACAACCCTAAATTCAATTCTTTTTTATCTGTACTGATGATGGATAATATCCAGAAACACGTGTCTACAGATTTGCAGCACCAAGCTGCACCAAATTTGGTGGAATACCTCTGCGAAATTCGAAGTAAGCATGTACCATGAACTGCATTGACCCGAATGCTATGGGGCAAACTGTGCTGGGAGGTGAAGCAGAGTGCTCCCACCCCTTCCTGTGTGAAAAGGCTCTCTTGAGCCACTGAGCTGACGAACTTGTGGAGATGCACCTATGCGCCTGTGAGAGGTACCGAGACCTGAAAGGATTGTGACAGCCTGCTCAACAACCCCAAATTAAATTTGTTTTTATCTGTACTGATGATGGATGATATTCTGAAACATGTGTCTACAGATATACAGCACTAACCTGCACCAACTTTCGTGGAATAATCCTGAGAAATTTGAAGTAAGCATGTACCATCAACTGCATTGACCAGAGTACTATGGGGCGAACTGTGCTGGGAGGTGAAGCAGTGTGCTCCCACCTCTTCTTCTTGGAAAAGGCTCCCTTGAGCTATTGAGTTGACGAGCTTGTGGAGATGCACCTGTGCGTCTGTGGGAGGTACTAAGACCTGAAAGGATTGTGGCAGCTTGCTCAGCAACCCCAAATTAAATTTGTTTTTATCTGCACTGATGATGGATGATATCCAGAAACACGTGTCTACAGATTTACAGCACTAACCTGCACCACCTTTGGTGGAATACTCCAGCGAAATCTGAAGTAAGCATGTACCATGAACTGCATTGACCAGAATTCTATGGAACGTACTGTGTTGGAAGGTAAAGCAGTGTGCTCACACCCCTTCCTCTTTGAAAAGGCTCCCTTGAGCCATTGAGCCGACGAGCTTGTAGAGATGCACCTGTGCGCCTGTGAGAGGTACTAACACCTGAAAGGATTGTGGCAGCCTGCTCAGCAACCCCACATTAAATTAATTTTTTATCTGTACTGATGATGGATTATATCCAGCAATAGGTGTCTACAGATGTGCAGCATTAACCTGCACCAACTTTGGTGGAATACTCCTGCCAAATTTGAAGTAAGCATGTACCATGAACTGCCTTGACCAGAATGTTATGGGGCGAACTTTGCTGTGAGGTGAGACAGTGTGCTCCCACCCCTTCCTCTTTGAAAAGGCTCCCTTGAAACATTGAGGTGACGAGCTTGCGTTGATGCACCTGTGCGCCTGTGAGAGGTACTGAGACCTGAAAGAATTGTGGCAGCCTGCTCAGCAACCCCACATTAAATTAATTTTTTATCTGTCCTGATGATGGATGATATCCAGAAATAGGTGTCTACAGATGTACAGCATTAATCTGCACCAACTTTGGTGGAATACTCCTGCCAAATTTGAAGTAAGCATGTACCATGAACTGCCTTGACCAGAATGTTATGGGGCGAACTTTGCTGTGAGGTGAGACAGTGTGCTCCCACCCCTTCCTCTTTGAAAAGGCTCCCTTGAAACATTGAGCTAACGAGCTTGCAGTGGTGCACCTGTGCGCCTGTGAGAGGTACTGAGACCTGAAAGGAGTATGGCAGCCTCCTCAGCAACCCCAAATCAAATTTGTTTTTATCTGTACTGATGACGGATGATATCCAGAAAAAAGTGTCTACAGATTTACAGCACTAACCTGCACCAACTTTGGTGGGATACTCCTGCAAAATTTGAAGTAAGCATGTGACATGAAGAACTGCATTGACCAGAATGCTGTGGGGCGAACTGTACTGGGAGGTGAAGAAGTGTGCTCCCGACCCTTCCTGTTTGAAAAGTCTCCCTTGAACCATTGAGCTGACAAGCTTGTGGAGATGCACCTGTGCGCTTGTGAGAGGTTCTGAGACCTGAAAGGATTGTGGCAACCCGAAATTATTATTTTTTTATCTGTACTGAAGATGGATAATATCCAGAAACACGTGTCTACAGATTTACAGCACCAACCTACACTATGGGGCCGATTATGATCGCGGACGGACTTGCGTCCGTCCGCGATCATTGAGGAGGAGGGGACGTCCGCATGGGCTGCGGAGTCCCCTCCTGTGCGATTAGGATGTGACCGCCACCCTGGCGGTCACATCCTCTATTTTTAACATTGCCGCGGGTGCAGCTTCAAGCTGCACCCGCGGCAATGTTAAAAATGCACGCATTGCATTTGCATGCAGAAAGAGGCAGGCACCGCGCGGTGCCTGCTGCTTTCTGCATGCAAATGCAGGGGGGTACCATAGGTACCCCCCATGTGCACCCCCCACCCCCCCTTCACCTAGGGGGCCCGCAACGGGCCCCCTAGGTGAAGATCCGTATGCTTTTCCACGGCGGAAAACCCGCCGCGGAAAAGCACTTTTAAAATCCCATCCTGATATGGCGGACGGTGTCTGAAAGACACCGTCACCATATCAGAGCTTTTCCGCCGCGGTTGTAAGACGACTGCGGCGGAAAAGCTGCGGACGGAAACCAGGACCCACCAGCCATCCTAATGTGGCGGCGGGTCCTTGGTCAGTCCGCTGCGGTTTTTCTGCATCCTCGGGGCCGGCGGTGGCTTACGCCGGCCCCGAGGATGCGGAAAAACCGCAATCCTAATGACCCCCCAAATTTGGTGGAATACCCCTGCGACATTTGAAGTAAGCATGTACCATGAACTGCATTGACCAGAATGCTATGGGGCGAATCGTGCTGGGAGGTGAAGCAGTGTGCTCCCACCCCTTCTTCTTTTAAAAGGCTCCCTTGAGCCATTGAGTTGACGAGCTTGTGGACATACACCTGTGCGCCTGTGAGAGGTACTGAGACTGAAAGGATTGTGGCAGCCTGATCAGCAACCCCAAATTAACCGCTTCTGTGCGGTGCAGATTCTTCCCCAGTGCTGGACATTCCAGAACAGGGTGCGTCGTGACGGAACCATTCCCTCATCAGCACAGCTCAACCTTGACTGATGACAGAATGGTTCCGTCACCAGCATCGAAGTTGTTAAATTAGTTTTTATCTGTACTGATGATGGATGACATCCAGAAACACGTGTCTACAGATTTACAGCACTAACCTGCACCACCTTTGGTGGAATACTCCAGCGAAATCTGAAGTAAGCATGTACCATGAACTGCATTGACCAGAATGCGATGGGGCGAACTGTGCTGGGAGGTGAAGCAGTGTGCTCCCACCCCTTCCTCTTTGAGCCATTGATCTGACGATCTTGTAGAGATGCAACAGTGCGCCTGTGAGAGGTACTAAGACCTGAAAGGATTGTGGCAGCCTGCTTAGCAATCCCAAATAAAATTGGTTTTTATCTGTACTGATGATGGATGATATCCAGAAAAACGTGTCTACAGATTTACAGCACTAACCTGCACCACCTTTGGTGGAATACTCCAGCGAAATCTGAAGTAAGCATGTACCATGAACTGCATTGACCAGAATGCGATGGGGCGAACTGTGCTGGGAGGTGAAGTAGTGTGCTCCCACCCCTTCCTGTTTGAAAAGGCTCCCTTGAGCCATTGAGCTGACGAGCTTTTGGAGATGCACCTGTGCTCCTTTAAGAGGAACTAAGACCTGAAAGGATTGTGGCAGCCTGCTTAGCAATCCCAAATAAAATTGGTTTTTATCTGTACTGATGATGGATGATATCCAGAAAAACGTGTCTACAGATTTACAGCACTAACCTGCACCACCTTTGGTGGAATACTCCAGCGAAATCTGAAGTAAGCATGTACCATGAACTGCATTGACCAGAATGCGATGGGGCGAACTGTGCTGGGAGGTGAAGTAGTGTGCTCCCACCCCTTCCTGTTTGAAAAGGCTCCCTTGAGCCATTGAGCTGACGAGCTTTTGGAGATGCACCTGTGCTCCTTTAAGAGGAACTGAGACCTGAAAGGATTGTGGCAGCCTGCTCAGCAACCCCAAAATAAATTAATTTTTATCTGTACTGATGATAGATGATATCCAGAAACAAGTGTCTACAGATTTACAGCACTAACCTGCACCGACTTTGGTGGAATACTCCTGCCAAATTTGAAGTAAGCATGTACTATGAACTGCCTTGACCAGAATGCTATGGGGCAAACTGTGGTGGGAGGTGAAGTATTGTGCTCTCACCCCTTCCTCTTTCAAAAGGCTCCCTTGAGCCATTGAGCTGATGAGCTTGTGGAGATGTACCTGTGCACCTCTGAGAGGTACTGAGACCTGAAAGGATTGTGGCAAACTGATCAGCAACCCCAAATTAAATTTGTTTGTATCTGTACTGATGATGGATGACATCCAGAAACACGTGTCCACAGTTTTACAGCACTAAACTGCACCAACTTTGGTGGAATACTCCTGCCATAATGAAAGTAAGCATTTACCATGAACTGCATTGAGCAGAATGCTATGGGGCGAACTGTGCTGGGAGGTGAAGCAGTGTGCTTCCACCTCTTCCTGTTTGAAAATGCTCCCTTGAGTCATTGAGCTGACGAGCTTGTAGAGATGCACCTGTGCACCTGTGACACGTACTGAGACCTGAAAGGAATTTGTCAGGCTGCTCAGCAATCCCAAATTAAGTTTGTTTTTATCTGTACTGATGTTGAATGAGATCCAGAAACACGTGCTTTCATTATTACAGCAACTAATCTGAACCAACTTTGGTGGAATACTCCTACTAAATATGAAGTCAGCATGTACCATAAACTGCATTGACCAGAATGCTATGGGGCGAACTGTGCTGGGTGGTGAAGCAGTTTGCTCCCATCCCTTCCTGTATTTTCTGAATAGCATTTATCTTGCTCTTCTGTAGCTGTTTGCTTTGTATTCTCTGGTCTCTCCTTAAAATGCTCCTCACATTTCCCTTAACCCCACCCACTTTGTAGTAAATATAGCCAAACATTTTTTAAAGTGATTTGCAGACAGTGATGGCACACCTTTCAATCATACCACCTATGAGCACCTCCCCTCTCCGGATTGCTGAGCCCAACATGTCTCCCAGTTCACACCTCCAATCACAATACTTTGTGTAACATATTCAAAACCTTCGATAAAAGAGCCATTCTCAAAATTCAAATTCCATTGAAACCTTCAAACCACTTTAGCAACGTGATGCCATTGAATTTCCTCAGTGAGATTAAATTGTCAGTACTTCCACTTTGGATCAAGATAGTAAATGTCTCACTGTTTCAAGGCTCTATCCCAGACAGTCTAAAATCTGGGCAGGTAACCCCTATTTTGAAAAATCCCACAGCCGATCATGCAGACCTAAACAACTTCTACCCAATCTCCAATATGCTGACTCTGGCGCAGTTCCTCGAGAAATGTGTCCATGTGCAAATAATGCAAACACATAGAGCAATACATACGGTTAGACGAATTCCAATCCCACTTCAGCACTAAATCTGTACTCACACAAATAGTTGATGATGCGCTAAAAATACTGGATCATACCAAATCTTACCTTCTTATCATCCTTGACCTCTTGTCATCTTTCTATACAGTCAAACACGACAGCCTCATAGTCGTACTGGAACATAGGATGGGACTATCAGGATCCGTCCTAAACTCGTTTGCCTCATTTCTCCACAACAGAACTCAAATAATGAAGGTTAATCCGTCCCTGGCCATTTCCACCCTGGTGAATTAAGGGTACCACAGGGGTCCAAGCTCTTGCCCACTCTCTTTAACCTGTTCATGGAGCCTTTAACTGAAATGCTGCTTCCCACATGGTATAGACTCCACAAGGTCACTGAGAATAATGCTAGACAAGAACCTGAACATGCAGGAGCACATTAGGACAGCCACCAAAGGAGCAACTTCCAAATGAACATCCCAAGAAAAACAAAACCCTTCCTCCCCCAGGTTGACTGTAAGTCAAATGTGCAAGCCTTAGTGATTTACAGGTTGGACTATGGAAGTGCAATCCTCTGCGGCCTACCAACATCTAAGCTGGCTCCACTGAGGGCCTCTCTTAATTCTGCTGCTCAGCTCATCACATGATCTAAAAAAATCAACCACATCACTCCTGATCTGAAATCTCTAAACTGCCTCCCATATGAGGCAATGATACAGTTAAAAATTGTCTGCATGACTCATAAAGCCCTATACAACAACACCAGAGGTACCTTGCACAAAAACTAGAGCTATCTGGCGGCTGCAGAACATCTAGAAGCACCAGCATCTTACTGTTGAAACCACAGAAATGTTATAAAAATAAAACATTCAATAGAGCCTTCTCGGATATAGTCTCGAGAATCTTGACCCAGAAATCAGACTGGACCCTTCAACTGCATCATTCAAGAAAGAAGTTAAGGGGATTCGAACAAATTTCTGCTTTAAAACCCACAAACTCTATTCTTCTTACTCTATACGGTGCATTGTCTACACCTGTTTATTACTCGCCTCTTATGTTCATATTTGTTGTTTTGGTAGATTATACCCTGAGGTGGTCTCTTCCCTCACCTTGGAAGCTGCTACATTCTGCATCGTTCTTGATTAGCTTGTTGTCTGTTTTACCTGTTTCTTCCTTCCCGACCATTTGTACAGTGCTCTGATATCCTTGTGGGTCATGTTCAGGTTATATATAACTTTATGAATATAAATAAATAAATAAATAAATAATTTTCCATTTTCCCAGGATTCCTCCTTAGCCCTCCACATTTAGTACTAAATCCTATAATTATGTGAGTGTTAATCTCCGCATTTACGGCAGATAGCTCAGTTCAGAAAAGATAGAAGAGGATGAGGTGGAGATTCAGGCTGCAGGTTTGCGCATTGTCAAGTCAAGTCAGTTTTATTGTAGTGCTAATTAAAACCTTAACTATAAAGGTTCACGAAAACACATTAATAAAATTAATTTTAGGATCATACGACATAGCTTAAAATTCAATTTCGTAATATCATAATAAAATATTGTTATGGATGACTTAATATGGGAGTTGAATTATCATCTTAAGCAACATTTTACAGGTTGGTTTGCCTAACACACTCAAAGGCACATCAAACAAGGTGCATATTATGGCAAAGTGCAGTTTACAAAAGCGTGCAGTAGTAGTGGAGAAAGGGAAGAGTATTGTGTTTAATACCACGGGGCATTAGTGTAGGTCAGATTTTTCCCAGTAAGCCTTATGAATTTCATATAACAACAGTTCAGGATATGGTTGATGAAACTTAGACTTGAAATTACCGCCTTCCTGCATGTCCGAATTCCACGTTGATGAAAAAGGGGTTTTAACAGTAGTCTCCTTTTATGGAGTAAGCCTGGGAAAAGAAATGTAGGGGCTTATTTACATGCCCCTTGTGCCACTTTTGCATCTGGTTTAACATGGGAAAAGTGACGCAAAAGTAGCGCAAGGGACTTGTAAATCTGCCCCTTAATGTTAGAATGCTTTCTTCTCTGAAATTTCACAGTCTGCAATGGGCCCTTGAGATTTACCTTTTCCATGACATTCCATCCAGTCTCTAAGTAGGATTGAGGTTTAAGAATCTTATAGCCATTTTGAATCATCCTTGCATGTGATCTCAAGGATAGGATTGCTTTGTCTCTTAACACAGAAAAAAATGTCAGAATGCTGTTAACCATTTTTTTTAATGTAGTTGGTAATTGGGAGTTTCCCCATATAGCACGAATGCCTAAATCGTTAATGGTCGAGTTAAGGTAGAGAAGGGCTGGTGCAGTTTCATTTGTCTGCATTTTCTGCCAAAGGAATTGGTACAGATGGCTTTCCGTGGAGGTCCTGATTCTCTTCCACGATTATACATAGTCCCCCATCTCTGCGATTGGTTCATTTAGTAAGCAGAACACTAGCCTTATCTAGGCAGGTGCGGCATTTGGAGTGAGATAGAAGAGTGATCTAAAGGGTACAGCTAAAGTATATTTAAAACTACTCCATTTCTGCCACAAAGAGATTCACTTACATAAGAAATGCAAGGGATATGTTTTGCTCCTATTACTTTCAACAGGGGAAACATCTTGGAATGGCCAGAGCTCGTTGTAGGGAATGCAAGGCAAGGATCAAGGTATTCCTTTTCCTGGGCAGGCCTTTCCTGTGATGTTGAAAGGAGCCTCTTTCATCATAGAGAACATATAGATATCTATAGGTTCTTGTCAGCTCCAGTTGTTCACCTTAAAGGAACCATTTGGAGCTTTTCTTGATCCTGCTGCTGACTTCCATGATCTCATTTTTTCCATATTGCATCCCATTGGTTGAAGAATATAAGGACACCTTGTTGATTAATTGTTGTAGCCCAATTTTTAGCTGGCTATGCAGGATCACATCATCCTTGTATAGCAAGTTTGAAATACGCATAGGCCCTAGCTTGGGGACGAGGGAGTTTGCTGTTTCCATGGTGGGAGATAGGTCAGCTAAAAAACAGATCAAACAGATATGGTGCTAAGACACAGCCTTGCTTTAGGCCCTCAGATGTGTGTATTTTCCTGTAAAATATGGAACTGTCTCCAATTCTCACCCTTGCCCAGGTGTCCATATATAGAAGCTGTATAGTTTTTAGAAGGTGAGGCGGAATGCCCATTGGTGATATCTTCTGCCAAAGAAGGTCATGGTTCACACAGTCAAACACAGCCTTATTTTCTGCGTAACATAAGTAAAGGGGTTGCTTTTTGTGCTTATGCTTATTAATTATTACGGATAGTGACAGATGATTAGATGACGTGCCGGCCCCTTTGTTGAACCCAGTTTGGTTCATAAAGACAATGTGATTGTCATCGATCCACTACAGCAGATCTGCGAGTAGGAAGCTATCAAAGTGTTTGCCCAGTATCTAAAAGGGTTGTTAAGTAATAATTTGCTGGATGGTGTCAGTCCCCATTCTTGAAGATTGGATTGATTATGGATCCCTTCCAAGAATCTGTAAAGATTTGTTGTTGTAGGGCACTGTTAAATACTGTTGCTAAAATAGCCGCCCATTATGTTGGATTTGTTTTAAATGGTGTTTTTGGCAGACCACTTGTTCCCAGGGCCCGTCCTGCCTTCCACTTTGGATGACTTTGCATGTTTGCTCTTCAAGGAATATGTATGGAGAGTGGCTTCTGGACTATAGGGTGAAGTTATTGTAGACTGGTCCTGTCTATCTGGGGATGTAGGGGTCACTTCAGGAAAGTATTGAAAATGATCCTTCAGGAAGTTGGCCCAGCAGTCCTCCATTAAATTGGAGCTGGTTGCTGTGGCCAGGGGTTTGATTCAAACTGTTAACCATTTTCCAGAAGTCCCTTGATTTTTTCTTTTTGGCAAGATACATAGATTTTACCCAAAGGTGTTATGTTTTTGATTGTTCTTCCTATATCATTTTCCGATAAAATGTTATTTAAGCTTTTCAAGGATCTGTGTGTTTCAGGGTTGCCAAGATATTTTCTAGCGTGTCTCCAGGTATGATTACACTCCTTCTTGACTGCCCAGCAAAAGGCAGATATTTTGAACCTTCTATGGGTTTCTGGTTTTCCTTTGTGTCGGTGTGATGGTGGTAAATTTTGATTGTATTGGTGAAATATTCTTTTCCTGTGTTTTGGTCTGTGCACCATTAATGTTCCAAGAAAAAATATTTAAACTTTCCAATCAGTTCTATGCCTGCGATTTATTAAATGTATTATTTTTGCGGGCTTTCCAGTGTCATGAGTAGGAGTTGCTGGGTAAGGCGGCAGTAAGCCAGCCTATGTTTAGCTTTATTTTGTCTTTGTTGATTGAGGATCCTATTTTGGACAATTTCCCAGCAGGATTCCTAAGGATCGAGTAAGTTTGTTGGTCACTTCTGGATCATTTCCATTTAAGTTCCCAGTTGAAGGTGCGAGCGGCGTTGGATAAGTTACAGGGTGAGGCATAGGTATTTTAACTCAATGTATCTGCTCCCTCTCCGGCCACGATCAAAGTCCATCAAGGATCAACCCTGTCACCTACCCTCTTCAACCTTCACCTTGAACCACTTGCCGAAGTACTTCACACAGCAAATATCCCCTACCATATGTATGCTGACGACACTCAGCTCTACATCAAAACCTCATCTCTCGAGAAGATTCTCTCCCTGAATGAGGCCCTGAACTCAACCATCAATTGGCTCACCTCAAATCAACTCAAACTCAACGCAAAGAAAACAGAATTTCTCCTAATCTCCCCTCCAAAAACCAATCCTGAGATGCAGATATGAATCAAGGGTATCACAGCCTTAGATTGCCCACCGACCATCGTGGACTCAGCAAAATCGCTGGGAACAACTCTGGACAACAATTTGTACATGCGGGACCACATCAAATCTATGGCCAAATCAGCCAGATTCCACTTGAGATACCTTAGGAAACTGAAACCCTTCCTTGACGCTGATGACCCAAAAAGTGCAGTCCAAGCGCTAGTAATCTCTAACTGGAGTATGGCTGTTCCACCCTCTTGGGTTTACCCAAGATCTCCCTGGCACCCTTAAAAGCCTGCCTCAACACTGCCGCCAGACTTCTTAAAAGCTCAAGAAAATTTGACCATATCTCTCCACACTTGGAAGCTTTGATCTGGCTTCCCTGGAGGCTAGAATGCAACTTAATCTGGCCTGCATCACTCACAAGGCTTTATACTCAAATTCCCTGGCTTATCTTGCACAAAACTTGTGGTATCTGGCAGAATCATTATCTCCCGGTCCGCCAAAGACCTCTTACTCCAACCTCCATGTTTCCGGACAAAAATGTTTTTCAATCAGGCTTTCTCTGGGGCCACTCCAAGAATATGGAACTCTCGCCCGCTCGCCATCAGAAGAATCCCTTCTCTGGCATGTTTCAAAAAGGCGGCCAAAACTTTCCTTATGGGTAAATTCCTCTCCTAAATGTTGCCTCCTACCAACACAGAGACTCTGACAAACTACCGACTAGTGCCGCCCATCGGTGTATCGAGCTACCTCACCAAGAATCCTGGGGCCTTAACTTGCGTAATCATAAATGTAATCTGTACATACGTGTCCTCTACCCCTTATGTATCCTGCACCCCGCCCCCTCTTTATCTTTTGTATTTTGTGATTCCTTGCCTATTGTACACTTCTATAATCCCTGTAAAGCGCTCTGATACCCTAACAGGTCAAGTTTGCGCTCTATAAAACACAAAAATAAAATAAAATAAATAAATAAAGAAAACTCCCCATACTATGAAGTATTCCTTTTCCTGAAGGACCATTTTGCTGGTAGGCTTCCTGTCCAGGTCACAAGGGTGGATTCTTGATTCTTACCATCCAGGAAGGCCAGAAATTTAATTGATTCAATTTCTGCTGTAATTATCTTTTCAAGGCAGGGTACAGTTTGTAACAGTTTAAGGATGTTACCCCAATTGAGGACGTTGTTCCTCCCTCTCGACTGATATATTGGAGTAAACATTGTTTTGGAGGATGAACCAGAAACTGAGGGGTGATGATCAGATGGTTGCCTTGCTCCTGTGGTGCCTCCTGTTTTACTTTGACTTACTACCCAGTGGCTGAGGAGATCAAATGCATCCAGGTAGTCCTGGGGATAGTGTACGTTGGATCAGTTTACAGGCTATCTTGATCCACCTCTTTGTTGAAGTTGGAGGGCTCAGATCTGACTGTGTTATTAAACAGGTTTGTTCTTGGTGTGTATGGCAGTCCACCTCTGATTCATGTCTTGGTGGATTCTTTCTATGGGAGTACAAGGACCTTTGTTTGGTGGTGGGCTAGACATCACCCCTTCACAAATGGGGTAGTCTGCGATGGACCTACCCCCAGCTGGTACTTCTAATGTTTTGTCACATAGTGGAAAAAGTTTAATCTTCTTTGGTGGAGACTTGTTGGTACTTTTTCGTGGTTTTGCTTTATATGCAGAAACAGGGTTGTTGTTCTCCAAGTTTGTTCTGCTTGCACCAGGAGGCATTACTAGGCATATTCTTTTTATTTCTTTATGTAGCTTCTTTCTAAGTTTTTTTGATATCGCAAGTTCTAGAGGCTCTTGATGTGTGGAGGGTCTTTGTACTCCAGTAAAGTTGCCATGTGTGAAGATGAGTCATCTTTCAAGGACCCTTTGTTCTTTTTTGATTCCTCCCCTCTGGTCATTGGAAGAGTATTTAACATTTAGGATTGTAGGTTATAGCTGTGCCTCTCAGGAATTGTTACAGGTTTATTGACCACCTGGGCACAGGTGCAGTCTATACCGGTTGTAGCCACGTATGCTTGTGCATGGGTGATCAGGTTATTTAGCTCAGTCAACTTCTGATCAATTCCAGAGACTGAAATGGCCATTAGATTCAAAAGGTCTACTTGCACATCCATTTTATTGGACTGGTACATTGGGGCATCAAAGCTCAGTTGAGATGTTCTCTATGCAGAATGTCCCAAACCATCCTGGGTCAGTTTTTATGGTGAGACCGTGCGTTGAAAGGAGTTAATGAGGGGCCCCTTGTGAGACCCAGGCTTCTTGTTGGAATTTCAAGAAATTGAGTTCTTGATGCCCTATACAATTAGTGACCAAGATACTTTGCCCTTTCACTATTTCCACTGTTACTTCAATTGAGAGTGGGGCTTCATTATTTAACAGCAATCTGGCAGGTGTGTGGGGTGGCTCTTGTTCTGGAGAGAGTCATGGCGACAGAGACCCCAGTGAAAGAAACTCCTGGTCACTGACCAGGCCTCAGGCAGAATCTTTTCTTACCTCAGACTTATTCTTGGGCACAGTCTAGAGGGCCCTTCTTATGGTCTTTATGGTCTGAGTTTGAGTTGGAGGTTTGTGAGAGGCTCCTATTACTTTTTGTTGGTGAAATTGGATATGAGAGATAGTGTGAGTCACTTGGGGTGGCAAAAATGACCCCGACTGGGTCTTTTAATAAGTCAAATTGTTCAGGGTGTTTTGCTGATCTCTCAAACATGCGTGCTACAGGTGAGGTTAGCAGATTGTCTTCCCTTGCTGATTTGGCCTCCACACTGTTTGCAGTTAATAGAGGTTGTGTTTCTTCTTGCTTTTAGATAGAATGTGAGGTACCTTTCACGGCCTGACCGCATGTTGGGGCCTCTATACGTCTAATCCTTCTTGGAGCTTCATTAGAGGCCTACTCCTTTTCTGCCCGACCAGGAAGAAAGCTTTCTTAAAGGAGGAATGTTGGGAAAAATGTCAGGAAGACCCCTGTCTGCAACTTGGCGAGTTTTGTTGTCTTGTAGTTGCAGATTAGTTTAGATGATCGCTAAGATTTGTCATGCACATGAGTGGGCTGGCCACTCCTTTGGCTGGGGTTGTGCCCTTAGGGGCTGTTCAGGCCAAACGCAGATAATTCTGGTATACAGTATCGAAAAGTAGCGCGAATCTGTGGCAAACGTTTTTATGAGGCACCAATGTGCTGGCCCATGCAAAGAGTGGAGGCGAAATTACAATCCAAGCTGGAAGGGTAGGCTTCTTTAAGATTGCAAAACTGAGCTGAAGCTTATTTATTATTATTTGAGATAGAGGGCTGGAATATGGAGCTGGTTGAAGGTGCAGGAGAGCATTCCCGAACGCAAGCCGCCCCCAGCTTAGCTGGACCACTTCTGCGAACCGCTTCGGGCTCTACCTTTATAAGAGAGATACTAAGGGGCAGATTTATGTTGTGAATGCGCCACGTTTGCGTCACGCAACTGTGGCGTAAACGTGGCGCATCCCTACGACCGATTTACAATGTGACGCATCTAGGCAGATGCGTCACGTTGTAAAGCCCTGCGCCGCTTGTGGGCGTTCCGGCACAGGGTGGGTGTTCCGGGGCAGGTGCGCCTCGCAAAAGTGGCTGAGTGAAATCTATAAGAGTTCACTGAGTCACTTTTAGGCCAATGCTGCGTCAAAACCCTGCGCCTGCTTGAAGCAGGCGTAAGGCTTGACGCAGCATTGGTCAGATAGGGCACCCCCGAGCCTTGCTAGAGCTGTGTCGCGCTTGCGACGCAACTCCAGCAATGCGTCACTTTTACGGCACAGATGCGTGACGCATCTGTGCCCATTTTGCCCCATGGTGCGCCGCATTGTAAATGCGGCGCACCATGGGTGGCGTAGCTGCAGCGCACGATAACTGGCGCATCCCTGGGGATGCGCCAGTTATCATAAATCTGCCCCTAAATCACTGCACTGTCACCTTAGAAATGGCAGAGCCGTGGCATTTTGGCGTTTTAAGCAATTCGGGAGGGAAGAGGGGCTGGAATGGCGGGGGACTTTTTTTGAGTTGGAGCCCGGGTCTGTGCTAAGTGATGCTCTGCGACGATCCGTGCAAGGTACGACTCCCGCCACACCCTATGCAGCAAGCCTACGCCTGTGATTTGCATTATTTAGTAGGTGAAGTAGTACTAGTGGAGTAGTACTTTATGTATTTCAGAATGCATTCCACAAATCAGACCTATAGTTTGCAGGTGTATTAATTCGATTGGTTAAGTTGACATGAAACAGAAAAATGGTGTCACTTCTTACATTGGGGTCACCTGGTAACTTTATTTCCTTCAAAACTAAATGAACTTTGAGGCATATCTGAAGTAGCGCGAGTTACTCAGAAGATATTGTCTGAAATCAACTTTTCAAAGAAACTCAAAAAGAAAAACTAATTTTGAATTCAACCATTCCACAAGTTGTGCCATACCTTCATTGATATGTGTTTAATCTCTCTTAATACGCTGTTCCTTCAAAGCTCTGCGTCTGGATGACTAAGCCCCTCCGTTGGACAATTTTCATGGATAATGTTAAACATCTGTTGTTTTAATAGAAATTTCATGTGAATAGGCGTCGGGAGACTGGCGCTGTTCAGAACTTATGGCATGGGAAGAGAGATCCTTAACTGTTTGAAATGGTTTTACAAGGATGTGAATAAAGATAGTTTCATTTGTGTTTTTACGTGAAAATTGTTTTGTTCATTATGGTATCGACAATATTTTTATTACTGTAGTGTTTCTAAAGGAAGTTGGCAGAAGGGATCAAGGCGTGTTCCTAGATATCAGCTAAGGTAAAAGCATTCTCTCTTTGAAAGAAAACAGCGATTATCAAAAAGTCAATTGTCATTCTGCCTCTTTAGAAAAAAATCCCATTAAAGATAAAGCCAGTTTTAATTAGATGAAGTATCCAATTACTGTAATTACATTTTTTTTAAATTCACATCATGACGATGACCCTTTTAAAAGGGTTACAAGAATAATTAGCATATTCATATTAACCAAATTGTATTGGATAATATTTATACCCAGAAGGCAAAGTACATTACACATATTTCACCTTTGGGAAAGCCTGAGAATGTTTTGGCAGTAGTATGAATATTTATAGGAAGTGTGTGCTTTAGCAAGATTATGTGAGAAAGCATTTATGTGCTCACAAATTTTTACCCAAGGGTAAAGTGTACATAAAATGTAGTGCTGAGATTATGGGTATGCAAAGTATGATTTAAGCAGGGATTTTATATCCGTTCTTTTAATTAATTGGAGCAGATGACTTCTAAAACTTGAAATAGTAATTGCCACATAGGTGCGAGGGAAAATGTATTCATGGATAATGGCTGTTTCACGCATCTGTTTGATCAGAATGTTTGAAAAAGGCACCATTTCAGTACTGACTTGAAGTATATTCCAGTGCACTGTGCATAGTGTTATAATACGTAGGCCCACATTTGCTAGTGTAAACCTAAAGATAGGTGCTGGGGCCTACTTTTTGATCCTTTTTCAATGGTTTTATTCCTTGCTTTCTTAATCTTTTTTTTCCAATCTTTTTTATTTATTATCTTACCCTTTGTCTTTTTAAGTGTGTATTTTGCATTTTTTTCTACTTCTTTGTTGTTGTGAGTTTTGTACTTTATTTTTTCAGTTTACTTCCTTCCTAATTTTATTTACTTCCTTCACTTTTATTCCTGTTTTTTACACTTTCTAAATTTTCTCTCTTCCACCTACCCCCAGTTTCATGGCAGAATAGGGTGCCCGAAAAAAGTCAGCAGCAAGGATCCTCCTTCATTGAGGAAGGCGGCGCCAGGAAGGGGTACAGTCCCGGACCCTGTTTTCTGAGGTGGAAGTGACAGCCCTGTTTGTTTATGTCCACCCTGGCAGTAGGTGGCAGGCCTGGATGCAGGTACAGACTCTGGGAGTGCCAGCAGAGCAGGGGGAGGGTGTGCTTGGAGTGTAACGCTGCTCTGGGGTTCGGCGCACCCATAATCAGCTGATGTACTGATGGTCCCAAATCTTTGACCGAAAGGAGGACCTTTTAGACTTGCTAGGGGTTGAAGTGGCAGGGATCAGTGAGTAGCTAATTAATAATAATATTATTATTTGTGTGTTGTATGTTATTGCTAATATCTTGTTTTTCCAAATAGCAAGCATGCTGCTCACATGCAGGTAAGTTAAGTTTACAAATATTATATTATGTGACCGTTATTCTACACAGGTGCTGAGCACTACCTAATTTTACTTATTTGCGCTTGGTTGGGCTGATTACACAAGAACTTATGCAATACAGATACTCCTTTGTCTTGTCACTAAGATAGTGGTAGGTAGTTTTAGTAATTTAGCGGTGTGTGTGTCCTCTCACTTCAGTTCTTAGAACCTTTTTTGCAGCTCGTATAGTGACAAGCAACCAACCATTTTGGTGTATGCATGTGTCCATCTATTAATTCGAAGACAAAATGAAGACTTAGTGATTAAAATCCTTAGTTGCAATTTATTAGTAATTCTGGTGTCTTTGGACTAGGCGGGCAAGGTAGGTTTAGTAAATTTGGAATAGGATTGGAAGGTCCACGATACTAGTCTACAACTAGTCAATCTGATTTAGGAAAGTTTAATATTATTGTAATTGTCTTTTCCTGTAGCAAAAACTTTGTGAAGAGATTATTTATTTACCACCCATCTTTTTTTGTTTTTATGCCTTACATCAGCATCCAGGGGCAAGAAGAAGTCATCTGAGGCGGGTGAGGGACCTGGAGGTGCCTCCCAGTCCGAAGAAAGATCCTCGGTCGATGGCTCTGCCGGCGCTACTAAGTCCTCCTGTTGTTAATATTAATATATATTTCTCGAACTTTTACTTCTCCTTATTTTGAAGTACTTATTTCTACCTGTTTCCTAATGTTTTCCCAAATCCTCTTCAATCTATCCATTTCTAAATTCGTATCATTCCTTCATTATCCGATTTACTTATTTTCTATATTCCTATTGTCTGTATTTCACCTCAAACTGTCTCTGAACTAGTCTGTCTGTAGCTTCCTTTCTTCTGCTTTGTCAATCAGCTTTCCCTCTCCTCTTATATATATTGTGGACTGCCTAGTGCTGGTTCTGTAAGACTCAGAGACCCCATCGGTCATGCTTACTGTCTACTACTAGTACTACTACTCTGCTGTGCAGATTGCATGCCCAAGTAAGGTATTTTTTGCATGTTTGTTGAGATTAAAAGGCTTGAGCCGGGAGTAGAGCGAATTTGCGCTTTTTAAATATAAAGTGACAGAATTTCTTTTGCCTTTTAAAAACTTGCACTCACCTGCACTGAGCACTTCGCGCTTTCACGAGCCCTCTGACAGCTGAGCTACAAGCTTCCTCTGGCGAGGGTGTGTTTTGGTTTCCCTGCCGCCATTGCCCAGGACATAGGCCACGCCCACCTGGCCAGGCCACGCCCACCCCTACCTTCCCGCGCTATATAGAGAGCGCTGATTACAAGCGCTGCATCTATA
This sequence comes from Lissotriton vulgaris, assembly GCF_964263255.1. NCBI lineage: Eukaryota > Metazoa > Chordata > Amphibia > Caudata > Salamandridae > Lissotriton > Lissotriton vulgaris. The sequence goes on from NC_141687.1 coordinate 730,952,267, forward strand.
AAAAACGGAACCTCCTGAGGCTTGAGCCGGGAGTAGAGCGAATTTGCGCTTTTTAAATATAAAGTGACAGAATTTCTTTTGCCTTTAAAAACTTGCACTCACCTGCACTGAGCACTTCGCGCTTTCACGAGCCCTCTGACAGCTGAGCTACAAGCTTCCTCTGGCGAGGGTTTGTTTTGGTTTCCCTGCCGCCATTGCCCAGGACATAGGCCACGCCCACCTGGCCAGGCCACGCCCACCCCTACCTTCCCGCGCTATATAGAGAGCGCTGATTACAAGCGCTGCATCTATAAAAAACGGAACCTCCTGAGGCTTGAGCCGGGAGTAGAGCGAATTTGCGCTTTTTAAATATAAAGTGACAGAATTTCTTTTGCCTTTTAAAAACTTGCACTCACCTGCACTGAGCACTTCGCGCTTTCACGAGCCCTCTGACAGCTGAGCTACAAGCTTCCTCTGGCGAGGGTGTGTTTTGGTTTCCCTGCCGCCATTGCCCAGGACATAGGCCACGCCCACCTGGCCAGGCCACGCCCACCCCTACCTTCCCGCGCTATATAGAGAGCGCTGATTACAAGCGCTGCATCTATAAAAAACGGAACCTCCTGAGGCTTGAGCCGGGAGTAGAGCGAATTTGCGCTTTTTAAATATAAAGTGACAGAATTTCTTTTGCCTTTAAAAACTTGCACTCACCTGCACTGAGCACTTCGCGCTTTCACGAGCCCTCTGACAGCTGAGCTACAAGATTCCTCTGGCGAGGGTTTGTTTTGGTTTCCCTGCCGCCATTGCCCAGGACATAGGCCACGCCCACCTGGCCAGGCCACGCCCACATCTCATCCCCCCTGCCAGCTATAAATCATGTGTCCATACAGGAAGCGCAGCGGACGAGCGCAGCGGGCGCGACGAATGCGCGCCGAAGGCGCGCATAAGGCAAGCTCGTCTGCGCTCGTCCGCGCCGAGTCCGGGCCAGGGGCCACCCCCCCTACATCCTATGCCAAACATCCCATAACCTACAGTGCGGAGGTTCTCCATGGCATGAGGTCCTCAGGTCCGGTCTGTGAGCTGCATCGCTACGAGGTAACGTCCCTTCCAACCATTTGTCCACATTGCAACGCCCCTTTTACCCGGTGGCAGACTAAATCACCGAAGCAGGAATACCGTATGTTTTCACTAAACTGCAGATCTCTGCCAAAACATAAGGTGGAAATCTCGTTTCTACTAGAAGATCGCTCGCCGGACGCAGTATTTCTATCTGAAACATGGTTGACACCCGATTCTGACCCGGCTGTTGTAACCTCCCTCCCCTCGGGCTTTCAAATCATCCGACAAGATCGTCCAGAGGGTAGAGGTGGAGGGTTAGCAATTATATTCAAGGAACAATATTACTGTAGACTCATCCCGGAAACTATTCCAGACTGTGAGAGCCTCGCTTTCTCGCTGGAGTTCTCCCCTAACCATTGCTTCTCGGGCACATTGATATACCGCCCACCTGGTCCCCCTAAACAATTTCACAATCTCTTATCAGTAATTATGGCACCACACGTTAGCACTTCTGCCAATTATACCGTGTTAGGTGACCTCAATTTTCATTTTGACTCACCGCTGGACTCTCTGGCCATTACGCTAGCCGATGACCTGGCTGCGTTGCAACTTAGCCAACGAGTAAAAGCATCGACCCATGTGAAGGGTCACCTGTTAGACCCAGTGTTCAGTAACTGCGAGGACCTTGTGGTCGGGTTTCCGCTCCCCCTCCCGTGGACTGACCACTTTTTGGTGCCCTTTACTTGGTCTACTCAGAAATCCGGGCCGGTAAAACCATCGATAAGACTTGCCAGATCCTGGGCACGGATACCTACAGAGGAATGGAAAAGCTTACTAACGAAAGAACCTCCCCCTAACAATGAGGATCCATGTTTGGCTAACCAGGCCTATGAAAACTGGATCCTGCACTCTCTCGAATCCATCCTCCCCCTCAAGAAATCAACGGTAAAACGCCTCCATAAAACAGCACCGTGGTTTTCAGAGGCACTTAGGAACAAAAAGCGCCAATGCCGGCAAATCGAAAGGAAATGGCGCTTAGACTACTCCATGGAGGAAAAGACTCGATATCGAGAGGAGATAAAAGCATATAAAAGGGAACTAAAAGCCGCCCAAGCAGTGTACTTCTCTGACAAGATTTTAGCTGCAAAATCCAAACCTAGAGAAATTTTTCAAACCCTGCAAAAACTCACAAAACTCCCGTCTCCAATCGCTTTGAAGGAAAAGTCTGTTTCCCAGTGCAATGACTTGGCTGAATTTTTTTCAGCAAAAGTAAATAAAATATATGCCTCCTTTCCCTGCACTCTTACTTCCACCCCTCCGCTAACTCAGGATAAAATCAAGACCTTAGACTCCGCTCCAGCCCCTCCACCTCTGCTCAGTCACTTTCCTTGCATGGATCTCGAAGTATTGGAGTCCATGGCTCGGAAAGTAAAATCCGGATCTCCATCTGATCCGGCACCCCCTGAGGCCATGATGTTGGTCCTTCAGACTGTCCTACCGATCATTAGGAACCTGCTAAATGCCTCCTTTGCCTCGGGCATCGTCCCTTCTGCTTGGAAACGGGCGATGGTCCGAGCGCTGATAAAAAAGCCCAATCTGGAACCATCGGATTTTGGGAACTATCGTCCGATTTCCCTGCTTCCCTGGGTGAGTAAGATCGCGGAGAGGTATGTCAATCTCCAGCTGGTCAGCTTCCTTGAGGATAACCAGCTGCTAGACACCACCCAGACAGGGTTCAGGCCTAAGCATGGAACAGAATCCGCCCTCCTAATGGTCATCGAGGAGTCCAGGAAAATCCTTGATCAGGGAGGATCAGTGGCAGTGGTCCTCCTTGATCTCAGTGCGGCATTCGATACGGTCAGTCATGCCACCTTACTGAACCGTCTTTCGAATGTCGGCATTGTGGACAAGGCGTGGCTCTGGTTAAAATCTTTCTTGAGCGACAGGTCATTCCAAGTGTTTGATGGACAGACAGTGTCTTCTAGCATTCCCCTGAAGTGCGGAGTCCCGCAGGGCTCCTCATTAAGCCCCGCGCTTTTCAACATCTATATGAGGCCACTGGCTGAGGTAGTTCGTCCGTATGGAGTTAAGATCATATCCTATGCGGACGATACCCAGCTGGTGGTCTCATTAGCGCAGGAGGCTCTTCAACCACGATCAGAGGGACTTACCAAATGTCTGGAGGAGGTGAAGACCTGGATGACTCAGTCATCATTAAAACTTAATGGTGACAAAACGGAGCTCATGCTCCTGGGCCCCGCCGACCCCACATTTTTCAATTCACTGTGGCCCCCCTGTCTAGGTCCCCCCCCGGCCCCGAAGGATAACATCAAAAGCCTAGGGGTATGGCTGGACAGGAGTCTCTCACTCAACACCCAGGCCACAAAGCTTTCAGCCACCTGCTTTGGAATACTCAGGACACTGAAGAAAGTTCTTCCTTTGCTCCCAATGGAGGCAAAGCAGATAGCCATACAGGGCCTGATACAATCACGGCTGGACTCCAACAACGTCCTATATCTGGGTGCACCAGAGTACACCTTAAAGAGACTACAGCTGGTACAAAACTGTGCCGCGCGTACTTTGCTGCAGATTCCTCGCAGATTGTCAGTAAAGGCGGCTCTGACCAATCTTCACTGGCTCCCAGTACGTAAGAGAGTCTTTTTTAAAGCAATGTGTATTGCCCATCAAGCTTTCTGGGATTCGGGTCCTCCAATCACCCGTGATCTTGTAAGCCAGTATCACCCAGGTAGAAATTTGCGCTCTAGTCAGGCCTTCATGGCAGCAGTCCCCAGAGTCAAAAGGTCTAGAACTGGCGGAAGGACGTACGCCTTTAATGCTGCCAAGTTCTGGAATTCCCTCCCGTTTCACCTGAGATCCAATCCTGATCTCGTTTCCTTCCGTAAACAATTAAAAACACACCTATTCAATTCTGTCTAACTTAACTTAGCTTTCCTTCCCTCTTCTTCTGGTTCCCAACCTCTTATCCTTCACTGGTTCCTTTTAGCGCTTGGACGCCTCAGGGCAGCAATCGCGCTGTTATAAATTCACTTTCATTCATTCATTCATTCATTCATTCATTCCATCACTTTCTCATGCTCAATCAGTCAAACGAGAGAGAGGCCATGATCATTTGGAACACCCCACAGTTGTTTCCTCTTATTATTAGCTAGTAATTGTATTATTAGTAGGAGTTGGTGTTGAACTGATTACCGTGCACCATGGCTAGAAGGAAGTATGAGGAGGACGGCCCCATTGCATTTGCCAGTAAAGACCATATGTCCAGTTGTCCACCCTTATTTCTTTTCAAAAACTGTATCAGAATTGTAGTGATGTGTCTGGCATATTTTTTATTTTGGTATAAAAAGAAATAAATAGGGGGAGGCGTATCTGTCATCTAAAAAATGTTGAATATTTTTTTCTAGCCACAACAACCAACATTGCCAGGGCTAGCTGTGATGGCGGCGCCAGCCAGTTAGAAGATGCAGCAGCGGTAGGAGTTGAGCCAGCAGCAGTGGCAGTGGCTGGTGGTGGTAAGTCATAGTGCTTGCTTATTGACAAATAATTATATACTCACTGCAAGGGTGTACTGTTGAGACTTGTGAACAGTTGAACACACCCCTCTTAGCATATACAGTGGGAGTTGAGTAGCTAATGGCCTCTTCTATCTTCCTCTCACCTTTTTTACTTGCTTGGAATTATTTTTATCAATGTTTTTGATTCAAAGGGTTGAGGTAGTATTTCAGGCTACTCCTAGTGGTTTTCAAGCGCAACATATATTATTTATCCTTCCTAGTACCCACCCATCATCATCAATCACCACCTTCAAAGCCCCTACGTAAGGCATTTTGCCAGTGACAGGAATTGGTGACCTATCAGCTGCATGGTTACATTGGCGGCACTGCACTGTGGGCAGTGCAATGTATGTCTGCCTCAGTTATTGTGTAGGCCCCTTTATAAATGTCATGGCACTCCCAATGCCCACTCATTCAATTTCTATTACATGGGCAACTCCTTTCCTAACTTCCTTGCTCTGTCCCAGCCTTCCATAAAATTTGAAAAAAAACATTCTTTGCATGCGCTACTTCATACTCTGGCCAAGTGATATGTTTGATTATTAATTCCAAAACAGATTTCGTCAGTTCAAATTTTTCCCTTTCAGCAATAGCCGAACAAAGTGACTCACTGCTAACAAAAGCTTAGACACTTGAAGTTGATCAGTGGAATGTCTTCCTATCCATCCTAATCCCTTCAATTTACCTGCAATAGACTTAGTTAATAAATATTTTCCTTACTGCTAAGAAAATCTATTTTGTTGGGAAAAAGTTATGTCAAATCTGGTGCTGGAGGGTGAGACGAGAGAGTAAAGTGGGATTAGAAGTAGGTAACTTTTTCATTGTGTGGATGGGATAGTGTGTGATGAGCGTGTCAAATACAATAGCCTGTTCCTTAATCCTTTCCCTGTACTGTACTGCATTGCTTTTCTCAAGGGCAGACAGGAGGATGTCTGTCTGAATAACTGTCTTCTTTATAATTAGTAGAACCTCACATGAAGTGTATCATACATAGTAACTATTCATCTGCCTTGTAGTCAGGGTGAAATTGAGGCATTTAACAGAGAATGGCCATGATAGGAAAAGAGATAATTGTCTAGTACAGCTGCCCCACCTGCAGACAGTATCAAAGTAGTTCGACAAGGGTATATTTGTTTAGGGCGCCAGCTGAGCTGACATGCCTACATCAATATAGCGCATCGAGAGAGAAGAATGCTAGTATACTCCATACTGTATAATGCCTGAAACTCTAATAAAATCAAAATCAAATGGCCTGAGGACACCAGCAAATGTACTGCTACTGTGCCACTATATAATTTTATGTGTTTTGTTAAGCGTATCGTTTACAATTTGTCTTTTTCCTTTCTTGATAAAGGTACTCCTGCCAATCAGACACAATCTAACAGTCAGGAGGTAGCAGCCAGGATCCAGCAGATGATGCTGAGGGCCATCAGGGCTCAATATCAGGGACTAGTGATCGAGGAGTTGGCGGCAGCAGCTGCAAATGCCTCGGGCCCCAGCCAAGCCCCAAGGCCTCCGGTAGTCCATCACCACGGTCGCAAGGCAGCCGTCCTCTGCCGTTCCACCACTGCTGCTCCCCCCTATTTTAAAGCATTTCATCACCGCATTCTGCAGAAGCTGGCACGCCCGGAAGCAAGGCAGGAGGAGCGCCTGGACACATTGGAGAGACATGTTAGAAAGCTCCCACTAGCTTTAGACATCTTTTGCCCCTTTTTCAATCTCTTTATTGGTGGGTGGGACTTGTTGGGGAGAGGGGGGAATGTGCGAGTTCCGGTAGTTTGAGGATTTTCTTATTTTTCTTTATGGGTAATTTCGTTTTTGGACTTTGGACCTTGGTTGAGGTTAGGGAGAGGAGTGGGCCAGTTGTGGGTTTACTAGTCTATTTATATTTGTTAGGGAAAAACATTTTCTAGAATTGCACATTATGATTTAAACCTTTTTTGGGTGTTTACTGTTTGACTTTACATTGATGCTTTTGCCGCAGCCAGTTTTTTAAAATCTCCTGATAGTGTAACAACAACAATATAGTTATACGATACCCTCCCTTGTTTTACTGCTCTGTCATCTAGTCTCTGCAGTCTGCAACTATATCAACCCCTAGGGACTAGGAGGGGGTGGGTGTATGAATTTCCATTGTATATAGAATGATTGTAGTTCAACAATGCACCCACAGTTCTTCTCTTACCCGATTAGATGAAGCGATGGCTGCATGGTTTCCAAGATGCCATGATGGTGTTAGTAATAGCAGCTTGCTAGCGGACTAGTCTAACAGTGAAAGCACCAGATTCAGAAGCGAGGTCCCACTCCCTCCTAGCCGAACTCAAACTGTAGGACAAGGAATTTTCATTGCAGGGAACTAAACAATTTGAAATTATGGACTTAACGCTGTTATTATATGCAAGCTTTAAAAAAAATTAGACAGTCGCCAGAGACTAGACTACTTGTACACAAGAAGAAGAGAGGCAATAGAGAAAATATAATAAGCTATGCTTAATTAAAATAATCACAATGGTGAGCTAGTAAAAGTAACAAAATGAAGACAACTCGAGATACGAAGTGACCATGCGTAACCTTTGGTGCAATACAGTGCCTGAAGGATGATACTGACAATTATGAGAAAATATTGAATACTGTCCGTGGGTGGCTAATATAAATATAATATTGCCAGTGTGGGCTATACTTAGATTTGAAGAAGATCCCCCCTGCACTGAGTTGACATTGCTTTCACCACATGCGTCCCACCAAGAGTGTGATCAGTTAATGGAGTATATTTAGTCACACCTGAATAAATCACACAACTTGGGTGAAGAGCGTTAGGGGTTCGATGAATGGATGGGAAGGGGAATTTGATGGAAAGGTTTGACAAAGACAAACGATGCACAAGGACAACATTGATCTTGGCAGCCAACCATCATAAATTATGGGAGGAAAAGGAAATGGAGGAATGATGAGTAGTACAATAAATCAAATCAAATGTAACCCCGGGCATAAACTCCACTCTGTTCACAGTGGTTGCGGACTTTGGCAACTCTGTGTTCCGCGTAGAACGCAAAGTTACTGTTAAACTCCGCATTCCACAACGGAGCTGAGGTTTTAGTTGGTCCTGCACTCGGGATGCAATTTTGCATGTGCCGGAGCGACTTGCGATTGCCTATGAGATTTTCAGGGCTGTTCGTTGGTGCCAAGAGATTTGCTAGACCGCTGCATGCTCATGGTAGATTTTGCGTTCACCAACACGTCATTCAGGCGCGCCAGCAACTTCCAGGGGAACTTTTCTGCTGTACACGATCCCGAAGGTGCAGGTTCTACCGCAGCTGCAATCTAGGGAAGACTCTCTCCTCGAGCAGCATCACAATCTTCCTGTACTGACGATTTGATAATAAAAACCTCCTCGATTTGACATTTGGTGGTGGTTTTTTGTGCAAGGAGTCTTTTTCTTCTTTTTTTAGCTTGTTTTTCCACTGGAAGGAAGTGCCCAAAGTCTCAAACTTCCTGTTCCTGTCCAGCAGGCTCCTCACAGTGCTTTGTCCATCTCTGGTCACTTATCATTTGGATTTGAAGCTAGAAGGATCACTCTTTGTGTTTGCTGCATATCCCATTGGATTTAAGGACTTTAAATTTATGATCTCACTTCAGATGTAAGTTGAAAATCTGGTGTTGTTTGTTTGATTGGGGCCATGCACCTGGATTTCTTTGTACTTTTAATTGATTTTTAAAATGTATTGTGGTGGGTTGCCTGTGTTTCAGTCGGGCCTAATGATTTCTTTCCATTTCATTTTTCTTCTTTCGTAAAGGAAAAATATTTGACAGTTTACTACATTTAAATTTATTTTTTAGTACACTTGAAATTTTGATTGAATATTTGGCTCATATTCTGCCAATTGGCCTTCCAGTCAGTAGGCCCAGTTCTAGTCATGGGTGTATGAAACAACAGTTTATGTGGTGCTTACAGCATTTAGGCCATTGATGGATTTGGATTAAAATGGAAAATCTGCTTTTTTGTGGTATATCATGCTTTTTCACGAAAACAGTGAATACGAGCCTGGACTAGGTGGGGTAACGCCTTTGAAGGATGTGTCTTGTTATAAACATGTTTTCTTTAGCCCAATAATGTTAGTTTTTGGCATTGCTGAATTAATTATGTTTTCTCTGTTTAACCAACCCTCCTTTGTCTGACCAGTGTGTGTGTTTGTAATTTGCCTGGGTTCCAGATGTCATGCGGCCACTGCCAAGGGGCCATTTTTTATAGTCAGTGCACTGTTTTGCAGGTGCTGTTTGATTGTTTTACAGGCCTCCTGCCTCTTGTTGTGACCAAGTGGCTGGCGGCCATTTTGTTGATCCAGTCAGTGTGCTTTCCCTATAGGCCTGCAACTTCTCCTTGTTCCCAATGAATGCCTTCCTGTTCAGTTTTGTTGTTGATGACAATGTGGCACTGGTTTGCAGCCATTTTGTGCATCCAAACAAATTCAGCTCTTTTTTTCCATAGGCTGTATGGATGGTTGAGCAATGAGATCGCAGTTTAATAATAGCTTAATAATATATCTTTCAGGATAACTTTACTTATGTCTAATTAGTTAAATTCTTCCAATTTGAAAAAAAATAATTTGGGAAATTATAATTTACATGTTAAATGTGTTTGTATAATTAAAAAAAATCTTTGTTTATACCATTTCCCACTACATCTTGCTTTAATCAAATCAATAGTTGCACAACAGCATTTATTGTCTAGGAATTATTCCTTCCATTGTCATTTGTCAGGTTCACCTCCCTTCCTCAGAGTAAGCGCCACATCACGTTGTGAGTGACTTGACGTCACATGCCGCACACAATGCAAACAGTTTCATCTGTATGTTGTTGTCGTTGATTTTGCTTTCTCCTATTCTTCCTAAGTGTTCAGTCACTAACTAAGAAAGTAATTATATGTTTGTGTGGTTTTCCATTTTACGAATGAGCAGATACATTTAAACTGTATTTAAGGAAGTAACAGCAGTGGCCACACAATAAATTATATTTTTTTGTTTGTGCTCCTAATTGAACAGCAATAATGCCACTTTTCACTGATGTCATTCTCGCTTCTTTTCTTTTAGGTGCACGACAAAAAGGCAACAACACATCACTCACAGTACAGCCAGAAAGAAGGCCCGTGTACAGCGTGGCGCGTGAGTGACCCACACATCGGACATCTCTTCAACTTGTGAAGTTAAGTGCCACTGCTATCTACCAGTTTCAAGATGGCCCCAAAGAAAGCTACCACTGCTAAGCCTAAAACCGCTACCAAGAAAGTAGCCAGTGAGAAGAAGAAGGAGCTTACCACCACCACCACCACCACTGGTAAGTCACCACAGATATTTTTGGAAAACACAAAACTGTGCCTCTGGGGAGCCAACTGGGAGCAGCACCCCCAAATCAGTGGACCCACCCCAAACTAGGCCCAAGTTCATATCTGTCACATTAACAGCCAGTCTAATCACGACAATGCCGATGAGCAGTGATGTTGACATTGACTTATCTCTATCCGAAAGCAGTACCCAATCATTGCAGGAAACTCGGAGAAGTCACAGCTACCAATATTAGTTCTTCCCAAGTTAGGAGTAGTTCAAGTGATTGAGCTTCATGCTGAGGAAGTGGAGAAATCTACTTCACAAGATCCATTATCTTCCAGATCTCCAGCTAGTAAAAGGAGCGTTTGTGGTGCATCATCTTCTTCTTTTAGGCCCACTTCTGATGATCTAGATGCCACTTGGATCCTGCCTCAGTCTGAGAGTGAGACATGCCATGAGACGACTCAGATGAGGCTAGGGAAAAGTAAGGTTCCAGAAAGCCTTAGAATTATGGAGGCAGATGTAGAAGAGGAGGATGACGATGAGCCAGTCATCTTGGCTCAACCCAAGTGGAGACGGATGTTACCTCATACCAACTTCCCGGGGAGGGTGTGGCAGTGGCACCACAGATCCAACCACCTCCAGCTGCATTGTTTGCAAAGTCCAGGCAGCGACCTACATCCACAACCACCTCAGTCGAAGTCTGTACTGCAGAGCCAGATCATCAAACCTCAAAATGCCTACCTACCGCTGGTTCATCCGACATCGGTAGTGGCACGAGCATCAGAAAGTTGAGCTCCCCAGTTTGGGATTTCTTTTCTGTTAGTCAGAAGCAGCGAACATTGCCATATGCTCCCTTTGCGGAGCAAGTGTTAGTCGGGGTAAGGTTGATACAAACAATGGTACCGGGGCCAAACAACTCATTTTAGAAAGCACCATATGAACCATTGGGTGGTAAACCTTAGCGGCTAAAAAAGTACAAGTGTTGTTGGAGAAGGAAGTGAAAGCTGGCTGAACAGGGATTTCAAATCGGATCTAATCATGTGGAAGGAGAAAAAGAGGAAGACATCTATATTAGGCAAAGCAGCCCTCTCCTTAGTGGTGCAGTAGTATCGCCCACATCAGCAAAATCGAAATGGCACAAGACTCAGATCGAGACACCAAGGCAACAGAGGAGAGTAACTGCCCCGCTGAAAAGCACATTTTGCCTATCACCGCCTAGTCTCAAGAAGTCACCTGCATCAGTGGCATCAGGAAATAAAAAAATTCAGGCTACTATTCCTGCTATGTTTAAGCCAGAGGGACAGTATGAACGCAACCACCCAACAGCACATTTGAACAAAATAAAGCTGGCTAAAATGTTAACGCTGCACCTAGAGAACCAGTTTTCCAGGGCACACCTCCTGTGGGGCAACCTTCAAGTTCAGAGCTTGAGGCAGTGCTGTTGGCTCACCGCAGCCAAATCCAATGAGACCACCATCAACAAAACCAAGACTAGGAGCATCAGCCCCCAAATCTGCAACTGAATGATTTCTACTGGCAGTTATTAAGTCCAGCGCAGAGGCAAAGGCAAAAGAGGTCGAGCACAGTGGAGCACCAGCAATGAACATTGAGCGAAAGATCCAGGCCTATCTAGATGATACAACAAAGGTCTACCTTGATTAAAACCCATTGGTGTACTGGTTTAGGAAGAGGCGTCAATGGCCAGTGGTCAGCGGTCTGGCAATAAACTATCTGGCATGCCCTGTACCCAGTGTCTCCGCCGATCAAATTTTCAGTGCTGCTGGGGCTGTTTTCAGAGTGGGAAGGATCAGTCTCTCACCCCAAAACGTGATGAGATTAGCCATGATCAAAATGAATCAGCACTTTCTCCACCGGGTTACACCATACGTGAAGTACCACAGGAGGAAAATGACGGAGATTCAGGTCATGGAAGTAGTGTGTTAGACTACCTACTTTTGCTGAACCACCAAAGTTTGAGGACGAGCTCTACTTCCCTGGCTACTAGGCTTTCTTTCTTTGACTCTCCCAAAAAATATATATATATATCTAGGGAAAATTATTTACTTTATTATTTGTGTGTTTCTGGTTGACCAATTCATCCCACCGTCTTACTCGTAGACACATTTTTTTTTCTGTGCAGTGAAAAAGTCCTGACTCACCCTCCAAAGCTATTTCCCTCAAGCAAGACATTGGGCGGAGAGTAAAAATATGTGTGCCAGCCTCCAACCCTGGGCTGTGACCGTGACTATCTATCCATTCCTTTCCTACCTTAGAGACAGCCCCACATAAGACATTATTATTATTCGATTTACACTCGCGATTCTCTGCTTTGCGGACAAATGTAGGAGGATCTGCATTCGGAAATGTGCCACCACTCAATCACAGTGAGCACACCGGAGGAACAGATAAATGTGTGGATGCATTGCATGCTGAATGATTGTTGTTTGCTGTGATGTGAACTTGTTGTGATGATATGTTCATTATCATGTGTATTGAGATTGAGAAGAGAGGAATCCATGTGATGGCAGGCAGTGTGAATATTTTTTTTTATGCTTCATGTGATAGTGATGATTCTGATTTGAGATTCACACTTTTGGTGACCCAAGTACTGACACCTGATCAATAATTTGTCCTCGAAGGTTATTTTTTTCCCTTCCCATTTGAGATATAGAATAGCAAGATTCCTTCACCGGGTCCACTGCTCACAGTCCACACTACTTTCTTATTTTTCTTCTTTTTTTCTGCTAATACTCCTCAAAGACTCAGACCCGACCAGTCCCTTAGATAATGCAATGTTCGCTAACACAAATCTAGTCTACACAAAAAAGTGGCTCAACCTTTCCCTTCTTGTTGCTCATTAACAATATTATACTATTATATTCCAATCTTTTGCATTTTTGAGTCAGGACTTGGGACACTGTTGGTACAGAGTTGGACACCATACTTGGAGTCAGATTCAGGAGAATCAGAGATGATGGAATGACTCAGGGCATGGGCTAGAGGGTGACTACTTCAAGGACTGCCACCAGAATAAGATGGATGTTTTCAAAATCAATGAAACCAACCGATTTGGATGATAGTTGATGACTTTGAGGAAGCCTAAATGTAAACAACACACCAGACGTTGACACATCTGTGTAGCAGTGGTGGTGAGTGGTGTGACTGACAATTGCTGCATTTATTTTTACTTGTTTGGGACAATGCTATGTTGCTGGAGGGAGGGGTGCTGATTAGTGCTGTCTGGCTAAGATTTGAAGCAAAGTGAAAGCTGAGTGGAGGCCTGTTGTTGAATGTAACTGGAGACAGACATTTAGTCATGAATGATAGATATTCACATTATGCATGTGCTGCTGTTAAGCTACATATTTTGTTATATATTATGCAATGATAAAAACAATCATGATCAAGACAGTTTGATCAGCCAGGCACTGATAGTTACATTACATGCCGCCATTTTTTGTGGGGTTTTTGCTGGTCATTGTATAATTGGCCTCATCCCAATTTGTTCACACAGCAGGCATGACATTAAATAATGCAAAAGCTAAAGGACTATTCTTTTCTCCTTTTGCACTTCCTCTAAGTCTTCACAGTGCACTCCTAGTCCTCCTTAGTTTAACTTTTTTCTATCTCCCAGTCCTAAATTCTTCAATATAATTTTTGTTTTCCAATCTACAGACCCTCTTATATGGCGCCAAACTGGAAAACCAATGCTTACATTCCCGGACAACATCTGCCAGGCACCCAACATTGACCGACCGTACAAGAGGAATCAATGCATATGAAACTGTCAGTTCCAAAATGGCAATTCAGTATATTTTTTTGTTTTGTTATCATTTGAACTGCATGTGTTTGTGTTGTTTACTTGAATCCTACATAAAAAGAAAGTTTATTTTGGAATATAGTTGATACCTTTCAAAGATCGATAAGACCGATCATAAATAATAACGTAACTTGGTCTCTTTGGGGGCAGATGGGCAATTTGGTTTGGTTTAGCTGTACTCATTTGCTCCTTGGTTTCCTTTTTCTCCAATAACAGATTTATGATGGTCGGCTGCTCATTGCCATGAGGAATGTTGTCCTTGTGTAGGGTTTTGTCTTTGTCTAACCTTTCCCTAAATACCCCTTCCCATCGATTCATCAAACCCCTAACCCTCTTCCCCATGGGTTGTGTGATTCATTGAGGTATGAATTAACACTTTACACCATCAATTGATCACACACTTGGCGGGGCAGATGTGGTGAAACCAGCACCAACTCACTGCAGGATAAGGAGGATCTTATTATTTAGCTCAGATAGCCCATACTGGCAATATATTATAATAGCCACCCCTGCACAATGTATGATATTTATTTCAGAGGAACATCTCATTGCCATCATCATCCAGGCACTGGATTATTTTTGTGTCTAAGGTTAAGCTTGTCCACTTCGTACAGTTCATAGTAGCTCAACATTGTTCTGATGAATTCGATTTTTCATTGCTTATCATACTTTCTTGTGTCTGAGTCTGTTCTAGTAGTCTAGTCTCCGGCGACTGTCATTTTTTTAAGCTTACATAAAATAGCGCCATTAACCTCATTTTTATTTAACTTGTTAACTTCCCTGCAACGAATAGTCTCTACTCTTTGAGTCCTTATCCTACACTTCTAGTTTGCCTTGGAGGGAGTGCAACCAAACTTCAGTTCTGATGACTTTGCCTTCAATGTTAAAGGAAATGCCAGCAATGCATGCTGCTACTACTACCACCACCATGGTACCTTGAGAAACCATGCAGCCCTCGCTTCATCTAATCAGGTAAGAGAACAGTGGTTGATTGATTCATGTTGAATAGCAATAATTCTATGCAATGGAAATTCATGCCCCACCCCTCCGAGTCCTTAGGGGTAATACTAATATATAGTAGCAGAGTAGACTACAGAGACCAGGAGGAGAAAATATTAGGACAAGGGGGGGTACCGCATAACTATTTTGTTGTTTATACTATCAACATAATGTTTAAACTGGCTGCGGCAAATGCAGCAGTGCGAAGTAAAACAATAACCCCACATTTCTTTTTTTAATTATTCATAATGTAAAAGTATGAATACTTTATTCCCTGAACAAATCTAAACCAAACTCACAACTGTCCCACCCCTCTCCCTAACACCAACCAATGTCCAAGTAGTGTCCAAGAGTGACTTGTCCATAAATAAAGAAAAACCCCAAAATGCCCAAACTCTCACCCACCCACCCGAAAAAAGATTTTAAAAGGGTCTGATTAGGGCACTAACAGAGGGTTAGGTGCTTCTTCAGGTGCCTGTCCATCCATTCCTGCCTGGCTTCAATATTCACCAGCCTTAGCATGATGCAGCGGAAATAAGGGGGAGCAGCAGTGATGGTGGAATGGCTGCAAGCACCCATTGGACCGTGGTGGCGTTGTGGTGTGGTTGTTGTGGCCTCGCTGGGGCCTGGGGCATCTGCAGCAGCTTCTGCCTTTTCTTCCTTCAAGGCCACCAGCCACTGGTACTCCGCCTTGATGACCTCCACTTTCCGCTGCCAGGTCTGGGCTGCAATCTCCTGCTTGCTTGGTTTTGGTATAGGAGTAGGAATAGCTACATATCAAGAAAGAAAAATGACAAATTGTAAATAATGCTATTAGCAGAACACATAAAAAAGGTTGGCATATGTATGGAGGGAGGTGATTGATGATGGGAGGGTAGGGAGGACTCCTGGTGGCCGACTGCCATGGGAACCGCTGCAACACCCACCGACCACACACGCAACCTAGGGATCATCCTCGACTCCACCCTCTTCATGTTTAAACAGGTCACTGCCTTCTCCTTCTCCTGCTTCAACACCCTCCGCATGCTCCGCAGGATCTACAAGTGGATCCCCACTGAAACTAGAAGAACTGTCACCCAGGCCCTCGTCAGCAGCAGGTTGGACAACGGAAAAGCCCTCTACACAGGAGCCTTGGCCAAACTCCTGAGACGGCTCCAACGCATCCAGAATGCCTTTGCATGCCTGATCCTCGACATTCCTCGCCGCAGTCACATCACACCCCACCTGAGAGACCTGCACTGGCTCCCAGTCAACAAGAGGATAACCTTCCAGCTCCTCACCCATGCACACAAGGCACTCCACAACACCGGACCAACGTACCTCAACAGATGACTCAGCTTCTACTCCCCCACCCGCCAGCTCAGCTCCGCCACCCTCGCCACAGTCCCTGCTTCCGAAGAGCGACATCCGGTGGTAGATCGTTCTCCCACCTCGCCGCCAATACCTGGAATACCCTCCCCATCCACCTACAGCAGACCCAAGACCCGCTGACCTTCAGAAAACTCCTCGAGGCCTGACTTTTCGAGCAGTAGCAGCATTCCCCACCCCAGCGCCTTGAGACCCTCACGGGTGAGTAGTGCGCTTTACAAATGATATGATTGACATAATATGTTGCCCTTGAAAACTACTGTGAGTCCAGGGAGGAGCCCGAAATACCACCTCCTCTACCCTCTGAATAAAAAAAACTACTACAGAGGAACACCCTAGTTGGTTATTCACCTTCCCAAGGATTTTTCTATTCTAGTGCTTTATTTTTTATTCTTCACCTTTAGCTTTGCTACTCACCACCATTTAAGTTTTATATTCTCTCAATCCCCTCTACACCATTGAAACCACCCATGCATCCATATGGGAATCCATTCAAACATGGTTCTCTGTCTCACTCCAGCAGGGCCGGCTCGAGCACTGGTGGCACCCAGACAGACAATGTTTTTTGGCACCCCCGATCCCCCCAATGACCACCTCCGCCATGGATTCCCTCCCTACCACCCTTTAACATTCCCCATAACCACTCTATCTCAGATGCATTTAAATAATTTCATGGCGTCACTCATAAAAGTGAAGGGTTTTAGTGCACTTCAGATAACACACACATTACACAGAGACTATCAATCATAGGGGTGTAAACCAGTGTATTGAAAATGTTACATAAGACAGAGGACAACAAGGGGTGGATTCATATGGCTTCAATCGGGTAGGCACTATAGTTGAAGAGTACTTGGTCTGGAAGCACAAACTCTGAATTTAAAATGTAGCACAATGGATTGGGCTCTCTCTAACAACAAGAACTAATTTGTACCCAAATGAACATTGTTCGCAACATTAGAATAATGAAAGTCCGAGGAAATAATCCATACTCTCTAATCTATACCTTGAAGTCTGCACGTAGTTCTTTGATGACAGTTAATAGCTCACTGTAAAATGTAACTAACAAAAGAAAGTCTCTGACAACAGAAATAGCCCACTGACCTGTTTACATTATATTCACTTTGTGAACTGCATGGGACACATTCACTGCAGTAGGCATATTAACCCCCTGCGCTACCTTACCATGATTCAAAACTTCCGTGAGTCAATTTTCTACTAGGCAAAACTCCAATCTCACCATGAAGAACATTAATCACCAGAGTTTACTTGACATTTTACTTTTTGCCTGAAAATTACTGGAGTCCAGGAACGCTGCAGCAGATACATTTAAGCACAGCATAAACTAGCAAACAGGCTCACTCATGCGAAGTCAGCACCCGGTGCTGTGGCCCCGGTTGCACGGCCCTAGAGCCAGCCCTGCACTCTAGTCTCAACAAACCTTTCAGCAACATGCATTTGTCATTTACCCACCCATACGTCCTTAAGTTTCTTTCAATAAAAAAACACCACAGGATTCCAATCACACTCCCAGGCAGGCATCCTTTCAGGCAAACACTTTCACCCACCCAGGTAGACTTCCCACCCATATAGATTTCATCCCTCCTTCACCACCCATGCATCCTGGCTATCAGACACCTTAGTATATGCATTCCGCGCTGTCACCAATGCATCCTTCTCTTTCAGTCATATATGTTACATTTCACCCATCCATTCTCCTTCCATCCTTCCCTTTTCCAACAACCCATAGTTAAAGGCCTTGTTCATGAAACTTTCTCTGTTGAGTTAAAGATAGGAGCGGCCATTATTTACTCAGCGGAACTCCTGCTGGGTTCACCTGCTGTTCACTAGTCAACAGCACTACACCTTTACAGTGAGTATATCATTTATTGTCAATAAGCAAGCAATATGACTTACCTCCGACTGCCACTGCCGCTGGCTCACCGCCTTCCACTGCCTCGTCTGCAGATTGGCTGGCAGCATCACTGCTGGCCCAGGCACTGGTGGTCTTTGCAGCTAGAAAAAAAATTACACATTTCTTAGATGCCAGAAACGCCTCCCCCTATTAATTTCTTTATAGCATAATACACCACACAGACATAATCACTACAATTTGGATACATTCTTCTATCAAAAAGATCTGGTTGGGCAATTTGTTGGTGGCAATTAAAAAAAAAAGCCTCAAGTCATGAAAAGCTGTCAAGGAGTGGTCGGGGCTATTGACTAATAAATCTGATGTTTTAAGGAAAAAATAGCATATGGCCTTGGCTGGCAAATGCAATGGAGCCATCCTCCTCGTAATTTCTCCCAGACATGGTGCACAGTCATCAGTTCACAAACTACTGCTAATAAAACTAGGCTTAGCTAAAAAGACATAACTTTGAGGTGTCTAACGTGACCATGGCCACCCTCTTGTTTTAGTGATTGAGCATCCACATCTCAACAAACATGTGTAGAATACCTTACTTGGGCAATGAGCATGTAATCTCCTTGGTAGACGAGTAGTAGTATGTGACCAAAGAGTTATCTGTGTCTTAAAGTACCACCACTCGGCCGTCCATAACATAAGGGGAGGGAGACAGCTGACTGACAAAGCAGAAGAAAGAAAGCTACAGACGGGTTGGTAACTACGGACTAGAGAATGTTTAAAGTGAAGTACAGAAACTTGAAATATAGAAAATAAGTAAATAGCATAATACAGGGATAACAAGAATTAAGAAATTGAAAGAGCGAAGAGGATTTGAAAAAAATATGTAAAACGGGTAGACGTCATAATATTCAAAATGGAGCGGAAAATTTAGTAGCATAAATATATTAACATTAACACCAAGAGGACCTACTGGGGCCAGCAGAGCCATTAGACGAGGAATCTGGGAGGTAACTCCAGCTCCTGGACCCTCACCCCCCTCAGCCCTCTTTTTGCCCTTGGATGCTGATGTAAAACATAAACACAAAAAAAGATTAGTGGGAAATAAATATCTCCCCAAATTATTTTTGACAGGCAAAGGCAATTGCAATAACATTTAATTTTTCTAAATAAGATCAATTAGTAGTAGTATATCACAGACCGTCCTATCCTATTCCAAATTTTCAAATCCTACCTACCTAGCACTAGTCCAAATGTATACAATAAATAATTTGCCTTAAATGACGTTTGCTCCTTCTGAAATCTCATACGCAATCTCTCAACCCCCTTTATTGCGCCAATTCAATAATACTAAGGGTCTTATTGATTATTAGAATGATGTCAGGCCGACGCCGTTGCGGTTCTGGAACCGCCTGACCTTAGGTCAGCGGTCACAACCACACTATTACGAATCAATGCGATTGCCATAGGCCATTGTACGGTCGCAAACCTCCATTTGTCAATCGAAGCTTGTGCAGCAGGCGGTAAAGGCCCACAGCACAAGCTACCATTGAAAAATGAAAGTTGTTCACAAACATCTCTGCACCGTCCGTGTGGTATGCACCATGCGGTTATGAAATTACAAATTACTAACTACAGAACTTCTTGCATAATAATCACTAAGCGCACAAGCGAGCACCTAGAAGTGCGATAACTAGGTTAGGTACCGTCAAGTAAGCTAAGCACCTGTCTAGAACAATAGACTATTACATAATATTTGAAAACATAACTTACTTCCATTTGAGCAGCATGCTTGCTATTATTTGGTAAAAAATATTAACTATAGCATAATACACACATGTAATAAGAAAAATTATTAATTTGAATAATTACTTAGCTTCTCACCTAGCCTCGAGGCCTCAACCCCTAGCAGGTCCTGCTCTCAGTCCAGGATGTCGGACCAGTGGTGCATCAACTGCTGATGGGTGCACCGGACCCCAGAGCAGTGGTAAACTGCCCAATGGGCCCTCGCCCAGCGCTGCTGGTGCTTCCACGTTCCATACCCGGACCCAGGCTGCCAGGCTTGAGGGGAGGTAGCGCTGGATATAAAAAACCAGCTCTGCCACCTCCAACTTGGAAAACAGGGCACAGAGTTGCACCCCAGCCTGGCTGTGTCTTGGTGCACCCTTATCTACCATGGGGCTGAGGGGAAGATAGAAAAAAAAGAAATCGGGAAAAAGAAGGAAGTAGGGTAATAATGTATAAAATAAAAAAGTACAAAACTCACTCAAAACACACAAAAAAGTAGAAAAAACACAAAATACACACTTAGAATGACAACGGGTAGGATAATAAATAAAAAAGAAGGAATGAAAGTTTTACAAAGCAAGGATTGCAAAGATTGGATAAGGATAAAAAAGTAGGCCCCAGCACCATAATCAGAGTAAGAAACTAGATGGCCGCGCCCATGTGCAAACGCTTGGTGCAGTTAGTGCAATATTTCCACCCGAACATGCAATCCGCATTGAAGTACGGTGGAAACATCAGGCAAATGGGTGGGACAAGCATCTCAGCCCGCTGAATAGCTTGGCGGAGATTTTTTGTCGCTTAGCGGAGTTCCACATAGCGCGGCTATGCAAACTCCGCCCAGGGTTACTCAAGATAATGCATTTCAAAAATGAGTTTACCATTCTCTCTGACACACTGATAGATAAATGAAAGTCCCTTGGCAACTCTTTTATGCAATGAAAGTACTGAAAATCTCTACACTTTAATGCTTCTAATAAGTTGAAATCTTCTAATGGGTGCATCAGGACTTGAACCACATTTGACTCATACTCACCACACCTCCTCCATCAGTACGTTTTACTGACTACAAATCCATGGGTTCTGGCACCTGTCTGTAGCCTAGTACAGCTCCCAGAAAGACAGCTTTGTACCTGCAAGTGACACCCATATGGCAGCTACACAAATAAGCCAGGAACTCCAGTACTTTACACCTTCCATTCTTTTGGTGTACTTGCTTCACATTCAGACATGCATCCTCGTCCCCTAGGAGCAATCAACAGCAAATAGGATCCATCGGGCCGCAAAGCTTATAAAATTAAGTGCCCCCCTAATCTAAAATAAATGCATCCAAGAGCATAAAACATAGAGACCTTTTACGCTCACCTAGAATCTCTGTTTGATTGATTCAGATGCTCTGTCCATCACCACCCCCCTTTGTACCGTTTTTAGCCGCCATAAGTATGGCAGGGTATGCTCAGATGTGAGTCCCTTGCTCACTTTGCCACTGGATTCAAGCAAGCCGGGTTGAAGACGGCTGGAATGCCAGAAACCAGTCCTCGGAAGCTTGTTTCCGGTCCAAGGAAGACATGGCTTGGCAGTTCGGGCTGGACTGTTCCCATGAGGCACAGGGTCAGACTGATTTGCAAATAGCCATGTCTGAACTGGGGTGGCAGAGTGGGCTAAAGAACGGTGATGGATTAAACCCAGTTATTTTGACTGGGTGTGAGTGTTTGATTGATTCAGATGCTCCGTCCATCAACACCCCCATTTGTACCACTTTTGGCCGCCATCAGTGTGGCAGGGTATGCTCAGATGTGAGTCCCTTGCTCACTTTGCCACTGTATTCAAGCAAGCCGGGCTGAAGACGGCTGGAATGCCAGAAACCGGTCCTCGGAAGCTTGTTTCCAGTCCAGGGAAGACATGGCTTGGCAGTTCGGGCTGGACTGTTCCCATGAGGCACAGGGTCAGACTGATTTGCATATAGCCATGTCTGAACCGGGGTGGCAGAGTGGGCTAAAGAACGGTGATGGATTAAACCCAGATCTTTTGACTGGGTGTGAGTGTTTGATTGATTCAGATGCTCCGTCCATCAACACCCCCTTTTGTACCACTTTTGGCCTCCATCAGTGTGGCAGGGTATGCTCAGATGTGAGTCCCTTGCTCACTTTGCCACTGTATTCAAGCAAGCTGGGCTGAAGACGGCTGGAATGCCAGAAACCGGTCCTCGGAAGCTTGTTTCCGGTAAAGGGAAGACAAGCTTTGCAGTTCGGGCTGGACTGTTCCCATGAGGCACAGGGTCAGACTGATTTGCAAATAGCCATGTCTGAACTGGGGTGGCAGAGTGGGCTAAAGAACGGTGATGGATGAAACCCAGTTCTTTTGACTGGGTGTGAGTGTTTGATTGATTCAGATGCTCCGTCAATCAACACCCCCTTTTGTACCACTTTTGGCCGCCATCAGCGTGGCAGGGTATGCTCAGATGTGAGTCCCTTGCTCACTTTGCCACTGTATTCAAGCAAGCCAGGCTGAAGACAGCTAGAATGCCAGAAACCGGTCCTCGGAAGCTTGTTTCCGGTCCAGGGAAGACATGGCTTGGCAGTTCGGGCTGGACTGTTCCCATGAGGCACAGGGTCAGACTGATTTGCATATAGCCATGTCTGAACTGGGGTGGCAGAGTGGGCTAAAGAACGGTGATGGATTTAACCCAGATCTTTTGACTGGGTGTGAGTGTTTGATTGATTCAGATGCTCCGTCCATCACCACCCCCTTTTGTACCGCATTCAATTGCAGATCGGCAGCAAGACATGCGGCGCACATTGCTGACCTTATCCTTGCATATGATTTTGACCTCTTAATCCTGATCGAAACTTGGCTAAATGATTACTCTGCACCTATCCTTGACATACTCGTCCCTCCCAGCCATGACATCCCTAGACTAGATAGCTCTACAGACCTGATGGAAGCATCACCTATCAGTTAAACAGTCACTATTCGCTGGTCTATCCTCATGCAAATACGTATGCATCGATATTGGATGTAACAACAGGACACTATGCAAATTGCACATGATCTACAACCCTTTCTTTCATAAAAAAATTATGTAAATCATCTCAACTAGCTCGGGACAACACTGCACACAGATGTTCCTCTGAAACTTCAACCTCAATTGGAGTGGCCAGAATGGCCCTGCAGTTAAAACCCTTTAAACCTTCCTAGCTAATCGAAATCTGTGACAGCCCTATGCCCAACAAGGGAGTTACCTTAGATCTTATCATTGCTAAGGCCAACTCCATTCAACTTGAACCTATCTTCCCTTGTGACTCGACAGACTACCACTGCATCACCTGTCTCTTCACAGAATCTGTGAGAACAAATATAGATCAACTAAAGAAACCCACTGGAAAAAGAGCCTGTGAAACATTAACCTAAATGCAGTGGCATCCCTTAGCAATACCATGTTGCCTCCTCCTGTGGATATACTAGATGTCCATGATCATACTGACCACTACAACAGCTCTATGAGGAATATTCTAGAATTGATTGCACCCTTACAGCTAAAAAGAATGTCCACCAAAGACTCTAAACCATGGTACAATGTTAGCGGTAATGCAGAAATATGTATTTCGAGACTAGATTGTCGATTGTGGAAATCCTCACCATACCTTGAACACCTCAAGAATTTGAGAGCACTGAGGACCCCATATAACAAATGCATTAGAAGTCCCCCAAAAAATTTCTTCAGAAACCAAATAAATGAAGATAGAAACTAACACATCAAACTGCAATCAAGAGCCAACCCAACCCTTCCCCAACTGGATATAGTCCGCAGCCTAACTGCAGGATATTTGCACCCTTCTACCTTGAATAGTAAGCCTGGGTGGAATTTCGGTAGTTCGGCATTAAGGAACTCCGCAAATTGACAATAAACTCTGCCATGGTATGTGAAGTTCTGCTAGCGATTGAGTGGGTTGCCTCGTGCCTTCAAACTGAGTTTTAGTGCCGGGTGTTAGTCCTGTGCTGTAAAATCAGTGCGAAAAGCATCTTGCACAGTGCAAGAGGACACTTCTTCTTTCTGCCGCTCGGATAGAAGTTCTACTTGAGCGGCAGCGCCCTCAGCACGAACTGAAGGTTTCTCAACACGAGCAGTATTCACGATCCGCGACAGCGCGTGTTGAAAAATCTTGCTCTGAATTGGTCCAGCATTGTATTTTCCTTGCTCATGCTCGCCAACTTACCGTTGGCGAGCACAATCGAGCAAAGAAATCCACTCCGCTACACGAATAAGAGTTTTACAGAACTCCCTGAGCTCCATGGACTGTGGAGTGCATAAAACTCTGCAAACTCCACAAACAGAGCAGAGTTCACCACCCAGGCTTATTGAATAGATGGAAGAGATTGATTTGCAGATGGCATTGGAGCATTGTCCGGTCATAACCCTTTCTAGCCTCTCCCTTTCCCAGACTGCTTTGCCCTTATGTTCACATGGGCATGCACCCAAAAACAACACTTCATGGAACTTATCCAAAACCTTTTAGGAAAGAACCATTCTCAAAATTCTAGCAGCACTGAAACCTTCAAACCACTTCAACGACCTTCTAAATACTAATTTCTTCAGTGAGATCAAATTGTCTATACTCCCACTTTGGACCAGAATAGTAAATGCATCTCTACTTCAAGACTCTAGCCCTGACTGCCTGGGCAGGTTTCCTCCATCCTAAAAAAATCCATGACTGATCACATGGACCTAAACCCAGTCTCCAACATTCTGACTCTGGTGATTTAGGCCAATTCCATTCCGTCTTCCATCTGGGTCATAGCACTGAATGGATCTGACACACATAGTGGATAACGTGTTACTAATGTTAGATCAGAACGAATCCTGCCTTCTAATCCTTCGTGAGCTTTTGGCAGCATTCAATACGGTTAAGCATGACAACATACTAGACTTACTTGAACATAAGATGATGCTATCGAGGTCAGTCCTAAACTGGTTTGCCTTGATTCTCCACAACACCCAATTGTACCTAAAAGTGTCCTCCCCCTCAGATATCAGGTCCCTCAACTTATCTCTACAAAATGCTCCAAACTGGCTGACAGGCAACCACTCAAAAACTAAACACTCTCAAGACAGAATTCCCCCTAATCGCCGCTCCCAAACAGTCACTGGTTATCGAGGATCGGATGAGGCAACTAACAGCTCATAAATGCTTGCCACACATTATAGATTCCACAAGAATTAGACTCATCAGAGAATCTAAAAGAAATATCACAACATCCCTGATTTGAAATCCTTAAACTAGCTCCCTTATGAAGCAAAAATTAATTTAAAGATTTCCTGCAGGACCTATAAAGCCCTACACTACAATACCCTGAGATGCCTCACAGGGAAACTGGAGCTTTCTGGTGGCTGAAGATCCTCTAGAAGTACCAGCACCTTACAAACTTTTAAAATAAAATAGATTAATTAATTAAATTACTGCAGAATTAACTGTTCTGCACAAACTGGGTTGTGAAATAGTAACCGACCGCTGAGCCTTCTTCCAGGCGAGGTCGCCCCCACTCACCGCTGCTCCTGCCGACTCCTGCCGCGCTCTTCTGCTGCTTGCTGCTCTTGCGATTGTGCGCCAAAGGCAAGCCCGTCTGCGCCCGTCCGCGCCTGGACCGCGCCCAGCGCCAGGACCCCTGGTCCCCACCGCCGAGGCAAGACTACACGACAGACCTACGACGCCACCACCCTCAAAGCACTCATTGCCGGCCGGAACCCTGCCTGCTACCGAGCCACCCCGAGATGCACCCACGGACCCTTTGCCTGCCAAGCCTGCCGATTCACCTGCTACCGGACCTGCACCGCCCCCGCCAAGCCCAGCACCAGCAGCAACCACCTGAAGTGCATCTTGCTCAACACCCGCTCCATACACAGGCACGCCGTGGAACTCTGGGACCTGCTCGACGCGACATCACCAGACGTCGCCTTCCTCACCGAAACCTGGATGAACGCATCCTCAGCACGCGACATTGCCATAGCCATTCCGGACGGATACAAGATCACCCGGAAGGACCGCGTCAACCAGACGGGAGGAGGCATCGCCATCGTACACAAGAACACCATCCGCATCTCGACCAACTCGGACGAAACCTTCACCGCCGCCGAACACCTGCACTTCCAGATACACACTGACCCCAAGACCACCCTCCGAGGCACCCTCATCTACAGACCACCGGGACCACGCACACAATTCAGCGAAGACATCGCAGACTTCATCAACCCGCACAGACCATGCACCCTACCACCGAACCAACGCCCGCCACCACCACCCTCTGCAACTGGACCCCGATCAGCACCGAAGACACCACCCGCACGATGAACTCCATCCACTCCGGATCACCAATCGACCCGTGCCCACACCACGTCTTCAACAAAGCCGACGCCATCATCGCACCCCATCTCCGAGACACCATCAACTTCTCCTTCCACACCGCCACCTTCCTGGAGAGCTGGAAGCACGCCGAGCTGACCGCCCTCCTGAAGAAACCAACGGCGGACCCCACCAACCTCAAGAACTACCGTCTCATCTCGTTCCTTCCTTTTCCGGCCAAAGTCATCGAGAAGACCATCAACAAACAGCTTGCCGCCTTCCTCGAGACGAACGGATCCCTCGACCCCTCGCAGTCCGGGTTTCGGGCCAACCATAGCACCGAGACCGCCCTAATCGCAGCCACCGACGACATCAGAACCCTGATCAACAACGGGGAAACAGCGGCCCTCATCCTCCTGGACCTCTCTGTGGCATTCGACACTGTCTGCCACGGCACCCTAGTGAAGCGCCTCAACAACATCGGAATCCGAGAGAAAGCGCTGGAGTGGATCATCTCGTTCCTCACCGGAAGAACCCAGAGAGTCCGCCTCCCTCCGTTCAGATCCGAAGCCACCGAAGTCATCTGCGGCGTACCACAAGGATCCTCACTCAGCCCCACCCTCTTCAATGTCTACATGAGCCCCCTCGCAGCCATCGCACGCCAACATAACCTCAACATCATCTCCTACGCCGACGACACCCAGCTCATCCTCTCCCTCACCAACGACCCCACCAAGCCAGAGCCAACATACACGAAGGGATGAAAGACGTCGCCGACTGGATGAGGAACAGCCGCCTTAAACTGAACTCAGACGAGAAGCAAGTCCTCATCCTGGGATCATCACCCTCCGCCTGGGACTACTCCTGGTGGCCCCGACCCTGGGCACCGCTCCCAAACCAACGGACCACGCACGCAACCTGGGCTTCATCCTGGACTCCTCCCTGTCAATGACCAGACAAGTCAACGCAGTCTCTTCCTCGTGCTTCAACACCCTGCGCATGCTCCGCAAGATCTTCAGATGGATCCCCACCGAAACCAGGAAGACCGTCACCCAGGCACTCGTCACCAGCCGACTGGACTACGGGAACACCCTCTACGCCGGAACCACAGCCAAACTTCAAACTCGACTCATCCTGGACATCCCCCGACACAGCCACATTACCGGACACCTGAGAGACCTACACTGGCTCTCCGTCAGCAAGAGAATCACGTTCAGACTCCTCACCCATGCACACAAGGCTCTCCACGACCTGAGCCCCAAGTACCTCAACGGCCGCATGACCTTCTACACGCCCACCCGCCAGCTACGATCGACCAGCCACGCACTCGCCACCGTACCACGCATCCGCAGAGCCACCGCCGGAGGAAGATCCTTCTCCTACCTGGCAGCCAAGACTTGGAACTCCCTCCCCACCCACCTTCGGCGAACCCAAGACCATTTCTCCTTCAGGAAGCAGCTCAAGACCTGGCTGTTCGAGCAGTAACATACCCCTCTCCCCCAGCGCCTTGAGACCCTCCCAGGTGAGTAGCGCGCTTTACAAATGCCGTGATTGATTGATTGATTGATTGATTGATTCAAACATCAATGTCTAAATAGTTTAAAGGTCTGACCTTGAATGTTAACCTGCTAATAAAAAGATTCTTTTTTTTAGAAACTGCATGCTTAAGTGCTAAGGAGATTTGTTCTAATCTCACAGACAGTGTATTGATGTTATTACATTCTTGAACTTTACCTGAAAACCAAAAAGATACATTGTCAAATAAGTGATTTATAAATGCAAAACTACCTGCCCAAATAAATGCCCCTAAAAATATATCACTTAAAAAAATGCAATAGTTATGCTGGTAATAAATGAAATAGTCAAATTATTCACTTTAGCATAACGTCAAAACACTATCCACCCAATCCTAACCCATTATATAAGAATTCACCCCAAAATAAATTGTCAGAATAAATTTCAGAGGGCCTCAGGGAAGCAGATGTTACCTGGCCCAATGGTGGTGGTTGAGGGCTTTAACCCATGATGTCTGGCCTATTGTGGGCTCTGAGCAACTGGGTCAGTACCCCCTGATGCTCTGACTCTCAGTATTGAGAGAGTCGAACAGTCCAAGGTTTCTCAAGGAGGAGGTAGGTATGAGGGGAGCACAAACTCACAACTCAAAACACATCCCATTACCCCTATAAATGATTGGCCAGTCCAATACTTGCTTTTATGAAAAAATGAGTATTTATTCGATAATACAAGGTACAATGCGGTACCCCACAAATAATATATACAGTCTTCATAAGGCAGGTATGCTAGTTTTACCCAGGTCATCTTTTGAGTCCTTCTTCCTCTTCTAATGCTCGTAGTTATTTCCCATTTACCTGTTGCAATATCCAAGTTGGGCCTCACTAGTTAGGCCTCACTAGTCAGTTTAAGCCTTAGAAGTTCCACAATTGGCTTGGTAAAAGGTAACATGTCCAGGTGCCACAGCGCCTTAGTCAGAGAAGGTTCCCTCAGAGCCTAATAGCCCCTAGTCAGTATTACCCCCACTCACTGGAGTGTAGTGGAGGTTTAGAGTCTCTGGGTCCCGGTAGTGAGCAGAATAAGGGATGCTGAGGTCAGGACAGCAGATGTTCACTGTGCTCCTCCGGTCATGTGGTAAGTCTCTCTCTGTACAAAGTAGCATGTCTCAGGGACTCCCGGATTCAAGGAGTCAAATCATTGCTATTTCCTCATGGGTCAAGACCCGCTTCTTCTTCATGGTTGCACCTTAGTTCAAGGGGACCCTTTCACTTAATCACTTCCCCCTCCTGACATAAAGGGTATTATCAGTGTACAAAGCATGCCAGCCTCTTCTGATCTATGGTAATACCCTGGACGATGACCCTCTACTCGATATAGTGCTGCATCACTGTGACGGCCCTCCCTCTTCACCATGGCCTCCACCTGGCATAGGGGCGGTCGTGAATGGCACAAAAAAGGTGACGGCCTGAGTCACAGTGCTGCACAGGGCAGCAGTCCTTAAGATTCCACAGCTGAGCCCAAGGGTGATGGCCCTCATTCCTCTCCATGACCCCCACCTGGCAAGGTGGGTGCAAATTCCACACACAGGCAGATAGTTCAGTACAATGATGCACACTCACAGACACCCCGATTGGTGTGGTGGTCCTGATTGAATCAAATCTCACCCTGGACTTTGCTCCCCAGGCCATCTCTTCTCCTCAGAAGGTCCTCTGGCCTTGGATCAGGAAAAAGCTGGTGCTTCAGGCCCCAGATGGGTGTCTTTGATTCTTGCGATGGATTTCCTCTCACCCAGCATGGGAGACTTGCAGACCCTCAGTTCCCAGTACTGGTGAATTCATGCTGAGCTTTTCCACACTTCAGTTTGACAATTTGGGAGCCTCAATCTCCCTTTTATATAATCTGTTTATAGACTCAAATGTATTTTAGAGTCTATGAATTTGAAGTGCTTTCTAGCTTTTCCTCCAGGGAGCAGTCTATCACAGCAGGAGCATCTCCAAATCTGAAAGACCCAAACACAAGCCATGGGGATTGTTATGTATTTTAGGAGTACACCCCAAGTCTACAGGTTTAGACCCCATAACTCTTGTCAAACAAGGACTTCGTTAAATGTGCTTTGTATGAGGAAGAAGTGCTTTCCAGGGACTCCGATTTATTTAGGAAACCCACCTTTAACACTTAGAATGACAGAATCAGGCATAGTTCAGCCGAACTCGGATTCAGCTCCATATGCCCAACCTTGGTCCAGGAAGGACAGCAGCTGATAATATGGAATCTGACTTCATTCTAGGCAGCTAGGGTGCGAAGACTTCTCTAATCTGAATGGTCAGATCTCAGTGTTCATATAATAAACTGACCACTGTGTAATCTAACTGATTGTAAATGACAAGCTAGGCAGAAATGTGTTAAGAAAATCCAGCCTGAAGCTGTATTCTTTGCCTGCATCACTTTTGTGAACATATCATCATTATATCTCATATGTGTATCAGACAACCCTGAGATGTAGATATTTAGAGCATCTTGGACAGACACGTCTTCTATTATGCTGATAATTTAATGCAAAAACATTGTTGCTCCAGCTGAATGTGCCTTTGTGTCATGAAAATGTGTAAATATCTCATTTAGATCTGACGAAGGGGAATAGTTAAAGTCAGCCTAACACAACATTTAAAAATGGAGCCTGGTTCAGGAATCTATGTCAGAATGACTAGAGTCATCTGTAGTACCTGTATGGTAGCCTCAGTGATATGTGCAAGTTACAAAGGTCCAGCTCTAAGCGTTATGATTCCCATATCTGTCCCATCTCTTTCCTGAGATGTTTTCCTGTCCCAATGTCCAGTTTCCTCTTTCAGAATCGAAGAAACATTTTGAAGAGCACTGAAGAGCATGGCTTTTCCGTACTCAGGTGTGTGTCCCACTAAGCCTTTGAGGTTCAGACAGAATCAGTCACATTCCAGACACACCTCTGAAAGGCTGGTAGGGCTGAGGAATATGCAGTCACATGTCATGTATACCTCTGACAGGAAAGTAGGGCTAAAGAAGAGACAGTTGCAATATATTTCACAAGTCCATCTGAAAGACTGGTAGAGCAGTCGTAGAGTCAATAACTTTTGTGAAAGATCAGTAAGTTTGGGGAAAAGTTAAGAATTTCAGGTGCACACCTGGCCAGTTAGTACGACTGTGAATATGTCAAGTGTCTCACACATTTAGGCCATGTAGAGGGCAGAAGCAGAGTCAGTCACATACAATTCTGAAAGGTTGTTAAGGCTGTGACTAAGTAAAGCACACACATACATTAGCAGTGGACCTCGAAAAGTCAGTATTGATTTCATAAAATTGCCAGACAGCACTTGGGACTTGCTATTCTCTTCTGCTATGTCTTAATACCGCTGACAAAGTAAATGGGTTTCGTTTTTAACCCCTTCAGTGCTGATGACGAGCCCAGGCTCGTCATGCAGCACGGTGCTCGTGTGCTCATGATGACCTGGGCTCGTCATGAGCCGTGGAACGCTCACACGCGGGGCTAATTCCCCCGCTGTGCTGAGCGTTCCATTGCGCGGGCGGGTTCATGACGAGCCCAGGCTCGTCATGAGCACACGAGCACCGTGCTGCATGACGAGCCTGGGCTCGTCATCAGCACCGCACCCCCCCCCCCCGCACCGCGGGGGAATTAGCCCCGTGGTATAGGGGTTAAACGGTGCGCGCATAGAGAATAAATATATACACATACATGCAAATGTAAAAGTGTTTGTATTTATATAGCGCCTTCTACCCAGAGGTCTCGTAGCGCTGTATTCATACCGCTGTGGAACCCTTCCTGGCTTTCCTGTGAGATGTCCACTCCTGGGCACCCCCGAGGTGAAGCCAGGCATCCAAGCGCTGCTGGGGCCGTTGTGGAGATTAAGCAAGGTATTGCCCAGAGACACAGAGTGGGACCCATGATTAGACCAGGGACCGAGGCGAGAATTATCATGTCCGGGGAGATTGAGTCCAAGAGCTGCCAAGGCGGGAATTGAACCCTGGTCCCGGGCCAGACCTCTGCATTAGGGTCTGCCGCTCTAACCATTGAGCCACTCTTCTCCACCAGTGCACTCAGTGCATAACAGATACAGGCTTCCTTGTGCTCACACAAATCCTCATAAACATATACACCCATCTAGCCTGCAAACATGCAGATGGCGATAAGCCGGGGAGAAAGTTGGCATAATTGCTGTGGTCGGAAAGCCTCAGAACCCTGACGAGCACCATACGGGATAGCCTAGGGCACATGAGAAATACTCAGCCAGACATTAATGAAGTGTTCAACCACTATTGTGAACAGTTGTAGTCTTCCCCCAAGGAACCCTCAACGCAAGTGTAGGACTACCTCTGAGCAGTGGCACTTCCCAGCTTGTCCCCGCTGCAGCTGTTGGACTTGGAGCTACATCTCCAGATAGGGGAGAATTATCCTGACAATTCGCTAGATGGTGCGCGGTAAAACCACAGCAGATTCCCCATGGAGTATTATGCAGTTTTTAGGTCTATCAAGAAGCACATCTCCAGGGTATTCTGCCAGGATTCAAACCTGAGGCCCTCATAGTGGTGCTTCGGAAACTGGACAGGGACCCAGTTGAGGTGAGCTCCTATCGCACGTTGTCAATATTGAGCATAGACTACAAAATCTTGAGAAACGTCCTTGCTAATCATCTGCTTCCGATGCTTAGCTCCCTTGCTCATTCGGACCAATGTGGGTCTGTGCCCCAAAGGACGACGCACTCCAACATTCGGCGTCTGTGCCACATTATGAATGTGATGTGTGGGGTGGCTAACCTCCCTGTGTTGGTCTCCCTGGGCTTCGAAAAAGTCTTTGATACGCTGAGTTGGTCCTATCTATTACAGGTGCTGAGGTGCTTGGGATAGGTCCTAACTCCCTTGGCTAGGTTACCAGCCATTACATCTCGCGATAATTTTCCATAGGCAGAGGAACCCACCAAGGGTGCTCCTTATCCCAGTACTTTTCACTCTAGCTATGGAGCTGCTTGCTGCCATGCCTGGGGTATCAAGGAGGGAATGAACTGGCATTTTGTGTCCTTATATGCAGGTGATGTATTAGTATGAGAAAAACATATATAACAACGGGTCAAGAAACAGAGTGAAGCCATCTAAGAAACTATGTGCTTGTGATAGGATACAATCTGTGAATCCAAAGTATTCATGGTGAAAAATGTATTCCCATCAGATTCCCGTCCTGTACCGCCCTACATCACTTGGGATCCTTCACCCGAAGGGAGTGGAACGAGTTCCACTATGGATTAGGTAGATTGCGTCCTAATCTTACTCAAGGATACAGTGAAAACTATATGTTGGTATCAGGGGGTAAAAATAACTAGCAGTGCAAGAGAATGCTGTGTGTAGCATGTGAAAAAGTGAATTAATATTGGGTTGTGGGAGTGGAAAAATGAATTTTAATAGGATCCTACCCACACCCAAGGTTAAAAAACAGTGCAAAGTAGTGTTTTACAAATAACTACTTAGGTGTAATTCAGGTCGACATGTTTCTGCAGAGTGATAGGTTCACAAGATACCTGTCTGCTTCATCAGGACCATAACAATGATATGCTACTGCTGATAAATGTGTTTATTTAATGATTAAAAATCATATCACCTGAGATCGCCATTCGAGAAGATCCAGATGGTCACCAAAAGATTGACGAACAAACATACACAAACAGATGCACAAAGTTAATGACAATGGCTTGTAACACAAGGAAAATCTCTCGTGATGGTACATGTTATGCCAAACAATGTTGGTCACTGATTGCTTACTAATCAACCCAAACAAAAGGCAGAAATGACCTTGTAAAGAAAGATTAAAGAAAATCCTTGTATACACTCACCCACGATCTGGGGAATGAACTCTCCACCTCACCCGGCTACAACTCAGGTACAAATGGAGCACCGCTCTATTAAGTGCAAAGAGGAGAAAAACAATGAAAAAGGAAAAGCTCTCAGGAGCTTACGTTTTAGACACATCCTTTCCCCCACCTGTTTGAATTGCAGCAAACGTATGTTGTAGCACCGTATAGGGAAAGTGAAATAATGTAGTAATATAATTATCTGCCTTTTACTGTGAAGCAGCTTAATTTAAAACCTTGATGAAGATAAATACGCTGTATCAGATTCTAGTGCGACAGGAGTACAGCATTATCCAAAGTACCGGTTTTTGGTAATCGAGTGTCTCAGCTGTAAACAGAGAGCGAACGCGCTCTGAAAAACACGTGGGTCTCGTTCCTTAGCTTACCACCCATATGCGATAAAAAATCGCTAAAGCCCATCTCGTTGGTCCATTGTCCCCCAAACGCTTACCTGTCCGTCGGTACTCCTCGCCTCCATCTAGGCTGTCAGTGGGAGGTACCTGGACGGACAGGAAGCGGTTATTTGAACTCTTTCTCGTGGACCGACGGGAGAGTCACGTGACAGACTCTGACGCATGCGTCGGAAATACCCGGCCGCCGGGAGATGTAGTCCGCATGCTGCAGTCATGACGCACCCAATCGAATGTGCGAGATTGCTGGGTAATGTAGTACAATTAAGGATTTTGGCCTCAAGAATAGATACAGAGGAGACACTTAAATCCGGAGCTCCTAATTGTCTTCGAAGGTTGTATATCGATCATAAATAGTACCCAACCAGCCGAATAGGATGTAATAAAATAGTACCACTAGCAAATGAGCGTGTCATTTTATTTTCGGTATATTAGCCTCTAGGTTCGACACAGTCAATCTGTGAGAAATGTTTAGGCTTAATACATAGAATCAATGTATCAGCTAAACCGACACCCAGAACTAGCTTTTTGTAAACACAATTCTTTTTATGTGTGTATGTTTATTTAGTGTAGTTTGTAAGATACCATTACATCAAGATGTTATTGAATGCACAACATTAATGACAGCGGTTAGTGTGAGATGCATACTGATGTTTTCAGCATATCAAAACAAAGAGCCTAGATATACTTTATCATATACTTTATCATATTGTTGAACAATTGTTGAACAATTTTTGGAAACTATAGCGACATCCATGGAATGTCTTCATTCAGACCTGTTTTATCCATTTGTAAAAAGAATTGTGTTTACAAAAAGCTAGTTCTGGGTGTCGGTTTAGCTTCGGGTGAAGGATCCCAAGTGATGTAGGGCGGTACAGGACGGGAATCTGATGGGAATACATTTTTCACCATGAATACTTTGGATTCACAGATTGTATCCTATCACAAGCACATAGTTTCTTAGATGGCTTCACTCTGTTTCTTGACCCGTTGTTATATATGTTTTTCTCATTACATGTAGGGATCATAACAATGCTAGGTCAATAAATATTTTCCCTATACGCCCCCCTCATTGTATTATTGATGTATTAGTATACCTTAGAGACCACGCCTGCAAGTTGCCGGCCCTCTATGATCTACTTGATTTATTCAGTGAGATGTCAGGCCTCAGGGTGAATTGGGGTAAGTCCTGTGTATTCCCTTTACGCTGAATTAAGCTGGAACATCGGGAAGTGCTGGTCTTTCTGCACCTCAAGTGGAGCTTTGAGACTTTTCGCTACCTGGGTGTGAATGTTTATCACAAAGATAAGGACTCGCTAGAAGGTAATCATGGTGAAGCCCTGACCTCGATCCCCCAATCCATGGACTTTTGGATTCGACTACCCCTTTTGCCCATGGCCAGGGCACCTTAGCAAAGAAGATGGTTCTTCAGAGGCTCTTATATTTCTTTGTGGTTGCGCTAGAGATACCGACCAGATCCTTTTTCAGGTCACCCCGCTGCACAACATTTTGCCGACAAAATCCCCAGCATGCCCGAGATGCAGTCACATAGATGCTACTTTATCCATATGGTATGGGAATGCCCGCTGCTGATGTGCACATGGATCCAGGTGATAGAACATGTGTTGACAGTGATAGATGTCTAGTTGCCACCGGACTCCCTCCTATGTCTCTTAGGGATCGCAAAGAGCCCTAAACACACCAAATATTTCCTAAAGTTGGTCAATCTAGCATCAGTCCTTTTTCAACGCTTAATTTCCATGACCTGGAAGCCCCCTCACCCACCCACGACCAGATGCTGGGTTCAGGTGACTCATGAATGGGCTCTGACAGAAGCGGAGACCATGATACATGATCATAGACTGCAAGGGGGGTGGTTGGAGCTGGTATGATGTGGGATACCCATCTTATCAGGTTGTTCAATAGCCGGAATTTGCTCCCTCCCTAGGCTGTCCGGTTTGTGCCACTGGGCACCCCACTCCTTTACAAATACATGCTCACCAGAGACCAATGAGGGACCTTGTGCTCTTCTGAGTAGATCCCACTGAAGTTCGACCCTCCCTTCCCTTGAAGCAACCATTTGCCTATATATCCCCTAGGTTGGTAAAATGCTCCTGCCACTCATATTCACACAATTCTGATTAGCTGTCGTGACAGCGCCGGTCAGAGGGTTTCAAAAGTTACTGTTTAGTTTTATTTTATAATGCACACTTTGGCTACTGCTCTGCAAGACAGGGTACACTATGCTGCTCTGGGTAGTATTGTATTTTCTTTCCACACCCTGCTACCCCCTTCCATATTATTTTATGATCTAGTACCTGAACAGTGTCAATGAATGTATACATGTTGGGATGTGACTGTCTGTCCACTTTATAAACAGGTTTATTGTTGTATCCTGTACACCTTGTGGAGATTTTCGACTAAATGCTGTTAAAGAAGTTAAATAAAAAGTTAAATAAATAAACATATGCACTGATGCCATCAGACAAACCAGAAAAATGCAGTCCTATCAACAGACAATACAGGCACAGATTCAATTTAACATCTCTGTGCATGTGAGTAAAATGTGCACTCATGATGCTCTCAGAGTGTGTGTGTGTGTGGGTGTGTGTGTAAAAGAAAATTACGTATTGTGTCTTTAGTTTACTCTGACTGTTCTGAGCCAATGTACCCCGGGGTGAGCACAGGTAAACCTAGCATGTACTACACTTACCCTGACTAGGAGTGTCGGTCCCTACTTGGACATGGTGCAAACCACTGACAACTAAAGACCCAGTTTCTAACACATCCCATTCAACTCTGTGCTTTCCAGACTTGTACACACTGCCTTTCCTCACAGTGGAAAGGATTTTAACCAGTTTACTTACATACAACTAGGGTACCATGAGCAGCACAGGTGCAGGCTTTCATAACACAAGGAGCAGTTAATGGTATGGTGGCTATGGTATGGTGCAATATGTGCAGAAGCTATAAAAGAGTCCAGATCTGTTGGAGATAAGCACATCTATTCCAACCTCTGTACTCCTCTCATAAGCATGTAAACATATTTTTAGTAACTACTGTAACATACACTATACACTTCAAGTTAACAAATGTGTTTTCAAACTTGTACACAAACATTTTAGTACAAGATTCATAAACTTTGAATATATTAGATTTAACACATATCGCTTAATAAGGTTTACACTTTTTAAATATGGTCCCCAACCTTTTCTGTGACTAGAGCTACTTATGTTCAATAAGAATGCCCCTAAGCTACTAATATTATTAGTGTTGTAATAGTGACCACTTAGGAGAAGACTAGTTTAGTGGCCCCTCCATGCTTGATTCCCAGCAGTTATCACCTCAGTGTATCATGCAGTTTTGCCAGTGCTAATGTAAAAATACTTTTTTTCAATTTGGAATTCCTCTAATTGGGTAATACTGGGTGGTAATAGTTGCAATGCTCCAGTCACCAGGGTAATAGTAGTAATATTTTATGACTTATCGGTTTAATATAAGCTTTAAACAGATTTTGGAAATACATTTTTCTCCAAACGTCAGCTTATGAGGTCTGAAAACACATACATTTTTATAGTGAAGACACACCTTTCTATTTTGAGATGCATGCATTATGCAATATGTAAAGCATTTGGGCAACACTTAAAACAATAACAAACCCACCACAAAAGGAGCCCCCAACACACTTAGAAACATAGAGCTAGTTTTCATAAATAAGACAAGATCAAAATGACAAAAAATCAATTAGTAGAACCGGAGATATTACATTTGAAAGATTTTAAGGAAAATAACGCAAACTGGCATACAGCGCCAGCTGTGGATATCTAGTCGCGCTGGACTGGGACAAAGTCATAAGTTCAGACTGAAGTGATGGAGCACGGGCCAGCTACAGGGACCCAGTTACGCCTGCTGAACGGAGTACCTTTAATCCTAGTTTGCAGGGCATTGAGAGGATCTGTGTCAAACAAGCCTTGCATAGCTGAAGCAATGCATCAGTTCTAAGATGTGGCGAGGCTGCGGTGCAAAGTCTTGTGTCATCATCGAGGATCCCGTCGACCAGAGCTTGTGATGTGAAGTCCAAAGTTGAGGATGTGCCATCCAGTCGGGCAATGCATCAGTTTCGAGGCGCTGCTAGGATGCAATGCGGAACCTGGCATCATCATCGAGGCAGCTGTCAGCAAGGGATGCAAGGGTCTGCCTTGTGGATGTGTCACGCAGCAGTAGTTCTAATAAGACTGCGGGCTGCAATGTCATGCGGGTCTTTGTGACTGTTCCAATCCACACAGTAAGTCTAGAGAAAATCCCTGGAATAGTATTAGAGATAGCAGCGAATAAAGGACAGATGTACTTTCTACGTCCACAGGGCCCGTAGGTCTATTGTAAAGGGACACACCTAATATCAAAGTATAGCGTTTACAATCTTTTATTAGAAAATGAATATCTAACATTAAAATTTCAGAAGGAAATCAATCAATTCTTCTGAAAACATACAATTCATTTAAGAAAGATACAGTTTCAATAAAGTAGATTACATTTCATACTAATAAGTTTTTATTAAAAAAACATACATACATAAAATATTCTGGATTTAAAAAGAAGAACTAGACATGAACCATATACATTACAATACAGAAATAGCAATAACACAGAATATGCAGAACAAAGGAACAACAACCCCACTAGTAACACTAGCTCGAATCTTGTGTCAATTGATCTATGGGATCCAATAGCCTTACTACATTTGCAAAGTTATACCACAGTTGTTAGATTTTGTATACAGTTGGTATCTTCTAGGCTTTCTTGGATTCTCAGTATTTTCCGGGCGTCGATGCGTTTCGGTGTTAGTACCCTTGATACGGTTACACCTTCCTCAGGACAATTAGTATTGGGGTCCAAGGTTTCATAAAGTAAAGGTATTTTTCCTATGTGTTAAAGAGATATCTATCATTATTGTTCACCTGGAGATTTTACATATTTTATACGATGACAGTATTTACATCTGCATTTCCGTACTGACACGCATTTACTCTTTACATGTCACAAGGGAAGTGTTATGTATCCTTTAACTCTCCACATTTTACTTATCTAGATCTCACCACTCGAGGAGAAAGGAATCACAGAGGTGCCATCCACTTTTATTTAGGCCTTCCCGCTCTATAGAATGTCTACAAATGCATGCAATCTTACAAAAGGCCATCCCTTTGTGGGTATCCAAAATTTACGCAATACTTTGATCAATGGTGTTAGTGGATTGGGTGTGTGGGGGAGCCCTTTAGTCCCAACATAATGATGGTCTATAATCATCCATAGTTCGTTGGCAAATATTATTAACAACCGGGCACCTTTAGCTATATAGTTTCCAATCTTTCGGTATAGTGCATAAAGATTACTAACCTTTAGGGATCTTGACCATAGGGCCCACTAATGTATTTACGTTTTCCCTTAAAGGCAAGTTTCCCTCGGTTCTTCTGATCTGGAATCACTTTGAGAAATGTTGATCATTTCTATCTGTCAAACATAATTATTATGCCACTTATATTTTCGTTTTCAATAACATGTTATTCTGCTCGTTAGTATATCCACTGATACCTAGCTTACCTTCTGTAGGAGAATTTAGTAGCTAAATTTGGTTCAAATGATGATAAATTTATTCGTGGTGTATCCTACTCTTCGGGATCCACGTCTGGCTACTTCGTGGGCATCTGTTGTTTAAAATTGAATATAAATCTGACTTATTTTCTATTTTTATATATTGTTCGTACTGAGCCCCATTCCCCTAGAATGTTACCATTTTATTCAGTGGCTTACCTGTTTTTAAGTTTTGAAACGTTTGCCCACAGAGAAAGCCTTGGTTACAGGGGGTGGCTGGTTTTAGAGGTTGTTTGCGGATTCAGAGCCTGATGTGGTCTGAGGAGAGGAGAGGAATGATGATAGCTCTATTCATTTAGACAGTGTACATATTGTGTCCCATATTCCTCAACTACTGCGTGAGATGACCTCTCTCTTGTGGAATGTCTGTTGCTCCCTGAGTATAAATGAGACATTACTGTATTAGGGTTGAGTGATAGTACCCCCTCCTAGTCTAGCCTCATTCCTGCAGTAGAATATAAACTTGCACCGATACCTGCAGATTAAACTAGGTGTTTTTCCTTTCTTCTGTCAGTATGCTCCCTATGTTATCTTGGCTCTCAAATACAGATAGAATTGCTTTGCGCTGACATTCATTTAACCAAACCCAAGTGCGCAAAAATAAGCAGTTGTCATGACTATGTGTCATTACCCAGTTAACAAGAAGCCCATAGCCTGAGGTGCGAGGGTCTGGCTATAGCTTTAAGTGCACCCGCGGTCTCGCTTGTCCCGTTCTTAGACTCACCTGCCGTCTTATGTGCCGAGCTTCCCCTCCTGTGTGCCGGTGTTGTAGAGATAGCCTGACTCGTTTGTTGACCTCTATTTAAACCGCAATACATAATGCGGTTCAGCTGGGCAGTGCGCGGGGATTCTACACTACATTCTCGCGCATGTGCGGCGATTCTACACTACATTCTCACGCATGCGTGTTGTCCTTCGTGGGGCGCATCACTGTGTTGCGGCCATCTTTTAGTGGGTTTAAAGTCGTATTGAATGAGATTTTATCACATGATCGTTTCTGTTGCATCGCGGTGTATATATACTTAACACTTAAATATATTACCCTTCGATATGGCTATTTTTACAAATACGTGCTGGCAGTTTTAAATTGCGGACTACTCTCACTAAATGTGAGAGTGGCTCGGATAATTAATTCTTTTTTAGGGACATTTAAAAGCTGGGCCATCTTAGAAAGGGTTTTATAGTCTGGTAAGGGGTTATTTTGACTAGACTAGTTTATAATGTCACAAACGTTCTATTACCTCTAAGCATGGGCGGAAAATCCATTACGCTCGCGGATTTTGCGGATTTTCGGGAAAATCGCAATCCGCGAGATTTGCGAATTTCCCGCAAAATCCACAAATTCGCACGCAGTGGATTTTTTTTGCGGCGCGCGGCGTTGGTGATACAATTTTTGCGGCGCGGGGCGTTTATCATCGTTTGCCGAGTTGTTTTTCTCGAAATTTTGCGAGTGCTGCGCC
The DNA here is from genome assembly GCF_964263255.1 of Lissotriton vulgaris. NCBI lineage: Eukaryota > Metazoa > Chordata > Amphibia > Caudata > Salamandridae > Lissotriton > Lissotriton vulgaris. The sequence continues at coordinate 730,993,294 of NC_141687.1, forward strand.
ATTTTGGATCTTGCTGTGTGATCCCGCGGGAATTTGGCGAGCGCGATTACGTCATCGTGGTTTGCCAACTTGCACAGCGAGAATTTGTCAACGCGAGTACGGCCAGATCACGTCTCGCGGTACTTCGCAATTGCGAGATTTGAGATGCGGCGAGCAGCAACAATCTCGCACAAGCTAAAATATAAAATTTGCAATTCTGCACAAGAAATCCACCAGCAAGCAGCATAAACCTTCTTGAAATCATGATTTTTATCTTAATAACTCCTTAGGTTGACATTTGCCTGCACTTTTTTAGCGAGGAGTCCATTTTGGGGAGGGGGGAGGGGGGTGGTAGGAAGGAAGTGCCCCACAGTCTTCAACTTCCTGTTCCTGTCCAGCAGGCTCCTCCCAGTGCTTTGTCCATCTCCTGGTCACTTTTCATTTGGATCTGGAGCTGGAAGGATTACTTTTTGTGGATGCTGCTGGATATTTGGATTTGAGGCCTTTTTGACTTTCTTTGGATCACTGTTGGATTAGAAATTTTACAAGTAAGTTTGTTTGGGGCATTACAGTTGCCTCAACTAAAATTTTGGAATTTTCGATTTTTGGGCTGTTTTGAGGCCTTTTGCCCAGGGGTACTCAGTGGTGGGTGGACTGAGTCTTTCTGTGGGTTGTCTTGAACTTAAACATCATGGAGGGCATGGATGGATTGGGATTGTGCTGATTTTTCAGTGATTTTCGTTTTTTGGGGCTGTACTTGTGGCCTTTTCACCAGGGGTATTTGAGTCTAGCATGGGCCTAGTCTTTCTGTGGGGTGTCTTGAACTTAAACATCATGGAGGGCATGGATGGAATGGGATTGTGCTGATTTTGCAATGTTTTTCGATTTTTGGGGGTGTTCATGGGGAGGGACAGGCCATGTGGCTGGGGGCCATTTTGAGTGCTGCTACAGGCCCTGGCCATATGCTGGGAGGCAAGTGGCCATTTTGAATGCAGGCTTTGTTGTTAGGCCTGCAACCATTTTGCCTACTTTTCAACCTTTATGCCCAGGGGTAGTGAGTCTTGCATGGGCCTAGTCTTTCTGTGGGTTGTCTTGAAGTTAAACATCATGGAGGGCATGGACGGATTGGGATTGTGCTGATTTTTCAGTGATTTTCGTTTTTTGGGGCTGTACTTGTGGCCTTTTCACCAGGGGTATTTGAGTCTAGCATGGGCCTAGTCTTTCTGTGGGTTGTCTTGAATTTGAACATCATGGAGGGCATGGATGGATTGGTATTGTGCTGATTTTTCAGTGATTTTCGTTTTTTGGGGCTGTACTTGTGGCCTTTTCACCAGGGGTATTTGAGTCTAGCATGGGCCTAGTCTTTCTGTGGGTTGTCTTGAATTTAAACATCATGGAGGGCATGGATGGATTGGGATTGTGCTGATTTTTCAGTGATTTTCGTTTTTTGGGGCTGTACTTGTGGCCTTTTCACCAGGGGTATTTGAGTCTAGCATGGGCCTAGTCTTTCTGTGGGCTGTCTTGAAGTTAAACATCATGGAGGGCATGGATGGAATGGGATTGTGCTGATTTTGCAGTGTTTTTCGATTTTTGGGGGTGTTCATGGGGAGGGCCAGGCCATGTGGCTGGGGGCCATTTTGAGTGCTGCTACAGGCACTGGCCATGTGCTGGGAGGCAAGTGACCATTTTGAATGCAGGCATTGTTGTTAGGCCTGCAACCATTTTGCCTACTTTTCAACCTTTATGCCCAGGGGTAGTGAGTCTTGCATGGGCCTAGTCTTTCTGTGGGTTGTCTTGAAGTTAAACATCATGGAGGGCATGGACGGATTGGGATTGTGCTGATTTTTCAGTGATTTTCGTTTTTTGGGGCTGTACTTGTGGCCTTTTCACCAGGGGTATTTGAGTCTAGCATGGGCCTAGTCTTTCTGTGGGTTGTCTTGAATTTAAACATCATGGAGGGCATGGATGGATTGGGATTGTGCTGATTTTTCAGTGATTTTCGTTTTTTGGGGCTGTACTTGTGGCCCTTTCACCAGGGGTATTTGAGTCTAGCATGGGCCTAGTCTTTCTGTGGGTTGTCTTGAATTTAAACATCATGGAGGGCATGGATGGATTGGGATTGTGCTGATTTTTCAGTGATTTTCGTTTTTTGGGGCTGTACTTGTGGCCTTTTCACCAGGGGTATTTGAGTCTAGCATGGGCCTAGTCTTTCTGTGGGCTGTCTTGAAGTTAAACATCATGGAGGGCATGGATGGAATGGGATTGTGCTGATTTTGCAGTGTTTTTCGATTTTTGGGGGTGTTCATGGGGAGGGACAGGCCATGTGGCTGGGGGCCATTTTGAGTGCTGCTACAGGCACTGGCCATGTGCTGGGAGGCAAGTGGCCATTTTGAATGCAGGCATTGTTGTTAGGCCTGCAACCATTTTGCCTACTTTTCAACCTTTATGCCCAGGGGTAGTGAGTCTTGCATGGGCCTAGTCTTTCTGTGGGTTGTCTTGAATTTAAACATCATGGAGGGCATGGATGGATTGGAATTGTGCTGATTTTTCAGTGATTTTCGTTTTTTGGGGCTGTACTTGTGGCCTTTTCACCAGGGGTATTTGAGTCTAGCATGGGCCTAGTCTTTCTGTGGGGTGTCTTGAACTTAAACATCATGGAGGGCATGGATGGAATGGGATTGTGCTGATTTTTCTGGGTTTTTTTCGATTTTTTTGTGGTGTATAACTGAACTGATGTTCCTCTGTCTTCCATTGTTTTTAGGTGCACAAGACTCAAGAGAACCACCAGTGCCAGGAAGAAGTCATGCAGTGGTGTGTGTGTGCAGCATAACGTCACGCGACGTCACGTCTGGCCTCAGACAACTCTACAATTCGTGCAACTGCGGCCTGCTGTCTGACCTGCTCTGAAGAAGATGGCCCCAAAAAAAGTTCTCCGTAGCTCCTCTAGCAAGAAAGTTGCTAGTAAGGAGCAGAAGAAGCAAGTTACCAAGGAGGCTGGTGTGCCAACCGCCACGTTTTTTGGGAGCAAAAAAAAAGTACGCCTGCAGCAGCAGCAGGATCTGCTGGGGATCAAGCTGGGAGCAGCACCCCTGCTCCATTGGGTTCAGTGCCTCCACCACCACGCCAACTTAAGTCAAAGCCCTTGAGTGCTTCAGAGGCAGTCAGTGTACTTCTCCAATCACCATCGACCAGTGATGTTGGCTCATCGCAAGAAAGTAGCAGCAATGTCCCTGAATCAACACAGGTTGTTGTAACTCATTTGACAAGTGTTGAACAACCACAGCCGCAACAACAACACCATGTGCAAGTACAAGCCCAAGTACATGTGGAAGGAGAGGCAGCAAAAGGAGATGCGCAAGCAGAGGTGCATGGAGGGTCACAAGTGCCCACAATAGTTGTTCCTCCCGAAGTAGGGGCACATCAGGAAATCGACAATGAAGCCGAGGTATCATTGGAAGCCACTCCTCCTGATGATCATTCATTGTCTTTCACATCCCTAGCAAGGAAAAGATCAAGGGGGGTGTCTACATCTTCTTCAAGCCCACCTCCTTCTGATGATACGGATCAAGCTTGGGAACCACCACTGCGGTCTGAGAGTGAGGCACACCATGATCTGACAAAGGTACCTAAGCGTAAAAGGAAGGTCGTCGAAAAACTCATAGCTATGGAGTGTGATGAGGCTCAACAAGAAGTGACAGATACTGCTGGTGATGAAGCCTCTCACGATGACGACGAGCCAGTCATCACAAAGGTCACTGCAGCCCCAGCGGGCATGCAGCAAAGAGACATTTTGACCCTATCCCGAGAAGCTGCTGAGCGTGATGATGATGTCGACAAGAAGGCAATGGAAATGGAAACACAACAATCATTAGATTTGGAGTTAACTAGTACACCAACACCTACCGCTTCCATATTTCTTCCTCGCAAGAAGGGACCTACATCCACCTCAACCTCAATTCGTGGTGGTGAAAGTGCAAAACGTACTGAAGTTCGGCAATCCACATCCTCCACTTCATCTGGCATTAGCAGCAGGACCACCACCACCAGTATCGCCGCCTCCTCCGGCCCCCAAAGACATTTCAAGTCTGCAGTTTGGGACTTCTTTAGTGTTTGCCCAAAAAATGAAACCGTAGCCATTTGTAGCATGTGTAAGGTTCGAGTTAGTCGTGGTAAGTTGGGTTCCAACTATGGTACCGGAGGCCAGAGAGGTAATCTTGAAAGAAAGAAAGCACGCTGTCAAATGGTTTGTGCACCTACAGGCGATCAAGGAAGCCCGAATTGCACGTAATGCTGTTTCATGTGATGATGACGAGGAGGAAGAAGACGTGTCAAACCCTTCACTTACACCCAGTACCCCTGTCAGCAGCACACCCCATGTGAGCCACACTAAGAGTGTGGGAGAGAGTGATACACCATTGCGAAAAAGTTCATCAGCGAGCGTAACTGGGTCGAAGATATCATCATCATCCCGTAAATCTTTGGTCCAGGGCAACATTAAAAAGATGTTGTTTACAGAAGCGCAATATGAACGCAACCACCCACTGACGCGTCTGTAACACTAAGCTGGCTAAAATGCTAGCTCTAGACCTTCTCCCTTTTTCTTTTGTAGAAGGGGTTGGTTTTCTAGAATTAGTGGCAGCGCTCTGCCCTAAATGGAAGGTTCCTAGCCGGTTCTATTTTGCCCGAGTTGTGGTTCCAGCACTACATGAAGATGTTCTGAAGGTGATTGGGGCAGCTTTGCAGAAGAGTGCTGTTCACACTATACATATGACAACAGACATGTGGACCAGTGGCGCAGGCGCTGATTACATGTGCATCACTGCACACTGGGTCTCTTTTTCAGGGGCTAAAGCAAAGCTAAACACAGGTGTTGACACGGACATTGTTTTTAAAGCTGCTCGGAAACATGCAACACTAGCCATGTTTGGTTTGGAGAAACGTCACACAGCAGAAAACATTTTAGATGTCTTTAACACAAAGGTCCTTAACTGGCTGTCCCCACTAAAACGCCAGGTTGGGTATGTTTCCACGGACAATGGCGCCAATATAGTTAAGGCCATGAAGCTGGGTCACTATTTCAGAGTGCCGTGTTTGGCGCACTGTATAAACCTGGTTGTCCAAAAATTCTTGGCTAATAAAGGCAGTGCAGCGTACAGAGTATTGGACACCTACCGAAAAATGTGCAACCATTTCAGCCATTCTTTTAAGGCCCGGAAGCATCTGAGGAGCCTGCTATATCAACGTAAAATGCCAGTGAAAGCACTCATCCAGGAGGTGGTAACACGTTGGAACTCAACTTTCTACATGCTTGAGCGTCTGTATGAGCAGTATACGGTACTCGATCAATATTTCCTTACAGAGGGTACAGAGGACCTGAGGATGGGTGCGGCGCAATGGAACATAGTTCAAAGCCTGACATGCATGCTTCGTCCTTTTGAGTTCTTCACGTGTGCAGTCAGCAAGGAGGACTGTAATTTGGAAAAAGCTATCCCATTGTTGTACATGCTGGAGGACCAACTGAAGGAGGTGTGTTCTGTGTTTGAAAAAGATGTAAAAAACCAAGACTCTTTTCTTCTGGCTGAGAATTTATTAGAGCTCCTACAAGGTGATGAACGTCTTAAAAAGATCCACTCAGAAGAGCATTACATTTGTGCTACTATTCTGGATCCACGCTACAAAAAGGCGCTGGCAGGCCAAGCATTCTTTCCTTTTGATGATGAACATGTTCCAAAGTACAAACATTGGCTAGCCTTGTCAGCCAAGAGGTTTGAAAGAGAACGGCTGAAAATTGAAAGAAATGGCAGTACATCAGCAGGCCATCCCCAGTCAAAACAATCCACTTCTGCACCTGTGGCTGTGGCACAAGTGACCTCTCAGCCGTCAAAGACACCGGCAACCGGATCATCTGCACCAGACACAACAGAAACATTGGAGGCTGAAGAGGATTGGCTAGCTCTTCGTGGGTTTAGTTCTCAAAAGTTCAGAGGCACAGCAAGAGCTAAGCAAAGTGGAGGAACCTTGGATGAGGACCTTGAGTCGATGGTGAAGGACTATCTGAATGACTCAACAGAGGTCTATGTTAATTCTGACCCATTGGCGTATTGGCATGGGAAAAAAGAATTGTGGCCACAGCTCACCAACCTGGCTTTAAACTACTTGTCTTGCCCACTCGCAAGCGTGTCTTCTGAACGGGTTTTCAGTGCTGCTGGTGGCATTGTAACTCCCAAACGGAGCCGCCTCTCGCCCAAAAATGTGGAGAGGTTAACAATGATCAAGATGAATCAGCACCTCATACCACCAGATTTCAGAGTACGAGAAAGCGCGCCGGATGAAGACGAGGTGGCCAGCAACATAGATGAGGGAATTTCTACTCTGTCAGGTGACACTGAGCTCACCCTGCCTGAATTCGCAGAGTATGATGACGAAGCCTTATTCTCATTCCTGGACCGTGATACCGAGCCCTGAAAATGAGACAACGAATCAATAACTTTCTTTTTCGTCCTTATTCACTTTTATTCCTGTGTGTCTGTCTTTCTTTGTTGTGCACAGTTAATATATTTCAAACTTTAATCAGATAATCACAAAAACAAGCCCATCAGCAGAACTGTCTTTACTGGTTTGCTAATAGCTTTGAAGTTGCCGCAGTCTGCATTCCTCAGGTTCACAAGTTCAGAAGAACATGCTCCTCTATCCTCCTCCTTCAGACTCCTATTTCCATCAAACCAGAGGGCTGGTTTACGCCCAATGAAGAAAGACTCAGCACTTGTGGGGGTCTTGTTCTACCTCTTTGCAGGTGAGTTGACGGCTCTGGGACCATTGTTGGGAAGCTCTAATACCAGATAACAGTGGTTTGGACCAAATCCGAGGCGCACATTTTTTAGTGTTTTTGATGACTTGCTTGCCTTTGAGGTGCTCTTAGGTGGGACTCCGTCTGTTTGTGGGTGAGTTTCGGGGTCTGGGAGCACTGCTGGGACACTCTAATCTTCTTGATTGCATTTGCTTTTCAGGAAATCCGTGGTGGCAACCCCGACTTATGGCCTAGCTACGCAGCGCGTTTGGACCGAAGGCCGAGAAATATTGCAAGTATGAGATTTTGCTTTTGGCCTGTTTGGGGGTGTTATGCTTCTTGGCGGGTGGGTTGGCGGGTCTTGGGGCATTCATGGGAAGGTCTAATACCGGGTAGAAGTGGTTGGGACAAAATCCAGGCCGATTTTTTTTTTGCTATTTCTGACATTTTGCTCAATGTAGCGTTTTCGGGGGCCTGTTTGTGGGGCTTCCTGGTGTTTGTGGGTGAGTTTCGGGGTCTGGGAGCACTGCTGGGACACTCTAATCTTGATTGCATTCGCTTTTCAGGAAATCCGTGGTGGCAACCCCGACTTATGGCCTAGCTACGCAGCGCGTTTGGACCGAAGGCCGAGAAATATTGCAAGTATGAGATTTTGCTTTTGGCCTGTTTGGGGGTGTTATGCTTCTTGGCGGGTGGGTTGGCGGGTCTTGGGGCATTCATGGGAAGTTCTAATACCGGGTAGAAGTGGTTGGGACAAAATCCGGGACGATTTTTTTTGGGCTATTTCTGACATTTTGCTCAATGTAGCGTTTTCGGGGGCCTGTTTGGGGGGCTTCCTGGTGTTTGTGGGTGGGTTTCGGGGTCTGGGCGCACTGCTGGCTATATATACTTTACTTTGCAAGAGGTTTGAAGCAAATCCATGGTGGCAGAGGGGAGTTAGGGCCTAGCTGCAGAGCGCGCGCGGAGTGATTTGGGAAATTTGGGAAAAACTGACTAAGTCCCCATTTTTGTACTTTTGCTCTTTGGCTGTTTGGGGGTCTTCTACTCGTTTTCTCCTGGGTTGACAGCTCTGGGGCCATTGCTGGGAAGCTCTAATACCGGATAAAAGTGGTTTGGACCAAATCCCAGGCGGAAATTTTTTTGTGTTTTTGATGACTTGCTTGCCTTTGAGGTGCTTTTAGGGGGGTTCCGTCTGTTTGTGGGTGAGTTTCGTGGTCTGGGAGCACTGCTGGGACACTCTATTCTTGATTGCATTTGCTTTTCAGGAAATCCGTGGTGGCAACCCTGACTTATGGCCTAGCTACGCAGCGCGTTTGGACCGAAGGCCGAGAAATATTGCAAGTATGAGATTTTGCTTTTGGCCTGTTTGGGGGTGTTATGCTTCTTGGCGGGTGGGTTGGCGGGTCTTGGGGCATTCATGGGAAGTTCTAATACCGGGTAGAAGTGGTTGGGACAAAATCCAGGCCGATTTTTTTTTGGCTATTTCTGACATTTTGCTCAATGTAGCGTTTTCGGGGGCCTGTTTGGGGGGCTTCCTGGTGTTTGTGGGTGGGTTTCGGGGTCTGGGCGCACTGCTGGCTATATATACTTTACTTTGCAAGAGGTTTGAAGCAAATCCATGTTGGCAGAGGGGAGTTAGGGCCTAGCTGCAAAGCGCGCGGAGTGATCTGGGAAATTTGGGAAAAACTGACAAAGTCCCCATTTTTGTACTTTTGCTCTTTGGCTGTTTGGGGGTCTTCTACTCGTTTTCTCCTGGGTTGACGGCTCTGGGGCCATTGCTGGGAAGCTCTAATACCGGATAAAAGTGGTTTGGACCAAATCCCAGGCGGACATTTTTTTGTGTTTTTGATGACTTGCTTGCCTTTGAGGTGCTTTTAGGGGGGGTTCCGTCTGTTTGTGGGTGAGTTTCGTGGTCTGGGAGCACTGCTGGGACACTCTAATCTTGATTGCATTTGCTTTTCAGGAAATCCGTGGTGGCAACCCCGACTTATGGCCTAGCTACGCAGCGCGTTTGGACCGAAGGCCGAGAAATATTGCAAGTATGAGATTTTGCTTTTGGCCTCTTTGGGGGTGTTATGCTTCTTGGCGGGTGGGTTGGCGGGTCTTGGGGCATTCATGGGAAGTTCTAATACCGGGTAGAAGTGGTTGGGACAAAATCCAGGCCGATTTTTGTTTGGCTATTTCTGACATTTTGCTCAATGTAGCGTTTTCGGGGGCCTGTTTGGGGGGCTTCCTGGTGTTTGTGGGTGCGTTTCGGGGTCTGGGCGCACTGCTGGCTATATATACTTTACTTTGCAAGAGGTTTGAAGCAAATCCATGGTGGCAGAGGGGAGTTAGGGCCTAGCTGCAGAGCGCGCGCGGAGTGATTTGGGAAATTTGGGAAAAACTGACAAAGTCCCCATTTTTGTACTTTTGCTCTTTGGCTGTTTGGGGGTCTTCTACTCGTTTTCTCCTGGGTTGACAGCTCTGGGCCATTGCTGGGAAGCTCTAATACCGGATAAAAGTGGTTTGGACCAAATCCCAGGCGGAAATTTTTTTGTGTTTTTGATGACTTGCTTGCCTTTGAGGTGCTTTTAGGGGGGTTCCGTCTGTTTGTGGGTGAGTTTGGTGGTCTGGGAGCACTGCTGGGACACTCTAATCTTGATTGCATTTGCTTTTCAGGAAATCCGTGGTGGCAACCCCGACTTATGGCCTGGCTACGCAGCGCGTTTGGACCGAAGGCCGAGAAATATTGCAAGTATGAGATTTTGCTTTTGGCCTGTTTGGGTGTGTTATGCTTCTTGGCGGGTGGGTTGGCGGGTCTTGGGGCATTCATGGGAAGGTCTAATACCGGGTAGAAGTGGTTGGGACAAAATCCAGGCCGATTTTTTTTGCCTATTTCTGACATTTTGCTCAATGTAGCGTTTTTGGGGGCCTGTTTGGGGGGCTTCCTGGTGTTTGTGGGTGGTTTTCGGGGTCTGGGCGCACTGCTGGCTATATATACTTTACTTTACAAGAGGTTTGAAGCAAATCCATGGTGGCAGAGGGGAGTTAGGGCCTAGCTGCAGAGCGCGCGCGGAGTGATTTGGGAAATTTGGGAAAAACTGACAAAGTCCCCATTTTTGTACTTTTGCTCTTTGGCTGTTTGGGGGTCTTCTACTCGTTTTCTCCTGGGTTGACGGCTCTGGGGCCATTGCTGGGAAGCTCTAATACCGGATAAAAGTGGTTTGGACCAAATCCCAGGCGGAATTTTTTTTTGTTTTTGATGACTTGCTTGCCTTTGAGGTGCTTTTATGGGGGGTTCTGTCTGTTTGTGGGTGAGTTTCGTGGTCTGGGAGCACTGCTGGGACACTCTAATCTTGATTGCATTTGCTTTTCAGGAAATCCGTGGTGGCAACCCCGACTTATGGCCTAGCTACGCAGCGCGTTTGGACCGAAGGCCGAGAAATATTGCAAGTATGAGATTTAGCTTTTGGCCTGTTTGGGGGTGTTATGCTTCTTGGCGGGTGGGTTGGCGTGTCTTGGGGCATTCCTGGGAAGGTCTAATACCGGGTAGAAGTGGTTGGGACAAAATCCTCGCGGAAAAGCCTTTTGGCACTTTTTGTAACTTAGGGTTCGTTAGGGTTAGCCCTAGCAGCAGGATTGCATGTGTTTCGGGGTGTTCTAGATTTTTGCAACTGAGTTCTGGGGTCTTAGAGCACTCGTGAGAATGTGTAATTTTGGTTGCAAGTCATTTGAAGAAAATCCATGGTGGGAAAGGGGGGATTTGGCATAGTTAAAGAAAGCCTTTGCCACTATTCTTAACTTAGGGTTCGTTAGGGTTCGTTAGGGTTAGCAGTATTTCTATTGCATGTGTTTGGGTGGGGGGGTTTTCGAGTCTTGGAGCGATGCTGGCTATGGATACTTTTGCTTGGTTGCTTGCAAGTGGTTTGAATGCAATCCACGCTGTGTAAGGGGTAATTAGTAAGGGGGTACTTCGGCCTACTTTTACTTTCAAAGTAAGTTTTGTCACCAGTTTTCTGCTAGGCCTCGTTTTTTGAGATTTGATTGGGGGTCTTCTACATTTTTGCGACTGGCTTTAGTAAGGGTCTGGGTGGGAGCACTGCTGGGAAGATCTAATTTTGTTCTAAAACACAGTTTACAGTACACCTAGCTTGAGGGAAAAGATCCGCTACATTAATTTGCCCCTACTTATTTATCCTTCAAAAGGTGACTCAGAGTACGCACTTTCAAAAATATTGTACTGTCTACTAGGAAAATCAAAGTGTGACTTTTTGCACTCCACAGCCTACATACCTTATATTTATTTATCAGTGGTGTTGTAATATTATATCACTTCCTGTTTTTCGTTGAATAATTACAGGCCGGGTTTCAGTCTCTGCAATGGGGAAAAAAGGATGGAGTCAGGCTTCACATTAGCGAGCCACAATTCAGCATCAGGCAGGCAGTGGACAGGGTGTCTTCTGGTGACCAACATCGATGGACGAAGCGTCGGCTGCAATGGAGGAGTGCCGCTAATAAGAGGATTTTTTTTCTGCAGGCAACTTACTTACCACTTTCAACAGGACAACTACAACAACATAGATACAGTATCCCTTGCCTTTTTCTCTGACTGTGACTGCATTTCTTGGATCTCTCTCTGCTTCTAAATTGATCCCTTAACACATCACTTAGTCCACTCCACTATCACATCTGCACCACACATAGTCATTTGTAAGTGCTCCTACGTAATTCGCAAGTCGCAGCACGCCCCAGCCCGTAGAGGACTGGGATGGCCCCAATGATGAAGCATGTCACCAAGGGGCAACCCTGGTGAGTGAGGGGACACCTAGAAAAAAAGCAATTTCTCCTTTTCTATCTACTATACCTTCCAGACCAACCCCATTGAGTGTTGTGAATGGATTTATAGTGACCAGCAAGGCTCTCAGGTATCTGGCTACAGAGACCTTATGTTGAATATAGTTATCAATAATTCCACACACGCCCTGTACTGTCGCATTCTTTCTTCCACAGTTGTCGAAAGTACTACTTACTTTTCACTGACATGCATGCAGTAGTGCATGCACTTTCAAAGATTGATGGATAGGTTTGTACCCAAAGAATTGTTTATGTTCAATTGTTTGTCTATGCTGTGCTTTTTTTACAGGGTGTCTTCTGGTGACCAACATCGATGGACGAAGCGTCGGCTGCAATGGAGGAGTGCCGCTAATAAGAGGATTTTCTTTTCTGCAGGCAACTTACTTACCACTTTCAACAGGACAACTACAACAACATAGATACAGTATCCCTTGCCTTTTTCTCTGACTGTGACTGCATTTCTTGGATCTCTCTCTGCTTCTAAATTGATCCCTTAACACATCACTTAGTCCACTCCACTATCACATCTGCACCACACATAGTCATTTTTAAGTGCTCCTACGTAATTCGCAAGTCGCAGCATGCCCCAGCCCGTAGAGGACTGGGATGGCCCCAATGATGAAGCATGTCACCAAGGGGCAACCCTGGTGAGTGAGGGGACACCTAGAAAAAGAGCAATTTCTCCTTTTCTATCTACTATACCTTCCAGACCAACCCCATTGAGTGTTGTGAATGGATTTATAGTGACCAGCAAGGCTCTCAGGTATCTGGCTACAGAGACCGTATGTTGAATATAGTTATCAATAATTCCACACACGCCCTGTACTGTAGCATTCTTTCTTCCACAGTTGTCGAAAGTACTACTTACTTTTCACTGACATGCATGCAGTAGTGCATGCACTTTCAAAGATTGATGGATAGGTTTGTACCCAAAGATTTGTTTATGTTCACAATTGTTTGTCCATGCTGTGCTATTTTTTCTTGTCTCCCAAAACCTTTCCAAAAAACCCCCGTACCCATCCATTTTTCAAACCCTAACCCTCTTCCCCCGGGCTGTGTGGTTTTCATTGATGTGTGACTAAATTACAGCAATAAATCCACACACTTGCTGGGGAGGATAAGGTGATAGCAACAGGCTGGTGAAGAAATCCGAGGATATATTCTTACTCTGATTGACAAAGACCCATGGCTAATGTCAAAGAACTTCAACCGAATTAGTTATACTTTAACATTTGTTAGGCTACAATGTGGCACTGTTCTAGTGTACTTCTGTCACCTGCTATATTCTCTATTGTACCGTTGTATTGCTCAGGAGGACAAACCAGATTTCATTTATTTTTTTCATAAGCATGCAACTGCCACTGTGTCACACCACTAGTACCACCGCTATGAGGAAATTTTATCCGCCCAGGATTGCCAACCTTATTCGCTGTTTCCCGTGGAGCCAGCCCTGGGCCTAGCCCTACTTGCAAACAGAAATTACAGGTAAGATAGGCGTTTGGTTGGAGGTAGTATAATGGAGTATTAGGAGAGACGAGAGATTGGATTGACGGTAGTACTACTAAAGTCCTAGGACTATTCAGGAAAACAAACTTACTGTTAAACCCCCACCCACCAGACTCAAAAGCAGTAAAAAACAGGTATGGTCAGATAAAGTTTCAAAAAGTATATTTTTATAGCCCTAACAAAATAATCTCCCGCAAGACCCTCCCTAACCCCAACGATTGTCCTTCAAAAGTCCCCAAAAATCCCAACTCCCAATTCCCACCCCCCAAAAGTCTCTAAAAATGGGGCAAGGGACACTATGGCAGGGTGCTGTTGGAATTAGCAGCCAGGGCATCATGCTCCTTGCGGAGGGTGGCAAGTTCGAAGCGAGGCCCTCCACCACGTTCTTATAGTTATGGACCTCCTGCTCCAGGTAGGACAGTCTGAGGGATAAGCGGCGCCGGTGTGCCTTGCAAATCCTGTGAGGGGCAGCTGCTTTCTTTGCTGCTGGGCGGTGGCGTTTGGCTTTGGTAGCCCGGCTCCGTACCGCTGGAGCACTGCGCTGGCTGGCAGCCCGCACGGAGGAGGATGCAGCTGTCGCGGTGGACGTTGTTGTTGTACCAGACTGCGTCTCCTCCTCCTCCAGGGCCACCAGCCACCGATATTCAGCGACAGTGGCATCCAGCCTCCGTTGCCGGGCCATTCGAGCCAGCTCCTTCCTCCTTGATGGTGTCTTGGATTTGGAAGGAGCAACTACATGAAAAAAGAAAGACATAGTCTGTAACCAATGCTCCTTAAGATTAACACAAAATGATTGAGCAGAAAGTTGTCACAGTACAAGTAGCAAATTGAAAGCACAGTACATAACTATTGAGGACAGTATCTATGTGACCTCCGACTTCTTCATCCTTGCTCTAACATTAGTGGGAGTTTCAGGAACAAATTCTACGAGCACTATGGACTTCCATTACAGTCGACTATGACAGTACACCACTCTTATTCTTCTTCTTCTCTCTTATTTATGAAAATTGGTACGTTATCTTATGCAAGCCGGCATAATGCCAGCGCAGTGAACTTGCACCCGAGAAAAACAGACGCACACCATGGTGAGTGAGACAGACTTGCGTTACTGTACCGGTCCAGTACATGCAGGTGGTGAAGCTCTTACTTTTCTATTACGGGTGGCACTGAGAATACTCTGTTAAAAGGGCTACTGCTTAATTAAATTAGCTTTCACCCTACAGTGCAAATGAGTATTAGAAAAGGAAAATGAAGAAGCTAAATTATCTGATTATCTATCACTTCACATGGGATGTATTTGATGACATATGGGATGACTTTAGGTGCTTTGCTTATTATTGAGTGAACAGTGATACCCCCACACATGAATGACGTACTACTACTAAACTAAAGTTATTAAGAGAGGTAGGGAGTGTCCACCGTAATAACCGGATATATGCTGTGCTTGCAGTTGCAATACAAACTACTGCTACTATTCATGGTAGTATTTGGACAACGTTACAACTTCTTTTCCTTGCCTTTCCTACACTGGAACGGACGCGCGGGTGCGGTGTTACATGCTCTTCAAAGTAACACTTAGTTCATCCAGTGACCGTCTACTCTCTCTAGATACACATATGCTATCTAAGAGTCAGATAGTACCATGAATGATCCAGGCATCCATCCATTCAAAGTATATTGCACACATACAGTTTCTGTCTCACCCACCCAGGCTGTTCTCCTTCCACCCATCCTTGCTTCATCATTCACCCAGCCATGCACCATACCATTTTCTTACCTTCCCAGCCACCTCGGGGACCAAGCAAACACATATGATTCTTCTTTGCCAGTCATCATTACATTTCTCGTGCTTCCACACTTACTTACACCCTTCTTTCGCTTTTCGTTCATCCCATCCATCAAGTTCACCTCAGATCTGATTGGGATTCTTCTCGCCAAAAACTTCACAGCTAAGTTGAAGTACATTTAGAGGAGGCTACTACCTGCTTTTTTGATAATACACCCGTGCAGAAAGCACACTCTGCAGTCTTCAATCTCAATGACTAAGGAATGTATAGCTTACCTCTGCCCGCCACCACCGTGTGAACCCTCACAGGCATGTCCTTGTCCGGCACTTGCACCGCCTCCTCCCCAGAGTTGTCCTCCTCGTCCAATGCCACCACCACCTCCGCGCTGGCCCCGTCTCCAGATGTTCCACCTACAAAGTACATTTAATAATGTTAGAATACACCACTCACTACTATATAATATTTGGTCTAGGAGGAAGAAAGAATTGTGAAAAAACAGTATACAATTTAATAATTTATGACTGTGTACTCTAGAGTAAAAATGTCCCTTTTTCCAGGGAAGGCTGTTGTCTTGCTGCACTTGTTGGCACAACTGATGAATGTTTGCTTTTTACTTTTTAACACGCACCACTTTTTCTCCTAACAGACAGAACCTTCACTTCTAAGAACACGAGCAGGATCAAGTTCAAACCAGGTGAGAGCTCGGCTCGACCACAAGAAATGTGTCCAATTAATCGTCAGCACTAAGCACTTTTCCATTTTCAGTTACACGTTCACTTTTATGACAAACTTGAATTTAATAAATGTGTTTACTTTTAATAAAGCTTTTAAACTTAACTAGACTCTGTGGTTTTTGGTCCTCCAGACTAGAGTGGATGAGCTAAAGGTTTTCAAATTTTTGCAAGCATGAGTCCGTGCCTCTGCCATCGGTGACTTTGGGAGCTAAATGACTCTGCCACACTATCTAGTCAGTAAGGAGATTGGGGGTTCAACTACAAAGTCTGTTATCACTGAGGTATGTGGAAAGTCTAACAGTTACAGCACCTATTATAATTGATAAGCTAAGCGATGCATTATTTAGTGTCCATAGTTCTGTTTGTGCAGATTTGTCCCTGCAACAGTAGTAGAATGGGTTGTCCTCCTATCCAAACCAAAAGTAAAGTAGTATCTTATTCTTTCTTGGTGGTCATTCACCTTTTTATTGTTGGCAATGGTCAAAGCATAAACATTTAGAATACTTGAAAAGACATTATGGACAATCCCAGAGGACTGCACTCAGTGCATAGAGCTATTGCTGACCAGAATGGGAGTCCAATGGAAATGCCAAATGTGCAATCTTAGTTAGCTACACAGACAGACTAATGAGAATAATCTAGTAATACCACACGGAGTCATAGTCGAGGCAGGATAAGAATTTAGATCCTGTCTACAAGAGATCAAAGACGATTTAGAAAAAATCGAATGAGGAACGCTAGGAAAAAATAAGTACTCTATATTAAAATTAAAACTTACTGGGGCCAGCAAAGGAGCCCTCGCCTGCCCGGTCCTGGCCTGCATCGTCAACAGCACCCTCCTCCTCCTCCTGTGTCCTCCTCTTGCCCCTGGGGGAAGCTGATGTACAACATGAAAGAAAGAAAAACAGAAAACATGGATGATATTTCTCAACCAAATCAAGCATTTCAAAAGAACTAACAAAGTAACAAAATATTTTTGCGAAATAGCAAATAGGGAACGACTCCACGGGATATATTATTGACCAATCTCATGTGGTCGACTACGTCATTACTTTAGTATTGCTTGATTTGCGGACCGTCGAATTGAAAACTACCCTATGTAACTCACTAAACAAAGTACTAAAAAGGTTTGCCTAGGATTGGCAGGCAGCAGTCCACAGCACGCAAAGTGACAGCCAAAGTCGATCGTGATTGAAGATCAGCGACAACACTAAAGTTTCCTACTACATTAACCAGTCATTAAAATACTCAAACTATTAATTCACCACCACTATTTCTTCTTATCGCCATGTGTACAAAGGAAGGACTGGACTTGAGTCTGTAGGGGCTGATTTAGAAGGCCCTTGCGCATCTTTTGCTAAATTGTTGCGTGACTTTTGTGACGCAGCGACAGCACAAAAGAGGCGCAATGGTGCGGCGTATATTAACAACGTGACGCATATGAGAGATGCATCACGTTGTAAAGCCCTGCGCCAATAGGGGGTGTTCCGGCGCAAGGGAGGGCGTTCCTGCGCAGGAACGCATCCTAAAAGTGGCTGAGGGAAATCTACAAGATTTCAATCAGTCACTTTGAGGACAATGATGCGTGACTCAAACCCTGCGCCTGCTTGAAGCACACGTACGGCTTGACGCAGCATTGGGGAGATAGGGCACCCCAGAGCATTGATGGAGCTGCATGCACCATCGTTGCGACGCAACTCCAGCAATGCGCCGCCTTTACGGCACAGATGCGTAACGCTTTGGTGACGTTTTGGGCCCATGGTGCGCCGCATTGTAAATACGGCGCACCATGGGTGATGGTGGCGTGACGCACAATTACTGGCGCATCCCTGCTACTTTGCAGGGATGCGCCGGTAATTAAAAATCTGAACCTTAGTGTGTAGCATTACGCAGTTCTTTCAACTACACTCATACATAATTTCACAGGCCAATGAAATGAACACAAAATCTAAAACAAATAAGCATAGTAGCAACACTACTGAGAAGAAGGAGAGCAGTGTACCTGAAATGCACAGAAGATTTTGAAATATAATTTACCTACAATGTAATGAGCAGCATTATTGCTCTTGGTAAAAAACAAAAATTTGCAATATAATAACACAGCAGGAGAAAACATAGTAGTAAAGACATAGCTACTACTACTCACCAAGCCCGGGGATCTCAAGGCCAAGGAGGTCGAGCAGATCTCGCTCACGGGTCAGGACATCCGTCCAGCGGTGGGTGGCCTGGTTGTAGGTGCGCCAGACCCGAGAGTGGTGGTAAATGGCCTGGCACACCTTCTCCCACCGCTTCCGGCGCTCCCGGGCCCCGTACCCGGCACTGATCTTGCCGCCTCCCATGATGGTCCTGGGGAGGCGGCGCTGAACATAAAAAATGAGTTGGCCCACCTCCTCCGGGGTAAAGATCTCCCTGGGTACGATCTCCTCCCCCCTCAAACGCCCGCACGGGAGCCGGACACGGGGTGCGGGACCCTTCCCCTTCTCGGGATGCTTCCCGGCTCCCTTCACCATGGTCTGGGCGGAAAGGAATAAAGAAAATAGAATAGGGAAGAGAAGAAAAGAAAAGAGTTTACAAAAGTAGTTTAAAAATAACCAAAAGTAGCAGTAAACACAAAAATATAGGGCTAGAAAAATAGAGGGATAGATAATAAGTAAAATAGATTAAAAAAAACTTCAAACAAGCAAAGGATGGCAGAGATTGACAGAGGATACATAGACCATGCCTAGAACCATAGCAATGAATGAGAAACAAGATGGCCGCGCCCGTTCACGACCGCGCGGGTAAGTTCGCGCGAGATTTTCCTTGCGAACACGCTCGAAACTGTACTGGCAAGCCGCAGACTTTGCGAGATTACACTTCGCGCCCGGAAACGGAAATACGTCAGGCAAACAAGATGGCTGCGCCCTTGAACGACCGCGAGGGTAACTTCGCGCCTTGCGCTACGAGCGGCTCGCAAAAATGCACAAAACCTTGCCAACTAACACGCCGCAAAAAAACCAAATTGCATATTCGCACGAATTTGCGGCTTCCGAATCCGATCTCGTGCGTGTTCGCGCCCCGCGAACCCCGCGAAATTGCAGAAAAACTAGTTTTTCAAAACTGAAAGCACTCGGCAGGGGCAAGAGTTCAAACTCATCATTAGTAATAATTCCCGGTAGTGCTTCCTGACTGGGGCCCCTCCAGAATTCAGTTGCTAATTGCAACAATTG
The DNA here is from genome assembly GCF_964263255.1 of Lissotriton vulgaris. Classification (NCBI taxonomy): domain Eukaryota; kingdom Metazoa; phylum Chordata; class Amphibia; order Caudata; family Salamandridae; genus Lissotriton; species Lissotriton vulgaris. The sequence goes on from NC_141687.1 coordinate 731,012,132, forward strand.
TATGACCCTGCTCTGACCCTCACAGCAGGCTCATAGAATAGCTACAAGTAGGCCACACAGGTCCTAGGGAAAAAAAATGCACTGCAACAGAAAGCAAAATTACAGATAAGGAAGCAGGTGCCAGACTGGAATTTTAAAACAGTGACACATTATTAAACTAACCCCAAATTAATTCATCTCAGTTGAAGTAGGGCTGGTGTGCTTGCTTTTCCCCCCCATAATCTACAGTAATGATGAACCAGAGGGTGGCATTGATGTAACAGAGGGCTGCAGTGGTGAAACAGAGGGTGCTGGGAGCCTGTGATGATGAACCAGACGTAGAAACAACATAATTCGCGACCGTTGCGCGCCGAAATGTAAGTTCGCAATTGCGAACTGGTACGAAACCCTCGCGAACTGGCAGAAATCCTTGCGAACACAAAAAAAAAAAATCTGCAAATTCGCAAGAATTCGCGGATTTTGCGGATTGCGAGTTCGCAAATCCGCAAAATTCACGAACGCGAGATTCGCAAAATTCGCCCATACTTAATTACCTCGCAGTTCAGAAGTATTATGACTTCTTTTATATTTATACTTGATATGCTCTGATTTACAGACTTACTCTAGCACTTCTGATCAATTTAAGCTCCACCTTGTATTAGAGATAGTACATAAGATTCAATCCACGCAGTAGCAGCGATGCATAGGTTCTGCTCAGGATTGTGCAGTTGAGCAGAGGACATGCATCGGTTTTGCTGGATCCACTACGACTGGCAGAGTACCTATGGCCTACTTTCAAGGGTCCAGGACTAGGGTGGTGCCACTTGGCTGGTAGACTCAAAAATGGCAGAGTACAGGTGATGGGTCAAGGTTATTGGAGCCTTCTGTTCCCTGAGGCTCAAGTCAGAGGGCAGTCAACTAGCCCTTGACTCACTCTGGGGGTCTGGGTTCAAGATATGCAGGTCCAGTCCTTCTCACCTAGGCAATAGGGTGGCAGGCATCAGGTCAGCACATCAAGGCAGCAGCACAGCAAGGCAGTAGTCCAGCAGGGCAGCAGTCCAGCAAAGTGGTGGTCCTTCAGCAGCACAGCAGTCCTTCTTCCTTGCAGAGTTGCCACATGTCAGGAGCGCTATTCTCCGCCATAAAAGGAGCCCCAAACAGTGTCTTGCGAATTCTGCGAGTACACGAGCAGCCTGTTACGCTGCTGCACAGCGCTACGTTAGAGATCAATTCTAGCTGTATAGCCTTGAATTTAACAATTTTTAAAATTGCATTGCTTGTTGTGTATTGTACCTTCGTTTTTTAAAATTCACAAACTAGCAGACAGCTTTATTGTCGCTGACCCGCATTCACCATTTAACTTACAATCGCTCGATACCTGCCGAGTTAGGGCTAGGCACCGAGCATCAGGGATACTAGTGGCGGCCATCTTAGGGCGGGACAGCGCGGTGAGAGAGCGCTAGTCTCCGCCATAAAAGGAAACAGTCCTACTCCGCGATAGCGGACGCGTTTCAGCGGCCGCGCCTCGTCTTTGCCGGAGTCCAGCCAGAGTCAGCCCGTCTGTGCCCGTCCGGGACATAGGGCACAAAACTCTGCCTCTCCCATTAATCAGGTATGACGCTTTCAGGGGAGTCTCTTAGAGCGCTACGCCCCCCTAGACACGAGAAATGTATAACTCTGAACCCGTTGTGTGCTGGAACACAAACTTGCCCTGAGTGTTCTATCACTCTGTCAAATTACCAGCCTTACCCGGATACTTCTCACGGCTCCTCCCATAAAATCCCCCGGCAGGAAGACTGTTCTAGTAAATTTACATTCTACCTGGTAAATTGCCGTTCTTTACCCCAACATAAACTAGATATCTTCCATCTCCTATTGGAAGAGAAGCCCAGTGCGATATTTCTCACAGAGACCTGGCTTCACGATAGTGCAGGCCCTGATGTGGCCACGGCACTCCCCCCGAGCTATGCCATTGTAAGGAGGGACCGTGTTGGCCAAACAGGAGGGGGCTATTATTTACAGAAGAGATTTCGTATGCAATTTCGAACCTGCAGACATTCCTAATAGCGAAGCGGCATCTTTTAAAATTACCCTCAGCCCTAATTTTACCTTCTCTGGCCTACTCATTTATCGACCACCAGTTAATAACCCCTCTTGGTCAGAAAATTTGGTAAACCTTATCTTACCTCATCATTTAAAAGCTCAAAATTTTACAGTACTCGGCGACTTGAATCTCCATTTGGACGACGACAATAATAAGATCTGTAAAAATCTTATAGATGATTTCATGGCATTAAACATGACATTGCGTAATAAAGGCCCTACCCACAAAGCAGGACATTTGCTTGACCCTATCATCTCTAATATGGAAGAACTATCATGGCTGAACACCACTCCTATTTGCTGGTCAGACCATTTTCTCATACTCTTCTCCATTTCTCTAAAACCCACCAAACGCCCATCCACTACCCCCTCTGACTCTTTTAGGAGAAATTGGGAAAACCTAAACTTAGATGATCTCAATAATGCATTGAACAAAGACCACCCATGCCGTGATGGAGACATGGAACACATATCTGATGCCATACAGACTTGGCTAAATGACGCAGTGAACGCCAGTCTGCCCTTATCCCGTTGTAAAGGGAAAGTACATCGTCCCCCTGCCCCTTGGTTTACAGAGGCCCTCAAGAAAGAAAAATCTACCTGTAAGAACTTAGAGAGACAGTGGCGTAAGACCTACGAACTGCATCAAAAAGAGATCTACCGCAAGGCCAGAAACAGCTATCATTCTGCATGCATGAAAGCTAAAGCATGCTATGTGACTACTACCATAAATACAGCTGTTAACAAAGCCCAGACTCTTTTCAACACTGTGAAGGAATTGGCTGGAGAAAACTCTAGAGCGGAGGTGGCCCCACTCAACACCCAGCAGTGTCAGGATATGGCGTCCTTTTTCACTGAAAAAATTGAGAAGATCGTCCCAATATCAACAAAAACAGCTTTACCACTCATAACCAAGAGGACACCTCCCTAATCTCTAAAGGAAACTGTCGACTCGAAGCCTGGCCTCCCATTACATCAGATCAACTGAGGAAACTTTTAAAATCTATCAAATCGGGTTCCCCTCGTGACCCCATTCCCATCAGTATCATGAGCCAATTGGAGGACCCTACCCTGACGCCCATTACAGAGATACTTAATGCCTCCATGGAACAGGCTTCAGTTCCTGCTTTATGGAAACATGCCATAGTCAGCCCTCTGTTAAAAAAGCCGACCGCCGATCCTACGATATTGGCCAATTATCGACCAATATCGTTACTCCCCGCTTTTTCCAAAATGATGGAAAGGCATATTCATGAGGCGCTTTCCACATATGTGGAAAACAATGAACTACTTCACCCGTCCCAGTCCGGCTTTAGGAGTGGATACTCCACCGAGACCGCCCTGCTCGGGATCACGGAAAAGATCAGAGAGCTCAGAGATGATGACCAAACGGTGGCACTGGTCCTGTTAGATCTAAGTGCGGCCTTCGACACCATCTCTCACTCCAGACTGCTTGTCAGGTTGGAGGAGTGTGGTGTCGAGGGCAGGGCGTTAGAATGGATTAAATCATACTTATCCCTACGCACCTTCCAGATCACCTCTGCTGAGGCTTGTTCGGATGTTTTCTACTCTCCCCATGGTGTACCACAGGGATCTATCCTGAGTCCCCTGCTGTTTAATTTGTATCTTCGTCCTTTAGCCAATCTTGCAGAGAATTTCGGTCTTAATCTAATGACTTATGCTGACGATTCTCAGATTTTGTTTTCCCTCTCCAAATCTGATACGCCTGCTCCTTCTGCACTTAGAATGGGCCTTCACGAGATATTCTGCTGGATGTCGGCTAACCAACTTAAACTAAATGGGGACAAAGCAGAGGTCCTCCTCTTAGGGAATAATAAGGATCTTTGGAGCGATCCCCACTGGCCGACGTCACTGGGCAAGCTTCCGCCCCCAGCCACTCAGGTCAGAAATCTCGGGGTCATCATAGATGACAGTCTCTCCATGATACAGCAAGCCAACAAAGTGGCTGGCATATGTTTCACGATTCTCAGATGGCTACGTAAAATTGTCTGGATGTTGCCATCTACCACCCAGAAGACCGTAGTCAATGCCTTAGTAACTTCTCGGCTTGACTATGGTAACATCTTGTACCTGGGTGCAAACAAAGCAGTAATAAGACGCTTGCAACTGGTACAAAACGCTGCGGCCAGACTGCTTTGTAGAATCCCCAGACATGCCAGGATTACTAAACATCTTAGGGACCTACACTGGCTCAGGGTCGAAAACCGGATTCGCTTCAAAACCCTGAGCTACCTGTTTAAAATCAAAGCTGGGACTGCTCCCAAGTATCTTCAAGATCTTGCCAAGCCCTACCTTCCCAACCGCAATCTTCGTTCAGCTACATCAGCGACCTTTGCGGTACCCAGGTACAAACGGGCCAGAATGGGCGGGAGATCCTTTTCTTATCTGGGTCCAACTCTTTGGAACACACTGCCCACCCAAATACGCAAAGAAGAAAACTACAGGAACTTTAGGAAAAACGTAAAGACCTGGTTGTTCGACAAATAAGTGCCTTCGGATTTGTTCTCTCTCTAGCTGTGCCCTGTGTTTTGCTAATTCGGCGCCGGGAAACCCTTTGTGGGTAGCTGTGCGCCTTATAAATGCTATAAAATAAATAAATAAATAAATAAGTGTACTGAAGAGTTGGTGTCTAAGCAGAACCCCCAGGATATTGCGGCAAAGATTTGCAAATTTAGCGGCACAAAATGGAAATTTAGCAGCACAAAAATAGGAATTTAGCTACATTATTACAGCACTTTATTTTACTCTGAATAATTCCCTTTCAGCCTTAAATCAATGTAAACTGATTTAGCAGAGCATGACACTGTGAATTAGACATGTTTAAAGTGTCCAATCTGCACCTCGTGAGAGGGGGCCTTTTTTCTATGTATGCACCTCTGCCTCCTAAACCCGCCCAGAAATTCCACCTTCTTGAAATGAAATGAAATGATTACGCACTTGTATAGCGCACGACTACCCGTAGGCATCTCAGCGCTTGTACGAATACTGCTGAGGAACCCTTCCTGGCCATTCCCTGTGAGAAGCCTACTCCTGCGTACCCCCACGGTGAAGTCAGGCATCCTCAGCGTTGTTGGGGCCATTGTAGAGATTAAGCAAGCTATTGCCCAGAGGTGCAGAGTGGGAGTCATGATTAGAATAGGCACCGAGGCGAGAATTATCAGGTCCGAGGGAATTGAGCCCGAGACCCGCCGAGGCGGGAATTGAACCCTGGTCCCGTCCAGACTACTGCATCAGGGTCTGCCGGGTCTTCCGGGAGTGAGTGGAGGGGCGTGGGGGATTTTGATGTGGTATGTTGCATCCTGGTGCGTGGCAGAAAGAGAAAGAGGCCAATTGCAGGCCTCATGATTCATGATACCTTATATGCTGCCGTTCTGGGAGCCACCTGATGACATTACACGCAACCCTCCTTTGAGTAGACACGAACGAGGGACTCCTCCACCTTGGCGCTTGCACAGGAAGCAAATAATGACGCCCCACTGCTATTGCAGTGGGCACCGGGCCAGGAGGAAGCTAGGTAATACTAAAATACCATTTATTCATATCTCTCAAATGACCACCGTTTAATCTGTAACCTCCTTTTGCCTATGAATTCAAAGTGAGCACTTGCTTTCTGTTTGTTCACCCAGGCAACTGCTAACCTATTTGCACCTCTCCTAGGAATGATTTGTGGCTGACAACTTTAGCATGACATTAAAATTCTTTACATCAGTCTTGTACCACATATTTACCTGACATTCATACCTTGTACTTGCAGAAAAAAACATATTTACAACACTGTTATTTTTCTTTGAATTTTTTAGGAGTTAACGTTCACACTTTGGTGGATTGCTACAACATTTTAGCAGACTTTTTGGGTTTTATATTGAATATCACTAAAGTGTGATCTTAATTTTCTCTTCTGTCCTCAATTCAGGAGATAATATATTTTACTCCTTTTCGTGTTTGTTCTTTACTTTTTACGCCATTTTCTCACAAAGGTGGGATTAGTTACCATATATCTCAACTTCTTTGACATATTCACATTATGGAAACAGTTACTCTTGGAGTTAGACTCCATCATATGTCAACATGGACTATGTTCATAGGTAATTGGTATAATTTATGCTGTCATGTGTATAATTTTCAACAAATGGACTTTACTCATAATGTCATCATTTCTTGGTCCCGTGAAGTCACATGTTTGTTGTCTTTCTTGAATTGGCACGAGTTGCTTTCTATCAGGGTGAAGCAAATATTTTTAAATTAATCTGCAGGAGTTTTATTTAGATATGTTTGTGTTCTTTACCAACCTGGAGAATTTGCTGGGTTATATATCTAAAAGAAGAAACGTTTTGGCTGGAAGGGTTTTTTATTTTTATGAAGATGATTAAAGTTTCACAAACTGCAGAATCTATTTTGTGTTTAGAATCAACACTGAAGTACATTTATTCCCTACATATATGGGGTGCAAACCTCCAAGGAAAACAAAGTTGAAACGATGGACCTTGCCAGCCATACTTAATTGTGTACACCCTCCATTCCTCTATCCCCTCCCCTGCACCCCTCCTGCCACAGGCAAATAGGAACTGGAAAGGGAAGGAGAGGGCTAAGGCGAAGGGACAGAAAGAGACGTTGAAAGGAGCCTCATAAATGGGAGAGATGCTGTCATGGTGAGGGGTAAAAGAGAGGCATGCACAGCTCAGAAAGCAGCCTCTTAAGGTGTACAATCATGTCAATGGGCAGGGCCCACTGACAAGGTTGTGCTTTTCATTTCTGTAATCCCTAATGCCGGCCGCAGTAGAAGCAGGCAGGCATTTACAGCTGTACGGCGCCACGAAGTGACGTGTGCGTGTACAGCCAATAAGCTATAGTCATTTTTTTTATGCCTACCGGAGACCTTTTTCGCGGCAAAAAAGGTAAACATCGGTAATAATAAGGTGATCATTGAGGCACAGGCCGTATAATAAGGTGATCATTGAGGCACAGAACAGAGTTAAAGATGCCACGAGAACGGACCTGTTGTACCCCAAAAAGAAGGATGAATCAAACAATACTGTTAGATTCATCACAACATACTCTGGTCAGGCCAAAGAGGTTCGTAAGATCTTTACTAAACACTGGCATGTCTTACTAACTGACGAGCATCTCCATAAAGATCTAGCAAGTAATCCCCAAATGACATTCAGAAGGAGCAGATCTCTTAGAGACGGGTTAAGCCACAATCATGTGACTACGCTCGAGAGAGGCCGACCATCGGCCAATGTGGGTTTTAAATGCTGTAGGAAATGCAAGGCTTGTAAGAACAGCAGGGATTGCGTGAGCCTGACTGTACCCAACACAGGGAAAGAATTTTTCATTAAGATAAAGCTCACTTACAATACAACATACAGTGTGTACATTCTAATCTGTCCGTGTAATAAATGGTATGTGGAAAGTACTAAATATCAGGCAACGAAGAGGGTGCTGGAGCATTTAAGGCCTGTAAGAAACAACAACAAACAGTACCCCGTAGCCCGGCACTTCCACTCTAACCATTTTCAAGATGAGAATCTTGTTCGCATTGTTGTCGTTGACACTGTTGACTTGGGAGTGAGGGGTGGCAATAAAGAATTGTCCTTAAGAAAATTAGAATCCCGATACATTATTGGTTTTCAACGTGTGGTTCCATTTGGTTTAAATACTAGTGAGGAATTGGCAATTCATTTGTATGAGACATGAAATCTGTATATATGTCTGATCTGCAGTTGCTGAGCCGGCATTTCAATTTTAAAGTATAATGTTATGTTTTTTCAGATTGACCTCTGCTACTTACATGGTAATGATACATACGCCTCTTGTGGAACATACACCACTATAGAGGACGAGTATTGACATTGACTGACAGATGCTTGATGTCTTGAACAATCAGTCTACTTGATGCGCCCATTTGGGCACTATTTTTGAATTCATTCATGCTAATGATGTACAATGTTGTCGGAATTTTGTCATTTTTTACAGTATACAGTATGAATAACAGTGTAGTAACTGGTATTGAATGTGCCCACTTGGGCTTAATTGCTGTAGATTCTATTCGGTAATATATTTGAATGCAGTGTGACAGGGCATCAAACAACTTATGAATAATAATTTTATCTAGCCCAACATAAGTTATGTCTCATAATAGGGTTTTTTGTGTAAATACTTGTAAATTATGGTAAATATGTAAATATGGTTGAATGTACATATTTTAAGATACTTTATGTCAAGTGTATATATTACCACTCTAACTTGTTCGCCACTATAAAACGGCCGATGCATTATTTCAAGGATTAATAATCTTTACCAGATAATCCTATTTTTATTACCATGGTCTCAGAGGTTTAAATGTGACAGAACAATCAGTTGTTTTCTTAGCGTGACAAAGGCTTAACCGCTAAAACGCCTTGCTTTCTTGCTTTCAAAATTTTTTTTCCTGCACACGGAGGCGTTTGGGTCGTTTGTGTCGATTCGCCGGGAACAGTGGAGAGGATATATACATATATACATACATACATACATACATATATATGTATATATATATATATTCACTGAAAAAATCATAGGTTTCACACCAGTTATAGTTAGCTGGTCATTTTACTCTTACAAAACCTTTGAAATTCCCAGTTATAGTTAGTTCAGCTAAATATAACTCGCGCGCCCGCAATGTACTGCTGATGGCGTCACATATTACATCACTCATGACATGGTCAGTAACATCACTCATGACATCTCTCATGACATCTCAAATGACATCCCTATCGCTGAGACTATTGGTCTGCCATGTGGATTTTCTTTACATTTATGAATTTTGGGTAGTAGGTACAGTGCTGGTAATTTAGGGAATTTACATTGGTGGAACTTGAACTCTTCATTTGCAAGTAACCCCTTATCCTTCCAACCGGCTAACTGTCCTTTGAATTTTCTGACAGCCCCCTCATACTTCATTCTGTTACTCCTGCAGTACTTTGTTTTATCTGCCAGTTGTTTAATGCCTTCCTCAATGTACTTAGTTCTTGATTGTACAACAACGTTCCCACCCTTATCAGATTTTTTTATCACAATTGTGCAATAATTTTTCAAATTGTCAATAGCTTTTCTTTGTGCTGGTGTAACATTGCTCCAACATCTATATTGTTTGTAATACATTATTTTTTGCAATACTTTACAAACACTCTTTTTGAAAACATCAATAACATAATTTTTTATCTGAGGAAGAAATATTGACTTCGGTCTGAAGTTACTTCTTGCACTCAAATCAAGTGGTACATTTTCTCGTAGCAAACTGCTGATGGGATCACTGTTCTCATCCACATCTTCTGCTAACACATTCAATGTATGCAATAAATCAGTATCTGCAATTCTCATGTTACTTGGTCTTTCTTCTGCAACCTCTCTTTTCTCATTAACTCTGGTTGCAAACCATTTATTAATACGCAGTTTCCTAGTGAAGAAAAATAAATCCACTCTACTCTGGGTATAGTTAAACATACTAGATGGGCAAAAAGTAAGGCCCAAAGACAGAAGCTCTACCTCAGATGTTGTCAGCTCTCTCTGTGAAAGATTTATGACCGTCTTTTTCTTCATTATTTCGCCTTCAGTTGGCCCCTTGCCCGTCTTCCCACTGGGCTTCCAATTTCTCCTAATGTAGAGGTGTTGATTCCGTTTCTGCCTCTGTTTCCTTTTCTTTGATTTAGATTTTGAAGTCCTCCTCGTCTACTGTTAATCTGTCTGCCTTTCATTACCAGATCGAATTCCGTTAAAACACTGGTTTTTACTCCGTAGAATTCCCCAACTGTTGAAAAATCGTTCCCGCTTGTTAGGCTTCCGTCAGTCTGAGCATCAGTATCCACTTGTCCAGCCGCTCCTTCTGACTCTCCTCCAGCTTTTGATGCAATTTCAGTAGTGTTTGTATTCGATGTTGGGCCCCTCAGTTTGTCGTATTTCCTTGCAAAAGTAATGATTTGCCCCTTCTGGAAATCAACCAGATCCCGTTGGAACTTTCTTTGTTTTTTAATTTTGATGTCATCCTCAATCTTACTGAGGCTAATTTCCATTTTATTAATTTCTTTACTAAATTCTTCTTCGCTACATAAGCCTTTCAGTTCCTCGGTATACTCGTCGATTTCTTTAGCCAGTCTCTCAACATCTTTTGTTGCATATTTGACTAGCATTCGTAGCATATCGGTGGAGCATTGGTGGTTATTTTCGGCCCACTCTGCTACTAAAGTGTGATCGGGGTCATTAAAAGTGGGAGTAATAAAAATGCGTAATCCCCTCGGGATTCTCCCTACTTCTATATATTTCTGTAAGGTGGTGGCTTCCCACCATTTATTTTGTTCACTTTTGAGGGCTTTCCACAGTTTATCCCAGATGATCTTTTTAGTTGGTGCAACCACAGTTGCCCCACTGTTCGTGCTCGTATCAGCGCTATTCACCCGACTGCAGTGCTCAAACATTTTATCTGCAGCTTCTGTGCGCTTGTCATTCCTCAGGTCTGCCATATTTGCAAGTTATGTCACACAAATCGGTGTATTGCTGAGTGCCGCGGTGCCAACCCACCTTACACGGGTTTTTGCCGCTTCCGTAAACAAAGGTTCACTTCCGGTTTCTGAGTACTATGTAGAAAGGGGCTCCACATCTATACTGCCAAATCAAAGCGACGGCTTCCTCTCCACAAGTCTCTATGCCCCGTGTTCTCTTTGCAGGCAGGGTCAATCAGTAAAATTCAAACAGGAAATCCCGGCTGCCGCCGAGAATGCCAGGTCCCCGCCACAGTGAAACGGCGGTCCGTGGTAAAGGAGGCAAACATTAATATAAAGTCAAAAATGCTGCAACCTTCTCCAACTCCTGGAAAAACAGTCACCACGGACTCCAGTTGGGCAAAGACTTTTATTGCAAAATACCTGCAAACTCACTCAACGCGTTTCGAGACCTAGTCTCTTGGTCACGAGTGCCGTCAGTGAAATTCAATTGGTTTTAAATAACATGTGACTTTTTCAAAACAATAAACTGTGAAGACAGACTTAAATGTAATTCAAATTGAGGAAAACAACAATGTATCAATTTTAAGCTGTTTCCATTTCATATGGACATAACATGCAAATTAAATCACAGAATTACACATGAGCTGTTTAAACATCATAATTTGATTTCAAGTTTCACGCAAAAAATGATGCTCGGTAATCTCTCCAAAATCATCAGAAAAGCGTCGAGTGGAGCTATCATTAAAAGCTCACTGAATTGCAAAAGCTGGCCCGGACATTCCTTCTTTATCAGGTTTTGGATGAACTTTTTGATTTATTCGGGACTCGCTATCCCGTCCGGGCCCTCCGCTGCAAGGGGCAGGGGTTCAGAGCAAAACTGCAGCTTTGGATATATATATATATATACATATATATTTAGAAGCAAAAAATAAAGACGCCGCACTCTTCTCCGGTGGATTTCAAAGCGATTTATTCCAGCTCAAAAACTTCCTTCACCTACGCGTTTCGAACAAAACTGTTCCTGATCACGGTAGTTACAAGTCCGTCTTTAGTTTCAATTATTTATACCCTCAGCTCCACTTTGACAATTAGGAGGCATTGTGGGAGGGGTAGTTTAACTCGGCTTAGTTAAAGCCTTATCGGATTCCTAAGACAAGCGTGAAGCCAAGTTTGATGTTTTAGTGGCGATTAGATTTGACGCCTGTTTCGATTGCTCACCGGTCTTTGCGGGCTGAGTGCCCCATTAGCGTATGTTGTGGAACAGGGTATACATATTAAATGTATCCTGTAATTCCATTCTTTATTGATAGCTAAGTGCTATAGATAGAATTTTGTTGTATGGCTTCTACGTTTGTTTAGGACCCCGATATTGACATTCATGTTATAAGATAATGGCAGTTATTACGACAAGCATTTCATTCAGTTCAGTATTATACTGACACAAAGTAATTATACACTTAAATAATAATGTACAAGGAGGGCCTGCAAGTCTACATTGCGTTGGCAAAGAAAATTATTCTCACAGTATTAAAGTTCTTATTGTGCTATTCATATCCGTGTATTGTTTCTATCAATATAAATCGCATCTGTTGCTTATGGAATTGTCATGTCAGATGCCTTTTGTCTTTCATAACAATTAAGTTTTTGAACAGTTTTTGATAAATCTCCTTCATAGAATAATGGAAAAATAAGTTGAAAACAGGACATCATCCACAGTTTTTACTGATATAGTAGGTCATGATGTTAACTTGTTACAAATGTACATACAGTTCCTCGTCCCCATTCAATTTGTTCGGGACCTTGGTCTTGAATCTGATTATAAGCCTCGATTCTAGGCGTCTCAGTTTTTGCAGACGATTTCCTCCCCTCTCATTTTCTGGCACCATTGCAATCCCTGAGTATTTCATGTTTTGCCATGTTTTGTTCTTATGTGTCATCATGTGTTTCGCTATAGCCTAGGTTTGATCTTTGTTTTGTATAGCTCTAATGTGTTCTAACATCCGTTTTTTAAGAACACAAATGGTAGACCCTATGTAGCTTTTGTCACAGTCACATTCTAACAAATAGACAACATAGTGTGGTTCGCAGGTGATCTTGTTTTTGATTTCAAATGTTTGTCCTTTCGGATCATGTAGAGATTTTAGATTTCTCCCAACTTTGCATGCTTTGCATGACATGCATTTGGTAAATCCTTTTTGTCTTTTTTGTAGCCAGGTTTCCTCTTTTTTGTCCACAAAGTGACTGTTGACTAGGGTATCTCCAAGGGATGGGGCTTTTCTATACGAGATCAAGGGTGCGTCGCCAATCATTTTGCCAATGTCCGGATCCTTCTTCAGCACACTCCAGTATTTTGTTACAATTTTCCTGATTTGTACACTTTCTTTGGAGTAAGTTAGGATGAAACATGGTTTTCCTCCACTTTTTTTGCTTTTTCCTTGTTATGGTCAATTAGAGACTCTGTTCTTGTCTTTTTTTCTGGCTCTTTGTTCTCCACATTTTATAGTATTTAATCTATATCCTCTTTTAATGAAACGTTGTTTGGTTTCTTCAAATTTGTTTTCCATTTCCATTGGTTCCGAACAGTTTCGTTTCAAACGTAAAAATTCCCCATACGGTACATTTTGCTTCAATGAGACAGGATGCAAACTAGTTCCATGAAGGATGCTGTTGGTGGAGGTCTTCTTTTGAAATAGGGTTGTATGTATTTTGTCATTTTTTATGTATACTTTGGTATCCAGAAAGTCAATTTCCTTTTCTTGAATGTTAAATGTAAATTGCAAACCCACTTCATTGTTATTCAGTATCGCTATATATAGAAGTAGTTCTTGTCTTGTGCCTTTCCATAGTAAGAAAAGATTGTCGATAAATCTTAACCACAGAACCAGATTTGTGGTATATGGATCGTTTTCTTCTCTCCAAGCTATGTGTTTCTCCCACCAACCCATGGTGAGATTAGCATAGTTCGGAGAGAAGGAAACTCCCATGGCAGTTCTGCGTTTCTGTGAATAGACCACGCTGTTGAAGAGGAACATATTGTTTGTTAGGCATGTTCTGATCATTTCTAGAATCATGGTTGTGTGATTGAGTTCCCCTATTGGCCGTTGTTTAAGAAAGTATGCGACTGCTTGTAGGCCAACTTGGTGATCAATTGATGTATAAAGTGACACCACATCGTTTGTTGCTAGTAAATATGTGGGTTGCCATTCCGTTTCCATGAGGATTCGGAGAAAATCTCCAGTGTCATTAATGAAGGAGTTCAATGTCGGTACAATTGGAGCTAAGAAGAAGTCTACGTACGAGGCAATATTTTCGTACAGTGAACCGCAACTCGAATTATCGGACGAGCCGGTGGTTTGTTCAAAGTTTTATATAAACTTTCGGCAGAAAGTAAATCGTTGGTGTAATTGGATTTTGAACCGTTAGGAAGTTTTTTTCCTCTTGACTGAGCAAGCCTTTTTCTGGAAAGGGGAAACCACTCGGTCCCCCCGAACGTATGGTTGGGTGCCACGATCCTCCCGGGAAACCATTTTGGGCGGGGGGCGTCTTTCGGCTGGTATGCCCGAAGCGGCGTAGCCGGGGCGCGCCTTTTCCCGCCCAAGAGGGGTTGTCCTAGACACCTACATCGATGGCCACACCCAGTAGGCGTACCGGAGGAGGGTACACGCCCTCCCGAAGAAGAATAAATAGAGCGGGAATCCGAAGAAGTGTCTTCTTGTTACTGTGCTTGGAAGGCTGCACCCACTCGTTGCTCGTGAGCCCTCGACGGAACAAGGAGCGATTTTGAGAACTTGTAATTCTTGTGTTTCTCTTTCAGTGACTTTAAAGCGAAGGATCCAGGACCGTGTTGATCGACTCGGAGTGGATAATCGAAACCATGTCTGGCAAGAAGGCAGGAAAGGGTTCCGAGACAGACAAGGTGCTACGCATGTTGGTGAACAGAATGGCGAGAATGGAACGAAACATCGGACAAGTCCCAGCGCTTGGTCGTGATTTGGCGGGCGTCAAGAAGCAACTGGCCGCAATGAACAAGCCTGGTAACCCGAAGAAGGTAATAGGCCCGGCATTGCCGGGAGTCGTCCCCAAGGGTAGAGGGAAACGGGTCAAGAGGAGGGAGGTTGCAGGGGAGGTTCCGGTCCCTGAGGTGCCCCCGATCATCCCTGCCATACCAGCTGAGGACCCAGTACCAACCCCAGACGCGGGTCAACCGATTCCGGTTGTGATTACGCCCGCTAATGATGAGGATATGCCTCCTGAATTGGCCACCCAGTTGGCCGCATGGCTCAATATGAAGGCAGGGGGTGCTACGGCGCCCGGAGACACGGCCGAAGAGGCCAAATTACTAATCCAGCAGTTGCAGCAGTTGCAAGATGCCGCGAAGGCGAATCTCCCTCTTGTTTCCCCACAGGTGACACCGGAAGGACCGGCAGCTGGTCTCGAGAAAATGGCGGGAACAACGACCGAACCGGGTAAGCTCGCTTTGCCAGTAGCGGGGGAGGGCTCATTACCCTCAAGGCGGGAGAGGGTGGTACAATATATCCCTATTGCCACGAAAGAATTGATATGGGCAGACAAGTATGTCAATATGTTTTCGTTGTTGACTGACCATCGCGAGATGGAATATGCTAAAACACAAGATTTGTGGCACCCGAGCGTCTGGCGCGCCAAGATGGCGGAGTTCAGGGTGGAGGAGACGATAACGAATTGGGCGAAGGCCTTTGCAATGTTTACTGCGATTATTGGTGAACGTAAGCCCGAGGTATTGACCGAACTGTCTTGTTATCAGGCACGTATAATGGATTTTTATGAAATGTATGAGGCGGACGAATGGAAAGGTTACGACATGAAATTTCGTAAAGCGAAAGAGTATGATTCCTCTCTGACATGGGATTGCCTCGTCTCAATTTCTTGGCATGAGCAGCTCCTGCCTGGGACGGCAGGGACATCCTCGCCAGGTGGGAATGGGTCGGGGGTTTCCCGCCAAAAGCCCGCGGTGCCCTTTCGAGCAGGCACCGGTGGTGATCACCAGCCGAAAACCGGCGGGAATGGTGGAAAGCGGGGGGTCTGTTGGGGCTTCAATAGAGGCAACTGTAACAGACCGCAAGGTACATGTAGGTTCAAGCATGTGTGTGCGGGTTGTGGGAATACTCTAAAAAAACAAAGGTTCCCTTTTCTTAAGTTTTTTGGAGAGGTAATACTACCTCTGAGAGATTTACTACCAACAGGTTAAGGATGAACCATATGATGTATTCAGGGTTGCATAGAGATTAACAGATTTACAGAAATAAAACTTTTCCCATGTAGTCTGTCTGAAATTATTTAAACCCCCAAGTTTTAGGAATGCATACAAAAATACTACACACTAGTACTCTAATGAAGATATGCACAATCACAGGAACATTTCAGTATAAAAATATCTTTATTTGGAGATTTGACTGACCATTTGATTAAAAACAAGATCATTCACATTTACATTTATTCATTAGAAACATTAAAATCTTAAAATGGCTGAAAAATGTTGACGCGGTGTTTCGGTGATGTCAGTTGTCACCTTCTTCAGGACAATATTTCAAATGTTAAAATCACTATTAAAAAATACAAAGATTACAATTATTTCCATTCTCTTGAGTTACCAAATATTATGCACAAATATTTGCACACTTAGTGGTACGGTGATTCCTGTGATCATTCAAACTAATCAATTTTACATATACATGTGCATATTCTTCATATTCTCGACTATTATCTGATAGGCCTTAGTCTATACATAATAGAGGTTTTGTGACTAGCATCGTTTACTGATCATTAACAGGCATAAACAAACATTTGTGAATCTCGCAACCTTCTATGGTCTAACCTTCCTCCGGTATCCCTCTTTGCACCGAATTGAAAATCCTCGGCAAGAAAAATGTACTGTCTTTGTTGTACAGTGAAAGCCACCTATTTTAATTGGTGACTTATCTGGGCTATTCGGATTTGTTACATTTGACAAACCTCCTCCCCTTGAGGGATAACATCCTTTCCTCTTCTCTCATTTTCATGGGTTGTTATGTAAACATTCAGAACTCTTTTTTTGTAGACCTTACCTACTTGGTAGTTTATAGATCGCTTTATTCAATGCGCGATTTCTGAGATTTTTACCTGTTTGGTACAGTTTCTAAAAGTGAAAAACACGAGTGACATCAGTGTATAGGACTATTCATTGCGTTAGTCAAACAAAGGGTATTTTATTCACAAGATTTTTCTACCTTAATTCTGTGACCTTTCAATTGAAGACAGGGTTTCCATTTCCCAATATACTTATATGGGTCTGATCATGGTTTTTTTTCTATATGACAGAGAGAAAATATTTTTTCTATTACTTTTGGCAATAACTCATTCATAGTACACCATAAATTCTTACTTAGGTTTGATTATCTGAGAAAAACTCTTTACTCTATGGCATCAGCGGATTTATTATTATTTACTCATTTAGTAAGTACCTCGCTTCTTAGCCCCTCAATTGTACATGATTAATTCCTGACTAGAGACTTCGAGGATGTTTTGGGGCATGATTTATTTTACTTAATTGCCTTCCATACCTACAACTGGTTTATTTAAAGCTTTATTTACCTGGATTGATTTTGTTGCAATCCTACGGTGGACGGTGGTATTTACTCCTTGCCCAGCCGAATTTGAGGGAAAATTCCCTGAAAGTATGTAAGGACAACATTACCATTTTGATGGTTTGCTGCTATTTGAGAGAGAGTCTTATTAAGCCGTTGGGTTTTTCTTACCTTGACAAGATATTTTATATCTATCTCTGTATGCTCGCACTATTTCTTGGGCGGCGACTTATGTTAAAACCAGGACGCTCACTTGATTCTAGCTGAAACAATTAAAGAAAAGGAATTTTTATTCTTTTAGTTCTCTTCCCCATTCTGGCTTAAGGCAAACGATGGATAAAACATGCCTTCGTTCTTAAACGATTTTAATGGGGTCTGTCTGCGTACTTACTGGTTTTAGAGCTTTCTCTGGCGTCACGAGTGGGCATCTGCACCGACCGTCTCACCGGGCTGGAATGGCCTTGCTCATTACCTTTCCGTTTAAATACCTTTCTTAATTGTTTAATTGTAAGGATTTAGGGCCAGATGTAGGTCGACCAATACCGGTCGGTAACGGCCCAAAATCGGTAAAATCGGCCGTTACCGAGCGGTATTGCGAGAATGAGATGTAGGTGGCCAAAAAAAACCGAATCGGTAAATTTCAAGCGGTAAAAATCCGACTCGGAAATAACCGAATCGATATTTAACGAGTCGGAATTCACCGATTGGATGTATACCGACTCGGTATACACCGAATCGGAAACTAAGGAATCGGATAACATGGCCATCGAGATGTAGGAAAGGGAAAAAATACCGAAATCATCCAAATTCGGTATTTCTGAGTCGGATTTTACCATGGACTGAAAGGTGGTGGTAACCATGTGGATGCTATAAAAAGGCTCCCAAAATGCAACCCTCCTGTCAAGATGGCTGCACTCTATGTGATAGCGAGGAGGCGAAGGCTACAGGCTGCAGGACTGAGGGTATGGCAAAGGGAGGAGCAGGTGTACAGGCAAAGGATCACTCTGTTCCAATTGACTGAGCCAGAGATACTCCAGAGGTACAGGCTGCACCCCAATACCATCATGGACTTAATAAGGGACCTCCACCCATACCTGGATCACCCAACACCCAGGGCCCACGCCATACCTCCCCATGTCCAGGTGCTGTGCAGCATACACCTGCTCGCCTCTGGGAGCTACCAGAGTGTGATAGCTGCAGTAGGAGGAGTATCCCAGAGCTGTCTGTCCCGATTCTTCCGGAACTTCCTGGATGTCATGACTCAGAGAATGGGAGACTACATACAGTTCCCTGACACACCTGCAGAACTTGCCAATACTAAGACAGACTTCTATGGACTGGCTCACTTCCCACATGTGATAGGCTGCATTGATGGCACCCACATTCCCCTATGCCCACCTGCAGCCACGGAACACATATACCGAAACCGTAAGTCTACGCACTCCATCAACGTGCAGGTGATATGCAATGCAGGGAACATCATCACCGACATAGTAGCTAAATTTCCTGGGAGCACGCACGACTCCTACATATTTCAGAACAGTGGAATATATAGACGGCTTCAGAATGGTGATTTTGGAGATGGTTATCTGCTAGGTAATTATGTAGCACACACCCTGAAAAGTATTACTGCTCCATGTGGAATGTGTATGAAACCCATGTACCTATTTTTCTCTCCCAGGTGATAGTGCATATGCACTGCGTTCCTTTGTGCTGACACCGTACCTGAACCCAACCAACAGAGCAGAAAGGCGATACAATGTTGCTCACAGGTCCACCCGCAATGTTGTGGAGAGAACCTTTGGACTCCTGAAGAGCAGGTTCCGTTGCCTCCACAAAAGTGGAGGTGCGCGACAGTACACCCCCCTCCTGTGTTGCAAAATAATAGTGACCTGTGCCATATTGCACAATCTTGCTACAAAAAAAGGCACAGAGGTGGAGTTGACACATCGTGAGAACATAGATGAGGACCAAGAACATGCTGATCCCCAGGCTACAGGGCCAGCCGCAGTAGATGGCAGATTGAGACGGAGTGAAATTACACAACGCTATTTCTAGGTAAAGTATGACACACACACAGGTATACTTGCAGACATGAGTAGTTTATTCCTCACTACTCCTTGATGGTCACAAGACAGTATGTGAATGTCACTGGATGCACATACTCAGTTGCTCTCACTGGGTGCATCAGAGTCAGTTCCCTGCATTGTTCAGTTCTTGCGCCCTCGCAGCACATTGCGGGACTTAGGTGCCTGTCCTTCACGTTCCCTGATGGTGCCTGACTCCCCATGGCTGTGCCTGCCGCTCCTGCGCACCTCCTGGACAGGTGTACTGGAGCCACTCCTGCTGGTTGACCCCTCAGTCTCCTCCACACCCGTGTCACCAGCATGACATACGTTTGAGGTCAACATCTGCTCCATTGCAGAGGTAACTCTGCCCATGCCCCGTGTTAACTTAGTGCAGCAGTGCTCTATAGCCTCCTGCATAGCAATGGAGCGTCTGCAGAGGAGGGCTGTGTTGGCAGCAAACCTGTTCATGGCCTTGGTCTGGTCGCGCATGTACTGCCGTTCCCTTGCACGCTGAAGATGTTCCCTATCAAGCTTGTCCGAGAGGACCCCCATGTAGGTTGAAATGTCTGAGACCCCCTGTGCAATCAGGTCCATGCTACTAGCCATTTGTGTAATTCCCTTGTCCATGTTGGACATTGTTGCGCTCAAACCGCGCACCTGGCGCTGCATGACTTGCAGCGATTTAGCTTGCTGCCGTTGGACCTTCACCATGGTGACGTCCAGCCCACAGAACACGCTCTCACCATCCTGGCCCTCCCCACCATCACGTGCCCTCCTGCCAAGGACAGTAGTGCGCGCAGAGCCAGCAGCCATAGTTGTTCTTGGCCTGTCAGGCACTGGTGTTGTCTTCTGGGGGACATCTTCCTCATCCTCTGACTCAGAGGTCTGCAGGATCCTATGCGGGGGCTCCGCCTGGCTACTTTCCCCTACCGGCATGGGCGTATTTGTGAGCTCTGGAGACCCAAACAACAGAGGGGACATTGGGATTGGTGTAGTGCGTGGGTCTGGTGTTGAGGGGTCCTGGGTAGTGTCGTCTCCACCTTCTCCTGCGCTGTGACGTTGTTTACTTTTTTCTTTTTCCCCTTTCTTAGATGTCGGTGCCCTCTCCTCCCTCGGCGGTGCAGAACTGCGTGACGACTCTCCTGTGGAATGAAATTGACATAGTGTCAATGTTGTAGTTTGTCTGTGTGTTTTTCTTAATTAAATTTAATTCACACCTTTGCACAGTCCACATTGCTTGTATGGGGGGGTGTGTGGCATGCCTTGCTGAGTCATGTGTGCTGTACTATGCTACTGTGTGTACATGACTACGTCTACCAGGATGCATTGCTGCAAGTATTTCTGGCCTCTCCTGCTGTGTCATGTGTGTACACAGTGGTGTGCAGGGTTGGGATGGGTGGGGATGCATGTGGGTACATGCCTCTTACCTTGTTTTTTGGCTGATTTGGCGGTGCTATCCAGGTCTCCAATCCCGTGGATGCATTCAGACTCCATGGTGGATGCTACTTGCTCCTCTATTGCTGTGAGTTTTGGGGCTTTGGCCCTGCCACCTCCTGTCAGACCGGCATCCTTCTTCTGTCCTGCTATCTTTTTCTTGGTGACTATACGCAGGTCATACCACCGTTTCTTGATGTCCTCAATGTCCCGGTGGGTGACTCCTATGGCATTCACCTTGCCCTGGATAGCTAGCCATATGTTGCGCTTCACAGTCTCTGCAACATGTAGAGACTGCCTCCCAAATATTTGGCTGTAGTGGGTGACAATCTCATCCACAGTCACCTGCAGTTCCTCTTGGCTGAACTTCTGCTTCCTTTTTCTCTCAACAGCATCCTTCTGACCTTCCTGTGCCTCCATTCTCAGTCTGCTGGCCTGTGAATGCTGTGCTCCTCTCTCCTCTGCAGATTTGTTTGAACAGTTGGTTTCCACCTGCATGGGTGTGGCCAATCCCAGGTACTGGGGTGTGGTGCCTCTCTCTCATTGGTTAGATTCACAGGGCCTTGGCTGGGGTGGGTGTGGGCTCTCCCTGATTGGTTGACAGGCTCACATGGCAGTTTGAAACTCCCAAATCGGTATTTACCGAGTCGGTAAAATCCGAGTCGGTTTAATCCGAGTCGGATTTTTCCGAATCGGTGATTCCCATTGATTCCTATGGGCGATGTGGGCCATGGGTTGGCTTGTGTTTCACCGACTCGGATGTTATCGAATCGGACATTTCCGAATCGGTATTTTACCATGTGGCTTACCGGGTCATACCGAGTCGGTAACTTTTAACGATTTTTTACCTACATACCATTTTCCGACTGGGGAATACCGATTCGGTGTGAGTCGGTATTTTCCATTCGGTAAATGGAAATTACCTACATCTGGCCCTTAGTGTTTTCACCTGTGGGTGTCTGCTTGTTTCTATTCTGATATGAAAAAAGGCAGCGGCCATCTTAGAATTACTGCCTCATAGGTGTTTAGTAATTACGGTATACCGGAGTGTTATTTCTTCTGGTGTTAGGATGGCCTGATGTTGTTTGTACTTATATTTCACATCTCTATACATTTTCAATATCAGATCAAATCTGATCTGATCTGATCTGATATTTAAAATGTATAGAGATGTGAGTAAAGAGTTTTTCTCAGATAATCAAACCTAAGTAAGAATTTATGGTGTACTATGAATGAGTTATTGCCAAAAGTAATAGAAAAAATATTTTCTCTCTGTCATATAGAAAAAAAACCATGATCAGACCCATATAAGTATATTGGGAAATGGAAACCCAGTCTTCAATTGAAAGGTCACAGAATTAAGGTAGAAAAATCTTGTGAATAAAATACCCCTTTGTTTGACTAACGCAATGAATAGTCCTATACACTGATGTCACTCGTGTTTTTCACTTTTAGAAACTGTACCAAACAGGTAAAAATCTCAGAAGTCGCGCATTGAATAAAGCGATCTATAAACTACCAAGTAGGTAAGGTCTACAAAAAAAGAGTTCTGAATGTTTAAATAACAACCCATGAAAATGAGAGAAGAGGAAAGGATGTTATCCCTCAAGGGGAGGAGGTTTGTCAAATGTAACAAATCCGAATAGCCCAGATAAGTCACCAATTAAAATAGGTGGCTTTCACTGTACAACAAAGACAGTACATTTTTCTTGCCGAGGATTTTCAATTCGGTGCAAAGAGGGATACCGGAGGA
Organism: Lissotriton vulgaris; assembly: GCF_964263255.1. Lineage (NCBI taxonomy): Eukaryota > Metazoa > Chordata > Amphibia > Caudata > Salamandridae > Lissotriton > Lissotriton vulgaris. The sequence goes on from NC_141687.1 coordinate 731,034,573, forward strand.
AGGTTAGACCATAGAAGGTTGCGAGATTCACAAATGTTTGTTTATGCCTGTTAATGATCAGTAAACGATGCTAGTCACAAAACCTCTATTATGTATAGACTAAGGCCTATCAGATAATAGTCGAGAATATGAAGAATATGCACATGTATATGTAAAATTGATTAGTTTGAATGATCACAGGAATCACCGTACCACTAAGTGTGCAAATATTTGTGCATAATATTTGGTAACTCAAGAGAATGGAAATAATTGTAATCTTTGTATTTTTTAATAGTGATTTTAACATTTGAAATATTGTCCTGAAGAAGTTGACAACTGACATCACCGAAACGCCGCGTCGACATTTTTCAGCTATTTTAAGATTTTAATGTTTCTAATGAATAAATGTAAATGTGAATGATCTTGTTTTTAATCAAATGGTCAGTCAAATCTCCAAATAAAGATATTTTTATACTGAAATGTTCCTGTGATTGTGCATATCTTCATTAGAGTACTAGTGTGCAGTATTTTTGTATGCATTCCTTAAACTTGGGGGTTTAAATAATTTCAGACAGACTACATGGGAAAAGTTTTATTTCTGTAAATTTGTTAATCTCTATGCAACCCTGAATACATCATATGGTTCATCCTTAACCTGTTGGTAGTAAATCTCTCAGAGGTAGTATTACCTCTCCAAAAAACTTAAGAAAACGGAACCTTTGTTTTTTTAGAGCATATAATAACCCCATCCCTTTTCTTCAAAAGGGTTTCTCCTTTAGAATTTCTTTACGGGTTGTGGGAATTCCTCACACCCGGAGAGTTCATGCAGATCGAAAAATAGCGGGTCGGGAGGTAAGGGAGGGTCCAAGCAAGACTGAGGTGGATCGTTGTGTACAATTGGCTACTCCTGTTGATCTCATGGCTATGACTCCTTGGTTAAACAAATACCCTGATTATGTTTCTGCTGGGGTGTTGAGGAAGGGATTCTTATATGGCTTCCACATCCCGGCGGGGGATTTTCGTGGGGAACCTTTTTGTAAAAACCAGCTTTCGGCACAGCATAATCCAGGTGTGGTGCAGAGAAAAAATTGCTAAAGAAATGAGCCTAGGCCGAGTGGCTGGGCCTTTTCAGCGACCGCCAGTGGCGGGTTTCAACTGTTCCCCATTAGGGGTGGTCCCCAAGAAGGACCCGGGGGAGTTTAGGCTGATCCATAATCTGTCTGCTCCAAGGGGTTTCTCGGTAAACGATGCTATTGACCCAGAAGTTTGTTCGGTGCGGTACGCATCATTCGATGATGCCGTCACCATGTTAAATCGCCTGGGCCCCGGGGCGCTGATGGCGAAATCAGATATCGAATCAGCGTTCCGGTTGCTCCCGGTACACCCACAAGATCAGCGTTTGCTAGGTTTTGCGTTCCAAGGGAGTTATTACATGGATAAATGCATGCCGATGGGTTGCTCCATTTCTTGTGCCTATTTTGAAAAATTCAGCTGTTTTTTAGAGTGGGCATTCACCGAGGTCACAGGGCATAGGCATGTTATGCATTATCTAGATGACTTTCTGTTCTTGGGAGCAGCCGGCGACACGAAATGTGCGCAGGCGCTACAGGACTTTTGCATCCTCATGAGTGAGTTTGGAGTGCCATTGGCACTAGGTAAGACGGTTGGACCATCTACTTCACTGGAGTTTCTGGGAATTGAGCTCGATTCTGTGGAGGGATGTTTCCGTTTGCCAGTGGAAAAGGTAGCTAAATTTAGGGCTTCCCTGGAACTTTGCCTTAGTAAGGAGAAAGTGACCCTGCACCAGTTACAGCAAACAGTGGGTCAGCTTAACTTTGCCTTAAGAGTTATACCGATGGCCCGCCCCTTTTCACGCTCTATTGCACAAGCTATGGTTGGTCTCAAGGAAGGACACCACCGCACGAGAATGTCTGCTGAGGTTCGCCAGGATATGCGCATTTGGTTGGCATTTCTGGCGGACTTCAACGGTCGAGTAGTGTGGAACAAGCCGCCAGCGTCTTCGGACGAGCTGGGTTTGTGGACTGACCCAGCGGGGAGCGTGGGATTTGGCGCCATCTTTGGTAACCGATGGTCGGCGCAAACATGGCCGGCGTGGTGGCATTCCTGCGGTCTCACAAGTAACATAGGGTTCCTTGAGCTATTCCCTATTTTTGTTGCTCTGATGGCATGGCCGGACGAGTTCAGAGACCGCTCTGTGGTATTTTGGTCTGATAATATGACTGTTGTCGAATGCATTAACAATCAGGCAGCACGCTGCAAATGGATCTTGAGATTGTTGAAGGAAGTTGTGCTGCTTTGCATGAGACTGAATGTACAGTTCAGGGCGAAACATGTGCCGGTTGTACTGAATCATGTGGCAGATGCACTCTCTCGTTCACATATGCAGGCGTTCAGGGGTTATCTACTTACAGTGGACCTAGCGGCGGCACCATTCCCCGAAGCACTCTGGCTAATCGGTGCCCCGGATTACAAGACCTCGTGGCAGCAAGCTTAGCCCCCAGGACGAGGAAGGCATACGAAGGAGCGTTTCGTTCCTATTGTGCATTTTTGGGTCCGGCAGGAAATCAGAACTGGGGTCAGGAGGATTCCTTCCTAGGGTTCCTGGTAGCACTGCACAGAGAAGGCCGATCAGCGGCAACGGCCAATAGGCACAGGGCGGCCATCTCATTCACGGCGCAGGTGCATGGCATCAAAGACCCAACAGGTTCCTTTTTGGCAAAAAAAGCCCTTCGCGGCTGGCAGCGCCTCGAGGGTCGCAAGCAAGACGAGAGGCGCCCGATTGGCTTAGAAAGGTTGTCCCTACTCATGGCGAAACTAGTCACGACATGCTCCTCCCAATTCGAAGCAGTTCTGTTCCGGGCAGCTTTCGCATTAGCGTTCCATGGGGCTATGCGGGTGAGCGAACTGGTCGCAAGGAATAAGAAAGATGTGGAGGGAGGCTTGTGCAGGGATCACATCCTAATTAGGGGTGATTCGATGGTAGTCACGATAGCTAGGTCCAAGACTGACCAGGGAGCTATGGGAAACAGTGTTGTTGTCCAGCGCGTGCGAGGGTCCCCCACGTGCCCGATAAGGTGTATAGAGGAATACTTGGCACTGAGGGCGGATACATGGGGGGGGAGTTTGCTGAGGCACATCGATGGCACCCCACGGACAAGGTTTCAGTTCCAGAGGGTGCTAGCACTGACAATCGCTGCGGCGGGCATGGACCCGTGCGATTTTGGGACCCACTCCTTTAGGATAGGGGCTGCTACTGAGGCTACAGCCAGGGGTCAGAGTGCAGAGGAAGTGAAACAATTGGGACGATGGTCCTCGAATTGCTTCAAAAGGTATGTGCGATTGCACATGTTGTGAAGTCAAGTGACATGCACTCACGCTTCTTGTCATCTGTTTGATTTACAGTTTCGCGAGCATGTCATGCGGGGCGGAATTTGCAGTCGACCCAGTACCAGGGGACCAGCGGTCATGGATCACCATCTGAGGAGAGAGTGGTTCGGGTCGTGGGCCACTCATACGTGAGGTGGGCCGGGGACGTATTCAAAGCAGGTGACGCGACTCGCGCAGCTGGGGAATACGGGTACAGAGTGGCCTTCCACGGAAGGGGCGGGCTCTGTATTGACCAATTCGAATCTTTTGTTGAGGGTCTCTTAGGGTGACAGAGGTCACCGCCATCTGTAGTCATAGTACACCTGGGGGGCAATGACTTGGTGACACTGGGTAGACGAGTATTGCTCGAGCAAGTTTTGTCTTCCGTTAGCTGGTTGGCAAAAAGAATCCCGGGGTGCACGATTGCCTCGTCCCACATGATTCCCAGGAAGGTATGCAGGGGGGCCTTTCGGTGTCAGCACTGAACCATTCGGTGAAGAAGGTTAACAACAAAATTGGTAGATTGTTTAGCTCTGCGCAGCTGCATAGCATTCCTCATGCGTGTATTCGGGGTGATCACATGTATCTGAATGATGGGGTTCACCTGTCTCGGGAGGGGAATGTCTTACTCATAGGAGACTTCATAGCATGGCTAAGGGGTTTGAGGAAGCATGACCTTTAGGAGGAGTTTGGGGGGGGCCGGATAGCCGGTCAACTATCCGGCCTGTGGCGGTAAGGTCATGATCGGTGAGCAGTAATTTCAAGGTCCCTAGAGGGGGGCGCCACCCACAATGGATGGGAGCGCCCGGGGGAGACGGCCATTGGCCCCTCCCACTGGGAGGCGGCACCCACTAAGGATGGGTCGCCTAAGGGGAGACGGCCTTAGGCCCCTTCCAGGGGAGGAGGTGGCTATATGCCCCTCCTACGAATTTCCCGGGGCCCGGTTATCCGTGACGGCGGATATGATAGAGAGTGTGGGGGTGGGGGGGGAGTCCACGCTGTCCTTCCTACAGATACCTCACACGGGTGCTCGGACGACCTTTAAGATGGCGTCGAGCGGAAAGGGGGGCCCCCAACAAGACAAGGGAAATTAGAGTTGGCAAGGAGGGTACAGTCCTCTGCGCGGCCGCCACTCACACCGTGAGGGCGAGAGTTTTTGGTAGTAGGGATCTGACACCGGTTAAGACCTTGCCGTTGGTCCTTAATGCTAGGTTGTGCAATTTTAATTTAAAATGTATGCATTTGCAGGATGTTAGACTCGGCTAGGAAACCTTTGTATTAGAGATTTGTTAAGGTTAGCCAAAGAACATGTCTTCATCGAAATGTAATAAATGAAAATTGTACATGATTATGAAACTTTTATTTAATGTTTTAAATTTTGTTTCATATTTTAATAAATACGGCCGGGAGGGTGACTCCCTCCTGCCTTCCAAAAGTTCAGAACGGCGTCCGACTTCCCATCCTTGGAGATTGTGTTGGGAGAGGGTGACGGGCATCCCGGCCATATGGAAAGGGGCGACCACTCGGTCCCCCCGAACGTATGGTTGGGTGCCCCGATCCTCCCGGGAAACCATTTTGGGCTGGGGGCGTGTTTCGGCTGGGATGCTCGAAGCGGCGTAGCCGGGGCGCGCCTTTTTCCGCCCAAGAGGGGTTGTCCTAGACACCTACATCGATGGCCACACCCAGTAGGCGTACCGGAGGAGGGTACACGCCCTCCCGAAGAAGAATAAATAGAGCTGGAATCCGAAGAAGCGTCCTCTTGTTCCTGTCCTTGGAAGGCTGCACCCACTCGTTGCTCGTGAGCCCTCGACGGAACAAGGAGCGATTTTGACCCACCCACCAGCCCCTTATGGCAATGTTTGGTTTTGCAATAAAGTTTTTTGCTCTGATAGGCCCCTTTTTTCCTCCGTATAGAAGTAAATGAATATCTAGATTGAGGATGTGACTTCTGTCTTTAAGATACTGTTTTTTCTTTTAGGAGTAAACTGTCTTGATACAATTAGACATGCTGATATTTTCTTCCTTAGTAGGTGAACAAATGTCGTATTTATTTTTTTTGTCGGGCGGTAAGGTCATGATCGGTGAGCAGTAATTTCAAGGTCCCTAGAGGGGGGCGCCACCCACTATGGATGGGAGCGCCCGGGGGGAGGCGGCCATTGGCCCCTCCCACTGGGAGGCGGCACCCACTAAGGATGGGTAACCTAAGGGGAGACGGCCATAGGCCCCTTCCAGGGGAGGAAGCGGCTATATGCCCCTCCTATGAATTTCCCGGGGCCCGGTTATCCGCGACGGCGGATATGATAGAGAGTGTGGGGGTGGGGGGGGGGGGGAGTCCACGCTGTCCTTCCTACAGATACCTCACACGGGTGCTCGGACGACCTTTAAGATGGCGTCGAGCGGAAAGGGGGGCCCCCAACAAGACAAGGGAAATTAGAGGTGGCAAGGAGGGTACAGTCCTCTGCGTGGCCGCCACTCACACCGTGAGGGCGAGAGTTTTTGGTAGTAGGGATCTGACACCAGTTAAGACCTTGCCATTGGCCCTTAATGCTAGGATGTACAATTTTAATTTAAAATGTATGCATTTGCAGGATGTTAGACTCGGCTAGTAATCCTTTGTATTAGAGATTTGTTAAGGTTAGCCAAAGAACATGTCTTCATCAAAATGTAATAAATGAAAATTGTACATGATTATGAAACTTTTATTTAATGTTTTAAATTTTGTTTCATATTTTAATAAATACGGCCGGGAGGGTGACTCCCTCCCGCCTTCCAAAAGTTCAGAACGGCGTCCGACTTCCCATCCTTGTGGATTGTGTTGGGAGGGGGTGACGGGCATCCCGGCCATATTGCCATTGTGTTATTCGTTGATGTATTTGGGTTGTCATCTCCAACATTGGGTTGTCTTTCAGTTTGGTGTAATTGTTCGAATCATTTAGTTGTCGGTTAGCTTCTTCTATATAGTCTTGCTTGCTAAGGATCACGATGTTTCCGCTTTTGTCGGCAGGTTTGATTTCAATCAGTAGGTTTTCTTTAAGAGACTTTAATGCTTGGCGTTCATTCCAGGACAGATTTTCCTTTTTGTTGTTGTAATTGTTTTTCATGTTGTCAAGATCCGCATTTATTAGATCTTGAAATGCATCGATTTGGTTCCCTGGATGTAATATTGGGCAGAATTTAGATTGATTTCTGAAGCTTGTTTTCGGATGTACATTGTGTGGAACTTCCATATCTCTGAGTACTTGTGTATCCGTTATTACCATTTCGTTCTCGTCATGTGCTAATTCATAGGCTGTCTTTAAGCTTGGTATTTCTGAGATGGCATATCCTTTTTGAGAGGTAATTTCATTACTCATTGGCTCTTCTGCAGCTTTCATTGGTGTTTTTGAAAAGAATTTCTTTAACTTTAATTTTCGGATGTACTTGTATATGTCTATTTTGGTTTCCACCCCATCATGATGTTTTTCGGGGCTAAAGGTCAGACCTTTTTTTAGCAGACTTTGTTCTGTTGCTGATAATGTATAGTTGGATTTTTTGCTTCTGTGTCAGTCCATGAGGAGGGGGCGTTGGCCCCGAAACGCGTCAGACTTATTGTGAAAGAATCCTGATGAGAGGTTGTGAAGCTGCATGGGGGCCAAAGCAAACCGGATGGTTGGAGTGCCTGTGGTGAGCCCCTTCAAAAGCACCAGTGCGTTTGCTCACACAATATATATATATATATATATATATATATATATATATATATATATATATATATATATATATATATATATATATATATATATATATATATATATATATATATATATATATATATATATATATATTACCTACTGGTAGTCGCCAGTAGGTAGTTATAGTTAGGACCTAGTTTCCATAGGAAATCTGCAACATTCTATTGGGAATAACTTTGGCGCCGGTGGACAAATCTTCGTGAATTTCTCTAAGAGAAAGGCCTGTTTGGTTCCGCTCCTTCCCTGAAAGTTTGGGGGTGATTTGTCAAGTGGGGGTCGAGAAAAAAGGGGGTCCCAAAACATGTTTTCCCCATGCAATTTTCCATAGGGACCTTTAGCCAGGGCTACAACCCGAATGACTGAACGGAATTACACAAAATTTGGCAGAGAGGTAAAGTTCAGTTCGCAGATTGTGCTTTTTGTTAAATTGTGTAAATCCGTTCAGTAGTTTCTGAGAAAATTGCAAGTAAAATCATAGCGATATCTAGAGATGGAGTTTAGCACGCGTACGGAAATCCGTTCAATTACGAGCGTGAGCTGCCTACAAATTGTCTGTCAACTGACTGTCAACACTCGAAACCAGGAAGTTTTGGCGGCCATCTTGTGCCTTGGTAGAACCGAGTCACAAGAAAACAGTATAACAAAGTTGAGAAATAAGGGAAGGGGACAGGCTAGAAACATTCTGAACCTATAGTCTTGGTCAGGGTTGGTGCATAGATCTTTAGGCTCAATTTTTTTTTTTTTAAATAAAAATGGTGGGGTACTTGTAGGCAGTGGATATGGTGAAAAAAAACTAGGTCTCAGGGGGCAAATTACGGGGGCAGTTTTTTTGCATAATGAGGGCATGTAAGGTGCCCGAGCACTGGGGAATGGCACTCCTCTAGTTTTATTTTGAAGTATGCGGGGGTGTTACGGTCCTACTCAATGCAGTCTCGGGGAGCGTCACCCCTCGGTGTTAACTTTAAAAAAATATGTTTTGAGCTGTCTCTCTGTCTCTCCCCGTACATGTCACGGGGAACGCCACCTTTCTAGGGCAGTAATATGTAAAATAACCTTCCAGCTCCAGGTACCTGCATTGTCTGGGGTTTTTTAATAATGTTGGGAGGGTGGGCTTGATAATACGTACTTGTTAATTCCCATAGAAGCCTATTTTCTGGTGTTAACATGGGCTTCTATGGGAAATAACAAGGCTGTATTATCAAGCTCATTATCGCTGTTTTATCTGCAGTTTCCTGCCAATAAAACGGCGATAATTTTAACACCGGTCCTTGATAATATGCACCCAAGTTTACTGGTCAAAAAAAAGAGCAATGGGCCATATTATCAACAAAAGGCGATCCATTATCGCCGCTTTTATCGACAGGAAACAGCTGATAAACCGGCGATAATGGGCTTGATAATAGGGCCTTGTTATTTCCCATAGAAGCCCATCTTAACACCAGAACATAGGCTTCTATGGGAATTAACAAGGGCCTATTATCAAGCCCATTATCGCCGCCTTATCAGCAGTTTCCTGCCGATAAAAGCGGCGATAATGTATCGCCTTTTGTTGATAATATGCCCCTTCATTTCTATGATAGTATGTAAAACTTTCCTTTTTTTTGTGTAGCAGTTGTACTCTACGCATGCGCAGCCTCGTTTTGAAGCCCACTTTTTTTCTTTTTCTTCAAGTTCAGCAAGCAAACCGTTCTTTATTTCAGGTAGTAAATTTGTCGCTTTCTTTTCCCGGGTCGTGTGTGTCATCCACTGTTGTACTTTTGTAATATATTAATAATCATATTTTTTCTATATTTATTTGAAAAGAAGTGCCGAGGCGCCAAACGTTGATTACGTACTCCGTCCACCGCCATTTTAGTAGTTTTTCACTGTTATTTTTATTATATCTGTTATTTAGAACTCAGTAGTTTTCAATCCTAGTCTTGAATATCTTACTATAGTATTTCAACATTATTTTTATTGTGGAACGTCATACCCCTCCCCCACAAAATAATAGAAGTATGTAGTTTTTTTTAATTAACTTTTATTAAATCAACTAGCAGCCCGTCCCGACGTTGTCCGGGTATGAATTGCTGCCGGCCAGTAGTATATTGTTTTGTAGGATTTTGTTTTGATAGCATTTCTTATCTGTGACAGGCCTGTGAAACGCTCTGATTCACAGTGCACTACTGATGTACTTAAGAGTGCGCGTTCAGTAGTGTGTGAACTCGAGTTTCCCTACTTTATTTTTCCTTGCAATATTATATAGCGCGAACTCGACAACATGGCATGAGCACAATTTACATTACAGAAGAACACATTCATTTGTGGTAGGCACGGGGAGACAAAGCGATTTGCCTGGAATCACAGGATGTTGAGTTGATGCCGAGATTCGAACGTAGCTCCCCAGCTCTAATGTTCGCAATTCTAGAACTTGTGGCGGGAGGTGTGTCTAAAGGTGTATGTCGGTGCTGGCCACCAATGAGAGATACCTGTGCATTTTTCAAATGGGTGGTATAAAAATATAAGTATGTTGCTGGAGATGTGGGCCCCCGTGCCACCAATGTACTTACCGGGGGAGGGTAAACACCCATTATTTCGCAACTTTCTTTCCGCATACCATCACTCCTCATACTTTCATTACGAAAGTACCATGACTACGCAATGCCATTATAAGGCATGGCATTACATTTTATATGCTTTTACCACGCATACATTTACAACGAAATTCGTTGTAAATGCATGAATGGTAAAAGCATGTTTTTTTAAAATGTTTGGATAATGTAAGCATGGGTATAGGGGTATATGTTTTGGGGTACTGAGGTATATGTTTTGGGTTGTTTGGGTATTTTAAGGGTTCATATATTGTTTTGGGTTATGTGGTACAGGGGTAGTTTTAGGGTTCAGGGCTAGGTTTGGGTATTGGGGTATAGGGGTTTTTTAGGGTTCAGGGGTAGGTTTGGGTTTTGGGGTACTGTGGTATTTTAAGGGTTCAGGGCTAGGTTTGGGTTTTGGGGTACAGGGGTATTTTTAGGATTCAGGGCTAGGTTTGGGTTTTGGGGTACAGGGTTTTTTTAGGGTTCAGGGGAAGGTTTGGGTTTGGGGGTGCAGGGTTATTTTTAGGGTTCAGGGCTAGGTTTGGGTTTTGCGGTACAGGGGTATTATTAGGGTTCAGGGGTTGGTTGGGGTTTTGGGGTACAGGGGTATTTTACGGGTTCAGGGCTAGGTTTGGGTTTTGGGGTACAGGGGTATTTTAGGGTTCAGGGGTAGGTTTGGGTTTTGGGGTACAGTGGTATTTTTAGGGTTCAGGACTAGGTTTGGATTTTTGGGTACAGGGGTTAGTTATAGGGTTCAGGGCTAGGTTTTGGTTTTGGAGTACTGGGGTATTTTTAGGGATAGGTTTGGGTTTTGGGGTACAGGGTATATTTATAGGGTTAAGATGGGTTAGTGTTTAAGGTTGTTGGGGTATTGTAAGGAGTAAGGGTGGGTTATGATTATGGGGTGCAGGGGTATTTAAAGGGAGCAGGGTGGGATTAGCACACGATATGAGACATGGCATGAAGGGCAGAACGTACCACACGCCCCCCGCATTTGTCACGCCCCCAGCACACGCCCACAGCACAATGCAGACACGCCCACAAGGGACTACTTTGCTGGCATAGTTCTTTTACCTTTTAAATGTATATGGAGGGCATCTGTATAGCCTATGTCCTTCTTCAGCAACTGCCCTTTCCAATGCTGTATTGGGTGTTGTGATTGGTGCTGTGGTTCCTGAGATTACCCGCCTCAAAGGTTTGGGCTCTCTCTTTATTATATTAGTAGAGATAAATGTAAACCAAACTGAATTATAACTATATTAGAAGCAACTAGAAAAATAACTTTAACAACAAACATATTATGAACAAATTGTTAAATGGACTCCAAAAGATGTCCGATTGGTAATCTGCAAAACAAAAAAGAAAATTAGAGTGTATAATTATGTAGATGTGAGTAAATGAGCTGAAGAATTACAAATGTTGGTAATTCTACGGTTTTACGTGTGCAGTGTGCCTCGTGCATTTCAGTTCTGTTATACTGCCGCGTTCAAGTGGTGTCTATATGGAAGTGTCTACTGCGTTACTGACGCCCATTATGCCGACTTATTTCTAATGCATTGGTATGAAGGCTTTGTCGATATTGTGCCAGACTCTTTACTTGGTCTTGCCTCCTCTGTCTAAAAAAGGCTGTCCTTGGTGTGCATTAAAGTGACTAGGGCCTGCTTGGCCGTCCGAGTCACTAGAGCCACCAGACGATTCAGAGAAAGTTACTGGTTGGTTTCTTTTAAATCTTCCCCACGTGTTTTGTCTATTTTGGCCTTGGAAGGTAATGTAATAATCTTACTTTAAATATGGGAATGCCCTTTCCTTATTATGGTTCTTAATATCCTTTGAGACTTTATCAGCTTTCTTCTTGAGTTCGAAAGCGTTAAAATCTTCAATAGTTTTATTGAGGTTGTCCAACAACGTCTTGGCTTCTTCTACTCCGTCTCCACCCAACAGTTCTTTTTCCAACTTTTCTATTTCTCTAAGTTCAATTTTGGAGTTTTTTATTGCTGTCTCTACGCCTAGGAGCATCCAGTGGCGTGGAAGCTTGTTTCCGGTCCAGGGAAGGCATGGCTTGGCAGTTTGGGCTGGACTGTTCCCATGAGGCACAGGGTCAGACTGATTTGCATATAACCATATCTGAACTGGGGTGGCAGAGTGGGCTAAAGAACGGTGATGGATTAAACCCAGATTTTTTAACTGGGTGTGAGTGTTTGATTGGTTCAGATGCTCCGTCCATTACCACCCCCTTTTGTACCATCCAGTGGCGCAAGCATGTAACGTAGATACAGCAAAAGCTACCCTTGAATTTTGAATCTTCACAAAAGATACCTGGCACGTTCCTCATCTGAAGGCCCTGAGGTATAATACCCGCACGTAAATAGTCTGTGAGCATGCGTGCATGCAGCTCCGTTCTCACGTTTTTTTTTTTCTTAACCTTCTCCAATTTTTCAATCAATGTCTGTCGTGGGCTGCTTGAAGTACTTGGTAAATTAGAGAATAAAGAGGGGCCGCTAGTCAGTTTCGTAATATATTCTTCTGTATAGAGTGGTGCTTCTCTATCTGCCATCCCAACCCTCTAACAAAACAGTTGCCCTATAATTGTATAGGAAAGAGAAAAATCCTAAAAAAGGATGACATCCTTGCGGTGCAGCCACTGCGCAAAAAGTCACAGAGAGTTACAAGGTATCCCTACTCACGGAGGAACTAGGGCTGTTATATATATAGGAAACAAAGGTTCCTGTGGTTAAGATATGTACTTTACTTAATTAGTACAAGGCTTGATAGCAGTTTTCAGTTACAAGGGAATTAGGAGGGATGACAGACGGAGAAACAGAACTCAATATGTCAAAATGTTTTCTGCATAGTCTTTGTATTTTTTAAAAAGAATAAATCATCACTACACATGAGGGTCTCGTCAGGACCAAGCGATATGGGACATCTAAAGGATGAAGAAAACATTTGGTGAGAGCGTGGTACTATGTGATTGAAATTTTGGCATGGTACTAGCGGACTAGTTAATTAAAAGACCTTGCGGGTTGTGCAGTTCAGGCATGACCACCCACGTGTGGGGAATAGGCAATTAATTATTCTTACAGTGGACCCGTCGGGCACTGTTACAGTCGAGGGGAGAGAAAATGGAAGTGAGAACGTGTACTGATAAACACGGTTTAGTGACATGCATGCATGGTCAGGGAGAGAGTTACTTACCACTGTGAGTGGTAGTACGAGTTCCAAATTAACGTCCTGTAATGAGGCGCTGTGTCACCCCTCCGATGGTGATTCAAGGGGTAGGAGGGAAGAACTGGTATATGAGTCAGCTGTCGGTGCCGCACTCGTAAGTATCAGGGCTCGATTGTTTTCCTAAGGACAATGCCTAGGAAGAGACGTACAGTTTAGCACTAAATAGGTGTATCAAATGAGGTTGTCACTGGTATTGGCAAAAGGGATGGCAGCGTACCTGTGATGTTTCTCAATCATCGCTCGATCGCGTCTCTCAGTCAGCGCACGTCTGATGAGATGCTGGTACAGCGCATGTGTCAACTTCCGGCTTAATATAACGTAGTGCTCGCGGTGTGCGCGCTGCCATGCTAAGGAAGGCCGAGCGCTGTATCCCTCAACGGTCCTTGATGGGAAACAGCCCCTCCTCTTGTTTAGCCTGCTAATGTGAACCACTCCACAAATATAGTCGTGTAAAGAATGAGTTTCCATATATTTGTATCCAGGTAAAGGTTTAATGGATGGCAAACAGGTACACCTTATCCTGTCAGGCTTCATACAATAACTGACTCCTAACTCTACTTTCTGGAGTGTGGTTGTAGGGCATCTTCCAACACCATTGAAACCGGAGAATTCATTACGACCAAGTCACCACATCTTCCCTCTTTACATTAATAGAGAAACAAAAGCAAAAATATACCTTACATAAATAAACATTACATTTTGACATTAACATCATTATAACCCACACCCTCTCCTTACAATAAACCAACAGAAAAAAAAACTAGAATATACAGTAGTAAGGCAATGACTACTAAAAACATAATCAAACTTACATCACATAGCTCCTGAACAGAGCAGGGACGTTAATCTGTCTACCAGTGCGTGTTCTGATGAAGACAAGCAGATGAAGAATGCAGCAGTGTGGATGACCTAGAGGTAGGTAACTGTGTAGAGGTTGCAGGAGCAGGTAACTGTGCAAATGATTCCAAAACATCATTTGAAGGAGCTCTAACTACTACCTTCCCCTCAGTACCACCCTGTATGACCTCATCCCACATCCACTCAAAATATAGATCAGTCTCAATGTTGGGTTTTGAACACAAGAAGTTCCTTTTACATTTCGCCATTCTATTAAGATGCCAAACCTTGTTATCACTCAATCTAGCAGACTTCGCATATAGTTCCACCACCTGCAAAGGATCAGAAAATTTACTCTTACCTTTCTTGACCTTGGTATCAAGTTTAATTCTAACCCAATCCTCAATTTTAAGTTCAGCCTCTTTAGTAACATTTTTCCTTCTAAATTCGCTAATGTGTGAAACCTGGATCTTCCTTAACCTTGAACGTACCAGAGCTGGTGACTATTTTCCATAAATCTTCTTTGAGTTCCAAGCAACATTATCCTTAGTGAATGGCTCCCTTCCTCTAAGGATCCTAAACGGGCTGTAGTCTGCACTAGTGGGAGTAATTCTATAAGCCCAAATGGTTTATAGTAATTCCTTTTCCCATTTCTTATCTGCACAAATGAAGGCTTGGATGCTCCCTATGATTACCCTGTTGAATCTCTCAATGATGCCGTTCCCAGCAGGGTGATAAAAAGGTGTTTTTTTAGGAGTAATGCCATTCCTTTCCAAAAAATTAAAAAAACACTCAGATCCTAATTGTGGTCCATTATCAGTCAAGATGTTCCTCGGAACACCCTCTTGTAGAAACAATTTGTGAAGAAAAGCAACAACAACCCTGGTGTCCTACTTCTCAGTTATTTCAACTTCCGGCCACCTGGAGTAATTGTCAATAACAACAAGGATATGTTTAACATTACCATCACAATCTTCTACTGGACCTAACCAATCCATACTTAAATCCTCCCAAGGATAAATAGGGATATGTCTAAACCCAAGAGAATATTTAAACACACACAATGATTTATCTGCATTACCACAAACATTGCAATCCTGAACAAACCTTTCAATGTCCTTATCCAACCCAGGCCACCAGTATGATAACTTTACTCTTGACTTCAATTTCATGATACCTAGGTGACCTTCATGGTTGATAGATAGAGTGTTATCCCTTAAGGCACGAGGAACAATGACTCTTTCGCCTCTACACAAGTGATTACCATCATCTATACAAAGCTCATCTTTAATTTCCCAAAATGATCTTAACTCTTCCTTCAAATTTGATTTATGCGGCCATCCCTTAATGACATAACTACTAACAGAGCTTAAAATCTCATCTTTATCACAACTCACTTCCCAGTCTTTTTTAGAAATAGCCACTAATCTTTGGTCATTGTCCTCATGGATAATAGCAACCTCATTACACTCAAACGAATCATATGAGTTGTCACAGCCAGGTAAAGGAGAACAACTTAAATAATCAGCAATTAGATTCTTTTTGCCAGGTAGATATTCAACATCATATGTATATCCAAGTAACTTAAGACTCATTCTTGCAAGTCTGGGAGTGGCCTTCAACCTCCCCTCTGAGGTAGGAATTTTAAGCAGGGGCTTGTGGTCTGTCCGTAAAGTAAATCTAGTGCCCCACACAAATTGTCTAACCTTTCCAATACCCCACACAACAGCTAATATTTATTCTCAATAACTGAGAATTTCCCATCAAGAGAAGTTAGAGACCTGGATGCGAAAGCAATTGTAACCTCTAACCCTTCATTCCCAGTCTGTGAAAAAAGAGCTCCTAATCCTTTACCTCTAGCATCTGTGGTGATTATGAAATGAAATGAATGAAATGAAATTTATAAATGCGCAACTAAGCCCGAAGGTATCAAGGCGCCTAACCAAAGAAAATCAATAAAAGGCAAATCCAGAACTAAGGTTAGGCTTTGGAAAATAGCCACGTCTTGAGAGCCCTCCTAAAGGCTTGTCTTGAGGGAAGAGATTTAATCTCAATCGGCAGAGTATTCCACAGCTTTGGAGCCAAAGTTGAAAAAGCTCTGCCACCCCACTTCACTCTACGGACACGGGCGACTGAGAGCAAGGATTTATTGGCGGAGCGCAGAGTTCTGGAAGGGGTATAAGGCGCCAACAGGTCCCTTAAGCCTCCAGATCTGTTTGTAGCCAGAGCCCCATAGATCAAGCAAAGGGACTTAAAAGAAATCCTGGCCTCGATTGGAAGCCAATGCAGTGTCTTTCTGGCAGCCGAGGCAGAAGCCCGCTTGGGTAGATCCAGTACAAACTTGGCGGCGGCATTCTGCACCATTTGAAGTTGCATTAACAGACCTTTGTTAATGCCTAAATATAAGGCATTACAATAATCGAGTCTTGAGCCTATTAATGCAATTACAATTTGCTTTCTGGCTTGAGGGGACAGGTAATGTTTGATCTTCCGCAAGATGTTTATTATGCCCCAACATGTGGAGATAGTCCTCTTTACTTGCTGACCCATCCCCATGGTAGGGTCAATCATGACTCCTAAGTTCCTGGCCAGGGTAGTGGGTGTCGGACACACGCCCAACGATGTAGGCCACCATTCCGCCGACCAAATGTCCTCCTTTCCTCCGAACACCAGAATTTCTGTCTTATCGCCATTAAGCTTCAATGAATTGCAAATCATACATTGAGCAACTGCCTCCATACAGTGTCTAAAATTAGAGACAGCAGAGATGACAGGTTGGGCGAGAGACATCAATATCTGCGTGTCGTCGGCGTAGGAGACTACCTCCATCCCATAAGATCTAATGAGCCTGGCAAGTGGGGTCACATAGATGTTGAAAAGGGTCGGACTTAATGCCGACCCCTGAGGGACCCCACAATGCACAGGAAGGGATGGAGATAGAAACTCCCCCAGCTTAACTCTCTGTTCCCTCTGGTCGAGAAAAGAGGCCAGCAAACTAAGTGCGGGCCCCTCCACCCCTATCTCCCTCAGCCGAGATGTTAACACTGAGGGAGACAGGGTATCAAAAGATTATGGTGTGTAAAGTGTGATCAAAAGCTTGTAGAGGGAAGGCATTGACAATTTCTTTCCTTATGGTATTGAAGTCATCTTGTAAAACATCACTCCAAATAAATTCCTCCCTCATTTTAAGTAATTGCCTTAGATTAAAAGTTTTATCTGCAAAATTCTTCACAAATTTTGAATAAAACTCAACCATTCCCAGGAATGATCTAAGGTCGTCTTTTGAACTAGGAATAGGAGCATTTTCAATTGCTTCAACTAACTTTTTTTTAGAAAAGATGCCCTTTGCACTTACTTCATGTCCTAAATAGGTCAAAGTGCTCGTTCCAAATTTGCACTTTTTCAACTCAGCTGTCAAATCATTACTTTCAAGGGTTTTTAGAACAGAAACAAGTCTTTTGTCATGCTCCTCTCTGACTTTGCCCATTATCAGTATATCATCCTGGAAATAAGTCACTCATTCCATGCCCTTGAATAACTTATGCATCAGGCGTTGAAAGACTGCTGCTCCCGATGCCAGTCCAAACGGCATTCTGAAAACTGATAACATCCAAAAGGAGTTATAAAAGCAGTTAGTTCTTTGCTTGACTCGTGTCACCAAGTCTATAGACGAGAACCATTTTATACGACAACTTTGTGCCAGAAGTTCATCAATCCTGGGGAGAGGAAATTTATCAATTACAATATTTTTGTTCAGGTCTCTTAAATCAATGCATAGGCGGAGACGTCCGTCAGATTTCCTTGCGACGACCAATGGCGCCAACCATTCCAAGCTTTCATTTGGCTCAATGACTCCATTCTTTTCCAAGGTATCTAATTCTTTCATGACATTGCTCCTGACACTCAATGGAATATTCCTCGCTTTATGGCAGATTGGCTTTACCCCATCCTTTAAGATAATTTTGTGTGTTAAGCCAATCAATTTCCCAATTCCACCTGAGAAAACTTTGGGGAATTGCAAGGTTATTTTATGTAAGAATTCCTTGTTATCCTCTTCAAGAATCAAAACGTGAACATCACTTCTTGCATTTAGGATAATGCCAAATGCACCTTGATCTATCCAGCCAAGGATGGAGAGACCTACTTCAGCAACATATAACTTTCCCATGCATTTCTGCCCCTCAAATTCAAAAATTTCCTCAACAAACTTCATCATAGGAATTCTTTCACCAGTATAAGTAACAGCTCTAATATCCAGTGGTAATAACTCTTTCTTTAAAACGTGTGCAAATAACTTTTTCCATATTTCACGTTCAACAATTGTGTAGGGTGAGCCAGAATAAGGTACAATGTTAATTAAAACTCCCCCTATTAAGATGTCACAAGTTGGTTTTTTAGATATATAATTTACATTTAATACAGCATTCTCATCTTCCCAATAATCAAGGATGCAAAAGAAGCTATCATCACTTGATACGTCACAATCCTCAGCATTCGGCTCACTAGAGTCTTGGATACATTTCACCACTTTCTAATCCTTGCCAGAATTAAATTTACAGACTTTAGAGAAATGTCCAATTTTATTGCAAAAATTGCATTTAGATTTTAAAGCTGGACATTTCGGGTCATTAGCATAATGTCCATTGAATCCACATCTAAAACAATTAGGAGTATTTTCTTTTCTATCTTGAAATGATGGACCAGGATTGACATTCTTTTGATATGAAAAAGAGGATTTATAATTATTTTTTGGGGATAATTATGAGACACTTTGCTTACTGTTAAGCCATCATCTTTATCATTATCTTTAAGGGCAACTTTAGCACACCTCTTAGACATCTCTGCCTTCCTAACAATTGCAAATATCTCGTTAAGTGGAGAATCTCCACAAGTCCAGAGTTTTTCTTGAATAGAAGTGTTGTTGCAATGCATCACCAACTGGTCTCTAATGAAACTATCATGAAGGGTGCTAAACTCACAATTGATGGCTAACTTCTTTAGAGATGATACATAATCCTCAACTGACTCTGACTTCCCTTGCTTCCTTTTGAAGAACTCGTATCTACTTATTCCTACACAAACTGGAGGATGGTAATGCGTATCCAAGTCTTCCAGTGCATCTAGGAATGCAGTGTTGCCATCAGGTCTAACCTTTTTTTCCATTTGGTTAAAAATCCAATTGCCCTCCGGTCCAAGACTATGAAGAAGCATTTTTTTCTTTCTATTTTGTGAAAATGTATCATCATGTTACTCCTCCAAACCTTCAATATAATTTAAAAAATAAACTTTCCAATCAGACCATTTAATTGATGGCTCACCAGGTCGGGGTAAAAATGGCACAGGAGTATTCAACCCTCCCTGTGATGCCATGGTGATAGTAAATGTAACTTAAAAAAAATAACCTGTAAATAGAAAGTTAGTATTGGAAATGTACACTTCTAATAACAATGAATGTAAATATAATAAAAATGAAATATTCCTAGTACTAAAGAAATAAGAACAATTCACAATACGTAGATCTGTAAATAGAACTGTAAGGTGTGCATGTCACCGAAATCCGTTAGATGTAACATGCAACATTGGTATGCACATCACCGCAGAATAAAACCTTCCGATTACTTTCCCTCAGCTTCCATATATCACAAGGAAAAGTTTAAAACAGTACCTCAAGGTAACAAGTACGTATTGAAGAAATCTTTCCGTTTAAATTATTGAAAAATCTTCTGTTTAAATAAAACTGAAATCCAGAGCACTTGTGGATAAATTGACGAAACTGCGGCAAAATTGACGAAAAAGAAACAAAATGGAGTCACGTAACGTGACCGTATCACGTGATGACGTGGTGCGTAACGTGAGGTGAATTCCCTTACGTCATCTTGAGTGTTAGGTGACACTCACCACAGGAAGAAACTCGTCACAGGAAGAACGGACAGCTTGGAAGCACGAGCAAGTTTCTCGCTCCAGAACACTCACCACGTTTAAAGAATGCACTGAGGTACCATTGCTCTTGATCAAGTTATGAAAGATTTAACAGTAACTTCAATTGGTTATAGCAGGAACACACGTTTTTCAAACAAAATAGAAACGTAGAAGAGAAAAGTAAAATAAACCTTGTGCTGATCAAATACACATCCAATTGTTTAGGCTAATATTCTTTTAATCGGTGCTCCAAGTTAACTGGAAGGAACGATTACATTAAGAATTTAGATATTATCCACAGAATTAAAACTGCAACATCCACTCGGTACGTAGAACACCTCCACAACGTAAAGGTTAAATAAGTTGTGAATTCCTAACATCGCCACGATGTTAAGATTAAATAAGTTGAGAATTCCACATGTTATTTTCCCGAGTATTCTTTAAATAGTCAATTTTTAACACAAAATAGTCATGTTACTTTGTACTCACAGTACGCAAATGTTTCCAGAAGAACTTTCAAAATACGAAGCTACTTTTAAAATCCAGGAAAGGAGTTGATAAAAAAAAATATTCTTGCGTAGGTTCTTTGATCTTCCTGTTTGCTAAGATCAATCCCGACCTCTGTCGCCAAAATGTAAAGAATGAGTTTCCATATATTTGTATCCAGGTAAAGGTTTAATGGATGGCAAACAGGTACACCTTATCCTGTCAGGCTTCGTACAAGAACTTACTCCTAACTCTACGTTCTGGAGTGTGGTTGTAGTGCATCTTCCAACACAATGGAAACCGGAGAATGTATTGCGACCAATCGTATTAGATATGGTGATGCGACGGCTATGCGGACATCTAATTAATTGTGTGGGTGTACACAATGTCACTCATGAATTTCATTGAATAATATTCCGATCGCATTTATGTGTGTTAATATGTCATAATTTGATGCGACCCAAGTATTCCTTGGAACGCAAGCTGTGCCACGTTTCCAAGCCAATTATTATGCTAATCATCATCCTGTAAAGGTTATAGATGTTAAATTATGTTGTGTTGCACATTTTCCACCAATGAGTGCATTTCTATAATACAATGTTACAGCACTCGAACAGCATCACATTTTGAATTTGGCAAGATGATAACATAGCCAGAGTCTATAACAAAGTTACACATTTGCATTATGATACGAAGCCATGATTCATGTCTGTGAGCACTCCACGTGGAGCCCACAGTTGCGAGACAATAAAATAGTGATATCATTTCATAACCAAGACATGTCTATACACATTTAAAATTACATCTATCTCAAACATTTAGAATTTGCAGACCCATATATAATGATGTAGAACAACATAATTTAATTAGACCTTATGCCTTTCATAGATCTCATAGGACATACAATCCTATCTGTGACCTTAGTTTGACTAGACTCAAGGTGTACTTCAGATCGATAGGGTGGAGACAAAGCCCCTCCATTCATCTGCAGAGTTGAGACCTTCACTGATTGAATTATTTCTATCAATCCAGTAACATTCTCGGCGTTACAGTATCTGTACAATGTCACGCCCTCTTTCTGGTATTCTGGCTATATCAATAATTTGCCATTTAATTTCATCAGCTGAGTGATTCCTCTCCTTATAGTGTGGTACTAATGGAGCCGTCATAACTGACCTTCTAATGCGGCTGCGATGTTGCCCTATCCTTGCCTTGATAGGTTGTTGTGTCTGCCCGATATACGGGAGTCCACATGGGCACCAAATACAGTACACGACATTGTGTGTATTACAATTGCAAAAAAATTCTAATGTCTGTTCGCAATTGCCATGTTTGAACGTAGTTGTCTTTTCTGTGAGGGGGCATATTACACAGTTGCCACATGGATGGCGGCCTAGGATAGGTGGCAAACCCCACGCAGATTCCAGTGTACTACTTTTCCTTACCGATATTTCTGTGGATGATCTTACCAGATGGTCTTTTAAATTTTTCGCCCTTTTGTAGGTAAATAGAGGTACTTCCATGAGAGGGTCAATGCTCTTAATGATATGCCAGTGTTTCATAATCAGACTGCGGATCTTATTGGTATGTGTACCAAATGTGGTTACAAATACAAGTTTCTGCATTTCCTTTTTTGGTCTAGTGACAAGGAGTTCCTCTCTAGGGCAGTACCATGCCCTTTTGAGTGACCTTTACACCAATAGTAATTTCTTTTTAAAATTTCGGCCTCTCTCATGTAGTTTTCCCTTTTGGAGCAATTGCAACGGATGCTCAAAAACTGTCCAAATGGGAGTCCATCACGTAGTGCTCTAGGGTGTTGGCTCTTGTAGGCCAATAGTGTGTTCCTCTCTGTGGGATTCCTGTTGGAGTGATGTAAACAATTTGTCTTCTTTATTCTGAATGTTTAAGTCTAGGAAGGCCATCGTAGACTTATGTAATGTAGATGTAAAGGTAAGATGTATTTGTACCTGATTCAAGAAGGTAACACAAGTTGTGAATGCCTCTTCACTGCCTCTCCATATTAGAAAAATATAACAATACCAACATTTTGCGTTGGATTGGAAAGGATTAAGGTCGCTCATCACATAGGTCTGTTCAACATGGTTCATGTAGATGTTAGCTAAATTTTGGGCATAAATTGCCCCCATGCTGGTTCCACTGCATTGTCGATAGTATTGTCCATCAGACACAAAATAGTTGGTCTGTACATAGGTTCTCATAAAAACACGTGGGACACTTTGCACTTTTCTTAAACTACTATGTGTATTTTATGTAATATGTAATGATGATTTATTCTTTTTGTGAAAAATACAAAGACTATGCAGAAAACATTTTGACATATTGAGTTCTGTTTCTCCGTCTGTCATCCCTCCTAAATCCCTCGAAACTGAAAACTGCTATCAAACTGGGTGATTAGAGTCAGAGTTGACAATAGTATGCAAGTGCTCGAGTATGCATGTAAATAATTGCATTTCAGTGCTTCCTGCATACTTCAACTTGCAAGAACATTCAAGAACAAAAATGTACACTGAATGGTCAGTCTTGCATGTGAATAACCCCTTTATTTTGCTGGGAGAAGTTTCAAAGGCATTGTAAAATTCAGATGTGTTGGTACCGAATGTACATGTTCTGCACGAGCTGCATTTGAAAAACCCATTGCGTTTGGATAACCATTTTCCTGACTCCATTACCTCAGGACTGTTTTTAACTAGGGCATCCCTCATTGAGTGTGCCCTCCTGAATGTTATTTGAGGGAGATCAGGCACCATTTGGGACATGGTTAGATCAGTTTTCATGATGGGCCAGTTCTTGTAAATTATTTTTCTAATCTATTTGTCCTGGCAGCTTAAGGTGGTTATTAATCTTATGGTTTATGTGCTTTGGGGAGAATTTGTTGCTCTCTTAGTGGTCTTATATACTGTACCCAAATAGTCCCACTTTTAAGTCACTAATGTTGAATCCTCATGCTAAAAATCTTTGTAAGGAATCATTATGGCATTGTATAAGGTCCTTCTCTGAGCTGCAAATTCTTTTTATACGCAAAAACTCTCCGTATGGTATGCTTTTGATCAGATCAAATGTTGCGGATGGGCACTTTCTATGTGAAGTGTTGAATTCCCCGCTGTACTCTTCCTGTGGAGCTTAGTTTGTATCTGACTATTCTGACTATTTCCAACATAAAGCTCTACATCCAGGAATTGGACGTTGGTACTACTGATTTAAGCAATTAATTCTAGATTATAAATATTATTGTTGTTGATTTTAACAAATTCATTGGCTGTTTCAACCGAACCTTTCCATATAATGCAGACGCCATCAATGAAACACCACCATTGGATAATGTGGGTTTAAGTCGCCAGTAGGTAGTTAGAGTTAGGACCTTCTTTCTATTCAAAAAGTGTTTTTTCCTTTATCAATATCTTTGGCGCCGTTTGACAAATCTTTGCTAAATTTTCAAAACTATTGTTCCACTCACTTTTGCTGCTGTGTTGAAAGATTCGGAGTGATTCGTCAAGTGAGGCCAAGAAAAAGGGATCCCAAAACACATCAATTCATGTTAATTTCCACAGGAAACTTTAGACACTACTACAGTTCGAACTGCTGAATGGAATGACACCAAATTTGGAAAAAAAGGTATGGTTCAGAAACTACTCTTTATGTTAAATGGCGTAAATCTGTTTGGTAGTTCCTGAGAAGTTTAAACATTTCTCAGATATCAAATTATGGCCGCGGAGGATCCAAGAGCCTGCGATCTGATTGGCTGCCAACAGTGCCAATCAGGAAGTGTTGTCAGCCATCTTGTGACTCGGTTGAACCGACTCACAAGGAAAAAGGTTAAAAAACGTTAAAAACTAAGAAACGGGGGCAGGGTAGAAACACCCTGACCCCCTAGGCCTGCTCAGGGGGTCCCAAAGGGACCAAAAAAATCATTATTTTTTTAAAGAAATTGGCGGGATTTACGTTGGATCTGCAAATCTAGCTGAAAAGTTTTACAAAACGAACGAATGCTCCTGCTCTTTGTTTAATTAGGCCCCCAGGTGGGCCAAGTCCCTGGGGACAATGATCTAAATGATCTAAATACATGTGTGGTACTGCCACCTCCCCGTGGCTGTGTTCATTAATTGCCGGGGCCACGCTGGCCCCCTGCAGCCCCGGGGACTGCCACCTCCCTGGGGACTCAATACTGTTGAAGGGGGCCTGGGGATCGCCACCCTTCAGAGCCTGCTCCAGCAATGTCCTGGGTGCCCAACCCCTGGACATTTCAGTTTGCTATGGGATGGCGGTAGCCAACAAGTGCTCCACTTTGAACAAGTGAGAGAATTCTGCTCTAACTTGTTGAAAGTGGAGCACTTTGCTTTTGACCCCCAGGGATATGGATGTCAGCAGCTCCCTGGGGGTAAAAATTCATGCCAGCTCCAGAAAGGGACAGAAGCCGGCTGGGACTGTGGTGACCTTCAGGCTCCCCCTTTGGTCCCCAACCATCTGGCCATGCCCCGAGGGATGAGGTCCCCGGGCCAATAATGGCCTGGGAGGGGGACGCCTCGCTGGAGACCCCTGCCCCCTTTGGCAAACACTATGAAAATGCACCTCCTGGCATGCTACTTGTTGGGGGATGAAGTCCCCATTGATGCTAAGGGTCCTTTGGGGCAAATGCGCAGGCATGCGTGCATGCTCAGATCACCGTGAAACGCAGAGGAAGAGGAGGACGGCGTTCCGGGGACGCCGCAGTCAAGGTAAGTGTTTATTATTTTACCTTTAATGTATATTTATTTCATTCTTACTGGGGGGTGGAGGCTGGTGGCAAAGCGTAGAAGAGTTCCACGGAGTTGGTCCCCAACTCCGTGGACCTCCGAATAGTGCCACTCAACCAGCTCTGCTCAGGGTTACTAAGGAGCACTTCTGGACCTAGCCAGAAGTATGAGCAGGGCCACTGGAATTATGCGACTGTTTGACTGCACCGACTTTTGCACAATTATACATTTTTCGCATTTGCCACATAATCCATTGTGTACTGCATAATCTGCAGATTTGAACAAAAAAAACCTTGTTTCTAGCTCAAATGGCTCAAAATTGCAGCGACAAGTGTTACAGCATGGTGGAAGGCCCTCTGCAAACCTAAGGTGGTCACCTGTTACTTATGGCTAAATGTGGGTGTTAACTTTGTACTAATGGTGTGCAAACCACTCTTGTTTCTTCTGCACCTCTCTTGCCCTTTACTGCATTTCTATTGATACTTTCTGCACATTTCTTTTTTCTGCACCTTTCCTGCCTCTTTCTGCACATCTCTTGCTTCTTTCTGTACCTTTCTTGCTTCTGTATGCACCCCTGTTGCCTCTTTCTGCACTCGTCTTCCGTCTTTCTGCACCTATCTTGTCTCTTTGTGTACCTCTGTTGCCTATTTCTGCACCTCTCTTGCATCTTTCTGCACATTTCTTGCCTGTTTCTGCACCTCTGTTCCTTCTTTCTGCAGATCTCTTGCCTCTTTCAGCACTTTTCTTGCCTCTTTCTGCACCTCTCATGCAACTTTCTGCACTTCTCTTGCCTCTTTCTGTACCTCTGTTGCTTCTTTATGCATATCTCTTGCCTCTTTATGCCTATCTCTTGCCTCTTTCTGCACTTCTCTTACCTCCTTCTGCACATCTGTTGATTCTTTCTGCACGTCTCGTGTTTTTTCTGCACCTCTCCTGCTTCTTTTTGCAGCCCTCTGGCCTCTTACTGCACCCTTCATCCCTCTTTGTGCAACTCTATTGCCTCTTTGTGCACCTCTTGTGCCTCTTTCTGCATCCTTCTTCCCTCTTCCTGCACCTATCTTGCCTCTTTCTGCACCCCGTTCCATCTTTCTGCACCCTTAATGCCTGTTTCTGCACCTCTGCTGCTTCTTTCTGTACCTCTAATGTCTCTTTGTGCACCTCTCTTGCCTGTTTCTGCACCTCTCTTGAGTCTTTCTGCACATCTCCTGCCTGTTTCTACACCTCTGTTGCTTCTTTCTGCACTTCTCTTGATTCTTTATACATTTCTATTGCTTCCTTCTGCACTTCTCTTGCCTCTTTCTGCATCCCTCTAGCCTCTTTCTGTACCTCTGTTTCTTCTTTATGCATTTCTCTTGCTTCTTTCTGCACGTCTCTTGCTTCTTTCTGCACCCCTGTTGCCCCTTTATGCATTTGTCTTCCCTCTTTGTCTACCTCTCTTGTCTCTTTGTGCACGTCTCTTGTCATATACTGTACCTGTCTTGCCTCTTTCTGCACTTCTGTTGCCTCATTCTGCACCTCTCTTGACTCCGTCTGCACCCCACTTGCCTCTTTCTGTACCTCTCTTGACTCCGTCTGCACCCCACTTGCCTCTTTCTACACTTCTCATGCTTCTTTCTACACCACTGTTGCTTCTTTCAGCAATTATCATTCCTCTTTCTGCACTTCTCTTGCGTGTTTCTGAACCTATCTTGTCTCTTTCTGTCTTTCTCTTACTCTTTCTGCACCTTACTTGCTTCTTTCTGCACCCCTCTTGCCTCTTTCTGTACCCATCTTTGCTCTTTCTGTACCTCTCTTGCCTCTTTCTGCAACCCATTCCCTCTTTCTGCACCTCTCCTGCCCGTTTCTGCCACTCTCTTGCCTCTTTCTGCAGTTCTCTTGCCTCCTTCTGCACCCCTCTTGCCTGTTTTGTTTCTTTCTGCACTGCTCTTGCTTCTTTCTGTACCTCTTTTGCCTGTTTCTTGAGCTCTCTTGCCTCTTTCTGCACTTTCCTTGCCTCATTCTGCACCTCTCTTGCTTCTTTCTGCTTTTCTCTTGCTTGTTTCTGAATATTCCTTCCTTTGTATGCTCTTCTATTGCCTCTTTGTGTGCTTCTCTTGCTTCTTCCTGCACATTTCTTCCTCTTTCTGTACCTCTCTTGACTCTTTATACACCTTTCTTCCTCTCTTTGCAGCTCTCCAGCTTCTTTCTGTACCTCTCTTGTGTCTTTCTGCACAGTTTTTGCTTATTTCTGTACTTCTCTTTCCCTTTTCTGCACATTTCTTACTCTTTCTGCACCTGTCTTTAATTTTCTGCACTTCTCGTGCCTCTTTCTGTACTTCTCTCACCTCTTTCTGTACTCAAATGGGAAGGGCAAGCTCTCAAATTTAAAGGTATGTATACTCTCAGGACTGAGGTTCATGTCTACTTGTACATGTATTCTTACATGTGTTATGGATCTGAAGACGGTAGCTTAAAAAGCAGGTAACTTCTTGTATAAGTGGTGAAATCTTCTCAGTTCTGCTCTGCCATTCAATTGCACAGGCAGACATGTCTTATGTAAATAGGTGTTATAGAACCCCTTACATATACTATTGAATATCCATGTACCCTGTATTGTGAGCAGAAAAAATGCATATACATTTTTGGACACAAATGTACAGAGTATGCTATTTGAAACACAGGCATTCAAGTATTTGTATGTTTATTTTTATGTAATTATATATTATATGGTGGTCATATATATATATATATATGACCACCAGCTCCAGTTCCCTTCCAGTCCCTGGATACCAGGACAAGGACTCTAGTACCGATTAAAAAGAGATTCTCTTTATTTTCTCCACAGGCTTGCTCACACTATAAACGCCATTGCCATTCCTTCAGCTTTTTCTCTCAATTGAGGGGACTTTCTATGGGGGCCTGTTTTTCCCCCAGCTCTACATGTTTACACGTTGGCTGGTGGAAAGAACAGGTCCTCAGGCGCCAATACAAGACAGTGTGTGAGCAACACATGGTGTTGTATCTTAGATACATCGATTATGTTATTATAATTTGGCGTGGCAACATCTCAATTGCACAGAGGTTCATTGATGAGATTAATAATAATGACCTCAACTTAACTTTTACCTCTCACATCCACACTACACAAATAGAGTTTTTGGATGTTAAACTCCGTGTTGAGAACAACAGGTTTCAGAGTACCTTATATAGAAAACCTACGGCAGGTAACATCACATTACATGCCAACAGCTCACATCCAAGGCACCTTATCGCTAGTATTCCTTATGGTGAGGTTCTTAGGCTGAAGCGTATTTGTAGTGATGAAACTGATTTTCGCAATTGTGTTGAAGATAAGATTAAGGGGATATAGTAATAAACTCATCAACGATGCTATCAGTAAATCAGATGAACGACCGAGAGCTAGTCTCTTTAAAGAGGGGTCCACGGGGTCTATATCCAGAGAGGTCAATACTACCTCAGACAATCCTAGACTAATCACGACCTACTTGCGACAAGAGAGAAAAATTAGATCAATTGTTCAAAAACATTGGCCCATTGTCCTTACAGATAATGTTCTGGGTGACCGGCTGACTTCCTCCCTTGTTATTACCTTTAGAAAGGGTAGATCCATGGGCAATGATCTAGACAAAAATTCCCCTGAAACGATAAAAACAACACTTTGGTTGCAACCGTCCAGGGGCTTTAAAAGATGCACAGTTTGCCGTGCTTGCAAATTTGGTTGCAACAAGACATCTTATCATACACCATTTGATACATCCCCTATTGCAATTAAGGGCAGCTTTAATTGCAAAACGGATTTTGCTGTTTATGTCCTAGCGTGTACCTGTGGTTTAAATTATGTGGGAAGCATGAAGCTACAGGTACACGTCAGGATATTACAACATTTAAGGGCTATCCTCCACAATGATGCAGCCTATCCTGTGGCACAGCACTTTTTAAGTGCCACAACAAAGACATCAACTACCTTTCTTATTTCGTCATTGCTGCTGTCCCTAAGAACAAAAGAGGCGGCAATAGAGAAAAAAAACTTAGGCAGCTAGAGACCAAATTCATTTTAGAATTGGGAAGCAAGTGACCGCGTGGTCTCAATAATGCGGAGGATATGTATACCTTCTTGTAAAAAGCACACAGCAGCGTGATGTCCAGTATATGAATCAGAGGACTGATACAATAACATCTTTTGTATTTCAGGTGTACCATATTTTTGCTATGTAACCATTGCCCATGTAAATATTTTAAATGTATACTCTATCTATTGAATTTAAAAAAAGTATAATTTTATATTAACATCGTTGATATGATATTTTATGGCATTTTATAAATCTTATATATACTTTTAATAGTGGTTTTTAATCCGGCTGGAAATAACCATTTTATTGTTGAAGATATATGAAATTGATTTGCTATGAAGTATAATATTATCGACCATGTTATTATATAATGCACATATGACACTTTATTTTTATTATCTTTGCACCGTTGCACATCTATTAAAGCACTTTATTGTCTAAATTTGCACTAGTTATAGATAAGTAGCACTCAAGCACTTTTGTTAGTCTCATGTACAAGGAGGATCTATCAGTATAACTGTCGTATATGAATAAGGAACATTGTTGCAAACATAGGATAAGTTATAGTAAACATATTAATAGAATGTATGTACAATATATCAAATAAGGATTTATCCTGTCTGATGATGATTGCAATATCAAAAGCTAACATTAGGTATAACCGATTCCTCGTGTAATATCTATATGCATTTAAGCAGTCATTCAATGTTTGTAAAACACAGCAAACACGATAGTCTGTTGTTCCTTTTTATTGTCACGTGACTAGCATTTCACCCAAACGAGGGGGCGTGCACGGTGTGTAAGACACATAAAAAGTAACAGAGACGTGTAGCAAGCTGAATGTGATCAAGGGCTCATGAAGCCCGAAACGCGTTGTTGCAGGCTGAAGAAGTAACACAAATAAAAATACATCTTGCCTGATCTGCTGTGGTGGTCTGAGTTCCTTCTTCGCCGGAACACGGAAGTGGTCCGAAGTGGTGGGAATTGTTTGGTATATATATAAATATATATAGTTATATAGGTAGATAGATAGGTATATATAGTTAGGATTTTTTTCCTATGGGATTTCTGAAAATTCTATGTGGAATAACTTTGGCGTTTGTGGACGGAATTGGCTGAAATTTTCAGGAAAATGGCACATTGTGTTTCTGAGCAGCCCCTGAAAATTTGGGGGGGCTTTGTCAAGGGGGGACTGAGAAAAAAGGGGGTCCCAAAACGTGTTTTTAACATTGAGTTTTCCATAGGGCGGTTGGACTCACTTTTAGCTCGAACGGCTGAATGGATTTACACAAAACTTGGCAAAATTGTAGATATGGTTTGCCCAACGTGCCTTTGCTATGTCTCAATATATGTGCTCCAGTGGATTTTGAGAAATTAATGTTTTAAAAAACAGATATATCTTTGACAGCATCCCGGTTAGCGCCCCGGTTCGCGTACCTTACGCGTAACGGAACTTCGCTAGGAGAAGCGGATTGGCTCCCCGGTGACTGTGAACATTCTAAACAATCCGGAGCGGCCGCCATCTTGTGTCTCGGTAGGATCGAGACACAAGATGTGGCAAAAACAAAGGGGGAAATAAGCATAAGGGGGCAGAGTACATCATCCATGGGCAATGATCTAGACAAAAATTCCCCTGAAACGATAAAAACAACACTTTGGTTGCAACCGTCCAGGGGCTTTAAAAGATGCACAGTTTGCCGTGCTTGCAAATTTGGTTGCAACAAGACATCTTATCATACACCATTTGATACATCCCCTATTGCAATTAAGGGCAGCTTTAATTGCAAAACGGATTTTGCTGTTTATGTCCTAGCGTGTACCTGTGGTTTAAATTATGTGGGAAGCATGAAGCTACAGGTACACGTCAGGATATTACAACATTTAAGGGCTATCCTCCACAATGATGCAGCCTATCCTGTGGCACAGCACTTTTTAAGTGCCACAACAAAGACATCAACTACCTTTCTTATTTCGTCATTGCTGCTGTCCCTAAGAACAAAAGAGGCGGCAATAGAGAAAAAAAACTTAGGCAGCTAGAGACCAAATTCATTTTAGAATTGGGAAGCAAGTGGCCGCGTGGTCTCAATAATGCGGAGGATATGTATACCTTCTTGTAAAAAGCACACAGCAGCGCGATGTCCAGTATATGAATCAGAGGACTGATACAATAACATCTTTTGTATTTCAGGTGTACCATATTTTTGCTATGTAACCATTGCCCATGTAAATATTTTAAATGTATACTCTCTCTATCTATTGAATTTAAAAAAAGTATAATTTTATATTAACATCGTTGATATGATATTTTATGGCATTTTATAAATCTTATATATACTTTTAATAGTGGTTTTTAATCCGGCTGGAAATAACCATTTTATTGTTGAAGATATATGAAATTGATTTGCTATGAAGTATAATATTATCGACCATGTTATTATATAATGCACATATGACACTTTATTTTGCACCGTTGCACATCTATTAAAGCACTTTATTGTCTAAATTTGCACTAGTTATAGATAAGTAGCACTCAAGCACTTTTGTTAGTCTCATGTACAAGGAGGATCTATCAGTATAACTGTCGTATATGAATAAGGAACATTGTTGCAAACATAGGATAAGTTATAGTAAACATATTAATAGAATGTATGTACAATATATCAAATAAGGATTTATCCTGTCTGATGATGATTGCAATATCAAAAGCTAACATTAGGTATAACCGATTCCTCGTGTAATATCTATATGCATTTAAGCAGTCATTCAATGTTTGTAAAACACAGCAAACACGATAGTCTGTTGTTCCTTTTTATTGTCACGTGACTAGCATTTCACCCAAACGAGGGGGCGTGCACGGCGTGTAAGACACATAAAAAGTAACAGAGACGTGTAGCAAGCTGAATGTGATCAAGGGCTCATGAAGCCCGAAACGCGTTGTTGCAGGCTGAAGAAGTAACACAAATAAAAATACATCTTGCCTGATCTGCTGTGGTGGTCTGAGTTCCTTCTTCGCCGGAACACGGAAGTGGTCCGAAGTGGTGGGAATTGTTTGGTATATATATAAATATATATAGTTATATAGGTAGATAGATAGGTATATATAGTTAGGATTTTTTTCCTATGGGATTTCTGAAAATTCTATGTGGAATAACTTTGGCGTTTGTGGACGGAATTGGCTGAAATTTTCAGGAAAATGGCACATTGTGTTTTTGAGCAGCCCCTGAAAACTTGGGGGGGCTTTGTCAAGGGGGGGCT
Source organism: Lissotriton vulgaris (assembly GCF_964263255.1). Classification (NCBI taxonomy): domain Eukaryota; kingdom Metazoa; phylum Chordata; class Amphibia; order Caudata; family Salamandridae; genus Lissotriton; species Lissotriton vulgaris. The sequence goes on from NC_141687.1 coordinate 731,066,789, forward strand.
GAGAAAAAAGGGGGTCCCAAAACGTGTTTTTAACATTGAGTTTTCCATAGGGCGGTTGGACTCACTTTTAGCTCGAACGGCTGAATGGATTTACACAAAACTTGGCAAAATTGTAGATATGGTTTGCCCAACGTGCCTTTGCTATGTCTCAATATATGTGCTCCAGTGGATTTTGAGAAATTAATGTTTTAAAAAACAGATATATCTTTGACAGCATCCCGGTTAGCGCCCCGGTTCGCGTACCTTACGCGTAACGGAACTTCGCTAGGAGAAGCGGATTGGCTCCCCGGTGACTGTGAACATTCTAAACAATCCGGAGCGGCCGCCATCTTGTGTCTCGGTAGGATCGAGACACAAGATGTGGCAAAAACAAAGGGGGAAATAAGCATAAGGGGGCAGAGTACATCCTCCCTGACCCCCTAGGTTTGATGAGGGGGCTTTAAAAGGGCCTCGCGGGGTTAAAAAATAATAATTTTTATATCTTTTTTTTGCGGGGGGAGCACTCGGTATGCGCACCGGGAAGCGGTCCGGTAAGCGTAATATTGGGAAAATAGGATGAAAGAATGTTCAAATATTGTATGTTTATTGATTGCTCTTTTTTTTTTTATTTTTTTTTATTTAAGTACCAACATGTAGGTACCAATGCAGAGTCTAAAAATAAAAATACATTGTTTCCTTTGTAGATATCTTGCATGTTGTTTCAGAAGTTATTGTGGTATATGGAATTCATAGCGTAGTCTGTCAGGAAAGCAGAAACACCATGGAGGTAGGAGATGATAAAGAGATGTTAAATACACATTGGAGATGATATAGTGGAAGAAAGGAAGTAACTATGAGCAAACTTAAAGTTGCACATTATTTTTAAAGTCTATTTTTACATTATAATCACTTTGCTAGTAGTTTAAAAAATACATGTAAAAATGAATAATGTGTCAAACAATTTTTGAATTATTATATATAAATTTATTTTTCTGATTCGTTTTCAAAATTAAAAAGAACTTCTAATAATTCTTTGTCAGAATTTGTCTTATTTTCAATTAGGAAATCCACAGATTCAACACATTGTAGAAGTTCAAAGTCCCGTGATTCATCAAAGAATTCTGATTCATTTTCTGTATCTTTGTTGCATTCTGCAACAATTTCCAAGTTAGTTTTGTTCTCTCCTTCCATTTTTGAGCTGTAAAATTAATTTAAAAAAAATATATCAGTACAGATAGGACACTGTTGGGTTTAAGTACAGACAGGTAGTTTGGTTTTTTAAACAGTGATTTTATCTTTGGCCAGTGTATGGTATCAGACTGGAAGTAGAAATATAAAAAAAATGTATGTGATAAAGCCTAAGTTAATTCTTAATTATACAAGACAAGCCTAACTCCATCCATAACTAAAACAGAGAAGTCTATCTTATTCTATAAGTATTACAGAGGGATAGTATACAACTATCAGAAAATGTTTTCCTAATTAACTTTAAGTACAGAACATACTTCAGTTTTTAAAATAACATCTTACCTTTCAAAAAGAAGTTTAAGTTCTCAGTTGAAATGCACTTGATATGTACTTCAGGAAGTAGTAGTCAAAATGGCTGTGTTTCTATCTCTTTCTTTATATATATTCAGGTACATAACCAATCAAATGTCATGAAATAATAGAAGATTTTGAAAGTAGTATTTTGATTGGTTGTCAATTGTAACACTTCATAAGTGTTTTTGTAAGGTAATTTACCTCAGGATATTTAGTCAGGCTTACAGCATAATTTTCTCAATGGAATTTCATCAAATTTGGGTAAATGGTAGGGACTGCTATGTAGTAGGGGCTATTCTATATTTGATGAAAGTGTCTCTAGTAGTTTTTCTGTAAATTACTTTCCCACCTTTTTTTAGGGAGCGCTTACCGGTGCGCGCCCCGGTACGCGAACCGGCAGCGTAACGGGAGTCCTCCATTTTGAGTATTGGTAGAATTGAGACACATGGAGGACAAAGAATGTGGGAAATGGGTGTAAGGGGGCACAGGAGACGTATCCTGACCCCCTAGTTTTTCTGAGGGTGGTTGAGGAGGCCCATATGTTGGCGTTGATGGACGGAATTGGCTGAAATTTTCAGGAAAATGGCACATTTTGTTTCTGAGCGTCCCCTGAAAGTTTGGGGGGGTTTCGTCAAGCGGGGCCGAGAAAAAAGGGGGGTCCTAAAACGTGTTTTTAACATTGAGTTTTTCATAGGGCGGTTGGACTCACTTTTAGCTCGAACGGCTGAATGGATTTCTATGAAACTTGGCAAAATTTTAGAGACTGTTTGCCCGATGTGCCTTTGCTAGGTCTCAAGATATGTGCTCCAGTGGATTTTGAGAAATTAACGTTCAAAAAAATATATATATCTGTGACAGCGTCCCGGTTAGCGCCCCGGTTCGCGTACCAGACGCGTAACGGAACTTCGCGAGGAGAAGCGGATTGGCTCTCCGATTTTTTTTTTTTTTTTTTTTTTTTTTTTTTTTTTGAAATATATTTTTATTGCAGGAATCAGTAAACTGTTACAATTACAACCAGCATCAAATATACCCTGAAATCAATCGACTGCATCCCGTCCACCCCTCGCATCACGTTTTTATACACTATCCTCCAGCCCACAGTTCCAAAGTCGGGCGATAAAATCCAGCGGGGGTTCAGCAGGAGCGAGAGGCTGGTCCGGATAATCCACTGTCCGTCATCTGCTTTTCTAAACAAGCCCCCAAACCCAAAAGAAAGTCCCACCCACAAAACACTAACTTGCAAAGAAATCCCTCCCCCACCCAACCCCGCCATCAGTGTATGGTAGCTACCGCAATAGGATTCGTGAGAGGACCCAAGATGTGCGTATCAGTAACAGAAAACACCATCGCCTATCGGGACTCTGGGCGCGCTGCTATCTCACTATCAGAGTCGCTGGGGGCGCAATAGTCTCTGAGGGCCTGCACTAGTGTCTCCCATTCCAGCGCTGTCTCCTGTGCTCGTTCGTTACGTTGTCTCCCAGCCAGTTGGTATCTCAGCGTGCTCTCTCCCACCGCCCACTTCAAAAATTCGCTATGCCATCTGCTCCCAGTCGGACCAGCTCGTGCCTTCCAGTTCCTGGTCACCTCTCGTTTGGCTAAGAGAAGCCCTAAATCAATAAATTTACTGGAAATTTTGTTTTTGGGGGTATGTGGAAACCAATGTAACAGACCCACCGCCGCATCAACCGATAGAGGTCTCCCCGTCACCTCCGTCAGGGTCTTCTCCACCTCCACCCAGTAAGAGGATAGACCCGAGCAGGTCCACAACATATGGAGGAGGTCTGCCTCTGGCGCCGGGCATCTGGGGCAGGCTGCCGAGCCCGTAGCGAAATACTGTTGGATTTTCGCCGGGGTCAGGTATGCCCGATGGAGTATATAATAGTGGACCAACTGAAAACGTGCGTGACGCGTCCCCTTCCAAGCTCGCCGAACGAGTTGAGACCAGGTCGCTTCCGGGATTTCCTTGCCTATGTCTGCCTCCCACCGGATCTTGAGGGTCGTAAGGGGGGTCAACCCCTCATTGATCAATCTACCGTAGAGGCAGGTGACCGCCTTCACCGTGCCCGCAGACATCATGACGTATTGACACACCGGAGACGTAGGAGGTTCCTCCTGTCCGCCTTTCCAATGCGCCTGGATCGCACGGACCAGGGCCGAGTGCAACAGGAAGTCCCCTGGGGGAATCTCGAAGCGGTCTATGAGCTCCTGGAAAGGCAAGAGTACCCCAGCCTCATAAAGATCCCCCACCAACTGCAGCCCCGCGTCCTCCCAGTCCGCCAACCGTGACCAATCCCCGCCATGGGGCAACGCCGTCAGCATCCCCAATGGTATTTCCGGCGCATACGGTATCCGGAGTTGGCCCCTGGCGTGAGCCCGGTTCCAACACAGGCGAATGGTCTTTTCCTCCAACGTCAGGTCCTGTAAGGTCAAACGTTGGCGTAGAGCTATGAAAGATAGGACATGCCTGGCCATCCCTGTACCTCTCCTGTCCTCCGGGCCTCGGAACTCCCTGGCAACCTCCTGGGTGAGAGTCTGGAGCTGCGCCGCCAGATAGTATTTCTCAAAATCCGGCACTGCAAGTCCCCCTTCGGCTTTCGGCCTCATCAGGGTCTGAAGGGCCACTCTACGGCGGCCCGAGCCCCAAAGGAATCCAGTCATCGTCGACCGTAGGAGCCTAAACGTGGCTGGCGGGATCCAAACCGGCAGCGCCCGGAAATAGTATAGCAGTCGGGGGAGAGCCACCATTTTGAGGAGGGCGACCCGCCCCGCCAGCGAAAGCGGCAGTGTAGCCCAGAAGTCCATGTTACCCCGTAGAGCTCGACTGCATCTGGCGATGTTTCCGTCCAGGAGGTCAGATGGATCATGATAAATGTACACCCCCAGGTATCTGAAACAGTCAGGTTCCCATCTAAGTCCTCCAATGAGGACTGGACTAGGGGTGCCTCTATGGACCGGGAAGAGGCATGTCTTGCTCCAATTTACCCGTAGGCCCGAGACCGCCCCGAACGCCGTGAGCGCCGTCCTAGCTCCAAGTAGGGCCTCGACTGGGTCCTCAAGGAAGAGTAAGAGGTCGTCGGCATATAACGAAACATGGTGTGGGCCCGAAGGGGTCCGGAAACCACCGTAATGCGCCCCCGACCGGAGTAACACTGCGAGGGGCTCCACCGCCAGCGCAAAGAGGAGTGGGGATAACGAACAGCCCTGTCTCGTGCCCCTTTCCACCGGGTACTGTGAGGAAATTAATGGGCCCGCCCGAACCCTGGCCGACACGGAGGCGTACAGGACCGCGGTCCATCTAATGAAGCCCTCCCCGAGGCCAAACCGTCGCAGCACTGCGTGTAGGTAGTCCCATTCCAAGCTATCAAACGCCTTCTCTAAGTCCACCGACAGGACCACTGGGCACGGAGCATCTATTAGCGGCTCACCCAGTAAGCGGAACAACCTACGGATGTTCATTGTTGTATTGCGCTTGGGGATGAACCCGGCCTGGTCCTCATGCACTAGGGAGACCATGTGGCCGACTAGTCTCGAGGCCAGGATGCTGCTCAGGATCTTATAATCGACCGTCAGCATCGATAAAGGCCGGTAGGACGCCGGATCGGCTGAGTCTCGCCCCGGCTTGAGGAGGGGAACCACCAGGGCCTCACGCATCGAGCCAGGCAGTCGGCCAAGCCTCTTCGCTTCTCTATAAACAATCACCAGTCTCGGAGCCAGGAGGTCGGCATAAGTCGCGTAAAACTCCACAGGAAGACCGTCCAGTCCTGGGGTCTTGTTCCGCGCCATCCTTTTGATGGCGCCGCGGATCTCCCCCAGTTCGATATCGGAACCTAGGGCTTTCGCCACGTCTGGCTCCACCACCGGGAGCACCAGGGGTCGCAAATAGTCCTCAAGAAGGTCGGGGTCTTTGGCAGCGCGACTGCGATATAACTGATCGTAGTAGTGCCGGTAGCAGCTTAGAATCTCCGGTTGAGTGTGCACCATGGACCCGTTCGCCATACGCATGGATGTCGTCAGTGAGGTCTGGCGCGTAGGGTTTGCCAACCATGCCAGTAACGCACTCGATTTATCCCCTTCTGCAAGGGACCGAACCGTATAGGCTTTGTAGTCGAAGCAGCGCAGCCGCTCGACCTCAGCCGCTACCGCCTCCTTCGCCTCCGCCGTGCGTCCCTGGAGCTCAGGGTGCCCGGGGCGGCGGAGCTCCAACTCCCGAAGCTTCCGATCGGCCACCTCCAAGTCATCGAGGATAACCCGCCTCATACCTACCTTCTTGGTGATGCAATAACCCCTCACCACCACCTTAAAAGCGTCCCATTCCAGCGCCCTCGAGCTCGCAGAGCCCCCGTTGGACGCGAAATACTCCTCGATTTTAGCACCTAAGTCCGCTCTGAAGACAATGTCCTCGAGCATCTCAGGGCGTAACTTCCAGGTGGGCACCGCCGGCGCCCCCGGAAACCAGCGAAGGGCCAGCAGGAGGGGGTTATGGTCCGAGATGGTCCTAGTCAAGTATTCGGAACAGATGGCCGCCGAAACCAGTTCTGTCGAGCCAAGAAACCCGTCCAGCCGAACGTGCAACTCGTGGAGGCCCGAAAAGTAGGAGTAATCCCTAATGTCGGGGTGCTGCGCTCTCCAAATATCAGTCAAACCCCACCGTGTCTGCCAGTCTCTACGGCCCTTGGCCACGCGGCGAACCGGAGAATCAGGGAGGGGCGGGTGCGAGCGATCGGTCTCCACGTCCACCACTGAATTAAAGTCCCCACCGAGCAGGAGGGGCCCCGTGAAAAAGTGGGCTAACGAGCCCGATAACCTAGAAAGGAAGGCAATCTGGTCCATGTTAGGTGCGTAAACACAGCAAACGTTCAGGTCCCTCCCCCCCAGAGTACCAGAGATGGCCACGTAGCGCCCCTCGGGATCTACCACTGAGTTTGTGACCTGGAAGGGAACCCCAGCCCGGATCCAGATTAGCGCCCCCCTGGCATACGCTGAGTACGACGTGTAGAAGACCTGTCCCCTCCATCTACGCTGTAGCGCCGCCCCTTCCGCCTTGTTCAGATGGGTCTCCTGCAGTAGCGCCATTTGTATTCCCCTACGCACTAAATAAGCGTGGACTTTGTGCCGCCTAGACATGGTGTGAAGCCCCCGCACGTTCCAAGTAATACACTTCACATTAGCAACGTCAGCCATTGTCCCATACAGTGCGTGCGAAGTCTCTCCATCTGGGTCTCAGCAATAGGCAAACAACAATCCCCCCAACACTGATGGCGGCCATTTTCCCCAACCAAAACTCAACAAATCGAACGTTACCCAAAACCCTGCCCACCCCCCCCAGAACAGGACCCAAATAACTCCATCTAGTTCCCATCCAAACCATGCCCTCAAGAAATCCCCTCATCCCAAACTAATCCTACAGTCGCCACCGTAGGAAGGCCTTAAGGGCCAGGTGCGGGCTGGGCGGTGGCAGTGGGCCCTCGATGCCCTGGCTGCCAGGACTAAAGCAAGCCCTAAACAGTAACGGAAACCCTCGGGGCAAAGGCAGGGCACCCCACCCCCCCGCTTCTCACGTAATCATGTTGAACCATCGGCTCCCTCCACCCCCGCTACGGGCCCCCACCCAAAAGGATACAGCTCACCCCGTCAACCCTGTCCATCAAGAAGGTCCTCAACCGAGTTTGGTGTAATCACCGGTGTGCCGGTACTATCCGTCACCGAGTTCTCCGAGTCCGTCGATGCCCCCTCGCCACCAGGGTTCTCTTCTTCTGCAATAGCGTCCTCTCGTGACCCAGACAGGGCAGACAACACCTCCAATACACCTTTCCGCTCCGTCGATGTCTCTACAGTAGTAGGGCCGCCTGAACGGCCCCGGCGACTCCGCACCCTCGTGGATCGCCGTCGCCGTCCCGGCTCCGCCGTTGTCTGAGATGTGGAGGCAAAGCCATCTTTCCCAGCCCTATAAAGTTCAAGCCAGTTACAGGCCTCCTCCGGGGAATCAAAAAATTGAGTCTTGTCATCAACAATGACGCGGAGCCTTGCAGGAAATAGGAGCGAGTATTGAATACCCTCGCTCCGGAGCTCCCGCTTGACCGCCAAGAATGAGTACCGCCTACGTTGGGTGTCATAGGTGTAGTCCGGGAAGATGTTCACCTGGCTGTTCTCCACCTTGAAAGGGCCATTATGTCTAGCGGCATTGAGGATGAGGTCCCTGTCGCGAAAATGCAGGAGGCGCGCCACCACCGGGCGCGGCGCCCGGCCCAGTTGCGGTGGCCGTGCTGGGACTCTATGAGCCCGTTCAAGGGTGTAGAAAGAGGATAGGCCCTCCGGGGCTACCGTGTCTCGGAGCCAGGCCTCCAAGTAGGCCACCATGTCGCCATCCTCAATCTTCTCCGGCAGGCCTACCACTCGGATATTGTTGCGCCTGTTACGGCCTTCCGCATCCTCCGCTCGCTGTTCCAGGGCAGAAATCCGGGTTAGAGCATCTTTCATTGCCGCGGCCAGGGTTCGCTGCGCCGGCTCCAAGGTTTTCACCGAGCCTTCTACTTCTTTGACCCTGTCCGATAGCTTGCCATGATCCGCTCTGAGGAGGCCCAGACTCGTCGCCACCTGAGCAATGTCCTGCTGGAGGGCCGAGCGTGTGGTCGCAATCGCTTCCAGGACGCGATCAAACTGTTGCTGCAGCGGAGCGCCGCCAGTGTCCCCCGGGTTGCCGCTGCCTTCCTTGTCTGGGGTCTCCGAGTCAGAGGCGGCCGGGGTGGGCCCCTTGGCCCCTCTCGGCTTCCCCATAGCGCGGGAAGCGCACAGTGTGGGCTCAGATAAAGGTGCCACCGAGTGCGGACGCCGACTATAACTCTCCCGAATGGGAGTCCTCGGGGTGAAGGCCGGTGATCCTCTTCTCCAGGGCCAGGTGGATCTCCGCAGGTTCGGCTCGCGCCACCACCGTGTCGTCTGAGAGCGCTGAGGAGGAGGCGGAGACACTCGGCGCCAGGCCGGGCAGGTCCGTCTGGTTGACGAGGATCTGGGACGAGGGCCACCCACACCTCCAGAGACTTTGTGGCACCAGGGGGTTATGCTCCCCATGGGATCGGGACGATCGGGAGATGCAGCCAAGCGCCGCGTCGGAGGTCGTCACCGCCGCCGGGACTTCCAGTCGTCCGTGTGCCGGGGTCCACTATGGTAGGAGCTCGGGTGCATCCATCAATACCAGGGCCTCAACAGGGCAGAGTCCAGCTCCTCACTCTCCTGGGTAACACAAGAGCGGAGGGCACGCTATGACCAGCGGCTTTCATCCAGGCTAATGGCCCCGTCCAAGGGGACAAAGGGGTCCGGGCGCCATATTGGGTCGTTCTTCCCGGGACCTCAAACTTCGTGTTTCGGGCAAAGCACCACTCGTCCAGGCCGCGCCGGGCGTCTCAGTGGGGTCCAGGTGGGCCGAGCAACGATTTGCGGGGGCTAGGGTGCCCCGCGGCCTCCGATTAACAGGATAATCCCGGGCTCAGTCCCGGAGCCGAGCTCTCAGGCGACCATCGCCATCGGCGCCCAAGCCACGCCCCCCGGATTGGCTCTCCGATGACTGTCAACATTCTAAACAGTCCGGAGCGGCCGCCATCTTGTCTCTCGGTAGGATCGAGAGACAAGAGGTGGAAATAAACGAAGGGGGAAATGAATGAAAATGGGGCAAGGTAGACCCCTCCTGACCCCCTAGGATTGATGTGGGGGCTATTAAAGGGCCCTGCGGGGCAAAAAAATAATACAATTTTTTTTTCGGTTTTTCGCGGTGGAAGCGCTACCCGGTTCGCGAACCGGGTAGCTCACCGGTAGCGTAACGGGAGTCCGCCATCTTGTGTTTCGGACAAATTTAGTCAAAAGATGGAGGATAAACAATGTTGGGAATGGGTATAAGGGGGCACGGGAGACATATCTTGACCCCCTATGTTTTCGGAGGGTGGCTAAGGAGGCCCATATATGTAATGTATGAGTGATGTCACTGACCATGTCATGAGTGATGTAATATGTGACGTCATCAGCAGTGCATTGCAGGCGCGCAAGTTATAGTGAGTCCAACTAACTATAACGTGGAATTTCATTGGTTTTATGTCAGTAAAATTTCCAGCTAACTATAACTGGTGTGAAACCTATGGTTTTTCAGTGAATTTAATAGGTTTTTTAAATGCTAATTCCTAACTATAACTGGTGTGAAACCTATGGTTTTTTCAGTGAATTTCTTAGGTTTTTTAAATGCAAACTCCTAACTATAACTGGTGTAAAACCTATGGTTTTTTCAGTGAATTTCAAAGGTTTTTTTAATGCTAATTCCTAACTATAAGTCTCACTTTATAAGTAAGACTGTTAGCGCCCTAGTTGTTCTTTAGAACACTCTGGTACATTCTGTCATTGGGCTATAGTTGGGCTACATCTGGCTGATATTTGGGCTACATTTGTTTTTTTTTGTCTCTGGTGGCCATCTTTGGGCTACATTGGGCTACATTTGGGCTCTAACATATATATAGCCCAATGTAGCACAATATATATTTTTTTCAAAGTTAATTTTCGTAAAAACCACTTCAGCATATATCTTGAGACATAGCAAAGGCACATCAAGCTACCAGTCCCTACAATTTTGCCCAATTTTTTTTTTGCATATTGTTTTTTTTTTTTTGCCTTGGAGCGCTCCCGGTGTGCGCCCCGGTGAGCGCCCTGGAAAGCGTAGTTTTATGAAGCACCCCGGGGCGCGCACCGGGGAGCGTCCCGTAAGCGCCAATATCGCGAATGAAAACATGATCGTGACGTATCACGTAGCCGCGTCCGCGTGATATGCACAGCGTAAGCGCACCCAGGAGCACTCGAGCGAATACGATCGCGCAAAGTAGGCTACCAGTCCCTACAATTTTGCCAAGTTTGGTGGTAATCCATTCAGCCGTTCGGGCTAAAAGTGAGTTTGACCGCCCTATGGAAATTAACATTGGGAAAACATGTTTAGGGACCCCCCTTTTATCTCGCCCCCCGCTTGACAAATCCCCCCGAAACTTACAAGGAAGGACCGGAGCTCCGCGAGGCAAATTTGAGGAAGTTTTCAGGCAGATTCGTCAACCGGCGCCAAAGTTATTCCAAATAGAATTTTGAGATTTTGCATTGAAAAAAATCCTAACTATAACTACCTACTGGCGACCGCCAGTAGGTAATATATGTGTATATATATATATATATTGCCGCTTACAAAACACCAATGCAAGGCACTCCCAGGCGGGTGCTGACAATGCGAGGGTGCACCCGCATATCCATTACCGCTGCAATATCCATACGTAGAACTCCATCCACAGGAAAAAAGCACTCCACAAACAAACGGACGCGTTTCGGTCGTAACCTTCTTCTATTTTTAGATTCTAAACATAGAAGAAGGTTACGACCGAAACGCGTCTGTTTGTTTGTTGTTGCTGTGTTTGTTTTGCAATAAAACTGACACAAACGGCCCCTGCGAGTGCTTTTTTCCTGTGGATGGAGTTCTACGTATGGATATTGGAGCAGTAATATATATATATATATATATATATATATATATATATATATATATATATATATATATATATAGAACATCCGAGTGTAACGTTTAGAAAGTCTAAGAATTTAGGGAATCTTCTATCCAAAGAGATCTCTACTGGGTCTACCAGTATTAAAACTTGGATGCCCTCCAGTAATGGTTTTCGTAAATGCGCCACCTGTAGGGCATGTAACTTTGGAGCCAACACTGCCACTTACAACACCCCATTTAAAAGCAAGGCACTAACTATCAGAGGGAAATACGACTGCCGCACTGAGTACGCTATTTATGTTCTTACATGTAGCTGCGGCTTACGCTATGTTGGCAGTACTAAAAATCCGGTATATATGCGCATCCTTCAACACATCCGTGCCATCATCCACTCTGACCCGGCATATCCGGTAGCCCGGCATTTCCAAGTAAGTCATAACAAAAACGTGAACTGTCTTACTTACTTTGTCATTGATCAGGCACCGATACCCAAACGGGGTGGGGACAGAGATAAAGACTTGAGGCAGTTAGAGACGAGATATATCCTCAATCTCGATTCCAAGCATCCTAATGGCCTCAATGACAGGGAGGACATGCATACCTTCCTACTATAACGAACAAGTTTTTCTGCACCCCACCTATCCATTTAGTGGGTTATGTTTCTTTGGCCCTTTACATCGCCAGTAATCTAGAATACTGCAGCAAGCAATATAATATAACTTGCTTATATCCTTGAGCTATGTTGTCTGAAACCTACAAATACATATCTCTCCCGAGCATCACTATGTTTTTTAACCTTTTGATATTATTTTGGTTGCACTTATTTTACTCAGCACTTTACATAATAGGAATTTGACTTTGCACATATCTGGTTATTGATTGCTTTAGTAGCCAGTAGTTTGAGGGTAGGGATGCTACCCTTATTGTAATAAGTTAGCACTTGCACTTTGATCTACAGTAGTCATCTCTGACTAGTTGCAGGACTTTTAGACGTGTAGCCATTTGAGTACCAACACATGCATTTGAATGTATCAACAACCATGTTGGAGCCAGTTATAAGATAATTTGCCAATTTTGCACAATCATTTTTTAACATAATGTTTATGCATGTAAATTATCAAATTGACTGTTTTTAATCATTGGAGATATATTTTTCTTACGATTTTAAGATATTTATGCGTTATTTATTTGCAATCGGCTTTATTAACTGGATTGCCAAGTATATAGCATGATAGTTGTAACTTATGGTTGTAAAATTATGTTGTTGGTCAAGGACGGATACACGCCAATACGCATTTATGCGGTTATTTTTTTCGTTGCAACATTTTCAATATTGAAGGAACGTCCATTCTCTGTGCAATTTAAATTATGCTGCTAGAAATTATTTTATTTTCTGGGCAAAGTTGCAATTCCTTGTGTATATTCATAACACTTAACACGCTAGAAAAGTCTGTTTTCCATATCGATTTTGCACTAGAACACGTGGTGTGATTAGAGAAAGTGAAAAAAATGAGTGTGTGCACTATTTAAGGTGATACAATCTGCATTTCCGCTATGTGATCAAGGGCAGTCCCTGCCCGAAACGCGTCATGCCTACCTGAACTGCTATTTGAAAATGGATAATAAAAGTTCGCTGTGACACTCTGCTGAATCGTGTGGTGGTCCATCACTTCTGTGGTCAAAACTGGAAACAGAATTTTGCTCCATTTCGAATGCGGAAGTTTCTGGTTGCTTTCGCTTTGTTTGGACCCCGCCTCGAGAGTTGGTAGCCGCCTTCAACCCGACAACCCTCGCTGCTCCGGAAGGAAATTTTCAGGCTGGCGAAACCCCTTGTGAGCTACGAGTTGCAACGAGAACGAAAACCGGTATTCGAGGACGCCGACGCTTGAGTCGGAGGACCCGCGAAGGCTAGACCTCTTTTGCCGGTGAGTAATCTGAGAAAGGAAATAGCATTCACAGGACGAGGTTACGATTGGGCGCAACACAGTGTATTTTTCCATTTTCGTGTAAGAAAGCCGAGTTGCACGCACACGTGCAGGCTATTAGTACCGCAGTTAACAATAACCAAAGGACATTGGCATTATGTTAAGCAACGCAGTACGGGAGAGAGAACAGGAAGCAGATGCGCTCTTCGATAATGTGGTCAGAAATAAAGACAAAAACGTACCGAAAAAAACACAAAATGAACATGCCGAAGACGCAAACAAGGATGCTAATTTATTGTTGAGAAATCTGGAGAAAAAAATGCGTAATGAGCTAACAAAATGGTGGGAGAGTAAATCCCTAACTAAATATGTGGAGGTCAACCGGGTTCCGCGGGGCTTACGTATACTTTTAGCTCCGAGTTTTGAGCACCCCAACCCCGCAATGTTATTAGAATGGGGGGAAAGTAACCTGCAACAATCAATGAACCTGATCAGAATTTTAATCAAATACGCTGATATTGACCGGTTAGCCCTCGCAAAAGAAATTGAAGAGATGGAACATGACTTGAGTAAAATGGAAAACCAGGATTGGATTTCGAAAAAAATGAATGAAATTAAAGAGCGCTTGAAAAAATATGAAGAAAAAATAAAAAATAGAAAAGTGCACAAATTCGCCAGGGATTTGGAGGACTACGAAAGAGGCCAAATCTACACCTTCGCAAAGAAATACGAAAACATCCGCAAAATGAAAGGAAAAGTCCCTGTCAGACCTAACATCTTGGAAACTAGACAGTCCTCTGCAGCAGGGGAGCTGGAAGAAATAGACACTATATCTGTTACAAGTGAATCCAGTTTGAGCTCAGCTGGTTCAAGTAGCATGGAACCAACTGACGTTGTTCCGGGACTAGGCGAAGAGGTGGATTTTTTAGTCCAGGACCGCCTGAAAACTTTGAGACCAAGAAAGGAAAGGAAGCAAGCCGACGAAGGCGGAACACCATCAGAAAAAACGCCCGAAGAAAACGTAAAAGGGAAGCCAAAAAAGAGGCAAAACTACTGGAGGAAGAAAAAACAATAAATGACAACACCGTAGTTAATCTCAGTACGACAACTCTGACAAAGGCTGAAGAGCAACTCCTTTCCTTAGGTCTGAATTTTTGTCCTAACTCTAATTTCGACTATGCTTCTACACGTGTGGATTTATTTCTCTTCATCAGGAAGCTAAAATTGAAAAAGTTTCATGCCCTCAAAAATCTAGGGGAAAACAAACAAAGCAAGCCGGTAGCTTCCAACCCCTCTGGCCTATTAGTTAGAGAAATACCCGCACTATGGGCTTTGCACGGCTTGGATCATGAGGACGAATTGAACTCCCAGACACCCACACAAGCTAAGGTAAAAGAATTGAATTTACTTCAAAAGGGTGCAGGGGAAAGCCCTTTCAAACCCAAGTCGGCGTTTATTCCTTTAATGCCAAAGGATGCAATCGACGTTTTTCACGATCGAGTCATTGAGGAAATTAAAGAACTGAATTGCTCCGTCAACCAAAACAGAAAAGTAAACCTCAATCAACGACAAATTGCTCTGAAGAAACTAACAGACAAGCTAGCCAAGGACGCTTCAGTCATCATTAAAAAATCTGATAAAGGGGGCAATGTGGTCCTGTGGCCAAAACAGCAGTATGATTTGGAAGCCAAAAGACAACTTAACAACAATGAGTGTTATGAACAGACTTCGTGGAGTAAATACAATAAAGCAAAGGAGAATTTAAAAAAAGAACTTTCAAAGTGGAAATCTGAGGGACTGATTTCAAATGATGAGCACAAGTTCCTGTTTAACACCCATCCAAGAGTACCCTACTTGTATTTACTCCCAAAGATTCATAAAAACACTGTTCCGGTCCCCGGTCGCCCAATCATTTCGGCGATAGGCAGCATGACGGAGAACGTGGGCTCATACATTGACTACTACCTACAGGACCTAGTAAAAACGATGCCCTCATATCTAAAAGACACTGGCGATTTTTTAAGGCACCTTAATGACATAACCTGGTCAAAGGAATGGATCTTGTTAACTCTTGATATAGAGTCTCTCTATACAAGTATTAAGCACGATTGTGGTCTGCGTGGTGTGGAACATTTCTTAAACACACGGCCTGCTGAATATGCATTGCATAACAAAATGTTGATTTCTCTCATTTCATGGTGTTTGAATAACAATTACTTCTCGTTTGAGAAGGAACTGTACAGACAAAAACAGGGGGTGGCCATGGGGGCCTGCTTTTCTCCAAGCTACGCATGCTTGCATGTAGGGTTTTGGGAAAAGCAGGTCCTCATGAAGGAACACAAAGCAATATTTGACAAGAATGTAATTTCATGGCTTCGTTATATAGACGATGTTTTTATTATTTGGAAGGGCAACAAGCAGAGTGCTTTACAATTTGTGGAACTCCTGAATGTGAATGAGTTCAATTTGCACTTTACGTCTAATATAAGCGATAGCATGATTGAATTCTTGGATGTCCAAATAGTGATAACAGATGAGACACTTACCACCACTGCTTACAGAAAACC
The DNA here is from genome assembly GCF_964263255.1 of Lissotriton vulgaris. Lineage (NCBI taxonomy): Eukaryota > Metazoa > Chordata > Amphibia > Caudata > Salamandridae > Lissotriton > Lissotriton vulgaris. Next base: position 731,082,319 of record NC_141687.1, read on the forward strand.
AACTGCTGGAAATGCAATATTACATGCATCCAGTGCGCATCCGCGCCACCTTATTGCTAGTATACCCTACGGTGAACTGCTGCGCCTTAAGCGCATTTGCAGCACGCAAGAACAGTTTAACATCTGTAGTGGTACATGCTTGGATCGCATGAGAGCAAGAGGGTACAGTGAGGACATCCTTGTTAGAGCCATGAATAAGACTAATGAAAGACCTAGGTCTACCCTGCTTCCTAGCACCATAGATAGTGATTTAAGTCCAGCAGATGAAAATAATTCCCCCAGACTAATCACCACATACAGCAGACAGGAGCGCAAAATACGCAATATAATGAGAAGAAATTGGCCCATTGTTCTTACAGACCCCATTCTTAAAACAACGTTACTAGAACATCCGAGTGTAACGTTTAGAAAGTCTAAGAATTTAGGGAATCTTCTATCCAAAGAGATCTCTACTGGGTCTACCAGTATTAAAACTTGGATGCCCTCCAGTAATGGTTTTCGTAAATGCGCCACCTGTAGGGCATGTAACTTTGGAGCCAACACTGCCACTTACAACACCCCATTTAAAAGCAAGGCACTAACTATCAGAGGGAAATACGACTGCCGCACTGAGTACGCTATTTATGTTCTTACATGTAGCTGCGGCTTACGCTATGTTGGCAGTACTAAAAATCCGGTATATATGCGCATCCTTCAACACATCCGTGCCATCATCCACTCTGACCCGGCATATCCGGTAGCCCGGCATTTCCAAGTAAGTCATAACAAAAACGTGAACTGTCTTACTTACTTTGTCATTGATCAGGCACCGATACCCAAACGGGGTGGGGACAGAGATAAAGACTTGAGGCAGTTAGAGACGAGATATATCCTCAATCTCGATTCCAAGCATCCTAATGGCCTCAATGACAGGGAGGACATGCATACCTTCCTACTATAACGAACAAGTTTTTCTGCACCCCACCTATCAATTTAGTGGGTTATGTTTCTTTGGCCCTTTACATCGCCAGTAATCTAGAATACTGCAGCAAGCAATATAATATAACTTGCTTATATCCTTGAGCTATGTTGTCTGAAACCTACAAATACATATCTCTCCCGAGCATCACTATGTTTTTTAACCTTTTGATATTATTTTGGTTGCACTTATTTTACTCAGCACTTTACATAATAGGAATTTGACTTTGCACATATCTGGTTATTGATTGCTTTAGTAGCCAGTAGTTTGAGGGTAGGGATGCTACCCTTATTGTAATAAGTTAGCACTTGCACTTTGATCTACAGTAGTCATCTCTGACTAGTTGCAGGACTTTTAGACGTGTAGCCATTTGAGTACCAACACATGCATTTGAATGTATCAACAACCATGTTGGAGCCAGTTATAAGATAATTTGCCAATTTTGCACAATCATTTTTTAACATAATGTTTATGCATGTAAATTATCAAATTGACTGTTTTTAATCATTGGAGATATATTTTTCTTACGATTTTAAGATATTTATGCGTTATTTATTTGCAATCGGCTTTATTAACTGGATTGCCAAGTATATAGCATGATAGTTGTAACTTATGGTTGTAAAATTATGTTGTTGGTCAAGGACGGATACACGCCAATACGCATTTATGCGGTTATTTTTTTCGTTGCAACATTTTCAATATTGAAGGAACGTCCATTCTCTGTGCAATTTAAATTATGCTGCTAGAAATTATTTTATTTTCTGGGCAAAGTTGCAATTCCTTGTGTATATTCATAACACTTAACACGCTAGAAAAGTCTGTTTTCCATATCGATTTTGCACTAGAACACGTGGTGTGATTAGAGAAAGTGAAAAAAATGAGTGTGTGCACTATTTAAGGTGATACAATCTGCATTTCCGCTATGTGATCAAGGGCAGTCCCTGCCCGAAACGCGTCATGCCTACCTGAACTGCTATTTGAAAATGGATAATAAAAGTTCGCTGTGACACTCTGCTGAATCGTGTGGTGGTCCATCACTTCTGTGGTCAAAACTGGAAACAGAATTTTGCTCCATATATATATATATATATAGGCCAAAAGCACTTCAATACGCTCTCAGTAAGTATCCACGAGTCAGCTCATAATCCAAGGGTGTTTATTCCAAAAGAAACAACATGTTTTGGCTTACCAAAAGCCTTGCTCACGTCAATTGGAATAGTGCTCATAACTGTGTTAATAAAGCATTCGGCCATCAAACAGTCACATGTGAATTATAAACATGAAAAGAGGACTGAAAATTCATGGAGTTCAGACTGAATACGAGCCGCCATGTTGGAACAGGCAAAGATGCACTCATTACAATAAAACAGAATCCGTCTATTGCTGTACATATCCAATAATTTACAGGTTTAAGCTCGGACATTACGTTGCGAGATCGTATTCGCTCGAATATTTCTGGGTGCGTTTGCGCCGTGCGTATCACGCGGACACGGCTACGTGATACGTCATAATGTTTTTGTTCGCGGCAATAGCGCTAACGGGACGCTCACCGGTGCGCGACCCGGGGTGCTCCAAAAAAGTGCGCTTTCCAGTGCGCACACCGGGGCGCCCACCGGGAGCGCACCAGGGCAAAAAAAAATGTACCAAAAATTCACAAAAAAATATAGTAGTATATAAATATACATTATAGGATTCATTATAAAACATATTACATTTCATAGGTTTGAGGCCCTATATATAGTTAGGAATTAGCATTTAAAAAACCTATGAAATTCACTGAAAAAACCATAGGTTTCACACCAGTTATAGTTAGGAATTAGCATTTAAAAAACCTATTAAATTCAATGAAAAAACCATAGGTTTCACACCAGTTATAGTTAGCTGGAAATTTTACTGAGGCAAAACCATAGAAATTCCAACGTTATAGTTAGTTGGACTGACTATAACAAGCGCGCCTGCAAAGCACTGCTGATGACGTCACATATTACATCACTCATGACATCGTCAGTGACATCACTCATGACATCACTGATGACACCATCCTTGTGACACAGTGACAGACCTCCTTTTAGTGTAATGTTATCCTTGAAATAGATATTCAAAAATAGAAACTAACATTTTCAAAAAAAAATGGAGATACCCATACCAGTTAAAACAACCAATTCAGTAATTCCACCATCTATATACACATCCACTCATTTACCAACAGTTCTATATAGTCACTCATACATATACTCACTCATCATATGTAGTGATACATCTATACATCCTGTTATATACCGACAGTCATCCAAACGTTACTCAAACACATACTCACACATGCAAATAAATTATTGAACATCCATTTATTTGCATATAAAACTATACACACACTACCACTTTACTTCTAAGGAAACTTACACATACTTACTCTCTTAAACAATCATTTATATAAACATATACTTATTTAATCAGGAACTCTTACAATCTCTTACTCTCACATATACTCACTTATATACATCAAAACTCACATACACTAGAATAAAATATATGTCGTTTTTAAAAAACACAATAGTGAGACAGTCATTCACTCACTAACACACACATATACACACTCATCCACCCATACAGTCCTGCACATATGCTGTCTTCAAAACACATACAAACAGTGAGTCAGTCACCAACCGATGCAGCTACTTATACACAAAGTGAAACACTGATACATATAGTTCAATATTTGAAAGTTACTCGCTAATATATGTATTCAATAAAATACACTTAGTAAAGCAGTTAACCAATCATTTAAAAAAAAATCCATTTACACACTTATTTAACCATTTATTCTTCCATCAACCTTTACGAATACAAAAATTAAACATATTAATTTTAAAGAAAGACACACATTCACTGGCTGGTGTCATCAGTGATGTCATGAGTGATGTCACTGATGATGTCATGAGTGATGTAATATGTGACGTCATCAGTGATAAAAAGCAACATAACATTTGTGAGAAAAAAGTAATTAAAAAGAAGTTTTATAAATCCACAATTATGGTATTTCAATCTATATAATAACAATATGTGATAGAGTTCTAGAAATACACACATAACCCGGTGTTCAAGCGAGCTTTCACAAAAAATATGTGACGTCATCAGCAGTGCATTGCAGGCGTGCTTGTTATTGTGAGTCCAACTAACTATAACGTTGGAATTTCTATGGTTTTTTTGTCAGTAAATTTTCCAGCTAACTATAACTGGTGTGAAACCTATGGTTTTTTCATTGAATTTAATAGGTTTTTAAAATGCTAATTCCTAACTATATCTGGTGTGAAACCTATGTTTTTTTCAGTGAATATATATGTAGCTTTAAGTGGGCCTGGTCCCTCCGAGTCTCACACCCAGTAGCAATGAAAAAGGAACAATTAAACAGGTCCCTTTGTATTCATGTCCTTAACATTTCAAAAACACTGATCGAGTTTGGAAAAATTATTGTAAAAAAAAGTTAGGATAATCCTTGGCATTTCTACTTATATTTCACATGCTCTACTTAATCGTATATTTCCTATGACTGTTCGCTTTCGCCCGGATTTTGTGGTACTTTTTACAGGCATCGGATTACTTTTGTCTAATGCCTAATTTGAATTGAGTGGCATCCAGGTGTTTATAATGGGACACAATTGAGTTATGGCTGAAGGTAGCGCGAAAGCTGTCAGGAGCAGAAAGGTGTTCAGACTAATTGGCATCCAATCAATTGGCTTCTCTGCAAACCGCACATAGCAAAGGTCAAGTGGCAGTGGCAGTTGTGATGCCATGCAAATGTGTGAGGACGGTGGGCGGCATTCTACGCAAATTCTGGTGCATATAGTTAAGCCACGCCCTGAATCATATAAGCCCTGCCGCTTTCAGGGCCCCTTATCTTTTCATCCCCCTTAAAGCCCTGTGCATATAAAATAAAATGCATAGGTATATGTTTCAACCTCCTCCGTGAATGCCTTCCCTTTGACTCCACATACAGTTAACTATTGGCACCATTAAAACTTGTTTCTGTTAGCATTTATGGTAAGGACAACTATTTTTGTATTCCTAAAAGCCATTTTTCCAGGATCGTCTTACGTATTTCAGAAGAATTTTAAGAAAAAGTCACCATAATATTTGTGCTGTCGGGCATCAGCTAACGGTGTTGCAAAAAATAAGCACGAAAAAGCAGCAGGACGTTTGTGTCTCACAAACAAAGCTAAAAGTATTTTTTTTCATGTCTTAGAGGCTATGTGAAAACTTGTCGTTCTTCGAACCAAGCAGCAGCTCCTATTAAATTAATGGCAAAATAGATATATGAAGCTAGATGTGATTCTTCAAAATTAAATTATCCGAAACGGTGCGGCCAGATCAATCGTTCCTAAGTACAGTTACATCTGTCCATTTACACGGACCTCAGCATCACGTCTGTCAAGCAGAAATAGCTAACCAATGAAAAGGCACTAGCACTGACCAATAGGAAATAGCCTTGTATTGCGTGGCGGAGGCAGCCTTCTCCCCGCGACTGCTTTCAAACAAACCATTGGCTCTGTTGTTCTGCTATTGTGGCTGCTTGCTTGGACTGGCGCTGCAGCCAATGTTATTATCTACGCGTCTCCTTCTCCGCAATCCTTATCTTCGGCGCAAAAATGACATTGTCAACTTTCCAGAAAGTTGCGTTGGTGTCTGGGCTTGTTTTGTGCGTCTCTCTGCTTCTCCCCAAAACGTTTTTATATAGAGGAAAGCCATCAGTGCCGCAGGAAGGTAAGATGACTCCATCCATGAGTGACATGTATCTCAGCCCTCATCCCTGGATGCTCAACCGTTTCGATAGGTTTTCACTTTGCCTAGTTCTGTTTTAGATTTATTGTCCACATTTTGCATAATTTATCGTAATGTTACTGACAATTGCTAACCTGAACATTACATACGCGACACCAGTGTATCTGGTCCACAATCCATTAGCATTGTAATGGAAGTGCCTACTGCAGAGGGTCCTTTGCGTCTCCTGGGCACTCATATCGACATGTTACATGTTTCTGTGTGGTATAAATATAGATTATTTGAATATTTGATCATATAGTTCACATGCATAGCTGTAAATTCCCTGCTATTTGCTTCTCCTGTGATTTGCTGCCCTGGAAAGGCTAGTGAATGTGTGAGATGCATTTGTTTATATAATTGAGTTCACAAAATTAGTATAGTTTCAGCGTTTGTATGTTGCAATAAATCAGATTCCTGTGGTCCTTATTTAGCATTTAGTATTTATGTTTGTTATCTTCTCACTTACTTGTTTAAACGTTGATGTTTATTGTATGCATTGGTGGGGTAAAGACATGATGACAGTAATGGTCATGGATTGTATCATCAATCGAATATGGTATGATCGCCTCCAGATTGTTTACAATTGTCCTTCCGAATGTGTTCACCAATTTTGGTTCATGGTGAATGACATTGCAGGCGTTGATGGATGTATAGAAAATATAAATAGCGTTCGTAGTTCTGTTTATTGACCATGATGAGAGTCGGAACTCCTTGCAAAGGGCCAAGAGACACGCAGGGGTTATGGGCGTGCGCAGAAATTTTTCCAGGGGGGGGGGGGGGGGGGCAAAATGTTAACGTCATCACCATCCTCCGACATGATGTGCGCCAGGTGGGGCACAAGAAACACCTGGGTGCTGAACTGGGATAGACTCAATTAAATGCCAGGAATCCAGGACATGTGACGGACCCTGCCACAGGCCAACAAACACCGCCTGTAGGGAAAACACTAAACTTTCTGACAAGGTGCTTTATCTCTGTCTGCTAGGTGTGCAGACTTCCAGGTCCTCAATCCAACACCAATCAAGGCTGTCTTCAGCACGATTCGATTTTTATCAGAATACTTTAAAACAGCCTATGATTAAAGCACTAGATTAAATATACTGTATGCACAGTGTATGTTAGGGATTATTTGTAGAACACATATTTACCAATATTGGCTTCTTGGTGCTAGAATTCATGATAACTTTTATCCAAAGTTAAAGCACAACGTCAAAGTTAGTAATAAATAATGCAGCAATCACACACGCAAGTGATTCGCCAATGGTTGCTCTTTACTAGGATTACCCGGGGATTGCTAAATTTTACACACATTCAATTAATTTATACAAAATAAAATGTATAGGTCCAAATGTTAGCTATATTTTTTAAAAGAAACTTAGAGTCCCTCTACGTGTAGTCAATGTCAAACTGACAGCTTGCTCACGTTTAGGGATACAATATTGGCCAGCCCCCCTATGCGGAAGCCCAGCACTGTAAATGTGTGGCACATGCGTAGCCCGCAATGGCAGCACATCACAGGTCCAGGGATGCTGAGTCTTACACAGTGGTTGAAGTGGGGGGAAAAAAGTAGGGGAACAGTGGGCGGAGAATCAGAGGGCAGGAATAACCCAAGGATTTGATCTTTGGGTGGAGCCAGAGGTGTGGCCAGAATGCACAGACATCCCAATTTTTAGTATTTGTTTGGCATTTCACTGCCCAGTTTAATCAGCCAATGAATACACATGATTATTTAAGGTTATAATGAGTTATTGACATTAAACTATATTCACAAAGTGGGATATGCTTCTAATCACAGAATGTACCAAATACGATAAAATGTGGAAACACAAGCCATTTGTCTCCAAGCCATGGAGTTTCTGTCATCAGCACTTCTCCCTTTTTCCACAACAGTAGATCAAACATGAATGGCAAAATATCCTAGTTTGCAAATGTTTTCTCTAAAATTATGGCTCTGCCATATTTGCCTCATAATGCAAGATCTGCTGCATGATCTGACCATTTAAACAAATAAATTATTTGTATCTCGAAAATATCAAAAGTTAATATAAAATGTGACTTGTGTTGCTGCGGAGTGGATGGACTATTGCAAAGGTTGACTGGTCACCTTTCTCACTGCTGCGTTTGTATGTTATACTGCTACTAATAAGGCAAAATCTTTCCAAATACTGTTAGCATGTGTACACACGTCAAAATAATAAAATATCTGAAAATATACTGCATTACGCTGCAGCCTTTTTTAATGCATAATTTAGTCAACACTACGGCATAATGTTGCCATCCTTTGCTGCATAATTAATTCCAGTGGCCCCACAGCTGGCAGCACATGTTAAAAGGGCTTGTGAATGAAGCAGGGAGACTGTGAAGTTTGCAAACTTAGTTTGGTGTGCGTGCAAATCCTGCATTGCCAATCCCTGGTGAGTTGCAGCTACTACTGCTGAAACAAGGCCAATGGAGCTACCCATGTGTGAGGCAGACTGGCCTCAAGGGCAGGGCCAGCCATAGCACTGGTGGTGTCCTGTGCATCATTGTTTGTTAGTGCCCCCCAATGACCACCTCTGCCATGGATTCCCTCACTGCCACCCTTTAACTGTGCCCCCCAAGTCTTCATAACCACTCTCTTTCAGATGCATTTAATTTGATTTACAGCGCCACTCATGCCATTGTAGGGTGTCAGAGCACTTTACATCACACAAATTACACAGAGACAATCCATATGTGTGTAAATCACTGTATAGAGACTGTTACATAAGACTAAGGACTACAAGGTGTAGGAGTCACATGACATTTCTGTCCAAAAGAACACTTTTTGGGACATTAGGATAATCAAAAACTACGGGTGGGTGGGGGGAAACATAACGCTCTAATTTATACCTTGCAGTTTGTATGCAGCTCTTAGATGACAGTTAATAGCTCACTGTTCTAAGTTTGGATTTTAACTTATAAACTGCAAGTAACAAAAGGATCTCTCTGACTAAAGCAGGATCTCTCTGACTAAAGCAGTAGCCCACTGACCTATTTACATTATGTGCACTTTGTGATCTGCATGGCGCATGTTCTTAGCAGCCGGTACATTAACCCTCTGAGCTACCTTTCCATGAGTCAAAACTTCCACTAGACAAAATTCTGATCTCTCTCTAGGAAGTCATCGTGACATTTTTATTGATGCCGAAAATTGCTGGAGGCCAGGAAGGAGGCAGCAAGCGTTTTTTTAAAACCATAATATACTTGCAAACATGATGCCTTCACCTAAAGTCAGCACCCGGTGCGGTCACACTGGATGCACCGCCATAGAGCTGGCCCTTCTCAAGGGTCTTGTGACCTCAGTGACTGTTGTTCTAGGGTGTGCTGCTTCATAGGCCTGCCCGCAAGACTGGAGGTGAACTTCAGTATGGATAGTGGTGGACAAGCCTTAAAGGTTAACCTACACTTGTCATGTTAGGGTCCACCTGCTGGTGCGATGACACAAGGACTTCTAAGGTTTTGCAAAGCCTTCTAAGGTCTAGCATGTCATTGTGCTCTCGCAGGAGAGTGGTCTATTGGACTGGTTATTAAGGCTCAACCTGGTTCCCAGTTCCAAATTCAGCAGCTCTGACCATAGTGCCACATCCTCTCCCCCACTGAACACCGTACTGCCCCACTGAGAAAATGTCCCAACTACAACCCAATTGTTGCCCGCTATAAACACCTGGATGAGGCTCAATTTAAATTACACACTAGACAAGAGCAATATGCGGCCTACAAAAAAAAAGTAACATCATCCTGGAAAAAGCAAACACTTCTAGGGAATGCTAAATTTAGCAAACCATGGGAAATGTAAGCAGGAACAACATGATTACCTTAATGCTTTTACACTCACTATTCAGAAACCAGTAAGTGCTTTTCCCTGAAAAGTTAAGGACATAACTACAGGGCCCAGAATGGACCCATTTCAATGGCCATTGCTTATATCCTTACAAAACGTAAGCAGTACGGTAAAAAGACCACATCCCTGGATGCAGAGCCGCAGCACATATTTCGTTTTCCAATCCACACATTGCAGTACCTCCAGGATTGGTGCACTCGTTCCAAGGCCAGGGAAAACAAAGACAAGAAAACAAAAATAGCGCTTCACTGGCAAACTCTGTAAATGTGGCGCTAATGTGTTTCAGTGTGTGAATAAAATCAGTTTGGCCAGTTTGCTACCACCCTGTCTTACTTTATTTAGTTATTCATATTTTTAGCCTTTTATTCCTAATGCTGCACTTAAAATGTCAGAAAAATACGACATTTCCTGCAAAAGCATCTATCTTTTTTTGGATCCATTTCACAGGGAAGCAAATAAAGGAAAGGAGAGGAAAGAAAGTGAGAACCCCGTCTTGAAGTCACAGTTTTTATGGGCGTCCGCTGGGGGGGCAAGGAGGGTCGCTCCAGGGGGGGGCAAGCGCCCCTCCTTGCCCCCCCCTGCGGATGCCCATGCCCAAACCACGGGGATTGAGGCATTTTACTCCAGATGTTCCCGGGCCCAACCTACTATGGACCCTGAGCAAATGGGACAAGTTTCCTTCTGCACTTGCCTCTAAGTGGTAGGTATGGACCAGCAGTCTGAGGCTCCCTCGAGGAGGAGGTGTAGATACTGATTGGTGAACGTGGTTCATAACTCAAAGAGTGTGCAGAGCAATAAATCAATGTCTAGCCAAATGCTTACTTTTATAATTAAAAAAGAAGTATTATGGGGCAAATTTATGTTAACTGGCGCATCCCCAGGGATGCGCCAGTTAATGTGCGCCACAGTGCGCCACAGCTCCGCCACCCATGGTGCAAAAACGGCACAGATGCGTGACGCATCTGTGCCGGTAAGGTGGCGCATTGCTGGAGTTGCGTCACAAGCGCGACGCAGCTTCAGCAAGGCTCGGGGGTGCCCCATCTTCACAATGCTGCGTCAAGACCTATGCCTGCTTCAAGCAGGCGCAGGGTTTTGACGCAGCATTGGCCTGAAAGTGACTGAGTGAAATCTCATAGATTTCACTCAGCCACTTTCAGGAGGCGTTCCTGCGCAGGAACGCCCCCCCCTGCGCAGGAACGCCTCCTTATGGCGCAGGGCTTTACAACGTGACGCAGCTCCTAGATGCGTCACGTTGTAAATAGGGCGCATTGTTTGCGCCGCCTTTGCTTCAAATAAAGTGACGCAATTGCGGCACAAAGAGGCGCAAGGGCATCATAAATCTGCCCCTAAATTTGTATTGTCTACTCATAAAAAGGAATATTATGACATTCACTGGCAACAACACTTATCCCCCTTGAGGTTGGGGCACAAGTGTTTCAGTCAGGGCCGGACTGGGAACCAACACCAGCCCTGGCAAAGTGCTCGCCCCCCTCCCCCCGTGGGTTGTAGGTGCCGCCAAGCTCTTTGCCAGGGTCGGTTTTCGGCAGATTTTGTTACAGGGCCGATTTTGCAGCTATGCTGCAAAAATGGCCCTGTAACAAAAAACGGCCCCCAGGGGCCCCAAACTGGCCCACCAGCTCTGCGGCGCACCGGGGATTGCTCGGTGCCCGCTACGGCCAGTCCTGCCCTGGTTTCAGTGGCAAGTCCCTGCCCTACCTGTTCTTCGCAATGTGATCAGAATTATTCCCCATTCACTGACTCCTGTCAGGGATTGCTTACTAGCAGGCCTTAACTTATGAGTCCCCTCTGACTTTTCAAATACAATTAAAGGTGTTGTAGCGCCTCCACGCTTTCAGGAGTGAGTCTCAAGAGGACCTAATAGGTTTTACCCACTCCAGAAGAAAGGAAGCGTGCAACAATTCTCCTCAGTTGAGTTGACTGCATGCAAGCATTGTAGCAGCACTCAACCAGCGCAGGCTCACATCTAGCCTACACGGTTCTGCTCCGCAGCAGCCAGAGGTGTGTCTGCGCTCCTCCTGCGCGGTAAGTGTCCATGCTTCCTAAAGGGGGGCTGATTCCGATGTGCCTGATCTTGATCTCGTTGAGGGACATGGGGGACAATGTTCTCATGACGTCCTCATTCGGTCCAATGGGTCAGATCAGCTGCAGTCCTTGTTGCTCCTGCTGACCAACGGTTCACTGCTGCTCATAGTTCACAGGCTCCTGCCTGATCAGGCATGCCACAATTATTCATGACAGCACCTCCTGGCACACAGGGTTGCTACACCACTGCAGAGGTTGCTACACCAGTGGCAGTCCTTACCATAGCGCCCCCTCCTGGCATACAGGGTTGCTTCTACTGTGTCAGACAAGCTTCAGCCCTTCTCTCCAAGACAGCCCCTTCTGGCATACAGGTTCACAATAAAAGTGCCACACAGGCTGACGCCCCTACCTCATGGAAGTCTTTTCATGGCTCCTGGCATAACGGGGTTACCTACTTGAGTATGCACATGGGTTACAGCCCGATCAGTGCAGCAGCCATCTCCTTTCTACTTGCCCTAGGAGTCCACTCAACAGGGCTCCATGCTGGACCTCGCTCCCACCAGCACTCTCCACTTCCTCACAGGGCACTCTGGTCTTTGCAAGCAGGCATGTGCTGGAGCTCCTTGGTCCAGAGCAGGTCATCTTGGGTTCCCTAGCATATTTGACCCCCAGTCCTGGTCACAGGCAGAAGTCTTGCAGAGCTTCCCCTCCTCACATAGCCCATCTGGCTGCTTGCAGATGCCAATTTTTGGGGTCCCTACCTTTCATTTTTATACTGCATTTCTAGACACCAAATGTGATTTAGGGTCTGGAACTTAGACGTTTTATGTTCAGATTATGCTTCTTTTAAAATATGTATTACTCCCCTCCCTCCTTCTCTTGAAAAGCCACCTGTCCCTGTAGGAGAGGCTCTAAAGCTGATAGACCCACATCGCAGGCCACATGAGTGACTAGATTTCACACCTGGATGTTAGCCACAGTGACATTTGCATCAAAAGGTTAATCTCAAACTCTCAATTCCGCTCTATATAATTCTCTTATCAGCCCCACCTCCATCCTAAAAAGTTTCCAGGATCCTTCCTTGTGAACTATAACTGAATTAAAGAGCACTTTTTGCCATGTACAGGGGAAGTCTCTCTCTCCCTTCTCCAGTGTGTCCCACCCAGCTCATAGGAGTGCAGCAATACACAAATCTGTCTGTCGGAGTCCTCTACCTACTCATGTCGTCACCAGGCAGGCATGGGCCTCTCACAATTGAACCCAGGGTCCTCCATATAATGTAACATTGCAGGCATTTTTGCTCTCGGTGTTTGTACATAGCACACATACTGTCCAGCACTGTTACCTTTGAGTATTGTGCACACATATACTCAACACATGCGTTCAACTCACTCGAATGGCCTTCTATGTTCCGGATAATGGAACGCATGGGCTTTAGTCCGTTATTTATAGCCCAGATCCGACTTCTCTATACGAGCCCGACAGCGAGAGTGCGCGTGAACGGCATAATCTCTGAGCCGTTCGCAGTGACTAGAGGCACGAGGCAAGGCTGCCCTCTTTTGCCTCTCCTATTTGCTATCGCAATGGAGCCTATTGTGGCGAGAGTTAGGCAACATCAAACTGCTAGGGCAATTGGGTTCAGTTCCCGTAGCCTGCTGATCTCTATTTATGCTGATGATGTCACCCTCTATGTCCTAGACCCCTCAGCTAATTTAGACCCCCTGCTGAGAGAGTTTGTAAAATTCGGCGGACTATCAGGCATATCGATTAACTGGACCAAATTTGTGATATTCCCACTGACGGATAACACCCCTGAGGTGCGGTTGGAGTTCCCCTTTCGTTGGACTGCGGACAAGGTCAAATTCCTGGGGATCTGGTTGAGCCGCAATCTCCGAAACATCTGGACGTTAAACTTTGGACCTGCGATTGACTGGCTTGAAACTAAAGTAGCGATATGGTCTAAATTACCCTTGTCTAGTTCTGTAAATCGGGCCCATAGTTCCTCGCCCCCCCACTCCCCTCCACATATTCCCATCTCCTTCCCCCTCACAACCCTCCCTCACCTAGGTTATCACGACACTCTAGTAGAGAGCGGTTCTTAAGCACCCGTAGTCCTGCTGCCGTCGACTGGACTGCTCCCCTCCAAGAGCGCGCACCGCGGACAGCTTGATGCATGATGTGCTATGTTCCAGGGCGTCTGCCAGACTGTACATGCAAGTTATATAATTGCCCTTGTGTAGGGCTTTCCACTGCTGAATCCGCTTCAGTGGACACTTGTTATAGCGACCTATGTTGTTCTTGGTTTGAGTTATGTAACATTACAGATGTTTTTGCCTAAATGAATCTGACACACCTATACCAGGCCTTCTCCATCATGTTTACAGGGACGCATTTCTCCTCATGGGAACATCTCCTCCATGGTTAGCTCTACCATTTTTTCTTGTTTTCTACTGACATATATCTACAATTGCAATCATTTCGCAGTATATGGCTATGCAATGTTAAGTCACTTGAAACGCGGCCGGCCCGATGTGGTTGTAGGCGACATGCTGTGTTCACTTAGGATATTGATATGATTTGTTGACCGATTGAATGACATTGCATCAATGGAGCTGCCAGCCAAATTATTCTTTGGTTGTAGGCGATGAGCTGTGTAACTGTGGCGAATGCTAATAATGGTTTTGAACATTTAAAAAAAAAAAAAAGAATGAAAAGGTGAAATTGGACTTTTAAGTTCAAAACTCGCAAGTGCGTTTCAAAGAGGCCTTGACTGACAGCAGTACTGCGACAAGGGAATTGGATTAAAGTTGAAAAAGCGAGTTTTAAGCACTTGTGCTAAAATCAACAAATTGAAAATAAGCGAGTTTTAAGCACTTGTGCTTGTGCTAGCATGCCCTTTGCGAGAGCAAGCAGCAGCTCGCGGAACATCTGTGTTTTTTTAAATTAGCGCACGTGCCCCTGCGTGCTCCCACAAGGTGGATGCCAGCACAAGCTCGAGCGCTGAAAAGAACTGAACGATTTCTAAAGGTCACTCCTAGACAGGGCATGTGCGCTGCCTAGGCGAGACCTAAAAGGGACCTGTTCACCTCTACTGATCATTGCATAGTATGCTGCCACAAATATGCTTGTGTTGCTTATCTGCTGGTAAAGGCAGTAACATTTTACCAATATGAGGGTAGCATTTTGGGCACCCCACCGAGTGCAACAAGACCGTAATCTGTGAGATAGGCCTTTGTCAGTGGAGACACACATGATCTGTGTTTGTCAATGGCAACAAAAATCAGAAATTAGGGATTCAGACAACAGTACATCTGGGCACTCAGGGCTGGGGTACTCGTCCATCACCACTCAGAAGACTTTTTCATCCCAGCAATGGGTATGTCCATTGGTGCCATTTCATTAGAGAGGAAATAGACTTAAGTAATTACTGCATAATTTGTGCATGTTTCAAAAGCCGAGATTCAGAAGCAGCTCTCAAAGCCCCCTAGTTTTGGTATTACTTTGCACATACATCGATGGCTCTCTCAAGATTCCATACTGCTTGGAAAGAGAGTGGAATTTTAATGCACATGTTGTTTCTTCTCTGTCGTTGCCATGATTTTTTCAATAACTTCATCCTTTTCCAATGTGTTTGACCTTAAATAATCAGTTAAGGACCACACCTATACAGACTCACACATCAAACGACAATACTACGCTTTATAAATTGGTCAATACATATTTTTCACCCTTTATTGTTATGTTGACAGATAGTGTGTTTCATCAGAGAATTGTAGGAAATTTCTACAAGAATGGACTTTCATGTTATTTTTCAATATAGCACACACAAGTAGAAGACAACTGATGTTATGCTGTGTTATCAGCATTTATATTGTGCCCATCTTCCAATAATATGGCGTTCTAGCACTAGGGATTCTCAAGTAGCAAGTATCTTAACATATGTTAAAAAATAAGAAAGATTATTCACTCAAATAAGAACTAAGAATAAAGAATTATGTGAATGTGTAAGAGCCCTCCTAATAAATAAGAGCTAACAATCAAAAATTATATGCATGTGTAACAGCCCACTGGATACTGGTTTACAGTGATCAGCTCTAGGTTTATAGATATTGTATAGCCTTTCAGTGATTCTAATTGTCAGTCTTTATGCAACATACTCAACTATACCTCTCCTTTTATCGACCCTACTCATAAGCACTGCTTCACATTCTAAGTGACACAATAAGAGCAATCACTGAACATAAAGCATAACACCACAAATCTGTCCACTTTAGTCACCCCTGATTTCCTACACCATTCAAACAGACAAAACGCTGTCAATGACATCTTACATCCTTTTTTGCTCCATTGCACAGCCATACACAACAACATATATCACACAAAAAAACATCTCTGGTTATCAACCACAGTGCTGTCAACAAAAACAATAAAGCCAACTTCACCACCAAACTAGCTGATATCAATCAGGAAATGGCAGACCATCATGAATACCTCCTGAAACAAAAAACAGCAAAACTTCAAAAAGACATTTCGAAATTTGAGAAGGAGAAGGTTTATCCTTATCTAAAGGATGGTTTCAAAGGGAAAAAGACCAACTACTCCTCTGATGACAGCTCAGATAACAACAACAGGCGAGGATCCGCAAGTAGTGACTCCAGTGGAGAATATACCCCAAAGAACAACCGGTTCCCACAACGCCCCAATTGGCAACAGGGCTACCAACAAGGACCAATGTTCCATGGCCCTCCACATATGGCACCCCCATGGCAGTACCCCTTCTTCCCACAGGGCCCACCGCAATTTTACCCTTTGAACCCGCCACCTTTTCAAGGCAGAGGTTGGGACAGAGGAAGAGGGCGAAAGCGAGGCAGACAGAAAGGGGTCCAGTGGCAAGATCAGTCTACACCGCAGACCATGGTGGAGACCAGGAGCACCACCAGAGGGAGAAGAGTCTAATTGTCAACCTCTCAATAAAAGTACTGACCCCAACTGAAAACAGTGTTTTGGAAAAAGGACTGGGGTTTGACCCTACACCCACCCCAGATAGCTTTCAGGAGATGATCGAAATTAGACAACTCTTCAGAAAGATATGCTTGCGTGCTTTCTTTGATGACAAACCTGAGCCAAGGAGCCAAGATACTGGATTACGGAAACCTTCCACCTTCACTCCAGCGGATGGTATGGTCCCCGCAGAGGTCCTGACATTTGAGCGAGCAGTCCTTGCCAGCCTTAAGAACAAACCTCATGTCAACCAATTCCACAACCTGACGAATGCGGAGAGACAAGCCTCTATCGCTTTGGGAAATGACGATACCATCGTCATCAAACAAGCAGATAAAGGGGGAGCCACGGTTATTCAAGACTATGACGACTATGATCTAGAATGCAGACGGCAGCTGTCCAACAATACCCACTACAGACCTCTCACCGTGGACCCAACGAAACGTTTGACGACTACCATCATGAGTCTGGTGATCGAGGGCGAGACGAATGAATGGATAACCAAGAAGGAAGCTGATTTTCTAATTACAACTGAACCAGTAACACCCTATTTTTATACACTACCGAAAATCCAAAAGGGTGTCACCCCTGTTCCTGGAAGGCCCATTGTCTCCGGAATAGGGTCTTTACTGGAACCACTGTCCTAATTCTGTGACGTCTTCTTACAACCTGTAGTGAAGAAAATTCCATCTTACCTCCAGGACACCAGAGATGTCCTATGCTTGATCAACGACGTGGATGGCAGGGAGGATGTCGACCTCCTACTGACATTGGATGTGGAAGCCCTATATACAAACATCCCCCAACAGGCAACCTTAGAGGCAGTTGAGTCCACTTTGAGGTCGGAAGAATGGTCAACCCCCACCCGATCTCATTTATTATGGCATTGGCCAACATAGCCCGAACGGAGAATTTCTTCAAATACGAGTCACAGCTATACCACCAGATCCATGGAACATCAATGGGATCAACCTTCGCACCGAGCTTGGCATGCATATACATGGCCACCTTCGAGAAATACTTCATCTATTCACCTGATAACAACCCGTTTCTTGAAAACCTCACCCTATGGCGACGTTATATTGACGATATTCTGATCTTTTGGAAAGATGACCGAACAAGTTGTGAGGCCTTCTGCACATGGATTATTCTTCAGGACCCATTCCTAAAATTCACGGGTACCATATCTGAACACTCATTGCCCTTCTTGGATTTGACAATCATGTTGGGACCTACGGAGATTACCACAACTCTCTGCAAAAAAGAGACCGACAGAAACAGCCTCCTGCTCTACAATAGCCACCACACCAGGGTCCTGAGGGATAATTTGGGGTTCGGTCAATTTCTGAGGATCCGCAGAAATTGTACCTCGGTAACAGACTACAAACGGGAGGCGACCACCCTACAACACAAACTCCAGGATAGGGGTTACCCCACGAGACTCCTTAAACAATCTGTGAAGAGAGCACTCAATAATAACAGAGAATCTCTACTGGAAATACACACAAAGGATACTGAGGATACCATTACCTGTGTAACTTCCTACGCAAAAAACTCTACGTTTATCAAAAAAACAGTGAACACCCACTGGGGGATCCTGAACTCGGCTGGTTTGGACATTCCACGCCCACGCTTTGCCTTCAAAAGAACAACAAACCTTAAGGACACACTCATCCACACCCGACCAAAGAAGACGAGCACCCTTCCTCAGAACACTCTTTGGGGATTGCCCCCAGTTGTAGGGCATTTCCGTTGTGGCAATTGTGTCGTCTGTCCCCAGTCTACACAAGGAAAATCCGTCATACTATCGGATACCTTCACATGGCATCTGAACAAGCACACGAATTGCAATAGCAGTCAGTGCATCTATATGTTGACCTGCCCTTGCGGTTTAAAGTATATTGGAATGACGATGCGCACTGTCAAAGTGCGCATCATGGAACACAATAGTAACATCCGCTGTACCAAGACACATACACGCTTGTATGAGCACTGTAAACAGCAAGGCCATACTGCTGAAAGCATACAATGGGTTGTTTTGGAATGGCACCCTTCAATCAGTCAGCAAGCAATATACAGAATTGAACAGAGATGGGTGAATCGTTTACAATTAGACACCCAGGGACTGAATGACTCTGTCCCCTGGAATATGTTAGCCAGATAACCCAAGCAATTGTTGCCTAACTCTGAGGTTAGTGGTGAGCACAGTACTACCTCATGAACCTAGTAGACATGATGAGGTCTTCCGTCTCTGGCAGTCCTATGTAACACAACCCCGTTCCAACATGGCGCTCCTGTGGTACACCAATACACATAGTCCTACCCTCTCTCTTGCCGATTCCTGACACATTAGGCCACCTTTTGGTTATGTCGCTTAGCAACGCGACCGGGGGCACACAAAACCCCAAAACACTTCTCCTTTAAACATACCCCGAACACCAAAACAAGGGTCGATGTGGTTCGTACCCCATCACGGCTAATAGAATTGAGGGGGAGGCTGAGCTTATAACAACTTTATAATCCCAGGAAACGTGATAAAAGCTCCTTACATAAGCCTTCTTCATAATACCTAACCCTTTCCAACATGACGCGCTATTACGGCGCTACGGCACGTAGACATCATCACTCTTGTATCTCCCATACGCATCACTGATCCCGGTTGGCTGCGGTGCCGTACGACGGATCCTCGGCCACGCCCCCAATAAACGGGCTCGAGGGTCCGTACTTAATAGCGGCAAGATCTCCTGAGTGCTGCCAGCTGTTCTGCGTGCACAGTCATGCCAAAGTGTGGGGGTAGGTTCCTAGAGGTAACGGCCTCGCGCTAACCAGGTAAGCTGATGCATTGTGACGTACAAGTTTGTGTACCGGCCCTCGGACCTTCCAGCGAGGTCGTGTGGGTCTCGGTCTGCCGCCACTCAGGGGTGCCTGGAGACTGCCCTCACCCGGGTGAGTGGCGCGGGTGCGACCCGCGTGGCGCCTCCGGGTCACCTGCCACCACGGGGCCTCATTTGGGATTTTTCCAAGCAGACTACCAATAAAAATCCCCCAGGGGTACCTACCTACCACACCCGGAGGCACCATCATGAGTTGGTTGTACGGAAATACACCCCAAGGGTCTACAGTGGTAAGGCCTTGAGTCCCGACCGGTACTCGTGGCGTCTCCGCTGGCGCCGCTGCTTGATCCGAGAGGTATGTCTAATGGGCACCGACGGGTGGTGAGGCGAAACCCCAGACTGATTGTTGGTCGGATCCTTTCCGCCCTCTCCCCCTTCACTGGGCAATTTAACCCCGCCCTTATTTCATCTCTCCCCCCACTCTACAGGTACTTACCTAGAAGCAGAGGTCCCACAAGAACAGTCTGTGGGGACCTTTCCCAGGACTTGAGGGTAAGATCCTAGTTTTCAACGTTACACACTCGGGATCCCCCTCAGTCCATTCTCCCTGTTCTTTCGGCATACGTGGTCCCTCATTTTTGCACAACTAACTAACTGAGCCTGTCATATGAAACAGAAGCGGACTATTAGTTAGTCACAAGATGTCGATACACTTGTTTTTATAAAATTACGATTGGCATCTTTTGTCTCTCTCTCACGTTCAAATCACATGACCCCGCTGGGCAATAATCCACGCTTGGTTTAAGGGTCTTTATTGTATCCGGCGTTGACTTGCAACAATCTGCATGTACGGCTCTGTAGATAACACTTATTTGTTTATTTCCCTCTAGGGCTGATTTCCACGCAGGACACCGGCCTGCTTTGGTTACTGACCCCTCAGGTTGTATACTACATACTTTATAGCCCTCTTCGGGCATATTATGAGTTTATGAGCACAATTAGGTCCTGAAGAATTGCCGATAGGGTATGAAACATGTTGACCATAGGCGAAGGTTGAACAAGGCCAAACTACATTGTCTTTGAGTCCCGGTACCCCTCCCTTCACTATTTTAACAAGGCAGTTAGCCACATGAATAAATTTGTCTTAGTGGACTAAACTAACCTTTTTTAACACACCTGTACACGCTCACTACTTCACCTTCTTAGGCCCCTCACACGCACTCAACAACGGCCAGGAACAAAAGAACTCCACAAAAGTGTAGCACTTAGTGCTACCAGTCAGGCATTGCAGCGCCGGCTTGACGTTGGAGCAGGAAGCCGATGATGAGACAAGACAATCATCTTGCTGGATGAAAATAGTCGTCCAGCTTATTAGTTGTGTGAGGCATCCTAAGTTCCGACAAGGGACCCCCTTGGTTCCCTGACGATTGATTATACATTCATTCAGAGAGAGAGAGACCACCCTGCCATATTAAAACCATTCCTTGGGGAACTTTGTACATCACTTGGTTATAGGTTCTTAGGACAGGTACACTGGACCCCTATAAATATTGTCCTTTTTAGGTCCCTCCTTGTTGTTTATTTTTATCAACCACACCAGCCAAACGTTTTCTACATAAGCCACAGTGCTAACCTACACTCTTACTGTTAGACGGTTTCTGCGAATCCAGTAGAACTGAGCATATAGAACAACAAAACATAATACAGAGACTGTCTTGTTATATGATCAGTAAATGTTGATCTGTTTGGCTAGCTCACAGTACCGCATCTAAACTCTGAAAACTACAGAGTTATATATGTTGTCAATAACCTAGAACATGACTCTCAGATTCCTAACAAAATCGTGGTAACAGATCTAACCCTTTTGTTTGTCACTTTTGAATGCCCAAAGTGTCACAAAGAAAAATATAGCATTTTCAAACGTTTATTGAAAAGCTCTAATCTGTGTATATAAAACATGAACTGCATTATTAGAAAGATGAGACACATCATGGTTAAAATCATTATTAGAATGCTGAAAAACAAAAACAATTCAACCATGTTAACTATTTATAATGTTACTAAAGTTACTCCCACCTATTACTTATTCCATATGCTAAAGAGAGCATGTTAAGAGTACCCATCTGCTATGCCAATTGGAATGACCTAACCCCATACCTTAGTACTGTATGTCAGAGAGCTGAGCTCAGTGCATTCATGAATTGAATACATCTCCGTCTGAATGTGCAGTTATCTTCCTTTTCAGGATAAAGGTGAGGAACAGCATGTCTGCATGTCAGTTACAGCTCTCCGCAGCATTCCACAATGAATCTGGCAGGAAGTGAACCTATCACCTACTTCATCATGGACACCGTTTTTATAATAAAACATCAGGCTTATCACACTGTGCTAGAGGTGTAGAACAACATTTTAATTAGACTAAAGCAGAAGAGTCCTCTCCATACAAGCATAGAAAATAAAACAATACACCATGGATTGATTTAGTGCGACCTTGAAACTAAATGTTCAGAATAAAGGGCAACAGGGCTATCGGAAATAAATGCTTGCAACGGGCACCCAAGCAAATGAAAAACATGTGCAAACCAGCATTAAATAAAAAATGATGGTAAGTTAAAATGAGAAACTAAAATGGAGACTAAACAGAAGCCACATAACATACACAAACTAAGTTCTAGCATGCTACCAGTCTTCCGAAGGATTTTGGCACATCATCACTACTGCAATGTGACATACAAATAAGACTACAAAGCAATGCCTACTTTTTTTCAGATTATGTTAAAATATATATATATATATGTATGTATATATATATATAAATTACCTACTGGCGATAGCCAGTAGGTATATATAGTTAGGATCTTTTCTCTATGGAACCTTTGAAAATTCTATGTCTAATAACTTTGGCGTTTGTGGACGGAATCGGCTGAAATTTTCAGGAAAATGGCACATTGTGTTTCTGAGCAGCCCCTGAAAATTTGGGGGGGGTTACGTCGAGGGGGGGCCGAGAAAAAAGGGGGGTCCCAAAACACGTTTTTCCCATTCATTTTTCCATAGGGCCTTTGGCCTCACTTTTAGCTCGAACGGCTGAATGGATTTACACGAAACTTGGCAAAATTATAGGGACTGTTAGCCCGATGTGCCTTTGCTGGGTCTCAATATATGTGCTCCAGTGGATTTTGAGAAATTAACGTTTAAAAAAACAGATATATCTGTGACAGCGTCCCAGATAGCGCTCCAGATCGCGTACTTTTCGCGTAACGGAGCTTTGCGTAGCGAAGCTGATTGGTTCTCCGGTGTCTGTCAACATTCTAAACAGTCCGGTGCGGCCGCCATCTTGTCTCTCGGTAGGATCGAGAGACAAGAGGAGGAGAAAAACGAAGGGGGAATTTAATGAAAGGGGGCAAGGTAGACCCCTCTTGACCCCCTAGGAATGATGTTGTGGTTATTAAAGGGTCCCATGGGGCAAATAATAAAAATTTGATTTTTCGCGGTAGAAGCGCTTCTCGGTTCGCGAACCGGGTCGCAAACTGGTAGTGAAACGAGAATTCGCCATTTTGTGTTTCGATTTAATTAAATTACTAGGTATAAGGGGGTATGGGAGACGTATCCTGACCCCTTATGTTTTCTGAGGGAGGCTGAGGAGGCTCATATATGTTGATACATGTCTTCCAGCGGCTGTGCGTGAGCGGTTTTTTTTTTTTTGCTGCGTGACGTCTGTTAACGTTCGATTCGATGGAAATCAGGAACTGTTGACCGCCATTTTGTCACTGCGAGTAAATATTTTGTTAAAAATGATTGTTATAAATTAATCCTTATTGATAAACATTGTCTGCGCCATCTTGCCTTTTTTGCAATGCCACACTTTTGTTGAGCACGGCAGCCATTTTAGATGCCTTGACCAGACCCACTCTCTGCACGCCGCCGATCCTCAGCATGGCTCCCCACCCTCGCAAGGATCTCCCCCACGAACTGGTCACCCCCACTCTCTCTCTCATGCATGGGCCAGAAACCTTCCCCATCTGCGCTGTTCTTCTCTGAGAATCACACCCTGTGCCCGCCCGACACCTCCCTTTCACCCTATTCACTACCGCACCCTCTGACACTCCTCTTCCTCTGTGTCCGATTGTCCAGGCCGGTCCCAGGCTATCACCTAGCCCTGCAGATGTATTTTATGGCCCCAGCTGTAGAGAATCACCCCTCTTCAAAGGAGTTACAGTAGATCAGGGCCCACACCCGATAACCATCCTGTATTGTGCTTGGGGAGGGGATTCTCACTGTGAGGGTGTGTGGGTCCGAGCCTGAAGCGGAAGATTCCAAGGATGCCTCTTTGTACATCAAAGTTTTTACAATTATGTGTCACATTAAAAATATATTTTCAAAAGACAACGGTCCTTAGAAAAGGAAGGGAATTAAGACAATAAATATAGACTAAATAGAACTATATTGTTAGGAATGCCCAGCTGGACACTTTAATTTCTTGATGAAAGTAATATAAAACAAGGGAATGAAGCACAAAGTGCGATGGAAGTGGGACACCAGCCGATGTCGAACCAACACACTTGGGGAACAAACAGAAGGGAGGGAATATTCAGGCAACAATAGGTTATCAAACAATTAAAATTGCAAAATGATAATCCACATTATACACATATGCATGTTCAAATAATATGTTAACTCTGCATTTAGTGTACTTATTGTCAACGACGTTTCGAACCACACATATTATTGGTTCATCCTCAGGACAAAAAATAATTGCCTAAAGAATTAATAATTATGCTTGAACCCCTAAACATACATAAGTTTGTTGTACATTAAAACAAAGAACAAACATAATACAAAATAGGGTGAGGAAAAGAGGAGACAAAAAAGGGTTTGAACATGTCAATTAGTTGCTCGCTTGTCTCAATTGCATAAATAGTACCACACTCGTCATATACCAAGGTGTTCAAGGTGGAGCGGTACGGTACATGCCATTGACACACAGTGAATTTTCTTATAATTGGGATGACAGAGTAGCATTTATTGTGACTAACGGCAGTAACCATGTTGACTGTGATAAGAAAAGGAACCGGTACCACGCAAAAAGTGCCCGCAAAAATGTGACTTGCGTCAATTGAAGGTGTGACCGTCGCATAAGTGAGATCATGATTGTGGACAAAGCATGCAAACTTATGAGAGAAGTGGGGCAGCTATAGGTAAACAGCTTACCATTCCGGATAAGCTAAGGGTCGCTTTGGAGAGAGTATAGATCCTGGCAGCTTTCTAGGGGCAAAGGAGGAGGGTATAGTTTGCTCAAGTTCATAGAGGGGCGCGACCTTACTGATGCCCCTGGAGTAGTGAACTTACCTAGGTATATAGTCTGCCCAGTTACTAGGGAGTCTGTGGAATGTGAAACAGAAAATTACTAAATGGTGACTGGGGACAAAAAGATTAACAAAATGTGGTCAATAAAAGCGTCGCTTACCGGGGGGAAAAAGATGCCCTGGTCCAAGAGTCTGCAGGGGGAAAGACAAATTAGGACCATTCAGTTAGCTGGTCAAGGGTGCCGACCCGGTAATATGCCCAAAAAGAGCCTGGCGTAAAAAACACTCAATTGTAGGGCCGAGTGTTGCTAGCCTGCCACCAAAGTACTGGTAACGAGGAGCGCCATAATTGCAGAGCGCTTACCTGGAAACCGGAGATTGCAGGTCCACAATGGGGGTCCTTGCACAGCGTGAGGATATCTTCACAGGGGGAAAGGCGTCCCAAGTGCCGGTATTGTTGTGCTCGAGTGCGGTCACGTGAGGTGATTGGCCAATCAGAGCGCGACTCGGCGGAGCGGCCATTTTGGGTAGGGCATCGAGTCAGGGAAATAAAGGTAAAGGAAGGACTTATTACCGGTCCTTCAGTAGCATGAATTACAGAGCTCCACGTTAGGAAGCTGAAAAGTGAAAAGGGACATGTTATAAAAACGGCGACCCTTTTGGAAGTCTTGTTTACAAGAAGGGGGTTCGAGGGGGCAGTGAGGGAGCCTACGAAATTAGTGAAAAATACTCGGAAAGTGAAAAAAACGTGAAAATAGATATTTAACACAATTACATGTATAGAACTTATTGGATACAATGAATTTAGCCGTGTAACCATCACGATTACAACATGCAGCACTGCATCTTAGACCCCAGATCTAATGACAGATTCCCATCAGGGTCATAATCGTAGCTTAGAAAGGTCAGATATTATATCCAAGAAACAGCATACATTGAATGACATAGGACATAACTGATTAGCTGTACACTAGGTTAAGGAAGTCCAGTCTTCCGTGCGGTTCAACCCAGTGTGTAGGCTCCGGGTCTTCAAAATCCAGCGCAGTTCTTTTTTGTTCAGTAGCTGCTGTAAGTTGCCTCCACGGTTAGGGAGTTTAATCACATCAATGACAGTCCATTTAAAGTCCATTTCAGAGTGTGACAGTTCTGTGAAATGATCCACCAGGGGTGCGTTCAACGTTCTGCAACGTATTCTGCTCCTGTGTTGGCACAGTCTTGTGCGCACTTTCTGCGTAGTTTGCCCTATATAAATCATAGAACATGGGCACACAATAGCATAAATGACATTTGTGCTGTTACAATTCGAAAAATCCCTACGGGTGTACTTAATGTCATTATGCGTAAACTCTTTGCCCTCCATGGTACTACCACACATGGAACAGTTTCCACATTTAACATGCCCTGTCAGCCGTGGAAGGCCCCAAAGATTGTCAATGGTTGTTGCTTGGGGTGGGGAGGGTAATGCTGCACGCACCAAATGGTCTTTTAAATGTTTTGATTTTTTAAAAGCAAACATTGGTTTGTCCAATTTAAGTAGACCTGCATTAACCACTGGCCAGTGTTTTTTAATGCTCTTAGTGAGTGCATTGGATGCTGGAGAGAAAGTTGTTACACAGACCAGCCGGTCCTGTGTTTTTTTAACTTTAGGCTCTAACAATACTTCTCTGGGGCAGAACCAGGCTCTTTTTAGTGAGGACCTTATGAGTCTGCGTGGATAGCCCCTGGCACTCAATTTGGTGCCAAGTACAGTAGCCTCTTTGAAGTAATCCTCTTTTAGGAAACAATTTCTCCTTAGCCTCAAAAATTGTGAGTAGGGAGTCAAGGAGAGCTTTAGGATGGTTGATCATGTAACTCAACAAAGTATTGCGCTCAGTTGGCTTCCTATATAGGCTAGTGATCAGAAGTCCTTCTCTGTCCTGTATCGTGAGGTCTAAGAAGGGAATGCTGCTGTGGCTGGTGGTCAAGGTGTAAGTGAGCCCACTGCAATTACAGTTTAACCAGTGTAAAAATTGGGGTAACAATTCTTCAGAGTCACTCCAGATCATGAAGATATCGTCAATATATCGCTTCCATAGGGCTATGCCACTATGGAAGGGATTTGACGTGGTCAGAATGCGTCCAGACTCAAAGGCACCTCTATGGGGGCTGTTTTTGCCCCCAACCTAGCGGTATTATACATGGATAGCCTTGAGTCTGGACGCAACAACCATTGACAATCTTTGGGGCCTTCCACGGCTGACAGGGCATGTTAAATGTGGAAACTGTTCCATGTGTGGTAGTACCATGGAGGGCAAAGAGTTTACGCATAATGACATTAAGTACACCCGTAGGGATTTCTCGAATTGTAACAGCACAAATGTCATTTATGCTATTGTGTGCCCATGTTCTATGATTTATATAGGGCAAACTATGCAGAAAGTGCGCACAAGACTGTGCCAACACAGGAGCAGAATACGTTGCAGAACGTTGAACGCACCCCTGGTGGATCATTTCACAGAACTGTCACACTCTGAAATGGACTTTAAATGGACTGTCATTGATGTGATTAAAATCCCTAACCGTGGAGGCAACTTACAGCAGCTACTGAACAAACAAGAACTGCACTGGATTTTGAAGACCCGGAGCCTACACACTGGGTTGAACCGCACGGAAGACTGGACTTCCTTAACCTAGTGTACAGCTAATCAGTTATGTCCTATGTCATTCAATGTATGCTGTTTCTTGGATATAATATCTGACCTTTCTAAGCTACGATTATGACCCTGATGGGAATCTGTCATTAGATCTGGGGTCTAAGATGCAGTGCTGCATGTTGTAATTGTGATGGTTACACGGCTAAATTCATTGTATCCAATAAGTTCTATACATGTAATTGTGTTAAATATCTATTTTCACGTTTTTTTCACTTTCCGAGTATTTTTCACTAATTTCGTAGGCTCCCTCACTGCCCCCTCGAACCCCCTTCTTGTAAACAAGACTTCCAAAAGGGTCGCCGTTTTTATAACATGTCCCTTTTCACTTTTCAGCTTCCTAATGTGGAGCTCTGTAATTCATGCTACTGAAGGACCGGTAATAAGTCCTTCCTTTACCTTTATTTCCCTGACTCGATGCCCTACCCAAAATGGCCGCTCCGCCGAGTCGCGCTCTGATTGGCCAATCACCTCACGTGACCGCACTCGAGCACAACAATACCGGCACTTGGGACGCCTTTCCCCCTGTGAAGATATCCTCACGCTGTGCAAGGACCCCCATTGTGGACCTGCAATCTCCGGTTTCCAGGTAAGCGCTCTGCAATTATGGCGCTCCTCGTTACCAGTACTTTGGTGGCAGGCTAGCAACACTCGGCCCTACAATTGAGTGTTTTTTCCGCCAGGCTCTTTTTGGGCATATTACCGGGTCGGCACCCTTGACCAGCTAACTGAATGGTCCTAATTTGTCTTTCCCCCTGCAGACTCTTGGACCAGGGCATCTTTTCCCCCCCGGTAAGCGACGCTTTTATTGACCACATTTTGTTAATCTTTTTGTCCCCAGTCACCATTTAGTAATTTTCTGTTTCACATTCCACAGACTCCCTAGTAACTGGGCAGACTATATACCTAGGTAAGTTCACTACTCCAGGGGCATCAGTAAGGTCGCGCCCCTCTATGAACTTGAGCAAACTATACCCTCCTCCTTTGCCCCTAGAAAGCTGCCAGGATCTATACTCTCTCCAAAGCGACCCTTAGCTTATCCGGAATGGTAAGCTGTTTACATATAGCTGCCCCACTTCTCTCATAAGTTTGCATGCTTTGTCCACAATCATGATCTCACTTATGCGACGGTCACACCTTCAATTGACGCAAGTCACATTTTTGCGGGCACTTTTTGCGTGGTACCGGTTCCTTTTCTTATCACAGTCAACATGGTTACTGCCGTTAGTCACAATAAATGCTACTCTGTCATCCCAATTATAAGAAAATTCACTGTGTGTCAATGGCATGTACCGTACCGCTCCACCTTGAACACCTTGGTATATGACGAGTGTGGTACTATTTATGCAATTGAGACAAGCGAGCAACTAATTGACATGTTCAAACCCTTTTTTGTCTCCTCTTTTCCTCACCCTATTTTGTATTATGTTTGTTCTTTGTTTTAATGTACAACAAACTTATGTATGTTTAGGGGTTCAAGCATAATTATTAATTCTTTAGGCAATTATTTTTTGTCCTGAGGATGAACCAATAATATGTGTGGTTCGAAACGTCGTCGACAATAAGTACACTAAATGCAGAGTTAACATATTATTTGAACATGCATATGTGTATAATGTGGATTATCATTTTGCAATTTTAATTGTTTGATAACCTATTGTTGCCTGAATATTCCCTCCCTTCTGTTTGTTCCCCAAGTGTGTTGGTTCGACATCGGCTGGTGTCCCACTTCCATCGCACTTTGTGCTTCATTCTCTTGTTTTATATTACTTTCATCAAGAAATTAAAGTGTCCAGCTGGGCATTCCTAACAATATAGTTCTATTTAGTCTATATTTATTGTCTTAATTCCCTTCCTTTTCTAAGGACCGTTGTCTTTTGAAAATAAGTTTCTACCCATGGTCCTTAGGTTACTGCGTCCTGGGTTCCCTTGTATTACTTAAAAGACATTAAAAATATATAGCACTCCAACAAAGTAGTAGGATTATAACACTTTAATAACTTATAAATATATACAACGCAACAAAAACAGTAAATACATTTAAACATTTTTTTGAAAAAAGAAGCAACAATGGTCAGTAGCTGTGTTTTGTGCGACTAGTCCCAAGGCAGCACAACGTGCTGGGTTCTGGACGGCACCCAGGTGATGTTACATGGGTGCCGCACTGGTTTTTGGTATCCTACAATGCAGCTCCGAAAAACGGCGTGGGGCGTCCCGGGGGGTGCGGGGGGAGGCCTCGTCAGTAGCGGTCTGTTGTGCGAATAGTCCCAAGGCAGCAGAACGCGCTGAGATGTGGATGGCACCCAGGTGATGTGCAGTAAGTTGCCGCACTGGTTTTGGCATCCTACAATGCTGCTCCGAAAAATGGCGTGGGGCGCCCCGGGGGGGGGGGGGGAGGCGGCGTGAACGGGCCTTCCCAGGTGGAGGCTCGTCTGCTGTAGTGGGGCGCCCCCTTACCGTTTCAGTTGCCATTCCGCCCGCTTTTGCTACACTGTGCCTCATCCGCCATTCAGCTGTTTATCGCCCGCTCTTGCGGCTACAGCGTCTCGCTCACCATGTAGTTGAGTTGCGCCCACTCTTGCGGTGCAGCGATAGGCGGCTGCCACAGGACTCTTAAAATGGCGGACGGCTCTTCGGATTTGTGCCTGGTCCACTAAAATGGCCCTGGGACACCTTGGAACTCAGACGCTTGTCTGCTAGGTCTTGGACCCCATTCTCGAAAGCGTCCCCTGAGCCTTGAAGATTTTACAAAAGTCTTGGGGGCCCCCGACTCCTGCAGGCTTCCGGTGGGGAGCGGCTGCCATGATTGCTCGCGGAATGACCACGACGGAGCCACAAGATGGTGGTGCTCTCATGCTGACGCCAGTTTCAGTCTGAAACATCCAGAAACAAGGTGGGGCTTTCATCGTTTGGGAAAAAAAAATGTTTTAATCCAATGAAAAGTGTTATTTTTAGGTCATATGATCAAGCCTTCCATCATTCGGAAACCAAAAGTAAAATGAACCAATGAAAAGTTTTATAAACAAGTCACATGACCTGTTATGCGGCATAGGGCTATAAAAAGCGTAGAAAATCCGTTGGCACGTGAGGCGGCGTCAGTAGCGGACCGATGTGCGAATAGGCCGAAGGCAGCACAACGCGCCAAGATCCGGATGGCACCGAGGTTGTGTCCAGCAAGTTGCCGCACTGGTGTGGCCATCCTACAATGCTGCGCCGAAATTCGGCGTGGGGCGCCCCGTTGGCCTGTGAGGTCGCGTCAGTAAGTGGGGGCTGTTTGAGGATCTGACTGCATTGAAAGCAATGTGATGCTGTGCGTCGCCCCCAAGATGGAGGCTCCTCGGCTGCAGTGGGGCGCCCCTTGGTGTTTCACTCGCTATCCAGCTGAGTTGCGTCCGCACTTGCGGCTACAGTAGGCCGAAGGCAGCACAACGCGCCGAGATCTGGATGGCACCGAGGTGGTGTGCGTCGCCCCCAAGATGGAGGCTCCTCGGCTGCAGTGGGGCGCCACTTGGTGTTTCACTCGCTATCCAGCTGAGTTGCGTCCGCACTTGCGGCTACAGTAGGCCGAAGGCAGCACAACGCGCCGAGAGCTGGATGGCACCGAGGTGGTGTCTAGCAAGTTGCCGCACTGGTGTGGCCATCCTACAATGCTGCGCCGAAAGTCGGCGTGGGGTGCCCCGTTGGCCTGTGAGGTGGTGTCAGTAGCGGACCGATGTGTGAATAGGCCGGAACCAGCACAAGGCGCCAAGATCCGGATGGCAGGGAGGTGGTGTCATAGTTGAGAGTCCTGAGCAGCGCTTGTAACACTGTCTGAAGCTTATTTGCACCTGCTGCAGCTTCACTATTGCCCTGGTGTGGCCAAAGATCGCCCATGACATAGGCGGCCGGCTCCAGGGGTCTGGCGGAACTTTTTTCCTTTTCCTTTCTGCATCTTGTCCCACAATCCGTTTGACCTGAAGACACGACCAGGTCCCTGAATGTGTGCAGGGGGACGCTATTGATTGAATCACAATGGCGGCTTCACACAAAGCTGACTCAAGCGTTGCTGCTGATGCTATACAGACAAAAACTGGTTTTCAGTTTGTACATTCTTCAGGATTTTTCCATCCAAGGCTGGTTGAGAGTTTGTAGAACAATGGCTTCAGATCTTGCCCTCCCCTGATGTAATATGTGACATCATCAGCAGTGGGTTGCGGGTGCGCGATATATAGTTATTGCATCTAACTATATATGCGAATTTCTATGGTTTTGTGCGAGTAAATTAAGGTTTTGTAAATGCTAATCCCTAACTATATATGGGCTAAAACCTATTTTTTTTCAGTGAATATATATATATGTGTGTGTGTGTGTGTGTGTGTGTGTAAGTGTATACATATAAACAACCATCAGGGATAACAAGTGCTATATGAGCAAACCTTTCTTCCCCTTTTATCCCTCCGCTTTCCTTCTCACTCCAAATAACTGACTAATATCCACCACTGAAATTACTTTCATATCTCACCATAATAATTCACCACTAATCCTTTATGGGCTTCTGGGCTTCTGGAGTAGCGTGCTTCAACACCCCATCAGGGGTAACAAGTGCTATAATAATACAAACCTTTTTTCCTCCTCTATCCTTCTGCTATCATTCCAAATCCAAATAACTGACTAACCTATCCACCACTTAAAATGTACTTCCATGTTTTACTATACTAATTCAACACTAATCCTCTATGGGTTCCGTAATGAGGCGTCTCGGTTGTCAAGGCAACCCGTGCCGTGTAATCGCCCGACATGGACTCATAATGGAATATAGGTCCAATATCTGACACTGCAGTCCGTCGTCCATTGTAATAGCAATGTAAACATAAAAAATGTAAAGTAACTGCTGCAACTTGTGTGATCAAGCACTCTGTGGAGTGCGAAACGCGTCACGTAGATTTATGAAGTAAATAAATCAACTTTTTTTGGATTTACAAGTGGATTGTGGTCTGTCCGTCTGGCGCCTGAGTGCTCGTGAGGAACGCCGTTTTTCATGAATATTTCAATCCGGCTGCTCCGCCGGTTCGAGCCACCCCCAACTGAAGGCGAGGGGTTGCCAGCAGGAGCGTTTGTTTGGAAATATATATATATATAACACAAAACCCTTTCAGGCATAGAGTGACGCATAAATTATGCAAAATTAGAGCGAAACACTGTGTCAGGGGTTGCTTTTATTAATTTCAGGTTGGCTTGTGTTGGTATTTTACCAATTGAAAGCTGTAATACTGTGCCTGGAGGGATAAATGGCTTTTGTCATTGTACAGCTCGGCAAGTACAGCACTGTGCTAGTCCTATGCTTCAAGACTATGCTGTACAAATGGCAAAAGACTTTGTCCTTTTCTAACAGGAGCGGCTTTCCACCTAAACTTGAGAACTACCGGGAGTTCTCTCCTTTTTTGCATAATTCATGCGTCACTCTATGCCTGAAAGTTTTTTTTTTTACTTATACTCGATGCTCCCTTGTATATGGACAAAGCTATACCTGTCTGAAGAGCTCTAATTAGAGCGAAACACTGTGTCCGGGGTTTCTTTTATTCATTTCAGGTTGGCTTGAGTTGGTATTTTGCCAATTCTCAGCTGAAATACTGTGCCTGGAGTGATAAATGGCTTTTGTCATTTTACAGCTCTGAAAGGACAGCACTGTGCTAGTCATATGCTTCAAGACTATGCTGTAGAAATGGGAAAATACTTTGTCCTTTTCTATCTCTGCGTAGATAGCACTGTGCTAATCCTATGCTTAAAGACTTTGGTAGAAAAACAGACATTTGTGGTGAGCAGATCTAGAGTGTCGCTGGTGTTGAGAGTGCTGTAACAGAGTTCTCCTTCTTTTTTGCATATCTATATATATATATATATATATATATATATATATATATATATATATATATATATATATATATATATATATATATATATATATGTCCACCGAAACCTCAGTTTGAGAAGTAATAGCGCAGCACACCAGCAGGATTTTTATCACAATGTTAATATATTTTTCTTAAAGCCAACACAGATTATCCCACGCGTTCCGGTATGTCCCAATACCTTGTTCACGGCTAACAAATCACAATATTATTCACTTTTTTAAGCTTTCAGTTTCCAGGAAACTCTAATTACGTCATTTCGTGTGTATCTGCTCGGACTACATCAGTGATTTCTGGGAGTTGTAGTTCCGAGTTTTAACCAGTTTACATCTTTATTATTTACACATTGCCCATAGAATATTTTCACACTGTATATTTAAACTTTGGTGGCCCCAAACTACGATATTCCATATCACTTTAGCACTGTTATATTTGTTAGCAGGGAAAAACAGCTTTTTGGCGTTTGTCGATATTTATGAACATTCTATTTCAATGCACATATTTGATACCAAAAACTGAGAAGTGTTTACTCCTTCAGTGGATACCTTAAAGTATAGATTTCACATTTTTATCTTACACTCTATTCCCCATTGCGATTGTATGTTTTCCATTCCTCTAGTGAAATATACATTTATGGCATCATAATTATTAAAAATTGTTGTTCAATTCATCTATGACCAATCCTAAACAATTATGCCCTCCAGTGGGCTATCAAATTCGCCAAACCCTTTTCCCTGCAAAGCAAGTTTGTGGATATCGTGTTTACTGAATGCATTCATTGTTTTCACCACCATTCTCCCATGTTTGTGGTGCACCATAGGAGAAGCTCAAAGGAAATTTACAAATGTATATACAGTTCTTCTGACTGATTTAACCAATAAGGCGTCATGGTCCTTAAGTTCAAGATATGCCGGGATTCCTTTAAACGCAGTCTCTTTTCCCGGTTTCCTTCTCTTTCATTAGTCGGTATGGTTTCGATCCCATAGAATTTTAATGCTTTCCAATTGGCATTATGATGTGTTTCCATATGCTTAGCCACCGCGTTGTTCCTGTATTTATTCTTAGTTGCCGTACATGTTCAAGTATACGTATCTTCAAATCACAGATGGTACTGCCTACATATTTTAACATGCATGGGCATTCAATGACGTACACTGTGTATTGACCTTTACACGTAATAATGTCTCTAATTTGCCAGATCTTGTTATTCGCCATTGTAACTTCTGCCGTTGGTTTCGCAATTTCGCACACTTTACAATTGTGGCATTTAATGAAGCCCTTTGTTTTCAGCCAGGTGGTTTTTGGAGATTTTGCTTTAAAATGACTGTGAACCAACCGATCTCTTAAATTTTTAGCTCTCCGATATGTTATCACTGGATGGGGCCCCATTTTTTCTCCAATAGTTGTGTCCAAGTCTTTTAAATAATTTTTGCAATTTCCTTGGATTCATGACTCTAATCCATTATGAGTCTTATAGGTTCTTCCTTGATTTCATTCTCACAATTTTTTGGAGTTTGTTGGACTTGGCCCTTAAGGCAGGTTCACCCCTAATCTTTTTGCTTTTAATCTGTGATGTGCGTGGATGATTTTCTGGTCTGTGCGCACTTTTTCTCTGTGTCCCAGAGTAAAGTGCGTGCATGTAGTGAGGCTGGCCTGCTCTCCCATAGGGATGCATGGGGAATGTCTGTGTCCCTAGTAATTCCTGATGCGTGGGAAGTGCATGCTCGAATTTGGTATGTGCGTGTTCGTGGGAATGAATGCTTTGCAATGGTGTATGTGGCATGTGTGTGTCATGAGTAGAAATGCCATTTCTGGGACTTGGCATAGTACTGTAAAATATGTCTGCAGTGTGATTGGCTGGAGCTGGCTGGTGAGCCTGGCTCCAGGAAGGCTGGATGGGTCTGCCCGGTGGTGAGTGTGAGATTAGCATGCTTGATGGCTTGGGAGGAGTGCACCTGGTCCCTGATGGGCCTGGACTTTCCCCAGACAGTGCTGGCTCCACCCCCTGTAGTGCGACTGATGGCCCTAGCCCTGCCAGTGAATAGAGAGGGTGGTTGAGGTAAACAGAGTACTTCAGAACCAGCTGCGACTGGTTTTCCCCCACCCTGCACCCTGAGACAAAGGGGTTTTTCTGTATAAGAAGGGGCTGTGTCCCCATACAATTTGTCCTGTCTTTGGTTCTCTGTTCTGCTTTGGACCTTGCCAGAGGGGGCTGCTGCTTCTGCAGGGGCCCAGAGGACCGCCACTTGGCTGTCTCCCTGCCTGGAGACCCAGTGTGCTGGCTCTGGCCCTGCCTTGCCCCTCTGCCTGCCTCCAGACCCTGCTGGAGCTTTGCTGTTGTCTGAGAGCGCTGCTCTCTTGCCTTTAGCGCTGTGGGCGCTTCTCCCTGCCCTGGAGCGCTTGGGAGCGCTGTGGATTGCCCCTAGCGCTAGAGAGCGCTTTATTTTACTTATTGCGCTTGGAAGCGCTTTTGTCACCCAGCCGGTGCCCACCCGGCATCTGCCCGCCTGATTTTGCTGATTTGCGGCGCATCGCGAGTGCCTACCTCGCTGTATATTTTAATTAGGAGCCGGTGCCCACCCGGCATTGCCCCGTGTCTGGATTTTGTAAATACCTCGAGGGAGCCCACTCCTCGGGTACTGGGAGCCCGCCTGCCTACCTGATACGAGCCGCCGCGCTGCCCGCGGCGACCCGGAAGTATTTGGCTGACCGGCCAATCGCAGCGCGGCCCCTAAGAGGCCGACCGGAAGTCCCGCCCCGCAGCCGAGCAGCGCGAAAGGAAGCAGCCGGCGTGTCCTGCCCGAGGCTCCCGATCGGAGGGAGAGCCCCGGGACGAGTGAGGAGGAGATCCGGCAGTGTTCCTGCCCCCGCAGCACCAGCGAAGTACCGGTGAGTGCAGGGACAGGGTCCTTTGTTCTTCGAGCGGCCCCGATTGGCAGAGGGCCGCTCCAACGTGTGTGGCATTCCTTTGTCTTGTGACCTAGCTGTAGGACACCCCCGCGCCGCACGGCCACCAGCTGCTGCGTGTGCCCCTTTGCCCTGCCTGCCTCGTTGGCTGCCTCGCTGCCGCCGCGTGACCACGCCCCCTCCTTCGAGCGGCGTGGTCCGTGCTCGCCTGTTGGTTTGGTTTTGTTGGTGTTTTTGTTTTTGTCCTTCCTTAGTGCCTGTTCTCTTTTTGTAATCGTGGTTGCGTTTTCCTTCCTGTTTGCCCTGTTGTCTTGCCGACCTTCGTATTCCCTCCCTGCTTCCCGCCACCGCCGCTAACCCTGCCCCTTTTTCCCTTCTGTACCCTCCCCGCTCCCGCCTCCCAGCTGCTCCGCCCCCCGCGCACTTGGCCATATATGGCGACCGTGCGACGCAGGTGAGTGTGACCTAGCTGTAGGACACCCCCGCGCCGCACTGCCACCAGCTGCTGCGTGTGCCCCCTTGCCCTGCCTGCCTCGTTGCCTGCCTCGCTGCCGCCGCGTGACCCGCCCCCTCCTTCGAGCGGCGTGGTCCGTGCTCGCCTGTTGGTTTGGCTTTGTTGGTGTTTTTGTTTTTGTCCTTCCTTAGTGCCTGTTCTCTTTTTGTAATTGTGGTTGCGTTTTCCT
Source organism: Lissotriton vulgaris (assembly GCF_964263255.1). Classification (NCBI taxonomy): domain Eukaryota; kingdom Metazoa; phylum Chordata; class Amphibia; order Caudata; family Salamandridae; genus Lissotriton; species Lissotriton vulgaris. The sequence goes on from NC_141687.1 coordinate 731,119,306, forward strand.
TCCTGTTTGCCCTGTTGTCTTGCCGACCTTCGTATTCCCTCCCCGCTTCCCGCCACCGCCGCTAACCCCGCCCCTTTTTCCCTTCTGTACCCTCCCCGCTCCCGCCTCCCAGCTGCTCCGCCCCCGCGCACTTGGCCATATATGGCGACCGTGCGACGCAGGTGAGTGTGACCTAGCTGTAGGACACCCCCGCGCCGCACGGCCACCAGCTGCTGCGTGTGCCCCCTTGCCCTGCCTGCCTCGTTGCCTGCCTCGCTGCCGCCGCGTGACCACGCCCCCTCCTTCGAGCGGCGTGGTCCGTGCTCGCCTGTTGGTTTGGTTTTGTTGGTGTTTTTGTTTTTTTCTTCCTTAGTGCCTGTTCTCTTTTTGTAATTGTGGTTGCGTTTTCCTTCCTGTTTGCCCTGTTGTCTTGCCGACCTTCGTATTCCCTCCCCGCTTCCCGCCACCGCCGCTAACCCCGCCCCTTTTTCCCTTCTGTACCCTCCCCGCTCCCGCCTCCCAGCTGCTCCGCCTCCCGCGCACTTCGCCATATATGGCGACCGTGCGAACGTGCAGCGGTCACGCGCAGCGGGCGCGCCGATTGTGCGCCGAAGGCGCGCCAAAGGTAAGCCCGTCTATGCCCGTCCGCGCCTGGACCGCGCCCAGTGCCAGGACCCCTGGCCCACGAGGACCCCGGCCGACCCGCCTGACGTACACCGCCGCCACCCTCATTGCACTCAACACCGGCCGATTCCCAGGATGCTACCGAGCCACCCCACGACGCACCCACGGACCCTTCAGCTGCCACGCCTGCAAGTTCACCTGCATCCGGACCTGCCTCGCACCAGCACCCGCCAAGTCGAACACCAGCAGCACCCACCTCAAGTGCATCCTGCTCAACACCCGCTCCGTCCACAGACACGCCATCGAACTCTGGAACCTCCTAGACGCCACAGCCCCTGACGTTGCCTTCCTCACGGAGACCTGGATGAACGCCTCTTCAGCTCCCGACATCGCCATCGCTATCCCAGAGGGCTACAAGATCACCCGGAGGGATCGCACCGCCAACCAGATGGGAGGAGGCATCGCCATCATCCATAGGAACACCATCCGCCTCACGACCAGCACCGACAACACTCTGACCACCGCCGAACACCTGCACTTCCAGATCCACACCGACCCGAAGACCACCCTCAGAGGCACCCTGATCTACCGACCTCCGGGACCACGCACCCAATTCAGCGAGGACATCGCCGACTTCGTCAGCCCGCATGCCCTCCCCTCCGCTGACTACATCCTCCTGGGGGACCTCAACTTCCACCTGGAGAACAACAACGACCGCAACACCAGCACCCTGCTCGACAACCTCGCCAATCTTGGACTCAAGCAGCTGGTGTCCACCCCCACCCACCTCGCCGGACACACACTCGACGCAGTCTTCTCATCCAGCACAGACATCGACTTCAGCCACGCCACAGAGCTTCAATGGACGGACCACAGCTGCGTCCACTTCACCTTCAAAAGAACGACGACCCACCACCACCAGCAACAGGCTGCCCGCAGAAGCTGGAACAAGATCACAGACGACCAGCTCGCCACCTCCCTGAACCAGCACCCTCCTGCCAGCTCAGCGAACCCCAGCCAGGCCGCCGACAACCTCACGAAGTGGATCAGCAACTGCGCGGACGAGCTTGCCCCGCTGAGGACCCCGCCCAGCAGACCCGGCAGCAAGAAAGCCCCATGGTTCACCGACGAACTCAAGAGCTCCAAGAAGAACTGCCGAGCCCTCGAGAAAGTCTGGAGAAGGGAACCAACACCGGACAACATGACCACCTTCAAGCTTGCCACCCGGAAGCACCACCAGCTGATCCGCGCCGCCAAGAAAACTGCATTCAAGGACCGGCTGGACAACAACGCACACAACTGCAAGGAACTCTTCAACATCGTGAAAGAGCTATCCAACCCCAGCGCAGGAAACAACGACATCACCCCAAGACCTCTGCAACTCCCTCGCCTCATACTTCCACAACAAGATCGTGGACATACACAACAGCTTCAACAACCAACCAACGCACACCACGACCGAACAACCACCCCCCACCACCACCCTCCACGCCTGGACTCCGATCAGCACCGAAGACACCATCCGCACGATGAACTCCATCCACTCCGGATCGCCGACCGACCCCTGCCCTCACCACGTCTTCAACAAGGCCGACGCTGTCATCGCACCCCACCTGCGAGACATCATCAACACATCCTTCGACACCGCCACCTTCCCTGAGAGCTGGAAGCACGCCGAACTCAGCGCTCTACTCAAGAAACCCACAGCGGACCCCACCGAACTCAAGAATTACCGCCCCATCTCACTCCTCCCGTTTCCAGCCAAAGTCATCGAGAAGACCGTCAACAAGCAGCTGGCCGCCTTCCTTGAGACGAATGGATCCCTCGACCCCTCACAGTCTGGCTTCCGAGCCAACCACAGCACCGAGACCGCCCTCATCGCCGCCACCGATGGCATCCGAGCCCTGATGGACAACAGAGAAACAGCGGCCCTCATCCTCCAAGACCTCTCCGCGGCATTCGACACTGTCTGCCACCGCACCCTAGTACAGCGCCTCAGCAACGTCGGAATCCAGGAGAAGGCTCTGGAATGGATCATCTCCTTCCTCGACGGAAGAACACAGAGAGTCCGCCTACCACCGTACAAGTCAGAGGCCACCGAAGTCATCTGCGGCGTCCCTCAAGGATCCTCGCTGAGCCCCACCCTCTTCAACGTCTACATGAGCCCCCTCGCGGCCATCGCACGCCAACACAGCCTCAGCATAATCTCCTACGCCGACAACACCCAGCTGATCCTCTCCCTGACCAACGACCCCGCCGCCGCCAGAGCCAACCTGCACGAAGGGATGAAAGAGGTAGCCGAGTGGATGACGACCAGCCGCCTGAAACTGAACTCAGACAAGACGGAGGTCCTCATCCTGGGCCCTTCACCCTCCGCCCGGGACGACTCCTGGTGGCCTCCCACCCTGGGCACCGCACCCAAACCGACACACCACGCACGCAACCTGGGCTTCATCCTGGACTCCTCCCTCTCTATGACCAGGCAAGTCAACAACGTCTCCTCGGCGTGCTTCAACATCCTACGCATGCTACGGAAGATCTTCTGGTGGATCCCCACCGAGACCAGGAAGACCGTCACCCAGGCCCTCGTCACCAGTCGACTGGACTACGGCAACGCCCTCTACGCCGGTACCACCGCCAAGCTCCAGAAGAGACTCCAGCGGATACAGAACGCCTCAGCCAGACTCATCCTCGACATCCCACGAACCAGCCACATCTCCGGACATTTGAGAGACCTACATTGGCTCCCCGTCAACAAAAGAATCACCTTCTGCCTCCTCACCCACGCACACAAAGCCCTTCACGACCAAGGCCCGAGCTACCTCAACAACCGAATCAACTTCTACGCTCCCAAACGCCACCTCCGATCAGCCAACCACGCCCTCGCCGCCGTCCCCCGCATCCGAAGAGCGACTACAGGAGGAAGGTCCTTCTCCTACCTGGCCGCCAAGACCTGGAACTCCCTCCCGACCGACCTGAGCCTGACCCAAGACCACCTCTCCTTCAGGAAGAAGCTGAAGACTTGGCTGTTCGAGCAGTAGCGGCACCCCCCTCCCCCCAGCGCCTTGAGACCCTACGGGTAAGTAGTGCGCTCTATAAATGTCTTTGATTGATTGATTGATTTGTGGGAGCGCGAGGCTCCGTGGGGCATTATCTGATCCTGAGTCCCCCGTGAGGGACTCCAAAGAGCACAGGCTTCCCGAGTCCACGAGGGACTCCAACGAGAGGGGCCATTCTTTGTTCTTTGAGCCCTGAGAGGCTCTTGAGCCCGCAGTTGTTTCACGAGCCCAGCGAGGCTCATTGCCCACATCGTGAGTGAGAGCCCTGAGAGAGGCTCTGGGGGCATTTTGATTATCCTGAGAGCGCTGAAGCTCTAGAGTGCGCATTTGCCTGGTGAGCCCCTGAGAGGCTCCTTGCCCTCTTGGTTCTTGAGCCCTCCTGGCTCCAACGTTTGCCCAGTTCATATTTACAACTGTCCAGCACTTAGTGGACAGTTGCCACGTTTAGGCTTTGGGTTCTGTGCTGCCTGCGCAGACCTCCCTGACACTGAGACTCAGGGCATTCCGCCCCTTTCGAGGCCAGTTGGCCTGAGGGACCTTGTGAGTGTTGTGCTATGTGCACCCCGCGCATTGTAATTTCTTGCTTTGTGATTCTTGCGCATGTGTTCTAATCTGCACCTCTGTGTTTAATGCTTCATGTGCAATTGTTTATGTCCGCTTACCTTTTCTAAAAGTGACCTGATTAGGTATTTTATGTTTATCCCGTGTTGCTAAATGTGACCTGCATAGAGGATTGTTGATTCCGCTTACCTTTTCTAAAAGTGACCTGATTAGATATTTTTATGGTTATCCCCTTTTGCTAAATGTGACCTGCATAGAGGATTGCTGATGTTTCATTTTATGTTTAGGTTTCCTTCCCTTTGCTAAGAGTGAACTGCTTAGGTGTTGGTATTCCTTCCTTAGGTCCTGCTGATAAGGTCCTAGTTACCTGCGTGATTACCTACAGTGTTTTAGGGTTGTGTAGGAGGTCTTTTACTGTTCCAGTGATTACTGGATGTGTGTTGCATTTGTAATTTTGGTGCTACTCATTCTATGTTTACGACATAAGTGTATATCTACCAGTATTATTTTCTGACAAGTGCCTACCCCTGACAGTGGTCCATGTGGCCCTGTCCTGTACATAATTCCCCTTGTAAATTCTGCCCGTGCCCCTGGCACATTGTAAAGTTTGTGTGTTATCTAATGTGTTTTGTTTACTATAAATACAAAGGCTATTTTTTATATATATCCTTGTGTGGAGTCTTTCTTTGTGGTGGGCCTTGGGTGTTGTTGCTGGGGTGCGTGCGCAAATACTTAACTCATACCGCCTCCAAGTTTAGCCTAGACTGCTCGCGCCACGCTACCTAGAGGGCGAGTGGGGGTTGCCTTGGTGTGTGACTCCCCTGCCCTGACTTTGGAAATGGCGATCCCTGACTAACCTCGACGCGAGTCTTGGCTGGCCAGGGTCCCGTTTCTAACATTGGTGGCAGCGGTGGGATAAGAATTTGTGTTTGCGCTGTACCACAGTGGCGACAGGCCACACTTCAAAGCTCTGCATTTTTTAGATAACCACATTTTGGGGATTATTGTTTTTTAGGGAAGTTCAATTTTGCTTCTCCTGAAAGGTGTCATTTGTATTTTGTCCAGTACCTTGTTCCCCGCCCTGCTCCCAGAGTTTGGTACCTGTGTCGCTAGTGGTCAGGTTGAGAGAATCAGGGGTGGTAGAAACTGCCTTACCAGTCCGAGGGGAGGGTTGTGTGTGAATGAGTGTGTGTTACGCTGGACAGTGGAGTGCAAGTTCTCTGATAGGAATCTTGCTGAATTTTGTGATTGTATTCTCCTGTTTAGCTCCGACCCCCAGGTTCCCTGTGTCAAACTTTTCCCGAGAACGTCCGCCAAAATGGAGCCAGTTTTTGATCTCTGTAGTCTGTTTAGGTACAGTAGATTAGAGCTGGTCAGATTCTGCGAAAAGGGAGGCATAGAGGTGAGTGAGTTGGTTACTCAGTCCCAGCTTAGGGACAGCCTGATCCTGTGGCAAAAGGGTCAGTGGGATCTCGAGCACAGAGAGAGAGAGAGGGCCCGGGCCGCACGCCATGAGGGTGGTGAGTCTGTGGGGAGCCCTGAAGATTCTGTTGAAGAATGTGAGTTGGATGGTGATGACAGTGGATGGATGTCAGCAGAGAGTGAGGACCCCATAGATAGGGAGTCCCTTGCTGGGTCCAGTGTCAGTACCAGCGCCCCATCCCTTTCCCTGTCCCCAGAGGAGTGGTTGGATAGGAAGGAAGAGAGGGAGTATCAGCTAGCGTTGGAACAGCTCAGGTTGGAGCATGCCAAGCTAGAGGCTGAGAGGGCCTTGTTCAGGGAGAAGGTAGCCCAAGAGAGTAGGTTACCCCCTGAGTGCATGTGTAATTGTCTGGATTCCCCAGGGAGGGTGGAGTCCAGTGGTGGCAGCTTTTTAAGTCTTAGTGTAGACAGTCCCACTCCCAGTTCCCCGAGTACGGTTCCTGTTTCCCCCGCAGAAGAGTTTGGGTTGAAGTTCAGGAGACTTAGGAAACTGCCTCATCAGTCTTGGGAAGACTTTGAAGATGAGTGTTGTGGAGCACTGTTTGATTGGAGAGAGACTCACTTGAACGGCAAGTCTGGCAGTTTGTTTAGCATGGTTGTCACAGAGCACCTGCTCAGTTATTGTGTACCAGAGTTGCGCCAGCACCTGTTGAAGTTTGGATCGTTTCGTGCATGTGAGCTTGCAGCGGAAGCCGACCGCTGGGAGAGTGCAAGAGGTTCCTTAGCGCCGCTAGCGAGTGATTCCAATAATAGTGGGTCAGGTTTTCTCCAACCCAGCGTGGTGGAGGAGGGTGAGAGTAGCCCAGCTAGGTCTCAGTATAGTGAGGAGGGTGTAGGGGCTTGCTGTCTGTCTCAGTGGAGCGGTAGTAAGTGTGAGACCGAGAGTCCCCAGATGCCCGAAGCCCTGCCTCAGAGCCTGGATGGTTTCTTTAGGGAACACCAGGGTGGGGACCTATGCTTTCCTGTTAGTCCACTTGAGGGAGATCTCCTAGTGTGTGGAGGACCTGGAGCATCTGTGAGCGGAGCTTCTGTAGTTGTGGAGTCTGGCAGTAGTTGTGCAACATTAAGAAACAGGTACAGTAATTATTTTGTTTATGCAAAATCATCACACATTTAGTCTAAAAAAGATAGGAGATAAAAAGTCAGCAGCCTGTATACCCGATAATATCTGTGCACAATGTTATGTAGGTAGATGTCAAGACCAGCCTATCAGGCATCACTAGGCTGGCTCCATTTATACCAAATCCAATTAAATAAACGGTGTCCTCCACAGGCGCACATCTGTCCATGTCTCCTTTATATTCACCCACAGTGGGGGTAGGAGAAGGCGAGATGCTGCTTCACCAATTTTTTGCAATGTCACATTTTGCAATCAAGTAGGCCAGGCATATCAACAGGCGACCACCACTATTCTTCTGCAAGCCATCCATGATCACCAAATGGGCTGCCCCGGGTACTAGTAGATAAATGTAGCCCAGGACACTTCCAAGTTGTGGGTGTATTCTAGCCCAGTATGTTACCATGATTGACAACTCCAAATAGTATGTATGAGTGTGCCCTCAGAGCTATGGCATTGTCGACAAGCAGTCGAAAAGGGCTCTGCCTATCTGCCACAGCCTGGAGGGATGATGATAAGCATGATGCAAGTAATAACATTTAATGAGTCTGAGTCTGGCTGAAAGGGCCATTACTTGCTGGTCCATTGTCGTCTCAGTACAATCATTGTCACCCAGAAGTCGCAAGTCCTTCGCCCACTTTTTCCTGAGGCACAGGGAATGATTGGGGGAATTGGAGCTAAGAATATGGGAACATGTGATATTCGTTTCTCCCCATATTGCTCCATTGCGATCTTTGCCTTTAGCGAGTGAAATTCCAGCATTGCTTGGAGCAACATTTTATGACTGTTGAGGGCATGCCTAAGCTTCAAATATAAAAAAAATAGAAGTTAACTCAAACTCAATTTTACATTTCCGAGGATGTTCATTTCGACCGACCGAGTTCTTAGCTGGGAATTTCAATGATGTCCCTCTGTGGGGCCCATCCAGCCAGCATGGAGAACTGGGCCAAACTACCACTTAATATTTTGGTTTGCGAAGCTTTGTTTGAAATGATTATCCTTCCTCACAGCCTCTTTGTCATTCAGAACTACCCCTAACCATTCCCCTGGCACTTCTTCCTCTCATTGTAATACAACCTCACCTGCTTCTCATGGGCGTCTGGCACCCCACATATCTGACTCTCTAATTGCCCACATGCCACACTTGTCAGTGGACTGGGTATTCCTAATCTCTAACTTTACTACTGGGCATCACAACTCATTCTCCAAAGGAATGGCTCTTTTTTGATAGGAATGGCAAAACTCTGCACTTAGTGTGCCAGTTATTGAAACCGTATGATCTGTATTCTGTCACTAATGGTGCACACATTCCCCATGCACTTCCTAAAATCGCAAGAATTTCACTGAAGAGTTGGAAAGTGTTGATTAAACACATCAGATGGCAGGATAGAGTGACTGTAAAGACCCCCCATGGAATGGTACACTCCTTAAACAGGCGGCCAGTCTATCTGGATTCCAAGCCTGGGACCTTATGAGCCTATCAAAAGGTGGTGATGTCTAGGCAGCCGACCACATAAAATCTTTTGAACAACTTTCAGTTGACTTTGCATTCCACAAAAGTTAATTTCAAGATATTGGCATTTTGTGGAGGTACTCCCACAAGTGGCATATATGTTGTTTACCCCCACTTGACCGCGAGACTAGATGACTCACCATAGACCTGAACAATGTGGAATATTCTTGGGATGGAAAACAGGACCGTCCAGTGAAATCCCCATACCCCTGCGTCTCGCCTGATCCATTGTGGAAGCAGCTCAATAACTAGAACAAACAGGAGTGGCGAAAGCAGGAACTCTTGATTTGTGCTTTGGCCAATCTTAAAAGGGGCAGGAAGAGCACCGTTTACCCGTGCTTGGGCCCATGAGAAAGTGTATAATACGTTAACAAACCCTAGGACGCGTCAGTTAAATCCCATTCTTTCAAGCACTGTGAGCACGATGGATCTTTGCACTTTATTAAATGCCTTCCAGAAGTTGATTGAGAACAGGGTGGCATCCCATCAACCTATGCATTTGTGTTAAGGCCACTTGCAACCTACAGAAGCAATGTTTAGTCCTTCTTCCTTCCATAAAGCCATTTTGATCAGTGCAGATCCGGGTGTGAACCTTCTCTGTTCATCGGTTTGAAAGGATTTTAGTAAGGAGTTTACGACCACATACATCATTGTAAGGTTTTGCGATTCCTTATTTGCGATTTTTAGGGAATCGCAAATAAGGAATCGCAAAATGGGATGCATGATTTTAATCGCATAATATTTGCGATTCGGTAAAAATCGCAATTTTTACCGAATCGCAAATATTATGCGAATTTTAATTTGCGATTTCGCAATTCCCATTGATTCCTATGGGCCAAAAGGCCCATAGGAATCAATGGGAAGGCATTGACATTTTGCAAATTTCAATTAGCGATTCGCAAAATGTTAATGCATTCCATGGGTGCAGGGGGGGTCCAAGGGACCCCTCCCTGCATCCCTGAAATGTATTTTAAAGTGCTTGTTTCACACACACATGTCCTAAGGACATGTGTGTCTGTAACATGACAGTGTTTAAAATGCAATTTTGAGCATTTTAATACTTTTTCGCAAATTACCACGAGGTTCACCCTCGTGGTAATTTGCACCCCCTAATTGCGAATTCGCAATTTGAAAAACAATCATGCATTGCTTTTAAGGAATCGCAAATTTGCGATTCCTTAAAAGCAATCGCATTTTTGGAAATAGCTAAATATAGCGAATTTCACAAAAATGCATGATGCATCCCAAAAACTTATTTATGAATCGCAAACGGCCGAATTTACAGATTCGCACCGTTTGCACTTACTAAATAGGTTGATGCATTTGGCCGTTAGTTCTGGTGTTCAATTCTAGGTGGCAATTAGGCTATGTATAACTTTTCACATTGTCTCACAAAGGTGTGTGCAGTCTCACATTGTTTTACGTTTTTAGAGAAATGGAATACATTGTTCTCAAGTTTCCAAGGTCCATGTGTGAGCTTTGTAACCAGTCCATGTTTTTGATTTGCATTGTGGGACTTGTAAACAAGCTTTTTATTGAAAAAATAGGACTACAAGTCCCATATTAAAAGCTAAAACCTAGACTAGATGTGCCCTCTATTCAATTACCTGGGATACTTGAGTGCACTGGGAATACAGTTTTATAATCTGCATTGTTTGGATATTCACTATTTATAGGGTTATTGGTTACTCTTTTCTAACTGCCCATGTCCGAAAAGGCATAAAAAGATGAAAGGGTGTAATATATTTTCTGGTTCTGTAAACACTTGTGTGTGTTTTATTACTTTACAGGCAGCCCTGGACGTTTTCCTCCAACAATGCATCCAAAACTCTCAGATGCCAGATCACCTAGCTCTCAGTTTCCAAGATCACATCTCACAGAAGCTGTGTCCAAGGCAAAAGGTGGCACTGGAGTTGGGGGTGCCACAAGACAGAACCTTCTTGGACAGATTATCCCAGTTTATGGGTTTGGGATCCTTCTGTACATTTTATACATTCTTTTTAAGGTAAGAATGAGGATAACCATGTGTTTACTGCAGCTCAGAGTCTCTATGTGTACTGTTTCTGAGTTGCTGATGAAAAAAGTCTTACAATGGAAATGCTTGCAAGTGGTATGTTCTATAGTTTAGCCTGTCCCTTTCACTGGTCTTGGAAGGAAGGTCTCTAGGCGTCACCTGAATTGGTGACAATAATCACTGTTTTCTGACGAGGGAAGAGTTGTGGATTCTGGCGGGGAGACAAAAATGTTCCTTCATTATACTTCGACTGGTCTTGCCGGCGCAGAGCGGGATAGGGTAGGCAAGGATGCATTTGCAGGGGTATGCTCACTTTAATTTCCCAGGATTCCCTCCAGACAGCTGACACCATTCCCCAGGGTGCCAAACGACCATCTGCTGTAGGCTGACATACACAGCAGTCTCACCAACATGAGTGAGTTCAGGTCGCTTAGTGTAGCTCTTTCAGTCATTTGAGCCTTCAGATGAATACTTTTTTCTGAATTGTGGCTCTTCATTTCTGACTTGGGAACTTAACACATAGGTGCCTCAATCCCAACCCTTTCTTCCGAATAAAGACTTGTAATCAATTTTAAAGAGTTTGTTTGATGACAGATGGCTCTGTCTGTCTTTGAATTTGTGTATTTTAATAATTTCTATGGTGCAACTGTGCCACAGAAACAGCTTCAAAGCTCTGCATAGAATACCAAACATTATCCAGATACGTACATAACACCAGGACTCCCAGTCCTCCGGCCAGAAATCACCCTAGTCCTTTTCCATTACCTATAACCTTTACCTGTCAGGAGGTCACTAAAGCGATAAAGATCAGTTCATCAGGAAAGGCCCGGGCCGGATGGGGTCCCGATTGACACCTATAAGGCAGAGCTGGACCTCTGGGCACCCTCGATAACCAATGTTTTAAACAAAGCCAATCAATGTGGTTTTATACCCTCCTGGACTGATGCTATCGTGGTGCCAATCTTCAAAAAAGGTGATCGGAACGTTCCCGCATGCTACCGCCCAATTTCCCTCCTAGACGGCTTGATGAAGGTGGCAGGTCGTATCATCCTGAATAGGATTCAAACTTGGGGGGAGGAAAACCATATTATAGCAAATGAGCAGTATGGTTTCAGACCAGGTAAAAGGACTGTTGAGCAATGTTTAAACCTAGCCCTGATGAACGCAAAATATACCCAGGCAAAGAAGGAGAACCTTTTTATTACTTTTATTGATTTAAGTTCGGCTTTTGATTGTGTTGATCATGAGTTCTTGTGGAGAACATTGAGTGACATGGGTGTCGATAGCCACCTCATTCTCTTTATTAAGGAACTCTACAGAGGAGCCGGGGCAATGGTACGGTACGGACGGAGGGGGGAGTGCTCGGACAAATTCCCTATAAAGAGGGGGGTAAGACAGGGGTGTATTTTGGCACCCCTGTTATTTACCCTATATATAAACTCAGTAGGACTCCATCTTAGGGATTTGCAACATGTTTACCCAACTATTGGCGAGACCACCACACCGATATTGCTATATGCGGACGACGCAGCATTAATGTCGCGTACAAGAATAGGACTCCAGAAGACCGTGGAGAAATTTGCTAGTTTTATGAGGGTTAGAGGCCTAAAAATTAATATTGCAAAAACTTACACACTGTCTTGTGGGAAAGGGAAAAAGAGGGTCCCATGCCCGATTTATCTTGAAGGCAGGAAAATTGAATCCACGGACAGGTTCTCCTATCTAGGTGTGAACTTTGATAGGAGGGGAATTGGCACACAGCAGTGCACGCCAGGCAATTAGCCCTAACCCGTTCCACGGGAGCCTTAAAAATTTTTGCGTCCAAGTTAGGGGGGAAACCAGTAAAAGAGCTGATCTATATTTACAAAGCTAAATGTGTGCCTGTAGCTTCATACGGGGCAGGCGTTTGAGGGATTGTAAATGCACAGGTCCTATAAACCTGTGAAAACCAGTTTATCTGTTATCTACTGGGACTCCCGCAAACATCTCCTACGTACATGACACACATAGAAGCAGGTTTTTCCTACCTTTTAGATACCATTAGGATCTCCCCCATACTACTCTGTCACAAGGTCTGGGTTACCAATGAGACCGCCCTAAACAGAGACTTAATTAACGACTGCCTATCTCTGGATGGGGCCTCTAACATCACATGGATTACCTATGTCAGAGGTATGTTTAATGAGATAGGACATACAGAATTTTTTGAGAGGCCTGCCAGCTTGGAGATGGTATCGAGAGGCTCCTTGAAAAAGATGGCCTCGGACCACTTAGTTGGGGTCAGGTGGGAACTTGAAAAAAGGAAACTGACTACTCTTAGATATCAGCAAATCACTGTGCACGAGGGGCTGCAAAAGTATCTTGTTGTTGTAGCAAGCCCGTATGCCCGCAGGCTGCTTACCCGCTTCAGGCTAGGTACCTTTTTTCGTCTAATTACATTTCCTCTAACCAATAACTGGTCAATGGACAACCTTGTTGCCGCTGTGATGATTGTTCCTATCAATCAAATATACATTGTGTTTTATTTTGTAAATTTTATCATGCACCACGAAGGGCCTTTTTATTATCTATTCTTAAAAACTGGGGGATACGGACCTGTCTAGCAGCTTATACAAAGCTGCAAAAACTAGAAGATGAGCATGTTATCCTTGCAGTGACCAGCTTTTTAAAATTAGTGATCACATTTCGGAACACAATGTGAGGCTTTTTAACCAATATAAATTGCTTTTATCTAATATTGTCTTTTTAGAATTATTGGTGTTTTGAAATTTTTTAACTTAAAGTGACCTAAATACTTAATTGTAAATTAACTATCTGTACACTGGCCTTTTTTTCGATTGTATAGGCTGAGAATTTTTTTTCTATAATATGTGCTTTTATGATTTTATATGAAATCGAATAAAGCTTGATTTGATTTGATTTACATATATTGTGTTAGGTTAATTTTATTTGTAGAGCGCACATACACCGAGAGGTTTCTTGGCACTAATGCAGAATAATATAGCAAAGGGGATTAAGAACCAGAGGCCAAATGCACAAAGCATTTTTTCCTTCACAAATGGCCTCATTCCCAGATTTGGGCCGTTTGTGACCAGAAAAATGCTTTTTCAAAATGCAAAATGTGATTTGATAACTTGTTACCAAGTGGCAATCTGCTAATGGGATTTGGTATTTGGAAGGCGTCCCTTCCAAATACCCAATTGGTACGGTATGTATTACTGTTTTTCGACCGAATTCCAGATGCGAATAGTAATACTTTACCACCATTTTAAAAGTGGTGGTAGCCCATTTGCAACTGAAAAGGGGTACCCCTTTGAGAATGTTGAGAAAGTATTCTCAAAGAGCAAGCAGTGGTCCCGTGGACCACTGCCTACTCTTACAAACTGAAACTTCAAAGTTTCACTTTTTTCTTTTTAAACACATCCTGCATTAAAAAAAATGTTTTATTATTTAAAAGCAATCACTGACACACGGTGGTCTGCTGACCTCAGCAGGCCACTATTCCCATGTTCGCTGCAATTCCTAATGGGTCACAAATTGTGAAACACACCTCATTAATTTTCATAAGGTAGGTCGATTTGTGACCCACTAGGAATTGCTAATTACCTAGTTGCATTTTGGTTTTCTTACATAAGGAATTGCAATTTCCTAGTTGCATTTTGGTGAGTATCGCAATTTGGAGACCATAATTCCTACTTTTTGTAAATCTGGCCCAGATCGAGAAATCTAGTGAGTGGATGTCTGTTTAAAAGTCCATGTTTAAGGCTTTTACTTAAATGCCTTGGGTTAGGTAGGGAGAGGAGACCATACGTATGATGCATTTTTGGCATCACAAACGGCCCGATTTGAAAAACCGGACCATTTGCAACAGCAAAAATGCTTTTCCAAATGTAGAAATCGTAATTTGGAAGGGGCATGTTTAGGGCATCCCTGCAAAATCAAGGCAAGAAAAGTCCTACACCAATTTACGAAACTAAAGCATAATGTTATAAATAAATCAAGACTAAAATGACAAAAGTCTAATTGGTAGAACGGGAACTATGCAGTTTTAAAGATTAAATTGAAAATAGCACCAAGAATCCCAGAGCGCCATTTGCGGCTATTTAGTTGTGTGAACCGAGAGAAAGTCACACGTTTAAGCCAATCACGATGGAGCAAGAGCCGTATACAAGTACCAGTTTTGTCCCCTTGAAAAGCTACCTTCTGAGTCCTGCTCAAAACAGGAGGGGGCCGCAAGAAGAAAGGAAGCATCACAGACAGTAGTCAGTGCAGCCTAAAGACCAGGCCTGGAATCACGAACTTTGTCACTGTACTGTGAAGATACTGATGTCATCGCGAACGGCTGGCCTGGAACATTGCGGTGGCGTTCCCTTTGAGCAGTCTGTGCTACAGCACAAACAGTCAGGTTCACGAAACTTGGCGTTGGCGGGCAGTGCGAATTTTAAGGCTTTGCTGCCAGAGGGCCTTTTTGTGGTCTTGAAGAGCCCAGAAACTTCAATTCGGCTCCACTGAGGCCACACCAAGGATCCAGGGTCTGAGGGGCAACACTTGGGGGTCAGTGGCTTGCTCCAGCTAGATCTTTGTACTGGTTCAGGCAGTTGGGAGTCTGTTAAGTCCCTGTGGATCTAATCAGGAGTCCATCAGACTAGCCCTTAGAGTCACTCTGGGAGTCCTGGGTTCAGGTGCAGGTAAAAGAGGAATTTTCATTACAGTTCCACAGACGCTAAACATGGAATTTGTATGTGCGTCTATTAAATGTAATAAGGTAACTCCAGTGTTATCCTGTGGGAGGGATAGGCCTTGCCGTAGTGAACAACAAATGTAAGAGTTTTTCCAGGACATGCAAAACTTAAAATTACTAGTCCAACATTTTAAATATACCGCACCCTTCCATCTGGGCTGTCCAGGGCTTACCCTTGTAGTATTAACAAGCACTGGCATAGCCAATAGGTCTCGCCTTTGGGGCCTTATAAGTGTTTAGAGAGAGCTATTGGCTTTGTTAACGTTTTTAATACATGTTGAAAAGCATTGTTAATGTTGTGCAGCATGTTTAAAAGTTATAATTAAAAAAGTTTTATAACCATTTGTCACTTTTTATAAGAAAACATTATATACAACTGAAGTATCCTAATAAAAACCAGAATTAACACCAAAAATGTGTTCTAGTTTGCTTGTTTAGGCAAGGGCTCGATAAGACACACTGCTCTCTTCTCTGGCAGGGAGCTCCAACTCGGGAGACACATCATCCTCTCAGCTGACTGCTGCATCTCAGGACCCTCCACTTCATCCTCTGCATCCTGGTCATCATTGTGACTTGGCAACTGGTGGACCTCCGCCCATGCCATCATAGCCTTTTGAAGGCAGCCACCTCTCCTTGCAAAATTCCTTGAGCTCAGCCAGAGTGTAGCTCTTTAGATTGAGGATCTCAAAATCTATTCTTGCAGGTGAAGCCACAGGCACAAACAGTCGTGTAAAGTAATGGTGAATTTGAGAAGAAAAAAAACCCCAACCAATCTGAGAATTTAAAACTCAAATTGTTATTCAGATTATTTATCTGGGATTTTCAGTGTAACACAAATCGACTGTATGGCACTGCACAAACACAAGTCATAATCCTCAAGACTGATCACCATTGTGAGATATTGAGCTACAGGTTGAGGGAGGTGCAATCCTACTCAAACGGCAACAACAATCCTTGTCAGGGTGAGGCACAAGCAAACCCCAAATTAACCTGTACTTAATCCTCTGATGGCTTGACACAGAGCAGTCAGGCTTTTTACTTAGAGTAAATGTGTAAAGTAGTTATGCAGCACTTCAAACAGTAATCAAGTGAAACCTCAACACAAGTAAAATCCCATACCAATTTAGAAAAATAGAGCAAAGGTTTATAAATAAATCATGACCAAAAAGACAACAATCCAATCAGTAGAAACAGAGATTTGCACTTTGGAAGATCTAAGTGAAAATAGCACCAGAAAGCCCAAAGCGCTATTCATGGCTATCTGGTGCTCTGAGACTGGGAGTGAGTCACAAGTTCAGGACGACTGCAACAAATTGCTGGTAGGATACATGGACCAGGTTGATCATGCTAAAAAGTTACCTTCTTAGTCCAGCGCAAGGGACCTGTTTGCAGTGGCAAGGGCCGCGATGAGCAGGGAAGTGTTGCAGATGTCGCTGATGTAGCGCAAGGAGCAGGCTGGCAACATGGACTATCATCATTGTAGCGCAAAGGTCCTGTTGTTGTGGGTAATGGTAATGCCAGAGCTTCGCGGTGGTGCTCTTCAGAGTTATAGATGTTGTGTCACGTAAAGGGTTTGGTTGACGAAAATTCCCATGGGTGGGCAGTGCAAGCGACAGGGTTCTGCCAACAGCGAGCTCATTTGCGGCCACGAAGAACCCAAAACTTCAATTCAGCTCCACTGAGGCCACACCAGGGGTCCAGTACCTGAGGGGCACTGTTTGGGGGTAGGGCTTGCTCCAGCTGGATCTGGGTGCTGTTTCATGTGGTTAAGATCCTGTAATGCCCATTGGCTCTGAACCAGAGGCAAGCATACTAGCCATTTGAGTCACTCAATGTGTGATGGGATCAGGTGCAGGGCCAATCCCTCTGACTCAGGCGGGAGTTTGCAGGAGAGCAATCCAGCAAGGCAGTAGTACAGCAGAGCAGAAGTCCAGCAGAGTTGCATTCCTTTCAGCAGCACAGCAGTCATTCTTCCTGGCAGAGTCCCCACAGGTCCAGAAGTGTATTGAAGAGTTGGTGTCTGAGGTTCAATATTTATACCAGGTGACCTCTTTGAAATGGGAGAAGCTTCTAGAGGTTTGTAGTGCACAGATTTTCTGCCTCCCCTGTCCTGACTCCAGACAAGCTACAGGGGGCAAGAGGCCCTTTGTGTGGAGGCAGGGCACAGCCTATTCATGTGTAATTAGGGCTGTGCCCATCTCCCCCTTCCATCCTGCTGGCGATGGCACATCCGGGCATACCTCATCTTTATAATGTGTTTGGTTGTCTAGAAGCAATGCACAAAGCACAGTTAGCTACACCAAGCATGTGACCCAGAGGCAGGCTGCAGATACTAAATGGCTTAGGCAGGATAATGCAGACTTTTTAAAAGCGCCATTTTCAAAACTGTAGTTTAAAATATGGCTTTACCAATACAGATGATTTTTCATCACAATTCCAAAGGCACCAAACATGAGCTGGTTATCTGTACCGATTTGAAAGTTACAGCTTAGTAAATGTAATAAGGCAACTCAAAGATATCCTTAAGGAAAAGTAGGCCTTGCAGTATTGAAAATCTAATTTAGGAATTTTTCACTACCAGTATGTGTAAAAACTTTTTAAATACCTTGCACCCTAGGGCCTAGCCTACGTGTGACATGTATCAAAAGGAAGGTTTAGGTCTGGCAAAAGGGTTTGTTTTGCCAGGTCGAAATGGCAGTTTAAAACTCCACACACAGGCTGCAGTGGCAGGCCTGAGACATGTTGAAAGTACTACTGAAGTGAGTGGCACAATCAGTGCTGAAGGCCCAGTTGTAGACGGCCAGAGCACGATCGGCCCTGAGGTGGACTGAATGAGCTGAGGCAGCACGGAAGGGCCTGCATTGTTGAGACTAGTAGTGAGGAGGGGGCGAACGATACGGGTATGGAGTGCACCTGCCCCCCCTGGGATTATAGGTTGAGGGGCAGCGTAAGAGAAGTACTGCTGTTGCCTCCCTCCTCCCTCCCTCCAGTTTCCCTGGTGGACAGACATGCTTGATTCACCTGATCGTGGTCGGGAATGCCCGACGAGACGCGCAGGGCACACAGTGGCAATCCGGTTCCAGGCAACGGCCAAGGGGCAGAAAATACACCACTCGCGGAGAGAAGGACTGGGTGTTGATCCTAGAGGCCACATTGGAGCGTAATACTTCACAGTAACTACGTGAGCAGTTGTATGTGTTGAGGCTCCTCGCTACCCGGCTAGGGATCACTCACTGGCTGCAACGAAGGGAAGCCTACCCCTCCATGACTGTAAGGGAAGAACAAGGAATCGAGGCTTGCTGGTCCTGAGATCGCAGCACTCGCTGATGGACCCAGGAGGTCCTGCGGCTTTGAAGGGGAAGGAGTACATCTTGGGGATTAAGTGCTGACCGGTGATTAGCAGCCTGCAACGCTGAAGGCCCTCTGAGGGGCACAAAGGGTGCAATAGTAGTAGATTTACTGGTGAGGCACAGCACTGGAGGCAAAAGCCAGTACAGGCAGTGGTTTCCTCCTGAGAGAGGACACAACCCAGAAACACCCACCTAACAAAATAAAATGGGCTACCCAGTTGGCGTCCACTCACTTGTTCATAGGTTCATACTGCTTAGGCCTGGCGGGTGGTCGCAACACCAAGGCCTCCATGCAGGCCAAACTGGAAAAGTATGCGTACGACAAGTGCTCCGGTCCCAGTCAAAAGGGAACACAAGACCCTCCTGAGGAACAACATGCGTTGATGGGGTAAGGGAACCGACTCTGCAGGCTATCATGACTGTGAGAACGTCACTGCAGTCAGGATTGACTCTGTGTCCTCTGAAGTATCCTTAATTAGAACAGACATACGCTGAATGAACACTAGACTCAAGGAAGTTGAGTCGACTGCCGGCTCCCTTGTCAAGGACAGCACCACCCTTCAGCAGAGGTTGGATGACCTGCAGACTCTTGGTAAGAGACTGGAGGCTCAACTGGATGAGTTTGAAGGGCGCTTAAGGCGCAACAACCTACGCATACTGGGAGTCCCAGAGCACGCGTAGGACCAAGCAATGAAACCTGTTTGTGGAGGAGCATATCACAAACTACCTAAAACCTACTAGACTGTTGAATCTTCAACTATAAAGATAGGGATATCATTCTACAAAAGGTCTGCGCAACACCACCAATTGAATTTCACAATAGTACTGTGACTTTCCTCCCGGTCGTCACGCTCAAGGGGCAATGCCAGTGGCACAGCTCCGGGTATGTAAAGAAATCACTGTGGGACAAGAACGTAAAGTATGCAATGATCTTTCCAGCTAAATTATGAGTGGAGTCAGAGGGAAAGGTCTGGTTCTTCGTCTCCACTCAAGAGGCATGAGACTGGCTGGACAGCTGACGTCTGGCTGGCAGAGAAGAGTCACCAAAGCCAGTAAAATAATCGAGAGGAGCAGCCTCGAGGGGAGCAGGGAATGAGATCCCCACCGAAAGAACACGCAGAGGATGACGGCGCCAAGTGAGAACTGGTCTATATGGCTCATTGTAATTGTGAAGGTCCTATAGACACTCCTCTATAGGTCCTGGTAGTGGTTGGTCTCTCCAACAAAAGACTAGAAGGGTCAAGGCACGGACTACAATTCCATATAGACGGTGCTGAACTGAACAATGTTATTCAATAAGTAATTGATGAGAGCATTGTGAAACCGAATCAGTAATTGATTGTATTGTTTTGAACGGGTGTCCGGTTGGACACACGCACCTTGAGTTATAGGCGTGGGCAATAGGCACTCTGCAAGTTTGGGGTGGCCGGAGATTCCGATACCGCCATGCAGCGGGGCAGGGAGGAGGGTAAAGTTGTTTAATTTAAGGGGGGGTGGGGCTCTTGTCACTGAGAATTTCCGACACAATATATGACTATGACATTAATCAAACAGCAAGTCATAGTAGTGTCAGGAAGTGGGGAAGGAAAGTTTAGTTCTATTCACAAAATACAGTTCGTACAAGATGGACAACAAGTGGTGTACTAGTGATAACGCAATGAGTACGTTCAACATGCGACACATGCACATGGTGGGGCAGGATGGGTGAAAAACGACGCACAAAATGCTGGGTAATATAAGGGGCTCACGCTGTGACTGAGCTTTACCTTCCTAGGCGAGTATGGACTCAATAACTAAGCAAGGACTCAAATTGATGTCCTGGAATGTTAATGGACCAGATAAAGAGGGGAATTTTATTTCAATTCATAACACCACATTCCCCAGATGTGATCTTATTACAAGAGACGCACTTATTAGGAGACTTGTGGCACATTCAGCATTTGGTTCAGGATCCAGAGGGGTGGGAATAATGGTGCACAAAACTTTTCAAATGACGATCGACTGTACCCGGACAGATAACCTCGGTAGATTTGTGGCGATCTCAGGGATGTGGGAGGGTCGCAAGTTAAATCTAGTCTCAGTCTACATATCCCCGGGTCTCCAAGCCTCGGCTTTCAGGGACCTTGGAAGCCACCTTCTTGAAATGCTGGAGGGAAGACTGGTGATTGGCGGTGATTTCAATTCCATTGTCTCTGATTCCTTGGATGGCTGATCTCACAGATTCTTGTCTCCCTCACGAACGCACAGTTTTTTGGGAGAAACGGGTTTAGTAGATACATGGAGGAGGCTCCATCCGGAGGAACAACAGTATACTTTCTACTAAGGGGCCCATCGTAGTATGTCCAGGATGGGGAACAGTCATAATATGGGAAAAAAATATCGAATTGCCAGAATATCGAGTTTTTTTATAGAATGGATAGAATATCGAATTGCCAAAATATAGTGATGCAGAATATCGAAATTCAGGTAAGAAATATAGATTTCCATAATATTGAAGTTAGTAATATCAACAGTCATAATATAGTTGTTAAAAATATCAAATTTTTTAATAGTCTTTTAAGTGTTAGTATATGTGTTAAAAATATGTATTATTTTTGTAATGTATGTTTGAATTTTTTTAAGTAATGAATTTTATGTTATTTAATTTTTGCGTAATTTAATTCTGTAGCGGGTTGTGGGTTTCTAGGGGAATAGGGTGGGAAGTAATTTAATTATAGTAAATTAAATATTAATTTTTAGGAATTATTAACTATTTTTAATGTAATTTTGTGTTTTACTACTGTAGCGGGTTGTGGGTTTATAGGGGATTAGGGTGGGAAGTAATTTAATTGTTATCAAGTAATTATTTATTTGTATTTATTGGTATCGATAATTAATTTATTGTTAAGGAATTATTAATTGGTAATTATTTTTTATTAAATGGTAATTCATTTTTTTAAATTGATTAATTGATAATTATTTTAATTGTATTAGTTTATTATTCGTTGCAGGTTGTGGGTTTATAGGGGACAGTGTGGGAAATAATTTAATTGTAATTAATTAATTATTGAAATTATTTTTGTGTATTGATAATTAATTTACTGTTATTTAATAATTGGTATTTTTCTATTACTTATACTTTTTTGGTATTGAAAATTAATTGGTTGTTAATTAATTAATACTAGGTAATTAATTTCTAATAAATAATATATATTGGTATTTATAATTAATTAATTATTACATTTTGTAATTGGTATTTAATTTTAATTATTTTTTTATATGTATTTAAATATTAAATCATTACTTTCCCTACAGTTGCACTCACTGGAGTGGCAAAAGTAATTTTTACCCTCCCGCTATCCAACGCTTTCCCTCCTGTTGCACTCACTGGAGTGGGAATAGTAATTTTTACCCTCCCGTTATCCAACGCTTTCCCTACTGTTGCACTCTCTGGAGTGGGAATAGTAATTTTTACCTCTACACTATCCAACGCTTTCCCTACTGTTGCACTCTCTGGAGTGGGAATAGTAATGTTTACCCTCACACTATGCAACGCTTTCCCTACTGTTGCACTCACTGGAGTGGGAATAGTAATTTTTACCCTCCCACTATCCAACGCTTTCCCTACTGTTGCACTCTCTGGAGTGGGAATGGTAATTTTTACTCCTACGCTATCCAATTCTTTCCCTACTGTTGCACTCTCTGGAGTGCGAATAGTATTTTTACCCCTACGCTATCCAACGCTTTCCCTACTGATGCATTCACTGGAGTGGAAATAGTAATTGTTACCCTCCCACTATCCTACGCCAAAAATATTGAATATTTTTTATTAATATTACGTTAATATATATATGTATTAAAAAATGAAAATGTATGTTTATCTTTTTTAATTACATTAATTATTTATTCATTTTAAGGTTATTAAGTATTTTTAAGTATGCTTTAGTTAATTATATTTACTATTTAATTAATTTTACATTACTTTTAAGACATTTAAAAAACTCAATATTTTGACTAACTATAGTTTTTTACAACCATATTTTGCATTCAATATTTTTGTATTTACCTGTTTGTAGATAGGAATTTGAAATTTTGTCATTCTATATTTTGTCCTTGATATTTTGGCAGGTCGATATTTTGCTCCTCGAAATTCTGTCAGCGATCTGTCCAGGATAGATTATGTGGTAACATTGGCAAGCAAAATGAATAGTATCAAAAAGGTGAACCACCTAGCCAGGGACATATACGACCACTCGCCCATCTGGCGCCGACTAGAGGTTGGAGAGCCCGCAGCTGTAGTACGGCTCCTATCAACCCGTGCAAATTTAAAATCCCCAAATAAGAGATAAAATCATACAAGATATGGAGGTATACTTCTGGGAAAACGAGGGCTCAGTAGACTCAGCTCTGACACTCTGGGAGGCGTACCAAGTGGTCATCCGGGGTGTAGCCATGGCTCAAATCGCAGGGTCAAAGAAAGAGAAACAGACAAAATTAGTTTGCCTAGAAGAAGACATATTACAGCTAGAGAGTAATCTTCTAGTTAGCACAGAAGACGCAAGGCAGGCTCTGCAATTAAAAACAAAAGAATATACCGACTAGCTACTGAATCAGCCAGAGCACAATATAGCACAACACTTAGCAGAATATTTGACGTCTTGGAGAAGGCTGGGAAGCTGCTGGCCTGGCGAGACCGAAGGGAGCAAGCAAATAGAGTAGTGGTAGAAATAGAAGCAGAGTCAGGTATAAGGCTCACCGAACCTCAGGCGATAGCAGATGCATTTGGCCACTACAATCAGACCATTTGTGCGTCGCAGACACCACACACGGAAGAGGAGGCAGTCTCCATTTTGACAGATATTTTGCTGCCGTTGCACATTGAGGAGGATCGCTTGGACTTCGACCAGGGGCTGACTGGTATAGAGATGGAAAAGGCCATACAGGATCTGCGGGGGGTAAAGCGATGCGTCCCAATGGCTTGCCCATTTAGCTATATGAGCATACCCTCAGTAAAACTGCACCCTGCCTAACTAAAATGTTCCAACATTGTAAGAAAGTGGGAGTGCTTCACGCTGACCAGAGGCTTGCAACGACTGTGGTCATTCATAAGGAAGGGAACTCCTAATATAGGCCAAAATCGTTGCTCAATGCGGAAGCCAAGATGAAACAAAGATTTTGGCTGCTCCTTTATTGCGGGTGATCACAAAGCTAATCCACCCAGACCAATCAGGCTTTATGCCAGGTCCCTCAATTTGCGAAGACTTCATGGTGTACTAAACCGAGCAATGATGATCAGGGAAGATGCAGTGGTGGTGTCTCCCGACACTGCCATGGCATTTGATACCATCGAATGGTCCTACATGTTCTCTGTGATGCAGAAACTGGGGTTCAGCCAGGAATATATCTGGTGGATTCGACTCCTAATAAGGATCTGCTGGCCGAGTGGTGGTCAGCAATAAGAAATCCGGTACCTTCACACTCAGTAGGGGCACCGGGCAGGACTGCCCCCTTTCACCACAGGTTTTTGGCATGACACTCGAACCGCCGGTGATGTGGATACGTAAAGATCCAGTTGTCAGGGGACTCTGATGGGCTGAAGGTTGGGAAGACTGTATTTTGTTATACGCAGACGAAAGCGTCGCCAGCGGCCTCTCTGAATAGGATACTTCATATCTTCATTGTTTTTGGCAGATTCGCTGGATATAAAATGAACTGGTCTAAGTCCGTACTCTATGTCCTAAGTGGGGCGCCACCTTCACTAACCAGGGGTTTCACTATCCCAGAAGCGGAGGAAGAGTTCAAACATTTGGGGATCGGGGTATCAAAAGATCTATCACGTTCTAACGAGCACAATCTTCAGCCCCCACTACAGCGACTTCAGAGAGATGTCCTCCACTGGAGATCGCTCCTTCTGTCCCTCTTAGGGCGCACAGCCCTATTTAAAATGATGTCCCTCTCCCATTTTGGGTATGTCTTGCAAAATATGCTGCACCCAGTGGGGTCTGAATACTTTAAAGACATTAATGGTGTCCTCAGAGAACTTTTGTGGGACGGTAAACCACCAAGAATCGCCACTCAGAAGCTAACACTAGGGTGGTACGATGGGGGATTGGCATCCTAGATATCAAAAAATATTATTGGGCGACACAACTCTCCTCAATAAATCAATGTACGTATCGGCCACCGGAAGACCAGGTTTCCAAATGGATGGATGGCTCTTTCCTGGGGGTAGCTTTGCAGGTGCATTGTATTCAAACCCAGCAAAGATGAAACTGACTGGGCCCACAGGACACTCAGTCCAAATATGGAAGTCTGCTACGAAGAGCTTGGACTGGAAGGGCAGGATCACACAGGCCACACCACACTGGTACACATATCAATTAGACAAGTTGAGACACACCGGGGGATTTGACCGTTGGGACTTGATTGGTATTTCAAGGGTGGGAGACCTATGGAAGGAGGGTGCAGTGATTCCCTTTGGCCAACTGCAGACGGACTTTGAGCTGGCTGATACTGAATACTACAGATACTTGCAGATCCGGCATGCTTTACTAGCTGTGATCAAAAAGGGGGAAACACCACCAGAATTCTCCCTGCTTGAATATAGGGTCTTAGACGGAGCACTCCCAGAGAAATATCGCTGATATATAAAAAATTAATCAGTAACACGATGGACCCTCTACCCTGACTTCGAACAAAACGGGATTATGACATTGTTGGGCTTGATGATTAGGAGTGGCTTGAGGCATTCCCTCTCCCAATGGGGTGGCCATTTCCTCGTGGCTTTGGCTAGTGACATTGAAGATACTTCATAGAATATACCGCACTGGACCAACAAAGGTGAGAATGGGATATGACACTGAGGCAGGGTGTGTCCGGAAATGTGGCCAGGAGGGCACTTTTATACATATTCTATGGGAGTGTATGATTATTCAAAAGTACTGGTCAGCGGTAGCAGGGTGCATGGAGACAGTAATGTGGCAAAGAATTGACCGTAACATAAAATTAAGTCTACTGAACATCTGGGGCCCGACAGATTTGACTTCTAAAGAACGAATATGGGTGACTCTGGGGCTGATGATTGCAAGAAGAAATATGTCTAGGAAATGGACGGTGTGAGACCCACCAACTTTAAATGAATGGTGGAAGGATATGGACTGGTGTATGGTGACGGAGAAGACTATATATGTATCTAAAGGGTGCTTCCCTAAGTGGACACAGATCTGGGATAAATGGGATGAATACAGGGGTAGATTGTGTGATCCCCACAAGCCGGGATGAAAGAGGACTTAATAGACCTGCCACTGATGAGTTGAGATTGCAATGTAATGCTTGATCATTTGCTTCCATGTGTGCCGCTCACCAAGTATTAACAGAGCACTGCGTTTGCTCATGAATATATGTTGTCTGGATTGTCCAATCTTGTTCTTAATAAAAAGATATATATAAAAAAAATCCTTGCACAAGTGAAGCTGAATTGAGCAAATTAGTGCCTTCAGCAATGTTTGATTAGTGCTCATCATCTATTTTTCTTGTTCTCATGTATTCTTAGATTCCTGATGATGATCTTCTATCTCTCTAAATGATCGAAGCATTGTTGACTAGTTGTATGCATGCAATTGGATTGTACATAAGAATAAAATGGAATTTGTTGTTCTTACTTGATACAACCTCTTGATCACATATAGTCACACCTGTGCATCACTTGTATGAGCGCACCAAGCACATTTCTCACCACAAACCAACTGCGAGCCACATTGTTTTTTATTCTATTTTTTATATATATTTGAATAAATTGATCATCTGATGCATTTGCACATTGATTGTGATAGCTTTCTAAAAGTGGCTTTTTCAAAATTGTAACTTAAAATCCAACATTTCCATTAAAGAGAATTTTCGGATACAATTTCCCAGACACCAAATTTCCCAATCATACTTTAGCACTTATTAAATGTATTAAGGCAAACTATGGTCCTTTTGTTCGAATATCTTGTAAGACGGAATTGTCAAACGAGACTAGAGGACTATAAAGTACAGGGATCAATCCATTTTATTTCATACGCAGCACATTGATGTAGAATGGACCATGTTTTAGAAACATTGCACCTAGGAGAAACTTAACAGTATATACAAATGCTCAATATTCTGTTCCAGCAGATGGTGCTATAACTCTTCTTAAATAGTTTCCTGGCAATTTCCTTGATCTGAACACCTAAAGGGAACAATGAAACTATTACATAGAAATGTGAAAACAATTTGCTTCTTTCTCGTTATGCACTATTTTTATCATTTGGACAATACCGGTTAGGACTTTTTATGTTCATGCAAAGGAGATATGAAATATAGCACATTTTTCCGGTGTGTGCTCTATGTGTGTGTTGCACTCTATCATTAGTGCAACGAGTTTCATACAAGACAGGAAGATTTGCCTTTACTAAAACATACATCTTTTTAGGTAATTTAGAAAGTAGCAATACACATAAAACATATGTCGGGAGATGTAGGTGATTCATCAGTAATGTTGCTCCGCAACATGAAATGGTTCACCTGCAAAATGCTCCAATTTATGGAATTAGCGTTCCTTGTTAGTTGTGACATTTTCATATCAGGTGTTTTATGGAAGTAATTCTGGGGAGCAGTAAATGCACACTGGGTACATGTGCGCCGGCAACACGAGCAAAACCTGCAAGCAAAGCAGCTGAGCAATGCCTGGTTGAGGATCAATCAACCAGGGAATTATAAGCGATCTAATCACCCATGAGCGTCTCAAGGCGCTGGGGGGTCATCTGCTTAGTCCCACTTGCTGCTGGTGAAGTTATGTAAGCGGCAGGCAAACTCACCCCAAAAGCAGGAAATATAAGACTAGACTTTTATGCAAAATATATCAAATGAATGATATGCCAGATATGGGGTCAAACTGACTACGATCATGTTTTGCATTATTGGGCAAACTAGTACGTAAGTTAGGGAAACACTAGGGCTGCGTGGCACACACTACAGATCATTGGAACTTTGGAATTTAATATTTGTATTGAATGAGTTAAATAGTTGTCTAGTTTTGAAGGTGTGATACATTAAACTTTTCGTTAGTTGGGAGTGCAGGATGGGACAGAGATACCAATGCCTAGTGTCGTTCGGAGGTCGAGGTGGTGGGGTTTGCAAATCCAGTCAAGTAGAGGTGATCCCATAAATGATGTTTGTTGACTGCTGCCCTAGAAACCGCAGAAAGCGCATCTAGAAGGTGAGTCTGGATAGTTTAATTGTCATGAGTTTCCTGAAGCAAATGTCGTTGGCATGTGGCATGAATGCAGGGGTGTAACGCAGGACCCTGCATCTCTTGCGGTGCAGGGGGGTCCCAACTCTTCAAGAGACCCCCAAACCATCAGAGGGCCACCATTCAGCCCAAGACTGATGTATATCTGTGAGATATGGACCAGTCAGGGCCCTCTCATCACGGTTTGCGAGGGGCTCCTCATTCACTGAATAATTGAATAACAGCTGGAGTAGAAAAGAATCCCCAAATTTCTACCCTAAATGGTAATGGAAAGGGTGTTGAGACCTGGAAACCAGTACAAGGGTATTGACCATGGTTATGCTATTGCATGTCCATTTAGTGCAGAAGCATTTGTGGTCCCGAATATGAACTCAAAATAATGAAAGTGCTACAAAATAGCTAAACTGGTGTCAAATGCAATATAAACAAGTAATTATTTACTATTTGTTAGAAATTGGCTTCTTGGTTGAGGAGGGTGGAAGTCCCACTCAAGTAAATCCTTATCAGGGTGAAGCACAAGTCACTAAGGGCCTAATTACGAGTTTGGCGGTTTAGGAACCAGTGACGCTTTTCGGCAGTCCAACTCCTTGCTTCCCTAGCGGTCCGACCGCCAGATTATGAGCAGGGCTGGAACACCACCTCAAGAATGCCGCCACCTCTGACAATTCAGCTACTGTGGCATTGGCAGACACAAGGAGATGATGGAGCACTGAAACTTTTCAGACACTGACCCCCAGTCACAGATCTGGGTCGAATCCATCATCGTTCTTTAGCTCACTTCGCCACTGAAGTACAGACCCAGCCATATGCAAAACCAGGCTTGACCCTGTGCCTCATGGGAACATTCCAGCTTGAACTACCTAGCCAGGTCTTCCTTCTACTGTAAACAAGCATCCTGGGACCATTTTCGGGGCAACAGCCCTCATCAGCCAGGCTAGCTTGAATCCAGTGCAAAGTGAGCGGCAGAGTGAGACGCAGCCCAGAGAGGTGGTCCCGGTATTGTTTCCACGGGGCTAATCAGAAATTACCTTTCTGCTGACTTTTTCATGGCAAAGACACAGCCATCAGAGAGGCAGTGAAATTGGCCAAATTTTGTCCCACGGGTGATTGCGCCCTTATGTCATGTCACTGGTGCACATAGAATGCGCTCTAATGCCTTTGGGTCAGGGTAGCGCTGTAGCAAACTGCAAAGAAGTAAAAACACAAACACACTCCTAACTGGCTGGGATCACGTTCTGGGTGTGTCCAGCAGTCAGTAACATGGGCAGCATAGGAATCCGTCTTGACTCTGCCGTCACACAACTGCCTATGGTTTTTTCAGTGAATTTCAAAGGTTTTTTTAAATGCTAATTTATAACTGTGTCTACAAAGGTAGAACATGTTAAGAAAGAGGAAGAAAAGCGCAGAAAGAAGCAAGACAAATGTAGAAAGTGGCAACAGAAGTCCAGAAAGATGAAGAAAAGTTAAGGAAGAAGAAAAGATGTGCAGAAAGAACCAACAGAGGAGCAGAAAGTCCTCCTGTGCCCCCAACTTTTTGCTGATTGGTACTGGTGGTAACTGACTCTAACTAACCCAGCCTAGAGCCAGTGCTAAATACTGCATTTTCTAAAAGAACTTTTAATGCAGAGGGGGTGAATAACTTCAGGATTTTTGGTGATATGTCGACTGCATCTGCTCACAGACGCAGAGACTTTGTGAAACTCATAGACCCTTTTAAGAGCAAGGGAGCCCAGGCCATGATAGTGCAGCAATCAAAACTTAAAGTTTTGGCCAAAGGAAAATTCTTTATATTCACGGCCCTACATGAAGCCCAGACACTACTTGACGGCCTTGGGGGATAATAAATCAAGTTGATGAACTCTGTTGAATCTATCACTAACGCACGGCGGATACTTGTTGGAAACAGGAAGCACACAAGGATGCAAAGAGATGGCATCCAAAAGGAAGAGACAACAGAGTAAGACGGAAGTGGGACTCTGGGGTCTCCGTCCACTCGGGGGGGGGGGGAGGAGGGTTGAAGGGGGTGTCGCATGGGGTAAAAAAAGAGAGTTCAAATGCAATATGTTTTTCCACACTTTTATGACTACGGTATGAAGGTTACTCATCGATCTCTAGCACATGTCACTTCTGCTCATTCTTGGATAACGATAAATTGATAAGACCCTTTAAGTATAGTTGCCCATTTTTGCACTGGGAGGTGTCTCAAACTTATTGCTATTTTTTATTTTTATTTTTATTTTTATTTTTATTTTTAATGTTTGGCTGCCTATTTGCATATTTTGCACAGACAAGGGTACTCTATTGTATATTTATCTCCATGTCCAGTATAATGAATGGCATGTCTCCTCATATATCACTCTACACTTTCGTCGCTATCTTGCATATTTGCACATGGAAACTCAGATTTTTACGAAAATCCCTATGATCTTTTGTTGCTATTGTTCTTTATTGTTAAATATTTTTATTAGTTATCATTTATCTATTCTGCTGCTGCTGTTTATACGCTTGCACATTCCGCACACTTGCACTTTAGCTAGGGGCTACGTCCAATGTCTTGAATATCTAAATTTTCAAAACCGAGCTGCTATTTCTTCTATCTTTATGTCTTGTGCAATGAATGATGGGTCTCCTCAGATAGCACTTTACATTTTTGCTGCTCGTTTGCATATTTGCACATTGAACTTTAGATTTTTCATGATTTTTTCTATGAATATCTGCTACTTTTGTTCTTCATTGTTATATATTTGTATTATTTATCAGTTTTTCATGTTGTTGCTGCTGTTTGCATATTTGCTCCTTCTGCACTCACGCACTTTAATTGAGGGCTACGTTCAATATCTTGAACATCAATGACATGGTGAAATTTATTTCATGAAATGTTAATGGGCTGAATAACGTTCGTAAAAGGAACGCTATTGAATGTTGGTTAAAAAATCTAATACCTGATGTCATCTATTTGCAGGAAACCCATCATAAAGATCACGCAGAGTCAGCTAAACTCTTTAAAAATTGGGCGGGCTATAACATATCTGCTCCTGCAGGGATGGCCCAGAGAGGAGTTTCCATTCTAATAGGAAGACATGTAGGTTTTAACCTTGAAGGGACATGCATAGATCCTAGAGGCAGATGGGCAGTCGCACACGGTAAATTAAACAATGTCAACGTTATCCTTGCCACAATTTACGCACCTATTTTGGATGACCCACAAGCTATTTTACAGGTTAAGCAGGCATTAACCGGCCTTTCTGGGCCAATAATTTGGGGGGGTGATTTTAACCTATTACAAAACCCTCGTTTGGACTCTTCCAAGAAAGACCGCCGACAGAATAAACCTCAAGTCTCCTTAGCTGTTCAAAGCTGCAAGATAGATCTTGACGTTATTGACTATTGGCGTAATTTGAATCCCACCAAGCGTGAGTACACATGCCATTCAGCAAAATATAATTCTGCATCAAGGCTGGATTTTTTCTTGTCCTCCCATGACCTAGAACTATATAATTACGCTTACCTACCCAATGCCTTTTCAGACCATGCGGCTCTTTGCATGGAGGTCAAACTGGGGAATTATGAAGCAAGATCTATAAATAGATGGTTTTTTAACAAACTCAACCTCCTTGACCAACAATGGTGCACTGATATTAATGAAAAGATCGAGCTATTTTTTTCACAGAATAGAGGTACAGCTCCATTAAATATAATCTGGGATGCATTTAAAGCTACTTTACGTGGAATAATCACATCTAAAGAGATCCCCAAGCTTAAGGCAAAACGCGAGGAGAAAATCAAACTTCAAACTGAACTGTCACAGGCTACCCAAGAGCATTATAGGGTTAGATCCCAGATTTCCAGCCACAAACTCCATGAGGCGAAGCATAAGATGAAGGAATTTTATTATGAACTAGGTGAGACAAATAGTAATTTTCAGGCACAAAAAATCTATGAGGAGAGTGAGTACACAGGGAAGCTTCTGGCCTGGCAATCTAAAGAAAAGCAGGCTCGTAATAGAATAGATCAGTTAACTGACCCCATCACTAAAAATCAAGTTAAGACCACCACTGCCATTGGCGAGCTGTTTTTAAAACACTATGAGGGGATATATCAAGCATCTGCGGGGACCACACCTGAATCTATCATGGATTTTCTCTAGCCATTGGAAATACCTAAAATGGATGCTGAGGGCAAGAACTACCTCACACAGGATTTCACATTATCAGAACTAGATGAAGTGATAGAGTCTCTCCCCAATGGCAAAGCCAATGGTGAGGATGGCCTTCCCATTGAATTCTTTAAAAAATTTGGGGGAATATTGCGTAAAGAATTCTTGGAATTAATTAAAAATTTACTTCAAGGTGGTCCCCCACCGGACTCTTTTCACACAGCGGTGGTGGTCAGTATTTTAAAAAAGGGAAAGGACAAGGAAAATATAAATTCTTACCGACCGATAAGCCTTTTGAACACAGATTACTAAATTTTTACTAAACTTTTAGCAAACCGATTAAATAAACTAGTAGGATCACTAATAGCTTATGATCAGTGCGGTTTTATTGCAGGCAGGCATCTCCATTCCAATACTACATTTTTACTGGAGGCGCTAGACTATTTTAAAACTAACAAGGTGAAGGCTCAAATTTGGTTTTCAGATGCGGAGAAAGCCTTCGATCTAGTCTCCTGGGATTGTCTGTTTGCAGTATTACATAGTTTTAATTTCCCGAATGGTTTTATCTCTCTTTTACGACATTTGTACACAAATTCTAGGGCACAAATTATCATCAATAATACCAACATTGGGTCCTGTGAGGTCACTAGAGGCACACGACAAGGTTGCCCGTTGTCCCCAATTTTATTCGCACTTTTTATCGAACCTCTAGCGATCGCCATTAGGAATATCAAATCTGACACCGCCCCAATTTCAGGAATGACAAATATAAAACTATATGCAGATGATATTGCCCTTTTTTTAGACTCTAAACCCTCAAGTCAATTGAAGATTCTAAAAATCTTCTCTGACTTTCAAAAGCTAGGGGGTTATAAAATGAATGTAAACAAAACAGAAATTATTCTACTCAACTGCACTCCAGACACTTTAGCTCCTGAATTCAGGCAGATATACAACACGGATCCAAAGAGATATCTTAGTATATTTATATCGGATAGCCTAGACGGCCTTTATTTATTAAATTTTCTACCTTTATTAAAAAAGGTGGGTTCACTTTTAGATCGTTGGAATCTACTACCCCTGTCTCTCATAGGGCGGGCATCGCTAATTCGAATGTCGGTATTACCCCTTTTTAATTTCCTTTTTAGTGCGAATCCCTGCGCAATCCAGGCCTCTTATTTTAAAAAAAATAGAAGCTCTGATTTCCTCTTTCTTATGGGCAAAAAAATCCCCTAGACTTGCACTGAGCACTTTATATTTATCTTACACACAAGGAGGGCTGTCCCTCCCAAATATCAAAGAATATTATTTTGCGTCTTTTGCACATTACATCCATAGGTTTTTTTTTTTAGATAGTCATGAGACAGACAATTTTCTTATGAAAAGGATGTTGTTGGAATTGAAAATCTATGATCCAGTTAGAACCACGAAAGACCCCAAAAAAGTACGATATAAAACTTTGCAGTGGATTTTTAAGGTGAAAACTCAGTTTTGTAAATTTTATGAGTTACCCAATGTAAGTAAGAAGACGAATTTAATGAATTTTAGCCTGGGAGAAGCAGGTTGCATGGACAAAAATATAATAACTCTTTGGAAGCAAAATGGTTTTGAGAAAATTGAAGACTTCCTACTGGGAAATAGGTGGAAATCCTGGGATGAAATTTACAGTCATTTAATTCACTCGCACACAACTCTGAACTGGTCCTTTATTAGGATAAGTCCAAAACTCAGGGAACTCAATATAGGAAATGTATCCCAAAAAGAAAATATTTCCACTACCCTTAATAACAAAACACAAAAGAAAATGAGTATCTGGATTAAAATATTAATAGAAAGTAAGGACCAGGACTTCTACAGCAAGATAATTGAACGATGGAAAAAAGGGAAGATATTATAATTAATCAACAGGTATGGGACAAAATAAATAAATTCAATAAAACCATCTTTCGAGGAGCAAACTTTAAACGTATGCAATTCTACAATAAATGGTTAATATATAGAACCCCGTCCTTTTTACACAATATCTTCCCCCTTGTAGCCGACAAATGCTTTCGATGTGAAGAAAAAGGCACTTGGAAACACATTATCTGGGAGTGTCCAAAAATCCAGGTTTTATGGAAGGAAATAGAAAAATATCTTTCAATCGTCCTTAAAACAAATAATATATTCAATGACCTAATTCGCCTCCTAGGCTGCTCTCCTTTCCACACCCAATATGATGAGCCCCTTTTTATAGCTTCTCTAATAGCTAAATCCCTTATATTACAGTCCTGGAGAACAGATTCTGTCCCATCCTTCCAGGTATGGAAGGCAAAACTACAGCGAATCCAGGGTAGGGAGAAAAAATATGCCTTTAGATCAGGGGCTCTCAAA
Source organism: Lissotriton vulgaris (assembly GCF_964263255.1). Taxonomy (NCBI): domain Eukaryota; kingdom Metazoa; phylum Chordata; class Amphibia; order Caudata; family Salamandridae; genus Lissotriton; species Lissotriton vulgaris. Next base: position 731,153,528 of record NC_141687.1, read on the forward strand.
AAATATGATAATTATTGGAGTGTGTTTGATGTTTAGATATGTCTTGTTATTACTTAACCTGATTTATGCTTTATTGAAAATATTTATTAGTCTATTATGACGGTTCTATCTCCGCACGCTGCACTTTAGAACTCAGCTTTGGAATATTAAATGTGAAGACGTTTATTATATTTGTATGCTATGTACTCTTTCAATTCTAACAAAATCCTTTTGGTTATCCGAACCAGTTTACTAATTGTCTGTTCTTACACAACCTTGCACTGTATAACTTAAATGTTAAAATGACAATTTGTATGAATGTTTTTCAGTATTTTTCTTTCTCGTACTGTATTAATTGGATTTCAATTGTATTGTATTGCTATATTTGAACTCTCAATAAAAAAAAAAGAGTTTTTAAAAAATGAAGCCTTTTTTTAGAAATTGGAGGTAGTTCTAAAAATAACTTTTTTTTCTTCTTTTTGTTGTTTTATCTTTTTTTGTGTTTTTTGAACATTTTGTACTTTTTTTGGCTATTCAAAACAGTTTTATATTTTTTTAGTATTTTTTTAGGGGGAGAAACAAAAAAATGGAATTGAAACTGGCTCAACTGGAGCAAAAAAACAAAAAACCCAAAAAATTACTTCTTTGTGGGGCACTTGTGATTGTCACCTGCAAGCTTTACGCTCTTTTCACCATAGGCGATAAGCTTGCCACATGCAGAACAAGTGATTTTAAAATCAGCAAATCGTGGCTGAATACAAGGCATCATCTCTGATGTTTCTGGTCCCAATGAAGTGGGTTCGTTTCTTTGGGAGGTGGTCCTTGAAGACTGGGGGAGGTTACTGGCCAGTTCCCTGAGCTCTGCACGAGAATAGTTGTTAGGGTGCTTACGGGTCATATGTCAAATCATGGTATAGTTACCAAAGGAATATTTTTTGTTTGGGTTGCCCCTTGAGAGTTCTTCCTTACAGATTAGGCAAGTTACCTTGGCCGCATTCACTTTTTTCTTGCCCTCTGGGAGTGAAAAAAACTCCCATACAATGTGTGACTTGGGCTTGTATGGGGTATTTTGTTCAGACAGCCATCTTCCACCATCCTCCTCTTCCTCTTCCTCCTCCTCCTCTTGTTGACCACCAATGTAATCTTGAGCTGGTCCTCTTGGTTGTTGTGGTGGTAGTGGTGGGGCAGAAGCACCAACTGCTGCTGCTACTGAAGCCATTATAAAGATCAAAAAGGTACAGAGAGGTACAAACAGGTCTTCCTCAGTCAAAGGACAAAGTCAGAATAAGGAAAAAAGGTGGGGTCTTTCATCATTTGGAAAAAAAAAACTGTCCTGAACCAATGAGAAGTGTTATTTTCAGGTCACAAGACTAGGGGCTTCATCATTATGAAACCAAAACTGTTATGAACCAATGAAAAGTGTTATTTTCAGGTTACATGCACCGACGCGCTTACGCTACGCGCCCGGGGGCGCGCCCCGGGTCGCGTCGCATAAGCGCGTCGGATGTTTACGTTGCGCGATCGTATTCGCTCGAGTACTTCCGGGTGCGCTTACGCTGTGCGTATCACGCGGACGCGGCTACGCGATACGTCACGATCATGTTTTCGTTCGCGATATTGGCGCTTACGGGACGCTCCCCGGAGCGCGCCCCGGGCGCTTTATAGAAGTACGCTCTTCGGGGCGCTCCCGGGGCGCGCACCGGTAGCGCTCCCAAAAAATAAAAAAATAAATAAATAAAAAAAATGGGATAAATTGTAGGGACTGGTAGCCCTATTCTTAAGTGGTTTTTACGAAAATTAACTTTGAAAAAATATGTATTGTGCTACATTGGGCTATATATATGTTAGAGCCAAAATGTAGCCCAAATGTAGCCCAATGTAGCCCAAAGATGGCCACCAGAGACAAAAAAAAAAATATAGCCCAAATATAGCCCAACTGTAGCCCAATGACAGAATGTACCAGAGTGTTCTAAACAACTAGAGCGCTAACAGTCTTACTTATAAAGTGAGACTTATAGTTAGGAATTAGCATTAAAAAAACCTATGAAATTCACTTCAAAAACCATAGGTTTCACACCAGTTATAGTTAGGAGTTAGCATTTAAAAAACCTATTAAATTCACTAAAAAAACCATAGGTTTCACATCAGTTATAGTTAGCTGGAAATTTTACTGACATAAAACCATTGAAATTCCACGTTATAGTTAGTTGGACTCACTATAACTTGATGCACTATAACTGATGTGAAACCTATGTTTTTTTTAGTGAATATATATATATATATATATATATATATATATATATATCATACAACCCTATACCAGTGACGATGGCAGTTGTTCAAATAAATATTCACTTATTCTTGTCCTGAATAAGTAATATAAACGATGGGAATGTGTCAAATGCGGTAAATTATTAATAATGCTTTAAATGCTACTGCTCAGTTATTTAAATCCAATTACTCACCATTGCCCATTGCTTTATGAATACAAAAGGGAGAGAGAATGAATACATAACGGATAATTGTGTAGTATGCTATAGTATTGCTATCAAGGGGTGTGGTGACATCAGAAATCACAAGCCCGAAGCCTGAGTGTTTTTAAATGTTCCTAGAATCCTGAGGTGGCAATATAGAGTCATATTACTCATGTTACCTATAATTTGTATATTATATGTTTCTTTTGGAGTAGTTAAGTTAAAAAATCTGCTTTCTTCAAAGTGATGCTAACAGTGGGTACTGATATGAATTAGAACGCTTAGGTTTGGTTGACCTTTTTATGAATACATTTTTGACTAACCAATGGACAATGGTGGGGACTACATAATTAGGAATATTTTCAACTTTACCAAATAATTTGTGATTTCACAAAAAAGTTTGTTTCATGCTCAGATGGATGAAAATATTACTGCCACGAACTGTGCTTCAGAATGTGCTTTTTTCCCGCATAGCTTAAATAACCTTTATGCATAAATGAGTTCTCCAAGTTTCATAATCATAGAAGCCTTGGCAATGGGAAAACTTTGCAGAACGGTTTGTGGACTGTCATTATGATATTACAATCCATGCTTCACAGGGGAACATGAAATATGTTCCATATTTCACAGTTAACTATTTTGTGCAATAAAGGCACATCTCCATACACAATGACATTACCAGCAGTATTATTAAAACATCAGAATTTACTAAAATAAATGATCACGTTGAGAAGGGAAACGCATTCCTGCATTGAAGAAAATGTGTAATATGTGTTGAAATATAATATTGCCTTCTCGAAGTCATTTATTGAGGCATTGACTGGCTCCTTTCCATGTAATTTCACCTGCCTGCATCAAGATTATTATTGATTTTTTCAGTTGAACAGATTCCCATTTAATGCCACAGTAACACAGTGTTATTGTCCTCCAGCTTTCAACAAAGGGACGAGGCGGCCCAGAGGAAAAGACGTGCACTCCTACTGCAAATGGAAATTTGAAGAGGAAAATCAGTAAGTTGTAACAGCTTTACTGTGTGATCGTCTGGGTGATTGAGGTCGGTGCAAAATAATATGTTTCTTTGGACCTATGGCTTAGATGGCCACAGATTGTTGGTAGCAGCTTAACAACGCATCTGTTGAGCCTGAATTGCCTACATGAGCCATATAAATGGGCCCTCGATGTGTACGGTACAATGCTCCAAAGCAATGAAAATGTATTTAGAAAAATGCACAAATACCACTTTAATAAAAGGTTGCACTTCTAAAACAGTGTTTATTTTACAAGCACATTTTGGGCCGTATTGCAAGTTTGGTGGTTAATAAGACCGCCAACCCCGTGGTGTCGGTCCGTCAACACTGCAGGCCCACCCACAGTATTATGAGTGCGGCAATCAGACTGCCACAGTTCTGCTGCGACCGCTGGAGATCCAGGATCCCGCGGCAGCCGCACATTGGTCAGGCATAGTAATATGCTGGTGGTGCCATTGCGGCACCGGCAAGCATATTGGGAGTTTCCAAACCACCATCCTTTCCACGGCAGTGAGCCAGCAATGAAAAGGGTGGCGGTGAGGCATCTAAGGGGGGCCCTGCTGGTCCTGGGGGTGCAACAGAAGGTTTAGAGCTCTTTGTCTAGTTTTTAAGTGCAATTAGCATGTATAGAAATGTATTTTTGTACTTTGACCAATGTCCATGTTTATAGGAATGGTAATTTCATTGTGTGCATGAGAAGACAGAAGAAAGATTTTCTTTTGGCAGTCTTTCTTGGTCAGCCAGCAAAACGTGTTGCTCATTTCCCCAAACTTTAACATATTCACCCGTGTTTCGTCACAATAATACACATAAACAAAGAACTTTAAAGATTGTTTAAGCTGAACAGCTGCCGTTTTGGAGTGGGGTTCTCAACTACAACTGATCTATTGCTGACAGTAAAAAAACATGATAATTTTTCACGTTGGACAATAAAAAGTATCGAAAGTGAATTAGGGGGATAGTCAATTTCTCAAATTCCACTTTGACTCATCAAAGATTTGTCTTATTTAGATGTTATATCACTCTAGCCCATGTGGATATTCTGTCATTGTGAATTACTTATTCTACAAAGTCACCATATCATGTCAATAAACATTTACATTCTTCAAGTGCAATGTGCAAAATTATGTTAGTCACATATCTCCCTCCACGACTGCTGTTGATTAAGGTAATTAATTAAAGAGTTGCAAAAAGGAAATCTATGACAGACTCTTTCATGCATATATAAATGAAAGAAAAGTAAAAACAGTTCTGTTAGCAGACAGCTAGTCCAACCTTTGTACATTGCTATTATGCTGCTGCAAAAATGTATTAGTACAGGCTATGGTTCCAATTGCATCCACAGTTCTTTGTCCTTAATGAGACTTCCTGGGTGTTTAGTCTCAAGTAAGATAATATACTCCGATTCCATCCTTCTCTGAGTCTCTGTTGGATTTGAGTATCTTTACCGCCTGCCTGGCGGGGAATTGTTGACAGCTGTTGAGAGGGAAGCGGGTGCAGGAGGGCAGCATTGTTAAACACACACATACATACATATATAAGTGGTAACAATTATTAAAAACATGTCACAGTATATCATTTTTTTTAGTAATGTATATATGTAAATATATATATGTATATATTCAATACACAAATATAAACAATTGCATTGCAAAATAGATTAAATAATTCAGCTAATAAAAAATGTAAAACATTTAAAATCCCTAAAGATACATTGACGGGGCGTGGCCAAGTAGGTCGTGCCTGCTCGTCGTTTGGATCCCTGGCCTGGGCCCACGCCACATAGCGGAGCATAGCGGATCCCCTGACATTGTCCTTGATCTCACCTTGGTCCGGTGGCTGCTGCAGAGACATAACTCTGGAAGCAGTGCGTCGCCGGCACATATTTTAGCGACTGGCATCCCACCTGACGCTGAGCGACCTGCAGCCTATCTAACAGATGGGCAGAGAGGCGCCTTCGGTGGTTGCGCATCCCTGTGAGGATCCTTCCAGCGGCCCTCTGTGAGTCTGTAGCGAGTGCAACGGCGGAGAGGAGACGCCGCGATCCACCTCTGGCAGGAGCCACAACCTCGCCAGCAAAGCGGCTCCTCCTGTGGGGTGAGAAAATGGCAGCTGGCGGCGGATGCCGATAGCGGAGCTGATCTCGACGATCCCAGCGGGGAAGCCTGCACGCGGTGGCAGCGGACCCCCTGGAGGCTGCGATCCACCCCCTCTAGAAGACTTGGGAGCTGGGAAGACCAGGCCTGGGCTCACGAGCTTCGGCAAATGGCCTGAAAGAGACTACGATAGTGCTACATGCCGGACTCTCTGAAGGACGCCCTCCCACTGGCCGGCGGGGTGCCCTGTTTGAGGCCCTAAAGAGTGCTGTGCTGAAGTCCACGTACGCCTGGGAACCAGCTCAGAGTGCGGACCAGAGTGGGGGCCCTCCTGTACATGGGGTGGGGTCCAGGAGCTGATCTGACTGGGAGGTGACGTTGTGTGCTGCTGTAGCCCGGGACAATTGTGGACTTCGTCCATCATGTTTTCAGTTGTAAGTTCTTTGTTGTGGGTTTCATGGTTTACTCCGCCTCCCCTAGCCAAGACGGGTTAATGGTCTTTGCACTTGGCCCCTCATATCCCCCTCTACAGACCCAGGGGCAACTTCTTGTAGGTTACTCCAGGATCTCCCCTTATGCCGAATGATCTTAAGAACCTGTCCCTTAACATTAAGGGGCTTAACAACCTCACCTAAAGGCGAGCAGTCTTGTCCTTTCTCGAAAACTCCGAAGCCTACATCTACCTGCTCCAAGAAACACACCTTCTCCCGACTGATACGCATAGGCTGAGGTCCAGGGCCTTCCTTTTTAATTGTTCTCTTCTCATTCTTCTAAAACAACGGTGGCGACGATCCTGGTCTCAGCTCAGTTCCCAAGTCTGATAGATTGCAAACAGGCCGAGATCAAGGGTAGATTTCTGGCACACACCTTCACCCTGGGCACATGCACTCCTACAGTAGCTACTGTATATGTTCCCAATGAAGGCCAAGAGGGGTTCAACCGAGACGTAATACAAGACTCCCTGACAAAACTGTTCTCCTAGGGGGGGGGGGGGGGGTTTAACCTGGCCTTTGATGGCACGATGGACCGGTTAGGGCAGCAATGGGGGCAGATGGGGGCTCTTTCTGGCAGGGGCTGGGCTCATAGACATTTGGTGGCTGCACCACCCAGGGTACAGAGAATACACCTTTTACTCCCACCCCCACAAGACATACGCCAGAATTGATTACATGCTCACCTCCGACACATTGACCCAACAGACACGAGATGTTGAAATCCTTCCCTGCCCCTTATCAGACCACTCGGCGGTGCGGATTTCTCTATCCTTGCATCAAGTCCGACCCTCACAGCAATTCTGGCACTTGCATGAGACCATGCTACAGCGCCCTTCAGTGGTACAACAAATCCAACAGTACATAACTAACTACCTAGATCTCAATGACTCCCCTTCCATTTCTACAACAACCCTTTGGGAGGCCCTAAAGGCAGTAGTTAGAGGGGTATTCCTGAGTATAGCGGCAGCAGACAATAAGGACAGGAGAGAGAAAAGGGAGCGCCTATCCATGGAAGTAGCTGGATTAAAACGCATCCACCAATGGACAGGGGCACCTTGAGTCTGGAAACAGCTTAAGGCGGCTAGGGCGCAGCTAGCAGGGCTGGATGTTGACCGGGCTGAATACACAGTCCTTCGCCTGACACATGCCTTTTATGTGGGGGACAGATGTGGGAAACGTCTTGCCAATAGGTTGCTTGCGCAGCGACCGGCGTCCCGTTTTACTATGATCCGGGACTAACTGGGGAGAGAGTGCAATACCGATCATAAAATTGTGGATGAGTTTTGGCACTTTTATGAGACCCTATATATTGCCCAGACTCTGCCTAATGAGGAGCCGGCCCGCTGTCTGCAAGAGGTCGCTACATTTAAACATTTACCAAGGCAGGCGGAGGAGCTCATGGCCCCTATCCACTTAGAGGAAGTGGTTTCTGCCATCTCTCATTTGAAACTTCACAAGTCACCGGGTCCAGACGGCTTCTCTTCCGTTTTCTATTAAAAGTTTTGCGCGCTGCTAGCCCCACTGCTGGTGTTGGTTTACAACTCGATCAGGACTGCTCATGCCACCTCTCTCCCACCTTCCATGCTGGAGGCATTGATCACCTTAATACCTATACCGGGCAAGGATAGGTGCTTGTTTGGTTCCTTTCGCCCCATATCCCTCCTGAATGTGAATCTAAAGATTTTTACTGGGATCCTGACGTGTAGGCTCTCTCGTCATCTGCCCGGGTCAATAGACCCAGACCAATTCAGGTTCGTTCCTGGACATCAGTGTTCTAACAACACCAAGAGGCTCCTACATTTGGTGGACAGATCTGAACGCTTCCCGGCGGAACGCATGATTTTCTCTGTCAACGCTGAGAAAGCGTTCGACAGGGTTCATTGGCCGTATCTCAAGGCAACTCTGGTTCACTTTGGCCTCCCATGCCGCTTCATTGACTGGGTATTTAGTAGCTACGCTAACCCCACGGCCACAGTGCGGGTGAATGGGATGGCTTTGTCTGCCTTTCCCATATGCCGAGGGACAAGACAGGGCTATCCCCTGTCTGTTCACCCTGTATATGGAACCTATGGCCCAAAGGGTTCGAGATGATCAGAGTATCAGGGGGCACGCTTCGGGGTGTCAGAACACAAACTCTGCTTAGACGCGGTTGATGTGGACCCCCGAGAATCTCTGCCTGCTTTCTTGGCGGAGCTAGACAGGTTTGCCCTGGTCACTGGGTTTAAGATCAATGTATATAAATCTCAGGCCTTACATCTTTCCTTGCAGCCTGAGACTCTGAGGTACCTACAGCGTCTGTATCCGGTCCAGTGGGCCCGCAACTCAATTCCTTACCTAGGATTGCAAGTCTCTGCTACTATACAAGCCACCAGAGTTCAAAATTATGCGTCAATCTCCCGACAGGTCCGAGATTCCCTCCGCAAGTGGAGACCGCACTCTCTCTCCTGGCTAGGCCGTATAGCTGCTGTGAAAATGGTGATATTGCCCCAGCTTCTTTATTTATTCCACACATTGCCACTTGTACCTCCACCTGGGGTCATACACTCATTGCAATGGGACATAGAACATTTTGGGCTAGATGTAGGTAAATAGTATTTACCGATTCGTAAATATTGAATTTTACCGATTCTGTATTTACGAATCGGTAAATATTATGTAGCTAAAAATTCGGTAAAAATTACCGAATCATTAAGATTCGTAATTACCGAATCAGTATTTACCGATTCGGTAATTGCCATTCATTCCAATGGGCCTGGAGGCCCATAGGAATGAATGGCAATTACCGAATCGGTAAATACCGATTCGGTAAAAGGGGGAAAACATTGAAGGGTGGCAGGCCACCTACATCTGGCCCTTTGTCTGGCGCCAATAAAGTGCTCGGTTACGTCGAGAGCTCACTTATAGAGACCCTGTTAAGGGAGGCCTAGGGATCCCTGATCTCAATGCTTTCGGCGGGGTCCGAGAAACATTGGTTATTTATGGATCGGTCGCTTGCTAGTCAGCCCCTGTGGGGTGTTCCCTTCTTTGCACGTGCGGGACAGCCTCAAAACCTATACTTCTCTGAGGTGACTAGACCTACTCTGTTGGCGTGTGACAAGGTTGCTGCCCCTCGAGGGCTTACGACCTTTCCGTCATTGATCACGCCTATAGTCCATAACCCTGACTTCACACTGGGCCTTGATTCTGAGATTTTCCTAAACTGGACCACGGAATCATGTTGCTCCATAGGGTACCTTTTCAATATCTCTGGGCCCCGCTCCATTACTAATCTTCACAAGGAGCAGGCTATACCGTTACTGTTATTTGCTGGTTCGCCACTGGGTGTTACATGGGGATGTCCCGGGGGTGTGGAAAGACACCTCTCCCCGTTTGAGTAGTGGCTGCTTACACGCCCTATTGATGCACATCTGACCTCGGACTTATATAAGTTGCACCTCAGATTTCGTGAAAACTCCTGGCCAGTTACGTTGGGAGAGGGTGTTAGGTATAGCACTGACGCAGAACGAGTGGAATGACATCTATTTTAAGGCCCGCCGCACAGCACATGGTAACCCCTTACGTAGCCTGCAAAGTTGGCGAGCCTGTGGCCAGTTGGGTACCCTAACTCATTTACTGTGGCACTGCCCTTCATTGGGGACATATTGGCAGCAGATCCTTGAAGACGTGGACTCCGACTTCGACACGCAGATCCCTCGATTCACAGTGTATGTTCTTCTGGGCCTTCCTAACGCTATAATCTTTCCCCTCAAATCTCGAAGAGGTAAACAGATGGCACTTGCACTGGGGGCTGCGGTTCACAACATCCTCTTTCACTGTGGCACTAAGACAGTTCCAACCCGGCTGGGATGGCTTCCTAGGATGTGGTACATCTTGGGAAAGGAAAAGATTTCACTTGCTTCAACTCATCCTGGGGCCTCAATTCATGACTTAAGGGAACCTTTCCTCACACTACTAACGTCCGAGTTCACGGAGCTTACTTGTTCCAAATATTTGTGATTCTTGAGACTTGTGGACCCTCCCAGGTTGCCAGCCTTCAACACCTCTACTACCTAATGTACTTTTCGCTATGGGTCTTCCCAAGTTTGACCTTACTGTTACCATCTCCTGGAAGCACAGTTTATATCTGGAGGGAGGAGGGAGGGGTGGTTGAGGGGGTGTTCTCTTATTTTTGTTATTTCTTTGGCCAAACCTGATAAAGAAATTGGCCGGTTGCATCCTGATGACCACAGAGCAAATTGGCTCGTTCGCTGTTTCCTTTGTCTTGGAAATTAATAAAAGAAATGTAAACAACAAAAAACCACATTGACGAAAAATATTATAAACATTTAAAAAATAAAAACATTAATACAAAATATAAAAATAAACAAATAGTATTGTAATATATATTAAACAATAGAAGGAAAAGTATTGGAGTCTGGAAGTATTAGATATACTATTCCCACTCCAATTTATACAACAGTAGGAAACGTGTTGAACTTTGGAGCAGTTAGATTTACTATTCTTACTCCAGTCTGTAATATAACTACTCCAGACTAAGCAACAGTAGGGAAAGTGTCAAACTTGGGCTTTGGAGAGGTCAAATTTACTATTCCTACTCCAGTCAGCAAAATAGTAGGAAATATGTTTGACTTTGGATGTGTTAGATGTATAATTCCTACTCCAGTCTAAGCAACAATAGGGAAAGCACTTCACTCCAAATGCATTAAGTATATGAATAACCCTATTAATGTTAACCCTGGGCGGGCAACTTCGCTACGCCCACGAAGTGGGCGTAGTGTTGCCTACTTTGCCCTTTGCAAAGTAGGCGAAGCAGGCAACACAATGCCCACTTCGTGGGCGTAGCGAAGTTGCCCGCCACCCGCCTACCTCCCGCCCTCCCGAACACACCTAATTTAATTAAATGGGCACAAAAAAAAATACACTTACCTTGTCCGCGGCGTCCCGGGGCTCCCTCTGCTCGTTCACGGCGACGTCTGCTAACCAATGCGCATGCGCGGCTGCCCGCGCATGCGCTTTGGTTAGTAGACTGTGGCGTGAACGAGCAGAGGGAGCCCCGGGACACCGCGGACAAGGTAAGTGCATTTTATTTATTTTTCTTTGCCCATTTAATTAAATTAGGTATGTAGGGGAGGGGGGCATGGTGTGCGTAGTGGGGCTACGCGAAGTGCGCAGGTGGGCGTAGTTTCTCGCTCCCTTTGTGTAGCTTCGCGTAGCCCCACTACACACACTACGCCCAGGCTTAATTAATGTAGAAAAATATTAAACGTTTAATAAAAACACCATTACTTTACATTAAAAATATATTCATATACATATTTGTATTTAAAAAATAAAAACAAATAAATATATAAAGAAAAAAAGAAAGAAAATAAATAATAAATTTACATATAATAAATCCAACTTCCATAACTAACAAAAAGAAGATAAAATCATAATCAATGGATTTATTTTTAATTAAGACATAAAAAACAATTCAGTTAACAAATATCATAGCACAAACAGACTTTCACAAACACTTACTAAAGACCAAATTACAAATGGTAAAAAAATATAAATGAATAAAATTTTTATAACTAAATATATATTTATTTTCTTCCCATACACAACATTTCTAAATATGTGTGTAATACACATATAAATAATAAAATCTGTACACAAATAAATTAAACAGTAGAACAATAACTCAAATAATAATAGCTCAATTATTTTGCCTAGTTAGTAAGTAAATAATACATAATGTCAAAAAACATTAAATTAAATTACATTTACATTTATATAACTACCTACCCTATACCTCTACTAATCCAATATCCAGTACCGAGAATATAACAAAAATTAATTTTAGTGTTAATTTGCCTAGTTAATAATCAATTAAGTAATTATTGAAACATTAAGTTATGAATGAACTATTACTTAATTAACTTCCTAGCCTCTACACCTACAAACGCAGCAGCCCGCCTCTAAAATATAACTAAAATAAATCAGCATTAACCAATTGCCCCAATAATTTAACTCCATGCATTTTGAATTGTAATTAACCAATTGACATAATTAATAATTAAACAAATAATTGTTGCCAAATAATTGTCACCCTATACACTACAAAGCCAGCAACCTGCACTATGGATTCTGAGCAACTGGGCCAAGTACCCCTTGTCACTCAGGGGCAGCGTTGTCTGAGCAGGCCATGGCTCCCTCCGGGGGAAGTGAATACATGAGTGTGGACACAGACTTACAATTCAAAATGCATGGAGTTAAATCATTGGGGCTTTAGTGTTTCATAGGCAGTTCCCTGTGTCCCATTCCCTTTTCGTTCTAGTGACAGTGCTTATTTCCCATTCACTATAGGCAACATCCAGAGTAGCACTATCGAGCAAGCAAGTTCCAACTGGGACCGACTTGATCTGAATTCTTACCGGTGTCTGCAGGTGTAGGTGCACAGGGTTTCCCATGACAACCCCACTACTCCAGCAATGTTCTGGTTCTGTTCAAACTTCTCACTAGCCCTGGTAACCCCCTCTGGCATACTGGGTCACCGTATCCCCACTGTTCATGGGCACCAACCCAATTGGCACAGCAGATGCCTGCATGGAAGCCCCTCCTGGCATATGGGGACCGCCTTGATCTGAATTCTCTCTTACCTACGCTTGCAAGATCAGAGTATCTTGAGTTCCTGAGCTTACTAACTCTCCAGGTGATGAAGCAGTGCTGGCTGCTTCAGGTGAGTTCACTATACTATGGATTCTGAGCAACTGGGCAAAGTACCCCTTCAGCACTTGACTCTGAGTGCTAGGATTGTCTAAGCAGTAAGAACAATAAATTATTGTCCAGTCAAATACTCACTTTTATGAGAAAGGAAGTATTTTATTTTTATTGCTAACAACACAAAGGTAAATACAACATTCACAAATAAATGCAGAGTCCCCTTGAAGTTGGAGCTTTAGTGTTTCTTAGGGAGTTTCCTGTGTCCAACTCCCTTATCGCCCTAGCGATAGTGGTTATTTCCCATGGAGTGTAGACAACATCCAGGGTAACCCCTACTATTAGTCCAAGTCCCAACTGTCCACTCTGACTCTATTTTAAAGGTAAAAATGTATCAGCGCTGAAGTGCTATCTAGCAAGCAAGTTCCCTCTGTGAGAAGCTTCATTTGAATTTGCTCTTGCCGGCACCTGTAGGGTCAGAGCGTCTGGAGTTCCTGAGCAAGCCCACTCTCCGGGTACTGGAGCAGCAGTGGCTGCTTTAGGTGAGTTCACTACATTCGGCTAAGGTGGACTTCCCTCAACGATCCCAGGTGTCCTCGCATGCGGTCGCGCCCCCACAGAGAATGAAGGTTCCTTGCAGGGTAAGTCTTTGGTCCATCCCACAGCGGAGGGAAAGGTGGTCCAAAGTTCTTGTTGCTGATCCTTCATTTCAGTGTAGATGCAAAGGGTTTCCCATGATGGTCTCACTACTCTGGCAATGTTCTGGTTCTGTTCACACTACTTGCTTGTTCTGGTGACCCCCTCTGGCATACTGGGTCACCGGAACTCCACTGTTCACGGTCAGCAAACCAACTGTCACAGCAGCTGACAGCATGGCAGCCCCTCATGGCATATGGGGTCACCAGTTCTTAACTGTGCAAGGGCTTCGGTCCAAGCCGTGCACCACAATCCATCCATGGTGACCCCACCTGGCATACAAGGCTGTCGATCCTTTACTGTACCATGGCCTCAACCCAATCGGCACAGTGTTGATTACAGCTTAATTTCCAACAGCCACTCCTGGCATACGGAGTTGCTGATGCCTCAGTGCACATGGGCTCCTGCCGATTGGCACATCGTTGGTTACAGCTCGCTTTACAGTAGTCCTCTCCTTTCCAACAGAAGTCACCGACTTTGTCCTGCACATTGTAACAACCCATTCGGTGCAGTAGCCCATTCTTCACACCTTTCACAGGGAATCCATTCCACAGGATTCCCTACTGGACTTCACTCCCTCCAATGTTCTCTCCTTCCTCACATGGCACACAGCTTGGTACTCCAGGCTCCAGGGCTGGTAGTCTTGGAATCTCTGGGTGATGACCCCTCTCCCAGGAGAGAGACTAGCAAGTCTTAGCCCCCTGTCCAGGTCACAAGCAGAAGTCTTCCAGAGCTTCTGCTTACACAGCCCAACTGTCTGCTTGACAATTGACCATTTTGGGGTTCTTAAGCTCCCCTTCCTGTATTCCATTTCCTGAAACCAAATGTGATTTAGGCTCTGAGTCTTTTAACTGTATGTTGGTGTCTGCTTCTTTTGAAGTGCCCACTCTTCTACTCTCTCATCCTTTTTAAAGCATTTTGTCACAGTAGGAGTGACTCCAAATCTGATAGTCCAACAACACAGTCCATGGGAGTGACTACTGTTTACACCTGGATGTCAGTAACAATGATATGTTTTTCAAAAGGTTAGCCCAGGGTCCTAGCACTACTCTTTCTGGTTCCGTAATCAACCCTACTCCTTCCTGAGATGTGCCCAGGCCTCTTCCTTGTGACGTCTCTCTGAAGCACCCTTTGTAGTGTACAGAGAAAGACTTGCTCTCCCTTCTCTAGCATTGTCCACCCAGCTTACAGGAATGCAGCAATACTTACATGTGAGGGGATTCCTTTACCTTCTCATGTTTCACCATGCAGCAGTGGGCCTCCCAACATGTAACCCATAGTCTACCATGTATTGGCCGTTCACAAGCACAAAAACACCCAGCACCTGCATTTAACCTTCGCGCTCTGCATATCACTGTACCCCTCATAGACTGTACCGATCATAGGCACACATACATCCAGCACATGCTGCACACACTGCACAGTACTACATTATCCCTGTATTGTATCCTTCTTAGCCACACATACACCCATCACAGATACACCACTTGTGCTGCACAACACTTCAAACAACCGAAGTATTCCAAGTGGTGAGTTAAGCACACAGCAATAAAACTTTAGATGGGTGAGCCTGCAGGCCACACTTCAGTAATAGAGGTTAAAGCGGACCTGTTCACTCCTACTAATCACTACCGTTCATGCTGCTTAACTCTTCGCAAAGGCAGTAGACTTTCACCAATATGAGGGCACGGCTTTGGCGCCCCTCCCAGTCCAACAAGACCGCAAACTATGAGTCAGGCCTATGTCATGATGCACATCCGTGATCCGTGCTTGCCTATGACAACAAAAATCAGCATTAGGGAACCAGACATCAGTACAGTTGGGGCTCTCAGGGCAGAGGTGCAAGTCCATTACCATGTGGAGGACTTTTGCGTCCCAACATCATGATTTGGCCAAGGCACACCTTGTTTGAACCTAAATTATAATCCCAATATTAAAGTGATGTTGGTGGGCCACCAAGAACACAAAGTGATCTTTTTTAGCCTACTATGTCTCCTGCATGACCCAGGTATTTCTCTTTCTGCTCTACTAGATGAACTCCCCCTCCCTGTGAAAGTCTCTGGCATCAAGATAAACTGCTATATTCCAAAGAATGGGAGTTTCTGACCCACTCAATGCTTGTCTAGCTTCCACTCTCTTGTAGGAGCATGGCATAACCTGTGCTGCAGGCCTTGTAAAATATCTCTTTGTGAGAAAACAATGGTTCACCAAAGATTCAGTTATTAATCAATAAAAAAAGTCAGGCAAATCAATCACTAAAAACAAAAAAATATGAGGGAAAGAGAATATAGGTTTAGCCTGTACAATTCAGTAGCAATGCCTTTATTAATCCTAACAAGGAAAGACACATTTTATAAATACATTTTTAGCATAAGTTAGTGCGAGGAGGAAAAAAGTGCTGTGTGTCTCCAGTGATTACACAAAAGAAGGTCATGGTGACCATACAAAATGTGTATATATGTCGAAAGAAACAAGTCATAATTTTTATGTTTCAGCTAGGCTACTTTTTTAGTAATGTTAGCCAAAGGCGTAGTGACAGTCATCTAGTCAGCTAAACCCGCAGAATACCCTGCTCTGAACTCTTTTCAGAATATCAGCACCTCATAAAGGGGAGGAAGGCCTTGCGTCATTCGCTTCCCCAATAACCACACTGGTTTATAATTTGGACTTTATTTCTGGGGTCCTACTAAGAAGGCCCAGTGGCCCAAGTGGCCTGGAGACCTATTTGCAGGTGGTGAAATGATGAATAAGGAATCTTGTGCAGAAATATTTGACTTCACCAAGTGTGACAACTTTTGTCTAACCCAGTTGTTACAATGGCTTTATACAAGACCAGACAATGACGCACAGGCCCAGGGAAACTCCAGATAGAAAACCTATTATACAACAGGCAAAGAAGAAGGTGATCACCACCCTATATACACATATCAGTAGCCTACAACCCACAAGCAGGCACTGGTACCTGATCCAGTGGGAAAGGGGATTGAAGAAGCCAATCCCCAATGAGGAATGGAGTAAAATTTGGGTGATTGCTGCCATCTCCACCCAACAGAGAGAAAATACATGAAATTGCTAACTACAGGGCATCTTTCCATCCCGTAAACTAAAATGGATGTTCGGGGACAAAGATGTATTTTAGGAGGGCTGTGGTGAATCTGGTAAAATGCAACTACATGGTGATTCTGGTCAAACATTCAGCTTTACTGCAAGGAAGCTTTGTCACATATTAAAGCAATCTCTGGGCTTGCTCTTCACCTAATTCCACAATATTGCTGTTTCTAGATAGCGTTTACCCCCATTTGACCCCACTGGGTAGATTTATTGTACATTTGTGGTTGGCTGCCAAGCTCTTGGCCGCACACTTTTATAAGCTTAGAATAATGCTTGATACATGTATGGTGAGCAGAAATTTGGAATTTCTACACAATGAATCAGTTTTAGGCCATGGTTAACTGTAGCAAAAGACACACAATTGATGGACAGAATGCAGAACAAATCAAAACATTCACCCCCAGTTACGAAATTTGGGTTAGTCCATCATTCTTTTGCTCACCATGCCACCTCAGGTTAGACCTGGCAATATGCAAATCAGTCTTGACCCTGTGCCTCATGGGAACAGTCAAGCCCAAACTGCCAAGCCAGGTCGGGATAAACGTTTGGGATAGTGTTTACCCACTTTTGACCCCACTGGGTAGATTCATCGTACATTTGTGGTTGGCTGCCAAGTTCTTGGCCCCACACTTTTATAAGCTTAGAATAACCCTTGATACAAGTATGATGAGCAGAAATTTGGAATATGTACATAATGAAGCCGTTTTAGGCCATGGTTAACTGTAGCAAAAGACAGAGGGATGGATTGCAAAACATATCAAAACATTCACCCCAGTCAAGATATCTGGGTTAAATTCATAATTCCTTCGCTCGCCATGCCACCCCAGTTTAGACCTGGCTATATGCAAATCAGTCTTGACCCTTTACCTCATGGGAACAGACCTGCCAGAACTGCCAAGCCACGTTCTCCCTCAACCGTAAACAAGCATCCTAGGACCAGTTTGGGGTTCACCCCTCATCAGCCAGAATAGCTTGAATCCTGTGGCACAGTGAGCCCGCAAACCACGTTATAGAATAGCGGGCGCCCTTAGGGCGAGAAAGCAAAAGACACACACTTGATGGACAGAATGCAGAACAAAGCAAAACATTCAACCCCAGTCAAGAGATCTGGGTTAAATCCATCATTTTTTTGCTCACCATGCCACCCCAGTTTCGACCTGGCTTTATGCAAATCAGTCTTGGCCCTGTGCCTCATGGGAACAGTCCAGCCTGAACTGCCAAGCCAGGTCCTCCCTGGAGGGTAAACAAGCATCCTAGGTCCAGTTTCGGAGTTTCACCCCTCATGAGCCAGGATAGCTTGAATCTAGTGGCACAGTGAGCCCGGGACAAACGTTTGGGCTTACCCAGCGCACTTAGGGCGAGAAAGCAAAAGACACACAATTGATGGACGGAATGCAGAACAAATCTAAACATTCACACCAGTCAAGAGATCTGGGTTAAATCCATCATTCTTTTGCTCGCCATGCCACCCCAGTTTAGACCTGGCCTTATGCAAATCAGTCTAGACCCTTTGCCTCATGGGAAATGTCCAGCCCGAACTGCCAAGCAAGGATCTCCCTGGACCGGAAACAAGCATCCTAGGACCAGTTTTGGGTTAACACCCCTCAGCAGCAAAGATAGTTTGAATCCAGTGGCACAGTGAGCCCGGGACCCAGGTCTGGGCAAACCCAGCGCACTTAGGGTGCGAAAGCAAAAGACAGACAATTGATGGACGGAATGCAGATCAAATCAAAACATTCACCCCCAATTAAGAGATCTGGGTAAAATATATCATTCTTTTGCTCACCGTGCAACTCCAGTTTTGACCTGGCTATATAAAATCAGTCTTGACACTTTACCTCATGGGAACAGTCCAGCCCGAATTGCCAAGCCAGGTTCTCCCTCAACCGTAAACAAGCATGCTAGGACCGGTTTGGGGTTTCACTCCTCATCAGCCAGGATAGCTTGAATCCAGTGACACAGTGAGCCTGCAACGCACGTCTTGGCATACCCGGTGCACTAAGGGCGACAAAGCAAAAGACACACAATTGATGGACAGAATGCAGAACAAATCAAAACATTCACCCCAGTCAAGAGATCTGGGTTAAATCTATCATTTTGTTGCTCACCATGCCACCCCAGTCTAGACATGACCATATGCAAATCAGTCTTGACCCTGTGCCTCATGGGAACAGTCCAGCCTGAACTGCCAAGCCAGGTCCTCCCTGGACCGGAAACAAGCATCCTAGGACCAGTTTTTGGGTTTCACCCCTCATCATCCAGGATAGCTTGAATCCAGTGACACAGTGAGCCCAGGACCCACGTCTGGGCATACCCACCACACTTGGGCGAGAAAGCAAAAGACACAATTGATGGATGGAATGCTGAACAAATCAAAACATTCACCCCCAGTCAAGAGATCTGGGTTAAATCCATCATTTTTTTGCTCACCATGCCACCCCAGTTTCGACCTGGCCTTATGCAAACCAGTCTTGACCTTTTCCACATGGGAGCAGTCCAGCCCGAACTGCCAAGCAAGGTCCTCCCTGGACCGGAAACAAGCATCCTAGGACCAGTTTTTGGGTTTCACCCCTCATCATCCAGGATAGCTTGAATCCAGTGACACAGTGAGCCCAGGACCCACGTCTGGGCATACCCACCACACTTAGAGGGAGAAAGCAAAAGACACAATTGATGGACAGAATGCAGAATAAAGCATAACATTCACCCCCAGTCAAAAGATCTAGGTTAAATCCATCAATATTTTGCTCACCATGCCACCCCAGTTTAGACCTGGCTTTATGCAAATCAGTCTTGGCCCTGTGCCTCATGGGAACAGTCCAGCCCGAACTGCCAAGCCAGGTCCTTCCTGGACCATTAACAAGCATCCTACGACCGGTTTCAGGGTTTCACACCTCATTAGCCAGGATAGGTTGAGTCCAGTGGCACAGTGAGCCCGGTACCCACGTCTGGGCATACCCGGCACATTTAGGGCGAGAAAGCAAAAGCACACAATTGATGGATGGAATGCAGAACAAATCAAAACATTCACCCCAGTCAAGAGATCTAGGTTAAATCTATCATATTTTTGCTCGCCATGCCACCACAGTCTAGACCTAACCATATGCAAATCAGTCTTGACCCTGTGCCTTATGGGAACAGTCCAGCCTGAACTGCCAAGCCAGGTCCTCTCTGGACCAGAAACAAGCATCCTACGACCGGTTTTTGGGTTTAACCCCTCATCAGCCAAAATAGCTTGAATCCAGTGGCACAGTGAGCCCGGGACCTACGTCTGGGCATACCTGCCTCACTTAGGGAGAGAAAGCAAAAGACACACAATTGATGGATGGAATGCAGAACAAATCAAAACATTCACCCCAGTCAAGAGATCTGAGTTAAATCCATCATTTCTTTGCTCACCACGCCACCCCAGTTTAGACCTGACCATATGCAAATCAGTCTTGACCCTGTGCCTCATTGGAACTGTCCAGCCCTAACTGCCAAGCCAGGTCATCTCTGAACTGAAAACAAGCATCGTAGGACCGGTTTTGTGGTTTCACCCCTTATCAGCAAGGATATCTTTAATCCAGTTGCACAGTGAGCCTGGGACCCATGTCTGGGCATACCCGGCACAGTTAGGGATTGTTCCCATTGGGCGTAGGGACATGACTGATTTACATATGGCTGGGTTCAAACTGGAATGGCATGGTGAGAAATAAAACGATGGATTTAGGCCCAGATCTCTGTACTGGGGTAAATGTTTGGCATTTTTCTGCATTCTGTCTATCAATTGTTCCTTTTGCAATTGTTATTTGTAGGAGACATAAATTCAAAAAGTTATGATTTCCATTAAAACATATATGAAAAGAGAGTGTGTGCATGTGACTAACTTTGCCAGCTTACCGAGTGTAACTCGAAGAGCTGGGTTATGCGAGATATGCCCTTGTACTGAGGACTCTAATGGTCCAGAGGTCATGTGAAGATTTAGAGCTAAAGCCATTAGTGTTGGAGTTCATGGTGCCCTAATTCTGTATTTTTTTTATATCTGTAATGTTGCCTCTATTATATACAATAATTATATTGCATCCTGCTGATTTGCCCTCGATGTTTCCTTTCTAACCATGTATTGAGCAATTAGCATGTTTCTCAAAAAACTTTTAATTTGTAAAAATTTATGGAATAGGCATTTATGTTCTTTTCACCAGTGCATGAAAAAGGAAATGTGAAATTGCCATGTTTTAGTAAAATATACACAAGATTGTGTGAATAGCACAAAATATGGTATCTGAAAGCATGAAAGCTGAAATCATGTTCATGAAATCCCACTGGTCAGATGATTAAAACGGAATTGCCAGTATTTTTACACGGATCACTGAAAGAATATCGATGACACAAATATAAACTTACCAAAATATCGAATCCCTATCTCCAAACAGGTAAGTACAAAAATATCGAATGAAAAATATGGTTGTAAAAAATATAGTTAGTTAAAATATAGATTTTTTTTAAATGTCTTAAAAGTAATTGACAATTAATGAACTAATAAATATAATTGACTTAAACATACTTAAAATACTTAAATAACCTTAAAATTAATAAATAATTAATGTAAGTTAAAAAAAATACAATGTACTTTTTTAATACATATATATATATCTATATATATATATATAGATATATATATATGAACATAATATTAATAAAAAAATATACAATATTTTTACCGTAGGATAGCGGGAGGGTTAAATTTACTATTACCACTTCAGTGAGTGCAACAGTAGAGAAAACGTTGGATAGCGTAGCAGTAAAAATTACTATTCCCACTCCAGAGAGTGCAACAGTAGGGAAAGCGTTGGATACCGCAGGGGTAAAAATTACCATTTGCACTCTAGTGAGTGCAACAGTAGGGAAGCATTGGATAGCGAGAGGTTAAAAATTACTATTCCCACTCCAAAGAGTGCAACAGTAGGGAAAGCGTTGGATAGCGTAGGCATAAAATTTACTATTCCCACTCGAGTGAGTGCAACAGTAGGGAAAGCGTTGGATAGCGGGAGGGTAAAAATGACTATTCCCACTCCTGAGAGTGCAACAGTAGGGAAAGTGTTGGATAGTGTAGAGGTAAAAATTACTATTCCCACTCCAGTGAGTGCAACAGTAGGGAAAGCGTTGGGTAGCGTAGGGGTAAAAACTACTATTCTCACTCCAGTGAGTGCAACAGTAGGGAAAGCGTTGGATAGCAGGAGGCTAAAAATTTCTTTTCCCACTCCAGAGAGTGCAACAGTAGGGAAAGCGTTGGATAGCATAGAGGTAAAAATTACTATTCCCACTCCAGTGAGTGCAACAGTAGGGAATGCGTTGGATAGCGTAGGGGTAAAAATTACTATTCCCACTCCAGTGAGTGCAACAGTAGGGAAAGCGTTGGATAGCGGGAGGGTAAAAATTACTATTCCCACTCCAGAGAGTGCAACAGTAGGGAAAGCATTGGATAGCGTAGGAGTAAAAATTACTATTCCCACTCCAGAGAGTGCAACAGTAGGGAAAGTGTTGGATAGCGTAGGAGTAAAACTTACTATTCCCACTCAAGTGAGTGCAACAGTAGGGGAAGCGTGGGATAGCGTAGCAGTAAAAATTACTATTCCCACTCCAGAGAGTGCAGCAGTAGGCAAAGTAAATACTTCATATATGAATAAAAATACATTAAATATTAATACCAATTACAAATTAATCTAAAATAATTAACAATTTAATATAATATAATAAATAATAAATTAAAAATACAAATAAAAATTAATTATTAAAAATCATTACCTAATAATACAAATTATTTACCAGTTAATTAATTATTTAACAATTAAAAAATTATTAAAAATTAAAACAAAAAAAACAATAAATAAATAAGAAAATTAAATTAATTACAATTAAATTACTTCCCACCCTATTCCCCTATAAACCCACAACCCGCAACCGAAAAGAAATTAATAAAATTAACATATTTATCAATTAATCAATTCATAAAAATGAATGACCAATTATATTTTAATTAATTACCAATTAAAAATTAATACAAAATTAGTTCAAGATAAATACCAATAAATAAATTAAAATATTTAATTATTAGAATTAAATTACTTCCCACCCTATTACCCTATAAACCCACAACCAGCTACAGAAAATAAATTAATAAACTTAACATAATTATCAATTAATCAATTAATAAAAATGAATTACCACTTATATTTTAATTAATTACCAATTAAAAATGAATTAACAATTAATTCAAAATAAATACCAATAAATTAATTAACATATTTAATTAATTATAATTAAATTACTTCCCACCCTATTCCCCTATAAACCCACAACCCGCTACAGAATTATATTACGCAAAAATTAAATACCATAAAATTAATTAATTAAAATAAATTAGAAAAATAAATATACACTTTTCACACATATACTAACATAAAAAACACTTTAAAAAATTGGATATTATTGAAAAATAGATATTAACTTACCTCAAATTCAATATTTTTGTTGTCTGTATTCTGTCCATTCAATATTTTTGTTGTCTATATTCTGTCCATTCGATATTTTGTCCATTCTATATTTTGAATTCGATATTACTGCTATTCTATTCTTTATTTTTGTTGTCTATATTCTGTTCATTCGATATTGTGTCCATTCTATATTTTTAATTCGATATTTTTGACTCAATAATTTGACTGTATACCTTTTTACACTTCATGTGTACTGGCAGGAGGTGTGTTTTCAGCCACTAAACTGAAGAAAATAAGGTAGTACATTTAAATAATGAATTAATGGGGTATAAGGTTAAACTGACCCCTAAAAGGAAATGTATCAATTATTTAAAGGAATTTGTAGACTGAGTAAATATTTACATATTAAAAATAGATGAGAATTATCCCTCGTCTTATGTCTTTTATTTATTGCATGTCTCCAAGATATGGTACTCAGTGTAATCAGCAAAAATATTATTGGTTATAAGCCCAAAATAAAGATACTAATAACTTTGAGAAGGTCTGTTTTGTCCTTAAACTTCAAGTGAAACCTTTTATAAAGATATTACCCACTTCAAAATGTACTATTGTTCAGAATCAATCGAGAACAGTCCATTGAAGATAAGCCATTCGACTTTACGCCCAATTTAGAGTGTACAATTGGATGGCTTTTTTCTTGTGTCTGTCCAGGTAAACCTGGTGGTAATGGACAGTAAATATAAAAAATTACCCCCACACCATTGGAGAACACTCCCATGTTATGGGGGGGCATTCATTTTACGTTTTGGAACAAATAGCTCCTGCTTAGGAAGTTTCAAAAGGTTTGGTGTAAATGTCCATCACCAGTGACGGAGGCACATCAAACTTTTTATTAATTTTTTATGAACCTATGTGACAGGAATACGCATAAAGCCATGGAGTTTACCACTGGGTCGGCCGTGAACTCTCAGTAAGGCAGGTGGCTTAATGGCTTAATGGCAGGGTGGCGGACGTAAAGTCCACTAAATTCTAATTCGAGCCCTTAGATATCATGGTGCTTTCCTTTGCATGGACAATACAATTATACATAAGCAACATATGAAAAGTATTTTCACTCGTATAAATCGAGACTACAGAAGGAGGCCATTACACTAAAATTATATGGTAAAATGAATGACATTATGTGTATTTTACCAGTTATCTTGTATGTTCTGTAGAATTTACCATTAGCCCTTTTAACCCTCACCCTTTCAAGAATTTAATAAAAATGAACTTTTTATGGGTTTTAGACATAGAAATTAAGAATCTGATGGACTGTTTTTAACTGGTATAAATGGAAGGGATTACGTTTTCTTTACTTATGAAATATTGTAGGGATTTTCTAATTAAACTTTACTATTGGTTTGAATACGAGAGGGTTAATGTATTGGAGTGGTTCTACACAGCAAAAACCTCTGTAAAATTGTTTGTATTAATTTCATTTTGTGATGGCTGCTTCTAATCACAGAATCCTTACCATTAGACTAAATCTAGGTGTCAGACTGGATCCAGAAAATTTTCAGCATAGGCCCTGTGCACCAGTAAGTGTTGTCTGTAAGTATTGTCTGGCTCCACTGACCCGCACCGTCCCAGGAGTTACTGCTAGAGCCGTATATAAGCAATACCCAAGAGATGTATACAAGCAATACCCAAGCATGCTGACATCGCTTTGTTTTTATCCTATCTATGGTCCATAGATACAGATCTAGTTCCTACCTTTTCTTTTAGCAGTTCATGAGTTTTTTCTCACAACATTTTTAGGTCTCGCCTAGGCAGCGCTTGCTCTGTCGCTTTGAGACATGCTGAATTCAGGATATGGGCATAAAGCTCCCCCTACTTTCCTCCCAACTTTTTAATTGACCCCTGTCCCTGTCCTTTTCATTGGTCATTGGGCTTAGTAGTCCCTCCTGAGTACCGCCTTGTCTCTTTTTTTAACCTCCCATGAGGACACCCCCTGTTACATGTGTTGTTACGCCCTAGGTTTTAATTACAGTATCAAGGCACTATTTTTTTAAAGGCCTACAAACAGGACAATCACTCGTTCCTAAACTAGGTTGGCAATGGTTACCTTACTCACTAGCACATCTATGTCCCTTCATTAGCTCCACATAGAGTACAATCTAATCCAGAATTAATATAATAATTCTTTTGTCACATTTCAAAGCTACTAATTGTGTATATGTACTCGTGGTAGGGTGGATTTACCATATCTTCTGCAGGGTGAAGTACCGTATATGACTAAAAGTTTATGATGCTCACTAGGGACCTCTAGGAGCAGTTTGCGGTACTGCACCTAGACACGCAGTGCTGGTGCCTTGCTCACTAGGGAACTCTAGGAGCAGCTTGCGGTACTGCACCTAGACATGCAGTGCTGGTGTCTTGCTCACTAGGGACCTCTAGGAGCACCTTGCGGTATTGCACCTAGACATGCAGTGCTGGTGCCTTGCTCACTAGGGACCTCCATGACCAGCTTGTGGTACTGCAAATAGACAAGCAGTGTGGGTGCCTTGCTCACTAAGGACCTGTAGGAGCAGCTTGCGGTATTGCACCTAGACATTCAGTGCTGGTGCCTTGCTCTCTAGGGTCACTAGAGCAGCTTGCGGTACTGCACCTAGACATGCAGTGCTGGTTCCATGCTCACTAGGGACCTCTAGGAGCAGCTTGCGGTACTGCACTTAGACATGCAGTGCTGGTGCCTTGCTTACTAGGGCCCTTTAGGACCAGCTTGCGGTACTGCAACTAGACAAGCAGTGCTGGTGCCTTGCTCACTAAGGACCTGTAGGAGCAGCTTGCTGTACTGCACCTAGACATGCAGTCCTGATGCCTTGCTCACTAGGGACCTCTAGGAGCAGCTTGCGGTACTGCACCTACCACATCTCACATTTATATTAGACATTCTATAAATTTCTCTTCATCAGCTCCACATAGAGTACAAGCTAATCTGGAATTAATATATTAGTTATTTTCTCACATTTCAAAGCTACTAATTGTATATATGGACATACGCATTTGAATGTACTTGTGGTAATGTCTTGCGTGCAATGCATTATGGGTAGGGTGGATTTACCATATCTTCTGCAGCGTGCAGTAAAATATGTGACCAAAGGTTTATGGTGCTCACTAGAGACCTCTAGTAGCAGCTTGCAGTACTGCACTTAGACATGCAGTGCTGGTGCCTTGCTCACTAGGGATCCCTAGGAGCAGCTTGTGGTACTGCACCTAGACATGCAGTGCTGGTGCCTTGCTCACCAAAGACCTCTAGGAGCAGCTTGAGGTACTGCACTGACGCAAACAATGCTGGTCCTGGCTCACATCCCAAGCTTTTGCAGTGCACCAGTCCTCGCATTACTGAAAGTATGAACTATTGGTATTGCATTAATATTTGCAACGCCAGTAATCAGTAATGCGAGACCTATTTCATTGCAAATGCTTGTTCTCCAATGTGCTTGAAAACATACCCCCTCCTAAAATTACAGGGTTTTAAAATCTAGTAGGGACAGTCACAAATAGATGTCTATGGCAAAACCCCATAAGATAGAGGTCTTCAATCTGTGGAGCGTGTCCGCCAAGGGGGCCGTGGAGTCCAGGTAAGGGTGTTGGACATTCCCCAGCTACACTTGTCCCTGCAATCCAAAATGTTTGGTTTCCTTTTAGGAAAAGACAGCCGTTCTGGGATAGCTAATTTGGATCGTGATCAGCTGCTTGCCGAATGAAATGCAAATGTGCCTAGGAGTTAATCTGCTAGTGTAAAGGATGCTTGGGAGTGATTCTGGCTTTAATTGCTCAAATCACTCCAAGCTTTGTGACAACAAAGATTTGTTTTTTTTTTAGTTGAAGTGCAAAGAGTCAACAACTGGGCTGGGAAGTTCTTGCTTTTAATTTTAACTGTATTTCCACAGCCCTTGGCACCCCATAGGAAGTGTGGAGGGGACAGTTATGTAAAAAAAGAAAGGCATTACATATGCTCTGGTATTATTAAAATCTACATTTTGGGAGCATCATTTTATAATAAAACTATTTGCACGTTTTGCAGCATTCTATCTTACACTGTGTGTAATGCACGTCTAAAATAATGACTTACATATTCACAGTGCTTTCTGTCACAGGCTGTGACCTCGTAGCATTACAAAATGCACATCACAAGTCTCCATTGCACCAATCAAGATTTAATTATGTGGATCTCTGGTTACACACAGGCCGCTGCAGTGCATTAACTAATAGAGGTTTCATAGTGTACTACTGTGCATTTCCCACTGAGTAACAACTTTTAAAATTAATTTTTCATTTATGCTGCCTATTTTTATGTAGATACCTGATGGTGAAAGATCTAAAAACGCACAGGATATTTAGGGGTTTGTTTGTGAGAGGCTTGCATCGCCAGAGCATCACTTTTTTTTAAGCTCTGGTGACGCAAGCATCTCAACCATACACATGAGGCTCTACAAAGACACCCTGCATGGCTTTGCATGACCTCATAGATGTGGAGTAAGACATAGCAGTGCAAGTCACTGCTTTGCCTTACTTTGCTTCAAGGCGGTATTCCATGGGCTTTGCTTGGGGTTCCCATTTAACACCCATGGCTTTTGATGCTGCCCCATGTTTACAAAATAACGTATACCTGGGGCAGCTCCAAAAATAGATGCTTCTCCAGTGGAGGCGTAACGTGGCGAAATGTTTTAATTTCTCCTAGTTTTTTCCTCTGCAGCTCAGATAGAAAGGGGAAAACGCCTCTCAGGATTGTTTTGTGATGGAAGGTGCCCCTTCCGGTGCAAAAACAATCCTGTCTGTGTTGGTGCTAGGCAGCAATTTGTGTGCCAGCGCAAGGGGAAAGGACAGGAATGCTACAGTGCTGTCTTGCCCATCCACATTGGCATAGGGCAATGCAGCAAGAAGACTTGCGGTGCTGTCCTACGCCAATTCCTAATAAATTAAGCACTTTGTTTTAGCTACACCTTTGACCACATCCCCACACTCACTGACCTTTGGTTTGCTAAACACTGTTTAATATTATTTCCCCACCATAAAAATTATTTGCTGTGGGAATTGGGGGTGTTTATGTTTGTCCATAGTTGTCGATGATAAGGAGTTACCAGGTTCTATAAATTTTTGGCAGGAGGGGTTCTTTCCGCCTAAAAAAGTTTGACAAGGTGGTCTTGTCATCAAAACGTTGAAGACCTCTGCCACACGGTCTGCCTCTGGTGTCTGTTTTTAGGCCACGACTGCAAGTCATTTGAGTGGTAAGACCCTGATGCATCTGAAGACAATTTGGGAACACAAAGCGAAGCTGTATGTCGCTAAACACCACAAGAAGCCATGCAAGGCCTACTCCCACTCGAGTCGAGGAGGCAGACCTGTTTTCACTCTCTGGGCCGTTTCAACTTGTCTTTGCAAACCAAGTCTTCAGGTAAGTCCAATTCCCAAGGGAAAGCCAAGAAGTCCTTGCAGGCCTTGTCCTAATCTTATGAATCAGCTTCAGAGAAGTCTCGAGGATGCCAAGATGCCCTGCAATCTCACTCCTGGTACCCCACCAAAGGGCCTATTCCACAGCTGATCCTGATGCACCCTGGATTTCCATGGTCATTAACGATGCCACAGGAGATTAAGGCATTTAAGAAGTCATCCATTGAATCTTTGGCACCCTGCTGGCTCCCTCTGGTGTGCCTTTAGGCCCCATGGATCCATGAAGGCCTTCAGTAGTGTTAATGCAGAAAGTCAGCTCTTGGTGCTGATTGTGCCTTCTGAATATATTTATGTTCAGCCCCAGCTTCTGAGCTGACTCCAAGCCCAGCTTCAAGATCAACAACAGTTCCTGTCACACTGACACCAACCTTGTGACTGGCCATGAAAATGCTGATGTCAAGGAAGGATGCCGATCCTATTGTCCTGTTTGACTCCAAATTGAATCAGACGCACCCTCAGCTGAAGTTCTGTCCTTGCACAGTTCCAAGGTGTCCATCCCCAGTTCTCTAGGAACCGCCCTCCAATGCTCCCAAAACCTTTCAAATCAGACCCAAGGAAACCAGCTTTGGGTGATGATAGTGACAGTAGGAATTAATTTTCCCCACAATATTTTGATAGCAGTTTTAATCTGAGTCCTAATTGACTGGACACTTAGTTCTCCTGACATGATTTTTCTCTCTGGTCATTCCACAGAAGAGTCCACCTCATTCACATAGTCATCAAACGAGCAGGTGAAGTTCTAGGTGGAATGGTTTGGCACCCATAATAAAGGCCCATTACAGTTCAAACTGTTGGTTGACTTGTGGTATGTTTTGTCTTTGTCCTAGTAAGGACTTGCAGCATACATAGTTAAAAGTAATTGCCGACCCTTTCGAATATTTCACATTTACGAGACTAGCTTTCCTTGTTCAAATCAACAGTTGTGATGCAATTTCTCAAATGTTTGATCCATGTGTTTCCTCCTGCACCCTTCGTAATGCTGCAGTGAGATCTTAATGTGTTCCTTACTTTCCATATGCTTATACCTTTTGAGCTGTTCCACTGATCTCCTCTACATGTCCTGACCCTGAGGATAGTATTTCTCTTCGTGATAACCTATGCTTGTCACGTAAATGAGCTTGAAGCTTTATCAGCCCAGCCACTTTACACCACCAACTTTCTAGACAAGCTTGTGTTTAGGACTAGAGTAGCATTTCTAATAAAGGTTTTAACACACTATCTCATCGGACAGTCCATCACTGTTATAGCATTGTTTGCCCCACCTCACCTATCCTGAACATTTGTCATACTACAACATGAGTATCAGTGCACACATTTAGGAAACATTACTGCCTTGATAGCCAGGTGTGACAGAAAGGGCATTTTGCCCATTTAGTCCTGCAGAACTTTTTGGCCTGAGTCATTCCACAGACCTACCACAGGGGGAGTTCCTGCTTTGGTATCTATTCAAAAGAGAGGAATTTGTGGTTAGAAGTATCTATAAAAGTACAAATTACTTACTGTATGTAATGCTCTATCTGGTGGATACTCTACCTAATCGCAGACTCATCACTGCCCACCCATCTCCTCGTTCTGTGGAATGAACTATTTTTCATCTTAAAATGTCCCAAATGAGAAATCTGGAACGTGGCACAAATAATTGTTTTTTGAGCTATAAGGACGTGGATTGTCCATAGATAAACTGGCATCGGTGCGCTTTGGGTGGTCCTTACATGTGGCTTCAGCTGTCATTTCCTGAGTGAGCATGGTTGACACAAAGCCAAAAGGTGCCATCTACTGGTGCGCCGGGGCTATGCTGATAAATCTTCCAGATCCAGTCTGGTGCCCTAGAATATTTAAAAGGTGAGAAATCTACAGTTAGATAGGTCAGTGTTCTTATCCTGTCTGGGGACCCTCGGGTCCGCAGCTATGTCACGCAATTAAATAATACTAAAAAATAATACATTGCAATTAATTAAGTATATACAAATAGAGAATCAACAATGATTTTTTTAAATTCTATATTTAATTGTGAATTAAACAAAATATTTCAATATTTGAGCATTTGTTTAGGGTATACTTGTTTTGTATGTTTTGTGTGGTGTGTTGATATTCAAATCATAGAAGTTAGGCAGGGGGGCCTCCAGCTTCCAATGATGACTCAGTGGGGGTCCTCCAATTCCAGTAATAATTCAGAGGGGGTCCACAGAATTCAAAAGGTTAGCAACGCTTCAATAGAACTTTCACCAGAAAGAACATTGTTAAAGGTAAGTAATTTGTTTGTCAAATATGGGGGAATGTCTGCCAAAAAAGTATAGGTACCTAATATGAGAAGTACTATGTTGCTTTAGAAACACATGTTTAAAAATCATTGTGATTCCTTTTTTATATACAGTTAAATGTACAGTGCAGTGCTTGAGGTTAATAATAATTGCCTCTTCTAGAATTTGTTGTTGTCATTGGAGATATTATAGAAAAAAGATGTTTCTTCATAAAACTCCCTGATTTCAGACAAATTATTGAAATGTAAACATAATAAGCATACTGAAAAATAAAGATGTACGTTTCTTTGAAGGGCTGCAACCAATTCCATTTGGATTATCAGGTGTGCTTTCTTCTAATTCCAAATCCTGTTATTTGTTGAGTAATTATCTGCCTACAGCAAGATAATTTGTAAATTTACATATATAGACAATTGAGTCTTTGTTAAAATTGCTAAAAGTTGGAACAAAGATCCTGGAACACACTTTAAGGAAACACAATTGATTCAGTTAAACTGTATTTAAATTTCAAAGGATTCACACCTATTCGGAGAAACCAGACGTATCTAATTCTGATGTGTTCTGGGCTTGTTGTAATAAAATGGATGTAAGCTGTATTATATAAGTGGTACTATACCTGGCAGATATTGGCAGCCATCGGCGACCCCAGAACACTGCCTATCCCTGCTGACGAGGGTTGAAAACCCGAAACACGTGTCCAGGGATGGCGAAGACAGCGAAGATAGCAAGATCGAAAGATGATGCATTGCGAACACTCTACTACAATGACCAGAGTCCTTAGGGGCAACTTCCGCCGGTGTGTGAGTAGTGTGCGACCCCACCCCCTTTTTTGTAACTTAAAGCTCCCTTGAGCAGCGGGGCTGACGAGACTGGGATCCCGCACCTACGCGCCGGAGTGGTACTATACCTGGCAGATTTTGGCAGCCATCGGCGACCCCAGAACACTGCCTATCCCTGCTGACGAGGGTTGAAAACCTGAAACACGTGTCCAGGGATGGCGAAGACAGGAAGATAGCAAGATCGAAAGATGATGCATCGCGAACACTTTACTACAATGACCAGAGTCCTTAGGGGCAACTTCCGCCGGTGTGTGAGTAGTGTGCGACCCCACCCCCTTTTTTGTAACTTAAAGCTCCCTTGAGCAGCGGGCTGACGAGCCTGGGATCCCGCACCTACGCGCCGGAGTGGTACTATACCTGGCAGATATTGGCAGCCATCGGCGACCCCAGAACACTGCCTATCCCTGCTGACGAGGGTTGAAAACCCGAAACACGTGTCCAGGGATGGCGAAGACAGCAAAGATAGCAAGATCGAAAGATGATGCATCGCGAACACTCTACTACAATGACCAGAGTCCTTAGGGGCAACTTCCACCGGTGTGTGAGTAGTGTGCGACCCCACCCCCTTTTTTGTAACTTAAAGCTCCCTTGAGCAGCGGGCTGACGAGCCTGGGATCCCGCACCTACGCGCCGGAGTGGTACTATACCTGGCAG
Source organism: Lissotriton vulgaris (assembly GCF_964263255.1). Lineage (NCBI taxonomy): Eukaryota > Metazoa > Chordata > Amphibia > Caudata > Salamandridae > Lissotriton > Lissotriton vulgaris. The sequence continues at coordinate 731,185,837 of NC_141687.1, forward strand.
ATATTGGCAGCCATCGGCGACCCCAGAACACTGCCTATCCCTGCTGACGAGGGTTGAAAACCCGAAACACGTGTCCAGGGATGGCGAAGACAGCGAAGATAGCAAGATCGAAAGATGATGCATCGCGAACACTCTACTACAATGATCAGAGTCCTTAGGGGCAACTTCCGCCGGTGTGTGAGTAGTGTGCGACCCCACCCCCTTTTTTGTATTATATAAGTGTTGGCATTTCATTGTCTATGTCTCCATTGTTTATGTTATTTTATATAATTCACTCAACATTGTCGCGACCAATGTTCAGTTTTGGTAATCAGCGTGTGTATGATTGCTAAGAAATTGATATGTTAGCTCCAAAGTCTTGGAAGGCACAGTCGATTGAAGATTAGATATGACCGTAGTGAAATTCACCCTTCAGTATTACTTTTCTGGGACTGAAGTTACTGACATATTTGACTGTGAGGACTGGGAGGCTGATAACACTTCCCATTACATGCATGTGCTGTGACGCCCAAACATGGAGACAAGTAGTTAATCACAGTTGACATATCTGACTTACTAATGAGGCCACTGTAATTTGACAGCGCAAATGCAGCAGTGGGATAAAGATCCTATGTTACATGTTGACTTACACCACTCAGATGTGTAAAGTATGGCTCCAGAGCTGCAAAAGCAGGGCTAATCTACTGTAATAAAATGTTGCATCCAGCTCATGCCCAAAGTAACCTCTTTCACATGTTGAAGAGCCTACACTGACCATTAGCTGAGACATCAGTACAACATACCTTGGAGCCCAAAAGCCGTGGAACATAATAGACATGCTTTAAAAGTAACTTGCACTGTGTCTGCAGTAGCTAGATGCAGACTTTTACCAACTTTAAGGGTCTGTCAGTCCATGTGGTAAATGGCTGGCAGAGCTTTGTCTCTGTAAGAGTCTGCTTTAAGTATACAGTTCCCTAAGTCAGATTTCTGCCTAGGGCCCGATGAAGAAAGTCGTTGGTGCAGCATTCTTCTCACCTGATTTTTGCATACCTTTTTTATATGGGTAGTTTTTTACATTTTCTTCACAAAAATCATATTTCACAATCCTCCTTTGTTATGTTGGTCATTGTGGTTATATTTTCATATTACTTAACTGATTTGGGAGTTTTACTGATAGATTTGTATCTTTTAAAGTTGTTTTGGTATTGCTTAAAACTTTACTCACATTTCTCGAGAGAAAAGACTTTCACTTTTGTGCTTTAGCAACCAGGCACTGGTTTACAAATGTGTGTTAGTAAATGCATTGCTTTCCCGACAGTTAATAAGACAGGATCTCAAAGAGACATTCTATTTTCACGTAAACATAAAAAATTAAAATTAATATTTAGGATACCCTTTAAAAGTGATTTACATGGTGATATATTATTTTATCAAAAATGACTGTTAATTGATTTCAATATTTCCTTTCCATCTTGTTTGTTTTCCAATCACGTTTCATCATTAAGTACCGTCAAACCTTATCTATGTTCATTTCTTTCTTTACTGTTGTATTTATTACATAAATGATCCACATTTTGAAACCCTATTACAGTAATAATTCAGCACCCTATTACAGAGGGTAGCATCATGAGGGCAGAGCTGTGTGTGAGATGATGAGAGTCAAGGGCCAGATAGTGTCAATAAGCAAAGTTATAGCTAGGGTTGGCTTTAGGGCGGTGCAACCAGTGCAGCAGCACCTGGTGCTGACCTCTGGGGGGGGGTGCTGTGTTTAGAAATAACTTATGGTTTTAAAAGCACATGCAGCAAAGTTCTTTGTATTTCCAGCACTGTTCAGGCAGCAGTAAAAATTTTACAATAACTCTATTGATTGATGTTCCTGTTGGTGATTGATCGGAGTTTCGTCTAGTTGTACTGTTGATTCATCTTAAAGTAGCCTAGGGTCTTAATATGCCAAATGCAAAGAACACGCACCATGCAGATCGCAGAATTATATTTTATGTGTCTAGTTCAGTAAATTACTGCTTTCCCCACTTGAGATACATTTGTTACAACAGTTTATAAGTTACAATATGTAACACTGACTTATAAACTGACATCAAAGAGCTACAGGCAAACTGCATAATATAGGTTAGGACATTATGAGCTTTATGTAGGTAATCTACATTTACCGATTCTAAAATATAGAATTTTACCGATTCAGTATTTTAGAATTGGTAAATGCTACGCAGGAAAACATTTGGTAAATGTTACCGAGTCGGTAAAATTCGGTAATTACATATTCGGTATTTACCGATTTGGTAATTCCCATTAATTCCTATGGGCCTGGAGGCCTATAGGAATGAATGAGAATTACCGATTGTACCGATTGTACCGAATGTGGCAGGGTGTCACATTGACACCCTGTTGCACCCCTGAATAGTGCATGGGTGCACATGTGGCAGACAAACATGCCCTAAGGGCATGTATGTCTGCCACATGGCACTGTTAAAATTTGCAAAAAATAGCTTTTTAACTGTTTTCAATATTTAGCACCAACTTGTAGTTGGTGGTAAATAACGAATCCTGAAATGAGAAAAGCACTCATTTGAGTGCTCCCTACATTAAGGATTTGGTAAATTACCGAATCTATATTTTAAGCTTTCGGTAATTTACTGATTCCTTAAATTACTGATCCGGTAAATTACCGAATCCTTCAATTTGGCCTCCTACATCTGAAAAGCCTAATACCAGTCGGTAACGGCCGAAATTCGGTAATGTCATCCGTTACTGACCGGTATTAGGCTACCTACATATGGCCCTATGCTTTTTTCCCCTGTCTTTCGTAATCTATTCCTAATATTGTTAAATAGGGTTAATGTGGGCGAATATACATTCTTATTAGTAAAGCCAATCCTAACTAGTGCTTTAAAACAAATTAAATTAAATGTATGCGAGAGATGGGCTATGAAGAGATGAGGGGTACTGAAGGAGGGTGCTAGTAAGGGAATCTGTGAAGAAAGAGGTAATTGGTGGGCGGGAGTGTCCAAACAAACTGTTGCACTGGGCACCACCAGCGCTAAAACCGGACCTGGTTATAGCCACGATAGAGTTTGTTTTTCCAGCAGCAGCTGTGGACAGAAGCATTAATGATGAAAATACAGCACCCTAAAGGATGGAAAACCTTAAACTAGATGGTTGGCCCTACAAAGCCACATCGGGGAATGGTGGGCCATGAACCAAACCCTAAATGACCCCCTTCTTTCTTCATCTATTTACTTTATTGAAGTAAGTTCAGTAAACTGTATAGCTCCTCTGATTATGATCCTGCGTGTAGCACATTGGGCAGAAATGATGTTCAGTAATTGAATTACTGACATGATTCCTGATTGATACTATTACAAATGGCCACTGTAATCACCAGGAGATTAGACAGTAATACCACTCGGTGTGTGGCACTGTCATTTCAGTACCTGATTTTATTGAAGATGTCTCCAACTTTATGAGGTAATGACCAAATTAGTGGACAATCATTTAATTATGGCAGCAATGGGTGTTAGTAATAATATTCCTGGTGTAGCCATTACCACCTGGGAGATTTCCTAATTATGTTGGGGCATGTTTACAAGGAAATGAGGAAGCGCGGAGCTGTGGCAAATTTTGCAGCACCACGCTCCGCCATTTCTGAAACGCAGGGATGCGCCTTATTTACAATATGGCACACCCCTGTGTTTTCCCTAGCACTGGTGCTAAAATAGCTGCCAACGCCGACACCCTTAAACAGTAATGGCGATTTGTTGCTTCTACGTGTGCTGGAAGGCACACCTTCCTGCACATAAACAATCATTAATGGCATTTTGCTCTCACACACAGAAAAAGCAACACCAAGGTCAAATAAAAGTATTTCTCCACTTTGTGCCCTTCTAAGGCCTTATAGAGTTCGTTTTTCGTGCCGCCTCAGATTTACACCTCTTGTAAATCTGGGGCAGCGTCAAAAAGCAATGGGTGTTGCGGTGGAATGCCCACAGTAACACCCGTTGCATGTTCCTTTCACGCAGACACCTGCATGGACGGGTGCCATATTTCCAAAGAAGCGTTAAGCCACAAAATGTGCTTAAGGCCACTTTGTAAATATGGTGCAGGGCATTGTGCCACCAGAACATCAAAAAAGTGACGTTCTCCGTGACACAATCCCCTTGTAAATATACCCCATAGTGTTTGAGTGGTTTTTAGAACTTGCACTAATTACCCTACCTTCAATATCTACATGTCCCTTTATTCCAATACATGCATTCAAACGCATTATTAAAGTAATTCGCATTTCTTTTTTATTTCACTAAAATATCGCCTATAGTGCTTTGCGCCGAGTGCTTGCATTCAAATGACAGCCTGGGCAGCACTGCTCCTGTGAGTTTTGATTAGAGAAAGCAAACAATCACGGCGGCTTTTTTCCACTATTGGCTTTACCGGTTGCTAAGGCCTTCCGCGTCGGCCGGGGATTGGAAAGAACTGGGTTTGTGATCAGGGGCAAGAACCAGTCGTCAAAGCTGCTGTTTACACCAGGGACTCTCTTGTTTTTCAGCTGATTATGAACTTGGACAACTGCAAGACAAGCTCAAGGAAACCGAGGAAGCGATGGAAAAAATAATCAGAAACGTCGGTCCGAACTGCGAAGGGTACGTTTTGATTTTTAATATTGAAATATATGTTTCCCTTTAAAAATGAAATTCTCTGCCTCCCCTAAACTATTCCTGGCTTTGGATTAGTAACCATGGCTAGTGCGTCACCTTCGGCAACGTCTTTTCAGTTTATTTGAGTAAAAAAATGTTGTTGTTTCTTTAATGCTAAACGTCATCTTGCACACTTTTGTTTATGGCCGTCGCAAAACTGTTCTCATATTAGCTCATTCGTTTCTGGTTTATTTGTGTCCCGCTGCTACTGCGAGGTAACAAGACCGCCCTAAGTGTGCGTCACGTGTTGTGCTACTTCCATTCTTTGTGGCAAGAACTGCTGGAGCGTGACATTCCACGCGCACTTGAACTGTGATTGTGCTAGACGCGAGTCACAGCTTAATAAAAGCTGTTTGCTGGAATATTGCTTCCAACATCCTCCAGAGTTTCGTGTTATTCTTGAAGAAAGGCATCTTTTCAAATTGTTAGGTGGATGTTTTATTGTGCTGATGCCCTTTCTAACCTACATCGTGAGTGTCTGTGTTGTCACTGAGCCCTCAGTTAAATCAAAGGCTCCAGAACACACGATGGACAGCACATAAAATAGGATGCAGGAGTAAATCATTTAAGACTATGTTAATTTATCACGTTTAAGTGCTTTTGTCTATTTCTGTGATGTTAACATATACTTCATTTTATATGACACTTAGTGCACCAAGAGGCAATGAAAGTGCTAAATCACAATTAGTAGGCACCCCATATTCCAGAAAAATACCAAAATGTACCAAATTTAATTAAGGTACATGGCACTGGAAAACAGACCTGAACAACAGAAAATCCTTACATTACGATCCTGATGTCAGTGCTGGGTGGCAAAAGTCAGCTTTTGACCAACAATGCCCTGTTTCAGATTTTAGAAACGAGTCAGACATTGGTGGACAGAGTTAGGTCTGGTTTACTCAGGAGCAATGGGTAGGATGGGTGTGCAAGAAAGAAGGAATAGCTATATAGAAAGACAGGACAGGAGGATAAGAATTTTATCAAGTAGAAAAAGAGGAAGCTCACGATCATTGGGCCGAATGTATGACACGTTGTCCCCTAATGATATAGAGGGTTTTGGGTAAAGATAGGGTGGGAAGTTAAAGAGACTGGAAGGGTGGTTTTCATGCTACCAGTTGGCCTGGCTCATGGGACGATGCAGGTTGGTTTGTGAGCTCCAACTGGCCCACGTAAGTGCATGAGGAAGTCATTAAGGCCCAAATTGACTAACATTTTGCGTCTGGGTTGTGCCTCAGTCCACATACAAAATCCGTGTTGAGATTTACAAAGCCATACAAATTAAGATTAGCTTGAGTTTGAGTGGGAATTTATCTCAAAAGTAACGAAAGGCAACGTATTACACTCCCTTGTGCTACCTTGCATCGGGGAGACAATACATGGGTGGAGCAAAGGCATTCCTGTGCATGTATCCGTGTATTTTGGCACAAAACCATATTTACTAAATTCAGTAAGCATGGATTTTTGCCAACTTTGTGCGCCGGCTGGAGTAACAAGGAGAAAAAGCTTTATTTCTCCTTGTTACTTCCCCTTTGCATGTATGTTGCTTTCTGCATCACACATACAAAAACGATTAAGCCTCCAAGAAAGATATCCCTTCCTGCACAAAATCGATTCTGTCCACAATGGTGGCACCCTTGCAATGTGGTGCAAGGGTGCCTTGAGCTGGTGCTAGTAAGCCAGAAATATGCCAGTGTTACGAGAGAGCAGAACTCTGCCATATCTTATTAGATATCACTTATTTCTGCTTTTTCCCTGTGATACAACATAGTAAAACAATGTCCCTTGCTGCGTTCCATTGGGTCAAAGTTTAATAAATCTGGGCCGAAGACTACAATAAATCGTAATCAGGATTCTACAAACAGGGCTTATACTACTTGACAGATGTGTGCCCGAATTTTTTTCACACCTTGTTGAACAATTCCATGTTGCTGAAAGAGGTATTTTATTCTCTATCCACAGAAACAGCCCTACTGGGTTTGGAGTGATGTTAATCTGACAGTTTCCAAAGAAGCTGGGGAGGTAGATGTTTTCAGAGCTATTACTGGTCCATCAGCAGGAACTGGTAGAAAAGGAGAGCGTTCAGCATTTAAAAACAACCAGATTCATTATTGGTTTCTGCATATTTCATGACGGGTTTACCATGGTCTACATAGCTGATGGGCTTACAAGCAAATTAAATTTACCCATCAGGTGTGTACCAATTTTAACAAGTTTGAAAGGGAGGGCACAAGCACATTACCTCTGGATAGTGTCGGTAAACTGCAAAGTCCTATGGTCAACAAAAACGGGTTCAGCAACAAAATTCAAAAATCTGGAGGAACAGCATGCAAAAGAGGGACTTTTCCAATAATTGCAACGAGGAATAATAAATATGTCCAATAGTATTTGCTCAGACAGATTATTGCAGTTTTCATTGGTGGAACATATAGGGAAGATCGTTGGCTTTTATTTACCTCCTGATTTGATGTGCAATACATCTCTGTTCTCTGCTTGTGGATCCTTGCGCTGATTGGCACTTGAAAATATACTCTTTTGGGATATCTTTATTGTTTGAAAAGTCTACTGTTTGACTGGTTGTAATAGGTGCTGCGATAATGATGTATTTAAGGCATTTACGCAGGTTATGGGAAAAATGTAATAAATATCTTGCTGCAATTAGGCTTCAAGTGAATAGTCTGTGCGCAGCCCCGTGGGGTGCTGCACAATATTCAGTAGTTGATGACACATGAAAGACACAACAATGGGGACTCTCTGATACACATATACAACTGAGAAATCAATGCTCACGCTGAAAAAACAAAACAAATGATATAGCCAGGTATTGAATTCATGAGTGTTTATATTTAGAATTCAATTAAGTCTGTGCTGAATTACTTCATTCAGTGACAAAACAAACAATACAAAATGCAACCATCACACATATATACAATTCTGTGTCAATTGGTGAAAGGAGTGCTCAAGTGCTGAGATATATGTACAAGAATCAATACAATTATATACACAAGTGACAGATAGGCCAACAATTAATTGATCTCCAATGAATTCTGGTGTTATATAGAGGAATCATGGAGTGTTCTGGACCTAATTTGGGCGTCGACGTTTCGACCCTAGTGCGCCCCAGTTGGTGGTCGCTGCGGGTCTTTATCAAGACAGGATGCGGTCGGTGACGGTCTGTAAATGTAAAGGCTAAGTATCAGAGAGAGTGTCGCGCAATTAGGAATTGCAACCGAGTAAAGAGTGAGTCAATATGTACTCACATGGATCAGGAAGGACGGTTTTCCTGGAGTGATGCCACACATATGTTTGTCATATCTGTGGATAGGGAATGGATGTTAATTGCAGATCCAATAGCAAATTGGCTACTAGTAAAAGATACAGAGAATCCCGGGCTGGAGCTGACTAGCGGAGGATGTCGTGATACACTGTAAGCCAGGTGGACTAGGCTTGACCTTTCAGTGAAGGGAGTGAGTAATCTGCGGCGTTAACCAAACATTAAAAAGGCCCCGGCTAGAGGAGCGCGCAGGTGCCCATTAACAAAACGTGTGCAGCCGTGTGTACATGCAATCACTCGCGCCATGCTGGATAGGTGGACTTAGCTGGGCCTACCAGTGAAAATGGTGAGTATCCCACGGTGTTACACAAACACTTAAAAAGCGCAGGCTAGGTGAGTGCGAAGGTACCCAATACCAATCGTTTTAAGCAGTATGCCCAGTCAGTCACTCACGCCATGCCGGAAAACATGGGGTAACTGTCAGCGGGGGTGATTAAAGTTCCTATTTAAAAACAGTGCTGACATATGTTAATAACCGCGAGGTGATGTGAAAATTGTTGTGCCCTTTTAAAAAAAAAAAAAAAACGGTCACGATCCCGACCCGCTACCTGCATGCCACGGAGGTAGTGTGCAGACATGCATGAACTCACCCGTCGTAGAAACGATCACAGATGCATGGTCCAAAGCGACTCATGGTGATCTGAACCGAGCTCTCGCAGAGGTGGTGTAAGGCAAGAACCGTTTTTTTTCTGTTGTTTTTTTTAAAGGGCACAACAATTTTCACGTATGGCGCGAGTGATTGCCTGTACACACGGCTGCACACGTTTTGTTAATGGGCACCTGCGCGCTCCTCTTGCCCGGCCTTTTAAATGTTTGGTTAACGCCGCAGATTACTCACTCCCTTCACTGAAAGGTCAAGCCTAGTCCACCTGGCTTACAGTGTATCACAACATCCCCCGCTAGTCAGCTCCAGCCCGGGATTCTCTGTATCTTTTACTAGTATCCAATTTGCTATTGGATCTGCAATTAACATCCATTCCCTATCCACAGATATGACCAACATACGTGTGGCATCACTCCAGGCAAACCGTCCTTCCTGATCCATGTGAGTACATAGTGACTCACTCTTTACTCGGTTGCAATTCCTAATTGCGCGACACTCTCTCTGATACTTAGCCTTTACATTTACAGACCGTCACCGACCGCATCCTGTCTTGATAAAGACCCGCAGCGACCACCAACTGGGACGCACTAGGGTCGAAACGTCGACGCCCAAATTAGGTCCAGAACACTCCATGACTCCTCTATATAACACCAGGATTCATTGGAGATCAATTAATTGTTGGCCTATCTGTCACTTGTGTATATAATTGTATTTATTCTTGTACATATATCTCAGCACTTGAGCACTCCTTTCACCAATTGACACAGAATTGTATATATGTGTGATGGTCGCATTTTGTATTGTTTGTTTTGTCACTGAATGAAGTAATTCAGCACAAACTTAATTGAATTCTAAATATAAACACTCATGAATTCAATACCTGGCTATATCATTTGTTTTGTTTTTTCAGCGTGAGCATTGATTTCTCATTTGTATATGTGTATTAGAGAGTCCCCATTGTTGTTTCTTTTGCATTTATTAGCATTTCTCAAAGAAATTTGTCCTACCCAACAGAATCATTTGTTTGTTTAACCACTAATACCCAGGTTCTGAGGGACACAGGGTTACCCCATCTTTTGTTAAGCGACACATAAAAGACACCTGAACTTCATATCAAGATGTCTACAATCGTAGTTCATATCATAAGAAAGAAAGGAAAACCCAGCATTACGGCTACCAAGTCCCACACAGCACTCTATGGGGCCCATTAGGATGGGGGGCGGATCGCCCCCGCCGGGTTGGCAGTAGTCACCGCTGGCCCAGCGGGGGTGATCCGCCCACCATCAACACTTCAAAGACCCCCGCCGTAGTAGGATGGCTGGGGGGTCTGCGGCGGAAGGAAAGACCGTCCGCCGCTTTTCCGCTGGTCGACTCGTCGACCAGCGGAAAACATGGTTAATTTAGTAGCGATGTCAGCAAGACACTGCCATCCATATTACGATTACTGCGGAGATCAGCCTTTACATGGAAAGGGCGGGCGGTGCTGTGAGCAGCGCCCGCCAAAATGCTGGGAATAGGGGTTGCCACCGCCACGGTGGCATCCTCATTTCAGGTGGTAGACTGCCGCACCCCTTGCAGACGGTCCCACATTACGTTACCGTGCACGCCTGCCATAGTAATGGAGCCCTAATTTTGGTGGAATGGTGGAACTGCACATTGACATCTTCAGACTATAAAATGAACACACATTTTAAACGTGTGCAGATCAATAGCAGTGTGTCAGCTCCCAGTTACGCAGCAGTTCCTGCGTCAAAGCAACAAAGTAGTTGCTGAGAATGAGTAGTTTTATCATCTGAGTTCCCATAATTTGCAGTGGAACAAATGCTGCTCTGATTTCAGCCCGTGGTATTTATGTTTCTCTGAATTCTACAGACTCGTGTGTGAGACACGCCTCTGCATGATGGTCTTATTATTATGAATTTACAACTCCATATCAGGCCAAACACAAATTCTTATTTCCAGTGGGAAAATATTGGCCTCACACCATCCACTTGCAGGAAGCACGTGCTGGTGTTTTCAACTGTTCAGTTGCCAGCACGAGCCTAGGAACTACTTCTTTCATGTTTATAATGTAAACATCAGTGCGCTGAAGGCTTTGGCATTTCCGCGCAAATATTCACGCAGCGAAATGATGTTAATAGAAAAACGAGCGGGTCCACCCACGCCCTGCCACTCTGAACCTGGTGCTAGACAGGGCATACAATGCATTGAGTGGAACAATTGAAAGGCTAAATACCCACGGGGAGGTTTATGGAAAAAGCAGTCGCACACACGAGCAAAAATAGAACTTCTGGAATTATCTGAAGCTGCTGGATTTGGATGCGATGGTTAATTACTCGCTCAGAAACATATCAAAGGAGTGAGAGTGAGGGGGTTGTGGTCACACTATTTAAATGCTGATATCCACCACAGAGCACATATGCATGTTATTACTTTTTTTAATTGCATATTTCATTTAAGGAAAATGCCGTGCAAAATGCCTCTAACACGTTAGAAAGTGTATAAATGAAGGCGTGCCCAAAGAAAGGCAGCACGTTGAAACCTCAGCTTGGCTAACACAGATTTCTTCCTGAAAAACGGGAACATAAACCAGTGCCATCTGTTGCGCGGGAGTCTTCACCACACACTGCGGCTCCAACAAACTCTCACACATATCCGTAGAGTGGAAATACAGGATGCTGCACTAAAGAACTCAGAATCTCTATTTGGCGTTGCAGCGTGCACAATGTAATTCTTTATTTAGTTATTTATATACTTACCTCCATTCGGCCAAGTGACAGAGTTTACTAGCCCCCGCCCTGGCCCTCCCCCGCCCCACCCACCGTCACAGATTGTTGAGCCCACAGTGAGACAACAAAGGACCTGGTCAAAGAAATGCTAACAGCACAAGGCAGCACACCTCCACGATGCCACGCAGAATACTTCTTCCTTGCAATAGAAGGACTCTACACTGTGATATTGGGCTCATCAGCGTTAATTAGTTTAGGTGCAGTGAGGCCGGTGTACACTCTATGGAGTTCAGGAACTAGGCCATTCTCTTGCTGGTAACCAAAGGCAACAACTTTAATAACCCGCGTTTAAAAGTGCTAGAAATGTGCTAGGGTTGCAGACAAATGAATACAGTGTCAACATACTGGCAAGAACCCATTTACACACAGCAGCCTTCAGATAGTCTTCCCCTGTTTACTGACCTGACTGGCACGTTTTACTAAAGGTCGATCTAATTCTGAAAGCTCTTTGTTGATCTAATTCTGAAAACTCTTTGTTGACCTGTCTTTATTTATTTGATCATTGATGCATTTGCACTCTACCCTCTGGTTGCTAAACAATGCTGAAAATTAGCAACTATCAAAGTTCTCACATGACACCTCTGTCGCTTTAATCTTATCAGCAACGATAAAATGGATGAGGTATTGGAGACTGGGGTGTTCAGACAATGTGAGAAAAAGAGGTCTCACATGTTTGTGGTGATAGCCAGATGCATACTGAACTGATAGCATAAACTGGCCACCAGTCTTGAACCTAGCCCCTTGCTCAGTTCTCAGCCTACCACCTAAAAAGTGCATGATTTTTAAAGCTACACTGCATCCCCAAATTCTTTTTTCTTGGCTTTCAGTGAGGGTTCTCAATTCGTTCTTTGTTTTTTAAATAAAAATATTCCTCCACCAAGGATGAGAAGAGCAATACCAGGGAGGAGGAGCTGATGTAGCAGCCTTAAGAGCAGGAACAGAAGCCCATAAAAAAGTGCCTCCCCTGGAAAAAATATTTGTACCTTTCCAACAGATAAGCATCTATCTTGTGATGAGATGGGCAGTATTTTAATCAGTGCTCCCAAAGGCGTTTCTGTTTTATGGCTGCCTGAGAAATATCTCCCGCCCTCAAAAACATGCAGCAGACAAACTCGCTTAGAATGCATGCTACCACAGGGAGTCTTCGGAAAAACAAGTAAGCATGCTTAAAATGCTTGCAGCCTTTGGGCGTGTAGATAAAGGGTGGAGGACTAAAACAAGTTTGAAAAAAGCAAATGAATTGGAGTACTTTGGCCATGGGCTACTGATAAGACAAATACAGGAAGAACAACAGGAAATGTCATGCGACAACTAATAGAAACAGAGGAAAAGTAAGTGGCAAGCACATGAACCAATAAAAAGTGAGGGTGAGATGTAAGCCTCTTTTAAGATCTATATTAAATATAATAGATTTCCTCCATGCAGATGAACCTAAAATTGAATATTCCTAAGCATAAACAATGTAGACATTTTATTTTGACACTATTCCAATTGTTACAGTAAACTCATTTTGTTAGAGGCGGCAGACCCGAGAGCAGAGGACGGCCCGGGACCAGAGTTCGATTCCCGACGCGGCAGGTTTCTGGACCAGGGTCAGCGGACTCGATAATTCTCTCGCCTCGGTGCCCACTCTGATCAGCGATCACACTCGGCAACTCTGGGCATTAGCTTGCCTCATCTTCACTAACGGCCCCACCAGACCGCCGGGGATGCCTGGTCTCACCCTGGAGATACCCATTAAGGGACCATCTCTCAGGGAAGCCAGGAAGGGTTTTGCAGCGGTCGAAGCGCCTTGGGACCCTACGGGTAAGTAGTGCGCTATATAAATGCCAATACATACATTATTCACAGGTAACGGATCTTGAGGTCAACAGATTTTAAACACGAAAGCTAAAATGAACAGTTTTTCTCAAGGGATTTTAAAATTTTCATCTGAATAGGATAGTTGACCCCTCAAGAAAATGGTTGAAATTTACAAGGCTAGAAGAGTGCCCCCTGCCACATATAGAGGTGGTCTCTGAGGTTAGCTAATTGCACTGTTTTACAAGTTGAGGAATGGCTACTTTGCGTCTGTCTTAACTATGATTGTCCATCGGGAGGTCAGTCTGCAGTACCTATAAGGTATACTTTTGGTAAGACCTTTCCTATTATGGATGGTACTATGGGCAAAAGAGGATATTCGTTTTACCAGATCTATTATTTTAGATTGTTTAGCGTTGGATAAGACTTCGAGTATTCCATGGTTATCGTATAGTAACTCTTACTTTAGTATGTTGTTTAATTTGCCCATATGGTCAGACCCTGTACAGGTGCTATCGTTAACTAAGAGGATGATCAAAGATACTTTTTTCAGTATAGATCTGGACAGCGATTGCCTGCTAACAATACAAAATCCTTAGTCATGTTATACAAGTCATATGAGATAGAGGAGGGTGGTTACAACTATCCATCTGGTGTAACAAGTATGCAACATAGTTTTGTTTTGGTAAGACTGAGATGTGGCATTGTGTATCATTTAGGGGCTTTTCCAGTTATGAAGTCCTGTCATTCTGATCAGACCTCATGTCCATGTGATGGACGAAGTGAGCAAAGCGCAATGCACTTTTTACTGTTTTGTAAATTTTATCAGAATGTAATTTTTTTTAAATCTAAAACCTATCTTTGTTAGCCATTACATTAGATCATATAATGCTGCTATAAAATACTTGATTTCACTATGCAAACCATTTCTGTGTTCCAATGTGGCCTTTTTTATTCTGAAAGCCATCCATGTGAGGAAAAGCCTTTTGTATTAGCTAGTCCTTGATTTCAATCTGTCTTTTGTATGGGTTTTATCTAATGGATATAAAATGGATTCATTTTATTGAGATTTAGTTTTTATTGGGACTATTTATTGCTAAAGCACTTTTATGGCTGTTTCAACTAGCCAAATAAAGTTTATGAACCAAATGTAATATGTGTATTTACATATTTACAGATAATCTACATTAGACATCTTCAACCTTAAAAACAATCAAAGAGAGAGTGACATAGAACCTTTGGCAATGGCTTGCTGCTCTTGGGCTAAGGAGATCATGTGCAGCCATGCCCTCCCTGCACAATGAACCTTTGGCCGCAGTCTACAGAAGGAATGGGCCTAAGCCAATGGTATTGGTGTCTTTTGTTCTCCAAATGTCCTGTCGGAATTTGAATGGCTAAGGCAGCATTTTGAACTCTGCTGTCTATTTTACAAGTCCACACAATAGTTTTCTGTATGGAATTTAGGTGGGAAAGTGTATTATTATATTATTTAGCAAAGAAAGTTTTGCAAATATTCATAAAACATGGCCAAATTTGCAAGTGATACAAAATGTTTCCTGTGGACTTCACATTGTCACAGTACATAACCGTATATGTTAGTGGTAGTGCATACCGGTTCAATGAGAAAGTTTTTTTTTTTGCCTTCAGCATGCACTACATACAGTAAGTATTGTGCTATAAGTGATAGGGCTTTGGGCGTAAATGAAGGCAATCGCACTTCAAGCGCAACAGGGAATGAAAACATTTTCATATTTTTGTTTACAGACCTAAGGTTTGGATGGTGGACTTCGAGCCAAATTGATTATGATAAAAGTGCATCTTGGATAGAACATTAGGAGCTGGCCAGCCAATCAGAATGCACCTTATGTAATCCATAGCTACTTTAGGATATCTGTGACGGGAGCATTCTGTTCTGGCAGCTTCTAGTGTCCCCCCGGTGTGATGTGAAACCTGGGAGCGCTGTTTGAGGAGGAGTTGCCTAAAGTTTGGGCGCGAAAAGGCTTAGAGGAAAGTAGAGCATCAGCTTCAGGGACAGCAGTAGGAGATTATAGATGAAGAGAATGTCCTTCCAAAGCAGATGCTGTATAGAAACTAAGAACACCATTGTCCTATCCACTTTGGACCTTGTCACTGTCATTTCCTTTGAAACTAGAACTTTCTGTTCGGTGCCCTCCCCTCCGTTCGGAAAACGGTACATTTTTAAGGATTCTCAGCTCTCACCCACACTTGTGAGGCATGCTTCATCAAGTTTGCTCCTAACTGAAAATGTCCACAGGGAGCTATAAAGTAACACCTCTTCTGAAAGCGGAGCGATGACTCGCTGCAAGCAATATGGGTGAATCTATTGATCATACAATAGTTAGAGATAACAATATTGTGTAGTTAAACTTAAAAGTATAATATGGCTAGTTTATTGTACCTTATTGGCTCAAAAGTAAAAAGAAATATGGCACGCTAGAGAAATAGTTAGGACTCCTTGGGGGGGATTTACTAACATTTTGCACCCTGTTTGCGTCACAAAAGTAACCTAGAATGGCGCAAAATCTTTTTTTCTTAATTTACTTTCCAGCCCTAAACTTCTTTAGTGCTGGAAATAATGTAAAAGTAATTTGCATTACTTTGCTCCATGCGGGGGACCAAGAGTGGTGCATGGGTTTTCCCATGCAACCACCCAAGGTTTCTCTCGCTAAACCTAATTTACTAAATACAGTCATTTGGGTTTAGCATGAGAAATCTGTGTCCTCTTATACTAGGCACAAGGAAGGAGAAATGCTTTCTTTTCTCCTTCCTTTTCCGACTTCACATGCATACAAAGTGGGAAAAACGTTCCCTCCTCTTTAGGAATAGTATTTTGTACAAGAAGGGTATCCTTTCTGTACAAAACGTATGCTACACCCACCCACACACCCTAATCATGCGTGCTTAGGTGGTGTGTGGCGTACGGCAGCTTTAATCCGCACCGGCGCAAGGAAAAGAGGACGAGAGAACCATATCTATGAAAATATGGCACTCTCCTGCTCCTTCCCTGTCTCGCAACACAGCACAGTCTCGTGGAAGACTGCGCTGCGTTGCATGGAGATTTGGTAAATCTCCCCCTGTGTGTGTCAAGATATTAAAAGGTTGATATATTTCTGCCCTCACAATATTGCCACATAGGGCATTTACCGGAACAAAAAAATGACTGAACGACTACATCGTCTAAACTACTGTTAGTCTTAGTTCGATATAGGATAAGTGATAAGAATGAAGCAAAGAGGTGGGCCACTTTTAATCTAATTCTAAAGTACTGAAACACAGGGTTGATACTTGGTATTGTGCTCATAGTCTTATTGCCCTTATCTGTAGGGCAAATAATTGCTGATAAATACACCCTCCCTTGTTATGCACTGTCGCCTCAAGCTTGGGCCCATAAACACCGGCAGGGTAATTGAGAGCTGTTATTGCCCGCAGGTGCGAGCAATAATGCTTAGCTAGAACATTTCTCATTTAGGGACTCATTTGGATGTCAGTCAGAAAGCCTCCATTATACAGTGATGCACAGATATTGTGATGCAAAAATATTGTTGATAAAAATATTGATTTTCTAAGGTAAGTAATATCCATGTCAAAAATATCTGGGTTAATATCGTTTATAAAAAATATTGTTGTAAATAGTATCGTTTTTTAGTTATCTTTATGTATCTTAGTTTATGTTTTAAATGTGTATCTTATAAATTGTGTAATTACTATTAATATACTTAAATATAGTTTGTACATTTTTAGTCCTTCTTTTTAAATGTAATTTAATTGATGATTGCAATCTTTAGTGTTGTAGTGAGTTGTGGGATTTGTTGTGAAGTAGATTAAATATTTGATAATTAATTATGTAAAGTGTGTAACATTTTCTTAAAGTTATTTGTAAGGTGCAGGTTGTATGGTTTGTAGGGGTAAAGGATGAGAAGTTAATTAATCAGAAATAATTAATACATTTTTAATAGATATTAATTCCACAGTTGATAATGATTTAACATGTGTGATTAATTTCCAGGCATATTTAAGAAGCTGGTTGTGGGGTTTGTAGGGGTAAAGAATGTGAAGTTAATTAATTAGAAATCATGATTTTCTTTTTAAATTATTAATAATTATTGTGTCCATTGTGTAATTTATATATTATTTAAGATATATTTGAGGTGTGTTGTTGGGTTTCTGGGGTAAAGGGTGTGTTTAATTAATGATTACTCATTTATTATTAAATGTTTAATCGATAATTAATTCTGTAAATTGTGTAAGTATTATAATTTTTTAGATATATCTTAGATGCAGGGTGTTGCGTTTTTAGGGGTACAGTCAACTATTAAATAATTATTTAATTGATAATTATGTAAATTGTGAAATAATCATATTTGATTAGTTATATTTTAGTTGTGGGTTGTTTTGTTTGTAGAGGAATAGGATGGGAAGGTATTTAAATTATAATAAAATAAAAATGATTAATTTATAAAAAATGGTTTTATATGTTACTTAATATGTTATTTGTGTTATGATATTCAAATATCGGTTACATTTATTTGTTGGCTGTTTTGTTTGTGGGAATATAGGGCCTCATTATGATGGTGGTTGGATTTTTATCTGACCCCCATCATATCAGGAGTGGGACCACCCTACTTGCTGTTGGTGGTCCTGCCAGGAGAATTACAATGCGACCGCCTTGAAGGCAGTCACAAAGTGTATTTTTTTGTATTTTGGTGTGTGCTGCAGGCTGCAGCACATGCCACAGTACAAAAAATACACATTTTTCATATGGCTGCACTATGCGGCTGGTTCCATCCGGTGCCAGGCACATAGTGCAGGGGTATGTAGGGGGGCACCATAGGTTCCATGTCTCAGGGTCAGGGGGAAGAGGGGCCGGCCAGGCCCCCCAATGTCCCTTTGCTCCTGCCTTTTGAGGATGGATAAGCCACCATGAAACTGCCGGCAGGAAGGGACATCGTAATCCCTACGGCGGTGCCTGGCAGCCACCATTATAGTGATTGCGGTTGCAGCCAACAGTCCAACGTGATCCTTGAGCCCATCTGACTGTGGTACTTGGTCTCTTCAACCTCCAACCATGCGCCGGCCATCAAGATGCAGCAGGCTGTGAGGCTGGGTCTGATGGCGGTGGGACCCCCACAGACGAGCTGACAGTAGCTGTCCCACTGTCCTCGTAATGAGGCCCATAGTGTGGCATTTTAATTAAATTGATAATATTTGTTTTATGTCATAATATCTATTACAAATTGGAATAATTATCTAATTTGTTTAATTTTTGTTACAATTTAGACATTAAGGCCTCATTACGATGGCCGGTGAACACCGTTGCGGAATCAGGACCGTCCGACCTCCGGACAACGGTCCTGACTGATTAGGATGAGACCGCACATGGTGTGGTCGCACACTCCCATTTCTCTATGGGAGCTTGTGCTGCAGTTGGAAACTGGCCGCAGCACAAGTCCCCGTAGAGAATAAGAGTCTGTGTAAATTCCTGCACCATGTGGCAAGCACCATAAATGCCTCCCAAGCCTCAACCGGAGGGCCAGTGGGCCCAGTGGGGTCCCCAAATTTGCTTTCCGACATGTTTTTAATTTCGGAAAGCCCGACATGAAAAGCATGTGGTAAACCAACAATTTAATCCCCGACGGCGGAAATGCTATCCTTAAGGGATTACGTTTCACTTCATTGTAATACAGTGGTAAAAAGTGAAACCGAAGATGTCGGTCAAAAAAGACTCTGATCACAAGTTCGAGGCTTTTTGACCAACATCAAAATGAGGGCCATCATTTTTATATTCAGAATTTTATATTTTTGGCCACTTAATAGAGTTGTTAACATATGTTATTTGTTTGAGGTGAAGTACTCTCTCTCTACTGTTGCACAGACTAGAGTGGGAATAGTTTTTTCCCACCTTTGATGTCCAATGCCTTCCCTACTGTTGCACAGATTGGAGTGGGAATACTATATTTTACCTCTCCGGAGTCCAAAGCTTTCTGCCTGCTGCACGGTCTGGAGTGGGAATAGTCCATTTCACCCCTCCTGCAGTGGGAATAGTTTATTTATTATTCCTAGAGTTCAATAGCTCTATTACAATTGTTGAAATAAATATTACTATTAAGTTCCTGAGTATTTTATTTTATATTTTTTATGAATATACATTTGTCATTTTTTAATATATTTTTAATAAATACATTTTTGTTTATTGTTTACTTTTTATGTATAATTAAATTGGCAAATTTGAAATGTGATTACAGTTCATTTGTCACATTTTATATTCTTTTGTATGTGTATGTATATATAAATATATACACACATATATGTATGTGTGTGTGTGTGTATTTTGTGCCGGGAGGCGGCGCAAAATAGGTTTCGAAAATGGAACAGAACTAGTAGAGTGGAGAGCAATGAAGGGGCACCATCAGCGAGCCTATCCATTAAATTTGCCGCTCAGGAAAGGTTATACGAGCAAGAGATTAGAAAATGGTGGCAGGCCACCTTGTTACAGAATTATATAGAGGTGAATCGGGTGCCACGTGGCTTACGTATCTACACTGTTCCCGCATATGAAAATCCAGATCCCCGTTTGCTGGACGAGTGGGCGGAACACACAGCCCAGTCCTGCAAGGGAATACTGGTCATACTTGTTAGATTCGCATGGAGCGACGAGGATAAAGCATTGGCAGCCATTAAGGAATCAGCCGATGACCTATTAAAAGAAGCAGACCAAACAAAGGTGGAAGAAAAAAGAGAATCAATGAATAAACGATTGAAAATATATGAACAGAATATCAAACAATGTAAAGAAGAGAAATTTGAACTCGATGAGAATGATTACAATTTGGGACGAGTCCTTACCTTTGCCCCAAAATACGATAATCCGAGAAAGGAGTTGCAACAAAAGCAGACACAACCATCAGCGGATTCTCGTGATACCTCTGAATCAGAGATCACGGGGGTGAATCATCGATTGAAGACACTGGGAGAGGCCATGATGTGAATGCCACTCCTTTTCACGAAGAGTTCAAATTGATCCGCAAACAACAGCAAAGGGCAAACCCCCGAAATCCTCAGGAAGAGGAAGACGAGGCAGGGGTGGGGGCCGCAAAAGACGAACGCTCACCGCCACTAACCAGCATCAAGAATAGCTTCAACAAGCAGAGGTAGAGGATAACACTCATCTAACAATCCTCAATTTGACACCTAAGATCTTAACGGAAACTGAAACATCGGTTTTGGAATTGGAACTCTCATTTTGCCCTCAAAGAAAAATGGAATTTGCACAAACTAGAATTGACTTGTTTAAGTTTACTCGTAAGTTGAAATTAGACAAGTATTTTAAGTTAAAACCTGCTGCAAATAAAATCCATATCCACTGGTGGAATAGACAACCCGATTGGGGATTTGACAGGCACTGTTCTCAGGGTATTAGGGACTATGGATAGCATGTTAGGAGTTAATGTGGAGGCTGAAGAGTCAACTATTAGCCAAACGCAACTGTTGGCAGACCTTGATATTTCGCAGATGGGTGGACATTTATACCAACGTCTGCCTTTCTTCCACAAATGCCTACAGATGCAGTGGATATTTTGTCCGAATCAGTCATGAAGGATCTGACACGATTTTAGACTGAGGAAAAGTATCTGAGAGGTACCTATAATTTCTCTAAAAAACAACAATTGGCAATAGAAAATCTGTGCAAGGATGACACGTTAATTTGTAAACCATCGGACAAAAGAGGGAATATTATTTTACTTACCCAAGAACAATACCCTCAGGAGGTTTGTCGACAATTAACTGACTCTCTTTACTATGAAAAAACTAATTTGAAGCTTTATAATCAGGGCATTACAGACTACCATCTCATGATATCTACATGGTACAGGAAGAATATGCTGGAAGTGGAAGAACACATATTCCTGAGATGCTTCAATCCTACAATTCCAACCTTTTTTTATTTACCAAAGGTCCACAAGGACATGAGAAATCCTCCCGGAAGGCCCATTGTGGCATAAATGGGAAGTCTGACTGAACATCTATCTATATATATAGATGATTTTCTATTTCAACAAGTTGTACAATTGAAATCTTATCTGAGGGATACTAAAGATTTTCTTGTACATATAAAAAAAGTGAAATGGGAAGAAGGATTTTGTTTGATGGTATTGAACATTGCCAGTCTTTATACTTGCATAGCTCATACTGATGAGATAAAAGCAGTTAGCTTTTCTCTAGCCAATCGCTCATTATGTTTTACTGATCATAATGCTATGCTCGTTGAATTCATTGATTTTTGCTTGACTCATAGCACATTTATATATCAGAAACAGCTGTATAGATAGGTGTCTGGAACGGCGATGGGCACCTGCTTCGCCCCCAGCTACACAGGAGCAGGTGGCCTGGGCCGAACCTAATAAGATCTGGACTGACTGAATTGTGGCGTGGCATCGATATATCGATGATCTCTTTTTTGTTTTAAAGGGTTCTCCTGAACAAGCGTTTGAATACATAGAAGCCTTGAATTCCAACAGTATCAACTTGAAATTCCCAGGGGAAGTGAGTACAGAATTTGTACACTACCTAGATCTCAGTGTATTTGTAGCAGATGGGAGATTACATCTGAAGTTATATCGTAAATCTACAGCAGGCAATGCCACTTTACATTCTTCAAGC
Source organism: Lissotriton vulgaris (assembly GCF_964263255.1). NCBI lineage: Eukaryota > Metazoa > Chordata > Amphibia > Caudata > Salamandridae > Lissotriton > Lissotriton vulgaris. Next base: position 731,207,725 of record NC_141687.1, read on the forward strand.
ACCCACCCTAAGAAACTTATCAATAGTATCCCTTATGAGGAATTACTACGTATAAGGAGAAACAATACTAGAGACCTTGATTTTGAACCATCAGCCCAAGAAAGCATACATCGCTTTAGGCAGAGGGGCTAAAGTGAGGAAGTACTAACAAAAGCCATGAATAAGGTCAAATGTATGAACAGAAGAGACCTCCTGAGTAAGCAGAGCAAGTCCAAGGAAGAGGAGAATAAGGGCAACTTCAGGATGTTTACCACATTCTCTAAGAATGTGGGTCATCTTAAACGTATTCTAAAAAAGAATTTGTCGACTCTCCTCTCGGATACTGTTATAGGACGAGATTTGCCTTCCAATCCCTTAGTGACATTTAGGAAAGCTAGATCTCTTCGGGATACCCTGGTCCATAGTTATCAAAATATTGCAGATCCTAAGTCTCTCTTTGGCGCACTTAATGGGTTTTACCTATGTGGTAAATGGAAGGCATGTAGGAAGAGTAAACGCGTCTTGTCATACAATATTCAGGGCCTTAGAGCACCTAAGAAAATGACTAAGTTTCTCACTTGTACCACCCCATACACAGTATACTGCCTGACATGTCCATGTGGGCTCCGATATATCGGGTGCACCATACACCCTGAAAAGACTTGTATCCTTGAACATATGATGGCAATCGCAAATGCAGATGAGTCTTATCCTGTCGCGCAACATTTTAATTAACACCATAAACGCAACAGAAATTTATTGACATACTTTTGTTTAGATCACGTATACATCAACCCAAGAGGGGGATAGAATTCAAAGACTTAGACATCTTGAGTCACGTTATATTATTGATCTACAAATTAAAACTCCTCATGGTTTGAACAGCAGTGAGGAACTGGCTGGGCATTTGGGGGATTAATGAGTGAATTACTTACTGTGTATTTACATATATATATATTGCATCTTTGAACATACACAATTTGTGTCTGCATTAGGATATGTTTTTCCATGTTTCCGTGAGTCTAACTATTATGAAACTCTCCCTTTATCGAATGTTACGTTATATATGATTATATTTACAGGGCCTGCTTCTTGTCCTCATATGAATTTTTAATGATTATAGCGCGCTATATTTGTTATCAATTTTGGCAACAGAAGAATTTGCCCATTCAGGGCTTAATTATGGTCTATAACAATCATTGATTGAAATGATGAACTTGTTTCCTGATAAACGATTGTGTTATTGGGATTCCTGACATAATATATGTATTATTTACAGTGATTTATGTTCTTTGGTATTCAAAGATGGCGGAATTTTGGCACTCAGATTGTGGGGATTTGCCGGATTAGTCCGTTCACTGTTTCTGTTGCATCTTACTAGCGCGAGAAGTTAATAAAAAGCAATGGCGATGCCGGCGTTTCGTGCTAAAGCATCGAAAAAGGCGACCTGCCGAAACGCGTTTGTTGTGCGCCCAGAGTTCCTGAAAATAAATATACTGCTGGAACTCTCGCCTGTGAATGCTGTCTTCTGTGGAGCAGGGTACGATTACCTATTGACAGTTTGGAGCTGATATTAAAGGCGGGAGCACCCCCACCGTGACTGGCACCGATCATGTGGGCATCAGGTTGGTGCAACAAAGGAGCAAGAAATATATAATATATATATATATATTATAATGTAACCACAAGGCGAACCCTTCCAACGCCACAATGGAGAGCACACACAGAAGTTCAGTTTAAACAAAGTGCTTTATTGTGCAGACCCCCTGCAATGACAGACACGTTTCGCCTTATGGCTTTCTCAATGTCAGATTTCCTGTGTAAAACCACAAGTATTTAAAACAAGCAATGCCTCACATGTCCTTCATAAACATAAAAGATGGGGGAGAACATGGCGGCAGATGGCTGAGCTGCCGTGGTGCTCCGTGAATCGAGCTCCCGCTTTACTCCACCCGAAGCCTGAAGCAGCTGATTAAAAACCGCATGCAACTACGGCATGTGCCATCGGAAAATGTAGCTTCTCTATAATCGCTTTCTGCAAAAAAAAAAAAGTACTAATTTAGGGATTTTGTTTTCTTGTTTGCTCTGTCGGGACTTGGAGTATTTCTTCCACATTCATGCCTGGATTTCTCGGCGGCGTTTTCGGCACTGATGGTTGCGGTGGAGCCTTAACAGCAACGGTTACCGGTTCCACAGTCACTACAGTCTCTGCAGTTTCCGCTGGTTTCCCGCTGGTCCTGCAGCTGTGGTCCTCGGCTGCCCTGGAGTTAAGGAGATGTAGGAAGGCATGTAGCTTTGTGCGCGCTTCCTGCAGTGAACCTGTAAAGGATCGTTTTCCTGAGGTTTCCTTCCCCAAGATAGTGGAGGGGGAAGAGGCAGAAGAAGGCTCCGATAGTGGTAAGGAGAGTAATGAGGGGGTGTAACAGAGGACATTGAGGGACTCCAACTGCCCTTCCAGATTGCAGGTAAAGGAAAGCCTGGTCGGAAAAGAGGGAAGACATTGACAAAACCGTATGCAGAGGCGTCTGCTCCTACTGTGTGTCTCACCCCAAACAAGTTTGCACCCCTAGCAGATAAAAAAGCCTCTTCCTATCTCTCGACAGAGGTTAAGGCAAAGCGTACACGTGCTAGTAGCATTAAAAGTAAAGCAAAGGCTAAAATTAATTTTAATGCTGCACTGGATGTCGGAACAAAAATTACTCCATCTCTACGTTCTTACTTTAAAGCCGTACCCCAGGTTCTCCACCTTACAGAACTACAGAGCATGTCTACCCCTATGGCAGTGACAGCAGTCACTGCAGACAATACAGTTCTAGTCCCAGCCTCTACTTTTGCTTCTGATGTTGCTCCGACCCCCGCGCTTGATCCTGCTCCTACCACTGCACTCGTCCCTACCCCTGTGTCTGCCTCAGTTACATCTTCAACTCTTGAACTAGCCCTGTCAGCAGTAACTATATGTTCTCATCCCTCCGCAGATAGTTGGACAGTAGTCACAGAACCTGCTAAAAAGGATGAGGGGTTTTCATCCTGTAAGGGGTTGGCAGAGTCTTTGACGCAGAAGTTACAGGGGGGCGGGGAGTTACCCGATAGTGCCAAAATTGACACGGGGGTCTACAGATGTCCCGGAATCAGAGCTGAGGAACGAAGTGGAGGTGTGTCTGTTCCATGATACTGTTCAGCAGGAAGCATTGGTCTTCCCCCCTAGTACTAGGTCAGGAGACACATCCCCTGCTATTTCAGCTGCCTCTTTGTTGGCGATGTTCTCCACCTTATCTCGGGACATAAAAAAAGGGTTTGTGGAGTCCTCTGCAAATCAGGTTGAGATTGGGAATTATTGCAAATCCCTTGATAATAAGATTGATGGGCTTACATCTAGGACTGGGAAATTGGAGGAATTAGTGATGGTGTTGTCAATCCACTTGGATAAAGCAGAAGAGGATATCATCAAGCTTAAGAAAGAAGATCAGGCCTTATCGGACAGGATGGAAGTGTTGGAGAACAATGCTAGACGGAGTAACATCCGTATTCTCAATGTGCCCGAAGGGTCAGAAGGCTCGGATGTTAAACAATTTATCACTCAACTATTAAAGGATTCGCTATGTTTAGATCGATCTTTGGAGGAGCTGGCCACCGATATTCAGAGGGTGCACAGAGAGCCATTCAGACAAAATCCGCAAAGGACTAAACCCCGCAAAATCCTTTTTCACACTTATGCCCTTGAAGAGCAGATTCTCAACTTAGCTTTGAAACAGAAGTCCCTATCTGGGAAGGGTTTCTCTTTTCTCATCAGGTCAGACCTTGCTAGAATCACTCTGGAGAGACAATGGGAGTTCGGTAGGCTACATGAAGCCTTTAGAAAGTTGGGAGCGACTGCTCAGCTGTCGTTTCCGGCTGCGTTAAAGGTGATGCACAATAACAGGATGTTTAATATCAGGACAGTCCAATCTGCTGATGAGCTTTTGCTGGAGTTGGGCAATAAGACCTCTGCTAAATAGGTTGAGGAGTGTGGGTTACCCGAGGTAGAGAAGGTTGTGATTTTCTTCTATTCTTATTGTCTTTGTTTTTGGTCGCTTATTGGTTATTATTCGGGAAGGGGATAAGAGTTATAAAAGGGATTTAGTCAGGTAAAGGAAAGTTCCGGTATTGAGTAAAGAAGGAATTTAAACAGAAAGAAAAAAAGAGATTCTACACATAATTGATCATCTGTATTGTTAAGTCACGTGGGTAGAAATTATGGTTTAGGTTTCGGGCGGATTAGTGGGGGCTTGAGGAGGGGGTGTCATCTACTGGATTTTATCCGGTTAGACACACCAAGGGTTCTCCATTGGAGGGGGGAGGTTGTAGGGGGGTGCATATGGGGTTTAGGGGGGGAATAAAAAAAATCCTCATTTGCCAATGTTGTGTTTTTTTGTTGTTGTAATGATCAGTTGCTGCTCTATGTTGTGCTGCTAAGCTTGTTATGGTTAGGACAGGATATTGGCATCTTTTGCCTCCATTTGGGGTCGGTAGGGTCTGGATTGGATCGTATGAGCAATTTTAAAGTATTATCCTGGAACGTTAATGGCCTTCGCACCACACCTAGGGCTGGAAAGTTGCTGCAATATCTTCGTGATACGGATGCGCAGGTTATTATCCTCCAGGAGACTCACTTGACCCAGACCGAAATGGCTGAACTGGTAAAGAAAAATAAGTGGATCGACTTTGCAGTCTCCACTTCCCAATCTAGGAATACTAGGGGGGTGTCTTTGATCTGTAAGAGACAGTTAAAAGCCCGGTTGACTTCTTATAAGGTGGACCCTGGTGAAAGATGGGTTATCGCCTCACTTTTTAGTTTGGGTGTTCAAGTCACAGTGGTAGGCTATTATGGCCCTAATCTGGACGATTCCTCGGTCTTGGAGTCAATCTTCTCCCACCTTCTGTCCTTCCCTGAGCCAATCATATTTGCTGGGGATTTTAATATTGTGTTGGACCCAGTATTGGACAAATCACATAACAACTGGTCCTTGATCCCTTCAAAATCCAGGACTTTCTTACTCAATGCAATGAAACAATTTGGGTATGTCGACATCTGGAGGGTAAGGTCGGGTTAGCAGCAGGGTGTCTCTTTTAGGAACTACAAATATCATCATCAGTCACATATTGACTTTGTATTAATCAGCCAGAGACTAGTAGAATCCGTAAAAAGCATTAAATACCTCTCTCTGCACTTATCCGACCATTCAGCTGTAGCTATGGAGCTTGTAATGCCTCTCAAAGCACCAGCCAGGAGCTGGTCAATTGATCACTCATTGCTTTCTCACCCCAATGATGCCCTGTTTCTTAAAACCGAAGTTCAGAATTTTCTAAGGGTAAATGTGGGTTCGGCGGACAATAGAGTAGTATGGGACTCTTTGAAAGCATTTTTAAGAGGCCTTATCACAGGCAAGGTGTCCTATAGAAGGAGGGAGTACAGTGAGGCAGTAACTTCTGTAGAGGCGGAAATAGCTAAGACCCAGCTTGATATTGATGCCAATTTGGTTTCTCCGGATGCTATCCTGACCCCACTTCACAGTAAGCTACTCTCTTTAACCCCTTCCATGCTCATGACGAGCTCAGCTTGTCATGAGGCACACTGGAGCTGTGCTCATGACAAGGTGAGCTCGTCATGAAATAATGCTGTTCAAGCTTTTCCAGCACAGGACGGGAAAAGCCATAGCAGCCAAGGTGTTAAAGGGCCAATTAAGTTCAGTCTTAAACCAGCGACTCCAAGAAAGATGGGAGGCCAGTAAGATTGCCCACTTTCAATATGGGGAGGGTGCAGGGAAGTTATTGGCATGGAAAGCCAAAACGGACCAGGTCAGCAATAACATCGATTCAATCACCATTAATAACGTTTCACTCTCTTCAGATGGTGATATTAGACAGGCCTTTAGGGAGTTTGTTCAATCCATCTATCAGGAGGATAAAAACTTGGATCCGGAATATATTAAGGATTAGCTACTAAACAGAGTGAGATCTTGGACAGTGAAATCTCAGAGGAAGAAGTTAGGAATGCTATTCAAAATGCTAAAAAGGGGAAGGCGGCGGGGCCTGATGGCCTTCCTGCTGAAATCTATAGAGTATTGGAACAAGAACTAGTCTCCTTCCTGACAGTGCTGTTCAACCAAATCCTACAGGATGGCATGTGTCCCCCAGCATCTTGGGACAGTGCTTCTATAACACTGATTTTTAAACCAGGGAAGCCACCTTCATCATGTGGTTCGTATAGACCCATTTCGATCCTGAATGTGGATTATAAAATCTTCCCCACAGTCCTTGCTAAGAGGTTGGCACCAGTAGCCCCTGAGATCTTACATTCAGATCAGAAGGGGTTTGTGAATGGCCGGCAGCTATATGAATTAATCTTTAATTTAATAGGGGCCATGGATATAGCATCACTGGAGTCCCTTCCTTTAGCTGTTCTTACGTTGGACGCTACCAAGGCCTTCAACAGGGTGATTTGGCTCTACCTGTCAGAGGCCTTGGCTAAGTTCAATATTGGTGGGAGATTTTGTCGGGCAATTAGTCTCTTATATCAGAACCCCAAGGCCTGTATTTTGGTTAATGGCGCTCTAACCGACCCTTTTAACATCTCAAGGGGAACAAGGCAGGGCTGCCCGCTCTCCCTGCTACTATTTGATTTATCCATTTAGCCGTTTGCTCAAAGTTTAAGGGACAACGTTAACATCAAGCCGTTTGTGTATAGGGGATGGGAGAGAAAGGTGGCCCTGTACGCGGACGATATACTTGTCTTCATGTCAGAGGCACGTACGGCTCTTCCTGTAATCCTTAAAGTGGCCTCGGAATTTATGGAAGTGTCCGGGTATGAGGTTAATGCTTCTAAGACGGAAATGATAGTGTGGAACGTGGATCAAAATTCACTGAGCACCACTATTCGTCCTGGCTCTAAGATGCGCTATTTGGGCCTTAGCATTGTTAAGGATATTAACCAGATTGCCACAATAAATTTTACAGCGGTTGCAAAAGATTGTCGTAAATTTCTGCAGTCTTGGGCACAACTCCCGTTATTATTATTGGGAAGGGTAAATTTAATTAAAATGATTATTTTGCCTAAGATTTCTTTTTTGTTTAACACTATTCCTTTATATTTTGATCCACTTTTAATAAAAAAATTACAGGCCGAAATTAGTACATTCATTTGGAATAAACATCTTCCAAGGATTTCCTGGAAGAAACTCAGGAGACGTAGAGAAAAGGGGGGCTTGCAGCACCAGATCTCCAGATTTATGCATGGGCCTTCCAGCTGACCCATGCTAGAATGCTGTTAAAAAAGCCGTTAGTTTCTGGGACAGGGTTATTGTTTTCCACATTGCTTAAGGGAGAGGGAGTAAGCCAGTCAGGTTTTTTATTTAAATTTGGGGATCCCAAGTTCTTTAAAAAGATTAAATTGAAGATTCTACAGGGGATGGCAAAAATCTGGGCCCAGGAAACGAAATCTATAAAAATAGGGTATTACAGCAGTAGGACACCTTTATGGGATCTTCCCTAGAGCCCGGCTTGGCTGGGAGATAGTCTTGCAGTCCCGATCAAAGAAGCTGGAGTAGAAGTTTGGGGCGACCTATTTTTGGACGGGGATCTGCTCCCTTGGGAGTGTTTGAGACACAAAATTGGTCCAAATTTGGCAACTCTTAAGTATATGCAAGTAGCTAGCTGGTCCCGTGCATATATTTCCCGCCCATCCCCGAGCAAGCAAATTTCCCTTAGGAGGGCATAGTCATTTAATATCTCTCTTGGTGGATAAATTTCCCGCCAAAAAGGAAATTTCAATATGGTACAACTTGATCTTGGAGGAATCGGATGGCACATTCCTGTTACCAGACGAACTTTGGTCTCCATTTATGAGTGACTGTAACGTACAAGAACTTTGGAGTACATCGTGTAAGATGCTTTGGGATACTGTTAAACCGGCGTGGCTATGTAGAAACCACCTTTTTACAATCCATAGAGCCTACTATTCCCCTTTAAGGCTCTCGAAATTCGCTCAGGGGAGCGTAATAGCTTGTTCTAAATGTGGTTTGGTTGCAGCCCCTGATTCCCATATGTTTTTTGAATGCCCCCACTTGTCTACGTTTTGGGAGGCCTTGAGTAGCATTCTCTCATCATCTCTGGACTCCAACATAGTTCTTGACCTGCCTCTTCTAATTTTTGGAATACTAGAGGGGGTTCAAAGTCCGGCAAAGAAGTTAGTGTTCCATCTTGCTTGCCAGAAGGGAGATTTGTAAAAAATGGAAAGATCCTCTACCTCCCTCTATTGAAGACTGGTGCGCTTCGACATTGCAGGTTTCCAGATTAGATCTGGTTAGGTCTGGAAATCCAAATAAAAGAGTTTTTTGGTATCTGTTGAATTGGTCTCACTAGACATCCGAGTTTTTTTTTTTCCCCGGGTCCAATGATCATGCCACTATGACCCAACTTTTGGGCAATGTTGTGTCCCGGTTGTTGAATCGAGATATTCGTGCTGTAATCCCCCACCTTCCTTTTGGTCTTAAGTGGTTGATTATATGTGGTAGAAGCGTTAAAGCTGAGGGATGAGGTCGGATACGCTATTTCTGTCCCTGCCAGTTGCTAAAAACGGAGGCAGCATGTCGCTTATATACCCATTGGCTGTACCACAAAAAACCTAGGTGGCAAATGAGGACAGAAAAATAAATAAAATAGAAAATTAAAGATGGACTTACATCAAACATTGATAGCGTAATTTCATAGTGGCCATCGTTCAACATGGTTTTAAACATTCAATCATGATATCACGTATGTGCAAAAGTGTGCATAAAAATCCTTAAACACAAGATCATCTGGGAGAATAAAATTCAATAAACAACCACTTCTGGGCAATAATATAGTCCGTTATTAATGGCATTCGTTACATTGGGGTCCCCAAGCCCGGGAAAAAGAAGAAGGGTGCCACTAGGGCCATTCAAACTTATACATCTGTGATCCCTAGTTTTGCAACCCGTAAATCCACTTCCCCATCCCTGGTTTAGTAAGACAGGCAGGCAGTGTTTTCGAGTTGTTTGTCCGCCTGTCTTCTTGCACCTAATATGAAGGACTGGTTCCTAATGTGAATTAATCGTTAGCCATTTGATTGATTTGTTTTTGGTGTTGCTTATATGAACTGATTGTATTGATTATATTGATTTTGAGCACTTGTATAGCACTTGAATATTTATGCACAACTTACTTTTCTGTATGTATTTTTCTACTGTTCGTTAACTGTCTGTTTGATGACATATACAAATCAAATGGTAAAATGTTTTTCTAAAAATAAAAATACTAAAATAAAATAGATGATCCTCCAGAACTGATCGGATGGGTGGTATCAGAAAAATCCCAAAAATAAATCTGTCTGGCTATGTTTGTTGGTTGAGTATATTGGAGTGGTCCAAGCCAGTTCAGACACATGACCCAAACCTTCTCTTTTGCCCTCTCAGAGTTAATGAAGCAGTCAAAAATTAAGCTGCACATTTGAACCTATGGAGAAGATTCCATTTACGGAAGGGATTTAAAACTTGTACAGAGTACCACAGTGAGGTTTGAGTCAAATGCCATGGTTGGTGAAGGGACATTTCTATGCATCATTGCAAGCCATTTCTCATATATTCTAAGATAAACACTCCTGAATTTCTCTTCAAATTTTGGCACGCCCTCTAACATGGAACATGTTGCAGTGCCAAATTTACTAAAGGTATCGCCAAGCCTACTCTCAAGGAGATGGTTCACATCTACACCAATTATGCTGAACACTTGGTAGACAAGAGTGTTTTCAGAATGTTTTTCTGTAAAAATCCAAGAATGCAATTGAGTTTTCTTTTTTTTCCCATCACTATCAATATGTGACCAGAGATCCTCACATTTCTTGCCTTTGGCATCATTACTCATCAAAAAGTCGGTAAACGGTTGCCACATGGATAATATAGCATTCACAGCCTCTTCCTTTAGCCCCTTCGATGCTCATGACGAAACGGTTCCGTCATGAGCATCGGTTGAGCTGTGCTCATGACGGAACCATTCCGTCATGACCACGCCCGTTTCTATTAGGGGTCAGCACCTGGCGGTAAATCGTACCGCACCGATGTGGTTAGACTAGGAACCATCAGCTAAGTGTAAATGAAAAAGTTGGCATGACTCTTTGTTGCCACGCAAAGCACAAAATAATGAATTTTTGCGTTTTAGTTCCTGCGCATAACAAAACAGTGCATCAAAATGGACTAAAAGTCAAATGCATCCTTCATTAACTCTGAAGATTGTAAGGATGCTTTCAGCATACCATCTAACAAATGGAAAGGATCTCTTACAAGGAAGCACTTCAGCTCAGGTATCAGTTTTGACAGGTCATCAAACACATTTTTCATATACGTAGCTGAATCACTGCAAATACAAGCAATATCACTCCAATCTTTGTTGAACTTGGAAAGAACCTTTTTGCAGCAGCATTTCAAGGGACACTGAGTTCCATGTTTTACAAAAGTCTGATGTCATGTTTTCACCACTATCCCAAATGCTTGGTGATATCACTCTTTTCACATATACTTGTCACTATACCTTGCATTCAATGTTTAAAGCCCGAGATGTTGGCAATTCACCTCGTATCAATACTGACTCACTAGAAACTGTGAGTTGAAGTATAAAGGGGTTTTACCCATTCTCTGTGGGTAAATGTGATGGCACATATTGGGAAAGGCTGTTATGAAACCAGCCATTTTAATTATCAGTGGAAGAATCAAATGCAGCCAAAATATCAAATATGATTTTGTTATTTCCTGATTCAATACAGTTTATAAAATAATTAAACAAGACCTAAAACATGCTTCTAAGTCCTGCAACTTTTGACCAAAGACCACCAAACTGCAAAAAAAATCAAAAGGAAGAAGAAACAATATTTTAGTGACATCACTAAACAACAAAACTCAAGCAGATTAATGTTATCCCAGTCTTTCTTGCTATTACCTTCTTTAACAAAGTCACATTGCATTGGGCCCTTCAGGAAGAAACAAAATTACTCTTTCACTTGCCTTTTCCTTTCTTTGAATGACATTTAGTTTGTGTTTGTGCAAGTGTTTTTTTCAGTTTTTTATATTTACACTGGTGAGAGCTATTTCCCTCTCGGTGGGGTTTTATTAGTTATTATAGGTTTAAACCTAAATTATACAGTTGTCCTGCAAACATAAAAATACTATTATTCAAGCAGAAGATAATCATATGTTGTAGCATAATATTATGTTTCTCGAATTTCAAAGATCTTTGTTTAGAAACCACTTGACAGCTGTGACGTCATGATGATTAATCCATGTGTATAGACTAGTAATGTCTAAAGTAATAAGGAGCAAATCTGGTTCCTATGTTATCCCCTCAATGAGTCTCAGGAAGTCCTGGGTGTCCCGTATATCTGAGTCTAAATCTCTAACCAAGGGTGCCAGGAAATAGTCAATATATGTTGACGTATTTTCTAGAAGACTGTTGATAAACGTCACCCCAGGGGTTGGCCAAGTCTTTATGTAAATGTAAATGTCAAGGTATTTGTAGAGCACACTGTCACCAAGCGGTTTCCTGGCGCTATTACTCATACCGCTGTGGAACCCCTCCTGGCTTTCCCTGTGAAGTGTCCACTCCTGGGCACCCCCAGGGTGAAGCCAGGCATCCACAGCGCTGTTGGGGCCGGTGTGGAGGTTAAGCAAGCTATTGCCCAGAGTTGCAGCGTGGGGCCCATGATTAGAATAGGCACCGAGGCGAGAAATCAGGTCCGAGGAATTATGAGCCCAAGACCCGCCGAGGCGGAAATTGAACACTGGTCCCGGACCAGAACTCTGCATCAGGGTCTGCCGCTCTAACCATTGAGCCACACTCCTCCTGTACTTTAGGGATGGGGTAAAAGGTCAAAAGAACAGGTGATTCACAATTAAGGAACAGATATTCATCCTGATCTAACATTCCTTTGTCCGTCCACTCTAGCAATAGTTGGTGATAGATTTTAATACACTCCAGATAATCTGCTCTCCTAATAGGCACATAGTGCTCCCTGTCGTCAAGCTGTCTCATGGCTTCCTTATAGTAGTGCTGTTTATTAAAGATGACAATATTACCTCCTTTATCGGAGGGTTTAATCTTCAAGGTGGAATCTTCCTTGAGTGATTTGATTGTTCCCTGGGGATGTTATAATAGCGATTCTTTTGCTTCCTGTCTTTGCCCAAGTTCTTTAAGTCAGTGATGACGGCTTCATTAAAGACATCAAAGGTGTCAACGGGAACCTGAGGAATCACTCTCTATTTTCTTTTTAGATTGCTGTTTCCACTGGACTGTTTGATATCCACCTCCATGAGACAGGTATCTACACTGATGTCTTCCTCATTCATATTTGTCACAGATTCCAGTGTTTGTAAGGCTATTGAGGTCTCCAAATCATGGCCACTAAGAAAATCAGTATCATTTAAATTGTGGTCTGACCCACCGAATGATTTCTTCTTTGGATGCAATAAAAAATCTTGTGTAGTTTCAGCTTTCTAACATATTTAAAAAGATCGATACGGGTCTGTGCATAGACATACCAAGAGGTGGGACAAAAGGTGCATGTTTACACAGGAAAACTAACATAGAGAAAGCCGTAAGGCGAAACGCGTCTGTCAGTGCAGTGGGGTCTGTACAATAAAGCACTTTGTTTAAACTGAACTTCCGTGTGTGCTCTCCATTGTGGCGCTGGAAGGGTTTGCCTTGTGGTTACGTAAATCAGTGGTTCACCACCGCAGGAGTTCAAGCACTTGGGGCGTGACATAGCTGCGTTGACTTTCTGTTTCCTGTTGGTATATATGTATGATGCAATTGATGCAATTCAACTCCGTGGGATGACAGCAGTCATTTACTACAATGTGTACGTGTGATTCACATTACAGGGTTCATGCGTGAGCACCATGAGACTGCTTCTCACATTTCATTCAACTGACTGTATGCCGGCTGGTCGACATCACTTGTAAGAACACCCTTTTTAAACATAGGAAGTCAAATAAATAAATCTTGGCTTGAAAAAATTACCATTGTTTTCTCCATATTTTAAAAATCCTCTCAGCAAAACAAATCTGGAAGATAAAAAATGCCCTAATACATTAGAGAAAGAGTATAGAAATGAGGTAAACGAACAATGGATCATGAATCCCTGCACAGTGACAAGGAGCGTTGACAAACTTTAACACACGTACTACTACAAGAAAAGAATAAGGCCACTTCTACAATGAAGATATGCTCATGGAACATAAATTAGATTTGTGGAAAATTGACGGAAGCTAAAATACAAGGAGCCTCAACCCATAACTATATTGTACTATTGCAGGAAACATGGGTAATAGTCCCATTTATGTTAAATCACTGCAGGGGATATTTCGAACCAGCAATTAAATATCAGAAATTTGGACACCCCTGTGGAGGTTTAGCAATATTCGTATTGAATGAACTAGATGCAAAACATGAACAAATTCAAACTAACAATCCAAATCTTCTTGCAGTAAAAATATGCTACAAATCTTGTAAAAGTAGGCCATATAAAGGTAAGTTTGGAACACTCTTTATTCAATTTAAATTGAATAAAGAGTGTTCAAAACGTACCTGTTTTCGACATTCATCAATTCAATTTAAATTGAATAAAGAGTGTTCCAAACTTACCTGTTTTCGACATTCATTGAGCCAGTGATCAAGAGCTTTCCATTAGCTCGAAACGCGTATGGCAGTGTTTCAAAGCTGGGAGACATGCTGCTATTTTCCTCCTGTGGCTCCGAGTGCAGTAACCCCTGCTTGTGCTGGGAATCCTTAAAGGGCAACCTTGTGGACAGAATATATATATGGTGGAAGAGGACAGGGGACTTGAGGTGGCATCTTTTTGTTTTATTTTGCGGACTGTCACTACGTTCTGCTGAGCATCCTACCCCCCTGCTATTTTCTTGATTTACCTCAAGAACGACCCACAGCATTCTCATCTGGGAGCCACTGGTGCATCCTGGATACTGGAGTCCGTTGATTTGCTCGGACTGATTAATTTTGTCACCTGAGGATTCTTCCATGCTGTGGGCGGAGCGGACATTTGCACCTATCAGTGCGCGGCATGGTGCACTCAAAGGCAGAGCGTCAGGACTTCCTTTCCACTCACCGTAGGCGCTGACAAAGGCCAATCCGGCCGAAATGCATTCGCCATGTATTTAATAAAACGGTGCTGCTCCTCTAACCCCGCCGAGGCTCCTGCTTCTTTTTTCCAAGAAGACGATTACTTAATATATATATATATATATATATATATATATATATATATATATATATATATATATATATATATATATATATATATATATATATATATATATATAGTTATATTGGTAAATCTGAAACATAATATAGTTATAAAAATCATAATTTTTTAATAGTTTTACGTGATATATGTATATATGTACATACGCACATACTTATATATGAGAGTGTGTGTTTAAATAAGTATATATATATCTTTTAAAATATTTAAACATATTTATATAATGTTATATGTTAAAATATTTAAGATATATTTGTATATATTTTTTCGATATTAGTGTAAAACAATATTTATTTTTAGATATTTTTGCTCGATATTTTTGCTATATCTGTAGCACGATATTTATGGTCTCAATATTATGTCAGCGAGCATAGTTTTTACATTCTAGCGACAGTGTTTTCCCTCACTCTGCTTCTTTGCTCCACCACATCCCCATTATGACCTCGTTTCCCACAAGCCACACCCTTTTATAGCAGGAATACACCTCACCTGCATATGAAGTTGAGTCAAATATTTGGTAAGGTTACTAAAAGGCTTGCAGCGCTAGTAAAATACTAAGGGCCTGATTACGCCTTTGGTGGTCTCACAGCAGGTTGCCATGCCAGCATCCTGCTGCAAGACTGCCAAAGCCCTCCCCCGCCCGCCCGCCAACTTAGGAGTTTTCTCCTGGTCTGGCACTCCTGTGGTGGCGGTGCTTTTTGAAAGGCTTGTATGTGAGCCTTAGAAAGGCAGTACCATGGGACCCCCACAGCGCGTTCCAGCACAGCATGGACTAAGAAATCCATGCTGTGCTGGAACTGGGAAGGCACGCTTATGGGGGGCACATCAGGGCCCCCCTGCATGCATCTCCAAGCCCTGAGGCAACAGAGGGTCCTGTAGAGCTGTCTTTGTATCCTCACTGCCACAATTTTCATGTCAGGCTCACCACCATGAAAACTGTGGTGGTGAGGATACTCATTATTAGCTTGGCGGTGCCTCAGGGGCACCGCTAAACATACAGCGGGCCTCGACTGCTGCCCCACTGCCGAGGATCTGGGATCCCTGGCAGTTGCTGCGGTCCTTTGGTAGTCTGACCGCCAAACGTTTGATAGGTCGTCGGACCTCCAGTGTAGCGGTGTCTGTACCGCCACTGTGGCCTTAGTCTAGATTAGTCCCTGAGTCAGTACTGAAGTCAAGGGACCCGGAGTAAGTTACATGTGGGCATTTTACCTTCAGCTGACAGCGATTGCTTGTGAAAGGTAATGCGGACTCCATCGCAATGTCAATGCTATACCAAACTCCTCAAAGGTAGCAAGACATTGCAGATGTTGTCCTTGCTTGCTATAGTACGCCAGTAAGACTTACTTCCACCCATTTGCTCCGGTTGCTGGTAAACCCGAATTCTCTGGCAGAAAGCTGGCATAATGGCATAGGCCTTCCCTCCGATGGAAGGATTGGATGGCCGAGTGGCTATGTACTTGGCACCATTTTTTCTTCCCATGGAGTTTTTCTATATACTTATGCATGTCCCACTCTGAGGTGCATTATATAATGAGCAATTTAGACTAGGTTATTTAATTCTGTTCTAATATACTTTAGGTTTAAAATGACAACTCACCTAAAAAAGATTTGTCACAACCTACAAAACATAAAGCTCGTTCTCTTTTGAAGACTCCTTACCATTTACTTTCCATCTGTTTCCCTTCTGTGAGAAAGATAAAGCAACTTCATCAGTCACATTGTTCTCTGACCTAGTTCTGTTTGGCTCAGATAAATTAAGCAGTAATCCTTTAAGTTTGAGTAATTTCCCTATCCATGTGAAGTTTTACACTATAATATCTGCATGCTAAATATAGGGCTGTCTTTGTGTGGGCAGCATCCTACCTCGCCGGAAGCAGAAGTGTTTCTGTATTTGTGTTCCCATTTGTGCGCTTGATATAGAAATAATTACATTACACAAATGTGTGGCCTGTTTTGTTTTAGCTGTTGTATTCCCGTTGCATGAAGAAAGTCTGTGATCGAGTTCTTTACAAATACATATTAAAGTAACTTTACATCGCTGGGTGTAATTTCTCACAACACATTTTCATGGACTTCTTCGCACAAAAGAGAAAGAAAGTGTATTATTAATGTTAACATTTTAAAAAAAAATAGACACCAAGTATGTTTTGAGGCTTGTCATTGTTTATAGATGTGCTTTGTGTTATGGAAGGGTGTTTCTAGGAATTTCTTCAATCAGTGCATGATTCTTAACCGAGATGATCCCTTTTTTCCAACAGAGCAGGGAATGTTTCATCGGATCAAGAGCAAAGATTACTAGAACAGCTAAGAGAAATCACAAGAGTCATGAAAGAGGGGAAACTAATTGATGGCATCTCTCCGGAGAAAGAAGCAGAGGAAGCTCCATATATGGACGATTGGGAAGGTAGGCATGCCTATTTCAAATTGTGACAATGTTAAATGAACGCGAAACAATATTATCCCTCAATTGAAACAGAGTGCCTAGCATTTTAGTTGCTTTTTAGTTAAGCAAGTATAAAATGAATTCTTCAAACCTGAAAGAGTGTGTGTAGGCAGCATGAAGTCTCATTGACGCCCGATTCTTGAGATTAGGGAGGCGAAATCTGACTGCTGAAGCTCCATTGATGGAGTAAGAAAATATTAAGACAAACACTCTTCTGGACTGTGCTGAATTTATTTCACCAACTCTGGAGAACAGTAACACGGTTTAGTCAAAGAATATAGCCTTATTGCTTGCTGCTGAGGGCTACACTAGTTGTTAAAAGCCCAGAGTTATAAGGCCTTTCACAACCAGTATATATAAGTAAATAACAAATCAATGTCTTGGGCCAGTATGTATCACTTTGGTGAGTTTGCACTAGTGCAAACTGTTGATTAATCTGGCCTCAAAATGTGTTTGAAAATTGCTCAACGACAAGGCAGTGGTCTCTCGTAGCACCATTAGATTAGAATGGGAGATTATTTCAACCTTGTTCTTCTCTGACTTGCAATATAAAACGTTCATGGTTCCACTGATTGGTTTCTGAGTCAAAACATAAGGTTAAATTGGGAACCCACCTTTCAATTCTAAGAAAATTAGCGGGTGGGGTGCTACAGGGACACCTCTCTTACTAGTGCTCTTTAATTTATATATTTTAGAGCTCTTTTGACTCTGACTGTGCATTGAAACGTGATACCACTCTTACACAGACGATAGACTGCTTCTGATAGGGATAATCTACAGTAGTGGCTGGTGTAAGCTGACTGCTGGATGGATGCTAGCTGCCCACAGTTGGTGGAGCTAAGACCAAAATGTTATTATATGTGGTTAGAACTAGTTTGAGGTCTTGTACCAGAATGCCTGCACAAATTATTCAACCCACAGAGGACGTTAAAAACCTGTGTGTGTACCTAGATATGTGTACCTAGATGAAGAAACTGGTTACGAATGTAGTAAACCATGTGTATTTCACTTCTCACGGTTTAAATTCATGATTTTCGTTTTCCCCATTACAATGGGGAAAACGAAAAAGTTTTAAAATTGCTGAACTCCAAGGCAGTAGGTTCTCGTAGCACCATTAGATTAGAATGGGAGATGATTTCAACCTTGATCTTCTCTGACTTGCGATATATTGAACTTTGGAACGTGGAAAGGTGAACTTCTCCATGAAATGTCCTCAATTTAACCCATTGTCTGCGCTATTGCCAGCCTCTGAATCCATCAGTCAAATTGTTGACGAGGGCAGTACGGCAGCATTGTTAATTCTGGACCTTGGACATTATGTTCCACGGCCTTCTGCTTGAACGGTTGTGGAATGGCGGAATCGAAGGAAAGGCCTTGCTTTGGCTTGTTTCTTTTTTACAGAACAACATCTTCCAGGTGGCACAAACACATTTTTCATCCAAAGTTTTTCTTGCCACATGTCTGGGTCAGGTTCTTTGAAAATGGTGATTAAATCCGAACTTCTTTGGGAAGAGTAGTAACAGCAAGTCTCACCTCATAAACCGGTCTCGCAGAGGTCACTGTGGGAGTCGAGTCTCCGAGAAAGTGGAACGTTCCCTGCTCCTCCCTTAGCTCCAAACCCAGGGGCTTATTTACAAGCCCCTTAGCGCTGCGGTGCGCCCCGGTACATCACTGTTTTTATGAGAAAATGTAATGGAACAGTGACGCAAGGGGCTTGTAAATAAGCCCCATAATGGCATGTACTTCCGCGATCTTTTGAAAACTGAACTGTACTGACTCGCCTTCTAATCAGACCTACTGATCCATGGAGATGGAATCACAGAACATCAGCAGTGGCCACCATCCTTCACTGACTGCACCAGTGCTTTCCCTCTTCTACTGTTTCGTCAGACATACAAGGCCTTTTCCTCTTATGCGCTTTGAAGTAACTGAAAGGTTTCACGTCGTGCATCATTACACGCCCAAATAAATAAAGTTGTCAGAGATGTAGCTTTGAAAAAATATGTCAATCAAATATATTCTGACCTAAAAAAACAGTGCACAACAATTAAGGACAAAGAGGCTCTAGGGTCCTACAAGCTGGCAAGCCTTTAAGTGTTGAGAGTACCCGTACGGCAAATTAAAAGGAGTTTATACATTTTAGATTTGAGCACTTTTCACCACTTGGTCTTCCATGCAATTATAAATCTTGCAGTTGTGTTGCAAATGAGCATGGTGTAGATTAATTATGCAAACATGTTGTACAATTATTGCACGATAGGAGCTATTGGAAAGATTGTTAATTCTGCATGGTGCTGTCTGCTTCACAGCCTGTCACTATGGGGTATATCAGTATTAAACCATTTGTTAGAGCAATCAATATTCTTTACTCTGCAGTGGCAGAATGCACATTTACAGAGCCATGCGAAGTCAAGTTTATTGACCTGGTGTCCCTGGACAGGGCAAGGTAGAAGATAGCAACTGCTATAGGCAAAGTGGAAGTGAAGTGGAAGCAAAGTGGAAGCAAAGTGGAAGTGGAAGAGGTCAAGAGCCTTGGTGTGTGGATTGAGAAAGACATGAGTTTTAAAACCCAGGCAAAGAGAACTGCAGGGACATGCTTCGGACTACTCAGAGCCTGCAGGAAAATCTTTCCCCTGCTCCCAGAGACCGCAAGGAGGCTCCTCATACAGGGTCTAATCCTGGCAAGATTAGACTACTGTAACGCTATATACTTGGGAGCCCCTGAAGGCACCTTGAACTCACTACAGAAAGTCCAAAACGCCGCAGCCCGATTACTTACGGGCACACCTGGAAGATCCTCCGCCAGGCCGGCCCTCAACTCTCTCCACTGGCTTCCAATCAGAGAAAGGGTCTTGTTCAAATCCCTCTGCTTGGCCCATAAAACACTCAACAACAACGGTCCCCCTCTTCTGAAAGATCTTTTAATCCCTTACAAAGCAGAGAGGGATCTCCGATCCAATGCAGAAAATCTTATTGCAGTCCCTAGAGTGAGAAAAGCCAAGACCGGTGGCCGTCGCTTTTCGGTCCACACGGCAAAACGATGGAACCAGTTACCCCGAAAACTCAGAACAGAACCTAACTATCTCCAGTTCAGAAAGACCTTGAAGACCTTCCTTTTCCCTCAAATCTAACCCTACTAGTGGCTAAAACCTTTGGAGAAGCAGATCAGCGCTGGGATGCTCTTCGGAGTTACTACGCGCTTTACAAAAACCTATAAATAAAAATAAATAAATAAATAAAACCACTGACATGGGCAAAGTACGGTATAAGTGGCCCCTACTCAAATGTTTGTTCTCAGCACTTATATACAGAAACCCCCACCTTGTTAACGTAATCGATTGATATGTAGTTCTGTGGGTGAGAAAAACTCAACGAGCGAGAAACGTCTTGTGCAAGATGGACTTTAAAGTAGGCGGGGTGTAACATTCACCTGCTTGAAGCAATGATGGTCATTTTGTTTGGACCCTCTACAACCTTCTTTCTTGTATGCACATGACACAACTAGCTTTTTAATTGGTTCGTCATACGATTTGCTGTTTGAATGTTTATGTCTCTGATGAAGTTGGCAGAACCACTGAGCTTAATAATATAATTGATATGCAATTGATTATATCATTTTTTAATTGTTTATGGTGAGGGAAACGTTACTTTTACTGGCACCCTTGTAAAGTAACTTAACAACTGGCCTACATTTTTTATGTGCAGTATTAACTATGAAACATGCCAAATATTTTAATAGGTACCCTTAAATCACATACATTATTGGCCTAAAATCATAATTTGATCTGCCTTTGAGAAACGACTTAAACAGGTGTATTTTAAAATGACTTTTAAGTTTCTTTGAGATCTGTCTTGTGATGGCCTGCATGCTTGCATTGCACCCAGATCACTAAAATGCATCGTTTGGCACATTTGAAAATCCATAGCCCACATTTATTTAAAATTAAACTCATTAGTGCATGTCTGTGGTTGTTGCTGGCCTGGAACCCATGAGCCTGTGTTCTGTATAGTACATGGGTTAAAACCTTTCCCCAGTTCATACAAGCATCGCTACATAAACCTCCATCCATGGTCCCCCTGGCATGGATAACCACCAGATATAGTCTTTGAAAAGCCAACGATCTAAATGTCCAGCTGGTGCTGCAAGAATACCTGCCTTTCCATATGCATCCCATGGTATGGGTTTAGTGCATGAAGGGATTGTTCACACCAGAGCTCCCACTCACTTTACCAGAAATACGGTCATTTACTGGTTTATTCTAATACAAGTTGTAATCATGATTTGGGAGAAACAGGAGTTTCAATATGAATTGGGATTACATGTTGCGCAAGAAAGCTACACAGCAGACAACTTTGACTGGTTTTATTTCACCAAGAAAACTCTGGTGAAATATGAACACGAAAAGGTGCTTGTAAAGAGGCAAAACATGCTGAAATCCATGCTCAAAGAAAGCATAGACTTCACATTTTCTGCCTCATTCAAAAGTGAAAACATTCATAATCATGTGGTAATACTACACTCAGTAGTTACAGCTCCAAATAATATCAGTAATACCAGGTGTGATGTTACCGCATCATTTTACCAGTTAATCAGAATAAGCTTGATAGACTTATGACTGTCCTCTATCCCTATCATGGACTATCACTTATAAGGGGCCCGTGCTTCAGTCTTTTCTAGGGATTATTTGATTGTTGATCTTTAAGAAGACGAACGAACAAATGGTCTCCCAGGGCTCGCTTAGGTGTAACTTTTAAAAGAATGTTCAATATAAGTTAAAAGAAGCAACCAGCAAATCATAGGTTAGATGACAAAAGTCCTGGTAATGCCAGATCTTGGATCACATTGGTGGGGCACCGTGTAGCCTGGGTCAGACATTCCCACCATTTTGGCTGCTGTGTAGCTGATTGGGTTTCTGTTATTTCACCAATCTTTATTTTTGTTTGTTATTTTCCTATCTTCAGGTTATCCAGAAGAGACGTTCCCCATCTACGATACCTCACTGTACTGCAAGCGCAATCAAGACACAATCCTTGTCGACTCCTCCTTACTCAACCAGCCATCACCCGAGGAACTCGCGGAAAGGATGGAGGCTTTAGAAGACGAGGAACACTTGTACACAAAAAGCTTGGCTGACATTGGGGAAATGAGTGACAGTCTCCCTGAAAGGCAGAAAAAACCCCATCATGTCTCCTTTAGTGACCAATGCGATGGCCGCCATGACAGTCAGGAATCCGGTAAGTGCCACTGCTGTGACCACGAGGACGAGGATCCAGCGGTTCTAGCCGAGAATGCTGGGTTCAACTCAGACAGCTGCAGCGAGCAAGACGATGACTTCAGTGGCCAGCTGGCCATGGATTCTGAAGATGATAATGACTTAAAAAATGATAAATTTAATACAAAAGATGCAGTAGACACACTCAGAAAACGCAACACGATTGGACAAGAATGAAATAGAAATTATTACAGGCTGACAGTTTGCAATGCCACCTTTGTCGCAACTTTAGCTTTCTTTTGTTTCCTCTCTTTTGAATGCAGCTGAATTAAGCTGTTATATTATGTGTGCCTGACAACTTTATTGTGACTTTTTTGAAAACGGCATTGTCTCTGGTGGGTATGAATTTCTCCACATCTGAGCCCGATGTGAATACATACAGAACTTAGCGCCCATAATCATTGTTACGCACATAAAAGCAAATCATAATTTGATTTTTTGTTGTTTTATAGTTGAAAAAAAGGTCTACTTTTAGCAAGCAGTCCCAGTTCGAACAGTGCTCCATGTTAGTTTATTGTTTTTTCTATATTAATTGCATTTGCTGGGAGTCACATTTTTACTTTGCCTCTTTTGTACTTCTGCAGAGTCTGCTTACTGATAATAACCGACACTGTATATTAAACACAATTTTAGGGTTTCCAGCAGAGTACAGCGAAAAGGCAGCAGTATTATTGACAAACTATAAAGAATGAGTTTCCGCCTTCCTCCCACTCGTGTGTATTTTGTTCCCTTTAAAATTGACACGTCTGCGTTTCTTTTGAAAAGTACTCTACTTTGAAAATGTAATTTTCTTGAGTTTAAGACTGCCCTTTGTTCTCAAGCAAATAGCTTTCCATATTGATGCCTTTTTAGGTCTTGCCTGTGACAGCGCATGCACTGAATGAGCTCTAGCTTGCGATAGATATTGTATGCAGAACAGGGCTTGCAGCCCACCCATTGCTTAAAATTTGTTGGTGTCATTGTTGCTCTTATTTGCTAATTTCTAACTGGCCAGTGTCTGCAGGCATCACTTCCTCTTCTTTTGGCTGGAGCTTTGCAAATACTGATTACTGTCCTTCCACTGATCGCGCTGTGAATGAGGTAATACGTTTATTTTAAGGTTTCACCTGCACAACGCTTGCACTGTGCTTGTGAAATCTATTGTGTTTAGGATAAATCTAAAATCGGGTTTACATGCCGCCCTTACTTTTTATTGGTTCGTGTACTTGCCCCATCTTTTCCTATATTTTCATTGGCTTTTGCACACTATTTCCTGTTGGTCACTCGTGTGTACACTCTTATCAGTTTCCTGAGGCCAAAGAACTCCTTTTCATCTGCAGAACTTTTTTGTGAGGCTGCTCTCTTAGGCGTGCTTGTACAGGATTTTGAGCCGACTCCGAGACTCGAACCCTGCTCCCCAGCTCCATGGTCAGCAGTTCTGGCCATTATGCCACATCCTATGACCTACCCCTTCTCTTCTTTGTTCGGTACTCTTGTTTGGCAGTCGTGGCTGGTTCACTGCCCCGCCGCTCATCTCCAACCCCTGTCAAGGCACCCCCCTTCTCAATCTAAGGCTCGTGTTCTGACTGCTCCCTCGCATCCGCTGCTGTTACAGATAAAGCCTATTATAATTTTTATTGCAGTCTAAAGCTCTCATATACCTTAATTTATCTTTGAATGTTATGTTATGTTATGTTACCATCTTTGAATGCTGCAAAAATTTGTTAGAAATATATATACATAATTAAATATTAAAGCTCATCCTGTCTCGTTCTTCTTGGGGGAGGTACAGGCAGCAACACTGCAGAAACCTCCCTCAGTGCATCCCCATTTCTTCAGCAATCGCGGCTGAGTCACTTTGCTGCTGCTCTTTGCAAACCACCCTCAATGCCGCCTCCCCCCTTCTTAGTCTACGGCTGCTGGAGGTAACTCATTCTGCTCAGAGGAGGACCGGCAGCCAACCAGAGGAGCAGGACCCAGGAGCTGTGCTGTGGTCCAGCTTTGGTTACATCTTCATGAACAGTCGTCAAGGCAGACCCCTGGACAACGCTTTGCTTGGTGCAGCAGGTGCAGTGGCACATGGGGCACAATATCCAGGACGCCCACTGAACACAGAATATTGCTATGTTTCCTCTAAACAAGCAGTCACAAGCACAGGTAACTTGCACGCACCAGGGCCATTACAAAATCACATCTGATTACAAATCCTTGAAATCACTTTAACACCTTAATAATTGATTTACATTTTAAATAATTGCAGCTCGACGTGTTCACACAAAGCTGTACCATTGCTTTTTTCATTTTGTCCGTTCAGTGGCACCCGACTCCTTCTGCAATCGCGGCTGGGTCTTTTCGCCACTGCTCCATGCAAACTCCCCTCAGCGTGGCTCCCCTCTCAGTCTTTGGCTGCTGGAGGTGTCTCTTTCTCCTCAGAGGAGGTACAGCCAGCCAGAGGAGCAGGGTCCAGGAGCCATGCTGTGGGACACCGGTCATTGCAAGTGATTTATCTTTGGTTTCATCTCCATGAACAGGCCCCAAGGCAACCCCCTCGACAACCCTATTGCATGGTGCAGCAGGTGCAGTGGCACAGGGGCCAAAATCTCCAGGAAACCCACTGAACACCGATTATAGATAAATGGCGCTACTAAGCAAGCAGTCACAAGCACAGTTACCTAGCAGACACCAGGGCCATGATTTGGATGGTACAGCAGGTGCAGTGGCACAGGGGCCAAAAGGTCCAGAAAGCCCAATGAACACTGATTATTGTTATATGTTACTACTAACAAGCAGTCACAAGCGCAGTTACCTTGCAGGCACCAGGGCCATGGGTTGAATGGTGCAGCAAGTGCAGTGGCACAGGCCTTAAGCTCCAGCATGGTTGTCCGCTGCATGTGGTTTATATTTCTTTGTCCTAGACCCTTTACCTAATCTCGGTGCATTATATTACCAGCAGTTAGTGCACAATATAGTGGCTTTCTCAATAAACAAGTTGTAACCCATTTATGGAATTTCAGTGACTTATGTTGCACAACTGCTCACCAAGCTACAACTTACAACAAAAAAAACAGCTTATTATTATTCACATAGGTGAAACCTACTGCATTTACAAATGCTTGTTTCTTTTCCAGGTCATCCTTGTTGAACCTCTTGCCATTTCTAGCTATGTTTTACCATGCCACAGACAGTTCAAAGAAGCCCCTTTGTCCATTGAAATGGATGTATTTTGCAACAACAGATGTTATCTGCTTTATTGTGGAAACAGATGTTATCTTCTACCAAATGTATTCTCACTAAGACATGGGTATGGGCGCAATTGCCTTCTTTATGTGAAATGATTTTTGGGCATATGTAATGTTTTTTTTTCATTTTCACACAATGGAAAATAAACTGACTTGCTCAGAATATCACAGGTGTGAGACAAGTATTGGCAAAGCTGACAGGGCTTGCCTTTGAGATTATTGGCTCTGCTATTGCCCTTTGTTCATACTGTACAACATTGGCATTGCTGCCTTTGGCAGTGATTTGTAGCCATGCTGTATAGTCCCATGTCTGTTGTGCAGCATGGCTAAAAATAATAATAATTAAAAAAGGACTTTGCTGGAACCAGCACTAATGCACTTTATTAAAACCAAAAAAAACATTAGTCTTGTCTGCATCATAGAGCTTTTTAATTTAGTTTTATCCACACTACAAAGCATCTGTGCAGCTGTGTAGCATGCCTACAAAGCATTTCCCAAACTAATTCAGTCAGTCAGTCAAAAAACTTTATTCGGTTAATTAAAACCATAAAAGCAGTACATGATACATAATATCAGATTTAAAAAACAATTAAACAGATGAAAAAGAATTGATTGCTACTCCTTCTAAAAACAAAAAAAGGGCACATTCATTAAGAAAAAGGGATTTGATAGATATGGGGAACACCTATATCAGCATATAAAAGACATTCTCGCCAGAGTTTATAGAGGAAGTCAAATTTGATGATTTAGTGGTGCGGCAGCTCTTAGTTTTTTCTGTCTGGCGGCTGCTACTAAAAAACAAGCTACGCCATATGCAACCGGCACTGAGTTCAGCATCTGAAGGTATAGTAATGCTGGCCGTACCTGAACGAAATTCAGAGGTTTCAAGATGGGAACAAGGATTTTTTTCCGCGGCACCAGGTAGTGCTCACAGAACATGACCAAGTGCAAAGTGTCCTGTGTTGAAAAACAGTCACTGTATATAGAGATCTGCTGGTACCCCATCGGGTCCCGGGGCCTTGTGTTTGCTGGTATCTCTAATCGCCCTTTCGACTTCCATGGTGTTGAAATCCATAACCAAGTTGGAATGGTCAAGGGTTTTGGCAGTTGAGGCAGGGACTGTAGACTCATAGATTTTGCCAAAATGGGCTAGCCATCTGTTATCCTCTATGACAGTCTAAATCCGTTGGCCCATTGTCGGAAAAAAAGGGCTGATTTACGATGGCCCAAAACTTTTTGCTGTCTCTCAGCACATCCACAGATAAAAGGCTATTCCAAGCTTCCTCCTTTTTGGGTTTTGCGCTTATGGATTATGGTTTTGTATTCCCTCCTTAGCTTGGCCACTAATGACATGTCTCTGGGTTTTTGTTTAATGGCTTTCAGCAGAGCACTGTGTATCCTCGAACATTCCTTGTTGAACCATTTATGGGTCTTTGTATTCCCTTACCCAGCTGACCTTCTTTCCAAATTCTTGCTGATCCTGGAACAGATCTCTTCATAAGCGGTCAAGACCTTGGGGCCCTCAGCAGTTGGGTCCAAACACACTGCCATACTGGCCCCCGACTCTTGGGCGATCGAATGAAAGAATTCATCTGGTACAATCATCTCCCATTTCAGGCGCCTTCCCTGCTCTTTAGACTTCAAGTCCTTTGGGGCTGCCATACTTGGCGGGCTGCCAGTACGGAAGCAGTCTAGATCCAAGGTCAGGAGGACAGGATAATGATCCGATGAAATAAGGTCAACCACGCTATACTCATGTGCCTTTGCCAAGACCCCATTTGAAACAAAGATATAATCTATGACCGTGTTGGCATCTCTCCCAACAAAAGTTGGGGCTCTGGGCTCACTAATGCCTTGATCGAATTCAAAGAGATTTAAGTTAGCTAGTAGGTACTCTAGGTACTCGCCTTCAGTGGTATGCTCAAAATGAGGAATGGCTTCGGATGGTATACCCCCATATCTATCGTTAAAACAACCTCCCTCACAGGGGTGAATGTTAAAATCCCCCAGAATAACCAGTTCCGGGAGGGTAGTGCAATCACGTCTATAGGCTGACAAAAAATTTAAAAGAGAAATCAGATGTTCATTTACAGTGGCGGACTCCTTTGAATTATAAAAATTTATCAGCAAAAAAGTCTTTGAATTAGGGAGGGTCCACTCCACCGCAAGGGCATTTGTTAATGCGGTATCTAGTTTTTTGAAAACCCCTACTAGATCCAGGGAACACAAGATGAGTAAACCACCCTTTGCTCTCCCTCTTACACCTGGAACTGCCGGAGTAGAAAAGCTGCAGAATCCATCCAGGGAAAAACTGTGTGTTGTATCCCACGTTTCTTGAAGTCCTAGGATGTGATGTTGTTTAATGAATCTTTGCCATGTTGGGTCTAAAGCCTTAGCGTTTAGACCTGCCACATTCCAAGTGAGGACTTTACAGAGAGCTAAGTCTGTGATAGGGGCAATCGATGTACCCGCGCCCCGGCTCTCTCTCATCATCGGGCTAGTTCCGGGTGTGGGGGATAAATTAGCTATTATCGGGTCCGCTATGCCAACATCCTTGCGGGGACGCGTTGGATCTGCACAAACACCACATTCCCCTGGCGAGCCCTGGGTATGTCAGTCCACCCAATCTGTAGATGACAGACAATCAAAGCGATTTGCTATAGGGAAATGCAAGGGATTAGATGGGCCATTTAGTGGCTGCTGGTAATAATAGGGATGCTGCTGGTAATAATAGGGATGAAGCTGGTAATAATAGGGATGTGCTGGTAATAATATGGGAGAGACCGATTAGCTTTGCCAATGCTTGTTTACTTTATGAGCTAAAGGAAAAGAAGAAGAGGATGTTATAGACTTCATCTGCAGGATAACGGTAACAGTTTTAGCAAGAGAGAGAGAGGGGAACAAAGATTATTCCAGGAAGTTTAGGTTGTTGTTAATTTTGAATCCGGGTTTTGAAAGCTACATGCCAGCGCACAGAGTTTTGCCCCCACAGCCTAGGTGTTTTTGTCCCACTCTTGACACCCCATATTAAGACTACATTAGATGCGTTAGGAGTTTTTTGACACCCCGTGCCCTAGACAGCTGCCTAGCAATCGCCTAGACATGACCAGTTAAAAGCTGTTTTCAGAAAAACTAGTCAAGGTAACCTGACGTCACTTTGCTCATGAATCGGAAAAACATATGATTACAGATTTTAGATGTATTTAATATTTTGTGACATGCAATAACGTACTACGGGAAACAGGCGAAATGGATGAATCGCAAAAAATCCAGTTATTAAGTAAAGGAATTCTTACTGTGCATACCACTAGTATCACGTGCATCATGGCTAATATTGGCTGCTGCCTGAATCTGGAAGACTCCTATCTAATCTGTAGTCGACTATACATTTCTTAGACAAGCATTCAGTTCCCACACGAGTGCCTCTTTCACGAATATTGCCATGTTTGTGAGACCGTGCCTGCTGCTTGTAAACAAAATAAGGGCCATATTATCAAGAACGGGCGATAACATTATCGCCGCTTTGGCGGCAGGAAACTGCTGCTCAATCGGCGATAAGGATCTTGATAATATGTCCTATAGAATTCCACGAGAAGCCCAGGTTCTGGTGTGAAGGGCATCAAACCTGGGCTTCTATTGGCATTCTGTAGGGCATATTATCAAGCCCCTTATTGCCGCTTTAGCAGCAGTTTCCTGCCGCTAAAGCGACGATAGTTTATCACCCGGTCTTGATAATATGGCACTTTATCATTCTGAAAATCTTGATTAGACTTGGCATGCTAATTCAATGAGCATGAATATATTAAATCCGATTTGCATAAAACTAATAAATGTTGAGAGTTGACAGCAATGCTGCATTCATTGTGTTGATATCTGTGACAAGGTACATCAAAATTTCCTCAGAGAATTAAACATATACAGAATGAGATGGATCAGTGAAAACTTGTCTTCATCCTTTTTTACCCCATTGCATCCACAGCTTGAGAAGCACTGCAGGGCTGTCAATGAAGTCCTCACTCTTTGTGGAGGCAAGCTTTTGTGGGTCTGGTTAAATAAAGACAGCACTATGACATGCTCTAATGATTAGAAATAAAAGGAAATGTTGATAACCATAAAATTGTTCTCTCACAAACATGCAATGCATACACAAATACAGTGTTGGTAATATTTGTATAATTTAGTAATCATGCAACTCTTCTTAGAGAACATAGCTCTCAAAATAAACAGCCTTTTTATTCTAATCAGCCATGTTTCAAGAATATCTAGTAGGGAATACCGATTTACTAGAATATCGCTGCCAAGGTGTGGAGGACCAAAATGTCGAGGAGGTAAGCACATATTGGTAAGTATAAAAGTATAGATTTACTACTGTGAATACTACATTTTATATCATCAAGCTACATCTATGTGGAGTTAAGTAAACCTACCTACTTACATATGTGAATGAATTAATGAATTAAATAGTTGTTTCTAAAGTCAAACAATCACCTCAAAAGAGGCATCTCAGCGCTAGATCCACAAACCTACAAGTACCGCCTGAGCCACACAGTGGACAACTAATCACATTAGTACTAGGAGAAAAAACAAGTATTAACCAGTTCAGTGCGGCGCGAATTTTCGCGCTGTGCTGAACGTTCTTAAAAACGGGTGTGGTCATGACGGAACGATTCCGTCATGAGCACAGCCCAACCGGGGCTCATGACGGAACCGCTCCGTCATGAGCACTGAAGGGGTTAAGATGCCTTCTAAATGTATTGTTGTTTTCACACCAAGAACGAAAAATGAGCCACTTCCTCGGGTCTTCATCCTAAAATTGTCAATCAATAAAAGTTTGTCGTCAGCAGTTCTTAGAGCTCTTTGGGGAACGTCTGACATGAAAGGAATTTCGGAACAGCATAATGGAATGCTTTAAAAACTATGATAAGTGATTTAAACAAAATCCACTTTTCCGATGGGCGCCAGTGGAGTTCCCTTAATCACTTTGAAGTGGAACTCCTGCAAGTAAGTTTAGTTTATTAAATTAGCACAGTTAATTAAAACCATTGCAATACAATGTCTTCATAGCACTGTTACCACGTTAAAAAGCAAAAACAAAGCAAACCATCAAATTTAAGTTCATATACATATTACTGACAAGGCAGTCTTGTAGTTACTATTGTAATCATGTGACAGGTTTCCAAATCCAAGAATAAAATAATTTGGTACAGAGACGCTAGGGCAAAGTGCAAAAAAAGTCTGTGATAAGTTTTTTTTGGGGGGGGAACTGGTAGGGCAGAAGAGGGTGAAAGCAGATCGTCCAAGAGTCTCACATATTTTCCAGACCTTGCAAGCACTTGAATATCTGGGGAAGTAAAGCAGAGCTGATGTCTCCCAACATGTACTGATGCCCCTTTTTAAATATAAAGGTTTTAAAAGAAGTCTTCTAGGAGCGTCAAGGGCGGGACAACAGCACAGAAGATGCAACCATGATTCAGACCTACAGTTGCACAGTGTACAAGCCTCCTTCTCACTTGTTGGAGCCCATCTGTTGAAGGCAGTGGAGCGCAAACCTAGGAGATGTATGAACATTATATTTTTACGGGCCACTGCGTTCAGACTATCCTGAAGGTTAGGTTGAGGTACCCCAGGGAGGTATGAGTTGTTCAAGGGAAGCAGTTAATTGTTGTTTTTTGGACCTGTATGTCCATCTGGTAGGAAATTTGTCTAACCTGCTTGTTAATAACCCTTTTCCAGACTGTGTATGGAATATAGTCTGCAGTTAGCAATGATTTGTCAATATATAGTGTTCTTATGGGTTTTACAATTTGACTGTTCCACGAATTCCCAGAGCTGTCAAGAGTTTCTTTTAACCGGGCTTTAAGTGTGTTGTCTGCGGCTTTTAATGTTCTAAAATAGTATTTCAGGGTGTCAGCCTCACAGAAATTTGATTGTCTTTGAAGGCCCAGCTCCAGTTGTAGTCTTTCCCTGTGGATGTAATTTGGGAGATGGAAAATATTTTTATGAATGGAAACCTGGGTGTGGTTGAGACTGTCCGAGCATGTTCCAGGAAATTCCTGGTGCCCATAACTTAAGGCAGGGAGAAGAGTGGTTTTAATCACCTTCAGAATGGGTTCGGCAAAAGGACTGCTTAGGGACTGGTTGGGTCAAATCATGCTGTATGTAGTTGCTCCAGCTCTCTTTTTCAAGGCAGCCAAGTGGACTGATGATCTGGAAGACTCGCTAAACCAGATCCCCAAGTAATTGTATTTTGATGTTGTTTTGATCTTTGCGGGCCTAATATTCCATGTTAAACTTTTCTTTTTCTTGCAATAGTCGAAAATCAAGACCTTGGTCTCATCCTGTTTATTTTTTAGAGAGTTAGCAGTGTTGTACTTGTGAAGCGTACTCAAGGCTCTTTGGAGGCCAGATTTTGCCTGGTCCATTATAACAATATCTTCAGCGTGTTGCAAAATGTGCAGATTCGTTTTTGCAAGGCCCAGTTTTGGCAGAAGGAGACTGCTTTTCTCCAGGAATCTCCCCAGGTCGATGGTGTAAACGTTGAACAAGAGGGGAGCAAGAACGCATCCTTGCTTTAGGCCATCTGAAGTTGTAATTTTTGCAGAGACTGTTGTTGGGCCACTTCTGATTCGTACCCATGTGTTCTTATGCAAGGAGATAAGGGCTCCTAGCAGACTGTGGAATCCCCCACTTGTCCAATTTTATCCATAAAGGGTTACAAGATACTTTGTCGAAGGCAGCACTGTAGTCTATAAAGTAGCAATAGAGGGGGAGTTGATTTGTTTGCACTGCTTTTTGGCTTAGGATGGCTCGGGTGGTGATGTTGTCTATTGTGGAGGCCGAAGATCGGAAACCAGTTTGAAAATATGGTAACATTTTATTTTCCGCTACCCATTTTTCTACTGACCTGAGAAGACACTTAGCCTCAGGATCTAATTGGTCAATGAGTCTGTAATTAACTGGAAGGGAGGGATCTCCTTTCTTAAAAATTGGGCATAAGATCGAGCCTTTCCATGAGTCTGGTAACCGATGGGTAGTAAACACGTAGTTGTATAAGAGAACTAATAGCTTAGCTCAATATTCCAGTGCACATTTGAATACAGCAGATGGAAGGCTGCTGGGCCCGTGAGCACCATAATTTTTCATGGATTTCAAACACTTGCAGACCTTGGGCGGAGTAGTCAGCTCATGGGTTTCTATTCTTGTAGTATAGGCAGGATCTCTAAATTCGCCCTCCGCAGGGTCCGTGGTATGACAGCAGTATTGTTGAGACACATACTGGGACCAGACTTATTCACGGATCGCGTTCCCCCTGCTCTTGTTGGAGGAAAGAAGTTTATTTATATGGTTCCAAAAGTGGGTCAGGTTTTTTTTCCTTTAACAGGGCAAATATTTTTGGCCAGTCATTCTGTTATTTTTGTTTCTTAGCTTCCCATGTTGATTTTTGATAGGCTTTGCGTAGTAAGGCCATAGTATTAGCAGAAAGCTCTGTACATTTCGATTTGTGCAGGCTCACAGCCCTCCTTAGGGCTTTTCTTTGGGTGACTAACACCGGATCAAATATACGCTGCGGGCAAGGTGTGGAGTTCGACCTGCGTTGAATGGCCCTTTTCAGTTATTTCAGCAGTGACAGGAACTTGCAGGACCATTCTTACTGTCAAAGGGTTATGGTCGCTCTCTGTACGGGTGGGGATTTCCATCATGATTAACTTACTTGCCAGAGCTGGAGATAAAAAAATGTAGTCAATGGCCGAGAGATTCTTAAATGTTGGAACAGACGGGCACCAGGATCCTGTTCCAGTGCAATTTGCCTCGCAGAATGTAAATTGTAATTTGTTAAAAAAGTGATCATGGCTTCTTGCTTTTTAGTTTTGGTGACTAAATGAGCTTTGGATCCCAGATCTCTGATGTTAAAATTGCCTAATAACAAGACTTCTGCAGAAGCGAATTCCAATAAAAGCTCTTCCAGATGTTTAACCAATAAGGCTGTTGCCAGTGATTTTGATGTTTTAGCTGTGTTGTGGTAACAATTGATTAAAAGCAAAGGGAAGTCCCTGGTTGAAGTTGAAAGACCGGTAATTAGTACAATTTGCCCTGCAGTTAAGTTCCGATTGAGGGTAGTAGCTGCGATCTTGCACCTATATTTGATGAAAATGGAGAGGTTCCCAGAAGGCCTTCCATAGGAGTTAGGCTGGGATGCTGATTGAAAGAGTTCATAGTAGCCATGGAGAGCCGATGGAGGCTGAGACCAGGTCTCTTGAAAACAAATAATGTCACTTTTGCACAGATATTCCACTGTTAATTTAGATGAAAGAGTTGACTTTAACCCAGCTGAATTCCAAGAGGAGATGGTCAGTTGAGAATCTGACCGCTTGGCTGAGCCGTTAGGAAGGATACTGCTGGGAGCTTGCAGTGGGAGGCTCTCGATAGGAGTACCCATGGCGGCTGTAAGTATTATGGGAGACAGAGAAACTAGGTTTACAGCTCACCAAGCGTTGGTTGTTATTATATGAAATGTTTATGAGGTTATCCGCTTTTGAAGCATCTGGCAGCCAAACATGGGTTGCACCCCACGTCCCCTTCAGAACGCTGGTGTACAGCCTCACTGGATCATCCTGAAGAAGAATGTGGGGATATGTTTGCTGGGGGGCCCAGAGTTCTATACCCCAATCTTCGAAGAAGCTGGCTTCCTCAAAAATGTAATCCCTTAGGGATTCCCGTGACCACGTTGTAACAGTTGCTTCCGAAGCCCCTTTGCCTGTATTAAGGCAAACTTGACTGATGTAAGATCAGAAGAAGTAATCCCAGAAAGTGCAGGGACATGCTTGAATAAGCGGATTAGGTTGTGTCTATTGAGGGTGTCGTGTGGGCCCTTGTGCGCAAAGTGAGGAAAGAAAACAAGTTCTACATCTTTTTCCGGACTTTGGAATTTCTGTCTCCCAACTGTTTCAGGCGGAGGCAAAGGGGCCTTAAGGTGTAAGGGTGTAACTTCAGATAGACGATGATTCCCACCAATTGACTTTGCCCTCCCAAAGCCTGTATTAATTGAGACTGAGAAGGCTTCTGCATTTGTGTAGGTTAGTCCCGAAGAGTTTTGGTCGGGTCACCTGATGGGTAACGCGGAGAATGGCCCATCAGTACACCGCCTGTTGTGATTTGGGAAAAGATGGTGGTATAGTTTGCATTTTCCGAGCACTTGTTTGGGCCGTTCCATGTGTTTGGGGCTTCCCTTAATGGCTGAGCTATGATGTCTTGCCTGCCCAGACTTTGGCTTGTAGAGGCTATCCCCTTGATTTTTGTTGACAAAATCCAACATTTGTGATGGTAGAGTATAGTTCAGTGACACCGGGGGCCAGGGAGGTCCCCTTGGGGGCTTCCTGAGTAAGTGACCAGGGGTTATTGATGGAGTCTTTATTGTCAGTGAGAGTCATTCTAGTCTCAGGGGTTTTCGTTTTGAGTTTTAAAGCATGGTTAAAAATAGGGAAGTGAGAGAGCCCCCTCACTTCAGAAGCTGGCATACTAGTGACCCCTGTCCCGTCAAACCCTGATCTGCGTTTTGCAAGACGTTGTTTTTTGGTTTGTTTTTTTAGTTTCTTTCTCTCCCTCCTAGACAATGGTGGTTTCGTGGAGAGAATACAGGGCAGATGGGCAACGTTTGACGGAGCTGGGTCAGTGAGCTCAGGCTGCGTCGTCGCTAATGGAATGGTCATTAGACTGCTGATGTTAACAGTCTCCAAGCCAGCTTTGGGATCACTTATGCCGGTCGCCAATGACTGACAAGGCAAGGAAGTTGAGTTTTTGAGGTCTGATTCCAAGGGAAGGGAAATAGTTCTTCTTGTTGATAATAAAGATTCCAATGTTGCTAGGCACAAGCACTCTTCAGAGGGAGACCCGGTTTTAGCCTCTTGAGTAGATTTCTGTTTCCAGTTGCTGTTGGTATAAAGCTTCACACCGTCCAAAAGCGAGCCAAGAATTTCTGGAAGGGATCAGAGTTTATTCATTATTGGACAGCAGGTACAAGAGTTCGAGCTATCAGGAGGCCCTACAGACCTTTTGAGAGAACTTACCCTGGAGCCCAAGTCAAACAATGATGAAGCCAAAGTTTGATCTGTAGTTCCATTTACTGGGATTGACATAACAGGGCTGTTGCAATAGAGTCTTGTTTTACGTGAAGGGACGTCAACAAGATCGAAAAAGGACTTGTAGGCCCGAGGGCGCAGCTGTAGGCGGGTCCTTGTCTTCTTTCACAGTGCAGAAAGAATTGTGATGAGAGCTGAAACCCGGTGTATGTGCTAGGGAAGCCTCAATTCAGGCTTCTAGGGAGGCCAAAAATCGATCTGATAGGTTTTTAGATGAAAAAGGTCTTTCATACATTGGTCTCTTCCTTGGTGATAAGGAGTCAGTGGGCCCAATTTGATGTGCACCAGGGCTGCAGCACGGAGCAGACCTAGGTGATAAGTGAGCTGCTGCCGGGTCACCACTGCTTTCTTGAGGTTTTAAAGGGGCGGACGAGATGTCGTCATGAACTTGAGCTGGAACTTGTAATTTGGCTGCAGTAATTGTTGCAGTAATTGTTGTAAAGCCTGAGATATGGTCTGGTACAGAAAGGTTTGCAGCGCCAATGGGGTGCACTCTTAGTAAGTCAGTGGAAGTGTCCTGGATCGTAATGACAGCCTCCTGGAAAGGCCTGTATGTCTGGTGATTCTCAGGTGAGACCTGAGCCTCAGGCGAGCACAAACGAGAACCCTCAGAAAGTTACCCTTTGATATGGCTCGGGCTGTGGGAGGAAAGCTGGTCGTGGTCCTGGGCTTCCGGATCGCACTGTGATGTCGTGGTAGAGGCAGGGCCAGTTTGAAAAGCGGCCTTACTAAAAAACTCACAGATTTGCACTTGTGACACTTGGGCTCCTGGGTATGATCCTTTGTCTTGCAGTGACCACAACTGTTGTGGAGCCCCCCCGGTAGAGACCCTTGGGGTGTCAGCTTGAAGGGTGGTACCCTTTCTCCGGCGCAGTTTCCTTAGTGGCATTGTTACTTGCCCCTCCATAAGGCACCCGGGAGGTACTGCTTGCAGTTTTGCAGCTTGGGGCTTGCGATTTCCCTGTCAGGGATCGGCAGCTCCTCTGCACTCTGTCCAATGAAGTAAAGGTAACAGGCTAGATGTAGTTGTAAGCAGACCGTCTGTATGGCACGTTGGTGGAAGGCACAGGAAAGCGAATCCGCCAAGTCAAATCCCTGCAATTCCGTTTGGGGGCTCTCACTTACCAGCCATCGGTGGGGCTTTTGGCGATTGTGGTGCTTGCAAGGCCTTCATTGTCCCTCTGTGCTGGTAGATGAGATGGGCCAAGCTGGCCCCCGGAAAACTCTCTTGCGTTCACTGGCCGCTCGGGCCTCCTTGCCACCAAACGGTCTTCACATGGACACAGGCTGGTGCTGGTAGCTGTGGCTTGTGTTATGTGTGCCGTAAGTGGCTAAGAGTATGCCAAGACATGGGTCCCTTGCTCGCTGCACCTCTGAATTCAAGCTAGCTTGGCTGATGAGGGGTGATACCCTGAAACTCATCCCAGGATGCTTCTTTCCAGTCCAGGGGGACCTGGCCTGGCAGTTCAAGCTGGACTGTTCCCATGGGAAGCAGGATCAAGACTGATTTGCATATGGCTGGGTCCAAACTGGGGTGATGTGGTAATTAAAATACCAGTGGATTAAACCCCAATCTGTAACTGGGGGTGAGTGTTCCATCATTTTATTTTGTGAAATTGTAAAGTATTATTATACTTAGGTGTGATAAGAAGATCTGTTTACGTTTCTTTAAAAACCTTAGAAATTCACTGAAATCATCAAAGGTTAAATTTACATTATAGTTAATGATGAATATGTTGTGAACATTAATGTTTGTCACTCAAAAATCCACAGAAATTCACCAGATATATTCAATTATTCAGGGTTGGTAAATCGCAACTACTCACCCGTGAGGGTCTCATAGCCCTGGGGGGAGGAGGGGCAGCTCTGTTGAGTGCTGGCATCAAGCTGGTAGATGAGATGGGCCAAGCTGGCCCCCGGAAAACTCTTTTGCGTTCACTGGCCACTCGGGCCTCCTTGCCACCAAACGGTCTTCACGTGGACACAGGCTGGTGCTGGTAGCTCTGGCTTGTGCCAAATGCAGTACGTTTGCAGGGCGTAACAGTGCGGTGGTGGGGTAGGGAAACCAGCCATGGAGGGGGGGTCAAAGGGGATAGACGGCACCCTCTTCCCCTGCTGCCTGACACCCAACTAGGCATCACTCGTGTGCTGAGGGCATGTGGCGATGTGGCAGCGCTCTCTCCCCCAGCTCCACACAGCTCTGCTCTGCACCACTCACTGCCTTGTTACTTGTTTAATTCAGCTTTGCATTTGGCCAATGCCAGATGCAGACCGGAATGTCAGTCTGAGGATCAGAACTTGTAAATCATTGCTCGTAAATCATTGCTTTGTAAGTCATTGCTGTTTGCGGGATGTATCCAATAAATGTAATAACACCCTTGGTTTTATGCTCACGCGTGAGAAAGGAAAAGGGAAAATTGAGCAAGCCTAGGGAACCCAGGGAACTACAATGGGTGAAGCTGTCGAAGCTGGTGATTTCTCTCACCTGTGAGGAGTCCCGCACAGTCAGCCGCAGCCCGCCACCTGTGCAGACCGAGCGGAGCAGAGCTGCGAACGGGGCTGGCATTTGGAGGAGCTGGGCTCGAGCTGAGGGGGTTTGAGCAGGGTCAAGCCACGCAGGCTGGTGCGGCAGCGGGTCTCTCTTGCTCCCCCGCTCTAGTACGCCTCTCCCGATGCTCCCAAGGTCGAAGTACGTTTAAGGATAAGTGGGACTGCAACATTTTGTACAGCCTAAAGTTTCTTGATCAGATGTTTAGAGACTCCAAGGTAGAGACTATTACAATAATCAATCCTGGAGGTGATCAAGGTGCGAGCTAAAGCCTTTCTTGCCACTAGTGGAAGAAACTCAAAACTTTTTTTAGTTTTTAACGGCCGATGTAGGTAATCTCAATTTACCGATTCTTAAATACCGAATTTTAACGATTCGGTATTTAGGAATCGGTAAATATGATGTAGGTAAAAAATCGGTAAAATTGACCGATTCTGTAATATTCCTTATTACCGAATCTGTAATACCGAATCGGTAATAAGGAATACCTTCCCATTCATTCCTATGGGCCTGGAGGCCTATAGGAATTAATGGGAAGCCATTCACTATTACCGATTCGGTATTAACGAATCTGTAAAAGCGAGAGCATATTCAAGGGTGGCAGGGTGTCACATTGACACCCTGTTGCACCCCTGAATCTTGCATGTGTGCACATGTGACGCACATACATGCCCTAGGGGCATGTATGTCTGCCACATGGCACTTTGAAAAAAGCAAATAATTGCTTTTTTAAAGGTATTCGGTATTAGTTGGTGGTAAATAACAAATCCTTAAAGCAAAAATGCACTCACTTAAGTGCTACCTACATAGGTTTTAAGAATTCGATATTTTACCGATTCCTTAAAATAAGGAATCAGTAAATTATCAAATCCTTATTTACAGCCTCCTACATTGGGAAGGGCTAAATACCAGTCGGTAACAGGAAATTCACTGATTTTCGGCCGTTACCGACCGGTATTTAGCTACCTACATCTGGCCCTAAATCACTGAAAAACAAATAGAGATAAGTCATTACCAAAATGAACACTCAAATTACTAGTAAGATCATTGGCATAAGGGGCTTGATAAGTGTGGCCACCAATCAGAGGCAAAAACAGATTCTTGTTTCCAAATGGAGGATTTCAGTTTTTTCCGTATTGCTGTTCTTATGATTCTGGTTCATCCATTTGATGACTTGGGAGAGACAGTTTTTAAAGTTCAGATCTGAGGAGTTTGTCTAAAGATAGATTCCATTGGGTGCCATCAGTATATGACATAGTGGAAATACCAAATTAATTTATAAGAGCAATTAACGGGGACAAATTGACAGGGTGGGACTCGGGGAAGTAACCTGAGAGAACTTGCACTTTAGTGCGTTTTCTCTTGACCCCAAAGAACCTACTTTCACCACTTGTTTCCTGTTCTTTAAAAAGGATTGAAACCATGCCCAAGCGCCGTCACGGATACTGATGTAGGCAAGACACTGCAATATAATATGGTGAGATACAGTGTTGAATGCTGCCAACAAATCAAGAAGAATTAAGACAGCATTATTTCTGTAGTAAAGCATAAACGTTATTGATTCCAACACTTTGAGAATGGCAGATTCAGTGAAATGCAGTGATCTAAAACCAGATTGGAGGGAATGTAAAAGCATGGCTATTTACAGATAGTCTACAAGATGAGAATTAACTACAGTTTCTAGCATTTTAGGTGCGGCAGCAAGCAGAAAGACCGCTCTGAAAGTAGAATCCTAGGATCCAGATTTGTTTTCCTTAACCATGGTTTTTATTAAGGCTAGCTTCCACCTGCCAGGCACAGAGGCCTGTATTAATGACTGATTTAATTTAGATTACAGAATGAAATGAATGAACTCACAAGTCTTCCTGCCTGAGAATGTAAGGAGGACAAATATCAATTTGACATATATGTGAGTGTGTGCATATGGGGAAAAAACAAAGATTAAAGTCAAGTTATAATTAGGAATTATATTACTATCTTACTTCAGAATACATTGAAAAAAACTTAGAAATGTACAAAAAAAATTAATTTTTGGGGCCCAGAGATGGGGTATCTGGGATCGATAAACAGCTTGGGTCCCAAGGGACTGGTGTAGATCGAGGAAGGGACCACAGGGTCCCCCTCCCCTTTCAATACAAAATATGGCCCTTGGGGAATGGGATCCCTGTGGCCTAATGAGGCTCGGGAACGCAAGCCACCTGCCCCCCCATCTTAAAAATAAATTTGGCCCTGTGGAATGGGGTCTCTAGCCTTATACGGCTAGGGGAGGGGGTGACAATCCTCCTCCCCATGTAAACATAAAACAGTCCTGGGGGAGGAGGTTCCCGGGACCTATTAAGGCTTAGGGAGGAAGTTCACATGGCCCTATGCCCTTTTTAAATCAGTTTAGCCCCAGGTAATGGGATTCCCAGGGCCTAATAAGGCTCTGGAAGGGGGGATTCATGTTCCCCTACCCTTAGATTTTTACCCTGTGGATCAAGTCCCCAGGGCACAAGAAGGCTCAGGTAAGGGGGGCTGTGTTGCCCCTCCTCCTGTTTTATATTGTATTTTACCCAAGGAATGTGGTCCCAGGGCCTATTATGGCTTGGGAAAGGGACTGCATGCTCTCCTCCCCTGTTCAATGGTATTTGGTACCAAGAGATAGGGTCTGCATGGCCAATTAAGGGTTGTGGAGGGGGCTGCATGCTGCCTCCCCTTAATATCTCAAAGGCCAGCCATGTGCTGCACACGCCAAATGCTGTGCATGGTGTGGAGGACAAGCCTTGTGACCAACCCCCATTGCAGACGGCCAAAGGCTTGCACATCGTGTGGTTGGCTGCCTGCCGGGAATTGGAAGCAGTGCCTGATTGTAAACACAGGCCCTGCGGCTTACCCCATGCCACGCACGACCAAAGGCCATTCATGACATTGGGTTGGCTGCCTCCAAGTGGCTACCTGCATGAAGTTGGATGCAGGGCCTGGCTAAAAGCTGGGCCCTACAGCCAACCCCATGCTGCGTGCGACAAGAGGATGCGCACAGCGTAGGGTTGGATGGCTCCTGATGAGTTGCCCACAGGTGAGGCTTTGTTGTCAACCCCCTGCTGTGCACGGCCATGCGCAGTGTGGGGTTGGCTGCCTGTGAGGTGTTTGCCGCAGTACCTGGCAGCAGGTCAGGACCTACGGACAAGCCCAACCGCACACTGCTTCCGCTGTATGAGTATACATATGGTAGTAAAATATTATTTTATGTTAAAATAAACCTTGAAAATTCCCAATAAAACAAAGGTTAAAGTAACATTATAGCAAACCCAATGATGATCGACGGAGTGCTGATACCTTTCAACCACTCACCCCCAGTCAAGAAATCTGAGTTTAATCCATCATTCTTTTACTCACTATGTCACCGCAGTTTGGACCCAGCCATATACAAATCAGTCTTGACACTGCTCCTCATGGGAACATTCTAGCTCAAATTGCCAGTCCAGGTCCTCCCTGGAGTGAAAACAAGCATCCTTGGACCAGTTTCAGGGAGTTTCAACACTCAGTCCATCATTTTATTTTGTTATGTTGCTATGTGTGCCCTAAGTGGCTAAGAGTATGCCCATACATGGATCCCTTGCTCGCTGCACCTCTGAATTCAAGGTAGCTTGGCTGATGAGGGGTGATACCCTGAAACCGATTAATTATCAAAGAGGAGGGAGAAAAATTGATCTCTTGATCAACGGACACCGATTACCACTCTAAATGGTGGAAGGTCTATTGCGGCACCCTGAAACCGATCCCAGGATGTTTTTTTCCGGTCCAGGGGTACCTGCCCTCGTAGTTCGAGCTGGACTGTTCCCATTGGAAGCAGGGTCAAGACTGATTTGCATGTGGCTGGGTCCAAACTGACGTGATGTGGCAAACAAAATAACAGTGGATTAAACCCCAATCTGTAACTGGGGGTGAGTGTTCCATCATTTTATTTTGTGAAATTGTAAAGTAGCATTATACTTAGGTGTGATAAAAAGATCTGTTTATGTTTCTTTAAAAACCGTCGAAATTCACTGAAATCATCAAAGGTTAAAGTAACATTATAGTTAAGTGAATATGTTTTGACCATTAATGTTTGTAACTCAAAAATCCACAGAAATTCACCAGTTATAATCAATTAATCAGGGTTGGTAAATCGCAACTACTCACCCGTGAGGGTCTCAAGGCCCTGGAGGGAGGAGGAGCAGCTTCATTGAGTGCTGGTATCATCCAAAGATCCAGGTCTTAAGGTCTTTCCTGAACTGGGGCAATGTGGGAGATTGTCGGGGTTGGAGGGGGAAGGGTGCTCCAGGCTTTGGCTGCAAGGTAGGAGAAGGACTTCCCTCCCATTCTGGTCTTGTAGATACATAGGACGGTGGCCAGAGAGAGCTGGGCTGATCAGAGGTGTCTTTTGGGTGCTTGTAAGGAGAGATGGCTAATCAGGTATGCAGGTCTGGTGTAGTGAAGGGTCTTATATGCGAGGGTGAGGAATTTGAAGGTTATTCATCTTTCCCTGGTCCCACTAAGGGCCCCCAGTTTTTCAAGTTGGGGTTAGGGGAAGCCTGAAAGCCCCCGCGGTCCATGCCAGCTCCCACACATCCTGTGGGAACTGGTATTGTTTTTGGACAGTGTGAGCTGCTAACATGCAGCTACCTCTGTGCAACAGAAATTATGCTCTTGCTTACCAGAAGTGGAGCAGAGTTTGCTATGGCTCTGCGGGAGCGGTTTTGAGGGCTTTGCGGAAGAGTGAATGATTTTCGATGTTTCTGATATTTGCTGGGAAGCGAGGTCCAAAGCTTTGAGCGAGTATGCGGAAGGAGCGCCCTCCAGCCCGTACTCTCTTAACCCGAGGGTCAACCACCAGGTGCTGGTCCTTGGAGCGCAGCTGGCGGGTGGGTATGTAGGGCACCAGATAACTGGCCAGAATAGCGGGAGATTGAAGATTCATGATTCTATGGGCGATACAAAGAGATTTAAATTGAATGCTTTTCTCCACCGGCAACCACTGCAGTTTGCAAATGGAGCCAGTAGTGGAGCAGGATCTCAGCAGGCCCAGGAGAGTCCAGACTACCGCATTTTCTGCCCTTTGCAGGCAAAGTGTTTCTGCTCTGTTGGCCCCAAAATATAGGGAGCTAACATAGTCCAGTCTGGAGAGTATTGTGGCCTGGATGATCACCTGACAGGTAGTAGGATCAAAGAATCCCAACAGTGGTTTAAGCCCTCGTAGGAGCCCATATCGTACTCTGGCTACTGCCTTAGTTTGGGCCTGAAAAGTGAGAACGGAGTTACCCAGACTCCCAGATTTTTAACTGTCAGTTTTGGGGCAGGCGGGAGACCCAGAGAGGATGGCCACCAATGATCA
Source organism: Lissotriton vulgaris (assembly GCF_964263255.1). Lineage (NCBI taxonomy): Eukaryota > Metazoa > Chordata > Amphibia > Caudata > Salamandridae > Lissotriton > Lissotriton vulgaris. The sequence goes on from NC_141687.1 coordinate 731,250,998, forward strand.
CTCCACAGATGGATGTTCTTGCCCCTCAATGAGATCTCAGATTTGTTGGCATTAAGTTGGAGGCAATTGGCAGTCTGCAATGGCTGTTAGATCTTCCCTAAACTTAAGTGCATCCTGCCCAGAGTCATCGGTTAATGCTACCACCAGCTGTGTGTCATTGGCATAGGATACCACAGCTAATCCTCTGTTCCTAGCTACTGCTGATAAAGGTTGGATATAGATGTTAAAAAGGGTTGGGCTCAGAGCCGAGCCCTGAGGAGCCCCTTGGTGGACAGCATGTACCTGGGAGCAGAAGGGGGGGATTGACACTTGGGAAGTATGCTCTGCTAGGAAAGAGGTGAACCAGCCCAGGGCAGAGCGGCAAACACCGATATTCTCCAAGCGCTGCAGCAGGATCTTATGGGACACAGTGTCAAATGCAGTGCTCAGATCCAATAAGATTAAAGCTGAGGTGCGACCAACATTTATTGTGCCCCTTAGATATTCTGTTACAGCCAGTGTAGTGTAGTTCCTATTTTCCCAATAGGCTCTGCGCATTGGAATAACATAAACAGCAGTGTAGACGTAGGACTGAGGTCATCTAGGTCTCTACTGACTATGTTAAACTTAATTTAGGTTTACGCCAGCTAGCTCAGAGGTCACTGGAAACTTTCTTGAATGAAATAGGGAGGGACAAGCTCCCCTGGCTCAGACAAGAAGGGATTCAGTTTCCGACAAACGCATAAACATGACAACTTTGCTCCCTCAGAATAAGAGTATAGCTCTAGAGTTGTGTGAAAACAATAGACAGATATTTCACTCAGTCAGCAGTGCATACTTAGTTTCACCAGAATGCAGAGATATAGAGAGACGGGCGTTTTCAATAAAAGGTGTTATTTATTGAGCAGTCTTCCTTCTCATGCAAGAGAAATGAATTGCCACAATTGCAATACTTAAAGTAAAGTAAAGTGCGTACAGTAAAAGTAGTATTATGAAATAATACTGTAAAAGCATTGATACGGTTTCTTAGCCATATGATACTTTAAAATGGCTAAAATATATACATACAGAAATATATTGACTAAAAGGCTCAACTGGTGCTTCTAACTACGCCTACCCCGGTGTACCTGACCTAAGCCTAATACGTGGGAAGGGACAAGTAATTAGCGATGTTAAGTTAAGTTGGTTAAGATAATTTTGCCAAGAATCTGCATCAAGAATTCTCCTAAGGGTTTAGTCAGCTCCGTACCTTGGTAATAGAATATGGGAGGTCTGGTATCTCTTTCCTCAGGACTCGATAACCCAGCAACCTGCAAGGGTAGGCTGGAAACACCGGAGCTGGATTTTCTCGGCTGGAGAAAAAGACAGCGTCTCTCTCAGTACGTCAAACAGGAGGGGCGGCTTCTGTGGGCACTCGCATCAGCTGGGCTCTCGGGAAAGTAGATGGCCGCTCTGCTCCAAACCCCCGTGTCCTTGCTTAAGGCAACTGTTGGTATTTTATACCTGAAAGGTGCCGGGTTTGACGTAAGGTTCGACATAAGACGTCACCAAGAACTAACAGTTCTTGCAGGACTTCAGGAGTTCTTGTTCAAATCAAAACAAAAGCAGGGGGGGGGTTTCCCGGGCTGCTGGAGGGTTGGTTTGTTTAAAGAACGTGTTGTGCTTTCTAGGAGTCGATGGGAGTAGCCCTGTTGTGCTTTGAATTGCATGGGCTATTACTGAATATGAATCTGATTCTTATGCCTTTGTCAGGACATTATTGATTATAACCTCACAAGGGCATACATCGGGAATATCGAATTAGGGTCCTAGATATGAACACGACACCGGAAGGGTGGTCTCGGTACTTTGACGTGGGCAGAAGCCTTTCTGGGAGGGGTCGTGCAGATTGTTTTCTTCTATGAACCTTGTGAGGGTGGCATTGATGTAAGCTTTGATGATCTTGGATACCAGCGGGAGAAGAGAGATAGGGCGGAAGCTCTCTGGTTTGGAGGCATCCACCGTGGGCTTCTTTAGTAGCATGTTTCCAAGCAAAGGTGACTACAGCAGAAGATAAAGGTAAATTGATGAGTTTGCAAAAGGAGGAAAGGAGATGAGGTAGAAATTTCTGGAATTGGTCCGATTTACGAGGGTCTACAGGGGATCCTGATTTGAGTTTCTTGCTAATCGTGCGCATCACTTCTTGAGAGAGCGCTGGGAAGACAGAGAGTGCAGGAGTATCGCGGGACCGCAGGGAGGGACCAGCCCTAATCTCGGTGTCAGGGAATGTCTTATAAATGTCCTCAACTTTCTTGATATAGAAGGCAGTGAGGATCTCGCATTCCTGATTAGAAGGAGGGGTGGCTTTTGGTTGCCCTGAGGATTTAAGGTCTTTAGGCAGGGCAAAGACACGTTTAGCAGGATTACTGTGGCTTCTGATTTCATCTGCATACTAGGCAGCTCTTTCCTTCTGAATGGCTCTATGATAGTTCTTGATGTCTTCACGGTATTGTATTTCAGAATTGGGTCATAGTCCCGCCTTCACGCCCGTTCCAGCCTTTTGCAGATTTTCCGGGGTGAGTGGTTTTGTGGACGATGTAATCAGTGATGTCACTTGAGATGTCATCAGTGATGTGTGATATAAAATGTGAAGTCATAAGCAGTGCATTATGGGGCATAAGTTATAGTTCGCTCCGGTAATTAAAACTGCTGAATTTCACTGGTTTTGTGTGAGTGAAATCTGAGCCTAACTATAATGGCCCTGCAACCTTAGTTTTTTTCAGTCAATTTCCAAAGTTTTTTCAAATTAACTTCCTAACTATAATGTACCTGTAACTTTTGGCATTTGAAGTGAATTTCTATGGTTTTTTAACTAGTAGTCGCAATCGCAGAGTGGTGGAGAAAGGGGGCAGGGCCTATGACCAGCTCTTAGGAGCCCTCTTTAAAGGTCTTACTAGAGGCAATATCCAAGAGGACTTCCTCCTCCAACCAGTAGTGCACCAGGAGGCATATTTGTAGAGTGGTTGAGAAAGGGGGCATGGTCTCCAAAGAACTCTCAGTGATTCCGCCAGGTAGGACTTACTGGAGGTATCAGGAGGGGTGATTTGCCCCCAAGAACCAACAGCAGCCAAGGGGACTTCATCCCCCAACTAGTAGTATGCCAGGAGGTGTGTTTGCAGAGTGTTGAGAAATGGAGGCATGACTTCAAACAACCTCTCAGCAATCCCGCTGTGTGGGACTTACTGGAGGAATCAGGAAGGTTAGTTGACCTCCAAGGACCCTCAAGAGCCAAGGGGACTTCATCCCCAACTAGTACTGCGCCAGGACTCACGTTTGTGGAGTGGAGGAGAAAGGAGGAATGGCCTCCAAAGACCTCTCTGAAATCCTACTATGTGGGACTTACTGGAGGTAACAGGAGGGGTAGTTGGCCCTCAAGGACTCTCAGCTGCCAAGGGGAATTCATCCCTCAACCAGTGTGCACCAGGAGGCATGTGTGCAGAGTGCTGCTGGCAGGGGGAAGGGCATCTGATGACTTGCCGGTCAGGCTTTTAAAAACAAAATGTTTTATTTATTTCGGGAGGGGAGCTGCGTGGACCCCCTCTACAGGCAGACTTTGGCCCTTGAGACCGCATACTGGGGCCTGGCCACTTCTTTATTTTTTTTTTAAACAGTAGAGGGGGGGGCAATTTCAGCCCCGTGGGCCAAATCACCCTGCACCCGGCCCTATGCTTAATTTGTAAAAAAAATAAGTACCAAAAACCACCGGCTCAAATTAAGCACTGGCCCGGCCATTTGGTGATAGGGAGAAGGGCTGTGCGGCCATCTTCCCCGGACTGAATTGGGCCCCGATGACCTCATCCCCCGGGACCTGGCCATTTTAAGTGGATGCCTCCAGGGCAACCACTCACCACTGGGATCGGGGGGAGCCTGAAGGCCCACAAGGTCCCTGTGGGTTCCCAGCCTCTGGCGAGAGCCGGCATTGATTTGACAGAGCGGGTACTGCAGAGCATTCCAGGACATAGCAGGAGCCGGCTCTGGGGGGTGGTGGACTCAAGGGCCATTTTTGGCTCAAGGAGGGGCCCATGCATAATTTTCCAGCTTATCTAAGTGTATAGTGACAGTATACCTTCTAATAATAATAATAATAAACGCATCTTATATAGCGCCTGGTTACACTAGGAAACAGTGTGTCCCGCGCTGTGTGAACATGGACTGGGCAAATATCAGGAGAATAGAAAGCAAAAAGGGGAACTCATAACTTCGGGAACAGATAGGTTTTTAGTTTTTGACGGAAGATCTCCTCTGAAGGCTCCATCCTGAGTTCAGTGGGTAAAGAGTTCCATTGTTTACTGGCCAGGTATTTAAAGGATCTACCGCCTATACGTGCCCGGTAAATTCTGGGTACTTGTAGGAGCATACAGCCTAGAGATCTTAAGTGGCGTTTGGGTTGATACTTGGTCAGTAGTTTTTGGAGATATATTGGTCCTTTCGCTTGGACAATGCGGTGAGTCAGGCACATTGATTTAAATACAATGCGCTCTCGTATGGGCAGCCAATGAAGGGTGGCTAAGGCGCGTTTGCCTGAGGACTTTCTAGACAGGTTAAGTGCCAGTCTAGCAGCTGCGTTCTGCACGCATTGTAGACGCTGAAGACCTTTTTTGCTCAGACCCATATACAGTGAGTTACTGTAGTCCAAGTGGGGGGTTACGAGGGCATGGATCAAAGTTTTCCTACTAGTTGCAGGGAGAGAGTCTAGAGTCCTACGTAGAGTCTTGAGGACGCCGTTGCATTTACCTGCAAACCCTCTAGTGTGGTATTCAAAGGACAGAGTTGAGTCTAATCTGACCCCTAAGTTTTTCACCTGCTCTGAGGGCTTTGGAATGGCGCCAAGTTCTAATGGACACCATGCAGATGACCAAATGGATGGAGTCTTCCCCAACACAAGAAGCTCTGTTTTATTCGCATTGAGGCACAGACAGTTGGTATTCATCCATCCAGCTAGATCACTAAGACATGCCGAAAAGCTAGCCGATGCTTCCTCAGGCGGCCGATAGAGTGTCACTATCAGCTGAGTGTCATCCGCGTATGACACTATCTCGACCCCGTACGCCTCGAGTATCTTGGCCAGGGGTGCCATATAAAGGTTGAATAGCGTAGGGCTCAGGATTGAGCCCTGCGGTACCCCGTGCCTGAGTGATCATACTTCCAATTTGAAAGGTGGGCAATGGACTTGAAATTGCCTATTTGCCAAGAACGTGCGCATCCACTCGTGAGCCAGGCCCTTAATTCCAACCTCGCTAAGACGCGAGAGTAGTAGGGGGTGTGAGATGGTATAAAATGCCGCGCTCAGATCTAATCAGCTGTCGTCCCCTCATCTACTTTACTTCTTAATAGCTCAGTGGAAAAGAGAAGAGCTGATTCGGTAGAGTGATACGCTCTAAACCCTGACTGTGGGGGGTGGAGATGATGACCCTCTTCTAAGTTTTCTATTCGCTGGGCATTAACTATCTTTTCCACCACCTTAGCACAGAAGGGCAGAAGCGATATAGGACGGTAGTTGTCCAGCTGAGTTACACTGAGGTTAGCCTTTTTTTTGATGGGGATAACCTGAGCTGTTTTCCAGTCTTGTGGTACGTGGCTCGTCTGAAAGGACAATTTAGCCATATGGCTTATATGATTTACAAGAAGTTCAGCCTGATTTCTGAAGATCTTGGGATGCGCTACGTCTTTAGGGGAGCCCAATTGGATACTACGAATGATTCTCAGCAGCTCAGCGTTATCTGGTACTGTAAAATGGTTGAGGTGACAAGTATTTGTCGGCTCAGCGGTAGTGGCATGGTCTGTGAATGAACCATCCGTGACCTCCAGAAAGGTTTTGTAGATATTTTCAACTTTTTGTACGAAGAAGTCCGCAATCGCTTTGCAAGTTGCTATAGAGTGCATATCTGGGGCTATAGTCCTCTCCGATGAGGTGAGTTCCATGTATATGACAAAAAGTTCCTTGGTAGAATTATCAGCTGATTCAATTCTTTTATTTAGAAAGTTTCTTTTGGCTATCCTAATCCTCCTATGGTAATTTTTTATGCTATTTTTATATCCGAGTTTGGCTGTTTCTTCATATTTACTGTGCCAGATGCGCTCCAGCTTTTTGCACTTTGATTTGATAGCTTTTAAGTCAGCGTAAAACCATTGTGCCGATTTAGAGCATCTTACTGGCGCCTTGGTAGTCCATGGTGCAGCTGCGTCCAGCGCTCTTGTTAGCCAACTCTCATAATCCGTCCAGGCTTCCTCTACGCTCTCTTTCAATGGGGGGCCCCTGCCTTAAGGGCGAGCTCTAAATCAGCTTGCTTAAGTTTACCCCATTGTCTGCTCTTAGATGCCATCGGCTTAGTTCGTAGGAGTTGATTAGGCCCTCCTGGGATAATGAACTTAATCAGAAAGTGGTCCAACCATAATACCTGGATAGGAAGTTGAACCACCACTCCCTCCCAGTTAGCAAAGATCGGATCAAGGAGGTGACCCGCTTTATGGGTGGAACTCTGGGATTGCAGTTTGAGATTAAACATTTCTACGGATGCAAGTAGTCCTCGGGCTTCTCTATTATTTTCATCTTCAAGGTGGAGATTTAGGTCCCCTAGGATAAGAAGCTTATTGTATCGTAAAGCTGAATGGGCAATTACCTCTATCAGACTGTCTATAAAATTGGTAGAACCTACAGGTGGGCGGTAAATTAGATTTACCGCCCATGAACTTCATGAAATGAAGTTCATTCAATTGATCAATGAATAGAACTGTTGTGCCGCCCATATTATTGTCTTGATAAAGACCCGCTGCAACTGAAAACATTGGCGCTTTAAGGGTCGAAATGTCGACATCTACTCACAGGTCACATAAACTCAGAGCCACCAACGAACTAGAAAGAAATGATAGGGTTCCTAGATTGTATTAGTTGATGGCTTAATGAAATAATATTTTGTACATATGTGTATAGTTTTTCTACATGAAATTTGGATATATTTTGTTGATCACAAGTTCACTGTTCACTAATGTCACTTGTTTTTGCACTTTATTTGATATATTGACAGTTATTGTATATAATGTACAGAAATGACTTTTTGACTCAGAAAATGATATAAAGAAACTATAAAGTAATATTTAGTTTTTTCCTTCTTTATTTATTATAAGGATTTGTTACAGTATTTCAGAGGTGTTCTGTTGGTTCTATTAGGAGAATTGTATAAAAAACTGTTTGGATAAATCATCTGTTGTTTGAACCCGACAGAACCGATATTTTTTAAATTACTAGTGGGCCTGCAGCACTGATTGTGCCACCCACATGAGTAGACCTGAAAAAGTATCTCAGACACTACAGGGTCTGCTCGCAGTTTGTAACTGCCATTTCGACCTGGCAAGTGCACCCACTTGCCAAGCCCTAATCATCCCTTTTCTTACATATAAGTCACCTGTTAAATAGGCCCAAAGTACCCGGTGGCCAGTGTGCTGTGCATATTAAAGGTAGGACATGTACTGGTGTTTGTAGCATGTCCTGGTAGTGAAATACAGTGCAATTCGTTTTTCACTATGGAAAGGCTATCTGTCCCATAGGATAGAATGGAAGTTTAACTTTTAACATCATATAAGCATAACTTCCCATTGGGACAAGATAGGGAAATAGAGTGTAGTATGCCTGGACTCGCACCTTTTAGTAAAAATGATTTTTATGTTCTGTGTTTGAAAATACCACTTTTATAAAGTAGGTGTTTTTTTGTTTAGCCTTCCTGTGTGCCCCTGCTGGGTTTGTCGATTGACTGTCTGGCTTTGGAGTGACAGGGGCTGGAGATGTGCATTCTCTTCAGAAAGCCACTGGGTGGGTCGAGGTGAGTCCTACCTTTCCTGGATGAGTCAGGGCTGGGCTGAATAGAACAGGGCTGCATTTAGAGCAGTGGAGGAGATTTCCTTGCACCTGAATGGGACTGGTCTGCTTTGAACAATGCTGTCTCCACCTCCTGCCATGAAGCTGGGCTAAAGAGGACAGAACTGGTTTGGACTAAGCACAGACACTCTCTGAGAGAACAAAGGAATACTGAGTATAAATATTGGGGTCCAGACCATAGAACTTTAGAACTCACTGGAATCAAGGTACCTGCCAAGAAGAACAGCTGCCCCTGTGCTGTGTTGTTTCTTTGTTGGGTTGGCCTGCAGTTGCTGCTTCTGCCTTGGGCAGTGAAAGAACTGGAATTAACTTTCTTTACTTGTGCTGAGTATCCCCAAGGGCTTGAAGTAGAGCTTGCCTTAAGTTCTGGAATCTTAGGGACTGCAATACTTCACCAACGTCTGGGTACAGCTGCTTCTGAGACCGCTGTTTCAATTGCTACAGAAAAGGGAAAAGCAACCAACTCTGTCCTTGACTCCATATCCTGAAGGCACTGCCACATCTCGCACCACAATCCTGGTCTCACCGACGATGACAACGACCGCCGCCACTGCCACCGAACCGCTGCTTGCACAGTGACCTGTGGACACTGCACTCCACACCACCTCATTTTACTTTGCTGCCCTGATCTCACTGACGGTGTCGCTGCCTGCTGATTTCGACACCTGTGACCGCATTGTGGGTGGGGGCCCGCTCGTACGTTTCACGACGTACCACCTCATCCCACACAGCCATCTGGGCCGAACGATGCCAGCTCCCACTAACCGACTCTGTCACCTGCACCACAACCTGCAAGCACCACTTCGAGCACCACCTCACCGTAAACCTTGGTCTCACCGATGTCATTTGGACAATCCTCAGCTAGCCACTGCCTGCAACGCAACATGAGGACACTGCACCCTTCACTTCTTCCTTTTTGCAATGCAACCACACCGGTTGCCTCAACCAACTTGCACCGACTTGTCGGTCACAACGAGAAAGTTACTGTTCACAAGTCAGTCCACGCTTTAGCTGACCAGTACCGATGCACTCGGCTGAAACTGTTAGACTCTGTTGTTTTCAGCATAGCAGTAGCCCCGGACGGAGCTACTAACTCAGAAGAACTGGGTTTTTAGATATCTCTGCAATTTTAAGGATATTTTGCAAAGTATATAGTTTTAAATACTGTGTTTAGATTCTTATATCTTTGATCTTGCTTTGGATACATACAAATATGGGAACAGCTTCTAAACTGGTGTGGTGTCCTTTTCTAGTTTTTCACTGTATTACTGTTGGTTATGTGCAAATGCTTTACACACTGCCTCTGAGAAAAGCCTGACTGCTCGCGCCAAGTGGTCCAAGCTACCAAGGGGTTGAGCAAGGGTTATTTTAGGAGTGAAACTCCCTTATCCTGATTAGAAGGAAGGGTTCCTACTTGGACAAAGGCGAAAACCATTGCCAACATTGGTTGTCAGAGGTGAGGATATGACTTGTGTTTGCACTTACCTTACAGTGATTGGTGTGCACTCCAACGGTCCTCGGAAACAAGCTTCCGAGGACCGGTTTCTGGAATGCCAGAAACCGGTCCTCAGAAGCTTGTTTCCGGTCCAGGGAAGACTTGGCTTGGCAATTCGGGCTGGACTGTTCCCATGAGGCACAGGGTCAGACTGATTTGCATATAGCCATGTCTGAACTGGGGTGGCAGAGTGGGCTAAAGAACGGTGATGGATTAAACCCAGATCTTTTGACTGGGTGTGAGTGTTTGATTGATTCAGATACTCCATCCATCACCACCCCCTTTTGTATCACTTAAAGGGGGACCACAAGGTCCCATGAGGGCACAGCCAGCAACCGGCAGGAAGACCAAGACGTTGGGAAACTGGGGTGTCCACAGAAGGGTGGGGATCCCAAAGAAATTACCCTCATCTCACTAGGGGACAGTTAGATGGTCTCAGTAACCCAGGTGCCTGCTAACATTAAGAAATACAGCGCCCGGTGACCATCAGTGGGAAAAGGGTAGAGGTTCTCATAGATACTGAAACCAGTGTGACCTCAGTCCGGTGTCACCTAGTCTCTGGGGAACAAATAGTCACTGGGGCATTTCACCAAGTAGTTGCTGTGGACATTTCAGGACACCAGTGTATGTTGGGAGTGGGTTCCCTTTGAAGGGGGGTCTCAGATCCCTTGAGGGTGGATGTGAGCCCTACCATGCCTGTCGATTCTCTGCTAGTTAACGACCTGGAGCAGTCTTGTGGAAGGATGTTGAGCTCAGGTCTCACATTGAGATGCTTGGGTTGCCAGAGTGGGCATGTGAGACCATTTGGCCAATGGCGGCCAGAAAGGGTGAGCAGAAGGTTCTGGAGCCTGTAAAAGTGGCCAAGGTTACTGCAAAGAGAAAGGACAGGGGGCACGGGAACCCTACCCCTGAGGTTCCCACGGTCTGCGACGAGGCTGACCTTGAGGAGGACGCCACAGTACCTACAGGTGAGCAGGTAGCAGAACTGGGGGACTTATCTGAGCTGCCCCACTGGCAGCAAGAAGGTGATCCCACCAGGGAAGAATTCTGCAGGGAGCAGTTAGAGTGCCCGTCTCTGGAAAGTTTGTGGCAGCAGGCTGGAAACCAGGCAGCTGGTGATCAGTCTGGAGCACAATGGATCTACTGGGAGAATGGTCTCCTGTACAGCGAGCCTCAGGTCAAAGTACCTGGGTCAGCCCGTGTACTTGTGCTATTCCAGCATTTCAAGGCCTTCCTACTGGGTCAGCCTCATGACGTGCCTTTGGCAGGACATTTGGCGCAGGGCAAGACCTTTGACAGGCTTGTCACCCACTTCTTTTGGCCCCAAATGCAAAGACAGTCAGATGGACATTGCAGGTCTTGCCAAACTTGTCCGGCATGTGGTATGAGTGGGAGGAAGTGTAAGGCTCCTCTCGAAACGTTTCCAGTTGTTGGCACCCTTTTTTAAAGGGTTGGGATGGAAATTGTGGTGCCAATGGATCCCAAGACTGCTAGGGGCAACAGGTACATCCTGGTCTTGGTTGACGATGCCACCCGGTACCAGGAGGCAATCCCTCTCAGGACAAGGATGGCGCCAGTGGTGGCCCAGGTGTTAATGGTGATCTTTTGCCACATGGGTTTCACCAGAGAGGGGGTTTCTGACTGGGAAACTAATTTCATATCCAAGTATATCACATCCCTGTGGCAGGAGTGTGCTGTAACATACAAGTTCACCACACCATACCACCCACAAGGTAACGGTTTGGTAGAGAGATTTAACTGAACCTTGAAAGCATGATCAAGGGTCTAACAGAACCCATGAGGCATAAGAGGGACATCCTCATTTCATGTCTTCTCCTGCATGCAGGGAGGTACCAAAGAAGTCTCTAGGGTTCAGTCCCTTTGAGCTTCTGAATGGGCACCATGTGAGAGGACCTCTTAGTTTGCCTAAGGAAGGCTGGGAGTCAGCTCCTCAGGATGTATTTAGCTCCATGCTGGCCTTCAGGAACCAAACTGCCCGCTTCAGGAAACTCGCCTATGCGAACCTGGAAGCAAGCCAGGAGGAGATGAAATGCTGGTACAACCAGAATGCTACTCTGGTAGAGTTTCTGCTTGGCCAGAAAGTGTGGGTCATGGCCCCAGAGGAACCTTGTGCCTTGCAGGACAAGTGGACTGGGCCTTTTGAGGCGGTGGAAAGCAAAAGTGAGGTCACCAACCTAGTGAATTTTCAGACTCCTAAGAACCCTTTGAGGGTCCTCCATATGAATCACTCCTCACCTCACTTTGAGAGGTCTGAAGTGAGCATGCTCTTGGAAACAGTTGATGGGGTGGAAAAGAAGAGTGAACCTCTCCCTGACCTCTTTTCTGCTGAAGGAGCATGATGGGTCAGTGGAAGGGGTGATTCTCTCCCCCACACTGACCTCAGAGCAGCAGGGTGACTGTCGCCAGTTGTTGGGACAGTTCACCAAACTGTTCTCTCTGATCCCAGGTGAAACTCACTGGTGTGCCCATGACGAGGACACTGGTGACGGACCTCCTGTGAAACACAAGATTTACAGGTTGATTGACCGGGTCAGGGCCAGCATAAAAAAAGAGGTCTCTAAGATGTTGGCTTTAGGGGTGATAGAGCCCTCCAGCATATCTTGGGCCAGCCCAATGGTCTTCGTCCCAAAGGCTGCTGCACTGGGTGCCACTCCAGAACTGTGGTTCTGTGTGGACTACCATGGGCTCAATGCCATCACCAAGACTGACCCGCACCCCATCCCCAGAGCTGATGAGCTCATTGATCGGTTGTGACCTGCCAAGTTCCTCACAAACATTTAATTTGATGTCTGGGTACTGGCAGATTGCCTTAACAGATTGAGCCAAGGAGAGGTCAGCATTCTCAACCCCAGAGGGGCATTACCGATTCAGGGTGACACCCGTTGAATTGAAGAATGCCCCTGCCACCTTTCAGAGGTTGGTCAACTAGATGTTGGCTGGACTGGAGGATTTCAGTGTTGCATACCTGGATGACATTGCAGTCTTCAGTTCCAGCTGCTAAGAACACTTGTAGCACTGATTGTGCCACTCACCTGCATAGCCCTGAAAAGGTATCTTAGACCTGCCACTGCAAGGTCTGCATACGGTTTATAACTGCCATGTTGACCTGGCAAATGCACCCACATGCCAGGCCCTAATCTTCTATTTTCCTACATATAAGACACCCCTAAATTAGGCCCAACGTACTCCTGTGGGCAGGGTGCTGTGTATGTTAAAGGTAGGACAAGTACTGGTATGTGTGGCATGTCCTGGTAGTGAATTACAGTGCATTTTGTTGTTAACTATGGAAAGCCTATCTGTCCCATAGGATAGAATAGGAGTTTTACTTATAACATCTTATAAGCGTAACTTACCATTGGGAGTAGATAGGGAAATTGAGTTTAGTATGCCTGGATTCAGAATGTAAAAATGCACCTTTTAGTAAAGATGATTATTAAGTACTGAGTTTGAAAATACATTTTTTTTAAAATAGGTATTGTCTTGTTTAGCCGTCCTGTGAGCCTCTGCTGGGTTTGTGGATTGACTGTCTTTGGAGTGACAGGGCCTGGTGATGTGCATTCTCTTCAGACAGCCACTGGGGGGGGTCGAGGTATGTCCTGCCTTTCCTAGATGAGTCAGGGCTGGGCTGAATTGACCTGGCCTGCATTTAGAGTAGTGGGAGGAGATGTCTTTCTACCTGAATGGTCCAGGTCTGCGATGAACAATGCTGTTTCCACCTCCTGCCAGGAAGCTGGACCAGAGAGGGCAGAACTGGTTTGAACTAAGCACAAATACTCTCTGCGTGAGAGAACAAAGGAATTCTGAGTGTAAATATTGGGGCCCAGACCCCATAACTTTAGAACTCAATGTAATCAAGGAACCTGCCATGAAGGAGAGCTGGAAGAAGTGCCAGGAGAAGTACTGCCCCTTTGCAGTGTTGTTGCTTTGTTGGGTTGGCCTTCCGTTGCTGCTTGTGCCTTCAGAAGTGAAAGGACTGAACTGAACTTTCTTTACTTGTGCTAAGTATATCCAAGGGCTTGAAGTAGAACTTGCATCTTGTGCTGAAGTCTCAGGGACTGCAAAGACTTCACCAACCTCTGGGTACTGCTTCTGAAACAGCTGTTTCAGTTGCCACAGAGAAGGGAAAAGCAACCAATTCCATCACCGACTCCGTTGCCGGCCCAGTGCCCTAAAGGCACCGCAGAAAGCACTGCCTCATCTCGCACGGCAAACCTGGTTTCGACGATGACCGACACTGCTGCCACCACCGAGCGACTGCTTGCACCGGGACCTGTGGGCACTGCTCTGCACTGCGCACCACCTCGCTTCACTTTGCCGACACGTGACCGCATCGTGTCTGGGAGCACTGCTCGTAAGATTCATGATGCACAGCCTTGCCCCACACAGTAGTCTGGGCCATCCGACGCCAGCTCCCACTAGCCAGCTCTGTTGCCTGCAACCACAACCTGCCAGCACCGCCTCGCACCGTAAGTCTTGGTCTCACTGACGCCGTCTAAATTATCATCAACAAGCCACTGCCTGCACCTCATCATGAGGGCACAGTACCCTGCATAGAATCCATTTTGCAACGCAAACATGACAGTTGTCCTGACTGACTCGCAATGATGTGTTGGCCGCAACGAGAAATGTACTGTTCATGAGACTGACGTGGTTGGCTGGCACTGTTATACTCTGTTGTTATCAGCATCACAGTAGTCCCGGATGAAGCTACTGACTCAGAAGAACTGTGTTTTTTAGATATTTCTGTGATTTTAAGGAGTACTGTATGTTGAATTCCTATTGTTTTGGTCTTGTTTTGGATATATAAAAACATTGGATATTTTTCAAAACTGGTGTGGTGTCCTTTTGTAGTGTTTTCACTGTATTACTGTTGATTATGTGCAGATGCTTTACACACTGCCTCTGAGATAAACCTGACTGCTTGCGCCAAGTTACCAAGAGGGTGAGCAAGGGTTATTTTAGGAGTGTAACTCCCTTATCCTGACTAGAAGGAAGGGTCCCTACTTGGACAAAGGTGAAAACCATTGCCAAGTTGAGACTCCCTTTACTAACACATATATATATATATATATATATATATATATATATATATATATATATATATATATATATATATATATATATATATATATATATATATATATATATATATATATGTATATATATATATATATATATATATATATATATGTGTGTATATATATATATATTTTTTTTTTTTTCAGCTAGAAACAATAGAAGTGGGAAAAAGGGCACTGTGAATGCCGTTGCAGTTCTTTTTTTAGACGAATTCCAAGTACTCAAAGAGACCCGCCAGCGACCACAATCCCAGAAACCAACAAAAGCATTCCAAAAAAAAGGAGGAAAACCAGGCGGGCAGGAGGGGACGGTCAAATGGCAACCCCCATTACCACCCGCAGCAAGGGCAAGAGAGGGAGATGGTGAAACAACAAGAAGAAAAAACTATAGTGAACCTCTCGGATAGAAAGCTGACAGAACATGAAGAAGCAGTCTTGAAAAGAGGCATGACCTTTTGCCCCACGGCCAAATTTGACCCTGTACATACCAGAATCGACATCTTCAAATTTGTGCACAAGCTAAAACTACAGAAAATATTTGCGTCAAAACATACAAAGCCATTTTCAGCTACACCGGAAGAAATGGAAGAACCCGGAAGTAGCCTGATAGACAATTACCTACCATTGCTGATGACTACGCACTCCCTGGCAGGGTTGGATGAAATACCTAGTTCCATGGAAACCTTGAGAAGAGAAGAAATAACACAAAAGAGGGATCCCAGCAACCTCAAACGAAAATCAAGGTTTCTACCACACGTCACGCATGATGCAATTAACATTTTTAATGATGCAATCTTACAGGACTTGGAGAAGATGACCATCAAAAATGTGGAATTAACTAGAAAAAATTCAACCATCTCACGCATGGAGTGGCAAGCTATCAGTGCGCTGAAGGAGGATAAATCAATCGAAATCAAACCTTCTGACAAAGGGGGGAACATTGTTATTTTTAACAAAATCAATTATAAGAAGGAGGCCCTAAGACAGCTACAGGACCAAGACTGTTATTCCATCATTAACAGAAAGGACTTTGAAAAATGCACTATGGACTATCATGCACTACTAAAGGTGTGGAAGGATGAAGGGATGCTCAACAAGGATGAATTTGAATATCTATATTGCGAGCACCCAATAATCCCAACTTTTTATCACCTACCCAAGGTGCAAAAGGACACCAGCAACCCACCGGGGAGACCGATTGTCTCCTCAATAGGAAGCCTCCTGGAAGCGACATCTAGGTTTATCGACAACTACCTGTCCCCCTTTGTGAGAGACCTACCCTCGTACATCAGGGACACCCAAGACTTCCTAAGGTTAATAGACGGCATCATATGGGAACCAGACATGCTGCCAATTACCCTCGATTTCGCCAACCTATACACCTGTATTGGACATCAACAAGGACTGTCTGCAGTCAAATGGTTCCTTGGGAAGAAAAATATGGAATACCATCAGCATAACCGCATGCTCATCCAAATGACTGAATTCTGCCTATATAATAACATATTTTTATTTGCAGGGATGATGTACTGCCAAATCAGAGGGACTGCCATGGGAACGTGCTTCGCCCCCAGTTACGCGAATTTATTTGTGGGCTGGTGGGAGAAGCACGTGGCCTGGGGAGGGACCAATGATAAGTGGTTGGACAATATAATGATCTGGACCAGATATATTGATGACTTGTTTGTCATTTGGCGCGGCGATCGAACCTCGGCTGACGAATTCGTTGCAACGCTGAATGACAACAGTCTCAATTTAAGATTCACTAGTACCATCAGTGACAAGTCCGTACACTATCTGGATCTAGAGGTCTTCACGGTAGACCGATCCCTAAACACT
Source organism: Lissotriton vulgaris (assembly GCF_964263255.1). Classification (NCBI taxonomy): domain Eukaryota; kingdom Metazoa; phylum Chordata; class Amphibia; order Caudata; family Salamandridae; genus Lissotriton; species Lissotriton vulgaris. Next base: position 731,267,322 of record NC_141687.1, read on the forward strand.
AAACTCTACCGGAAACCCACAGCGGGTAATACCCTTCTGCATGCGGCCAGTCACCACCCTAGGAGCATGAAAGTTAACATCCCTTTCGGTGAATTGCTCCGCCTTAAGAGAAATTGCTCTGATATAATTGATTTTTCAGAAGCAAAAGAAGCAGCCATAGCACATTTCCGAGCTAGAGGGTACTCAACAGCATCTTTGTTAGATGCTTCGAGTAGAGTAGATCGCATAAATAGGAGGGATCTCCTGAAAAACAAAACGAAGACGACAGATCCGGAACCAGTGACTAGAATGATCACCACTTACAACATGAGATCAAACGAACTGGTCCAAATTCTAAATAAAAAATGGTACATCCTCCAAACAGATACAGTCTTAAAAAATAGGTTACCATCGAAACCATCCGTAACCTACAGACGTTGCCAGTCCCTCAGCGACCATCTGACCAGCAGTCACTTTGAGGACCCTCCTAGAACATTTAAAATAAAACCTATCCCAGGCTTTTTCCCGTGTATGCACTGTAAAGCTTGCAAACACAGCAAAAAGCGGACCAAATATGAGGGAAGGCCCAATGACCCACAGCCCACTAGGACGATCAGGAAATTTCTAAATTGCAATTCAGAATTTGTAATTTATTGCCTGGTCTGCCCCTGCTCCAAGAGATACATAGGGAGTACCATCAACCAGCAAAAAAGCGTATCCTGGAGCACATGCGTGCAATAACAAATAAAGATAAAAACTATCCTGTGGCACGCCACTTCGAAATCCACCACAAAAGTAATAGGGATCTATTGACCTTTTTTCTCATCGACCAACTCGAGAACAAGGAACGAGGTGGAGATAAAATCAGAACCCTAAGGGCACTGGAGTCCAAGTATAATAGTTGCAAGTAGGCCACTGAACTCTGGAGGGGCCCCTCAGGAAGCACTACAGGAAAGGGCTACTAATGATGAGCTTGAACTTTTGAACCTGGTAAGTAGTTTCAGTTTCCCAAAAATCGTTTTTCTGCAATTTCGCGCCTATTCGCGGGGCGCGAATAAGCGTGAAATTGAACTGGGAAGCCGCGAATAGTGCGAGCAAGCAATAAAATTCACCGCTCGCGGATTTGCGGATTTTCGGTAAATTCGCGGGAGTTCGCGGATTGCGGATTTACCGAAAATCGTCGAAATCCACGAACGGAACGGATTTTTCGCCCATGCTTAGTAACATATAATGATTTGTACTACCATTATTGCGCATATAGTGCATAGTAATGTCGGCATGTCACCCATCTAGACATTGTTAAAAATAGAGGTAGCGCCTCCACAAGGAGGTCGAACAATGATTAATTGGGCTCTTGCAGTAAGACTGAGAATGTGATAAAATTGTCATAGTCTTTAATCATGACTATAATCACGCTAACTGCGCTTTGTAAAACACACAGCTCATGAATTGAATACACTGAGGTGGACACTTATGTCACAATTTGAAAAACGATCACCTTTTTAACTACCTTCTTTATATCAACAATGGGTTATCATGCATTTTGTATACAATATACTGTATATTTATGGTTGTACAAAAACATGTTTTTAATTGCACATGCACTTTATTGACACCATTCCCCATGTATAACAAGTTGAAAGTTTACCTTTGGCAATGTTTGTACATTGAAAGATGGCCGCCACTATGAACTTGGCGCTCCAGTCCTCTGTCTATGTTGGTATAGAGGTGGGGATATAATGGTGTTTTTTCTAATTCACGGGTTGAAACGGAAGAAGCCTTACTGGTGAAACGCGTCTGTTGTCTTGGGGGCAGGGGGTCTGCCATTAAAATCACTTTTTAAACCTCAGCTCACGAGTGCCGTCTACTTTCGTTGAAGCTAACAAATGTGTTGGAGATATATATATATATATATATATAGATATATATATATATATATATAGATATATATATATATATATATATATATATATATATATATATATATATATATATATATATATATTCCAAAAGGTTGGCGAAGTTCGTGCCTGCGCCTCTTAGTTCATGGCGGGCCTCGACGGGGTTTCGCCTCGCCCCATTAAATCCAGAATTTTACCGTCTTTAGTCTTTCAATGACAGAGAGTCGAGGCCCAGTTCAGCTTTGTTCAAGTGCTTTTTCTCACGTGAGAAAGCGGCGAAGGCTGCGAAACGCGTTGGGTGTTGTTGTTGCCGAATAAAAGCACTTGAACAAAGCTGAACTGGGCCTCGACTCTCTGTCATTGAAAGACTAAAGACAGTAAAATTCTGGATATATATATATATATATATATATATATATATATATATATATATATATATATATATATATATATATATATATATATATATATATATATATATATATATATATATATATATATATGCAAAAAAGAAGGAGAGAACTCTGGGTAGTTCTCAAGTTTAGGTGGAAAGCAGCTCCTGTTGGAGCACTCTCAACACCAGCGACACTCTAGATCTGCTCACCTCAAATGTCTCTTTTTCTATCAAAGTTTTTAAGCATAGGATTAGCACAGTGCTATCCACGACGAGATAGAAAAGGACAACGTCTTTTGCCATTTATACAACAAAGTCTTTAAGCATAGGACTAGTACAGTGCTCTTAGTTCATGATATTGGACCACATTGATTCAACTTATATCTGAAACGTTTGAGAAATACAAGTTCCCCCTGGGTATGAATTTAGTTAGAATGGACTATTAAATGCCAACTGGAGGGCTTTAATGCAGTAAATTGTTTGAAAGGATTGTGCCGTTTTTCGTATATAGGTTGAATCAATGTGGTCCAATATCATGAACTAAGAGATAATAATGTATATGATTGGCGGTAGGAAATAATGGCATGACTGAAATGTTTTTCAAAATGACTACATGTCCCAGAAGTCCTGTGTAGCTAACAGGAAGTGATGTACTAGGGAAGCACTTTATTTAAAAGTGTAAAAAAATGCTGATTTAGTTTACCTGGGAGCAAGGTCTCCGTAGAGACCGAAACGCGTAAGGTGTTGCTGGCTTGCTGTGATAATTTATATAAATCGAACATTTTGCCAAAAGAACGTGTGGCGTTATTTTGGAAAACACGAGAGTGCATGAGGACACAATTCTCTGAAAAGGGAAAACTGAACTAATATATATATATATATATATATATATATATATATATATATATATATATATATATATATATCAGAGCACTCGAATAACCTTTATTATAATTGTTTATACAAAAATTATTTCATTTTGCTCAAGTGGTTAAACACGATGTGTGACTAGGAGTATGCTTACATTGTGATACTCTTCTATGTCCATCTTGGTAATCAGCATGACTCATAGTTGCTATGGCAACAAACCACCAGTCACGCAGCATGATGAAATAAATACCGTTTTTGAGTAGGATTCACGGTGTCAGTGCCTTCCTTCAATCGTTTGTGAACTGGATTGGTAAACAATATATATATATATATATATATATATATATATATATATATATATATATATATATATATATATATATATTACCTACCTCACACTCACTCTTTTTAACAGTACCAGCATGGGGGCCCATTAAAGTTTTCTGTAGAGCTCACATGTCAGGTACTTTTTAACCTCACTTTGTCACTTTTCAGAACCCACCACTCACTTTAATACACTGAATCACTGAATAGCATTTACATCACTCATGACATGGTCAGTAACATCACTCATGACATCTCAAATGACATCATTCACAACATCACTCATGACATCATCCACGTGACAATCTGATGCACATACTGATGCTCTAATATAAACTTTGATACACCCATTCTAAAATGCTGACTACTACTTTTGAAACCATACACAAAAGAATGCCATATACTATATAGCACTCACTATTTCCTAGGTCTACACACACACCTAGTCACTTATACATGTAGTTACTCATAAATACAGGACTATAATATGCACTCATACATCTATACATGCAGTCACACTCTGCCACTCATCCATAGAGTTACCCACAAACCTAATCAGTAATGCAAAGAAGCAATCACATACCCATTTAATAATGTATACAGTTATACACACCAACTTCGTTATTTTTAGACATACCACATCACTTATTTGGATCTATGATGTTACAACGCGTTATTTTACAACGCAGGCTGTAACATCGCAACTTTTACAACGCAGGTTCCATTACATCGGATGCCATTACAACGCAGGACAATACATAGCAGATGCTATTACAACGCATACCATTACATCGTAAGTATAGGTAAGTATATCTTTTTAAAAAAAAGGAAATTAAGTTAATTTAAATAGTTTAATTTAACAAATATAATGAAATTAATTTTAAAATTGTAAATAATTTAATTTATTTAATTTAGTTTAATTAAATTTAAAAATGGAATTAATGTAATTTAATTAATGTAATATAATTGTATTAATTTAATTTAATACATTTTATAATTGTAATTATTTTAATGTAATTAATTTAATTTAATTAATATAATTGAATTAATCTTAAAATTGTAATTAATATAATTAAATAAATTTAACTAAATTTAATTAATTTAATTAATTTAATTTAATTAAAGTCGTACTTAAAAAAAAAATAAACCCTAAAAATACCCCTGTACCCCAAAACCCAAACCCAGCCCTAAAACCTAAAAATACCCCTGTACCCCAAAACCCAAACCCAGCCCTAAAACCTAAAAATACCCCTGTACCCCAAAACCCAAACCCAGACCTAAAAACCTAAAAATACCCCTGTACCCCAAAACCCAAACCCATCCCTAAAACCTAAAAATACCCCTGTACCCCAAAACCCAAACCCAGCCCAAAAACCTAAAAATACCCCTGTACCCCAAAACGCAAACCCAGCCCTAAAACCTAAAAATACCCCTGTACCCCAAAACCCAAACCCAGCCCTAAAACCTAAAAATACCCCTGTACCCCAAAACCCAAACGCAGCCCTAAAACCTAAAAATACCCCTGTACCCCAAAACACAAACCCAGCCCTAAAACCTAAAAATACCCAAACACCCCAAAACATATGCCTCAGTACCCCAAAACATATACTCCTATACTCATACTTATTTTAAAAATTACTTAAATTAATATATTTAATTCATAATATTAAAAAACATAAATAAATATATGTATTTATAATTAAAATTAATTAAATTAATTAAATAATATTAAATAAAATTAAAAATATATATATACTTACCAATACTTACGATGTAATGGCATGCGTTGTAATAGCATCTGCTATGTAATGTACTGCGTTGTAATGGCATACGATGTAATGGAACCAGCGTTGTAAAAGTTGCGTTGTAACAGCATTCCGATGTAAAAGTTGCGATGGAACAGTAACATACCCACTTATTTATACAGATACTAACACATATTTACTGTCTTATACAATCGCTGATAGAAGCAGACACTTATTTATGCACCCACTCTTCAAATAACTTAGTCTCACGTATACTCATTTATATACTCACATATAGTGACTTAAAACATACGTAGTTAGTCACAGATATACCACTGAGACATTTATGCACTCACTAACACACCCATAGACACACTAACTCACCCATACAGCCCTTCCCACATGCACTTTTTAATCCATACAACCACTGAACCACCTACTCAGACATTTATGCACAGACTCATACACCCACCCACACACACAGACACTCAGGGACCCATACAGATACTCAGACAACAAATCAATAACCTATATAGACACTCATGTAGCCATTCAGCAACTCATGCAGTTGCTTACACACCAATGGAGAGACTAATACAGACTTTCACACAGTTTAGTCACTAACCCATGCATTCATTAAGACATGTTCAATCACTCACTTATACAGTCAGTCACGCACCTACAAAATAATTCCTTTAGGCACTTGTAAATGCATTCGTTCTTCAATACACCTTGGCATATATATAGAAAACATATTTAAACTTGACAGAAACACACATTCACTGAATGATGTCATGAGTGATCTCATCAGTGATGTCACTGACCAGGTCATGAGTGATGTAATATGTGACATCATCAGCAGTGTATTGCGGGCGCGCGAGTTATAGTTAGCTCAACTAACTATAACAGGCGAATTTCTCTGGTTTTATATGAGTGAAATGTTCAACTAACTATACCGTACATGAAACCCATGTTTTTTTTATGAATTTCTAAGGTTTTTTTAATGCTAATTCCTAACTATAACGTGCCTGAAACCTATGTTTTTTTTCAGTGAATATATATATTGCTGAATGATGTGTCAACATTTAGTCCTGTTTCTATATCTGTGTTCGTCCTGGTTTTTGGTTCTGAAAATCTGGTCATCCAGTAGGGTATCATACAGTTTCACAGTCTGTAGATCTTTTCCAAAATGCACTGTAAGAAGAGGTGGTGGTGCTTCCTGCCCAGACATCAATGACACAGGTCACTTGACTTGGTGGATTGAATAAGTGTGCATAATGCAGCACACATAGAAGTCACAAAACGCCATTTAAAAAAATTGTTTATGTGAAGAAAGGTGGACCTTTCTGTACATAAACAATCATTGGTCTTTTGCTGTTTTCATGTGTGCTGTACAACGCAGCACACATGAAAACAGCAAAAACAAGGAGAAATGAAACATCTCTCCTCATTGCTCCAGGGTAAGACCAGGTCTTTCTCCTATTTACGCCTCCTTTTTAAATAGGGGCAGAATCAACATCAATGGGTGTTTTGCGGTGGAACGCCCACAGCAACACCCATTGCTCTTCCCTTTCACGCTAAGCAAAGCATGACAAGGGTCCTTATTTACACGGCAGGATTAAGCCACGTTAACACATTCAATGCTACAGTGATTCATCTTGGATGCTGCACTACCTTGAATCCCATTGTTCATGACAAGCTCAGTTCGTCATGAGCACACGAGCAGTGTACTGCATGATGAACTGAGCTCGTCATGAGCATGGAAGGGGTTAATTGGCCTAACGCTGCCTTGTAAATAAGGGGCAGTCCCTATCGCCATAGAAACGTCATAAAAAGTGACGATCCCGTGGCAATAGGGGCTTGTAAATATGCCCCAGAGAGAGATCGCGAGCGCACTAGTTTCTCCTAAAATTGACCAATTATACTCCCTCCGGCATCACCAAATACTCAGACCACTCAGTTACACTGGTCAGTCCAAAATAAGACAACGGTGATGCAGCAGGAAGGAAAACAACAAATCCAAAAAAATAGGCAAATCGAAGTTCCTTATGTCATGTAAGTTAAAGACACATTGAACAATGAAACGTTGAAGATGATGACATGAGGGTTGAAAAAGTTCAGTTCTAATGCAGCTGTTCCAGAGTGTAGCAAATACGTTATTCCATCCGGGAGATGTCAAAGGAAAGAGTTATCATTTCAACACAGTTTGCTAGATTTCAAAAAGTTTGCATACGCATTAGAATATTCAGTCCATGGCTTCATTGGAAAGGGAAATAAAATATGAGGCCTCCATAAAATGTGGCTAATATACGACAATGTCAATGTATATAGGGAAAGTAGATGCACACCATGATTTTCCATTTCTTCATGTTTTACTCTTGTCATCCTGTTTGCGTGCAGACTGGGACCGTGCCTCCCCCCGTGGCACGTATATAAATGGAAAAAATAAATACAGCGCCTCTAAGCTGCAATACCAATCGCACAGCTTTGAAAAAAGTGATTTACCAACTTTTCGTAGTTCCATTAAATTTTTATTCTTGAGTTCTCGCTGTTCATTCAACTGTACTGGTATATGTCTTGATAAAACTGTCAATATACGACAATGACCATGTTAAATTGTGAATAGCACATTTATAAGAAAGCTAGCATTTAACTTCAAAATACATTAATAACCATTTCAAGTTGATCATAATTAATACATGTACGTATAGGGCACTCATAAAATAAAAGTGTCATAATTATACATATAATAAAGTGCATATTAATATTTGTCGTTATTTGTGTTACCCAACTAATACATATATAAAATCCATGTTAATGGAGTTTTATGAAGGCACATTTAGGTATATTCATGTTACACTTACTTTTCTGTTGCCATTTTTGGTGCACGTATTATAACAAGAAATAACATTTTATAATTTTTCGCATAAATCAAATCCATAGGTATTAAATTCATTAATGTGTGATTTTTCTCCTACATTATTATAACACATATAAATGATTGAAAACAGCATAGTATTTTGTGATCAATAGTCACATCTATAATGATTAAACATATAATATATCTTTTCATCCGCATGCTTTTACGATGCAGCATCTGAATTCTTTTTGCATAATTTTTTATAATGTGGGACTTAACACACGTTTTGTCATCTTTTGCATAAAAGTAGTCATAATCATTTCTTTTATAAGTAAAATCGTTTAATGTAATCTCTGCTCTATCAATCCCCCTTTGATGGCAAATTAAGCCATCGCACCTTTATCTTTATGTAATCTGATGTCACAATTAGAGTGCTGATGTTTTCAAGGTTTAAGCCTAGATTGTTCTAGAACTTTTAGTTCATCATAATATCCACATTGTCTCTCTTCTAATTCTATGTCTGACTTCTTTTTTTTTACTCCTCTGACTTCTTTCTTTGCTTTTATGCGTTTGTAAAGTGTAATAAAAAGGATTAGAATTAGTATGCAAATGGCAATTGTTAGTATGGGTGTTAATATCTTACCCACTAAACTACCTCCCAGATCTCTGAACTATTTTTCCTTGGAGGGAAAACCTTCCCCAACTGATTCCCAAGCACCATCAGCTTTTTGTTCACTCAAATCGTTTCCCAAGTGAGTAATGTTGGTCATATACCCCTGCAAATCTTTACTTTTGTCAGGGATATACGTGAAAGATTGTTGAACTTTCAGCATCCAGCAAACTACACCATATCAGTTGATAATCAACTACAGTGGAAAGTATTCACGGTTTGTGGGGATTTAGAATCACCCTAACTGAATTCATTGCACCAAATATGTTTTCTAATATTTCAGCAGCATTAGTACCTCGCTTTAGTTTGTGTTTTAATTCATTGGTTTCATCTGAATGTCCTGCATTATACATTTTTCAAAAGACTGTACCCATATAACAGCATTCATACCAGTGTTTTGGTAACCATAGTACATTTCTGAAAATACAGGATCTAAACCTCCAAGATACAAACTCCATCTTCCCAGAATTTGGAAAGTGTGGTCACGTTCTCTGGAATCTACAAATTTGGTATTGAAATTCCGTTTTGCATCACAAAATACAAAGCTTTTCTTTATGTTGCAAATCTAGAGCCATTGCAACTCGTGCATCACCCTTTTTAAGCTCAATTTTCCAGGCGAGCCCAAGGTGGAGTCTTTGAATGGCTTTCAGCCTTTTTTTCTTTATTTCTACTCTTCTATCTTCAATAGAATTAATAAAATCCTTTTCAACATTATGCAAGAGGCAGGTTAAATTATGTTAATGTGCGTAGGCAGTGTCTACACTCTGTGTGGGTTAGAAGAATTCAGAAATTATATCAGCAGTTTGTGTGTCAGGCACATTGGTCATATTTTTCCTAATCGGTACTGCAGAGAAAGGTAAAAAATAATTTGAATAATAATATTGAAATTGTCCTTTGCAATAAAACAAGTTAGTTATTACAGAACAAAAATTCCATAGGTAACAGGCAGGTGATGTTAAGTCACACTTTCCGAAACGGATGTGGGCAACTGCACACACACATAATAATTTCGAGTCTCCATTGTGTCAACATACTCGATTGAAAAAGCTTTATTCGAGTTATGAACTCATAAAAGCACAAACATACATTTTAAAATTCATATATTTTAAAATACATACTCATAAAGCAGGTTACTAAAGACATTTAAAGAATAATCACTAATAGATTAATTTACATTTAGAGTTTTGTCAGGTAACATGTTTGATTCAACCTCATTGTTTCTTCTTTCTAATGACTTAGAACAGATGTAAGTTTGGAGTTTTCTACATAAATATGATAAGGAAGATTTAAGAGAATAAGAACTACAAAAATGACAATAGAGTATGCAGCAATAAAACATGCACAGATTTCTTTGTGCTTTACGGATTCAGGGTTTGTATTCTCAACTTCTCCAGAACTAGACTTCATGACTCTTGTTAATTATTTTATAGAAGATGTTAATTTAGCATTTTGCAGCAATGATCCAGTTATAGGGGTCTATTATGATGTAGGGCGAATCGCCATGGCACGCATGGTGGTGGCGATCCGCCCTACATCATCCCCAGCCCGCCTCCAATTTCCCCCGCCGTATTATGATATGATATGAGGACTGCGGCGGATGGAAAGACCGTCCACCGCTTTTCTGCCCGGTGGACGGGTCGACCGGGCGGAAAAAGTTGCATATGGTGGCAGTGTCTGCTAGCGTGAAGCAGCCGTTCCTTGGCGGTATTGTCACCATGGAAAGGCATGCGGATTCCTGAGTTGGGGACCCGTTGTGGGCCCCCAGGATGTTGGGGAGGTGGGGGGTACATGGGTGGTATGCAAATGCCTTTTTTGAATTGCGGCGGGTGCTGCTGACAGCACCGCCCACCGCAATGCAAAAAATGCGGGATGCGCCCGCCAGTGTGGCGGGTGCATCCTAGTTGTCATTGCGGGACCACCGCACCCTTAGCGGGCGGTCCCATTTCCTGGGGCGATGGCGGGCGGAAAAAGTCCATCCGCCATCATAATAGACCCCATAGACTCCTAAGGGGTTTCTTCATTTCTTTCATTGTCACAGTTCTCAAGTTTCACAGTTTCAGACTTAGGGGCATATGCATGAAGCCTTTGTCCGGTTCGCAAATGGGGCAAATGGGAATAAGCCTTTTGGGGTGTATCCTCCCAAAAAGCCCTCGCAGAATAGGGAATCACAAAATTTGCGATTTCCTATTCTGCAAATGCATTTAAGAAATCACAAATTGCGATTCATTAAATGCAATTCTGGAAGCACCCAAGTTGTGTGATTTTGCCTTTAGAAATCACAAATTACCACCAACTTCAAGTTGGTGGTAATTTGTGATTTCTTTTAAAAATGAACTTTTTAAAATTTTTCAAAATGACATGTGGTGCACATACATGCCCTTAGGGCATGTATGTGCACCACATGTGCACACATGCTTATTTCAGGGGTGAAACAGGTTGTCCTTTTGAAACCCTTGCACCTTTGAAATTGTATTCACAATATGGGAGTACCTAATGGGTACTCGCGAATTGCGAATGTCTTCCCATTCATTCCTATAGGCCTCTAGGCCCATATGAATGAATGGGAATGTATTCCTTAATTGTGAATCGCAATTTGCTATTCACAATTAAGGAATACGTAGGAATTGCAATTAATATTTCATATCCTAATAGCAAATCGCTAAAATTCGCTATTAAAGACTCGCAAAAAGCTTTCTTGATACATATGCCCCTTAGTCCATTTATGGCATAGATCAGTGTAATTTTTTCTCTTTAGATTTTTTGAGACTTTTCTTGTTTCTTTTGCTTTGATTTCTTAAGTTTGTTATAACAACTCCTCAAGGTGGTTTATGTGAGCTTGTGTCTTTGAAGCAAAAAGTGTAATATGCTTTCTCCCAGTCATTGATTGCTGCAAAGTATGTCCATTCAGGTGCAGCATATTTTCGATTTGGTACTTTGGCTCTTTTTGACCTTCTTACTAATGGTCCATCATCATCTGTGTTGCTCTGTTCAGATTGGCTTGAGACTTCAATAACAGTTTGGGGTACTTTGCCTTCAGTCAGAATTTGCCTCAATCTGTCTGTTCTTTTGGGCCAGCGGTCTCCATTTATTACTCTTGTTTCTGCTGCACTGTTCTCTTTGACTGGGTCAGTAACTTGCCTAGTCAGCTCTTCATCTCTGTGACCCTTGGTGCCTATAAGAGCTGATTCTCTCAGATCCCTGTTAGAATCAGTGCTTCGAGACCCAGTAGCTGGAGCCACCCTCTTCTGTTTGACTGACCTGAGACAGGTGTCTCACTGTAACCACCTGTACATGCGCCACAGGTACTGCATCTTCAAAGGGACATGGGACTCGGGTAGTGTGGGCAGCATGCACCCAATTAGCGAGACCACCACATTTAATAGCAGTTGTGGTTACCAGCATCACTTGGAATGGCCGACGCCAATGAGGCTCTATAATCGACATACACACGTGTTTTTCTTCATTAGGACCCAGTCACCTGGACTGAGGTCCTGGCACTGCTCTTGTTGAGGTGAAGTTTCAGCATTCCCAAACTTCTGAGACCCAGAATGTACTACATCAGCCAGTCCTTTACAGTAATCGAGTACCAAATCATCAGTAATGTTCACCAACTGATTTGTAGGAACTGCAGGCTCTCTCATAGCCCTCCTCATAATAATTTCATGTGTGGACAGTCCAGTTCTTCTGTCTAGGGTACCTCTCAAACACATCAACACCAGAGGTAAAGCATCAGACCGTTTTAGAGACATTGACGCACACACTTTCGCCAGTCTGGACTTTAACAGTCCATTAACCTGTTCAACCACTCCAGATGCTTCTGGTCGATAAGCACAGTATAGCTTTTACTCTATTTGTAATGTTGCATATAACATCTTTAAGACCTCCTAATTAAAGTGAGTCCCTCTATCTGATTCCAAAGAAGTTGGTAACCCAAAATGCAGTATGAGTTCTCAAAGTTGTAATTTTGCCACAGTTAAGCTGTCATTTGGGAGAGAGGGGTGGGGGAGAGTGAGCAGACCATGAAACCAATAGAGTGTGAAAAAGGCCGCTTTAATGGAACAGGTGCACATTTACAAAAACACAAAACCTCGGCAACAGCCTAACAATCTAAAACCTTACCAACTTTGTTTGTATATTTTCAAATCCCCAAAACCCCGCCCCCACCCCTCACCCTCCATCACACCCGCCCCCACCCGTACATACCCAATCACATAATAAACCATACCAAATACCCCAACAACATTATAACATCAACATTACCCAAACCATAACTCCAAACCCCAATTACAAACCAAACTGATCCAGATCCCCCGACCCATAACTCCGAACACCACCTCAACCTGTACAAAATTCCCCCAACAAAATCCAACTTCACAATTAACGGGTCCAATCCTGGCCCAAAAACTGACAATCCAAAATAAACCGCCACGCACCTGTCCCAAGCGACAAAGATAACACAGCAAAAACCCCTATGTCCACCTGTTACAACCAGCCACCAACTAAATAAATAATGAAAAAGAAAAGAAGAAAAGAAGAGCCCATAAAATAAGGGAGGGAGGGAGGGACAAAAACTAGCTGAGTAACCAACCGGCCACCAGGTCACCTAAGCCCAAAATGGTGCCCGTGAAAAGGAGCCCCGCCCATTTATAGGCTGGGCTCCAAAAACAACCAAAAATAGCCCAAACGAAGCCCAAATGGAAACTGCTAGAAAGAGGGCCCCACCCAGATCTCCCAAACCGCCCGGGGGAGGAGACCTCCCAGGGGTCGGCTGCCCTCCCCCAATCCCCCTTGGGAGAGAGGGGTGGGGGAGAGTGAGCAGACCATGAAACCAATAGAGTGTGAAAAAAGCCACTTTAATGGAACAGGTGCACATTTACAAAAACACAAAACCTCGGCAACAGTCTAACAATCTAAAACCTTACCAACTTTGTTTGTATATTTTCAAATCCCCAAAACCCCGCCCCCACCACTCACCCTCCATCACACCCGCCCCCACCCGTACATACCCAATCACATAATAAACCATACCAAAAACCCCAACAACATTATAACATCAACATTACCCAAACCATAACTCCAAACCCCAATTACAAACCAAACTGATCCAGATCCCCCAACCCATATCTCCGAACACCACCTCAACCTGTACAAAATTCCCCCAACAAAATCCAACTTCACAATTAACGGGTCCAATCCTGGCCCAAAAACTGACAATCCAAAATAAACCGCCACCCAGAAAGCAGTGGGGAGAAAGACCGCAAGGGGAAAGATCCCCACCTTTCTGCCCCCCAAACAGAAACCACAAAAACCGGGGGGAAACACATGGGGGGGGGAAGGAAAAGAGCAGCATAAACATGAACCAGCACACTATACACCTAAGAATTGCTGAATCGTCAAACAACGAGACAAGACCTCGCGCAACTCAAGGAGGTACAAATCCATTCCCATCATGGACAAATGAACTCCATCGCCTTTGAAAAACTCCACCGCATCGTACTTAAAATCACTGTGCACAATACGCCCGAAACCCAGGTCCCTGCAAAACCTAGAAACTTCCAGATTAAGTTTCCTACGGGATTTATCTATGGCCTTTGGCTTCACAGCATTCCTCCAGACCCTCCTGGGAACCAACTCGGTCCACAAAACATGACACCCTGACCACTGCTGGTGTAGCAAAGACAGATCTTTCTTCATCGCACGAAGGAGCACCACACTTTTCACCAAACCCAAATCATTCTCACCCAAATGGAGAACTAATACATCAGGACAAACCCCCCCTACCAACCAGGAATTAAGGGCTGGGATCAAATCTTTCCACAGCATACCCCCTTTTCCCTTCCAAACAATGTTAAATAAACGATCATTAAATCCTAACATGGCTCCAAAATAACTCTGACGAGCTTGAACTTGCGCCCGTTTTATGAACGAATGGCCCACGATCCACATAGTTAAGAATTCAGCGCGAGGACCAGCCACGGAACCTGAAAAAGAAAACAGTATCAGACAGGCAAAACAGAAGAAGACGCAAGCGCTCCACTAGATTCGCTTCTGACATAGCGCTGAAAACAGTTTGAAGTCCAGCGCCCTAAGCCCATGATATCTTCCCTCGACCAACCCCTGTTAAATGCCTCGGTGGCCGCACCAATCCTAAAAGAGTGCGTACCATACAGAGTATCATCTAGGCCAAGATGACGCAGCGCTTTTCGCAATACCATGCGCAGTTGATAGTTGGAAACCAGTGAACCATTCATATGACGAAAAACCGGATGTTCCAAAACCCCACCCGACAGCTCCCTCCAGCAATGAGCCCACCGTAAAGGGCACGTTTCCGGAGGGGAAACTGCCTCCAACCAAACCCCTTTGCCGGAACTCCTCTGATCCGTCTTAGAATGAGAGAGCCAAACATGGACTCCCCGAACTGACAACTGAACCTCCCCCCACAAAAGACCTCTAGAAACTTTATTGCCCAACAGCTCAGACACCCGTAACGCACCAAAAAACATCCACACCATCAATGTGGCAAAAAGACAAGCTTCCACCCGATCCGTACACACAACAGGCAACACAGAAATAACACTGAACAGTTTCTGCCAGGACAAAGGTGACCGAAGAGACTGAACAGAACCCCGCTCCCGGGACCACCCTTCTAACATTCTCCTACCCAACTCCCCAGCCGACGGAGCATAACCCCATAACAACTTTCCCATGAAAGCAACACCTGCCAACTTGCCAGCAATGGTAACTCTGGTCAAACCCTTGTCCATTAAACACAAAATGTACTGCACCACATCTTCAGATCTCTGCCAAGGAATCTCTCTCTTACAGGCTCCCGATGCCAAAAACTCATTCAAGGCCAACTCATACGCCAATTTAGTGGAAGGAGCCAGGGAACCTAAAACCAATTGAACAACCCTGTGTTGCCTACCGTCCACAGATGCTCCGGCATGGGAGTCGGCTCCTCGTCTGCCTCCAAAGCAAGCCCACGGAATCTCTCCCACTGTGAACGAGACAAAGCATCCGCAATGTCATTGTCCACTCCCGGAACATGCAGGGCCCGAAAGCAAATGTCAAATTTAAGACAACCCAGCACAAATACTCTAAGGAGTTTAAGGATCTGTGGGTCCTTAGCAGACTGTTTATTGATCACTTGCACCACAGCCATATTATCAATTCGAAAAAGCACCTTTTTGTGGGCCAGATCCCGACCCCACAAAGTAACAGCCACTACAACTGGGAATAATTCCAAGAAGGCAATGCTCCTGCCTCCATTCTTCCAAGTCTCCGGCCATTGCTGTGCACACCATTTTCCCTGCCAGTACAAGCCAAAACCCTCACTGCCAGCTGCGTCAGAAAAAATATGCACATCCCACAGCCAGTCCACCTCCCGACATAAAGGCACACCATTGAAAGAATGTAAGAAAGTGATCCACATACGCAGGTCTTCCTTGACCCCCGCCGACAGACGCACTCTATGATGTGGCAAACAATGACCAGACAGAGCTCTTCCCAACCTCCTACAGAAAGTCCTGCCCGCCCTGACCACCCTACATGCAAAGTTAAAGTGACCCAGCAAAACTTGAACCTCCCGCACAAAAACCTTCTCCTTACACAACATTGCACCCACCAATTCCAGCATTTTCTGTTTCTTTTCGATTGGGAGACGAGCCTGCATCGACTGTGAGTCAAGTTCAATTCCTAAAAAAGACATGGTTACGCAAGGACCCATGGTCTTTTCAGGAGCCAGTGGTACACCCAAATGATTCATCAGTGACTGAAGCGTCGTCAGAGCATTTTGGCAGTCCAACAAATCCGCTGCACCCACAAAAAAGAAGTCATCCAAGTAGTGTGTGACCAACTCATATCCACTTTGTTGAGTAAAGAACCATTGCAGAAACGTACTAAAGGTTTCAAACAATGCACATGACATAGAGCAACCCATTGGCAGTGCCTTGTCCACGTACCATTTACCAAGGAAATGGATACCCAGAAGACTCCAGTCCTCAGGATGGACTGGAAGCAGCCGAAATGCAGATTTAATATCGCATTTTGCCATTAAAGAAGAAGGGCCTGCAGTCACCACTAGTTTTATAGCCACATCAACAGAAGAGTAAGACACAGAGGCAGCGTCATTGTCAATAAAATCATTCACCCACCCACCCTCTGGCCAGGACAAATGTTGGATGAGCCTAAACTGCCCAGGCTCCTTCTTGGGAACCACTCCAATAGGGGACACAATCAAATTCTCCAAAGGCCAATCATCAAAAGGACCTGCCATCCTGCCCTAACACACTTCTTTATCCAACTTCTCTTGTACCACAGCAGGATGTTCGCTTGCCGACTTCAAGTTCTTAGACCAACGCCTCAAACGAGGCCCTTCATAACCCAAATGAAAACCATCCTGAAAACCAGATAACAAAAACGACCGCAGCTTCGCGGGCTCATAATCCCATAAAGCGGCAGCCAGATGAAGAACATTAACCGGTGTACGAGCCTTTGGGCCCAGGACCGGCTGATGATTTCCCTCCCCTGGGAGCTGGGGATGGCTGTGGCGCAACATAAGAACCCGACCCCTGCTGTGAACCCTGTGAACCCCCGGAAGGCCTAGGACCCCAACATCTCGACAAAGGGTGATTTGTTCTGCCACATTGGAAACATTCATGCCGGAACCTGCAATATTCTCTATTACACACTCCTTTGTTGAAATCCCAACAAGTGCCTGAACTTGACTGTGTTGTTGAACTGGCTCCCACCCCTCCCCGGGTGGGCCGCGCCTGAAAGGGGCGATAAACTAAAGGAAAGCCACTAGCCGTAAAAATGGTTCTACCACTAGCAGACGAACCCATGGTATGCTGCCAAAGGTCAGTGTCCAACTCACCCCATTTTGCCTCTGGGTCCCAAGCCATGCGCGCCCTGAACTCTTCGTCATATTGTGCCCATGCAAAATCATTTCTGGTTATCTGCGCTTTCCGAATAACATCCATATATTTGAACAAGGAAACAGCGCTCAGGGAACTTTTCACAATAGACGCTGGCATATATTAAAAAGGCCGCCGTCCAGTTTTCAATATTTAACGGAATGTTAGGGCGCTTGGCCAACTCATATTCCTCTTTCTTAGAGCCTTCTTTGGCCCGAACCTCCCTGTGCAACAATTTTAACAGTTCAACATACTCACCATTCCATATCCGTTCCTTAGTGCTGAGCATTAGATGAGCCCCCAAGGGCTTAGTATCACCCATATAGGGCAATTTTTTAATTTTCAGCTCTTTACTGTGCAAAACATTTTTTGGCGTGCCCAAACCAACTGTGGAAGTACCACTATCCACTTTAGAACTTATTTCTGTATCCACATCATTTGTACCCACACCTTGGTCTTTCACCAAACAACCTTTGTACAATTTACCGTCAGTTTCACCAGAGACCAAGTCCACACCAATCCCAATAGACACCATTTTAGGTTGCACAGAATGTACCACATTCTCACCTGGGTGCAATAAAGGAGGCTGACTTGGCTCCATCCTCCATGCCGTACGTGAACCGTCATCCGCCCTCCGATGAGCCCTCACCGAGGGGCCGAGCACTCGTGGCCTGGACGACTCTGCATGACTCCGCACCACCGGTGCCTGTAACACACTATGAGAAACATTAGAATGCCCCCCCCAGACACAACTTCCCGCACTTTGCCCTCCTCAGGGCTCTCCTCGTCATAGTCCAGAATTAACGACTCCTCTAACTGGGGAGGAGCAGGCAAAACCAAAGTACTTTGTACATTTCCAACCGTTTGAGAACGACCACGGGCCTTACCAGCCCTCAAACTTGACCTTGGCGGGGAGGCCGACAGTACGCGCCGGTACCCTCCTCCGCTAGTACCACGTACAACCGCTTGATCAACCGGTAAAAACAAAGCAGAATCTCGAAGAACTTGAGGCATAAGAGAAGTCGTGCATGACCTGCTCTCATGAAAGGCGCTGGAATCCCTCGATGAGGCTGGTAAGGTCGCGCTTGACCTGCTTAATCCGCCAATGTTGAATTCCCTCGTTGGGTCCACAGAGGTCGTGCTGAACCTGCTTACGTTGGCCACGGCGGGATCCCTCAATGGTATGGGACGTGCCGTGCAAGGCTCCACCCGCACTTCACCTTGGCGTGACTGGGCTGCCTGCCGCCCTGCCAAGTCAGCTGCTCCCGGGCGAACTCCAACCTGTGAAGAAAAAGGCCGGACTGATGTGCCGGGTCCCTTACTACATAATGCACCAGGAACCGAGGACAAATCACCTACCACTCCACCTAAACCCTGACCACTCTCCCGAAAAACCACGGAACCAACCGTGCCTTTCCTTTTTAAAGCAGCGCTCAGCCTAGGGGGAGAAGGGGAAGGACCACAAACCTCCTCATCAGAACTAACATCTAGCAAAGCCTGAATAAACTCCGAAGCAGGGCCCTGAACAGGAGGACCTTGAACCCTTGGCTCCCCAAAGGCACCCAATACTCTATCCCTCCTACCCACTTGCAAACCTGGAAACTGTAACTCACCCGACACAGCAGGCAAAGAACCAACGTTCCCAGAATCTCGCCGAAAAGCGGCGTCCCCATGCCCCTCCCCCCAAGAAGGTAAACCATCCGAACCTCCCAAAGAACGAAACCTATCCACAGAGTGACCCACACCAAAGGAATCCCCCAAAGGAAACGACCCTTCCCCACGCCCAGCACCCTCCAAACACCCCATCTGCGCCCACTCACCCTCACCCAAAGAACCACTGCAAACAGAAACTACTTCACCCCTAGTAGAAACAGGAGGGGAAAACAATAATGGGCTACCCTGACCCATATCCCCAGCACCACTCCCAACATAACCAGACAAATCAGAAATTGCAGGACCAGCAGGCAAAAATATGTGCTGCGTGAGAGAAGGGGTACACACAATGTCATTTGTCACTGTCACAGGCGCTGAAAATTCAGCCCGCCGGATATCACTCTGAGGAGCGAAAACTTCCGACACAGTAAGCACCTGACCGCCCTGTAACGGTCGCGACGCCACTGCCTCATGTTCCAAAATGGCCTCCGCCCCTCCCCTGCTAGTGACGTCAGTAACCGCCACCTCGAAGGCCGAGAAAGAGCTGCGCGTGCAGCCACGCTGTCTAGATGCACGACGGCCTCGCAAAACAGGAGCAGAGGCCACCCTGTTGCGTATAGCTACTGTTGATACCTCACCCGGCACCGTCTGAAATTCACTCACTAACCCCGGTCCACCCACAGAAAGACCCAAACCACTCGCCGGGTCAGAGGACCCTGAGCCACTCCCACGGCGTGACCTTGCGCCCGCTCTCCTAGTTCTAGAGCGGCCCCTTTCACTTACCGCGTCCTGCCGACGACGTTTTGGGGAAAAACATGCCGCCACCGCAGCCGACACCCTTGCCGATGCCTCCCGCTGGGGACGTGGGGGCTCGACCTGCTCCCGTTCGCCAATCACCAAATCCAAACGGCCCGCCTCGCTAAGAAGACGGATAGCCTCAAGCACTCGATAATCTTCACCAGCCATAATTAACAAATAGAAAATCACTACAAAAGTAGAGACTAAAACTAACGAATAGCTCTGACAAAAACTAGCTGAGTAAACAACCGGCCACCAGGTCACCTAAGCCCAAAATGGTGCCCGTGAAAAGGAGCCCCGCCCATTTATAGGCTCGGCTCCAAAAACAACCAAAAATAGCCCAAAAGAAGCCCAAATGGAAACTGCTAGAAGGAGGGCCCCACCCAGATCTCCCAAACCGCCCGGGGGAGGAGACCTCCCAGGGGTCGGCTGCCCTCCCCCAAGCCCCCCTTCTCCTAGGTGGTTATGCTTCCACCCAATGAGAAAAAAGACACACAATTACCAGAACGTATTTTAGACCGTTGCAAGGAGGCATTTCAATAAAATTGAGGTGCATCTGGTTAAATGGTCCTCCAGATCTTCCTACATGACACTCAGCAACCAATGTTTTCTTTCCCACATTTTGTTGCTGACACATCATGCATCTTTTTCTAACATTTTTATTGAACAAGCTCAGGGTTAATTACAGGATCACAAAGTCACGCTTACATATTCACAGTGTATCATCTTAGTCTATAGCATGGCCACAAATACAAAGCAATTCTTCCTACCCATAATGACAACAGAGGCTCTCTAATCTAGTCTGAAACTCGGCCGCCCTCACCCCACTCAGTCTAAATACCCCTGATAGTTCTACCAGTACCCCCATACTTTCTTCCATTTGTGTGGGCAGCCTCTAGCGTTATATATCACTTTCTCTGTGTTGGAGCACCTGTCCAAGTCGCTCTCCCATTCTCTAAACAGTGATACAAGACGTGCACCCCATTTTTGAGCAATGTTTCGTTTCGCCAACATTCCCGCAACTCTCAGCCAAATGGTGGGATATTTTGGCCATTTTTCTTCCCCCGTTACACACAAATGCAGCCATTGTGGCTCTACTGGGATTGTTATCCCATTGACCTCTGACAAGACTCTCGCCACTTCCTTCCAATAAGCATTCACATGTTGACAGTCCCATAAAATATGAAAAAATCTACCAATTTCTTGACATTCCCTCATGCAAAAATCAGTCCCAGTTTGTGAAGAAGTAGTCAGAAGGCATAATATCTGTGTAATATGCGCAGCTGCACCAACCGGAACCTAGCTCTAATTGCCACTTCCCAGGGACTTTGTACCGCTTCTTCCCAGTCGTCATCTTCTAATAATCCCAAGTCATTGTCCCATGCTGCCCGGAGTGGGTCTATTGGATTGGGAGAATTGTAAAGCAACTTTTTGTATGTTAGGGAGGTTGCCTTTGTGTCCATCGGATCCATCAGCAAGCTATCTTCCGGAGAAGAACAGTCTGGGAGAGTGTCTCCCTTCCTCATATGTTAGTGAAGCGCATGTCTTGGTTGTAAATATTTGTACCTTTCCGTTTCTGCTAGGTCGTATTCGCTTTAAAGCTCCTGGAAAGTGAGCGACACCATGCATCTTTAACACAACACTTGTGCAATTTCTCGAAATCGGGGATTAAACAATGTTTGATGAAAGAGATGCATCATGGCATCTCTCCCAATGTGTGCAGGGCCATGGTAATGGAGCCATAGGTGATAGCAGACTATTTTGAAATACTGGTCTTCCATCTGTGTATATCCAGACCTCATCTTGCTGTCTCTGTGTACACCATGCTCTGATCCAACCCTGTCTTTCAGTGTCTGGTACTTCAATTTGCAATACCTTAATTTCTTCCCATGTTGCTACAGTTGACATCAGCCTACATTCTGTGACATCAGCTGTTTCTTTCAAAGGTTCCCGTTTGAAAATGTATGAATTTAGGGCGCAATAGAGCGCAGTCTCATCCTTATAGCGGTGCCGACTTTACAATAAATGTACAATTTGGGCGGGCAGTTGTAATGACAGCAGTAGGTTCCTCATGCTCTCTCCATTTCGTATGGGCGACCCTGAAGAAGTTAAAAACCCACGCTGCAACCATAGCTGCCCAAACTCATGTACGACCCCAAACCCATACTGACTATTGAGGAACTGAAGTCCAAATTGGGCTCTATGAGTGAGTCGAAGATGCACTGTCATGTTTAGAAATGAGTGTGATGTATCTACTTATTACAGTATGAATATCAATGCCCTGATAAGTATCAAATAATCCGATATTTAGTGGTGTCACTCACGTTATATAAACTAGGCTTATTTTATTTTTATTTATTTGTGTATTTTATAGAGCGCACAGCTACCCCGACGGGGCGTCCCGGCGCTGAGAGCTTTGAGGGTGGAGGGCACAGGAGGATGTTATAGGGAAAACAGGTGGGTCTTCAGAGACTTGCGGAATAACATTTCTGATTGGGAAGAGCGTAGGGCCAGAGGGAGCTTGTTCCAATGCTGGGAGGCACAAACCTTAAAGGTTTTTCCGCCTGCCCGTGAGCGTTTGAAGCGTGGAGTTTCCAGGAGAAGGAGAGAGTTGGACCGTAAAGTCCTGTAGTTGGTATACAGTCGCAAGGTGTTTTTCAAGTGGGCAGATCCCATACCCCTCGATGCTCGGTGGGCCAGCGTCATAGCTTTAAAAATACACCTTTTGGCAACCAATGTAATTTGCGGAGGTGGGGAGAGATATGGTGTCTAAAAGGTATTCTTTCCACTAACCGGGCGGCGGCATTTTGGACCGTCTGGAGTTTTTGACATTGGCCTGCTGTGATGCCTAGGTAGAGGGCATTGGCATAATCAAGATGGGAAATGATCAGTGCCTGGATCACAGTCTTACGGCAGTCCGCTGGTAGGTAGTTGATGAGACACTTGATGGTTCTGATCTTGCCAAAACATGAGGCTGTCACTGTTTGAACCTGGGTATTGAAGCTGAGATGATTATCCCAGCTCACTCCAAGATTTTTTACTGAGTCTTTAGGTGAGGGGGCTTGGCTCAGATCTTCTGGCCACCATAGACTGGAGTCCAGAGGGGATGGTGAATTAAAAAACAGAACCTCCGTTTTTCCAGCATTGAGTCGAAGGGAGTTGGCATCCATCCACTTAGAGATGTCTCTGAGGCAGGTTTTTAATGGATCAAAAGCTGAGGGAGAAGGGGAGTCGTCCGGTAGTATAACTTAACCCGATCAGCAAATATTTTGTGGCCTAGTCTGGCTGTAGCATTAACAAACCCATCACGCTTTAGTCAGTAAGGTTGGCTCTTTCACGCAATAGCATCGCAACTATGATGAACTGCTGCTCCTGCATGTTAGGCCTGTCAAGGTTATAGGTGGGGGTAGGCTGGATAAGCACATTCCAGGAGGCGCTGTGCGAGCCCTCCAGAACGTTAGGCAGAAGGGAGTCACCCTCATCGACCTTGCTATAATGAGCTGAGCTGAACTGAAACCGCTTTGTATGCCATATATGGTTCTTCCTTCTCAGTAACCTGTACCAACTTGTATTTTCCCTTCTTAGGTAATGGTCTTGAAATGTAACAGTATATATGTGATTACTTGGTAATGTGTCTTGTGTCTTCTCGGCGGACCTAGAGGGGTTAGGTCGTGAGAGGCTCCTCTGGCAGAGTCTTTGTATAATAAATGATTGAACCTTCTTTACTGCCAACTGACTGGTTATTGGTAATTGGTATTGTGGGCTATTAATAAGTATAGCTTTATATGGTACTATTTATTTTCGGTACTTCAGTTGGCGACTCCGCTGGGACTCCGCGTTGGGGTCGTCCCTCCGTAATCGGGAAAGAACGGGACATTAGAAACGGCAATCTTGGTCGAGGGGGTGGACTGACCGCAGTTTGGGAGTTACCCCGCTCTCCTGATCAGGGAGCTTCAGCTGCTAGTGACCCCACGCCGGAGTCCTACAGGTGTAACCCAGAAGCAGACCGTGTTGGTCTTCAGGAGTTGCCAGTGGAGAAACTTGCAATCGAACCTGAGTGCACCAGGTGAGTGATTCGTCTTGTTTTGTGTTGGATACACTTTAAGTTTGATCATCAGTATTTGGTGGTTTGGAACCACAGAGAACTTGGTGGAGGTCTGACGGGGCAGTACTGAGACTGCATGGGCAAACGCTCCTGTTTTGAGCAATCTTGGGGTTTTGAGTAATAGAGATACGAACCAGACGCCTAGGTGTGACTTGTGGTAGTTCGCACCCAGCCTGACCGCTCTCGGAAATGCTGGCAGTTAGGATTGGGTAGCCCTTGGGCAGATCTTAAACAGCGGGCTAAGCCAGAATAGTCCAGGAGGTGAACCAGGAAGGCTGTCGGATGGTCCGTAGGTCGGTCTGTGGTTTGAAAACCTGTGTGGCTATCTCTAGGTAGTCTGAAGATATGACTATTTGACTTTGGGTTTCTGTTTGTTAAGAATTGGAAAGTACACGAATTCTCCATGAACAGGATTCGACGGGCTCTGCCTTTTGTTTGGTAAAGACATGTCAATTTGAACAAGTTTTTTGTCTTTCATGTTGTCAGAAGATTGTTGTATGTTCGTAGTATGTGAGTAGTCGAAGTTGCGTGGACATGGCCATGTGTATGAGAGCGTTGTAATTAATGTTCCTTTCCTTCCAGACAGAGAAATTAGACTCTAGAAAGAAAAATGCAGTGCTTCATAAGTTATGTTTCGGCTGTGTTTGTTGGAACGGCACAAGATTGGATGAGAATCAGCCGGCCCCTCCAGAGGGGAGCCCTAGTCATGATATGTATTGCAAGCACGAGATTACCTCACTCCTGTTTAATACCTTGTGGCACAAATATACAAAGGACAATGTAGAACTGCAATGGCCATTGACAGGGTCTTTTGATGAGAAAAAGCTTCAATATTTACAAGATCGTCTGTTTTCCAAGCGAAGCAGACAAGCTATGTTTGACACCCTTAATTTATGGCAGAAAGAAGCAAAGCGCAGGTGCATCAGAGCAGAGAAGTTAGTCAAGCTAAAAGCAGAACAGACTGTCACCCAGAAAGCTGTTACTTATGATAAAAATCAGACTGAACAGAATATTGATTGTTTGAATAGACAGTTCAGATTGCAGACAGACAAAAGTTATGTTACTAGAAATGAAGCTGAAGATGAAATAGAGGATTTATTGGATGTTTGACCTCCCCACCGTATGTGCCGCAGCATGTGTATCCCGCTGTTCCCCTTGAGGTACACACTGCTCCCCTAGCACCGACTCCCGTCATAGCTGTATCTCTAACCAATGGCGGTACTTCGAGTGCCACGTCTACCTCACCAAGAGATACAGCTACCCTAATTCCCAGCGCCCAGCAACTCATAGCAAGTTCTCATGTAATTCTAGAGGCTCCAAGTCCTATATGGACTTCCCAGTCGGCTGGTACAACACCTGAAGTAAGGGCCCTGACTCCGTTAGGGAGCACAGGTGGACTAAACGCTAGGCAACTATTCACTAGGGCAGCAGTCGGGTATAGCGAAAAAAGAAGCGATAGCAGAAAAAGCAGTTAAATGGATGCGGACCAATGTGTACACTGTTGCTGATTTATGGAGTACCATACGGGATCTTGAACAAGTCATGCATCAGTATGCATTATGTCAAATGTCTCGTTACCTTTTTGAGATTTGGGAACAATGTTTTCGAGACGGGTTGGCTCCTCAAATATTGTATGACATTCTGGACCGAACTCATAAGTTTGATCTGAGCCCAGAGGATGTGTATAGGAATGTAGAGACATTGGTAAAATACCGAAGTAGGATGTTTTTGAAATGCCCCAATTGGGATTCTCAACATCCCATGAGGGAAGTGCATCCCATTTTCCATCCCGAAGTACCCGAACTACGTAATGATCAGGATATAGTAACCAGAGACAGAATAGAGGCTCGGTTTCAGGAGCAATGGGTATATACTCCATGGAAGAGAAGTTAAGTCCTGGCCCTCAAATCACAACTTCCCGACCCTCGTAAGAATCCCACAGCCTACTATAAGGAATTGACAGAAGATGCGGCTTCAGCAGTAATGACTTTAGCTGATGTTGAACTGTTTTTCGGGCTGTTGGTCCCTGTGGATATATGGTGACAAGTACATGATACTGATCACGTTGCAGAATTAGGAGGAACCTGGGAACCATTAAAAGAGTGGGATAAGGACCGCAAACCAGGGGACAAGCCGAAAACTGAAATTACTACCCTCCCAGCCAAAATTATTGCTTATATGCATTCTTTGGTTCCCCCTCGCAAGATTGATTGGGGCAAATTGACAGCCTGTAAGCAAAAGAAGGACGAACGTGTTTCGGATTTCTTCACCAGATTTGAAGGCACATTCATTGACTGTAGTGGACAGGATCTTGCTACGGAGGGTGGGATCCGGTTATTTGTAAATCGTTTTGTGACCAACTTGTTACCAGAAGTCTCTACTCGGCTACAAGCCGACGAAAGCACTTGGACTACATCCACCCCTTCGATCATATTGAGTATGGCCCAGTACTATGAGCATCGGGAAAATGAAAGTAAGGACAAAATAGATAAAAAGGCTAAGGACTTAAAGACTCAGGTGTTATTGCAGCAAGTTGTTCGAGGAAGAGGCGTCAGAGGGCCCGTGTCCAGAGGGGTGGGGACAGAAAGGGGTGGAGGCCCAGTCCCGTGTTTAGGGATAAATCAATGCGCGTACTGTAAACAGGAAGGACATTTGAAAGCCTAGTGTCCGTTGTTGTTAGCATAGAACGGAGCTGTCCGAGGGCGGGGACGTGGTTGAGGGGGCCCAGACCAAAGTGATATGCGTAGAGAAGAAACAGCGCAAGGACATTCTGATCGAAATCATTTTGACAATCCGCAAGGTAGGCAGTTCTTTAACAAGGACTATGAGTTTAGGGACCAAGATGGGTATGCGTATACATAGGACAGCCAAGGACGAAGTGGGGGCCAAGTGTCTATACCCGTCAATCAACAAGGACCCTATGTAAAAGGGGCATTGATGGGGACTGCTGAAAATCTTTTGATTGACACAGGAGCAATGAACAGTTCGGTTGCTCGATCATTGGTCCCAGGGGCTGCTCTGTCCGGGCAAAATAATGTTTCGGTGGGATTTTCAGGAGTTCCGGTGGTAAGCCCCATCTCCAGGCCACTACCATTTACTATCGGCCCAGTGACTATTGACTCCCCCTTCTTGTTGACTTCGCATTGTGGTGAAAATGTATTAGGTCTAGATATGTTAAAGAAAATGAATGCAAAAATACACTGCTCTCCAGACGGTGTTTATCTGACAATACAATCCCCCAATCGTGATATGAAACAGTACTTTGCCAAAAGTTAGCCCCTTCCACCTGAATTCGACACTGTTCCCTCTATTCTGTGGGCTATGGGGGATGCGGATGTCGGTAGGTTAGACATCCCTCCTGTCCACATAACATTGAAACCTGGTGTAAAGTTACCACGGATACCTCAATATAAGATTCCCCTGGCTGGCGAGCCAGCTTTACTTTCGATTATACTGGATTTGATCGACAAAGGTGTAGTAGAGGAAACAGCTGCTAATGTTTGTCACAGCCCTATTCTCCCGATTTTGAAAAAGCTCCTGATACTTGGAATTCTGAAAATGTCGATACATATCGTTTTGTGATCGACTTACGAGAGGTTAATAAAATTGTAGTTCCCCAGTATCCAGTGGTGACTGATATTACGACCATACTCACTATGATCCCCCAGACTGTGAAGTATTTTTCGGTCATTGATCTAAAGAATCCTTTCTTTAGCATCCCAATTCATCCAGATAGCCGTCATATTTTTGGCTTCTCATTATCTGGCAGCAGTTTCAGATTTTGTCACGCTCCTCAAGGCTACACCGAAAGTCCTAGCATCTATAGTCAGGCTCTTAAAGCTGTTTTGGATAATTTGATTTTGCCTACGGGTAACGTACTCTTACAATATGTGGCTGACTTGCTGGTGGCATCGGACACTGAGGAGGGTTGTAAAGACGCCATTGTGAAATTGTTGCACCATCTGGCAGCAAAGGGTAATAAGGTGTCCCTGTCTAAATTCCAATATTGTCGACAGGAGGTGACCTACTTAGGTCATCTACTGTCGAAAGCGGGGAGGCTTTTGACTCCTGAACGTATTACTACTATCTCTAACATGTCTGTGCCTTGTACCCAGAGTGATGTTCGTGCTTTTCTTGGCATTACCCCCTACTGTCGCCAATGGATTCCTAACTTTTCTCTTCTTGCTAAACCTTTGTTATATTTAACCACTAAAGATGTGCATGAACCTCTTCCATGGACCGATGAATATCAACACTCTTTTGACTCTTTAAAATCTGCTCTTTGTTCTGCACCCGTCTTGGGTACCCCTGATTACGTAAACCTTTTGTACTTTATGTGCATGAGGTCGACGGTTGCTCACTTTCAGTGTTAACACAAGGATTTGGTGCAAAGAGCTTGTGCTTATTTTTCGGCCACATTGGATAATGTTGCCAGAGCGCTTCCTAGCTGTCTGAGGGCCACTGCGGCAGTAGAGGTGGCCATCCGACAGTCGGAGGGGCTTGCTCTAAATTCTAGCTTAACTGTGATGGTGCCTCATGCTGTGCTGAGGAACAGAACAAAAACACAGCATTTTACGAGTGCACGTCTCACTGGTTATGAATTAACTCTGTTTGCCCCGCATATCACGATCAAACGATGTGCTACTTTGAATCCGGCTACATTACTACCTCTCCCTTCAGATGAAGTTAAAAACGATGTGCCTGATTGTATATTTCGGACAGAAGAAGAAACGGAGGGGAGAGTTGACCTCACAGACATTCCTCTATCTGACCCCCAAGGGGAGTTGTATGTGGATTGTTCTTGTTTCAAGTTATCAGATGGTACAACAACAGCTGCATATGCAATCACGACACTAAAAACAGTAGTTGAGACTTCCCGACTGCCCTATCGATCAACCCAGGCTGCTGAACTAGTGGCATTATTACGAGCTTTTGAATTGAGCGAGGGGTTGGAGGTTAACATCTATACTGACAGCCAATATGCTTTTGGCGTGGCCCATAGTTTTGGGCGGAAGTGGAAGGAAAGAGGTTTCCTTACCTCTCATGGTCAGAACATACAGAATGGTCCCTTAGTGTTGCGATTGCTTACGGCTCTGACATTACCCAAAAGAGTAGCAATAATAAAATGCAATGCACATAAGACAATAGTGGATGATGTTGGAGAAGGGAATGCCTTTGCTGACCAAATTGCTAAACAAACGGCCCAGTCCACACTCACCTCTATGTTCGTAACTTCCTCTGCAAGGTGGGTGGAAGAATCTGACTTGTTTAATAATGCCATAGAAAGTGTGCAAGAAATACAGAAAGAAGCTACCACGGTTGAGTTGGCACGATGGGAGCAGGAGGTAGGAAGATTGGATGAAAATAACTGCTGGGTTGATTTGACTGAAAGACAACAATGGTTATTGCCCAATGCTCTGGTACAGGCCGTTGTAACTATGGCTCATGGCCCAGCTCATATTGGGGCAAAAGGCATTTGTGCCTTATTTGACCCAGTATGGAATAACCCCAATATTCAGAAGACGGCTGTTCATTTAGTTCAATATTGTATGGTCTGTTTGCAACACAATCCGGGAAAAGGGGAAACTTTTCTGAGTGGGAACTTTGCACCCCCAGCTTTGCCTTTTGAAGTGATCCAGATGGATTATATCCATATGGAACGCGTCAACAACCTGAAATACATCTTAGTGGTGGTCTGTGCCTTTAGAAAATGGGTTGAGGCCTACCCAACTAAAGAAAACACTGCATTGGTGACAGCAAAAGCTCTTCTCAAAGAGTTTATCCCCAGATTCAGTTTGCTCCGTTTGATTTGGTCGGACAACGGCAGACATTTTAATGGGGCCCTTGTGCAGCACATCTGTAACCGACTGCAAATAAGACAGAAATTCCATGCAGCTCGACACCCCCAGTCAGCAGGATTAGTTGAGAAATATAATGGAATCTTGAAACTAAAAATGGCAAAAATCCAAGCAAGTACTAGCCTAAAGCGCCTGACACCCTACCCTTGGCTCTAATGTCGTTACGAGTTACCCCTCATTCACGTTCTGGCCTATCGCCCGATGAGGTGGTTTTTGGGTGGCCTGCTAACGTGTGGGGGGTTCCTAGACCAAGATCACTTAAAGATGTTGAATATCCTATGTTGATAGACTATCTGTATACTTTGACTAAAGATCTCCGTTCTATTCATCAGCAGGTAGCATCTGTGTTGCAGCCCCTGCCCGAGGGCCCTGGACATCATTTGGAACCTGGCCAATGGGTGCCAGTCAAGAAATTTAAACGAGACACCAATCTGGCTCCGAGGTGGTCTGAACCACACCAGATCCTCCTGGCGACACGGGCGGCAGTAAAGGTGGAAGGGAAGAGACACTGGATTCATGTGTCCCACCTGAAGAAGCTGCCCCTCCCGCTTCCTTATGACCAGCAGCACCCAGATGGAATTCTGATGCAGGAAAGTGAGAGAAACACACGATTTATTCCTTTTTCAGGCGCCCTTGAAATTGAACGGGCTAGAAGAAGGGGCGACGGGATCGGGTGAGGCAGCACCAGCGGAATCTGCAATTGCCCCTGATCCTGTCATTGTCACCTCGCGCAAAGGCAGTAGTGGCTCTGATGAAGGAAGTATACTTTCTTCAGTGTTATTCGCTGATCAGGAAGTCCCAGGTCATGTTCGTTACAACCTGCGGCCAAGAAGACATCACAGTACCTCAGATGAAACGGTTAGGAGATAATGAAGGACTTGAGTGAGTAGGGTTTGATAGAATTCTTCTCTGAGGTGCTGAGCGAGACACTGGACTGACCCTGTTGAGAGCTGTTCAGATTGAAAGACTTTTGCATACCTGGGCCCAGGTTGTATGTTTTGTTTTCTCTTCAGCATCAAGGTTTGCCACACGAATCGATTGTTCCTTTTGAGATGAACGATAGGAGTCTGCCTGTGCGACTCTAGACGGACACAGGGAAGAAGAACCCTCTGGCAGGAAGTTCTGCTTTGGCCCAGTGTAGTTTTGGACTTTTAGCTAGGAATGTACCCCTTTGGTCGTATTGTGCCTGAAGAAGAACTCCCTTTTGCTCCACGATATTTACCTTTTTATAAACCCATGTTTTCTGCTTGGACCACGCGTGTGAAGGTAGCATTTGTAATAGTAATAGCAGTTATATTAGTAATCTTTCTGAGTGTGTTCATATATTTAGAGTACCAGTATCCGATGCAGACCATGATGAAAACCACTGTTGCCCCTCCAGAAAATTTACTGTTCTCGTTAGCTCCCCACAAGGAAAGACATCGTCAGACCTATGCTAAAAATGTATTTGTGGAAATGCTTCATCAAACGCATAGTACTACTAATATTACCGACTGTTGGGTTTGTGGCCTTTTGCCATCAGTCATGCACAAACACGACTTGTTCCTCTCCTTACCCTTATCATATTAGGCAGTTGTGAAGCATGGTTCCAGATGCTGTCGGCCATGTATAATCATTATGTGGAAAATCCTAAACAGTATACGGAGAAAGGCTATAATTTTTTTTTATTGTTTTTATTAAACATAAGTGACAAATAAAAAATAACAAGACCATCATGCCAAGGACATCTGCGATACAGTATCGGCGAATGTGGGTTCCAGCAGTACAGAATCATGCAGGAGTATCAAAGCTGGGCTCATGGTGCCTCAATGTCCCCACTTATTGGATCAGTTTCTGGCGGTGTGCAGATATCTCCTCGGTAAGCATTCCAGACATCCCATATCTTCCCCCATTTACGGGGTCTCCCTCTTGCCACATAAACAGCTCTCTCCCTAAACATACACCAATCAAGGTCATCCATCCAGTTCCCAATCTGGGGGGCTCGGCAAGGTGTATGATGACTTTCTTTTCCTTGTCTTGATTGACAATACAGATGGTTTTGGTATTGTGGTTAAGCGCAACGTGTTCTTGAGTACTGAGTTTGAGGTAAACCTGTGTACAGTGGCAGGTTGAATGTAGTGGTAAATGTTTCTAGAGGAATTTCGTTTTTCACTGATTTATTGTAAAGAAAATTATTTTTCTTCTAAAGCTTTTATTAATGCTGAAGGGCGCGGGTTACACAAAATGCTTTTGAGTTTGGATCTTGATTGATTTTGCTGCATTTTATTCAAACGAGAATTATTGCATACGGACGGCTCATTTGGTAAAGATCTTTTCAAAAACTCAATTATGAACTGAAATTCTCATGTTGGAGGAAAACATGAGCAAATTGCTTGCATTTCAAATGGTTTATCTTTGAAAAGAATCACATTGAAAAACAGTTACAGCTTACAACACATTGGGCTTATTTGTAAGCCCCCTGCACCACCGGTATATAACTTTATCCTATATTAAAATTGATGCACCAGCTGCGCAAGGGCTTGTAAATAAACCCAATTTTTTCTGTGATTGGTGATATTTTGGAGTGAACATTTTGGAGTTTGTTCAGAGTTTGCTCTGCAACTAGTGTGTTGTGGACCTGCATGCAAGTTGGCATGCAGCAAGTTACTTGAACTTTTCAGAAGTGTAATTTCTAAAATAGTAATATAAAATCCTTCTTGACCATTAAGTTGGATTTTAAATTACTATTAAAATGAGTCCTTGAACTATTTTCCTTGCTGCTCACAAACTACGTTTAGCACATAAGGGAGAGCACTCACTTTCTGGGTGTCTCTGAACTTCACCCTGTACTGCTCAGTACTATCTACTTGGGAAGCTTGTGGTCAAATCCACCACCTCTGGACATTTCAAACTCTTCATCATTTTTGCTGCCATCATTCACTTTCACCTCCTCCCTCTCCCACATCTTCTTAACTAATTCCAATTTCTCCCCTTCTAAGGCAATGGAAGCTATCTGGGCCTCAAGTTGCCTCTTTGAAAAGGACAGCTGTAGTTTTTAAGTAGGGGACCCTGGCCTACTCCCACCATCTGGAATCACAGAGCAAACACTGAAAACAATGGAGGAGGCATTGTCCTCACCATCCTCCAGGGTGACATTAAGGAGGTCAACCTCACCAGTGGCAGCTTCTCCACGAAGGCGAAGGAGCGCTGCCCCACTGCTATTAATCAGTGCATATAAAGGACACATGAAATAATAATAACTAAGTTACTATCATTTTATGTTTCCACGCTGCTTTGCGGGCAGGCGGACGGGACCTGCTCTGTTCTCGGAGCAGGGCAGGGGAGGAGTGGTCTGGCCACTTCTAAGTGCACATGACTGTTTGGCTGGCCCTCTGGGACCGGGCAAACAGTTATGCGCACTTTAACTGTTCTCCACACAGGCTGCATTACAGCCTGCGTGGACAACATGCCCAGGCCCCCATTCCCTAGCTGAACATAGAACCACGATGCTCAGACCAATCACAACACTGCATTGCAGTTGGTCAGGGGAGCCTGGTTCCTTACAAATCACAATGGTGCATTGCAGCATTGTTCTTGGTCAAGGGAACCTGGATGTGCTTCCTGTTCCAGGAGTCCCTTGGCAGTGAGCATGAGCAGAGATGCAGGACCCGGTGGCAAGGTAAGTGTATTTTTAAAACAAATATTTTTACATTGTGTCCCCTTTCTATCCCCTGCCACCCTGAGCTGTGCCGGCCGCCAGTGAACCACTCCCACCCCTTGAATCTCCTCAACTACTCCAACCCAGGACTTCGGGACTTAATCAACCCTGCCTTCCTAATCTTGTCGGCTGCAGGCAGCTCCTTAAGCCTACACTGTACCCTTAGCTTAACCATCTTGAGTTTAGTCCATGGCATCCCTAGTTTTGGGTCACAACAACTAGCAATCAGACTTAGAACAACTTTGGAAAAATCAAAGAAATGCTTTAGAAATCAGTTTAGCCCAAATTTCAAAAATTAAAAACTCAAAGGTTTTGCTCTAAGAAAATGTAGAGGATTTTTATAATCTTAATTCACTTTACTACAATCTCCAAAATGGTCCTTGAAAGTTTGAGACTTCAGTTCCCACAGTCCACACAAAACCCTTACAAATCTACTGGGTACACTCCAGGCAGGGGATTCTTGGTGGTGATGATCCAGATGAGCTATGTTAACCTGTAGCATGCAGGAAGTCCATTCTTTATTCTTCTTGAAGCAAGTTAGAGCAACAGGGATATAGTTCCAGATTGTGCAGCAGGCTCAGTCAGTCAGAGTGCAGTCAAAGTGCAGGGTCTTGTTGGCACTAATCAAACTTCAACATGGGCCCTTCTTCGTCTCTTAGTTTCAAGCAGAATATCTGAGAGGCTTTGCTTCTCTCGAATATTAGTGTTGTCTGGGGTCAAGAAGGAGAGCAGTCCTGTACAATTAGGTGCAGGGCAACACCCTGGAGCATGACCACTTTCTCCAATAAGTGGCATAATACTCTTATAATACTCTCCCAAAAAGCACTATTCCTCCAAAATTCAATATGGCTGAAGTCTCTGCAGAGGGGTAAGAATTAGTAAACCAGCCTTCAGTATGGCTCATTTCCATAGCTCTCTTTCCCCTGACATCTGAAAATTCCTTAATTAAGCCTGGCATCTGGCGCGTTCAGAGGGGATGGTGGGAAGATGGCTTGTCATTCCTGGCCTTTCCTATCCTCCTTTGAACCTCCATGGTTTACGACTCTCCCCCCTACTCTGGCATTCCTGTGTAGAAGAGCCCACTCCTACCAGGTAGCCTCTCTCCCCCAGGTGCCACTTATCACTTCATCAAAGCAGCCCAGCTAATCCTCTTAACTCTGACCAATCAGGGGAGACCACCGGAAGGCTGAATTTTGGGTACGGACAGGAAAGTCTTATAACTTATTTTCTGTATGTTTCAGGATAAATGCAACAATAGCATATTGTTGGATTTATCAATACCATTCTCCTAAGTTGCTGAAATATATTTTTGTGTGAATTTCTAGGGATAGTTAGTCATTAATAACTATTGCCATGTTAACATATGTGGCTGGGGATCTTTAATGGGAAAAATTAAATGTCCAATTTCTCAGACACAGGGCCAATAAAACATCTTTTATATGGACCCTGCTTATAGGTACATGACTCCCCATCACTGGAACACCTAGGGGTGACCTTGGGGGTCCTGAATAGGCAATAATAGTGTATATCCTCACTTCACATTGGCCGATTTTTGGAAGCACTTTACAACAACAGGGGAAGTGAAATGTGCAATTTCCCTATCCCCAGGGCATATAAAACCTCTTTTATAAGGATCCTCCTTATGGGTACCTGGCCTCCCATTCCTGGGACACCTAACCGAGACCCTGAGGGTACATAATATGCCACAATATTCACATTATTCATTTTTAAGTGCCCCTACCACTAAAGTCGTGTTTGGGCAGAATTTATATTAAAAAGCAGTGTTGCAAAACCCGGGCTGCTTTTAAAATGACCTCATGCTCACAGCAGTGCACATATGCAAGTGCAGAAAGGGCTGCTGGCCTCTACAATGTCATGCCCTATTATATACTAGGGACTTAAAGGCCGTTTTAGGCTTCCTGCTTTATTATGTACTTTGGGCATATAGTGTAGGTCATGCCAATCATAGGGATACCCTAACTCATAGTGTACCCTAAAGCGTGTGTGTGCTTTCACTTTGTTTTTGCCTGTGTTTTCACCATAGCACTGGCCTTGGGCTTGGTTAGGCAGAGCCCAGGTACAGTCAGAGCCAGTTTCCACCAGTACCAATCGAGATAAAATGGGGTGCCCAGGGCATAGGATGACTTTGCAACACTCCAGGGCCAATGACCCCTGATGATTACTGTGGAGACAAGTTATACAATTAGACATGGGTTTGTTAATGGTGTAAATTAAGGAAGGAATTCCTTAAAATAGTTTCATACTTATCAATATGTCTAATTGTGTAAGAGGTTGATAGTGGTTTGAGTGCCCCGTGTACATTTTTGTTTGTTGGAACTCTTTATCTGCCGATTGTCTAGATACAGGAAGACATGTATGTTCTCCCTCCTTAGATTTGCCGTTATGACTGCTTGACATTTGCGAAATACATGTGGGGCTGTTGTTACACAGAATGGTAGGACTGTGAACTGATAGTGATGTCCACTTATGAGAAACCTGAGGTATCGTTGATTTATCGGATACATTGGTATATGAAAGTATATGTCCTTCATACCTAGTGCATCACGAATTTGCCTTCTTGTAGTAGGAGTATTTTATCCTGTAGTGTCAAAATGTGAAATTGTTCGGAGGGGGTGCTTTGGTTAAGAGGGTGTAAGTTCAGGTAAGAATGGAGCGTTCCATCCTTTTGCGGTATTAGGGAGTATAGTGAGTATACTCCATTTCCCTGATGTTTGAATGGAACTGGTACTAAAGGCCCTTTTTTAAATAACGCATTTACTTCTTCCTTTAGCAGTTTTAGATGCTGAGGATTGAGGGTGTGTCGTCTTGGTTGGATATTGGGCGGATGCAGTTTGAGTTCTAGGTAATATCCTTGACTGATAATGGCTAGTACCCATTGGTCCGCTGCTACTTCTGTCCACAACAGGTAGAATTGTAGTAGCCTTTGCCAGACAGGTGACGTGTGATCGTGGGATATTAACAGGAAGTCACTGCTTGCTGGTTGCAGTTGTCATGTGAGTGTACAATATTAGTCTCAGCAGTCGTATTAGAACTCCTGTGGTGGTCAATCCAATAGGAGGAATACATGGAGAAAGGACAATTAAAGAGTATCCAATCTTTCATCCATGGTACAAGTCATCAGGCCTGTGTGGTCAACAGTTTGATTAAATGTATGAAGAGAATAAGAGACAAATCTGCCCTTAATCCAGCACTTTGATCAGTGAGGAAAAATGGGAAACGGGAAAAGCGACAATCCTCACGGTCCCAGAAGCAACGGTGTTGCGTCTGGGACCGTGAGGATTGACGTGTTTTTCAATTTTCTGCACCGGTCAAACTGCTGGATGAAGAGTGGACCCTTATTCTCTTCTCTTCATACATGTAATCATATTTAAGAAGCAACAATAAAGAAAAGATTTTTCAATAACCTCTTTGCAGTTTGTGGATACATCTTGCACTAATAGAGACATTGTGAAAGTTGTTCACCACTGTTTTTTATTTTTATCTGTTTGTCTAACGTAGGTTAGCACCCCGTGGACAGAGAGTATATACAGAAAATGCACACAATTAAAAAAATAGATGTTCTCATTGACAAATTCTATTCAGGGAGATAACAGTGAGGGTGTGGCATTTAGTTGTGGTCCACTGCCCATTTTCTCTTACACTCTTCCATATAATATCAACCAATTTCATTGCACCACAGGTAACCAAATTGTCGCTGCGCTCTTAAATGTTTGGCCATCTTATTATACCTTCCAATGGAGCTCTTTGTATCGACCTTGAAAGGATGAAAGGCTGTGTTGGCCGTGCCAGTTATGTGGCAGTCACATATGGATCTCTGCAGCAATCACTCCACCTCCTGATCCAACAAACCAGCATTTATTTCTTTTCATGGTTCATTTAAATAATAATTTCAGTTTATTTTTGATACTTGAGTTTGATGTTAGATGTGTTCTTCAAATTAATTAATGCATTTCCACGGCTGCTTGAAAATGCGTTCAATGTGTTCACTTGTAAGCCTGTCATGTCCAGAGGTGGCGCCCCACTGGTCAGAAGCAGCAGCTAAAAAATGAAATATTATCATTTTATTTTTAAGCATCTGGCTCAGCCAACGTGTGCAGGGAAGGCCGGGCCGGGGCATGAGAGAGGATAGGAGGAGTTATTTTTGCACTCTGGAAGAAAGCATGTATATTTGGCTGGCCGTCTCAGGTGGACCAAAACACACATGCACATTTAGGTTTCTCTAGCCCGGCTGCATTGAAAAGCGGGCTGGAGAGAACCCACAGACTCCCTAAGCAGAGCGTCTGTACAGCCTGCTCAGGCTAATCCTTGCGCTACTCTCCCAGCAGGAGAGCAGTGCAGGGATTTGACAGGGAGTCTATGACCTGGTCCCAATGTCTGCTGAGACCTGGATGAACCAGCACAGAGGCGCTAAGTGTGAGGTGGCTAGCAGCAGGTAAGTTGAACTTTTTTATCATTATTTAACTAGCTCTCCCAACTCACCTGCACTTCCCCCCACACCCAGGCCTCACCACTTTATTCATGTGGCGGCTGCCGCTGGTCATGTTGAAATGTCTGTAGATATTGTATGACTTTTTCATGGGTTAGTTATGCATGCAAAATGGAAATTACTGCCTTACTAGATTTACCAATGTGTATTTCTACATTAGCCAAAAAAACACGCTGATTTATCCAATCTTCGGTTTTTCCAGTTTTTCAGTTTTTCCAACATATGAATGCATTCAGATTTATAATTCTTGCCTGAAGTGTGCCAGGGTTGTATTTTGGCCTTGTTGTTGTTCATTATTTATATTATTAGAGATATTTTCTATCTAGTGCCACATGTGATGTCCCGAAAATAGGGAACTTCCAAGTTCCAGCACTACTCTGTGCAGATGACGGGGGCCTCATGGCATGAACCCTGAGGACATTTTGGGGCAGATTTACAAGCCCCTTGCATCCCTTTTGCCCCGCCTTTGTGTCACTGTTTGTGACGCAGCTGGGGTGCAAACAATGCACCACACTGCAGCCCATTTACAACGTGACGCATCTAGGGAGAAGCCCTGCAGCACATTATATCTCCATCAGGTATAATGTATGCAGGGTGGGCATTCCCACACAGGAAAACCTCATAGAAGTGATGCCGTTAAATCTACAAGAAATCACTGTGCCACTTCTAGGATGCCACTGCGTCAAAACCTTATGCCTGCTTGGAGCAGGCATAAGGAGTGACGCAGCACAATAACTATAGGTCTCCCCATTCATTGCTAGAGGTGCGTTACCTTTTGTGCCAACAGATGCGTCAGAATTTCTGATGCATCTGTCAATCCTTGAGCCATGGTGCGACGTATTGTAAATACAACGCTTCCATGGTGGCGCAAGGGTTTCACATGCAGGCGCAGGGAACTGACGCATCTCTGCTCTAACGCAGAGATGTATCAGTTTCTTGTAAATCTGCCCCCCAGTATAATGGTGGTGTCCTTCATGAAGTTTATGAGCAAACTAGAATTTGTGAAGTCGCACATTGTAGCATGTGGGCCAGGAAAAAGTGTTTTTAGATTATTGATTAATAGCCAACCCTTGATCAGTGACAATAGCTTTTGCTATTTGAGAGTTGTGTTAGACTTCTCCTTTTCTTGGCAGTCGCTGGTCAGAATTTCTTGCCTGAAGGTCAGTAAGTCGGCAAGCGTACTTTTTAACGTTCCTTAGACTGCGGGAAGGGGGAAAATCTCTCTTCACTGAACATAGATATTCTCAAGAATGTGTGATAACTACTGCAAAAGTAGCTTAACGCAACTCTTCATATCGCCGTCTATCACAGGAAAATAACACCCTGTTAACGTGGTATTCTCAACACGGCGGCACCCTGCGATACACCCACCACAATGCGACAAATTCAGTAAGTCGGAAAGCGTACTTTTTAACGTTCCTTAGACTGCGGGAAGGGGGAAAATCTCTCTTCACTGAACATAGATATTCTCAAGAATGTGTGATAACTACTGCAAAAGTAGCTTAACACAACTCTTCATATCGCAGTCTATCACAGGAAAATAACACCCTGTTAACGTGGTATTCACAACACGGTGGCACCCTGCGATACACCCACCACAATGCGACAAATGAACACATTAAAATCAACGCAACAACACAAAAATGAAACACACCAATGCGAAAAAAGCGGCGAAGATGCAAATCGCGATACAAAAATCAGCGAAAACCAGCCACAGGCCTGAAATCCCCAAGGGACATGCGGGAAAATGTACTACAAAGGTTGGGGAAAAACAACATACAAAAGCCAAACAACAGCGAATGGAGAAGGTGGTGATCTCAGTGATGGACGGGCTACGTGAAGGCATTGACACCAACCTCCCGCAAGCCCTCATCCTCTTAGATCTGTCCGCCGCTTTTGACACGGTGGACCACTCCATCCTCCTCACCCGTGTCAGGGCGGCGGAATGTCCACTGTCCCGTACCATATAGGCAGCTCCCCACAAACAGTCACAATGTACACTAATATGCAGTCTGAATGTAAACATGTACAAAGTGACAACATACATGTGAACACAATGTTAAACTGCATTTCCCCTTACCATTGCAGAGGGAAATTCAACACCTCCTGCAGAGCAGTCCCAACCTCTCTTCTCTGATCACGAAGAGGAGCACGACACCTTTGACTCCGACACCCTCCAACAGCTCGTGGACAGCCTCAGCAGCCCACTTCCAGGAGCAGGGCAGCCCAGCTGCTACGAGGAGAACCCACCCTTGAGCAGAGCACACAGCAGGCAGCACCCACCACCACGGCTGCCTCCCAGGACGCCCACGACGAACACATGGCCTTCCCCTTGTGACTGGTTCTCCCCCTACCCTGCAGCCTGAGACAAAGGATTTCTGTGTATAAGAAGGGGCTGTGACCCCATGCAAAAGTGGGAATTGGACTTGTGTTTGCGCTGTACCAAAGCAGCAACTGACTGCACCACAAAACTCTGCATTTTAGATAATCACATTTTGAGGATTATTGTTTTTTGAAGTTCCATTATTTCTTCTCCTAAAGGTGTCCTTTGTGAATTGTGTACTCCTGTTTTAGCTCAGACACCTAGGTTCCTTGTGTTAAACTTTTCTCGAGAACGTCCGCCAAAATGGAGCCTGCTTTTGATTTCTGTGGGCTGTTTAGATACAGTATGTTAGAGTTGGTATGGTTCTGTGAAGAGAGAGACATAGAGGTGGGTGAGTCAGACAACCAGTCCAAACTTAGGGACAACCAAATCCAATGCCAAAAGGATCAATGGGATCTTGAGCGCAGTGAGGAGGAAAGTGCCCAGGCCACACGCCATGAGGGTGGTGGGTCTGAGGGGAGCCCTGAGGAATCTGAAGAGGAGGAAGAAGATGACACTGCATGGACGCCAGTAGAGAGTGAAGACCCCATAGATAGGGAGTCCCTTGCTGGGTCCAGTGTCAGAGGCAGTGCCTCATCCCTTTCCCTGTCCCCAGAGGAGTGGGTTGTTAGGAGGGAAGAAAGGGAGCATCAGCTGGCGTTAGAAAAACTCCAGAAGGAGAGCTTTGAGCATATGGAGAATAGGAAGTTAACCTTAGAGGACAAAAAAGGCATTATGGGCTCGAGAATTGAGTCTTAAGGCGTTGGTCCTTGAACAACAAAAGCTAGAGACTGAGAGGGTCTTGGCGAGAGGATGGAGGAGGCTGAGAGGGCCTTCACCGGAGAGAAATTAGCTCTGGAGGGTAGATTATCCCCTGAGCGCAGTTATAGTTTTCTGGGTTCCCCAGGGAGGGTTGAGTCCAGTGGTGGCAGCGATATAGACTTCAGTGCAGGAAGTCGCATTCCCTGTTCCCAAAGTATGGTACCTTGTTCCCAAGAGGAAGAGTACAGGTTGAAGTTCAGGGACCATAGGAAAGCACCTCACCAGCGTTGGGGGTATTTTGTGGATGACTGTCATGATGCACTGATGGTTTGGCTTGCGTTTAACCCGGAGCAGGATTTGGATGGAGCAGTGAATATGTTTCTTAAAGAGCAGTTGCTCAGTAATTGTTGTCCAGGGTTGCGCCAGCACCTATTGAGGTAGAACTCTTTTTGTCCTTGGGAGCTTACAGAGGAAGCAGAGCGCTGGAAAAAGGCCTGTGGTTCTGAAGGGGCCTTGGTGAGTGATTCCAAAAGTAGTGGTTCAGGTATCTTCCAGCCCAGCGTGGAGGAAGAGGTTCAGAGTAGCCCAGCTAGTTCCTAGAGAAGTGAGAGGGGTGTAGGGGCTCACGACCTGTCTCAGTGGAGTAGGAGTGAGTGTGTGACCGAGAGTCCCCAGACGCCCGAAGCCCTGTCTCAGAGCCTGGATGGTTTCTTTAGGTAATACCAGGTTGGGGACCTAGGCTGTCCTTTTAGTCCATTTGAGGAGGATCACCTAGTGTATAGAGGACCTGGAGCGTCTGTAACTAGAGCTCCAGTGGTTCTAGTGTCCGGCAGTGTCACTCCAGTTGGGAGGGCACAGAAGTCCGAACTGAGGAGTGAATGGGGGGTGTGTTCCCCAGTGGAAGAACCAGTGGACCAGGGACTAGCCAGTTGGGCTACGTTCCTTTGGGGGGACCCGGGTGACACCACTTCTGTTCTGGGGGATCTTTGCGCAATGCCAGATGGACAGGGGTAAGGAGATCTGCACCAGACAGACAGTCACACAACATATGAGTCATGTGTTAGCCTCAGGGGGATGGTGTGTAAGTCCCCAGAAGTCCTGGAGTGCCAGGCAAGTATTCCGCCAAAGGTTTTAGACCAGAGTTTGGGAGGCCAGGTTCAGGATCCGCCTGACCTTGAGGGAAGAAGGTCTGTAACCATTGTCCTGACGTTTCATCTTCCAGGGGTACCACTCCAGTTGGGAGGGTGCAGAACTCTGAAAGGGGGTGCAGAGGGAGGGGGTCCTCGCCTCTGACCCCAGTGCAACCTGAGGGGTTCTAAGCTTACCTCTCAAAGGAGGAGAGGGCGGAACCCTGAAGGAGAGGTAGGGGGAGGAGAGCCTCACCCGTGACTTCTGGTCCGCCTGAGGGTGTAGACCCTAGGCTGGGGAACCAGTGGCAGTCTAGCCGTGTCCTGAGGAGAGGAAGAGTGGAGAATGGCTACTATGTACCAGGGGTTACGACCCCTCACTCTGTGCATAGGCACGGACCAGTGGCACCTGGGTGGCCTAGGGCCTGGTCCTGGCGGGAGCAGCTTGGGAGTACCAGTGGGGTAGCCCAGTTGTTCCAGACAGCGTTTTTTGAAGGAAACCCTTGGGTTCACCGTGGCGTAGAACAGGAGGGTGTCCCTGTAGTTGCGGGCCCGCGTCCGTGTTCTATCGCCCAAAGCAGGGAAGCCCATCACAGTGGTGATTGGTCTGCCCTGTGTTTTGGCTGGAAGGGGGTTGTGTTGGACTTGGCCCTTCTGGCAGGTTCACCCCTAAACTTTTTGCTTTGGTATGTGACCTGGTGTTAGTGATTTTTGGCTTCTGCGCACTTTACCACTGTGTCCCAGGGTAAAGTGCCTGCATGTGGTGAGGTTGGCCTGCCCTCCCATAGGAATGCATGGGGAATGTGAGTGTCCATGGTAGTTCCTGATGCGTGAGGAGTACAGGGTCGAGTTTGGTATGTGCGAACTTGTGAGAGTAAATGCTGCGCGATGATGTGTGCGGTGTTACTGTGTCTAGTGTAGAAATGCCACTTCTAGAAGCTATGCAATGCAAACTTTGCCATTGGATTCAAGCAAGCCGGGCTGAAGAAGGAAAAACATGTCTGCACTGAGGTGGCAGAGTGGGCTAAAGAACGGTGATGGATTAAACCCAGATCTTTTGACTGGGTGTGAGTGTTTGATTGATTCAGATGCTCCGTCCATCACCACCCCATTTTGTACCACTTCTAGAAGCTGGCATGTCTGTGTAATAAATGTAAAGTGACTGTCTGGCTTGTGATTGGCTGGAGCTGGCTGGTGTGCCTGGCTCCAGGAATCAGGGTGGGTCTGCCCGGTGGTGAATGGGGAGATCTGCATGTTGATGTGAGGGAGAAGTGCACCTGGGACCTGAATAGGGCTAGGCTTTCCCCACACAATGCTGGCTCCGCCCCCTGTGGTGCAACTGATGTCCCTAGCCTGTCTTCTGAATGGGGA
Organism: Lissotriton vulgaris; assembly: GCF_964263255.1. Classification (NCBI taxonomy): domain Eukaryota; kingdom Metazoa; phylum Chordata; class Amphibia; order Caudata; family Salamandridae; genus Lissotriton; species Lissotriton vulgaris. The sequence continues at coordinate 731,311,220 of NC_141687.1, forward strand.
GAGGGGCTGAGCACAACAAAGTGCTCCAGAACCAGCTGTGACTGGTTCTCCCCCTACCCTGTAGCCTGAGACAAAGGATTTCTGTGTATAAGAAGGGTGCTGTGATCCCATGCAAAATGTTCTTCCTGATCCTATCTTGAGGGGGGCCGGCTGCTGCTGCTGGGCGCCAGGAGGACCGCCACTGGGGACTGCCTTCCTGCCTGGAGGGCCCTGTGAGCTGGCCCCTGGGCCCAGCCTTTGCCACCCCCACCTCCTACAAGAACTTTCCTGGACTTTTGGGATTCCTGCCTGCCAGCCCCTGGGAAGCGCTGGCCTCCCCCTTTTGAGAATAGCACATTTGCGCCACTGGAGCAGTGATCCCGACCCTGAGGGATTGCCCGGCATGGGGATCTCCCCTTTTGCTGATTTATGGCACGGGTGCCTACCCTGCTTATCTGCCGTTTTATCCCATAAGTGGGAACCTACCCCGTGTTTTTGCAGCCTCTGGCATCTCGTGATTGGAGGGTGCCTACCCCGCATTCCATTTGTGCCCTGCGGGTGCCTACCTGCCTGTCTGACACTTTTTGATGCCCTAGCGGGTGCCCACACCACCAGGGACCTTGCCCCTTAATCGGGTGCCTAACCCGTGTTGCACCGCTGCGGCCCGAGCCGCGAGAAGAATCACCTCCGGGCCGCTGCCTAGCGCGACCCGGAAGTACTGTACGCCAAACAGGAAGCAGACAAGAGGCCACCCTGCGCTACTGTACTGTGGGGAAGAAGCCAGCGCCTCCCACGGGGCTCCCGAGAGTGAGGTAGAGCCCCATGGTGACCAGCGGAGGAGCCTGCAGCCTGTTCCTGCGGAGGGGGGGGCACGAGGCACATTGCCGTGCCTGCCACCACCTCAACACAGAGAAGGAATCCCAACGAGAGCCCCGCAGGCAGTAAGAGCCCCACCCACAGACCAGAGCAGCAGCCCAGGTCGCCCGGACCCAGGAGAAGACCCCATTGAGAGAGCAGCCCCGTAAGCCCAGATGGGCTGGGGGGACTCCTTGGGTGCAACAGGCTGCAGGACCACAGTGACTCTGCCCCTATCCCAACGTGACAGGCATAGTTACAAAAGGGGCCATTGTTTTTTTTCCGAGTCCCCCAGAGCGGGACTCCTACGTGATTTGGGCGCATTTTCTGGCGCTACAGAGCCCACGAGGCTCCAACGATTCCAGGGGCATTTCAGAGGGTAGAGCGGCCCCGGTTGGCAGCCGGCCGCACCCCCAGTCTGGGGCATTATTATCTCGAGCCCACGAGGCTCCAACATGCATTGCAGGCATCAGAGCCTGAGAGGCTCCTGGGCATTCTCCTTTGGCCAGATATTCTGGACATTGGGCCTGTGAGCCCCTGAGAGGCCAAGTTGGCCTGGGGTCAGTTCTGTGATCTTTTGCGCAAATGTGATTACTTGCCTACTGTGATTTTTGCATCATATGCAATGCCTTTATGCCTATACCTCTTAACATGTGTTTATGCTTAGGAGGTTGTTTTTCCTAGTATAAGTTATGCTAGTGCGTTCATGGTTTCCTGCGTGATATACGCCTAAGGTGGTTAGGGTTGCGTAGTGTGTTCCTACCTTTTACCAGTGGTTACTGGTTGTGTTCTCCAATGAGTATTTGGTGCTACAATTATTCTATGTTCTAAGTGCTATTCCTATGAAGTGCTATTTCTACAAAGTGCTAGTTCTACCAGTGCTTATTCCGGACAGTGGTCCATGTGGCCCTGTCCTGTGTATATAATCCCCTGTAAATTCTGCCCATGCCAGTTGGCACTGTGTAAATTGTGTGTTTATTATCTAATGTGTTTGGTATAATACAAAGGCTATTTTTATATATAACCTTGTGTGTAGTTTCCTTTGTGGTGGGCCTTGGGTGTTCTTGCTAGGTGCGCGTGCAAACGCTTCACACATCGCTTCCGGGATAAGCCTGACTGCTCGTGCCAAGCTACCAAGGGGGTGAGCAGGGGTTATCTTTGGCGGGTGACTTCCTTGCCCTGACTAGAGTGGTGGTTTCTGCCTGGCTTTGGCGCAAGCCTTAGCCAACGAGAAATCCCCATTTCTAACAAACGCCATGTGTTCGGGTGCCTGGAGAAGCTGGCTGAACAGGTTCAGGTGGTGTTCGACCGCATGGCAGACAAAGTAGATGCAATATGTGGGTGTCTAAGTCCCAACAGTCCACTCAATGCCCTCCAACAAACTATGGCTGACATCGCCAGAGTCCTGACTCTGCAACAAGAACAACTCTTTAGTCAGAGTGGCTCCAGCGAGCTAGCCCAGGAGTTGGGACTCATGGAGAACATGGAGCGGATGCATGCAGAAGGATCGGCTGCCACGGCTCCACATAAGCTGGATCATTCAATGCCATAAAGACCCTCCTCATAGCATTGCTACCACAAGGCCTGGAGCTGATGCATGCTGCTGCTACCACTCCATCCACATCCCCGGCCCCTGATGTGTCAGTGCCACACAGTGCTGGAGACGGAACACCACCACCCACATGTGAGGCACCTGAAACAGCAGAGGATTAAGATGCGGATGAATCTGCCCTCATGGTCAGAAGGAAGCATTAGCATTAATCTCCGCCATATGGTCTGTTTCTGCTTAGTTTTGCCCTCTGCATCATCACCTTCCACTCTCCACCCATGCACTCTGTGACACTCACCTTGGACCTCGACATGGACTACCACATTCTGTGTGGTCACCAATGACACAGCTATCAGACTGCAGACTGGACTCCTCCTCTTTTAATGTACTTGTCATTCCCTGAAGGACTCTGGCTGGCCCTCCACAGGCTGTCAATGTGGTGTGGGGTTGCATGGCCCTGTGCTGCTCCAGCTAAGACACTCCATTGAATGTGCATTAAACATTCTTTGTCACACTGATGTGTCATGTCTATGATCTTGCAAGTGTGGAGGTATGTATGAATGTAGGGTCAATGATTCTCCCTTATGTCCATGTTGCTCATGTTGTGGGACTTGAATCACAGGGTGGAACATTGCTGATTGCATTCCTGGTGGCGCAGACACTAGAATGGAGACACACGCATTAGTCACTTCCCTATCCAGCCCAGAATGGATGCACGCCCAGAGCCCTGGGGTTATTGTTAACACCCTTAAGCAGGACTGGCATGCGCCAGGCCAGCCTACCCCGCTTACACTCACAGGTGGGGACGACAACGCTACATGTCCCAGGTCTTCCCGGTAGGGATCTGCTGCTCACAGGTCTAGTTGTCAGCATGGTACATCCACTCCCTCATGGCTGGTTCACACCCACATCACACCCATTCAGCACCGGTGTCACAGGACATGTGACCCTGCCAATAAAAACGGCCTGGTGCACGTGCTGGATGCCATTTCCACTCTGTCACTTGGTTTCTCTGTGTGGGTATCCTTTCTGCCTGAGGGCCCAGGGCCCTGCCACAGCACATTGCACAGTGCCAGGGGTGACATGATGGCATCCGCACCACAGGACTTAATCATAAAGGGTCCATGGCTTGCGGTGCACAGACTTGGTGGCATCGGATACACTGCGGCAGGCACAGGCACACCGCCACGGCATGGTGTCTTTCGGTGCACTGAGTTAGGGGCACTGCAAGTGCTGATTGGGTGTGCAGCCTGCGATGATGTGCCGTCCAGGTGGTCCGAAATGGTGGCATTGGTATGAGCTCTGCTAGACCAAAGTTTAGGCCTGAGCCAGCGGTCAGTGCAGGCCTACCACCATATGCCATCGCCTCGCGGTTCACAGAGTTAGTGGCACCTCTAGTGCTGAGCGGGTGTGCAGCCTGCGATGAGGCCGGGTGCACTGATATGTTCTCTGTCATAGCAAAATCAAGACCCAGAATCAAATGTGAGACCTGGTGGCCCGTGGTGAGGGGCTGCATGATGTGGATGGGGCCATGGTCGCAGGCCCCAAGCTTGGTGCTCCCAGCGGCACAGAGTGAGCCCTCTTGGAGACACGGTGGTGGAAGGTGATCAGGGAGGGCTGGTTGCACAGGGGCAGGCCATCACTGCTGCGTGGCAGGAGGGGCTGGGGTGCAGTAGCCTGTGTGCTCAAGGGCAGGCAAGCACAGATGGCGTGTGCTACTGTATGGGCCCCGCCATTCATGTCTCTGGCACCTGTTTGAGATGAGGGACCTGGGGGACTGCAGTGTGTACCGGCACGTGGTTGGAGACACATCGGTGGCTGCAGGTGAGCAGTGAGGCCTGGGTCTGCAGTGTCGGAACTCTCTCTCCCTCTCTTTCTCTCTCTCTCTCTCTTCCTCTCTTTCCCTCTCCCTCTTTCTCTTGCCCTCTCTTTTTCTCTCCCCCTCTCTCTCCCTCTTTCTCCCCGTCTCTTTCCCTCTCCCTCTATCTCTCTCTTTCTATCTCCCTCTCTTTCTCTCTCCCTCTCTTTCTCTCTCCCCTCTCCCCTCTCTTTCTCTCTCCCGCTCTCCCGCTCTCTCTCTTTCTCTCCCCCTCTATCTCTCTTTCTGTCTCCCTCTCTCCCTCTCTTTCCCACTCCCTCTCTCCCCCTCTCTCTCCCTCTCTTTCCCTCTCCCTCTATCCCTCTCTTTCTCTCTCCCCCTCTTTCTCTCTCCCCCTCATCCCTCTCTCTCTCTCTATCTTTCACTTTCTCTGTACTTTGATGGACGCATGACACACCTTCTTATCTGTATTTCTGTTTTGCAGGCTGTGACTTACAGAATGCTCTGAGAAGACACGCTGTGCCTCTACATGATTGTTGTTTTTTGTTTAATATGCAATAAAGTTTTTATTTGGATTATATGATTTGGATGTATGATTTCCATTTTTCTAGCCGTACCTGTATGTTTGGTGCTGTGATTCTGCGACTTCAGGGGATTTGTTTGGTTCATGGTTTCATGGTGTTGATGTGCATTCTCTTCGTTCAATGGGCGGGGGGCCGGTGTTGCGGTCCCAGGGGTGGTGGCGGAGGGTGTTGTTTCCCTATTGGGGCTCCGGGCTGCATGTTCAGTCGCTCGGGGGCATCTGTTTTTCTTCATGTTTGGCTATGGGCTGTGCTCCCTTGGCTGCTGCCGGTTGTTGTCGTACTTTACACCAGGTCAGAGTCGGTGTTAGTTTCCTGCTGCTACCGCGCCTTATAGCCTGTTTTGTTATCGTATCGCAGATCTGGCTGGCCGTTGAGAATGTTGTGGTGTGGTGTTGTTGTGCGTTTTTGCTCCGGAACACCTACTCTGCAGCTCATTAGCAATAGTTGCCGGGGTCATCCGTGGCAATGTTTTTTGAGGATGTTATCGCCGGAAAACTGGTGATATGGGATGTTAGCACGGACTTGTGAATGGGGTGGTAAATTTATCGTGACTTTGGCTGTGATAAAGTGCCGATAACTTGGCGATAGCTCCTTGAGAATATGCCCTTAAGTGTGTTCCGGCTGCTCGGATTTGGACAAAGTTTGAGGTATTTAAATGCCCTCCCTTTACCAACGGATATTCAGACGGCTCCTCTGTCTTCCCCTACCAACTCTCATTTTGTTATTCACTCAGAAAATGTCCAACAGTATATTCTAGAGCAAGTGAAGCTAGACCAACTTTTGTTATGGGTTACAATCAGGGTCCCTGGGAACTCAAACCAACCCTGGCAATGCAGCTGGACCAGCCCGTGTGGGGGGAGGGGGATGAAAGGAACTATAGGAAATCCTGCTGGCGGCTGCTTTAGCACTGCTGCCGTGACGCTTCAGCACTGCTGCCACTTTTGTTACAGGGGCCGATATTGCAGCACTGCACAGTGACAAAGCCAGCCCCCAAAATTACCATAAAAAACGGCCGACCCACCTTTCTGGCCCACAGGGAAAATGCCTGAAGCCCGCTACGGCCAGTTACAATCTGGGCCAATAAGGAGCGTAATCTGCACAGGGACATTGTACGGGATTGCCCTAACTTGGAGAAGAGTTTGGCGATCCCTTGGCCAGTCCAAAGTACCCTAAAAGATTTTACAAATGCTTTGATTGATTGATTGATTGATTGGTCTGTCTAACATGTTTGAGTTACCTTCCACCATTATTAAAGATCATTAACTGGTGGTTAAGTTTCGATTCTGCGAATTTAGCAAGTTGCAAAAGTTTCAGGTTGAATCTGTCAAAAGCTCCATCAGGGACTATATCAAGTTCTTAGCACTGGGTAAGCCTGTAATGTACTTAATCCTAGAACTCTCAACCTGGGAAAGATCTTTTTTCTTTTGCTTCAGAATTGGTACGGTGTGGAGGTTTTTGTGTTATGGGAAAGGACAGAGGGACTTCAGCCTGCACATGTGACAGGCTGTCTCAACATACCTTTGTGCACTTTATGATTTTTTGTAAATTTTTTAGATTCTTTTTTCTGCTCTTTTTAAAGCCTATTTAAAATCACTCAATATGCTAGAAGTGCAGGGATGTGTGACGATGCTTGCAACTTTCAGGGAACCCGTATGTTTTTGTAAGAGTATGTTCCTGCCTAAAAACAGCAGTAAGTTCACGGAAAACCATTGAGGGGTGACTTCCCCATTATAGTTACTGCAAATTGTCACTTAGGCTCTCAATATCTTTTAAAGATTGGGGAAAACTAAGGTAATTAGAAGTAGCAGGCACATGCATCAAGCTAAATAGTGCTTACAAAATTTGCTAATCGAGAATAAAACCTCTTTGCAAGCGTAATTTAGCTAATCCCAATACAGGAACACAAATCTGAGAAAAACCCTGAAATCGCAAAAATAAGGAATCACAAATTTTGCGGAGACATAATTTGCGAAGCCTTATTTGTAAAATCCTTATTTGCGAATCCCTAATAGAGATTCACAATTAAGGAATCAAAAACAAATGCATGAAAAATCGCAAACTGCTATTTTTAACGAAATTCGCAAATTAGCAAGTGCAATTTAAGAAGGATCACAATTAGGTGGTAACCATGAGTGAAAATGCCATGCAGGTGCAAATTATCCGAAACCTACTTAAACCGACCCAGGAGACCTCTGAAACTTTCACAATGGCAGCACTCTACCTGATGGCGAGGAGGATGAGGCTCCAGGCAGCAGCACAGCGAAGAAGGAGAATACAGGAGCGCATCTTCAGAGTGCGCATCACATTGTTTGGACCTGTACGACAAATACAGGCTAAATGGTGACATGATCCTTGACCTAATAGCAGAATTGGAACCCCTAATCGAGTGCCCCACTCGTAGGATCCATGCCCTCCCTCATGTGCAGGTCCTCTTTTGCCTACACCTACTTGCGAACAGCAGTTTCCAGGGGGTAGTAGCTGTTGCTGGAGGGGTGTCACAAAGTTCCCTTTCACGTATCTTTAATTCTTTCCTGAACGCCATGATGACAAGGATCCATAACCACATTAGCTTCCCCACAACCCCACAGGAATTGAATGGGACGAAATAGGACTTTTACCAGGCAGCCCGGTTCCCACTCTTAATATGATGCATAGATGGAACGCATGTTGCCATTTGTCCCCCAGCAGTGAATGAAAACATTTTTAGGAACCGTAATTCCTATCACTCAATCAACATAGAAGTAGTCTGCAACGCTAACCATAACATCACAGACATTGTGGTGGGTTACCCCCATTGCATTCACTTTATTCAGGATCCTGAGCCAGATTTTGTGCTTCTGTGCCTCTGGGACCTTCAGTGACAGTTTGCCAAATAGCCTGTCAATGCTGATGACTACCCCCTCAAGGAGGTGTTTAATTTCCCCCTCACTTAACTTCAGCTTGCATTTCCTGCCTGGTGTACTCTCCCCTGATGCTGAAGTATCCATTTTTAGCAAGGGACAGGTCTGCAAGCACAGTTGTTGGATGTCCTGTTCTGCTCCTGCACTCAGCTTCCTCCTCTCACTCTCACTGAGCACTGAATGAAGCATGGGCTGGATGACTTCCTGGTTGTGATGTCATCACCATGCATCAAAGCGACCTCGCTATTTGCAATTTTGCTATTAGTAATTTTGCTATTTGCGATTTTGCAAATAGCAAGGTAGGTATTAGGTTTTTCGGAAATAGCATGACTCGGCGGCTGTATTGCAATTTGTGATTACAAATGTTACTGATTTGGTAAAAATTCACAAAATTGGTCATGTATTGGAAATAGCGATTCGTAAATAACGATTCCTTATTTTTTGCTATTTAGGAATCGCTATTTCTTAGTTTGCACCTAGATCCTTTGTGCTGAGTATATCTGCAAACCTTAGGATGCCTTGGCCTTCAACTTATAGCACCATAGAGGACCCTGGGAGGTTTTTGATGTCTGTGTAAAGCAGTTGAAGTGGGTGGAGTCTGAGGGGCACGATGTGCCTATACTTTTTTAATTTAAGGAAAAATGTTCCCCTACTTTCTGTGAATAGACAACAGTCCAGGGACGGGTAATTCTGAGAGCTGAAATGCTTCAGCTGTAATGTAAGGCAGGGTGAAACCTGCTGTGAAACCGAAGGCGGGAAAACAGGTACACAAGCTTTCTTCCTAGGCCACCTGCTTCCCTGAAAGAAGTGTAAATGGGCACCATGGATCAATCTGTAAATGTAAAGGTAGCTCAGAAGCTCGTATTGGCTTTGATTGATGGAATCACTGGATACTTTCTGAGGAAACAGATGTTTTCTTTTAGAGTGGCATTGGAAAGGAGTTACCAGCTGAACGGTAAGGTGTATGCTTTTTAAAGGAGCATAACACAGGCCCCTGTGCCACAGGGGCTGCAAGGGGCTGTGTTAGCCCCTAACTATATTACACCACTCCAACCAGGATTCATCCCATGGCTGTCTGGTTACAGACACAGACCTCTGAAGTGCATTAGTTAACAGAGGTTTCAAAAAGTATGCGAGTTTATTTCCACTGATTAAATTCACCTGCATTTATTTTACGTTTAAGATGTGTGTTATTTTTTATGTACATACCTAAAGATGAGACCGAATAAAGTTACAGAATATTTTGTTTTTTTAGCCATACCTTTGACCCCACGCCTACTCACCCTGCCCCCATTCTGCACAGTTTCACTGTTCCCCTACTTTTTTTAATGCACTTCGACAGCTGTCTGTATAGTTGTAACCCTGTAGGATACCCTACCCAAATATCGTTTTGCAATGAATGTTTTAATTTACCATCTATGTACCTTAAGTCCTGGAGCACTGATTTGTTACCTGCATTGTTGTCTCATCTATCCAATGCTTTTTAAATCTGCTAACCACCACCGTGTTGCTACGGTTGTTAAATCTTTTTTCTTTTGCAGCACTGCTACCCGCCTTAGTTGTATGCATTTTATCTTGCTTAAAAGCCTTTTTACCGTAATGGCAATATTCTAGTGCCTTGCGTATTTGTCTTTGATGATTTTTCTAAAATCGAATAAAGATGAATTGATTGATTGATGTTTATAATAATATGAAATGCCATTGAAGGTAAACATTTGCTACAAAATGGTAGTGATATATATTTTAATATAACACTTGGGTTCAGTTACTTTATTGAGACCTGGCAACTATATCTGGGTCAGGAATTTACCAACAAAGAATTATATTAAATAAAAGCTAGTACTTTCTTTATGATGGAGTAATTACTTTTTCTTTCCTTTGTTGTATGCGAAAGACTTTAGAGGATAAGGCCCACATGCATCAACATGGCCATTTGCGATTCCTTATTAGCGAAAAATAAGGAATCGCTAATAAGGAATCTTAAATGGCTATGCATGAAGAAATTGCTAAATAAATTGTGATTTCTTCAAATTCCTTAATTGCGACTTGCAAATTGCGAATCACAATTAAGGAATAGCTCCCCATTCATTCCTATGAGCCTAAAGGCCCATAGGAATGAATGGGAAGACATTCTCAATTTGCGAATCGCAAATTGAGAATGCGATTTCAAGGGTGCAGGGGTGTCCAAAGGACACCCTGTTGCACCCCTGAAATCAATCTGTGCACATATGTTGTGCACACACATGCCCAGAGGGCATGTGTGTGCACAACATGAAACTTTGAAAAATGCACAAAAGTGCATTTTTCAAAGTTTTCGCAAATTACCATGAGGTTCAACCTCATGGTAATTTGCTCCCCCTAAGTGCAAATTCGCTATTTTTTAAAGTTTCATGCATTGCATTTAAAGAATCTCAATTTGAGATTCCTTAAATGCAATCGCAATTTAAGTAATCGCAATTTTGCGATTTCATAAATTGCGAAAATAACAAAAATGATAATGCATCCCAAAAATTCACATTGCATTCGCAAACGGCGGATTTTGGTGAATTGCACCATTTGCGAATGCAATTTGAAATGATGCATTTGCCCCTAAATGTTTATTTTTAGGATTAAGAGCTATAATCTTAAGTAGTATTTTTCTCATATCTTACTTCCAATATGATAATTAGATCATGTCTTTTTTCCTGTATTCATTGAATTCATGATAAATCCACATGGCTGCATGGGCATGTGAGACTGCAAGTAAGAAATTCAATCATTTTGTAATTTTAATGAAGTAACATTGCAGCAAGGTTTCTTTGTGTGAAGATGTCAGTAAAACATGTTATCTGCTGCTCTTTGTTAGTATTAACCAACACAACATTTATCTGAGCGACTAGAGTGAGACAAAGGATTCCATCATAATGCAACAGCCACAGTACCGTACACTCATAATGCAGTAGATAAAAAGAGACTTTCATGGTCACCATCCAAGAGAGCTTGCTTTAATGGTTCCAATCTTTCTTACTAAACACCACACAGACATGTGCCAGTATAAAAAGATAAATATCTTCAAGACAGCTGTGCCACTTCACCATCAAAAACATCAAAAATAGAAGTTACTTTATCAATAAATGCATTTGCAAGTGCCAGCTACTGAACTTGAGTCGATGTTCAAGCAACCATTAACAATGCAAATAGTGCTGCATATTTTTGAACAGTGAATTAGTATGTGGAAAACAAAGAGGCAAATGTGGAGAGGATTTTCATATCGAATTTTCGGAGTGAAGTAATGATGGAAAAACTACATCTAAATAAAAATAATTTCTGACATGACACTTGACCATGGAGACAAAAGTATGGTCAAGAAAGAAGCATTTCTTTTTCCAGTGGCTAACTGCACTATGATAGAAAACATTTTGCCCTTTCACAAAAAGCACATATGTAAGCAAAGTAGTTCCCTTAGGTGTCATAGAATACAATGGCAATATGTGCTTTTTTGAAAATATATTTTTGCTTTCAGCCAATGTTGTTTGAGATTGACAACATCCCCAACAATAAAGTTTTGCAAAAACATTACATAACAACCACTGACAAAGACAAAAGCCCGCAAGTCAATGCCAGAATAATTGTCTTTGCCAAGGCTTGTTTCTTGTGAGCGGCTGTCCTAACGCACAAGAACAACTGGTGCTCAGGAAGCTTTTACCAAGGGTTGTGCAAGTGAATTCAAGTTTGTACTCATTAACACAGTACGACCTCCTAGTGACTTCCTGACTAGTAAGCACTTTCCACTTCAATCTGCAGATAAAATCAAGTCTACTGTTGATTCTGTAGTAAAGTTTCACATGCAAAGAAACCAAACATTACTGCTTATATTTGTTCTTTAATTCTGATTCATCCAATGTGATCGTTAAATAAGTTTGGCTCCGGATCTTATGTGGCAAAAATATTTTAGCTTCCACTCGATATTCTGAAATAAATGTTGTGCGAAACATCCAGTTGTGGCACATTTATTATTTGCACTTAAATATGCTACTACCGTTTTGTTTAAATATCCAGATTAGGGAATAATGCTTAATTGGAAATTATGCACAAACACTGGGTGTTCACTTCTGTTGTTGTTTTACTATGGAGTGTCAGGCTTGACGATTTCATACTTGCTAACATTTTCAAAGAGGAAGATTTAAAAAAAAAATCAGGGGAATGCATTTTTCACATTGGCTTATGTTGCAGCTGAGAAATCTTTCAGTCGAGAGAACCTGCATTAAATACATTTTGGTGCACAAAAAGCAAGTCTCATGCTTGAACTGGGTCTGTTGTCATGTATGTGATGTGTATGTTAAATTGACTATTAATTTAGTGAAAAATGGAATGGACCATTTTGAAATAACACATTAAATTTGTATGGCAAAATGGAAAGTAATTTAATAAAAGTAACTAAAGTAACCTTTCTAAAATGTTTTTTTTAAAAAGGCGTTCCTTTATATGGAAAAAAAAATGTTGGTTACTGTTGTCCTGTAAATCGGATCTACACAAAGATTTTTTTAAAGGAGGGTCCAAGGGAGAGTTTAAAGACCTGCTAAGAATATCAGGGGGTTTTGCGTGCGCTAAATAACGAAGTCCAGAGAGTCAATTTTGAGTTTCAAAAAAAGTCTTTATTTTCAATCGGTTATCTCTCACAAATTTGGAGTTTTATAGTCCACCAACGTCTTTCATTCTCACGAAGAGAACTTCATCAGGGCTCATTAGGTGAGTATCTGTATATGAAGTATGGGTGCAACATATGGATGCGATCTCCACAAGTCTAGTGGGCGCATTGTACGGTGAGTCACCAACTCGGACCTGATACTGTCAACTGTAAGATTTGCTTTCAGGCCGACCCAGGCCTTGGGAAATCTCAAATGCTTCCAGTGTTAATGCCTGGAACACCCACCTCACCCATAATTTCCATTATCTTGCTTTATCCTAGAGCTTTATAAAATAGGCCTTACCTGGCATCCTTATACCTTATAAAACTTTTATTTATGTGTGAGAATTAAAATATTAATTAGGATGAATGGTAGTCCACCACAAGTAATAGAGTCACTTACGTGTTGGTCCAGACAAATGGTTGAATAATTTAAACCTGTGCTGAACACCCTGGTAGCTATGGCACAGAGCAGACAGGCTGAACTTAGAGAAAGCATGCAAATCAATTAGAAATACCAAAACAGTTAAAAAGCTGAAAGCACAACCCAACATAAATCCCACTCCAATTCATAAAAATAGAGTAACATTTAATTTATAAAATGACACCCTAATGACAAAAATGCAATAAAGGGAACTGGATATATTACTTTTTTTTAAAAAGATTTAATCCAAAATTGCACCAAAAAGAACCAATGGTAGTCAATGGTAGCAGTTGACTGGAATCTAGGCTCAATTTGAGCCCAATCACATGGAAGAAATACACCAAGTACATTGACCCACTAAAGCCTGGAAAAAGGGAAGTTTGAATAAGTTTCAAAGCCTCAATCTGTAAACGGGCTTTGTTGTTTTTCTGATGAAAACCTCTTCGACACGGGACACACCTGAAATTCAATCTTACATCATGGAACTGCTGGTCGGATACCTTTCATGGTTGGCCTTCAAGAATTTCTAGAGAAAAAGTTTTTTAAAGTTCCCAAACTTCTTTTGGAGACCATACAACCAGAAGGGTACACTTCCAAGACCCCAGGACTTCATCGGGAGCACTTACAGACTCTCAGGGTGTCCGACATAGGGCAACAGCAAAGTCATGTCCCGTTGACGCTAATCAGCTGGGATTCTTCACAGGGATGTCCTTTTCAGTTTTGTTGTGTTCCAGGAGTAACCCAGGGGATCAGCCTAATGATCTGTGGAGATTTTTCTTTCCTGGTATTTTAAGTTGAAGGGGGCCTAACTTCCTTTGGTCCTTCTAACAGGTCACAGATGCCAAGTGCAGCAGGTTTGCAAGTCCAGCAGTGTTCCGAGGAAGGCTAGGGATGTCCAGCTTTGTAGGGATGACCAGTCTTTAGGGTAGGGAGACACCCTAAGACACTCCTAGTTCATCTCTGACGAATGGGGTAAATGGTCCCAGGCCCTGAGCTGTTTGTATTATTGCAAGTCGGCCCAAAATGCAATGTCTCACGGCAAAATGAAGATTGTAAATATTTTTGGTCAGACTAAATGTGTGCTCTGAGGCTGGGGCTGTGAGTGGGGAGTGTACTGTGGTGACCCTAGTGTCCTTCCAACTCTTATGCTAAACTCCAGTTGTAAGCAGGTACTGTACCTACAACAGAGACAGAATTTTGGTAGGACAAAAGCAGAATCCTTCAGAAACCACACAGGAAATAGACAAGAATTATTCTGGCATCCTGTCCTCTCCCTTTCAATTGTACCACAGTACTGCATGTGGCTCAGCAGAAATTTCAGGCAGGATATGACATTGTGGTATCAACAGAATGCCCACAGACCCCACCTAGTCAGCCAACTATGTGCTCCTAATGGAATTTCACACCTCATTTACTCCTTAATTAGACCAAATTCATGCTGGGAAAAGCTGTAGAGATATGCAAATTAGCCTGCAGGAACTTCAGGCAGGGAAAGGTAACCTTTTAAATGTGACTTTACCTTAATATTCATTTAAAATCCAATTTCACAATTGAATTGGGATTTTTCATAACTATTGAAAATAGTTGTTTATTTTTGTTTTCTAGCAGATCCTATTTCCGAGATATAGTATTAGTAATTTCACTTGTACTCTGATTTTATACATAGAATAGCCTAGACTGTCACAGTGAAAAAAGCTGTTAGGCCCTTGACAGTGTACATGTATTTCTTTTAAAAACTATGTAAACTACCCTGTGAGCTAGAAGGCATGTATAGTGGTGACATACTAATATCTAAAGGGAAAGTTTCTACCTGTCAAATGGGGTTATTTTAACATGTTGCACTGTAGGTTTATACTGTAGATGTCAGACTACAATGGTAGGCCTGAAGCCTTGTTTTCCTTTTCACACTAGTGGATGGCACAGTAAAGGCATTTCATTTTCCATGCCATGGGTGCAAGTTCTGCTGTGACCTTATAGGAGAGATGTAAATACTCAAATAAGGAAATTTCTACATGTTTGCAGCGGCCAGAGCGCAAACACTGGGCACTACACAGCAGTGCCCCAGTGTGCAGAGTTCAAAAACTAGCATTAAAATCCAGTATAAAATAGGGGTGACCACACAAAAGGGCAATTTAATATATGCCTGCAATGTTTCATAATGTTACAATAGCATTTTCTTCTAGTATCAACTAACTGTATTTTGAAAAGTTTAAATCACATATAGAGTTTGATAATTCCTCAAGCTACAAATTATTTTAGGCTCCTCTTTCTTAGTGGCTCTCATCTAAGATATCTGTTACAGTTTATACTTCATAACTGAAGCAGATTTAAAAAAGGAAATAGTTCAGGCAGTGCTTATCCTTTTCAACAGTTGAATTGCAGTGATTCACATACATCATCCAATTTTTATGAGTTATTTTAAGAGTTATTTACACAGGCTGAAATGCATACTTGTAAACATATTAGAAAATATCATTTGAATTGAACGCAAAAGTTGTTTGAAGTTAGGAACCACACTTCCTCCATTCTAGTTTATAAAATTGAGTCCTCTTTTACAATATTTTAATGCACAGCAACACAGCAAGCCTTCCTACTGTGCTGCTCTGCATTAAAAAGAAAGGGCAGGAATGTGCCATATCTACTAGATATGATGCATTCCTGTCCTTTCTTTCATGCGCTTGCGCACAATGGGCTGCCTTTACCATCACAGGCAAACTTGCACCCTGGCGAAAGGGTGTCTGCGTTGTAGGGGGGATTGTTTTTGTGCAGGAAGGGATGCCTTCCTGCACAAATCAATCACAAGAGGTGTTTTCTTTTCTATGTGTACTGCAGAATGCAGCACACATAGAAAAAGGAACAACAAAGCGAAATAAATGTATTTCTCCTAGTAGCGCCTCCCTTACACCTTACCTAGGGAGGCATAGGTATCTGACCCATTCCCCGGCTTACAAAACCTTGTAAATATGGAAATGAGTCAGGTTCCATTGATGTTGCGTGGGAACAGCCACAGCAACACCCATGGAATGCCCCTTTCATGCAGAGTAATGCTTGAATAGCGGGCACATTTACAAGTCCATGAAAAGCCAGACAGGGTGGCTTGGCATGCCGTGTAAATATGGGTGCAGGAATGTGAAATTACATATTGGAAGGATCTGTTCACCTGTATTTAATAGGTATTCCTCACATGGTATTTTGTGGCCAGACACTGTGTAAAAGGATACAAAGAAAATGTGAGTTAAATCATTAATGCCTTCTTTATAGAAATCTCTGTCCGGTTTACACGGGGGCATTAACTTTTGAAGTGCACAGAGCTGGACCAATACCGAAGAACTATGATTTCGGTTTTCCTGACTGGCTCTATGCGAAGAAGTGTCCATTGTCTGTTCAGATATAATAATAAAAGTTTTATGGGCCATTTTTTAGGATGCGAGATTGGTCATAAAAATAAAAACACAAATATGGGGCAGAGAATGCCCACAAACAGCTCTGCATTTCAGTGCAAGGTTGTTAAAGGGAAATTCTGGCAGAATATGTAATTTATAACAATCTGTTTGGAATACATCAGCCATATGGTAATCTCCAAAATGTTCTCTTTTTATAGGATTATTGCGGTGTGTGCAGGAACATTGAACTCTATGGGATTTTTGAGCCAAGTCTTACATGTTTCCAAAAACTTGCAAAGTATAAGCATGGACAGGCTCAGAAACAGGAAGTTATAGGATTGGATGTTAACAGTACTTTCTACCAGGAAATAACACGATACATTGTTATCAAGACAGGTGACTAGCTTAAACTACAGCCTATATGTCTAGCTAAAAATCTGATACATAAGAAGTACATTTGTATATGTTTAAAAAACAAAGATTTGCCGCATGACAATATATATTTTTTTAACTTAAATATTTATAACAACAGATTAGTGGTTTTTAAAGGGCTTAGCCCTTTACTGTGTGTTCAATTTGGCTGGTATTTTAGCAGGTCAGACCTGGCCCCACTCTGCCTTGTTTGAGGGAAGGCGAGCTTTTAAATTTTCTCAGAGCACCATAAAGTGTGCTACTACAATGACTTTATGAGAATTGTATTTGACAGTGGAGCTTCAACCCATCAGATTACTTATTTCTTTAAGCCAAATTAGAAGATTTTCTTAGCCTTTGTTGATCTCTGCCTTTCAACATCGAGGAGAAAGTAATCATAACCAGGCTTCTTTATACACCTAACTAATTACTCTAACAGGAACGTGAGAATAGTTCCAGTGATAAAGGGGACATTTCTACTGAGCTTATTTACTGCACTACCAGCCCTAAGTGAGGTATCTCTGAACAACTCTGCATGGGACTGGAAAACTACACCAGTCAGAAGAAGGAATTCTCCATTACGGTTACACTTACTTCTGCTGGACCATCCTATCTGCCAGGAGCCCTTGCCAACACTTCTCAATGGGTCTGATTATTTATTATTAATCACTAAAAGTAGTGAAGTCTTTTGACTCGATGTTCAACATTGACCCATCTGCTGGACACCTTGGGCCAGGCATATTAAATAGTTGTGCAACGCAGTGCAGCAAGCAAAGTTGCTGCACTGCATTAGGGGAAGAGAGCAAGGCAGAGCCATTCCCTCTAAGATATGGTGCTGCTGATCTCTTCATTAGCTCTGGTGTACAAACAGGCTTCCTAGAACCACAAAAACTCTTTTGTTCTAAAGTGCAAAGGTGTGTGTGCTGTCCAGTATAGGTTTTGTACTAGATGGGTATCCTTACACTCCAAAATACTATGCTTAGACGTACTTTAAAATATTCACACGTTGTAAGTGTGATGTAAAACGAAGCAATGTGTGAAACATTTGGAAAAATAAACCTATCTCCCCTTGTTAGGGTCTTCCATGAAGAGGCCTTCATTTTTGGTGTAAAGCCCTGTCTACCTTTGTTGATGATTAGACATTGTATCAAAAGTCCTGAATGGTGTGAGAGCGCCCAAGTGCTGCCCAGGGGTTGCCCCATTGCATCAAAGTAACGCAAAGAAGTGTAAATACCGTTTGGTGTCACTTTTAGGACTATTCCAATGAAATATGTAATGTTACTTCTGGTTGCTGAGCCAAAAACATGGAAGAGGAATCAGAGAACCATAAATCTTATTGGAACTTAGACTACTGCTGTGTATGACTGTTCACTTGGTAGTACAGTTCTATTAGGCCCCTATTACAAGCACTCATTTAAATAATATTATCCCAGACCATTGATTCCCATCTGGCATCTCCAATGCAACGTCCTTGATGACCCAGTTTTCAGAAAGGAACTGGGCGACTATATCAGTCACTACTTGGCGGAGAACAGGGATACCGTATCATTGAGGTTGGTGGAATGGGACGCATTTAAAACAGTGAATCCAGGCTTTTGCATACAGCAGGTGGTAAGGGTCTGCAGGACTCTGGATAGTGAAACACAAACCACTGAGAAGCATCTTGCACAATTGGGTAATTCAACAGATCAAACTTGGGATATCTTCCACAGTCATTTGCAGAGAAGACGACCTTTGCACAACTCTTTGAGCACCTCTGTCACTATTATTTTACGGCTCATGCAGCTAACGTACATCAGGAGGGGGTAAGTCTAGCAGACCTTTAGCTTGGCTCGCGAGACATGACACCAACCCAGCCCCCTTGCAGAACTGACCATCCCCTCTTGCATCAGAGACCTATACCGTAACAAAACTCCTGGACATGATGGCCTACCACTCAAATATAACAAAACCTTTTCTTCACAATTAACGCTCAAATTGACTGCAATGTTCGAAGCGGTGCGGACTACGCGTGAGCTCCCCTGTCCCTTGGCGGGAAGCTCCTGGTTTCAGTCTTGAAGCCACATAAAATCCAAACCCAATCCTCACCATATCAACCTAATGCCATTCTGATGGCTGATTATAAAATACTGTGAAAATTACTAGCAGACTGCTATTCCTGGATACTCCCAGATCTCATTCATGTAGACCAAAATTAGTTTGTCCCAGGATGAAGCAGCGCTCAGATTATTCATTGGTTGCTTCACATACAAAACCAAGTTTGAGGACTTAACCCGTGAGCGTACTGTCAGATATTAGTCGTGGATAAGGCATTTAATTCCCTAATGTGGAGCTGCCTTTTCCAGGTCTTGCCCCAACTTGGAGTCAGTCCCCGGCTTCTCACATACACTCAACTCCTTTATACCAAACTGACTTCCCAACTTCTCATTCCTCGGTGAGTAGCAGAACAGACAGGGCTTTCCCATTTTCCCATTTCCCTCCACTCTCTCAATGGAGCCCCTAGCCATTCCCTTACAGCGTGAGGGCATTGACTGGGGGATACCCCTGGAAGACAGGACACATGCGATGCCCCTGTACACAGACGATCTCCTCATCTATTTAGAATACATCACTTCAGACCTTACCCTGTTCCAAGCTACACATAATGAGTTCGAAACAACTGCTGGACTCCGGGCCAACTGGGACAAATAAGTGATACATTCCCTCCATCCTGACCATCCACTTTGGTTCATACACTTGGGCATTACCCATCTTTATTGGCAGAGAACAGCTATTGTCTTTACTTCACTCCTTTGGATATATTTGATGGGAAACTCCGGGTAGCACTACCATGCATCAAGACACATGCACTTCTGGCGCTTGTTAACTCTCGCCCCAAAAGGAATAATTGCCCTGGTGAAAATAATCACTCTGCCACGCCAACGTTATCACTTTACCAACCCCCCTACAGTCCTCCCTGGCTTTTTCTTCCAGGAAAATGACTCCTTTCTGGGAGACCTTATCTGGGGCAACAGATGATGTCGGTGGCACTTCATGAAATACAACTCCTGATGGGCCAAAGGGCTTTGGGTGCCCCGTCATTTGAGGCGTATTATCTTGCAGCACAATTGCAGTGTCTATCATGGTGGACTGCTGGCAGATACACTGGGGAGACCAGCAATGGAGCTGACATAATGACATCCCCAGTAATCCATCATCTCTAACTTCCTAAACCAGTACCTCCCACCTTGCCACCCATACAGGTGTCTGTGGCTTCAGCCTTAATGACACGCATACACCACGTGTCTCCAAAATCACTGGTGTATTCTACCACACTGCCTCTGGTTGGTGTTCCTAAATTCCCGGGTCCTATACAAGACTTGAACTTACCGCCCTAGACAAAATGCTCAATCCACTCAGTGGACAATCTTTACTTCAATGGTCAATTTCTCACATTTGATCTGATAGTAACATACTATGCTTTACCTCAGGGCAATTCCTCTTTCACCTCCGGCTCACCCACACATACCATACTCTAGGGAATAACACAATGGCAGAACCCACAAAACACCATGTATAACAGACTAAACTTATAATGGCTCCCTACTGTCATCTTATTACCTGGTTGTATAAATCTATTTGTGAGCTCAACATGCTCTCCCTAGAAACCCTCTGGCACAGGTGGGAGGAGGAGTTTGGGCATGCACTACATGATAAGGAGGTGGAAATAGGCTCAGAGTTCCTTTGATTGGTGTTCATAATTCTTGTTTTAAAAACTCACAATTCTTCATGTGACACTGCACCCTCAAGCAGGAGCCAGCTGTCCAAGATGACTGGCTTCCGACACAGATTTACCACACCTGATCTGGTCCTGCCCAGCCTTGTACAAATACTGGGAGAAGGTGCACAAAATCTTACGTCAACTCACAGCGCTCCCGGATATCCACACATGGGAGGCATGCTCACTTGATATTTTTAAATGCTGCAAACCCCACAGAATCCTTTCTCGTTTGGCCTCTCTAGCGATCCTTCTTGCCAAGCGTATCCTCACCTTGCATTGGCAATCTACAATAGCCAGCCCCCCAGTGGCAGCCTGGTACAGAGCTATCCGTAAGTAGAGGGCTGCAGAGAAGGACGCCCTCTTCTACAAAGAAACACGGGGCCTTCGCAAACGACCCATTTACCCTCAATTGGCCACTCCTTTCTCACAGTTTGTACAACTCCCTGGCAAAGATGATCCCCCTCCATAACGGTCCAGTGCATTCTCGATGCCTGCCACTACCCACAGTGACCTCCCATCCATGCAGATGTATCCCCAAGCTGCATCACTCCATCTGTGCTGGTAGAACCCACATTTGTTGCTACTGCCTTTTTGTTGTCTCAGATACCTTGGAAAAGACAAATCCTGCTATACTCCTCAAGAAGAACCCCTCCTACATTTCCCCTTTTCGGCCAGTGTATACACCTCCCCTTTTATTACGTATGTTCAAAAGCTGCTTACGTAAATACAACAGTATTTGTCATGCACATTATTACTCCCATTATACTTATCTGCTGAACTCATGTTATGTATTCAATGGTATATGCTACATTGGCCATGTATGGGCAGATGTAACTCCAACAAGCTATACTGTTGTCTGTATTTTCCCTTTCTGTTTCTGAAACTCAATAAAACGAAACAAAAAAAAACAAGCTCAGCCGGGGAGAGCATGACTTCACCGGACAAACCCAGCACCAGTACCTGCTTTTAGAGACTCTAACACCCACAAACCAATAGACACCCCTGCATTGATCAAATAACCTTGCCCCCATTGTTGACATCCAGTACAATTTAGTGCCATTCAGAACATTTTCTGCTTTCCTTGTGTTTTTACTGTAAGCACATGCTTAGGTGATCTGAGGCACGGCCAGAAAGAGGAATACAAAACAGCAATGGCAAACATCCTAAGATCTGCCCCACTCCTTCTTATCACTCTCTCTGTCCATCCATCATTCTCTTTCTCTTGCTCATCTATCTTTTATTTCTCTTGCTGTCCATCCCTCTCTTCCACTCTTTCCCTTTTTCTTAAAGCCCCCTGTGCCTACAGCAATTGTTTGTAGGGAGGTGGAGAAAGCATCAAAGCACTAATACCAGCCCTGGCCTTTGAAAACCAGACTCCAATAGCTCCAGCCAACCGGGAAAATGCCTGATGGAATAAAAGGCCAGGCTGGACCTCATCTGAGGTCAGAAAAACAAACACTGTCTGTCATCATCTACTGCACACACATATTCGATTTGGCCTCTATCAGATCTTAGTTTTTCCTGACATCTGATATAAATGACTTTACAGCAAGCTTCCAAGGCTACTTAACCCATTTCAGACTTCACCCTCACCTGCTTCCACGAGAGGTACTTGAGTTGCAATACTTTACACCACATACTGGACCTGTTAACCCACGCCCTATCCTGCCCAATGATAAGGAAACAATGCCTTGACAAAAGCCATCTTTGGAAGGTTATTCAATGTCCGTAGACTTTAAAGGTTCCCTATAAATAGCCTTCACGCTGTGATTATAATTCATATTTAATTGTTTTTCTTTATCTCACCCCCTTCCATTTAAAACTGCCTGACATTGTTTATCCCATAACTAGTTTGCTTTGTATTTGTTTTCTTCTGTATCCTGCAGCATCTCTTGCAGGAAATATGTTGAGCTCAGAAAACCTATCAAAGGTAAAGCATCCTTTAGAAAGAGCATGCTCTCAAGAAACTTAGCCAATGAAGATGAAGAAAACCATTCACATGCAATCTGACCTACTCCGGGTGGTACAGATAAATAGTTTGGTGGAACAAAGTCTTTCTAAAGAGCTGAGTTATAGAACCAGGTCACTTTGCAAAGATCAGGTGCAAGGAAGAAGCAAATGATGGCAAAACAAATACATATAACTGTTAACCTCATAAGTGCTGCGCCTAGTCCAACGGCCGGCGGCACCACTACCTCGGGAGTGCTGCCGTCGGCCGTTGGACGTTCGAACCTCACCTCCGCAATGGAACGTTCAGCACTGGAGCTGGACGTTCCATAGCTGCTAAGGTGTTAAAGAGACATGTTTATGGAGATCTGATTACAGTCATAACAGCAGTGATTTTGCAGTAAATCTATGAGTGACAAGAAAAATGATGCTTTTATTTGTGCTCCAATTGCACCTGTAGTGGTGTTTAGTAGCAGCATCTTCCCTTACATTATCCACCATTTGGGTACAAAGGGGGAGACGTACTATGAATGTAAATTTTGTGGTTCATCAAGGAACAGGGGTAGTCTTTAGCTCATAAAAGCACTTTCATGTAGTCAAATAAAACGTTTGTAGAATGGTTAGTGGCTCAGCAATTTAGTGTTATGATGGGTCTCCTCTCTACTTAGTGTTACAATTACATTCATGTGCACTCATTCACTTTTGTAGTCTAGTCAGCATGCCTGATGAAGCATAACAGTTTCAGAATGGTTATCCAATAGATGTTTCTCATCTCTTCTGAATGTTTGGCTTACATATGGCAAGCTTTACATTATCACTTTCCCATAGAATCTTCCTTATCTTCCTGCAGGAGTAAACGCTTCCCTCCTTTATTCAATCCTTCTTATGATCGATTTTTATATTGCCTCTTTCTTGATATCTTCAAATCTTCAACACCAGACACCAAATGCTTCCCTAATTTTTCTTATCTATCTTGTCTTTTCCTCAACATTATCCTAACGTAGTAAATTTCCTTGTCCTACTCCCCGCACAAGTTGTGTGTTTAGTTGTTTTGTGTGAACCTGCAGTTACCATGGCTTTATGCCTCTCACTTGCATTTTGCCTTTTATTGCCAAATCACTGTACTTTGCTCTCACTAGTCTCAAGTTCTTGAATTAGGGACACATTACAATCTTGTGTTTTGAAAAACAAGCAAGCAGGTGGAAAAACTGTCACCATAATATTTCTTACTCTCTCCTTCTTCAGGAACACACCACACACTGTATCAGTGGAAGCTTGAGAGTTAATTGTGAAAGCCTGTGAGTGAAAAAAGCCAACAATGCTCTGCATTTCGGCACTGGTACTGAACATAACACAGACACTAGTGCTGTAACAGATGGTGGTTTAACTTTCTTTCGTCCATTTTATGAGCTAAACTTTTTTTTCCAGGATTTCAAAAAGTTGTAAATTTACTATTGATGTGGAATATTTGAAAAATGTAGTCGTATCTGTATGAACCAAACGAAAACCTCAGAGACATACCCACAAATTAACGTTACAGACAATATTGAATGATCATAAAGTATAACAAACTAATCATAATATGTTTGACATAATAACTGTTCATGAAGATTTTCCCTAAAGAGCAATATTTTTCAGGGCATTACAGTGGTTATCCTCCAAAAATAGGCAGACTGTTAATTCAAGTATATGTCATCAAATGTATTAACAAAAAGCTGCAGACATATAACTTGTACTGTTGTAACAAAACAGGAAAAAGTTCTGATTAAAGTGACTATCTATATGCATGACTTTACTACGGAAGCCCATAGACTTGTTAAATAGACACATGGCAATCTTGGAGAATTAGTGGCTATTTCTGTTACTGTGTACGCTTAACTACACATGATAGAAAATCAATTCTCAAGCATCAGAGAGTTGTACATGATTATTAAATATAAATAAGTAGAAATAACATTACCACATTTGCTTTTTAGGAAAGAGAAATAAACGATTGACAATGTTGCCAAAAGCACGTGGTGGGCTTCAACAAGCAAAATATTCAGGGCCAGATTTACAAAAAAATATCATCATGGTTTCATCACTTTTGTGGTGCAGCCATCACGCATAATGCTAGTTCATATTTACAAAGCCACCCATGAGGGGAATTTGTCTCCTTGTGTGGCTTTGTAAAAATAAAATGTAACACAATGCAGCCGCTTGCGCTGTATTGCATTACATTACATTTCATTCTGGGAGGTGGAACATGGGTGGAATATGGGTGTTCTCATGCATCCACGTATGGATTTCACACAGTCCGAGTTTTACAAAGCTTTGTGAACCCGGGATAGCATGAAATCTCTACACCTCCCAGAGGATGGAATAACACAGAGATTTTTTTGGGGCCTTGTTATTTCTTCTTTCTATGTGTGTTGCAATCTGCAGCACACATAGAGGAAAATGTTTCAAGAGATTGTTTTTGTTCAGGAAGGGATACCTTCCTGCCGAAAAACTATTTTGTTTGTAACACAGGCACTGTATTGGTGCAAGGCTGCCGTTAAATGTGCCGGAGCAAGGAAAGAACAGAAATGCATCAAGTGACGTTAAATATAGTGCATTCCTACAATTTCACGCAGTGCAGCAAGGTGGCTTGCTGAGTTGCGGGAAAGCATGTTAAATATTCCCCTCAGTATGTAAAGGTCTGACACATTTCAATTTTCTCTTACTGAGCAGGTGAGCTATGGAGCGCTCTTCCATGTGTCTTCCCTACTGCCACTGGGCACTTAAAATTTGCTAAAGTTGAGAACATCAATGTACTGTTGGGGGAAGATTCATAAAAATGTCATGCAACCCAGTGTAGCAACACACCTTGCTGCACTGCATGAGAAAGAGAGGGCACAAAACATTATGTGGCCCATTACTGTCCTCTCCCTGCACTGGTGCACTGTGTGCTGCCTAGTGCCAATGCATGCAGGCTTGTTTTTAAGCAGGAAGGGACACCTTCATGCACAATAACAATCCACAGAGGTTTTTTCTTGTTTGTGTGTGTGTGCTGCAGAATAGGGCATACATGGAAAGAGGAAACCATGAGGAGAAAAGCATTTCTCCCTACGCCTCCCCTGGGCAGGCGTAGCATTTTGATTCATCCCCAGGTCTACCACTCATGGCAAATCTGGGAATGGATCAAAATCCATGGATGGATGCGTGTGAACACCCACACTCCACCCATGGAACGCCTCTCTGATTTAAATTAACACAAGTCAGCAACTTGCGCTGCCTTGCGTTACCCCAGAGTTACCAAGCCATGCAGGGCTAAGCAAGGGTGACGTCAAACCTTTGATAAATATTTTGTGTAAACCTACATTTCTTAGAAAATTTAGCTCTCAAAGTTCTGGATAAAAGCCAATGACTTAATGTCATTACCAGAAACAAAGTTTCATACAATATCGATAAGCCATAAAGGAAATGTAATGTATCATATAGGAAGAATCAGGATAGGCCACTCCACAATGACGTAAGATATCATGGAAACAAGGATCAGATTTCTTTTTTTATTTGACCATGTACAAATTACTTAAAAAGGCCAGAAGAACTGACCAACAATACTGTTCGAAGGAGCAAGAAGAGATGATACTCAATCAAGTGGAAGGCTGTAACCTTAATGTGACTGTAAAGCAAAGAAATCATAGTTCATAGAAAAGCAACATGAAATGATGCAAATATGTAGAACTTAAGTGTGAAAGAACAAAAAGCGCAGTGGTTTATTCTTTCATATCTATTACAAGCCCGATAAGACAACATTTTGTGGGTAATGACAGCAGAATTTAAGTTCTATTGCAGGTGCCACACAATAGTGATGGTTGAGATGTTATAATGGTATATAAAAGAGTGGATAAGGGACAAAGGACAGCTTTATTTATGTTCATATGAGGTGCACTTGACTTATGATTGAAATGATGACTATAACTGGTACAGCTCTTTTTAAAAGAGGAAGACATATGATTAGCTTGTAGACATTGTGGCACCTGTGATCAAGTGCACTTTAAGACACAGAGCTAGAGAGAAAATCCTTTCAAATCAGTACAGATATGTATGAATTACAAGTAGGAGTGGGAATTGAGCAAAAATGTAAATGTACTAAACACAAACCCAGGAGGCCTGATTCACAAAGGCCTTGACACTCGTTGCAGTGGGCCCGCAGTCATGTGGAGTCTCCACACTCATTGCGGAGATTCTGTTTCGAGTATGGAGACTCCCCCATGACTGTGGGACCTCCGCCATGAGTACGGAGGCCGTTTTTGAATCAGGCCCAAGATGTTTATCCATACATCATTCGTACCCTCCCAATAGGGCATAATGCTGTCTTACGAATCAAATTGTGCTGCCATATTATGAATTATCAGAAACTTTAAAAAAAAAGTGCTTCATAGTGCCCTATAACACATTGACTGCTTGTTTCTTTCATTCACTACTTCCAAGGCACTACATTATAGATTCAGTAGTAATATGGGTTTCTGAGTATTTACTATAGATCTAATAACAGAAGACAAAAATATTCTCTGTCATGCTACCTGTATAAATGTACCTCAAATGTACTTTCCACGTTGCTGATGCAAAGTGTACTGTTAGTGAGTGCTTAATCTTTGTATGTAGATCCATCTATTCAATTGTTTGCTTAGAACACATTTGGATGACCTCAGTAGCTGGCACTTTTCCATTGAATTATTAAAATTCACAATTTCAATACTTTTCAAATAGTCTTGACAATGATAAAAACATATAAAAATGGTCTCTGTGTGGAAACAAAGTCAAACTCTTAATTACAGAAGGTCAGACAAACGTAACTTAACATTATCATTCTTTCCTTCTTCTCACCAAAAGTCAGAGAATTTGCTTGTGCAACAGAGTCAAAGTTATTTAGTAAATGTTATGTATACATATTTTGAACATATGCTCTGCACATTTATCTCTCTCTTTCACACTCTCTCTCTATATAATATATATATATATATATATATATATATATATATATATATATATGTGCATATACATATATACATATACACACACATATTTATTTACATATATTTATATATATATATATATATATATATATATATATATATATATATATATACACACACACACACACACATACATACCTACATTGATTTACATGATTGCAATTGATAGTAAAATAAGGAACAACCAACATGCCAAATATAAGTAACACACTATTGTGCAGTTCAAACACAGAATGACTTCAAGTGACGTACATTTTTGTGGTAGGTACCGTTATAGTAAACCAAAACATAAAGCGATGTTACGTTATAAGAAAGATGACGTCTTGGAGCATGACGTGAACTCTGCAACACTGGTCTTGTAAATTCACATACATGCAGTCAAAACAAGCAGCTCTTAGCAGTTTGACCTTGTAACTGACTGATGAGATCCAGTTATTTGGGTTTATTTATATTTGTAAATTTGTTTGGTTGAGCCTGGGGACCTCAGGCATTCAGCTTCATTGATCAATTAGCACATTTGGTTACAGTTTATCTGAATACCTTCCAAAAAAAAGAAAATAAATGTCAAACAAAATTGGCTGATCCGGTAGGAATTCAATTGTTTTGAAAAAATAGTAAGATGGCCAGAAGCTTGCCATAACTCATCAGGTCCAGATGTTGTAATTCAGCAAACTTGATGTCACTTCCTTTACATTAATGTACTGACTTGCTAAAAGAACGTAGACACTATTATTAGCCAAATACCCTGGAATTAAAACATTGAATAAGAGTCAAATAGCTCCATTGTATCCTTATGGCCAATCTGCTTCTGAGACGATTATCAAGTTTAACAAAAATGCCTGGCCTGTTAAATAGCAAGAGTATAAGACACCAATAAGATGATGGAACCAATGTTTTATCCTTGTGTAGTAGTGCATCAACCGACTTGAGGTTCCACAGCTCCAATTTACTCACAAGCCAACTTGCTGTCAAAGCTAGAGAGGGCAATAGCAAAGGCCTGTAAAGCACACATTGGGTAGTTGTAGTCCATTGTAAAAACATCTTCGGCGACCCGACCAAACTGCATAACAATGTAGTCAGCTGGAAAACAAAATTGATGATCAAGATTTAAATTATGATATTCTGTGTTGATTGAGGTAATCAGAGAAACATATGGTAAATTAAAAGGAAAGAAGCCTGTGCATAGAACATACAAGTATTTATTCTAAAGAGATATTCTGCTGCCTACTGAGCTACACAGTTGTGAATATGAATACAATTTCATTTGTTTGAGTTTTTACATGTTTTATTTCAAATGGGAAAACAATAGTAGATTGTGGAAGCTATCCACAGATTCTATTTATCTAGTAGCTACTTAATGTGGCATATGTCATAGTTCTTCTGACATATGGTAAAGATGATATGTATAAAAAAAGAAACTTTGATTAACTAAATGGCAATACAACCCATTGGCAGCTGGTGAACTCTCATATGGGTGGGCAAAAAGGCTTGCCTAGAATTGCAGTAACCACGGGAACCCAAAACCCAATGTCTGAATGTAGGTTAAGTAGGGTACCTGCAAGACCACTTTGAAAAGATGATAATAATCACATTCCAGTTAAATCAACTAAAATCCAGATATGTTGAAGGGAAACTAATGAAATATTCTAGTACTTGCATGGTGTGTCAACAAAGTATTACCATCACTTGGGGAGTTGGGGCTCACCGTGCCCGAAATCACTTTACATTTTGGTAAAACTTAGTTTTTAATGCAATTTCTCTAAAGTTTGTCTACAGATTTATGGGTATTTTGGACGGATAAAAATTTGGGGTATCTGGATGCACACCGCCTGTCTTTTTCAGCTAACAATTGTGATAATATCATACATTTGTTTCTCCGTTTACTTTATCCATTTGACGCAAGGCCAAAAAATAAGTGTTTGCAGTAAATTACCTCGGATATCAAGGAACCAAGGTAAGAAGTAAACTGTTAGATTGTCCCAGGAATAGTTGAGATATTGCTTGCCAAAACTGTAGCTGTCTTAATAGAAAATCGCTACGTCTCTTTCCTTCAGAGAAATTGTCAGGCCAGGCCAGTATTTATTTATAAGATGAGGGAAGGGGCCCAAGCTGCAACAATAAGGTGTCTTGCAAAAAACAGCTTTACCACACCTTTTATGTGTATAAGTGTTATTATGGAAGAATATGAACAGCTACATGGACCGGCAAGACTGTCTTCACAGACTTTAATGCAGGACTCCTAAGACATTAGTCAAATCAGTACTGCCTAGGGCCATTGAGGATCATTACTGTCTGTGGCCTTTAAGTTTCCTTATTGCATGGCCCACTGATATTAACTAGTGTTTGATGAAACTCAATGCCTGGGACCAATTCGTTTTATTACAGAATGGAACCATTAACGTCCATTGCTGTCTACTTATATGCATGAATATATCATCAGCTCAACCTGCTGGCTTTGCCAATCCTTGATTTCTACGATGGATGGCCCTTAATAGGAAAATACAGCACCATTAACTGATGAATTGAACTTTCAGTCACAGCAGAAACAATTTTTATACAGGTACCATGTTGTTGGGTGCAGCACTGTTTTTTAGCGCCTCATCAGGTTTCATCTTTTTGTGACAGCAGAGAGCATGACTGAAAATACATCTGTTCTCTGCCTTACCTCCAGCCTATGTCTTACTGTCAGGGCAGCCTATTCCTGTGTATTTGCGCAGTTACACTTTTATCATCACAATCATGTGTTTTTCTTTTTATGATAAAACCTGCTGCCCTAAGCAATAAAGACATTTAGCCTCAGGGGGTGTATCTGTTTCACTTTTCTTAACTTTGAATTCTTCTTGATCTCAGCCTTATTTTTTTGAGCAGAGTTAACTTTCATTTGAAATAGAATGTCATAATTTGATTGCGCTTTATGTAAAGGTAACTTGGCGTCCAAATGCTCCCTCTTTACTGAGATCAGGCCCTTTTAGCTGATATGTGGCTGGTGCAAATGTATACATGTTACCCAACTGAACAAGTACAAAGCCGTTACAGTGGTTGCTGGCATCTACGAGTAGGGTGGGGGCAGTTGCACGTGCACAAAATAAAATAAAAACTTACCTGAACGCGAAGAGACGTACCCCCGGTCCTCTTTTCACCACCCTCAATGGAAGGAGCAACTACCTTGACCAATCATGGCGCTGCTCTCATGCAGCATGAGAGCAGCGCCCTGATTGGATAGAGTGTCTCACTCGGTGTTCCACAGCACTCTGGAGGTTTCAGCATGCTCTACCCAGATGTCTTAATCTTAAAACTGCTGGGTTAGAGCTGTTTAAAGTGAGCATGTCGGGCAGGACAAAAATACATGCACACTTTAAACAGTGCACAGTTAGCCCACTCTCCTTCCTGTTTGAGTGACATGCTACTGTCACTCAACAGTGGCCCCACCCCAGTCCTGATATTCTGTTCGTGATAGGGAATATTAATAACATGATAATAAATTACCATTATTATTTTCAGAGGTTTGGGGGAATTTTAAGTGAGGGAGACGCTCCTCTGCTCCAAGTGAGGAGCCGCCTCTGAGCCGTTATGCAAATTGTTTTAAATGCAACCTTGCTAGTGCACAACCTCCATGCTCGTGCAGGAGTGGTATCTGCACATAACATACAATCTCTGGAAAGCTCAGATTTGAGCTGCTCTGAGATAGTGCGTCTCCCGTATAAGAAAAGTGGCTCCGCCCTAATATACTAGAAGATGTACTAGCTGAAAGTTGTAGTTAATTTACTGCCAGTGCCTAATTTGTGGAAGAATGAGTCCTGGTACAATTAAATGTTGGGTGCTGAATACCAGGGCCACGTACTTATTCATTTATGCATTCCCATACTGCACGGACATTATCCAACGGTATTAGAGTGCTTTACAATAATTTAGATTTCATTATAAGAGATACAAAGATACAAACAGTTGCTAGTTACATTTGTTACAAAAGGCACAAAGTAGTGGGTCGAAAGAAAGGGACATTTTCTCGTTTCAGTTGTTGTAAAAGCACAAAATATATACAGTCTATAAGAGGTGGTGTAGGCAGTAACAGCAATCTTAGGTAAGGTGAGACAGGAGTAGTGCAGTTAGTCCCAGTCTTGGGAATGGTATATTATCTTAAGGCAGGTTAGCTTAGGCGACAAATAGCCAAAATTTATTTTTATAAGGGTTTTTAGAACTGTTTTGAAGATTGGCAATGAGGTTGTAGTATGTAGTTTCAGGGGTAAAGAGTTCCATACTCTAGTCACACATTACCTGAGAAAGATTATATTATGAGTCGGTCCTTTGTAGAGTTAGCACTATAGCTTCTGCATTTCACTTTTGTCTGGAGCCTCCCGAATGCTTCAGTTTGTTTGGTAGGTAGCCCTAATGGGTAATACAGGTAGTTTTATAAATCACCCATGCTTCTCTGGGGAGCCAGAGAGGAGTAACAAGAGTGGTGGTTTCTTTACGGCCTATAGACAAAGCATGCCACTGAATGTAAAACTGGTTTCAGAGGAATGAGGTGGGTTTTGGGGAGACCTGTCAAAAGAGTGTTATACTAGTCGATTCTGGAGAATACCAGTGATTGAACAGGATATTTCAGGTCTTGCTCGAGAATGTTGAGGCAGATTCCCCAAAGAAGACACAGTTGACATAGTGCATTCCTGGCCCTGGTACTGATTTGGCTTTGAAGGTTGAGCCATTTATTCTAAGTGATTCCCAGAGATGTGACATGGGGTTGTTGTTGAGGATGTCAAGTGTGTCCATTCAGGATTGTACAGGCGTTTGTGAATTTGAAGAGGAAATGAGAAGGACTTTGGTTGTGGTAGGGTTTAGTTTTAGGTTGTGAGAAGTCAATCTTGAATGAAGTTTAAAGTGTTGACAAGATGAGAGCTATTGCTTGTGGGTGAGATCTTTAAGTAGAGCTGCGTGTAATCTGCATGCTAATAGATGAAGATCCCAGCCTTTCTTAGTATGACTCCCAGAATGTTCAGTATAGCGGTTTAACAGGGTAGGAGCAAGGATAGAACCCTGTGGAACTTTTTCATTGATGGCCTTCAATAAAGATAGGCAGTCATTAATTTTGATCCTCTGTGATCTGCCCATGAGGAAGGATTCAAACTATTTTAGGACCATGCCATCAATGCCCATTCAATTTCTTAGTGTGTCTAGAAACGTATAATGATTTACTGTGCCAAAGGTTGCGACAGGATGAGAAGAATAAGGAGGCGGGTCTAAGACTCGAAGAGCAAAGCCAACAACCTGAAGCAGTGCTGTTTCAGTACTGCATCGTTGTTTGAAGCTATATTGGAATTTGTTCAGTAGGTTATTGTCTTCGATGTTTTAAGTGAGTTGCTATTTAGGAATTTGGGTTACTGGTTGAGGGGGGTGAAACCCTACTCAAGCAGCAAGCACAATTCTTGTCAGAGTGAAACACCCGCGAATCCCTGAATTAACTTGTGCTTAACCCTTTGGTTACTTGGCACAAAAGCAGTCAGGCTGAACTTAGAGGCAATGTGTAAAGTATTTATGCAATAAAATCCCATATCAATTTAGAAAAAAAGAGCAAAATCTAATCAACTATTTGACACCAAAACAAGAAAAATCCAATCTGTAGCACCAAAGAAGTGCAATTTGAAAGGTTTAGGTTATCTTGTCAATTCTGACTGGAACAAAGTCGCAACTTCAGGACAACCAAGATGGAACACGGGCTGGATACAGGGACCATGTCAGACTTGCTGAAAAAATTAAATCCTGGTTTTGGAGCATTGTGAGCTCTTGCGTTCAGGATGAGTCACTCCGTGATGATTCGGGGCTGTGATGCGAGGTCATGTGTTGGGATTGCGCTGGATAGCAACGGTTTCGATGAGGTGGGGGACTGGAACGCTAGTTCCTGTGTTGAGTAAGCATCGCACAGCGGCAGTTCCGAGCAGCTATGACGCTGCGATGCGATCTTCTGCCTCGAGGTTGCATAGCGGAGCAGCAGTTCTGAGGAACTGAGAGGTCCTGTGTTGGGGATGCATCGCATCCATTCTAATGTGAGGCTGCGAGGCAATGTGTTGCACTGCTTCAGTGCTGCTGGGACCACAACTGGGCTTGCAGAGCACCTTCAGGCCCGCTTACAAGGGCCCAGGACTGGCAAGACTCACAACAGGTAGAGTCCATGAGATGAGTTCAAGGTGGATGGAGACTTTTCTGGCCTTCGGCCTCTGATCAGGAGACCAGGCAACAAACCCTTAGAGTTACTCTGGTGGTCCTGAGTTCAAGATGCAGGTCCAGTCCATTTCACTCGGGCAACACAGCAGCAGAGTAGCAGGGCAGCAGAGTAGCAGTCTTTTTGCAGCAGAGCAACATATCAGTCCTTCGGAGTCTTTCACAGGTCTAGAAATGTTCTTCAGTCACAGGGTCCAATATTTATACCTGGTGTCAGCTTTGAAGTGGAGGATGCTTCTAGAGTCCTCCCCTTAAAGAAGTGTCTGGAAATTCTTACCTTCCTGTCATGGCCCCGGCTTGTCTTGGTGCCGAAATGACTAGTGTGAAACTCATGTGAGTGTGCGGAAGTAGAGTCTTTGGTATGTGCAGTTGTAGTAGGCGACAGTGTCTCCCCTCTATCAAGTCAGAGATGGTCCATCCTGCCAACACCTAATCCCCCTTTGTCTCACTGTCTAAGATAATTATACAAAGACCAACTGCGAGCTACATCTGATAATATAACCCACTATAAAGGCTACAGACACAAAATGCCATATGCCTCTGTGAACTCAGCTGAATCTATCTTGAACTGAACTGGCACATGGGAACCCCCTCTCCTACTCATGGACCCCCTCCGTGAAGCGCTTGTCCTTAACTTACTCACAGATGCACCCCAGTAGGCGAACAATACCCCCATGGCCAACAAGGCGATGAGGTCTATTTCATCCTTGGCTAAGATGTCTGTACCCAACCCAAGGAAAACTCTGACCATAAGAACAGTAACCAACAGTGGTCACTGACAGCTGTCAGTATCAGGAGCAAGGCCAGGGGGCATCCATTGCCAGGTGGCAGCTCCTAGCCTGGACACTGGGTAGGCCTCTCTCCCAGCCTTGGAGCTTGGCAAGAAGATCTCTATAGGCTCCTGGGGACTCTCTGACCTTTGAGTGGGGGGCAATAGAACCGGGTGTTAGGCGCACTACTTCTACTTTACCTCTTGTCAGACCAGAGGCAGTTCCCTGAGACTGGCTTTTCAGCCAAGGGTCTGTACTCTGAGGCCACATAAGGGACAGGAGTTATCTTTCCTCACCTTGCCCCTCCTTCTGAGCTCGGGACCCTCCATTTGAGAGTGTTGCCTTCAGAAAACTGAACTGTCATGACACCCTGGGCAGCTGCTGCTCCCAGCTCTCTTGAAACCGGGGTCAACTCAGTTCCCAGAATTCATAATATGAGCTTCTGGGGGATAACTATGACCCTCTGCTGAGTCACCTGCAGATCACACTCCATGGATACTAAGGCCATGAGGCAGAAAACGCCCTGCCCCTGGATCTACTTTACCTTAAACATTTGACCAGTTCAGTGCCCTGAAGAAACCAGCCTTTCCACTACCATGGTCTGACTAGCCCAGGTGCCCATCAAAGCAGTGACAGGGGTGATAGGCCTTCTAAGGGCAGTGTACACTATTAGGGAAAGTCAGTGTGCCTTAGTATTTTGCCTGCAGTAGCACCCCATTATAGTATACAACGTTGACAATGCGAGCGTTACAACGAAGTACCATTACCACGCGGTTATAACAACGAAAGTTGTTACAACAAATTGCGCTGGGTGGCGCTCAAGGATAATAAATGATTTAATGCACTATCCTAACACCTTCCCTACTATCCACGGGGACTGGTGTTGGAATAGTAAATTATATTTTTTAAATTTGCCCCCCCCCAACGAAAGTCGTTGTAACGACTTGCGTTGTTACAACCGCGTTGTAATGGTACGTGTGGTAATGGTACGCGTGGTAGTGACATACATCCCCCCATTATGCACATAGGGAGAGAGCTGCTTTAGCATGTGGTTTCATTCCCCCTTGGCCTACAGAGACCATTGACATCTTGAATCAGAGTGTAACTTGTGCGAGAACACCAAGTATGTAACTCACAATATGATATCTGGATGCCTTATCGGTCATCCAGAGTTTTCATATTTGCCTGGCTCAGGATCAGGGCCCAGGCCTTGTCTCAGCCTGCTGTACCCAGGTACATTATCTGCAGCAGCAGGAACAAAGGCTGCTCCACTCAAAAGGAACAATTTGCAGTACTTCTCCCAGCTCCTGAGAAGGAAAGGGGTTGGGCGTAATGATCACCATCCATCACTTAGCTGTCACATTGTACCAGAGAGTGTCCAGATAACTGGAGCCAACCCAGAGGAAGGCTTTCTTTAAAATTCCAGTGTGCAAGACCCTGGCAGTGATGTCAGCAAGGGGTGGGTCTGAGACCCCAGTAGTAGATGTGACTAGTGGATCCTGGATAATGCCATTTTGGATTGCAGGAGGTTTGGGACAGAGGTGGAGTGTTACCTGTCTTCTGTAACCTTCCTCTCCCCTTTAAATGCTCTTCCCAAGGGGGAGACTCTTTTCTTGCTATCAGATTGCAATACACTTTGCTGCTGGAGCCTGGGACTGCCATGAAGAATTGGAAACAGTAACCCCCGGACCTTCACTGAGGACCTAGGACTCCGCCCTGTTGACCCCAGCACCAGTGGGTTTCCCCCAGCACCCGTGGGTTTCGCCAAGGGCCACTGAG
Source organism: Lissotriton vulgaris (assembly GCF_964263255.1). NCBI lineage: Eukaryota > Metazoa > Chordata > Amphibia > Caudata > Salamandridae > Lissotriton > Lissotriton vulgaris. Next base: position 731,347,265 of record NC_141687.1, read on the forward strand.
GTTGGCCCTTTTTACTGCCTGAGGACCAGTTGGGGGCAAAGACATGGGCTTTTCGGCACCCACCAACAGAACCAAAGGAGAACTGGGGCAGGGAATCAGGGATTCTAGCTCTTTGAGAACTGCACCATCTGGAAGTCAGGCGGGTGCCTGCAACTGAACCTGGTGGGTAGAGCTCACCACCAGGAGTAAAATTAATCCAGGATCAGCTAAATTAGCCCAACTTGACCCGGGGGATGGTGGAAAGAAGTTGCTGGTTTATAAGTTGGGGAGAAGGTGTGCATGGGGCCCCCTCCCTATCCTTCCCTTTCACTCGGGGACCCCATATTCTGGGTGGATTCATGCTTAAGGAGGCCGGGACCCCATCCTTGGACCCCGAGTGCTTCACATTATGGGGAGGTGCTTTTGCGCTTTTCCAGTATTCTAGAGGCATGATGGAGCCATTGTGCTCCCCCCACAGGGGGTGGGGGGGCCCAGTACCCCACTCATGGGCCAAAAATTGACTTGGAGGATGGGGAAATGCTGTCACCCCCCCAAGAGGTCCATTCTTCCAGTGTCCATGTCCATGGAGGAGCAGTACGTGGCCACACACCCTGCAAGGAAGACACCAAAGGATGATGCCAGCTCCCCTGGCAGTCTGCAATCGTTCTCCCGGCATGGTGAGCCAGCGAGGACAGTAGGGGGTAAGTTCCTCGGGCTGCCTTCCAACAAGGACTGCAAATGGGGTGCCTGGGTGGGACCGATCACCCTGATCTAAAACAGAAATGCTGTGCAAAGCAGCTTTCAAAAGGGAAAACACAAGGACACAAGGAAAACCCCAATGCAGCACTTTGGAACAACTCGCTTCATAACTCCGGGGCCTTTTGATTTCAACACATTTATGCCCCTATCTCTGCATGTGGTGGTCCTAGGACTACAGGACCACCCCCAATCAACTCAGCACAACACAACCTTTCTTTTAAGGTTACTTTTTGATCCTAAATTGGAGGGGGGGGTGGCTTCAAAATGATCACCTTCCCAGGATTGTCAAAGCCTTTTCAAGCATTTCCATGGCTGGAGCTTTTGTTCTACAGCTAAGAGTGTTTCAGTCTCCAGAAGCCATCTGTATGGTGACGTTCAGGCAGCCCTGAAAATACACAAATATAATGTCCATGTTGTTACACCTCCTAGGGGCTTACTGTATGGTTCCAAAGCAATGCTTTTTCAATGTGATGTGATTCTAGGGGCTGTTTTTACATATACAGTTTAATGCCAATTACATGAAAGAATGCACAAACACAAGGTTTGTCCTGATAAATGTTTTATTGGGTTATCATAATGATTACACGTAATTTATTAGTTCAAGCTTCAGCAATTATGACAATGTCTCATACAAAAGTAATGTGTTTAATACAAAAAACGGTTTAAACTCACTTGATATAATGGGTGACCGCTTTAGGGAGTTACCAGTGATTACACAATGTCATCTATGGTATGTTCATCTGCCAATGTGTATATTTGTACATTTCTGCATAGTATTTAGTAGTTTCAGTGTAATACATGTACTTCTCTAAAGAAAAAGTACAGACTGGACGATTATTTATGGAGTGTTATTATTTCATGCTAGTGATTGGTGATTACTAGCCCACACCACCTCCCTATAGTAGGCCCTGGACTGCTCCGCTTCACTGCCCTGTTAGAGTTTAGTGCTACAATGGGGAGTTTGGTTCCCATTAACACCTTGGCCACGGGGCTAATACCCCTGCGGTGCAGGGGGAGGAGGGCCGCGCTCCGCGCCGCGGTGCTTGTGACGAGCTTGGCTCATCACGCTGCACGGTGGCGCTGTGGGGGAAACAGCCAATTCAACAAAACTTTTACAACGCAGGATCTATTACAACGCATGCCATTACAACGCATGCCATAACAACTGAAGTATGGGTAAATATTTAATTTACTTTTAACCCCTACACTATCCAACACTTACCCTACTATTACACCCCCCTGGAGTTAGAATAGTAATGTTAACCCCTACACTATCCAACATTTACACTACTATTACATTCCGATTAATTAAAATTAAAAAAATAATACTTACATTGTAATGGCATGCGTTGTAATAGCAGCTGCATTGTAATGGCATGCGTTGTAATGGCATGCATTGTAATGGATCCTGCGTTGTAATGGTATGCGTTGTGAAAGTATGCTTGTAACGTCATACACCCGCGCTGTGGTCATGACGAGCTGAGCTCGTCATGACCACGCCCGCTTAATGGAACGCCCGGCACAGCAGGGGAATTATCCCCACGTGGGCGTTCCACTGCGGTTATGATGAGCACAGCTCGTCATGAGCACAGCGCCACTGCTTTTTGTACTGACTTCTACCCCCGAAGTCTACGCAACCAACTCAAGTTCGACATCACCTTTATTTTCTCTCATTAGATAAAACCTGTGGTAAAAGCAACTCTATTGCATGTGCTTTTCTTCTCAAGTTATGCTTTAGCTCCCTGCATATTTCAGTGAGGATATTACACCACCAATCGTGTCTGATCTTCTAAAAAGTTACACTTTCTAATTGGTTTTATTCAAGAAAACATGTTTGCTTTTTATATGTAAGTAAAATAAAGATGCGTGTTAAGGCATGGGCAAAGTGGGGACTGGCCCAGGGCTCCAGCCTTTCAGGGGAACCCGTTAGAGAACCGGCTCTGTTCTACAGACAGTTCTGATAACGTTGGATGATTCTTGAACATAATTGCTTTACAAACCATTTTGCTTTAATGTATTTTAATATAGGTAATCTGTGGCAATTTATTGCAGACTTTTTTGCAGAGAAATGTGTGTGTGTTTCACCACCATGCAACAACCATAAAAGACGTTTCTTTTAGATCGAAACAGGAGGTCACATATGACAAATGGCAGGGGCGTCACAGAGATTTCCAAGAACATTAGTGAGATGCGGCTGTATTACACTATTGAAAACACACATTATAGCCCCTGAATATTAGATGGAAACACAATTAAAATGTGGATCAGTATGCCTGTGTATTGTCAGTGAACTAGAGAAAGAGGGCATGAAAAAAATAACAACTTAGTCTTTTACAGCTTTGGAAGAGTTTTTTCAAAAACTTTCAAGCTTCAAAATGTTCAAAGTTTAGAAAGCGCAAAAAAAAAAAAAAAAAGTCTGGAACCAGAAGTCCTGCAGAAGTTTGTAGATAACCAACACAAAGTCCCTTTTGGTAGGAGAAATGTCTTGCAAAGCATATTTGATGGGGAACTCTGTACAAAACTAACCGACATATTTACAATAAAAGTGGTGAAGCGTTTCGTTAAGCCATGATGGTTAAAGACACGCTTTGTCACTTTAGAAATGCAAGGCTGCATCATATTTACTAGAATATGGTGCAGCTCTGCGTTTCCCCGAGTGCTGGCGCTAAATTTAGCTACCTAGCGCCAACGCAGGCATCCTTGCACCATAGTTCAAGGGTGCCTTTGTTGAAGGGAAGATTGTTTATATGCAGGAAGATCCCCCTTCCTGCACATAAACAATCTTGAAATGTTATGTTATGTTATGTGGGGGGTTTTCTATAGCGCTCGGCTACTCATGGAGAGTGTCCCGGCGCTTTAGATCCATCACTAAACAGCGGTGTGGGAGGGCCGGATAACTTTATTGGGTGAACAACCAGGTCTTTAAACACTTCCTGAAAGTGAGCAGACTCCCCGTGGTTCTGAGGGACACAGGAAGAGTATTCCATCTCTGAGGGGTGAGGAGTTTGAAAGAGCGACCGCCACACCTGGCCCGCCTTGTGGTAGGAACCAAGGCCAAGGCCAGGGAGGCCGATCTGGAAGGCAGGTAAAAGTTCACCCGTTTCCGGAGATAGATGGCTCCCAGGCCGTGCAGTGCCTTGAAAGCCAACGTCATTGTTTTAAAGATAATCCGTTTTTTTATCAGAAGCCAGTGGAGAGTGGTGAGAAGGGCACTGGCACAGGTCCTCCTAGTCAGACCAAAGATGGCATGTGCTGCCGAGTTCTGAACAACTTGAAGGCGAGATAGGAGGAAGTCAGGGAGACCCAGGTAAAGTGCATTAGCATAGTCTAGGCGAGTACCAATCAATGCCTGTACCGTAACTCTTCTATGGGCAACTGAAAGAAGGGACAAACATTTCCGAAGCATCTTTAAGATGGAATAGCATTTGCCCACCAAGCCCAATATCTGGTGTTTGAACGAAAGGCAATTATCAATATGAATCCCGAGATTTTTGGCGACAACCGAGTCACTCGCTGGAGGGAACATGGCAGAAGGCCACCTGGCCTTCCAACTAGGATCAGGGGGGCCGTCAAAAAAAGAATTTCCGACTTGGCAGAGTTGCACTTGAGGCAGTTCAGCTGAAACCAGCCGAAAACTGCCTCAAGGCAATCTCTGATAATCTTTCCATTAAAGTCGGCGCCTTTGTCCCACGTGAAAAGAAGCTGAGTATCATCAGCGTACGACACGATCTGAGCTCCGAAGGTCTCTGTCAGAGCCGCCAGTGGGGACATATAGATGTTAAAAAGCGTGGGGCTTAATATAGAGCCCTGCGGCACTCAGACTTCCAAAGGCGGCATCATGGCAGAGAAAGGGGGAGCCCAGACCATTTGTTGGCGATCGGCAAGGAAGGATTTAAACCAACCGAACACCGACCTCCTTAGACCGATATCCCAGAGTCTAAAAAGGAGACGGTCGTGGGGGACGGTGTCGAAGGCCGCCGATAGATCAAGCATCACCAACATGGCTCTTGCCCCAGTGTCCAGAGTTTCTCTTATGACCTCAGTGACTTCAAGTAGCGCAGTCTCGGTGCTCATATTGGATCGAAACCCGGACTGTGAAGGATGCAGGATATTGTTGGACTCAAGAAAATTGGCCATAGTGAGATGAACATGCTTCTCAGCTACTTTCGCTAGGGAGGGCAGAAGCGAGATAGGTCTGTAGTTTGCGTGTATTTTAGGATCAAGATTGTTTTTTTTTAAAAGAGGTAGTATCAGGGCTTGTTTCCACCGCAGAGGGACCGTTCCTGTGCTCAAAGAGAGGTTAAGCACAGGGTTAATTAGGGGGTTGAGCACATGTGCTGCTTGTTGAATCGATTTTGCCGGGCAGGGGTCTAGAGGGGAACCGGATTTAAGTTTGGACAGTAAATTAAAGGAGGCTTGGTAAGTAATAGGTGGAAAAACCCTGAGAGAGGGGCTCAGCTGGTTAATGAGAAAGAGGAGACACAGGCAAGTCGCTGATAGCCGGAGCGGCAGCTACAGCGAAGGAGGCTTGAATGAGCTGGATTTTATTCGCAAAAAAGCCGGCTAGCTCAGCGATCCAAGGCTCAGAGTGAGTATTCCTGGGGGTACACCAGGAGGGGGAGGTGAAATCCTTAACTATATTAAAAATCTCTTTGCAAGAGTTGGAAGCAGCGTCAATTCTTGAAGCATAGTATAACTTCTTACCAGCGCTAATGTCCTGGTGGTAGACCCTCAGCAGAGATCTATAGGTTTCTTTACAGTTGGCATCATAATGCTTTTGCCATGCTCTTTCAGCTTTTTTGCATTGCCTCTATTTTTCCGCGAATGTCGAAGAAAACCAAGGCGCAGACGCTCTAGACTGATTGGTCTTAGGGGCTCCGATAGGAGCAAGTTCATCTAATTGTCGGGTGAGCCAGGACTGGAGAAGCTCCAAATCAGTTTCGAGGATTCCTGTCAACTGGCAAGGGTGAGTACGTAAGGCCTGCACCAGCATTTCGGAGGAGACCCTGTGGAAGGCCCTAAAGCCATGCGCTTGGCGGCAGGCCCACTGGGCGGCGCTTTCTTGGAGTGTGAAATCTGAAAGTCCACTAAATAATGGTCGGACCAAAGGACTGGTTCGAGAGAAGATAATTCAATCGGGCCGTGGAGAATACCTGGTCAAGTGTATGACCTTTACAGTGAGTGGCAGCCGAAAGATACTGGATAAGGCCAAGAGAGGAGGTAATTTCCAGCAGCTTGATGCTATCTGTAGAATCTTCTATATCCATATGGATATTGAAGTCTCCTAGTAGTAGACAATGATTAGACCTAAGACAGAGCGTGGAAATCACCGAATGGAGTTCTTCAAAGAAGCAACCCAAGGGGCCACGGGGGTCTGTATACCAAAAGCCCTGTGCAAGATTGATTGGGTGTCAGGGTAAGCGAAAAGCCCAGTGTTTCACAGCCCAGAATGTCATCTGTGGGTATAATAGAACAATCCGTTTGCTTGTTGACCACCATCGCGACCCCCCCCCCCCCGCCCACTGGCTCTGTCTTTCCTGTAGATCACATGACTGGCGGGAATCGCGGTGGCAATGTCAGGACCAGAGCTGTCTCCGAGCCATGTTTCAGTCAGGGAAAGACATGTGGGGGATTTGTCGCAGAGTAACTCGTGCAAATCCAGGGCATGCTTTCCCAGGGATCTAGTGTTAACTAGCAAACAGTTACTTTTGGTGGAGGGGAGTTTAGAGAGTGTAATGCCTCTATTACCAGGTAACCATCCACACCCTGGGCAGCATCTGTTGCCCTTAAGAGGTGTGGGAAAGACCGTACAGCAGTTGGTTCTGAGGTCTTTAAGAGCAAAAAGCTCACCATGGGTATATCTGGGCATCCCAGCGTCTTAAGAGCCCACTTGCCCAGCACCCGAGCGCCTCCGGGACGCTGACGGGCACAGACGGGCTTTCTTTTGGCGCTGTTTTGCAACTTCTATGTGTGCTGCTCAACGTAGAAGTTGCAAAACACAATTTTTGAAATGATTGTTTAAGTGTAGGAAGGGTGACCTTCCTGCACATAAGCAATCATTGGCATTTTGCTGTTATTATGCATGCTGCCCAAGGTAGCACACATGGAAACAGCAAAAACTAGGTGAAATAATGCATTTCTCCTGGTTTCACCAGTTTAACCCCTTTCCTGCGGGCGTGATTTTGCGGCAGTGTGGCACTTCCGCAAAATGGGCGGGGCCGCGTCAGCCGTTAGCCGACGGCAGCACTAACGTGGTAGTGCTCCCGTCGGCCACCGGCCGACAGAAGCACGCAAGAGGTTAAGACCAGGTTTTCCGTGCCCTTAATGTTGGTGCTGCCTCCTATTTACGCTGCTCTTGTAAATAGGAGCCAGCTTCAAAATCAATGGGTGTTGCGGTAGAATGCCCACCACAACACCCATTGCCAGCACCTTTCACGTTAAGTGTAGCATGGAAGGAGGACTTATTTACAAGGCAGCGTTAAACCACGTTAAGTGGCTTAACACTGCCTTGTAAATAAGGCAAAGATCCTATCGCCATCACAACATCACTAAAAGTGACTTTGTGATGGCGATAGGGGCTTGAAAATATGCCCCATTGTTTTTCAGCAATTTTCCCCTGAATTTACATTGAAAATTATACTTCAGTATATCTCTTTTATATGTAGGGAATTATTAATTCATAGTAGTGTTTGTGCCATGATAGATATTTAATCGCAGAGTGAAGGTGTTTTAATGTTAACTATTCATGTTTTTTTTCTTTTGTAGTGACTCTTTCCTTTCAATACTAGAAAATACACCATATTAGACTGCATGTTTTTGTTTTAGTGTGTGGGTACTTTACACCCCCCAACTGCTGTCAATATTTTAAAATAAAACACCTTTCCCAAGTGCGATGTAGGTCTTTTAATAATCTAAGAGCAAATGACATTTAAATGTGATGAGCAATGTGGTATTTTCTACATTTGAAAACGAGTACATACAAGTTGTATTAGTTACAGTAAAAAAAACTACATTTCAAGCATAAGAAATTAAGGGTCTTGTGTCATAAACTGGATTAAAAACCTTGTGCTGCCTAAAGTATGTGCTTTGGTGTGTTTTTCAGAAAACACCTTGCAGGGACTAGTCTTAAAATGCAGGGATGACAAGGAATGTGCTTGAGTAAAATGAAGAGACAGGGAGTGTCTGGAAGTGGATTAAAAAGGCATAAGGAGGAATCAATACTACACAGCTTGGTATTTGGACGTCGACCTTAAAGAGGGGTAGCTGTGGACTCTTGAGCAAAACTTTGGGCCTGACACATTCTTTTTCAAATTAAGCTCTGGCACTCAGTAAATACCCCACCCCAGAATAATACAGAGTATGGTATATACATCACCCCGCTCTGGCCCATTTGTAATCGGGCCATAGTTGGTCACATGTCAGAAATGTGGCTTCTGGACCTTAAGGGGTCGATTCCGATGACATTTGGAAAGGCTCTGAATGGCATTCGGTTCGTCCAATTTTGATTCGGAAGCCTTGTTTCCAACCGACTCTGAAACCTTTCCGAACGACCAATTATGATGTTCAGAAACCGTTCACCTGGGGGCCTCTGAATCAGGCCCATAGGGGTAACCATGTGCCCCCCCTTTCCAAACATGCACAGTGTGACAGGCTTCTTGGGGTGCCCGCCACTGGGTACACGATTTTTTCGCAAACACCCCTTTTTAGGTCGAACCTAGAGCAGCGCATGCGCTGCTTGCTCGACTTTGGTAAGGGGGTTATCAAAGTGCTACCAGAGGCTTTTTCTGGCCTCAAGCTTGCGTGCACGTGCCCGTGCACTGGCGCAGCCGCCATGTGGGTTTCTGTCAAGGCTCATTAAGCCTTGCGAGCCTCTCTCCGTGCTTCAATTCGCTCCCACTCCCCCACCACAAATCGCGTCACTCTGCTGGCCTCCACTACACATACGTTCATTGCTGGAGCCACTATATGGCGCTATCTCACCGGGGCAATTTATACAGTCTTGGGCCTTCATTCCACAACCCAAAGCATCCTGGGAGTTTAGCCGGGTTTGCACTCTTTCTCAAGTTGCATGTAGGAGAGCACTGGGCTCTTAGGACATTAACATGACAATCTGGGGTGTTAACCTGTTTGCTTCCCAGATGATGCGCGGCCCTGGACCCTTTATACTTACACTATTAGATGTGGTGTTTCTTTCCGGGTGTTTGGTTAAGTGTCTAAAACAAACTCTTCTTGGACGCCTCCTGTGCACGCGGCATGCGGCACGCGGACGGGATGCTGTGACAGCCATGTTGTACTGGGTGGCGTGGTGCCACCGGCTGACATGTTCCAGAGTGTTGACCGCTGCTTTGCCTTTTCCATGACTGCATGATCTCAACACTGCAGTGGCCTGCCACAGGGCATCGACATTGTACCATGTTTGACAGTGTCTGCAGGATTTGGCTGACTTGTTTCGCTCATAAGCCTACACTTTCTTCTCCTCTGGCACTGAAACTTAGCAACGACGGTGTTGCAGGTCTGGCTGAGTGCTTAGATGCCTGACAGATCTTGTCATTGAGATGCGGGCCAGAAACGTGCCGTACACCGATGCATGCTTGTCTGCATTATCAGCAGGGTGTGGCTCTCGCGATATGCCCGTCTACGCCATTGGTTTATTTTTATCAGTGATGGTGTGGCACTGCCGCCTGTTTAATCGGGGAACGCAACACACTCGCAGGCACCGCAGCCTCCTGAATACTGGGCTACTTTATCAAGTCATCAAGCCATCAAGGCACTGATGCAGTTTCACCATGGAGGGTATAATATAACAAACAAGGGAGGTACCCTACTATATAAAATAGGGACAGGGTGGATTCAGAAGTACAAACAGTGTCCCAATTTAGAGGCACAAAATTTCCCAAGCTATATCACCAAGTTTATGGAAGGCCTATTGCCAGCCAGTAGTTGTCACACAAAAACAAATTTATATTAGGCATGTCAGCAAACAACACAATATGATGAATACACATCAACAAGAAAGTGATATAAAAAGGTTTCCATATATTTATTACAATCAAAAGTTTAAAAACATAGGTACATAAAAACATTTCATTACAGCATTTTTAAAAAACAGAGTCAGCGCGGCGTTTCGGTGATTTAACTGATGTTCACCTTCAGGCTAGGTTTCTTATCCGCTGCACGTCACGGTAGAAGTTTTTCGGTATTTGTAAGTAGCCATCTCATTAGTTTCAAGCCAACCAACATCTTAGACTGCCTAGTCCCAAAATAGTTCAATACAGACGTTTGTGTTTTTCAAAAGGAATTGAGCCCCGTATCCCTTGGGATGATAACAATGTTTTACTTTGAATGACCTGCTGACAAATGCCTTATTCTTGTTTTTTTTACCTGCACATCAATTCTGGGGTGACAACTCTCAGAAAGGATTGTACGAACCGCGTAACATGAGTGGAACAAACACTTTGTTATACTTTGTCAATGTTTCATCCGCTGCTGAGTTTGTTAGTCTCTTATAAATCGAAGGTAATTGATCATTTCTAATATTCTTGATAGCTAAGTCGAGTGGTATGTAACAAGGAAATACAGGAACAGAGCTGCCATTTTCTTAGCTGCATCTTACACATTTTACATGCAGGAGAAGTTAAAGGTACTATCTGCTAAACAAAAAAAAAACTTAACTGAAGATCACCGATGCATTAACTAGCGTTGCTATGTCTACTAAACTGACTTGTGACATAAGGGTTTTTGTGGAATACTCAAAATTTGCATAGCTGGCCACTCCCAAAATGGCGCATCCGCATCAGGGAATAACAAGCATTGGCATAGCCAATAGGTCTCGCTTTTGGGACCTTATCAGTATTTAGTTATGCAGCACAATATCCCTGGTGCAACAAAATTAACTGTTGCATGGTTAAACAATTATAAGGTCCCAAAGGCGAGACCTATTGGCTATGCCAATGCTTGCTTCAATGGGAGCTTGTGTATTCGGTCGGAACACAGGCTCCTATTGAAGTCAATTGGAGTCCGACCGAACGGAGTTTGGAAACATCGAAATTGGACAGACTGACTCCCAGAATTCGATTCAGTCAGAAACCATTCTGGAGCATTCCAACTATTTGTTCAAATAACACTGTTTGAGGACAAATAACCAGAACTTTAAGTTTGTAAGTCTAAGTTCATTTGATATATTTTCATCATCTTTATTGTGTTTACATACTTCCAACCAAGTACATGATCATCAGACCCCAATGGATCATTCATCCCCAATGGAACTTTTTCAAGGGGTTTGGGGTTAGGATGAATCTAACAGTTGAATGGGTACATGAGAGATCACCTAGAAGGAACTTGTACTCTGATACCTAAACCGTCTTACTTCATGTATTATTGTTTGAGAAATAAGATATAACGTTGGTATTCATATGCCTTGAAAAAGTAACATTGGGGAGGAAACGTGTCGGCTGATGATCACATGTACATGGTTGGAAGCGTATAAACACAATAAAGGAGGGAAAAATATATCGCATGACCTTGGACTTATGAGCTGGCTTTTCTGGTTATTTGCCCTCAAACAGTGTTTTTTAAACAAACTGTTGGAGTGCTCCAGTATATTGTTTTATGATTTTGTGGTTTATTATTCTTTGTAGTAACACCATAAATTAATCTTACAGGTAGCAGGGGGTAAACTATGGTAGCACCAGTCTTTGAAAAAAGATTGTTTCTATAGACTTTCAACACTGACTAGTGGAGTACTAAGCAAAATATTTTAGGTATTGTCACATATACCTATCTACATTTAACATTAAGTCTACAGCACTCCAGCATATTCTGAACAGGTGGTCAGATCAGAGATGACCTGACATGAGGTTTATTGTTTAAGATAGTTTAAATACAATATGACCTATGTACGTAAATGAATAATACAGTGAATCACAATCAGAATTATGCATTTTGGCTGTAGCTATCTTTTTGCATTAAATAATACTTACGGTCATTATCGTGAATAATCTGGAAATTTTTAACAGAGGCCTGTGTCACTCGTCCATGAAAATTTAATACGTAGGATTGAGTGTCATCATTCCAGACAGGTGTTTTGTTATGAAGTTCTATCACACTCTCCGTACTTTTGTTCTGCCATCTTGAAAGTAGCGTTTCATGCTCCTATCGAAAGTAAGTAAAACATGTAAAGGACATAGAAGAGAAGAGAGGAATCAATTGTGAATTTAGTTTATATTTTAACCTTACATTGAACCTTCCTTGAATTGGGCTTCTTGTGGTAACTTTCAATTCCTTCTAACAGTTATTAGAGCCACTTTTTCACCTTTATCACTGGGATCCTTTAGGGATTTTTAGGTGACCCTCATCCACTATATATTTCACAAGTGGCATGCTTCATCAATGGTTCCTCAGTCAAGACACCTTGTGTGTCAGAGTGGGCTCAATCTCCGAAGGCGTGGCACTTATACGTGACACTGTCAGTGGAATCTGTATAATGTTTTTAATTTACCTAAAATATCCAAATTTATTTTGTTCAGTATAGGGGTACTTGGGTAAGGTTGAAAAACAAAAGTGAGGTTCATCGGGGCAAGTCATTCGTTCCCTACATCACCCAATGGGACTGTGACCATAGCAATATAGTCACTAAATGTTACTTACATTACGCGGCCGGATAGAAACTCTTTCGTGGTCCATATTCATTCCAGGTATAATCACACTCATCTTTCGAGGCCCTTTGAACCCCAAGACATTTGTTTCCTACAGGGATAAAAAAACATATTTTAACATGCTATAGTTTGAAAGAGCAGCCCTTCTGCATCAAACCGTCATGTAACATGACATGGTTTCAACAGTGCAGAACACTTCAGATGATAGCTGCACCATTATTCGGTTTTAGGGGCAGTGGTGGCTGATGACATTTAAAAGTGGTGGACGTGAATGTTCAGGATGAGTAGCCTGACTGTCATAAGCAGGGTTTGGATGTAAAGCATAGCGTTTAAAAAATACAAAAAAGCAATATGTATATTTGCAGGGATTGATTCATATTGGACTATCAACCCTACGAAATATGTCAATAGTTCAACAAAGATAACATTCTTCTTGCAAGATCACATAGAATTCGACTTGACACCACAACATCCCTTCGGCACCCCTTTCCAGCAGCCTTCGGTCACATGAACCATTCCAGGAAAGGATCAGCCTAGAACTAGGAACAGTCTTTACAATGTCGTTCATATGCGCACCCACCCAGAATTTGCATGAGCAAGTACTGGGCTGAGGTAGAAAGTCTAACCCTGCCTCTAACACACGTTAATAGTCCGTGAACGCATGCCAGATTTCAGAATCCAGACATTTTTGATTCAGCTGTTTTATTTGGGGGCCTAGCAGTGTAGAGATTAAAACAATATCACAACACCACTACGGCGTCAGCTATCTAACTACAAAATGAGGCTACGTTCATCTGTCTAAATAGTGTATGATTGATAAATTAGTTTTTTTCTTTTTCATTTCCTTTTCATTATGTCTCTGGCTTACATGTTTAAGTCCGATTTTACACAGTTACAAGCAGCCACAACAAGAAAGTCTGAAAGACATCCCCATCTTTCTGTATTGGTTACTGCAAGAAGTGAGCTGATTTTGGTAGTTTTGCTGTTAGGTGAAATAATAAATAATATATAGTGGGTACTAGAATGAAGCACATAATGTGGAAAAAGGTAGGGCTGAGACCTTTTTCAAGATGTGCCCGGCGCTAACCGCCCTTGTACCATTCAAATTACCAAGCAATGAGGCAGGCGCCGGAGACCAGAAGGCAGGAAACAGAAGTTTTATTCCGACGGAGCAGAACACATCAGATCGGACAACAAGGTATCGTCTCGAGGTGCTCTAACAGCCTCTCGGAGGCCTGGCCTCTTATACACTGGTTTATGGCATGTGACCTTTCTTTATTACAATCAGAACATTGTGAAGTAAGGAAAAAGACATCCCCGTAATCCTCGTGTCAATCCCACCCTCATATACTTCCACAATAGAGGTCCTCGACCTGCTGATAAGAGGAGGGGGTCAACACGCAGCTGAGTATTCTGCCGAGTCTCAGGATGTGTGCGCCTGATCATATCCCAGGGGGTGGGGAGGCCTTGATCAATAGTGGGTCTTTTGAAGAGGAGTGACTTCATACAATAAGGGTCAGTAAATGGTATCTCCCGGCTTAGGCGATGGCCTCGGACATGTGTGGACAGTCGGACTCGGGGGAAGGGATCATCAAAGGAGTGGTATTCATGCCGCGTGGACAATCGAGCGCGGAGGAAAGGTTTATCAACAGAGGGGCATTCATGGGAGGAGAGGAGATGCTGGTCAGGCGCAGGCGTGACTCCCAAGGACAGGGTCATGCAGAAGGGTTATGCTCATGAGAGGGAGGGAGGGGGAGCCAGGGTGCGCGGAGGATGCTTGCTGGGTGAGAGGGGCGCGCTGGCGATCGATCGTGGACAGGCAGACCATGATACCTAAAATGGCTGCCGTGCACGCTGTACGTGGGTGACAAGCTGGCGCAGATGATGTTTAGCTCGCAAACTAAAATTCCACAGTCCTCCCTTTTAACATGTCTCGCCAACTTGTCAGTTCGGATTTATCCCCATAAGGCCATGTATTTCTACTTCGTAGAGGGGACTCATGTGCTCAGTTCGGAAGTCCAAAGTCTTTGGGCACATACAGTTAGAAACGACGCTGCACAAAGATGGCAGACATTGAATACCTAAACAACACCCACATAATATCACAATAGGTATCAGTATGAAGGAAAACAACTTCCAACCCGAGTCCTTCAAAGTGTCCCAAAACCAGTTTCCAAGCGACCATCCTTCTTGTTCTTGGTGAACCTCCGAGGAAAGTCGGTGGAGGTGCTCAATTGCTTTGTAGACTGAAGGCGAGTTATCCGGTACGTAGGTGCAGCAGCTAGATCCGATGATGCGGCATGCTCCTCCTCGGTCGGCCAGGACCACGTCTAGGACAAGGCGGTTTTGAAGGGTCACAAGGCGGACCGCTTGAAGCTCAGCCGTGTTGTTAGCGAGGATGCCAGCCGTGATGTTGATCGTTGTTTCTACTGCCTGGGTCAGGTGTCGGATAGCGCGGCTGTTTGCCATTGGCCCCCACAGAGGAACAAGTCCTTTTGCGGCATCCAGGAACTGTGCTCCAGTGGAGTCGGCTTGTTCAATGTCATTTGCACGCCTCTGCCGGTGATGGTTAGCAGGGGCTACATACGTGGGGGGAAGAACGAAGGCAATGTAACACATACCCTTCCAACCTTTCTGGAGCCAGGTGTAAGCTTTGGTGCCACACACAAAGTACATGTTTGGAGAAGCAACAAAGGAAGGGGGGGTCGGCTGAGTCCAATGTTCTGATGATTCGGCAGGAACTGCGACCCACCGGCTGTGTTCCCTGGCCTTCGAGACACACAAGACCTGTGACATTGATAACAGACAGAGCCACAGTCAGAGTGGCGGTGGTTTGTTTTTGCAGATGAGAGAAGGTGGATCTAGCTGGATTGTGGAGCACCTGTACTTCGACACGTTCTTTGGCTGGAATGTCTTTAAGGAAGGTAGCGCCTGTGAGCACAGGACACAGGGGGGCAGAGGTCTTTCCGGTTTTGTTCAGCCAGAACCCAGAGTAGAAGTGCGACACCGTCTGGCTGGAAGTGGCGTTGTCCTTGTGGCTCTCTTGCATGGGGATCAACCAGGCGAGGCAGGAGCCGTGAACTGAGAAAGGAGAAGGGATGAAGGGGATGGAGTGTCCAGTGGCATGCGGGAGCAACCCGCAGATCCAGCAGTTCGTAGCATTTGCAGCAAGGTTGTGTTGGTGCAACAGTTGCACGAAGGAATTGTTCCAGAATTCCCTGCGCCTTTCTCGCAGCTGAGGCGACAGAGAGATCAGGTGATGCTCTTTCAGGGGTGTTGGTTGTGCAGTAGGTAGCAATGCCTCATGAGCCGGTGTGCTTTCCTCCAGAATCCAGAAGGAGGTCATGAGGAGGAGGCAGAAGAGGAAGACAATAAAGAGGGCGATTGTCTTTGGTTTGTGCAAATTGTCAGTCTTTGGGTTTCTATAGTGGGTATTTCCTGTTGCTTCCATCATCTTCTTATCTGGCGCTTCCATCATCTTCTTATCTGGCGCTTCCATCACCTTCAAGGGGCTCGGTAGCGGGCAGAACCACAGACTTCGTTTAGCGTCTCTCCCGGCAACCCTTGGTTGTGCTTAGGTCACCGGTCTGAGATTCAACTTAGTCCGTGGCCTACTTAGCCGAAGCTACCTCCTTTCGACGCAGGAAATACCCTTCTCTGGATGGCACAGTGGGATCAGAGAATTTTGCAAGTTCGAGTGCCTCAGTATCGGGATAACAGTTCAATGTCGGTCGGTCTTTGTTCAGGAGCTCTTCTTGGGTGTTGACGTTTTCTGTCGTGGCCAGGTTTGCAGAGACCTTCCGGCAGTGATGCGCGTGCAGCCAGTGCCTCTTCCCCTCCACTCGAAGCGCCGTCCGTGTGGTAATCAGCACTTGCCAGGGGCCCGTCCACCGGGGTTCCAGACTCTTGGTCCGTTGGAAATTTCGTATTAGGACGAAATCTCCCGGTTGGATGTCGTGGCCGGGGCCCCTGGAAGCATCGGGGATGGCCTGCTGCACCTGTCGATGAATGACAGACAACGTTTTAGTTAATTTGCACAAATAATCAGATAGTAGGACGTCTGGGACGTCATGAATGGAGGTTGGTTTGGGAGCAGTCCAGAGGTTCATCGGTCGCCCGAATACAACCTCGTAGGGGGTCAAATGGTGTTTGGTGGGAGTAGAGCGCATCGATAACAATGCCAGTGGGAGGGCATCCGTCCATTTAAGTCCGGTGGTGGCCACTATTTTTGACAATTTCAGCTTCAGTGTGGCATTATGGCGTTCCACCAGGCCGGCGGATTGGGGGTGGAAGACCGCATGAAACCTTTGCTTCACCTTTAAGATTAATTGGATAACCTCAGCTATGAAGTGGGGGCCATTGTCGCTCCATAAAATTCGACAAAGGCCATAGCGAGGAAAGAATTCTTTCAGTAGTACTTTGGCAGTAGTCATGGCAGTGTTGTCACGGGTTGGATAGGCTTCTACCCATTTGCTGAAGGCACATACGATGACTAGTACATACTTCAAGCCTTGGCATCTCTCTAGCTGGATGTAGTCCATTTGAAGGACCTCAAAGGGGTGATTGGGGGTCCCAAACCCTCCCCGGGGTACCACAGTTCCTTTCCCGGGGTTGTGTTGCAGACAGATAAGGCACCGCTGGACTAGGCGCCTGGCTGAGTCGGGGATTTTGTCGTTGTGCCAGACTTTGGAAATGAGTTCGATCATGGGTGCAGATCCTATGTGTGCGGGGGAATGAGCCATTGTCAGTATGGGGATCAGGTATGAGTCAGGTAGCAACCATTTGTTTGCATCTTTTGTTCACCAGCAGCCCTCATCATCCTTCAAACCCACCCCTGCCCACTTAGTCAGTTCGTGAGGGGTGCTGGCCGACTGGATGTCTCTGATCATTTCCCTTGTGTCAGTCCATTTCTCTGCTTGTGACCTGGTCACATACATGCGTGTCACTGTCCTATTCTCAGCTGTGGTTCGTGCAGTGATGTCGGCCAGTGCATTCCCTTGTCCGACTAAGTCTGTCACCCTTTTGTGTGCCTGACATTTGATCACCGCTAATCGTTTGGGGAGGAGAACTGCTTCAATCAGGGCAGAGACTAGATCTCCGTGGAGGATAGGGGTGCCGTGGGACGTCAGGAATCCCCTCTCCCTCCACAGGAGTCCAAAATGGTGGACCACCCCGAAGGCATACTGGCTGTCTGTATATACGTTCGCGGTGGTCCCTGTGGCTATGATGCATGCTCGTGTGAGGGCTATCAGCTCTGCTGCCTGGGCAGATCGTTGTGTGATGCAGGCTGTCTCAACTACTGTTCGGGCTGTCGTTACTGCATAGGCAGCTGAAGTGGTGCCATCTGGGAGCTTGATGCATGAGCCGTCTACCCATAGCTCTCCATCAGGGTCTGTAAAAGCAGTGTCTCGGAGGTCAACTCTACTCCTAGTCTGTTCGTCCGTGAGGGTCACACAGTCGTGTATGGGAGGAACGTCGGGGTCATTTTCAGGCAGGGGCAACAATGTGGCCGGATTCAAAGTCGTGCATCTCTTTAATGTGATGTGGGGTGCAAGTAGCGTCAATTCGTACCCTGTAAGTCGTGCGCTAGTCAAGTGTTGAGTCTTGGTTTGGTTCAGAAGGGTGTCGACAGCATGAGGTACTAACACGGTCAGAGAGTTTGAAAGTACAATTCCTTCGCTCTGACGGATAGAGACGGCTAAGGCAGCTACCGCTCGAAGGCAGGCAGGCAAAGCTCTGGCTACAGGATCAAGAGTGGCGGAGAAGTAGGCGCAAGGGCGCTGCTTAGGACCAATTGATTGAGTCAGGACAGACAATGCACACCCCTCCCTTTCGTGGGTGAAGAGGGAGAAGGGTTTGGAGTAATCCGGGGTTCCCAGGACGGGCGCTGAACAGAGGGCATCTCGTAATTCCTTAAAGGATGCTTGACACTCAGGGGTCCAAGGGAGCGGGAAGGGAACATCTTTGGTCAACAGGGCAAGTAGTGGCTTCACAATGAGGCTGTAATTAGGTAACCATTGTCTACAAAAAGAGGTTAGGCCAACCAAAGAGCGGACTTGCTTTTGTGTTTTTGGGACGGGGGTGTCTAGGATGGTTTGGATTCGGTCGGGTGTGGGTTTCCTCCCTTCTTTGGACAGGAGATGGCCTAGGTATGTCACTTGTGGCTGGCAGAACTGTAATTTCTTTTTGGAAACCTTATGGCCATTCTCTGCAAGAAAATGTAGGAGTTGGACAGTGGCTGTGATTGCAAGTGGGGTGGTGTCGGCTGCCAAAAGTATATCATCGACATATTGGATCAACACCACTCCATCTGGTAGCTGGAAAGCATCCAGCTGTCTTTTGAGGGCCTGGCTGTAAATGCTGGGGCTTTCAGTGTACCCCTGGGGAGCTCTACAAAATCGGTACAAGCGGGATTTTAAAGTGAAGCCGAAGAGATAACGGCTGTCTGGATGGATGGGGATAGAGAAAAATGCATTCTTAAGGTCGATAACAGTGAAGGTGGTGGCAGTGGACGGGATGAGGGTCAGAATGGTGGTGATATCTGAGACTACGGGGTATTGGGGTACAACCACTTTGTTAATTTCTCGCAGGTCGATGATGAAGCGGTATGCTTTCTCATCTCCTTCGCCTTGCTTTTTAACGATAGGTAGGATTGGGCTGTTGCAGACGTTGCTAACCACCTCTTCAACCACTCCTGCATCTGCCAGAGACTGAATGATCGCTACCAGTGCCTTCTCGCCCTCGGGGGATATCCGATACTGTGGGAGTTTCGGGAGCATAGCGTCCTGTCTTACAGTTATATGAATAGGGTCAATCATCATTCGTCCCACATCAGAGTCATTTTTGGCCCACAGGTACGGAGGCAGGGTGTCAAGCAAGGACAGGTCAGCGTCAGTTATGGAGCACATGTGTCGTGAAGGGCAGGATTTGGGCATGCCTGGGTTGTCGTACAGGATGACTCGGATTCCATCTGGGGAACACCTAATGGTAGCTCGAAAATGTTTCAGTAAGTCAATGCCCATAATGGCGTCAGGGGAGTTGGAGGAGAGCAGAAATGTCGTGTCAGTGGTGTTGTTTTCTAGGTCAAAGGTGATAGGCACGGACAGGGGGTTAGTGGAGGGCGTCCCATCGAAACCTATCGATGTAATGTGTGAGCCAGACAAGGGTGCCCTTGGATTCAGTCGTTTTGATAACACACTACGTGTCGCCCCAGTGTCTACCAAAAATGGAGACTCTGTACCCAGGACCTTAGCAGTGACATAAGGACCTTGCTGGTCAACACAGAGCTCGACTGGATCCCTCCCTTGCCCCTGGCAGTCCTATGCAAAATCGGGGGCATTCTCACCATCGGATAGTTGATATTGGTTCTGTCGGGGGCGGTCAAATGTGTTCGATCTCCCTGATCTGTCATTGTTTGTGTCGTTCATGTGCCCTCGTCCTTGTCCTCTATTTCTCGGACCACCCGCCACATCTCTGGGGTCCCTATTTCTGTTCATTTCTAGCAGAACCGGACACTGGGATTTCCAATGGCCGAATCCTTTGCAGAAGGCGCATTGGTCATTGTTAATGTCTCTACGTCCAGTGTAGGGTGTTGGGGTGTTATCTTTAGGAGGTGAATTTCTGGGGGCGGTCGATTGGTAGTCCCCCTTTGGTGTTCCCGTCCTACTGCTATACCTTGTATCTGGGCTATCATTACCCTTTCTTTTAAATCTTTCTTCTTTTTCTCGGACGCCCTATCATTCTCATTCTTTTGGTGCTCGTAATACTGAGCCATCTGAAGGATAGCTGCGGGTTTGGAGGCCCCCCAACTACTCTCACTCGTCTGCAGTTTTTGGGAGACCTCTTGTGTTAGGCCCTTTACATAATTTTGAACAAACAGGTGCTGTCCGGTTGCGGTGGTCATGTCTTGGCCACTGTAGTCGGAGAACACTGTCTCGAATCGGGAGAAATATTCGGACACATCTTCCTGGGGTTTCTGTCGGCAGGCCGTGACTATCGACCAATCTACCTTTTTCTCTGGGATCAGTGTCTTTAACTTCTGAACTAATTTGTCTGGGAGTTCTAATATGTCCTTTACTGGTTTCCTTCCAGGCTCTCGCTGTCCATCTAGTTTACTGAGTTGGTCCCAGGTATGTCCAAACAGATCCGTGTGGTCAGCCTTCCGGATTTGCTTCCACACGTCAGCTGGCAGGCATAACCCGAAAAACAAGTCAATGTCCGCTAAAGTCATTATTGTCAAACCCAAGGCTGTGCCTAATTCGGTATAGAATGCTGTCGGGTTCTTTCTTAAATCGGGCAGAGTTTGTTTAAAGGTTAGGATATCTTGTCGGTCCCAAGGTTGGTAAACCCAATTGTACACAACTCTCCCTTTTGCATCTGCATGATTAATATCATCGCTTGTTCCCTGGCCACGTGGCGGGATCCAGTAAGGGGCCGCTTCTCTGATGGGCATCATAGTATTGGCTACTTCCACTGAGGTTGTTTCAGGGACCGTAACCTTGGTTTCTGGTTTTTGCTCCGTGAGGTGGCGGAAGACCTCAAGCGTCTGCATGAAGAGTTCCGTCGCCTCACATTCAGTCCCATCTCCGACATCAATCTTCCTATACAGCGTGGTCAGTTTAGCGGGGCCCTTACTTTGATACCTATCTTCATATGCGTTCAGTGTGTGGTAGCTGAATCGCAAAATGAAATGCCGTCTGTGGCTATCGGCATGTGAGTTATACATGTTCATTGTGTACTCTTCGCTCTCCCTTCGTTCCACTAGTGTCTTTGCTATTTTGTCAATCCCATCCCGTTCATCTTTGCTCAACCTATTTGATCTGGCTGGTGGGTGCTCGCTAGCCTCGGGGGCATCTGTTGGTGCTGCTAATGTGGCTGGTGCGGAGGCCGTGAGGGCTGGTGCACTAGCGCTAAGGCCGTTCTCGCTCGTACTCAGAGCCTGCAGGTGTTGTTGGCAGGGAGCATATGGAGGGGGCATGTAGATGATTGGGGGACCTAGCAGTAACTCATCGTTCGCCCGCTGTTTGGAGGGCAATTCAGGGTAGAGCGCAGAGGGGGTCCTAACAGGACATTGACCTGTCGACCCTGATTCTTGGTTTCGTGTAGCTTCCTTTCTTTCTTTTATTTCTTCTTCTAGTTGCTTAGCGGCTAGGTGGGCTGCCTTTCGTAATTCTTTCCCTATTTTTGCTTCTTCTCTTTTCTTTCGCTGTTCCGTTTCTTTGCGCCACATGCCTATACTATCGAGCATAGTGGGCGTGGTCTTATTTTTCTGAAGCGCTATTTCCAATGTTTTTATTTTGTTTTCATCAAAGGAACCTATCAGTGGCCACTGACTTTCGGGGTCCTTCTTTGTATATTTATGCCATAGCTTAGTATAAGCTATAGCGACTAGTCCATGCTTAGTGAACATGTCCTTATTAGGGGTGCCCTCCAGTGGAGCTGGATGGTTCATCTCTAATAAGCGGTCCGGGCTGTACAGGCTACCAATCAGTGGGGAGAAGATAGGCATGACGGGTTACAACGGGGACAAAGGTCTGCACTACCTATCTTATCACGGCGGGCAAAGACTAGACAGAATATTTCTATTCTCCGTTGTTTGCCGGCGGTGAATACCTCAAAAGAACCAATACCGAACAATCAATGTTCGGTCAATCAAACAATCAGTGGGGAGAATAAGTGGGTACGAAAAGTTTGCGTTACCCACTCTTTCTCTACCTGCAAAGAGAGACCTTGTTCTTCCCTGTTTGCAGACAAAGAATCTCCAGACAATAATCCACGAACGACAGTTCGGGAAAACAGTGGGGGAGGAAGATAGGCACGACGGATTACAATGGGGACAAAAGTCTGCGTTACCTATCCTTCACTGCTTGCAAAGAGAGAGCCTGTTGTTTTCTCCGTTTGCAGACGGTGAATCTCCAGAGGGTTCAACAAAGCGTAATACTAGTATTATCCAAACCAAACAATCATTTCTCAGTTTGTCGTGTCCACACGACCTTACCCGGACCGCATGGACAGTTTCCTGTCTTCTGAATCCAGCGCCCGATTGTCCTCTCTTCTCCGTGATGTTCGTGGCACTCCTGATGGTTCCCAGTCAGGACCGTAGATCACTCGAGAGAGGTCTATTCGGAACTAGTGAAGGTCGGATGATCGGCTGTCAGACGAGGGTCTATCGGACACGAGCTCTCCCGATCTTTGCAGTCGTTCACTCTGTCGTCGGGACCTCTCCCACTGGATCCACGTGTCGCTGATGGGTCCCACGTTGGGCGCCAATTGTGGAAAAAGGTAGGGCTAAGACCTTTTTCAAGATGTGCCCGGCGCTAACCGCCCTTGTACCATTCAAATTACCAAGCAATGAGGCAGGCGCCGGAGACCAGAAGGCAGGAAACAGAAGTTTTATTCCGACGGAGCAGAACACATCAGATCGGACAACAAGGTATCGTCTCGAGGTGCTCTAACAGCCTCTCGGAGGCCTGGCCTCTTATACACTGGTTTATGGCATGTGACCTTTCTTTATTACAATCAGAACATTGTGAAGTAAGGAAAAAGACATCCCCGTAATCCTCGTGTCAATCCCACCCTCATATACTTCCACAATAGAGGTCCTCGACCTGCTGATAAGAGGAGGGGGTCATCACGCAGCTGAGTATTCTGCCGAGTCTCAGGATGTGTGCGCCTGATCATATCCCAGGGGGTGGGGAGGCCTTGATCAATAGTGGGTCTTTTGAAGAGGAGTGACTTCATACAATAGGGGTCAGTAAATGGTATCTCCCGGCTTAGGCGATTGCCTCGGACATGTGTGGACAGTCGGATTCGGGGGAAGGGATCATCAAAGGAGTGGTATTCATGCTGCGTGGACAATCGAGCACGGAGGAAAGGTTTATCAACAGAGGGGCATTCGTGGGAGGAGAGGAGATGCTGGTCAGGCGCAGGCGTGACTCCCAAGGACAGGGTCATGCAGAAGGGTTATGCTCATGAGAGGGAGGGAGGGGGAGCCAGGGTGCGCGGAGGATGCTTGCTGGATGAGAGGGGCGCGCTGGCGATCGATCGTGGACAGGGAGACCATGATACCTAAAATGGCTGCCGTGCACGCTGTACGTGGGTGACAAGCTGGCGCAGATGATGTTTAGCTCGCAAACTAAAATTCCACAGTAATCTGAACTTTGTGGTATTTGGAGCGTCAACGTCCTGCTGTCCTTTCGACTGCTGTGAAAGAATTACAAGCCGCAGATGGTTGTGGTGATTGTGACGCAAATTCTGCTGTGGCTTATGGCCATACTGGATAACTAACACACCCTGTCGAAATGGTACCCCTTCTCCTTTTGTATGAAAAGAATGTTTTTTAATTGTCATTTGCTCTGTGAGGTAGTAACATCTTCTGTCTCTCAAAGTCAATGCCCCTTGTAGTGTTGGGACACCTTGGCTGTTGTGGCAGACCTTCAAAGTGTAATGCAAACATTGAAGACAAGATAGGCCACATCTGTGGAGTTTATCTTCAGTGACTCATTGGTACTGACATTGACAGCTATGTGGCTATTTGTGCATTACTGGGGACAGTCATTGTCATTTAAAGGATACTTTAGTGAAAAGCGACTTGAGTCTTTATGATCTTGATGTGGTTGAGGTTCCAGCATTTACCTGTCCTCTGCGGTGTAAGTCTACATGTATGTGGTATGATTTTTACCAGAAAGGTCTTTTAACACAATCCTACAACATAGCTGCTGTAACAAGGAATCGATTGTAATCGCAGAGTAAAGCAACACTTATTTGTCTATAAAAGGACTTAAAAATCTAACAACATTAGTTTTTGGGATGGAAGGGGTGACCAGTCACTGAACTAAAAGATCTCTCAACTTTTGTAAAATCTGTTGTTTACAGGGTGGGAAACATTTCTAGGCTCATTTATCTAGACTCAATGGATGCTAGACTTCATTCAAAGAGGTCTTCACAACATTGAAATAAATTGTTTAGGTGCTTGCGGACAATGTCGGGAAGTTGCTGGTAGCAGAAGGTGTTGCTTGCAGTAGAGGCTCGATGCCAGGATGACACCCGCAGCAATCCATGTTTCCAGGCTGTGGGTTTGCACCTCCTCCGCTACCTGGCAGAATGTCTAAGTAAGTATCAGAGAAAATAGACCCATGACCCACTGGACATGATCATGATTCATGACATGTGTTTTCACGTACAGCACCGCCGAAGAATTCCTTGGTGCATGTCTGCAAACACGTCCACTTAAAGTAAATGCAGCTATCACAGCTGTGCCACACAACTTATCAGTAAACACACTTGTACTTTAAGTTAGAAGAAAAAACCACAAGCAAGCAACTGTCCGCTCAATCTGTATGTAATGCAGCGTGAACGTGTGTTGTAAGAAGCTCTGGCACCGAGATTGTAAATCAGTACTTCAAAGGTCCCATGACAATGAATGATTGGACAAGTTCTTTCGACCCTTCACTACGTAATGCAATCTTTTGACCAGGAAACTGCACAAGGCGGTCATTTCCCTTGAACTCTATAACAGTCAATGTTTGCTCTGAGATACCATGAATCACAAGCATTGTTGCTTCTAATAGATGTCATGCAGATGTTAATATTAAAGTCAGCGGCAGTTCTTTTGCATCGTGGTCAGTATTAGCACAAATTATTTTTGGTTGTAAATTTATTTTGTACAATACCTCTCAAATTACAAACGAATACGGGCAAACCCAATGTTACACATCATCTAACAATAACATAACATAACATGTGTGTTTGTAAAGCGCACGTTCACCTGTAGGCATCTTGGCGCTGAATAACAGATGTTTGTTATGCAACTCAATGGTACTCATAGTACTCATAGTACAGTAGCATAAAATATATTTTCTTAAACTACATTTTCTTGTGGGTGTGTAACTGAGGCCCGTTTTAATGAAGAAACATAGATGAGTTGCCTAAAATAAAAAGGCACATGTATTACTTATCGGAAGTGGATACAACAGACTTCTCCCTTCAAACCTTTTCTTCAGCATACCTTCTACGTATTGAGTCCTGTATTTGTGTGTTCAAGGCCCCTAGAGCATAATCTATTGGGTGTGGCTGGGTGTGGTAAATAAAATTTGTGACGCAGTGCGTTCAGTTAATGGTTGCATGCTGAAGAATAAAGACATGCAAACCAGAGCTCCGTGCGTGGTCTGTTACATGCTCCTGGGCTGGGGAGGATGCTACACGACCACCCCAGAATCCAGGACTCTCTTTTGGACAATTAAATCGATACCAACGCCACAGAAAATTCCAAAACAGTAAACAAAGGTACTTCTGTGCTCACCACAATTTCTTACCCGCATGACTTATAAGAACATCAACACTCCTCTATCTCTCTCCCAAGGGAAAACTGTAATAAGTTATTACATTCCGGTCTGTGAACTAACATAGTCAGTAAGTACCCCTTATCCAGATAAAATATTCTGCTCTTTTGCAAAGTTTTGAGGTGGCAAAAAATAATTTCAACCGAAGGTGGGATAAACAGCTCTACTGTTTTGATCCCTTGCCTATCAAACATTTGACTACATTTTTTTAAACTGACAAAGTATTTTTGGTCCACAATTCAACAATTGTTCCCACTTGAAAACGGGTACACTCCTACAAGCTACTCCTGGGCTGGGTAGGACACTACAACTGGCGACGAGATAAGGGATACATGTCCTCAAGGATACAAGACTGTTCTCCCTGCGAGTTTGCCATGGTCCAGCAAACTACTTGTGCGGGCCATGTGCACCCAATGAGGCAGTCTAAAGTTGGCATATGCGGAGTCAAAATGCAACTCCAGCTTTTGAGAGGCCATCAAAGAAGATGAAGGCCCTAAAGAGTAGCTCAGTCAATGAGCCTGCCAAAAATCTACTGGTAATGCTGAAAAAATAAATACTGAACCACAGTATAACACAGAGCCAGCATTAATTTAAAGCAGACACGCAAAAGACAGTTACAACCATGTTCCAAGAAGTGATAAAGGCAGCGATAGTCAGGAACAGGAAAGTAGTAAAGCCAAAGACATATGTGCAAATAACAACCTAGGCAGACATAATGCTTGTCAAATAGGTATAACATGGGCAAGGGACCATTCTCAAAAATTGAGGTTAAAACAATATTTATTGCCAACACATCAAAAATTACCTAATCCGCTATCCTGCTCTTTAAGACGTGAAGTTGCCGTCCCGTGCTGATGTTGTATATATCCTTATCTCCAGCACAGTGAGGATTCACTTTAGGAAACAGAGCGGTGGCACTATCTGCCTATCCTTCCAATCAGATCGCCAGTGAACTCACAACTAACCAGAGAAGTATTTGTTTCAAATAAATCTGATACAGTCATCATATTCCATAGCCCTGTTGGAAGGAACATCAATTTCCTTTAGATCTTGGCTCTTGGACGAGAAATTTACCAACATCCTGTTGTAGACGTTTCCATCCATACTAAAGAAACTGGTTACTGTGTGGCTTGTCCTGAAGAAGGCGCTGGTCGCCGAAACGCGCGTTGAGATTAATTACTTTTTGTGCCACGAATTTCTCCTTTGTATATTTGCTTTTAAACTGTCTTTTTTATATAGTGATTGTCTTTTGTGATGCTTATTTACTTATAGTTCTTTTGAACTATTTTTATTAATTTCCTACTTTATGGAAACTATGTCGAATTATTTTATGAATTTTTGATGTGTTGCCAATAAATATTGTTTTAACCTCAATTTTTGAGAATGGTCCCTTGCCCATGTTATACCTATTTGACAAGCATTATGTCTGCCTAGGTTATTATTTGCACATATGATTTATCCCTGACCTAGGAGTACAGATAGTTCTTTGCTCAGGGGGTCCTTCTTTTAAACAGTAAAGGCAAAGACAACCAGGTACAGAAAGTACAACTGTCCTCACCAGAGGGAACAGGAAAAGCACCACACGATCTCCAATCGAGACTTGGCTCGGGCCAGTATGCTCAGAGTAGAACAACCCAAGCATAACCCTGGGGGATGTGCTTACGAAGCCGTTGGTCCTCGAAAGTGACCATAGATGTAGCTGGTGTCAATGGGTGCAACTCAACAAATCTTCAAGCTTTGAAGGTCTCCAATGGCTGTTGAAGAGAGAGCCAAATATGGTGGGGATGCATTCCTGAAACCACCACCTCCATTTGATACCACCAAAAGCAGAATATTGGTGCCAGATGGTGTCGTGCAGTTCCTACAAATCTTTATAGGTTCTGAGCTTTTAGACAACATAAACTAAGGGACTGGCGTCCATACTGATTCCAGACAGCCCCACAGGATATGTTGATCTGTAGAACAGCTAGCTCACAGTGCCACTATGAGCCCCATAACTTTACCAAGGAGGAAATAGTTTCTGGCAACTATTGAACATGGCAACCCTGACCCCGCAGGGATCATGGAAACAGTGTACTACTTTTTGCTGAGTCATTCGTGCTCACTTGTTCTCAGAGAGATATACAGAATAAACAGAGGGGAAGTTTCATTAAGCATTTATTGAACTAGCTTCATTCGAGTATAAAATATGTGTGCTCCAACAACAGTTCGACTGAAACAGATATATGCGATTACAAGCACCAACAGAGTAAATAAGAAGTAGAATTCTACCATGGTGCTAAAACAGTGAATATATGGAGGCATTTAGATACATGGCAGTAATCACGAGTACTCCTAAGGTACAAACCCTAACTAAATGTTTCTACGTGTACCTAGTATGTGGGTCGATGTATAGCCAAGAATGCCCCTATGAATGAGCTAACCCCATTACCCGATGGGAGAGAATGAATGACCCCATCTTGGGCTTGAGTTGGACACCCGCAAGAGATGTCTGACCACTGTGTGCTGGAGTGTCTGCTTGCAGGGACTTCAGCATCTCGTGTCAGCATGGAAGCTTCCCCTCTGGTTTTCCCAGAGAAGACGTCGTACTTACATACCCGAAAAGGTACCCTCAGGGGATCCACCTAGATGTGTCATGGTATTGTGGGCCTGTCGTACAAGACTGATGATTGCAGCAACTTTTGTACAAAGTTATTATACAGAAGATGGTAATCCTGCTGTGATACTAAGAGTCCTCACGCCTAAGAAATTAGGCTAGTTTTTCGAAGGAAACCACACTACATTTATTCAGCACATAACTAGGCAAAAGGTCAGCACCAGTGCCGTTATGTCAAGCAAGGTAGAACAAATGTAGGTAAGAGGTCATGCAGTTACCTAGGCCTATATTGGGGTACATTGGGGCTCATAACAATGGACTGCCTGGATAGAAATGTTTGTTGACTTCTTAGATGCTGTAGAAAAGCAGATGACCAAAATATCATCAAATACTTGTAGAAACTTGCAGGTGATGGAGTAAAGGAAATGATAAAGAAGATATCACAAGCTGATGAAGCATCATATCGTCTAAACAAGAAGATGTTGGAAACAAGTTCAAATCAATGCCACAAGTCAACTACGAAAGGTACATTTTCAACCAAGCAAGAAAAGCAACCTAGTGAGTCGATGCATGAGTTTGCTGAGAGACGTGATATGCTCATTAAGCACTGCACTTTCAGTGAATTCAATTATGAAGAAGCCATGCATCTTAGAGATATCACGGTTGCCTCTCCAATTCATTCCAATGATTTAAGCTGCTTGAAATGCTCTGTTTGGGGACAGTGCTTATGTCTGCAAAAATGGAGGCATATGCTGATAGACAGGCTGCTGATATGGAAGCTAGAACAACCCAAAAAGAATCTGCATTGAGTATGAAAGCAAAGCAGAAACACAATGCAGAGGCCCACAGAGTGATGTCTCCGAAGAAAAAGAAATTGTGCTACTTCTGTGTATTTTCTTTTCCAAATAAAGGTAAATGTCCCGCCATCAGCCAGATATGCATAGGCTGCTGGAAAGAAAACCATTTTATAACAGTTTGTTAAGTGAAAGAGAAACTAAGTGCGTCATGGAGAGATAAAAAGATGGACACCTGAAAGTTCCAAAATCATTCTGGCCACTCCCACAAGGACAACCGGCAATATTGACTGAGGCAAGGGGAATGAAACACAGTTAATCATTATCAAATTCATCTTCCAAAGGTTCATTAATGTCATCATTGAGTGACAGTGAGGAATATGGATGTGCGATGGTGATGTCAGTCACAAACTAATATGTGCATGTAGTATTGGCCGCTTGCAAGGAAGAACATAAATCTAAAAAGAAGCACCACACAAAGCAACAATGTTCATTTGGACATTGCGCTACAATCACACTCGAAGTGAATGGCTGCCCTACAACACTTATTATAGACAGTGGTGCGTAAATAGACATAATTCGAGTTGAAAAGTATAAAGAATTATCTCTGATACCACTTCTCAAACCATCGAAAGCAAATTCTTGCTAGTGACCGTGTGGCACAAGATAATGACAGAGCAAGTGCCAATTCATGTCCTCCAAGGTAGGTTGTTGTGTGCATGCTTATTAGGTTTTGATGAATCTCCTGATATGGGACTCATCTCCATTAACTAAATCTTAAATGCCCATTCTGAAATAGTGAGTCAATTCCTGACATTGTTTCATGGACTTGAGAAACTTAAGACAATGAAGGTGCAGCTTCACATTAATGAAGACAATTGCCCTGCTGCACAGTAACAGTCAAATTTCTCTTCATTTACAGAAAGCTGGTGAGAAAGAACTAGAAACAGTGTTAAAACAGGACATCATTGAGCATGCTACTAGTCTGACGTGTTTATCAGCAATGTTTCTGTCCCTGTGATCTGTTCACAGTGAATTGTCTGATTTAATTCACTGCAATGTGCCTGGTTACCGATTTACTCCACTGTAGTGGTACTTCTGTACTTCGCTGCTGTGTGCACTGTGTCTAATCTACTTCACTGCAGTGTTCATTGTGTCTGGTGTACTTGACTGCAGTGTATTCAGTCCCTATGCTTTTCACTGCAGTGCTCTGTGCACTCGCTGGAGCAAGCTTCGCGCCTAATGTATTACACTGCAGTATGCGTGATTTGTGTGGCTAATACTCTTCACTGCAGCATATTTTATGCTGTATAGTGCTCTATACCTAATGCATACTATGCTTATTATAATAGGTGCATGGCAAATCTTTTTTCTCTAGTACACCTGAACACCATACACTCATAGTTGCTAAGGTTTCGGATTGCTTATGTGAGACATTTTCATATTTTCGAAATTCTGTTGGAGCATGTGGCTTGCAGTGCTTTTCCTAAATGTTCTCAAGATTTCTGATGTGTATTAGGAGCACCTAGATGATTTCTTGAAAATGACTGGTCATTGGCAGAGAAAAGGAGAAAGAGCCCTAAAAGCCTTTACGGGAACAGGGGTTGGTGGGAAAATGCTGCATTCACTAATGAGTTAGATTAACTGAATCTAACAAAAATGGAATGCAGTGCCAGTCTCCTAGTGTATGCCTTTTTTGCTGTCGAAACATAACCTTTCTGGGACCACAGTTGTGCATTAGTAGAGCCAATAGCTCTGGGTAAACACTTATAAGGTCCCAAAGGCAAGACCGATTGCATTGCAAAGGCTTGTTTTTGGTGGCCCTGCTTTCATTTCACTTTTGTTTAAATGGAGGTGGGAGTGCACGGTGGGTATGACACGTTGAAAATATCAGTATCTTAAGGTACAGAGAAAAAAATACTCTTGCAGTCAATGCAGCGGTTGCACGCTCATTCTGCAGTCTCAACTTTGTTACAAAGCATGAACGTTTCTCTCTCCAATGCAAATTGGCAAACACGTTTTTATTAGCCAATGGCTACAAACCTAGATATAGAAAGCATTTTTATGAACCTGATGGCAAATGCTGATCAACTCATGGCAAATTTAAATCGAAGTTTTGTTCTTCCTCAATAGCTTGTTGTGTTACTGCTCTTTGAGAAGTGTGGCTCAATGGTTAGAGGCGGCAGACCCGGAAGCTGAGATCGGCCCGGGACCAGGGTTCGATTCCCAACGCGGCAGGGTCTTGGGTCAAAATGTCCGTGGGCCTGATAATTCTCGCCTCTGCGCCTACTCTAACCTTGGGCTCCACTCTGCAACTCTGGGCAATAGCTTGCTTAATCTTCACAACGGCCCCTTCAACGCAGGGGATGCCTGGTCTAACCTTGGAGGTGCCCAGAAGGGACCATCTCACAGGGAAAGCCAGGACGGGTTCCCCAGCGGTATACAGCGCCGGGAAGCCCGCGGTGCGGGCAGCTGGCGCTTTACAAGTATACAACAACAACATTTGAGCAAACAAGATTTAGCAACCTTTACTCGTGTGGAGCAGTTCACTGCAAGTTTCCTTGCAAGACTGTAATGTACAACCAAATCGGTACTGTGTTGGGAATGACGTCAGGGCTGTACGGCCTACTTATTCCAAATAGGCGGGAGCCAGCGGGGCTGGTTTTTGAATGCAGAGGGCCGCTGCTGGTGCCCCCGCTACTTTCTCCAGCTCAACTGGTACAGAGGATGCTTTAAGACAGAGAGGGAGAAAGACAAAAGAAGAGAGACCGAGATATGGGAGAGGAGGGGAGGAGCGGGCCAGTTTGAACAATTGTGCCAGGGCTGCTTTCGGCTCCCAGTTCAGCCCTGAACGGCAATGCAGATTTCTGAAGGTTAGACATCACTCGACAATTAGCATGCCAATCACTGATGAAAGTACGACGAATATGGCCATAACAGCAGGCCGCGCCATCTTTCACTATGTTTGCAGCTGTGACGTGTGATTACTTTTTCAAGGTGTTGCACAGATCCCAAAGCATAAGTCGTTCAGGCACCGACTCTCAGAAAGGCGGTTTGATAAATGATATTGGAGGGAGCGGCACAGCAGGGAGGACTGTGGGTAATTGGAAATGTGAAGATGGATCTGCCATAACCCTTCAGTGTACTGTTGCTGTAAATGGAGTCCACACCTTGGAGTTCACACACCGCTTGGTAGAGCGGATGGGCTGGCACATTGTGCTCGAGCAGAATCCTTAACAGTAGGCTTTTTATTTCCTTGGTGAAATATGAGTAGAGCATCATTAGCTTTCGTTGCTCTAGTTCTCAGCAGACCATAGGCTCCAGATGGGTTCTAGTCACAATCCGAGCAGCAATGCTTTATTTAGAGTGAGCAACGCGCCATTTAGATGTTAGCATAGTGCCACTATTTTAAAGATGTTATCTTTTATTGTTTCAGAGAAGCCCAAAGTATCCTGCACCAAACTTCTGCTTGAATCCGTATGGAAAAGTGAACTGAAAAAACGCCTGGAGTGATGGCGCCAGGAACAGCATCTGGAGGGCTGCACCATCAGAAGTCACAGAGCGAAAGTGAAAGTAGCTGAGCACAGCAAGCTTCACTGGCACTTCATCAGCATCCATATTGGGAGCGCCTAATTTCGCTATACAATCAAACAGGAGTCAAGGGAGTTGAGGTGCCGAAAGGCGCAAGGACCACGTTTTACTCCCTTCGAAGAACACCTTCGGATCAGCCAGAGCACAAATTCGGAGCAGGAAACACTAGACTGGGATCCTAATGGTAGACAACACAGAGAGTAGCACCACAAAAGAAAACAAAAACTCAAATGAAAGTTACGACAGTACAACAGCCGTCCTGACACAGTTTACCCGTCTGTGGCGGAATGACAATAATGCCGCATGCAATGCACTTGGAATTACAAAATCTAAAGTGGTCGAGTGGGGGCGTCATTGTTGCCATCATGTCGAAGTCTTGTTACTCAACATACATGTCTTCTAAAGTGATCCTGACTCTAGCTGAACTACCGGAGGCAGGGCGGGAGCATGACAAAATTGCCATTTGATGTCATCAAGATTTTAATGGTGAAACCCACAATACACATGCCACACGAGAGTTACAATGTGTCCCTGTTTCAACGAATTATGACACAAGTATAATTTGAGCCCCAAATATGAGAAATTCAGAGCATGTCTCCTCGTGGATGCTTGCCCTTCACTTTGTGGAAAGACATTTTAAATGAATTCGAGGCCTTTTGTGAGATGCTCTGTAAAGGCTTCACATTCAGTTCACATAACGCACAGACAATAGTTTGAGTGAATTATTGGTGCATCACACCTGTTGGTATCCTTAACTCCTGGGTACTCGCAAACATTTGCCCAGGGTCTAAAAAGTATGTCTGTGGTGTGACCGAGGACCACACGGAGGCCAGAAAGGTGGCGGTAGGGAGACAGAGTAGGTCATAAATTGTGCAAGGAGGTCTGAGAAAATGTTAAATAAACGGACAACCATTTATTTGCAGGTTTCTAAATTTAAGTGGTGCAGGACACCCCCGTAGTTACTTCGTAACTCCATTTAACCTGCAAATATATGCTTACCATATTATTTTAAAAAAATCAGAATATTAGTGCTCAGCAAGTAAACTGCAGCTAGTGTGCCTGTTCACCAGTGGGTCTGCATGAAAGGTCAAGAGGGCCGCAAGTGGCCACGGGCCGTACTTTTAAGTATCAGGGCTATGACTCTTTAAGACAAATTTGTGTCGCCTTGTTGAAAATTATGTCTACCAATGACAGGGTCCGAAACAAATCAGCAATGGAAGATTGATTGCGCAAATGTGTTTCAGTACAAAGTAGCATTATAAAATATGTCTGCCAAGGCTGCCATCTCGGTCAGCCTATGGTTGGGGAGTGGGTACTACTTATCCCATGTATACATCCATAAAAGGCCATGGGCTGGCCTAAAACATGAGGGACATCCATGGAAAAAATACCTGTAGAGCCTCATCCAAACAAGCCAATGGCTGTAGAAGGATGTCCCAAAGCGCCTATGTATGTGGATTGTGTGAATTGTGTGCAAAGGCACCATGTAGTTCCAAACAGCTAAAGCCGTGTAGGGAGGCCTAAAACGGATTACAGGAGGGGTGAATATTCGTGTTCAATTGTATACTTTGGCACTGAGGTTGATGAGAAAATCTACATAATACATAGCTGCATCAGGATCCCCAAACAGGTTGTAAAAAACGTGCGTGTTTACTGTAATAATTATTATATTATTTTTTACAGGCAACAAATAAGACACTAGGATTTGATTTTTTTTTTAAATGTCCCAACATTGAATTTTTCTTTACCGTCTAGTTTTATTTATTACTTACATAGCAAATAGCAGCTAGCTCCTGGCGTAAACTGCTGGTTTCTAACGTCGATGTTGTTGTTTTCATTGGGTTTACTCCACTGTCATACACTGTAAACTTCGTCCCCATAAGATTTGATCTGTAAACATAATAACCATAGTTTATATTTATACGAGCTTAATTAAAAATGTAGGCTGTATCTCAGCAAATATTACGCTAACAGACAAAAAAAAATAGACACTGAATGTAATCGTTTCCTAATTTAGAAAATGTGCATTTCTAATAGTCTTCAGACACGGATTCCCATAAAAAATAATATTTGTTTTTGCTAATTTTGCAATGGACACGCTACGAAAAAGCAAGAGCAAATAGAAGAACCGAGTATTTAAATCAGGGTATAATTGATCCCATTTATCATTGCTGAAGAGGTAAAGGAACAGAGACGGAGGAAATATAATTTACATGCAAATACCGTATATTGTTTTTTAGAACATGATTTCTAATGTGAACATTTATAAGACACACTTAGATTGGAGCTAATAAAATAAATTCTAACTAGATACATTTTGATTTCAAAGTATGGCCACACATGCTATAATGTAAAAAAAAAACACGTATCAGTTTGTGAATATATCCAAATTATATGTTTGCAAAAACGATTACTCTATGTCACCATGAGCTCTGCCTTATGTAATGCAACTCTCATTCTCTGAGGACTTTGCCCTCTATTTCACCAGTACACCTGCTTCAACTGTTATTAATTTAACTAATCCAGTAAACAGAATAGACGGGTCCTCATTTTTAAGTTTCACCTCAATGGCACTGCACAAAATCATCTTGAGGCGAACTGTCATTTTGAGTTTCCCCAAAATGGGTCGACCTGGCACATCACTGTAACAAAGTGTATCCGCATGAATAATGAAGAGGCAGAAAAAGGATGGTTACTTCAAGTAGGTTTATTCATCCCACCCATCCGCAAGTCAGAAGTAGAATGACACCAACTGTAAAACATCCCCACCCCCGACCTTCCATCACATTTAAAGGATGCACACTGATCGGAACGAGACAGTCGCGAGCTGCGATGGAATGTCACACTTGTGACATCCACGCTCAGTGCACACGACAATCACTGTGTCAAAACTAACACTTTTGTTATGCAGGTGGGTAAAACCTTCCACCTGCATAATATAGATAAAAAAATGTCTTTAAGATTTGCCAATGCTTATTTTGTTTCATCATTGTTCTTGCAAACCTTTACTGTTAGGGAAGCTTATGGAGCCTTGTCAATCCAAAAAACAAACATTGGATAAAAGCAAATCTAGTTTATTTGTTCCCAAAAAGTACATATTGCTATAGTACTCACTAAGATTCAAAGGGACAATTTTGTGTGTAAATGCGCTCCTTGTGAAAGAACAGAATGTCAATACTCACATGAGAAGTTAGCCAATGGCTAACGTGGGGTGACCTATTACCCCATGTTATATGTTCTAATGGGTGGAAAAATGGGGGCTGGCTGTAAAACCCTGAATGTAAGTATATAATACATAGAATTTTAGTACAATCAAAAGGCCTTGGTAAAAAAACATGTAAAAAGAGCCCTTTCCTAGCAATTCTAGCTAGGAAAAAAAAGAAAATACATCTTAAAACGGAATCCCTCTTTCAGAAGGAAAGGTACTGTAGATTCACCTATCATCAGGAACTTTACCCCCTAAGTGTGCCCAATGCCCAATGCCCAACCGTCCTCCACCTTTCCTGGTCAGCAGATATGTCTAAGCTGTCAGCCCCCTCCCTAGTGGTGACAAATGCAAAAAGAACAATTGATGGACAGAATACAGAACAATGTCATACATTCACCCAAGTGCAGAGATCTGGACCTAAATCCATCATCTTTTTGCTCACCATGCCATTCCAGTTAGGACCCAGCCATATGCAAATCAGTATTTTCCCTACGCCCAATGGGATGAGTCCAGCCCGAACTGCCAGGCCAGGTCCTCCCTGGACTGGAAACAAGCATCCTAGGACCGGGGTTAGGCATTCAGCCCTCATCAGCCAGGATAGCTTGACTCCAGTGGCATGGAGAGCACAGGACCCACTTCTGGGAATACCTGTCCCACTCGGGGTGACAAATGCAAAAAGAACAATTGACGGACAGAATGCAGAAGAACGTCATACATTCACCCCAGTACAGAGATCTGGGCCTAAATCCATTGTTCTTTGCTCACCATGCCATTCCAGTTTGGACCCAGCGATATGCAAATCAGTCTTGACCCTGCGCACAATGGGAACAGTTCAGCCTGAACTGCCAGGCCGGGTCCTCCGTTGACTGGAAAGAAGCATCCTAGGACTGGTTTCTGGCTTTCAGCCCTCATAAACCAGTATAGCTTGACTCCAGTGGCATGGAGAGAACGGTACCCAAGTCTGGGCATACCCGTCCCACTCGGGTGACAAATGCAAAAATAACTATTGCTAGACAGAATGCAGAGTGCTGTTTCTGGTTCAGAGAAGAGCTGGCTTGGCAGTTCGGGCTGGACTGTTCCCATGAGGCACAGGGTCAAGACTGATTTGCAAAGTTTCAGCGCTCCATCCATCATCTCCTTGTGTTTGCTTTGCTCGCCCTAAGTTGGAAGGTTATGCCCAGACGTGGGTCCTTTGCCCACTTTGCAACTGGGTTCAAGCAAGCCTGGCTTATGAAGGGTGTTACCCTGATACCGGTCCCAGGATGCTTGTTTCCAGTTCAGGAAAGACCTGGCTTGGCAGTTCGGGCTGCACTGTTTCCATGAGGCACAGGGTCAAGACTGATTTGCATATAGCTGGGTGTTAACTGAGGTGGCCAAGTGAGCTAAACAATGATGATGGATTCAACCCAGATCTGTGACTGAGGGTGAGTGTCTGAAAAGTTTCAGCGCTCCGTCCATCATCTCCTTGTGTTTGCTTTGCTCGCCCTAAGTTAGCAGGGAATGTCCGGACGTCGTTCCCTTGCTCACTTTGCCACTGGATTCAAGCTAGCCTGGCTGATGAAGGGTGTTACCCAGAAACCAGTCCCAGGATGCTTGTTTCCGGTTCAGGGAAGTCTTGGCTTGGCAGTTCGGGTTGGACTAATTCCATGAGGCACAGGGTCAAGACTGATTTGCATATAGCTGGGTCTGAACTGAGGAGGCAAAGTGGGCTAAAGAAAGATGATAGATTCAACCCCGATCTGTGACTGGGGGTGAGTGTCTGAAAAATGTCAGTGCTCCGTCCATCATCTCCTTGTGTTTGCTTTGCCCTCCATAGGGAGCAAAGCATAACTGATGGCAAGCAATTACCCTCTACTCCGTGCCAGCCAAGGATCATCCAATGCCTCCTTCGCCAAAGATGTACCCAGGGGTCCCATCCTTCTCTTGGGGAACAGCCCCACTTACTCCTTCCCATTCTCCAGGAATTCCTTGTTGATCCTAAGGGCTCATGTATGCTATTCCCTCCTCATTAGATTCTTGGTTGGGGAGCCACAGCCAGCTACATGGGAGAAGGAAGCCTGGACCACCAGCAAGCGATAGGATGAAGCTCCAGGCATCAGCAAAAGTAAGTGTGGGAAAAAGACTCAATGTTGTGTGTGCATGCGGTGCACGTGTGCACATGTGCACGTGTGTGATGGGACGGTTCTCAATGTCCATCTCTTGGTAAACATTGGTATCATATAATATGGCAATTTTTTAGGATTTTGAGGTTATTTATGGAATGGTCCCCCTTGCCTCCTATGTTAGAATGCTGTCCCTTGCACAATTTTGGTCGTTTTTGGAAAACTATGGGCATCTATGGAATGATGTCTATTGCTCATCGCTGGTAAAATCCTGGCAGGCCCTTACATAGTTGTGATGATTTTTGGCAACTTATGTGCATTCGTGGGAAGATGCCCATTGCCCTTTGCAGGTAAAATGCCTTTGCATAATTATATGCTTCTTGGCAACTAGTGGGTATCCACCCCTGGTTAGATGCGTATTTGGCATAATGGTGGTAAACTTTAGCATATTGCTACTTGTAAACAGGTTGTATTGGAAAGGGGCGACCACTCGGTCCCCCCGAACGTATGGTAGGGGGCCCGGATCCCCCCGGGAAACCATTTTGGGCGGGGGGCGTGTCTCGGCTGGTATGCCCGAAGCGGCATAGCCGGGGCGCGCCTTTTTCCCGCCCAAGAAGGGTTGTCCTAGACACCTACACCGTTGGCCACGCCCCGTAGGCGTACCAGAAGAGGGTACACGCCCTCCCGAAGAGGAATAAAAGGAGCAACAATCCAAAGAAGCATCCTCTTGTTCCTGTGCCTGGAAGCTGCACCCTCTCGTTGCACGTGAGCCCTCGACGGAACAAGGAGCAATTTTTGAGAACATGTAATTTTTGTGTCTCTCTTTCAGCGACTCCGAACCCTCGGATCCAGGACCTCGTTGAGCAGCAAGGATCGAATATTCGACAACGATGCCTGGCAAGAAGGCCGGAAAGAAGGCAGGGACTGACCAGATGCTTCGCATGTTGATAAAGGATATGGCGAGCATGAAAAAACAGATGGCGGCAATGAACAATACGGGCAGACCGAAGAAAGTCATCGGACCAGCATTGCCGGAAGTAGTCCCCGCTGGGAGAGGTAAAAGGGCCAGGAATAGGGCGGCAGGGGGGGAGGCCCCAGTTCCAGAGTCACCCCCGTCTAGCCCGGTTAGTCCAGTGGAGGCCCCAGTTCCGATCCCGGACGCGGGCCAACCGATTCCGGTTGTAGTTACGCCCACTAACGAGGAGGATATGCCTCCGGAGTTGGCCGCTCAGTTAGCCGCATGGCTCGGCAAAAATACTGAGGGTGCTACGGCACCAGGAGACACGGCCGAAGAGGCCAGGTTACTAATGAAGCAGTTGCGGCAATCGCGAGATGCCGCGAAGGCGAATCTCCCTCTTGTCCCCCCACAGGTTCCCTCAGAACGACCGACGGCTGGCGTTGGAAAAACAGCGGGACCAGCTATGGATTCGGGTAAGCAGCCATTGCCAATGGCGAGGGAGGGGGCGTTACCCTCAAGAAGGGAAAAGGTGGTCCAACATATTCCGCTGGCCACAAAAGAATTGATTTGGGCTGATAAGTATGTGAATATGTTTTCCCTCTTGACTGACCATCACGAGGTGGAGTATGTTAAAACTCAGAAGGATTTGTGGCACCCGAGTGTGTGGCGTGCAAAAATGGCGGGATTCAGGGTGGATGAGACGATCTCAAATTGGGCCAGGGCATTTGCGATGTTTACTGCGATCATGGGGGAACGTAAGCCCGAGGTTTTGACCGAATTGGCCTGCTATCAGACACGTATAATGGATTTCTATGAAACGTATGAGGGCAATGAATGGTTGGGTTATGATAGTAAGTTTCGTAAGGCCAAGGAGCACGATTCATCTCTGACGTGGGATTGTCTCGACTCCATCTCTTGGCAGAAGCAGCTCCTGCCGGGCGAGACGAAGTCGTCTTCGCTTGGCAGGAATGGGTCGACACCCTCCCGCCATCAATTGGCGGCGCCCTTTCGAGCAGGCTCCGCTGGTGACCACCAACCGAGGAGTGGTGGGAACGGGGGTAAAAAAGGGGTTTGTTGGAACTTTAACAGAGGCAAGTGCACGAGGCCACAAGGGACATGTAAGTTCAGGCATGAGTGTGCAGGGTGCGGACACTCTTCACACCCTGAGAGTTCGTGCAGAGCCAAGAATGGTGATACAGGGGGTAGAGGAGGGGCCAAACAGGTCTAACGTCGACCATGGGGTACCGCTACCTACCCCCGTAGATATCATGGCAATGATCCCCTGGCTAAATGAATACCCTGATCATGTCTCCGCTGGGGTGTTGCGGGACGGCTTCTCGTATGGTTTCCACATCCCGGCGGGGGATTTTCGGGGGGAATCACTGTGTAAAAACCAACTGTCGGTTCAGCAGAATACGGCGGTGGTGGAAAGTAAGATTGCAAAGGAGGTTGCCCGTGGTCGGGTTGCTGGCCCATATAGGCACCCGCCAGTCACTAATTTCATTTGTTCACCGTTGGGAGTAGTCCCCAAGAAGGACCCAGGTGAGTTTAGGTTAATTCATAACTTGTCGGCTCCTAGGGGTATTTCGGTGAACGATGCGATTGATCCAGGAATTTGTTCGGTGCGGTACGCATCCTTTGATGAGGCCGTCGCCATGTTGAATCGCCTGGGGCCCGGAGCGCTGATGGCTAAATCAGATATTGAGTCGGCGTTCCGGTTGCTCCCGGTACACCCACAGGATCAGCGTCTGTTAGGTTTTGTGTTTCAAGGACGCTACTACATGGATAGATGTATGCCAAAGGGTTGCTCCATCTCTTGTGCTTATTTTGAGAAATTCAGTTGTTTTCTGCAATGGGCTTTCACCAGAGCTACGGGCTATACCCAGGTTATGCACTACCTAGATGATTTTTTGTTCTTGGGGCCAGCCGGCGACACTGAATGTGCACAGGCGTTACTGGAATTTTGCGCTCTCATGAAGCGGTTCGGCGTGCCATTGGCACCAGGGAAGACGGTGGGGCCATCTACTTCACTCGAGTTTCTTGGAATTGAGCTCGATTCGGTGGAGGGATGCTTCCATCTGCCCAGGGACAAAGTAGTGAAATTCAGGGCCTCTCTAGAACTGTGCATTAGCAAAGGAAAAGTAACTCTCCATCAGTTACAGCAAGCAGTGGGCCAGCTTAACTTTGCCCTTAGAGTGATACCAATGGTCCGCCCCTTTTCCCGCTCTATTGCACAAGCCATGGTCGGTCTCAAGGAAGGACACCACCGCACAAGACTGTCTGCAGAGGTTCGCCAGGATATGCGCATATGGTTGGCATTCCTGGCAGATTTCAACGGTCGAGTGGTGTGGAGCAAGCCACCAGCATCCTCGGACGAGCTGGGTTTGTGGACCGACTCGGCAGGGAGCGTGGGATTTGGCGCCATCTTCGGTAATCAATGGTCGGCGCAAACATGGCCGACGTGGTGGCACTCCAGTGGGCTCATAGGTAACATTGGGTTTCTTGAGTTGTTCCCCATTTTTGTGGCTCTGAAGGCATGGCCGGATGAGTTTCGTGATCGCTCAGTGGTGTTTTGGTCCGACAACATGACCGTTGTCGAATGCATAAATAATCAGGCAGCACGCTGCAAGTGGATATTGAGATTACTGAAGGAAATTGTACTACTTTGCATGAGACTGAACGTTCAGTTTAGGGCGAGGCATGTGCCGGGTGTGCTGAACCAGGCGGCTGATGCACTCTCTCGTTCCCACATGCAGGCCTTCAGGGGTTATCTACCTTCCGCGGACCTAGTGGCGGCACCATTTCCCGAAGCTCTCTGGTTACTCGGTGCCCCGGATTACAGGACCTCGTGGGAGCAAGCCTAGCCCCCAGGACAAGGAAGGCATACGAAGGAGCGTTTCGTTCCTATTGTGCATTTTTGTGTCCAGCAGGAGGGGATAATTGGGGGCAGGAGGAGTATGTCCTAAAGTTTTTAGTAGCACTCCACAAGGCAGGCCGATCAGCGGCAACGGCCAATAGGCACCGGGCCGCCATTGCATTCATGGCACAGGCGCATGGCATCAAGGACCCCACATTGTCCTTTTTGGTAAAGAAGGCACTGCGTGGGTGGCAACGCCTCGAGGGTCATAGAGTAGACGAAAGGCGCCCGATTGGGTTAGAAAGGTTGTCCCTGCTGATGTCGGTACTCCCCGCGACATGTTCCTCCCAGTCCGAGGCAGTGCTCTTCCGGGCCGCTTTCGCATTAGCATTCCATGGGGCTATGCGGGTGAGCGAGCAGGTGGCAAAAAATAAGAAGGATATGGGGGGGGGTCTGTGTCGGGAACACATTCTGATCAAGGGTGATTCAATGGTAGTCACAATAGCCAGGTCCAAGACCGATCAGGGTGCTATGGGGGACAGTATTGTTGTCCAGCGCATGCGAGGGTCCCCCATGTGCCCAGTGAGATGCGTTGAGGAGTATTTAGCGCAAAGAGCGGTAGCATGGGGGGGAAGCTTGCTGAGACACACCGACGCCACCCCACTGACTAGGTTTCAGTTTCAGCGGGTGCTAACAATGGCAATCGCGGCAGCGGGCTTGGACCCGGGCGATTTTGGGACCCATTCCTTTAGGATAGGGGCTGCTACAGAGGCTACAACCAAGGGTCAGAGTGTGGAAAAGGTGAAACAATTGGGATGATGGTCCTCGAACTGTTATAAAAGGTATGTGCGGTTGCACATGTTGTGAAGCCAATGTCATGCACTCACGCTTCTTGTCTTCTGTTTGGTTTACAGTTTCGCGAGCATGCTATGCGGGGCGGACTGTGCAGTCGACCCGACACCTGGGGACCAGCGGTCAAAGACCACCGGCTGAGGAAAGAGTGGTGTGGGTCGTGGCCACTCATACGTGAGGCGTGCCGGGGACGTATTCAAAGCAGGTGACATGATTCACGCAGCTGGGGAATACGGGTGCAGGGTGACCTTCCACGGAAGGGGCGGGCTCTGTATTGACCAATTTCAATGTTTTGTTGAGGGACTGTTAGAGCGGACAAGGTCATCGCCGTCTATAATCATAGTACACCTGGGAGGCAATGATTTGGTGACACTCGGTCGGCGAGTACTCCTCGAGCGGGTTCTATCCACTGTTAGCTGGTTGGCGAGAAGGATTCCGGGGTGCACGATAGCATGGTCACACATGATTCCCAGGAAGGTGTGGCGGGGGGCCCTCTCTGTATCAGCTTTGAATCATTCAGTAAAGAAAGTCAATAACAAGCTTGGTAGGTTGTTTCGCTCGGCGCAGTTGCACTGTATTCCGCATGGATGTATTTCGGGGGGATCACATGTATCTCGAAGATGGGGTCTATTTGTCCCGGGAGGGGAATGTCTTACTCATAGGAGACTTCATAGCATGGTTTAGGGGATTGTAAAAGCATGACCTTTAGTAGGAGTGTGGGGGGGCCGGATAGCCGGTCAACTATCCGGCCTGTGGCGGTAAGGTCATGATCGGTGAGCAGTAATTTCATGGTCCCTAGAGGGGGGGCGCCACCCATTATGGATGGGAGCGCCCGGGGGGAGGCGGCCATTGGCCCCTCACACGGG
This sequence comes from Lissotriton vulgaris, assembly GCF_964263255.1. Lineage (NCBI taxonomy): Eukaryota > Metazoa > Chordata > Amphibia > Caudata > Salamandridae > Lissotriton > Lissotriton vulgaris. The sequence goes on from NC_141687.1 coordinate 731,390,821, forward strand.
GAGGCGGCACCCACTAAGTAAGGGGTCACCTAAGGGAAGGCGGTCATAGGCCCCTCCCAGGGGAGGAGGCGGCTGGATGCCCCTCCTATGAATTTCCCGGGGCCAGGATATCCGTGACGGCGGATGTGATAAACAGTGTGGGGTGGGAGGGGGGTCCACGCTACCTTCTAGACACCTCACACGAGTCCTCGGACGACCATTAAGATGGCGTTGAGTTAAATAAGGGGCCCCCGCTAAGACAAGGGAAATTGGAAGTTGGCACAGAGGTACAGTCCTCTGTGCGCCCGCCCCTCACACCGTGAGGGGGGAGTTCTGGTAGTAGGGATCTGACAACAGTTACGACCTTGCCGTTGGCCCGTAAGGTTAGGATGTACAATTTTTATTTAGAAAGTATGCATTTGCAGGATGTTTAGACTCGGCTAGGAGAACCTTTGTATTAGAGATTTGTTAAGGTTAGCCAATAAACGTGTCTGCATCGTAATGTCATAAATGAAAAATTGTACATTATATGAAACTGTTATTTTAATGTTTTAATTTTGTTTCATATTTTAATAAATACGGCCGGGAGGGTAACTCCCTCCCGCCTTCCAAAAGTTCAGAACTGCGTCCGTCTTCCCATCCTTGGGGATTGTGTTGGGAGGGGGTGACAGGCATCCCGGCCATATGGAAAGGGGCGACCACTCGGTCCCCCCGAACGTATGGTAGGGGGCCCGGATCCCCCCGGGAAACCATTTTGGGCGGGGGGCGTGTCTCGGCTGGTATGCCCGAAGCGGCGTAGCCGGGGCGCGCCTTTTTCCCGCCCAAGAAGGGTTGTCCTAGACACCTACACCGTTGGCCACGCCCCGTAGGCGTACCAGAAGAGGGTACATGCCCTCCCGAAGAGGAATAAAAGGAGCAACAATCCAAAGAAGCATCCTCTTGTTCCTGTGCCTGGAAGCTACACCCTCTCGTTGCACGTGAGCCCTCGACGGAACAAGGAGCAATTTTTGACCCACCCACCAGCCCCTTATGGCAACGTTAGTACTGCAATAAAATTGATTTGCTTTGATAATATCTTTTCTCTCCTGGTTTAGTGGTTAATGAAGATGTCAATGTTTGTACTGCAATTAAAATAATTTGCTTCATAACATTTTCTTCCCCAGTGGAGCGGAGTATCACAGTCTAATTGAAAGATGTGTTGAATGTTTAGATAAGAGGATAAATATTGCAATATAGAGTTTATTTTCTTTCTTCAATAGGTATATAAAACGTCGTATTTATTTTTGGTCGGGCGGTAAGGTCATGATCGGTGAGCAGTAATTTCAAGGTCCCTAGAGGGGGGCGCCACCCATTATGGATGGGAGCGCCCGGGGGGAGGCGGCCATTGGCCCCTCACATGGGGAGGCGGCACCCACTAAGTATGGGGTCGCCTAAGGGAAGGCGGTCATAGGCCCCTCCCAGGGGAGGAGGCGGCTGGATGCCCCTCCTACGAATTTTCCGGGGCCAGGATATCCGCGACGGCGGATGTGATAAACAGTGTGGGGTGGGAGGGGGGTCCACGCTACCTTCTAGACACCTCACATGAGTCCTCGGATGACCATTAAGATGGCGTCGAGTTAAATAAGGGGCCCCCGCTAAGACAAGGGAAATTGGAAGTTGGCACAGAGGTACAGTCCTCTGTGCGCCCGCCCCTCACACCGTGAGGGGGGAGTTCTGGTAGTAGGGATCTGACACCGGTTACGACCTTGCTGTTGGCCCGTAAGGTTAGGATGTACAATTTTTATTTAGAAAGTATGCATTTGCAGGATGTTTAGACTCGGCTAGGAGAACCTTTGTATTAGAGATTTGTTAAGGTTAGCCAATAAACGTGTCTGCATCGTAATGTCATAAATGAAAAATTGTACATGATATGAAACTGTTATTTTAATGTTTTAATTTTGTTTCATATTTTAATAAATACGGCCGGGAGGGTAACTCCCTCCCGCCTTCCAAAAGTTCAGAACTGCGTCCGTCTTCCCATCCTTGGGGATTGTGTTGGGAGGGGGTGACAGGCATCCCGGCCATATAAGAATACGACAAATCCTATCATTTTATTAAATTGGCATCCTATCTTGTGCAAGGTTAAAGATGAAAAGAGAATGAGGTAAAAAGTAATATTAGGCCATGTCCCTTATCTATCTAAAAAGGCTAACTTTACCCTCAAACATTCTCATATCAAAACAAAAACTTGTTTATCATAACAGGTCCCCTCAGGACTGTATCTTACTTTATTCTTTTCATGAAAAATGCTTTTCAGGGAAAACATTTACCATTCCATATTTTGGATCTGTAAGTGGGAATTTTTATTGTGCCTTCCTTTACATACTGCACTACTTAGATATGGGTCTCTTGACAAAAGTTTAAAAGTATATGGAAGACAGTAAGAATGCTGAAAACTCCCACATTTTTATAAGGTAGGCGAAGATAAAATGTGTATAGCAACATGTTTTCAATATAAAAATCAACATTTAGTTTGGAATATCTTTAGGACCTTTGTGAGATTATTTTGGGTCAAATATCCCAGCATATATGCGTATGCCTGCTCGCCTAATGATTTATTTGCAAATCAATCTTTACATACATGGCAAAAGCAGTCGAAAATGGCAGCAATGGGCATTGCTGCGGTTTCCGAGCATATATGCTGTTTTTCTCTCAATTGATTCAGTCTGGAGAGCCCAATTAATTAATATTACAAACAGTCTTTTATGTTGCCTGCATAAACTACATATATATAAAATTGCTTATTCAACTCAACTGATATTTGTCATTAAGGGCCAATATATCTTCTTTAGCCAAAACATTTCTGAGGATGGTCTTGCATACTGATGAAATTAGAGACAGAATCTTCGACTGTGCTTTCACTTCTTCTCTATAAACTAAGAGGCACATTTACCAAATTGTCATGCAGCGCAGCAAATCACCTTGCTGCGCTGCAGGACAGTGAAAGAAAGGGTAGGAAAGCACAGTTTTTAACATGATACCGAGCATTCCTGCCTTTTCCCAGCTCTGGTGCACAATGTGAGGCATTTTCTGCCTTCTATGTGTGTTGAAGTATGCAGCACACAAGAAGGAATTGCCTCAGGGGATACAGTATGCAGTATGCAGCACCCATAGAAAGAAGAAAAATCAGGAGAAATACATATTTTTCTCCTTGTTACACCTCACCTGAGGGCATAGCAGTTTTGGTGCATTCCCAGGTCTCCCACTTGTGATTAATCTGGGAATGCGTCAACATCCATGGAGTTTGCATGGGAACACTCACACACCACCCATGGAACACCTCCCTGAGGCAGAGTAGTGCAACAGAGCGATTTGCTCTGTGTGGCGTTATTCTGGATTCATAAAGCCATTTGGGGCCACACATGGTGGCCTTACATGGCTTGTTGCACCCTGTCACCTGGTGCAAGCGACGCAATCCTATGATAAATATAGCCCTAACTTGTAAATACACATCTATGAATCATCTGCTCTACACATTGGACACATTCCTTATTAAAAGAGTTGACTTTTTATTCATTGGCTATTGTCTATATTACCTTAATTCACGTTGTACTGACGTGGTTATTGTATGACGGTTTGCATGTTATGTACCCCATGGTTTTCTTTCAATCATGACTTACATTATAAAGACATTATTTTCAAGTAATCTTGTATCACAGACATCTGTTCTTTTTGCCTGTTTTCGTTGAATCAGCTCAAATCTGATTTGATATTGAAATTTGTCTTATTGATTAAGACCAGGTGAAATACATTTGAATGTCACCTTTTGGGACATTAAATATACTCATTAGGTTCTTAATTTTACTGAAAATGATCCCCTAGTTGGTCATTCACCTTTACTCAATTGAACCAGTGGCAGCACAATTAGGTAGAAAATAATAAATTTTAATTTGGCTGAAGCTACAACAGCATGACGGAACCCAACCAAAGATCAAACATCACATTTCCTCATCCACTTCAGGAATTGTCCATGGTTGAGGGCCTCAAGAGAGGATAGTAGATTTACTGTTGATTGTACCTGACAAGCTCTTCATATTTGAAAATAATGCTTTGTAAATTAATTTTTCGGAATCGCCATGCAATCACTTTTTCACTGCGGTCCATGCACAGTAAGAAATCAATCGTACAAGAGCTTCTGTAGCTAGTATGCACTGATATGCATTTCTAAGGTTCCTGAAAATCTTCTTAGTTATCTACATATCATTTTAATCCTAGTTCCATAGAAACCATCATTCCCTAAATAACCTAAATAACCTAAATGATTATACCTAGGGCTCGCGGTTTTATGGTATCTATTTTTTTGATATTTACCTCTGTATTTATCCATATTCATTTTTGGTCAACCTTATATGTATTTATCCATATTTACTATGGGTTTTTTGAAAAAAAATAAAGCTGAAACTGGTAAATTTCCTCATTTAGTTAACCAATAAATATGCATTTTCACTTGCATGACTGCCAGGTTTCAGTGATATGAACACCTGTAGAAGATAAATCAATGCACTAATATGAAAATATGAAAATATGCACATTTCAGCATCCGCCTGGTGCATATCCACTGCTGTTTATGCCTCTTTACTAAAATTCCTTCCAGTCATGGAAAAGTGCATTTAGAACCACTCAAAAAGCACCCAATTTCTGTTTTTATCCACATTTTAAAAATAAATACAGATAAGAAAATAAATGATTTTATGCCTTAATTACAACCAATTGGTTATTTGGAAAGCATTTAAATGGCAACAGTCAGATCTAAATAGACGAGATTTGGATAGCACTAAAATGTCTTAGAAGCTTGGGAGCCATTGAGACCCTGCCCTTGAAGACTTTCAGGCCAGTTAAGACCATTGGATCTACCCTGCCTTCTGCCCCTGGCAGAGGCTCTTGTTGGACTTCACATCCTTGGTTTGGTATTCCCCCAAACATTGAGCTTTCACTACTCCTTCTACATGTACCCAGGGACTATAAATTAAATACTATTAGTGGGGCTGCACTCATTGTGCCATCCACAGGAGGAGCCTTTACAAATGTGTCTCAGGCCTGCCACTGCAGCCTATATTGCAGTTTTAAACTACCACATCGACCTGGCAAGATAAATGTTTTGCCAGGTCTAAACCTTCCTTTTTAAGTTTCATAATGGACCCCTGAGTTAACCCTAAAAGTTTAAAGGTCAGGGTTCACTTAAGTTTTTAATGTCCTGGCAGTGAAAAAGTCCTAAAGTATTTTTTCACTGTTGTAAGGTCTAACCCATTTATTAACACTGGGTTACCTAATTACATTTAAGTGATTACTTTGGAAAAATCTACTGTTTACACTCAAATGAATTTTAATTTAAAATCATCTTTATTGTTAAAGTCGGATTTTCGGTCACAATTCTGAAAATGTCACTTTTATAAAGTTGACATTTTCTTGTCCCAACAATTTGTGCCTTCTGCCAATGTCCCTGGTCACGTTACTCTGAGTGGCTCTACTGTAGGGGTTTGTGTATTTCACCCACGCAGACAGTGACACAAAGGGGTAGGGGCGGAACTTTCCCATGCCCCACTTGCACTTCAAATGACTTGCCACCAGCACACACAAAGGAATCTGACACCAATTTTGTTTATCAACCCAAACTTCTTGGAGCCTCGCAAGGGGAAGTGAAGAACCTTCCTGAGCCAGAAGTGAGGGTAGTATTTGGAAACCCAACATACAAAGGCTGGCACCAAGTATAAATATTGGATCTCCAGAGCGACTTATCAGAAAAATCCTGGACCTGTCCACAATACAGAAGAAGTACTGCCCTCCTGTCAGATGGCTTTCCTGCTGCTTGAGGACTACCTTGCAGTCTGAGAAGGAAGACTGGACCTGCTTATCTTCATTCTACGCTAACCTGAGTGACTCCAAGGGTCCGTTGGCTGACCGCCTGTTTGCGATATGGGGATAAAACAAGTTCCAGTGTCCTCCCTCCAAATGCCCAGCAGACCTGCTGCAACTAGTCTTTCTTGGACCTGTAAATGAGCCTTCCTGAGCTCTGCTGACCTCTGCTGGAGTGAGTTCATGATACCCAAGAGTTCCCCCCAGGCGATGGACCTTAGACTGGCATCAGTTTGACCACCTCCCAAGACAACAAGATGAAAGTCTGATGTTTTGGACCCATTCACACCAGGAGTCTGCCGCCCGTGATGGCTGCCAATGCAAAGCTATGGTGAAGACCTGCTCTTTGACCTACATTGACCACAATTGACGATCAACAATGCAAGATCTGAACTTCATGCTACAGTAATGAGGGCCAATGTGAAGATACTGCAGTGGCCATTAGGCTCTTTGTGCTACAGCAGCTATACAAAACACACTGCCCTGCCTGCTATGCATGCTACAGTGACGACCATCCATGACGCTTTCCATATATCTTGCTGTCTCCTTCATCGTGAATAGAAGTCTTTGAACCAAGCTTTAAGAAGAAACCCCTTACAGTGGATCTAACACAGTCCCTGTATCTGACTAGTGCTCCATCATGGTTGGTCTAAACCTGTGACTTCCCCGGCCTACTACGACCAGATTACCCTGGGTGCCCTATTTTTACCTAAAACCTTAAAATCTTTCATTCTTATGATTGGATTTTTGTCATTTTGGCATCAATTTCCTTATTAAAAGTTCCTCTATTTTTCTAAATTGTTTTCAGATTTTTCTTCTGTTGTGTTTTTACCTTATTACTGTTTGTGAACTGCATAAATACTTTACACTTTGCCTTTAAGTTAAGCCTGACTGCCTTGTGCTAAGCTACCAAAGAGTTAAGCAAAGGTTAATTTAGAGGCTTTTATGATTCACCTTGATAAGGACAGTGGTTGGTGCCTGAGTGGGGCTTGCAGCCACATCAACCAATAACGCAGTTTCTTACAACTATTCTCTATTTGCCAGATGGACATTTCTGCATGAAAATTCTTCCACAGTGGGGTTTTGAACCCCACTGTTGAACCTGTTGAAGGTCCTCTGGCAGAAATCTAGTGGTTCTCTTAAGAGATCGGTGAGTTTTTATCATCAAAACAAAGGTGTGAATGTGGGTATCAATAGCATGTTAAACTGAACAGAAAAGATCAAGACTTGAGCTTTTGAGAGCTAAACTTTACTTTAAATCTGCCCTTTCATATAATTAGATATTGAAATTTTCCATTGCTTGCTAGGGGTTTAAATAATTACAGAATACTAAAAAAGAATAATTTTCACTTTTACTTCACAATTAGCTCTAAAAGTGACACTCTCAAATATATAAAAAATACAATCAGTTGACAAGCTTATAAAATGTAGCAGAGTGACAATACACATCTAGAGAAAATTCAAAGCAGTGGTGAAAATATTATTTTGCCTAAGACCCACATAGATGTCTAGTGGTCACATTGTAGCTTGACTGATATATTAAATTTTACAAATGAAGTAATAGTACTGTCTGCCTAGTGCGTAAATATGACTAAACATTAGATAACCATGCTTTGAATTCAGAAATCCCATCCATTACATCAAGTAATAACATCATAAATACCACTAAGAGCTAATTTAGGATTCACAAAGTTAAATATTTAACTCAAATGCAAATGATGTTGTAGTAGAAGACTCGTAGTCGTTGGAGAGTCCAACAGGTATTTATTGTAGAGAAGCTACACATCAGACATGAGAGCGAGGTGAAAACCCAAGGGAATACAACAGATGTTAAAATACTTGTTTCTGATACAGTGGCCTTACCTAAGTTTCCCAATAAAACTTTCTCCACCTCTCGACAAGTCAGTAGGGTCTATTGAGATGAGGTAATTGGAGGTTTTGCTCTTCTTTCGTTTTCTTCCCGCTAATAAAAACACCTGCAGTAAGAAGAAATACATTACACTGAAGTTGACCTAATAAGTATATATTATTGTGTTCAGAATGCAATACTGCCATTGAAATACATTTCGAGACTTTATTGCACAAACCTGCATTTGCTCACTAATATACTGCAATTCATCATAAATTCACGGGCCCTCATTTAGAGATGGATGATCACTGAAAATAATGTATCATGGAGCATGTGATAAATCCAAAGCAAAAACCAATGGGGGAATTTCTTGCACACAGGAACATTTCAATGGAGGAATTTAAACCAAATGCTTTTACTTCAAATTATCACCCCCTCTACAAATCTGAGGATTTTCTTCCTATCACTCATATGTAAATCAATCCCATAATCCTGTTTACAATATTTATTATAGATTTACATCAGCTAATGGACACATGTTATGATAGTTCTTCCTCTTCATTAGACTTGAGGATTTAAAAAAAATTGGAGCTCTATGAAACCAGACATCACTTCCAAATCGAGTTTGAGTAGATCACACAGAAAAGAAGAAATTATATACAACTTATCAGGGATGTAAGTAATAAAGAGATGAATGATGTGTATCACTCTTCTAATTGTTTTGTAGCAAAGAGCAAAGATAGCTGGGCTTTGTTTTGGCTTGGGAATTTCATGTAACATGAAATTTGTTATTGTTCTTGTGGTCCCCTACCTAATGCCTCATATTGTCTTAAATTATTATTTGATAATTATTTATGAACTTATTTTTTGTAGAGTTGTTAAATATTGCATTTCATTTTGTTTTTCATTTGTTAACAGATATAATTTTCTTTGAATGAAATAACAACACAAAATATTTCAATAAAATACAAATAGAAAAATAGTATAAAGTAAAGTGTGCTATAATATGTGATATGCATATTAAATATAAAATGGCAAATGTATATCCAGCAATTACCAATGTGGTAATAAGCTACTTAATTACAATTTACATTATGATAAAGTTACTATCCTTATCACAAAATGATACTGTGAATGGAACACCCTATCATAAACTATGGGAAGAAAGAGAGAGAAAAGAACAGGAGAAGAGTAAAAATAGGGTCAAATATAAAATGATTTTCTAACAGAATATATATATAGCTGAAATTAAATGAATATGGATATATGTAAATCTTAAAGAAGAAGAGAAAAGGTAAAGGTATGAAAGAAATATTCATAAAGGTCAAACGTTTCTATGAGAAGAACATGATTGAGCACATGTCACAAAATTGGTTAAGGATAAACCAAAAATACTTTACACATTTGTTTTATGGAAAAAACACGCACACCAACAATTATCTGATTCGCACATGTGCTATTGCACTAGAATAGATATGATTCTTTAGAAAATGTGTTTACAACATAAGATGATTTGTTGCTGAAAAGCAGCAGCCCTATGGTGTGAACATAGGTAAACCTTGAGCTGAAAAAATGTTTTTTAACATAACTGGAAAGTGCTAAGTTCATGAAGCATATCTTCTATTCCAGGAGATGTGTTTGTGTAGCCTTCTTTTTGGCTGATGCAGTCATGTCCATGCCTACACTGTTTGTTACAGGAGCTATTATGGGCATGTTTAATAAAAGGACTTTCCTAATCTTTGTTGATGATAACTTTAATAATTGGAAATCAGACAACTGTACACAACCAAACTGTATTTTGAATTAATCCTAGCCAGTCTTTATCCACCCAAGAAACTCATAGCTAGTACCGTAGACAAGCATCATTACATTAGCAACTCTAACACCACTATGCATTCTACAACCCATAACAGCTGCCTGCAAAGATCAGATTTCTAATACAGAACTAGAATGCACCTGCACTGTGAGACATGCTTTAGAATTGCTCACTTCCCAGTACAGAAGGCTCAATATGTACATGAAAATGTTTCTTATTTCTGCTACTGAAAGTTCTTGAAATAAATGAGTCCCCAAACAATATCCTTTGAATGTGTTAGTATTATACATTGAAGGTCTTCCAGACTGTGAAATTGTATATTCTTCGACAGCGTTAACTGAGTTTTAAAATAGTACCCAGATTGCTCTCTGATTTACAATGTCAATTATTTTGAAAAATGTTTTACATATTGATACTTGAATGTAGCGGTTAGAGTTGCAGTGCACGTAATTATTTTAATCAGCAGGAAAACAACGCGTTTCGCAATGTAGCTTGATCACGTTTACAAATTCCAACCAAACATGTGTCCTTTTACTCTTTCCCAAAAGACGTAAACATCAAAAGTGGACTTTCACCCAAGTACATTGGTACTGGTTTTGGCAGACATTTTGAACTAGTCAAACACTACAGATATCGTATCCGACACTCGTAATTTGTTACAGTGATGACAATTTGCCCTCCACATCGTATTTATCAGTAACAATTTGTAATCTGTTCATATTCACAGAAAAATTCATTATTGACATTACGACATTCATTATTTGAATGTTCGATTCATGTGATCTTCAGTTATATGAGAAAAAGATGTTGAAATTAGAGGACGAGATCACTACTAAAAAACAAAGTAAATTCCTAAGAGATTATAAAGACTATCAATCAGGTCGCACATTAACCTTTCAAAGAAAATATGACCATCTCTTTGACAAACCACTTGTGGGGAAAAGTATCAATCCTGACACACAGATGCAAGCAGCAGCTGTGGAAAGCGATGCTTCTGATGAAAGTCTCCCTGATGTATCCCCGGCGAGATTAAATCAAGTTATCTCGGATGATCAACAAAAAAGAAATAGGAATTTTTTATTGCAATTCCAAGTCCTGAACCAGGGACGAACGGATCCACAACAAGACCAAGGAGCCCAAAGGGGAAGAGGCAGAGGAAATCGGGGAAGGCCAAGAGGAACAAACAAGCCAAAGCAAGACAGAAGCGCAGAAAAATCGCCCATGGGAGTAATGACACGGAGCAGCAAGGCCAAAATATGACGGTAATTAACCTTTCTACCAGACCTCTAACTGTACATGAGAACGATGTATTGTCATTGGGGTTATCTTTTTGTCCGTCTACCAACTTTAATTACGCCCAGACAAGGATTGATTTATTTTATTTCCTGGGGGGGAGGCAGTGAGGAAGTCAGACAATCAGGAAAAAAGAGTAAATTATTCCAGGAACCACAGGATCAGGGGGACAGAGAAATGTCCGGAGTGTCTTCAAACGGGGGTATACAGATGTTCCCTCGGTAGGCGTTCCATTGACCCCAAATTTTACTCCACGCCCTAGGCTTGCCCCTAGCCAAATATACCATCTTCTCTCCAAACATGCACCAGTCCATATTCTCCTTCCATACTGACACGGTGGGAGGCTATTGGGAACCCCACAGCTGCGCAATATCTCTCTTTGCGATCATGTTCCCAAGTGCCGCCCACCGGGCCTGGGCAACGTTGTAATCATTCGGCTCCCACACATTCAACAAACATCTACGAGCCTCAGGCATCAGAGCGACCCCGGTGACACACTCCATTACCGCATGCACACGTCGCAATGCGCCGCCACCTCACGACACTCCCAAAGGATATGAAGAAAGGTGGCACTCATTCCACATCCGCGCTTACACAACCCATCCGAGGAAAAACCCATAGCAACCAAACGAGGACCCGTAACATACACACGATGAAGAATTTTGAGCTGGACGAGATGGAGACGGGCAGTATTGGCGACCTCTTTCGGGGAGGATAGTGCGGACTGCCAGTCTTCTTCATCCAACTCCAGCCCGTCCCCGGTCCAGGCCTCCCTGAGACGCACAAGGAGATCTGCCCAATTGTTAATTAATTTATTATAAATCAAGGAGATCGTACTATCAGGCAGATGACTGTCAAGTATACGGTCATCGAGTGTGGAAGATTCAGGAACATTATCACCAGCAGTGAAGACAGACAGCAAAGCGTGGCGAACCTGTGCATACCTGAAGAACTCCCTATCACTCAACTCGTACTCACTTTGAAGCACCGCAAAGGTCTTCACCGCGCCTTTCACCCAGAGATCACCCACTCTGCTAATGCCGATCATATCCCAGTTCTCAAAACCTTTCGTTGTCCAGAGGCATCCCAGTCTTTCAGAAGCATACAAAGGGGTCGCTCGTGTCAATCGATCATTCCATCCCATGGCCGCATTGGCATCTTTCCACACACTCACCGCAATCTTGGTGGGTCCCATTAGGTTCCTCCCCTCCGTCCGAGAGTAGAGCGCTCTGTCTCGAAAGCCGGATACGGACCGGGTGCATACGTTCAAGGCTTTACATGAGACCCTTAGTCTTCTTTCTGAAAGTCAACCTTATCCAGAAGGGCAATGCATGATGCTGAAACTGATAAGAGCCCCTCAAAGTCAGGCTATGTTTCTGTAAAACCTTACATTTTGGCACCACAAGCTCTGAGTGGGACAAAGCTGTTTTTGTAGCTACCAAACTCAGTTCATCACTGCAGTTATTTGCCTCCTTCTTACAAAATCTGCAGCATGGCAATGCAGTAAGATGTAACTGGTTATGGCTCCATGCAGTCAGATATCTCTTTTCATTGGGCCACGGCTAAAATGATAAGACAGTCACTCCTGATCTTTCCCACAGCTACCAGACCTTCAGGGATCGCTCCCATGATCCAGGTCTCTTTCTATGTAGGGCTACCACAGCGTACCGTGCAGTCCAGTTCCAATTGGGTTGCTGGTTCACCTACATTGGATTAAACCCTTCTGTCATTTTTTGTGTGACTGAGGAAGTACATGGAACCAAGCCTTTAACATATGGAGAGTACTTTTAGTCTCTGGGTTCAACTGGAGAGCATACAACATCCCAGGCCTCTTCCATGTCAGGCCAGACAGAATCTTCCTTCTTTGTCTCAGTCATTATTAGGTCAAGAAGTGTTTCTATTAGCCAGGGGTTTGGTGCCATTTTGATCTTGTGTACAAGTCAGTGATTTCGGGCATTTCCTGTCCCCAATCCCAACAGAATTCCCTCCATTAACCATCATACACCTACCGTGGTTGCTGGTTCACCTACATTGGATTAAGCCCTTCTGTAGTTTTTTGTGTGACTGAGGAAGTACATGGAACCAAGCCTCTAATATATGGAGAGCACTTTTAGTCTCTGGGTTCAACTGGAGAGCATAAAACATCCCAGGCTTCTTTCATGTCATGCCAGACACAATCTTCCCTCTTTGTCAAGAAAATTTTCAGAAAAATTGTGCATTTTCAAGCCAATTTGAAAAAGCAGGAAGGTTAATAAAGCAATTGTGAAAGTGCAGTTAATACATTAATAGATGGCATAACATAGGTAGCTGCTTATTCAGTATAACCACAGAGCTTCATACATTCCGTCCTATTATGCTCGGGTGCTGAATTCAGACTATAAGACTTTCATGGAAATCTCAGCTCTAAGAGTAGAAGAAGTTGCACAGCAGTTGGGAAACAGCCTTCACAAAGCATGTACCACGCCTTACCTTTAATATTAGAATGCATGCGACTATCACGCATGTCTTTTCACACAGATGATAGTGTTAAGGTGAAACAAAATGTCCTTAATATGCCATTTGATCAGTAAAATCTGTGTAGTCTCCAAATGGAACAAACACATTAGACCTCCAACTCCACCAACACAATGGTTCAAACCGTACCTGCAGAATCACCAGCTATCAGCACTCACGGCTAGCAACATCACAGCCATGCAAGACAGCGAAGATAGCAAGATCGAAAGATGATGCATCGCGAACACTCTACTACAATGACCAGAGTCCTTAGGGGCAACTTCCGCCGGTGTGTGAGTAGTGTGCGACCCCACCCCCTTTTTGTAACTTAAAGCTCCCTTGAGCAGCGGGCTGACGAGCCTGGGATCCCGCACCTACGCGCCGGAGTGGTACTATACCTGGCAGATATTGGCAGCCATCGGCGACCCCAGAACACTGCCTATCCCTGCTGACGAGGGTTGAAAACCCGAAACACGTGTCCAGGGATGGCGAAGACAGCGAAGATAGCAAGATCGAAAGATGATGCATCACGAACACTCTACTACAATGACCAGAGTCCTTAGGGGCAACTTCCGCCGGTGTGTGAGTAGTGTGCGACCCCACCCCCTTTTTGTAACTTAAAGCTCCCTTGAGCAGCGGGCTGACGAGCCTGGGATCCCGCACCTACGCGCCGGAGTGGTACTATACCTGGCAGATATTGGCAGCCATCGGCGACCCCAGAACACTGCCTATCCCTGCTGACGAGGGTTGAAAACCCGAAACACGTGTCCAGGGATGGCGAAGACAGTGAAGATAGCAAGATCGAAAGATGATGCATCGCGAACACTCTACTACAATGACCAGAGTCCTTAGGGGCAACTTCCGCCGGTGTGTGAGTAGTGTGCGACCCCACCCCCTTTTTGTAACTTAAAGCTCCCTTGAGCAGCGGACTGACGAGCCTGGGATCCCGCACCTACGCGCCGGAGTGGTACTATACCTGGCAGATATTGGCAGCCATCGGCGACCCCAGAACACTGCCTATCCCTGCTGACGAGAGTTGAAAACCCGAAACACGTGTCCAGGGATGGCGAAGACAGCGAAGATAGCAAGATCGAAAGATGATGCACCGCGAACACTCTACTACAATGACCAGAGTCCTTAGGGGCAACTTCCGCCGGTGTGTGAGTAGTGTGCGACCCCACCCCCTTTTTGTAACTTAAAGCTCCCTTAATGCAGCGGGCTGACGAGCCTGGGATCTCGCACCTCCGCGCCGGAGTGGTACTATACCTGGCAGATATTGGCAGCCATCGGCGACCCCAGAACACTGCCTATCCCTGCTGACGAGGGTTGAAAACCCGAAACACGTGTCCAGGGATGGCGAAGACAGCGAAGATAGCAAGATCGAAAGATGATGCATCGCGAACACTCTACTACAATGACCAGAGTCCTTAGGGGCAACTTCCGCCGGTGTGTGAGTAGTGTGCGACCCCACCCCCTTTTTGTAACTTAAAGCTCCCTTGAGCAGCGGGCTGACGAGCCTGGGATCCCGCACCTACGCGCGGCAGTGGTACTATACCTGGCAGATATTGGCAGCCATCGGCGACCCCAGAACACTGCCTATCCCTGCTGACGAGGGTTGAAAACCCGAAACACGTGTCCAGGGATGGCTAAGACAGCGAAGATAGCAAGATCGAAAGATGATGCATCGCGAACACTCTACTACAATGACCAGAGTCCTTAGGGGCAACTTCCGCCGGTGTGTGAGTAGTGTGCGACCCCACCCCCTTTTTGTAACCTAAAGCTCCCTTGAGCAGCGGGCTGACGAGCCTGGGATCCCGCACCTACGGGCCGGAGTGGTACTATACCTGGCAGATATTGGCAGCCATCGGCGACCCCAGAACACTGCCTATCCCTGCTGACGAGGGTTGAAAACCCGAAACACGTGTCCAGGGATGGCGAAGACAGCGAAGATAGCAAGATCGAAAGATGATGCATCGCGAACACTCTACTACAATGACCAGAGTCCTTAGGGGCAACTTCCGCCGGGGTGTGAGTAGTGTGCGACCCCACCCCCTTTTTGTAACTTAAAGCTCCCTTGAGCAGCGGGCTGACGAGCCTGGGATCCCGCACCTACGCGCCGGAGTGGTACTATACCTGGCAGATATTGGCAGCCATCGGCGACCCCAGAACACTGCCTATCCCTGCTGACGAGGGTTGAAAACCCGAAACACGTGTCCAGGGATGGCGAAGACAGCAAAGATAGCAAGATCGAAAGATGATGCATCGCGAACACTCTACTACAATGACCAGAGTCCTTAGGGGCAACTTCTGCCGGTGTGTGAGTAGTGTGCGACCCCACCCCCTTTTTGTCACAGCCATGCATTGTTTGGGAAATCAACACAAATCACTGCCCACACAACCATCACTGATAGTAAGAGCATTAACAGGACAGACACCACTGGAAGCAACAATGATCGTGAAAATCCGCTGCAACCTCAAGTGCCCTCATTGCCAGTGATTCCTCTTAAATGACCCCTCGCCCCAAGTCAGGGATATTCAATGACTAAACCCCCTTTCAGAGGCACTATAAGACTTCACTGTCCTTAACAACAACTTTAGTACCAGGCACTTTCGGACCAAAGTTTTGTCAACATCTGTGGGGCGTTGTAGGATGACCCTCACTTCCACGAATAAATACAAAACCTCCACACCGATATTATCCCTACTAGCACTTCACTTCAAACAGCATCATACATACATCTCAACAAGGGCCCTAATGTCAACACCCAGCAGACACGTACCAACTTTACTCAGCCATTACCTGACCTCTTCCAAAGTACATTAATACCAGCAGAAAAAATATCTAACCCCGTCCTTGGCAACCCCCAGGCTGGCCTGTCCATCGCCAACCCTCCTAACCAACACCCATAGCCACTCTTTCACTAATAATAA
Source organism: Lissotriton vulgaris (assembly GCF_964263255.1). Classification (NCBI taxonomy): domain Eukaryota; kingdom Metazoa; phylum Chordata; class Amphibia; order Caudata; family Salamandridae; genus Lissotriton; species Lissotriton vulgaris. The sequence goes on from NC_141687.1 coordinate 731,407,074, forward strand.
TACAACTGCTTCTCCATCTGATTGAACAACTTTTGGCTTTTCATTCTTTAATAATGCCCTTTAATGAAAAAAAAGTGCTATCCGGCTGATATAGAGCCACCAGGTCTGGTCACCCAAATCCCAACATCTATTTAGATTAGGACACTCCTAGCAGCACACTGGAGCACTTGACACACAGCTACCTGGAGGTTTCCCCGGATGACGCACATGGTCACAGAAAAAGACAAAAAGGCGACGTCTTTATTTAAAAGTGTTAACGGTGCCCACATTCCATGGTGAAAAAACGCACCTCTGCACTTATGTTTGAGGATAAACAAACCCTCGGCATTCACCAGAACATAATTAATTACAAGTAATTTAAACTATCACTTTAGGAAACTTACAAAATGTGTCTAAGAGAACCCACTCTATCTGGGGAACAAAGAGAGTATATGCGGAAACAGTAGTCTATATATTCATGAGACCGCAACAATAAGACCATAGTCTTTCAAACATCAATGAAGGTTAAATTACATGTGCTTCTTTAAACTGAGAACCAGATAATCTTTCCATATTTTAGCTTATCATTTGAAAGCTTGTGTGAAATTCAGTCGCTTGAGATTAATTTAGTTACAAATTGTGAGACGAGACCAACAATGTTGAAAATAATCAGCCATTTTGTCGAACTATTTACCGCATTCCGCTGAATCAGTCTTGCATAGCCGAGTCAGAGTATAACAAAGTCCACTCGTCAGACGCCTACACCGCCCTTTCTGCTGATCAGGGAGCTTTGCTGCACATTCCCTGCAACGTACCGTCTGCTGCTATCACCGCCGCCGCTTCTGAACCTCGCGGTACCCGCTGCTCGGGTCCCGCATCGCCCGTCTTGCTGGGCGCTGTGTTGAGGAAGAGGAGCTTTGCCTGGGATCTTGGCCACACCGCTGGGCAGGAGGAGAATATCCAAGCAGGGCTGCGAGCGCCAGGTGAGGGACAGGGACTCCATTTCTCAGGAGTCCCTGGGCTGACATCACCTGCACCTGGACGCTCTCCCTGGTTGCCCCGCCCCCGACCACCGAGCTAAAGGTGCTGCCTGTCTTGGAAAATTTGGGAGACGCCTACACCGCCCTTTCTGCTGATCAGGGAGCTTTGCTGCACATTCCCTGCAACGTACCGTCTGCTGCTATCACCGCCGCCGCTTCTGAACCTCGCGGTACCCGCTGCGCGGGTCCCGCATCGCCCGTCTTGCTGGGCGCTGTGTTGAGGAAGAGGAGCTTTGCCTGGGACCTTGGCCACACCGCTGGGCAGGAGGAGAATATCCAAGCAGGGCTGCGAGCGCCAGGTGAGGGACAGGGACTCCATTTCCCAGGAGTCCCTGGGCTGACATCACCTGCACCTGGACGCTCTCCCTGGTTGCCCCGCCCCCGACCACCGAGCTAAAGGTGCTGCCTGTCTTGGACAATTTGGGAGACGCCTACACCGCCCTTTCTGCTGATCAGGGAGCTTTGCTGCACATTCCCTGCAACGTACCGTCTGCTGCTATCACCGCCGCCGCTTCTGAACCTCGCGGTACCCGCTGCGCGGGTCCCGCATCGCCCGTCTTGCTAGGCGCTGTGCTGAGGAAGAGGAGCTTTGGCTGGGACCTTGGCCACACCGCTGGGCAGGAGGAGAATATCCAAGCAGGGCTGCGAGCGCCAGGTGAGGGACAGGGACTCCATTTCCCAGGAGTCCCTGGGCTGACATCACCTGCACCTGGACGCTCTCCCTGGTTGCCCCGCCCCCAACCACCTCATCCCCTTATTAGGGATAGTTGATCCCCACTGCGCGGGAGCGCGCGGGAGCGTCCCGGGAGAATCCCGGGACAAGGGCGGGACCGTCTGTAGCCGTCCGGGGCCTAAGGAGGCCGGGCTGGGCCATCTCTCTGACATTCCCACTGTGGACCAGCTAAGGTATTGTGCTACATGAGAAAAACTTCGTGGTCTACTGACTTTTATTTGTTACCGAACTGTGTTCGATCGGTCCTACCATTTACTCGTATCCTCCATCCTTCTTCCGGTTACCAGACGGGGGTCAGTTTGAAGAGGGTCTCTTCGAGCCCTCACTGAGTCGCCCAGGAACACAGACTAGTAGGAGGGGTTACTGTTACAGATTAGGACTAGATCTTGCCTATATGAACTCAATTAGGACCTTGCTGATTAATTTTGTTTTATAGGAGAACCACTTGAGGTTAATACGGACCCAATATAGGCAGTTTTGAGAGGTTATTTTTATCTGGACCGCAGCACTTATTTGTAATTGTATTGGGTCCCTGAATTGATTGGAGTAAGAAACTGTTTATCGCTGTATGGTATTGTTCTTCTCCTGTTTTGCTAGTACTGTGGCCTGTCCTCATTATTTTATCCATTTGAGCGCCGTCCTTGACCCCTGATAGCATCTTTACTTTATTGTAAATATGCCTAGAAAACTGGCCCCTGTAACCTCAGAACCACTTAATACCTTAGACTCCTTTCTAGTCCAAGTGGTTAAAAAAATAAATAATGAAAGAAGGGAATCCCTAGGTTTGAGCCTATCACCAATCTTGCTCCCACCGAGCCCTGACCCTAATGCACAAATGTCTGGCACATCACCACTTGATCCTACAACTTACATATCCGACACTAATTCTCAAGACATTGGCAACGATGATGAAAACTCTGACCTTCTAGTTGACTTGTCAACAAATGCAGTGTCTGACTCCGAGCAACAGCAAAATATCGCAGGGGAAGTTCCCCCACCCTCGTTGCCTGTTACACGTCCTGTGAGAACTTGTAGAAAATCACAAGCTAAACGCTGGGGGAAACAGTCAGGAAGGAAAAAGCTTACCTCACCACCTAGACATAAAGGGAAAAACATGGAGCGCGAAGATGCTGACGAGCTTAGACAAATCATTGACGATGACCTATTTAATAGGATCTCGGATATGATAGATATTAAAATTAAGACCATCATCAAGCCACTTATTGGGAAGATAGACAAATTAACAGCAGAAGTAAAAAAGATAGGTGGGTCACAAAGTAAGCTGGTTAATGATTTGGAGAATCTAGTCACTCATGTTATCAAACCAGTAGTCATAGTGGAGGAGGACACGGGCGCTGACACAGGCCCCTTGGAAGGCCAATTACAGCCCACCCTGGTAGGGCAGTTACCACCACCTGCGCCCAGCCAGGATGTAACAAGAGAGTCCCCCGCTTTACCACCAGCTGAGACAGCACCATTGAATTTAGGGGATGATTCATCACAATTTATTATGGAAGCCTCACCATTAGTTCTGGTATTGGCAAACGTCCCTGTCCTAACTCACGGACAAAAAGAATCCACTCAAGGACTAAAAGATAAAGCTCTATATTGGCTCACCAATAACATGCACATGGCAGACCAGGGAGTTGACCAGCTAGCAGGGGAAATTGTTATGACAAGGAGGGTACCATGGATTGGGAATAAGCCAAAGAAGTTTAAAGGGGACTGCGTAGTATTAAATTTTGCTAGCGCAGAAGTACTTCCAAACATTCTTGCTAACATCTTCCCACCTCAACGTTGAAGCGGTTCCATAATCCCCCTTACCCTGAAATTCTTTTATAACGAGAATCAGATTGCGACCTCTTCTAATATCTCCAGGCCTAGAAGGAACGCAAGAGTTACTCATTGGGGTGGGGAGACTAGACCCAGATTTAAGAATGACCGCTTTCATCCTATGATTAGTCTTGGGACAGGGCAACACAACTTTCCGATTGGGCCAATGGCCAGAACACTGGGGCTAAATTGGCCCAATATAAATAGGTGGGGACCAAGCACCCCGGGATATGATAATAGAGGCCAGGGAAACGGGTTCATGGCCAGGCCGGGAAATGAACAGTTCTTGATGCGCCCTAACACTCCACAGCCTATGTGGAATACAGCAGTAAACGGATGGGGTCAGGTGGCCACTCCTTTTGACTGGGGATTTGGAACAGGGAACAGGTATGGAGTCTTGTCCAACTTAAATGACTGTGACTGACATATAGAGGTCATTAACCTGGGAAAAGATGCTATAGATCAACAACTAGATCAGAACAGCCTGCGCATTAATGGTTTTGATCCCAGTGAGCCCATCCCTCAGATAGGGCAGGAAGACCAAACTACATTTAGACATGATCATCTCCCCATGCCATATCTGTCTGAGCACTGTGCGACCCAGGGTCTCGCCAGTGATAACCTACAGAGCCTATCAAAAGTGGGACCTAACGAAGCAACCCAATCACCACGAGAGACCGAAGGGGTATTGGTGCGGCACTCAGAACCTAAGACACCCATAGACTCCTGTAAGCTGATAAGTTGGAACATAGCAGGGCTAAATGGCAAGCGACAGGATAAGGCATGGTCAAGCTTTGTTTTAGGCCACCACATTATTGCCCTCCAGGAAACCTGGGACATCTTTGCCAATCTTTGGTGGGATGGGTTTACTAGTTTCACCAAAGCAGCTGTTCCCAGTCGTATGGGGAGGGCCAAGGGAGGCCTTTTAATCTTGTTCTCCTTAGATCTAAAGGGAAGCTGTAGGCAGATTAGCACCGATTCTCCCAACATTCTGATGGTAGAAAGAGTGATTAATAATACCAGCAGGACCATTTATATAAATTTTTACAACTCAGGGAATAGTGATTATAGAGGTTGTAATATTACTGACTGAGATAGAATTTTAAATTTGGTCAGTCAGAATACCAAGTTTGACATAGAATATATTTTATTAGGTGATTTTAATATTCATCCGTGTAACTTAATCTGTAGGAGAAGTAGTAATGAAGGGGATGATGGACTAGAGGGACCTCATTTCGAACATACCACAGAGGGAGAGGAGCTGGAAGATTTTCTTGCCAACTTTGACTTGCATGAACCAGATGGTGGCACCAGATTGCCAACATTCACTGGCATCCCTCAAGGCACAATTATAGATTACATATTCATATCCCCAGGTATTTTAAACCGGGTTATTGCTTACCGTACGGTACAATCACATTTTAGCGATCATAATCCGGTAGAACTTGAAGTGGCGTGGGGAGGTCATATGGGACCATCCCCGTCGATAGTAATCGCCCACCCCCTGAGGACTTCTGACCAAGGTAGACTATGAAATGGGCAAAGGTGGTACCGGAAAAATTTTAGGCCGAAAATTTCCTAAAGATTAAGGACCAGGTTGAGATTTGTAAGAATCCTTGTGCCTAGGGTCAAGAAGTTGTAGAGGCATTTGAGGTAATATGTGGGCAGGTGTCACAGGATCTTCTAGCAAAGACAAAAAAAGGAACCCTAGGAAATAAGCGCTGGTTTGATTCAGCATGCTCAAAAGCACATAGATCATTGCTGGCAGCCCTAAAAAACACTCCTATGGTAAAAGATGAGATTACCAGACTCAGGAAGATCTACAAGTTAGCCGTAAAAAAACGAAAGGACATCATCAAACAAGAAGCATGGGATAGTCTCCTTTCGGTGGCAGTCCTGAAGGATAGTAAACATTTTTGGGAGATTATCAAACAGCCCTTTTTTTCAGATGACAATAACAAATCTATGGACTGCGTTATCTCTGATGAAAAATGGCTGTCTCATTTTAAAAACGTCTACGGGGATACGGTCGATGCGACTAAAGATGTTCCGTTGACAATCTCAGCCACCCGCCCCATCCTCTTTAACTGACATGAGGTGGAAAAAGCCATTTTGGCCACTACAAAGCATAAGGCACCTGGCCCTGACGGTGTTCCCGCCGACTTTTTTATGTATTCACCAAAATTGTGGGCTGAGGTTTTGGCAAACGTGTTCAACGCAGTCAATGGTAATTCTGCACCTGCCTCATGGGACACCTCTACTATTGTCCCTATTTTTAAAAAAGGCCAGCGGGATGATCCAGGTTGTTATAGGCCTATATCCCTTCTGGACTCTTCTGTAAAAATTCTAGGTAGAGTTCTCTTATCCAGGTTGAGGGAGAATGTTGAGAGCTGTGGCGGGTTGTCCGAAATCCAATACGGCTTTAGGGAAAGAAAAGGGACTATAGAACAGTGCGCCAACTTACATTTGCTCATCTCCAAATACACTGTGGCCAAGGAGGGGTCCGTGTATCTTGCATTCATGGACCTCTCCTCAGCTTTTGACCTGGTCAATAGGTCAAAGTTGTGGTCCATCTTGTTGGAGATGGGTATTGATGAGGCATTGGTTACCTTTATAGCCACCCTTCACCAAGAACTCTTTTCAAGTGTACGAGTAACGCAATAGGGTAGGCGTACCCCTCTCTTTAGATCATTAAGGGGGGTGCGGCAGGGCTGCATTTTAGTCCCCCTGCTCTTCACCATCTATATCAATGGCCTGGGCGCACATCTAGGTGGGCAGGAAGCCGACGTCCCGCGTGTAGGAGCGATTAAGATCCCGGCGCTCCTGTATGCGGATGACGCCGTGCTGATCGCTCGCACGGGTGTTGGCCTCCAGCGCCTTTTGAATGCCTTTGGTTCGTTTATGGAGCAACTGGATCTTAAGATAAACGTAACCAAGTCACACACAATGGTGGTAGGTCAAGAGTGTCGCAAAAAGAGAAATAAAACATTCACATGCAGGGGGGACACGGTTTCTAGGGTATCTACATTTCCCTACTTAGGCGTATTGTTCGACCAGAAAGGGTCCTGGGCTCCACAGGTAAGAGCCAAGAGGTTGGCTGTTATTAGATCATCATCAGCACTCCTGGGCTTTGCTGGTAGGCTAGGGGCTAGGCCTATGGAAGCTATACTAAAAATCTATAATAGTAAATCTGTGGCTATTGCACTATATGGTTCCGAATTGTGGGGATATGTAAATGTGGATGCTATTCAGAGAGCGGAGAATAGATTTATCAGAACCCTACTTTCTGTACCCCAGTCGACCCCAACCTATTCCATTCATAAACAAGTGGGTCTACAGTTTCTTTCTGATAAACTGAGTATGGCCCCCTTGATTTTTTGGCTAAAAATGTGGATGAATGAAGAACTCCCATTAAATCACAAGATTATGTCCGACGTTCTGTCCCTGGATAAATCCAACAAGATTCCTTGGCTGGCTTATTTGGCCAGGGCTTTTTCAGACCTAGGCCGCCCGGAGCTTTTTACCTCCCCCGAGAATATTAGGATCCAAGACATTGACTTTGTGAAAAAGTCCTTTATGGGAAGGAAGGAAGCATGCCGCGAAGAACGCGAATTGGTAAAACCGGCAGTGAGGGATCATTGTTTACTAGTTAACTCGTTATCACTTGCACCCTATCTTGGTTTTGTCACAATCCCCTTCCATAGGTTCCTTTTAACCAAATTCAGATTTAATTTGTTACATTTTTATTTAGGCTCTTTTAATAATTGGCAGAAGCCAGAACAAGCCCTGCCCTGTAGCTGCGACCAGTTTTCAGTGCAAGATACAATGCATTTTGTCATGTTTTGTGGGTTGTACTCAGAGCCAAGGAAAAAATATTTGTTGCCTATTCTTAAAGAGGCCGGCTTCACTCAAGTGAGACCGGCTCTGCTCTTTTTACAATTACTGCCCAATCCCCACATTACTTTTTGCATTGCTAATTTTCTGGTAGCCGCTTCAAGAGTGAAAGCTGTCTGTCAAGATTAGTCTTAGAGTAAATGTTTTTTATCATTTATGTCTATGTTCAAACGCAACACTTTTTAATTGTTTGTTACATTTTTTAAACTTGTCGTCTACATTTAATGTTTTCTGTGTAAATAGGAACATTTTTGTATGAAATGTATTTTATCTTTTTTCTCTCTTTGTATGGCTTTTAAATAAGCCGAATAAAGATATTCTGACTGACTGACACTCGTCAGACATTAGGTAAAGGAAGCTTTTACTTTCAAGACCAGATCCATATGCTACTTATTTCCAGCTGGTCGTCACCTGAAATCCCTCTATCTGGGGATTCATTTATTTAAAACAAATCTGCTTGTTGCTGTCGCATACAGTAAATTTCATTAGGAAATTCCTCTGCACAAACAGGCCTCTAGGCAGTTTAAGATGGACTTGCAAGCTAACCCAATCTACACAGGCCAGGAATAAGTTTGAGGCAACTCCCTAATAAATTACACCCTGCATACTGAGACTGCCTAATGAGATTTTTTGTTTACTTTTGTTAGTATTGAGTATTCTTTTGCTGATCTTTAGCAAGATGCATGCTTCATTCGGTTAACATTTTATAACTGCTATGTTTTCACATTCATTTAACCAAACATTAGCATTTTAGTGCGTGCACAAAGTGCAGCGGTTTGAGATTTATTCAAAAATCATAGTTATTAAAGACACTAAAGATGCAAACAACTCTTGCAGACTTCAGGATAAGAACTTGGATACCAAAGTCACCATTCCAGTCAATCACAGAACGCAACCGCATGGCTATACTATCGAAACCCAATTCTGTGTCTTTTCCAATAAGGTCTAAAATTAAATATTTTAAAATCTGACAAAAATATTTTGAAAGATGCCGCGCGAACAGCAAGTTAATACTTGTCAGTGATTTATTTCATTTTTAAGCAACTTAATGTGTGACTTTAACCTTCATTAAAAATATACATATTCCAAAATATGTCTGCTGGGCTGGCACAACAGTCCATATGAAAAATGGAGTCAGGGTGCAAGGATTCGTGTTTGGCTCTCAATACTAGAGATGGTGGCACAGTGCCCCTGCTTTCCCTTTCTGTGTAAACCTGTGGCCAGGTTCGAGCTACATGGAAGTCTACATTCTTGGTTCAATAACTTGGAATTGCCCACATGTTTGCAAGGGACCCAAAAATAAACTCTGCCTAAATACAAAGAAGAATTCACAGGGATATACCATACACAGGCATTGTTAGTGGTCTCTACGATAGAAATATATATATATTTTAATGTAACTACCTTCAAATTAATTTTCAATTCTATGTGGCAGCCACCCTTTGCACGGTAGGTTAATTACTTTCTTTATTTAGGTATGTTTGCATTTGGGAGACGGGGGCGCCTTACAGTTGAATCTGCATTCTGCATGCACTAAAACGACCTTTCATCCTAACATGTCAGATAACACGTCAGATAAAAAGAATACCTCGAAAATGCCCGCCTGTCACTTATACAACACTTCTAAAAGTTTAAAAAAACCGTCGCAATCGCATGCGATTTACACTCATATACAGTGTGCAACTGTAATATAAATATTTAAGTGATAATCTGTAATAATTCAACTAGCTTACTCACACACAGTCGTCTCTGGATGAGGGAACCGACAGCGACGTCACAGCATCGCTTAAACGCACGCATCCCGGTGAAATGACCAATCACTGCATGGCTTCACTGTGTGAAGCCATGCAGTGATTGGCCATTAAGTTGTGGCTGAGGCAGTGTGTGCCACCCCCAAGCGCGGCATCCAATGATGGATGCTGCGCGGTGGACCAGCCAATCCTGGCGCTGCACGCAGCGCCAGGATTGTCTAGGGGAGCACATTTACTGCTCGCCCTGTCGCCCCTTGTAAACCCGGGCTACGGCAGGCTAACAAGTACCCCACCGTCCCGCTGGGGAACTTACAGTGTGCATGCTTGGACAAGTTGCAACTCAAATTGCACTTGCGCACTACGGTCTGTCTGCTGCAGCCTGAGTGTGTGGCCTGGACTGACTGAGACTGTCACGTGACTCAAGCTGCAGCAGGCCACCCCACCCCCCTGCGCACTCCGAAATCACCGGGTGTGTCCCAGTGGCTGACTTGTTGTAATGTAAAACACACTTGTACATATTTTTAAAGTATTGCGGCGGCCGCGATGCGTGTCCGTGTGGCTGGTGGGGCTATGCCCCTACGCCCTAATGGATGCACTGCGGCTGCTACTCACCCATTTTATTGAGAATTGCATGTATTAAAAAGGTCTTCTGAGTAAATCTATGTATTCTTATATGAATGATCTGCAGCTGTTTGTCTTTTAACACATTTCAAGATGGTATGTCTTAAGGCTAATGGTACAGAAATGCAGTCATTTCTTTTTTCTCTTTGAGAGAACTTTTTTTTTAGCTGTTCTTCATAAAGAAAGAGGGACAGTAGTTTACAAAATGGATAGTTTAACGTATTTTTCAAGTGGATTGGATATCTCATTCAAGAATTTTCTTTTACCTTTTTACCATCCTCCCTCTCCAGGTGGAGGTAGTAAGTAGGATACATTCCTCGGTCCATTCCCTTTTTATCCCTTGTGATCCGGCATTTGATTGTGACTCCTTGTGGAGCTGGCCTGATGGAAAACTCTTCCAAGTCATCGACGTCTATTACGGGCTCATTTGAGGGAGGACTGGGCGCTGAAGCTGCATCCTAAAATAGAGAGAAAATGTGGCTTCACCTCAGAGTCAACAAGGTGAACAGTCAGTAAATCAATAAGATTTTATTTTTTGTCAGCCTACGTAAATCATAGTACCGTTTCAATAACATTCCAAACACAATATACATTTATAACATGAAATATATAAATATGAAACATTAAATTACTTCAACTAATACTAAGAAATAGTTTGAATTTTCAAAGTATGTTTCATGCAAGCCCTCTACATCTAGGAGGTAAAATAGTATGTGCAGTGTAATATAGCAGTTTGCTCGATTACAACTTAAATCCCAATATGTAAATATGCTCCATGGCTCTATATCATTTACAAATGGGAGTTCAGAAACAATTTGGTACATAAGAAACAGCCTTTACAAAACAGAAGCCAATGTGCAAAGTAATCGTCCCAGAGTTGAAGATTGGCACTATCCATGTGTACAAAAATCCGAAGAGGAAGTCCTGTGCGTACCACAAAAGTATGCCTCAACCATTTTTCTGTGAAATGTGCTAATGGAAAAATTCCAAAAGAATACTTCCCAAATAAATATTTAATATTCATGGGGTCCACTTCAAATAGGCCCCGCTGCCCCAAAAAAGGTTCACCAATAGGAATTGCAGTAATAAGACAGCCTACATCCTACAGATAAATTTACATCTTAACTATCATCAAAAATAATAATATTTCAATTGAGCTATCATTCCTTTGTGTATAGGATATATTATATTATTATCAATTACATTCATAAGGTGCGACAGCTACCCAAAAAGGGTTTCCTGGCACCAGAACAGACCGAAGATTGTGTAACAGCTTAGATGATTACTGGTTAAAAGGCCAAGTCTTCAATGATTTGCAAAATTGGGCATATACCGTTTGAAGGATCAACTTACCCATACACTAAAGTAAGTTGAGATCAGTAACACTGTAGAGACACTGCTAAACCATGGAAAATGTGCTTTTCTTTCTGTCAGCAAGAATTTCCAATTAAGCACTTCTAAAATGGGGGGTGGCCAAACAATATGGCTGACAGGATGCGTCCTTGTTCGGTTCCTTGCCGGCCCTCAGCTATCCTGAAGCATCCTGCACCACTGATCTCTAACCCCCCTGGGTGAAATCACCTACCGACGGGGACAATGCTACCTGTTTGGAGTGGGCCACCCTGTGACGGCAGAGGCACCTGGGAGACATGATTGCTCAAGTGTACTAGGGCCGGCCGACCACGAGGTTGTGGAGCCTAGGCGAGGATGACTGGGCTGCCTGCGGCAGTATACCTAGAGTGGTGCCCTGAAGACCCAAGGCCGGACCCGCCTCGACCACGTAGCCTGGACCCTGGGGGGCTCTGCTGACCTCCTGCTGGGCTCTGCGGGCCTCCTGTTGACATTAATACTGCCGGGCACGGCGCCAGAGAGAGATGCATACAGCGCAGCCTGCTGCTGGCTGATTTGGTTGGTGCTTGGGCTACAAGTCGGCCTGCTTGGAGATCATTGCCGGGTCCCTACCTGCAGATTCCTCCCTAGATGGGTGTGGTGTGGTGTGGGTGAGAATGTCATGGATTGCCTACACACAGGAGACGTGGGTACGGTTTACTCCAGGGACTGGCAGGTCATGTTCTCTAGGGGCCTCTGGGTAGGGGTTATAGGGCCCACTGGGGTTATTTATGAGCTGTTGATTATTGAGGGGCTTGGAGCTTTGATTCCCCTTTCCTTTTGCTCCTGAAACAGGTGGGGGGCCTATTGAATGAGAACTGCACTGCTTTTGTAAGATTCCCTGTTGCAGTTATCCACTAGTGCAGATTGGGACCTTGCAGCATACTAATTACTTACCGACCTAGGCGTACACATCTGCTGGGAGCTGTGCTCCTCCCGGGTTGCGGAACTGAAATCCTTTATGGGGCACTGTGTCAACACTCCTGATTGTCAGCTGAGGGAGGTGTGCTGACCTACGGCCTCCGGGCGGGCTGGGCCCCATATTTACTGTCTGGTTGCAGGGCCTGCCAACTGGGGCGGAGCGATCATCCTTGAGAGCTGCTGGTGCAGCAAGGTTGCCTGAGTCGAAACCCTGAGAACCCCAGACTCACCTTGATAGAGGACAGTGGTGAGTCTGCCCAGGAGCATCTGGTAGGCAATGATCTGCCACTGATGTAGGGTGTACCGCTGGAACACTATTAGTCCATCTGAGCTGGTGAGACTGTACGTATGTGCCCCCACATAATATCTACAGAGTGTAGGTGAGGACACCAGCCCCTATACAAGGTAGCACACAGCTGATTTCCCTGTCTGGGGCACCTCTTGATTGCTCTCCTCATGGGGATGGGGAGACCACCTGCACCCTCCCAGGGGAACACTTTAGAACAGTATTCTACCCTTGCACCTCCTATCCAGCAACGGTAGCATCAGGGAAGCTCACGTAGTGACAAGGGGGGGTGGTTCCTCCTCGGATGAGTCCTCCTGGGCTGATCTCATAGCAGCTATTCAGGGTTCCCGGGTGGCCTTAGAGGGAAAAATCTAGTAGGTGTCTATAGAGGTGAACCTCCTGCGCACTGACTTACTAAAGGTGTCTAGCAAGGTTAATGCTACAGAGGGCTCCATTTTTGATCTGCAAGCTGAGGTAGCGACCCTGAAGAAACAGATGGCCACTATTACATCAAAGGAGGCAAACCTTTCTATGGGATCGCTCCTCTGCGTCCTCACCTCCAGAGTCTCTGGCGAGGACACAGAGGAGCGATCCCATAGAACCGTCTGCCTCCTGTGCATTCCTGCAGTTGTGATGGGGGACAAGACGGAGAGGTTCACAGAAACATGGATCTGCAATGTCCTGATGCCCACTGGATTGTTCCAGCAATTTACGATTGAAAGAAGTCACCGTGCTTTGACGGCCCCCGAGGCCAGGGGCCCCACCACACGCTATCATAGCGTGCGTCCTGAATTATAGGGACAGGGACTGCCTCCTCCGAGTGGCTCCAGAGACCATTGATCTCCTATTTGACAATCACAAGATCTCCTTCTTCGCAAATTACACACAAAAAGTAAAAGCCCAACGCAAATCTTTTCTGGAGGCGAAGAGACAACTGAGGGTTATGGGCCTTCAATGTATGCTTTTATATCCCGCCCACAGAGAGTCATTTTCTGGGGCAAGTCGCACTTCTTCAACATTGAAAAAGATGTTTGGAGATTGCTGGAGATGTGGGACAAAGTGCCAAAGGAACAGCGCAGATTCTGAAGGGCGAAGACGCGAATGACACCCTGACGTGTGGATTTGATGACCCAGGATGACCCTGGGGATTTTTGTGCTGACAGAGGCCAGGATAATGCTAGAGTTATTGTTCATGAGGATGGCACAATTGCGCTGAAGGCTCCTGGACCGGGCCGTGTTCCCTGGGGACTATGTCAGTTCTGAAAACAGACATTCAAATTGCAGATGCAGCGGCTGAGCATGAAGAGGTCTGAGAGGAAAGGGATGCAGAGGACGAATGCTGAGGGTATGTCATTTTATATTATATGCATAAATTATGGTGCACCACTTATCTTACATGAGGTCCGGCGGGGGAGCCCTCTCCACATTTAGGTGGTAGGCTGTTAGTTGGGGATGGGGGATTTAAGGGTGTGAGCCCTGACAGTGATACAAAAAATGGGCAAACACACAGTTAAGTTGTGAGGGGATTTTTCCAGGGTGGGGGATTACATTTCTATTGTATGATCCCAAGTTCCTATGGTGGTTCGCTTGTTGACTCTACTGCATGCACTGTTACTATTTTGGGTGTGTTAGCCCCTGCTTTAGGTACCCTAACTCTTATCTGGGGAGTGCTGAATGGGATTGGGGGGTGGCACCTTTACCCCATGGCTGACTATACTAATTTACCTGGAATGTCAGAGATCTGAGGAGTTATACAAAACGATACAGAGTTCATTAATTTCTTCAGCACCACTGGGTCTAGATAGCCTTTATACATTTAATTGGAGATGAGGTCCATAAATTCAAAAATAAATTGGAGGGGGTCAACTCTTTATGGCAATGTTCTAATCCTATGTGAGGGGGGTCTCCTGGGGTCGCCTTCAGACATGTGTACAATGAGGCAGACATGGAGGGACTTTGTCTGCTTTTTCAGGGTATGCTGGATGGCGAGGTTATCACCATTCTAACCACTTATGGCCCAAATATTGTTGATGGGCAGTTTTATGGAGCCATGGAGATGCTTTTAGAGGGCAGCATGGGGACCCCCATAATCTGGATTGGAGAGATTAATTGCATATTACATGGGGACAGGGAACTGTGCCTGCTGCCACCATGTATAAAGCCCCAGATCACAGGGTCCCTCTCTGGGGTCATGGATAACTTTGGCCTAGTAGACAGCTGGCATACACCCACGATCAGCAGAATTCACATGCTATTCACTGATGCTCGATACATACAGCCGCTTGGACCGACTGTTGGTGGCATGGATGCAATCGGAGATGATTTAGGCGGTAAAGCACTTTGGGAAGTTCCTATCACACCATGCGCCAGTGCTGCTATGTTTACATTGGGCGGTAGGACAAGGGTGACCAAGAGATGGCACATGCCCTCAGATCTCCTGACAGACTTGGCTAGTCAGGAGACATTAGTAATTGCCATCCAGGAGTATCTGGAAGGCAAATGAGGCACAATTATTTCCAGGGCTAATGAATGGGATTCCATTAAAGCGGTGGTCCATGGGGGTTTCAAATAAACCACATGTGGCATACGCCAGCAACTGGTGATAGGGCACCTGGTGAGCAAAAACCAACATGGATTTATACCACACAGTGGCACTACACAACACATTAGGAAGATGATCACCTTATTTGATGCAAAAGGGTTAGGGGGGAACCCGATGACCGCCATGCTATTAGACGCCGAAAAGGCATTTGATCGAGTAGTATGGGAATTTTTATGGGCCATATTAGAAAGGAGTGGGGTTGGGTTTAGGATTCACGACGGCAATACAGACATTATATAAATTCCCCACTGCATGCATCCGGGTCAATGCTGGCTGTACGGCCCCTATTGCAATCACCAGGGGAACTCGGCAATGATGCCTATGCTTCCCTCTTCTTTTTGCAATGTATATAGACCCACTGATTTTGATTCTCCCTCACACAATTCCCTCCTCTAGATTCCACATCCTTAGCCACTCTGGCCGTCCGCATCAAGTCTGGTTTTCCCGACAATCGCTGTCCACCTTCCATACTCTGGGACATCTGCCACTCTCTACCTGACTGCATCCTTCCCCTGCTGAACTCTTCTCTTTCCTCCGGGACGGTACCCAGCTCCTTCAAAGAGGCCGTTCTGGTGCCTCTACTGAAGAAGCCCCGGAGCCGATCCCGCCGTCCCGGCGAACTATCGTCCTATCTCCCTCTTGCCCTTTTTCTCTAAAATCTTGAAAGCCCATGTCACCGCCTGTCTCTCTGTCTCTCAAAGTTCATCGAGAGCTCCAACTTCCTCGAGGCCAACCAGGCCGGCTTCCGACCCGGCCACTCTAGGGAGACTGTGATCCTGGCCGTGTTGGATGCCCTGAGAGATGGCGCTGACAAGGGTACCCCCCAGGCCTTGGTACTATTAGATCTGTCGGCCGCCTTCAACACGGTGGACCACAACATCCTTCTCCACCGTGTCGAGCAGGCCGGCATCCAGGGCCTGGCGCTGGCATGGGTCAAATCCTTCCTTTCCGGGAGATCTCAGACCCTCAGCCTAGGCACCTTCAGGGCTCCTAGGGAGCACTCGCCATGTGGGGTTCCCCAGGGCTCCTCCTTATCCCCTCTTCTTTTCAATCTCTATCTTCGCCCCCTCCTTTTTTCTCTGAGGCAGTGGGACGTCACCGTCTTCAACTACGCGGACGACCTGCAACTCATCTTTCCTTTAAACTCCCCTTCTGCTATTCCCAATTTCCAGGCAGTCATGTCCCATATCCTCCAGTGGATGTGTCAGAACCAACTTAAATTGAACCCAGGAAAGACGGAGCTCCTTCTTCCTGGCAGGAGCTCTGCCTACTGGGGTCCGCACTTCTGGCCGGCAGAACTTGGTCTCCCCCCTATCCCGGTGGCTCAGTAAAAATTCTCAGGGTCACCATTGACTCCGGGCTATCTCTTGGGCCCCAGGTGGGGACGGTGGTCTCCTCCTGCATGTTCCAGCTGAGCAGGATCAGGAAGGTGGCTTACCTCCTTACTCCTGATGCCCTGCTGCAAGTTATCATGGCCCTTGTCCTCTCCCGCTTGGACTTTTCGAATTCCATCTATTATGGTCTGCCTAAATCTTCCCTCCTCAGGCTGCAAATCATTCAAAACCAAGCGGCGAGACTGGCCCTCGGGATACCGAAATGGCAGTCTGCCAAACCCCTCCTCATCAAATTGCACTGGCTCCCTGTCAGCCTGAGGGCAGCCTTCAAGCTCGGCTGCCTCACTTTCAAATCTCTTTCTGGTTCTTGCCCCGCCTTCTTGAAATCCCTCATCAGGCCCTACTGTCCCTCACGCAATCTCAGATCAGCACACCTACACCTCCTGGTTGTCCCACCCATCAAACTCTGCAGATCTGGCGGTCGGAGATTTGCATACCTTGGCCCTAAATTCTGGAACTCCCTCCCTTCCTCAGTCAAGACCTCCAATACCCTCATCCAATTCCGTAAATCATTAAAAACCTGGCTCTTCCCACAACCCAGCTAAAGTCCCTCTGTCCCCTCAGCATCTAATCAGCGCCAGGAAACCCACGGTGACAGTGCGCTTTACAAGCACCCCTTAACATAACATAACATAACATAACATAACAAAACAATTTAATTCGGCCCCTAGACACCACACTGGGCACCGTCAAAGTTCTAGCATATGCGGATGACGTGGCGGTCATCACACCTTCACCCACTGAGGCCATTGTGGCAATAGAGCAGGAGGCAGCACAGTTCGGACAGGTAGCAGGATATGCTCTGAATAGGGCTAAGACACAGATTATAAAGAATGCTTAGGCAATTTGTACAGATTCACGGGTGAGCATGGAGGGGGTTTATCTGCGGACCTGGATAGGTTGGTAGAAATAAACTTAAACCCAATAATAAAGAAAGCAAAGAAAGATCTCGACAGGGTTCATAACCTGCACATGTCAATAGTAGGTAGGGTGAATTATATAAAAATGAATCTGTTACCAAAATGTGTTGTACTTATTCAGAACGATCCCCTTGTTTTTTAATTGTATATGGTTTAGCACAATAGATCAAATGATTAACGGGTTCGTCTGGTCACAGGGTAAAACAAGGAGAGCGGCAAGTATTATGGCATTGCCTAGGGAAAGAGGCAGATGAGCAGTGCACTACCAGATCTAAGATTATACTATTGGGCAGCAGCACTACAGCAAATGGCAGGTCTGATGGGGGGAGGAGATATGGAGGTGGAGGCGCAACAGAGCTCTTTGGCTATATATGGATTGGTTCTCGGAGAAGAGGTTGAGAACGTTTTTTTGAAGTATACAGAACCAAGCTACTACAAGAGGACGATATTTAAAACAGTAGATGCGGCATTTCGGGTATGGTAAGCATTTAAAAAAAGTGTTGGTCTGGGTAGGTTTAACGCATATACTAGATTGGATGATAACCCTACATTACCACAAGGGATCTTTTCTGATTTACCATTTAAGGAATGGAACCGGCTCGGGTTGAAAAAAGTGGGAAACTTGATAGGACCAACTGGGGTGCGTCAATTCGCGGAAATACAACAGGAATTCGGTATTAGCTCAAGGAGATTTTTCAAATACCTGCAGGCGAGAAGTTTTTTAGCTAGTAAGACAGGAGGATTGCGAGGGTTTAAGGAGAATGCAATACTGAAAATATTTGAGGTGAGATCTGGTTGTACCATTAAAAGGCTATATGCGGAGCTCATAGCTTATAGAGAGGATGACATAAATGTAAATGTAAATGTAGTATACTTGTAAAGCACACAGCTGGCCCAGCAACGGGGCGTCCGGGCGCTGTATAACGCTGTGGAACCCTTCCTGGCTCTCGCTGTGAGATGCCCCTCCAGGGCACCCCCAAGGTGAAGCCAGGCATCCCAGTGTTGTTGGGGCCGTTGTGGAGATTAAGCAAGCTATTGCCCAGAGTTGCAGCGTGGGAGCCATGATTAGAGTAGGCACCGAGGCGAGAATTATCGAGTCCGCGGACATTGTGCCCAAGACCCTGCCGGGAATTGAACCCTGGTCCTGGGCCTGATCTCTGCTTCAGTGTCTGCTGCTTCTAACCAGTGAGCCACACTTCTCCACATAGAAAAGTTTGAATCAAAATGGATGAATAAACTAGGGATACAACAGGAAGTTTTTGGAAAGTCGCTACGGCTAGGACAAGAGGTTCTATGTTCAGCAACCCTACAAGCCCAACACTACAAAACTATCTATAGGCTATATTATACTCCAGCTAGATTTGCACAGGGGGGGCTGGGGCACACAAGGATCACATGCCCACGATGTGATAACACTGATGGTGATTTGGTTCACATATTTGCGGAATGCCCTAACTTGAGCCTCCTATAGGGAGCTAGTGAATCTTTTTGGATAGATCATTTCAATGTAGATTAAAGCTAACAGCGGAGTTGATTTTATTAGGAGTGTGGTGGGGTACGGTAGAATCACAGTATGAATACTTCCTGTTTGTGGCCATGGCGGTGCTGCATTTGTGTATCTCCTCGGCATGGCGTGATAGATCCCCACCCACTTTACAGCAATGGATGGCAAGATTGCTACATATCCATAACCTAGAGAAAGAGATATATGCAAGAAAGGGGAAAAAAAAAAGAATACTAGGGCTGCGTATATGGGATCCAGTAGCGGAGTGGAAAAGTAGGACTGAGAAGTCAGAATCGTAGGGGAAGGGGACCGTCCATAGTTTTCTCAAGTTTATATAGACTACGCATACATCTATGTGGGGAATATATGTACATACTGTATTGATATATTGTGCCTATCTTCTCTTTTTTTTTTTATTCTTTCTTTTTCTTTATACATATGTGAATTGTCCTGTGCCGGGGTGGGGAATAAATGTTCTGTAAAATGTGAATAAAAATATATTAAAAAAAAGCAACTGGTGACAGACATTAGCACCTATACGTGAGAATTTACTTAGCTTTAAGGGGTAGGCAGACTCGCCGGAGATGCGAGGGCAAATTTTAGACGCACAACACTCCTTAGATGAGAAATGGGAGACCATGGACCTCCACACAGTTACTGTTTACCGCCAGAAACTACTCCGGGCTGGTTATTGGCCTGGATCCTTAAGCATGAGTGTGAGATCCCACCTTTATTGTACTTATTGACGCCAGATGGATGATCCATGACAAAGTGTTGTGAGGTTCTTGAGGTCTTAGTAGATCATGTCCAGGCTGTATATCGGACCAGGCTCGAAGATCAGCTGGAGCAGGCAGAGGCATTTCTTGCAGGACTGGATCTGCCTCGTCTCTCATGGGATGAGGGAAATGTCTTGAAGGAGGAATTACTCTGGAGGAGCTCAGGCTCGCCTTCCAGGAGTTTATTACAGCAAAGGCCCCAGGGGGCGATGGCTTCCCAGCTGAGTTCCTAAAGGCTTACTCAGACCCTTTACAGAGAAGCTACTAGAGGTATTCTTGGAGGCTCTAAGAGTTGGGACCCTGACTCTTACTATGCGTGAGGATTACATTTGCCTCATGCCGAAACCGAAGGGAGATCTGGAGAATATCTCCTCATACTGCCCGCTGACTATGATTAACTCTGACGTTAAGGTTCTCTGTAACTTGCTGGCCAAACGCTTGCAGGGGGTGGTTCACGGCTGGTCCATTAGGACCAATGCAGGTTCATACTAGCTAGGAGCACGTCTCATAACACATGTGCTGCCCAAAATCACTGGGAGGGAGCAATATATGGCACTAGTGTTGATTGATGGTAAACAGACAAAATATGGACTAAAAAATATCGAATGGACATAATATCGAGTACAAAATATAGGCTGGACAGAATATCGAATGGACAGAATATAGACATCAATAATATCGTTTTGAAGGTAAGTAATGTAATATTGAATTTTAAAATATAGTCAAAATATCGAAGTACATAATATAGGTTAGTAAAAATATCGAACATTTAATAATATCGAATTTTTTATAGTGTATTTTATGTGTTAAAAGTGTTTATTTATGTTATAATGTCATTTAATTAATGAATTTAATGTTATTTAAATTTTGCATAATTTAATTCTGTAGAGGGTTGTGGGTTTATAGGGGAATAGGGTGGGAAGTAATTTAATTATAATTAATTATGTAAATGTATTTATTGGTATTTGTTTATAATTAATTGTTAAGTAACTTTTATTTTGTAATTAATTACATTTTAATTGCCAATTAATTTTATTTAATTGATTAATTGATAATTATGTTAATTTAACTAATTTAATTTCTGTAGCGGGTTGTGGGTTTATAAGGGAATAGGGTGGGAAGTAATTTAAATATAATTAATTAAATATGTTAATTTATGTAGTGTTATTTATTTATAATTAATTGTTAAATAATTTTTATTTGGTAATTATTTAAATTTTAATTGAGAATTAATTGTATTAAATTGATTAATTGATAATTATGTTAATTTTACTAATTTATTTTCTGTAGTCCTACGCTGATGACACCCAGCTCCTCTACCCTTTCAGCTCCCTTGGCCCCAAAGTCAAGGAGAACTTTGCTGAGGGTATGAGGGTGGTGTCACATTGGATGGCGATGAACTGCCTCCAATGCAATGTGACAAAAACAGAGGTCATGCTCTTTGGCAAAGCAAGTATCCTTTGGTCCCCTGACTGGTGGCCAATAGATCTCGGCCCAGTATCTGCATCCAAACCTCATGTAAAAAACCTTGGGGTGAAGTTGGACCAAAAGCTGACCCTGAAGGAACACACCAACTACATCGCAGGATTGTGTTTCCACACCATTGGCCTACTTAGGCGTGTCTTCCCATATCTCCCTGCCACCTATAGAAAGACACTTGTACAGGCCTTGGTAACCAGTCGCCTGGACTACTGTAACGGCCTGCTGACATTAGCAAATGCAGATGCAGTAGGTCGTTTGCAGGTAGTCCAGAATACGGCAGCAAGACTGGTCATGGGTGCACCTGCCAGGACTCCCTCTAAGCCCTTGCTGAAAGAACTGCATTGGCTTCCCATACGGCAGCGCATCAACTTTAAAATCTGCTGCACGGTTCATAAATGCCTGTATGGAGCAAGTCCTAAATACCTATCTCAATCCCTGGAATTGTATCAGCCCAGTAGGTCTCTCCGCTCAAGCAACCAAGCCCTTTTAAAACCCCCTGCTACAAAGAAATCTAGACAAGGAGACCGAGCCTTCTCCTCAGTTGGCCCTGCCCTGTGGAACAAACTTCCCATCGACCTAAGAACAACCACCAATTACTTGTCCTTCAGAAAGATATTAAAAACTCTTCTTTACCAAGAAGCATTTCTGTCCATATAACTTCCCAGGATGCTCTACCTGATAACTCTATAGCAAGCAAAGCGCGGAGATACCCTTACGGGATTGATTCCTGCGCTATAGAAGAAATTAAAATAAAAATAAAAATAGTCGGTTGTGGGTTTATAGGGGAATAGGGTGGGAAATAATTATAATTTAATTACAACTAATTACATATGTAAAAAATGTTTTGGTATTTATTAGATTTTAATTCTTAAGTAACTTTTTAATTACTAATTAATTCATTGTTAATTTGTAATTAATTAGTATTAATAGATAACTAATTGTAATGATTAATTTAAATTAGTATTTATAATTAATTAATTATTATATCATATTAAATTGGTAATTACTTTAATTAATTTGTTTATAGATATTAATATATTTAAAAAAAAATAATATATGAAGTATCTACTTTCCCTACTGTTGCACTCACTGGAGTGGGAATAGTAATTTTTACCCCTACGCTATCCAACCCTTTCCCTACTGTTGCACTCTCTGGAGTGGGAATAGTCATTTTTACCCCTACGCTATCCAACCCTTTCTCTACTCTTGTACTCTCTGGAGTGGGAATAGTAATTTTTACCCCTACGCTAACCAACCCTTTCCCTACTGTTGCACTCTCTGGAGTGGGAATAGTCATTTTTACCCCTACGCTATCCAACCCTTTCTCTACTGTTGCACTCTCTGGGGTGGGAATATTAATAATTTGTACCCCTACGCTATCCAATGCTTTCCCTACTGTTGCACTGTCTGGAGTGGGAATAGTCATTTTTACCTCTACGCTATCCAACGCCTTATCTACTGTTGCACTCTCTGGAGGGGGAATAGTAATTTTTACACTTCCACTATCCTATGGTAATAATATTGGATATATTTTAATTATATTATGTTACTATATATATATGTTTTAACAAATATGATTTTTAAAAAATGTTTTTATAACTTTAATTAATTATTTAATTATTATAAGGTAATTTTTAAGTATATTTTAGTAATTATTTTTTAATATTAATTTAATTTAACATTGTTTTTAATAAAGTCGATATTTTTATAAACTATATTTTTTCAAATGATATTTTTTATTCAATATTTTTGTACTTACCTGTTTGTAGATACAAAGTCGATATTCTGTCTGTCGATATTTTTTCACCGATATTTTTGCTAGTCGATATTATGTCCCTCGATATTATGTCAGTGATCCTTGATTGATCTCTAGAAGACTTTAAACACTGTCAACTGGCGCTGTCTAATGACAGTGCTCCGGGGGATGGGTTTTGCCCATTGTTCCTTGGTTGGATTCATTTATTGTACAAGGACCGCATGGTGTGGATCAGGGTGGGAGGTGAGGTGGCGGTGGCGTTGCAGTTGGGAGGTGCACTTGACAGGGCTGTCTCCTTTTGCTGCTCCTGTTCATGCTAGCTGTCAATGGCAATTATATTACGCAGGGAGTTAGAGCCTTGGGGCCTGTGTGTGGGTGAACAGAATCACATTGTCTCCTTATATGCAGACGATACATTAATCTACTTCCACACACCCAAGGGGTAGATCCCACTCCTAATGAGACATATGGCTGCTTTTGGCCATATCTCTGGACTGCAAGTCAATGTCAGAAAGGTTTCACTGTTTTCACAGGGGACGCTGGGCACAATTCCACCGAAACATTTACTTGAGCTTGAGATTCGCTGGGAGCGGATGAGTTTTTGCTACTTGGATGCACATACGGAGGCCACCTACAGGTGGTTCAATGTGGACAGAGTTTTGAGGGGCCTGAAAGGGTCGACTGACTTTTAGAAGAAGCTACCCCTGTTGGTGAATGGATGGGTGGCCATTGCCAGGATGGTCTTTCTTCCTAGCTCCTTATACCTTATTCCGAACAAGTTGTTCACACTTGGGACAGACTTCTTTCGTCATCTCGATAGCCTGTTAATTTCTTTGGTGTGGGCCAGGAGGTGCAGCAGAGTTGCCCTGGCTGTACATAAGAGGGACACGGAGGAGACGGGGCTGGCACTGTCATATATGCAACTCTAGTACTTTCCAACACACCTCCAGCATGTAGCTCAATGGCTAACAGACATGGACAATTGGGAAAAGCAGCTGTTGGGAGGTATGCTTGATGAGGATACCCTACCACTCTTATTGATGAGAGGTGGCCGCACTGGCGATCAGATCCCATATTTGGCGCAGCATACAGCTCAAGTTGGGAGATGGCGGTAAAAAAGGTATTGCGCAGGGCCCCCTTTGACTTGGTGTACACAATGATGTTCCACATCCTGCTTATGGGGTACAGGGAGGCTGGTTGCGAAACACGTTGGCTAAGCAATTGTTATGCAGTAAATGGCATGTCATGTTTTGTGAACAACAACTAAAATAAAGGTTTTAAAGAATCACTTCTAACAGATTATTATTCTTTTTAGATGAGCATTTCTTTCGCATTACTATGCAAGTAAACATGTTTACTTGCAACTTCGTACATTGGTTTGTAGTTCTTTTATAATGAGATGTATTGTTGAGGCATTTTTATGTGGACATCTGGCAGCAGGCGTCTGTTACTGGATTCTGGCAGTTGCTAAAAATGAACCTGACCTCTTGACTCCAAATACTGGAGGCAACAGCCCAGGGAAGCATCCAGAAAAATAAAAGACATACCACTTTGAACAATATATTGCTGCCACTGAGTGAGTGATTGAAGCACACAATCCTGACGATTTCAACGAAGGCCCCTAGGAATTGTTTCACCACCAAAAAGCTTCCTTCCCTTCTCTTTCTTCACTTCAATTATTCTTTCTACCTTTCCATTTCGTTTCTAAGAAACTTCTTCCCTTTCTGCTCTGTTTTCCTTCCATCATTCCTTACTTTCTTGCGTTCCTCTGTTACTACATTCTTCTTTGCGCACTCTCACTCCATTTGCCTCAGTTGCATTTCCGTTATGATTTTCTTCATTCCTGTTTCTCAGAGTAACTACGTTTGGTTCTTTTCCCACCCCTTGATCTCCACCCTACAACTGTGTCTTTCTGTTATTTTTTAGGTTCTTCTTCTGTCTTGTGAATGAGCAGACAAGACAATTCAATGATAAAAAAGAGCCATCAAAACAAATGTAATTCACTCAATGACACCCACGCTTCTGCTCGTGTAGCGAATGTTTCAATGCTTCTTTGCTCCTGCCTCTGGCTGGTTCCTATGACTCTAGACCATCCCTTTGCTATTAATGCTGATGCTGAACCAGAGCCCCCAGTAGCAGTGCCAACTACTATGAAATAAAAGTGGTGGGACAACCCAGTGCAACAATAAGAAAAAAAATATTACTTACCTGTCAGCCGCCGCCGCTGTGCTCTTCTACTCCTCTCGACTTCCGGCAGTCCATGCACAGGTTCTAAGGCTTCCCTACGACAATCCAGATGCTGCGCTCTGCTGGAAATACTCTGTTTGATGCTCAGGTCCTGGGAGCTTGTGCCTGTTCTTTACCCATGCTGTGCAACACATTGCAGATTTTTTTACGCACTGTTGATTTTCTGCAACTTTGAACTGTTCCCATGAGCCAACCTGGGAGCCTGCTGGTGTCGGGAGAAGGGGGAGGCCAGATCGTGTGTTCTCGCCCTGCTAGATCACATGGTTGGTCTTTGCGCACTGTCTCTTGTTTGGTCTGGACCAGGGCACAAGTCGTAAAAAGTGGGAGGACGCTGTCACCGGAAGTGACGTCACGACAGGAAGTGACGTCACGAAAGGTGCCGAGCATCTCGTCCCAGAAAGGCCAAAGAGTGAAGTCCAGCTGTTTGGCAGAGGGGACGGCGTCACCCCGGAAAAATAAGTGGGGGGACGCCGTCCACCCGTGTGGTACCCCGACTCGAGCCCTGGTCTGGGCCCTTCCATGGGGTACGTGTAGCGGGATGCTTGCTTGTGCATTTTTGACTATTACACTGCTTATCTCTATTGAGGTGAGTTTTTAGGGAAGTGGACTGCTCTCTCACATAAAAAAAGCGCCTGAATTAGACATAGGGCAGGTTGCCTGACTATAAAATGGCGTCTGTTTGTGACTCTTCTCCACCAGTAATAAACATGGAAACAGGACTAGAATTTTACTATCAAACTGCCTAGCTTTAAAATGGCGCCTGTTCAAGACTTCATATAACTTTATTTGGTGTATCTTAACACTGTTTTCTACAGTGAAGCAGGTAAAAATTCCTAGATTACGTCTCGGCTATTTTAAAGGTAAGGGAATTTAGGAGGTCCTCAATATAGTGCATTCCCCTGACTTGTCCTACATTATCCGATTAAGACTATTTTTAACTTTTATTAATCCTTTATTAATCTATATCCTCTGGAATATATAGTTATTCCTCCGAATTACAAAAAAAAAAAAAATTGGCCTCAGACCAGGAACCTGCAGGCCACAATGCCTACAATATTCGTTACCCAGGTAACCTCACTAAACATGCAATTAAGAAATTCAAACACCGTCTTATGATAAAAAATACAGAGACTCTTGCTTTAGATACATATTTCTGCACTAACAAGGGCATTGTTGCTAATGACCTTATCTTCCATATGAATAAACGTGCCCAATGGAGAAATACCCTTCACGCTATGCTTCATATTTCGACAATGAAGAAATCCCTGTATGCCATCAAATTGATGGTTATTGCCTTGGATCTTTATCCTCTGAATGCCACCATTACTATTTACAATAATGGTAATATTCTTATACAATCCAATTAAACGAATCTAGATATCTTTGACAGACTTTTCCCCACTTTCAAGAAAGCAGTAAATATTAGTGACAACACACTGTCTGCACCCTCGCATCTCCAGGACTTAGACGTCTCCTTACCTCCTCCCTCTCAGTATGCCTTATCAGACTCTCCCAATAGGTCAAATTTCGCTTCTGTCTTGGTACCAATCTCCCCTGACATTTCAAACTTACCAGACTCTCCCAATCGGACAAATATTGCCCCTGTCTTGGTGCCTATCTCTCCAGACACATCTGTTACTGTTATACATGGGTCTTCTGGCCCACGCGTGGTTGGTTTGTTCTCAGACCCTATCCTCTGTAGGACTGAAACCTCCAGTAATCACCGCCAACTAGTCTATCTGGCTGAAATCACGCCTGGTCCCTTCAGACCAGAAGATACACACTTAGTCCTTCATACCGATCACACCTTGATTGACACTCCAATGTTATCCTGGCCATCCTCGGTGGATAGCACTAAATTGGATGTCTCCAAAACTGTCCCCCTCCCCCCCTTGACACACAGGGGATCGCTTAGGCCCCTCTCACCTATTATCTGCTGCAGAATCTGAGGGAATTCTTACACCTGCTACACTCATCTCACCTATACAATCACACATAGAGGATGGTCTAGACTCCACTCACCTACTACCTGCCACAGTATATGAAGGAACCCCTACAGTGGCTACACTCATCTCGCCTATCCAATCACGGAACTCAGTGATCCTTCCCCAACCTCAAGGGGGAGACCTTACCTTGTTGCCCAGCTACTATACCACTCCTACAATAGACATGCATATTGATACTACGGACAGTTCGCCTTTCCAAACAGTCCATACGCCAACACCTATTACATACTCTCCCATCTCTGTCCTGATCGATCAAATCAATGAGTTAGCTACTGGCCTATCTCATCTTAAGGATGACATGCTTAATCTTTCAACCATCACAAAAGATCTTCATATCCTACATAAAGCCACCAATGAAACCGTGAATGTAATCAGTCTCCAAACGATAAAATATTGCCCCATGAATGCTCCCTTTAACAACTCTATTCAACCCAACCAAAACTATGTCCAACCTGGTAGACTTACACCCAATGTCTCACTCCCGATTAACACCATTACTGGTAGTCTATCCTCCCTCACTGGGTCATAGAGACCAAGAGATCATCTCTCAGACAGCGACATAGATGACCTTCTTATATTCTATGCCCTGGAATCTGACAATAGTAAGTCTAATTGCAGTGCTATTCAAACCATTTTGTAACCAACCCCCTCGTAGAACCTACACTTAATAACAGAGCTGTTAACAGAGATAACCTCACAAATATCAATTTAGGATTGACTGCTTCAATCCCCTGGTTCAACAAGCTGAAGTGTGGGGTTTTAAATTGTAGATCTGCCAGCAAACATACTACTGAGATTTTTAATCTCATTTTAGTTGACGACTTAGACATTTTGGTCCTCACAGAAAATTGGCTTAATAGCCCCTCATCTCCCATTCTCGATCTACTGGTTCCTCCCTCCCATGATCTAATCTGACTTGATAGGACTGGGAAACTTGGTGGAGGGGTAGCCTACATATATCGTAACTCACTGTCAGTCAAACACTCAGACTCCATTGAGCTTTCTTAGTGCAAGTATCTTTGCATCAATATCTCAGATTCTAAGCGTATCACATGTAAGTTACACATATTTTACCACCACCAGGTGATAATTTGACTTGTATTGATGAGATTATGGAGTTCAAGATGGCGGCCGTGTGAGACGGTCGGGAAGCAGCTCGCGTGAGGAGGGGTGCAATGTATGAACGGTGACCCCATAATCCCCCTACCGATGGCTGCATCGGGGTGATATGATCTAAAGGCAAGCGCGAGGCAAAAGACGCGAGGCGGAGAAAAAGAAACGCGGGCATCGAGGTGGAAACGGCTTTATGAAATTGACCTGCCGTCAGCCGCTGAAGCGGCTGTTACTGGACGTGGTGCAGCTGACGCGGAGGCTTAGAGGCGGAGCGGCTATCGGACTGCAGGCAGAGGTGGAGACAACGGAGTTCGCGGAGTCAGCCTTCAAGGACGAAGCGGTGCGGAGCTTGCTGCTAAAACGGCGTTTTCAGCGGAGAAGAAAGTCCCGCGTTGGTGGGCACAGGCAAGCAGAGAAACAATCGCATCAGGAGACAAATCTCTCAAGAGGCAGGAAGGAGGAGGAGAAGCCTTACGTTCTGGAGGGTGCTGTGGAGCTGAAGGTGGAGGATACTGATAACGAAAGTATCCCAGGCGGTAAGGAGCTATTTGGGCCAGAGGAAAGGAGGAGGGCAATCATGGCCCCCAAGATGAGTGCCAGTGCTAAAGCGGCGGCCAGGAGGAGGGCAGCAGCAGAACTAGCGGAGTCAATGACAGACATTGATGGGGGTAAGAGGAAGAAACAAGGCTCCCCTTTGGTTAAAAAAATGGCACAGCAGCAGGGGGCTAGTAAAGGGAACCCTGATACTCTGGGCACCACCCCAATCTCAGATATGTTCCAAAAAATGAGTAAAAACAAGGACTCCAAAGATGTGAAGGTAGATAACATACAGACTACTCCAGAGACTGATGAGACTACCCCCGACTTTACAGATGAGGGTCTTGCTGAACAGCTAAATACCGTTGTAATTGCGGAGGGGGAAGAGCAGCAAGCAGAGAATCCCGCAGCGGATCAGGTGGTCAATAGTATGGCAGTACATAGAGGGTTAGAGGAGATCCTGGAGGACGATACTGGGGAGAGCAACGGCGTTAAAAAAGAAGCTCCAAGTGAGGCATTTTTCTCTGTGTCTGAGGGTGGTGAATGGTCGGAGGAAGGAGAGGATAGCTTGGATCAAGATATCAGTGACATAGACACTGGCAGCGATTTGGAACCCGATGAAAGTAGTCCCCCGAGCACAGCGGTAAAAATGGTGGTGAGAACGAAAATACATAGCCAGAAAAGAGAGCAACCACAGTCTAATGCTACCCTAGACAGCCCAGATGGTGAATCAGCACAAATGTCCCTCCTGGAGGTTATTCACCAGGAGATACGGGCGCATAGAGAGGAAGCAAGACAGGAGAGCCGTAAGTCTCAGGCGGCAGTCAGAAAAATGCAAGGGGTGGTTAGAAAGCTGACTAAAGCCTGTGTGAATCTGGGAGAGCGAGTTACCAATCTGGAAGACAGAGTGGTTTCTACAGAAGCTGAATCAGCAGCCGCGGCCAGCAAAGTTGATACGCAAACGAAACAGCTTACCGATATTCAGTGGAAACTAATAGATCGCGTCAGAACAATCTCCGTATTCTTGGAATTCCCGAAGGGGCAGAGGGTACAGATATGAAAACATTTGTTGTTAAACTTTTTGAGTCCGCCTTCCTGGATCTGAAAGACTGGGATTTTGACAGGGAGATCCAGAGGGCACATCGTACCCCAGCCAACATTTATAAAAATGCGAAAGAGGGAGACAAGCCCAGAGCAATTTTAATTTTTCTGGGCAATTTCAATTTGAGACAAGCAATTTCTGAGAGGGCGAGACCTGATAAAAAAAAGACAGTCGATGGCTATACTTTTTTTGTTCGCCCTGATTTCTGTCATATCACGGTTGAGAGACGCTGGAGATTACGGCAGATGATCAAACCATTTCAGGACAAGGGTATGCAGGCCTATTTGATTAACCCCGCTCAACTCAAGATAATTAAAGATGGAAAAACATTTTACTTCTCCTCGGAGATTAAAGCTAAATAATTTTTGATGTTGTAGATGGAGCAGCTGGACTGTTAAACTGCTAAGCCCAGTTGGGAATAGGGGCCGTTAATATATAATGTTTATCTTTATCTGAACTGAGTATAGGGGTGGTCTCGATAAATATTAATCTGTTGAGTCTCAGTAAATGGATGATGGATAATACGGAATATTCTAAGCAGGTAGATAGTTAGTTAGTTAGTTAGCTAGGTGGAGGGAAATGGAAACGGTAGGGGGTCACAGTGTAAATTTTGGTGGGAAAAATGGGAAAAAAAAAAGTGGGGAATGGGTAAGGTTCTAAAGGTCATATCTCCTCACGTTGAGCTGCAACCATCACGTGCACAGACCAGCGGTCTGAGCGCCTCTGAACAAGGGGGGCGGATGAGGGGGGGCTCCATTCTGGAGCCCGGCAG
Source organism: Lissotriton vulgaris (assembly GCF_964263255.1). NCBI lineage: Eukaryota > Metazoa > Chordata > Amphibia > Caudata > Salamandridae > Lissotriton > Lissotriton vulgaris. The sequence continues at coordinate 731,437,732 of NC_141687.1, forward strand.
GGGGAGGGAGAGAGTGCAGAGGGAGGAGAGGGTGGGGGAGGAGAGGGAAGGGGGGTTGAAAATTCTGGAAAATCACGAGATGGAATGGAATAGGTTTTGGGCTGATATCAGTCATTTGGATAATAGTCAGTGTAGGAAAAGTAAATACTCAAAATATGTCAGACATTAGAATTTGCACTATTAATGCAGGTGGTTTAAATGATTGGAAGAAGCGGCAGAGATTGAGCCATTTGGTTAGAACAAATAATATTGATATAGTCTGTATTCAGGAAACACATATTCCCTGGAATAAAAGGAAGATCCTGGAAATGTATGGGTATACCCTGATTGGATGTTCCACTTAATCATTAATGATCAGAGGAGTTGCTATATTAGCTAAAAGTCATCTGGGCGGAGTGAAATGCATTAAAACAGATGGTTCAGGAAGATGGTTATTAGCGGAAATGAATATGGGGTTCACACTATGTGTAATATATGGTCCTAATGAGGATGACCCAATGATTTACGATAAATTAGAAGAAGAGCTGGCTAATTGGACTACCCCAATGATAGTTTGTGGCGATATGAATATCTCTGCAGACTGGCAACAGGGAAGTAAATATATAGGTCGCAAACGAAAAGTTAATGCAGCCATAAGCTCCCTGATCCAGTCTCATGGTTTGGTAGAGGTATGGGGAGAAAAGATGCCCGGTGATCGAGGGTATACATATTTCTCCCATCCAGCACAAAAGTACTCCAAGTTGGATTATTTTTTTGTTACAATAGGGGAGATTGGTAAGGTCAATATTCATAAATTACCAAGAATAATTTCCGATCATAATCCTCTGATACTCTCATATAAGGTTCCCAATGTACAAAGGAAAATATCTAGATGGACATTTGATAGGAAATTATTAAATGATGAAAGGTTTTTAAAACACATTAAAAGATGGGCGAAGGAATTTTTTGAATGTAATAGATATAGTGCCTCCAGAAATGGTGTTTGGGAGTCTTTTAAAGCTGCATTAAGGGGAGAGACGATCAGCTGTGCAGCAAGAATAAGGAAAGAGGATAAAAGCAAGATAGATAAGCTTATCGCAGATTTGGCAGAAATAGAGAGATGTCACATTGATGAAATAACATCCGGTAAAGATAGTGGGGAGACTATTAGAAATATGGCCCGGGTCAAGGGTGACGTCTTAAAAATAATCACTCAGAAAGAGATATGCGAATATCAGTCACAAAGAGCAAGGAGATATGAGACTGGTGAGCAGGCTGGTAGAGCATTAGCACTCCGTATCAGACAAAAATCGAACCGAAATAAAATTGGCAAGATCAAATACAATGGGAGAGAATATACTGACCCAAATTCTATAATACACGTGTTCCAGAAATGTTATCAAAAACTTTATGATCAGGAGCCAGGGGTGGTACCACTCATGCGAGACCAGTTTCTTATGACACCAAGGGTGGAGGAGGGAGATAGAGCTCGATTGGAACGGGATATAACAATCGAGGAGATAAAAAATGCTCTGAGTGAACTGGCATTGGGTAAAGCGTCAGGTCCAGATGGGATCCCAATTGAGGTTTATAGCGCTCTGAGTGATGAAATTCTTCCCATGCTCGAAGATCTCTTTAACGGAGTTATCTGCTCAGGTATCATTCCGAATACGTGGAAACAGACCAATATTGTGATATTTCACAAAAAGGGAAAGCCAGAGGAGAATCCCGGCTCATATCGGCCGATATCATTAATAAACACAGATGCAAAATTATATTCTAAAATATGGGCTAAGAGACTAGGAGGGATTATAGGTCAACTCGTCTCACCCTGGCAGCATGGGTTTGTCCCAGGGCGAGGTACTACTGAACATACAGCTAGGGCTATATCACTATTCAATGCTGTCACCGCTACAGGGGGTGACATGGCTATGATTTTATTGGACGCCGAGAAGGCGTTTGACCGTGTGGTTTGGGACTTCATGTGGGAGGTGTTGGACAAAAGGGGCTTCGGAGAAAAATGTAGGAAAGGTATTAAGGCAATGTATATGGACCCAGTTGCCAGAATCACTACAATGGGGCTTCAATCGTAGGAGGTAGTGATTAGAAGAGGCACACGCCAGGGTTGTCCCTGTTCTCCTATACTTTTCTCATTATATATCGACCCGTTAATTAGGAAGATTCTTGCTTCAGATAAAATATCCCCTGTTATATCTCACGGACATACCACTAAATTATTGGCGTTTGCGGACGACCTGGCAATTGTTACAAATAATCCGAATACGGCAATACAGGAACTAATTAACTTGGCTCAGCAGTTTGGGACCTATTCAGGTTATAAACTCAACACTGAAAAAACTATAATAATTTGTACAAAGAACATTCAGAAAAGGGATCAAAGATATGTCGACTCTGCAGTTTATTTAGGAGTACAAATTAATGCTGATGTGGGTAAAATCATCCAGGAAAATTATTTGCCGGTACTAGCGTCAATGGATAAGGATCTGAGAAGAATTGATGTATTACATCTGTCTTTGATCGGTCGAGGGAATGTTCTTAAAATGACAATGTTCCCAAAATTATTGTATTTATTCCGCGCTATTCCTTTATTGATTGATGAAGCCTTGATGAAAAAAATGGAAGCAGTGTTTTCACAGTTCCTATGGCAATATCAACGGAGCTCCTTGCTGCGGCTCCGCCCAATGACCACCTCCTGCTGCTCTTTCATTGACCTGGCACATATGCCCACAGGTATTGACTTGAAATGTCCCCACTGTAATACCATCATCCCCTTTACTAACAGTACCACCGCCATTAATTCCACCAAGCACACCAAGGCGAAGCATATTAATATGGCCCTTATCAACGCTCGATCCTTGCCTAAACACTGCCAAGAGATCGCTGACCTTATTATTGACTATAATTTAGATGCACTGTACGTAACAGAAACATGGACAGATGATGCTTCTGCCCCGGACCTGGTTACGGCAGTTCCACAAGGATACACTGTCCACAGGCAGGACAGGGTGAAAAACAGAGGTGGAGGATTAGCCATTATAATCAAAGATCAATTCGAAATCCGCACCTCCCCCATTCCAGCCATGGCATGTGAAGCCATGCATTTCATTATAAAATTCACCCCTTCCTTCAGTTTTAAGGGAGTGCTCCTATATCGACCCCCGGGGTCCAGAGCAGCGTTCCTAGCCAATTTGGGGATTATAACTGAATCCATAGCCACAGACGACTCCACCACCATCATGGGCGATTTTAATTTCTATCTTGAACAAAACCACGACAAGGACACTATCTCCCTTACATCAGACCTAGAATTAATCGGCCTCAGGCAATTGGTTAACGCCCCAACCCATCAAGCAGGACATACGCTTGATGGCATATTCACAAACATCGAAGACCTATATGTCACCGACATTCTCCCCATGACCTGGACAGATCACTCGGCCATTTTTATCAACATGACCATTAAAGAACAACTGAGTAAAAAGACCCCTCACCTTAAGCAAGGTCCTTTTAAAGCATGGTAGGATTTAAACTATGATAGCTTAAACACGCTATTAAACAAACTCAGACCGGATTTATCCAATGACCCCAGTGTTGCTACACACCAATTCCATGAATGGCTGAGTGTGGCCACCTCGCAACTAGTACCCACTAAGTCTCCTTCGAGAAATAGGAGTACCCCGACTGCCCAATGGTACACAAAAGAGCTAAAAACGCAAAAACAATTAACAAGGAATAGGGAAAGGCACTGGCGACGAGCTTATGACAGCGAAAGTAAAGACAAATATAAAGATGCTCTAGCCACGTATAAATCCATGATAACGGCAGCAAAAAAGTTCTTTTTCTCCAAACACATAGAACAAGCCAAAAATTCTAGTAAACAGCTATACAATATTGCTAAAACATTATCGGGTAACACACCTGATTTAATACCCCCCCCTCGCATTATTATGCGATGCCTTGTCAGAGTTTTTCTTTGCGAAGGTAAACGACATATATCAAGCTTTTACCTCAGAACCATCTCCCACCCCCAACCATCCTCCTCTGTCTGTCCTGAGCAATTCTCTGACAAGTTTTAATCCTTTAACTACGGATCAAACTAAGATCTTACTGAAATCAGTTAAATCAGGTTCAGCCTTGGACCCTTGCCCTACGTCAGTGTTGACTATGGTCTCAGATACTATCATTCCCATCCTTACCCTAGTCTGCAACACCATCTTGTGCTCCGGATCCTATCCGGAGTCCTTGAAAAACACTCTGATCAAGCCCTTACTAAAAAATGCCAATCTCGACAGACAAGAGCTGAAAAACTATCGACCTATAGCAAGTCTCCCATTCTTAGCGAAAATTACGGAGAAAGCTATGAACCAACAGCTGTCAGATTATATAGAGAGATATATTCAGCTCGATGACACCCAGTTTGGGTTCCGTAAATACCACGGGACGGAAACCGCTCTTATTAAAGCAGCGGATGATATAAGAGCCATCCGAGACCAAGGAGGGACAGCCCTGCTGGTACTCTTAGATCTTTCCGCAGCATTCGACACGGTTGACCATAAGACCTTAGTCAACCGTGTCGAAAAAATGGGTATCCAGTCCACTGCGAGAAATTTGCTGGCCTCCTTTCTGGCTAACAGAACACAGGCTATCACACTGGGCCCTTTTCAATCTGCCAGTCGGTCGTTACCTTGCGGGGTTCCTCAAGGCTCATCCCTAAGTCCGACACTTTTTAACATTTATGTGTCGGACCTTGCTAGTGTCATCAAAGCACATGGGATGAGCCTAACCTCCTACGCTGACGACACGCAGCTGGTGCTGGCCATTAAAGGCGACGGTCAGGAGGTAGCCAAACGGTTCCAATCTGGCATGTCTGCCATAGGTGAGTGGATGGCAGGTAACTGCTTGAAGCTAAACTCCGACAAAACGGAGGTAGTCATCTTCGGTAACCTTTCACCATCCTGGCCGACAACTTGGTGGCCATCAACTTTTGGCACTCCACCTTGTCCTACCTCTAAGGTCAGAAATTTGGGAGTCATGTTTGATGACCAGCTCAACTTCATGGCCCATGCCAATAAGGTAGCTTCCACGGCCCATTTTAAACTCAGGATGATCAGGAAAATCTTGCCTTTTTTACCTGACACGGCCGCTAAGACCCTGGTCACATCACTGGTCCTTACTACTCTGGATTATTGCAACGGCCTCTTTCTGAACGCTCAAAAAAGAGTCACAAAAAAGCTTCAGACGGTGCAAAACGCGGCTGCACGCCTGCTATCCAAAACGCCCAAATTCGCTCCCATCTCAGACACTCTGAGAACCTATCACTGGCTATCGATCCAAAATAGGATAAAGTTTAAAGCCATGTGTATAGTCTACAAGGTAATGCAGGATCAGGGGCCTCGTTTCCTGAAAGAGCAATTAAAACCTTACAAACCAGTCAGAGCACTCCGCTCCTTAGGACTGAATCAACTAATCACCCCACGTAGTAAGACAGTCACTTGGGGCGACCGTCGCTTCCCTGTTGCAGCTTCTAAGATCTGGAACACCTTACCCTACTACGTTAAATCCAGCTCCTCACTCCTACAGTTTAGGAAAAAATTGAAAACGTGGTTATTTGACCAGTAACACATTCACTCAGCCCTCTGTTCCTACCTCTAAGGAGAGACATTACTGCAGTCTAGCGCCGAGACACCCAAGGGTATTTGGTCGCGCTCTATAAATGCCAGTAATAAATAAATAAATAAATAAATAAATATGGTAAAGTGAGAAGATCGTTAGCAAGACTCTCAATACCACTAGAGGGAGGAGGGCTATCTGCTCCTAACCTAAGACTGTATCATTGGGTTTGTTTATTGTTGCATATGAAACATCTATTGTGCTATGACACTCCTGCACTGTCGCCTGGTATTCTCAGAATGCCCACAATACACGAATTGTTAATTGGTGAAAAAGCTATGGGGATTTTAACTCGTGAAGTTAACGTGCGGTATTATAAGAGGAGTAAAAGTAAAGTGATGTTAAGCGTTTGGGGTGTATGGAAGTTGATGCTGAAATTTCTTAAGATTCCTAAGATCAATGGCACTTTAGACCTTTGGAACTCAAGCCCATTCTTACATCTTGGACAGAACAGGAATAGCGCCCTTTGGAAAAGATTGGGTATCCGATGTTTGGGTGACGTGATGTGTAAGGACGACTTGTTAGGATTCGAGGTCTTGCAACAAAGATATGGTATCCCAATAATTCACTGGATGTTGTATAAACAGTTAGAACAAACAGTGAAATCTCTAAGACCTAGGATTTCTATTCAGGAGTTAAACCCGATTGTTCAATATATAAGGAATGGGGGCAGAAAGATCAAAATAGGATATGGTCATCTTTTACAGGGCATGGAAGAGGATGTTGCGCAAGTAGAAAACGCCTGGGCTCTTAGAATAGGGGATCCAAATGTAGACGTGGACTATGCCCTGGCATTAAATAAGAAAGTATTGAGAGCAACCAACCTAAAAGCACAACACTACGAGATGATTTTTAATCTCTATTACACCCCCGCGAAGTTGTTTCAATGGGGTAAAAGGGATTCAGACAGATGTCCAAGATGTAACCAAGGTCCGGCAGATCTAACTCATATGTTTTATTCTTGCCCAAATCTTAAACCTGTTTTAACTGAAATGGAGAAGTTTTTATCGGGGCTGCTAGAGTGCCAAATATCTCTATCCCCAACTACTGTGTTAATTGGCAGGGATGAAAATCTTAAAGTCGCACATGAAGCCGAAGCTTTTATTTTTCTGTGTGTTGCAGTGTTAAGAATTCTAATAGCGGCGGCCTGGAAAGATCCTGTAGCCCCCTCATTTCAGATGTGGCTAACTAGACTGCTTGGGATCCATAACATTGAGGAGTGTTTATACAATTTTAAGGGCAAAAAGAAGAAAGAGTATGGTAAAAAAATTTGGGCACCTCTTAGTAACTGGAGGAAAACAAGATGATGAAATTGAAGAGTCCATGTCCGTATGTAACGCACGTAAAGATAATGTCTTTTCTCTTCTTTTCTTACAATCTCAAATGTATTCTCCTGCCAGCTGATCGTTTTTAAAACGCATAAGAAATATTTATGTCTGTATATGCGTTTCTTCTTAATTCTTATGTCTGTATTTTGTCACGATATTTTTATCCAGCTGATATCTCAATTGTATTTATGCCCTTTTTTTGTATTCTGATCCATCTCAATAAAAAAATAAAAAAAAGATGAGATTATGGAGTTCATGGCATCCAATTCCAACTCCCTAGTTCCTCATATTTTCTTAGGTGATTTCAACCTCCATTAGAACAATGCAAGTGAGCATATTGTGGACTGTTTTAAAGAATTTCTGTTAGAGCAGGATTTATCCCAATTCTGTGACAGCCCAACGCATAACAAGGGAGAAACTTTGGACCTCATCATTGCAAAATCAAACGTCATCCTACTTGAATCCATCACACCTTGTGATTGGTCTGATCATTACTGCATCCTCTTCTCCATCAATACCAAAGTTATGCATAAAAGGGGACAACCCTCAAAGTCAAAGCAATGGAAACGGAATCTACAAATTATCAATCCCATCTCCTTGGCAAACCAGTGCAACTCCGCTCTGACCCTCATGTCGGACATAACTGATGTACATGAGCTTACAACCTTCCACAATGACAAGATACTCAAAACTCTGGACTACACGGCGCCGCTACAGGAAAAAAAATGTCTCCTCTAGGATTTCTAAGGCTTGGTTCAATGAAGACCTGAACTTGGAGTGTAGACAGCTAGGAGCTGCTGAACGTCTTTGGAAATCGGCTCCTAACATTCTCAACCTTGAGCATCTTAGAAAGTTAAGGAATTCGTACAATAGGAAGATTCTTAAGGCAAAGGCAGACTTTTTCCGAAGTCAGTTGAACCAAGCGAGCAACCGAACAAATAAACTCTTTGAAATCGTCAAGCAACAATCTTGCAATATAACTAATTATAGTGAGTTAAATGACCTGGTCACTCCTACATGTGACGTGTTTGCCAATTTCTTCCATGGAAAGACTAGAACTATTGAGCTAGACATCCAATCAAAGTTCCCCCCCAACCTATTGCACTAGATCCCAAATTGGGTGGTTTATCCGAAGCTCATTTTAATAACCCATGGGAAGTCACTAAAAGCAATGCTGTTTGGCACACCTTCTCGCCAATCTCTCAACAAACTATCTACAACACTCTCCAAGCAATCAACCCTTCCAATCATTTCTCAGATCCCTTGCCACCTGCCCTTTTCAAGATTTTAAAAACTTCTATACTACCATTATGGTCTAAAATTGTAAACACCTCCCTGATTCAAGGTGCCATTCCAGATGTCTTAAAATAGGACAGGTCACTCCTATTCTAAAGAAGGCTGACGCCTCTCCATCTGATCCTAACAACTACCACCCTCTAACCAATATCCCCAACTTGGCTAAATTATTGGAGAAATGTGTTCAACTACAATTATGTAATCACATTGAGAACTTCAACCTCTTAGACAGTCACCAATCGGGCTACCGAAGTGGACACAGCACAGAATCTGCACTCACGCACATTATAGATGATATACTAATCATGCTTGATCGAAATGAATCTTGCCTTTTGATACTTCTTGATCTGTCTTCCGCCTTCGATACGGTCAAGCAAACAACCTCCTGTCCCTATTGGAAAGAAGGATGGGCCTCTCGGGCACTGTACTGCAATGGTTCTCCTCCTTCCTGAATAACAGATCTCAAAGATTCAAGATGAAGAATTCACTCTCGCAACCATCCGTGGTCACTCTTGGTGTGCCTCAGGGATCTGCCCTCTCACCCATTCTCTTCAATCTGTTAATGGTGCCTCTGGCGAATGCTTTGAAAACTGCCAACATTCTTTATCATTGATATGCAGATGATCCCCAGTTATACCTTGATCTCTCCTCACTAGATGACTTCACTGCTCTTAACACTACGCTTCTGAATACGCAAAGTGGCTCACTAACAACCACCTGAGGCTGAACACCAAAAAACGGAATTCATTCTCATCTCACCTCCAACTACACTCCAAAGATAGACCTCTGGTTAAAACACCTAACTTCCTTTGACTGTGTCCCCCTCATCATAGACTCAGCAAAATCCCTAGGTGTCACCATTGACAAACATCTGAATATGCAGTCGCTCATCTCTACTGCTACCAAGGGAGCTAATCACAAGATGAGTATATTAAGGAAACTTAAACCCTTCCTCCCTCAGGCTGATCTAAAAGTTGATGTACAAGCTCTAGTACTCCCAAGACTAGACTCCGGAAGCACTACACTCTCTGGTCTCCCTAAATACAGGCTGGCACAGCTGAGAGAAACTCTGAATGCTGCAGCTAGACTGGTACCTGGAACCAAAAGAAACAGACACATCTCACCAACCTTGAAAGCACTGAACTAGTTGCCTTATGAAGCAAGTATGCACCTTAAGGGGGCGTGCATGACGCACAAAGCAATTCACAACACAACCAGTTACTTGGCGCTAAAGTTGGAAAAATCTGGAGGCTGTAGACAACGACAAAGTGCAAGCACTTTACTTCTGAAACAACAATCCTTCCGGAAGAAGAGAACAGACTGCAGAGCTTTCTCAGGCATTGCTCCAAAGATTTGGAACTCTCTACCCCACTAGTGCCTGGAATCTCCTCCTTTACTGTATTCAAAAAGAAAGTAAAACATCTACTAATGAACAAATTCATGTCCGAAGTTTAAGTATGGGTTGTATTTGAGTGTATGACTTTTCATCACAACCCTGTTGCTCTACAATTGTTTGCAGATTAATGCTTCGTTGGATGTAAATCTGTTTGATCATATTTACTTTTATAAATCTACTTTTAATCGATCTAGGAATAAGTATGTTTGTCTGATAGCACAATGTTCTAACGTTCTGTAACTGTCTAATGCGCAACGTTTACTCTTTCTATGTACATATTTTTCATTTATATTTCTATTATGACAAATTGACAATTCTGTTTGTGTTGACTACCTCATCCATTGTTATTCTTCTACTGTAAAGTGCTCTGATACCCTCGTGGGTCACGTTCGCGCTATATAAAACTCTATAAATAAATAAATGTCAGTTTGGCTGTCTTAAGACAGCCGGCCAAACCGTCGTACGCACTTACAGCAGAGCCTACCACTCCTCCTTCCTGCTGCTGCTGTCCATTATGATGGCCCAGCCCACTCTAGATTTAGCTCAGCAAGGAAAAATAAAATGATAATAAGCAGCTGAAGGTATGTTAGCTTTACGTTGATTCATGTGATGAATGTGAAAGCTCAATAAGTGTGCCAGAAGGATGTGCTAAATGCAGGGCCGGCTTTAGGGCATTGTGACTGGTGCCCGAGCACTGACTGCCGAGCTCCGAGGATGCTGCATTGTAAAATGTCTTTAATGAGTTAAAAGCACCTACTGCAGAGTTCTTTGTGCACCGAGTAATTTTCAAGCAATAATAAATATGTCAAGATTACTCTGACGATTAATGTACCTTCTGAAGAGAAACAGAGTTTTGTCTAGTTAGTATTTTGACTCACCATAAAGTAGTGCAGAGGGCTAACCGGGTTGACATTCCTGCTGTAAATGAAAACCATGCAGATCCCAGACCTGCATTTTATGTAGAGAGGTCAGTAGATTACTGATTTTGTCCCAGAGATCCTTTTGTTACTTGCAGATCATAATTTACAATCCTTCTAATATAGCACAGTGAGCTATGGACTGGTATCAAAGAGATGCATGCAAACTTTCATAATCCTAAAGTTGCTAAAAAGGGTTTCTCTTTGAGTAGCCCTAAATTCTTATTTGTAAAGTTAACACGAACCACTAGGTTACATTTTAAATCTTGAGTTAATGCTTCTCTAGACCAAGCACTCTTAAAATATATTGCCTACCATGACCCGTGACTGCTACACCTTGTATGTGTGATATAAAGTGGTTTAACACCCTACATTGGTATGAGTAGCACTACTAAATAAATTAAATACATGTGAGAGGGAGGCTATGGAGAGATAAGGTGCAGAGAGGGAGTACTTGGAGAAGGAGGTCACTAGGGTGCGCCAACAAGGATTATAGCTAAAATCGGTTCTGGCCAAATGTGCCAACCATACCCGTATTTGAATAGAGTGATTTCCTCTTAAATTCACAAACTCTCCTCTCTTACCTTGTGCATTGCATAGTATTTAGTTTATTTATGCACTTTTGCACCTGGCACTCTTGGGCTTGCACATTGTTGTGGCCTCTAAGACCCCGATTACGAGCTTGGTGGTATGGTGCTGGGTCTGCCCCACCGCCGACACCACCAAACCCATGGTCGGGTTGCCCACCGGATTACGAGTGTTCCCGTGTACGATGTTTATTTTTTATGTTTCCACAGCCGTGCCTCAATGCCAAAAACATTTCCTGCATGGCTTGGACTGTAAAGTCAATGCCGTGCAGGAACTGGTAGGCATGCACACAGGAGGGGTAAATGTTGTGCCCCTCTGTGTGCATCCACATGGCGTGAGTCATCGGGGGGACCTGAAGGGCCCCCTTTGCTTCCTTTCTGCAATTGTTTTCATGGAGGAGTATCCGCCGTGACAACTGTGGTGGGGAGGAAACTTGGAATATGCTTGGCTTGACCACCGTGGTCCCACCAGAGATATTACTGCCTACACACCACCGCACCACCAACAGGAAATGGTGGTTCCCTGGCGGCTGCGGTGGGACAATGACTAATTGTAACCGGGTGGTCAGGAGATCGCCACTGCCACACCCCCGGCCCTCGAGTCTGGCAGTCCGTGGACAACCAGACTTGCAATCAAGCTCTAAATGTTTGCTGTTGGTGTGCAGAATCTGGGATCAATTAAATGGATCTTCAATGACATGCACTTCGGGGTCTACATGGGTGCCTGTGCAGTCTGAACTGGCAAGCCAGTGCTTTAGCCTGTCACCTGCTTAGGCCACTCGCCGGGGTTCAGCTGCAGGCTTAAACCTGATGTGCTGAATAGTTTATTTCTGAAAATATTGAAACATTGAAACATACTAACTTTGAGTGAGCTTCAAAAAAATATTTGAATGAGCAACCATGACAGTGTAAGAACCACTTTTCCAAGTCAAAGTTTTTTAAAGATTCAAAATGCTCTAACTCAATCGTTTCTCGAGACATGCAAGCAAATAGGAGTCTCACAGCTTGCAACAAATTTGGTTGCAGAAGGAATAAGTTTACAATGTTATAGCTGCTGACAATAATCCTTGGGTTTCAGTACCATGACACTTGTTTTAAACTGATCAAGAATGCATAAATGTTCAAAACACAGCTTATAGCCGGTGTCTCCAATGAGTAGCTCGTGAGCTACCAGTAGCTCTCTAGGTACCTGAGAGTAGCTATTATTATAGCAGGAATGGCTCCTCCGCTAAGGCGGTGGAGGGTCGTCCCTCTAAATCAAGTTGGGCAGACTCGACTTGAAGGATCGCATAGGAATCCCATAGCCAATCCACAGGAGGCGATACTATCAGTGTTCGGTCCTGTGAGCTCGGAAGAGATTACAAAACTGCTGATTCGCCTCAAGATCCTTGCCCATCGTCAGTGGCAAAATTGGCCGCTACCCCTATAGCATGCACCCTTGCTAATCTCTTTAACCAGATGTTGGATATCGGGGGTTTTGCTGGAAACAGGCATTGATTATCCCGCTGCTCAAGAAACCCACACTCGATATTTCCGACCCTAACAGCTACCGGCCCATAGCCCGGCTGCCGTCGCCAGCCAAAGTTATTGAGAAGGTTATGAATTTTCAGCTCTGTACATTTCTTAGATCTTCTCAGGGTCTGGACATATCCCTTATATATAAACCTATTCTGTGTAAAGGGTCTAAGGGAAGTTTATAGACCATCCTAGGTTACAATCCCCAATGTTACTATATACTACAAGAAAACCTAGGGGTATTGGCTATGAGGAAGAGATGAACCTCTTATTTGGGGGTAACGATATCTATCGAGTCTATCGAGCACCAAGCACACTTGCTATAAAGTTAAGCATTCAAACAAAGAACACAGACCAACAGTGATTGTGGGTGAAACCAATAAATACATATTGGATTCCCATCAAAGTCTTGTTGTGATCAATACGATCATCTGGTTATCCCTCGTGGATGGTGTGTCTCTCGATCATTGAGACATTTCTACCATTACCACGGTCGAAGTTGGGTTCTGACCCACAATCACTCCGAGACCTTGTAGACATTGATATATGATGGGAACAGGTGCAGTGCAATAAACTAAAAAGAGGTGTTGAAGTGGTGAGTGTAAAATAGGATAGAGGACAACAAAAGAGAAACTTTAATGAGAATTGGCCTCTTCCTAATTAAAAACAGGAACAGTGCATATAAAGACAGTTTTGAACAAATAACTGCAAAGGGCCCCTGGGAATCCAATATGTATTTGTTGGTTTCACCCACAATCACTGTTGGTCTGTTTTCTTTAATTGAATGCTTAACTTTATAGCAAGTGTGCTTGGTACTCGATAGACTGGATAGATATCGTTACCCCCAAATAAGAGGTTCATCTCTTCCTCATAGCCAAGACCCCTAGGTTTTCTGGACATAGCCCAACATGGGTTTAGGGAAGGTCATAGCACTGAGACCGCCCTGATTAAATCTACTGAAGAGATCAGAAAGGCGTTGGATGCAGAGGGACGTGCAGCTCTGGTCGTCCTCGACCTGTCCGCGGCCTTCGATACGGTCCACCATAGTATTCTGGTGGATCGTTTAGAAGACTGCGGGATTCAGGGGAGGGCCCTGAGCATCCTGAAAGCCTTCCTTTGGAATAGGGTTCAGGTGGTGGCCCTGGGAGATTTTGAGTCTAGACCTTTCAAACTCCCAGGGGGGGTCCCTCAGGGTTCCTCCCTTAGCCCCACCCTATTCAATATTTATGTTTCATCTCTCGCCCCGGTGATCCGGGCTTACGGGTTTGAATTAACATCTTACACAGATGATACTTAGATCGCCGTATCACAGCTCCCGGGGAGAGAAGAAGGCGTAGCTGCCAGGTTTCAGGACTGTATGACCACAGTCAGCACTTGGATGGCAAGTAATTGCCTTAAATTGAACTCCTCCAAAACCGAGGTCTTACTTTTTGGGTCTGATGTCAACTTCTGGAGCCCCAAATGGTGGCCGGACGACATGGGCACTTCGCCCACTCCGGTAACTAAGGTAAGGTGTTCTCATTGACAATCAACTTTCCTTTAAACCTCAAGTTAATGCACTGACTTCCTCCATTTACTGGGCCCTGAAAATTATTAGGAAGATACTCCCTTTCTTGTCGGACAGTTGCAAAAAAACGGTGGTGACGGCACTTGTGCTCCCCCGCCTCGACTACTGCAACAGTCTTCTCCTTGAGGCCCAACATGGATTGCTCAATAAACTGCAGGTGCTGCAAAATGCTGCCATGCGTCTCATCGCCGGCCTGCCCAAGTTTTCACTGGTTGCCAGGGAACTCAGGATACTACACTGGCTCCCTGTGCGCAAATGGATAATGTTTAAATCACTGTGTATAGTGTACAAGGCGGTACATGGAATTGGTCCATCTTTTCTCCAGCAGTACTTCCAATGGTACACGCCAGGCAGACAGCTGAGGTCAGCCAACAAAGGGTCGATTAAGCCAACCCGGATCAGGAAGGCACGATGGGGGGGCAGAAGCTTCGTCAGAGGGGCAGCCACTGCTTGGAATGCCCTACCCCTAGCTTTGAAACAAAGTGCGGACCTGATGGCCTTTCGGAAAAATATAAACACTTGGCTTTTCAGGCAGTAGGCAGAGGTTTGACAATTATGGGAGTTAACACTTCAACGCCAGGACCCTGCTCGGTAACAGCGCGCTTTATAAATGATACAAATAAATAAAAAATAAAATAAATAAATGCGAATAGAAAATGTTAATAACGCAGCGTTAATAAGGTTAGGTTATTACCATTTCCTTCTTCAGTACGTAGCCAGCCAGGTTGGGGCGAGGCGGGCTAGGCTTGTTACAGCCTGGGAGAGGGTGGAGGAAGGGTCCTGCTGCACCTTAAGTGGGCATGACAGTTTGGCCTGCCGTCTTGAACCGACCAAACCATCATGCACTCTTTGTGTGTTTTACACAAGCTGTCTTGGTCAACCTGGGTGGAGAACATGCCCTTCCAGTACCTTTCTGAGTGCTGAACCAAGGCACTCAGACCAATCACACCACTGCTGTAATGCAGCATCATGATTGGCTGAAAGAGTATGTGAGCCTGGGTGCTTCCCGTTCCTGCGTAGGAGGAGAGGAGGAGGCTGGCCACCGGTGACCGGCAACGAAAAGCTACGTCTTTTTTTTTTCTACCCCCGCCACCATTCCTATCCAGCCACTACCGTATTATAGAAGCTTTTGCTTAGTTGAATTATAATATTTATACCAGAATTTCAAAAGCATGTATTCAAGACAAAAATGTGTGCAGCTGATGTTTGGAGAAAAATTGATTTACCTTGGTGCCAGGTGGGTTGCAGCTATGGCTTTTATGTATCACCCATGTTGAGGCTTTCCAAATTGATTATCTTTTTTTAACTTTACTGATGGCAACGCTGCCTAATGCACTGATGTTGTCAATGCTGACAATCTTAAAAGGGGTGGTCAACATTACATCACTACTATCAGTAGCTCGGGATGATTTTCATTGAACAAGGTTGGAGATATCTGGCTTATAGGTTGAGTGTCCTGGGACATCAGTGATTCTAGAATAAGTAAATACTGATTTATGAAAACTGGATTTACAGTTTTCTAAAAACAAATCCTCCTCAAATCAATTTTTATTAAATCTACGGGGCTCCTGATTGCTTGTCTGAGCTGAGAATATGGTAGGTGCGAGCATTTTAAAAGTCATAATTGAATTCCTGAATCCGAGGAGTCTGCACCAGGAGTGACTGCTTATTGAATGTAGAGTGACACCATCTGTGGTACCTGAAGTGCGAAGCTGTTTTAGTTACGTTTATTTGGTTTGTATTACATCCACTTCTGTGTTAAATTGATTCTAGGTGCTATGTAAGAGGCAAAGCATGTGGTCAGAATCATATCGGTTAAATGTTACTCTCAATTGTCCAAGTGCTCTTTGTGAAAACAATCAATAGTTTGCAGCTTAATCTCTCCTGGCTGTAACAGGCATCAAGGGCCGAGATGCAGAGGGAAAGGCCACATCGATACATCATGTGAAGCTGCATTAATATGAATGATTCTGAGGGGGTCCACTGTACTGTAAAAACTGTAAATGTAAATTGATACTTGTATAGCGCACTACTCACCCGCAAGGGTCTCAAGGCGCTTGTACAAATACCGCTGTGGAACCCATCCTGGCTTTCCCTGTGAGGCGTCCACTCCTGGGCACCCCCAAGGTGGAGGCCAGGCATCCTTAGCGTTGTGGGGGCCGTTGTGGAGATTAAGCAAGCTATTGCCCAGAGTTGCAGAGTGGGACTCCATGACTGGAATAGGCACCGAGGCGAGAATTATCAGGTCCGTGGAATTTTTAGCCCAAGACCCGCCATATTTTTTTAGTTAAATTGGTAGCTACCTAGCACGTATGCATTTTATAGAAGGGTAGACGCACATTCAAGTGTCTCCTGACAAAGTGTCTGCTCACAATCTTGCAGAGGTGATTTCCAGTTTGGCTCTGAAGAACCTTTGGGTGAGAGGTGGAACTACAAACGTCTCAGGGCAGGCTGTTCAAAGTTCCATTCTCTGTAATCCCTGCTCTTGCTCGAACCGATCCTGGACATGATATATATCTTCCTTCCCAAACCAGTGGCCTAGGTGTTTTGGATGGCAGCATTCGGACGTCACTGGGAGGTTTTCAGTGTGAAAGATTCTAGACATTTCTGTTTAAGATCTATAAATAAGATCCTAGCTTTCATATTGAGCTTTCACAATCATTACCTTATTGGATTTCTTGCTGGTTGCAGATCCTGGGCGAGTATTACTGTTTAACTGAGAAGAACTAGAACTGTCTTCATCCTCATCATCTTCCTCTTCATCAAAGTTCATGCTGCTGGAAATACCTGGTAAACCAATTGAAACATGATAACTGTTTTAAAAAAAATGTGTAACATTTTTTAAAATAAGCTATATTCATTGGCTGATAAAATGTGTGAATAAACGCAAACATATAGAAAACAGTAAGCGATATTCTGCTATTACGGAAAATGCCTATCAATTGTGCCAAAATTAAATGATTATGAAAGTTTCCATTCATCTTTCAAAATTGAAGATATTCGAAACTAATACAAAGTACATCTGTTGCTAATGCCGGTGAGTATTGTCTCCATAGTCCAATTACCATGTCTCTGGTATTTATTTACTAATGGATGGTTTTATTCCTTAAACCCCAAAGGTTAATCCATGCAGGTTGCAATGGTCTCTCATAACATCAATGGTATATGGCATATCTCAGTTTCTTTTCCCTAAAAGGCGACATTGGTGAATTGAACAGATCTGCAAATAATTTTCATATGATATAATGAGTAACAGTTCATATTTCCTTTACCTAAAAGTCTTAAAAAATTACTTGACTGACATGAAATATATCACACACAAATGTAATGAAAATGATTTTGAAAGATTTCCAAATTGCACTTATTCAGTAAGAAAGGTTTTTGTGGCACATTCAGTGACCTCAGGTAAGCACCACCTTCTGCAGTTGGATCACCAGTATTTACAAAGAAACTCACTTTGTGGGTGAAGTGGAAAAGCAACTTAACATTACTATTGCTTAGTGTTTCCTACTTTCCCCCCTTGAATTACAAAATTCTGTTTTATACAATCCAGCATCACTGTCAATATTCAAATTGCAGTATATAATTGTGAGACTCCAAGCCTAAGTACAACTGGCACCAATTGGGGATGTGCAAAAACAGCAACAAAAACATAACATACACAACATCAAAACAATGCACCAATTTTATACTAACATACATTCATTGACAGAGCCTCACTTACATTAATGTGCATCGTTAAAACATTTGATAGTGTACTCTGATCTCATCATAGCATGCAGTACATAAAGACAACAAATCGGACGACTTTAGATGTACAGCAAACATTATTCTTCGAAATTGAGGCCATTGGGGGCTGAGCTTTAAAGTATGTATTCTGAGTGTTGAGTCCTGACTTTATTGTGACGTCCTTATGGGTCCCTTCCCACACAATCAATGTAGAAACATTTCAGAGGGTTGTCATTACGATTGTGAAGATCTCTGAAAAGCCTTATCATTGGATGAATCTCATCATCACAGTTTCTTGCTGCCAAAGATGCTCCAATATTCTTTTGGGGGAATATAGTATTCCTCACATAATACAGTATATCCGAGTATATAAGAGTATTATCTACTGTAAAACACAAAATCTGTGTTACTGATTATTTGTTTCCTGATACTCTTTTCATCTGTGTCATATGGTACTCTCTAGCTTTTATTGAGAGAGCTATTAAAACTTTTGCCACTGTCCAGCCGATTTTTTTAGTTTTGATGGCCAAATGTCTGTTCCTAACATAACTTACTATTAAGCCAACTTACTAAAATTGTTGAGTATTGAAAAGGGCCATGAGTCATAAGAGGTGAAGCACATGTGACTTTGACAAATGCATCTCACATTTCCTATTTAGTTATATTCCTAACAGTTTGTAATGGATATTTTTATCAAACATTTTTTCAGAGTGAACGCAATGGCAGCTAACAAAGTGAGGTTACACAAGGCAATACCACTCGCAGGGCCCACATGGTATTGCACACTTGTGGATTATTTTGCTGCCACTTGTGGGGTACGGCTAGTGCTATAAATACATCTCTACAGCATATTTGTATTTATGTACGTATACTGTATTTCTCTAGCTCAAGCATAGACGAAAGGCACAGGAGCACTGTGCATTGTCAAAGAAAAGCATAAAGTAAATGAGTAAGAGGAGAGTTAGCTGGATTTTGCGTGTTCTTCAAAGAGGCGAACCTTCAACTCTTTCCTAAATACGAGCATCAATGGGAGGCCTGAATGATACATGATGTTGTTCTAAATCTTGGGTGAATAGATGTAAAAGGCTGCTGTCTTGTTTTTCCTTTTTTAACACTGCTTTCTGGTGGTATCCTGGAAGAAATGGCTTGAATTTCTTTAGAAGAGAAAGTTGGTTCCAGGAGGTCTTTGATATTTAGACAATGTGTTCCCTTGAGGGTGAGGCTGATGTCCAAAGAGAATCCACATGTTTTATATTTTGATTAAAGTTGTGGTTGGAAGCATCAAAGTTCATGCCATTGAACCAGATTTGAACTGTATCTTGTTTACTGTTCTTGGCAATTAGCAGGAATTCTGTCTTAGTTGGGTTGATCATCAGGTAGGTGCTGAACCTCCAGATATGCTAAGCAGCCTTTGAGGTATTGGATGTGTGAAGCAGGGGAGACTTTTGTGTAGTGCTGTGTGTAATCAGTATATTGGTGAATCTTGATGGTGTTATTTGTGAGTAGCACAACAAGCGGCTCCATGTATAGGTTGAAGATGGCTTGAGACAATATGGAGCCAATGGGAACTCAATAGGAAGTAGAAACAGGTAAGGTTACACTCTCTCTCCCCTATGCGTCAGTGAGAGTAGCCCTTATGTTCTCCGCTACAACATTTATAGATGGCACAAGAAAGGTAGAGACTCACCATCACATTCAAAACAATTCATAACCATCTCTGACAGGCTTGTATTCTGGAGGACATTAAAGGGTGATGTTCTATGCAAACATGTTTTGCAAATCTGTTTTCTCCCTAATGAAGCTGCCATAATCTCACATTTTGTTCCATGAAGGAACACTGGAATTTAGTTATCATTCCCTTGCTGTTATTCCTACCAACGTTAGTTTCCTCTTATCGATAGAAGATTACCTATCTGACATTATATAAGGGGGGGCAGGTAATGCCATTTAAAAATCAGTGTGTAATGCAAGCACATTTGTTCACTCTTGAATGTGAAGATTATTTGGTCATCAGTAGTGAAATACAGCACCCAGATTGTTATTTTGATGTATGACACATTCACAGCTACTCAAATATTTTGCAGCGGTTTATCGCATGTGTCTCAGTTTACTACATATGCATTTGGTTTTGTATTGACATTGCACTTGTGTGGATGCACAGTTCATGTGTACTCTGGTATTCATACATTTTAAGTATGTGGAAACTGAGTATCAGAAGTAGGATCAGTGTATGCCACTGTCATGACTATCCACAAAAATAACTTACACGTGTAAGTAACTTAAATATGTAGTTTAATCTTACACTTTTGAGTAACTTTACTACTTTTGGCTATTTACAAAATCTAAGTGTAAAGTTTCTCCAAAGTGTTGACTTACACATCTGCACTCCCTAGAAAAAGGATGTAGCTAAATTTATGAGTGTGTGTTTCTACTGCCAAAAAAGCAACAGTTGAAAGCCCAGCACCACATATGGCCAGCGCCCCACACAACACTATAACACTGTCCCATACTAAATAATAGAGGTAAGAACTTTAAATAAAACCCCTTAGGAAATAATGGCAAATAAAATAAAATAATTTAAATTAGTTAAAAATATACATTAATATGATTTAATGTTAAATCGAAAAATAAAGCACATTTCTTATTTAATATAAGGTATTTTAACAACCATTTTCATATGTATAAATTAATGAAACATTGAAGTGAAATTACTTTTTTATTAAATCTATACATCATTTGTAATAATTAGTAATGCATAAGAGAATTTTTTTTTAACTGGAGGTGAAAAGTAATTCTGTAATTTAAACTTCAGAAAAATAACTTTTATTTAAATTAAGATACTTCAATTAATTAAAGATTCTGGAACTTATTACGATGGCGGTCTGAGTTGCCTCTGACCGACACCATCTCGGACTCGGGACCGACCGACCTTAGGTCAGTGGTTCCGACCGCCTGATTATGATGCAAACGAAAACTGTTACTCACTTTTCTCTATGGGAGCTTGTGTCACAGCTGTAAATCATCCGTAATACAGGTTCCAATAGCAAAATGGGGGGGAGGGTTGCAAAACCCTGCACCCTGTGGCAGGCACCACTGTCACACAGTGCAGGGTTATACAGGGAGGTACCCTAGGCACCCCCTCGACCACCAACCGTAGGCTGCAGGCTGAAGGGGGACATGCCAAGGGCCCCAAAGGTGTTTCCCGACAGCCTTTCCATGTCGGAAAGGCCAGCACGTCAAGGTTATGGAAATCAACATCATAATCTGGATGGCGGAAAAGCCATCCATAGGGGATTACGGTGCAGTTCTGACTGGCTGGAAGACTCTGAGAGCGGTCGGAACTAAATCGGAAAGACTGGCCGGTTTACGTTCTTACCGCCGACATCGTATACAAGCGGTCGGACTGCCAACCGATCGTGTCAGTTGGAATGTCTACGACCGCAGTCGGAAAACTTCCAACTAGCCGTCAGAGGCTTTCTGGCCGACATAGTTATAGGCCCCTCCTTAACGCAAAATTAAGTTAATAGAGCTGTACATTTATTTTTGTTATTTAACATAAACATGAAATTAATATTTAACATAACATATCATAATTATTCATTATAATATTTAATAAGCAGCTTTACGTTTCCCTCTACTTTCCCATGGGGAGATTTGAACCCATATCGGAGAGTCTACCTATGTAAAGTATAGCGAAAAATGAAAATGTTTATTTAACTCAAAACAAAATTGTAAAACCTTAATGTAAATTAAGTTTATATATTATCTTGATTTTAAAACAAATCTTTAAATAAATAACACATATTCTTGTTGCATTTATATGTAATCATCAATTCCCAGTCAAAGTAAAAAATCAAAACATTTTTATTATGCCATAATAATTATTAAAGGTGATGTACAGAACTAATTAAAAGTAATGTAACTATTTAAAGAATTAGTAAGAAGTAATTTAATAACATCTTGGTGACAAATTATTCCATGAACTTTTAAATAAATCTTTGAGAATATTATAATTAAATACAAAATATGTTTCATTTTTTAAATTTTTAACATAAAATTGTATCTATCTATATATACCACAATCTATACACAAAGGGCTATTAGGCAGAGGACTGCCATGATTGTTAAATAAATATGATTCTCTGTTATGCCCACTCTTAATACCTGGTAACGTGATGCCATTCTTGTAATTTTATGATGTGATGAAATGTATTAATCTTTCTATTGTCATGTTTTTTATTGTCTCTTTTATGATCATTACTGTGATCGAATAAAGGTGAAATTGAATTGAACATCAGATTTTATTTAATTATTTTTGTAACTATTTTAAATAATTTAATTGAACATTATTTCATTGTGGGCTTTTATTTTAAGTCCCTACTACCATTATTTTTCATGGGAGAGAGTTGCAGTACAATTGATTGCCGTGTGTGATGTTGGACCTTTTACTGTAGACTTTTTGGCAGTAGTAACTCACACTGATAATTTGGTACCGTTCTGTCTCCCATTTTTGGCTATATCAACTTTGTAAGTGCAGTTTTTGGTTAGCAATGGGCTAAATCATGTGGGTGGGTGCATGCCCCTCCCTGAACCCCTCTCTTATCCTGCCTAAATCCGTCCCAATTAGTAATAAGTGTGCCCCTTTTTCCAGCCACTCACCATGTTCCATTCCACATTCGCTACTAAGGGGCCGATTATGATCTCACTAGGAAAACCCTCCGGATCCGGAGGGCTTTCCTAGCAAATTGTGCTCCGCAAGTCCAAGCAACCGATTCCGATGCACCAGTATGGCGACGGACTGGGTTCGCTCGGACTCCCATTAAACTCTATGGGAGCCTGTATTCTGAAAGCGTACACAGGCTCCCATAGCAAACAGAGGTGGGTGGGGTAAAGTGTACACCCTGTGGTGGGCACGCCATTATGCCCACCACACTGTGCATGCATGGAAAGGGGGGACCCATGGGTACCCCCACGGGACCGATTCGGGACAGATTCGGAGGGCTCTGGGTGAAGGGTGGCCTGCTGCAGTCCGATTTCCGCAGCCGTTTCGTCTTGCTGAGACCGAGTCGATACGGCCGTCCGAATCATGCATCGTACTCGCTCGTTCGGAAACCGGCTCAATTGCGCTTCACAATTCGGCTATGAAGAAGTCGGACTGACAGGATCAGGTTCAGAAACGATTTGGTCAACCCGGATGAGATCTTCGCATCGTACTTGGTCGTTCGGAACGGGGCAATATTTGGTCATTAACATAAGCTCCGAATCAGATTTGCTCGTTCTGGAACCCGCCTGGAGGCCTTCCTAACGAAATCTTAATGGGCCCCTAAGTAGTGGGGTTAAATGTATGTGGTTTTCCCCTTAGAAAAAATAGGAAAGTTGGAGGTGGACATTTAGACTCGCAGCTTTGTGAATGAAATTTTTACAACTTTAGAAGTACTTTTGTAGCACTACTAACATACTACAAAATACAATTTGTGAATAGGTCCCTGTGTGTTCTGATTTATGCAGACTTGCATTGCCAATCATGCAAACCAACTACGAGCCTTCCATTCCATCACAGATGGAGTCTCCCTTCACTTTACTTTCCGGGGGTGATTTTGGGGGTTAAAGGCTAGAGACGCCATTAGGGCAGTGCGTGCTCTAGTTGCTAAAGGAGGCGGGACCATAAAAATGCGCTCTGAGAGATCACCAGTACCTTAGTGTGCTGGTAGAGTTGCGGGGCGTTTTGCCGCTTTTCTGGGCATTTTAACATTCGCTTTTTTAAACTACGAAACACATTTGTTTTTACTGCTGTTTTAAAACTGAAATTGTTGTCTGAAATAGAATTTGTGTATTGTTACCTTTTTTGCACTGCACTTTGGGACGGATACTCCTCCCCTCTCTTCACGCTACTTTCTGGGGCAGATTTCCGGGGTTAAAGGCTAGATACGCCATTTTGGCAGTGCGTGCTCTAGTTGCTAAAGGAGGCGGGACTATGAAGATGCGTGCTGCGCTATCACCAGTAACCTTAGTGGGCTGGTAGAGTCGTGGAGTGTTTTGCCGCTTTTCTGGGTATTTTAACATTGCACTTTTTTATACTATGAAACGCATTGGTTTCAACTGCTGTTTTAAAATTGAAATTGTTGTCTGAAATTGAATTTGTGTGTTTTTAACTTTCTTGCACTGCACTTTGGGACGGATACGCCTCCGCTCCCTTCACGCTACATTGCAGGGCTCCTTTCCGGTGTTAAAGGCTAGAGACGCCATTTAGGCAGTGCGTGCTCTAGTTGGAAAGGAGGCAGGACTATAAAGATTTGCGCTGCGCGATCACCCGTACCTTAGTGGGCTGTTAGAGTCGCGGAGCGTTTTGCCGCTTTTCTGGGCATTTTAACATTGCGCTTTTGTAAACAATGAATCACATATGTTTTAACTGCTGTTTTAAAATTAAAATTTCTGGGGCTGATTTCCGGGGTTAAAGGCTAGAGACGCCATTTTGGCAGTGCGTGCTTTAGTTGCTAAAGGAGGCGGGACTATAAAGATGCGTGCGCGCAGCAGACATGCACAGCGAGCACGTTTGGCGGGCGCGCCTAAGGCAAGCCCGTCTGCGCCCGCCAGCATCCTGTAAGCGGTCAGCGCCGGCCATTCTGTTCGTTTCAGTCTTCAGTGTTCTGCTGCACTTCAAAGGTATAGTAAGGCTGAGCTGTGCCTGCCCCGCACTCCTCATTGCCAGTGCCTCCCTTGGGAGGTTCTTGAGAATCCAGAGACTCTTTGTGAGTTTTGTAATTTTACATTATGCGCCACTACCACTGACACTCCCGCCCTAGAGCCCCCGGGTGGGGACAGTCAGGCGGGCCCCTTTATTCAGACAGCCCTAATTAATGCTCGCTATTTGGCCTGCCACTCTCAGTATGTTTGGGACCTTGTCGAGGAAGAGTCTCTGGATCTGCTTTTTAGTACGGAGATGTGGCTCCATGAGTTCTCCAATCCCGTTCTAGAACTAGCCATACCCAGGGGATTCAAAGTATCCCAGGTCAACAGCATAACGGGCAGAGGAAGTGCGTTGCAGTGGTGTATAAGGATAAGTAGTCCCTTCAACAATGTGACAAAATGAGCCAACCCAGCTCAACGCAGAACCTGTCACCCCAATGTCAGACAGGCAGGCCAGAGGAGTGGCAAGTAAAGGGAGCAGTAGAGGGAAATACAGAGGGGGAAAATGGATAGAGAAAACAAGGCTTACAGTCAAAATTAAGTACAAACTAATGAGATTTTAGTTTTTTAATAATGCAGAGATTTCCATATGACAATATTGACATAGTCATAGCCACACATTACTTGTGAAAGTTACTAATAATTTAAAATAATAATAAGAAAAAATACCCCAAGAAGAAGCAATCCTAGTACAGGATCTCAGAAAACCATATTGTGCCTTGAAGGCTCAAACTAAATGCCAGCTTACCAATTCTATTAACCACATTAAACTACACATTGATCTACAGTGAAATTCCACCCTCTGAGTCTAAATCACTATTGTGATATAAGATCTTGCCCATATAATCATTAATACTAAACCAGTATCTTCTCAAACAACAGCAAGGCAGAAACCTTTAGATGACATTTGACTCATTAATATAAAGTTTAAATGTAATGTCAATAAAAAATGTTTAGTATAAGATGGGGTCAGAAGGCAAGATGGCGTCAGCGTGAGCGGTCGCAGTGGTGGTGCTCTGCGGCGCTGGGCCGTTCTATACTAAGAAATGCTTTCTACGTTGAACGAGTGATTAAGACTCCACATTCCGGTATCCCGCTTGGCGTCTGAAAATTCTGGTTAATATCAGCATGGGCCTTATCAACTGCTGTGTTGTGTTAAACTGCTGTATCAATCTGCGACCCTTCAAGACCCTTCAAGACACCGGAGTGCTAAAGGTGCAGTTGGGAGAATAAAGGTGAAGAAGATGTTGAGCAGTGCATTCCTGATGAAATTCAATCCAGAGTTTGAGGAATAAGCCTTGGCCGCAAGTGGTTCTTTTTACATTTTTGATATTTGAGATGTTTTACATTTGACAATTTGACATTGGCATTGGCATTGCTATGTGCTAACCACATTGAATTGCGTCGCCTTATCGCCTTGTCGTGGCACTTGTTGAAACAACAGTGGCAATCAGCACTAACTGGCAGCTATCACCTGTTATCATCAGTTTGCAGTCTCCCTGCATTATCCCCTACTATCTGGTACATTTGCTCACTCGCTCAGCCGCTTAGCCGGTTAGCGCTCTCTGCTCCGCGTGAATATTTGACAGTTTTCTTGTCTAAATACCTCGTTAAGCGCTCGTAAAATAGCTGGCTGGCGGGCTGGCTGCCCTACGGCACTATCCGGTACGTTACCCCCTGCTCTCCTGGTTGACATAGAAGATCGTTTAGTAACAAGATCTTCGAACCTTAAACTCACCTACGAAAAGCCGCAAAACTGTTTTTGCCGCGCTGTTGATCACTCCTTTCTCCCCTACACGGTCTGTGACCCGCTCCCGCAGCTGATCGTTTTGGCTCTTGGACTTCATCTGCAGACACAGGAATACGTGCCTTTAGCTCACGCTTGTAGCGTGTCTCAGCGTGTACCACGTGTCCCACGTGTTCCGTTGCCAGGGAGAGGTCGGCATAGAAGAGGAGGGGAGAGAGAAACTGGAAGAGCGAATGGTGCTCAGATACAGACTTAAAGCAGGGGTAGAGGGGCTCACTTGTCATTTGCTCCTTGGAAGTGAAACTGTAAAAAGAACTGGGGCTGGTCTATCTGCTTTAGCTGGATCAGGGATTGCTATTTCACAATTTGTATTTATATTTATATCTGATATACCAGCAAAACCTCGTGCAAACCTTCAAGTAGCTAAGCCAGCTAAGCCAGCTAAGCCAGCTAAGCGCTATCCTCACCCTCTCACTATTGGCCTCTCACAGGGTGAATTAATTACCTGTGTAAGGAAAATTAACTGAATAAAGAAAATCAAAGACACAAGAGCCCAGTGGAGACGAAATACTATTTTGAAAGAGTTTCACTACAGGCATAAGAGTAAGTCTCAAGGTGGAACTCAACGGTGCTTACAGACGCCAGTAAAGTATCTGATTTGTATTGTGACGCCCTCCCAGGGTACAGACATGGAAAGGAAGACTAGAGAGGACGAAGGGGAAGAGGCAACCTCACTGAAGGAACAGAAAGGGCAGGAAATTCAAACAGGTGCAGCAAACAATGAAAAGGGGGGTGAAATAGGTGAGGCCTCACAGGAAGAGACAACGATATCGACCCTACCGTATCTGGAGAATGCAGAAACTGAGAAGACACCTGTCCAACACATAACTAACAGACTTAAAGGCCCAGAAACTAGAGGAACCAGAGCAAAGGAGAAAGACATGGTAAAAGACCCGGCACAAATTGAGCTTCATGAAAAAGAAAAAGGAAAAATTAAAGATAAAAATATTGGAAAAAAAATGGAAAAGGAAAGAGAAAAAACTAATCAAAAGGAGAAAGAGAAAGAGAAGGAGAAAGAGAGAGAGAAAGAGAAGGAGAAAGAAAAGGAGAAAGCAGTTAAACACAGGGAGGAAATTGGGGGTGAAACAGAAGAAAATGCCAAAATGGAGGTAATGGCCAAAAAAGCACAGAGATTACAGACTATAAAACATTTTAAAGCATCAGCTAAGAATACTGGCATACCTGTGTCATCCCAACCAAGAATTTCTAACATATTCAACCCTCTACATAAGGATTGCCAGAATGATGCAATAACCAATGGAAAAATACCGATTGCAATCCAGAACAAGACCTCTAAAGAGGGAAGTGGAGGCAGTAAACAGGCTCAATCCATGCTCCCAAACAACTTGGAGGAAAGTCAAACTACAGGGCCCAGTGAAGGAACTTGGACTGCTGACCTAAATGTTGAACTAAATATGAGGTGTAAAGAGGCAATGGCATCCATAGAAACAGACGTAATGTTATCTAACCAGAAAGAGCAAACTGAACAATCTGATTAAAAAAAACACACCCGAGGAATGGGGGGATTTAAACCCTTCCTCAAATCAGGTCGCATCTCCAGCTGGGAAAGAGCTGCATTCAGCAAACCACTCTCTGTCAGATGAAGACTCCGAATCCGATCTATATGAGACAGGGATGTCTATCTCAAGCGACTCAAGTGATTCAAATGGTTCTTGCAAAGTGAGCAATTCAAGAGAATCTAGCCCAAGCGTGCAAATGGGCACAGTACCACTGGACATCTCTGACTCCAATGACTCAAGACTACTCAGTGAAAACAATGTCAAGGGAAAAAAAAGGAGTGGGGAAAAAAAAGTCAAAATACAAAAGAGAACAAATTTTGCTGATGAGGAAACAACTGACCCTGACAATAATACGGACTATGTCAAAAGCAGACCCAAGTTTCCCCGAAGGAGTCCAAGGCATAAATCACCTGGAGAAACACCACCTCAAACTTCGAACTCACAAGAGAACAAAGACAGATACCAAAAAACAACGGAGCCCTCACTGAGCCAGGTGCTTAGCTCAATTAAAAATTTTCACGCGGATGTTAAGAAAGATAGCCAAAAGAATCGCTCGGCTATAGAAAAACTACAAGTCGCAGTGAAAAAAGTGGGCAGTATTTGCTCTGAGATTTCTGAGAGAATGGTCATGGTGGAAACTCGTACCGAGAACCTTGAAACCGATGTTGTGATGCTCCAGAAAAAAGGAAAAGAGCAAGATGTAGCAATAAGGGATCTCATGTTCAAAATGGAAGATCAGGAAAACAGATCCAGAAGGAATAATTTGAGGTTTCTTGGAATTCCGGAGAACTTTGAGGGAAGCGACGCTAGAGGGGCAATGATTGACATTCTTAAAACGTCATTTCCGGAGCTGGAAGCTGGAAAGGGAAGTAATACGGGTTCATCGTTTTCCCTTAATGATATCAAAGCATTCCAACAAGCAAAATCAATATCCCAGGGCAATGCTGGTTTGCTTTGGTAATTTTCTTCTTCGGGAAAAGATTTATGATCTAGCAAGACCCAACGCCCAAAGAGACTACAAGGGGTTCAAATTTTTTGCCAGACTGGACTTCGCTCACACTACCGTGGAGCGAAGATGGAAAATGCGTCAGCTATTTGGACCTTTTGAAAAAGTTGGAGCAAAAGTATTTTTCCAAAATCCGGCACGCTTGAAAATAATATAGTAATAAAGGCACAACAAGAAGCTTTAACAGCGAAATACAGGCGGAGGACTATCTACGTGAAATCTCCGAGTCAGGTTCTCGGAACCTAGGGAAACAATCTTAATTATATTAATGAAATTTTGCAGAAGGAGCGGATAAGTTGAACTAACTATTTTTATTTTACATTGGGAAATGTGGACCATAATATAAGTGGAATGGTTGGGCAGCCTGTTGAAATTAAGCCTGAGATATTATCAGAACATTCAGGTTTTTGGCTCAACTGGTAGTAGATAAGTATACTACTTATATTAACAATTTAGCCCAGCCCGCAGAGCCCGCTTGCGCGGAGGTCACACCCCTGGTCCAGACAGGCCCAGGTAACCTTCAAAGGTGGTGGTGGGTGGGGGGGGGAAGGGGAGGGGGGAAGGCAGGACAGGTTAGACACACAGGGTAGCAAATGTTATAGGGAATACATATTGGGATCACAGGAAATCAAAAAGCCTGGGATAAAAATTATGGCACTTTTCAATTAGTAGCATGGCTGGGATAAAAATACTATCTCTGAATATTTGTGGTCTGAACGATCTTAAAAAAAGACAATCTGTTGCAATTGGCCTACAAAATTGGGGAGCTGTTATTATATGTATGGAGAAGACGCATATTGAAGGGTCCCAGAGTCAGCTGTTAAACACATTAGGGTATAAATTGGTGTGTGCTACCTCACAAGGTGCGAAAATTCGGGGGGTTGCTATTTTGGCTAAAGGGAGTGGACTGGTGTTTAATAAATCCAAAACTGATAAGTTTGGCCGTTGGGCTATCACCGAATGCAGTTGCCAAAAAGGACAGAAACTGACAATTTGTGCTATTTATGGGAGCAATACAGACGACCCTGGGGTTTTCAACGAGGTCTCTTACGGATTGTCACACTGGCCTCTTCCAGTGATGATCGGTGGGGACTTCAATATAAACCTCCCATCAAACTGGTCCTTGAACGATGATTGGGTGTATAAAGGACGTAAACCCAAAGTATTTCGCTCTCTCAAGGATCTGTGTCTTGTACACATTCTGGTGGATAGCTGGCAGACTTCTAATACTAATATTGGTGACCCTGGCTACACCTTTTATTCAAATCTGCATCGCACTCATGCCAGAATTGATTATATATTACTCTCAAATTCATTAAGTAAGAATTGCCATACAGTTAAATTGCCGAGGGTATTATCTGACCACAATCCCCTTTTCTGTACACAGACTATTAGACCAATTAAATTAGAGCCTATTGACTGGACATTCGAAAAAGCATTACTGAATGACCCTCAATATCGTCTCCATATGAAAGATTTCATTCCCAAGTTCCTAGTTGAAAACATTGGTAGCACGTCAATAGAGATTGTTTGGGATACCGTAAAAGCTGGGGTCCGGGGCGAGACGATATCATATTCGCTTAGATCAAATAGGCGGGAGAAAGAGGAGATACAGAGGTTGCAGGATGAGCTAATGTTAGCAGAAGTAGGACTCGTAAATGCCACCGGTAATAGGGACACTACTGGGGATATCTCTAGCACCTTAGCTAAAGTAGCAATTGCCAAGGCAGCGATCACTAACATATTAACAGATAAGGCAATCTGGAAAGCCACGGCACGAAAAGAACTAATTTATTAAGTTAATGAGCAAGTGGGCCATCAATTGGCGGTACAATTGCGACAACAGGTCAATGCAAACTTGATTAGGGAGATTATAGATCCAGTGGCAGGGCAGTTAAAAGACCCAGAACTGATTGGGCAAGCATTTTGGAGGTTTTATAAAGAATTATATACTGAGAATGGCAAAGGGGACATGATCGAAATCGAAAGGTATCTAGAGAATTGTGAAAGTGTAAGCCTTGAAGTAAATACGCGGTACAAAAGGGGGTGGTGATGGACGGAGCATCTGAATCAATCAAACACTCACACCCAGTCAAAAGATCCGGGTTTAATCCATCACCGTTCTTTAGCCCACTCTGCCACCCCAGTTCAGACATGGCTATATGCAAATCAGTCTGACCCTGTGCCTCATGGGAACAGTCCAGCCCGAACTGCCAAGCCATGTATTCCCTGGACCGGAAACAAGCTTCCGAGATCGGTTTCTGGCATTCCTGCCGTCTTCGGCCCGGCTTGCTTGAATCTAGTGGCAAAGTGAGCAAGGGACTCACGTCTGAGCATACCCGGCCACACTTATGGCAGCCAAAAGCGGTACAAAAGGGGATGGTGATGGGCGGAGCATCTGAATCAATCAAACACTCACACCCAGTCAAAAGATCCGGGTTTAATCTATCACCGTTCTTTAGTCCACTCTGCCACCCCAGTTCCGACATGGCTATATGCAAATCAGTCTCACCCTGTGCCTCATGGGAACAGTCCAGCCCGAACAACCAAGCCATGTATTCCCTGGACCGGAAACAAGCTTCCGAGGACCGGTTTCTGGCATTCCAGCCGTCTTCAGCCCGGCTTGCTTGAATCCAGTGGCAAAGTGAGCAAGGGACTCACGTCTGAGCATACCCTGCCACACTTATGGCGGGCAAAAGCAGTACAAAAGGGGGTGGTGATGGACGGGGCATCTGAATCAATCAAACACTCACACCCAGTCAAAAGATCCGGGTTTAATCCATCACCGTTCTTTAGCCCTCTCTGCCACCCCAGTTCAGACATTGCTATATGCAAATCAGTCTGACCCTGTGCCTCATGGGAACAGTCCAGCCCGAACTGCCAAGCCATGTCTTCCCTGGACCGGAAACAACCTTCCGAGGACCGGTTTCTGGCATTCCAGCCGTCTTCAGCCCGGCTTGCTTGAATCCAGTGGCAAAGTGAGCAAGGGACTCACGTCTGAGCATACCCTGCCACACTTTTAATCTTTTGACTTGGCAGTCAAAAGATTAAAGGAGGAGGGGGGAATATATATAAGTTAAAAAACAATAAGAATATTTTAAAAAATAAATAAAAATGTATATTGTTTGAAATTTCACTATATAACATAAAAAATATTTTGAACATTCATCCATAATTGTGTATAATACGCTTCTTTGTCACAAAAAAGACATAATCATACCCGTAGACAAAACAGCAACACACACAGACCCCTCCACAACATCCAGCACACACTTCCACTCCTGCTTCCTCCCAATCCAAACTCCAGCCCGAGCATCCTACTCATTTTTCTTGTGAGGATGTCTTTTTTGACCTAGACTTTACCCCTGTGAAAACCGACTCCCACCCTCCTAAAGTCTCAAAAAGCTCTCCAATACCCAAACCCAAACCTAACAGCATTCCCACCCCCCTGATCCCAGGCCAACCCCACCCCTCCCAAAAAAAACTCCCAAGGACAAACCCACCCCTTCCACTTCCCACTTCATCCCTGCCAAACAGCACCTCAATCCCCCGGACGCCCAAGCGCAAATAACTTGCCCAAGGACAAACTCACCCCTTCCATTTCCCACTCTACCCCTGAGAAACATCATCAATACACCCCTGAAACAAGCCCAAAACCCCACAAACCCAAGAAGACTAGAAAAATGGTCATCTGTATGAAAACTGACCATCAGGAGTGACATGGCAGACAAGTGTGAAGGGGCAAACAATGTGTGACACTGACAATATTAGGCATATGGCAGTGTATCTTCTTGCACTTTTCACACATATATATATTCTTGTGACACATGTCTTGTTTTTAATATAAGCAGTCAAATATTGACTGGGGGTATTGTTACATGAAACAAGTAGTTTAAGGTAATGCCCTTAGAACATAAAGTTTTTCTGGGGGTACTAATGGAAGCCAGTGGTTCTAGAACCATCGATAAATGCGAATGCATGTTGTGGGACATTTCTCCCAATATACGGTATTACAGTGTATTATATTGTTGAAATGGCTTTTAATTGTATCTTCGCTATTTTTTTATAGTAATGATATTCCATTTTGGTGGAAGTTCCCTCCACGTGGGTTTCCTCTAATTTGCCAAATTGAGGTAAGAGGAAATCAAGGACTGGGACAGATAGACTGTCCTGAAGAAGTCCGACGTGACCCACTAAAAAGAGGGCACCTAAATATGGTCAAAACATGTTGACCACCACAGTCTAAGGAGTAGTGTTTTAGGATCTTGACCTCACTTTTCCTCCTTCGCTTATTTTAATCCTGACCATGGAACCTATGAATAAAGGGTTGAGCAGGTATCCACAAGCCAGTTTTAACGAGCACTAACTAACTGCACTTTTTGTCTATCACTCACCCAGTCTGTAAAGGGTGACACTCATTGTTGTGATCACTGTCAGTCACATTTGTGTTCATCCTTGTTCTTTTTGTGTTTTGTGTTCCCCCTCCCTATGCTCTGCCCCCTGCATGGCTACGAGGGCGAGTTTTGTAAGGAGACTCGATGATGAAGAATGTCAAACACATTTGTGTGTGAGTGAGGGCAGTTTTTGAAAAATTATATATTTTTCAAAGCTTTTTTCTTTGTCTTTGTTGGGCTTAATCCTCCCCACCCCTGCATGTGTTTATATGTGATGATTAAGGGGTTCGGGTGCTGGAGTTTAGTTATTGACCCTCTCCCCTCTTTTGTGTAAAATGAAGGTAAGGTTGTGAACAGGTATGAACAAAGAAGTCCAATGGGTTTCAAACCAGAAGCTCAAAGGAGATGGTGCAGTCAAACCCCTGGGACTGAAAGCGATCAAAGCAGTAGGAAAAAGTACTGTGTAGAGAAACAGATTGAGACGGACAATGGTATGGTCAGCATCCTGGTGCCAAAGATCAAAATGTTCTTCTTAAAACAACAATTACCTGAACCATCATTTTCAGCATCCAATGGCCAAAGAAGAAAGGTGAGGATCTATTGACAAAAATTCCTAGGGCGAAAATGCTGCAAACAGCATCAAGACCACATTGAGCTCATTACCGAAAAGTGGCCATGTTGGGTGAGGAGGCGAATGCGAGTGAGGATATGTGCAACAAATCAGGCAGGAGATATTGTTAGAAGGACTCAGAAGTAAGGATCACTTTTTCCTAATGCAAACATTGGTGATTGCTTGTTGTTTACTCTGTAGATACAGATTTGTGTCGCCATTAAACATTTGTGACTTTGACTTCTGTTTATCATGAGAAATGCATTTCAGTGAGAGTTACTCAACACATACATTTGAGTATAGAATTATTTTGGAACCTACTTGTTCAGCCAAGTAGACTATGGACTATTCAACAATGGCCATGTTGGGTGAGGAGGCAGAAATGCATTTTAGTGGGAGTTACACGACACATACATTTGAGTATAGAATTATTTTGAGACCTACTTGTTCAGCCAATTAGACTATGGACTATTCTACAATAGCCATGTTGGGTGATGAGGCAGACGCAAGTGAACATAGGTGCAACAATTTTGGCAGGAAATGTTGTTACAAGTACTCAGAAGTGAGAACCACTTCTTCGCAATAAAATCCTTGGAGCTTACTCACTGTTGAAAGTGTGGTTACAGATTTCAGTGCTGCCATTAAAGTGACTTTGAATTCTGTTTATCATCAGAAATATGTCAGGGTTATTTTTTGGTAAATTACTTCTCTGCCTGAGCGTATCATTAAGAGTTACCAGACATATACACTGCGGAATAGAGTTATTTGGGAACCTACTTGTCCAATAAATTTGACTATGGACTATTTCACTTTAAATTGCCTAAAGACTTTCGAGAGGAGTTCTGCAGCAATGTAATTTGATGTTTATTGAATGTTTATCTGAAGTCTAAGCGCCAGGATACGGTGGCAGTTTTGCGCAATACAAATGCTATATACAATACATACAATACAATACAATCCTATTTAAGTACCTTCTGATTCATGGTGAAGTTAATTATTGGCGGATAAAGTTCAAAGCCAAAATTCAGTCAAGAAGGAGTATATTGAGCTTGAGGTATGAAAGGTGGTATATATGTACAAGTATCTAAAGAATTAGTTAAAAAGAACCAAATCAATTTTTTCTTTAAATTTTTAGATAGAGTTCAATTGACACACACAGGCGGATTGCTGTTTTCTTTCCAATTTTCCCTGTTCCCAACTATTCTGAATAGAGACCCTTACTTGTACTGTGTTAGCATTTTAGTGGAAAATATATGTCTACAAATCGAGGCAGCTAATCAAAAGTGGAAGGATCACTTATCCTGCATTGGAGGATCACTTGTCCTGCATAACATTGGGTATGCGGTCTCGGTACTAGTCCCAATAAAAAACCCTCATTAACGTGTTGTTTTTGTGGTTGTCTCTTAGCGGTATATTTTCGTTCTCCGCTTCTTACACACGTTTTTGCAAAATCATGGGGTTTAGTGGTTTTGCAACCTCCACCAGGAGGTAATACCCTTTGCTATAACAGTAGTGACCAGAGATGGTGCTCGTGAAATAGTGAAGTGAATTTAAAAGTCTCTCGGTTCCGGATATAATATTTTTATTCGTTCCGGGGTCTTTTGAGACAATAAAACTATTGGAGGTGATTGAGGAGCTTGTTATGGCTCTATCACACAATGTTTGTGAATAAGGTCGACATGTTTCAGCCCTTGTTCGCCAACAGGTCGGGTGGGCTTTCTTCAGGACCAGGGTGAGGTGAAAAGGTGAAGGATACTCCTAAGAATTACTCGGTGTATCTCAATTCTGAACGTCATTCATTAAAGTTCTGACAAGGTCCTTTACTGGTACCTATGGGAAAAGGATGTATAGAATGTGATAGCTAAAATAAAGTAAACTAAAATGAAACAAAGGGAGGGGATATGGGAAAACTGTAACGTTATTTACAATGGCATACACTATCCAGTGTGGTAGGGTATGGTCGATTTTATGCTTGCTCTCCAACCCCTGTGTAGTGGGTCAGGTCAACTCTCTCGATAACTAGGGCAAACTGAATCTTTTTGGCAGTCCGGTTGTTGCATGGATACTGACTGTCGATGTTAGGTAAAAAGTGACATTCAAGGTTCTCATCAGTCATTCACTCATTCATTTGCAGGCTCGAAGGCGTATTTCATGTACCTTCTTTTTTATTTCATTCATCCACCATATATTCTGGGAAATGCTTCAAACATCAACAACACCCTTTGCAGTGAGTGTCATTCCAGCATGCTATTAGCTCCGTCGTGCTCATATTGTGCATCATTTTATTTTCTAGGGCATGCGTATTGTAAGGGCATTCAAGTGCGTGATTCTGCGCGCTAATATAACGCGTGCTCTTAATATGCACATACCTTTGTTTTGGTCTACTTAGACCTCATCGGAATCTGTGTGGGTCAGTGGAGGCCTACTACAATAAAATAGAACTCAGTATATCTTGTTTTCAGGGTAATACGTTACGGTTTTGTAGCGGTCGTTCTCTCTGCTACCTTCGGCCACCTCGTCACTCGACTTGTGCTGACTCTGCCACTGCAGTCCCGGAAACTAGTTCCACTTCCGGGTACAGTGTTTTAATTCAAGTTGAAGGATGGACATAGTTAACAGACTACGCTGAGTCTTTTTTTAAAGAGGTATTTGTTCCAAATTAATTTATATATTAAAATATTTTTATATATTAAAAGGTCGCGCTTTTTCCGATTATTTTTGAGAGATGTTCAAGGAGCTTAGATTTCTGGAGCTGGTTGTTGTTGACAGTATCTCTGTTCACTTGTAGATACTTCCCCATGGGATGCTATCATTCAGTCCTTCGCGATCTGTGCCCAATCTATGCACCCATCTTTGCTCTTTTTCGAAGAGGATGCTTTCTGCATTATGGTCTTTTTGGGACAGGGTTTCCAAGACGACCCAGAACAGGTCATTAACTGTGTGTCTTGCCTCCAGAAAATGTGTTGACATTTTCGTTGTTGCTTTTTTACACTTGATGTTACTTTTGTGTTCACATAGGCGAAGCTTTATTTTCCTGCAAGTCATGCCTATGTAACGTTTGCCGCAGGGGCATGTGATCATATAGATCACATGGCTCGTGTTACAATTAGTATGATTCCGTAGTTGCCATTTCAGATTTGGTAATAGTTGTATCTCCTTTGTTACCTTCGTTAGGTGGCAGACTGAACAGGAACCGCAGGGATAATGGCCAGTGACTGGGTTTGTATTCCAAGGTGTCATCATTATTGCTGTTGGTTTTTTGGTTGGGGCCTAGTATGTACTAGTATGTCTTTTAAGTTTCTTGTCCTCTTATTTGCGAACCTGGGTTTGGGCCATTTAATGTTCGCAGATGTCAAAATTCTCCAGTTTTTGTTCACACTTTTTTTTAAATTGTTGCTTCCAGGACCATACGTGGTGACACATGTCAAAGTTTCTGTGTCTGGCTCGTGTGTTGCAGGTTCTAGGAGTCCGTCTCTGTTTTGATTACGTGCTCTCTTCTTGCATTTCTCAATGATCCTTGATGGATAATTCCTGTCTATAAGTTTCTCACTGAGTTCATTAGCTTGTTTCTTGTATTCAGTGGTCTCGCTACAATTCCTGCGTAACCTCAGGAATTGGCTATAGGGGAGATTTTCCCTCAGTGGTCTAGGGTGATAGCTTGAGAAGGAGAGTAGACTATTTTTTGATGTTGGTTTGTGGTAAGTTTTTGTTTGGAGAGTGGACCCTTCCGCGTAGATGGTGATGTCCAGAAAATCTAGATGTTTTTTATTGGCTGTGTATGTAAACTTCAGCCACTCATCACATGCGTTTATCCAATTGTGAAAGTTTTTTAAGCTCTCCATATCTCCCTCCCAAATCAGTATGACGTCGTCAATATAACGACGCCAAAACAGAATTTGTTTTTGGAAGGGGTTAGCCGGGTTGTTGATGTACTGTGCCTCAAAGCTGCTCACGTACAACCCGGCTACGCTAGGCGCAAAAGAGCTGCCCATAGACGTGCCATGGCATTGCAAGTACATGGTGTCATTGTACAGGAAATAGTTTTCTGTGAGAGCCATCTTGCAACATTCTAACACAAAGTGTCTTGGAGTTTTATGATCCCAGTCCAGCTCAAAGAGAGTGGTTTCTAACATCTCTAGAGTCTGTTGTTGAGGTAAACTCGTATAGAGGCTCTCGACGTCTAACCCAACTAGCAGCATGGTTTCTTCTGAATAGTTGAGAGTTTTTAAGAGATTGAGTAGATCCCGGGTGTCTTGTAGATAGGTTGGAGTTTTTTGGACGATTGGCTTTAGGTATTGGTCCGCAAATTGAGACAGTGGTTCTAATGCTGAACCAATTCCAGACACTATGGGTCTTCCTGGTGGAGGAGTACGTTCCTTATGTATCTTTGGTAAGGAATAAAAATACGGAATCCGAGGGTTAGTTGTTTCCAAGAATTCCGCTTCTTTTTTTGAGATCCAGTTGTTCAGTTCAGCTTCCTCAGTCATCAATTTTATCGTCATTTGTAGTCTTGGTGTGGGATCTGTGTCTATCTTACGGTAGAATTTTTGATCAGATAGTAAGTCCAGGCATTGTCGGTTGTATCCTTCTTTTGTGAGGAGTACAATCCCTCCCCCTTTATCCGCTTGTTTTATGATTATGTCTTTATCCTCTTTTAGCTCTTTTAGTGCCTGTTGTTCTACCCTTGATAGGTTTTGAAAGGGTTTTTTGACGGTATCTTGCATATTGTCTATGTCCTTCATCAATGCTTGTTCGAAAGTTATTATTTCGATGGGTACTTGTGAGTTTAGAGGGCAGAAGGTAGACTTTTTTCGAAGGGTAGTATCTCCATCTGATGTGTAGGGAGGTTGATTTTCAAAAAAGGATTTGAGTTTTAATTTTCGGCAGAATTCAGCTGCTTCGCACTTCATTTTGAAGACATCTAGGTTTGGTGTTGGCACATAACCTAGTCCTTTATTCAGGACATTTTCTTGATCTTTTGTCAGGACTTTGTCTGATAGATTTACTATGAGGCTGTTGTGCTTGTTCCCGCTCTTCCTTTGGTTACACTCCTGGTTTGTACTTGTCGTGGTTGTTCCTGCCAGGTTACCCCTCTTTGTCGTGGTCAAAGGTTGTTCTGGCCTCTCCCTAAAAAAGGACGCCCTTGTTGGAAGTTTTGTTGTTGCATTGCATGGTTCATTGGAGTTGGGCCCTGGAAATATGGGTCCACCCACCCCTGGAAGTGAGGATTGAAAGGCGGAAAGGGGATCATTTGGTGATTCATTGGATATTGAGGTATTCGCCATTGGTTGCGTCATCGTCTATTGCCTCTCCTGTTGCGGTTCCTCCCTCTGTAGTTTGTGGAGGACTCATCTCCGCTCCAGTCTGACCCTTCGGTGGAAGAGCCACTGTTGGAGCCATTATTTGATATATTTTCATTAGGATCAAAATCCTTGCTACTATATGGGTGGATTTTTTCTAAGGAAAACTTTTTTAGTTCTCTTCCCAATTTTTGTAGCTTCTGTTGTGTAAGGTATTCCTGGGTCTGCTTCATTTCTTTATTGATTTCTTCCAATCGATCTTTATATACCGTTATGTGTACCATATTATTCAGTTTGGTCTCTATGACTTGTATTTTGATTGTTAGTTCGTCAGTCATTTTCGTGGCTGTTTTTATTATCAGTACTAGATAATCACGGGTACATTTCCAGGAAATAGCTGACCAGTCTTTTCGAAAGGCTAAGTTTTTGAGGAAAATGCGTGGAGCGTTGGTTACCCAAAGTCCTTTGGGTGCTGCGTTGACCCTCAAGTACTCGGTCATTATTATCCCGTGGACCGCTGTTCTTACTTGTTCTTTTTTAAGTTCAGTTAGTTCATCCCATTCAGTATTATTTGCCAAAGTCTGAGAGAGGTCCTTATCCAGTAACAGTTGAGGTCGAGCGAGTATTTCATCTATTTCTTCGATTGAGTAGCTCAATCCTAAGTTGTCTGCCATCTTACTTGCGCTTCCTGATTTCGGAGTGCAGAGTTGGTTGCAACTAGTTACTCCCACAGCTGTGCGCTGCTCAATATTCTCGATCAATGGTGAGGGAGGAAGGAATCCGTGATCCGTTCAATTCCCTTGTATAAATATCAGCTAATCAAAAGTGGAAGGATCACTTATCCTGCATTGGAGGATCACTTGTCCTGCATAACATTGGGTATGCGGTCTCGGTACTAGTCCCAATAAAAAACCCTCATTAACGTGTTGTTTTTGTGGTTGTCTCTGAGCGGTATATTTTCGTTCTCCGCTTCTTACACACGTTTTTGCAAAATCATGGGGTTTAGTGGTTTTGCAACCTCCACCAGGAGGTAATACCCTTTTCTATAACAGTAGTGACCAGAGATGGTGCTCGTGAAATAGTGAAGTGAATTTAAAAGTCTCTCGGTTCCGGATATAATATTTTTATTCGTTCCGGGGTCTTTTGAGACAATAAAACTATTGGAGGTGATTGAGGAGCTTGTTATGGCTCTATCACACAATGTTTGTGAATAAGGTCGACATGTTTCAGCCCTTGTTCGCCAACAGGTCGGGTGGGCTTTCTTCAGGACCAGGGTGAGGTGAAAAGGTGAAGGATACTCCTAAGAATTACTCGGTGTATCTCAATTCTGAACGTCATTCATTAAAGTTCTGACAAGGTCCTTTACTGGTACCTATGGGAAAAGGATGTATAGAATGTGATAGCTAAAATAAAGTAAACTAAAATGAAACAAAGGGAGGGGATATGGGAAAACTGTAATGTTATTTACAATGGCATACACTATCCAGTGTGGTAGGGTATGGTCGATTTTATGCTCGCTCTCCAAACCCTGTGTAGTGGGTCAGGTCAACTCTCTCGATAACTAGGGCAAACTGAATCTTTTTGGCAGTCCGGTTGTTGCATGGATACTGACTGTCTCGATGTTAGGTAAAAAGTGACATTCAAGGTTCTCATCAGTCATTCACTCATTCATTTGCAGGCTCGAAGGCGTATTTCATGTACCTTCTTTTTTATTTCATTCATCCACCATATATTCTGGGAAATGCTTTAAACATCAACAACACCCTTTGCAGTGAGTGTCATTACAGCATGCTATTAGCTCCGTCGTGCTCATATTGTGCATCATTTTATTTTCTAGGGCATGCGTATTGTAAGGGCATTCAAGTGCGTGATTCTGCGCGCTAATATAACGCGTGCTCTTAATATGCACATACCTTTGTTTTGGTCTACTTAGACCTCATCGGAATCTGTGTGGGTCAGCGGAGGCCTACTACAATAAAATAAAACTCAGTATATCTTGTTTTCAGGGTAATACGTTACGGTTTTGTAGCGGTCGTTCTCTCTGCTACCTTCGGCCACCTCGTCACTCGACTTGTGCTGACTCTGCCACTGCAGTCCCGGAAACTAGTTCCACTTCCGGGTACAGTGTTTTAATTCAAGTTGAAGGATGGACATAGTTAACAGACTACGCTGAGTCTTTTTTTAAAGAGGTATTTGTTCCAAATTAATTTATATATTAAAATATTTTTATATATTAAAAGGTCGCGCTTTTTCCGATTATTTTTGAGAGATGTTCAAGGAGCTTAGATTTCTGGAGCTGGTTGTTGTTGACAGTATCTCTGTTCACTTGTAGATACTTCCCCATGGGATGCTATCATTCAGTCCTGCGCGATCTGTGCCCAATCTATGCACCCATCTTTGCTCTTTTTCGAAGAGGATGCTTTCTGCATTATGGTCTTTTTGGGACAGGGTTTCCAAGACGACCCAGAACAGGTCATTAACTGTGTGTCTTGCCTCCAGAAAATGTGTTGACATTTTCGTTGTTGCTTTTTTACACTTGATGTTACTTTTGTGTTCACATAGGCGAAGCTTTATTTTCCTGCAAGTCATGCCTATGTAACGTTTGCCGCAGGGGCATGCGATCATATAGATCACATGGCTCGTGTTACAATTAGTATGATTCCGTAGTTGCCATTTCAGATTTGGTAATAGTTGTATCTCCTTTGTTACCTTCGTTAGGTGGCAGACTGAACAGGAACCGCAGGGATAATGGCCAGTGACTGGGTTTGTATTCCAAGGTGTCATCATTATTGCTGTTGGTTTTTTTGGTTGGGGCCTAGTATGTACTAGTATGTCTTTTAAGTTTCTTGTCCTCTTATTTGCGAACCTGGGTTTGGGCCATTTAATGTTCGCAGATGTCAAAATTCTCCAGTTTTTGTACAAATCGAGGCATCCCTGTGGAATTAGCTGGTCAGCCACAGTTATATGAATATGTAACAGTAGAGAGCAACCACATTACCTATTTTTGAAAAGGCAGAGAAAAGATTGTCGGAAGAATTGTGTACATTACTGACAAAAAGTGACTGCGTTAAAAAGTGTGATAGAGATATTTAATTGATTGTAGCCTTAGTGGAAAGAGAATAGAAATTGAATTAAAACCTATTTATTTTGTCAGTTGTGAGATCCATATGATACCTAACAAAGAGTAGCCTTTTTCAGAGCACAGTACCCCAGTCATCTCTGCACTTCAAACTGATATAATACATTAATGTCCGAGTAGTTACTTAGAAAGGCAATATTCATACAATTGCCAATAATTTTGGCATATAAGAAACTGGTTTACTATTTAGGGAGGTGATTGCCCACTTCAAAGAATATTCACAATCCTTGTCAGGGTGAACCTTTAGAGTAACTAAATCATCCCAAGCTCAACTCCCGGTAGCTATGGCACAGAGCAGACAGATTTAATTTAGAGCAATAAGTGTGGTATTCATCCAGTACTGAAACAGTAATAAAGTCAAACCGTATAACATTCAAATTCCCAAGCTGAAATAGAAAAACTGAGTAGAATTTAATAAACAAAATGACATAAAAATGACAGAAATCTAATAAGGGCAATCATAGGCATGAATTTACATTTTTTTAAATCAGAAATAGTTCCAAAAACCACAAAGTGCCCTTGTTAGTCAAAGGCCAAAGTAGACTAGGTTCTAGGCAAAATTTGAGGCTAACCGCAACTGATTCTTTGTCAGATACACCAGTCAGATTTGGCAGTTCATGGAGGTAAAGGGCATCTTTCTAAAAGTTACTTTTCTGGAATATCTATTAAAAATCAAGTTTCACAATTGAATCAGATTTTTAAGAACTATTAAAAATAGAGGTTTCATTATTTTTGTAGCTGGTACTATTCTCGAGATATTGTATTTTAATTTGTACTCTGCTTTTCTATATATGACAGCTATGCTTTCCACAGTGAAAACAGCTTTTAGGGTCTTGACAAGCTGTAGGGACATGGTAATGTTCATTTTCTACATGCCCCACTTTTAAGTTCCATGGCCTACATAGAGGTGGCTTACTAATATTTTAAATGGGCGTTTTTTACCGGTCAAAAAAGGAATCACTAAAGGAATCAGGCAACACAGGGTAGGGCCTGAAGTCATTTTTGCTTTGTCACAGTAGCAAATGGCACAATAAATGCTTCCGTCCTCAGGTGGCATTTAACTTCCAGGACGAGGTGCACTTTTTGCACTATGTGTTAGGGACTTGGAGGCACATTGAACATACCAGTTAGGAATAGGCCTATTCAGCGATTTTTAAAGAGGGACACCAGCACTTAACTAGTGGTTAGCAGGGGTAAACTGCACAGAATTCTAAAGCAAGGAATCAAAAATAGGGTCCAGCAAGGGGGAATAATCTGGGATTACCACACAGAAAAGGCAGATTTCCTAGAGTGTAGAATTGTTTTTCCAGTTCTAAAAAGTTTATTAGTCTAAACAGAGTCTTCATAAAGTCATGAATCTATAACCAATGGTAACATTCAGATTTTTAAAACAATTAAATTCAGATTTTACCAACAAACATTTCCATACTGCCAAGGAAGTTAAAGGATGCTCTAGACAAATTTAAAGGAGAAATGCCTCTTTAACTGTTGATAATCCAATCTTCCTCAGTATTGTATAGGTGTGCATTTCTGACATCATAATACAAGGGTGATGTAAGTAAGAAGTGGATAAGGCTTGGAGCAGTTTGAAGAGTGCAAAACATTGGTTTACACCCATGCCAGTCCATTTTTAATGGGTCTGTACTTTTTAAGGCAAGCCATTTTGTATCTTCATCAGCTGTCTGCACACA
Source organism: Lissotriton vulgaris (assembly GCF_964263255.1). NCBI lineage: Eukaryota > Metazoa > Chordata > Amphibia > Caudata > Salamandridae > Lissotriton > Lissotriton vulgaris. The sequence goes on from NC_141687.1 coordinate 731,481,891, forward strand.
GGGAGACAGCAATGAATTGCAAGTAGCTGGCCAGTCCATAGTCCGAAATCCACATGCTCAGCACTGATGAAAAGAACATTGTACTGAAATCCCCTTTACTTTAACTTTGTTTAATATTAGATGTTCTTAATACAATAAAAAATTCTTGCAGAATCCAATTCAATAAACAGTAAGTTCATTTTAGATTCGCTTTAGGAGTCCTTGCTGTAGAAATAAACAGGAATTCCTTCCTACAATCCCTCATGATTAATGAATCCAACTCCATAGAAACCTTGTGCCAAACTTGATTAACAAAACTTTGGATTTGATGCTAAGCAAATTAAAGAGGGATTGCTGATATCCCTGAGGTTAATTGGTCTATCTTGTTTCATGGAACACATTAATTTGAACTAATACCAGTTTACCATACCACTTCACATTTTCACCCATCAAAATTCAGTTTTTCCACTTCCTACAAGATATATTCATCATGGGAAATTTGGAAACTCATTGTGCACCCGGAAAAATTCCACAATTTCATAATGATTTGTAGTGTATATAGCAGTATTACTAGCCATGATATGTTAGTTGTTTATACCTGAAACACCCAGAAACTCAAGGGTGGCCCCTTGTTGTAGATTGACAAAAAACTCCAGTTTCAGCTAATAAAGGTAATTACACCTTCATACTACAACTGGGGGGCACATTTCCTGACGCAAATCACAATTACCTGGTGACTGAGGCCAACTCAAATAATAAACACAATCCTTAAGAGGGTGAACCACAAAAATCACAAAATAAACCTGTGCTTAACGCTCTAGCTTGGCACAGAACGTAACTGAGAGGCAATGTGTAAAGTATTTATGCAGCCCTCAAACAGTAGTAATAAAGTGAAGACACAACACAAGAAAAATAACAAACCAATTTATTAAAATAGAGATAACTGTAGTAAACATAATGACAACAAAGCACCAAAATTCCGATTATTAGAACCAGACATGAGTTTTTTAAATGTTATGTGAAAATAGGACCAAAAAGCAAAAAAGAGCCACTGGCCTCACTGGACAGGAGGAAAGTCACAAGTTTAGACTGACCGCAATGGCACAAGGGTCCGATACAGGGACCAGGTTCATCCCACTGAAAAGTTAGCTTCTCAAGTCCACACGAAGAACTGCTCTTCACATTGTCAGGGGCCTTGAAGAGGTAGGTGCTAAGAGCAGGTCGGGCATTGCAGACAGTTGCAGCTGTATCATCACAGGCTGTTGCTGGTGGTGCAAAGTGCAGGCCATGCATTTGGGGTCACTGTTGGCACAAAGAGCAGGTTCATTTGGAGCTTCACATTGGGGGACATCCTAGAGGTTGCAGTCGGCATGAAAAGCAGCTCCTGCCGGAGCTTCGTGCTGGCGGTCACATTTTTTTCTGAGAAGATGTCACTTTGCAGACATGAGGAGCTCAAAACGTCTGTACCTTCGCCTTTTCTTCAGAGGGAGTACACTCTGATGCCAGCTAAGGGTCCAGGACCTAGGGGGCACCTCTTGGGGATCTTGGACTAACTAGAGCTGAAGCCAGAAGCATGTCTCACACATGTCCAGACAGGTCCAGTTGGTGTTGGTCAGCTGGGCTGTTTCAGGGAGGCCTTTGGAAGCTCATTGGAAGCACAAACAGGAGGTCAGCCAACTGATGCTTGGAATCAACTCTGGGGATCCTGGGTTCAAGGCCAGAAGGTCCAATCGTCCTTCTTCAGAAACCAGGGGTGTCCTTCTGGAAGTTCTACAGGTCCAGGAGTGTTCTGATGACAGGTTCTGAGGTTTCCACTTTTGTACATGGTACCAGTCTTTGTGTGGGAGAATTACCTGGCTTGCCTCAAAACTGGTTCTGGTAAGATTTAACCCTTTCCTTGGTCCAGACTCCAAACTGACTAGGGTGACAGAGGCAAGGGCAGGTCTGGTGGCAGGTTCCTTTGTGTGGGAATGCAGGCAGGGTCCTTTGAAGTGGAATCAGGGCAGGGAACAACTCCTCCCCAACCAACCTGCAAGGAAAAGCCTCTTCCCTCACACCTTGTTCTTTTTTGTTTCCAAAAGCAATGCACAACTCACAGAAGGAGAGACATATGCATCCATGTGGCCCAGGACTCTGACAGAAAGGCACAGTTGGTTCAGACAGAAAATTGCCTACTTTCTTAAAGTGGTGTTTTCAAAACTGTTACTTCAAATCAGACATTAACATTAAAGAGTATTTTAAATTACTATTAATTTGAGTGGAATGATCTGGTTCTAAACTGAAGTTAACACTTATTAGGTGTAATAAGGTAACCCTGTGTTAGTCTATGAGAGTAATCTACATATATAAAAATGAAAGTATGTTTGTCCTTTATGCATTACTACCCCATTCATCCGATCGCCATGAAACTTTGGGAAGTTGCTGAGTACACTCCAGTGAAAGTTTCTGGCAAAAAAAAAAATTGTTAAATATCGGCCCCTCGCACTCCCAGGTCCCTCATAATCTTTCCAATACTGAACGTTTACAGTTTCCGGTGCGACTCGCTTTTGCAACGACCATCAACAAAGCACAAGGTCAATCGCTGCAAGTGTGTGGACTAGATTTGGAGAATCCATGCTTCTCACATGACAACTGTATGTGGCCAGCTCACGTGTAGGAAAACCTTCTGATTTATTCGTGTACGCACCAGACGGAAAAACAAAAAATACTGTGTATCCACAAGCATTCGAATAAATAAACAGAATTAAAACAACATTTTAAAATGCTTTCCATATTAAAATGAATAAGTTTGAATAAAAATGACACAATAAAAATTAAATGTTATCATAACAAGTTTCCTTAAATTTCCTTTCTTCTGAGAGCGCAGCAACGCGCGACGGGTAAGCTAGTAGCTTCATAAAAGTGAAAATGGACTTTCGAGGTTTTCCCTGCCAGGACATGTAAAATTTAAGCAGCTACGTCCTGCTTAAATACCATGCACGATGCTCTAGGGACGGTTAAGGCATACCTTGGGAGGTGACATATAAGTAATAAAAAAGGAAGGATTGGGCCTGAGAAAGGTGTATTTTGTCATGTGAACATGGCAGTTTAAAAGTGCACTACAGGCTGTGTTGGATGTCTTAAGACATGTTTCAAAATTCTACTTTAGTAGGTGGCAAAATGAGTGCTGCAACCCACTAGCTGTATTTAAGTTGCAGGCCCTGGGTACATGTAGATTATTAATTAGGGACATATATGTAATTAAATGTTTGCTAATTTTACCATGCTTAATGCAGAGAGCCTAAGCGCTTTGCAACTTGTTAGCAGGTGGGAAGAGAACAAAGTCCTAATACAAACAAAAACGAGTTTAACAAAATTCAGGGAATGAAGGTAAAGAGTCTGGGAGTATACCACAGCAAGGATGTCAGGCCTAATACTAAATATTTACTGATCGCGCCTTGGATTAGTGTTCGATTTATAAATCATTTAACAGCTGTGTTAAATCTAGATGCTAAAACTGGGCAAACAAAAATGAATTCCATGGATAAATGGGAATTTCGTAATTATGGGTATTTTAAGTCTGCTGAACAGATACCAATCTGCATATGTCATTCCCTAAACACAACAAGTATGATTGCTATAAAAATGTAAAGTGTAACATGCTCATAAATGGTGCTTATATATGTGCATCTGTAGGTAAAGTTTATCCCTCCCACAATTGAAGCTATTCGTAGCACTTTGGACTTAAGAACAACCTTCAGGTAACTGGAGTGTTAGAAGATACACATGATAAGTGTGTCTTGCAGACAATAACATCTGCTGCCTGGTGCTTAAATCAGAATTTTTAGCTCTGAACTCACGTGTAAAAGAGGTAATAAAGCCTTGCCATGTTGCAACTGAGCCCCTACCAGTTTTCAGTGCACATTGTGAAAAAAACAATTGTTGCTAACTCCTTTTGTGAAATAGAGAAACGCTGTCTTTTGCAGAGGATATTGCTAACAAAGTAAAGTAGAATTCATTAGTCAGAAGAGATTTCCATCATATATAATGATAAGGTGACTTTTACATTTTGTCACATTTCCTGACTTTAAGTTGAGCAGTTTCAGCAGTTAAGCTGAACCCACTTGGTAGAGCTCGGTGTGCTCTAATATAAATGAGGCCTTTTGCCTTTCCTGGATAGGTGGCCAACTGCCACTGATCAAATCCTCCTTTGAACAAAAAGAGTACTGTCCTTTGGTACACTTCTACCATGATTTTTTCAGTGGAGTTTTATATGTAAATCTTAAACATGGACCCACACATTCTAACAGGCAAGCATGAGGTACAAAGGAAAAAGATAAGCAGGATTTTGTGTAAACCTTAATATGCCTGTATTTGCTAGCACAATTATCTAAGCACCTACATCAATCTCAAAGTCATCACAGACGTCTTTTACCCTAAATCTTCCAAATCTTTGAGTAAATCACTTCTGGGACACCACATGTCTCATGTGACGTCCATGGGCCACCAAACTATAGTTCCAAAACTGCTGAGTGGTTCTTGAAAGCACATCAACCTCTCCCTTATATGCCCTAAGTAGGAGAATGATATCCTAAAGAATCTTGCTTTATTCAGTATCTCTGCAAATGAATATGGTTAATCACTGGCACTTCAAATGGCATTCAAGAGGCATTAAACCATCAACACTGTCAGTATTTAAGTGTCAACCAGGTTACTAAAAACTTTTGATGGCAAACACATGGTACGGCAATGGACCTAATCAACGTCCTCAAATACTCCATTACCAGATCCATTTTTATTTCAACACTGAAATTTTGAATGTATACCGGTAGATATGCTTATTTGATATAGGTTTCTTGCAATCTATGTATCTATGTAGCATTGAATGAAATAACTGCAACATTATGAAAGAGTTTTGATATCCAGGTATGCAATATCTGTCATCTGTAATCATTTGTCTTCTGTGCCCATACTATTCCATTCCACAAAACTATGCTGTGTCACCTTGAGGTTCTAGACACAGGACACACTATCCAGGAAGTCAGCTAACTTGGCTCAGGGATGGAAAAGGCTCCATTCATCTTGATCCCAGCATCTGAACACTTTCTGCCGTATGTTCTACCCCCCTCCCTAAGTGGTGCCACCCAAGTCCTGGAGCCTTGGAAGTGGGATGCATCTTCTCACAGCCGCGTCAGAACAGCCACTGCACAATCCATCCCCGGAGCAGGACCTTGAATCGTAGCCTGCAGCTTCCTCAGAACCAACACTGCACAAGCCATTCTTAATGCAGGCCTTCTCATCGCAAGCCCCTCATCTACGGCATCTTAGATGATGCAGGACCTCACATCGCAGCCCTGCAGCTTCTGCTGAACAGCTGCAGAAGGATGCATCCTCGACATAGGACTTTGAATTGCAAGCCCCTTGACAATGTCATCCTCGAAGATGATGCAGGACTCCACAACGCAGCACTGCCATTTCCTCAGAACTGCTGCTGCCTAATACATCCACGACACAAGATCTTGCAACACTATATTAACCATGATTTAAGGTACTTTTTTCAGAAAGCCCAATTTGGTACCTGTATCCGGCCTGCACTCCATCACAGTCGGCTTGAACTTGTGACTTTCTTCCAGTCCAGTGCAACCAGATAACCACAGTTGGCGCTTTCTGCGTCTAGCCACTATTTCCATTTAAATCTTTTAAATTGCATATCTCAAGTTCTACATATTGGATTTTCTTTTGGGCTAAAATAATTTATTCAATTTTCCTATATGTTTCTTGATTAGTGTGCAATTTTTCCTGGTGTTGTTTTTTTTACAGTTTGAAGTACTACATACATTCTTTATACATTGTTGGTATGGTAAGCCTGACTGCTTTTGTGCCAAGATACCACACAGTAAACTACTGGCTAATTTGGAGTTTGCATGTGTTTTACCCTGACAATAATTGTGGTTGCTTCTTGAGTACAGTTTCACCCCCCTCAACCAGTAGCTTAATTAATTACACCCTTGTAAACATCAAGGGTCTTATTTGAGTTTGGCAGGTGGGAAACACCCCTTCAAATGAGGTGGATGTCCCGGCCACCCTATTACAAATGCTTAACAGCCTATGTCACTTGTAATATGGCAGACAGGATACCCATCATTTTTTCATGGAACATCCTGTCACCAAAACTCTAACTAATGCCCCAAGTCTGTTTACCCAATCTTGCAAAAATAAAATAAAAAAATATTTTGATGGCTTTGCTCATGTCCCACTATATGGACAAGACATGTGTACTTCTTACATACAGGGCAGTAGTGCTGCCAGTGGATCACTGCATAAGCCCAAGGGCATTCCTTCACAGCAACTGACCCACCTGTGTGGCCTTTGGTTGTCATCTCCTTGGGGACCACGATGAGGGGGCACCATAGTCTTTCTTCTCAGAATTCTTGGGAAGGCGCTCTGAGTATTTATATTCCGCAAAGCACAATGACAACCATTCTTTGATGTCCTTAGGTCTCTTCCCAATCCATGATGGTCAGTAGGAGTTCTCATGCAACGTGGAGGGTTTCTCATTTTCTTTGCATTGCAACACTTCTTTGCTCCTGCTGGTGTGTTTGCTTACTCCTGCTGATTCTTGGCTGTTGTGTTTCTTTGCTCCTGTTGTTTCTAACACTTCTGCTGGTTCCTTGATACTGACTGGTCCTTTTCTCTTCGGTTGGTGCCTTCCCTTTCAGCCTTTGTCTCTGATGGTACTCTTGTGCCCAATACTAGTCTGCTGGGTTCCTTGTCTCAGCCCTTGTCATATGGAGCTGTCCCTCCAGAGGTTTTTTCCCTTCTGGGTTTTTCCTCTTGGGGCTCATACTTAAAGGCACTATCTGCTTAGGTGCTAAACATGTCAGCAGTATCATGGCTACTGGAAGCAGTCGTCCATATATCTGGCAGACAAAGACAGTTAAGAATTGGGCTCTCAGATCTTCACGCCGTCCAAGGCCTTTGATCAGAAGCTCCCTACCACTAAGGTGTGACAAATACATGTTATTCCTATTGGATATATATATATATGAGCAGACTGTTGCGATGTTGTAGCAAATAATACCTCCAGAGTTTTTTAGCTATGTGAACATGTCTAGGGGTAAATAATGTCATATGGATCTGGTGGTGCCGCAATTTTATAGTACTTGATGTAGTCTTGCTGTTGCCTTGCTTCTTACTCTGCCATTTCTTGGATAACTGTGCTTCATTCCTAGTAACTAAATATCAGTAATATATTTCATCATGACCTTTCAACTCCAAGACCTAGAGAATTAGATGTAAGCAAAGAAAAAGGTCATCCTTACCCTTTTTCTGCATTGTCACTCTAAGATCTTGTTTGCTCTGTTGCTGACCACTGGCCACAGTATCTGCATCATCTTCATCATGCCCAGATTGTCCAATAGTTAGTATCTGAATTTGGCTTCCAATCTCTTGAACTTCATCTTGAAAAGCTGCTGGACCATCAATACCTATCAACAAAAACAGAGACCATTATAGTCAATTTCAGTAAGGCTTCACAATTATACCTAAAAAACAAACTGCATGTTATTTACACTGAAAGCACTTGGGGTTTATTTAGCGATTGGCGGAAAAGATATTACATCGCAGTGACAGTTTTTTTCCCATCATGTCACGTAATACCGGGTGATGAGGGACAGTAAAATTTTTTAAAAAGTGCCCTCAGATCAAGGTAAAAAATCATTAGTTCTTTTTTATGAAACAGACTGCAGCTATGGATTTTGGTTTGGAAAAATTAAAACGATGTAAACGCTTGATGGGTGGTTTGCCTGTTTGACGGAACCATCCGTCAAACTTTGAAAAATGTGATAGCGATTAGTGCCAATATTGGGAGCTGCCCGCGAAGCTGTCGCACATCTCTAAATTTGGTTGACCGGATGTCTATCAGAGTGATGAAGACATCCATCCATTGCACAAACTCTAAATCAGGTCATTGGTTTAAATTGCCACAGTTTGTACACAGCGTATTCTTAAAATACACAAAATTAGGTATTATCTATTGTTAGAAATCGGGTTACTGATTGATTGGTGTGTAAGCCCTGGTCAAGCAGCATTCACAATCCTAGTCAGGATAAGGGACAAGCAAGCCCAAAACTTTCCTGCACCCACCTCTTTGTAGCTTGGCACAAAGCTGTCAGGCTTAACTTAGAGGCAAGGTGTAAAATATATGTGCAAAACTTGCAACAATAAAGCAGTGAAAACCCCACACAAAAAGATACTACAACCAGTTAAAAAAATATAGCATTATTTAATATTCAAAACAACCAAATTAATAAAAAAATAAAATAGAGCCGGAGTTAGGATTTTTTAAAGTACTATCTGCAATATACAGCCTAAAGTATAAAGCACCAACCGGGGCAGTAAGGTTGCAATGGACCGGGTCAAACTCAAAAGTTCAGGCCGACCGCGATGGAGCGCTGGTCAGATACAGTCCCAGATTACTCAAGCTGAAGATTTACCTTCTCAGGTTTCATGCCAAGAGTCCCATTTGGGTTGGAGAGGGCCGCAAGGAGAGCATCGCTGGCAGTGGTCAGTGTGGCGCGAAGAGCAGATACAGCCTGTTCATGTGCAAGTAGAGCTGTGCCCAGCTCCTCCCTCCAATCCTGCCAGTGATGGCCCATATAGTCCCACCTAAGCTCTCGTTGTGTGTAGTTGTCTAGGAGGAATACACAAAGCCCAACTATCACCCACACCCTGTCCTGTGACCTAGAGATAGGCTACAGGCACCAAATGGCTAAGGCAAGTAAAATGCCATCTTTCTATGAGGGGCATTTTCAGAATGTTAATTTAAAATCAGACTTCATCATCAGTTAGGATTTTAAATTAGGGCTCCAGAGACACCAAACATGAACTGTTTATCTCTTCTCACTTGGAGAATACACTTATAAAATGGAATAAAGCAACTGCAATGTTATCCTATGGGAGAGCTAGGCCTTGCAGTAGTTAAAAACAAATTTAAGATTTTTCACTAATAGGACATTTAAAACATAAAAGAAAATGTCATACTTATCAAATACATTGCACCCTCCCCTCTGAGCTATCTAGGACCTACTCTAGGGATGACTTATATGTATTAAAAAGGAAGGGTTGGGCCCAGTGAAAGGTTTATTTTGCCAGACCAAAATGACAGTTTAAACTCCACATAAAGGCCCACAATGGCAGGCCTGAGGCATGATTAAAGGGCTATTTAAGTGGGTGGCACAATCAGTGCTGCAGGCCTACTAGTAGTATTTAATTTACAGGCCCTGTGTACATGTAGTGCTGCTTTACTAGGACCTTATAAGTAAATTGCCATTTGTGTATATGCCAATATTACCATGTGTTAGGGAAAGAGTACAAGCGCTTTAGTACTGGTTAGCAGTGGTAAAGTGTACAGAGTCCTAAGGCCAGCAAAGATGAAGCCAGCAAAAACAGTAGGTCTGAAGGCAAACAACAGAAGGGGAAACCACATCAAGGATGATAGATCTAACATGTATAATCGTTCATATGCAACTTAGGTACACAATCTTTATTGTCGAACCTCCAATTATTAGTGCAATACTTATATGCATCCAGCATTAGCAGACATTCTACCATCATTACTGTTTTGCAAAAACAAGAGACTTGTAAGAAAGAGAGTTACTAACCACTCAGGGTAATATACAGTTTTAATCATTTAAACCTGGGCTGTACCACCTGGTAGCTTTGGCACAGAGCAGACAGGCTTATCTTGGGAAAGCATGTGAAGTACGTAGTAGTCAAAAAAATGTTAAAAAGTAAAAAATGAATACAATAGAAATCTCACAACAACTTTCTAAAAATATAGAACTTTAAACAAGCAAACCGACACCATAATGACAAACATTCAATAAGGGACCTTGGAGATATGAATTTAAAAAAATTGAAGACAAAAAACACCAAAACATAACGTAAAGCTCCAAAAAAAAGTCATTGTTCATGATTGACCAGGATTGAGGCATGATTTCAGGAAAACCGCAATGGAGCACGGGCCATATACACCAATTTGGTCACCCTGGTCAAAGATTTTTCCTTCTGACTTAGGGCCTGATACAGATCTTGGCGGGTGGGTTACTTCGTCACAAGGGTAACGGATATCCCGTCTGCCAAAATATAACTCCAATTATATCCTCTGGGATTTATATTTCAACAGACAGGATATCCATAACCATTGTGATGAAGTAACCCATCCACCAAGCTCTTTATCAGTCCCTTATTCTATGAAATGACAAATGGGTTAAGGTTACAGGCTGTATCAAATGAAGTCTTATCAAAACTAAGTTTTGAGCTCCCGCTAAAGCTGGTGGTTTTTTGTGGACAAAGCTCTGAGCAGATCAAGATTTCTGCCTTCAAACCAAATCTCTTTTATGGAACACCAAATCCTCTAGCAGAGCAAGCCTGAAGCTGTACCCATCGCAGTAGATGTACCCATATAATTCCAGTCAAAATAAGGAACCTTTGCCACTGATACTCCAGAGGTCTTGAAAGTCGTGAGGGGTCTTTTAGGATATAGGGTGGACCGCAACCGCCCGCGTGGCTGTGGCAATCCGCCCTACATCCTACCCCGCCCGCCACCCATTTCCCCTGCCATATTAGTATGGTAGGGAGGAACCCGGCGGACGGAAAGACTGTCCGCCGGTGTTCCGCCCGTCTACCATTCAGAAAAGGGGCTATATATGATGGCGGTGTCTGCTAGACACCGCCATCCATATTAGCATGGGAGCGGGAAGCAGCCTTTCCGTGGCAGCAACACAGATTTTGCTTTTGGGGGCCCGTTGTAGGCCCTCAGGGTATTGGGGGGTTGGGGGTGCACATGGGGGTACCTATGGTACCCCCTGCATTTTCATGGACATGGTGGCAGGTGTCTTGCGGTAACTGTAACCTTGTGCATAACAATGCACACAGTGCATTCCCAGCATTGTGACGGGCGGTGCTCACAATGCTTGGAATGGAGGATGCCATCGCCACTGTGGCGGTGGCATCCTAATCGCCGGTGAGGGACCACCACACCACTGGTTGCCGGTCCCAGCACTGCTAGGGTGGCGGGCAGACAAAAGTCCGCCCGTCATCCTAATAGGCCCCAGACCCTCAACTTTTCATACTTCCTAGAGATGCTCCTCTTTGTCACTTGTAAGGCTTCCAAGACCTCAGAGAAAACACTTAGAAGTTATTACTCATTCCAACAAAGTCCACAAGCAGGTCAGGTCCAGTTGCTTCTGGTCAGATGGGCAATTCGTGAAAAAGGATCCAGCATGTGTTGTGCCTCTGAGGTCACTGAGGAGGTGCTACAACTGACCCTTGGAGTCAACTTCTTAGCCCTTGATTCAAGAGAGAACAATGGGAACATTTGTCATACCTTATTAAGGGGATGCACTGACAGGGACCAGCTGCTGGCAGGCTAATGCTTAATGACCTATTGACGGTTTAGGCAGAGGAAGTCTAACTTTTTAAAAGTCCTGTTTACTTAATTTTTATTAAAAATCTAACAACTACTAAATTGGAATTTTTTTAAAACACTAAAAATAGTGTTACATACAAGAACTGGGTGGTGATTATAATGGTGGGCAGATCGCAACCGCCCTGTCCCAACTTAATTTACCCCTGGCCATATCATCATGGTGGGGGTACCGTGGCTGAGGGAAATTCTGTCCGCCGCTTTCCCGCCGGTCAGCTATCGTTACGATTGCCGGCCGGTTGGAGCTGGAGTATAATATGGTGGCTGTGCCCGTTGTGGGCCCCCAGGGGGGTGGGGGGATCAGGGGGTGCACTTGGGGGGTACCAATGGTACCCCCTGCATTCCCATGCACAAGGTGACAAGCACCGTGCGGTGCCTGCCACGTTGTGCACGGGAATGCACCACATGTCAATTTGGCATTGCGGCGGGTGCTTCTATAACCCGCCGCAATGTCAAATATGCGGACTGCGACCGCCAGGGTAGCGGTCGCATCCTACTCAGCGGTAATGTGAGGATGGTGGGACGACTGAAGTCCGCCCACCATCCAAATGGGCCCCTTAGTGTTGTAACCTAACAAAATAGTGTTTGAATTATCCTGTTAGCTTCTCACAGACCAAGGATAGCAGAGTTAAAATTTATTTTGAATTTTACTGTTTCTGTTAGATAACAACAGCCCTTTTATGGGGTCTAGTTATTATAGGTACATACCAACTCTAAATTCTTGCATGTACCAATTCTAAACTCTATGCTTCTTACCTTCTGTGATACAAAGACTACTGAGGGTTTCATAACTAAAAGTAGAGCTATTTCCTTTCAAAAAGAGTTATTTTGACCGGTTTGCCTGCAAGTTTAAAAGCTGTAAGAGCCAGGCTACATAAGTAGGCATGATGCCATCCATCAAACAGTCAGGATTTATAAAGTGCACTAATCACCTGCAAGGGTATCTAGGCACTGAGAACCAAGTTGCTCAGGTGGCATCAATTTAAAAGCCATGTCTTGAGTCCCCATCTGAGCTCCTGAACAGAGGCTGAAGCCCCAGAGATGGAGGGGAAGGCTGTTCCAGGACTTCATGGTGAGGTAGGAGAACAAATGGCCTACACTGTTGCTTCGGTGGATGTGAGGGGTGTGAGGGAGGTAGAGGGAAGTAGAGCATAGGAGTCTGAAGATTTGGTGGAAGCTCAGGCAGTGGATGTTCTATGTTGGATTTTGGTTGCGTAGGGCATTGGAGACATGAGACAGAATCAATCTCTTGTGGAATGGGAGTTTCTTCAGGTGAGGGGTGATGTAGGTGCATCTAGGGAGATTGAGGATACGTCTGACAGCTCAGTTCTGAATGGTCTGTAGTCTCTGCAGGAGGTGTGTTGCAATTTCTGCATAGAGTGGGTTGCCTTAATCCAAATGGCTGATGATGAGGGCGGGACTGACGGTGTGTCTGGTGAAGACTGGGAGCCATTTGAAGATCTTTCTGAGCATGCGCAGAGTGAGAAAACAGGTGTAGGAGACTGCGCTGATCTGGTTCTTCTTGGTGAGTATGCTGTCCAAGATGATGCCGAGGATCCAGGTGTGGTCGAGGGCGTGGGAGATGCTCCAAGTTGAGCAGGTGACTAGGAGTCATTCCACGAGGAGGAGTTTTTCCCGAAGAATAGTACTTCGTGATTGTCTGTGTTGAGCTTCAAGCAGTTGATTTGCATCTAGTCAGCGACACTAGTTATGCACAGGTGTAAGTTGTCCCATGTGGTGGAAGGGCATTCGATAGAGAGAGGATGAGCTGGTAATTGTCTGCATAGGTGATAATGTTCAGTCTGTAATTTCTGACGATATTGTCCAGGGGGTACATGTAGGCCTTGAAGAGAGTGGAGCTGAGGGACAAACATTGAGGTACGCCACAGATAATGTTCAGAGCTCAGGGGTGAATGGTGGAAGGTAGATTCTCTGTGTTGTTCCAGTGAGGAAGGATGTGACCCATTTGAGGGCATTCTCTTGTATTCTGATATAATGAAGCCTCTTAATCAGGGTGTGGTGGGACACAGTGTCGAAGGCCACTGAGAGGTCAAGGAGGATCACAGCAACCACATCTCCTGGTCTAGGAGGGTTGTGATGTCATCAGTGGCTGGGAACAGGGCAGTTTCAGTGCTGTGGTTCATACTAAATCTGGATTGGGATGCGTCCAGAAGATCGTTGTTCTCAAGGTGTTCTGTGAGTTGGTGGTTGGTGGCCTTTTCAAGGACTTTGGTGGGAAAGGTGAGCAGGGAGAATACCTGTAGTTTTTGAGCTCATGGGTTGGTGAATGATTCTTGAGGAGGGGTTTGACTTCCATGTGTCTACACTCATCTGTGAAGGTGGCTGAGCTGATGAATATGTTAAAGATGGCTGTGAGCTTGATGCGGAATAGTTTTGCTGCGTAGGTTGAACATTTGTTGGGGACAAGGATCTGTAGCTGCTCCTGTGTGAACAGAGTGCATGTCAATGATGCTCTGCATGGTGAGTTGGTCCCAACTGTGATCTACTGGTCAGGGGTTGTGACTGTGGGAGCAAAAAGGCTGAGGATGTTTGTGACAGCAGGCTGGGTTTCAAAGTTTTTGAAGATGGCAGAGATTTTGTCTTGGAAGAAGTCTGCCAGGGTGTATCGGAGTTCTTGGGTCGAGTGATGATGTTTTCTGTATCTGAAAAATTGGATAACTCCTTTACGAGGCTGAAGAGTTCTTTGCGTGGTTGGAGCTTGCCTTGATGCAGTCGCTATGAAGTTTCTTCATGCCTCTTTGAAGCGCCGCTGGTAATGGTTGAGTGATGTCTAGAAGGTGGTCCCGTTGGCGGACTCCTTGGTGGTGCGCCAGATTTTTTCCAGTTGTTTGCAGTTGGCAAACAGCATTTAAAACAATGAAGCCTTAACCATGCTTCAGTCTTTACCACACAGGTTATTACAAAGCATTTGTCTAAACCACGAGTGTCATTACCACACACCTCTTTACAACGCATTTTAGATATAGACATTTACAACGTATGAATTTACCATGAGTGTCATTAACACACATTTTTTTACCACAAGATTCAATACCACAAATGCCTTTACCACACATTATTATGTAAGTTTATGGGTATGTACATAGGTAAGTATATGTTATAGATATTTGGTAAAAATTGATGTTATCATCATTAAAAACAATTTTTCATAGTAACTATAACTTTTAAGAATGGGATGCAATAAAAATAGGGCTATTGCGTAGCGAAGTGTATTAATACTTATTTTTTACAATTATAACAATAACACAGAATGCAAGGGATATAGGGGTAGGGTAGGGGGTAGGGTGTTTGTATTGATACTCAGGTATTAATTGTGGTACCTTAGTATTAGAAGGTAAGGGTCTTTTTTTTTAAAGAGGGTAGCAAATTCAATAAGTACCAACATACCTAAATTATAAAAAAAATAGAATAAGTAAATTAAAAAATATATATATAAAGATATATTTTTACCAATTATGTGGCAAAAGTGAAACAAATCACACATGGGATTATTATAATAGTTAATAATAAATACGTTAAAACTAAACCAAAAATCTAATTAAATAGTAAATAATATAAAAAATTGCATAAAGATATAAAATGTTGAGGAGGAGCTTCACGCCCGTCCAAAATGGCCGAGTGAGCCCGGAGCTCCCGAGACCCCCGCCACCGCCGGGAATATCCTGCCAGGCATCCTGAACTGGTTAACCGGAATTTGAAGGCTGAAGGGAAGCGGCATCGATGGTGACGCTCCGCGGCTGAATCTGCTGCGGCGCCACCGAGTTCCGAGTTCGGCGAGTTTGAGGCCTACTCCTGGACGCAGCCAGGTTCTCGAGTGGGATTCGACCCCGGCTGTAGTTGAATAACAGTGGGCCCGATTGCCGGGTGTCACCGGTCCGGCCCCACTTTGACAGCCGACCGCGATCGACCCGGATGTGGCTTGGCTTCCCCCCATGCCCTCCACACGCAGGCTAACAACAGGAGGGGGATAGACTACTGATGGTGCGGCTGCTACCCGCCTCTTCTGAGATGGTGCTGCACACAGCTACACTTTGAGGGGGGCAGAGAGAGAAAGGCCGGCCGTGTAATTGTTTCCCTGGACTGGCGGACCTAGGGTGGGGCCCGAGTCCTTCTGGTGGCCCCCCCCCCTTGTTTCTTCCGCTGTCAGCTGTGGTGGATGTGGCACGTCGGTGTGGCCTACGGTGCGGCTGAACCCTGCCGCAAAGTGTGACATTGGGACTTTAAGGACTTGTACCGGACCTGGTCAGCGGCATTGCCCCAAGTGCGTCACAGCCAGGATTGAAGGGAGCTCCTCGGTCCCTAAAGCGAGGAGGTCAGTTTTGACGGCAGGGATGCAGGAGAATGAAGGGCGATGTAGGGGAGACTCTAGCCTCGAGGACTGAGTGGCCGTGGTAGTCTTGTTGTGTGGAGGGTGCCCGTGATTCAGGGGGGGACCCGGGAGACGTGGTCACTGAATCAGACCGGATCCTATCCGCGGGGAGTGCAATGACTTTGGGAGGCGCAGGAGGAGTGGGGCATATGGCGGCGCTGTCCTTGTGAGCCTGAAAAACCATGCGCTGATGATGGCTGTGGTGGGAGAAGTAGACGCAGCAGTCTGCCCTGGGAGCCGGCTGCGGTGCTGATGGAGTGTCAGAGGACCTGTAGACAGGCGACAACGCAGATTGATCTGGCTGATCCTCTGGTCTCCTGGCGGCGTGGTTGGCAGTGGATGACAGCAATCGGCCTCCCGGGGTTAAGAGTACAGAGGGTCCTCTGTCACACTACTTGCGCCCATACTATTAACTTGAAGGCCCGTGTGGTCGGTCCTGCTTCCCGGGTCAAGATGGCGGCTAACCCTGAAACAGAGAAGCCGCAGACCAAGTCCACCAGGCAGGACCGCTATGTACAGACCAACAAGATGGACCGCTATACGCAGCCCAAGGGCTCACCCATGGGGTCTGGTCATATGCAAGACAGAGGCGCAGAGATCTCCGGCCCTACGCCCGAGCCCATGCTACACAATGTGATGGCAGCTATAAACGGAGTCAACACATCCCTAGGACAAAAGATGGAGTCGCTTGATCACAAACTTGCCACAGTGATAATAGAGGTCAATCTGATCTGGGCCGACCTCACAAAAACGAGTCAGAAAGTGAAGTCGTTAGATATTAAGACGGCGAGTGGCGCAGTTGTAGCAGGAGGTTCGGAGCCTCAGGGCCTCTAGTGAGGTGGCGGGTTGCCAACTGGATGAGTTTGAAGGGAGGGCCCGGAGGAACAATGTGCGTATCACAGGAGTCCCAGAGAAGGCTGAGGGTCAGGCCCGACCTATTTTTAGAAGATATCATACTCAATCATCTGAAACCCATGGGGCTGGGAAATTTTTTCACTATAGAGCGGGCGCACAGAATACCAGGTGGGAGACCGCGTCCGGTGGCCCCCGCCACGACCAATGATCGCGAGGGCCCTCAACTTTAGAGATAGAGATGCTATCCTGCATGCCTCTAGGTCAGAGGGACCTTTGAAGTATGAAAACTCAACCCTCAACTTCTATCCAGACTTCACCCAGAGGGTTCAGAAACAGTGGCAAAGTTTACTTGGAGTCAATGAGCGACTCAGAGACAAAAGATATAAGTATGCTATGATGTCCCCTGCCAAGCTACAAGTTGGGGCCCAGGGAAAGGTCTGGTTTTTTGACAATCCCGAAATCGCTTCGGACTGGGTTGATGGACTTCCCGCACAGCCGGAGTCACAGAGACGCAGTGGTGAAGATGGAGGACTCCCGCAGGAACAGGAATGATGAGTACTGCCGTTGACTGTGGTGTGGGGGGCTGGACTAGGGGGGGGGGTATATGAAACCTCTTTTCACACGCACGCTTTCCTGAGTAGAGATTTGATACCGGTGTAATGTCCTGGGGGCGGGCTGGGGAATGGGGGTGCTGTACTCCTCCTCAGCTTTACATTTAGATAAACGATTAGTTAGAGTATGGGGCGACAGGCACACTGCGAGTTTGGGATTGGCGAAAGCCGTGAGCAGAGGTGTAGGGAGGGGGTGGGTGGATGGGTGTGATGTTGGATGCTTTGGGTGTGATTGTGGTTTATTTTCTTCTTTTTTAGTCTCAGGTGAGGAAAGCGTAGCAATACTCGTGTTGCATGGGTACTGTGGCACGTAATAACAGAGGGTCAGGGATGAGGTTGGAAGTTGGAAAGTAAATGGCCTAGGTGACAAGATTAAGAGGGGGATGGTTAGTCAGCTCATTAGGCAACATTCCCCAGACGTGATACTATTGCAAGAGACGCACTTAGTCGGTAACAGATGCTTGGCCCTACACAAGGGAGGGTATAAATTGGTGGTACACGCTGGATTCACTACCGGCTCCACGGGAGTCAGGATCCTGGTTAAGGATTCCTTCCCTTTGTTTGTGCAGGATACTTGGATTGATCAGAGGGGCAGATATGCAGGTGTCTCGGGGCAGGTAGGGGGCCGGACGGTCACTCTTTTGTCTATTTATGTGCCACCCGGCCTCCAGACGGAGACCTATCGGGATCTGGGTACTATCCTCCTCTCATTGCCTCTTGGAGATCTAGTGTTAGGTGGTGATTTCGATTCGGTGTTGGATGATGAGATAGACCGTAACCCGCCCCGGGCTCTCAGGCAGTCGCAAAAATGGTTGCCCGACTTCCTGGACATGTTGGGCTTGGTGGACAGTTGGCAAATACGTAATCCGACATCCATGAACTGCACTCATGTCTCGGCAGCCCACTGTAGTTTGTCTAGGCTGGATTATGTGCTGCTTCCGGCGGCTATGGCACCTAGGATCCATGAGGTGCGCTATTTAGGGAGGGGAATATCTGACCACTCCCCGCTATGGTAAGACCTTAATCTGGAGTTGCCGGCGGTTGGCAAAGTGGCTCCCATTAATGCCTGGCAGTTAAAGGACCCCACCATTAGGAGAGACATTCTCCGCATGTCAGATCATTATTTTATGGAGAATAAGGGTTCGGTAGAATCCGCTCAAACCCTATGGGAGGCGTATAAGATTGTAGCGAGAGGTGAAGTGTTATCCCTGGTGTCAGGGAAGAAGAAGAGAGCTCAGGCGGAGGTAGTTCAGAAGGAGACGGAAGTCATGCGTATGGAAGAGGAGATAGCTAAGACACACGCGCCGGCGGATCTCCATCTGCTGCGTCTCCGAGAGGACGAATATAGAGCACTAGTCAGAGATAGAGCAGTGTCCCACCACAATGCCGTTCAGAGCCGTATTTACGAACACGGTGATAAAGCCGTAAAGTTGATTGCTTGGCTTGAGCACGGGGAGCGGGCCTCCAGGCTGGTACCAGAATTGGAAGGGCAAGAGTCATGCGTGATTACGGCTCCGCACGCGGTAGCAGATGAGTTCTCTGCGTATAATCAAAAAGTCTATACGACCAGCAGTGAATTCACAGAAGCAGAGAATGGTGAGATGATTAGGGATATCGCTATGCCTTGTTTGTCGGAGGAAGATAGGAGCTATCTTGATTCCGCGCTGACAGATGATGAAGTTGCCCAAGCGATTAGGCAGATAAAATCAGGTAAAGCGACTGGCCCAAACAGGATTCCTATTGAACTATACAAGTTGAACGCAAATAAATTAGCCCCTCATATTCACGCCATGTTCATGGAGAGTAGGGAAAGCGGTGAGCTTCCCTATGATCAACGTGTAGCGAACATAGTGGTAATTCATAAAGTGGGCAAACCTAAGACACAGTGCTCCTCCTATCGGCTCATATCGCTACTCAACGCAGAGCCCAAAATATTGGCGAAACTCCTAGCTACTAGGTTGGTCGGGGTGATCACGTCTTTCATTCACCCTGACCAATCCGGGTTCATGCCGCGCCGCAACACAGTGCTGAATTTGCGACGGCTACACAGGGTCCTAGGGGGGCCTCGAAAATTTGTGAGCAAACGGTGTTAGTCTCCCTGGATGCCACAATGGCCTTTGATAGAGTAGAGTGGCAATATCTATTTGCCGTGCTGGCGAAGTCGGGCTTTGGAAGTGAATTTATTAGCTGGGTGCGCCTCTTGTACGCAAAACCCCTGGCTAGAGTGATTGTTAACAACTGCAAGTCCTGTGACTTCCCGTTGGGGAGGGGCACCAGACAGGGGTGCCTGCTGTCTCCACTGCTCTTTGCACTCGCGATGGAGCCATTGGCTGAATGGGTTAGATGGGATAGGTCGATCCGGGGTCTGCGGTGGACCCCCAACCGGGAGGATAAGATTTCGCTCTATGCCGATGACGTACTGCTGTATCTCACTATCCCCAAGGAGTCCTTCCAGAACTTCTTGGATGTATTGACCATCTTTAGCAGATATTCTGGATTGGCAATTAACTGGGCCAAGTCGGTGTTATTTGTGGTGGTGGGCGACCCACCGGCGATCCCGCAGACTTGTCCTGTGCAGGTGGAGACGACAGGATTTCGATACCTGGGCATATATATTACACTTGACCCAAAGCTGCGGTATGACAGCAACTTAGCTGCTCCGTTGAGCAGGTGTAGGACAGAAGTGGAGCATTGGAAGTCCATCCTCTCTCCTTGCTTGGAAGAGCTGCTCTTTTCAAGATGATGGCGCTTCCCCGGTTCCTGTATGCCTTACAGAATTCGATGGACCTGATGCCAGCTGTGTACATTAAGGAGATAGAGGCTCTCAAGAGGCAAATCCTATGGGATAGTGGCGCCCGTATTGCCTTCAACAAATTGACCCTCCTGTGGTATGACGGCGGGATTGGACTTCCGGATCTGCGTAAGTATTACTGGGCCTCGCAGTTGGCCGCAGTGAACCACATAGTTTACGGACTTCTGGGAGACCCAGGCTATGCCATGGATAGGGGCCAAGCCCCTGGTGGTATGATTGATAGAGCTCTGTACTCCTGACCGGGAAGATTTCCTCTTACTGGTCCGACAGCTCATGTGACACGGGTGTGGCACGCAGCCAACAAAAGTCTTGTGTGGGAGGGTAGGCTGACACTCGCCAGCCCCTTATTTAATTCTGTGAAATTGGGCAGTATGTGGGAGACCAAAGGATTTGATAAATGGGACCTTATTGGAATTACCCGGATAAAGGATGTGTGGGGGAAAGGCTTGGTCCTTGCATTTGAGTCCCTTGTGCAGCAGTATAGTCTACACCAGAATTAATATTTTCAGTACCTGCAGGTGAGACTCTGCGAGACTGCTATATTAGAGTATGGGAGAGAAGTCAGCACCCACTCTCCACCCACATTTTTCATTGGCTTGTGTCATTGTCTTTCGTAAATGCTGCCTTTGGATTTGTTAATAGGCTTGCTAGTCCCTCCTTAGTGCGGCCTTGTCTACCTTTGTAACCTCCCATAGCTACTGGGCCCTTTTGGTTGTTACACAGGACATGTTATTTAGTCTGTAAGCACTATTTTCTTTATTGAGTTTCTCTTACTTCAGGCCGGACACGGACTGCTTCAGCTGAAATCTCTTGTGTTTTTTTAAGCAGTACAGCGGTAACAAGGGTGCCTGCTTTCAATCACTTTAACTCAGTATTATCTTGTGTCTGTTTCAACACCCCAAGTAAAATGGATTCAGAAAGGATTAGCAAATTAAGTCATGTGAATTCCAGATAGCAAATAATTGTGTGCTAATGGGCTAAAGCTGACAACAGCACATCTGTGTTACATGTCATCTGCACTAAAGCCACCTGAAAGGGTTGTTTTCAAAAGCCTGTTTTATTAACAATAAGACCACCACCAATACTACCACCACCATTACCACCACCACCAATACTACCACCTATACCACCACCACAAATACGATCACCAATACCACCACCACCACAACCAATACCACCAATATCACCACCACCACCAATACCACCACCTCCATGACCACCAATACCACCACCACCACCATTTCCACCACCACCAATACCACCACCATAAATACCACCACCAGCAATACCATCACCACCAATACGGCCACCACCAATACCACCACTACCACCACCAATACCACCACTACCACCACCAATACCACCAACAATACCACCACCAATGCCTTCACCAATACCACCAATTCTGCAACCACCATCACCACCACCAATACCACCACCAGCACTAATACTACCACCAACACCACCACCACCACCACCAATACCAATACCACTACTTCCAATAACAGCACCTCAGCACCTCTCACTCACTAGTAATAGCAGGGGCCCTGTATGAGGCCGGAGCAGCAGCCAAGACCATCTCTCTCTCACTCCATGCCGGCAATAAAGCACACCCCGCTTTGCACCAGAAGGTGAAGCCAGGGCCCTACTACAGCTGGAGTGTCTTTTATTAGGCCAAATATAGCAATGACATTATGCAATGCCACACTGCACACTTAAATAATGAAGAAGGCAGGAAATAGTCCCCCCTCCCGCTCTTCCTCCTGCCCCGCGACATGTAATCATGGAGCAAAAGGTGTTGGGGTGCTTTCGTAAATGCTGCCTTTGGATTTGTTAATAGGCTTGTTAGTCCCTCCTTAGTGCGGCCTTGTCTACCTTTGTAACCTCCCATAGCTACTGGGCTCTTTTGGTTGTTACACAGGACATGTTATTTAGTCTGTAAACACTATTTTCTTTATTGAGTTTCTCTTACTTCAGGCCAGACACGGGCTGCTTCAGCTGAAATCTCTTGTGCTTTTTTAAGCAGTACAGCGGTAACAAGGGTGCCTGCTTTCAATCACTTTAACTCAGTATTATCTCGTGTCTGTTTCAACACCCCAAGTAAAATGGATTCAGAAAGGATTAGCAAATTAAGTCATGTGAATTCCAGATAGCAAATAATTGTGTGCTAATGGGCTAAAGCTGACAACAGCACATCTGTGTTACATGTCATCTGCACTAAAGCTACCTGAAAGGGTTGTTTTCAAAAGCCTGTTTTATTAACAATAAGACCACCACCAATACTACCACCACCATTACCACCACCACCAATACTAACACCTATACCACCACCACAAATACGATCACCAATACCACCACAACCAATACCACCAATATCACCACCACCACCAATACCACCACCACCACCATTTCCACCACCACCAATACCACCACCATAAATACCACCACCAGCAATACCATCACCACCAATACGGCCACCACCAATACCACCACTACCACCACCATTTCCACCAACAATACCACCACCAATAACACCAATGCCTTCACCAATACCACCAATTCTGCAACCACCATCACCACCACCACCAATACTACCACCAGCACTAATACTACCACCAACACCACCACCACCACCACCAATACCAATACCACTACTTCCAATACCACCACCTCAGCACCTCTCACTCACTAGTAATAGCAGGGGCCCTGTTTGAGGCCGGAGCAGCAGCCAAGACCATCTCTCACTCCATGCCGGCAATAAAGCACACCCCGCTTTGCACCAGAAGGTGAAGCCAGGGCCCTACTACAGCTAGAGTGTCTTTTATTAGGCCAAAGATAGCAATGACATTATGCAATGCCACACTGCACACTCAAATAATGAAGAAGGCAGGAAATAGTCCCCCCTCCCGCTCTTCCTCCTGCCCAGCGACATGTAATCATGGAGCAAAAGGTGTTGGGGTGCTTTGTTAGTGTTTATAGCTCGGATCATAGCTAACTAACCTAACCCACGCTCACAAAGCACTCTACGAACTTGGACCCGAATGCCTCAACACACGACTCTCCTTCTACACCCCCCCTCGCCAGCTACGATCTTCCAACCAAGCCCTTGCCACCATTCCTCGCATTAATAAAACCACCATGGGAGGCAGATCCTTCTCCTACCTCGCTGCTAAAACCTGGAACTCACTCCCCACTCACCTACGTCTCACACAGAACCACCTAGCATTCAGAAAGCAACTCAAAACATGGATATTCGACAAGTAATTCCCTTACCTCCCTCAAGCGCCTTGAGACCCTCTGGGTATGTAGCGCACTATACAAATTTCTGACTTGACTTGACTTGACTTGACTCTCGCTTCACAATGCCAATACCCCCTCTAATACCACCACCACCAGCACCAATATCACCACCACCAATACCATGACCACCAATTCCACCGCTACATCACCACCAATACCCCCACCACTAATACCACCATCAATACCAATACCACCATCAATATCAATACCACCACCAATAACACCAACACCACCAATAACACCAACACCACCAATACCACCACCAATACCACCAGTACCAGTACTACCACCTCTAAGACCAATATCACCACCGACAATACATATACCACCACCAATACCACCACTAATACCACCATCAATACCTCCACCACCATTAATACCCCCAAAACCCCAAACATCACCACCACCAATACCACCACAACCACCAGACCACCAATACCCCCACAAGCAATACCACCACCACCAATGCCACTATCAATATTAATACGACTACCAATGCCACCATCCCAATACCACCAATACCATCACCAATACCACCAATGCTGCCACCACCACCAATACCACCAATACCAGCACCACCAATACCAGCACCACCAATATCACCACCACCAATACTACCACCATCAATACCACCACTACCACTACAACGACCACCAATACCACCACCACCAATACCTCCGCAAACAATACCACCACCACCAATGCCACCATCGTTACCAATACGGACACCAATACCACCAGCCCAATACAACCATCACCACCAATACCACCACCACCATTACCATCACCAATACCACCATTTCTGCCACCACCACCAATACCACAAATGCCAGCACCACCAATACCACCACCACCACCAATACCGCCACCACCAATATCACCACCTCCAAGACCAACCATATTACCAGCACCAATACCACCACCAATGCCAAAACCACCACCACCAATTCCACCACCACCAATACCATCAACACCAATACCATCACCACTAATACCACTGTCACCAATACCACCACCAATACCACCCCCACCAATACCACCACCACAATACCACCACCAATACCAACATCACCAATAACACCATCTCCAGTACCACTACCAATACCACCACTGCCACCAATCCAATACCACCAACACCACCACCAATACCAATACCACCACCACCAATATGACCACCACCAATACCACCACTGCCACCACCAATACCACCGCCAATACCAATACCACCAGCACATATACCACCACCACCAATACCACCAATACAACCACCAATACCACCACCACCAATACAACCACCACTAAAATCACCACCCCCACCAGTACCACCACCACAATACCACCACCAATACCAACATCACCAATAACACCATCACCAGTACCACTACCAATACCACCACCGCCACCAATCCAATACCACTAATACCACTGCCAATACCACCATCACCAATACCAATACCACCACCACCAATACCATCACCACCAATACCACCACTACCACCACCAATACCAATACCAATACCACCGCCAATACCAATACCACCAGCACCAATACCACCAGCACTGATACCACCAATACCTATACCAATACCACCACCAATACCACTACCACCACCAATACCACCACCACCAATACAATTGCCAATATCACCAACACCAATACCACCACAGCCAATACCACCAATACCACCACCACCACCAATACCACCACCACCAATACCACCACCACCAATACCACTGCCCATACCAATATTACCTCCACCAATACCACTATGGCCATCAATACCACCACCGATACCACCACCACCAATACCACCACCACGGATACCACCACTACCATCACCACCAATACCGCCACCACCAATACCACTACCAATACCAATACCACCACCACCAGTACCACCACCAATACCACCACCAACAATACCACTACCAACAATACCAATACCACCGCCAATACCTCCACCACTAAGTACTACCACCACTACCAATACCACCACCACCAATACCAATACTACCACAATTACTACCACTTCTACCAATACCACCACCAATACCGCCACCAATACCACCACCAATACCACCAACACCACCAATATCACTACCAACAATACCACCACCAATCCCACCACCACCAATACAACCACTACCACCAATATCACCACCACCACCACCAATACCACCATCAATACCAATACTACCACCAATACCACCACCACCAATACCATCACCAATACCACCACCACCACCAATACCACCACCACCAATACCACCACCAATACCAATACCAATACCACCACCACCACCAATACCAATACCACCATCACCAATATCAATACCACCACCAATACCACCATATATACAAACACCATCAATACCACCAGCACCAATATCACCACCAGCACAAATACCACCACCAACAATACTGATGGAGCAAGGACTCTATGTGAGACTTGCTTGAATTCTATCACTTGTTAAACTTATTAGCTTATTAACATGAATTATTAATTATGTCTTGTGATTAATCCTTGCACATTACCATTACATAAATAAGAAAGTGAAGCTTGCCTATGTGTTTACCAACCATTAATACTGATAGCGGACTAAAAGCGCGGCTCTAACAGGGAAAACTTTACTGCGCATGCATCAATTGCTTCTACGTTATATGACGTTTAACAGTTTTGGAGTGAATTTCTCTCGCATGAGCAGAATGCACTAACATGGCGCCTTGAAGACCCACA
Source organism: Lissotriton vulgaris (assembly GCF_964263255.1). NCBI lineage: Eukaryota > Metazoa > Chordata > Amphibia > Caudata > Salamandridae > Lissotriton > Lissotriton vulgaris. The sequence goes on from NC_141687.1 coordinate 731,508,043, forward strand.
TGTCTTACACCTGCTTTGCTATCTAGAAAACCCTTTATTTACTAAGAGCTAATGCAGGGAAAGTATTAATGAATAGAGGGGAATAGAGTAGATGTAAGTGGTATACAGTGAAATCATTTATTTCTGAATAAATATATTCTCTTTTGACCGTTTCAATAGTTCGTATTTGGGCCTCTTCGCCATAACTTGAGTGATGAGTGAATGCCTTTTGCACATGTGTGACCTCTACTTCCCCTGGAAGAATGATCCCATGATTGGACTACTTCCAAGGCCATCGACTACTTAACTGTTAAACTCGGATGTCAGAAGTGCAGTGGATGAAATCATATGAACATTATTGATAGAAATGTTACAATTATGAATAAAACTTGGGTGGGAAAAAAATATGCATACTAATAAGGGGTTGGGTTTGGGGACAAACAAAAGTGCTATGCCATCATGGTGTGATGACCAAACGCCCCTTGCCTGTCCAATCAGAAATCGTATTTTTTTCGATATTGCAACTTTAGGGGGTGATGAATGAATCCCAAAAGGTAGAACTAAGATAGTTTAGTTAGTTGGAGTATGTGATCCTGAGAGAATGCTGAGAGGAGAGATGCTGTCAGAGTTATTGATGATGCTGATGCTGTGAGATAGTGAAGAAGATTCGAATAGAGTTTTACTTATCTTAAGCAACAAATTAGAAAAAGATTGCAGAAGAATCCTGAGGAGGAAGTGAGTGTCAGAGAGGGGTGTGGCGAGTCGGTGGTTCTAGAGGCGTTCACTATCCTGTCATGATTCCTAACCGGAAGCCTTTGTCGCCTGATCTTTCCCAGGGGACCCTTACCAGCCCTTTGGCCAGGGGGTTGGTCTTCACACCATTTGTGGTAACTATATGATTCGTATATTTCCTGATGTACTTCTGTCTCTATCCTCTCCTTTCTGTGTAACGTCAATCTATTGAATTGATGAGAGAGAGTATTTCAACTGATTGATTCTTCTTCCCTAATGATTGATGGTGTCCGTGGTGTATTTTGAATGGTTCACTCACATTTAAACTTTAGATAAAGGCTTTTGAAAACTTCCTGAGTCTGTGTTTTAATATTATAAATGAACAATTTACAAGAAGGGTTATGTGCAAGTGTCACCATCAATTAGTTCCAACTGATTTGTTCCATTGACCAAATGGAAAGAATTTATTGATCAGTGTTAAGAAATTGGAAGGAAATATGAAATACTACAATATTGTTCAATAGTTAAACAAAATTTCCCCCAGCAGCTAACTAGGAGAATTTGAGTGATAGGTGTGTATGTTTTGATGGGCCCAGGAGAATATATGGTATTGGAGTATCTGCTGTTGGTGCGCCGCTGGATCCGTTTTCTGGTAGCAGAGGTATGGTTACTATTGACTAGTTTGGTGATGAGTATTGATTATTGATTATTGATGTATGTTTTAACAAACCCGTCAGCGTCACATTGTATGTTGGCTGGTATAACAGGTATGGTGATACCTGGAACTCCCGGGAAGAAATAGCGGGTGGTGGAAGTAGCAACACTTGCTCTGAGGTTACTCGTCTGTTGGAATAGCACTGAGAAGCTATACAGGGCTGGCAGTGTTAAATTAGGGACTATTTCATATAAAAGTGAGAGTGATTCAAAGCAGAGAGTTCGCTGGTGAAACTTTGGTGTCATATCACCTAGGAAGGGTAACACTGAAGGAGTAGCAGGTTCTTCTGAGCTAGAGTGACAGCAAAAGATTTTGCTGGTGAAACTTTAGTCTTACATAACCTAGAAATGGTAACACCAAAGGAGTAGCAGGTTCTTCTGAGCTTGAACGAACAGTAAGCAGAAAGTTTTTCTCGCAGTATTTAAAGAGTAAAAGGAAGTTCTTACTTTGTGAAGAGTACACGGAATGGGTTACTCTCAGTGAAAAGAAATCTATTCTTTATTTAGTGGAACAGGCAGAGTAGCAAATTTTTTTATGTTGTTACTTGCGAAGATTTTAATGAAATATTGAGAAAAGACATCGCATTACCATGTGAAGGGATGGTCAGACTCCAGAGTTAGACTGACGACACAGTGTGCCGCGCTGGGATTGATGGAAACCGTGGGTGTTGTGTGACAAATGCAGATTGTAAAGGAGGGGTCAGTAGTAAGGAGTGATACTGACATCACAAAAGGTCACGCTGGGATTGGTCAAACCACAAGCGTGAGCCTGAGTCTGATTAGAGTGAAAAAATGGAAGCTGCATTAAGATCATTAAGATTGGATGCGAGATTGGGAAAAGGCTATTACAAGGAATCGCCCGGATAGAAGATACTTAGGACTTGTAGAAAACAATTTTATACATCAATACCTACTCAAAATGTATAGAGAAGAGAGGAAAATGTCACTGATAAAAAGAATCAAGAATTTCTTTAAAAATAACAAGCCTATATTGACTAAAGAAGGAATTCCTATTCCTCCTCCTCCTGCTTCATTTATGATGAAGGAGAGAGGTTATCATACCTGTGTATGGTTGGAAAATGGGGTAAAATACACCAAAAGTGATGGAGTATTAGCTTTCCCAGAATACTGTACATTTAATGGGAGAGTTCTCAGAATTTGAGAATGAGAATGAGTGATTTAGAACCGAGAAGTAGAATAGCTTAGTATGAAGCTTTAGAAGAATGGGAAACTAAGTCAAATGAGAGAGAGAAGCATGGAAGAGGGAGAATGTAGTTTTTTTCCCTAGATATATGAATGTATCACAAGAATATCAGGTGAAACAATGGAGAAGAGCTATGGTATCAGATGGGTTATATCCAGTATTGACAGCTGAAAAACAGACAGGAAGTAAGTGTAGAGAGAAACATGAATGCTCAGGGTACGGTGAATCAGAGGATGAATGTTAGAGGATATTTTAACCCAAAATCCTCCCCATATCAGGAAGGGCTCAAAAGAGTAGTCACTCCAAGAGCCCCAGTATTAGAAACTCCATTAGTTCCACAAATTCTGCATGATAACTCGATGAATAGAGTACTCCAAGAAAAGGAAATTGAGGTTCTGAACAAATATAGAGAAGAATTGACACAGAAAATAAATCAAATAACTTTGCCTGGTGAAGCCCTGACAGTATATGTAACTATAGGTCCTGTTATACCATTATTTGAAACTAAAGTGAATGTTCAAAATTCTCAAACTGTACCTGCCCCAGCGAGCAACTCCAGAACAGAAATAATAATTGCGGAAGATCAAGCCAGTGAGAGCAGTTCAGTCATTTCAATAATGGATCTCCCTATAGGAGAGCCAGTGATTGGAACTCCAAAAGTAGTTTACCTGATTATGGGAGGGAAAAAGGGACAGTGGCACCTCCAATCACTAAAAGAACAACTGCATTCACTCCAGAATATTGAGAAAGGTGGTCACAGGGAATAGAAAGAGGTAGTTCAGTCCCAAAGATTTTAGATATTTATAAATTGAAAGTGGAATTAGAGGAGATGATTGCTGGAAATGTGGGATTAAGGAGATTGAATGATTACAATGAAGAAGAATTGTTGTTTGTATATAGGAGTATTAGCAGTAGCGGTCGGTGGTGGGAGTAGCTGCCGGGCGGTGACATGGGGAGGGGCAGGGTGGCGAGTAGTAATCTAAGGATTTGCGGAGGATTACAGGTAAGTAAACATATAAATAAATTTAATAAAATTCCTTGCATGCACTGCATCGCATTTTGTGATGCAGTGTGCGCAACAAAATTCGTTTTATTTATTTATATTTTAATTTACCTTTAATCCTCTGTAATTCATAGATTATTACCCTCCACCCTGCCCCTCCCCCTACCCCTCCCTACATCACCGCCCGGCAGCTACTCCCACCACCGACCGCTAATGAGCATTAGTTACCCGAAATGCAAAGGTGTATTCTGAACAATTAAGGGAAATGATTGCAGAGATTAGAATAGACATAGGGAAGTCTAAGGCGATTCAAAAGTCCTTACTATACACAAAATGTCCCATATACTTATCGCCAATATTCTCAAAACCGCTATAAGACCCAAAGACATGGATTAAGCAGACGTCCAGTAGCCTATTTTTCTGATACTTTAGACCCTATAGATTCACCTCTACCTGGATGCTTAAAGGCAGTTGCTGCCTCCTGTGTGCGCTTAGAACAAAGTGAACCTATTGTGATGGGACATACAGTTAAAGTTTTCGTCCCACATTCAGTTGAGATTCTTTTAACCAGAACTCAAACTCAGCACCTTTCTCCCAGTCGGATGACTAAGTATGAAAGAGTGATTCTGGGAGCAGAAAACGTGACAGTAGTGAGATGTACAGTATTACATCCTGCAACTCTACTTCCAGATCCCACCTGTGAAGAGGTGATGGATGAGATAGATCATGACTGCTTAGATGTGACAGAACTGTGTACAAAGCCCCGACCTGACATTAGAGAAGAGCCCCTGAAAGATTCAGATCACTAGTTGTTTATAGATGGCTCCTGTTTACGCATTGAAGGAGAAGGACTTAATGCTACTGATGCAGTTTGTAAAATTTCAGGTATAATTGAAGCATCCCATTTAAGTAAAATCTGCACAAGTAGCTCAATTGATGGCTTTGATTAAAGCATGCAAATTTGGGAGAAATTGGAGGATAACCATATTTACTGATAGTCAATATGGTTACGGAATTGTGCATGACTATGGACAGATTTGGCGGCAAAGGGGATTTCTGACTTCTTCAGGATCTCCAATAAGTATTGGGAAAAGTGTGAAAGAACTATTGGAAGCAATTCAGTTGCCAAAAGAAGTAGCATTGGTCAAGTGTGCTGCTCACCAGTCAGGAAATGACTATGTGACAGTGGGTAACAGATATGCTGACCAAATTGCTAAATATTGTGCAAGAACTAATACGGCACTGAATTAAAAAGTTGAAACAAGTGAAAACAGATATCAACTTATGTTTTTTTCAGCTCCAGAAACATGGAAAGAGGTAAGGCAGTTACAGGTTGAGGTTGAAGTGAACGAAAAGGAAATCTGGTTGAGTGCAGGTTGCACCTGAAGAGCAGAAGATGAGGTGTGGGTGTACCCTGTCGGTAGACCAGTTATGCAAGACTGCTTACTTTCCCCAATGGCCTGATTGTATCATCGTGACACTCATGTAGGCAGAGAGATCTGCATGATGGGAGGGAGGAGTGCACCAGGGACCTGAATAGGGCTAGGCCTTCCCTCCACAATGCGGGCTCCACCCCCTGTGGTGTGTCTGATGTCCCTGACCCACCCTGTGAATAGGCAGAGGGCTGAGCAAAACAAAGTGCTCAAGAACCAGTTGGATCTGGTTCGCCCCTTGCCTGCACCTTTGACAACAAAGCGTTTCTGTGTATAAAAGAAGGGCTATGACCCCAAGTAAATGTTCTTGTTTCCAACTCAAATCTGCCGGGGCACGCTGCTGCTGGCACCCAGGGGGAGGCTTGCCTCCATGGGCCCTGCCCAGCCCCTGGATCCCTGGAGGACTTCTTTCTGGGACCCTTTGGCGCTATTTTGCCCTTCAGGGGCTGGGTTGCTGTACCTTTAGCGCCGGGGGCGCTTTCCCTGCATTATGTCCACGTTTACTTTAATTTAGCAGTCCTTGCAGGTGCCCACCCTGCCTTATGGCCACTTGCCTTTTTATTTAAAGGGAGCAGATGCACACCCTGCATTTTGCCCGTTTATTTTTGCTTCTCTTAAGCAGGTGTCTACCCTGCTTTATGACCGCCATGCTGATGCTTATGTAAATTGCACAGGTGCCCACCCTGCGACTTCGCCCATATTTACATTTGTCATTATGTTGGGAGCCCACCCCGATGTTTACTTTTGTTTACCAGGGAGCCTACCGCTCATTGTACCCCGAGAAGTCACCGCCGCAAAACAGGAAGTCCTGCATTTCGAGAGAGAGGAGGTGAGGAACCCCGAGTCCCGGTGCTCCCAGGAGGTTTGCCCGGGTGAAGAACTAAGGCGGCTGCGGCCACCAACTGCAGCGCGGGTCTCCCAGGAGTGAAGGGAAGCCCCGCGCCACAAGTGCCTCTGCCGGTGTGCAGTACTCTCCTAGTGAGGAGAGAGCCCAGCAGATGCCCGACACCAGCGAGTGGAGCCCCGCCGCCTTACGAGAAGTCCCGGCCCCCAGGAGAGGGGCCAAGTGAAGAAAAAGTCTTCCGCTCCAGCCAATGAGTGTTCGAGAGAGGGGGGGGGGGGGAAGTGACGGAGTCAGAGCGGCCCGTATGCTCAGAGGGCTGCTCCAACGTGGTGACATAATTTTGAAGGCCTCCGTGGGGGTCCCAAGGCCTCGTGGGCCCGTGCCGCCCATGGTGGGCACTTTCCTCAGATGTTTGGGATCCTGTGTTCTTTCCACATTTTTGGGGGCTCCACCGATTGGGCATGATAATTTTAAGGGCCGCCCTGTGGTCTTTTGTTTGGGGGCATGTTTGCTTCAGGATCCTAGGTGCCCCCCCCCCCATTAGTTTTTAGAGCCAGATGGCTCCAGCATTTGACGCAGTTTGTCCTGAGGGCCCGTGAGAGCCCATGCCGCCGTTTTAATGATTTACAGCTGCCCAGCAAGTAGTGGGCAGATTCACCGTTTAGGCATTTCTTTTCAGGGTGCATGTCTTTGTGGATCTAGGAGTGAGGCGCACTTCTTTTCCCTACCTTGGCCTTCCACAGCTGTGCCGCACTTAGTGCCAGCTGCAGCGTTTAGGCCTCCAGTGAGTGTTCTCAGCTGCCCAGCAAGTAGTGGGCAGCTGCAACGTTTAGGTTTGCACAGATGGAGCACCCCTGACTGGCGCTGTCTTAGCAGCGCGCCCTGACATTCTGGACCCAGGGCATTTGAGCCCCTTCTTAGATGGCCACTTGGCCAGGGGGCTGGTTGATGTATAGGACGCAAGGCCCTAATGTGATTTATGTGCTGAAGTGATTGTGGTGCTAGGAAATGTAATGCATTTAGTAGTTTTACGCACCCTGTGTTTTATACCTCTAAATTGTGGTTTATGATTATGAGGTTATTTTGCATTCCATGTGGTTATGCTAGTGAAGTTATGTTTCACTCTGTGATTTACACCCCTAAATGCAAGGTATACTTAGTAGGTATGGTCTAATGTGTTCAGACGAGTGAGAAGAGTACATAATGTAGTTTATGTTACAGGTTGAGGTAGAGTACAGTGATTACCAGGAGTTGCTGGTTGTAGGTTTATGATCTATTTTTACTTGTACCAATTTCTGCTAAGTGTTGATCCTGAGAGTGGCCTACATGGCCCAGTCTTGTGTAAATAATTCCTTGTGAATATTGACTGGCCCAGTTGGCACAATGTATATTGTGTGATTGCTATCTGACGTGTTTTGAGAATACAAAAGCTATTTTCATATAAACTTGTGTGGAGTTCCTTTTGTAGTGTGCCTGGGATGTTGTTGCTGTCTGCGTGCCAAATGCTTTACACATTCCCACCAGGATTAGCCTGTCTGCTCCTGCCAAGCTACCAAGGGGGTGAGTAGGGGTTATCTTTGGCTTGTAACTTCCTTGCCTTGACTAGAGTGGTGGTTTCTGCCTGACAAGCCTTAGCCAACCAGAAATCCCAGTTCTAACAAGGCCCATTGTATATGATCTGACCCCTAAAACATGATGAAACTGACTAATCCCTAATTGGCTTATTTAAACTTTATTTTAAGCCATAATGTTTGGTGCAGAAAATACACCAACGGTAACGAAAGTTAAATATTGCCTGTGGACTGCAGGAGTTATTGTGCTATCCAATAGAGTGACAAGTGAAAGCATGGCTGCAGGCCTAGCATATTTAACCTGACAGAAGCAGCTTATAGCCTGCTACCTAGACTTGTCAAAAATCACAAAGTCCCATTATTCGTTGGGATTTAGAAAGTTTAAGTGAGAATCTCCAAAGCTCATGGGCTCCAGCAGAACCAACATGCTTCAGGTATCCGGCCTTCGGTTCTTGATGGCAGCTACATTTATAGCATTGGCCCTGCTGAGGATTTTCCTTATCGAAAAGTGACTCAGTCACTTTGTGCATTGGGACATAGACACTCTTTTCAACTTCTGATTTCCACAGTTTAATCAGAATCAATTCACTTGGTGTATTTTTACCTAAATCTTTAAAAATCCATATTTCCAGTTCCCCAGGATTTTTGTTGTTTTGGTTTCATTTGTTTTTTTTTGCTTATTGAACGTTCTCCATTTTTATAAATGTGAGTGGAATTTCTGTTGTGCTTTGACTTTTTAACTGTTTTGGTATTTCTATATGCTTTACACATTTTCTTTTTAAGTATGCCTGTCTGTTCTGTGCCAAAGGGAGCAAGGGTGGAGCTCAGATTAAAATTACTGAAACCTTTGACAGGACCTAACAGGTTAGTGATTTTATTACTTGTGGACTTCCACCCACTCTATTGAATTCTTCACTATGTTTTAATCATTTTTAACAAATGTATACTGAGATGCCATGATTGCTGTATTACATATGTTCCTATAAACCCCACCATGCCACACTTCTCAAGAGGCTACTATATATTGAATAAACCTTTCCTGCCTTAGACATAGGAGTGCAATGTGTCATATACTGTCATGATGGTCACTGCATTCTCCCCCAAAAGGTTGCTACTGTAGATTTCTTAGCCTTCCCTTAGTTAAGGTTGGGTTAAAATGGAAAGCCAACAGTACAGTTTCTTATTCAAAGTTAAAGGTCGACACCAAAGGACAACATACAAGATTGAGAAAAAAGGGCATTGGTATAGAAGAAACTGCCAAATGGTGGTTCATGCTTTGAGAGAGGAAGATAGGCAAACTACTGCTTTTAATATTTATTAAAAATCAAATTCAATAGTGATGTTGGATTTGTGATAAATATATAGGAAAATTAACTTTTACACGGATATACTTTCCCTGCCTGAAGCCTCTGCAGGCAGGGAAAGTATAGGCCTGATAGCAGCGAGTCTGCCAGTTCTGTGTTGATGCTATGGAAAATACTGGTCTCAGAGCAGAGACAATGGCTTGGGCCTGACAAGATGGCTTGGTGGAAGAATGTGACCCAGCTTAACTGAGGTATGGCAGTTACCGTGAATCCCAGAACTTCACCAACTAAAAGGGACCATTGGAAGACCTCTACCTTTATAGTTTCGTGATAATGAAAAATGGGGAAACTGGGAAAGAGAGGTATTTTGTTCCCACTTGGCTTTATTCTCAGTGGAGGAGGGAGATGACCAAAGAACATGTTTGGAGTGGTTAATTTGGACGGTACTGCTCGTTGTCTTAAACTCACCCTTCTGTGTGCCACAAACTTCCATCAGAGCCTGAAAACATTTTGTATGTTGGATTTTACTGAGGATGGTGTACTTTTAGTTAATTAGCAGTGGGGCAACCAGGATGTGCTGCAAATCTAGGAAGGCTTTTCCTTTTGAACGTTTTGCCCATTGGACAGGGAGTGTCCAGGATTCATGCACTGGCTACTGAAATTAACCTCACCCCAGCTACTATGTTCACTTTCTGGGCCTTGAACTGCTATCTGTATGGAGAACAGAAGGGCTGGATCTGCTCTTACTTGTTCCAAGGACTAAGAAGTGAATTCCAATGGTCAGTTGGCTGACCTCCTGTATGGCGAAGGGAACATAAAAAGGTGCAAAACACGTTTGTTTCCAATAATGGCCACATACAACTGGAACATTTTTTTAAATTAATGTTTCACTTATTTTTTAATTGGTTATCAGATTTTTATTGTGTTGAGTTTTAACTTTTTAACAGTTTTAGCCTTGCTAAATATTTGGCACACTTTCCTAAGTTAAGCCTGCTCTGTGCCACAGATACCAGGTTTTAACTGGTGGCAATAGACAGAAATAAAGGCAGTCACACCACCCACCATAAATTGGGTAGGCTGTGTAATGCCCTCCTGCTCATAGCCCCTACTCCAATGGGTCATAAGACAAAGCTTTCTGTTAATGGAAGAAAAGGGGGCTCCATCACAAGAAAGCCTTTAATCCACCTGTCTCTAAGGACCTGATTATGATGCTGGTCGGACCAAACACCCAGAGTCCGATGGTCTGACTGCCGCCTTTGAATGCAGGCAGTCACACCTTAATCAGTCAGGGGAAGACCACAGCCTACAGCGGTACAAAAGGGGGTGGTGATGGACGGAGCATCTGAATCAATCAAAAACTCATACCTAGTCAAAAGATATGCCTTTAATCCATCACTGTTCTTTAGCCCACTCTGCCACCCCAGTTCAGACATGGCTATATGCAAATCAGTCCGACCCTGTGCCTCATGGGAACAGTCTAGCCCTAACTGCCAAGCCATGTCTTCCCTGGACCGGAAACCAGCTTCCGAGGACCGGTTTCTGGCATTCCAGCTGTCTTCAGCCCAGCTTGCTTGAATCCAGTGGCAAAGTGAGCAAGGGACTCACGTCTGAGCATACCCTGCCACATTATGGTGGCCAAAAGCGGTACAAAAGGGGTGGTGATGGACGGAGCATCTGAATCAATCAAACACTCAAACCCAGTCAAAAGATCTGCAAATCAGTCTGACCATGTTACTCATGGGAACAGTCCAGCCCTAACTGCCAAGCCATGTCTTCCCTGGACCGGAAACAAGCTTCTGAGGACCGGTTTCTGGCATTCCAGCAGTCTTCAGCCCGGAGTGCAATGAATCCAGTGGCAAAGTGAGCAAGGGACTCACGTCTGAGCATACCCTGCCACACTTATGGCGGCCAAAAGCGGTACAAAAGGGGGTGGTGATGGACGGAGCATCTGAATCAATCAAACACTCACACCTAGTCAAAAGATCTGGGTTTAATCCATCACCGTTCTGTAGCCCCTTCTGCACCCCAGTTCAGACATGGCTATACGCAAATCAGTCTGACCCTGTGCCTCATGGGAACAGTCCAGCCCGAACTGCCAAGTCATGTCTTCCCTGGACCAGAAACAAGCTTCCGAGGACCCGTTTCTGGCATTCCAGCCGTCTAAAGCCCAGCTTGCTTGAATCCAGTGGCAAAGTGAGCAAGGGACTCACGTCTGAGCATACCCTGCCACACTTATGGCGGCCAAAAGCGGTACATAAGGGGGTGGTGATGGACGGAGCATCTGAATCAATCAAACACTCACACCCAGTCAAAAGATCTGGGTTTAATCCATCACCGTTCTTTAGCCCACTCTGCCACCCCAGTTCAGACATGGCTATATGCAAATCAGTCTGACCCTGTGCCTCATGGGAACAGTCCAGCCCGAACTGCCACGCCATGTCTTCCCTGGACCGGAAACAAGCTTCCGAGGACCGGTTTCTGGCATTCCTGCAGTCTTCAGCCCAGCTTGCTTGAATCCAGTGGCAAAGTGAGCAAGGGACTCACGTCTGAGCATACCCTGCCACACTTATGGCGGCCAAAAGCGGTACAAAAGGGGGTGGGGAAGGACGGAGCATCTGAATCAATCAAACACTCACACCCAGTCAAAAGATCTGGGTTTAATCCATCACCATTCTTTAGCCCACTCTGCCACCCCAGTTCAGACATGACGATATGCAAATCAGTCTGACCCTGTGCCTCATGGGAACAGTCCAGCCGGAACTGCCAAGCCATGTCTTCCCTGGACTGGAAACAAGCTTCCGAAGAACGGTTTCTGGCATTGCAGCCGTCTTCAGCCCGGCTTGCTTGAATCCAGTGGCAAAGTGAGCAAGGGACTCACGTCTGAGCATACCCTGTCACACTTATGGCGGCCAAAAGCGGTACAAAAGGGGGTGGTGATGGACGGAGCATCTGAATCAATCAAACAACCACACCCAGTCAAAAGATCTGGGTTTAATCCATCACTGTTCTTTAGCCCACTCTGCCACCCCAGTTCAGACATGGCTATATGCAAATCAGTCTGACCCTGTGCCTCATGGGAACAGTCCAGCCCGAACTGCCAAGCCATGTCTTCCCTGGACCGGAAACAAGCTTCCGAGGACCGGTTTCTGGCATTCCAGCCGTCTTCAGCCCGGCTTGCTTGAATACAGTAGCAAAGTGAGCAAGCGACTCACGTCTGAGCATACCCTGCCACACTTATGGCGGGCAAAAGCGGTACAAAAGGGGGTGGTGATGGACGGAGCATCTGATCCAGACAAGGTGGCGGTCGGAATCGCATTCCCCAATGGAGGCGGTGCTGAGGCAGGCACCACCGTCGGGATTATAATACCCCTTTCCAACAGTCTTTCCATGTCCGAAAGACCACCTTGAAAAGGCTGTTGGGAACTTTTTTGGGGGGCCCCAAACAGGGCCCTGTCTGATGTGGGCCACTGTAAAATGGCCATGGGGCACATGAAATACCCCCACTCACCTCCATGCACCTTGTGCATAGATTTGCAGGAAGTGACCCTTGCATGGCAGCTTGAGCTGGAGCCCTTTTCCTGGGATGCAACATAAACCACTGTGTTAAGGAGCACTTTGCAACTGCCAGCCTGGCAGTCGCATCGTAATGCGGTGGTCGGACCACCGCCTTCTTGTCGGGAGGTCACTTAGCTGCTGTGATAGCAGTTGATTATCGTAATCAGCCCCTAAATGAGGTTGGCAGATGAAGAAATTGGTGGACAGGGTACACTGTCACATTTGGTAAAGGCAAAAGTTTGGACCGGAGAGAGGCAGCAAGTCATTTCCAGTGGCAAAACAACCTTGGTAGCCATGAAAATCCTGCTTTTATCCTACACAGATCATTTGGTGCCAAAATCAAAGCCTTCAGCGGGAGCTCAACAGCAACATATTTGACTTCAAAGAACTCTCACCTGGTTAAGCCTTGCTCCTACCCAAAGTAAAGGACTCAGATTTCCAGATAGAAGACTAGGGGGCAGATTACGAGTTTGGCAGTCTCTCTACCCTACTGCCGTGGAGGTCATACACCTGAGTCAGAGGTCTTCCGCCCATTGTATTACGAATTTTCCACAAGACTGGCATTGTGTGGGTGTCAGAATCATGGTGATTACATGTTTCAGCTCTGGAAATGAGCCGGAAGCCAATGCCGGCCATACTGCAGTGCCTCCAACTAGTCGAGCGCACTGTTTCCTTGTATTCTGCTTTGCAATTGGAACGTTGCACGCACCAAAACTGGAGGTATCGGAGGGCACTACATAAGCACCAGCTACATGACACATGGGCACATTCCCCCTTGAGCCTTTACTTTGGCTCATTACCTGGCTTTCCGGCGTCTCTCGCACGGTGGTGTCCCTGCCAGGAACAGGTCCACGGACAGGCAAGTCGTAATTGGGATACCGGTGAGCTGCACGGGACCGCAGTAGATGAAATGATGGCTGTGGTGGCAGCCTCACCACACAGATTGTAACCGGATGTTCGGACCGCTTAGGAGGCAGAGGTTCGACTGTCGAAAACACAACAGAGATCCCAAAACCACAGTCATTGTAATCAGGCCCTAGGTCCGAAGTTAAATACTTTGACTGGTACAATCCACTGGCTGTACCCGACCTCAGCTCCATTGCAGCCAGCCTGAAAAAATGTCTAGATTTTGATCAACTATTTTCAATGGTGCTTTACTTTTGCTATGTGCTTTTTGCCCTAAGATTTTTTTTTATTCATATAGTTTGTTACCCTTCTCTGATTTAAATGATTTTGAGGTATTTTTGTTTCTTAAATGTTCTTCTTTTTTTAAAATTAGTTTGTAATCTTATTGTGTTTTGGTCTTGACTTTAACATTATTGGTACTGCTTGAACTTCACATATGTCATTGAAAAAGTAATTGCTTCTTATGCCATCGCTAACAGAGTTTGAGCTGAGGTTTTGTTAGAATTGTGTTGAGACCTAACTTGGGTGTTATTAGTGTTAGTGGCCCCTTTTGGAAATAAATAAATCACTTACTGAGACAAGACCTTTATATACTCCCAGATGAGGTAGGCCTCTTCATCGAGATAAAAAAGGCATGCACATGAAGAGATATTCAGGATTCCTTTACACTGATATTCATCTAACTGGAAAGGGTTTGGTATAGCAGGAACTGCTCCTGTGAGGTTCTCAGAGCAACCCACTGGCTTTCTGAAAACATCCAGCACTTTACTAAATAAACAAATAAATATGTATTGAAAGGTTTGGTTGGATCCCTGGATTTGTAGGAGCTGGCTTTTGTTTAGGATGGGCAGTCTGGATTGCGATGTTGAAAGGATTGAGAACTCTCTGCTTTGAATGATTACATTTTAGGCAGTGACAAGACATCCATGTGTACATATTCCTGACGCAATCCATGAAATGGAAGATACAGTTTTCTGTTTTTGCATTGATGTTAGCTGGTGGTATAGACTGAAAGCAGGTGAGGTGGTGATGGTTCAACAGTTTACTGCTAATTTTCGTTACTCTTAATCTATTTTCATTACCCTAAATCTAATGTTTCCTCCTCACACCCTTAAATTTTCTTTCAATCTTTGGAATGCTCTCATGTCATTTGAGGTTTTCTGATTGGTTTGCCACTATTATTTATATTAACAGGCCACTTTATATAGGGGTAATTTTATTCTCAGTGAGATGGGAGGTTTAAAAGTAGCTGAAATAAAACATTAGACATAGATGAAGTTTCCTGTGCAGGGTTTTTAGGCTTCTCAGTTTAGGATGAGTCAGGCCAGGTCTTATCGGGCATGATCTGTTATAGACCTCCGGGGGTAATGAATGTACACCAACAACAAGAATTGATTAATGCAATTAACAATATGGCACTTACACACACTCGACTCCTAGTTTTAAAGGACTTCAATCTATGGGAAAATGGAAGTATGGACACAGCTTTCCATAACATAATTCAATCCTGCGCTAATTTGTGCTTGAAGCAATGGGTGACTGAACCAACACATAGGGGTGGCCACATTTTAGATTTGATTTTTGCAGAGGAAGGTCTTGTCGGTATGGGGGAAATCTTGCCAGTGGGGTGGACGGACCACCACCTAATCACGTTCAGTGTCCAAAGCTTGAATAGAATAAGACCTGGGGACAGAAAGGCTATAACGCTCCTTGGACGAGACTGGAAAGGCCTTTTGAAAGTGGTAGGAGCTGGTGGCCCTCTGTTGCATGTGGAGGCTCAGTTCAACTCTGAGAAGCAGATTACAGAGAACTATAATGCATTTACTGAACATCTAACCGTGAAATTGGATTAGTTTGCCCCATTTAAAGTCATTAAGAAAAGAGGAAATCCGTCAGCTCCTTGGTACACAGAGAGATTAAGGAGTATAAAGCTCTCGTGTAAAAAGGCAGAAAGGCAGTGGAGTTGGGAATATTTGGAAAAAGATAGCTCAAGCTGGAGGTGCGCAATAATAAAATACAAACAAGAAATAACTACGGCCAAGGCAGAATATTTTGCATCCACTATACTAATGAATTCCAATAAATCTAGGGATATATTTAGAATAGTGAAAGGCCAGACCAACCCTGAGTGTACCACTAGTAAAATTAAACCATCCCAGGAGTTGTGGTGATGGATTGGCATGTTTTTTTCAAGACAAAATAAACAAAATTGTGGAAAGTATGAGGGATCTATCTCAATCCACCTCAACAGCCCAGAAAGGAGGCGCAAGAGGCTTTAATTTATCGGGGCACTGTTGAGCTAGCTACTTCTGGGGTCTCTCTGGATACCTTTCCGACTCCATCGGAGGAGGAGGTTGTTAGAGTGGCCTTAGGGGTTTCCTCCGGCTCTCCTTTGGATCCTCTGCCCCACAGGCTGATGAAGGAATTTGGGTCAGAGATCTTTCCTATTTTACGACAGCTATGCTGCCAGTCTAGCAACACAGGTATTGTGCCTGTGGAATGGAAGCGGGCCGTCATCATGCCACTTTTGAAAACATCTACCCTTAATCCGTGTAGTCATAAGAACTACCAACCAGTTTTCCTCCTGCCTTATCCAGTCAAGATCTTGGAACATTTGGTCAGCAGGACCTTGTCCCATTTCTTTTAGACAAATAACATTCTGGAAGAGGAACAGTTCGGTTTTCGACCGGGTCATGAGACAAAATCCGCTCTAGTGGTGGTGTTGGATGACATTCGGATGCGGATGGACAGGGGCCAGTCAGCGATTCTAATCCTGCTGGACCTGTCCGCTGCATTCGATACAGTGAACCACGACATTCTGCTTTCAAGGTTAGAGACTTTTGGAGTGAGAGGAGTAGCGCTCAGGTGGCTGCGATCTTATCTGTCGGACAGATGGCAGGTGGTGGCACTCCCCCTGTATCAATCAGAACTGGTGGAAGTTCTACATGGGGTACCGCAGGGCTCGTCAATCAGCCCTATTTTGCTTAATGCCTATATGCAACCCCTGTTGGGAATCATCAAAGCGCATAATATCAGAGTGATTAATTATGTTGATGATACGCAGATTTTCATATCCTTTGATGGGGACCAGACAAAATCACTGGATTGCTTTCAAGCTTGTATGCATAAAATGACAAAATGGCTGAAGGCAAATTCTCTCCAGTTTAGCAGTGGGAAAACGGAGGTTCTACAGTGCAGGGTGGGTCACCTGAAGCCTGCCAACAGACTTCTGGCCTCTAACATGAGATGGTACACGGATACCAGTGAACTCGGTGCGCAATCTGGGGGTCAGTTTTCATGAGAATCTCAATCTGGAGACCCACATTATTGTGTTTTTCCTTAATTCGAGGTCTCGGAAGGTGGTGCCACTGCTACCTGCACAGGTGAGAACAACGGTAGACAGGAGTACCATCCTTAGCTGCCTGGAGTATTGCAATGCTTTGCTTTTGGGATCTCTGGGATACCTGATTACCAGA